>NC_089824.1:19112273-22007273 GCF_035046505.1 Tiliqua scincoides
TGGCTGCCTTAGAGGCTGCCTGGCTTTGGGTAGGTGGAACAGTTAGACTTTCACTGTTCCACCTCCCTTTCACAGGCATTTGCAGTCAGGAAGCTGGGAGAGCCACAAGATTAACTTGGGTTCAGAGTCTTATTTTGTATGATTGTCTCCTTTATCAACCAAATATCAGACAGCCTCCCATAATGCTTACATTGGTGTAGTTAATGATCACGTAGCCCGGTGCCGAGCTCAAAATGATGCCCCGGAAGTGACGTCAGACCCAGGCTTTTAAAAAAGTGAAAATGAGAGAAAATCTGCCTCCTTCCCCCAGCAGTTCTCAGCCCACTTGCTCTCCCCACAGGCTTCCCCAACATGAACACCTTATTGATTCCTGCTGCATCATAATAACACTAATTGACTTTTGGAACAATCATTCTCATTGGTCAGTATTGAGTTCAGTATCTGCTACATATTGCAGTTGTGTTTTTATTTTCTGGCTATTTGGCTATATCTTTTGATAGAATAGAGATATTTTGACGTGGTTTGTTTCGCTGCATTCTGCATTAAATCAAATGGTTTATAACATGATGGTATTATTCAAAACTTCCAATGTTTTCACAATTTTGGCCACTAGTGTCAGGCTCAGGTTGTTGTCCCCCCTAAAGATTATTGCCTGGTACAATTGCTACCCCCTGCCCCTTAGCTATGCCACTTGCACACATATTCCTGTTTTCTGTCATTACCCCTATATGAAATTAATTTTGTGGATGCTGCCCTAAGAGAAACCACTGTGCTATCCTTTCACCATGTTTTCCCACATTCCATGATGGAATCCATTCACTTTGGATTTTTGATAATCTGATCCTGAGAACAAATGAAGAGGGCCAATTCCCACAGCTACAAGGCAGTATACAAGAAGCTTATGATCCTTAACTTTATCCTCCTCTTTCAAAGCAAATACTCCTTCATAAATCAGAACCACCCAGATTTGTCAGCTTCTACAGTTGAATGAACAGAACTTAATGGCAATGGTTCCAGGCTGCTGATGAAATGATACAATCACACTTTGCTCGTTATTCACTGTAAAAAAGGTAACTTGTACCCCAAGCTGTAAATGCAGCATCTCCACTTTAATCTGAAGCTAGACTGATAGAAGAGAAAATTGATAAAATGATGAATTTTCAAGTGTTCACTTCAAAAATAATTGTAAATATTATAGAGAATTTAAATTGGCCCAGAGAACTTAAGAACAATTGTGAAAAGTTACTTCAGACAAGAGATGTTTTATAACATATTAGTTTTCTACCATGGACAACAGGGATCTTTTTCCTCCTTATGTTATCTATTTTCCTGTATCATGTCATGTATTTTAAACATCAAGTGTATTCGCTATGCTGTGATGTGTCCTCAGTGCCATGGCAGACAACTTGCTGGCATACCTGAAGAAAACCAAGGTAACAGCAAAGTCATTTTGGATTACCTCAACCTCACCTTCAAGATCATAAGAATATAAGAGGCCTGCTGGGTATGGACAAAAGTCCACTTAATCCAAAATATTTTAATGTTAATACTTACCTCTCTGTAGGCTGCATAGCTGTCAATGGGTCTCCTTAGACTCACTCTAGCTCTTTTGCTGATGAAAGTCTGTGAAGAGTTAGGAGGCATGTCCAGGTTGGAAAAGGGGTTATGATCTGGTGCACGCTGCTGCAACTGAGATCTACCCCTCCCACCCCCGAACTGCCCCTAGTTCCTCCCTTGAACCACCTCAATCCTCCCTCAAACTGCACTTGCAGCCACCTGGATGCCTGGGTGCGCCTTTGGTGGGTGTATGGAGCCTCCAACTATCTGCATCAATGAACCCTGGTTCTAGTATAGTGATAGAGGGTGAAAAGCTTCTCTTTACACCCTCTCTCCATACCATGCATAATTTTATGTCTCATGTTCCTCCTTAATTGCTTCTTTTCCAAGCTCCAAGTGGTATAGCCTTGCCTCATGTGGAAGATGTTCCAGCCATGTGATCATTTTGGCTGCCCTCTTTTGCACCTTTACCAGCCGTACTTCATGAGGTGTGGTGACCAGAAACTGAACACAATATTACAAATGTGGCTGCTGCATAGATTTATATAGGATGCAATATAATAATATAATAATAATATACAGTATTTATATACCGCCTTTCTTGGTCTTTATTCAAGACTTTATTCAAGGCGGTTTACACAGGCAGGCTTATTAAATCCATGCAGGGATTTTTACAAATTGAAAGAAGGTTCTCTCTTTCAAGAACCACCACATTCAAGGTGTTACACTCTGATCTGGTTTAACATTCTGGCCTCCATCCTCCCACACTCCGAGCAGATGGAACAGCTCAGCTGCAGCTTGCCAGCTGCTTCAAGGTCGCACGGTGCCGGTGGCCTCGAACTGGTGACCTTGTGGATGTTAATCTTCAGGCAAATGGAGGCTCTATCCTCTAGACCAGACCTCCTGCCCTATATAACACAGGCGTGCACCACTTAGCAACTGTTCGCTTAAAGACAGATCGCATATATGACGGTGGTCAAAGCACAGTAAAGATGCTCTTAATGAGGCAATCACGTCTTCCATAGCCTGCAGCATAGTGTCTGTTTACACAACAGAGAGGCGCTTAATACAAAGAAGAGCCTCTATTGGAGAAGAGGCTATCTCCAGTAGCCTGTGCAGTCAGCTAGTGTCTGGCAGGGAGTGTCTATTTACACAACAAAGGCAATAGATTGGACTGAATGTTCACTTAATGACCTAATCGTGTAACAACAGGGATAGGAGAATGTATCCCCGTTGTTAAGTGGTGCACACCTGTATTAGTAGTCTTATTTGTGACCCCTTTCCTGATGACCCCTGCATGGAACTTTCTTTACTGCTACTGCACATTGGATCAACTGAACTGTCTGAACTGAAGATATCTCTCTTGGTTAGAACACTCAGCTTCTGACAGTGGTCCCAATGATGGGGTCAGCTTCTGACAGAGACCCCATCAGTGACAGCTTCTGACAAGAGACCCCATCAATGATTATGTGAAGTTGGGATTTTTTACCCCAATGTGCGTTGCTTTACACCAGAGGCATAGCTAGGTCATTTGACACCCGGGGCCCATAAATTTTTGTCACCACACATCTTAATTAATTAATTGATCAATCAATCAATCAATTATTAATTATATTGTTTAATTAATTAATTCACTTTTTATACCACCCTTCCTATAAGCAGCTCAGGATGGTGTACATGGTTCCTCCCCTTATTTTGTCCTCACAACAACCCTGTGAGATAGGTGAGACAGAGATAGTAATAGTCGTGACATGGAATGAATAATAATAATGGCCAGAAAAATAAATGCAGTGAATATTTTCCCACAAGCAATGGCTGAAATTCTGCATCAAATAGTACATAACATGATGGTATTATTCCTAAAAGCCACAATTTCCAGAATTTTGGTCACTAGGGTGTCAACCCCACCCCCCCATGTCTCATTGACCTGTTTTGAGTTAAGGCAGTGGTTCTCAAACTTTTAACACTGGGACCCACTTTTTAGAATGACAATCTGTCCAGGAACCACCAGAAGTGATGTAATGGCTAGAAGTGACATCATCAAGCAAAATAAAATAATTATAAATAATTAAATTAAAGAAAAACAGTTAATAAGGGGAAGCCAGCCCTGTTTCACCAAGTGAATTTTCTCTGTAGCCTGCCTGCAAAAACACCCTCCCCCACACACAAATGAAATAGTGAGATTTTCAGCCCTCCCCAGTGCCCACCTTACCAGCTCAAGCCTCTGGTTTATTCTTGGGGGGGAGGGGCTACCTTCTGGAGCATTTGTTGAGCTCCACTTTCATTAGATGGGGACCATGCAGCTAGCCTTGCATTCCTCTTTGCCTGACTTGACCAGGAGCCAAGGCACATTTGCTTACTTGCGAGTAAACGTGACCATGTAGCTTACTTTCACTTTCCATAGGGCTCAATACATTTGTCTGTTTGGGGGGAGGGACTTCCTTCTTTGGTGTTTTTTGGGGGCTGGTTTCATTGGATAGGAACCATTCTGGTGTCATTGGATTCCTCTTAGCCTGCCCTTTCCGACGAACTATGGCAAGTTCACCTACTCATGAGTAAACGCATGATATGGATCGGTTTCATTTTCCATAGGGTTCCATGCATTTTTTGATTTCCAGTTCTTTGGCCATAACATTTGATGGAAAGGAGATATTTCAATTTGGTTTTTTGCATTGCATTCTGCTGGAAATTCTGCATCCAATAGTATATGGCATGATGGGGTTACTCCTAACCTTCGCGATGTTAGTGATGTTGGGGCATTTGTAGTGTTACACCCCCCACAAAGGTTGTACCTGGGGTGGACTGCCCCCCGCCCTCGCTAGCTACACCACTGCTTTACACTCATTGGCATTCAACTGCATTTGCCATTTGGTTGCCCATTCACCCAATCTGGAGAGACCCTAGGGCAGGAGGGTAATCCTCTGACCTCTATAGCTCAGTGTTTTTCTTCACCTTTTTCCTGCCTAAGGTAGGGGGTTGGACTAGATGACCTGTTAGACCCCTTCCAACTCTATGATTCTGTGATTTTTCTCCCCCTGCTTCCCTAGTCAGGGCTTGGTCCTCATACAGGCAGTTTTTGAGGCGCGCATTCCAAAGCCACAGCTGTGGCACCCAGAAACAAAAGGTAGCAGCAAATGCAAAAGTTTGTGCTCTTTCTAATTAAAGTCACACCTGGAAGATCCAGGTTCAAATCCTCCCTCCGCCATAAAGCTTCCTGTGTGACCTTGGGCCTGGACTTTTTCTCAGCCTCACCTACCTCACAGGGTTGTTGTGAGGACAAGAAGGAGGGGAGCAGCTGTGCAGCCCTAAGCTCTTTGGAGGAAGGACAGTATAAAAATGTGAAAAATAAAAATTAAAAATTAAAAAAAAAAAATTTACAAAATTAGTTTACCCTTGGCAGACTGAGAATTGTTAAGGAGTCAGCATCAATTCTGATTACAACCCTGCAAAGTAGTTTGGGATTTATATCCATATTGCTGGGAAGAAGGTCGAGAGTCCTGCAGTGCAGCTAGTCCAGGTTTGCTATCTAGTCTCCGAAAGCAGCAGACTCCAAACCATGGAGAAATCCCTTCCAGTCGTGGGAGTGATAAAGTGTTTCTGTTCTGCGCTCTTGCCTCCTACCTTCTCTGCTGATCTTCGCATCAACTTGCACCGGACAGCTGCTTTCCACTGGAAATTGGGGCATAGAGCATTCCAGGGTGATGTAAGTCAGAAGCAGCTGCCCAGTACAAGTTGCTGTGAAGATCGACTGCGAAGATAGGAGGCAGTGGTGTGGAATGGTAAGACTTCACTACCGCCATGCTGCTCCCAGAAGGGTTTTCTTGGAGCGCCGGATCCGGCCTGCGAACCAGAGTTTGGCAGCTCCTGTCCTAAAGTTTGGGACTTCTATATAATGGAGGCAACTTCTCATCAAATTCAAAATCACAACACCCTTTAGTTCTCTGAATGAGAACTGCTCTTTTTCAAATGGTGTGTAGCAACAGAGTTTATGCATTCCTGCTCTTACTTAAACACATTTGTTCTTTTTTTCCTGGATGAGAGGAGACTAAAAGCTATTGCATATGATTACCTTTGAGCCTTCAACCTAGAAATGCCTTCAACTGAGCATGTGGATTAGGTTTCACTGTCTGATAAGCCTCATAGACAACATAGGAATGAAATTTAGCACAGCAGCAGCAACTGCATTTTTGAAATGGTAAATACAAGCATATTTAAAGGATTTAATAATGGCAAACAAATATCATAAAGACGTAGGAATTGAGTAGGGCCAAGAGAAATAGATTTGGTGGGCAGGGGGAGAAGAAATGAATAGAAAACACAGGGGGGAAGTAATGGAAATAAATTGGGACATGAAATCATGGGAGAGAAATGTATTCAATTAGGTTTGAGATACTGTAAATGAATAGGAAGGAGAAAGTGTACAGGAGGAAATTAATTGGAAGTCAATTAAAACAGGAAAGGGAGGGAGCTTTTGTGCTTTGTGGCGATATTGTTTTGAGCTGAAAGCCCTGATCTGAAAGGTGATAGTACAGAAGTTATGTAGGAAGCAAAATAATCCCATGCATGTTTTCTTAGTAAGTCTCATTCAGTCCAGTGGTTCTTTTACATATAAGTGCAGTTCAATCCTTAAAATTTTGAATTTGCCAGTGTGCTCGATTATGGAGACAAGGGCAGAATGATTTTGTACTGTCTGGTGCTAGTCAGATATGCAGAGCAAGCCTGCAACTATAATGGCTCTTATCATGCCCCACTTGCATTTTTCCAGTAAGTTCGAAACTTCTTGTAAATCTTCTGAACAAGTTGTGTGTCACTGGTTGTACTTATTCAGAGCCCATTCCTGAGCTCGGCACTCTGGCTTTTCACTGGAGCACATTGTCGCAAACGTGCCGTAAGGCACACCTGTGAGACTTACTGCTGGGCTAGCGCTGGCCAGTGCTGGGCTAGTGCCAGGTGGGCACCCATCCTCCACTGCCTGGCGGTCTCATGGACCGCTGAGCCGCAGCACGGTGAGCAGGGCAGGGAGGAGGCGTTCCCTGGAGGGGCGAGGCAGGTGCGGGGTGGAGAGAGGGCGGGGAGGAGGCATGATGGGGAGGCGGGAGGCGGAGAAAGGGAGGGCAGGAGGCATGCGAGGGGGAGGGATGGAGGCAGGTCCTGTGGAGCTCTGCTCCACCGGATCCAAGGCATTCAAGTGGGGGTAGGTGCCCTACACGAATGCCTTTACCTTACCACCAACCATTGTGGGGCTGCTTCCCTTACCTGGGAGAAGTCGATGAAAGTCTTCTTCTCCTGAGGCACTGCCCGTGGCAGGCTGAGGCATGCAGGATATGGCAGCAGCTGTTCTCGGCGCTGCTGCAGCCATGTGCCCCGGGCAGCTCAGGATTGGGTTGTCAGTTTGCCTTGAGCCTGGCTGCCTGTGGGCTGTGTGATGATAGACAACCCCCAAATTATGAAAGGTTTTTGTGTAGTGCAGGTTTCTCAAACTTTGGGACGCAACCCAATCGCCACCGTCATCTTAGATGAACAGGCAACTTTTGAGCTTGACCCTCCTGAAGTCATTGGACTCTGCTCCCAGCACCACCCCAATCTGCTTTGATTCTGAAAGCATTACGCTTGTCTTTAGGAAAAGGGAATCTTCTGTTGAACAAAGGGGTGCTTGTGTGTAAATGGAAGAGGGGGGAAAATAAATTTCTTCCTGTTTTCTTCCTGTTTTCTTCCTATTTACAAATAGTCTGTATTGAACTGTTTGAAAGGCATTATGAACTTGGAGACTGGCTCAGGTTTATCGACCCCCGTTAAATATCTTTGTTTTATTTTTCTTTTCTTACTCAGGTTATCTGGAATGAATATACCTCCTCCAATTATCAGCAACAAAAACTGGCTCAGGCTTCATTTTGTAACAGACAGCAACCACCGATATCGTGGATTTAGTGCTCCCTATCAAGGTACATTTAATTAAAACAATTTTTCCCTTCAAGACCGCGAAAGGGGTTTTACAAACATAACTGTACTTCCTATTTTAAAAAGGGCAAACATTCTTATCTGTAACAGATGGATAGTTCAAACATACATAAACAAAAATCCTCCTGCTGTGGGAGCAACAAGCAACTTGTAAATTTACAATACAGACCAAGTGAATTCTTGCTGTGCAAACAGTGAACATTGGAGAGGAGTTTGGAATTTGGATAAGAAGAGAGAAATTTATGCGAAAACATTTCTAGATATCACTGAAGTGCATCATTTGAGGGCAGTCAGTGCGTGTTTGCAAAAGCAGTCCATAAGAGCTACATTACCAAATGGAATTTTTAATTAAGTACAAGCCATTCCTTTGCATGAAGATTTTTTTCTTCTTGTGTAGTGTATTTAATTAACCTAGTTGAATATCTGCAAGCATCTTTTGAGAAAAGTAAACCGTGAAAATCTGAGTCAAACCCATTTCTTTTACAAATACATTATTTATAAAATAATGTGTCAAGTAATCTTAAGTGAACCTCGCCTGGGTTTTTCATTTATCTGTGCAAACAATTTTTTTTTCCATAATGTCTAGGTTTATCTGAGATCTTTTCTGATCTTTAAGACTTTATCATAGTAGCAAGTTGAAATTTTTAACATTTAGCTCCTTCATAGTCATGTTACTGCTACATCTCTGCATGGAGGCAACTTACAGGAAAAACCTCTTTGCAGATTCCCCACCAGCATGCTGAATTTTAGACCACCTATAACATTAACCCCACTTCCCTCGATTCATTAAAAAAAAATGGTTTATTTATGTTGTATACAATATCATTTCACTATCATTTCACAGTACAGTAGAAAAGAAACTAAGCTTTTATGGGCATGTCTGTCCCTTGATTCAGCTTGGAGATAAAAAGTTGTAAGAATGTTTTGCAGTTTACTATAATTTACATAGATGCATGCAATGACTTTCTTTAAGTTATGGTCTCTACAGAGTGAACTTTAAAAACTGTAATTATCCAAATACTATCATATTGAAAATAATGGAATTTACTCCAGATGAAATAGACTGGGTTTGCATACAGATCACCCTGCTTATTATAATCCTAGTATTAAACATAAATTAATATTGAGTGTGTGTGTGTGTGTGTGTGTGTGTGTGTGTGTGTGACGCTTGTATATTTTTTTAAAATGCTATTCATATGTAGCAAATCTCAAAATACTTACTTTAGGCACCATATAGCCCACTGGGCCATCAATATTGTGTGGATAATTTCACATTCAGTGACAGAAATATTACTCGGCTTATTTTCTGATAACTCTTAGATAGAGGAGATAAACGGAATGCTATTATTTTTTTCCAGAGCACAGCTGTTTGTATGAAGGTATTGCATCCCTACAAAATTGTGGCATCTATAATAGACATAACAAGAAGAGAGTGGACTACGATATCAGACTGATAGCCCCATCATATCATTTAAGAGTACTATTGGTCTGTAGGGAGAATGTGAGCTATGGTCCATAATGCATCAATTTACAAGAAAATTGAACAATTTTTCAGTAATAACTATATTGACAAAGACAATTCCTCACCTTGGAAGCAAAACCGGAATATATTATGCCATAATCTAGTGCAGAATTGGGTGAACTTAAGTCCATTTATTTCACTGGGTTCAAATGTGCTAGAGTGAACTAGTGTTTCTCAAAGGGAGCTCCTAGGAAATCTGAGGCTCCCTGAAACCCTTCAGGGGCTCCAGAGCACACCATAAGTGGTCATCATCTGCTCTCTGCCCAGTTTGCTCATCCATCCCTCCTGCGATCCCTGTTCATGGTTCTCCTTTGTCATTCCCCTCCTGTTCCAGTTCTTCACTTATATTCGGTGCTGGACCATTCTGTGCATGAATATGAGCTCTGGGACCATTGGAGACTCCATGCATGTGCTAGCGGGGGTCCCTGAGAGCCCTTTTAGCAGTGTGAAGGGCACAAAACTAAAAGAACAAAAAGTTTGCAAACTGCCGTGCTAGACAATGACACTGCAAGTATTAGGGCCCAATCATATCCAGCTCTCTAGGGCTGATGTAGTTGTGGCAGTGGGGTGCACACTGCACCCTGCTGTGTGTGGGCAGTCACGAAGGCCTCCTCAAGGCGAGTGTTTCCTCACCTCAGGACTGCATTATGACTGCATCAATGCTGGAAAATTTGATAGGATTGGGTCCTTGATCCGTTTAAGCCATTTCTTCCCAATGTAGCATATATGCAACAGGGACCAAATGTGTACATCTATCAGCCAGGCAAAAATAGGTTAAAGTAATTTAATTAGTAAATGAATATGCATTTTTATTGATCTGTTAAGTTGAAAGTTAAAGGTACACATGCTCATTTGAGGCAAGACTGAAGTATTTGGGGTATACTCCAACGCAGAAAGGAAAGGGATCTTTCTTCATTCTTACTAACTTAGAATTTAATCAACCAAAGCTATCTCACACTTCAACAATTCAAAAAGTCCGTTTTATTGAGATTTGGGTGATTAATTAATTATTTAATTAGTATTACTTAATCATTGGATAGCATTGCTGCTTAACTGAAAGATTTATTCTTCTTGGTACTATCTTGCTAAGTTCCCGAATACCTTTTGGGAGCCCTGGCTTTTTCCCCAGCCATTTTGTGCTTTGCTTCGGTCCACCGTGCTCCTGCTCCCCTACGTGAACTTGCACCACCTTGCATTGGATAGTAATCATTATTGAATCAAAATTCAATAAAATGAGCCAATTTCGTAATATAGTACATACATTTTACTATGAGTAACATCATAACATCAGGAATGCAGATGGGAGTGGGGACAACCAAAGACTTTGGATATATCAGTCAAAACACAACCTAACTCCTTACTCTTCTCCAGTTTGTCTCTAGGCCACAGTTGGGCCACTCTGGTCCCATTTACTATTGTTCCTTTAAAATTTTCCAGCCCCAGGCTGTCTTCTGCCCATCTGAAATTACAGTTAAACTTCTTTCTGAGTCCATTTCTTTCCCAATTCCTTCTTCCTGTGGTAACCATCTACATGACATTGATTTCCCATGACACATGGATCCTTGGTCCTTCTGATACAACTCACTTCTTTAAACCATATCCCTGAAAATGAGTGGATGCACCAAAATACAGGGAAGGGCAGTTTCATGTTCAGACATGCTGATTGACATCCTAGGCCTTTCCTGTAAACGGGTTGTCCCTTTTGAGAGGCTTTTGAAGTGATTTTAGCAAAAGAAACATCTCTGTCTCATGAAACTAAGGTGGCAATTCTAACCACATTTTCCTGATAGTAAGCCCCATTGAACAAAATAGGACTTACTTCTGAGTAGACCTGGTTAGGATTGTGCCCCAAGGCTGCAGACCTAATCAACTTTCCAGAACTGACATAAGGGCAACACAACTCCAAGGCAAGGGAACAAACATTGCCTTACCTTGAGGAGGCCTCCGTGATTGCCCCCTGACTGCAGGATGCAGCACATGCTCCACTGGCATAGCTACGCAAGTGCTGAAAAGTTGGTTAGGTTGCACCCTAAGTGAACTATTTATAAAGTTGAAACAGGCAAAATGCATTAAAATAATTGATATACACAATTTAAAAGGGAAATACCCTTTTCAGACTAATTCTGGTGAGAGAATTTGGAACGAACCATACAATAAACGACAAAGCTGTCAGGCAATGGTTATGTAAAGCTACAATATTTTGTGTAATGCTGGATCAAAGTATGATTTAAAGCCCAATCCTATGGAATGGAAGTGCCAACAGAATACATATTTTTATGGTTCAGGCTGCTGCAAAGCAACTGTAAAGCACTTTGCAGCAACACTAGCAACCATTGTGCCTGTGGGAAGACTAGAGCCTTCTCTCATGCACCTGTAGATGTTGGGGGGCCTGCCAGTGGAACGGGACGGGGGTGGGCAGGGAAGGGATGGAATGGAATGCAAAGGCAATGGGGAGGGGATGAGCTGATTGGGCCTAGAAGGGGAGGTGGGTTCAGTTTTGGCACAAGCCGAATCCACACTGATATCGCTGGTGCAGGTCTTAATTGTCCCATGATTTGTTGCAAGGGCTTACCCCAGAGCAAGGGGACAAATGCCACCTTACCCAAGGAGACCTCCAGCAGTGGAATATAGTCTGTGAGATGCAACAGAAGCTGCACCTGTACTGCTGCATTGCCACATGGGGATTTGCCACGCCCGACATTAGTTATTTGATTTTTTTCTGTAAACCGCTTTGTGAACTTTTTGTTGAAAAGCAGTATATAAATACTGTAAATAAATAAATAAATAAATAAATAAATAAATAAATAAAGGTTTGATTGGGCTGTTAGTTTTATAGTTTGGATTTTAAGTGAAGATATTATAGGGAAAGACACACAGTGCAATCCTATATATACTTAGAAGTAAGTCCTACTTAGTTCAGTGGGACTTACTCTCAGGTAAGTGTGTATAGGATGGCATCCTTTTCCAGAATTTCCATATGTTGTATGTATGAATGGTGTTTTTGTTTTGTTTTGTTTCCTGAAAGGAGTGAGTGCAAGATTGTAACATGTGTCGCTCCATAAAGCACAATATCTAAGATCTGGCTTACTGTTGTTATGATTAAGCCTTGCCATTTGAAAGGGCATGACATTTTAAATATTTTTGTTGCATGTAAACAAATCTCAAAGCACACTTTAGATCAATCACATAATGCCTGTGCATTTTTTTTTCTTTTTTGATGAGTGTTTCTGATATATAGCATTACCATAAACTATCCAGTAATAAAACGTTCCATAGTCTATGTTACAAATATTTTATATAACTGAAATTAATTATTAAAGGTATCTGTCAGGTACTGCTTATTTGCAACTTGGTATGGCATTTTTCGCAGGCAAGCATCAATTGTTTGGTGAGGAAGAGGTGCATTTGACATCAAATGTAATTCAAATCTTGGCATCGGATTGGCCTAGAAGGAAGGTAATCCTTCTGCTTGGCCAATCAGATCCCTAGCAGATCCCTGCTGTATCCGCCAATCTGTGTAAGGCTGCTCAGGCCAGGGACAAGGGTTAGGGTGTGCCCTGCACTGCTGTGGCTGATCCTGCCCTCCTCCCGGGCCCGATCCGCCTTCCCTCGTCCAAAATGGCCCACTCCTCACCGCCAGAATGCCTTCCCACCACTCTCTCCCACCCCCTGCACTGCCCAGCACAAACGTACCCTGTTGGGCTAGCACAGGTTCTGGATTTGGCCCTCATGGGCTTGTGCAGGCCTCTGTGCTGGCCTGGTCAACTTCCAAGTTGGCGCCTTACGGGCATGTCTGAGACATTTGAGAGCCTGCACAGGAGGCCTGCTCTAGCTCAGAGAGCTCTGAAATGGCCAAGCAACAAATCATCATAGTAAAACATCTAGTTGAGGGGATGAGTTTCTGTATCACGAAGAAAGAACTCTTTTCTGTGCATTTCTCTCTTTCCCACTAATTGTCAAGGTCATCAACAGGATAAAACAGTTCAACACATCCTAATAACACCAACACATCAACACGTGTTATCATAACGTAACATGTGATATGGTGATAACACCATAGTGACTGGGCAAATCTGGTTTTTGACCCTGCTCAAGTTGTTGAGGAGCAAATATTTTCACTTCCCTACACTACCTGAACTGTTAACTGTGAGAATCAAGGGTGACTGTTGCACTATAAACTCAAGGTTTTGGAACAGGCAATGTGGAGGATTGAACTGTTAGTGTGACTGGGGCAAGAGAGTTGAAGAGCATCTTAGCTCATTTGGAAAGCTTTCTGCTCATAAAGCCTACTTAGCAAAATGAAAAACATTTCTGCATTTATTCATCCTCTAACACAGTGGTTCCCAAAGAAGTGGGTCATGACCCACTACTGGGAGCAAAACCTGGGCCATTCCCCCTTAAGTGGAGTGGCCCAGGAATAGGTCCCCACATGGGGACCTATTAGCTATCATGGCACTGTGGGAGCCCAGGGACATCATCATGTACTTGGGGGCATTTTGCAGCCTCCTAGGGGGTCCTGGAGGCTTGCAGCCACTCCCTTGACTCTCTGTGTGGCTGCATGGAGCTCCGTTCTGCTCTTGGAGCTCATGTGTGGTTTGCAGTCATGCAAACTGAAAGTGAGCTCTGAGAGCAGACTGGAGGCGTGGAGGCGACTGCAAGCCTCCAGAACACCCTAGGAGGCTGCAGGATGCCCCTAGGTACGCGAGGATGTTTCTGGGTCCCCGCAGCATCACAATCACTGTGGTGCTGTCCAGGCCAGCCCCCTGCTCCCACTCTGTCCCCGCAGTGACTTAGAGGAGTCCCAACATCTGAGTAGGACTTTGGGAACCGCTGCTCTAACAACATTCAACCTCAGAACACGACTGTCTGCAAAATAAGTATTACCTTTACCTTCAGTCTACATGTTTATCTTATCCCTAAAAGTTTCCTTTGCTGCCATCTTAGCCTTCATGTGGCAAAAAGCAACAAATCCATTTTTGAAGGAGCAGGCAGCCCAATCCTGAGCTGCCCGGAGCTGCCAGACCCAGCAGCTCCACGGAGGACTGCCGCCGGATCCTGCATGTCCCGCACTACCACAGGAGGCTCCTCGGGAAAAGGGGATGTTTGTCCCCTTCCCCTGAGTAAGGAAAGCAGCCCCACAATGGGGCTAATCACTTTAGCAGCAACCGTCGGCACTAAAGTAAAGGCGCTCATGTAGGGCGAGCAGCCCTGCCAGAGCACCTTGGATCCTGCGGAGCTTGGCTCCGCGGATCTGCCTCTGCCCCTCCCCTGACACACTTCCCGCCCGCCCCGGCCACGCCCCCTCCCCAGAACGCCTCCCACCAGCCTCCCCCTCCCCAGAATGCCTCCCCCACGCCCCGGCCACGCCCCCACCTCCTGTTCCGCAGCCCGGAGGTCCGGGTGACCGCAGAGCTGCGGAACCCAGGCGACTGCCAGCCGGAGCTGGGCTAGCTCCGGCGGGAGCCTGGTGGAAAGCCCTGTAAGCATGCCTTATGGCACGTTTGCAACTGAGGTCTGCGGCGTGGAGCTGTGCAGCTGACCTCAGGATCAGGCTCTGAGTTCCTACATTAAATCCATTTTTTTCACACCTGTTAGTCAAACACTTTTTCAAAGGTCTAAGTCTGGCATCTCCAAACATTCCGGCCAGAGGGCTGCACCAAATATCTGGTACAGTGTATAAGGCCAGAAAAATAAATAAATTTTAAATATAAAATTTAAATAAATACATTAGAGACAGAAGTTAGATGAATGAGCCCATTCATTCATGTATTCAACGTTCCAGGATTTCTCCAAGCACCAACCCTTACCACAGAAATGAAGGACACTCAAATGGGCTCCTACCCCACAAGCAGCTTACTTACATGTACAGGAGTAAATAACTAAGAACCAGTACATGATAGCAGGGCCTCTGAGAGAAATTTTATCAGGGGGTACAAAGTTTCTTTTGAGCCCCTTTGTAAAGGGGGAAGGGTGAAATAGAGCGGGGGAGGCTGGTGATGGGAAAGCAGAATAGGGGCAGGGAGGGGGAAGGGTAGAGGCAGCTGGAAATGTCTTTGGAGCCCAGGTCTACTAACCCATGTGGCATCAGTCTCCCCAGCCATGTTAGTGTCCCCAGCATTCCATGCAAGCAATAAGTCTGAGTAGATAGAAAAATGTTAGATCCCAGGAAAATTCTGGGCCCCCTCCTTTGGCTCCTGGGCCCCCCTTTTGACCCTGGGCCTGGGCACAAATTACCCCCTTTATCCCCCTCTCCTAGGCCCTGCATGATAGGATACACCTGGAGCATGTTCTGAGGGCCGGGGAAATCTCCCCAACCCTCAGAAAGCCCAAGGCCTTTGGGGGGGGGGGGAGCCAAAAAAGTAACTTATGGTTTTTGGGGGAAACCAGGAAGAGATGTTTTTAGGTCTTTAGAAGGTGTTCTGAGTGCCAAAGTCTGTACTTGGCTTCCCCAGCACTCAGAACATCCTCTGAATGCGACTGGAGCACAACTCTGGTCACATTCAGGTGAGCAGGCCAAAGGCTTACAGGGAGACCTGCTGTGGGCTGGATAGAAGCCTACTGTGATCCCTGGAGACCCCCAGTGCTGTCATGGAATTTGCCTTTGATCTTGTCAGATACACAATTTATTGCCAAACTATTCAAATCTATGGTTATAGTGGATCTATCCCTACTCAGATTCAAGTAGTAGCTTTTGATAGCTGTTTGACATCTGATAGAGCGCAAAGCTCACTGGCCCTTTGTACGAAAGGGCCAGTGAGCTTTGCGCTCTATCAGATGTCACCCTTACAATATGGTGTTGAGACAGTGCATTATTCTTATCCAGATTGGTCTCAGCATTCTACTTTAATCAGGAGTTAATGCTGCCTGTTTCCTTTCAAAAGGAGACAGAGTTTTACACACACTAGACAATTGAAGAACCTTTTCGCTTTATATTCCTAGAACTGCATGATTCCAGAGAATTATGGTTGCATTTTCTAGTCATCAACCCCATAAAATTTCAATAGTACTTCTGTGTAAACTTCTGTAATTATAGCAAAGTACTGTAGATCATTGTTTCTCAAACTGTGGGTTGGGATCAACTAGGTGGGTCGCAAGTCAATTTCAGGTGTGTTCCCATTCATTGCAATATTTTATTTTTAATATATTAGACTTGATGCTGCCATGGTATGTGACTGCATTTGTGGAAGTGTTACAGACCTGTACTACTATGTGCATTCTTTTAACAATGCTAGTAAATGGGACTTGCTCCTGGGTAAGTGTGGGTAGGATTGCAGCCTAGAATTGTTAAAAATTTCCTGCTTGATGATGTCACTTCCCATCATGAGATCATTTCAGGTGGGCCCTGACAGATTCTCATTCTAAAAAGTGGGTCCCAGTGCTAAGTGTGTGAGAACAACTGCCATAGATACTGGCGGATAAAGCAAGACATTTCTGCCAATTTCAAGCTTATTGGCTTGATTTATTGACTGCCAATAAATCAAAACTCCTTGCCTTATCTGCAAGGTCACTCAGGGGTCAGGGCTGTTCAAGCAAGGACCCACACTATGCTGAGAAAAGCAAGAGGATGATGCAGAGATAATTAGATGGCTATTAGTCTCCACAGCAACCCCTACAGGCAAGCTGCAGTCAAAGTGAACCTTTTATTCTCCTGAGCAAAATAGCAAGCTAGGGCTCAAGGCTTCCATTTAAATTTCCATTTAATTTCCATCAAATTTCCATTTCTCTTTAGCAGACCCTTCTGCACCCTTCTTCCATTTTGTAAATGTTTGGCAGAGGTCTGCTTTTAAACACCAAGATGTAAATTTCGTTTCCATTTGAAACCAAGTCCAAGGCTGCACCTTTACTTAAGAATAACACCCATGGAAAGCAATGGGTCTACTTCTGAGTAAATAGGGTTACAACCATGTGTAACTGCACTTGCTCATGCTCATTCCTTGTTGCTTGTCTCTACATATACTGAAAACAGAGCTGGAGCTAATATCTCTGCATATGGTATGTCCACCCATGCCCTGATCTGGTCTGGAGATAGATGCCTTCTGTTGCAGTTCCAAAGGCATGCTTCAACAGGACAGCGAAGAAAATCCCAAACAAGGTTGGTGCAAGAACACAGCCCTGCTTCACGCCGCTTAAGATGTCAAAGGGGTCTGATGTGGAGCCATCGAAGACAACAGTGCCCTTCATGTCCTTGTGGAAGGATCTGATGATGCTGAGGAGCCTGGGTGGACATCCGATCTTGGGGAGAATCTTGAAGAGGCCGTCCCTCCTGACCAGGTCGAAAGCCTTTGTGAGATCTATGAAGGCTATAAAGAGTGGCTGTCATTGTTCCCTGCATTTCTCCTGCAGTTGTCTAAGGGAGAATACCATATCAGTGGTGGACCTGCTGGCTCGGAATCCGCACTGTGATTCTGGATAAATGCTCTCTGCAAGTACCTGGAGCCTCTTTAGTGCAACTCGGGCAAACAACTTTCCTACAATGCTAAGGAGAGAGTTGCCACGGTAGTTGTTGCAGTCACCCCTGTCACCTTTGTTTTTGTACAGCGTGATGATGTTTGCATCCCTCATGCCTTGAGGTACTTCACCTTCTCTCCAGCAGAGACAGAGGATTTCATGCAGCTCAGTAGCAATGATCTCTTTGCAGCACTTTAGGACTTCAGCAGGGATGCTGTCTTTTCCAGGTGCCTTGCCAAAGGCAAGAGAGTCCAGGGCCACGTGAAGTTCTTCTAGGGTTGGTTCACTGTCAAGCTCCTCCAGCAAAGGCAGGCACTCAATGTTGTTCAGCGCTTCTTCGGTGACTACATTTTCTCTGGAATATAGCTCAGTGCTGCACCCAGCGTTCCATCTACTGCGCCCGATCCTGGATGACCTTGCCTGTGGCAGACTTCAGAGGGGCAATTTTCTTCTGTGTTGGACCTAGGCCCTGCTTGATACCGTCATACATCCCCTTGATGTTGCCTGTGTCAGCTGCTACCTGTATCTGGGAGCAGAGCTGAAGCCAGTAGTCGTTAGCACATCTCCTGGCAGTCTGCTGGACTTTGCTGCGAGCAGCTCGGAGGACCTGCAGGTTGCGCTCACTGGGACAGGCCTTGTGTGCTGCTTGAGCTCTCCTCTTTTCCTCAATGACTGGTGTCAACTCCTCAGAGTGGGCTTCAAACCAGTCTGCCGTCTTGTTGGTCTTCTTGCCAAATATGGACAAGGCGTTGTTGTAAACGGCATTCTTGAAATGTTTGAAGACTGAAGGTTGCCAATACACACCCATGCCCTACATTGAACATGCGAGATGCCTGCCCTGAGTATTACATGCCTGCCCTGAGTATTACATCAAAGGAGTCCTGGTAATAGAGAGCAGCAGGGAGCATGCAGCATCCCAGCTTCAAGCATCACTAGCCCTGATTGCCTGCTTTGCATCATGTATTCTGTTGGGAATGCAAAAATGAGGCATAGCCGAATCCTAACAACTCCCATATGGTCACAGTACTTAGGCAAATGCATTGAACATTGCAAAGTGTTTTAAAAAACAATTTCAAAAAAACCAGAAACACCGCCTTCTGTTATCAGTTTTATAACTAAACTTCATCCTTTTCTAGATCTTCAAATGGGTACAAGTTCTATTTATCAGTGCCACATATATTTTTGATTTTTCAATATATTTTGATTTTTGATTGATATAAAATTTCTAAGAAATTCCAAATTGGTTAAGAAATATTATATTCCTTATGTTGCCATTAAGGCTATTTCCTGAAAGGTAATTATGGTCCCCTCATTGGGATTTCAAAAGAGGAGAAAGGTCATTAAATTGAAGAATCCATATTGGATTGATGTTGGCAAGAAAAGCCAGTGCAAGTTCTCTCTTCTAGAACTTTAGAACTGAATTGTATATATTGGCATGGAATGATGTGTATGGATACTTGAAATACAGATCTATCTCACATTGAAAAATGGCTTCTTGCATCAATCATAAAAGACTGAATTTGGAGTTCTAATCAAAGCGGCTATAGCCTGTCTTGCTAAATAGAAGTAGACAAAATTACAGTCAAGGCTGCAAGGCTGCGAAAATCTTGGATATATCCAGTATTCATGATCCATTTTGACACTTACCTAGGAAGTGCCTTAGATCACTTGGTGAATTAATAGATGCACCTCTCCATTACATTAAGTAGAGAGTCATATATGTTGTGAGTGGTCAAGTGCAATACAGGGCCCAATCCTTCTCCACCAGAATCCTATCATCTTGCTGGGCTGAGAAGCACAACATGGAGGTTTTCAAGTCTGCACTGGCAAAACAGCTGGTGCAGATGTGAGAAGTCCCATTGCGGGGCCTGCGCCGTTACTTGAGAAGCGGACAAACATGGAGGAGACCTCCAGTGGCTTCCTGGCACCTATAGGATACAATTGTTGTCATTTGGGTGATGCGGTTCTTCTGGGTGCCATGGGATTGGGCTGTTGCAGCCTAATCCTATTCTCCCCCTGGTGTAAAGTCCAGCATCCTGCTTTCTACCAGATACATTCATAAGAAAACAAACTGGCTAAAAACAAGCACAAAACATGTGTGAAAAGGTGGAAAGTGCTGGTTTTCATGAACATAAGCAACAATATTTGCATGGGGAATAGCATTTCATGAAAATTTTTATGACATTTAAATTAGAGGAATGATCAGCAGATTCATCAGGCACACTGTGAAATTAAGTCATCATTGAATTTGGGATTTTACTGGAAAGATGTCATTAGAAACCTCTATGGTAATGATTAATGCATACTGGTTTCCTCAGTTTTCAAAATAAAAATAAAGTGATAAAATCTTCTAAAGAAATTTTTCTTTATTTTTACTTTGTTAGCTCTATTTACTGTTTGTTTTTTTTAATGAATGCAACACTACCCTACAAAACCATCCTGTAAAAAAAAAAAAATCAGTTTTATGTATATATATTGCAGTACATGCCCAAACTTTGGTGCATATGAACACTTACATGTGAATATTGATGATTACATTCACATGTTAATGCTAGTAAACAAATAGGAAAATCTGATGCTCCAGGAACAAAGGAAAATTCCTTATTCACTATCACATGTTTAGGGACTGTATCAGCAGTTGAAGGGCAATTCTGTGATATGGACTTGGACTCGAGCTCTGTGAGACAAAATATGCAAACTTTCAAATGAGATAAATGTGAAGGATAGGCAAAACCCACTTCAGATACTGTATCTGATCAGATACAGGCATCTTTTGTAACAGATACTTACTATATCAGATACAGGCACCTTTTGTGCCTTTCACTGCATCCCAGATTACATTTATGTTGTTCCATATAAGTCAATTGGAGCTACTATCTGGCAAGACTGATTAGAAGAGATCATATTTATCCTAGACAACAGGAACATCTTGTGCCCCCATTCCAATTGTTTCACTGAATGTGGCCTCTTTCTTTATTTTGCCATTTATAAATTATAATTACAGGGTTTCTCAAAATGTGGGTCGTAACCCATTTGGTGGGTTGCGGCCTGATTGTGGGTGAGTCACGAAGCTGCAACTGACAAGCTGATAGGAGATAAGCAAAATGCATTGAACCCTATGAAAATAAAACTGAGCGATGCTGCGCGTTTACTCATGATGACCGTGCCTTGGTCCATTGTGAAGGGCATGCTGAGAGGTACCCAACACCACCAGAACGGTCCTGATTCAATAAATGCAGCCCCCAAAAAACACTGGAAAAGGAGGTCCCTTCCTGCAAGCTGACAAATGGATTGAGCCCTATGGAAAGCGAAAGTAAGCCACACGTTCACATTTATTCACGAGTAAGCAAATGTGCCTTGGCTGGTGTGGAAGGTCAGGCAAAGGGGAATGCAAGGCTACCAGAATTGTCCCAATCCTATGTACATGGAGTTCAACAAGTGCTCCAGAAGGCAACCCCTTCCACACCATAGTACAGTAAAAAGAGATTTGAGCTGGGTAAGACTTGTTTGTTTTTTCATCTTGTAAAGCTAGGTGGGTCCTGATGGTGTGTAATTTTAAAAAGTGGGCTACATTGATAATAGGTTTGGAACCACTTGATTGGAAAGAGTAGAATTGCTTGATTGCTTGATTGGAAAGAGTTGTAGTCTTTACAGATCCCCAACCCCCACAGTGGAGTCTCATTTACTCTCTTCATCATTCTGGGTTTTTAATGCTGTTTAGAGGGAAGCTTTGAATCTCAGTCAAGCCAAAACAAAACACATGTTGGATTTAAAATTGATTTTGTCCCAAGTCACTTTGAACTAGCTTAAATATAAGACCTTAAATTGAACTAGGCATTGGGTAGTGAAATCTACCCAATTTTTGAAAATCTTAATTTTTTTTTATTTTTTTTTTTTTGGGGGGGGGGGTTTGAGGTTTTTACAGGCAGGCAACAGAGAGAATTCACTTGGTGGAACAGGGCTGGCTTCCTCATCTCATCTCCTCTTATTTATTTGTTCTACTTTAATTATTTCTAATTACTCATTTAATTTATTTAATTATTTATAGCCTACCTACTAGGGAAAACGGCACAATTTCGCTGCTTGCCATGGACTTTTCAGTGCTTGCTGCATTCTCAGGAAAGCACTTCTTGCTCAATGATATCGCTTCTGGCCCCAACATCACTTCTAAGTTAATGACATCAGTTCCGATGGGTCCAGTACAGATTGCCATTCTAAAAAGTGGGTCCCGGTGCTAAAAGTTCGAGAACCACTGAGTTAATAGTTCCATTAGTTTACAATATGTGTGTGTTCTCCATATCTCTCCCCCCACTGAAAATGATGGAAATAGGTGACAAAATTCAGCAAGCTAGCCTTGCTTGTGTTGGGTTCAGACTTTGCAATAATAACTCCTGAAGGAAAAAATAAAGATTTCTTTTCCACCTTCTGTTGTTATATACCATGATTCAGCTTCATAGAATAACACAGATTCTATTTTTACTCTTTAAATCTTAATAGCATATTCAATTGCTTTTCAAGTCTATGTTTTGATGGATAGAATTTTTCCAGTTACTTGTTCTGCTTTATCATTCATGTCACTAAACATTCATTTCATTTCAGATTTTATGTAAATTGTATCAAATATCTATAGTCACTATTTCTTGTTCATGCTTCTACGTTTTTTCTACATTATTTTTATATAGTATTTTCAGTGGAAATAAGATATCTTTATGTCTTCAAGCAATGGGCAGATCTTCAAAGTTTTTGGGGTAATGCCTTGAAAATCAGGTGGTCACAGGTTAGGTGTCAAAATCTAGTCAGGAGTCATGGAGGGTCTGTGCAGAATCCAGCAACGTATGGCATCATAGTGTTTGACAGAAAAGGAGGTGGAGTAAATGATTTTGTACAATATTCATTATAAGTATATAGAAAAACAACAATGATTGATCTCTGGAGAACATTTTTATGCATATAAACAAAAACATTTTATTTAGGTTTACATTCAATACCATGTGATGTATCTTGAATATGATTTGCTTTTTTATTTCGTAATTTTCAGGTGCCATTGATTTTCTTCAAATATGTACCTGGTGAAACAGTATTTTTCATATAACAATGATGCTTATTTTGTAGGAAATAAATACTTTTCCCATAGGGGTCATTGCTTTAACGTTACCTCATGATATTTTCAAAGAAATAAGCATCGCTTTGTGGAGAGGTTCTGATGTTTTCATGTCAGAAGACCTATTGTGGAATATGCTTACTGCATGCCCTCTAAATCATGCACATTCATAGTTCATGTGTGCTGTTTTGTGGGTAGAAAAATTATGGCCTAATCTTATTCCCCATCAGTTTATGCTGTGCATCTTATTCCCCATCGGTTTATGCTGTGCAACCATGCCGCTGGAGCACATACTGTATACGGGGGGGGGGGGGGGGGCGAAAAGACCAACCAGGAAAGGTTAGTAAAAAAATACTTACCTTTCCATAGACCACCACTTGGCTATCAATGGGTCTTCTCAGACCTACATTAGCTCTTTTGTTGGCTTAGGTCAAAGGAGAGTCAGGGGCTGGGTCCAGGCCAGTGAAGGAATAAGCTCTTGGTGTGCACTGCTACTCCTGCCCCTGTCCCAATCCCTGCTCTCCCCCCACCCCCCAGCCAGCACACCTGCTATGGGGTGCATACAGGATTCATTGGTGGACATGCAGAGCCTCTGGTCACTTGCACCAGCATCTCTGGTTTGCATGACAGTGGCACACATTTTACACTGCCTTAACAGAACTTGAGGTAATAGATCATGGGATTAAATTGGGCCACTTGTAAATTAATGGCCAAATCCCATCAGGGATTTATGCTGGCAGATTTTGCAATCCGTAAATGTAAGGCCATTGCATGAGCCACTCCAACAGCGGTTGGCTGGCAGAGCAGATAGGTCCGTGGAAGGTGGTGGTTCGGGAGAGGATGTGTAGGGTTTGGGCTGGCCCAGGAGGAAGCCAGGGCAGATCCACAAGATCCGGTCCCCCCAGCCTGGGCCTGATAAACCCCCTTGGACCTACTGGATTTGCACCAGAATAATAGCTGGTGCAAATTTAAGTAGGCCTATTGGGGCCCAGGGGTTAGTGGAATAGGTACGTTAAAAAAATTCTTTACTTACATCTCTGCTACTGCCTGGGCCCCAACAAGCCCTTAGCAGAGGCTATTTCAGTGCTACTGCATCACACAGGCCATCCCTGGATGGGCTTAAGCTGTATGTGCGCATTCCATTTTTCTTTAAGAACACACCTGACAGAATGGCTTTATTTATAATAGGGGGTTTCCCATTTTCCTAAAAGTCGTGAAAAGGCCATGAGGTTCAATCCTTGAATAAGAAACTGGGCTTGATTTGACAAGGTCAGGTAAGGGTGTTGTAGAAGTGCCACAGTATAGGTCAGATGTTAAGTCAAGGTTCTTGCAGTTCATAATCAAAATTCTATAGCCATTTTAGTTATCCTTATCAAGTAATTAATCATACAGCACCTCCAACTTTGTTCAGGAAAATGTGTAAGAATATTCAGGCTTGTGACCAGGTGTTCCTGGGTGAAAAAAACAGATGTTAAAGCCAACATGAGATCTTTAACACACAGTGAGGTGGATTCACAACTCTTTCCCCCTTATCTTTTCCTGGTTTTTTTTGTTCCACTCTTTCATTAATACATAGTAGTTAATTTGTCATCAGCAATGTCATTGATTAATCCAACATGATTAGATCCTTCATGGCCTTACCTTCTTGGTAACTATTATTACTTTCTTGGTAATAATAACTATCAGACTATTTCTACAGTCCTTTGCTTCATCAAGCTGAATGCAGGTATTCATGAATTGAAACCAGTTAGGTGCTTATTAGTCCCCCTGTGTTTGCATTTCCTGGTAGGATACACAAAACAGAAATTTGCCAAGCTTTGGATAGATTGCCATACATGGTAGCTGGGCTATATTCAACTTTTAGAGTCACTCAGGTACATCCTTAAGTTCATGTTTTGGCAAGCGCTATAGATATTGAATTTTTTTAAAAAAATAACCAATTTTATGTCAACCTCACCATGTGCTTATGTAATATTTTTTAACAGCAGTAGCAATAGAAATATCTCAACTCAATATTTGTGTGCAAGGATGGCAAGTTAGATGACTTGGAAACAAATGGGATATGTCTGTGTTACTGAAGTTATCAATAGACTCAATGTATTCTGTGTGCTTTGCTTGCTTTGTCTTAAGATGTGTAGAATACTCTTTCAACAGCATAATTTTTAAAAAATTGCACATTATTTAGTATGATATTTAGGTCAAGCTTCACATTCAGCAGCTGATTCAAATTGTTTATTCTGGGAATCTGGTGCCAACTATACATCTTAAAAAGCAGAATGGAAGGCACAATTTTTAACAGAAAAGGCATGCACAGGGGCTGCTTGATTTCCCCCTCCCCTAAACTCCTAGTGGATGAAAAATAAATGCCTAATGGCCCAATCCTCTCCTAAGCCAGCGGTAGTTTCCTGTATGGTGCTGGGGAGATGCCTGTCGCAAACGTGCTGTAATGCATGTCAGTGCAGCCAGGAGAAGGGAAGCACTGGCAGGAAGGTCAGCACCAGTGGGTTCTGGGCCTCTGCACTGGTCGGACAACAGCCAGGAGCCAGTAGCAGTAAGTTCCCTGCTAAGCAGTGAGGAGGCATTCCAAGGTGGAGGGAGGGCAGGGGGGAAGTCAGGGAGGGGGCAAAACTTGGTGGGGTGGTGATCAGGACACCAGTTCAGGCCCAGGAAGGAGGGTGAGACAGCAGAGGCTGCTGCCAGATCCTATTCCCCTTCATGTGCCTCCAAGCCCTTCGCAGGTCTGCTTGGTTCTGGATCAATGATTGAGCTGGCACAGATCTGAGTAGACCCATAGAACCAATGTTCCCTTACCTTGTGGAGACCTTTGGCTGCTTTCCTTGCTCCACAGGATACAGAGGTAGCTGTTTAGGCCCCGCTGTACCGTGGGACAGACAGCCCAGTTAGAATTGGGCTGTAAACTTTTATTTATCTGCCACCTCTTCCCTACACACCATTCCCCGGAAGCTTTTATCCAGTTGGAATCACAGCTTCCCATATGCTGTGCCTCAAAACATAAGTAACTGGAGGAGGAGAGTTTGGAAAGAAGCAGCAGAGAGGGTTTGGGTTAAATATCCACCCACCCTCACAGCCACCACTTCTTTTCTCTCCTTCCCCCCACTGCTTTTAAGATATTCAGCAAACCAACTAATTTGGCTCTTAAATATATACACAAAAAATAATGTCCTCAAGAAGGTTTCCAGGCAGATGGTTGTTGAACAGATTACTGTTTTATTTAAACTTTTTATTTGCAGTGTTTTTCAAATACATATAATGAATGCCCCCAACAATCCAGTCAGGTTAAAACGAGAACCTAGAATTGTGCCTGGGAAGAAACATGAAGCTGGCATAGAACATTGGAGTGATATGTTTCTACCAACATATTCCAATTAGGAAAAAATCCTTGGCATTCTACATCAGCTCATGAGTGTGCACCCATTAAGTCATAAGTATTGCTGCGAAAGGGAATGAATATCTGACATATATTCATCACAAAAACAGTATGTTTTTATAACCCCTTTGGAGGTTGTATATTTTTTCACAGGAATTGCATATTTTGAGAAACAATTTGAAGAAGAAAAAAAGTGAGGTTATACACTTAATACAGGACATATGCTCCTTATATATAATATACTAATGCAAGGGAACTATTTTATTAAAATAACTGCTTTGTGTTTGTGTCCAATCCTCTGTGCATACAATCTCTTTTCAAGGTGGAATTCATCAGATCCTTCCCTCTGCATGTGAAGGGAACTCTACAGGACTCCATAATACCCTGTTGGCCCTCCACTGTAGCTTATACACAGCCTTTGCAGTTTGTATAAGTTGACTGAGAAGAACCACTTCCCCAATTGCTGGCACATTATCAGAACATGTGCCTATGCAGTCATACTAAGGAAGGGAGAAGCAAGGCTCTGTGTGAGAGTGCTTCATTTGTATGGGGAAGGATCATACCCATAGTTTTCTAAGCACCTTTTATTTTATTTTTTTAATCATTGGATATATAATTGTCAAACAAGGACAAATTAGGTTGCACCCAATGAAATTTTAAACAATAACACACACACACACACACACACACACACACACACACACACACCACTGTCAGTAAAAAAGTCAGCTCTATTAATGTATTAGCAATTTTGTTCAGTCTTAAAGATATATTCCTGTCTTTTCTTTGTCATGTGGTTTTATCCATGTGTGCATAATAGCTTTATGTAAAACATGCCATCCTCAGATGAACCTGGCAGTGACAAACGGCCAACTTTTGATGACCTTCTAGGAATCCCATTAAATTGTATTATTTCTGTGACCTTTTCCATTAAGATGTGCTATTGTGAGTTTCATGGTTAGAGGAATATTATGTTTACTGATGCTTAAATATGTTCTCTGAGTACGGCAGTTTTTATTTTAAATAAACAATTGAGTTGCCCATCACCAAATCAATTGTCTTTAATGTGGTAAATGGAGGAACATTTATCTGATTAATCTAAGCAGAAAAAAAAGAAAAAGAAAAGCACAATTCCAAAGAAAAAAGTTAGCATCCAGTGCTACTGTGTGTCCCACAGGTTCTTCTTCCACTTTGACCCAAACTGCCTCCAGTGGTGAGTTAGATGAGGAAATTGCGGCTACTACTGGTGATATTATTGCTAGCACATCTGCTGATGTTACTGTATCCAGTGTTACTGCTGTCACCAGCCATAGAGTTTCCGAAGAGCAGCGAGTGCAAGCTGTGAATCTCAGAAAATCAGATCTGGAACTCACCACTTCCAAGGAGTCGTTCTCCCTTCGATCAGCAAATATCCAAAGTACAAGAAGACGGTCAAGGAATGCTGAGCAGATAGAAAGAACTAAAGAGCTTGCAGTTGTTACTCATAGAGGTATTGGATGTTATTTTACTTGTGCCCATTTAGCGTTCAGCCACAGATGCGTCGCCTAAACTATTTTTTTTCCTGACTCCATAAAATGAAAGGGTAGAAAAGGATTCAGTAAGAAAAGTCAAAGATGAAGAGACTAGCAACTGCAGAATGGGAAATGGAGGGAATGAAAACCTTACTAGAAAGTGGGGGTCACTTACTAGTTAGTCACTCCTTTCTGCCAAGCGAGTCACTGCACACTAAAATAAGTTAAATGTCTTTGGAACAAATAAGGAACCACAGTTCTATTCAACTACTGTCTCTTGCTGCCACTTTAACTATCATTTAAATATTGTCAGTGTGGCTGCCCCATAGAGACCATTTTAAACTGTTTCATGTGACATCTACTCCACACAGCTACCCATTCAATTTGTATCAGTTTACAGCATGGATCAGTCCCCACGGTTTGCCCTCAGGCTGTCACAAGGATTTTCGTTTCATCATGGAGACAGACCGTTTAGTGGGGGGAGATTTGTGTGTGAGCCAGTACATAGCTCATCTATTTTGCCACACAGACCATGAAGTAGACTGCATATGGCAGCTGTACCGGGAAAAGTGACACTGAATCTTGGTTGATTTCATAGTTTCAGGATAGTGGTTTGTTCATGTTTTTAGATTTAGAAGACTTAATAGCATATAAGTAAGGTCAAGCAAAATTTATAAAAGCAAAGAGGCAAATTTAAGCTCAGTTTAACATTGCATAATACTATTGAAGATTTGGCAAGGATATTACATGGGAGACTGAACAGCTTGATGGCTGAAAATATCAACTAATTGCAGGATATATGACTGTGAGAATCTGAAGCCTTTATTGTTTTTAGCTTCAGTGCTGCCCATCAACACATGCTTGAACTATCAAACAATGGCTAATGTAAAAAGCAAGGAGCAGATAAATAGGGAGGACAACCTCAAAATCTAGCAACAAGTTCAAACCAATATCTTTCTTAGGCTAATGCTTATTTGGGGACTCACAATGTTTTTAAAAAATGCAGATTAAATTTAACCTAAATTTAAAATGCCATTGTCAAAAACAGTGATTTTCAATCTTTTTCGTGTCTTGGCACATTGACAAGGTGCCAAAATTGTCAAGGCGCACCATGAGTTTTTAAGCATTGACAAAGCACACTGCACTGTGGGCAGGGGACTCATATCCCCAATGGCCCTACTAATAAATGAACCTCCCCCAAACTCCCGTGTCACATCTATGGACACCTGTGTTCATGGCACAACAATGTGCCACAGCACACTGGTTGAAAATCACTGGTTTGAAATCTGGTGTTTATACAGTAAACCTCAGTAAAATGTGTTTAAAATGCTGGTTTAAAATCTAGGATTTATAAAGTAGCCTAAATAAAACACTGAAGCAAATTTTTCAAGGTGTTGCATCATTTCATGTTGCAAGCCCCAAAGTTCCATATATGATAAGAGCAGACTGGTGTTCTGTTTGCAGTTCAAGATATATTGAAATATAATGAACTATATTTCTATGAAAGGGAAGTAAATTAAAAATATAAAACGATCCTATCCAGAGAGAAATCAGAAAGAGATTGATAATGGAATCACTTTTAACCCCTAGGATTGAGTTTTGCAATATCTGAAGTAATGTCAATGTAAATTATCTGTACAGAGTGCCTTTATCTGACTACTGAGCAACTACTGCTTCTTCTTACTCAAGATTAAGTAGATTATATCCTTGGGCCTTGGCACCTGTCCTCCTGAAATTCTAGAAATCTTGTTTGCAAGCTCTATAAGTCACAAAAGTTCTTCCTGATACTTTTCTGCCACCTTTCCTTTTCTGGATTACTGTTTTAGCTATTTCTTCTTCTTGTGTGGTGATTTTATTGTTTACTTAGCAATGTGTATGAAATATATAGGAAAATCTTTTTTTAGGGCAAAGAAAGTGTCTAGGGTGTCTACAGATTTTTAGAGTCCTGTTCAGTTGGATAAAGGCCTTTGTCATGTCCAGGAGATACAGTAGTGTAGACTATTACATGTCTTCATTTATCTACTCATTAAAATAACCTCTCACCAGCTGTTTTGAGGTAGATTAAGCAGAGAGAGAGAGAGAGAGAGAGAGAGAGAGAGTTATTTGTTCAAAGTCGACAATTAAGCTTCTGTGCTAAGCAGAGATTCAAGCTTGAGATTCTCCCAGTTCAAGTCCATTATCCACTATACCATATTGATTCCCCACACATTCAGAAACAAGTGATCACTGAACATCACTTTAGACATTTTTTTTGCTATGTAAATGTATTTCAAATACTGCAGTTAAGTCTGCTTTAAATGTAAGATGATATTTAACTGTAGGTTTGTTTTGTCTTCTATAAATTTCTTGAAGTAAATTGAAAGAGACCGTTCATGCTTCAGGCAATAAATCAACCAAAACCTGATAGGATTAGAAGGACACTTTTCCCCTGTGGATAGGATTCTTGATAATTACATGTGTACAACCTTGCAAAGAGACAAAATAGGATTAAATGAACTGCTGGTCCAGTGCAGTATGACAAATGTGATTACCTTACATTTTTTAAAGATAGAAGACAAGCAAAACACAGCTATGTATTTTCTCTCTCATTGGTCAACGTTATTGCCAGTCAGGGTGGTTGGTTAGATTTTTACTTTTTATAAATGCAATATTCTCTATACACTTTTGCCTGTAATTCAAGAAATGAACAAATGGTTCTCACTGTACGAACAAGATGTCATGTACTTTCAGCACTACTCCGTGCCCTAGTAAATTTAAAAGGGAAGCCTCAATTATCCAAATTTTAGAAGATATGGCACTACAATACACGATATTACATCAGTGAGGATTTGTTGAAGAGACATTATGAAGCTGGTCCAAGTATTCTCTCATTTAATATTTCCTCAGTTAAGATGACCACACCTACAACAGCTTGCTACAATCCACATCATTTCAGTGCTGTCTGAAGCCCCTTTATTCCCTTGGTTATAGCTGTTACTTGTCTCCATTTTCTTTCTTCTCTGCCCTTAATGGCCTTGACCTCATTTGCCAGCACTGCTATTTAAGGCTGTGGCAACCAGTGTCACTTTCTTTGAGGGATCTGTGATGCAGTCACGTGAGATGTAATGTCGTGATATTGTTGCCAAAATCAAGTAACACACAGGTTCCCCACAGAATTTAAGATAAACAGCATGTAAACATTAACATATTCATAAATGTTCAATATGACTGAAAATTGGAGATATTTTTAAATACTTATGGAAATGAATACAAAAAAGGCAAGTTGTTTCTCTTCCCAGTAGTGTCTGCACTCTCCATCCTCTACTGCCTGTAGCTGATATTGTAGCCATTCAGCTAATTATGCAGTTCGATCAGGTAGAAACTTAGAGCCCAATCTTGAGCTCTTTACAGCCAGCAGTACGAGCGTACTGCCAGTGTTGGGTGTCACAAATGTGCCAACAGGCATGCCCCTGACATCCTGTGCCAAGTCAGCACTGGCCTAGCACTAATTGGCACTGAGCGCAGTGCCAGAGGACGCCACCCAGAGCTAGGTAAGAGCTCCAGGCAGTGGTGAGGGCCTCGAGGCAGGGAAGAGGCATTCTGGTATAAAGGAGGGAGGGGTCGGGGGAAGAACTGGTGCGGGAAGGGGTGGGACTCAGACAGCCTGACACAGAGTCTCTCAAGTCTGCACCAGCAACATAGCCAGCACAGACTTGAGAAGCCCTGTTGCAGGGCTTGGGGCATTCCCTGGGGGAAGGGAATGAACGTCCCCTTTCCCTGAGGAGACCTCTGGCGGCTGCTACACGGCCGCAGGGTAAACCAGTATCTGCTTTGGCACTGCTATACCCAGCGGCAGCTCTGCCTTTAGGATTTGGCTACCCATCAAGGTTCTGTGTAATGTTCCTAAGGAAAACTTGGTAACCATCCTAAGGCATATCAGAGATTGTTTAGCTATGTCTTTGAGATCTCTTTTCTCTTATTTGAATTATGAATTGTTTGATATCTTGCCCCCCTTCATAACTGATAATTGTTTAAGCTTACTGGAGTTTGCATTTTTTATGTAGTTATTATGAAAATAATTTCCAAAAATATTGTCATTTCAGCTAATCAATGCTAATAATTAATCCTTTGATTAATAAATACTACCAGCATAGCATAAGTTTCCTTCTCCGATATGTACTGATGGATATTCATTTTTAAGGTTTTGTGGGTTCTTCATTGTTTGGTTGCAAAAATCACCAGATTCCTAACCAAATCTACTTATGAACATATCTTTTATCACTGATTTATTACCCTAACTAGTTTCTGCTTTTTATCTTATCATAAGATATTACTTTTTCTTATTGGGGAGCTGGAACATTGCAGTCCTTCCATGTCACTTGAGGGTCTAAATTTTACAGTATTCTTAAGCTCCATATTTTCTTGACTGAGTTGATCCAGCCTAAATTTGACAAATGATCATCCTGCCATTAGTTTCTTATTTTTCTAGCTTGCAAAACAGCTCACACCTTTGCAATGATAGCATACATGTTTGTTGCAAGAAGGGGATATACTGAATCTGTTACAGAACTACTTTACTGCAAGTATAGCTCAGCCCATTGCAGATCCACTTATTTCATATATGCACAATGGTTGTCATATGAATTGGCCCTGATTAGGACAGGTTCAGACAGGAAATAAATGACTGTGGTGTAGCAATGTTCATTGAGGTGGATGATTGTAACAATAAAGCCATATTTTAATTATTGGAATTATTTTCCGTATAGTGTTGTACCACATTACCAAGTTTTGTACCATGGTTTTATTAAAGAACAACATAACTTTTTCAAAACTCCTATTTTTCTAATTTTAGTTATCTTTATCATTCACTGATATTATTACTTATTGTTATTGTTAACTTAAAAAACTTACAGCCCAATCCTATCCACACGTTCCTGGGAGTAAGCCCCATTGACTCTAATGGGACTTACTTATGAGTAGACATGCATAGGATTGGGCTGTTAATAAATTACTGGTAGGGGAAAGAGACTGTAAAGCATTTGCAATGTGACTATTTCAAGGTGTAAAAAGAGATGATGAACAATTAATAGCCCAATTATAACTTTGGGTTCAGCAGATGCAGTGTCCCTGTGCTGGCTCAGGGTGTAGCAAATATGCATAAGGCACATTTGTGACAACCCATGATCCAGTAGCACAGGTTCTGAATTCGCACCAGCTATATAGCTGGCCCGGATCTGAGTAGCACTGAGTAGCACTGAGTAGGGATAACTGGGGCATTACTAAAGAGAAATATGTCCCCTTACCACAAAGAGACCTTCAGGCACCTCTTGAGCTGACCATTGTCCCTGTGGCCTTGCTGTACCAGTGCAACTTAGTATTGAGTTGCTCATTGAGAAGCTAATAGCATTTAATAGAGTTGAAACAAGCTGATTCTTACAAAATCTTTCAGATCTATATATTGGTTCTTTGTAGAAAATTTTAACCTCCCAATATAACCACTTTTTGAAGGATTAGTAAAATTATTGATATGGAATTCTATGTTATTAAACTGTTTTAGACATTTTAGAATTTAATGCAAAGAACTACTGCTTTTGCAAAAGATTAATAACTATGGTCACAATCCTAACTAGGTCTACTCAGAAGTAAGTCCTATTTTGTTCAATGGGGCTTACTTTCAGGAAAGTGTGGTTAGGATTGCAGCCTATATTAATCTTTTGCAAAAGCAGTAGTTCTTTGCATTAAATTCTAGAAAACCTGCACCATATCCTGAAAATATTTAAGGTTTGAGAACACTTTCATCAATTCTTTATTTTCTAGTCTTCGGTAATTGCAGGTTACTTTACTAGTTTCAAATTTCTGAAGCATAGTCTATCAAATGCACATTTTCATTTTATTGCCTCATAAACCCATGGCATGAAATACAACTGCACCAATTTTCAAAGTCAAATCAAAGCCTCCCCCAAATTATTTTCCTATCTATTAATATTTTATTGCTATTTTAATAATTCTTTCTTATAGCAATTTTTTGTGACTTGATGCTTTTATATACTATTTTAATTCCTTTCAATTCCTGTATGTTTCTTTTATTTTGCATGTCCACCTACACAACTTTTTTTCAGTCTTTGGATGTACTTTTACTGGTGTTCACTTTATATTGCTCTTAAGCATGTGGGCAGCCATTTACTTTCTGTGTGGATTGAAAAGTGGTGGATTGTCTGATCACAAATATCATGGATATTTGTCCACCAAGCCACCAAGTCAAATATTATTACTATGGGTTAAATGGAAATTAGCTGTATCACTATTTGCACCTGTGATGCTCATATAACTACTTCTTCCCATAGTTACAAAAATGTGGAAAATAAGTAGGCAACCCTGTGACATGGATCGTATACATGACGCTTAGAATTCTACCTCTGTAATTTAGATTTAAGGTAACTTTAGGTCTTCATTTAAAACAAAAAGAAAGTAGCTGCTTTGTAAAGTATGTTTCAGTGTATCAAGCAGCAACATTAAAGTCATACTGGTTGATTAGACAAAATTTTAGAGCATCTAATAGTAAACAACAATGTGCCCAGTGACTCAGTTTCAGTGAAACAACGTAGCTCTGTGCCCACATGATATTTTTGAAAGATCTACTCTTTAAAAAAGAAAATGGGATTAACAGCCCAATTCCAGCCCCCCTCCCACCAGCACTGATGCAGCTGTGCCAAAAAGGCATGTGCTGCATCCTAGGATGGAGGGGCAACCTGAAGGCAAACTGGAGGTAAGTAAAACAAAATGTACTTACCTCCAAGTAAGCCCTCAGGCCACTTATTTGTCTCCTCAGACATACATTACCTATTTTGGTGGTATATGTCCAAGGAGGGAAATGGGGCAGGGAAGCTTTCAAATTTCGTTGAAATTTCGTTGGTGTAGGTCTGAGTAGACATATGTGGGCTTTGGAGGTTTAACCCCCTGGGTAAGGGAACAAATGTTCCCTTATCCAAAGGAGACGTCCAGGACTCCCCCTCTCCCTGAAGGATGAAGCATGCACTGTGGCATTGCAGCAGCATTGGCAGGGGAGAAAGGGATAGAATTGGGTCATAAATTGGTCTAGGGCCCAATCCTATCCAGCTTTTCAGCACCAGTGCAACAACAGTGCAGCCACAAGACAATGGAACAAACATCCCCTTACCTTGATGAGGCCTCCATGACCACTTCTCCACAACAGGAAGCAGTGCACGACCCATTGGCACAGCTGCACCAGCACTGGAAAATTGGATAGGATTGGGCCCCAATCTAGTTGCAAACCAGCAGTTGTTACAGTGTTGGTCCGAAAGCAGTTCTAAGTAGGTATTATGTTGTAAGTCTGTACTTAATATGATGTACAAACCCACCAGTACTGAAAATGAGAGCCCAAATGAAATGGCAGAAGGGCAATTCCTCAAAAGTGGATCATCAAAATATATGTTTTTAAAAAGTGGCATTCAAACAGATACTTTAGAAAGGTGATTGAAACAGTTACAAGCCTTCATGATCCTGCAAGCATCATAGAGAGACAATCCAATACTTTCAAGCACAGAGATGGGACTTGAATAACTAAACAAGAAAGTGCATTCTGCTAGTATTTATATCTTTACTGTTCAAAACATTGCAACTTTTCCACTTACCTTTCTTCTGTCTGACGTTGAACTCTGGCAGTGTGTGCAAGAGAGGAGAACGGAGCTGTTATTTGGACTCCTGAAACTATGATTTGGAGTGCTAGCTGTTGTCATGAAGCTTCTTACAGGGCTAAACTGGAATCTAACACCACAGAGCTGGGATAAGAGAAATTTTGTACAAAAGACATAATAGTTGTAATCCTCAATGAACATACAATTTAGGTTGTAATAATAAGAATTACACAAATGTAGGTTATTTTGTTATGCTTTCAGAGTCTATAAAATATGTTTTACAAAATAAATCATGACATTTAACTCTTGGTCTACCAATGCATGGACTGGCAGAGGTTGACATATATGTCTGAAAGATGTGGCTATGTGTAATAGTCCTTGGGCAAACAAAGCTGGGATTTTTGTTTTATTGTTTTCTGGATTATTATCCCAGTATTATGGATTATTTTAAGTTACAACAATGAAAAACAATTACTTTTGTGGTTATAACAGTGGTGGCCCCAAAGCTCCATTTGATACCATGGAACAGAAGCATTCGGAGTCATTGATCTCCCAAACACACCATGGTGTTCCTCAAAATTACTATAAGGAAACTTTTGTTTTATTACCGTATATCCCTGTTAGTGAGTGATTACTCCATGTGGTGGTTGCATCAGTTCCCAATCATTTTCATTAAGGTTTCAGATTAGCTGTTGGGTAAATAACCTTCAACTCACAGATCCCAAACCAGTGTGTTTTGAGGGGCAAGAGGACCAGTATAAATTCAGGCATTGCTTTTGTGTCGTGCTGGACCAAATTTTTGTATGCTTTGAAAAGAAGAGGGTGTTGGTACAAAAACCGTATCAAAATCACCATTTTTGTAGAATGCTTACAATGTGGTGAAATTGTTTGGGGAGGTAGGAGGCTTACTTGTGATGGCAAGATGGCTGTTCCCTATTTTTGTTCGTTTCTTGAAAGCTTAAAATTTTTCTGCTTCTCTGGGTGATGCTGGCAACAGCAGCACTTGAACACTGTCACCCTTGAAGGAGGCTGGCATACAACATTTTCTTACCTGGAGTAATGATGTAGCTAAGGAATTCCTTAGACGGAAGTGAGAGGTCTTTATTATGATACTGGGTAGTGTCTACTAAAAACAGTTGAAAAACGTGAAATATTTCTTCCATACCTCAAAAATTTAGAAAAAGAAAAAAAATTGAAATGTTGTATACTTAGTACATATAGGTTTAGTGTGTTCACTGGTATACACACAAACAGTTTAATATATTCATTGCTCTTTCCCTTTCCTTATCTTCGATTTGTTTCAAAACCTAGTGTTATTCTATCAGCTACTCTACAATATCTACTGCTATTTTAATCATAAGAGAAAGGGTTGATGTAACACGTTACTCAGTGAGCTGCCTGATGGTGCTTTACAACTGCTTTTCACTGTGCATTCCATCACCGCTCAAAGCTCAAAGGATTGGGTTGTAAATCACATTCATTTCCATAGAGATCTGCGCAGCGAGCCTATGTTCATTTGGAAGTAAATTCCATTCTGCTCAGTAGGGCTTATTTCCATATAGATGTATACAGCAGTGGTTCCCAAAGTGGTGGGTTGTGACCCACAATTGGGAACCAAAACTGGGCCTTAAGGGGAGTGGCCCAGTAATGGGTGTCCCAATGGCACTGCAGCGATCTTGGCACCACAGGGACCCTGGGGCTTTCCCCCATGCCTGGGGGGGAATTGCACTGAGAAGGTCCCTGCTGCCCCCTATGTTGGCCTCCCCATTGTTTGAAATTGCTCCATTTTACGATTGGAGCGCACTTCCGGTGTTTTGCCAAATTCCCTTTCCAAACTTGACCTAGAGAACTTGTTGTTGCCATCCTTCAGTCTCGAAAGACTATGGTGTCACGCTCTGAATGGTGGTTCTGGAACAGAGTGTCTTCTCCAGTGCGCGAAGCCTGGGTAAAGTAGGTATGGAGGACAGGCTGTTACCCATGCAGCAAATCTCCCCTCTCCACGTTGCTGAAATGGTCCAATGGAAAGGCAGAGGCCAATATGGTTGGTTCCAGCAGCATCGCAGGAGTTGCCAGAATGTGACTGTGTTCAGCCATGAACTGCCTCGGGGACTCCAGCTCCGGATTTTGCCTCGAGGTTGACTCCTGAAGCCTTTTCCATAACTGGATGTAGCCACAAGGCAGTGGAGGTTTGGGATCAGAGTTTTCCTTCTCTCAGATGAGCTGCCTTCGCAGGCTGACAAGTCCCATCTACCCGGTGGCTGTTTAGTCACCTCTTACGACAAGTATAGCCAAACTGAGGGCCTATTCTTATCCCCAGCCCCCAGGGGAACTTATGAGAACTTAGAGAACTTATGCTCACTTTAAGCTAGTTAGTTCCCCTCTTCACTCAAAATAGCCCTAATACTGCAGAAAGCACTGCTGGGTACTGACCCATCACCAGGGTGGCTTGCCTGTTCAACCTGCAGAGGACCTCCTTCCTTCCCTCTCCTAACAGCAGCTTCTCTGGCCACCACAGCGGTCGTCAGCAGCTCTTGGGTGTGGCAACCACACACTAGCCTCCAGCATCTTCAGCAGTCTCTGTTCCAGCAGTCTTCCACAGTCTCCATTTGGTCCATCAGTCAGTAAGCCTGTCCATCCTCTTTCTTCCAAGCACCTTCCTCTAACTCTCTCAGTCTGTCCAAACTCCTTCCTTCTACACCCACCACTTTCCTTCCTATCCCTCCAATCTTCTGCTCAATCTACTACCGACTCCCTTTTCCTTCCTCCAGGTGCAGCCTGGAGGCCTTGTTACCTCCAAGTAGCTGCAGATGTGCAGCACACTCACTGCAATCTAAGGCGTTAACCCCATGCTTGCCTGCCGGAGGAAGGGGCCACTGTTGACACCACACCATATCTCCTCAAAAGATCTTGTGCATTTCCATTAAATCCGGTTTGTGTGCAAAAACCAGACGTGCGTTCTGATCCCAAAGTGGAACAATTTCAAACATCCAGGAGGCCTGCAGATGCATCTACTGGCCTTCCAGATCCTCCCTATGGCCAGCCTAACCATGGGGTATGGGGGAATGCCCCTGGGTTCCCACCGCACCGTATTAACTGAGGTGCCCTCAGGACATCCCCCTACCCGAGGCCCTGCTTCTGCAACCACTTACCTGAGGTCCCAAAGTCTGAGTGGGACTTAGGGAACTACTGGTATATAGAGTTGCAGTCATGAAGCCTGATCATATGCGTGTTTATTCAGAAGTAAATCCTACTGAGTTCAATTGTATTTGCTTACAAGTAAGATTCTATGGATTGCAGGTGGAAGCATCCACCTAACTCTCCCACTGAAATCAGGAAGACTTAAAGGTACCTAACTTTGTCTTGGTTATGTCCATTGTTTTTAACAAGCAGTTCTCTTCTACTTTGTTTCTGCCATTAACCCTTCTACCTTCCTTTCCTGTGGTTTCTCTGTTCTCTTCATTCTTTTCTGCATAGCTGTTTTAACATCAGGGCAAAATACTTCCCATCTTGGGGGGGGGGGGGGAGACCTGCTGAGAAAATGTAATGTCACTTTTTTCTCTCTCCAAAATAGAGTGCAAACACAGGTGCAACAAGCAGAGAGAGGAAACTGTCTATTAAAAAATTAGAGCAGCTTAGTTTACTAAGTTTATTGGGTAAATAAAAGTTATCCAATTAAAAACAGAGGCGAGACAACTTTCTAGTGTTATAAATATTGATTTCATTTACAGTGTTTACCATAACACAAGATAAATGTGATATGTAAACTTTTATTTTGATGAATTATACTACTAAGTCTGAAACAGCATTAAGAATGAACCTCCCTTTATGACAGTTACAAGTTACACAGAATTATTTTGGTTGCAACATCAGAAATCCGATGCAAAGTTGCTGGGAGTAAGCTCTTTTGAACTCAGTGGGTCTTATTTTAGAAAGAGGATTGGGCATAAAGTGCATGGGATTAGAAGACATGGGATTTATCAAGATAAATAGTTGAAAGCACAATATAGTTTTTCCTTCCCCCCCTTCTAGAACAAACATTTTCTGAGCATATTCAAAGCATGTATCTAAAGTAGTCACATGTGTCCTTTAGTTAGAAAAAAAGTCTTGAAAAATAGACACTTTTGCAAATCCTATCAGGTCACCCTCGCACACTCTAGAGTCTAGACTTACCACCAGCTTGGGGTGTTGCAAAACATGCCGTATGGCGCTCTGGTGCCAGCAGTAAGGACATGGGACTGGCACTGAGGCCAGTCTGTGCTGGGCTTCAGCACCAGAATGATGTGTTGCTGGAGCATCAAGCAGTAAGTTTCCCACCAGTGGCCAGTGAGGCTTTCAGGGCAAGTGGAAGGCAGTGAGGGGGCAGAATGGGGCAGGGGGGCGGTCCCTGCGGGGAGGGGGTAGAGACAGTGGCCGACTCTGCTGCTGAATCCAACAATGCTGAAAAACCCGACATGGGTCTTCTTGGTTCTGCACCCAATCAATAGCAGGCACAGATCGGAGGAGACCCATTGGGGCTGCCTTTGCTTGACACAGAGTAGGGAAATGTTCATTCCTTTACCCCAAGGAGAACTCTGGCCGCTTCCTGGCCCCATTGGATACAGCAGTAGCAATATCAGGACACTAGGGGAGCATAGGATTGGACCCTCAGTTATCATTTGGGTGGACGTACAGGTTCAAAACTGCCATACAATGGTCTCCTTCCAAAGTTCCTCCAAGTATATACTACAGTATTTGGTACTGTGATATTCATGTTCTCATGTGACAGTCCTGGCAGTCTGAAGGTTTTATCATGTTGGTAGTTGGACAATACTTTCTCAGCTAGCATGTCCAGATGCAGTGCAGGTCTTTTCTGTGTTCCATAGTTGTTTAAAACAGGGAATTCCACCTGATTATTGAGCATCAAAGTCCCAAACATGATTATGCAGAAGTAAGTTCCCTGAGTTCAGTAGTAGAGTCCCTAATGAATGTGGTTAGGATCTTAACCTTCTTCTCAAATCTAGGTGAAAGTATCTCGCCTAGTATTTTGAGCTGATATAAATTCAAGTTGACTTTTCCAAATAGTGAAGACGCTATGTTGTCAGACTGTAGCTAACACCTCACTTATGGCCCGATCCTACCAAGGACTGGGCTGGTATGCATATGGCAATATCACAGCAGAAAACAGTTTGGCTGTTGTAAAATGGCTGCCAATGGAGCGTGGAGTGCTCCATCAGTGGCCATTTTGGGAGTGTTTTAGTGTGAGGTGGCAGCACTCCCAGTCTGTCGGTGGAGCTACCTACATCTGCTGGAGCAGGTAAGGCAGTGGTGGGGGTGGGGAAGAATGGAGGCAGGGAGGATGTGGAAGGTGGTGGCTCTAATGGCAATGGCACGGCACATGCCAGACCCTATCGCCCTTTTCCTCAGCCTCTCTGATCCCTTTCTATCTTCGGACTTGCACCAGTGATTTCATCCACTTAAGTCCAAGGAGACCTATTACTGTGGAGTGGGAGGCTTATAGAGGTGTAAGGGGATTTAAATACCCTTTTGCCTTTGAAGTCTCCTGATACACCCCCCTACCCAGATACAGTGTGCCTGTTTTTGGAGTGGCTGCACCGGTGGGGAGCAGAGGATAGGATTGGGTTCTTGACAGCCTATTCCAACACTGCCTGTGTGCTGGTACTGTGCTAGCACTGGGTGTCACAAACTACTGTAAAGCATGTTTGCGGCACCCAGGGAGTAAGTGGCGCTGGTAGGCAGGCCTGTGCTGCCTGTTCAATGCTGCAGTTGGACCCCTTGGCTGCCCGCGGACACAAGGTAAGCACAGAATGGTGTAAAGGTGTGGGGAGAATGGCAGGGATGTGTGTTCCTGGATGGGGGGGCAGAGTGGGAATAGGACAGGCCCAGTAAGGGGGGGTGGGACCTGTGGAGCTCTCCTCTGCTGAATCTTGTCCATTCTCCCTGGCTCAAAAGCCTGAGATGAGGCTTCTTGAGTCTGCACCAGCCTTCTCGAGTGTGGCTTCTCGAGTCTGGCGCAGCTCCGAGAAGCTCCATTAACCAGGCTGAGGCTTTACTCAGGATAAGGGAACAAACATCCAGTCAGTGTGAGGAGACCTGCTCAGTTCCAGCACAGCTTAGAGTGGGCATTGTTTGGCTCCAGTACTCATGCGCTGGATAGGATTGGGCCTTATTCTGCTTAAATTTGCAAAAGTGCTATCAGTTGCAATTTTATCATGTCAGAAGTTTGCTAACAAGGTCCTTATGATTCAATCCATTTGATAGCCTTTTTCAGATACTGATCACTATATGTGTCAATGGGTCATCTGTATCCACCCTTATGTAGTCTAATTCTGTGGACATTTTTATATTTCTGTGCATAATTTTCTGGTCATATCAACATTCTAGATTTCTTTCAGTAATATTGAATTTTTAATTAAATGTGCTTAGCAATCAGACTGGGAGAAAGAGAGAGAGAGAGAGAGAGAGAGAGAGACCAACACAGTCATGTTTCACTCAACTTTGGGATTGCTTTATATGCACCCTGTGTGTAAGAACAGTTTGTGGAATTATGAAAGGCTCTTTTATATATAGTGGGTGAAATTTTGAGCCCTTATGAAACTGTGCCACTGTATTGGTGGGGGAGGGGATCTTCATTTTGTATTTTCTAATGTCATAATTTATTTAAATGTCACAACAGAATTTTGGAAGAAAAAAAATTTAACCGATGTTACTCATTAATAAGGGAAATAATTATCTTTTAAATGAGATAGGTTTTTTGAAACACTATTGTGTCCCTCTATGAAATGTTCAGTTTTCCAGGTTCCATGATTGTATGATAAAGGTGCACACAACTGGTTGTGGCACATGGAAACTGAAATTTTTGGGTTTGTTTCTTTAAATTTTGCATAGGAGGCATCATATATTCAATACAGGAGAAAAAATAAATGTTTTTATATAATCCTCTTTTGTTCCTGTATATTTTTACACAATCCAATTTCAAAATTTGCCTTTTGTGTAAAAGCAGTGTTGAAGGTTTTTTTCTTCATCATCTCTATGGGTACACAATACTGTTGGAAAGCAATTACTTTTAATTTGAACCTCCATGATAAAAAGAACTGTCAATTGAAATGAACTCTTGTTAGATTGTATTACCTGATATATGTTTTTGTTTGTTTTCTTAACTAGTGAAAAAGGCCATAGATTTTAAATCTAGAGGATTTAAATTGTTTCCAGGGAAAGACAACAGCAACAAGTTTTCTATCTGTGAGTGTACTCCTTTTTGTTACTTTTTTCTAGTGCAAGAGTGAAGTTTGTGCTGTCTGTGTTTGTGTGTGTTTTTGATATTGTTCACTAAGAATTTAATTGTATTAAATATTTCTTCAACAATCTGCATGGTGAATGTGAAAGTGTAGTTGTACTCTGAAGAGTGACTCAGTACAAAACTGACATTGCTGGAGTCTATTTTCTTTGGTGTGTTAATGTTCCAAATTTAAATTTACTGGGTCTATAAATAAAAAAAGTGTTCTCCTATCAGAAGGGTTCTATCTGATGGTAATTATTCTGAGACTATGATGCATAGTCCAAAAATTCAGATCTTTCATGCACTATAATCCTAAGTAGCACCACTCAGAAATGAATCCAACTGCATGTCTAGGGATTTTCTTCCTAGTGAGTCTGTTTAATGTTGCAACACTCCTGAATTAATTAAAGAGGTTTATTGCATTAACACATGGTACCACAGCATGTGCAAACATTTGTATTACATGTCATTCCTTCAGGGAAGTATGTGGGAACCATGAGAGGATTGCTGTTTTCATCTGACTCAAGAGAGCATTTAAACTGTTTTAAAAGAGGAGAGCAGGTTTTTCTGTGATTTTAGCACTCCTTGCCACTGTGCCTCACAGTGGCATATCTCCACAGGTGCTCCTCACCTGGGGGGCTGCCCCCCAGCTGGAAGTGTCACCCGCCACATCTGCTTCTTCCCCCTTGGAGGTGTTCTGGGCTTGGGAAGCCGCATGTGACCTCCAAGGCTCTCAGAAGGCCTTCTGAGGGCCAGGGAGGTTGCACAGAGCTTCCCCGGCCCTCAGAACCATTCTGGGTGGAGGCAACATAATGCCGTTGTACAATGCCATTGTACAAATCGATGGTAAGGCCAAACCTGGAGTATTGTGTCCAGTTCTGGTCGCCACATCTCAAAAAGGACATAGTGGAAATGGTAAAGGTGCAAAAGAGAGCGACTAAGATGATTACGGGGCTGGGGCACCTTCCTTATGAGGAAAGGCTACGGCATTTGGGCCTCTTCAGCCTAGAAAAGAGTTGCCTGAGGGAGAACATGACTGAGACATACAAAATTATGCAGGGGAAGGATAAAGTGGATAGATAGATGCTCTTAACACTCTCACATAACACCAGAACCAGGGGACATCCACTAAAATTGAGTGTTGGGCGGGTTAGGACAGACAAAAGAAAATATTTCTTTACTCAGCGTGTGGTTGGTCTGTGGAACTCTTTGCCGCATGATGTGGTGACGGCATCTGACCTGGATGCCTTTAAAAGGGGATTGGACAAATTTCTGGAGGAAAAATCCATTACAGGTTAGTGCAACCTCCTGATTTTAGAAATGGGCTATGTCAGAATGCCAGTGCAAGGGAGGGCACCAGAATGAGGTCTCTTGTTATCTGGTGTGCTCCCTGGGGGATTTAGTGGGCTGCTGTGAGATACAGGTAGCTGTCCTAGATGGTCCTATCGCCTGATCCAGTGGGGCTGTTCTTATGTAACAGGTGTGGGGGGAGTGGCATCTGCTGCCCTGGACCATGTGGCCCCCTAGACCCCTTGCCAGGTACGCCACTAATTAACCTTGTCATTAATATGCACACTTAAAGTATCCCTTTTTTAATTTAAAAAGAAATGAAAAGAAAAGATCCCTGATGTGGATTGGGACAATGGATCATGAGAAGATGGTCTACAGTGTTTTCCCACTAGAAATTATCCCATGGTGGCTAATAGCTGAGGAGGAGGAGGAGGGAATAGCTGTACCTGGAAATGATTTTTTGGTGAAAACTGTTACCCTGCACATGCCCAATCTTGTCTGATCTTGGAAGCTAAGCAGGGTCAGGCCTGGTTAGTACTTGGATGGGAGACCGCGTGGGAATACTGGGTGCTGTAGGCTTATACCACAGTCTTTCAAGACTGAAGGTTGCCAACCACCAGTGCAGGGGGAAAATGTTCATCCTCTGTGCACTGTGGTCCCAATCTGCATCACCTCCTGTAGCTGCTTTATGGGAGAAAAAGAGGAAGTTTTGCCTTTAAGTCTGTCTCTTAACAATGAGTGTAACATAAGGTGTAATTTGGCTCCCCCTTCTCATTGTTTAGGAAAGTGTATTTGATTTCAAGTGTCAGCTTGTCTGGCTTCCTTCAGGTAAATTGTTTTCCTGGTAAGACAGACAGAGGGTCTTATGAGGCATTTGCCCTCTGGCCTGCAGAAGAAACCAAAGGTTAAGGGAGGAAATTTGCCCCTTGAGGCTTACACTAATAAGAATTTCTTACCAAGAATAATGAGCGCTTCCCAGTCTATCTAGAACTTCAGTTTAAGCCTGGAATTTCAAGTCCTAGGTGTGTGTGTGTGTGTGTTTAAATTTTGGGTCCTAAGTAATTAATGCCTTGCATTAAGTTTCAGAGGTATTAATTTCATTAATTACTCACAATATCCCAGCCAGTTTACAACTAATAGCGTTAATCATGACAAGGTACATAGTTAAATAATGCTGGGGCAAAATGGACTCGAAAGTTGACACCAACTGCAGTTTTGTGGGAGCATTTTATGCAGGGACCCCATTAAATTAAATGAAGTTTTTGGCCCCTTTCTGTCAGTGCTGAATGTGCTCTCTATTGCCACTGAGTGATTTATTCCCGGTTTTTCTTTCCCTGCAAGATTTTTACCTGCCAACATAAGGGCAGGGAACAATGCCCCCATCCTCAATTGGTTTCACTCATCACAGAAGCAGAGCACATTGACTATAGGATGTTGTCATGAAGATAAACAGTTGGAAAGAAATGCTTCTTTCCTTCACTCTAGCTTTGTGATGACACCACATAACAATTACATTTTGCTGTCTGATTATATCCAGACTCTAATATGAGTCTATGAGAATTGTTTTATTGCTCCCTGCTTTCATTCTGGCATATTATGGGTAAAAAAGAGGAGGGAAAAGCCCTCTATAGGTAGAGGTGTTTGTTTTCATTGTGGATGATAGAGTCACAGCCTAAGTTTTACTGAACACAATGGCTCACTTCTGAGTAAGGCAAATAACATCATTTTTGAACATCACAGAGCATGGTTGTTGCTGCTGGGACCATGAGTATTGGTAGCAGTGCAAAGGGAGTCCCTTTAAGCCACAAAAGTTCACATGATAATTTTTGGCTTGGCCTTAACTGAAATCAACTGCTTGGTAGTACAAAAGATGAGTGGGGTTCATGGCAATCTATTCAATGTTGGTACCACTTCACCTCCCAATATGGATTGTGTTATTCTCTTCTGCTCAATACTTTTCTAATGTACTGTCACACTATAACAGCAATTACACTTCAGTTTTCCATTCTGCACAGATACTAACTGCCGTAGTGCATTTGATTTTCAGTCATTGCTGTTAGTGGGGTACACACAATCATCCTGATCAAAAAGTTGTGAGACTGACCCTAAATGGAACGTAGTTTGTGTTGTTATTACACTTGTTTTCTTCCACTCAGGCAGTGCTTCTCAGTCTTTTAACTGCTGTGACATAAATGCCTTTTGGCTTCTGGGTAGCGCTGGTGCATGAGCCACCAAAAATTGGGTTGTGGGCCACCACTTCTCTAATGAATCCAGAATTCTTTATGTATGCAGCTTACAATGCAGGTCTTTCAACAGTGGAACTGCATTGCATGTTTTCAGACCCTTCTCTGAACCACTTCATTGATCAGCTCAGACTTAGAAGATGGCATTTGAACTTTGGGTTCTGATTTTATTGAATGACTTCTAACCTGTTCACTGTGAGCAGGGAGTTGATATAAGTAGAGTGAAAAGGTTGGTCATAAACTGGCCCAACTTCAACCCACACTTTGTGTGTGTAAGTGGGAAGTTTCTTGGTACACTCAGTACACTCAGTCGTATACCTGAACCCCAGTTTACTGAGATTTTTAAAAACAAACAAGCAAACGAAAACGCAGCTAAGTAAATCAGTCTTCATTCCAAAAATATGCTATATCTTGGCATCTACAGCTGTTGCCCCCTTCCAATAGTTACAGCCACGTGTGTGCATATTTTGTCTTTACAAGGAACACCTTGATTTATAAGTAATTCCTCCATGTTTTGCTGTACTTCGTTCCGTTTGGAACGGCAAACAGGTAGAGACTGTTCAGACTTCCATATATGAACATCTGAAAATAGACAAGAAGAAATCAACTTTACATTAACAAAGTTCTGTTGAGTATGCAAAATGAAGAACAGGACAAAAATTAGATCGTGTTCAAGTATCTGAAGTCAGCAGAAATTACTTAGAAAGAGCAGAGCTGTTAGTAAATGTTTGTCATTTTTACAGTCACTTTTCAGAGTGGAACCACTTTTGAAACATTTAAGTATGATCTATATGCATAATGTGTACACTGTGTTTTCTTCTTCACAAAGAAAATGAAATTTGTTGCGTCTGTGTGCACCCTGGATGAATTTTGTTTGTGTTTATTATCTCCACCTGCAATAACTGCCTTGGAAGCAATTTCCCTTATTTAGCATGGCAAGGTCCTGCCATAAGAAGCTGTATTTCATTAGAATTTCTGCAGCAGGTGTCCTCCATGGGCAAACCCGTTTAACTTTTGCTAAGGAGGGGAAATAAAATAGCCCACTTGGTATTTAATTTTTCTTATGAACATTTGCAGCTGCTTTATAGCACAAGCGGACCACCCCAGCTCTGCACAAAGGTCCGCGACGGCTTCCCCCAGTGGACTATTGCTGCCCCCCCATGCAAAAATCCACCCCCCCCTACTCACCTGAGGCTCACAGAGCCTCGTGCAACACAGGACCATGTTGGGGAAGTCTCTCTGAGCTCCCCCCCCCGCTATAAACTGTGCTTCCGGGAATCTGGAAGCACAGTTTCTACCCCCGTTGGAAGCCTCAGAGAGACTTCTGTGGGGTCCCAGTGGCTTGCGCCTGGGGCTTTTGTCCCATCGGACCTAATGGTAGGTCCGCACCTGCTTTATAGTGAATCAGACCAATCTCAATATTTTCTATCTTAACTAGTTTTCCAAGGTCTAAGGCAAATGTCATTCCCAACTCTAACTGCTTGAGGTTTTTTAACTGGTAGTGCCAAGGATTGAATTTCAAAACTCTTACATTCAAAGCACACAGTCTTCCACTTACATCTCTTTTTTTTTATGTAGCTGCCTATTGTGTTCCAAATCCATCAATAAGTAGAGGTGTTCTTAAACATTTCTAATTTTTTCACAGATTTCATTCCCCCCCTCCCAAGGAAAGAGTGCAGAAAGCAGTATTAATCTGTTTTTATTCCAACGGCACATTTTTTATAAATTATAATTATAAGTTATAATCACTTGAAAAGTATATTAGGCAGGTGATATAGGTGGTATAGCGTCAACAGACACAGCCACAGTCATTACACAGTCAATTAGGTGTTAGAATTTTTTTCTTTTTGGGATTTGTTTTTTTATAAAAATGAGAAGTGCAGAAAGCTGTGCTATGTGTTTTTTATTTTATTTCAGAAAAAATATCACACTTCTATCTATAAAATGAATCAAGCAATTCTTGAAGGACACTGCCTCTATATTTCAAAAATGTAGCAAATTGTGAAAGAACACAATAAACTGTAAGAAACTGAAAGGGGCAGGACCAGACACTTAAAGATGGAAGAGGAGTCCTTTACTCCCTCATTCTTTCTCATTGTGTCCTTATGTGAGATATGGGAAGTAACAGATCTTTAAAAAAATTTCAGGTTCTGTATGGCCAAAGAGCAGGCTTAAACACTTTCAGATATGAAATAAAGGAAAATATGCAGCTTGTTTTTTTTTTTTAATGGCAAAACAAACAAACAAAAAGAATCAATAAGGCGGTTGAATAAGTGGCATTACATTTTTTTTGGCGATGCTATAACTAAAGTCATTTAATACAAAGTTTAACATTTCCATTTGATGCTACGAACATCAAATTTTGATGCTATCAACTGATAAAGTTTGCTACGACTACCACTTCACTGTTACAACAGGTAGTTTGACTATTTTTAATCTAGGCAAGTATTGCTGATTTTACTAGCAATTGAGCAACTCATTGTTCAGAAAATTCATTTGGGTTAATGCTACACTTTGGACCCAATCCTATCCAATTTTCCAGTGCCGGTGCAACCGTGCCAGTGAGGTGTGCGCTGCATCCTGTGGTAGGGAGGCAGTCACAGAGGCCTCCTCAAGGTAAGGGGACATTTGTTCCCTTAACTTGGCACTGCATTGCAGGTGCACCGATGCTGGAAAGCTGGATAGGATTTGGGCCTGAGTGTTAGCATATTGGTGGCACTAATCATCAACAATCCCACTTGCCAACTGAAGTGAATCCCCTTTGGTTTCCTGGTAAGAATATCTTAAAGCATGCATTTATCCCATTGTTTGTCCTTGAGGAAGAGGATCAAATGAAAGAAAGTATGATTTTCCCCCAATGCCTCTGTCATTCCCTAGCTTTCTGCAAGTGAGACAAGATCCCACCTCTGTCTCTAACTATATTGGAGAGCAGGAGAGTGAGGTTTGGTCTTCTCTCACTTGCAGTCAACTTTTTGGGAAAGGAAAGCATCTCATTTTTTGCTTTCTTTGCAAGTGAGAGAAGACATATTCTCTCTCTTTTGGTCCTATAGGAAAACCTTCTTTCACTTGCAAACAGAACAAAGAAATAAATAGGCATTTCCCCTGATGTCTCTGTTAGTCTATAAAACTTCATGCAAATGAGATAAGATCACATCTTTCCCTCCCAAACCTCTGGAAAGATCAGCTGGCTTGGAAGAGAGGAGAGGATTTTTTTCTCATTTGAACTAAGACTTCTTTGAGTAGCAAAAGAATCAGCAGGTGTTTCTATCTCACTCTTCCCTTCTAATTACCAAAGACTTTGGAATAAAGAAGGACTCTTGTGGCCACAGCGTGAGGCCACTCAGCTCAAAGCCCTTAGAAGCTCCTCACAGCTCAGAGCTTGTCATTCCCAAAGTCCAGCAATGATGTATGATGTCACTGCCATGCATCTGGAAGTGCCTCCAGGCTGCTATGCCACAGCCAAAAGGTACGTGCAGCAGCGCAGACCCTTTACAGCAGTACTTCTCAAATATTTTAGAACCAGGACCCACTTTTTAAAAGGACAATCTGTTGCAGCCCACTAGACAAAAAAAAAAAAAAAAAAAGAGAGAGCGAGAGAGAGATCTAAAAAGAACTATTTCTTAAATAATTTCTTAAGTAATTGCATATTATTAATTAATTAATGCTAGCCAGTCTGGCAAATAGCTACACACCCATACATTGGCTGGTTGGCTGGTTGATTGATTGGGATTCTGTGTTCCTGAAGCTGCTACAGACCTTACATACGGTATGTGCATGTAGCCATTTGCTAAACTCTCCCTCGAAATGGAATTCAAGGACTGTTCCCCCAATCCTTTGCAGACATTCCCAGGTACCCAGAAGTCTGAACTGGAGAGCAAGATGTGTGGTTAGGGACCTCCAGGCCAGACAAAAGGGTTCACACGTGATCTAAGGCATGCCAATTACTAGAGAAAATCAGAACATTTTACTTTGGGGGTATGAAGATCACCTCATACCAGCTAATGATTTTCATCTGCAAACTGGGCAAGGGTGCACTTTGCAAGCACGTTAACCTCAATCCTGAGGGGTTGTTCATTAAAGATAGCTGTGCTCGCCCATTCTCTGGTGCTGCCAGTCATCCTTCAGAAGACTTGCATATCCAAGCTGCACTTGCCCACTGAAGGGGGTGGGGAAAACATCTTGCCCACTGAGGGCAGAAAACATCTTGGGCTTGGCATATTACAAGATTGTCGCTCCAACTTTAACAGGTAATTTTTTATCCTGATTGTTACGTTCTGTCCTTTAACCAAAAAACCATTAAAATGGGCTCCCATTCCTGTTTTCAAAGCAATGAAGAAATTTCATCGTGAGGTAATTGATAGGGTGGTTACCCAAGTCAGCTTATCCTGTTTTACCTCCTTTGGTGGACTGGGAGCACTGCCACTTTGCATCACAGCACTCCCAACATGTCCACCGATGGAGCATTACGTCCTGCATTGGCAGCTATTTTGCAACAGCGGGTCTCTTCTGCCATTGCTAAAGGCTGCACGTGACAACCCAATCCTTGATGGGATTGGGCTGGTAGTCAGTTGACTTCCTCTTAGCCTTAGGCCGCAATCCGAACCAACTTTCCAGCGCTGACATAAGGTCAATGCATCTCTGAGGTAAGGGAACAAACATTGCCTTACCTTGAGGAGACCTCCATGACTGCCAACTGCAGGATGCAGCACATGCCCCACTGGCACAGCTATGCCAGTGCTGAAAAGTTGGTTAGGATTGCGCCCTTAGTTTCTCAGCTGCAATATTGGAATAACTAAACTGAGGGCCCAATCCTATCTAATTTTCCAGTGCCGGTATGGCTGTGCCAATGGGGCATGCACTGCATCCTGTGGTGGGGAGGCAGTCCCAGAGGCCTCCTTAAGGTATGGGAACATTTGTTCCCTTACCTTGGGGTTGCATTGTGGCTGCACTGGTGCTGTAAAATTGGATAGGATTAGATCCTAAGTCTGCAATCCTATGTGCACTTTCCTGGGAGTAAGCAGCACGGAACACAGTCAAACTTACTTCTGAGTAGTCAGGTATAGGGTTGCACTGTTATTTACTGAGTTGTGCAGATTACATCACGATAAGATACTTATATTACACTCAAAAAGATTATGCAAATGTCTATTATTGTATGAATAAATTAAGACAGAAACATGTGTTGAACATAAAATAAAATTAATTTTTTAAAAGCAGAGAACTGTGGAATTTCAATGCAGAAGACAGAAGGACCATTCTCTTTATGTGAATCTGCTCACCCACTGTGATCAACATGCAAGATTCTGTTCCGCATTCCTTCACTATAGATCAGGGGTGTCAAACTCATTTCAAACCATGGGCTGAATAGTATTTATGATGCCTGCTGAGGGCCTGAAGTGATGTCATTAGGTAGGAAATGATGTCATTAAACACATCATAACCAAAAATAAGAACTTTTTCTCACTTAGGACCTCATTAGCTGCAAATGACAGAAGAGAAAATATGCGAATCTTGATCATATTTCAAGATATGGGAGAGCCCAATTTTCATGTGGGCCGCCCTTTCAGAAGTAACACCTCAGCACTGCTCAGCAGATGAGAGCCTGAGGACCAGATAAAAAGCTTCCGTGGGCCACATCTGGCCCCCAGGCCTTATGTTTGACTCCCCTGCTATAGATCTTTAGTTTGTTTGGGACACATGGCAAGGACTTCTTCTTAGTGGCACCTTGTCTTTGGAATTCCCTACTCCATTGATCAGGCTACCTCACAATTAGTGTTTAATTGCTTTTTGAAAACAGCCATGTTTGTTCAAAAAGCATTCAGTGTCAGGGGATTGTTGTCTCTCCTACTCTGGATTTGACATTTGATGTTTTGGTTTAATGTTGTTGATTGCATCTCAGTTGTTTGCATATGATTTTTATATTTTAAATTAATTGTTTGCCACATTGGTAGTCCTTTGAAGGCTCAAAAGGTGGGGTATAAATAACTAAATAAGTAAAAAGAAAAATATTTCTTGCTGCCAGTTCCATGTTTAGGACATGGGGGAATGCCTTAATAAAATGGTTCCCAAGCTTACCTGGGTTATAATACCCCAACAGCCTCTTCTTCCAAGCTGAGCCAGGCAAAATCTTTTGAAATTTTGTGAGTTTCAAGATGACGATGCCCAAATCATGTGAGAGTTAAGTGCCACCATCTTTGATTCCATGAGAGTTCATGAGATCCAAGATGGTGGCATCTAGGGGGCACAGGTAGGGGGGCAACCAGGGACATCCTGTGGTGAGTGTGTTGAGATACTGTAAGGCATCGTGACACTCACTTTGAGAACCCCTGCCTTAGTATAATACACTGTTGTTAACTGCTATTTGTTCAGTATTGTGCAAATGGAAGAACCATTGAAATCTGTGATATTATTCTGGCACTATTCTGGAGCAAGTCATTTATATCATATAGGATCTAAAGAACCACAAAAGTTCTATGTGTCAATAGATGCTTTAAATTTTCTTGAGCAGCAGTTCCCTAATCTGCATGAAAATGAAGGGGAGTTTCAAAAGTAGTTTTGCAACATGGCCCAGTGATCATTTACAAGGAACACATGAAATTAACTAGGTGTTTACCAATTGATCATTGTGGCTTTGCCCTTTGAATCTTGACTCTGAAGTGTGATGTATATGAATTAGTATAGGAACCAGCTGCGATACAAGGACATCTGCAAGAGGGATCTGAAGGCCTTAGGAGTGGACCTCAACAGGTTGGAAACCCTGGCCTCTGAGCGGCCCGCTTGGAGGCAGGCTGTGCAGCATGGCCTTTCCCAGTTGGAAGAGACACTTGGCCAACAGTCTGAGGCAAAGAGGCAAAGAAGGAAGGCCCATAGCCAGGGAGACAGACCAGGGACAGACTGCACTTGCTCCCAGTGTGGAAGGGATTGTCACTCCCAAATCAGCCTTTTCAGCCACACTAGACGCTGTTCCAGAACCACCATTCAGAGTGCGATACCATAGTCTTTCGAGACTGAAGGTTGCCAACAACAAATACACATAGGAAGGAGAAAGTAGTGAAGGAGTTATTAATTAAGAGAACAACTAAGAGTTACTACTTAGATTTTTTTTCAACACATGTCCCTGAGCTGGGAACCAGTGAATTTTGAGATGCAACTATAGCATGTATATTTTATTGTATCTGATGGGCAGCCTAATCCTACGTAACTCCCCTGGGCATTGGCATTGGCTACATTGCATTCTGCACACGAATTTTGGCTGCTGGGGGTCACCTCAGACTAAGGGGACAATAAGCTCCAGCAGCTGCAATATGTCAACATGGACCATGTTGTCAGAGGCCCTGGAAGGGGTTTGAATACAATGTTCATTGGCACCACTGATCCTACTCCCTCCTTTGCCCAATCTGCCCATCCTCAGCTGTGGTCGCTGCCTTCCCTCGCCCCGTTCCAACCTTAAATATACTTACTAGGGAGTAAAACCACTGAATAAAATGGGACTTACTTCTGAGTAAGCATGTGTAGGACTTGCAGTGAATATAATACTACCACTATGAATAATAGTATAGCTCTCACAATTTTCTCTCTCAGATCTTTCCTTCCTTTATAACTGAATGCATAAAGATCCAATGTGATGTGGTAATTAGAATGTCAGACTAGGACTGGAGAGACCCGTGTTCAAATTCCCATTTAGCTGCAAGGCTCAAAATATTTCAGCGTAACCCAGTGGTTCTTCTGTCCTTGTGGGGGAGGGGCAATGGCAAAGGAACAATCCCCACAATTGCACAGCTGCTGGGGATAAAAGGGCTGTTTTTCTAAGTACCCCTGGCAGCGCTGGCCCTCCGGAGGGTGGAGGGTATCCGCAGCCCCCTCTGCAGGGATTCCCAAGCCTCAGAACAGCTAAAATGTATGGTTTTATGATTGCAAACTGGAATTGGGTCATGATTGCATATTTTAGCTATTCTGAGGCTTGGGGAGCCCTGCAGAGGGGGCCATGGGCTCCCCACACCCTCTGGAAGTCTGTCGTAAATAAAAAAACAACCCTGGCAGTAATGCAATTGTGAGGATTGCGCTGCTGCCATTGCCCCCCCCCCCAAGCACTTACAGCAGCCCAAACACTCTCTGAGAGTTTGGGAACCACTGACTTAAATGCATTTTAAGCTGAGGGACAATGCGCACGCTCTGATGTGCACAATTTAAAAAAAGAAAAGAAAAAGGGGGGCATGGGGAGGCATCTGAAATTGCATGAAATCACTTCAGGGAGTCTAGTTGCCCCTGCTGTGGTTTGGATCTTGATCACATTCTACCCCGCCCCCCCCCGCCCACCCACTATATTTTAATTTGGAAAAGAAAGTTCAGTGACCTTCGGTGGAAGCACTTTCTGTATTGGAGTTTGGGGCCAGGTTATCCACCTTCCCCTTCCCCGTATATTCTGGCCCACTCTCTTAGGTCATCTGAGGGGGCAGTCGTTCAAATGCCTCCTTTTTCAAATTAGGGGGATGGCAGCACGAGGATGAGCCTTCTTAGTAATGGTGCCACAGTTATGGAATTAAGATCTACCCCCTCCCTCATGGCATCTTGGCGAAGGCTCAAAACATTTTTGATCTGTTTGCCGTTTGGGTGATGGGTTGTCTGCCTGCTATGCCTCTGTAGCAGTACCTTGGCAGTAAACAGTTTGCCCTCCTCCAGTTTTTTAATTTTATTTTATCTATTATTTTTATACATTGGATTTTTTAGCTGGAAACTGTAAGCTGCCTTTGGCATCTGCTCTGGCAGAGGAAAGGCAGGGTAATAAATAAATAAATGTGTGCAACGGGGAGAGGGTTGTACAATCCAGATCCAAACCAATGGGGCAGATTTTCAAGGGCCCCCTTCTGCCATGGTGTCACTGCCGCCACTGTGCTGTTTACATATCTACAAGAAAGATGTAGTTTGACCAATAGTAGGAAGAGTTTGGAGGTGTTTGGTGACAAATGACATGAGATCCATCCACAGTTTTTCTGCAAGTCTGTCCTGTGAAGAATGATAATGTCATTATTAGGGGCCAGTCTGTACATCTTGAAAGAGTCATCACACCCACTGCTTTGAAAACAGTGGCCTGTGTGCTAAAGTTGCAGCTTCAAGAGAATGTGTCTGGAGTTGGGATGCTACTCATCATGCCAACAGTTTACTTTGCAATCCAGGATAGTGACATGGTCCCTGTCATTTATCCCTTGGGATGAATAGTTATGAGAATGCTTTTTCGATTGTCAGCTTTTTTGCATGGATATTTCCTCTATGTTTCTATGTAAATTCTTTCTTAACTTCTGAAATTGAAAACCAATGTATAAATATGTGTAATGGGTGGCTCGGTAGCTGAGTGGTTAAGAATGGGAGGTGCGGACACTGGACTGTCATCTGGAAGGTCAGCAGCCCAGGAGTTCAAGACCCTGGTGCTGCCAAACAGGGTGTGCTCCTGTAACTTGCCCCAGCTCCTGCCAACCTAGCAGCTTGAAAGCATGTAAATGCAAGTAGATAAATAGGTACCACTTCAGCAGGAAGGTAACAGTGTTCTGTGCACTTAGGCATTTAGTCAGGCTGGCCACATGACAACGGAAGATGTCTTCAGACAACGCTAGCTCCCTCGGCTTGGAGACGGAGATGGGCACCGCCCCCTAGAGTTGGACACGACTTTGTAGGGGAAACCTTTACCTTTAACTTAATAATAACAATACACTACATCACAGCATATAGGCATTTATAAGGACAAATGCAAACTGGTTTTTTTTTTGTGACTTAAAAGTGTCTAATGAAAATAGATAATTTGTTTTTACTGCTGAATGTTTGCTTTGTAATATATACCAAAGTCTTGTATGTATGTATTTCTTCTAGAAAATCTAGTGAGTCATTCATTTGTAATAATCAAATAAATAATCGATGTTAATGCAATTCACTGAAATTGCACTCCCAGTAAGGTCTTTCTTGCGGCACGCTTCTGGCAATAGGTAAGCTGGAGATGGAAACAGGGCCGGCCCATCCATGAGGCCAACTGAAGTAGTTGCTTCAGGCAGCAGATCGGTGCAGGTAGCAAATTGGGGCAGACCTTTTGCTGTCCACCTACTTCCCTTCACTGCTCCTCTGTCTCCTTCTACTTCCTAGACTGGGAAAGGAAGAGAGGGACAGAGAGGAACAGGAAGTGTGGAGGGTGTGAAAATACTGAGCTAAAACATTGGAGAGAGGATCAGAGCCTGGTGTATCATTGGGTAAGGGCAGAAAGGTCTTGGGCTGGCATTGGATGGGCGTGTTATAGAACTATCACTGCCATTCCCTGATTCACCATGTCACACAAATGAAGTCTTTGTGTATTGCAAATGATAATCAATAAAGTAAAACGCGTTATTTTTTAGTCAATGAAAAGTTGATGAATCCACAACTTACAATCCATATCCAAGACTCACATTGTGAATATAAAGTCAAATTGGTTTATTTTCAGGATTTTTTAAAGTCTTTGTTGTTTTTGTGATTCTTAAATAAATCTGAGTTCATAATCTGAAAGGGGAAAGTCACAGAAAAGTTCCTTCCATAAGGTGAAGGCAACTCACTAATGCACCGCTTCTCAGTGAATGGAAGGGGTCTACATTCAGAGAACAGCAAACTAGGATTCAACCTATTCTATTTCTTATAGAAATAGGCTGCTTCAGAATGCCAGGTACAAGGGAGTGGAAACAGGATGCAGGTATCTTGTTTTCTTATGTGCTCCCAGAGGCATCTGGTGGGCTGCTGTGAGATACAGGAAGCTGAACTAGATGAGCCTTTGGCCTGATCCAGAAAGGCTCTTATTGTGCTCTTACGTTCTAACCCTGTGTCTGGTATATTTGAGACCCATACTTTTGTTTCAGGAGTACCTTAAGACCTATTATCTCTTCCATTGAAATTCTGATAACACTTCCACTTTCCAGGCCATAAACAGAGATCATATTTTGAATCTGTTGTGGGATTTCAAAAGAGTGATAATAAATGTGGGGCAGCCCAATCCTGAGCTGCCTGGAGCACGGGGCTGCAGCGGTGCCAAAAATTGCTGCCGCTGCATCCTGACAACCCCAGGCAGTTGCCGCCACCTCATCAGGATTTAGTCTCCTTGCCCTGGGTAAAACAAGTAGCCCCGCAGTATGACTACTCAATTCTATGACAATCCAAGGGTTAGCGTAGAATTAAGAGCCTCTGTGTCAGGCAGACAGCCCAATATGGAGACTCAGGATCCGGTGGAGCAAAGCTCCACAAGTCCCGCCTCCCTCCCACCCTGCCCCTTCCCCTCTGGCACGCCTCTTCCCCACCCTCTCCCCGCACTTCCTCCACCTCCCCTGCTTCGGAATGCCTCCTCCCCCCTACCTACCTCTCCACTGTCCTGTGGTCCGTGTGCTACTCTGGCACTAGCCCACAGCTGGCCAGCGCGCTAGGGCCCAGTGCTAGGGCCCCTCAAACATGCCTTATGGCATGTTTGCAACAGTGCGTTCTGGTACGCACTGGTTAGTATTGGGCCCAAAGTAATTAAAGTTTTGAGGCTGCTTAATTTTCAAGGAACTCAACAAAAAAGAAATGCATTTGTGCCCCCTGTGTCACAGCAAATGAAATGCTATTTTCATTACTGCAACTGCTCTGGACTTCATTTTATAACAGGACTGTGGTTATAGTGATGGATCAGAAGTAATGTTTCATAAATGTCTACAAATATAAAGTTATTTTTTCACAATTAGTGGAATTAATGTTTTCCTGCACAGTTATTATTTGTGTGTTAGCTCAGGTATATTTTAGATATTGAGGGGGAAACCATTATTTGAGTGTTTGGGGTTTGTTTTTATTATTTTGTAATTCCTAGGTATCATAAACCAATTCTTCTCTTTATGTTTCTTTCACAGTAAATGAAGGCGGTATTAAACAAGCATCCAATCTGTGTCCAGATCCTGGAGAACCTGAGAATGGGAAACGGATAGGCTCAGATTTTAGGTAACTGTTACAATTCTAACAAAAATAAATCAGTCTTTTTATTTTTTTATGTTTGTTGTGTGGTTCATTTCACATCTTACAGTCCAATCCTGAGCTTCCCAGGGCACCCAGCCTTCGCAGCACTGAGAACGGCCGCCGCCAGATCCTGTGTGCCCCGGGCTACCGCAGGTGGCACCTTGGGAGAAGAGGGCTTTCGTCCCCTTCTCCCAGGTAAGGTAAGCAGCCCTGCAATGGGACTACTCACTTTAGGTAAAGTAAAGGTGGTCATGTAGGATGCCAAACCCTCCACAAGCGCCTTGGATCTGGTGGAGCAGAGCTACACGGACCTGTCTCCCTCCATCCCCCGGCACGCCTCCTGCCCGCCCCCTCCCCGCATCACACCTCCACATCACGCCTTCCCCGCCCTCTCTCTGCCCCCCACCGGCCTCCCCCCTCCCTGGAACGCCTCTTCTCTGCCCCATCCCCACCCTGCTTACCATGCTGTGGCTTGGCAGTCCATGAGATCGCCGAGCTATGAAGGCTTGGCGACCGCCCTGCACTATCCTGGCACTAGCCCAGCACCAGCCAGCAGCCTTACGGCGTGTTTACGACAGTGCACGGCGGCACGGAACTGTGGCACCAAGCCCAGGATTGGGCTCTTAGTTACCGAAACCATATTAAAAATATGGAAAATTTAAATATATCATGGGAACCCAAATATTGGCTTGATAATTTAGCATAATGAGTGTGTGGAGCACCACGCTGTGCATATTTCTAAATTGGCAATGGAAAATTCCACGAATGAATGAAATAGTGCTGGAAAAGGCCTCTGCCCGATATCCTGGGAAGCTGCTGCTGGTTTGAGTAACCGTTAGACATTACTGAGCTAGATGGACAAATGGTCTGAGTTCTTACATGGTAGCTTCATAAGTTCACATGCTAAAAATATAGTAACATAATTTTTCTCCCCAAAATAAACTCCCCCAAATATATTAGTCCAAATATGAAATTTATGATGCAATCTGGCCAGTGCTAGAATAAATACTGATATTGAGTCACTAATAATGATTTGCTAAAAAGGAGTAATATTTTTGAAGGTCAGGCTAATAATCACAGCTCCTTAGCAGAAGATGAGAAAACATTCTGACACTTACAGGCTGGGTATACCACCATTTGTAAGCCAGGATAACCTACGAAAGTAACATTTCGATATCTCTCAACCGAGATGATCATCGGATCTTAGATCTTAGTTCCTGGGATCTAAGCAGTGTTAAACTGTGTTTTAAAGCTATCCTGATATTTTGTTAAGCAGTGTTGTGTGTCTGTCTTTAGACATATAAAATAACCAATAACTGAAGTGAATGATGCATAATAACGAATAGCACAATTTCTGCTGAGGGAGGGAGGGAGGGGAAAAATGCATTGACCAAGAGTTATCAGGAAATCATTCTAAAAAGCATCAAGAGCCAAGGGCTCACAATCCCCAGATTTCTGACCCACACAATATTTAGGAAAATACTTGTCTGTATTTTTTAAGAACCTTAGGGCCCAATGCTGAGCTTGGCGCAGTGGCTTTGTGCCGCCATGCACTGTCGCAAACGTGCCGTGCGAGTCCTACCGCTGGGCTACTGCCCATGCTAAACCAGCGCTGGGCTAGTGCCGGGCTCGTGCCAGGCGGGCACCTGGTCTCCGCTGCTCAGTGGTCTCAAGACCGCTGAGCCGCGTTACAGTAAGTGAGGGCAGGGAGGGGGTGGGGAGGAGGCGTTCCGGGGAGTGGAGTGGCTGGCGAAGGGCAGAGAGAGGGCGGGGAGGAGGCATGACGGGGAAGCAGGTGCGGAGAGAGGGCGGGCGGGAGGCGTGCTGGGGGATGGAGTGGGGAGGCTCCGCTCCACTCCACCGGATCCTGTCTGTTTGTGTAACACCGTTTCCTTACTGCCGACCTTTTGGTCCACGGTAACGTGAGTAGTTCCATTGCAGGGCTGCTTCTCTTACCTGGGAGAAGGGAACGAAAGTCCCCTTCTCCCAAGGCACCGCCCGTGGCAGGCTGAGGCGCACAGGATGCGGCGGCAGCCGTTCTCAGCACAGCTGCAGCCATGCGCCCCGGGCAGCTCAGGCTTCGGCTGCTAGTGCTCTAGAATTCTCAGTTGTCTAAATACTAACAAACATAGCTACTAATTTCCCAAAATTGATTGTATTCAAACAGGACTGGTCAATTCTAATGTATATATTTCTTTGCCTTCAGCAATATAGTTTTTTTGTGTCCTCAAGGATTTTAGCAGCAGAACGGTGATTCTCTGATTTGATGGTTCTAGCAGCATGCTTGACCATTTTCATAGAAATAAGTGAGCTGTATATGGTGTTCCAAATTAATCTCCTTTTATTACTTTTTATTTTTTAAAGTAATAATTCACTGTAGACTTCCTCTGGAAACAATTCTGTTGACGTTAATGACATTACACTCAAGAAGATTGTGTAAAAACTGTACTCTTAATTTGCAAAGTGCTTTATAATGTGAGGGCTTAGAAATAGCCTGAAGGCACTTAATATCCAGTATTTCAGCTTTTCAGTCTGCGCTAGTCTGAGTTTGGCAACTGTACATTCCTTCACTGGAAAAAAACGAGAAACAGAAGGAAGACAGAAGATAAATACCTCTAATACTACACCCATTTGATAAATGGGGCATGAAGGCTGAAAGAATAACTTTTCCATGGCTGCATAATAAACCCATAACAGAGAAGGTACTTGAATCAGTATGTCTGAAGTTCAACTCTGTCTGCAGGGACTACAATGGGTCAGACTAGATATGACATGGGAGATCCATGATTGGAAAGCCATTTTTTTTAGACTTAAATACACTACTGAGGTTGGGGGTAGAATTAAGGGCCATAGTGAAGGGTGGGAGTTAACTTTCCCTAAATACCCAGTCCATCCCATTTCTCACCCCCACTGAAACTGAAAATATTCTAGAAAATATTAGGCCTCAGAAACTCTTTGAAAATTATCCTAGTTGCATTTCCCCCTGAGATTTGACAATAGAAAAATCTTGCCTTTGGGGTCATGGCCAGGAAGGGTGTGGGCCATGGCTAGCCAGAATGTTCCTATTATCCTCCTTGCTTGCTGGCTCTACATTGGTGCAATAACATCTGATTAGAGCTCTTATTATGTATACGTACAGTAATGTTTTGTCAAAGTTTACCACACAGACAACTGCTTTGCCACCTCTTTGTTCAGATTGGATTGGTAAAAAATGCTTACCACAGACACACCCAAGAATGATATTGTGAGGAAGAACAGGATCCTTAGCAATGGTTGGAACAAAATATCATGGCTTTCTTTGGTCCACAAAATTAAATATGCTTAAGTGCTTAAGTCTGGAAGGCATTCTAAACAAATATATTCAAATAAATACAGTAAACAAACAGTGAATATAAGGAACATAATAAGATTTCTGAAGGACTTTTAAATAATTAAAAAATGCAAATATATGTTAGTAGCAGAAATGTAACATAATTTATTTAAAAGCTAAAAATGTCCTATAGTGCCTTATTTTGCATATATACAAACATGCCTTTTTGCATCTGCCAGAATGTGTCTGAGAGATTCTATATATCTAAGCTTCTTTCAGTAACCATATAAATTTGTGTTTCCTTTTAATTGACAGCAATTTCTGGAGCAAAGGGGTGTCTGTTGTTTAATTGTCATATTTTAAATGCCCAGATTTTGTGTTCATTTTATGCTGTAATTATCTGCTTTGAGTTTGTGTGATTGTTTAACATAGACATTGAAATATTACGTTCACACACATGCATCCACAGGGAGGAGGGGGGTGAGAAATATTTGTGTATTTTAAACTGGGCTGTGTTTCTGTAATGGATGGGGAATCCTAACTGGGCTGCCAGCCTGTGGGACAGCAGTGCCTGCGAGGCCAGGGAGACAGCTGGCAGTCTCCTTGGGGTAAGGAAACACCAGTTCCCTTATCCTGTTTTGGGCCTGGCAGCTCTGTGGGTCTACTCACTTCTGTACCTGTTCAAATCACTGGTGTGGAATCAAGAAAACTCATGTAGGGTCTCATCAACAGTGCCTATTTTTAGACCTATTTTCCACCAATTGCCAGGTTTGTGCACAAATATAAATTAAGCCTCCAGCCTAACTTGCGATTTGAGCCAGTTAACATATAGGAGATTCCCATGGACATCCTAAACTTTTAATGTCAAGAATTCAGGCTCCATTCTCAGAAGGCAGGTGCATTGCCAGAACTGACAAATATTAGAGAAGGATACAAGTCAGAGCAAACCATCAAATGGGAGGCTACTGAAAATGCTTCAACATGGTATTTGTTCCATAAGGTGGTTGCAAAATTGGGGACGATAATACATATACTGCCAGTAACAGGTTATTGGACCCTGGGGAAAAGCCCTCCACTGGGCTTTTCATCCCTTGTGGCACAATGTATGCGACTACTGCCACCAGTATTAGTCAGTTCAAGGGTGAATGTAGCTGATGAGTGTGATTGTTGGCCAGCTTGTCTAAACTCTGCCACCACCCTATTTGTGTAGTAGGCCTTCCTGATCATTTGGAGAGTCACATCAAGCACCTACTTCATATTTCTGGTAGATGTGATTGTGAATGAACCGGTTCAATAGTAAGATGTTTGCAAACCTTGCATTTATAAAGAGGAAGATAAAATCACTTGCACTTGGTATAGCATAACCACATAACCACACCTGTCTCTTAAATCATTAGATGGAGAGATAAAATTCTCTGACTTTTAATTTATCATTTCTTAAAACAAGATTACAGGGAAATATTAAACTTGATTAAGTTTAATTGACATTATCCCCTTAATACTTAAAATGTTGCTACTAAAACAAACACATCCTTTTAAAGTGAATATTGACATTTTCTGTCCCAGTACATAAGAACATAAGAACAGCCCCACTGGATCAGGCCATAGGCTCATCTAGTCCAGCTTCCTGTATCTCACAGCGGCCCACCAAATGCCCCAGGGAGCACACCAGATAACAAGAGACCTCATCCTGGTGCCCTCCCTTGCATCTGGCATTCTGACATAGCCCATTTCTAAAATCAGGAGGTTGCGCATATACATCATGGCTTGTACTCCGTAATGGATTTTTCCTCCAGAAACTTGTCCAATCCCCTTTTAAAGGTGTCTAGGCTAGACGCCATCACCACATCCTGTGGCAAGGAGTTCCACAGACCGACCACACGCTGAGTAAAGAAATATTTTCTTTTGTCTGTCCTAACCCGCCCAACACTCAGTTTTAGTGGATGTCCCCTGGTTCTGGTATTATGTGAGAGTGTAAAGAGCATCTCCCTATCCACTCATGTCCCCCCTCAGCCGTCTCTTTTCTAGGCTGAAGAGGCCCAAACGCCATAGCCTTTCCTCATTAGGAAGGTGCCCCAGCCCCGTAATCAACTTAGTCGCTCTCTTTTGCACCTTTTCCATTTCCACTATGTCTTTTTTGAGATGCGGCGACCAGAACTGGACACAATACTCCAGGTGTGGCCTTACCATAGATTTGTACAACGGCATTATAATACTAGCCGTTTTGTTCTCAATACCCTTCCTAATGATCCCAAGCATAGAACTGGCCTTCTTCACTGCCGCCGCACATTGGGTCGACACTTTCATCGACCTGTCCACCACCACCCCAAGATCTCTCTCCTGATCTGTCACAGACAGCTCAGAACCCATCAGCCTATATCTAAAGTTTTGATTTTTTGCCCCAATGTGCATGACTTTACACTTACTGACATTGAAGCGCATCTGCCATTTTGTTGCCCATTCTGGCAATCTGGAGAGATCCTTCTGGAGCTCTTCACAATCACTTCTGGTCTTCACCATTCGGAAAAGTTTGGTGTCATCTGCAAACTTAGCCACTTCACTGCCCAACCCTGTCTCCAAGTCATTTATGAAGAGGTTGAAAAGCACCGGTCCCAGGACAGATCCTTGGGGCACACCGCTTTTCACCTCTCTCCATTGTGAAAATTGCCCATTGACACCCACTCTCTGCTTCCTGGCCTCCAACCAGTTCTCAATCCACGAGAGGACCTGTCCTCTAATTCCCTGACTGTGGAGTTTTTTCAGTAACCTTTGGTGAGGGACCGTGTCAAACGCCTTCTGAAAGTCCAGATATATAATGTCCACAGGTTCTCCCGCATCCACATGCCTGTTGACCTTTTCAAAGAATTCTATAAGGTTCGTGAGGCAAGACTTACCCTTACAGAAGCCATGCTGACTCTCCCTCAGCAAGGCCTGTTCGTCTATGTGTTTTGAGATCCTATCTTTGATGAGGCATTCCACCATCTTACCCAGTAGTAGCAGCAGCCTGCATTGTTATTCAGCTGTTTTTTTCTGTTCTTTCACTGTGTTTAGAAAGCATGCTTTTATATTTACTACGGGCCACTGTGACAATCTGTCAAATTCAGTTTCTTACATGGATGCCAGATTCACCTTCTATACAACTGTATCTTCTCATGTGGCTATCATGCAGGGGGCGAGCAGATTAAAAGGAAGAGGCTGGATGTGCAAACTCTTGTGCAGAATAAGTCACGGTTTAGGAATGTAGCTCCTAAGAACATAAGCCCTGCTTCATCAGGCCAAATGAGTTTCTAGTCCAGTTTCCTGTATCCCACAGTGGCCTGAGAAAGCACATATGACAAGATGTTCTGTTAGCATTTCCTTGTATCTGGCATTTAGAGATAGGCTACCTCTAGAACGCCGGAGGTTGCATATACCCATCATGGCTTGTAATCTGTGACGGACCTTTCCTCCGTAAATCTGTCCTATCACCTTTTAAAGGCATCTAGGCCAAGTGCCATCACTAGATCCTGTGGAAAGCAGTTCCAGAATTACACGCTGGGTAAAGAAATATTTTCTTTTGTCTGTTCTAACTCTCCCAACATTCAATTTTAGTGAATGTCCCCTGACTCTGGTGTTGTGTGAAAAGGAAAAGAACATCCTTCTCTCCATCCCATGCATGAGTGTATACGTCTCAATCATGTCCCGTCAGGTGTCTTCTTTCTAGACTGAAGAGCCCCAAATGCTGTAGCCTTTCCTAATAAGGGAGATGCCCCAGTCCAGTAATCATTTGGTTTGGTGTCTCTCTCTCTCTCTCTCTCTCTCTCTCTCTCTCTCTCTCTCTCTCTCTCTCTCTTACACCTTTTCCAGTTCCAGTATATCGTTTTTGAGATGTGATGACTAGAACTGCAATACTCTAGATGTGGCCTTACCATTGATTTGCGGAATTGGATTTTAATATCTACCACTTTATCAAGGTGCAGACTTGCTAGAGGAGCAACAATAGAGCAGATGACAGTGAGAAATGCTAACAGGAAGCAGACAGATAGCAAGAACAATAGACTCTGCTTCCTGTTAGTGGTCTTACTTCTTCTCATATTCCTCTAGCAGCTAGAAGTCTAGGTTCTCACTGCTAGTTCCCTTTTCCAAAGAGTTCCAGAGTAAAAGGAAGAAAAAGTTTCCTTTTGCAAAGCGTTTGCAAATGAAGAGATGTGAGTCATGAGCACAACCGGAAATTTGAAAACCACAGATATGGAACCTGTGGATATGGGGTAGGTGGGTTTACTTTATCTACCTTTTAGACTAAAATAGAGACAAGTCTCATGATGAAGAATATACAGGTACCCACCTCAGCTTTGACAATTGATGGGCTTGATGCAAAACATTATTTACAAAACTTGGTAAGGTCCTATACATGTTAAATATTAAGTGTTTCTTGGTGTGTTCAAATTTTAGCCTGGATGCAACAGTACAGTTTTCTTGTGATGAGGACTATGTACTACAAGGAGCCAAAAGTATCACCTGTCAAAGAATTGCAGAGGTTTTTGCTGCATGGAGTGATCATAGACCAGTGTGCAAAGGTAAAAACATTGCTGACTTGTAATATATGTTTTTTTCTTGTTTATCATGTTTTAATGAGGAAACCATTTAGAAATTTTGTTGAAATTCAATTTATTGCTTGTTGTTGCCATCTAATTACTTTATATAATTTGTAAACAGTTTTGGTTTACAACATTTACTGGTAGATCTTATGCCTCAATGTTGACATTATTGTCATCACTTCTACAGATTTCACTTTATTTGCAAGAACAACTAATGACAAATCTTGTTAAATTTTGTCCATCTTTGGGCCTTTGGCCCCACTTGTTATTGCCTCTTACAGATTCACATAGGAAATATAAGAGAAGGGTACTAGACCGAAACCCTGACATATCAGGAAAGCTTTGAATTGCATCACACATTGTAATGTTCCCTTAATTCCTATAGATCAGGACTGTATAAACAGGTGAAGGGGGCTGTCACGTACTTGAGAGGCCACAATACATGGCTGATGGTGAATTGAATTTAGCTCAACAAACCTTATCACACGTATACCACTGGTTTACACTATTCTTCTTTAGCCACAAGTCGTGAAGTTCTGCAAATGCCAGAGCTGACCTGGCTTAATAGCATGCTCTGTCCTTGCCCTCTGTGTTCTGTTCCTTCCCTCAAATCCCTGCCCCTTCCACCTCACTAGCAGTCAATGCTTGGTCTATTGTTTTATACTTGGTCTAATAGACTTTGTCTATTGTTTTATACACTTGAAAAAGTACATTTTTTCTCCCCTTAATTGAGTAGTCTCACTCTACCACTGATCTTTGCTCAGGCCATTCAATATAATAACACCAGGCTGTATTAGAGAATCCTCTCCCTCTCTGTCCCCCCTCTCCCTCTGCCTGCCATGTGTGATATGTTTATTATTTTTTGTACATTAGATTTCCATTGGTTTTTTAAAGAATAATTTCTTCCTTGATAATATGTAATTTTGTTTTTCATTTTTGTGTCTCCTGGACACTGATAATGCCTTTATTATTATTTTTTTTTTCCCCTCACTCCGTTTTATGAGCCAATTTTCATCATGCCTTCATTCTCATCTCTTTAGCCCTGGCAGAGGTTTGAAAGCTGTGACCATTCCACAGCACTGTAGCTTTCCAGATTCTTCTGAATTTCTTATTCTTTTAAGCACTGTTGGCATAAGTAATTATGGTAATTAAACCTACAGGCAAGTTGCTTTTCTGATTAATGCATACTTCTGTTGAATCTAAATTATTATTATTTTCTTCATAATCATACCCCATCATTTCCTGGTCACTCAGTCAATGTCCTCTGGAAAGCTGAAATGATCAGATGCAAGTCTGACTTGCCTTTCAAAGCTCCTGGGACCTCCTCCTTATGCCACTCATTTTATGAGTCTGTCTGACATTACAAATTATTTTTCTGAGCCATTTTCTAGCTACTTTACTGTTGTTCAGTGTCAGCCAAAGAACAGAGCATATTAGCATCTCTGGAAAATGCTGCCGTTTCTTCCTTATCATGGTTTCCTTCTTTGTCTTTATCTGTTTTGCTGTAGCTACTGTGCTTACCTGCACTTTATTCATCATAGCTTGAACCCCCCCCCCCCCGAAAAAAAATAAAATAAAAAAAGAATTAAAAGCATGTCAGAAGCTGCCCTGAATGTGATAATTGGTTATCAGGTTCTTTCTGAGGAGCCACATTCACCAGCATTCCCAGAACACATTTTTAAAGGACCATGTTTAGGAGACCATCTTACCAGAATTCATTTGCCTATGAATTAACAATGACGGTCTCTTGGGAAGGTTCTCCTTGAAGAATTAATTTAATTTAATTTTTGACTACAAGCACTGTTTTGCTTTATCATATACTAATTATGTGCATAATAATGTGCCTATGCATGTGTCTTCTAAAGTTCAATTGGGTTCAATGTGGCTTACTCCTAGGAAAGTGTATATATGATTACAGCCTGTTGATATTATTTGCTAGCCTTGGCTGTGCATATTTTAACTTCTTAAAATGTTATCTTTGAAAATATTTGGTAATGATTGGGTTAGATTTTGTTACAAGTGTAGCAGTGACCATCAATGACACATTTTAAATTTGCATGTCCTCTTAAATTGAATTTTATTTAACATGGATATAGAAAGAAACGGTAGATAAAATATTTGTAGGTGATAAAAGAATTTGGGGAGGGATTCAGAGCCCAATTCTGAGCTTGGCGCTCTGGTTTTGCGCTGGAGCGCACTGTTGTGAATGTGCCATAAGGCACATCTGTGAAGCTTACCATTGGGCCAGCGCCTGTGCTAGCCCAGTGCTGGCCAGCGTTGGGCTAGTGCTGTGTGGGCGCCCATCCTCCATTGCTTGGCGATCTCACAGACCACTGAGCCGTAGCACAGTAAGCGGGGGTGAGGAGGAGGTGTTCTGGGGAGGGGGGAGACATGGGTAGGTTAGGGAGAGGGTAGGCAGGAGGCAGGGAGGTGGGGGCAGAGAGAGGGCGGGCAGGAGGCATGCCAGGGGGGAGGGAGCGGGAAGGCAGGTTAGGTGGAGCCCAGCTCCACCAGATCCTGTCCATTCGTGCAGGGCTTGGCGCCCTACATGAACGCCTTTACTTTACCACCAACCTTTTGGTTAGAGGTAAAGTGAGTAGCCCCATTGTGGGGCTGCTTCCCTTACCTGGGGGAAGGGGATGAAAGTCCCCTTCTCCTGGGGCATCGCCTGCAGCAGGCTGAGGCACGCAGGATGTGGCAACAGTTGTTCTCGGCACCGCTGCAGCCATGTGCCCTGGGCAGTTCAGGATTCAGCTGCCCAAAAGAAATTTCAATGTGACTCAATGTGTAGCCTGATTCTAAGACTTACTATTAAAGAGAGAGAGAGAGAGAGAGAGAGAGAGAGAGAGAGAGAGAGAGAGGTATCACCAGCTGGTAAATAATCAGACAGAGAAAATAGTAAAAGTAAAGCAAAAAAAGTAGAAAATTGTGTCTGTAATAATGAGGAACAGTTCTTATCAGTGGCGTTGCGTGGGGCGTATGGCAGGTGCAGTCCACACCGGGTGACGTGCAAGAGGGGGTGATGCGCACTGGGGGATGATGCGCTAAAATCACAGTTTTTAGGAGCAACCCTGTCATGCCATATACTGTTGGATGTGGAATTTCCAGTGGAATGCAGTGCAGAAAACCAGAGTGAAATAGCTCCTTTCCTTCAAAAGTTATGGCCAAGAAACCGGAAAGAAGAAAATGCATGGAGCCCTATGGAAAATGAAACCAAGCCGTATTGCGCGTTGAGTAGGCGAACGGGCCTTAGTGCCTCAGAAAGGCCAGACTGAGAGGAATCCAACGACACCAGAATGATCGTTGTCCAATGAATGCAGCCCCCCCAAAACACCCTAGAAGGAGGTGTTCTCCCTCCCAGCTGTGAGTGTATTGAGCCCTATGGAAAGTGAAACAAACCCATGCGGCTGTGTTTACTCGTGAGCAGGTGGGCTTGCCTTAGTCCTTCAGAAAAAGCAGGCTGAGAGGATTCCAACAACATCAGAATGGTCCTGATCCAATGAATATAGCCCCCCAAAAACACCTGAGAAGGAGGTCCCTCCCTCCCAGCTGCAAATGTTTTGAGCCCTATGGAAAGCGAAACTAAGCCACACAGTTGTGTTTACCCACGAGTAGGCAGACATGCCTTGGCTTGTGATCAGGCCAGGCAGAGGGGAATGTGAGGACACCAGAATGGTCCTGATCCAATGGAATTGGAGTTCAACAAATGCTCCAGAAGGCAGCCTCCCCCCCCCCCCACTGAAAAGGACAGAAAAAAGAGGCTTCAACTGGTAAGGGCAATGTTTTCTGTTTTGCAGTTGTAAAGCCAGTTGGGTCTTTATCTTGACATGCTTGAAATAGAAGAACTTTAAACTGGGCACTGGGGAGGGCTGAAAATCTCACTGATTATTTCGGGGTTTTTTATTGCAGGCAGGCTACAGAGAAAATTCACTTGGTGGAACAGAAATGGCTCCCCCTTATTTAATTATTTCTTTTATTTCAATTTAATTATTTATACTTATTTATTTTAATTTGCCTGATGATGTCACTTCCACCATGACATCACTTCCAGTGGGTCCTGGACAGACTGTCATTCTAAAAAGTGGGTCCCAGTGCTAAAAGTTTGAGAACTGCTGCAATAAGGTGTTAGTAAGTTGTCACGGGTGGGTGTGTGTGAGACTCTACACGTTTTCAAAATCACTAAAATCAAAGTTTGGAGAAATAATACCATCATGTTATATATCAATCAATGTGTAATTTCATGCAGAATGCAGTGAAACAAACCACACTGAAATATCTGTGTTCTATCAAAAGGTACAGCCAAAGAACCAGTGGAGGTGAGGCAAAGGTACATCACCATGCCCACCACCTGTGGTGTTGCCCTGCCCACTGCATGGAGTGACGGGCAGGCCTCCTGCACAGGATGATGCGAATCCTAGTGACGCCACTGGTTCTTATATTATTAGAACTATATATACTCCTCATACCCATAAGAAGAATTTGTTTGTGTCTTTATTGTCATATTAACTGCTGCACCAGCATCATCACATAAAATATTGTTTGTCAAAGAATTGTATTGCTATAAGGCTTTTCCATAATCTCAAGGTCAGGACAGCAAAACTCATACAGTGTGGTCTTTACAAAATTGCTGTGGAGGTGGCTATGTAAAGTAAGCAGCAGTTATGCTGTGTTTAGTGTTTTTTGCACACACTCCATTTGAGAGATGACTACTTATCTCCTTTATTTAATCTGCTCAATGATTGCTTAATCTGCTTGATGACTGCTTATCTTCCTTATTTACAACGATGTAATGCATTTTGATACAATGTAAATATCCTGAATTAAGTCAGGGACTTTGTAAAGTCTCAAAGCTGAATTTGGGAGAATAACCACTGTAGCCTTTGAGCATCTAAAGTCAGATCACCAACTGCCAGACAATAATGACCCATTCAATCTAGAGTAAGGTTTATAATTTCTGTCAGTAAATGAAGTAAATGACATCAATTAGTATATGTTGAGAGAGAGAGAGAGAGAGAGAGAGAGAGAGAGAGAGAGAGAGAGAGTTTGAATAAAAAGAATATTAATTTTTAGGCATCACATTTATTATATCATTTATTATTTGCATGGTTCAGCCCACATCTGTTCAAGGTTGCTCCTTTGTTTGCTCATAGGATGCTATGATCAGAACCATGTGTGTTCTGATGTGTGCACTGGGTGAAAATGTGCACATTTCTAGAACTGGCTGTGGTAACTAGTTTGAACATGTGCTTAGATGTCTCTTTTGCAACTGAATTCAGGCCAAGACTGTTGGGTCCTACTGTCCTAACCATACTATACTAAATGGGCCTCCTCTTGACACTCTCACCTGCACACCCTGGCATCTGCTTTCTTTTTACATGCAAGAACATGTTGTCTATTTTGCTTTATGAACACTGCAGCGTTTTTTGAAGTTTGATGGAGATTCCTCAGAACTCAGCTCTGCTTTCTAAGCTAGCAATAGTTATTTTGGCTTTTGTGAACGTGCCTAGAATGGCAAGTATCCTGTTCTAGTGACTTCTTCATAAGCATATTTAGGTGTATGCTCTGCATGTTTGGTGCAAGAACCCACTCTTCTTTCTTTCCACTTTAGCACCTTTCAGTAGGTGTTTTTGGGCAACTGGGCTTCAGGACTGGACCACTGACATGACTTTCAGGCATGCAGGAGTTACTCACAGAGAAGCCTTTCCCCCAGCAGTCATGCAAATGTGTAAAGAGCACTATCCCATTGCTTCCCAGGGAAAGACATCATGTGAAACCTCTTTGTCATCTGTTAATGTCTATATTAGGAGACCCTACCTGTGACAGCTATCCCCCCCCCTTTTGGTGCCACCTTATGGGTTATACAATGGCAGTGCATTTGTGTACCTATTGGACTTCTCATCATAAACAAAGGAGGCTTTAAATTACATTTCACATTCATCCTTACCATTAGCTTGGCACAGCCAAGCATGGAATAATCACAGTATCACTGCATGGAACTGCCATGGCAATACCAAGCAGCAGAAACACCAGACAAAGAAAACTTCAGTAAAAATTACAGATTTCTTGCTGCGCAGAACTGTTTTTCTTTGACTTTTTTCTTTGACTTTTTTTCTTTGACTATGTTTTTCTTTGACTATGGCAAGCAATGTAAACAGTAAAAAGAGCCATGTGTTTAAATTTTTTCCCATAGGTTCCACCTCTCTGAATTTTCAGAGAGCAGGCTAAGCTGTGCTGGCATGGCTAACAATAATATAATAATAATATACAGTATTTATATACCGCCTTTCTTGGTCTTTATTCAAGACTTTATTCAAGGCGGTTTACATAGGCAGGCTTATTAAATCCACACAGGGATTTTTACAAATTGAAAGAAGGTTCTTTCTTTCAAGAACCACTACATTCAAGGTGTTACACTCCGATCTGGTTTAACATTCTGGCCTCCATCCTCCCACGCTCCGAGCAGATGGAACAGCTCAGCTGCAGCTTGCCAGCTGCTTCAAGGTCGCACAGTGCCGGTGGCCTCGAACTGGCGACCTTGTGGATGTTAATCTTCAGGCAAATGGAGGCTCTACCCTCTAGACCAGACCTCCTGCCCAACAAGCCTCTGAATCACCTATAATTAGTGGAGATAGAATTCTGTAAAAAACAAAACCTATTTTTTTCCATACATACACAGCTAGCAGCTTTTGAGAACAATTGCTGGCCTGGCTCAATAGAAATTCCAATCACCTGTGATCAGATTAGAGCAGGGGTCTCCAAACCCCCACCCGGGGGCCAGATGCAGCTCTCAGAGAGCCTCTATCTGGCCCGCGGCCAGCCTCTGATCCCCTGAGAGCCTCTGGCCCAGTTGACCAAACACAACTGGAGTTGTGCTTGTGGGGTGAGGGGATGAGGGTCCATTTAAATTGGTCTGTGTTGGTGCTTGGAGAAATCCTGGACCTTTGAGCCCATTCATTTCAGTCATTCATCTAAGTCCCATCTCTAATGTATTTATTTAAATTTTATATTTAATTCCCCCCCCCCCCGGCCCTCAACTCTGTGCCAGATATTTGATGCAGCCCTTCGGCTGAAAAGTTTATAGACCCCTGGATTAGAGGACCCCAGAATTCTTCAGCTTCTGCCTATCACCTTCCATATCAGCTAGAATAAACAAACTAACAGCCCAATCCTAAACTACCCAGCACCCAGTGGTACAGTGCCACCGGAATGGCAGCCACTGCATCCTGTGGGGTGAAGGAAGCTGCCGGAGGTGTCCTTCGGGTAAGCGACCATCATTTCCCTTACCCTGTGTAGAGCCCTGGTGGCCCTTGGAGCTGCGCCAGCTCTTGAGAACTGAAGAGCCCATGTCAGTCTCCGCATCTTGGGAGGGGGGGATATAATTTGGCGACAGCTTCTGCCTTTGCCCCCTCCCAAGCCCAACCCACCCTCTGGCCCTCTCTTCTGCCGCCCAGTTCCACCCTCTCCTCACTCTTCCCCTGCCCTAGTAAGCCATTCCACTGTCTGGTGGGGATACCTACCTCCTAGCGGTCGTCCTGGGTGACCTGTTGGTGCTGAAGCCCAGCGCCAACTGGGGCTGGCCTCTCTGCCAGTGCTGGGTGTCTCCCATAGGCAGGAAAGAGCCTTTCTGCACTTTTGTAACACCCAGCACTGGTGCTGGGCAGCATAGGATTGGGCTGTAAATAAGCTCTGCAAAAGTTAGGCTGTAAAAGTGCTAATACAAAGAGCTGAACCCAGACCAAAAATAGGCGAGCCTTGCTGACAATTTTGACACCATTTAGTGCTGACAATGGGAATGGCCAGAGGTGCCATTACCTTCAACAGGTGATTAGAATCATTGAGTGAAAGGTTTCAATTACAAAGACAAGTCTTTAGCCTTAAAATGTGCCACAGTTTCAACTAATTTCATTATATCATTTGGGCAGGATTTATGAATGGACCAAAGTACAGTGGCTTTGGCCCCTAAAACCCTAACTTCTGCCCCCTTTTTATATGAAGCCATGGCAGAACACTTATAAAAAACTCTAATGTTGAAAAGCTTCATTTTTGAACTGTTAAGAGAAGTTCTTTCCCATTATGGGAAAAGACAAGAGATGAAACCTGAGCAGGTACTTGTACCAAGCACTTAATGCATATGCCTACACTCGAACTGTTAAGCCATGTTGTGCTTTTGTGAATTATCTTTAGCTTAACTGAGACCTTGCAATTATCTGAGGTCCAAGTCTATCCTATCCCCTCTGCCAATGGAGCTGTACCAAAAATGAGCAAGCTGTATCCAGTGGGGAAGGGGTCAGCACTTTTCAGAGGGAAAAGGGCATTATTTCCCCTTACCCTCTGTAAGTCTCCCACTCCACAATGGGTCTCCTCGGTCCTCCACTAACTCTGTAGCTGGTGAAAGTCCGAGGAGAAGAAGAAAGAGGCAGGGAGGCTGTGAAAAAGGGATACGATCCCCAGATCCACCCCCCTTGCAGCCAACTTGCCCCTTTCCTCCCCGTCCCTGCTTAGTTTTGCCCCTCCCCCCCCCTGCTGCTGCCTTACCTCCTCTGACAGGCATGGTGGGAACCTGTGACAGCCACAGAGTACTGCTGCTTCTTGAAGTAGCTCTCCTAAAATGGCCACTGATGGAGCATTCCACATGCTGTCAGGGGCCATTTTGTGAAAGCTGAAGTGTCTTCCACTGTCGCAATGTCATCTGGTTGGCAGCCCAGTCCTGAACAGGATTGGGCTGTGAGTCAGCTTGATTATCTTTGCTAGTACTAGCAACTAACTTGTAGTGCATGCCTTGGTCCTAAGTCACTTGGACTCTGGAAGGTTAATCATTTTTTTTCATTCTTTGTACAGGGGGACCCCTGTATCCTCAGATTCCATATTTATGGTTTCACTTAACCATGGATTGGGTTGAAGGACCACCCACATGTTCCTTCTGGAGGTGAGAAGAGCTGGGCTCCCCTCACCTCTAGATGGTCTTCTGGGACTCACAGTTGCTGCAGTCCTCAGAATGGCATAAAAAGCAAAACAAAAAGAAACAGCTACTTCTGGTTTAACAAGAAAACTTGAACTGACATATTCAGTACTTTATAAGGCATTGGGAGTCCTGGGGAAGCCCCAGCGAGGTTCCCTGGGCCTCCTAATACCTTATAAGGCAATAAAAACATCATTCTGGTTTTATCATAAAACCAGAAGTAACTTTTTTCGCCTTTTAGGCTGAGGTTAGAGCAGCCACAAGTGGTCACATGTGGCCTCTGGGGGGTCTCAGAAAGCCTCCAGAGGCAAAGGGAACACAGCTCCCCTTGCCTTTAAAGGACAGGGGGATGCCCTTGGCTATCCGTGGTTTCAACTAACAGCGGGGGGTTCCAGAACAGAACTCTTGCATATACCGGGGCATGTTTGTATTTGCAATTAGTTATATCTTAAAACAAAAGAAACAAACAATTTCATATGGTTTATTACAAGTCTGTGTGTTCCTGGGATGTTTCATCTGACTTTGGTTCCACTGTGTTCAAGGGACTTATTCTGAGGTGAACGTTACTCTTGAGTTGAGCTTACTCTGAGTTGAAGGATTGCAGCTAGGTTGTAATTACATTAATGATGCAGTTAGTCCTACTGAACATAGTGATATTTGCTTCAGTATACATACACAGAATCAGGTGCCATGAGTTGGGGCAAAAAATTGATTTTCTTTTACTTTAGGAAAGAATAGAGACCTTTATTTCTGTGAAGTTACCTCAAGTTTTTCTTTTTCTTTCCGTTCTCATGATTGCTTTGTAATCCCTAACTTCTGTGGCTTTATTTTCAAGACTGAAGTGCCCTATACAAGAAAGTCAGAATATAACTGAACTCAATATAAAATGCTTCGTATTTGCTATACAAAATTCCTTCTTGTACCCCATACCTGTTGCTGCTTCTGATATTTAGATCTTTTCATTGTTCAGTTTTTTCCTCTCTAATCTCTGTGCTTTTTCTCACATTTTTGACAGCACCTTACTTCTTGTCATATTACAATTGCCTGACTAATCCTTGTCCATTTTTATCTGACATCTCCTTTGCATAAAACCCTCTTCTTTTTTAAACTTTGTACTATGTGTTCTGTGTCCTGTGTTAAAAATAGCTGAGCCATTCCTTTTTTCCCTGTCCATTCCATTCCTTTCTTTATGTTATTCTTGACTACAAATCACTACCTATCCTTCATGTAGTTTTGGCTGTTAAAAGAAAACTATATTCAGCATCATAGTTTTTTGCTGTTAAAGGAGTTCATAGCCCAATCCTGTGCTTCCTGACACCCACTGTATCCAGCAGGCACCAGAAGGCAGCTGGAGGTCTTCTTATGGAAAGGGGACTTGATCCCCTTCCCCTGAGGAAGTCTGTGCTGTTTATTTTGCCAGCGCAGAGTTGAAAGACTCTGTCAGGCTTTCTGGCCTGACATAGAGTTCAGGATCCAGCAGAGCAGAGCTCTGCCAATCCCGCACCTCCGCCTGCCCCAGTCCTCCCCTCCCTCCCCCTGCTCTAGTTCCCACCCCCTCTCCCCCCAGAAGCCGTACTACCACTCAGCAACTGAACTTACTCTGGCAGTGGCACATCCTCTTCCTGACGGCGCTGTGCCCAGCACCTGACTGACCCAGTACCGTTGCTCCATACTCGCCAGGTGCTGGAGCTCAGTGCTGGCACTGACCAGTTTTAGGACTGGACCCTCAATTAGATCTAAGCAATTTATCAGTGTAAAAGATTGTAGTAATGTCATTAAAAATAAAGTATATTATATATTAGATTTTGCATCTTGCATATGTATAATCGTATTGTGTTTTCTGGATTCCTTTCCTTTCCTTTCCTTTCCTTTCCTCCTCCTCCTCCTCCTCCTCCTCCTTCTTCTTCTTCTTCTTCTTCTTCGGAATGTCATTTTTATTTCTTTATGATTATGAGAAATTTGCAAGGATTGTTTTATACATTTTTATTTTGTAGGGGTTTTTGATAAAATTAAGATGCAATGCACAAAGAATCACTCATACTACATGGAATTAGAACTTTTTCAGAATTGGAGCCTTGATCAATTAGCCTGAGAAGTATAACCCCTTCTTACATGTTTCTTTAGAGATTAGCAGTCTCCAAACCGGCTCATGGCGCACTGGGATTAGCAATTTGGGCATGGTGCGGTGGGGGGGGGTGAAGCCTTGCCATTCCATTCCACAGCTTCCTATGTTTGCACCTGATCTTTGCAGAAACTTGTGCCAGGCAGCTACTTCCACTGTATATTGCCCCTGAAGGCTCTGTGCCCCAATTTCCTGGGGGAAGTGGCTGCCCGGTGTGAATTTCTGCAAAGATCATGCATGAAGATAGGAAACTGCAGGGCAGAATGATAAGGCTTTGCCACCACCGCCTCACACCCAAGCTGATTTTCTGGGGCACCACATCTGGCCCATGCGCTCCAATTGGAGGCTCCTGCTCCAGATCTGTTTTTTCCCAAACTTTCCAGTACCACAACCTGCCTCCTCCTCTGCAGAGAGAGGGTCACAATGCAGTTGGCCAGAGTGACTTACCAGGTGTTCGTGATGGTGTCTTTGGGGTTGTGCCAGGTACACGAACCACTCTAGAGACCTCTGTGGGCTTCAGAATGGCACGCAGAAGCATCTGGAAGTGACTTCTGGTCAAACTGGAAGTTGCTTTGGAAAACTGGAAGTCAATAGAGTGGGACTTGGACCTGGCATGACCTGAAAGAGGCTTCTGTAGGTGCCAGGTAAGACAGCCATTTTGGCCAGTAGTGTTGCTGGGCTGGCTTCTGGAATGAATCATATTCAGAGCCAAAACAGCACAAGGGCAGGTGGGAGGGATTGTGACCCAGGCTTTGGGAAACTAAGCTCTAGATCAGGAGTGCCCAAACCCCGGCCCTCAGGGACCCCCAGTTCAGCCCACAAGCAGCCTCCAGTCTCCAATGAACCTCTGGCCCACTGGAGACTTGCTGGAGCCCGTGCTGGCCCAAGCACGCCTGCTCTCAGCATGAGGACCGACTGTTCGACCTCTCACACAAGCTGCAGGCCAAGGGCTTCCTCTGCTGCAGCGAAGGAAAGGCCGGCTTTGTTTTGCGTGATGGAAATGTTTTAGGATTCGTTCTCTGAGTCAAATGCTAAACAGGACAAAAGCTCTTTTGAAAGCTTAGAGAGGCTTTATTTACAGGCTATTTACAGATTAGAAACAGATTTCAAATTCAGGATGGATACAGAAAATATATTCTGTATATTCTGTTACCCTCGGTGGTTCCTTTGTTTCTCCGAGAACCACACCCAAAACTTCTCAGTTATACCTTGCAACAAACAAAGTACCCATGTGACACCCATGTGACTTCCACTTCTTATTGGGCATACTGGTGCATGGTTTCAGCCCTAACTGGGAAGTCTGTTACCCATTTATGGAGAAGTTTATGTTTTATAACTTGCAAGGTCTCTTATAGGTCTTGAGCTATCGTGAGACATTCATTCATTCATTTAAGTTGCATCTCTATTATATCCATTTATGTAAATTTATTCAAATTTTAAATGTAAATTAATTCCTTTTTTCCTGGCCCCTGACACAGTGTCAGAGAGATGATGTGGCCCTCCTGCAAAAAAGTTTGGACACCTCTGCTCTAGATTAACTTTTCTTTTCTATCTTGTTCTCATGCATACGAAACTCTTGCATTACTGCTGCTATTATTATTATTATTAACAGTATTTATATACCGCTTTTCAACTAAAAGTTCACAAAGCGGTTTACAGAGAAAAATCAAATAACTAAATGGCTCCCTGTCCCAAAAGGGCTCACAATCTAAAAAGATGCAAATGAATATCAGCAGACAGCCACTAGAACAGACAGTGCTGGGGTGAGGTGGGCCAATTACTCTCCCCTTGCTAAAAAAAAAAAGGAGCACCCACTTGAAAAACAATACCAAATAAGGATATAGTGCAATTCTGGGCAACCCTTTGGGACAACTGAAAAGAATACAAGAATGCAGGAGAATGCGTGATAAAGGAGGTGGAAAAGAAGAAAACAGGAAGGAAAAGAGAAAAAGCTGAAATGGAAAATCTAATTATAACAGCAGAATGATTAGCACAAGGATGAAAAGATTAAAAATTGGTCTGCACCAGAAGATGAACTGCATGGTTTTTGCCTTAAACACTTGACAAGCTTGTACCCATGCATTACCCAGAAGTTTAACAACATACTGCAAGGAGGTGAAGACTGGATGACATCTGGCAAAACCTTCCTAATTATGAAAGATGAAGCAAACGGAGCTGTTCCTAGTAACTATAGACCATTAACCTGCCATCCAACAACATTTAAGTTGCCAGCGGGGGTAATAGCTCTTCCCATCTGAGCAGAAAGGAAATTGCCCAAATTCAAGGGGAACAAAAGATCATTGATAAAATGATTCTGGAAAACTGTAAAAAGTGAAAAACAAATTTAAATGTAGTGTGACGTCTCCCTGTAGGGGGGGAAGGGAGGCCTTTCCGAAGAGGACCCCCTTGTGGAGGCCTCAGAATAGTTCACCAGAAGAAGGGGGGGTTGTGTCACCCGGTTCCCCCTCTTTGGGTTGGCAGCATTTGCCAGTCAGGAGCAGGGGCTGCTAGCAGCAGACCCTTCTGCCTGCTCTTCTAACTCCCAACTGCCTTGTCATCCCTGGCCTCCAGGTTTATGTAGGGCAGACCCCCTCCCCTTTGGCCCCTCCCTTTCCCTCACAGGGATGGTACAAAAAGGGCATGTCTCTGGGACGGCCCTCCCCTGGGATGACCACAACTCCTCCCTTTCCTCTCTCTGTTTCCCTCCCACCTCCTCTCACCTGGAGCTGCCAGGGTTGTTCCTGAGAGGGCTGGGAAGGCTGCTGCCTCTGCTCTGGTCTGGTCTCTGCCTTTGGGGAGTGGGCTGGCCCTGCCCACCTGGGTCCTGTAGCTCTGCAGATGACGTTGGAAGGTCCAGTTGTGGGCCCCTGATATCATAGCCAGGTGCCCTGCCTGGCAAGGCAGGTTCCAGCTGGCTGGGTGAGGGAGTGCTCCCCTTTTCCCCTGAGGCGGGGGAGGGGCGACTGCCCAGCAGCCGAATGGCCTGAATGGCCATTTCTAATGGGAGAAATTCAAGCCAACCTTAACCTTTTATTCTCCTCTGTTCCCTTTTGCTGCTGCAACCTGGTTCCCTTTTGCAAAGGCTTTGCATTTGGCAGATGTCTTTTTTTTTTCAACTCCAAGATGGGATACCCTTTCCATTTGAAGCAACATCCCAGGCTACAATTCAATGCACCATTACTTAAGAATAACTCCCATGGAAAGCAGTGGGTCTGCTTCTGAGTAAAAAGGGTTGCAAATATATGCAGCTGCATCCCTCTGCTGTGAATTGAATTGCACACTCCCAGTTATGTGTTATGGGTTGTATGTTGTATGTAGAGCTTCTGGCTTAACACACCAGACACCTTAAAGGTGGATTTGATTCATGGTTCTCCTGCAGTGGTTCCCAACCTTTTTCACTTGCATATCCCTTGGGAGCCCATTTCCATAAATTTTACCCTTCTTATTAGCAAAATGTTTGTAATTAATAATGCAAGCCCTCATCTCCTCTATATGAAAGCCCAGACTTCATGTATTTATCAGTGTTTTCTCTTTTTATCCGTTTGAAGTACAGAAGACTCTGCCTTTGCACTGTTTTGCACCAGAAGTGTGCTGAGAAATTCTGGGTGATTGATCACTTTCCATATTATGTTTCAGCTATTTTACTGTGCTGGTTTTCAATCACTGGTTCATACATGAATTGACCAAAAACTAGCTATTGGTGGGGCTTTCACAGCAAGCTAGCTACCTCCCTTCCTGCCTTGCTGGTCCTTGCAAGGCATTCCTGCCTTGCAAGGCATTCTGGAGCACGACCTGCCTTTTTCTGCCATTATTCCATTCTTTTTCAAGTACCCCTAAAGGTCCTGTTGAGTGTCCCTGGGAGTATGTGAATACCAGGTTGGGAACCACTGTTTTACTAGTATGTAGTTTACAGTGCGCTTGTTCTGATAGTGTTTACAAATAGGTGGTGAAGACCAGAATTTAAAAAAGAGTAAAAATGTATCTTATGATCTTTTACTATGTTTTTAATAAATTACAGACTGTACAGTTCTTAGGTAACAATTACTGGAAGGTTATTTTTCAGGATCTGGTCTCGGGTAAAATCAGACAAAACTATAGTCAGACACCCCCCTAAGTTTAACCCCCGACTTATCCGAGGGCCATAGAAAATTCCATGATTGTTGGCTCAGAATCTGCCCTCGAATCTGCCCTCCGCTGTGAAAACATCCCTTATCTGTGGGGTTGACTTATAGACGGGTATCTGCGGTAGGTTATTAAACATACAAAACTTCTTCCAAACTTTCCCACCTTCTTTACATGGATGATCTACAGCTGAAATAGAATTTCTGTTAAACACAGTCCAAATATATAGCCGAGATATAGCAATGGATTTTGGATTAAGCTCCAAACAATATGCAACCCTAGCTATCAACAGGTGAACAACAGATCAACAGGTGGAAGAGGAGGATCACTACAAGTACGAGTATTTAGGCTTCTTCAGGCAAAAACCATTAAACATGCAGAAGTTAAAAGGAAGAATAATAATGAATATATTGGGAGGGTGAAGATGTTAAAATCAAAATTCAATGCAGGAAACACCATCAGAGGAATTAAATACATGGGCAATTATAGCCATAAGATACAAACTGGCATAGTAGACTTGACCCAGGCTGAGTTAGAAGTGTTAGATAGGAAGACCAGGAAGGCAATGAGAATGAATCATTCCCATTCATCCATGTAGCAACGTTATAACAATATATTTGCAACAATATATTGTTAACAATATAACGATATTACATATATATGTTATATGTATAACGATACATAACAATATATTGTTATATATTTTTGTTTGTCTATATAAACATATTTATAACATATTTATATGTTATATATATTTATGTTATATATGTTATATATATTTATGTTATATTTATATAAAACATATTTATAACATATTTATATTTGTTTATATAGACTCCCATATATTTATATATGTCTATATAAATATATTTTTGTTTATCTATATATTCTTCAGTGAAATGCATTCTGCCTGCAGTTTCTTACTAAAATAGGGGTTTCATTTTCATCATTTTATCGTGCTTAAAAATAATTTATTGTGTTGTGAGCTTGCAGGTTTATTATGAACATACTGTGTTCCTTGACACAATTGAATTCATTTAAAACTGACTTTATTGTGCAATAAAATTAGTTCTAATGAAATCTTATTGGTATATAATGCATTGCTCATAAGTTAGGTTTAAATGATAGAAAAGCATTATTTAAGTAATGTCAGCTGACAATATTCTGAAGAAAATTTTCATTAAAAGTAGGAACGAGTCCTGTTGTGTGCTGGTTTCAATTTGTCAAAGCCAGCTTTTGAAGCTCCACATTTGCTACTATTAGTTGTATGCCACTGAGCTGGGAGCTGTAGTTTGTGATCTAAATCTGGGATAATTTTATTTCTCCTGAGCCTCATGTGTTCTGTCTGTTACTGCCACGCAGCTTGCAGGAGTCCCCAGCATTGGCTACATATGTGTCTGTTGGTATTAAATTTTTCTTTAGTGGCTGCATGACATTTTTCAGTGGTAGAGAGTGACAGTTCTGAAGGTTGCTGATTATTTTTATCATCCCAGATTGACATGGAATGATACTGGTTCATTAATGGGAAACAAGAGTAGAGGTATGTGTAGCATAACAACAAACTGTAATGAATGGGAGTGTGCATTAACATTATAAAACAGGTGAAACAGCTGTTTGTATACATGACTATCCCCCTGGAACTGATAATTAGGTGTTTCTCATTTGCCTGTATTTGCTCATTACCCAATTCTTGTCAGAGTACCTCATGTCATTGGACATAAATATTCAGTTCAATTGTCTAATACAGGGGTGCCCAAACCCCAGCCCGGGGGCCACTTGCGGCCCTCAGGGACTCACAATCTGGCCTGCGGGGAGCCCCCAGTCTCCATTGAGCATCTGGCCCTCTGGAAACTTGCTGGAACCCATTCTGGCCTGACATAACTGCTCTCAGTATGAAGATGACTGTTTGATCTCTTGCATGAGCTGTGGGACAAGGGTTCCCTCCCCTGCTTGCTGCTTCACATCGGTGATGCAGCAGTGGCCTTGAAGGAAAGGCTAGCCTTGCTTTGTGCAAGGACTTTTACAGGCCTTGAGCTATTGCAAGACCTTCATTCATTCATACAAGTTCCATCTCTAATATATTCATTTATGCAAATTTATTCAAATTTGAAATGTAAATTAATTCAGCCCCCAACACAGTGTCAGAGAGATGATGTGGCCCTCCTGCCAAAAAGTTTGGACACCGCTGGGCTAATATATTTCATTTCATTTTGAAATACAGGTTGTCCCTTGTTATCCACTAGGGTTCAGTTCCAGAATGCCTAGTGGATAAAAAAAATCAGTGGACAAAAAATATGGAAAAATGTATTTAAAGACCCACTTCCAGGTTTCTTGCTCCTCCATTGCTCCTAATGGAATAAGGTCTTGCCTCGACATCCCCAGGAGTTTGATTCTCAGGCTCCCTGCTGATACCTTAAAATGTGTTAAGTAAAAGCAGTTTAAAAAAATTAAAAAGTCCATCCCTTTACAACTGTGAAAGGGATATATTTTTTCCCCTTTTCCAGGGATCAGCACGTTCCTTCTCATTTGCAGGGGCTATTCGTGTTGAGTCAAATCCGTGTATAAAAAAATCCGTGTATAACAAGGTTGAACCTGTATGCACCTTTGAAAAGTCCGCTGTGAAAACATCTTTCGAGCTGCTTAGGACATAACAATCCCTGAAAATTATTATCAGTGGAAAATTGTGATTTTAATATCTAGCAATGGTATTTATTCAATTTATTTCTCTCTGTTGGCTATGTACAGTGTCCATATCCTAGCCGAATTCTTGACAAAGTGATCATATAATCTCCAAAAAGTGATCCATTACCTTGCTCTCTGTTGCTTTGCTGCAGCAGATGAGGTGGCAAATCTGTGTACTGTACAGTATAATTACAGATTGCAAGTCTGTAAACTAGAAAACTAGTGTTGGAGAGAGAAGGCTTAACTAGATGCCTTTTTACTGTTGTTTAGTGAGGAAAACATTTCATCATGTGAGCTCCCACAGGGTATCTGAAATGACACAGTTAAAGGCTGAACTACACATTATGTTACAGGTTTGTTAAGGAACATGCTTCAAGGTCTAATCTTATGTGGCCCTTACATTGCTGGAACTAGCGTTTACTAAACATAGGCCCTTTACTGTAGTTACAAAAGGTTATGTGCTGTTTGGAGCAGCCAGGCCCCTGCCACAAGCAGCGAGTGGCAGCAGTGGCTTGCTGTCAGACCCTGGATGCCCCTGGTGCTGGTTAGCAGTGGCATCACTAGGGTTCGTGTCACCTGGTGCGGGAGGCCAGTGCGTCACCCCCACGTAATGGGTGGGGCAACACTCTAGGTGGTGGGCGTGGTGATGTACCATCGCCCTGTCTCCACTGGTTTTTTGGATGTATCTTTTGATAGAATAAAGATATTTCAACACAGTTTGTTTAATCACATTCTGCATGAAATTACAGTGATCCATTTCATTACACATTGAAATTACACATTGATTGATATATAACATGATGGTACTATTTTTGCAAACTGTGATTTTAGTGATTTTGTTCACTAGTGGTGTCACCAGCCCCCAGGTGTCAACTTACTAACACCTTATTGGAGCAGTTCTCAAACTTTTTAGCACTGGGACCCACTTTTTAGAATGACAATCTGTCCAGGACTCATCATAAAGCAAATTAAAATAAATAATTATGAATAAATTATAGTAAAATAAATAAATAAGGGAAAGCCAACCCTGTTCCACCAAGTGAATTTTCTCTGTAGCCTGCCTGCAATAACAGCCCCCCCAAAAAGAATCAGTAAGATTTTCACCCCTACCCAGTACCCAGTTCAATTTAAGTTCTTATATTTCAAGCATATCACTGTCAGGACCTACTTGGCTTTACAAGTCTGAGAGCCCAATCTTATGCCTGTCTACTCAGAAGTGAGTCCCATTATAGTCAGTGGGGCTTATTCCCAGGAAAGTGTGGATAGGATTGCAGCCTAAAACAGAAAAAATTTCACCTTACCCTGTTAAGCCTCTGTTTCATTCTTTTTATGGGGGGAGGGCTGACTTCTGGAGCATTTGTTGAGCTCCAGTTGCATCAAATGACCATTCTGGTGGCCTCACATTTCTCTTTGCCTGATCTGCCCAGGAGTCAAGGCACATTTGCTTACTCATGAGTAAATGCGACTATGATGTGGCTTAGTTTCGCTTTCCATAGGGCTCAATACATTCGCCAGCTTGGAGGGAGGGACCTCCTTCTCACGTGTTTTTTTGGGGCTACATTCATTGGATCAGGACCATTCTGGTGTTCGTGGATTCCTCTCAACCTGCCCTTTCAGGTGGGCTAAGGCATGTTCACCTACTCACAAGTAAGCACACGATATGGCTCGGTTTCACTTTCCATAGGGCTCCATGCATTTTTTGTTTTCCGTTTTTTTTTGCCAATAACTTTTTATAGAAGGGCGATATTTCACTCCCGTTTTTTGCATTGCATTCTGCTGGAAATTCCGCAGCCAACGGTATATAACATGCTGGGGTTATTTCTGACCACCGCAATTTTAGTATGTCACCCTTCCAGTGTGCGTCGTCCCCCCCCTGCACATCACCCTGTGCGGCACGCACCCCCTGCACCCCCTAGTGACGACACTGCCGGTTAGTCAGTGTGGGGATGGGAGGGAGACAGCGAGGTGGGAAGGGGCTAGATTGTGGCCTGTAAGGGGGCAGTATCAGAGGCAGAAGCACCACCAATATCCTAGCCCCATTTCAGGTCTTGATTGCCATCCTCAGGTCCACTAAATCACTGGTGCAGATCCATTCTGTGCTGCAGGCTTACCCCTGGGAACAAATGTTCCTTTTCTTGCCCCCTCCCAGCAAGATGCAGTGAGCTCTGGTGGCACAACTGCATCAGCAGGGGATGGAAAGGATAAAATTGGACTGTAAGTCTGACAAGTTATCTGATTTATCAAAAAGAGTCACAGAGTGGGGGGGGGGAATTGATATGGATCAGGAACATAGTTTCTGCCATCACTGTTGTTCTTCCAAAAATTGCCTTTTGCCCCTGAAGTGTCTGTTTGTAGCAAATAGCAACTTAATGGAAGAGATTTTGGGCAGGAATGTGGCACAGAATAAGGGCCCAATCCTATCCAGTTTTCCAGCTCCGGTGTAGCCACAATGCAGCCCTGAGGTAAGGGAACAAATGTACCCATACATTGAGGAAGCCGATGTGACTGCCTCTTCACTACAGAATGCAGAGCATGCCCCATTGGTATGGCTGCACTGGCACTGGAAAATTTGATAGGATTGGGCCCTAAATCATTAATCCCTCACATGCCGTGGCCCTGGTCTCAATGTTGCAGCTGCTTTCTGATAAAGAACTGAAACTGATAGTCTTAAGCACTCTGCGTAATAATGCATTTAATGTAATGTATAGTTTCCCCTGGGGGCTGGGGATAAGAATAGGCCCTCAGTTTGGCTGTACTTGTCGTAAGAGGCGACTGAACAGCCACCAGGTAGATGGGACTCGTTAGCCTGGGAAGGCAGCTCATCTGAGAGAAGGAAAACTCTGATCCCAAACCTCCACTGCCTTGTGGCTACATCCAGTTATGGAAAAGGCTTCAGGAGTCAACCTCAAGGCAAAATCCGAAGCCGGAGTCCCTGAGGCAGTTCATGGCTGAACACAGTCACGTTCTGGCAACTCCTGCGACGCCGCTGGAACCAACCGTATTGGCTTCTGCCTTTCCATTGGACCATTTCAGCGACGTTGAGAGGGGGGATTTGCTGCATGGGTAACAGCCTATCCTCCATACCTACTTTACCCAGGCTTCGCGCACTGGAGAGGACACTCTGTTCCAGAGCCACCATTCAGAGCGTGACACCATGGTCTTCCGAGACTGAAGGATGCCAACACAATAGTTTGGCCATCAGACAACCTTCATTCTTTTTTGGAAAGATGCACCCTATAATTTTTACTTGACTGTGCTCAAGATGGTGGGCAACTCTGCGCCCTCTTCTCTCCTAGACACCCCAGAGAAGCTCCTTCTCATCCTTTCCCTTCTATACGGAGGCAAATTCTCTCAGGTCCATGACTGGTCCCATAAAAGAGGTGAATTACTCCCAGTAGTTCTTAGATGAACACGTATGTGCTTTCAGCAAATAGTTTGTTTTTGCACCCCCATTTCCAACTATCTTTCATGCTCCTTTTTGAATACATACAAAAAACGCTTTGCAAAGTAGTCAGGGAAATAGTTAATAGGCAATTATGAAACATTGATCTCACTGAAAATATTAAAGTGTGGATGAAGGTATCTGGATTTGCATTCAAATGTAGATGTTGTCCAGAGGTGTGTTGTTTTCAAATGAATGTACATCTGATGCATGACTAAATACACATTTCCAACCATAGTCTACCCCAACTAGTTCCCCTCCATAGTCTTCCCCAAGCAAACAATTTGCAATTAGAGTTGGGGCAGGGATGAAAATCTTGCTATGTAATACTGAAGGGCAATAAAACTGCTCGCACAGCATAGCTAGCAAACCGAGTTTATCTGGTTCCCTAATCAGTTAAGATATTTTCCCACTTCCCTTCTGTAACAGTCCAGCCCTATGGTTTCCCTGACGAGCTGTGCTGCGTCCTGTAAAGGGGGGGGGCCTGATCAGGAGGTTCGGTAGCAGAAAAGGGAAATTATTAAATTATTTTTCCTTACCCCTCCATAAACCCATTGGCTGCCAGTGTTGAACATGTGTTCTGAAACCTGTGCCAGTTCTTTAGGTGGTGCAAGTCCAAGGAAACAAAGGGGGCATGTTGGCTGCCTCTGGAGGGGATAGCATCCACAGCAAGTTGCCTGCACCAGGTGCCACCCCTCCCATCTCCAACACATCTCCTGCCTCCCACCCCGTTCTGCCCAGCCAATTGACTCATCTCCATTTGTGGGCCTTCTTTGCCCCACTGTCATGGGTGGTACCTCTGCAGTGGCAGTCTGGAAGCACGCAGCTATGTGTACTTCCAGATTGCCATTTACGACGACCAGAAAATGCGTTCTGCCACTGGAATGCGAGTCTGGATGATGGCAACACAGGATAGGATTGAGCCATAAGGAGCAAATCAGGAGCACAATAGCTGGACAGATGCCCAAATATGTTTGCTTCCCCTGGAATGAAATGGAATAAAAAGGAGAAGGGATACCATTGGTCTAATACTAGGAGACTGCTAGCTAGAAAGCCTACTAGAAGGCATGAGGCAGATCTGGATACTGTCCCAACCATTACAATCAATATGTGCTTTTCATTCACTGAGACAGGTGTGGATTAGATCGTTTATCTTAGAAGAGATGAGTGTGCACTGTTTTCAGTACAGTAATCTTATTAGTATTTTATATAATCAAAGGACTAATGAGCTAAGATGTTTAATGATTCGTTCGATATTGCAGGTTGGATTTTGGTAAAGATTGTACTGAAGGGTAATCAGCAAAACAAAGAAACAACTAACTCATATATGTGTTTTTCTACCTCAGTGCAAAAGTATTGATTTTTTTGGAGAAATGCAGTGAGCACGAAGGACACATTTAAGGTTTTCTTAGCTTCATTTCCTTCAAGTTCTAGGTAGTTTCAACTGATAAAGATCAAATGTTTGTCTGCTGTTTGAGAACTTTAAATCTGGAATATAGTTTCACATGCCCTTCAGCATCACAAACTAAATTTTTTAGAAAAATGTGCTATAATTGGTTTGATCCGATCATTAGTCAGATAAAGTAGAAATTGTCTGCACTGAACAGAGAATGGACTAGATGACACCCCTTCAAGGTCATTTCCAGTTCTAACGTTCTGTGATCCTAGGAGTTTTTACCCATAGCAGTTATACTTAGGCTGCATTCTTAGGTTCCATTCCTAACTGAGGGTCCAATCCTATCCAACTTTCCAGCACCTTTCCAACTATCCTATCCAACTTTCCAGCAAGGTATGTTCCCATACCTTGAGGAGGCCTCTGTGACTGCCTCCCCAACACTGGAAGCAGTGCATACCCCATTGGCATAGCAGCATCAGCACTGGAAAATTGGATAGGATTGGGCCCTAAATCATACCACGAATGCACATGTATCAAGAAGTTGCATGCTGCTTCGCGGTGGGTGGCAGTTGCAAAGGAATCTTTTGTTCCCTTACACTGGAGAAAGCCTCTGCTTCCTCTGTTAGTCTTCTCGGCTCAGCTGCGTCATCTCATTCAACCCCCTTCCTGTCTTCCCCCTCCCCTCCCCTGCATCAGACTTACCTGCTCCTTCAGGCCTTGCAATGGCTACTGGCATGGTCAGGAAGGCTCCAGCCTTCCTGCCGGTGCACCAGCTACTAGCACTATTGCAGAACATTTTATGTTGCTTTTGTGATAGCACATGCTGGAAGAGCGTACTCCCAATGCAGGCACTACATAGGGTTGGTCAAGTTAAGTTGATTAACTATTAGTCAAGTTAAGTTGATCTGTATCAGTGTTTCTCAATGCTTGCCCTCTGCTGTACCACTTCACATGGTTCACATATTCAAATTTCCACCAGAAGTATCTGGCAATGACATCATCACCAACTGCTTCTAGGTTGGGAGGTCAGATGTGCCTGCTAACTGTTAACCCCTGCTAACTGAATAAGAGGCACTTTTTAAGTGGGTGCCCTTCTTTAATTTAGCAGGGGGAGAGTAACTGGCCCTCCTCACACCAGCACTGCCTTTTCTAGTGGCTGTCTGCTGGTGTTCTTTTGCATCTTTTTTGATTGTGAGCCCTTTTGGGACAGGGAGTCATTAGTCCGGCCCACAGAGTCGAGTCTCTTACCGTTGTTTATTGTGTCGTGCACCTGGTCTTGCTGCTTGGTGACAGCTGTCCAGCAAGTACCACCAGACACCACCCTGTGTACCACTGGTAGTACCTGTGCCAATGGTTGAGAAACACTGATCTATAAGATGTTATGTTTTGGAAACTAAAAATGAAATGACAAATGGTGTGCCTGAAGTGTTCATAAGAATAATTTAAAAATCTCATAGTTCATCCATTATTTAGTATCAAAGTTCATTTCAGTCCAGATATATGATAAAAAAATGAAACTACATTGTATGAGATGTGCTTAAAAAATTATTAATGCAAAACCAACAAAACTGCAATGCCATTAGCAAGCTAAACATAATGATGTTACTGGCACTGAAATTGAATTCTTCAAGCATAAGAGGACAATTTTATTTAAACTCAGCCAACAAATGGCTGTCCTTAAGTATTAAAACATGGTTGAGACTGGTGTCCTTGAAGCTTTTCAACTACTATGCACCACAAGTTCAAAACTCAAGGAACCACATTATACTATAGATGAACTTTGGAAAGTTATCTGCATTGTACTAGTTTATATAGCATGATGTGCAGGCTAATGGAGTAAAACCTGGGGGATGTGGAGAGCATGTTTTTCTTTGTAATGAGACTGCTAAATAGGTAATTGATGAAACTGCAGGGAACTGTGAGGACAGTGGGAGATTGCTATTTCACACCTCAAATCCTCGGAGTCTAGCACTCACTTGGAACAAGAGTTGCTGAAGAATGATTACAGCCGGTTGAAATCAGCGCAGAACAGAAGAAAGCAATTGTAGAATGTCTGCTTACGTTGATTCAGCAAAGATTAAAATTTTGTACCCTATCGTAGACCTCCAGGCGTTTTGATCTTCACAGTCCTAAATGGCTCAGGAATTATGTACCACACATCCCACCACAGACTCATGTTGCCTTCATGAGAGGTCTGTAGGGCTGCTCTTTACTACCATGTAAGGTCAGAAGCATCACCATGTTGTGTTTGTGCTGCAACTCCACCTAATAAAAGTGTGGTTGTTCCAGTTTCCATTCCTTGCGAAACAATATTGATAGGGAAGATGACACAGGATTGTGCCCTTGGCACATGATTTGTGGTTTTTATTCTGATGTGATTGTTGTTGCACTGTTTGGAATATGAAACACTTAGGGTGCAATCCTAACCCCTTATGTCAGTGCTCTCCATCACTGGCATAGTGGTACCAATGGGACATGTGCTGCATCCTGCAGTTGGGTGTCACTCACAGAGGCCTCCTCAAAGTAAGGGAATGTTTTTCCCTTACCTCGGAGCTTCATTGCCCTTATGTCAGTGCTGGAAAGCCCTGACGTAAGGGGTTAGGATTGCACCCAAAGTTTAACAAGGGCAGGTAGAGGAAGATTCTTGGTTGCTGGTCCCCAGGTTTCCCCCACTCCAGCCCAAATAAATCCCACGCACAATTACCATGTAGAAAAGAGTTGTGAAAAAACACTATGTGAAATGTAACATTTTATTTGTACAGTGGTGCCTCGCATAACGAAATTAATCCGTTCCGCGAATCCTTTCGTTATGCGAATTTTTCGTTTTGCGAATCGCGTTTTCCCATAGGAATGCATTGAAATTTAATTAATGCGTTCCTATGGGCAAAAAAGGTCAAAACGAAGTCAAATTTTGTTTACAAAGTGTTTATTACATGCTCTTTAAAGGCATACATACTGTACAGAGGATTTCTAAAATTTGAAGCATACACGAAATTTTTAATTTTTTAAAAAATTCGTTATGCGAAGCACGGACCTAAAAAGTTTTCATTATGCGAAGCATGGACCTAAAAAGTTTTCGTTATGCGAAGCATGGCCAGAAACTTTCGTTATGCGAGTTACCAAACTCAATCGAAAAACTCTTTCGTTATGCGAGTTTTTCGGTGCGCGGGGCATTCGTTATGCGAGGCACCACTGTATATGAAAATTGAAATAGGTAAATTGATATTCAGCATCATTTTGAAAAGCTTCACCTCTCTCTGGCAAAACCAGTGAACATATCCCGTTTCTGATGTCATAAGAACCAGTCCTGTTGTTTTTGTATCTTTACATTATTAGTGCCATTGACAGAAGTCATGGTTTTATATTTTAGTCCCCTCATCTACTTTTCAAGTTGGCATTCTGGGCCTGAGTTGCATTATTATGTGAGGACCAAAACATACAGTATGTGATATTAAGTATGTCAGCATTTAGTTTGGATGTTATTTTTATTTTAAAGTTACAGCTATGCCAGGGCACAATCTGGATCAAGACTGTGGTGTGGAGGTAGAGAGTATTTAACTCTCTTTTACTTTCATGTCATTTCTCATGAAAATTCCCTTCCACAGTTTAGGACACCAAAGATCTCAAACCTCTGTGCTTCAGTCCAAATTTGTATTGGTCTCCCACATGGCTGCTATTTTAAAGTGAAAATTAGTTGTTACTTTGACAATAGAACATTTAACATCATATCTAGTTTGACCCTGAATTAATGCAGAATTTCCTAGCTGTATCTGTGGTTCAGTTACACTTTTTGCTTAGTTACTCCACTGTCTTGATTGTCTTAAACAAAAAGCCATGTAACTGAATTCTCAAAGGCCTTGTTATGTTGATGAACAATTTTTATGCAGCAGGAATGGGTCAATATCTCCATTAACATATTCTCTATTAAGCTTAAAGCTCATCAAGTGGGTAACTCTGAATATGAGAAGTGTCTTGGTTTACTGAGTTTATTGTAATAATAATTGTATTGTATTATTGTATTGGCAACCTTCAGTCTCGAAAGACTATGGTATCACACTCTGAAAGGTGGTTCTGACACAGCGTCTAGTGTGGCTGAAAAGGCCAATCCAGGAGTGACTATCCCTTCCACACTGGGAGCAAGTGTAGTCCGTCCCTGGTCTGTCTCCCTGGCTATGGGCCTTCCTTCTTTGCCTCTTAGCCTCAGACTGTTGGCCAAGTGTCTCTTCAAACTGGGAAAGGCCATGCTGCACAGCCTGCCTCCAAGCGGGTTGCTCAGAGGCCAGGGTTTCCCACTTGTTGAGGTCCATTCCTAAGGACTTCAGATCCCTTCAGATGTCCTTGTATCGCAGCTGTGGTCTACCTGTAGGGTGCTTTCCTTGCACAAGTTCTCCATTGAGGAGATCCTTTGGGATCCTCCCATCATCCATTCTCACGACATGACCGAGCCAACGCAGGCGTCTCTGTTTCAGAATAATAATAATAATAATAATAATAATAATAATAATAATACTACAGGTATTTCTTTCTTGGTCCTCAGATTTCTCCTTAGACTTTATTCAAGGTGGTTTACATAGGCAGGCAAATTTAAATCCCTGTAGGGATTTTTACAATTTGAAAGAAGGTTTCTATCTTTCAAGAAACCACAACATTCAGATGTTTCTTTCTTGATCTGGTCGCACATTCTGGCCTCCATCCTCCCATGCTCAGAGCAGATGGAATAGCTTGGCTCAGCTTGTCAGCTGCTTCAAGGCCGCACGGTGCCAGTGGCTCGAACTGGCGACCTTCGGATGTTATCTTCAGGCAAATGGAGGCTCAACCTTCTAGACCAGACCTCCTGCCCAAGAGTTCATGCTGTTTATGAAAGGGGGAAAGTGTAGGATGAACTAAAGCAAACTTACTTGCAAGTCTTAACTGCCTGGCAATAAAATTTTGAACCCTGCAAGAAGGAGGTTGTCAAAATGAAAAATGATCCTATAATGTTAAATAGATCAGAAAGACTTAAAGAGTTATCCAAAGCAAACAAAACGGGCAAGTTTTGAAAGAGTAGCAGATTACAGTCTCTGCTAGGAATGTAATTTACAGTGCAGTCTTATATTTGCTTCTTCTGCTGGTACAGCCATGCCGAAAAGGCACACACTGTTTTCAGTGGGGTTGGGGGGTGGAGACTTTGGAAGGGAAAGGGGTTTTTAATTCTTTCCCACCTCCTTAAACTTCCCTCCCTGCAACAGGTATCCTTGGATCTGCACCGGTGATTTCTGGCACAAGTCTGAGGACAGAAGAAGGGTAGGGAGATTGCTTCTGAAAGGGATAGGATCCAGTGCATGCCATCACTGCCGGATCCACCCCCTCCAACCTCCCTGCCCGTGTTCAGCCCTCCCCTGCCATCTCCCAGTCTCCTTGATATCTTATATGACTTGGTGGGTCCATTTGGATCTGTTAACACAGGCGGGAGGGCTCTGGCCTTCTTGCTGGCACTTGGGTGCAGTCTTTTGGCAGTCACCATCAGTGGAACCTGCATTCTGCTGGCAGTGAGGCCCAATGGGATTGGACCATTAGTCTTTTACCACTTTTCGGAATCAATTAAATATACTATCAAAATAAATGTTCATTTGAACTTTGATTATTCACTCATTTTTGTAATAAATGAAGGATACTGAGAAGGTTCCAACATCTACCAATGCTTTGTTCTGTTCTTTAATGAACGATGGCATATCTTAGAATCTTTGCTTCACTTTTGAGTCTGTACTTAGTTTGTTGTCACAAATCATGATTAAAGCATCCTTGTCTAAATTGATTTGAAATTGAATTATAAATCATACATTGGCCAGAATTCTGATTTCAGTTATAAACAACTATCAACCACTTTCTGTTGTGTATTAGAGGTGATCGTACATTCACTCAGGTGGGATGGGAGACGAGAAATTCCAAAGCGATTTAAACCTTATGTGTGAAAACAACCTAAAAGGAGAAAAGCAATCCTATTCTACTAACTACACAATTATTTAACTTTGGCTGCAATCCTAACCACACTTTCCTGAGAGTAAGCCCCATTGAATAAAATAGAACTTACTTCTGAGTAGACCTGGTTAGGACTGTGCCCTTCAACAAAATCCTTTTTATGAGTTTGTCTTAACTACTTTGAATGTGAAATTTTTAGTAAAAATATACAAAAAGGTATTCCTTACTAAGTACAGTATTTTTTTCAGTATTTCTAAACTGCTTTTCTCATACATTCAAGGCAGTTTGCATAGGCAGGATAGTAATAAACCCAATTTTTCTCCAGATGTTTCCCTTCAAAGTGCAGTCATCATCCTGCCTTGTCTGCCCTTTGTGTTTCCAATCTTTCACAGGCAGTATGTCAGTATGCACATTTAGCTATCAGGGACTTGTGGTGCAGGAGTGGCAGGGTGAGGCAGAACTGCCCAATTGTTGTCCAGCTAAACTCAGGAATGGGCAAGACTTTGTGGTCTTATATAAACAGTTCAGTCTCCTCTAAGCAGTCATTGGTACAACAATGTTATTTTGATAGCTCCTTTAAAGATAGATTTACTTCTAGCTGCCTTTTTCTTCTTCCTGCTCTCTGCTACAGCTGCTTCCTCCTGTTCTAGCCCACCTCTCCATTTCACTCCCCTACTTTTCAGTTGTCTCTGGCCTCACATCTGGATTTGCATGTTGGAACCACAAGCAGCTTACTTGGTTCCATCAGGCAATCAAAACCAGAAAAACTGCTTCATCAAGGGCTAGATTAAAAGAAGTGGAGATCCTTTGTATTAACTTTTAGGATAGTTAGAGGATGGCTAAAAATGAGAAAATTATAATTGAAGGAGCTCACTGAAGATACCAACTAGATAATTAGAGCACAACAAGGTTTCCAGAGATCTGGGGCTTACCCTCAATCCCAAAATAGATTTGTTTTGAAGTAACACTGTCATTGGAAGTTAGTTCCAGCTAACACCCTAGCATCAGGCTCCTGACGACATCTAGTACTTCATCATTTATGGGCGCACATGTTTTTTTCATTACCTTCCCACCAGTTGTTTTACACCCTTTGTATTTTTCTAAAATGAGTTAGGTTGTAAACTTTGGATAATGATTCCATCCTTCCCTTCTGTTTCACTTCCCCTCTGCTTCTGTTTCCCCATTTTAATTCAGTGAATGCCTTATTGCACAAGGCTTCACTGTATATGTGTGCGGTCTTTTGTGCTTGTTCTATTGGATAATATTACTTAATAACATGTATTCACTTTCCATAAAGTCACCAGTGCTAATCTGTTCTAGTGGAGGTGTCATCCCTATCTTTGTGCTTGTTTCCAATAGCCTCATCTGAACAACTAAGCAAAGAAGTCAGGAGAGATTCTTGCTCTACAATGTGCATTCTCCTCTCACCCCAGATAAAATGATTGGATAAAACCCCATATTTATTTAAAATTTAATAATGCAAGAGTATCAGAATTGAATAATTTATGCAAAGGCTTACATATAAATCTCTTATCTGTTTACCCTGACACAAATTTCATTATTATATTTTTAGGATATAATCTTTGGATTTATAAAAGGTTTTTTTTCTTTATTAAAAACCTGCAGGTTTTACACAGTATAACAGATGGCAGTGACAAAAGTGACTGTGGGACTTGCCTTCTGAATATATTATTTTAATTCATATAATATCTGAAATCCTTTATAAATAGCAGCAGCTGTCAGACATAAATATGGCATACACAGATCTTAAAATAGAACATTTGATCTTTCTTTTGTAGATGAAGACACATAAGTACAGTCCAAATGTACAACACGTTCTACTGCTTTCTCTAATGTTATAGCATCTGTGCTGATCTAAGTCACAATTCCAGCTTATTATTTAAAAACATTGATTGGGCTCAAGGTGTTTGTCATATGCCTAATCTAACACAAAGATTTAAAGAACATAAAATATGTCTGTATTGTTCGCCAGCTGTAGTAAGACTTCTTGCAACGGTTTATTGGCTCTAAGAAAATACTTATGGCCCAATCCTATTCAAACACCATTCCAATGGCACACTGGCTCCAGCACAACAACCACTGTATCCTAAGCTGCCCAGGCAACACCATGTTGCCATAGCCCTCCCGGTAGCTCTGGTGCAACCCTTCCCAGTAACATTGACAGTGTCCATGAAAACCCTGACGCAGCCCATTATCCATGAGGTGGTGTCTTGATGTCATTTTATTATTAGTCGGACAATGCTATGTGTGTCAGTGTGTCATCAGAGCAGCATCCAAAGAGCCAATCACTACATCCACCCAGCCCCAATCCTGGCAGACAAAAAAAGTGCTGCCAGGATGAACCACATAGGGTGATGGCAGGGGAAGGGTCAATTAGCAGCTGTTGCTGGAGCAAAACCAGCTACTAGAAATGAGGAACACAGCAACAGGCACCATTGCCAACCATGGGGAGATGGAAGCCCTCCGCACACAATATGATAGAAGAATATCACAGACTCTACCTCCTATAGGAGCCCCACCCCCTGTAGGAGCTACTATGGCATTAGTGCAATGGGGCAAAAGCAGGAAACTGCTAGGAATTCCTGCACCAGGTTTAAAGTTCCATTCGTGAGTTCCCCACTCACACAAACATGCATCCAGGGAATACTGTTTTGAGCAGAGCAAGGGTAGAAAGATCACTATTTTTGAGCAATGTGAAACAAACACACAAACCCATAGCAAGGGCTTGAGTCACTGCGGGGTATTCACCAACCAGGAGGAACCCTTTCCTAAGGGAGGGACTGTACTGGGGCACATCACAAGGGAAGCGTCAACACCACTCAGGCAAAATGGGAGCTCACTGTGCAAAAACAACCACGCCCAACCCCTACGGCCACCTTACCTATTCCAGTGCAGTTTGAATAGGCCATTGGTGGGCATGGGGAGCCCCCAGCTTTTTCTCCAATTGCTTCTTCGCACTCAGCAGTGGTACACAATCTCCAGCAGTACCATGCCATTTATGAAGGTAGATAGAATTGGGTGATAAGACTATTTGCAGCTGGTTCTAGGCCAGCAGGCCCTGACACGTGCTGTTGGTGTCATTGGCATGTTTCAAGGCATAAAGATCCTTCAGGGGTTGTCTGGGAGTTGTTCCTTAAATAGATCCTTGAGACAGACAAGCAAATCTGGTATAGTATATGCACCGTCCTTTTGCATTTTGGACTTCAGTGCTTCTAGTACGCGCCATACTAGATGTGACTCTGAAGATGTAGGCAAAGCTTCTGTGTTAGTGTGTGTGCGTGTGTTTTAAGTCAACAGCACATGGTCAAGATTATACAGACTGTGCTGAAATTTTTTTTTTAAAAAAAGGTTCACAAAGCACTTTACATAGCTAAATATAGTAGTTCATTGTCCCTAAATGGCTCATAGTCTAACATGATGCAAGAGAAACACTAGCAGCCAACTATTAGGAAAAAAAAATAAAAAACATTATACTGGGTTGAGGAGGAATACTAATTTTGTGCAAGTTCTATAGTAATGTTATGCAGGAACTGTAACATTTATATCTTCTTTTACAGTAAAGACTTGTGGATCTAATCTGCAGGGACCCGGTGGCACCTTCACATCCCCCAACTTTCCATTCCAGTATGACAGTAATGCTCAGTGTGTTTGGGTCATCACAGCTATCAATCCAAACAAGGTAAGTTCAAATGTGAGCAAATGTAAAGATCTGTATCAAATAACGAAAATCACAGCCCAAAATACTAACTGCTTCAGTATTATCCAGGCTTAATATTGCAAGTAATCTAGCAACATAGGTTTTGAAAATCTGTACATGAATATTTTATATATCCTCTATACTTTTAAGCTCATAACATTAAGTCTTTGAATAAAACTGCACGTAAATTAACATATGAGTCAAATTACTGCATCTGTGAATGTTTTCCTGTAATGTATAATACTCTAGCTTTCATGAATAAGAGTTGTGACTAAAATGCATTTTGATGCATTCTGGGCATGTGAAACAGCCCTGAATAGAACAGAAGCATCTTTTTTTATCTGTTTTCCAACCCAGCTGCTCTCCCTGTTTCCTGCAGAATCTTACTCTTTTTCAGGCATTCAGCTAGTCACCCACTGTGTTGATGTGCACTGTAACATCCTTTTCTCTTTTTGATCTAGAACTTTGACTAGCTGGGGTTCTTTATTGAGGGGAGTAGTTCTCCATGGGTTCAAGGCTTGCCTCTGCAGACAAACATTGAACATGGAGAGAGCAGAGGGTGTAGCCACAAAGTACAGAGTCTACGTGGCATGACCAGCCAGAATATTCCTATTCCCCCATCCCCAGGCACAGATGGGCAGCCCAATCCTGCGCAGCCGTATCGCAGCGCCAACAGGATGCATGCTGCATCCCACAGGCCCTGAAGGTCTCCTCTGGGCAAGGAATATTTGTTCCCTTGCTCTGCGGTAAGACTTCACTGCCCAAATGGGTCTATTCTGAACAAATCTATAATTGGCACAAGACTGAGAGAACCTGGGAAGGGAAGTAGGATATAGGGTTTGCTGCTACTGCCAGTACTGCTCCTTTCCTGACCTTAATCTGCTTCCCCATTCCAATTTCTCCCTATTCCTCCCCTTTCCACCTCCCTCCCACCCCACACTGACTTACTAATACTGGCAGACATGGATGGCCTGCTGGTGCTTGAACCCAGCTGCTCACTACTTCCGGCAGGGACCAGGCTGCATAGAAAGTGTGTTGCACTTTACGGAAGCTGTAAAGTTCTGGCAGCATAAGGCTCTATCAGTATTGGATCATATATGCCTGAACAGAGCTTCTGAGTCATGTTTTGTTGGACAGGATTATTTGTGTAATTTCTCAGGGTGAAGTGATTGGAATCTGTTTCTATTGGACCTAGTAAAAGGGGTACAACTGTTTCTGTGGGCTTGGAGTCTCAAGTGAACAATTAATTCAGTTTAATAATCGCATGTAAATGTTGTGAGCTTAGCTATTCGTATATGTTCCTTGCACAATATATTGTGTTCCATCTGCTGTTAGTGGATTTCCATAGTTGTGACTCTCCAAGGACAAAGGCATTAGAGTTAGCAATGTATCCTAGGGGTACTCTTGCATCACTCACTTACTAAGCTAGTTCCACTTGGCATTTTCCAGAGGTGTCACATTTGGGCTCACAGCTAGAAATAGATTTGGAAGTACAAATAAGGTTGATACAAAGGCATACATATATATCTGGCTTCTCCTTTGTGAGTAGTTTTCCTCTTATTTGAAATTAATCATTTTTTTTAAAATTTCATAAATAGTCACAATTTGGCACCCATCTTTGGATGACCAAAATTAGAAGGAAAAAAGTTACAAACTTCATTTTAGTGACTTTTTAGGGAAGTACAATTCCTGTTTATATAAGTATCTTATTTCTTAGACATTTTCTGAAGCCTTGTTAGTGTTTGCCTACACAAACACATCCATGCTTACTCCAGATAGCTGTGTGCTGCTGGGAATCCCAGTTCACTCCAGCCGCTCTGTCTGTCATCAACTCTGCCACTCATTACTCTTTACTTTCTATGTACTGGTCTCTAGTCCTGCAGGGTTAAGCATATGTCCTTTTGGTACACAACAAAAACCTCCATATATTTCCAGACCTTTTAAAAGTACAGCTGTGTTTTGGTTTCATTAGTCTCCTGATGCTAATTCTGTTATTAATTTTATGTTGTTCATTAATTTTGGGTTTTTTTGTATGTTATTTAATTATTAGCTATACTGAAAGCTATTCAATAATAATCTAAATAATTTTAAATACATAAATTATATATTTAAAAAGTTTGGAAAAGATAGTTCAAAGTAGATGGGAAAATTCAATTGTTTGTGACATGTTACACCTAGAAGAATAGACAGTTCTGCAAGAGATTTACATGTTTATGCAGAAGTAAGTGTTCAGTGAAGCTTTCTGTCAGGTAAGTGGGCATAGGATTGCAGCTTTAGGGCCCAATCCTATCCAATTTTCCAGTGCTGGTTGTGCCAGTGGAGTGTGTGCTGTATCCTGTGGTGGAAGGGCAGTCACTGGAACTTTCTCAAGGTATGGGAACATGTGCTCCCTTTCCATGAGGTTGCGTTGTGGCTACACCGGAGTTGGAAAGTTGGATAGGATTGGGCCCTAGCTAAGTAGTTTTATACATACTGAAAAAGGAGCTTGAAAGTGAAACAATGGCACCAAGCTTATTAATCTTTGATTTGTAGCCTATATGACAGAACTGCCCAATTGTGCTACTACTTTTTATGAGAATTCCTTTAAAGGCAGGCCATAAAGTGGTTACTGAAACACTCTCTTGAATCTTTTTCTATTAATTTTGTTACTGAATTCTTCAGAGGCAGCAGTTTTTAAGATCTACGAACTAGTTTAGATGTTTTATTTATCTGTGGCTTCGCAGTGGTGCACCAGGACAGCACATTTTTGATTACTCCAGCACTGCTAGGTTAGAAATAGGGTAATTCCATTGTACTTACATTGAATTTGGACAAGTGTAATAAAGCATGTTGAATTGTGAAGCGTTGATCCCTTTGTTTTTTGAATCAGATGAGGTCTGTTTTCATTTTTAAAGGGATCTAGTAATCTAATGACATATAGAAATAACGAGCACATAGCCAAGCAAAGTAGCATTCAGGAAACAGAAGAGCTAGCTGCCATTACTAAGCAGTTCACCTGAGGCACAGCTGGCTCCTCCTTCTCTGCCCTTGGAGAGTAAAAAGATGTGCATACTTGGGGCAAAGAGAAGCTATGCTATCCCATATAACAGTGTCATGAGCCTGAAGGGGTAGAAATGATGGCAGTGGTATTGTATTACATTACTTTATGTAAGCAGTAACTGTTACCCTGCACATGCCTAATCTCGTCTGATCTTGGAAGGTAAGCAGGGTCAGGCCCGGTTAGTACTTGGATGGGAGACTGCCTGGGAATACCAAGTGCTGTAGGCTTATATGATAGACTTTCGAGACTGAAGGTTGCCAACCATGTAAGCATCCTTAGGGATCCTTTTGGAGGGAGATGAATATCAAATACATTCAGTTCAGTGGGACTTATTATATTTCTAACAATATACTCAGAGGTGCCCAGTAAGCAGCAGCAGTGGAAGGGTGTGTTAGTAACGATTACTACTTCCAGATTTCTATAAAGGAGACACACACACTATATTCCCCCTTCCCCGAGCAATGAATGTAGAGAAAGGTTTCTCATTTTTTCTTCCCCTTTCATTAGACCTAGAGAAGCAGGGGGAAAAATTGCAGCCCAGGCAAAGCCCAGCCTCTGGAAGGAGTGGGACCATGAGGAAGAACTGGGTGGCACGGCCCAGGATAAAATTGTTAAGATATTTTTAAAAAACCACCCACCCACACACATGCATGCACCTCTCTACTCATACACAATATCTCTACAAACACAAATGCCTCATGGATTTGGCTATTATATTGCTTTGGGAAAGTATGGTGAGATTTTTGAAATGGACATACAGCTGTGGGGTGTAAAAATTCACAGTGAAACAGCCAGCATTCAGACAGCATGCAAAATGAGCACCGTATGGAGATACATCCTTTGTTTGAGCATGGAATTTCCCTTACCACATTGAACATAGTTTCCCATCATATTCACTTATTTTCCCCGCCTTAAGAGTCTTGGGTCCTTCCAAGACATTCGGAAAGGCAAGCCATTCAGGAAGTCATTCAGGACTTGGAAGCTGAGGGGGAGTGGTTGCTTTGGCAGACCAGTGTTGCAAATCAGGAGCTGGTTTCAGGGATTTGGCACCCTATCTTCATACTGTTTCTAGAACCATGTCTCCACTCCCTTCCCTTCCTGGCATATATCATTGTTTCATGTTACATGTGTGGCAATGCAAACCAGGATTTTCATACACCACAGATTGAAACCATGGCTAAAACTGGATTTACAGATCTCTGGACTATAATTCCCCCTTCCCTCATTTTATAGATTTGATGTTACATCCACACTGGCTCAGAAAAAGGAGAAACAGCGACTAAGAAAGACCAGAATAAAAAGAACATTGCAGTGATTTCTGATTTTGAATAGAAAACAGACACTATGCATGCATTGTTCCTGGACTTCAAAGATATTTTTCTAAGAGAAGCTGTGTTATTTTGTGAGTTCAGAAGTATGATATACTGAAAAGATCTTCACTGACTTTTTCAGTGTGAATTATTCAGCATGTTTATAATATTTTATACCAAATGGAGAAAAGACCAAAAGAATTATTTATTAGGGGAAAATATCTTGCTGTGTGAAGATAAAGATTTGCTATAATTTATTAATATTTCTTATCATGATAAAAAAGACAAACTCATATATTAACACAAAGGCAATATACTCCCATTAAGTACTACAAAGTGGCCGAATCAGGACAATAAACTACTTGTCCTAAATGCTGAAAATATTTACAGTGACAGACTATATTTTTTTCAGTCTTGTGCACTCTAATATTCACCTTAACAACTTGTTTTGCAATTCAGACTTTTGTGGCATCTTGCCTGGATGCCTTTAAGAGGAAATTGGACAAATTTCTGGAGGAAATGTTCATCACGGGTTTCAAATCATGGTAGGTATGTGCAAGCTCTTGGTTTTAGAGGTAGGCTGCCTCTGATTGCCAGATGCAGGGGAGCGCGACAGGACACAGGTTGTGTCTTGTTGTCTTATGTGCTCCCTGAAGCATATGGTGGGCCAAGCATTTGGTGTGAGGTACAGGAACATGGGCCTTTGGCCTGATCCAGCATGACTCTTTTTATGTTCTTATGTCCTTTATTTTTTCACATGCCTGTCATCCATCCTCTTTGCATTACTATTTTTGGTACAACATACTGAATTTCAATCATTTCCAAGTTGCCGTTAAAATACACTGTTACTGATAATTCAAATTACTTGAATATGGTCCTCCATTTCTTGATTTTTATATCTAAGTTTTCCTCATCGTGATAAGTTCATAATGCATTTCTTATTTGGTCACCAGAACTACAGTAAAGACCCAATTCTATTCTTGGAATCCATTGTTAGAACTAGTGTTCTAGTGGCAAAACGCATTTCCCAGCAGTCAAAAGTGGTGATCCGAAGTGTGCATAGTTGCATGCCTCTATACCACTGCTGGAGATGCCACAGAGACAATATTAAAGAATATTTTCCCTTACCTCTTCCATGCCTCCTGATCAGACCCTCCCCCCCCCCCACCAAATCAGTGCAGCCTGTTTTGGGATCCCTGTATGCTGTGGTGGGCAAAATGATAGAATCCACCTGTTGGTTTCATAGTCTTACAATGGCAGGCTTCAATGCAAGTCAGACACGGCATAAAAAAAATGCTATCTGAAATGCCCAACTCCAGAAAGCCACCAGATTGTACTTTACCCTGACAAGTTGTCTGTGATATTTGGGTACAAACTGCAAGAAAGGTTTTTCCTGTTGGACATCAGGAAGAAATTCTTGACAGTAAGAGTGTTTCAGCAGTGGAACATTGGCAAAGGGGATGGTGGATTCTCAAGCAGAGACTCAACAGACACCTGCTAGAAATGCTCTAGGTCCTAGGAGGATTTCCTGCTACAGGCAGGGGGTAGAGCTAGATGACCTTCTGGGTACCTTCCAACTCTATGGTTCTATGATATAATTAAATAATGTTTCCCATTCTGCTCATAGCTACATTGTACTTGTTTTTGGTATGAGACTTCCAAAGAAGTGGTCACAAGTGTCAAAAGTAAGAGTTTCATAGACTGCTTTAATTGTCTTTTCAGAAAACTTAGACCCTGCCAGTGCTGAATTTTGTAGGTAGTGCCAAATCTGCACATCTTTCTAGACTTGTCATTCAAAAGAATGGGTATCTGAGAGACTGCCTACTTCTGTACAATCCGGCTTGTCTCATCAGGTCATTGCTTCAGGTTACACGTGCCGTTGCCTATGACGTTCGGAGGGGTGGTGGCAAGGAATAGGGGCTTCTCAGTAGTGGCACCTACATTATGGAACTCCCTCCCTCTCAGCTTACATACTGCTCCCTCCTTAGAGGCCTTCCAGTGGGGCCTAAAGATATGGTTATTTAGATCAGTCTTCTGAGTTCAGGTCTTATAAAATTTTGGATATTGTGGGGTTTTTTATGTTGGGTAGATGCTATCGTTTTCCCCTTTGTTTACTTTTGCTGCTAGCTTATGAGTTTTATCTTTGTCTAATGTGATACAGGTATAACCTAATTATTATACAGGTATAACCTATTATTATGGATTTTTCACCCGTGGTTTTATCTCAGCATGATGAGAAGGGCCCTTTAAATTTAAGGGGAAAAAGTTAACAATAGCCTTGTTCAGGGCCTAGGAGAGGGGGGGGGTCAAGGGGGCAATTTGTATCCGAGCCCAGGGTCAAAAGGGGGGCCCAAGAGCCAAAGGAGGGGGGCCAGAAATTTCCTGGGATCTGAAATTTTCCTATCTACTCAGACTTGTTGCCTGTATGGAATGCTGGGGACACTACCATCACTGGGGATGCTGGGGACACTACTGATGCCACATGGGCGGGTAGACCTGGGCTGCAAAGTCTTCTCCAGCTGTCCCTACCCTTCCCTCACCTTGCTTCATCGCTCCCTGCCCCTATTCTGCTTGCCCATCACCACCCTCCCCCACTGTTTCACCCCTCCCCCTTTGCAAAGGGGCCCAAAAGAAACTTTGTACCCCCCTGATGGAATTCCTCTCAGAGGCCCTGGCCTTGTTAATGCAAAAGAGGCCAGCCAGCTGACAATCCGTCAATCATTCTCCCTCCAGGCACTTAGAACAGGCTCACTCCAAGGCAAGCAACCCCTCCCTTCCCCCTGAGCACATGAATGAAATATAATCACTTTGCGCTGGGTGAAGGAAGGGGTTGCTGGCTCAGAGAGAAGCTTTTCTAAGTGCCTGGAAAGAGAATGGTTGATGGATTGTCTGCCTAATGACTCTGTCTTACATCAGAAAGGTTGGCAAGGCTGTTTTTAAATCACCTAGCAAAGGGACATTTTTTTAAAATAGATTTGCTTTAATGCGCTTTTTGCCATCCATGTGAGTTCTGGGAACGGAACCCTTCAAATAAGACTCAACCTGTACTTTTAATGCAGCCTTGTTAAGTAATATTAATGTTTTTATTGTGATCTTATAGTTTTTACTGTTTTTACTGTGATTTTATCTTGTAAGCTGGTTTGAATGCCCTTTGGGGAGATAAAGTGGGATAGAAATTGAGTAAGTAAATAAAAAGAAGATACACAGGGATATTTGAACCTATATTGCTTTGTAGTAACAAAAATATTCATTCTCAAAACAATGATGTTGAAATTGCAGCTTATTCAGAGGAATAATCTTTCATCATCTGGCCTTGGACAATCTCTCCATATCGGTTAAACTGTATAATACAGCTAACATAAGAACATAAGAACATAAGAACAGCCCCACTGGATCAGGCCATAGGCCCATCTAGTCCAGCTTCCTGTATCTCACAGCGGCCCACCAAATGCCCCAGGGAGCACACCAGATAACAAGAGACCTCATCCTGGTGCCCTCCCCTACATCTGGCATTCTGACTTAACCCATTTCTAAAATCAGGAGGTTGCGCATACACATCATGGCTTGTACCCCATAATGGATTTTTCCTCCAGAAACTCGTCCAATCCCCTTTTAAAGGCGTCTAGGCTAGACGCCAGCACCACATCCTGTGGCAAGGAGTTCCACAGACCGACCACACGCTGAGTAAAGAAATATTTTCTTTTGTCTGTCCTAACCCGCCCAACACTCAATTTTAGTGGATGTCCCCTGGTTCTGGTATTATGTGAGAGTGTAAAGAGCATCTCTCTATCCACTCTGTCCATTCCCTGCATAATTTTGTATGTCTCAATCATGTCCCCCCTCAAGCGTCTCTTTTCTAGGCTGAAGAGGCCCAAACGCCGTAGCCTTTCCTCGTAAGGAAGGTGCCCCAGCCCCGTAATCATCTTAGTCGCTCTCTTTTGCACCTTTTCCATTTCCACTATGTCTTTTTTGAGATGCGGTGACCAGAACTGGACACAATACTCCAGGTGTGGCCTTACCATAGATTTGTACAACGGCATTATAATACTAGCCGTTTTGTTCTCAATACCTTTCCTAATGATCCCAAGCATAGAATTGGCCTTCTTCACTGCCGCCGCACATTGGGTCGACACTTTCATCGACCTGTCCACCACCACCCCAAGATCTCTCTCCCGATCTGTCACAGACAGCTCAGAACCCATCAGCCTATATCTAAAGTTTTGATTTTTTGCCCCAATGTGCATGACTTTACACTTACTGACATTGAAGCGCATCTGCCATTTTGCTGCCCATTCTGCCAGTCTGGAGAGATCCTTCTGGAGCTCCTCACAATCACTTCTGGTCTTCACCACTCGGAAAAGTTTGGTGTCATCTGCAAACTTAGCCACTTCACTGCTCAACCCTGTTTCCAGGTCATTTATGAAGAGGTTGAAAAGCACTGGTCCCAGGACAGATCCTTGGGGCACACCGCTTTTCACCTCTCTCCATTGTGAAAATTGCCCATTGACACCCACTCTCTGCTTCCTGGCCTCCAACCAGTTCTCAATCCACGAGAGGACCTGTCCTCTAATTCCCTGATTGTGGAGTTTTTTCAGTAGCCTTTGGTGAGGGACCGTGTCAAACGCCTTCTGAAAGTCCAGATATATAATGTCCACGGGTTCTCCCGCATCCACATGCCTGTTGACCTTTTCAAAGAATTCTATAAGGTTCGTGAGGCAAGACTTACCCTTACAGAAGCCATGCTGACTCTCCCTCAGCAAGGCCTGTTCGTCTATGTGTTTTGAGATCCTATCTTTGATGAGGCATTCCACCATCTTACCCGGTATGGATGTTAGGCTGACTGGCCTATAGTTTCCCGGGTCCCCCCTCTTTCCTTTTTTAAAAATAGGCTAAATTAGATATTATTATTATTATTATTATTATTATTATTATTATTATTATTATTATTATTATTATTATTAACAGTATTTATATACCACTTTTCAACTAAAAGTTCACAAAGCGGTTTACAGAGAAAAATCAAATAACTAAACATATTATTATACATGTGATGTTGCTGAAAACACCAGTTGCATATCTGCTTCTCTCTTTCCCCTTTGTAACATTTTGCAAAATCTGCCTTTGTCATGGTGTCACTATAGTTTATTTTCATTTATTTAGAATATTTGTAATCTGCTTTTTAATGCAATATTTCCGAGGTAGATAACAATGGAGTCATAATAACAATAACATGATCAGACAATGAAATTGCCTTTATTGCTGGCCAACTAATTTCAAACAGCAGTAGCAAGCACTAATTACAGTTCTAATATCACAATCCTATGCATATCTACTCAGAAGTAAACCCCAATGAATTTCTGCAATTTACTCTCAGGTAAGTGTGTATAGCAGTGGTTTTCAAACTGGGGTGTTGTGACGCCCCAGCCTGAAGGCCTTGGCCTGTTTCCCCTTAAGGTGCGGGGGTAGTGAGGAGGCAGCTCATGGCGCTGCAGGGACTGGGATGCACTCGCCAGTCCCAACATAAGAACAACCCCACTGGATCAGGCCACAGGCCCATCTAGGCCAGCTTCCTGTATCTCACAGCGGCCCACCAAATGCCCCAGGGAGCACACCAGACAACAAGAAGACCTGCAAGGCCTCCTGGGAATTGTAGTTTAAGAACATAAGAACAGCCCCACTGGATCAGGCCATAGGCCCATCTAGTCCAACTTCCTGTATCTCACAGTGGCCCCACCAAATGCCCCAGGGACCACACCAGATAACAAGAGACCTCATCCTGGTGCCCTCCCTTGCATCTGGCATTCTGACATAGCCCATTACTAAAATTCAGGAGGTTGCACATGCACATCATGGCTTGTAACCCGTAATGGACTTTTCCTCCAGAAACTTGTCCAATCCCCTTTTAAAGGCATCCAGGCCAGACGCCATCACCACATCCTGTGGCAAGGAGTTCCACAGACCAACCACACACTGAGTAGAGAAATATTTCCTTTTGTCTGTTCTAACTCTCCCAACACTCAATTTCCTAGGTTCCTCTGCTCAGGCACTTTAAACAAAACAAGAAGTGTGACCACACTGTGGGCAATCCGAGTATGGTCCCCATTTTCTCCTTATAACAATGACTTATAACAAAATCAATGTTACCATGGACTAATGGTTCCCAAACTTTTAGCACCGGGACCCAGTTTTAAAAATGGCACTTTGTTGGGACCCACATAGGTTTACAAAACTTAAAAAAAAATCTAGAAAGAAATAATATTTTTATTTATTTACACATCATAATAACCAGAGAAAAGATGCTGCAACATTTATCTCCCTATATTTACACTTGCTTGCAAACTACAGGAACTCTTTGCAGGGCAATTAGCAGCTATCTCTTTTTTAAAACACCTCAGGGCCTGAGGCAATTAGTTATCTGATCCATCCATCACCTATGTTTTCACTGGAGGCTCTCTTCAGCTACTGTGGGACCCACCAGAAATCAGGTCCCGACCCACACTTTGGGAAGCACTGCGTAGACTAATTGATATATGTAAACAAGAGTTGATTTCCTACAGCATATTTCTGGTCACAAAAACATCACCAAACTCATAAATAAAGACCCCAAAACTTCTAATATTAAACACTGAAACAAATGTGAGCTTTCCTGGCTGGAGTAAACCCACTCAGATGTGGGGAGATGTTTTCACTCAGATGTGAAAACTCCACACAGACTGTGGCTGTGGCTGGGAATCAATTTTTCCCCCCAACAACTTTAAAATGAAACGACTTATAGAAAATGACTTCAAGCGAGAACTTACTGTATACCACTGCATTTTGCCATGTGAAACCAGCTATAATCCTACGTACAGCTGATTGTGGAACAACATTGTCTGAGCAGCACTAAAAGGCCCCATTGTGAAAAGGACCAAAGATAAAGACAAAGTTTTCTTTTCACATACTTCTTCCATGTCAATTCATTAAATGTAGAATGTGCCATACTGAAACATTTATTTAATGCCAGCATCTTTTTTTTAATGCATGAATGGAGAAAGGCTGCATCTTCTCTGCATGATTAGTTTGTCGTTAGTTATATGGTGGCATGAGCTGTACAATCTGTATACTGGAAAATGTGGTATATGGGTAGTGCAAGTGATAACCAAACGCATAGGCCATTTATGCAAGGTCTGACTGACAAATGGAATTGAGTGCATGATAGGACCTGCCTCCATGATCATGATCTTGCTCCTTTTTCATACAAAAACATTACAGCAGCACAAGGCTTCAGTTTTGTCTCAATCTTTGCCTCACATTTTGGCTTCTCTCCTCCCAGAACAGTTTCTTGCATCACCTATTCGGCTTACATCTTATGTAAATGTTTGTATCTGCATCTACATATTTTCTGATCTATTTCCATGCTTTACTTTTTTTTTTTTTTTTTACTATCTTTCTTTACTATCCATTCCCAACAGCTGGATATATTGTAATTGCTCCCTACCCCCAGAAAAGTTTGATGCTTGCATAGGGACTCAAAATCCCATTGGCTAATTCCTATAGTCCCACAACTGGTCAGAGCCTTAATTACGCATGCACAATTTTCATAAAAACTGATGTGGATCTGTACACAGTTCAAAACACAGTCTGCCATCAGCAAAAAGTAAAAGCATCTCACTGAAGTACATGTGGAGCACACTGCACAGTAGGGAATCCTTCTCCTGGCATTGGGTAACTGAAATAATCTTTGTTTTCCTTTCCTTTGTAATGCTGAGGTATTTATGTAAAAACACAACTGCATGCATTTTTTAAAATGTTGGCATGTATTTGTGATGCTTAAACTGTGAAGGGTGTGTTGTTGGGGAGTTGTTTTATTCAAACCTCCTGCTGCTGCTATTCTAACACTTGCAAATACCTGTCCTGTCAAAGTAAAATGAATAGAATTTCAAAACACTTTAAAGAATAATTTTGTAACTTTTTGATGTTGAACTAGTGGAAAGAAACTGGCATACCGTAATTGAAGGGGACAGAAGAAATGATTCCTTCATAAGTATAAACTGGGGTTGCTGGTGAAAGAATGATATCTTTCCCTTAAATCAACCATTTTCAACCACTGCAGTGGCATGATGTGCTGTGAATGGTCTGCAGGTGTGCCACAGGAATTTGCCTTGGGCTGTGCTGCTATTGGCCCCAAATTTGTGCTGGTTGAAGCACAAGCCCACTGGCCTGCCTGTTTCCAGTGCAAGTTAGGATTGCGACCTATGTCACTTTAAAGATTTTTCTGTTGTTTTTGACTTTGTGTTTATTACGATTTGAAGAACTACTACTTTAGTGGTTAAAAAAAAATGATGGTAAAACTACTACTTTATTTTAATACTATGTTCTTACCAAAGTTTTGACCCAATCCTAATGGGGCCTTGTGCTGCCAGAATTAGCATTCCAGCAGCTGAAGATGCTTTACGGCTGTCACAAAAGGCAGTATAGGTCCAGCCTTGTTATACACTGATTTTTAATACACGGATTTGACTCAATACAAATGGCCCCTGCAACTAAGAAGATATGTGCTGAACCCTGGAGAAGGGGGAAAATCCTTTAAAATCACAGTTTAAAAAACTGTTTTTTACTGTTGCAGAGAGACAGTCATACAAATGGATTACAGGTATTACCTAATTATCCACAGATTTCTTTCTATCTCAAAGCTGATGAAAAGGGCCCTTTAAATTAAAGGAAAACAGTTGAGAGCACAGCCAGTGACAGTCCATCAATCATTCTCTCTGCAGGCTTCACTCCTCCCTTTCCCCTGAGCACATGAAAGAAGGCTAAATGGCGGCGATTATCACCTTCTCCATTCTTTCCCCCTTGCTGGGGCTCCTGGTGAAGGGAGGGATTGCTATCTCCTAGTGAAGCCTAAGCTCCTGGAGAGACTGATGGCCTCTGTGTGCATTACAAAGGTCGACAAGGCTGTTTTTAAACCATCAGAGCAAAGAGACTTTGTTTTTTTAAATTGATTTGCTATAGTGCGTTTTTTGCCATCCGCTGAACCCTCAGGAATAATAAGACTCCACGTGTATGCTGTTTCGTGCAGCTGGGCTGCTGCCACAAGTAGTGAGTGACAATGGTGACATGTCAGTGGCCTAACCTTGACCCCGAATGCAAGTACCATAGGTCATTGCAGGGGTGAGAGATTTGTGGGGCGTGGGCAGAACAGGGTGGGTAGGGGAAGAATTGGGTAGGGTGGGGAGAAGTGCAGAGAGAAGTGGGAGGGGACCAGTATGGGGAGAAGTGCGGACTGAGGCTGTAAAGGCCATGTTGGAGGCACTTGAATAGCTGATTTCCTACCCCTCATCCTGACATCTATCCACCTTCCTGGGTTCACTCAGGCTTGCACCAGCTATATAGCTAATGCAGCTGGTTTAGACTTAGCAGCATAGCAAGGCCTTGCCCCTAGGCAAGGGAACCCCATGGGTTTCCTTACCCAGAGGAGACTTCTGCCCCCTCCAGATATAGTGCACGCTTTGGTGACTGCATTGGCAGGAATGATGATTAGGTAGGATTGGGTTTTTTTAGTCTCTTGATGATGGAGAAGCATCTTAACAATTTTGAGACCTATGTGCATTTTATGTGTATATGTACACTTAACACATAACATTAAAGTTGCTAAAACTATATTCAAACAGTTGTAATTCATTACAAATTGTAATCTTTCTGTCCAAATTGTGTGCAATTCATTTTTTGTTGTTACGAATGAACATAATTGCTATCAGAAAAGAAAGATAGCACTGAGAACTAGGAAATGTCTAATCTTCGCAGTTTGATATACTTATAGTAATATTTTAGGAAGAAGTCATAAATTCTTATGTAAAATAAATCCTCACCACTTTGCTTGTCTGATGGTTCTGTCTCCTTGCAATGTAAGTGCAAATTCGCACATGGATTGTCAGCACTTGATGATTGCAACATTAAATCACAACTTATATGTGTGAAGAAAAAAACAAAACCATTACACTTTTATCACCCCACAGGTCTTCAACCACAATGCATTCTAATGAAGAAAGTTTATACGTTCAAATCTGTATTATCAGATAGTACACATGCATATGTATCCCTGCCTTGAGCCATGTATCTGCTGGCTCACAAGGCATTACCTGATTCACAGCCTATTCTTAAGATCTGATTTGTGGTGACAGCAAATAAACATTGAGATGACACAGCATATATATTTTACTGCCCAAGTACAATGACACATAATGGGTCGTTATGTTTTGCATGAATGCTGTTATATCATGACAGGCACTACATCTGAAAGTGTGCTTGGAAAGCCAGAGGGATTTAATGACTGAAATGTTTCCAATGTGTAATTTAGGGCACAACCTTAAAGCAGGGGTGCCCAAACCCTGGCCCGGGGGCCACGTGGCCCTCGGAGGCTCCCAATCAGGCCCTTGGGGAGCCCCCAGTCTCCAATGCGCCTCTGGCCCTCCAGAGACTTGCTGGAGCCCGTGCTGGCCCGACGCAACTGTTTTCAGTAAGAGGACAACTGTTTGACCTCTCACTTGAGCTGTGGGATGAGGGCCCTCTCCACTACTTGCTGCTTCATGTCTGTGATGCAGCAGTGGCAGTGAAGGAAAGGCTGGCCTTGCTTTGGGCAAGGCTTTTTATAGTCCTTGAGCTACTGCAAGACCTTCATTCATTCATATAAGTTCCATCTCTAATATATTCATTTATGTAAATTTATTCAAATTTGAAATGGTAAATAATTCTTTTTTTTCCCCGGCCCCCGACATAACGTCAGAGAGATGATGTGGCCCTCCTGCCAAAATGTCTGAGCACCCCTGCCTTAAAGAACAGCCTAGTCCTGTGCTTCCCAGTGCCCATGGCTGCAGGAGTGCTGAAATGGCTGCTGCTGCATCCCATGGGACTGGGATGCAACTCTAGGGCTACTCGGCCAGGCAGGTTTAGGATTGGGCTGCCTACATCAGTGAACTCAATGAGGCTTACTTTTGAGTAGATATGCCTTGAATTCCACTGTAGATAATTCTTCAGCTCTTACAAAAGTGGTCACATGGCTTATGATAAAGAGCAAACTTTACCATGTCTGTGGAATTCTTTGAAATGCTACTGCAATATGGAATGCCATAATTATATAGCCTTCCTACATATTGTGCTACTAGCACAAAACGAAAATAAACTATAATCCCAACAAAAACTATAGCTCCAATCTAAAGTTCTGTCAATTCTAACTTTAGTAATATGATCCTGATGGGGCTCTCGCAAGGTTACTACTTAGAATAACAAACATGAACACAGGATCAAACAACACTGTGTATTTGACCCTAAATGGGCACTTAGGTCTGTAAAGTCCAATCAAAATAAATAGGGGAAATGTCCAATGTGATGGAGGGCTAAGTGCCCGATCCTATATGGTTAACACCGGCCCAGTGCTGGCGCTGAGCACTGCAAACATGCCATAAAGCACGCCAATGATGCTTACTATTAGCCCAGCACTGGTGCCAGCCCAGCACCCATTTGTGCTGGGTCATTGCTGGCTGGAAACCCCTTGTGCGCCACCTGGATGTCGCCCCTTACGGGGATGGGAGCAGGGTGGGAGGGGACTGGACTGATGGAGCAAACCCGCCGGATGCAGAGCTCCGTGTTGGTCCTCCCGACCTGACAAATGTCCCCTTCCCCCAAGGAACTGCCGGTGGCTGCCCAGCGGCCATAGGATTCAAGAGCAGCCATTTTGGTGCCACTGCTCCTCTGGGCACCAGGCAGCTCAGGATTGGGCTGCCCACGCCCCCATCATGCCAATAATTCTTATTTCACAGCAGAACAGGTTCTTTACCTTGAAATTTTGTCTGCTTAAATGCCTCTTTTCATTTATTTGAAAATTTATTTCTGCTTTCTGTATATTGTTGTGTTTTACAGTGGCACCATGCCAGTTTACAGTGTGAAACAGGGTAACATGGCAAATGAAGATTTCTATCCGTGTCTACTAGAAATAAGTCCCATAATGTTCAATAGAGCTTAGTTTCCATAAATTACATATAGGATTAAAGCCTTAAATTAGCTGGCTTGAAAACATAGGAATGAAAGGTATCTGCCTTGTCTTGAATTCCACATTCTTTCATTCTGTCTCATCCTGCCTTATTCAGTGTAAGACTTATGAAGGTAGAGAACAAAGTCAGTTCTGGTCAGTTCAGACAGAGGCTCAATTTGACTCACTGACAACATACTCATTTAATTCCCTAGACATAGTGTTCAGGCAGCCAGCTATTGGTAGAGTCTCCTGAAGTGCCATCTGGGAAGCTAAGTAGACATGCTGACCAGCTCCCATTCTTCTATGTAGGAACATTTGGGATGTGAGCTAACTATAATTTAAACAAAGAATGGCAAAGTGATGTAGGCAACAGCCTTGAAAGGGAGTTCCTTCTGGAGAACAGAGGGAAATGAAACTGGAAAAGGAAAGGGCAGTAAGATTTTTCTTAGATAAAATAAGGGGAGAGAGACAAAAGTGAAAGATTATAGGTGAGGGTGTATGAGAGACCATAGTAGGTGCCATGGTGCCAGGCACAGAACTGAAACTGGTTATAGTATAATGTACTACTTATAGTATAGTTGCCTCTTTAGCTGGATAAAGGGGCAGTTATGAATTAATTTTCACTGAGCATAAGGTTTTCAGCAAGGAGAGACACAGAGAGAGAGCATGGTATTTGTGCTAGAAATCAGTAGCCATTGAACAATGGAGCAGGTGCAGCAGCAATGGAGAAGGGGCTTCATTGTTCTCTGCATCTCCACGATGCTGACATTACCACTGGGTTGGGTGGAAGAAAAATGCTTCTGGGGCTCATTTATTGGGAGGTGTACAACAGATATGATTCAGGGGCTGCAAATCCATTGTAATCTGGAAGGGGAAACAACAACAACTAAGAGCACAATCCTAAATTACCACTCTGCTGCAATAGCTCTACCAGCTGCATGTGTCACAAATGTGCTGTCAAGCACGTTTACGCCATTTAAAGAAAAAGCAGCACCAGCGGGGAAACCTCTAGTGCCCTGCTGATGCCGCATCCAATGACATCCACCAGAGGAGGTATGAAATGTGCCGGGGGAAGGTGGTTCAGAGGAAGGGAGCGGGTGTTTCTGGGTGGAGGGATGGAATGGTGGGGCAGATTGGTCCCGGGGGGGAGGGATTGGCAGAGTAGGCCTCCACCATTTTCTAAACCCATCATGGGTCTCCCGGCTCCCAGCTTGATTTGGAATTTACACTTTGATGCAGCAAAATGCAATACATTGTGTGCAAAGTTTGCATGCAATTAAGCATGGATTTGGAATAGGGGGATTGAGGAGCAGATTTCCTGCCTCCTCTCCGCTCCCCACCCAGAAGCATCCCTGATCTTCCCACTCCCTCCTCATCCCTTCCACCACCTGCCTCCTAACCAACTCAGCTTGTGCCAGCGGATGTTTCACTGCCTGCCCACATGTGTGGCCACTAGTGACTGCACTGGCTGGCAGTCCAGAGTGCACAGCACTGGTCATGGATCCAGGCATCCAGGTGACTTCTGGTAGGATCCAGGCACTTCCTCCTCGATCCTGCTGATTCCACTGGCAGTACCCGTATTCTGCCAGAGATAGGAGTGAGCTGTAGGTGTATTGATGGAGTGGGTGGTAAATAACTTCTACTGCAACATTTGTAAGCACTACTGAAGAACTCAGAGGTCAAACGATGATGAATAACACACAGTACATGAGACATATAACAACACACTATGAAGGGATAGGGGTGAAGCCTGGTGCTGTGATGCCACCTCCACTCTCCATGAATGTTCATTATGAATGCCTGAAAAACAAGGTACATTATAAATCCAAAGAATAAAAGAAATCTTTACTCCGCACCACCAACAAACACACAGGCATAGGCTTGGAATGAAACTGGGCCACTTACTTACTTACTTACTTACTTACTTAAGCAGCAGGGTACTAACTATCCCAACTTGATGTGTGGGGATCTAAATTGGGGAAAAACAGCCAAGCCACCAAACTTCCCCGAGATGCTCGGTCCAGGGACTAAGCTTACCTATCCTCACCAACCCCTGAGGGTTGAGGCAGCTGTATAGCACAACCTACAACTAAACCCTGCATGGGCATTGCCTATTCCAGACCAGGGACTCGCCAGCCAGCCTCCTTCGAGCCGGTCAGGCAACATGGGCGCGGTTCTGGCTCACCCCTGGCCCTGACATACCTCAGATTGTACACCATAGCCTAGGCCTACCTGCCCAACCCCACACGCCTCTTACCAAAGTGACTAAACCTACCATACAACAGCATCCTCCTACCTCAGTCCAGGGTAGGCGAAAGAAACCAACACACCAGGCCAATTTGTGTGCCAGCCAAAAATTCCTACCCGGCCCTCAACGAGCAACCAGCTAATCTTGGACTGATGAGAGGGAGGGTGGGAGGGGGATGCTGCAGGGACCACTCTGGGCTGGCTGGGCAAGGCGCAGCCCAGCCAGCCCATTGAACCCTCCTCCGAGCCCTGCAGGACCAATCAGGAGCAGGTAAGCCTGTGCCTCTCTCCATGGCAGGGATTGGGAAAAAATCGCTTATGTCAGATCCCCTTTATTTAGTTTATCTGACCATTCATTGTTTAAATCCCTCACTAGGAATTTATTCATTCATTCATTTAAAGGTTTCTCTCTCACCTTTCCTCTTGCAAATAAGGTGTCTGAGCTGACCACAATAAAACACAAATAGTGTACAATAATAACAAATACACTACAATACAAAATATGGAGCATTATAGCAACATGGTCATATAGATTGAGAAGAACAGTCTCCATCTACATGACCATCTCGCTATGCTTAAAGAAGTCAGAATTACTTGTTCAAGGACACTTTGGAGACAGTGTGCATTATATCAAAATTGATATGGAAATTAGCAGCTTACAGGCAGTTGCCTTTGAACATACTTTGTTACCCTCCAATAACTTGAACAGTTGGTAAATGATTTCATTTTCACTGTAACACCTGGCCAGTTTCAAATTTCAGATATGTAGATAACTCAAGATTGTGTTTGCTAACATTAAACAAACAAACAAAAAAAAGAAACAAAGAAAGAAAAGTATTCATCCAAGGGATGCTTCGGAAAATACAAATTTCTGCCTGGATGTTGTCATTCTGGAATACTTGGCCCTGGTCACGGAGCAGCACCAATGCATTAATTATCTTGGAGTAGGTTTCTGTACTTTGTCCGGGTTCCATAGACCTAGTTCTACATGCTGTGCGTGTGTATGTGTGTGTCTGTCTGTGGACCTGTTTTGGAACCTGTTTTTCACAAATGTCCGTTTCTGTGCCACATAAACAAGTGGAATATTGGTCTTTTTTCTGTGAATGGAAAGCTCCTACTCATGCCATATCACAAACTGCTTTTTAAGCCCCCCCCCCACCTCTCTGAATCTTGTCATCTGCATGGGAGGGAACCGAAAGGATGCAAGGGAGGGCACCAGGATGAGGTCTCTTGTTATCTGGTGTGCTCCCTGGGGCATTTGGTGGGCCACTGTGAGATACAGGAAGCTGGACTAGATGGGCCTATGGCCTGATCCAGTGGGGCTGTTCTTATGTTCTTATGCTGAGGGTGCTAGACTAGTTTGGCCTTGGTCTGATCCAGTAGGGCTCTTCTTATGTTCTAAACTTTACTTTTTAATAACTTGAGTTACATGTAGAAGAAGAGTTTTATTACGTACCAATAGTCAAAGCTGTAGAATTTTTGTTTCTAACTATTACCTGGACAAGTGCTTGCATGCACATAGTCACACGCACTTTTATATTTAAATTAGAATATTGGCCTTAGGGATTGCATTGTACTGCCAGAAGTGCTGTGGCAGAAGGGGTAAATTGCCCCATACGTCCATAGTTTTTTGTTGTTTTTTTTTCCTAGATAAATGACTCATTTATATATAAATAAAATATGAGAGACTAAGAGCACAATCCTAACCCCTTATGTCAGTACTTTCCAGCACTGACATAAGGGCAATGAAGCTCCGAGGTAAGGGAACAAACATTCCCTTACTTTGAGGAGGCCCCTGTGAGTGACACTCAACTGCAGGATACAGCACATGTCCCATTGGCACTGCTATGCCAGTGCTGGAAATCATCACTAGCATCCTTCAGTCTCGGAAGACTATGGTATCACGCTCTGAAAAGTGCTTCTGGAACAGCGTCTAGTGTGACTGAAAAGGCCAATCAGGAGTGACAATCCCTAACACACTGGGAGCAAATGTAGTCTGTCCCTGGTGTGTCTCCCTGGCTACAGGCCTTCCTTCTTTGCCTCTTTGGCTCAATCTGTTGGGCAAGTGTCTCTTCAAACTGGGAGAGGCCATGCTGCACAGCCTGCCTCCAAGCAGGACGCTCAGAGGCCAAGGTTTCCTACCTATTAAGGTCCAATCCTAAGGCCTTCAGATTCCTCTTGCAGGTGTATCGCAGCTGTAGTTTACCTGTAGGGCGCTTTCCATGCACGAGTTCTCCTTAGAGGAGATCCTTTGGGATCTGGCCATCGCCCATTCTCAGGACATGACCAAGCCAATGCAGGTGTCTCTGTTTGAGCAGTGCATACATGCTAGGGATTCCAGCTCATTCCAGAACTGTGTTGTTTGGAACTTTGTCCTGCTAGGTGATACCGAGGATGTGTCTGAGGCAGCGCATGTGGAAAAGCATTCAGTTTCCTCTCCTGTTGTGAGCAAAGAGTGCTGGAAAGCACTGACATAAAGGGTTAGGATTGCACCCTAAAGTATATTCTTACTAAATAACCTAAAACTGCGATCCTCAACACACTTACCCAGGACTAAGCCTCAAATAATGCAGTGGAGCTTACTTCTGAGTAAACACACGTAGGAGTGTGCTATAAGACCTTCTGTGAATTCCCTGTCTTTGATTGATATTGTTGATAGAGGATGAAAAATATACATTTTTAAATACCAATTTATTTTTTCCTGCCAGGTTATTCAGATTAATTTTGAAGAATTTGATCTGGAGATTGGCTATGACACATTAACAATTGGAGATGGAGGAGAAGTGGGTGATCCCAGAACGGTCCTTCAAGTGTAAGTTTCCTCAATTTATAGTCTGTTGAGTTGATGTCCATCTTCACACAAATGTGGCATTCTGTGAAGTGTGGCAAATTGTCATATAGAACCACCATTGACTATTCTTTTTAATTGCCTGCAACTGATTTTCAAAAAGTCTAGCTACTCTGCAGGGGTATTTTGATGAATACCCTGTTCTTTCTCTCTGCCCCCATTTTCACCTATATTTCCTTATTTTTGGACACTTCAAACCGAAGCTCCTATGCAGGTTCAGCAACCTAAAAAACTGCTGGCAAGTGGCTTTTGTCCCTTTTTGAAACTATAGTGAGCATATGATTTTGTGAATTCAGAACCATTCTTGACTGGTTAGAGCTACTCTGTCCGGCAGTAAGGGTTGCCTTGCTATTTGGCAGTCAATCCTGTCTATCTAGGTAAAGCAGTGAAATTGTGAGGCCTGGTGGGTTTTACTCCACCAATCTGGTGATGACATCATAAAAAAGTTATTTAGGTCCAATCACCAGGAAGTTCACTGTGGTTTTCTGTCAGTCTGTCATAGGGAGCTGGTACCTGGAAGACACCCCCTTACTGTAGAGTAAATGCAGGAAGTGAGGGAAAATGTAAATTTCAAGTGCTATGAACTGTTTATAGCTGGGGTGGTCAGGGAATGAATTTTGCTTTATCTGCCATTTTTACTACAAACCCACCCTGCCAACTTCACCACTTTAACAGTACTCACACAGTAGAGGGGGCAGCCTGTGGATTGAGCTCTGTGAGTAGGACACCAGCTCATCTGCATTAATGGTGACTGTGTCCATTTGATTAAAACTTTTCTTTTTACTCATCCAGCCAAGTTCAGACATTTTCCATCAGCTTGCTTGCATCTTTCCCTTTTTCTCCTCCCTTTTTTTGTTTAATTCCTTTTCTTTTGGATGTTTCATAAAATAGGTACTGCCTAGTACCTCTATGCCTGCCTAGTCCATATTCATAGATACTACAGTAAGTTGTGACAGCTCTTTCCCATGCACATGCTACTGTGGGTTTGATTTTTAATGAGTCCTAGGTTTGGTGATCTCCTGGGGGGAGTGTTCCCAGATGCCCCCCCCCATGTCTGGTCTCTGTAGCCCTGAAATGATAGCCATGTAAAAATTACTAATGTTTTCTCCTTCACACCTGCTTGTACAGTAAAAAGAACACAGGAAGCAGGAAGAGGTACATTCATGCTAACTACTAGGTGCTTCTCCTCTTAGTCAGCCTGTCTTCTCCTAGTCCCCTCTTCCTTGACAGGTGTGTGGCAACATGAAATGCAACCTATGCTGTATCACAATTTATTCATCGTTTAAAAGAATGTTCCAGAACATCATTTTTTTTTTTTTTGGGGGGGGGGGTGAATAAAAAAAATAATTGTGTGGTTGTGATGTGCTAGAACAGGAGCCAACACCTGAAGATAAGTGACATAATTTAAACAAAAGTACATCAAGCACGTTTGCCCTGTTTTTTACTGATTGTTTCTGTATCTGGCATTTCTCTGGAACTGCATTACTAAGAATCAAATTCAGCTAGTTCTGTGCATGTTCACATCCAGATATTCCATGTAGATACAATAAGTGCATGTAGGGCCATGGAAGGCAGAATTGACCCCTGACCTTACCCATGTCCATTAGAACATGCATAGCAAGCCCCTATATTTTCAGCTACATGCACTGCATGTGTTGGAGTCTCTACAAAAATTCTAATACATGTGTGTTAGTTGGGGAGAAGACCCTTTCTTCACAATGCAATCACCCCACTGCCATGTGTTTTCATTGGTACAATGGCCTTCACTGACCTTCATTTTGAATCCCTTGAAAGATCTTTGGGCTCTACATAATCTACCTTCTTTCTAAAGAAGGTTAAAGAGAATATTAATGAATGACAGCCTGAAGTTATTTAAACATTTTAGCATGTGATTTCCACTTAAAGCATGATCCTAAAGTCACTGTAAATTCCACTGACTCCAATGGAATTTACTCTTCTGTAGTCAAAGCTTGGAGCTTTGGTGTTGTCAGTGAATTGGCAGATGGGAAAATAAATTATAATACAAATACAATTTTCTCTGGATAGAGAGGGATTCTGATATTCTAAAAATGAACTGTTGATCACAGCTTGATCTTCTTCTTCTTCTTCATTATTAAGAATAGTTACATACCACTTTTCAACCAAGTGGTTAGATCAGGGGTGCCCAAACCCCTGCCCTGGGGCCACATGCGGCCCTCAAGGCCTCTCAGTGCGGCCCTCAGGGAGCCCCCAGTCTCCAGTGAGCCTCTGGCCCTCTGGAGATTTGTTGCAGCCTGCACTGGCCCGACACAACTGCTCTCAGTGTGAAGGCAACTGTTTGACCTCTTTGCGTAAGCTGTGGGATGAGGGCTTTCTCCACTGCTCGCTGTTTCATGTCTGTGATGCAATAGTGGCAGCAAAGGAAAGGCCAGCCTTGCTTTGTGCCAGGCCTTGAGCTATTGCAAGACCTTCATTCATTCATATAAGTTCATCTTTAATATATTCATTTATGTAAACTTATGTAAATTTATTCAAATTTTAAATGTAAATTAATTCTTTCTTTCCCTGGCCCCTGCCTCAGTGTCAGAGAGATGATGTGGCCCTCCTGCCAAAAACCTTGGACACCCCTGGGTTAGATTGTAAAACTCAAATCCTAACCAACTTTCCAGCACTGGCATAGCTGTGCCAATGGGATATGTTGCATCCTGCAATTGAGTGGCACTCACAGAGGCCTCCTCAAAGTAAGGGAATGTTTGTTCCCTTACCTCAGAGCTGCATTGCCCTTATGTCGGTGCTGGAAAGTGGGTTAGGATTGAATAACGCAGACCCCTTAACAATCTCCAGCTTTAAAACATGATTAGTTTTGCTTTTGGTGCTTGTTCTCTAAAATAAAGAGCAACCACAGAAGTGGGAAACTCATTCAAGATAGGGATTGCTGCATGGGAAAGGGGGATGAACTCTTTTCCTCCATCATGGTCTCAATCTGGATTTCCCCCCCATGCCTGGAGCCTCCCTCCTGTGGGAAATAAAAAAAAAAAATGAGGGTCCGAATCTGGATCACAGCATGGTTGGAAAGAGTCAAAGTTCACGTCCTCTGAAATGGAAGCTGTGTTTCCATTCCTGATCAGTCATCTGTCCCATGGCTATGTGACCCACCTGAAATTGACTCTTGACCCATAGTCTCAGAAACACTACTGTAGATGTTTTATAACAGCTACAGTTAAAATACTAACAATATGCTTCTAGAGATGACACTGTCCCTTTGATTTCACCCTGTTGTGTCGTCCCATTGTGTGTGTCCCCCCCCCCCCCCCGCACAGTTTTATGATTTCACATCTTCCATTCTCTGTATAGCCCTTGGAAGGTTCATACCTTTGCTAACGGGGCAGGTGGAGAGCATCTCCCATTAATGATATATTGTCTAGTAGTTCAGGTGTGTGATAGGAAGTTGTGGGTTGACTAGAAATCATGACATTCGATTGCTTTCATATCACAATGTTCCACAAGCCCTCAGAAAAATATAAACACGACGTCAACATCATTTCCCATCATTTCAGATACAATCGTCTACTATTTTTTTCCCCCACTTTCTCTTCTCGCACCCCTCATTGCTTTCTTCTTGGCAAATATGAATCATTTTACACATGTCTAGTCCAAGATGCTAATGTTTTGTAGCAGTCCATCTGAAGCAAGACATACATTTAAAAAGACTGATGAAATTACATTTTGTTGTGAATGCAAATGAACACTCCATCATTTTCTCTTATCAGGAGATTACTCAAGTTTTTGTAAACTTCAAAGTAAGGTTGCCACTATATTATAATAAAGAAGATTTGTGGGCAAAGATGTGCAAATAATTTGCTGAAAATCTTTTTCCAATTTACAGTGCTGTCAGCCTAAGCATGATTGTCTCAGAGTTATTTCTTGTTCCAATTGACATCTTAATCTGTTTAGCAAGATTTATTCATTTATATATTTCTCTTTGATATGTTTCTTGGTGGCAAGTGAAATGGAGAAACCCCTTTTGGGATGCAATTTGATATATTAGCTATTCAGAAATTAAAATATGTTTCCAAATTGCAATGAGAGAAGGCTGATGATTCACAATCCATGTAACAGCAGTGGCCCCAGGGGACACTCTTACAGCCACGTCTCTTCAAACACAATACACTTCCCATCAGACTGATAAGTATCAACTTAAGTGGCAATTGATAAAGAACATCTCTGTCATGATGGACATTTATTTCTTTTCTTCTCCCTTTGCCATTAAGAAAGCACATGGAAGGATTAACTTAAAAGACCATTTCTCCACGGTTATAATTGAGATTGTAGCAGGAATGTCATGTATAGGTATAGTATACAGTTATTTCAAGATATCTCATTAAGAAAAAAGGTTTTTACACAATATTTTACAGGTGGTGTTCTACACCAAACAAGCTGATTTAAAAAAAACAAACAAACATGGGCAGCCCAATCCTAACTAGAACTGGGTTGCTCATTATGACAGTGGAACACAGTTTCACCATTGTAAATGGCCATACAGCAGTCCACACAGTACGCCGCCAACAACCATTTTTAATCCACTGCCACTGAGGTCCACTTCCACTGCCAGCTGCTTCGGGCAGTGTGGGTAAACTGGCAGTGGCAAAGAGGAGCTAGGATGGGTGTAATGGGGCAGGAGGAGGCAGAACTTTATGGGAAGGGCAGGAAGGGGAACGAATGGGGGGTTTCTGGGCAAGGAAGGGGTTAGAATAGGAGAAGGAGGAGGCAGAACTTGGTGGCATCCAAATGTGCCAGATCCTAACCCTGTTCCTTGTCCCTTTCCTCTCCCTTATTGGTTGTGAGCTAACAAAATAGCTGGCACAGATCCAAGGAGACCCATTAGAGCAAAAGAAGCTTGCCTTGGGGTAAGGGAACAAAAATTCCCTTATCATGAGGAAACCTGTGCAACTGCCCTCCCTCGCAGGATACTACTATGCCACTTTGGCATAGTTTCATTCAGCAGTGGGGGATTTACAACCAAGTTCTATCCCTGTGGCTACTGCTGCACCCAATGGCACCATCTGGGCCACCAGAGGTGTCCTCTGGAAGACCCTCCCCCCCCCGGAAAGCCCCTAGCCCTGCAGTGGGGCTTCTCAAGTCTGCACTGGCTCTTTTGCTTTGCAGCCTGACATGGAGGATAGGATATGACGGAGTAACGCTAAACCATTGTTGTGATTGCTATTTGCAAATTAGGTACTGGTCATTGGGTAATTTTGTTCATGCCTGGTCTGTAGGAGTATCTGCTAGAAGCACTTAATTTGGTGATAGAAATACTGTACAGTATAAATCTATTAGCAAAATCTTATACCTGTGAAAGTCATTGCTCTCTCAGGATATGAGCTCACATATAGATATTCTAAGTAGTGGCAAATCTACTGACCTGTTATGATTATATAATGTCAGGATATTTTGCTTCATGGTGGTAGGAATACCGTTGGTACCATTTCTGTCTGGAAACGTGATTTTTTTATTTTTTTTTTTAAAGCAGAATATCTGGAATATAATGAACAAGAATATCAGATGATTGGGAAGTGTGCTAAGACTAATTGTAATCAGGAACTCTGGAAATCCTCACAGTCGTGATATTGCCGCGTAGCTCATCTTAGTGCTTCAGAGCATAGAGGGCTCCATATACACAGCTGTGGCCATGTAGTCTTTTGTTTGGGATTAGGTGGAAAGCCAGGCACAGATCAGAAATGTTGCCTCTCACCAAGAGCTTTCAAACCAGAGATTGCAGCTGTGTGTAGGAATACGTAGGTGGCTTGCCTCATATTTGCCTCTGTAGTGAGAGTGAGGCTCCTCAGCTTTGAATCCTTCTTGCACAACCTGCAGCTTTTTGTGAAGGATCTTGCTACCGACTCAGTGCCATCCCATTTCAGGCAGGGTCAGACCAAGCAGGGTAGTGTCATGTAGTCCCTGTCATAGTGGGGGCCAAGCACAGGTGCCGCTGTACTGATGTTTCACATTGCAGTTATATTGGATGAAATAAATCTGTATTAAAACATTAACCATAAAGGAAATATATTGTTTTTTCCAGTGACTTCTGCAATCTGAGGGACCACGGAGCGTATCTAGAGATTGTTGTCTGAGGAGTGATTCACAGACCAGTTCAGGGTCATAATTATTCAACAGAAGGTATAGCCTATTGGCCCTTCTGGCTTGCTTTGAAATTAAGGGCTTACCTGCATTGTTGCATGTCCAGCAGTGCCCGGACCATAAGCAACCTAAAAAGGGAGGGAAGGGCTCTGCTAACATCTGTAGGTCTCTCATACTGAGTCAAAGCCTATTTAACTCAGTACTGTCTGCACTAACTGGCAATAGCTCTCAAGGCCTTGGGTTTCAGGCAGGGATCTTTCTCACCCCATCCTCCCACACCCCCTCCTGGTGCAGTCTATTCCCAGGAAAATGCAAAGTGGAGTTTCACACAAGGGCCTTGCCGCAACAGGCTTGTGGATGCTTATAGGGGAGGTGCAGAAATGCCTACTTAGAATGAATGACCAGGTCCTAATGCAGAGTGTTTAGCATGATGGTGACAATCCAGCAGGGGAGAACAATACTGACTCCAATGGGGCTGTTCCATGTCCTACTACTTATGTGCAGGCCATGTGCAGCAATGCAGCCTAGGACTTCATTATTCTTCAGTGTTTCAATTCATTCATAGCATCTGGGTAGTTATTGTGATAGTGTGATGAGAATCCAAATATTACAAACTGTATCTGGAACGCTTGCTCTTATGTCACAAACTGTACAGTGTTCTTCTTCCCCTTTTACCCTAAATGTTGTTTGCAAGAGTCACACAACATTACTGTAATCATGTCATTACTTAACTACACAGAGCTTAAATATTGTGAGCTGGCGTACTCTCTCCTGGTTTATTTTTTATCCTGGTTTATAAGTGCTGTGTATTCTTGTCCTTGCAGTACTGTAATCAACATTTCTTGCTTGTTTTTTAAACATCTCTTATTTGCAGCCAGTTTCCAGCTAATGGACGTTTAATTTTGTTTATGATTAGGTTAACAGGAAGCTTTGTGCCAGATTTAATTGTCAGCATGAACAATCAGATGTGGCTGCATCTTCAGACTGATGAAAGTGTGGGCTCAATTGGCTTCAAAGTTAACTACAAAGGTAACTATATAAGTGATCAGCGATGTCCCCACAAGGTTGTAAATGTAAGCCTTGGTTTTCACTGTGTATAAAATGTTATTAACCTATGTTGTGTGTAGGCTGTTGTTAGCCTACTGTGCTGTGTCATCATGAAGACAGATGAAACAACTGGAGAAACTCTTATTTGGGATTTGTATGAATAACTCATGAGATCTATTGGTGAAGCAAAAGTAACAGATCAACTAACAGTGCCATCCTGTGCTTATCTACTTAGAAACAAGCCCTGTTTTGTTTAATGGAACTTATTCCCAAACAAGTGTATATATAATTGCAGCCCAATAGCCTAATCCTAAATAGGACTAGGGTACCCTTTATGACAGTGGCACTCAATTCCCCTGCTCTAAATGGTCATATGGTGGCATGCTGCATGTGCAGCCAGTGGCAGTGCCAGAGACTCTCTGCCATTGCTGGATACCTCCGACAATGAAGGTAATCCAGCAGCAAGGGTGGGGAATGGCAGGATGGATGGAATGGCGCAGAGAGGGAGAGGAATGAGAGGGTGTTTCTGGGTGGGGAGTGAATGGGTGGGAGGCAGAACGGGAGAGGAGGGGGCAGAACTTGGTGGCACCCTTGCATCAAGAATGTCTCCATACTGCCCCACCCACAGGATACAGTGTGTGCTTCATTGGTGCAGCTGCATTAGTAACATTTTTCCCCCCTGAAGTATTGGGGGGGGGGATTAAAGAAATATAGTTTCAATCCTATACACACTTAACTGGGAATAAGTTCCACTGAACACAGCGGGAGTTGTTATGAATAGACATGGCTAGAATAATGCTGGTGGTGTTTAAAACACCTGTGCATAAAGACAGAGAGTACATCTTTTGTACAATAAAAATAGATTCTGTATTAGGCTGTGGCATTTTTTCCCTTCTAAAGAATTAGAGGAGCAGTAGGGAAATAAGCCTCATGTCTCTCTATGACATATATGTGAAGCTACTGAAAGAAGAAAGGAACCTGCTTCTAAACAGGTATGTGAATTATTGATCTTGTACTGTTATATTTCTCTCTTAGATGTTAGATGTCTATGAGTATAAAAAGTTATCCTTGTTCAAAGTGTAAAAGCCACATGGATGACTGGGGACAAAATTTGAAGTCAGGAACACAACTCTCTGAGCAGCTGGTCTTAAAAAAACAAGTTGGTGAATCAAGTGAATGGTATTCAATACACTTCACTCCATGACTCCTGAAGATGAGAAAGCACTTTGTGGTTGTAAAGAAGGGATGGTCAGAGGTGGGTTTGAATGCTGTTTCACTCACACTGCCTCTACTAAGTTCAGAATTTAGCAGGTGTCAACTTCTCACTTGCTGCCTCTGTGGTTTTTTTTTTGTGTGTGTGTGTCTACAAAACTTACTGAGACAGTTGGGATGAGATCTGTATGTTACAGCATGTTACATTCCTGACCCAAAATGTCTTTATGTTAATTTCATTGAGCTGTATTTGATATGTATCAAAACACTGTCTTAAAGTTACATTTGATATACAGTATTGATACATTGTGTTTCCAAGTAATAGGTAATGCCACATTCGGCATTTGAGAGAAATTGGATGTGCTGTTATACCTGTATTTGGCAATGTTTATCCACAAAACTTTTGGAGTTTCAATATTTTCTTTGTGGGTATCATAAAGGTTGCAAATTGCTATGAGTTAAAAAAATATGGCTAAACAGAGGAGTGATTTTGCCTCTGATACACTCAAATGTAAGAGAAGAATAAATGCAATGGAATTACTTTTGGTTACTTTTCAGTAGCCTCCAGCTGATTTTGTTCTGTACCTATTCAAAGAATTATAGGAAAAAAGACACTTGACAGGACTTGGCTGCTGGAGCACTAGTTGAATAGCTAGGTTGACTCAATGTGATGAAAATGGACTTTAACCACATGCCTACTTTATTAAATTTGCATGACTGAATTTTGTTCTCTTTGAGGTAAACAGTTTTCCAGTGTATTTTTGATGGTTAACTGAAGCCATGTTCTTTTACAGTGCATATGTGGGTTATTGGGGATTTATAAAATAGATTCCAAAATTACAGCTTTTTAATTTCACCTCTTTCACCTGGGGAAAAAACAGAAAAAGAAAATCTCTGTATGCACACAATGCAGGTAATATGGTGGCAGGGACAGGGACAGATGTTTCATGGTGATATAGGCTTCCATTCTGATCAATGGCCCTTAGTTAGCATGATCTTGAAATCATGCCCCGCCCTGGGAGAAGGTCATTGTTGACCTGTTGAAATGCCCACTAAGGAGCCAATATGGAGTTAGGGGACACTGTGAGGGTTTGGAAAAGTAAGTCATTGGCAACATAGGTGTACTGTTGTTGCAGCCACTATAAGTAAGCACTTCATCAAAGCTTCTGTCACCCTGCACATGCCCAATCTCATCTGATCTTGGAAGCTAAGCAGGGTCAGGCCTGGTTAGTACTTGGATGGGAGACCACCTGGGAATACTGGGTGCTGTAGGCTTATACCATAGTCTTTCGAGTCTGAAGGTTGCCAACCATTTATCCCAAATTACCATAAAGCATCCCCTTCACCATCCACAAATGAGGCAGTAAAATAGGAGAGGTCATTTAAATTAGCCCTGTCTGACAAGAGTTTGTATATGAACCAAATGCATTATGTTTTAAAACAATGTTTCTGAAGCCATGTTATTTTGTGAAAACTTAGTGAAATTACTAAAATGATTAGGGAATGTACCTTCAGATATGAGCTGCATCAAATTTCATTAATAAGGATGGTTGCTTTAATGATCAGTGTTAGCTGTGTTGTAAAATGATACATCTCCTTACAATTATTAACTACTATTAACTTTATTTTTTTACCCCGCCTTTCTCCCCGGAGAGACTCAAGTAGGCAGGTGAAGATTGTAGCATGTACTGTGCTAAACATATTTTCAGTGTTTCAACTCGTATATTGACCATTTTCAACTGAACAGATTCCTAATGTAATCTGAAAGTACACAGTGAGACCAAATTAGGATTAGATGGCTGGTGGGAGGGAAAAATCGGTATATTATTAAAGCAAGTCATTGGTGAAATTTCCTGTCATTATTCTAATTTAAAATAATACAGAAATATGCAGCAGGAATTGTCAGTGATGCATGTCAGAGATACAGGACTTGGCTGAACAACTTTAACAAACTGAATTAACGGTTCATGTACACACTACATTGTTTTTCTTAATAGATCCAACATATTTTGACCTGTTTTACCTGAATAAAATTCTGTGTTTTTAAAATGATGGGGGGGGGGGCAGAGCTAACACTCAGTGAAGTAGCAGGGAACCTTGGAGGGGTCCGGGGGGGGAACTGCTAAATAGATGTGTTTTTCAAGGACTTCAATAATGAGGTACTCTTCATTGCCAAGAAGAAGGAACAAAGGCGGAGAGCTTGAACAGGGCAGTCTCTTGAGACGGCGGTTTCAGAGATATTTTCGCCGATATTGCTCTGTGCTGAATCACATCGTTTCCTGGGCGTCATCTTCGGAGACGATTCGGACAGTTGAGGACTCCCCCCCCCACGGCCTAGATAAAACATGAAAGTGAATAAAGCCTTTATCTGTGAGTAACCAGTTCATTAAAAGGCTATAAAAAGAATTGCAATCAAGAGGTTGGAAGGAGGGAAAGACAACTTTAAGATTATTTACGTTGGCTTGCAGCCACCCAGAGGGGAAAAAGTGCGAATGTGGATTTAAAGAAGCCCCTGCTGGAGTTGTTTTTTTTTTCTTTTTTGTAACAAGGATGATTGGAAGAAAAGGCAAGAAACAAGACAAGATAAATAAGGGAAGATAAAGGATCACCCTGTTGGAATGGTATGCATGGAAAAGAGATTAACAATTAGTCTTTAAAGGATGGAATAACTTTCACTTTCATTTTTGCTGCAAAAGGCTTGACTCAGGCCTGAACAATTAAAGGTATACTAACTTAATCTGACAGTGTTATTAACTTGAATTGGATTACTGACCCACCCCTTTTGGATATAAAAACTTAAAGATTATCTTTGACAAGAAGGGATGCAAGATAATAAGAACTGAATGACTCTTTAACTGTGGGAATGTCTGGACACTGATATTGACTTGAAATGGATTATTGACTTATTCCTTTTAGATATGAAATTTGGGAATTAGCCTTACAAGAAGGTGAAGCAAGATAATGAGACTTGGTTGATTCTTTAATTGTTAGACCATTTTATTTTTATTTTTTATAGCCAGAGTTATATCGGCTTGATTTGATACTGATAAGATTGACATCAAAAAATTTAAAAGATGTTAGCGAAAGCCAGACCTCATTAATGGATATGTTGCGAAAATTCAGAAATGAACTGAAGCAAGAGGTTGGAAAACTATCTGAACAAATGCGGCAAATAAACTCCTCCCTGACAAACAGACAAACAAAGAAAAGTATGGAGGGGATGGAAGAAAGAATGGATCAAATGTCAGATGAAACTAAAGAATTGGAGATTTTTGTACTGAGACAGGAGATGGAAAAAGCAGCATTTATTATTAGAGTTTTTAGGAAGAAAAAAGAGGGCACTCTCAGAGAAAGAGAGCATGTCCTTTCAAGAAGAAGAAGAATCTTTGGATTAAATTCAAAAAGAAATGGAGAAAATGGACGAAGAAAAGAGAGGGATCAAGAAATATAAGAGAGTTAAGAGGAGATCAAGAAATATAAGAGAGTTAAGAGGAAGAAGAAGGAGAGCAAGGAGCAGTGGGAGGAGCAAGAAGGAAAATATCAAGTCAAAGAAAATACTAAGACAGGAAGTGAAAACGGCTGAATAACAAGTGAAATTTTTTTGTAGATATTAATAGATTGAATTCTCCGCAAAAGTGAGTATTCCTTTAATTATGTCAAATCAAAGCAGATGTAAATGAAAACAAAATTGGAACACAAATATTAAGATAATTAAAGTGGTATTTTATATAAATTGTTTTATAGATGAAGATTTAATTCCAGAGGAAGTAGCAGAAATGTACCCTGGGTCATCAAATAACTGTTAGATATGCAAAGAGATTAAGGGAATTCTTTATTATATGTGATGGATATGTGGAAAGCAAAGAAATATTGGAAAGTGACATATATTGTTACAAGAGATATTGAATTGTGTAGTACCATTCAAACTGGAAATATTTCTCTTAAATGCAATATTAGAAATTGAAGATCAATATAAGAAACATTTTATTGTACATATTAGTATAGCAGCAAGAATATTGTATGTACAAAATTTGAAGCCTTTTTGTGATTGGATAAATAATTTTAAACAATATTGATTGTTTAGTTAAATCATTAATTAGTATAATGACAAATATGATAATTTTTGTATCAATGACTATTTTTCTTTTCTATTTCTAAAAATGACTATTTTTCATTGTTGATTTCTTTTTTGGATTAAGACATGTTGGATTAAGACATAGACATGTAATCTATGGCCAATACCCTCATGTGTAACCTCATGTGTAACCCTCATGTAACCCTCATGTGTAACCATGTGTAACCTTAGTCCCAGCCCTAAGTTTAACCCATTTTCCTTACCTGTATCTGTAATAAATAAATAAACTTTGCACACACACACAAAAATGATGGGTATTCATCTGCTCCATTGGTCAAGGGTTCTTTGTTTTTGTCTTCTATGGTTTTTAAATGATTCAGTGGTACTGCCATAAGGTTTACCATACATTTTTTTTTCTGAAAATGTCAGCTCTACATTTCTACATTTTAGATTAGATTAACTGTTGTCATATGTTGATTCAGAATTCCTGGTGACTATATTTGTGAGATAGTATTTTCTGATCTACTGCAAGAACTTAATTCACAACCCAATTCTACCTGACCACAATCTCATTAGAAATGATCTCTAGTCCTAGCGACTTAAATTTGTCTAAGGAATCATCAGGCTTTGCCCTTGTAAGTCAAAGTGGTTGCTGCTCTCTGATGCCCCAAATAATGTATCACTCAATGACTGATAGAGAACAACGATTACCCATAGGGTGTATTACCTTGCTTGGATGATGTTTTTAGGACTGCCTTCCTTTGCACACTTACCTGGGAGTAATCCCCATTGATTATAATGTGACTTATTTCTAAGTAGACATTCATAGGATTAAACTGTAACTTACCTTGAAGGAGTGGAACTCACCTGGATACTCCATCCCACCCAGGTTAAGGGTTAGGGTTAGTCCCCACGACTCAGCCACTGGAGGCTGGTAAGTGGAGAAACCCCCCTCCTGTCCCCACAAGCTGTCATATCCCCTCCCTTCTCCTTAAAGGGGCAGGGAACAGTGCTTCCCTGGCTGCTGGGTCATGACCCACCAGTTTGAGAACCACTGCCCTGTCAGCTTATTAGGCTACTGAATTTGTACAGGAGCTTCTGGGAAGTTAACAGTGTCCAAAAACAGAGGCACAAGGCAAAAGAATAGGGGATATTCATCACAATCCACATCAATTCCATTGTGTTTAATAGGTCAAACATGTTCGCCTGATCAAGCAAAAATGAACTACATTTGAAACCAACCAACTGACACTTGAAACCAATTGAAACCAACTTGCAGCTAATTTCAGTTGTAACTTTAAAACTGTAGTAATTTAAATACATTTATTTAAATGGAACTTTAGTCCAGTTTACTTTCTCTGACTGGGATGGTATTTAGAATTTCTTTTCAGAGCAGATGATTCTGTAAACCTGGAAAAGCTGAAATAAAAGGGGGAAAAATCATAGGAACATACTATTTTAAAATGAACAAAACAACAAGCTGTTGCAGGCTATATCTCAGTCTTTATTATTATTATTTTTTCTCTCAAGTGACTTTAACATCCTCTTAAAGGCAACCTGGTGTCTTAAATGTCCTCCCCCAGGCCTACAAAACAAAGCCAAAGAAAGAGAGAGTAATCAATAATAAATAATATTTGGTACACCCGGATTGTGCATTGTTGCCTACTGAGGGTATGTATTTAATATTGCAAGCTGCATAAAGAAAACTTACACTCTTGGGCATAAATTTTTCCCCTTCAAAATACAAAATGTTTGTAAAATGAAACAAGAATAGTCAAAAAGCTGTAGAGCAGCTTTTCTACATCTTTGTGCAGATCAAATTGCTTGATCAGTCATAGCATATGTACAGCACTGTACAAGGTGCCAAGTCAATTAAGCCACTAATTGACTGTTTTCAAAAGAGACAGATGGTGGATAAAATTATATTCACTCAGAACTTCCTTGCAGTCCACACCTCTGGGTGATATATCCAACAAGAAGCTTAAGATACAGTCTCCATGCCCTTTTCACTCTCATTTTTGTTAATCTCCAAAAGAGAATTCAGGCTCATGTGTAGAGTTGGGGAAAAAACAACAACCATAAAATAATTATGTTTTGTTCAGGTATATTCTACACAGTGTAAAAATAGGTGGATGAGTTTTAAAATAGTACTCTTGATCCACCAAGATATCAATTCTTTCAACAATCTGGCTGAAAGACTGCATATTTTTCATAATTAAAAGGAGGCAGCAGCTGTTAGTTTAATATTAATATTAATTGTTAATTAAATAATATATCATTATTAATTAAATATTAATATTGGTTATGAATAGTGATTATATTTATATTTATATTAATTTGTGCAGGGACAGTAATAATAATAATAATAATAATAATAATAATAATAATAATAATAATAATAATAATAATAATAATAATAATAATGATGGTATTTATATACCATTCTGGTAATCGGATTACTCCTCTGACTTTATTCAAGGCGGTTCACATAGACAGGCTCTCTAAACCCCCAAGGGGATTTTTACAATAATAGAAAGGTTCTATCTTTCAAGAACCACACAACATTTCAGATTGATCTTTCTGGTCTGGTATAACTTCTGGCCCCCAGTTGCCTCCCACGCCCATCTGTCACTTGAAGGGCAGCCAAGACGCTTCTTTGCTCACACCAAAGAGCAGGTGGAATAACTCAGCTCAGCTTGTCAACTGCTTCATGGTCTTGCCATTCAGGGAGCTGCCAGTGGCCTCGAACTGGCGACCTTCAGATGTTATCTTTGGGCTAACGGAGGCTCTCCCCTCTAGACCAGACTTCCTGCCCAATATAGTAAAGTGTCTACAGTTTCAATAGTGTACTTATTCTCTTGTCTGTAAAATTTTATTCTTCATACTTATATACTACACACTGTGTACAATTCATATTTATATACTATACAGGTTGAGCCTCATTATTTGAGTAGGTTCCATTCCAAGCACTTATGTGGATGGCAAAAAGCACACTGTAGAAAATCAATTTAAAAAAACAAAGTTTCTTTGCTCCGGTGATTTAAAAACAGCCTTGCTGATCTTTGTGATGTAAGATAAGAGTCTTTAAGAAGACAATCCATCAATCAGTCGTCCTCCAAGAGCTTACAAAGGCGCTTCACTCAGCCCCTCCCATCACCAATGTGATCACCTTTCTTTCAAGTGCGCAGGGGGAAGGGAGGGGTCGCCTGGAGAGAGAAGGATTGATGGATTGTCAACCCTCTCTCTTTAAGGAGGCTATTGTTAAAGGACTGTTCAGTTTTTTAAACTGATTTTAAAGGGGTGCATTTTTCCCCTTCTCCAGGGATCAGCATATTCCTTCTCATTTGCAGGGGCCATGCGAGTTGAACCAAATCTGTGTATAAAAAATCCGTGTATAACAAGGCTGGACCTGTATATGCACTTCATATGTGTGTTCATGCAAGGGGACTTTCTTTCCCCTCTCCTTTCAACCTTTCAAACCTGCTCCTGAGAGTAGGGGGGGCCCCTCTGGAATGGCATGGGTGGTGAGGTACAGCAAAAATCAGTGAAGGCACCAGAGGTCATGTTTGATACTTCCATTTCATTGTGAACATTTTCCCCTCCCATTGTACCCTCCTGCACCATAGATTGTGCTATGTCAAATAGGTTTTTTTTTTGGGGGGGGGAGCGGTGATACAAATGGGAGAAGGAAACTCCTCTAGCATGACTCACTCTTGCTTTCTTTTGAACACAATAATAACAATAACAATAATAATACAGGTATTTATATACCGCCTTTCTTGGTTGTCAGATTTCTCCTCAGACTTTATTCAAGGCAGTTTACAAAGGCAGGCTGTTCTAAATCCCTGTAGGGATTTTTACAATTGAAGAAAGGTTCTATCTTTCAAGAACCACAACGTTTCAGGTGGATCTTTCTGATCTGGTATCACATTCTGGCCTCCAGTTTTCCTCCCACGCAAGCTGATAAGCAGCTCCTTCATCTCTCACATGGAGGGCAGCCAAGACGCTTCTTCGCTCACACCGAAGAGCAGGTGGAATAACTCAGCTTGGCTTGTCAGCTGCTTCAAGGTCTTACCAATTCACTGTGCTGGTGGCCTCGAACTGGCGACCTGCAAATGTTATCTTCAGGCAAACGGAGGCTCTACCCTCTAGACCAGACCTCCTGCCCAATAACAAAGCGCTGTTGTCTACTTTGAAGAATATTGTCCCATTCTAAAATCCAGTTCAAAATGAGAGCTAGAGCACAATTCTAGCTTTGAGTTGAATTGAACCCCTGCCCCGTGCCAGTTCATGAGTGTTGCAAACATGTCGATGAGCACATATGCAGCTACTTGAGAGCCAGCTAGGCCAGTGTAAGGATGTGTGCTGGCCTGCAGTTCTGGATCCTGTCCTGGAGGATGTTTGTGCTGACCTGGGCAGGCCAGCACAGGGGGTAGGAGGGAGTGGCAGGAGGGTTCAACAGGGGTATAGAGGGAGCATTTTGGGTGGGGGAGGGTGGTCTGGGAGGTGGATTGGGGCTGGGAGGGGAGTGGGATAGGTCATGGCGGCCTGCACCAAAGCCTAACCCTCATCCCTGGACCAAGCAGCCTTACATGGGCTACTCAGACTTGTGCCAGTGATTTTGCTGGCACAGATCCAAAGCCCCATAGTAATGGCTGCAGGGTTACTCAGGGTAAAGGGAAAAAAACTGTCCTTAACCCGAGTTGCCCTCTAGCCTGCACCTACCTTGTATTGGATACAGCACAGGCTACTTGTCCTGGCTGTTCCAGTGCAAGTTGGGTTTGAGCTGCCCAATAGTTAAGATACCCTGCTCCATATGAAGAATTACTTTATTACTTATGGAGCTATTCATCCTATGGAACCTCACTACTAAATTTTAAAATATCCTTTTTAAATAAAAGCTAAATATAATTTAAATTACGCAGAGTATAACATTGAATATGACTGACATTAGACAAATATGGTAAGGTAAAAATACCAATTTTATAGAAAGCATGAGATGGGATTTAATTAACAAGATTTTGCATGCTTAATGAAACGAATAATCCAAATAATAAGCAGGGTAGGGGAAGAATTCAATAATAAGGAAGGTAGGCTGTAAGTATTAATTTTTCATGCTTAATAACATGAAAATTAGGCTTTCTTGGGCATGCTCTAGGACATGTGTAACAAACAGACATGAGGAAAACAGAATATGGGTGCCGAGCCTGAGTGCAGCGGCTCATTGCACAACACAATGGATTTGCATGGAATGAAGAGAAAGGCAAGGATTTGAGTTGGCATCCTTCAGTCTCGGAAGACTATGGTATCGCGCTCTGAATAGTGGTTCTGGAACAGTGCCCTCCCCAGTGTGCAAAGCCTGGGTAAAGTAGATATGGAGGACAGACTGCTACCCATGCAGCAAAATCCCCCCTCTCCACGTCACTGAAATGGTCCAATGGAAAGGCAGAAGCCAATACGGTTGGTTCCAGCAGAGTCGCAGGAGTTGCCAGAAGGTGACTGTGTTCAGCCATGAACTGCCTCAGGGACTCCAGCTCCAGATTTTGCCTTGAGGTTGACTCCTGAAGTCAACAACTACCATGGCATCTTAGCGTTGTAGGAAAGCTGTTTGCCCAAGTTGCACTAAAGAGGCTCCAGGAACTTGCAGAGAGCGTTTATCCAGAATCACAGTGCGGATTCCGAGCCAACAGGTCCACCACTGATATGGTATTCTCCCTTAGACAACTGCAGGAGAAATGCAGGGAACAACGACAGCCACTCTTTATAGCCTTCATAGATCTCACAAAGGCCTTCGACCTGGTCAGCAGGGATGGCCTCTTCAAGATTCTCCCCAAGATTGGATGTCCACCCAGGCTCCTCAGCATTATCAGATCCTTCCACAAGGACATGAAGGGCACTGTTGTCTTCGATGGCTCCACATCAGACCCCTTTGACATCCGAAGCAGCGTGAAGCAGGGCTGTGTTCTTGCACCAACCTTGTTTGGGATTTTCTTCGCTGTTCTGCTGAAGCATACCTTTGGAACTGCAATAGAAGGCATCTATCTCCAGACCAGATCAGACGGAAAGCTCTTCAACCTCTCCAGACTGAGAGCAAAGTCCAAAGTCCAGCTGAAATGTCTGCATGACTTCCTCTTTACCGACGATGCAGCTGTCACTTCCCACTCTGCCAAAGATCTCCGGCAGCTCATGGATTGTTTTAGCAAGGCCTGCCAAGATTTTGGACTGACAATCAGCCTGAAGAAAACACAGGTCATGGTTCAGGATGTGGACTCACCTCCCTGCATTACAATCTCTGCACATGAACTGGAGGTTGTCCATGACTTTGTATACCTTGGCTCAATGATCTCTGACACTCTTTCTCTCGATACCGAGCTAAACAAACGCATCGGTAAAGCAGCTACCATGTTTTCCAGACTCAAAGAGAGAGTCTGATCCAACAAGAAGCTGACGGAACATACCAGATCCAGGTCTACAGAGCTTGCGTCCTGAGTACATTTCTGTACTGCAGCGAGTCATGGACTCTTCGCTCACAACAGGAGAGGAAACTGAACGCTTTCCACATTCTCGGCATCACCTGGCAGGACAAAGTTCCAAACAACACAGTCCTGGAACATGCTGGAATCCCTAACATGTATGCACTGCTGAAACAGAGACGCCTGCATTGGCTCGGTCATGTTGTGAGAATGGATGATGGCCGGATCCCAAAGGATCTCCTCTATGGAGAACTCGTGCAAGGAAAGCGCCCTACAGGTAGACCACAGCTGCGATACAAGGACATCTGCAAGAGGGATCTGAAGGCCTTAGGAGTGGACCTCAACAAGTGGGAAACCCTGGCCTCTGAGCGGCCCGCTTGGAGGCAGGCTGCGCAGCATGACCTTTCCCAGTTTGAAGAGACACTTGGCGAACAGTATGAGGCAAAGAGGCAAAGAAGGAAGGCCCATAGCCAGGGAGACAGACCAGGGACTTGCTCCCGGTGTGGAAGGGATTGTCACTCCCAAATTGGCCTTTTCAGCCACACTAGACACTGTTCCAGAACCACCTTTCAGAGCGCGATACCATAGTCTTTTGAGACTGAAGGTTGCCAACATGATGACTCCTGAAACCTTTTCCATAACTGGATGTAGCCACAAGACAGTGGAGGTTTGGGATCAGAGTTTTCCTTCTCTCAGATGAGCTGCCTTCCCAGGCTAAGGAGTCCCATCTACCCGGTGGCTGTTTAGTCGCCTCTTACGACAAGTACAGCCAAACTGAGGGCCTATTCTTATCCCCCAGCCCCCCAGGGAAGAGACTTGTGTGTGAATTGGATTACAGTGAGGGAGAGGTGCGCATAGTCAGCCTCACTCTCTCTTCCCAGATTCCATCTTGCTTCAATGGCAGGACAAAAGTCGAGATGGTTGGAGATGGGCTGGGCGCAATGGTTGACCAGGGCGTCTTTTGTGTCTTGCCATGCTCTTAGCATACCACGTCGTTTTCAGAAACCACCTTCATGACCATTGGTCCTATTCTAGTAGGTCTCATCTGCTCAGTCCGCTGGAGTCTGTCTTCACATGCTTGGCAAGGCAAGGCAAGCAAGGCAAGGATATACATGGAACAAGACATGGGTTTCTTGTGCGTATTAAAGTACAATAACTGGAGAGAATAATGAAAGCCATGAGAAGTCAGTTGGAAAACAGTAGTAGAATACTGGGGAGAACACGGGGGGGGGGGAGAGCACTGTTCTGCTTGGGCCACCTTGGCCTTAGGGTTAATGAGCTTCAACCTGTTGTTGCAGTTTCCACTGTTTCTAACCCATATGAAAACATGTACAAGCTGATTTCTTGCAGGTTGAGTGCAGTTGGATGCAGAATGGAGCCATAGTATTTCACACCTGTAATAATCTTGTTTGTGGATAAACATGGACAGATGAAATTCATATTATGCTTTTCTTGCCCTCTGCTTTATGGAAATAAAGGTTAAATATGGTATAGTTTTATACTTAGAATTATATATGCCACTGAGAATTATCGTATACCTTGTAGCATTAAAGGAACTAGAATTCTAGACCTTGGTTAAGTATTCTTGATAAACAGTCTGACTTTGGTCCTTTTTTTCCCCCTTTACTACTTTTCAATGTTAAGTACCTTTCCCTTGTCATTGAATGATGGGCAACGTTTCTTGTAGCAAAAAGCTGTCCCCAGTGAGAGAAATGTCTGGTAACTGTTTGATTCTCAAGTTGTTTTTGCAAGAGCTATTTTATTTACTTTCTGGTTTACTCTGCCAGCTAAAGCCCATTTATTTTACAACTTTGATTCTTCATGTTCCTTTGGGTTTCTGTGTAAAGCCAGTCTCCCTGACTATTTATAGAAATGATTGCTTCTTTTTTTTTTTCATTTAAGCAAGGTTGATGCTCAGGGGCTCTTGGCCATAGTAAAATCAAGCTGCTGTACCATGTTACAGTCATAAAGAATCTTGCTTAGCTGCCAATGTTCCATCAAGAGTTAGACTCTCAAGTGGATTTAATTGTGGATGAATGTTCTGGTATTAGTGCCATCTATCTAGGAAATGGATTGAATCAAGAATCATAATATTTTTGTCAAAATGAAATAAATAAGAAAGCAGTGAACTTCTTTTGCTTGGTAGGTGGAAATATCAGTGTGTCTGGTACCAAGAGGTAGGGGTGTGTGTGTGTGTGTGTGTGTGTGTGTGTGTGTGTGTGTGTGAAAGAGACAGACAGACAGACAGACAGACTTGGGCCAAATAAAGTGACTGAATGTATCTATAGTTTTCATACAGATGTAGATGTATATCTTGGCCCATAATTTTTACTTGTGGCTAGTAGCCCACACCTAAGTTGAATTTGATCCAGAAGAGTTGACATTTTAGAATAATTATAGTTATGTAAATCTTCAGCAGTTCCCCATGTTCTTTGTACTACTAGTGCTCTGTTGCCCTTCCCCCCCCCTTTTATAACTAGTGTCTTGTGATGTTCACAGTATGATCTGTTTTTCTCAAACAGAAGAAACCAGATAGACAAGTTGGTTATTTAGGGATCGAATCCAGTGTCATTCTGTCAAAATGCATTTGTCAGCAAATGACTATCCTACCTCCTTAGGACTTAAGTATGTCACCTTCACAGTATGTCTAACTTCTAGGATCAGGAGAAGAAACTGAAGGGCAGCAACATTTCATTTTGCAAAATGATTGACTCATATCTCCTGACAGAACTTTTAAAAGTAACACAGAAATTTTCCTCCAGTAATATTGAGACCTGTTAACCTGTTTATTTGTTTATCTACTTTCCATACAGTTCTTTTCTACTATTAATATACATATACATTAGTGTCATAAACAAGTCTTCTCTTTTGAAGAATGCCCTTACCTTTAAATAGTGCTTTGTGTACACTGAAACTGACCTAGGAATCAGCTTGTCACATCCTCATTCTTTCCAGAACTCTGAGTCACATAGCCTTCCCTCCCAAACATATATTGGAGTCTTACAGCTGTTGACATCACTAAGAACACAATAGCTTTGATCAAACCTTGCTGAATCCCTGAAGGGTTTCGCTCACACCTAATGATTGGTAGAAGGCCCAATCCTATCTAGTTTTCCAGTGCTGGTGCAATTGCACCAGTGGGGTGTGTGCTGCATTCTGTGGGGGAGAGGCAGTCACTGGGGCCTCCTCAAGGTTTGAGAACATGTGTTCCCTTACCACTGGATTGTATTGTGGCTACATCGGACTTGGAAAGTTGGATAGGATTGGGCCCTAAGTCACCTGACTCAGGCGTGGAAAATGTGAATATCCATTAATTTCAAAACAAACTATCAACCTATCAGCAGTCCAGCCTATTTGGGGTTAGTTCCCTCAAAATGGGATAAAAGAGAACTGATCAGCTGTGCTAAGTTGCAAGGTACCAGACAAACCAGGATGAAAGTCATGCTGCTGTCCAGCTATGATAGAGTTAACTTTTATGCTGAATGTTAAGTGGATTCCTTTCAGTCTGAGAAAGTTTTAGTTAGAATTGGTTTTTTATTTTATTTTACCCTTTAATTCCAAGTACAGGCATCCCCCCTATATCTGTAGGGATATGTTTCTCCCCCCCCCCCCCCCACAGATACCAAAACCACAGATAAAAGAAAACCCTGTACGTTCTGTGGTATCAAGCACTCACCTCTCATCTGCTGCAGACTGGTATAGAACACTAGAGGAGTAATATGAGAGGCAGCCATCAGGCATACTAGAGAAGGGAGACGAAGAGCCCAATCCCGAGTTCCGCGTGCCGGCTTACCGCATGGACTGCCGAGCAGTGGAGAGGAAAGCGGGGGCGTGGGGGGAGGTGGGGAGGATATGTTCCAGGGAGGTGGACGGGGAAAGGGTGGGGAGGTATGCCGGGGGGGAGGGAGCGGGGGGGAGGGAGCTAAGTAAGTAGAAATACTATTTGGCAACTTCTTGGTAGCAATTTTATTTAGAATTTGTGATAATAATAATAATAATATACAGTATTTATATACCGCCTTTCTTGGTCTTTATTCAAGACTTTATTCAAGGCGGTTTACACAGGCAGGCTTATTAAATCCACGCAGGGATTTTTACAAATTGAAAGAAGGTTCTCTCTTTCAAGAACCACCACATTCAAGATGTTACACTCCGATCTGGTTTAACATTCTGGCCTCCATCCTCCCACGCTCCGAGCAGATGGAACAGCTCAGCTGCAGCTTGCCAGCTGCTTCAAGGTCGCACGGTGCCGGTGGCCTCGAACTGGTGACCTTGTGGATGTTAATCTTCAGGCAAATGGAGGCTCTACCCTCTAGACCAGACCTCCTGCCCAAATAATTTGTTAATTTGTCAAAGTCAAACTTGACTCATACCCATATTGTTGGTTTGTATGCTGGGATATGCAGTATAATGTAATGCTCTTACACTCCAGACCTCAGATCCTAAGTGTGCTTACTTATAAGTTTTATAAGCTTACTTATAAAAAGGCTTAGGACTATGAAATTAATTATCTCAGCATCAAAGTATTAGTATCTGCATTTCTTTGGTTGTTCAAGCAAAGTCAGTTGTTGCACAGGACCAGAGTTGTAAGACATAAAAGATATGTCTTAAGTTATTCATCAACTTGGAAGAATACCCTAACAGCCCGATCCTATTCAAACTATGTGCTGACGGCATACTGATGCCAGTGTGATGTCTGGCATATCTTAAACCTGTCCAGACAATGCCACCATGGTGGTATGGTGCCTTGATGGCTCAGTCCCTCCGAGTAACATCAGAAGCATCCATGGAAACTCCAAATCAGCCTATTGTCAATGGAGCAGCAACCCTTATGTTGGCATGTCATCAGTGTGATATCATTGTGCCATCCAAGAAGCTAATCATTGCATCCACCTAGTCCCAATGTTAGTGCTCAGAGATGAGCTACTGGGGTGAACTGAACAGTGGGATTGGTCACTGCTGGGGGATGTCCTCTACCAGCTACTAAAAATGAACGAAACAGGAGCATACATGGGGAGATGTTCCAAGGACACAACAGACACAAACACATTCAAGTACAGTTTTGAGCAGAGCAGGTCAAGGTCAGAAAGATAAATCCCTCGGAAGCCATGTGAAACACACAACCTTTCTTTAGGGCAAGATTGTCACTTTGCTGGCATTTGTCTACTGGAAGAATTCTTTTTCTGAGGAGGTACCACGACAAGTAACAAGGGGAGCATCAAAATGTGAAAACAAGAGTTTGTGAAGTCATACCTATAACTTTCAAGACATGTTTTTTTTTTTTTTTTAAATGAAATATTGTGTTTGTACCTTTTGCTTTCTTTGTTTCCCAGAAGACTGATCTCTCCTATGTATGACACTGTTGTCTGTGTGACACTTTCTTCATTAGTAGCGTTGTGTACATAAAGATTATAAACTCAGCATCTCCACCCCACCTTCAGATTGGGGCAAATGGCTATTGATTGCTTAATTTTGTGTCTTGAACAGTAAACTGTGTATTTGCTGTTTCCACAGAGATTGAAAAAGAAAGCTGTGGGGATCCCGGAACTCCATTATATGGAATTAGAGAAGGGGATGGATTTTCCAATCGTGATGTGTTAAGGTTCGAGTGTCAGTTTGGGTTTGAACTGATTGGAGAAAAATCTATTGTCTGTCAAGAGAACAATCAGTGGTCAGCAAACATACCAATCTGTATTTGTGAGTACAAAATTATTTATTCCAGTGATTTTTCAAACAACATATATTAGTCAAACATTCTGTTTATTGAATACTCTCATCATGGGGTATACAATTCACTAATGCTATCATAGAATAATATTCTGAATTTCAGTTAAAGTAAATGTTGTCTGTTTTCATCTTGAAGTTATTGTTATGAATAGGACTTTAGGGTGCCTTTCTATAGTATGAGCATGCTGTAACTTGATCAAAAGCAGTATATTTTATATTTAAATTTCATCATTCTTTACATGGTTTTATAGGTACCATTAGAATCCCATTCTATTTTGTGAAATTAATAGTGGCTGAATTGTAGTCAAGGGCATTTAAATTATTTACAGTTATTCCCCCATCTCCCATGCATTATACATCACTATCTTTTAGTATGTACATAGTCATAGAGATATATATTTTGGCTGCCTAACATTAATATCATGCAGAGAAAAAAAAAAATCACCCACTATGTAATATATTACATTGGATACTATAACAAACACATATTTCAACATTGTTATAAAAATACTATAAGAAATACACAGAGAACATAATCACTCAATTAAATGGTTTTAAATTGCATTTATGTTAGTAATATAACATTACTGAATATGAAATATTGACTGCCTAACCAGGAAATCTGAAAATCCTTTGTGGCTAATGCAATTCTTGTGCTTATTTGTGAACTACAAATTAGGAAGGCAACCCTGACCTTCTGGCTCTTAATGTGCTCAGTATGGAATTGTTCATCTGAACAGTTCCCTCGAGGGTAAAATAAGTGGTACTAAATGATGAAGGGCTGTTGGACATGGATAAATCATGAGACCTACTGTGATTTCTGTAAACCATTAACTGCTCTATTTTTCCCTTGGGTTTTCTGTTCACCATTATCCTCGCAGATAGGAAAGACAAGGGAATCAAATAAGACAATCAATTTGAAATATTTGATATGGGTTTTGCAGCCAGCACAGAGATAGGTAACTAAATCCAATCACACTTATCCATCTATAGAAACAGTTTTGTGCCTTCAAATCTGCTTCAGTAGGGACATAAAAGCTATTGCATCTAGGAGGGGGGATCCAGCAAACTTTGTGTCTAGCACAACTATCCAACAGAACACTGTTTTCCAGCCTGTGGTCCTTGGGCCACAGGTGGTCCTGAGAAGTGGTCCATGAGGTCTCAGGAAAAACTTACCTTTGATCACTTCAAGCATTTCACCAAACAAGTGCTCTCTCACAATCTCCAGAGAGGGCTAAAGTGTTACCTGTGATGCTCTGGGGTCTGTTCTCTGCTCTCTCTGTTAGTTCATGGGGGAGAAGAACCATCTCCCATTTTCCATGGACCACCAGAGAGGGCAGAGAACAGACTGCTTGCATCTGGAGCCGGCGACAAAATCTTCTCTATAAATAATAAATCTAATAAATTTCTCTAATTATTACAAATCTAGTTATAGTTTTTTTGTGTATGGAGGTTTTGGGGGATTGTATGTGGTTCATGACTGCTCCTATATTGGTTCATGGGCTCTAAAGGTTGGGAACTACTGCAATAGAACATAGTGCCCCTGTCCTAAAGGAAGCCCTAACAATGTCAGTCAATTGCAGAACAGGTGGGGTTATGCCACATTCAACGAAAGGACCTTCACAGCATTTGTCTGAGACCATAGGATAAGGAAAAGTCTCTCTTCCTCTCACCTTGCTTGAGGGCAAAGGAGATGTTTCTGCAATGCTGACGCAATTGCTTTGTGATAATGATAATTGCTACAGTGGGCGTAGAGGCTTCTGGAGGACTTGGAGTTTCCTTGATCAGGTTCATTAATTTTTTTCAGTTGAGAGAATGAGACTCTTATTGAACTGTAGTGTTGGGAAGCCAATTCTAAAATAGGTTCTGATCTCTTTTCCAATTTCTTTCTTCTCTTTCAACAGTTCCTTGTCTTTCTAATTTCACTGCACCAATGGGAACTGTTCTTTCTCCTGACTACCCAGAGGGATATGGAAATAATTTGAATTGCATCTGGACAATTATCTCAGACCCAGGAAGCCGAATTCATCTTTCCTTTAATGACTTTGACTTGGAATCTCAGTTTGACTTCCTTGCAATTAAAGATGGTGACTCTCCAGATTCTCCAATACTTGGCACATTCACTGGAGCTGAAGTGCCATCCCATCTCACTAGTAACAGTCATATTCTGCGCCTGGAATTTCAAGCTGACCACTCAATGTCAGGACGAGGATTTAATATCACATATAACAGTGAGTAGTTTTCGTTTCAAGTTGCAATCTATAGGTCAGAAGCATGCCACTCTTTATAGAAGTATGCACAGGGAATAGATTCAAGAGGCTTTTTTCACAAATGTCATTGGTTAGATTTAAAAAAAAGTTCTGCAGTTTGGCAGAAAGTCCTGTTCTTTCACCTCTCCCAATGTAGATCTGTCATCACTCTACATTCTTAGTTTATTTCCTGATTTCCCTTTAGTACTGTGCTACTTTCCAGCTACATGTTGCTTGCGACAAATGAATCCTCTATAGCCACCATATGGAGACCATATGGAGGCCACTTTCATTACATAGCAGCTGTTACCACATAGTGATTCAGTTATGCAGTGTCTCATCAAATGGGTGGATTTTCTTCATGCTTCTGTGCAAGTTTTTTTTCCCCTGTCTTTTTGTAGTACAGTTGAGAAAAATAATCCCCAACAGCCTATTTTCCTTTATTTTCTAGATGTCATTTCTGAGAAGGCTTGCTCAGGTGCTAAAACAAGGCTCTGGTTGTTCAGAGCATTAGGCATTAGACATTGTGATGGCCATATGTGACAGTGTCCAGGTCCATGGGGAGATATGGAAGGTAGTTCTGAGGGTTCCTAACCATGCTTGATACTGCTGTGAACACTCATAGCATCACCTAGGAATGCAGGAAACCAAGGCACTTAATACTGCCTTGTTCCGCCTTATGTCCACTGCCGTTGCACAGTTAAAAACAACAATGAAAGCAGCAGCTTACCTCACTCCTCATGTGGTTTCTTCAGTTGCAGATGTGCAGAACTTCTGGGTTGATTTAAATGGACCATGTAAATGAAGAAGCTCTTTCATTCATGTGGTGCCTGTAAATGAAACAAGAAGTCTGACTAACATGTTAAAACCTAGAGCGAGCTAAGGAGATAAGTGTTCCACTTTCCACTCACTTCTAGCTTCACTTAATGTCAAGCCCCACTTGTTGATGGGGGTGTGGGAATGCATCTCTGTCATTAAGTGACACACGACTGTATATTGCATTGTGGCATTTATACGTAATGTTAACGCCTGCTACTTGGATAAAGAGGCAGTTTTTAAAATGGTGCCTCTCTTTCATTTGGCAGGTGGAAAGCAACTGTTCCCATGATTGAATTAGGACTTGATCAGTAACAGCCCAATCCTGAGCTGCCCGGGGGCACGCGGCTGCAGCGGCTCCAAGAACGGCTGCCTCTGCATCCTATGCACCTTAGCCTGCCATGGGCAGCACCTTGGGAGAAGGGGACTTTTGTCCCCTTCTCCTGGGTAAGGGAAACAGCCCCGCAATGAGCCTACTCACTTTACCGCCAACCAAAAGGTAGGTGGTAAAGTAAAGGCGTTTGTGTAGGGTGCCAAGCCCTGCACGAACGGACGGGATTGGTTGGAGCTGAGCTCTACCAGACCCACTTCCTGCCTCCCCACTTTCTCCCCCAGCACGCCTCCTGCCTGCCCTCTCTCCACCCTCCCCACGCTTCTCCCCCCACCCCTGCTTACCGTGCCATGGCTCGGCAGTTTGTGAGACTGCAGAGCAGCGGAGGATGGGTGCCTGCCAAGCTCAGGATTGGGCTGTAAGTCTGTTCAGTATAGGTTAGTTAACCTGGCTACCTCTTTAACAGGATTCTTTAAATGTTTAAGTTGCATTTACTAAACTCTGAGTTGCTCACGGCAATACAAAAGAAAGAAAGAAAGAAAGAAAGAAAGAAAGAAAGAAAGAAAGAAAGAAAGAAAGAAAGAAAGAAAGAAAGAAAGAAAGAAAGAAAGAAAGAAAGAAAGAAAGAAAGAAAGAAAGAAAGAAAGAAAGAAACTCACATATCTAAATGTTATTTAAAAAACAAACAAAAAAACCCTTAAAATGTAATGCACAATAAAATGCACTAATTAGCAGGAATGCCCTCTGTCAGTTCCCAAGTGCTCTCCAGAAGCAGTAAGTCTTAAAATACTTTCTGAAAGCCATCACAGCTGTGTTCCAGTGAACTCCCACTGGGAAGCTGTTTCACAGTCCTGTGACCATCACATAAATCCCTGCTCCTTTTTGAGGCCAATCTGAGGCCAGTGGAACATGAAGCAAGACTACAGAAGCATGTCTTAATTGGCAAAGGCTACAGGCAGAGGCTACCTCTAAGGTTCCATCTCACGCTATTGTCAATTACTAATTCTCATTTTTGTTTGCCCTTACCTTAATCCAGTGATTTTCAACCTTTCTCATTTCATGGCACACTGATAAGGCACTAAAATTGTTAAGGCACACCATCGGGTTTTTGATAATTGCCAAGGCACACTATGCTGCCTGTGGGGGCCTCACATCCCTATTGGCCCTACTAATAAATGACCTTCCCTCAAATTCCTGGGGCACACCTGTGGACCACTCGTGGCACACCAGTGTGCCATGACACAGTGGTTGAAAATGGCTGCCTTAATCCCTACTTTCTTTGGACTATCCTCTAGCAGCAAATTTCTGTTCTTGAACTTGTGGCCACCAAGTAGGTTTCACAACTTTGGATCACATCCCTCTGAAGTTTGCTTGGTAACCAGGCTTCCTACAGTATCTACTAGTGCATATAAGTTACAATTTTTCAAGGGTTTTGTCTCATCTCACTCCCTGGACAGAACTACCAGCATCAATCTATTTAAAAAGTGCAAAGCATATTCTTTGATTATTATAATTTGCTTTCCCATGGTGTTTCTTTCTAATGTGATTACAGCACAAAATAGAGTTCTTGCAAGATTAATATTTCTTAGTGGCGATGGTGTTTTCTCCCCTCCAGTGCTGTAGTATTTCATCCATCACTGATGAAGTGGTGTTTAATGTTTTAGTGTCTTGCAAATATGGCAAACAAATTGCTGTTTTTTTTCTGGCCTTTCTGAAAGAATGTAAGGCTGTTGGATTAGTTTCCTTTAAAAAACCTGAAAACACGCTTAAGCAATTAATAACAATATATGTTTACTCTTTTTCTGAAGTGACACTAGTGGCAAGTGCTGTCACTAATAAGTTGTCAGAGTGTAATTGAAGAGCATTAAAGTTAAATTAGCTGTGACATGTGTCATAGCTGCTTGTTATATAAAACTGTTAGTTTGCCACTAGTAAGCATCCTTCCTTTTGCTTCTTCTGGTTTTGTCTGATGCTAAATATTAGCTTAAATTAAGATCAGATTGCTTGCTTCCCGGTATACTTTATAATTTAATTTTTGGCATCCTGCCTTTGTTCTTGTATTTCATATCTCACTGAGGTTGCATATATGCATGTCTTTAATATGTTTTCCTTTTGAAAAATAAAGTGAACTCTTTCAGACTTTGAAGTGTCTGATAGATGAATACTGTTAACAGGCTGATCTCCATATTTTTACCCAGTAATAAACCCCACTTTGTTTAATGGAACTTACTTCCAAATCACCATGAATAGGATTGCACCCTAGTTAGATTTACAGAGGTCTGGCTCAGTTGGTAGAGCTGCCGCCTTGTATGCCTGAAGATCTGAGGCTGCCAGTTCGAAACAACAGGAAGTATCCGAGAACTGACGACATGCTGATATACTGATGAGCTGACCCTCGGTGGCAGAGAGGAGTTGTTGTCAAGTGGAGCATGGGAGGCGAAGGGCCAGAGAGAGGCCAGACTGGGAAGGAATCCAGCTGGAACGAGGAGCTCTATGAAAGACTAGAACTATTCAATTGTAAAAATGGTTTAGAACAGCCTGCCTATGTAAACCGCCTTGGTTTAAATTCTGAGGAGAAATCTGACAACTGAAGAAAGGCGGTATATAAATACCTGTATAAATAAATAAATAAATAAATAAATAAATAAATCCTATGCATGTCTACTCAATCCAATGGGGCTTACCCTGTCCCAGGAAAGTGGGTATAGGATTGCAGCCTTAGAAGCACAACTTCTATAAAAGGGAGAAGATAGAAAACAAGCTTTGTGTATCAAGCGGGCAGCCCAATCCTATCCAGCACTGAAACAGCCAGGCCAGCCCACCAGCCTGCCTTCCTGCCACCCCAAAATCACCCCCATTCCACACTCCCTCACCTCCTGCACCAGCTTGGGTCTGGCAAGGGGAATCCAGGGCACGTCCTTACGCTGGCCTCCCTGACTCCTAAAAAGGTGCAAACATTCCTTACTTTGTGGTACTCCTGGGCCAACGCAAGGGACTTGCACAGACCCAATGAGCGCTTTGAATTGTGTTGCATAGCAGATATATACCATAGATACTCGCCTATAGTACTATATAGTATAGTACACCTATAGTATAGTATGAAATTTTTGCCAAGTAATCAAGCTCAAATTATCACTTCGCCTTATCTCCGGGTCAATCAGAGGGCAAAGCCTTTCAACTCTGATAAGTTTAGTTTCTCAAGTGGCAGACAGGTGCCAAGTTTCTCAAGCAACAGGCAGCTCCTTAGAAGCAATCTGTTAACCTTTTATTCTCCTTCCTTCTGCTGCAGCCTGGTTCTGCTTTGCAAATACTTGCAAAGCAGGTCTGTTTTTTGAAACACCAGGATGGGAATCCTCCTTTCCATTTGAAGCAGGCTACAATTCAATGCACCCTTACTTAAGAATAACACCCATGGAAAGCAGTGGGTCTACTTCTGAGTAAAAAGGTTTACAAATATATGCAGCTGCATCTCTCTGCTGTGAATTGAATTGCACACTCCCAGTTATGTGTTATGGGTTGTATGTAGAGCTTCTGGATTAATACACCAGATGCCTTAAAGGTGGATTTGATTCATGGATCTCCTGCAGTGGTTCCCAACCTTTTTCCTTTGGCAGCCCATTTCCATCAGTTGTACCCTTCATATTAGCAAAATGTTTGTAATTAATAATACAAACCCTCATCTCCTCTATATGAAAGCCCAGACTTCATGTATTTATCAAAGTGTTTTCTCTTTTTATCTGTTTGAAGAACAGAAGACTCTGCCTTTGCACTGTTTTGCACCAGAAGTGTGCTGAGAAATTCTGGGTGATTGATCACTTTCCATATTATGTTTCAGCTTTTTTACTGTGCTGGTTTTCAATCACTGGTTCATACATGAATTGATGACCAAAAACTAGCTATTGGTGGGACTTTCAAAGCCAACTAGCTACCTCCCTTCCTGCCTTGCTGGTCCTTGCAAGGCATTCTGGAACATGACCTGCCTTTTTCTGCCATTATTCCATTCTTTTTCAAGTACCCCTAAAGGTCCTGTTGAGTGTCCCTGGGAGTACATGAATACCAGGTTGGGAACCACTGTTTTACTGGTATGTTGTTTTCAGTGCACTTACTCTGATAGTGTTTACAAAAAGGTGATGAAGACCAGAATTTGAAAAGAATAAAAATGTATCTTATGATCTTTTACTATGTTTTTAATAAATTAGAGACTAAAGTTCTTAGGTAACAATTAGTGGTGGGTTATTTTTCAGGATCTGGCCTCGAGTAAAATCAGACAAAACTATAGTTAGACACCCCCCTAAGTTTAATCCCCAACTTATCTGAGGGTCATAGAAAATTCTGTGATTTTTGGCTCAAAACCTGCCCTCGACTTATCTGTGGGGTCGACTTATAGATGAGTGTCTGCTGCAATATAGTTGGCGTGGGTGTTCTGTGTTGTGTTGTGGATGGATTTCAAACAAGAACACTGTTGTCAACGGATTATCCCATCCAACAGTGTTCTTGACTGAGGACATAAGGTTTGTGAAGTATAATTATATTTTCATTTATATCAGATTTGCAGGGGACCAGGAGTACCCATTTACATTTTCCCACTAAAATTTGTATTTCCACAGACTGTTTTCAGAATTCGTTATTTGCCAAATGTCACCTTTTAACTGTGGCTCTATAAAATATTTTTCTTTAACCTTCTTTATTCACTGTAGTAATTTCCTATACCCTTGTAAAATTTGTATTGTTTAGGTTGTTGCCTTTTTTCTTTTTTTCATTTAGCTTTTATAACAACCTCCTCCTCCCTTCTAAAATCCTCCATTCTCCCAGTGCTTGTTTTAAAACTCCCACAAAATTATCTTGTTTTCTCCCATTTGGTCATCTCTGGCAGAAGAAACTCTGCGCAGCTACAACCTGACTCTGATTCACTCTTTCCCTACATCACCTAACATGTACCCATCCAAACAGACCTATTTAGAAATATTCTCTTATCCACAATGACTTAAACTCCTGTGTAACTGGTCTTATATGCAAACTACATCAGTTTTTGCTTTCCTGTATCTCTTAATGAAATTCTATATTCTTTTAGAAAACTCAGTGTTGTCATAGCTGCACTTTGAGCTTGTTAACTCCACTATCCAATCAACAATTCCAAAACAGCCATAAACTGCATTTTGACTTCTTGAGTATACATTTTCCCAGTTTGGTTTAATTCTGGACCAGACAAACCCAGGCCTGAGACTGTGTTTGTATACACTTGTAGTGGTAGACAGGGATATGTGTGTGTAAGAACATAAGAACATAAGAACAGCCCCACTGGATCAGGCCATAGGCCCATCTAGTCCAGCTTCCTGTATGTCACAGCGGCCCACCAAATGCCCCAGGGAGCACACCAGATAACAAGAGACCTCATCCTGGTGCCCTCCCTTGCATCTGCCATTCTGACATAACCCATTTCTAAAATCAGGAGGTTGCACATACACATCATGGCTTGTGTGTGTGTGTGTGTGTGTGTGTGTGTGTGTGTGTGTGTGTGAGAGAGAGGGAGAAAGAGAGGTGTCGGCCATAATATGCAATTATTCATGAAAAAATAGCATTACCTTTGTTAATGAAATAACAATCGTTACATATGTGTCACTTCCCATTTTGTTTGCTCTTCAGATGATACAATAATTTCAATGTGATTATATTCAAAAATTTCTTCTCTATCCTTTCCACTTATAGTGTTTGTGTATTTATTCCACAGTTACCAAGGTTCCATTACTCTATGCTTCCTAACTTATCACATTCTCTCTATCTTTTACTTTCTGTTTTAAAGCCTTTGGACACAATGAATGTCCTGATCCTGGTATACCCATCAATGCAAGACGCTTTGGTGACAACTTTCAATTGGGAAGTTCAATTTCTGTCATTTGTGAAGAAGGTTTTATTAAAACACAAGGAACTGAAACAATTACTTGTGTATTGATGGATGGGAAAGTTATGTGGAGTGGACCCATTCCTAAGTGTGGAGGTAGGATGGATCTATTTAATTCCAGGTTGTCGTGCTTGAAAAGTATTCATATAGCTTTAAGCTGATGGTTTCTCTCTCTCTCTCCTCCCCCCCCACACACACATGCAAACACTATACTATGTATACTATATACACTTGTCTTCATTGTGTCTTTCCTTTCCTGAGTTACATAGCCATTTTTTCACCATGAAGTGATTCTTTGTAGTCACTGGTATAACAGGATTGAAAAATCACATTTTGCTAAGTCTACTAAGAGCTCAATCCTATGCATGTTTGCTGAAAAGTAATGACCCAATCCTATGTAATAGGAACTTTTACTGCTGGAACTAGTGTTCCAGCAACACAAGGTCTTTTATGGCTGTCAGAAAGCATGACACACCATTCAGCCTGACCTGGCCTCTATCCCAAGTTGCGAATGACCTGGTCCATGTGTCATTGGCGGGGAAAGAGCCCTGGTGCCAGTAAGTCAATGCAGAGGGTGGGAGGGAGGAGGAAAGAGTGAGGAAGGTGTGGGAATCAGAGTACAGTTGGCACAGGTTCAAGTAGTATTTGTTTGAATACAGTGAGGGGCTGGAACCAGACCTTGTCCGGATACACCCACCAGATTTCAGTGTGGTCTATTGTTTTTGACATCATTTCAGAATCTGTGGCAACAACAGCAGAAACCATCTAATGCCACCTGAGGTCCAGTGCCTGTACACAAGAGAAAAAAAAAATTGCTGCACTTACCCTGCTCCTCAAGTCTTTTCTTTGTGGAAGTGGAGAACTTCCATGTTTGATGTAAAGAGATTGCACACATGAAAGAGGTCATTTGTTCATGCATTGCCTGTTAATAAAACTGGAAGTCTTGTACTTTCTTTTTTTAAGACACTACAAAAGGAGCATGTGACACTTTTTGGTTGCTTTTGGTGGATCAGTGCCGGTTGTCCCCACGGTGGACTGGAGGGGGTTGGTGGAGGTGGCAGACTCAGTGAAATTTCCCCAAATCCATCACCCTTTTGCCCCCTTGCAATCTACCACTGATGCAAACCACATCACATTGCCTAGATCTCTTCTTTCAGCATTCTAGCCCGTTTTACCATGAAAGCTTCAAAGAAAAGCCAGCAATACTCGGACAACCACAAGACTATTCCCTATGTGTATGTGCAATTTCATTTGTGCTTTTCTTTTATATTTCTGTGCATGACTCCAATGATTCTGACCCGGGAGTAATGAGTCTTTATTTTCTTCTTTTCAGCTCCATGTGGTGGTCATTTTTCTTCCCCTAGTGGAGTCATCCTTTCTCCAGGCTGGCCTGGGTATTATAAAGACTCCTTGAATTGTGAGTGGGTGATTGAAGCTGAACCAGGACACTCTATCAAAATTACATTTGAAAGGTCTTGAGAAACACTTTTTTCTTTATATTTCCTCTTTTAACGTATAATAATGTATAATTATTTATTCACATTACTATATAAACAGCAAACTAATTTTTATTTAAAATGCATTCAATTTTTTTGCTTTTGACTATTGAAAAGTTAACCATTTTAATCCTGTTGATCCATAGATTCAGCAATAGTACTGTGGCATAACCAGCAACTGAGTAATCATGACCTTTGCTTAGCAAGGTTGGTAAAAGTTCAAAGAACTCTAGACTAGATTTTTGCATTTCTCAGGACTAGGATTGATTAATCTTTTTTTAATTATTAATATAATTTCCATCTACATTTTAAAATGAGTTGACTTTAATTATGTTAGTTTTAAAACACTGTTGTTCCCTGGATGGATCACTTTGTCAGAAAGTGTCTAAAATATAACTATTGGAGAAGCCAACAGCTCTGAAGAACCAGGACACTGCAATGACAAAGCTTAAGAGCAGATTTAAAGATTCTTGAATGTGAAGCTTGTAAATTATTTGATCAGCAAAACTTTTAAAATATCTTAACATAATTACTTCCCTTCTAAGAAGAAGACAGTGTCTGAAAACACAACACATGCCAATCTAGAAGAGGCATAATATTTTCCTGAACAATACACCAGCTTTTAGAGTTCTGTTTTAAATGTACCTTGCTGTAAATTGTAAATCCTGTGGGCATCAAAGCACAAAAGAGACTGATTGATGTTTCTAAGAGTGAATGTGATTGTGTTTGCTTTTATAACTTTCCTTGAATCTGACTCTTAGATAATATAAAATTAACAAGAAACTAAAATGCAAAAGAGGAGTTTATTCTGCTTGTTATTGCCAGGTTCACAATAGCTAAAATAAATCAATGAAATTGTTTTAGGCTTAAGTGCATTTAAAAAAATGGATACAAGTGCATGGATAGCTGTTTGAAATAGAATTGTGGGACTTCATCTCTTTATGTGTAAAGCAGTTTCCAACAGGATTCCACTAATAGGTCAATTATACCAATCCCATTTATCTCTTTCGCTGGGAATTTATGATGAAATTATCATAAGTGGGGGCACCTCACATTGTTTTCTTTCATTGAGCAGCTTCCACACATCCTTGTTTTTCAAAGCACATCTATTCAGGTGCCTGTATGTTGGTCAGATATAAGAGATGCTTCTAGTGTTATGTTCCAGTTCTTGAATTCTCAAAACCCATTTGGGACCAGAAAAAATTGAATTGATCTATTTTTTTTAAAAAAATGTGTTAATAGCCTAATGTAGGCTTCAAATGTATGAAAGTGACTAGGATGGTGAAGGGGTTGGAGATCATGTCCTGTGAGTAGCTGGGTAAGTTTAATTTGGAGAAGTGATAGTTAAAAGTTGATATGATATCTATAAATATCAGGGGAGGCAGAAACAAGTGGAGGATGGAATGGATTTATTCTCATTTGCTCTGGAGGAAAGGACCAGAACAGATGGTAAAAAAGAGAAATTTTGATTAAATATTAGGAAGCACTTCATGATAGTATGAACTATTCAGCAGTGAAACAACCTGTCTCAGGAGGTAGTTGACTCTCTAGTGTTGGAGGTCTTTAAGCAGATGCTGGACAGCCACCTGTCAGGGACATCCTGTATTGTCAGGGGGTTGGGCTCAATGGTATTTTAGGTCCCTTCCAAATCTATGATTCTATGACTAGCAACGTAGTCCCAGGAATTATCATTTTATTTAAAATATTTATATTCTGCCCTTCCACTCCACAAAGGGAGGTACCCTGCCTAGGTTATCCTGCCCAGGTCACAGTTAAATAGGCTTCAAGTGTTGCAAACGTGCCCTAAAGCATGTTTAGGGCAGCACTGGCCCAATGGTCTATGCTGGCCTGCCAGCACTGCATCCAGGACCAGCGTTGGCTGGCACATGTAAGGTTGCACTGGGTGGTGCAGGGGCTGGGAGAGGGTGGTGGGGAGGTATTTTGGAGGTGGGGAGTGGGCATTTTTGGGTAGGAGAGGGTGGAATTGGGGTGGATCAGGCCCAGAAGGGGGTTGGGATCAGCAGACCTCCACTGTATCCTAATCCCCTTCTCGACCTACACAGTGTTATGCTGTGTTTCCTGGATTTGTGCCAGCTAAATAGCTGGCACGGTTCCAAGAAGCTCTATAGGGATGGGTGGGGCTTTACTCAGGGTAAGAGGAAATAAATCCCTTTAAATCCCCTCTGCACCAGCACAGTTTAGGACTGAGCTGCCTATGAAAGAGGAAAAAAAAATCTCTGCATCTTTCTTCTTATTTCTGTTTTTTTCTATCTACTTTCTTTTGTCATCGTGTTGGTTTTTGTCTACTCTTTTACTTCTCTCTATTTGTAGAATTGTTTTTCCTGTTTATTATGCTTCTTTCACCTCCTTAAAAATTTTTTTTAAATAAAAAAATCTTTGCTTTATTGCTTAGCTTTCTTCCTTATGATTTGTCTGCTTTACCTTTTCTCAAAAAAAGGAAAGTGGTAAGAACAATTACCCACATTTTTGAAGGATCTGTGCTTTATAAATTATTTATTCTAAAATCTCCACTTGTCATCTCTTCATCCTCCTTTTGAACTGAAATGTAGGGTATGAACTTTCTAGCTGATCTTTTTGAGTTACCAGTGAAAAAATTTCCAAGTGTTTTACAAAATTCTACTACTGATGATAATGACTAAGAAATAAAAATAAAATACTATATCTAAAGGGGGCACTTCTGAGAATAATTACATAGAAATTATGGTTTAATTGTATTGTGTGATTCACTCCCGAATCGGCCTGTTCAGCCACACTAGACGCTGTTCCAGAACCACCTTTCAGAGACTTTCGAGACTGAAGGTTGCCAACTAGTATTGTGTGAAAAGATCACTGAGTGTGTCTCTATTGTGTTATTGTTTTGAGGTTCATAGTTTAATCTAACTCAATGTTTTTCAACCTTTGTCCCCTGATGTAACTTTTCTCTTTGTCTAATTATCTTAAGTACCACTGGAAGTAACTCGTGATTATGTTATCACCAGTTACTTCCTGGTTGGGAGGCCAGATGTGATGCTACAAACAGTGGTGAGAGGCTCAAGGTGAACAGGTGTGCTTTTTCAAGTGCACAAAATCTAAGTCAAGCCTCCTCCCGCTGTTTATAGCATCATAGTCTAGTTGCCGGGCAGCAAGAGTCCCCAGGAGCCACACTTACCACTGGAAAACACCTCAAGTACCACCGCCAGTATACATATCACCTGTTGAAAAATGCTGACCATATGTACATATGTGAAAATTGCTAGGATATGGAAAGGAGCATAAGATTGCTTCCTATACTGGTCTTCTATTCTCAGTTGTGTGATCTGGTTTTGTGGAAGGACTAATCAGTACTGGGTCGAAATATGCAATATTTCAAACAGAAATTTCTTTCAAACGGGAATTAAGTTCAGCTCTCGGTTTCTTACCATCCAATTCTATGCAGGAGGAGGGTTTTATGACAGCAGAAGACAACTTGGCTGCTGTTGGTCTGCGCTGCTGGTGGCATGTGCAGCATGCTGGTGGCAGCCATTCTGAAAGCAGTGCTGCAAGTCCTCTTCCCCCAACGACCCCTCTGGTGGCCCCAGCAGGGCCGCTGGACACAGCAGTCACTATTTTGGTGCCACTGCTAGGGATAGGATTGGGCTGTAAGGTTGCAATCCTATTCACATTTACCTGAGAGTAAGCTCTACTGAACTCATTAGGGTTTACTTCTAAGTAGTCATTCATAGGATTGTGCTGTTACGGCTCACTGTAAACGAGATAAACAGCACAATCCTATGGAATCTGCTTACAAGTTTGATAGCCGATAATATGATTAATATAATTAATATTAATATAGTTAATATTTCTGGCCACTTCCTGTTTAATGATGTCACTTCCAGCCCTCAGGAACATGGTGGCGAGTCATGGCCAACAGCCACGGGGGTCAAGGGAGCCACTGGCTGGAAAAGTTTGAGTACCACTACTATAGTGAATGAGTGGCCCAAAGAGATTGCTCTATTAACATTTCATAATGCTAATTAATGCCCTATCTTTAGAATTGTGCTCTTTGAATTAGATTGTTATGATGAGTGCTTTGGCTTCAGTGAATAGGATGCTTTCAGAGAGATGGCATTGAGATTTTTGTTTTTAATGGTTGCGCGATCTATGTGCCTTTTTAAAAAATGCTCAAGGAAGAAATGTGTTTTAACATGTGCCTTGCTTCTTTTTTTTCAGCTTTCAGTAACTTAGGTTACAATCCTATGTACACTTACCTAGGGGTAGGCCCCGTTGGATGTAGTGGACTGAGTTTTGAGTAAATATGTATAGGATTGCCCTTACAATAATGTTTCTTTTATGGACATGTGATTTATTTTGTAAACAACAAAGCTAAAATTCATTAGAGAATCATGACCTCAAGACTGAAATAAGTTTCAAACTTTGATATTTTACCATTAAGCTCTATGAGCTTCTGCCTTTCTGAAACTTGTCTTTCTAGGGGCACAATCCTAAACCAATTTTCCAGCACCAAGGTAAGGCCTCCGTGACTGCCACCCAACTGCAGGATGCAGCACATGCTCCGTTGGTACAGTATGTCAGTGCTGGAAAGTTGGTTAGGATTTGGGTCTAGAGTAATACATATAATTCTTCAGTGGAAGTAAGATCTGTACATCATTAGTAGTTGCACAATTTATTGTGAATGAGGTATAGAATGTAAGATGTAAGCTTCTTGTAAATATTAGATGTATCATATCTAACGTATCAATTTTATATTTGCATGGTCTTTGGGTATATTTTACCTGTGTGTGTTTCTCCAATGTAGATTCCAGACAGAACTCAATTACGATGTCCTAGAAGTGCATGATGGACCAAATCTTCTGTCCCCACTTCTTGGATCTTACAATGGTACGCAAGTGCCCCAGTTTCTGTTCAGTAGCAGTAATTTCATTTACCTGCTGTTTACAACGGACAACAGCCGTTCTAATAATGGATTCAAGATACACTATGAAAGTACGTAATTTCTGCCTCCTTAATGTGTAAATTATTTGTCCTTTTATAGCAGGAGTCTGAAATACAGTTCATTTATTTTGTTTATACCAGCAGTCTCCAAACTGGATACCACTGTTCCCTGTCCCAAGTGGTGCTTACCGTTTTGCATTTCTTTCAAGCTGATCTGGGCACAGGGATGCAGAACAATAAGCACCACTCATTGGGGGAGGGCTTTTTCTAAACCCCGGATCTGGTCCATGGGCCGGGGTTTGGAGAGCCCTTCTTAATACAATCATGTTTTTCTTTTATGTGTTTGTTGTTCATCATACTTGCAATAGCTTACTGGGAACAAGAAGGTTCCAAGGTGCTTGATGTCTATATTGAACACTCAGGTTCCTGGGGGGGGGGGAATGTTCCTGGGATCTTTGCTAATTATAGTCGTGAGTCACTTAGTGACAGGGATGTGAACTGGTACCTCATCATCAAGCAAGGCTTGACACTATATGAAGTCTCCAAAGACAAGGGGGAGTTCGGGGACAGGCTTTTCTGAGCCTCGCAGAGATAGCGCATGACTATATGCTGCCTCTGTGAGGCTCAGAATGCCTGAATTGTCATATTCTAAACCAAGTAAATACGGTATGAATTTTGGAAATATAACTCCATGTCTTCTCATTAAAACTAAATTGTAATTTACTTATTTTCCCTCTATAATGATAACAATTATTTTTTATATAGTCATTACAATGCCTGTGTACCATACATATATCAAATAAAACAAGAGATTGCATGCAATCTAGGAGACAAGTCAAATAGGCAAAGAGAGTTAGACATGAGAGAGAAGGAAAGGAAGATGAAGTGTGGAACACCTGAAGTAGCAGAACTGTAGAGCAAGTTTATTGACTTTTGGTCCAGTCCTATGGGCTATTTATGATAGTGGATTTCACGATCCAATGTAGTAAGTGAACCAGTGATGGCACAAACATCACACCACTGTTGTGTGCGATGAAGCTGCCAGCAGAAATGGCCAGAGTCTCCATGTACATGCCAGAACTGCTCAAATGCTCCACTGGGTCAGGTAAGGGAGTGGTTTGTGAGCGGTTCAGGACAGTGAGTGGGCCCGACAAGGGGGGGGGATTCAAGGGCAGGTCCCAGGAGCAGATGCATATATAAGATTCATTCCCCTTTCTAGGCCTGGACTTGCCCTGTTCTGTTCCTCAGACTTTTAAGTCAGCAAAAAGCTGACATTGGTCAAAAGAGATAAATTGGCGATCTTGTGACCTACTGGAAGGTAACTAAAATATATATTTTTACTTACCTCTCACTGGCCATCTGATCATGCCTTCACCCACCATAGCATGCAGTATGTATTCTATTGGCACAGTTGCATACTGTGGACTGTCTGGGTATAGGATTGGGCTGTCTGTCAAGTATTACATGGCTGTATTCCCCCTCCAATGGGTATGTGGCTATTAAATTATTTTCTAACACTGTAAGTTTTTATTCATCAGGCATGTAAGTCTACTTTCACTTCTTTTTTTCTTTGACTGCAATATCAAGCACAATGAAATCCCTCATGTTTTTTTTTTTTTAATATGAGTCTCAGAGTTTTTTTCATTTTAATACTCTTCTAGCACAAAGAGGAAGAAAAATTTTTAAGGCATATTTCAAGGTGCATTTGAAACTGTTAAGTTTCAAAAGCCATGTGTCTCTTGTACTCATTGTAAATGACTCATTACATAAATTGTGTTTTAGTAAATATGAAATCTCTCACAGTACAATCCTATACATGTTTACACAGAAGCAAGTCCCCATTTTGTTCCGTGGAGCTTATTGCCAGGTAAATTTGTTCAGGATTACAGCATCAGTTAGTGACCTTTTCTCTAAACAAGTTGGGCTTGCTCGATTTCATGGTAGGACCTGCTCCTTAAAAAATAGACTCTAGCATTTTAAGCCCCCCTCCCCACCCTTCTTTATTTGATGACTGCAAACCAATTGGCAATTGCTCTGTTTTGCTCAACTGCTTTCAGATGTCATCATTGCATGTATGGAGTCATGATTATAGATAAGTAACTTCTATGGACTGGTTCCGTGATGTCACCAAGTGGCTAAATTCTACTTGAATTTATAAAGCAATCTATCTCCATCTTTTTTCTTTGTTATAATACATAATGCAATTTAAAAAAAAAATTGGAATCAATCTTTTACAAAACCTACTTGGTGAGTCATTGGACTCTGTTCATTTTTTGCTCATTCTAGCTCAACCAAACACTGACCATCTCTGCACACAGGGGAAGGCAGAGTGACTCATTGGGATGGTTCAGATGTAATGCCAGGCCACCGTTTGGAAAGCCAAATTTTGAGGGTTTTTTGTTTGTTTGTCTCCACCCTGCCTCCTCCCACCCCGTTTTACCTCTCTGCTGCCTATTGCTTTATACGGAGCACCGGGTGGTGAACCGTCAACCCCGTGGCAGAACTGGCCCAGCACAGTCTCATGCTGGGCTAACTCTGGTACTGGGCCCATGGTAAGGCAACAGTGTGCACCGGCGGTTAGCTGGCGTGCAAAGCTCTGGATCGGGCCCTAAGGCTGCAATCCTAGACACATTTATCTGGAAGAAAGTCCCATTTATTTCCATGGCACTTGTGTCTTAGACAGGTATACTATTGCACTGTAAATGTGAAAAGGTGAACTGAGTATTTCAACAACATTCTATGTTTAATGTTATTTGCGCTGATTATGCTCTTGGTGTCATAGTGGTTCAGAAATAAGAACACACAATTTTGATGACATGTGGCAATACCACTTTGAAGAATTCAATAACTGGGAAGTAACCAAGATATTCTTACACCGAGAAAAGTCTGGATGTGAATATGTTTGCATATGTTAAATTGCAATGATTAGAATTTGTTTCCAATGACTACTTGGCATAATTATACAGCAGTAGTGCTAGTTGTGTAAAAATAACTTGCAAGAAAGAGAATATTTGTTGTCTAATTCTGAGATTTTTATTCCTCTTCACAGCAAAAGAAAAAAAAATACAAAACTCTAAGCACTATAACTTTATCTAAATGATAAACAACACAATAATAAATAGCTCACATCAATAAAAACAGATTCACAAAAGTTGCAAATAAATCAGAAGTTCTTTTTGTACTGTGTCATATTTTGTTCTGGTCAGATCTGTCTGTGTCACCGTCTTCAATAAGAACTTGAAAAAAATGCCTAGATAATTAATGTAGAGCAAAACGAAGGTTAGAGGTGTTTGAAAATGATGTTACCTTACTCAGAAGTAAGCCCATTGTGTTTAGTAAGACCTATCCAATTTTCCAGTGTCAATGCAGCCACTATGCAGCCCCGAGGTAAGGGAAGTAATGTTCCCATATCTTGAGAAGGCCTCTGTGACTGTCTCAGCACCACGGGATGCAGTGCATGCCCCATGGGCACAGAAAATTGGATAGAATTTGGCCCTTAGACTGTAATCCAATATTACTTAAGTGTTACTTAATTAATCTGTGATAACTTAGATCTGGCAACTTTCAAGAAAATGCTAAAATCCTAATGCAGTATAACTGTTAAGAACTTGATTGTATTCATGTTTATATAAAACGAAGCATGAATTAGTATTCTTGGAATGATTCATTTGTGTAGTCAGGTGCTTCACATGCCTTACAGATATGCTGTTGAATCAGCGTCTCCAAAAATTTCACCGTGCACAATATTAGAGTTGGCCCAATATTGACAGACTTGGCATCCACGGATTACACTATTTGTACCTCAGAGGACCTCCAGGAAGCCACTTCTGGTTCATGTAGTGGTTCGGGAGGTGGACTTAGACCTGGAAGACCCAGGTTCAAATCTCCCCTTAGCCATGAAGCTTCCTGGGTGACCTTGGGCCAGTCACTTTCTCTCAGCCTCACCTACTTCACAGGGTTGTTGTGAGGAAAAAAGGAGGGGAGCAGCTGTGCCCTGAGCTCTTTGGAGGAAGGGTGATATAAAAATGCAAATAAATAAATAAATAAATAAATAAATAAATAAATAAATAAATAAATAAATAAATAAAATGTTCGGGAGGTGTTGAGGTGCAAAGAGGCCTACAGCTCATTTCATTGGCCTCCCTGTGCCTCAGAAGACCATGTATAGCACACTGCCATGTATCATGTATAGCGCACTACACAATGCACTGCCAGGGGTGCCAGCAGGAAGGCCGGTGCCTTTCTGCAGGCATCAGAGGATCCCTTGTCAATTGCTGATGAAGATAAGTCGGCGTGAGAGGAGGGAGGTGGTGGTGGGAGAGCAGAATGGGGGTCAAGAGGGGTGAAACGGGGCAGGGGCGGGGAGAGGTAGATCAGGCCTGGGCGGGGCAGGCTCAGCCACAATGGTGATGTCAATATCCTAACTCCCTTCTCAGGCACGGGTCAACACAGACTTGCAATAACAAAATAACTCACACGTCTGAGCAGACTGTGCCATGGAGGCTTAATTGTCCCCTTCCCTAGAGGAAACATATGCACTGCCCCCCACCATAGGGTTCAGCAGTCGCGATTTTGGTACTGCTGCATCAACAGGGGGTAGAAAGGCTAAGATTAGGGTGCTGCTGATTTAGATTATACTCCCACTCACATTAATCACAGCACACACACTAATCATAGATCTGTTCACACCCCATTTCTGCAAACACCATTCACACATCTAGTGTGACAGTCATTGTGAAAGTGATGCCTCTTCCCTTCTCTACATCCCTTCCTTCCAGTCATTCCCAAGGGCCTTATCAAAAACTGTTGGTGATATACAGATTCAAGTAAAGTTACTGAAATATTTATAACAATTTCTTTCAGTATGGAAGAATAGCTCTCAGGTTCAATTAATTTCTGAAACATTTTTTTTTCCCCTTGCACTCCAGGTGTAACATTTAACACCTATTCTTGTCTGGATCCTGGCATACCAGTTCATGGCCGCCGTTATGGACATGATTTTTCCATTGGTTCAACAGTGTCATTTGGGTGTGACCCAGGTTATAGACTGAGCCATGAAGAGCCTCTACTGTGTGAAAAGAACCACTGGTGGAGCCATCCACTTCCTACTTGTGATGGTAAGAATTAACTGTGCCAACACAGAAAAGCATATACAGTGTATTCGCTGTGAATTCCCAGCTTTCTCCATATACCTGTATTCAGTGCTCTGTTAGTACAGACATATCTTGGACTGTAATTTATCAGAAGGACATAATATAGTCATGAGTAAAATAAAATATATTGCATAGTGGAAACTGTATCACACATTACCATGGGTGAGGCGAGGAGGAGGACCAGTCATATTTTTCTAAACTTATTTATTTATAGGTCATGCCTCCTTATCCAGTGGGGTTGGGAACCCCAGTGGATGCAAGAAAAAAATCAGTGGATACCAAATCAGTAGAAAAATAGCTTTAAAGACCCATTTCCAGGTTTCTTGCTCCTTCATTGTCACTCCAGAATGCATTGGTATAGATACTATACCGCATTCAGCCACTAGATGGGGTGAATAATGGAATCTAAAGGAATGGAAGGTAGGAAATTAGATTTTGGTGTTGTTTTTTTCCTTGTTACAATGCATTACAAGATGGACCCCAGTATCAGTGGTGAGTCAAATCAGTGGATGCCAAATCAGTGGGTACCAAGGTCCCGCCTGTATTTACAAAATTGGTTATCTTCTTTGTTACCAAACTGACCAAAGTCTCCTGGCCATTAGAAGGAGTGGGGAAACTTTCTCCCTTATCCCAAGGCATAGGATGTGGGGGGAGGCAGTGTTAAATTTCTACCACCCAATCTAGTTCCTGAAGTTTTATGTGAGGGGCAGATCTTCAGAACCCAAACCATTTCTCGACAGGAGGAACATTGTAGTTCATGTGATGCTTATGGCGGTGACTGAGCTACACAAGAGCTGAGCTACACCTTGTCAGGAGTGATAGACAGTTTGTCTGACCACAAATGAGTGAGTGTCAATCATTCACTTATATGTGATAAAGTTAGGACAACATGATAGGGGTGGGGGCTAAACTTGCATCCTGCCTCTAGTGATCCCAGCCATTAAAAATAAAGCCCTCTGTTACCTGCATAGCTTCTTTCTGAGTTTTGTTTCTTGGCCATGCTATAATGTGACAAACACACAGTTTATGTGTTATGAACTGGCATAGACAGATGAACATATGTTTGTTTTCTTTTATCTATCTATATTCCATACCTACCTACCTACCCCTCTCCTGTGAAAATTAACTTATTTGCCAGATCTGATTATCAGCTACAGGTATTGAAGAAAATCAACCCACCTGATTTTTTAGGCATACTAAGATAATGAGGGGATACCATTTTCAAGAACAGTTGCAGACCTACCATTGTCTTCTATGTGTCAAATGCCCTGGGCGCAAGCCTCTAGGACCCCCCTGGAAGCCTCTCTGAGGCTCTTGATGGGGTCAGAAACTGTTCTTCCGGTTTCTGGAAGCACAGTTTATAGCATCGGGGAACCTCAGAGAGGCTTCCCCAGTGCAGCTCTGGGTTGCCTGAGGCTCTGTGAACCTCAGGTGAGTGGGGCGGGGGCAGATTTTCGAGCAGGGGTGGTGACAGCACGTGGGGGGGGCACCTTCGCCAATCTTTGCCCCAGGGCTGGGGAGGTTCGCCGCTGTTCAAGAATTGCTGACTTGAACTAGTTGTCAATCAGCGACATCTGTTCAGCCCACTATTATGTGACATGTATTTGCTTTGATCTTCCGATACAGCCAGAAACAAGAAGATGCCACAAGATGCAAATTTGTGTCCTTGTCTCAGACAATTATACGTACAGCAGGTTATAGATGACCAATCAAGAGAACTGTGCCATCTTCATTTTGCCTTATTATGGTAGAATTTGGTTTTTCCTCGTTAACATTACTTTTTCTTTGCTAGTACATGCACATGCATTCGTGCATGCACAGGCTCTCTCTCTCTCTCTCTCTCTCTCTCTCTCTCTCTCTCTCTCTCTTTTAAACAGAACAAATATCTGTAGCTCAGTCCTCCTAAGATAAAATGTTGAGCCCAAGGAAGACAGAGAGGCTCTTTCTACTCACTCCATCTACCAGGAAATCAGATCATCAAGCTTTTACAAGCTCCCAGTTCTCTTCCTTTGTGCTGCAGCAAAAATAGGATACCTTAACTAGCCAGTGCAGAAGCCAGCAGGCAGGAAATTGTCCATCATTCTCTTTTCTCTTGCTGAACTACTTGGCAGGAATTTAACTCGCAAAGCAAGTGTTCAGATTAGTTCCCCCCCCCAAACAAAGTATCAGATTGGAGATATGAAAACATTCATATTTTGCCTTAATGGTTCTCACTTCATATGCTTCTAAGATGTCAGCATTGTTATACTCAAATATGATTAATTAGGTGGGAGCAATTGTGTAAGGTCTGAAAGCTGCATGCACAACACGAATGCTTCCGGCTTCAGCGTGAAGTAGTGTTCTGTCTTGTCCTATTCCATTCATTGGTAATCTCTCTTTTTTCCAGTTCTGCTTTCATTTTTGTCTCTTATTCCCATTTTTGGTCCATTTATAAGCTTCTTAGCATATTTCTACATTATAATCTCAATTTCAACTGTGGTCATCCAGCATTTAATCTACTGAGAGCCCAATCCTGTCCCCTACCATTGTCTGCAATGCAGCTGCACTTTCAGAGCGTGTGCTGCATCCGGTAGTGGGGGAATGACCAGAGGGCCAACCATAAGTATTTTACATACCTCTGGATAGGCCTAGTGGCTGCCTTTGGGTCTCCTGGGATCCACACCAGCTATGTAACTGGCATAGGTCTGAGAAAAGGGCAGGGTGGCCTGGGGAAGAAAAGATAGGATCATGGTGCAAAATTGCTGCCTCTGGGATCCACCCCCTTCCTTCTCCAAACTGCCCCAGCCCTCTCCACCTAAAACTCCCCCAAAGCTCCCCCCTCCCCGCCCATGACACACTTCCATTGCCTACTTAGTGGCAATGAGTTCCATAGTGCAACATGAGTTACATGGTATTGGGTGCACAGAACTGTCAATGCTTTATGTTGAAGACTCCAAATGGCCCACAAGTGGGCAGTGTTCAGCAGAATTGAAATTCTGCTGCTGTAGAAGGCCCGTAAGATTAGGCTGTTAGACTACATGAATCCTGTTGTAAAAGTTCTTAAATGTAGCTGTTTTGACACGGTTATCCCGGTTGCATTTTTAGAAGACAGAGACTGTTGCTATGTTGGTGAAGGTGCTGGGATTGGGTCCCAGAATCAGTGTAAAGCATTTATTTATTTAAAACATTTATAATCCACTCTTGTATTCCTAAGGGACCACCAGGGCAGCTAATATAATTTTGAAACAGCCAAAAATCAATTTAAAAATAAAAATACAAAAACAGAACAGCAGTGCCCAAATATTAAGCACACTGTTGCTTGTGTCAGATTCCAGGCTCACTCTGTTTTACCGGATACATCTCACTATGTCTTGCTTTTGCCTGTTGCCTACTGATTCTCTCCTGCTTTGTAGTATGAACTCTTTTGGCTAGTCAGTCTTGGCTTCCATCAGTTCATATCACCTTTGGACTAAAGTCAATCATTCATGTTATTTTTACAAGTTAGGAGTTTGGGGTTGGTACCATAGTTCATTGTCATTTGAGAGAGAGAGAGAGGGAGAGAGAGAGAGAGAGAGAGAGAACAATTTTGAAAGGGGCTAATATGGAACAGAAAAATGGTGGGGATTGGGGTGCTTAACTCTTTGCCTCCCACTTTCCCCCTGCACACTACAGCTCCCCCCCCCCAGGTGGTTTTTATACATGTATGCAAAAATAAACAGTCTAGACCTCTTTATGGGGAAAAAAGGTGACTTGGGAAGGAATTGCAGGGAAAATAGGATGTTTGGGAAAAAGTTAATCACTACCACCCTACTCCAGTTCACATCCTCTCCCAAATCGGCTTTTGCCTAGAACTAGTGATTCTTCGGGGTTTTGTTGTTACACTTGTATGTGTATATATAAAAAATAAACCTGCCCATAGTATTCTCTCATTAAGAAGACCCTAAAGGGGGGGGGGTGTAAACCTTGGAGAAGGGTAAAAATCAGTTGTAAAGGAAGTGATTTTTCATGAGTGTGAGCCTACGTGACAGACTGGTAGTTGGTAAATCAATTCTTAAATTGATAAAAGAATCAAAGTTCTTTTACTGTTTCTATAGAGCAGGGGTGGGCAAACCCCGGCCCAGGGGCCATTTGCAGCTCCCGGGGACCCCTAATCCAACTCACAGGGAGCCCCTAGTTTCCAATGAGCCTCTGGCCCTTTGGAGACTGTTGGAGCCTGCGCTGGCCTGTGACTGCTGGTTGCGACTGCGAGACATGAACGAGGCTGAGAAAACTGCTTTCCCCTGGGCATTATTTTAACATCCCCCCCCCACTGCCTCTGAACAACTTGTGTCTCCATGTGTTTGTGGCTTCATCTGACTGGGTCTGTATGTTTTTACTGTGCAAGAGATATGTGGCAAACAGTTCATAGTTCTCATGTGGTTCTACATGCCTGTATTATAGTTCTCTTGTGTATTATAAACAAGCTCAGTAAAATTCATTCATTCATTCATATAAGTTCTGTCTCTAATGTATTCATTTATGTAAATGTATTCAAATTTGAAATGTAAATTAATTCTTTTTTCCTGACACAGTGTCAGAGATGATGTGGCCCTCCTGCCAAAATGTTTGCCCACCCCTGCTATAAAAAATAGTTCTCCGCAGCCATACCAAGTCCATTCTGATTCTACTGTAGTCCACATTAGATGGAAACACATCTCTTTGCTGAACAACCTGCATGAGTAGAAGTAATTTTTCTGATGCTACTACGCTCTACATGCTTACCATCTAAAAATAAACACTATTAAGGATCTCCCTGTGAAGAGCATTCTCTGCTGTGCAATAACATTACACATTGTGACAAATTTCTTCTTAGAGATACTGAACTAGAGTATAATTCATTAAGTAAATGAGACTCTTCTTTTCTCTCAAGCACATCACTAAATGGCAATTGTCCACTGAATAAATATCCTCTAAAGGGAAAATTGAGTATATTCATTCTAGTCCATTTATGGATTCATGGATCAACTTATTTTATTATTCTTTCTCTATTGGTTCTTACTGTGTAATGATTTTCAAGAACAGGGCCAAGTCTGGACTTGACCACTGGTTACAGAACCATTTTCCCAAAGTCTGTCCCTTCCATGAACTCAAAGGCTGAATGTTTTCCACTCATCTGTTCCCAATAAAATAACTGCACATTTATTTTAATGTAGTAGATTTCAAACACTGTGGATAACTTCCCTATAAGGCACGATGTGTTGCCAAAAGTGACAAAATCTCTGGTTTTCCAAATTCATTGCTTTCCAAAAAAAAGTGTTTTTCCCCGAATCACGTGCAGCACAATCTTATCTTGCTCTGGAATAGGCAGGCCAGGAGACCTGCGCTGTATCCAGTACAAGATTGGGACCAGAAGTGACTCAGCCTGAGGCAAGGAGAAAGTCTTTCCCTTACCCTTGGGTAAGCCACCACAGCCCCAATGGGTCTCCTTGGACTTACACCACCTCAGGAGGTGGTGCAATTCCTAGAAGAACAGAGTGGCTTTGAGCCGCTCCGCGCTTTCTCTGCGCTCTGCAGGAAAGGGGTTGGGATCTGGCATAACTGCCAAGTCCCAGCCCCGCCTCCTACTCCCCGTCCGTTGTAAAGTGTGTTGCTGTTATATCACTAGTTCCAATGGCTGCCCACTTGTATAGGATTGGGCTGAAAGATTTGTTTCCTAATGTGCTGGATATTGGCTACTAAATTTTTATTTATATCTGATCTTAATTATGAGATATTCTTGGGGTGGGAAATATTTTGTTTGTCTTTTACACTTTAGAAGGATTTCCATTTGCATTTCTGAAAAATGGTTTGAATGGTGTTTGTTTATAGTAGGACTTTAACCTAAAGATAAATTACGTCAAATTGCAGTTAGTCTTTCTAAGTGTGCATTCGCATGCAGGAGCACATGCATTCAGATTGATTCAAATAATTGATGGCATATGTCTTAAAGATTACATTCATTCAGCTTGCATGAGAATTAATAAAAAAGATCAACATTCCCCCCCCCCAGCCCATTTAATTTCACTCACCAATCGTAGAATAAAATCTTTAGTGTATTCAGGGTTTCTTTCTTTTCCTTCTGCACCTTTTTTCAGTTTATTTGTGATACATGATTTTGGAGTCCACATTATAATTACCTCTGGTATTTGTTTTATGCCACTTGTTTACATATCAAGTACGAAAAGAATAGTTAGTCTGCTAGAATAATGCCTGTTAAATAGAATAAAATGCAAAGTAGTTTGAGAGGAAGAAATCATATCTGAAGGAAGGAAATGTCACTTGCCTGTGTTCCTGGTCTGCACTTTGTCCTTGATCTATGCCTGCATATAGTATGCAAGGCAGGAATGAAAAGCCCCTTCCTTTGAAATATGTAGAATCTTGTTTTTTATGTTATTTTGTAAGAAAAGGAGTCAGAAGTTCATCATGATCAGGTACTTTTAGGAATGTGATTCTTTATTGAGAGCAGAATATATTTTGTAATTTGTAAAAGTGTTTGAAAATTGTTATTTATATTACTCAGAAGTAAGCCCATTGTGTTCAATAAGACTTGGGGCCCAATCCTATTCAACTTTCCAGCACCAGTGCTGCTACTATGCAGCCTTGAGATAAGGGAACATATGTTCCTTTACCTTAAGGAGGCCTCTGTGACTGCCTCCCCACAACAGGATTCAATGCAATGCCCCATTAGCACAGCTGCACCGGCACTGGAAAATTGAATAGGATTGGGCCCTTAGACTGTAATCCTATTTTACTCACTGAAAGCAAACACCTCTAGGTATTTGTCACCTTGACTATGTTTGAGATTACGAAGGCCTACAAAATTGAGGGTCAGAAAAGTTTTTCCCAAACTTTATGGTGGTTTGATATGAATTTGGGGTGCCGATTCAAAAAATGGCATCTGTTTTGCCCTATCACATCTAGTTTTGGAGATACAGTATAGCCTCATTAGTGAATGGTTCAAGCAGCTTCCTCATGAGGAAGCCATGGTGTAGGCTTCCTCATGAGGAAGCTGATTAAACCATTCACTAAAGAGGCTATGCCATGTCTCCAAAACTAGAAGTGTTAGGGCAAAGCGGATGCCATTTTTGGTATCAGCACCTCAAATATACCCAGGAATTGGTGTAATGCTTAAGCAAAATGCGTGTTGGCCTATGTTATTCTTTTGAAATCAGTGTTGTGTAATGTTTTCCCAATATCAACAATTGCGCACTCTCTTCCACTGTCCTCTATCTGAATTTGTTCTTCCTTTCTGCTTCTTGCCCTAATTATGTAGAGTTATATCTGAACTGTCAACTATGGTTAGAGTTAAACCAGGTTTAAAACCACAGTTCAAAGCTGGTTTACAAATCCTGTCTGAACTAACTATGCTTAGCATTAATGTTAGTCTAGAAATAACATTACCTCGTGCTTAATGCACAAAAAGAGAAGAGAGCATGAAATTCATGTTCACATGATAGAGAGGTGAGTGGATCGCGGTGTTTTTGAGGTATTCGTGATCTCTTAACTATGGTTAACAGATAATCCAACAAACTATAATTTATCATGACCAGTGGCATGCTTTGTTCATAGAGTCCTTGCAAATAAGTCAGAGGAGAGGCATATACACACACACACACACACACACACACACACACACACACACACAATGTATAAATGATGTAGTTAGCACATGAAACAAAATATACTAAATATGTAAATGATGTAGATAGCACATGAAACAATTATGTACTTTTATTAAAAGTGTTAGTTCTAGAGCAGCTAGCAATATTAACTCTTAATTGCTGCTTAATCAATTAAAATGGACATGGATGGGGGAGGGAGGATGAAAGGAATATAGTTTGGTATTTCATAGTAAGAATATTATAATTTCATAGATTATAATAGATATATTATAGACTCATAGATAGACAAACACACACACCATAGGAATCAAAGTGCTCAAACATATGCATGTCTACTCAGAAGGAAGCCCCATAATAGTCAAAGGGGCTTACTCCCAGCTTAAAATATATACCAGTTTGGTTCTTTTGGGGCTCAATGCAGACAATAGTATATTACAGAGAGTTTGAAAAAAATGGTTTAAAAGAATGTTCTGAACTAGTGGTGTGTACTGTAATTCCCCTTTCACCTCTGCTAAACAGTTATATCTGAATTACAGGATTTTATATTATTTCAAAAACTTTAAAAATTGATCAGAGATGACATGAAACAAAAGTATGCATGTACACCATAGGAAACCTTGCCTCTCTCAAACATTTTCTGCTCCCTTAAACGTTATTGCCTGTGTCCATCATGACTTTTCATTTCTCCCTTGCCTTCATCTTCTTTTTCCACTTTTGACTTAGATGTGTATTTAACACTCATTGTGATATACAAAACGTAATTCGTTTTGTATCTACAAAAGATACATTTTTGTCATTAAGAATTCTATGAAATCAACCAGTATAATTAGCAATTCATTTTCCTAATACTTGTTACCGAAGCTACTCAACAATTAATTAATCATGTTTCTTTTCAGAGCACTTTGTGTAAATATTGGCTATGATTAGAGATTTGTCACCCAAGAGAACTGTTGGCACTCCCACATATAGGGTATTGTTTAAAGAGATAATAGAAGTTCAGCTTGTTCTTTTGCATTCTTAATGTTAATACCATGTTCTGTATTTTTTTTTTAATTTGCAGCTTTGTGTGGAGGAGATGTTAGAGGACCCAGTGGAACTATTTTATCTCCAGGTTACCCTGAACTGTATCCAAATTCACTGAACTGCACATGGACAGTAGATGTTACCCATGGAAAAGGTAAAGGATCTACCTGTATTTTATATAAGCTGGAATGCCTTTTGCTTCATTTCATTTTTTCCCATGTTTCAGAAACCATTGGTCAAACTCGTGGGAGACAGACATGTTCCGTCTTTGCAAACAGCTGTCATTTCCTGATTTACTACCACCTCAACGCAGATTTGTTACTACAAACCTCACAACATTTATTTGGGAGAAACAAGTATGCTTATTTTATGGTGGTCAGTGATTCATCTGCAAGAGGGATCTGAAGGCCTTAGGAGTGGACCTCAACAAGTGGGAAACCCTGGCCTCTGAGCGGCCCGCTTGGAGGCAGACTGTGCAGCATGGCCTTTCCCAGTTTGAAGAGACACTTGGCCAACAGTCTGAGGCTAAGAGGCAAAGAAGGAAGGCCCATAGCCAGGGAGACAGACCAGGGACAGACTGCACTTGCTCCCAGTGTGGAAGGGATTGTCACTCCCGAATTGGCCTTTTCAGTCACACTAGATGCTGTTCCAGAACCACCTTTCAGAGCGCGATACTATAGTCTTTCGAGACTGAAGGTTGCCAACAAAAGTGATTCATGGATATAGTATAAGAATGAAAGGTGAAGCGATCTACACCTTGTGATCTTCAAATTAAACTAAAATTCTTGGTCATCCCAAATGCATATATCACATATAGCTTCTGGGATAGCGAGATCAGCAAGCATGATGCATGTCAATGAGACCCAAGTGTAGAACAGGTATGCCTGGGCTAAGCAGTAGAAGCCCAGACTTGGGTGCTAGGTGCATATATTTTATTTCTCTGCTACCAGGGCCAAGCTGAAGGGATTTGCATGAGTCATCACTGCTGAACCAACAAGGGAGAACAAGAAAAAAAATGTGTTCTCCTTTAAAAAAAAATTGACTTTTTCATCATTCATTATAATTAGATTCATAATTAGAGTTGGGGGATCAAAGCAGTCTGAAAACTGCAAACTGACTTTGGGCACAATCCTAACCAGGTCTACTCAGAAGTAAGTCCTATTGTGTTCAATGGGTCTTACTCCCAGGAAAGTGAGGTTAGGATTGCAGCCTTAGGTTAAGAACTAAAGTTCATTTACATCCTACTGTTTTATATTCAAGTGGCAATTAGGTGAGCATCTAAGGGCCCAGTCTTATCCAACTTTCCAATGCTGATGCAGCTGTGATGCAGCCCTGTGGTAATGGAACAAATATGTGACCAAATATGTGAACAAATAATGGATTTTTCCTCCAGAAACCTGTCCAATCCCCTTCTTAAAGGCGTCTAGGCTAGACGCCAGCACCACATCCTGTGGCAAGGAGTTCCACAGACCGACCACACGCTGAGTAAAGAAATATTTTCTTTTGTCTGTCCTAACCCGCCCAACACTCAATTTTAGTGGATGTCCCCTGGTTCTGGTATTATGTGAGAGTGTAAAGAGCATCTCCCTATCCACTCTGTCCATTCCCTGCATAATTTTGTATGTCTCAATCATATCCCCCCTCAGGCGTCTCTTTTCTAGGCTGAAGAGGCCCAAACGCCGTAGCCTTTCCTCATAAGGAAGGTGCCCCAGCCCCGTAATCATCTTAGTCCCTCTCTTTTGCACCTTCTCCAGTTCCACTATGTCTTTTTTGAGATGCGGCGACCAGAACTGGACACAATACTCCAGGTGTGGCCTTACCATAGATTTGTACAACGGCATTATAATACTAGCCGTTTTGTTCTCAATACCCTTCCTAATGATCCCAAGCATAGAATTGGCCTTCTTCACTGCCGCCGCACATTGGGTTGACACTTTCATCGACCTGTCCACCACCACCCCAAGATCGCTCTCTTGATCTGTCACAGACAGCTCAGAACCCATCAGCCTATATCTAAAGTTTTGATTTTTTGCCCCAATGTGCATGACTTTACACTTACTGACATTGAAGCACATCTGCCATTTTGCTGCCCATTCTGCCAGTCTGGAGAGATCCTTCTGGAGCTCCTCACAATCACTTCTGGTCTTCACCACTCAGAAAAGTTTGGTGTCATCTGCAAACTTAGCCACTTCACTGCTCACCCCTGTCTCCAGGTCATTTATGAAGAGGTTGAAAAGCACCGGTCCCAGGACAGATCCTTGGGGCACACCGCTTTTCACCTCTCTCCATTGTGAAAATTGCCCATTGACACCCACTCTCTGCTTCCTGGCCTCCAACCAGTTCTCAATCCATGAGAGGACCTGTCCTCTAATTCCCTGACTGTGGAGCTTTTTCAGTAGCCTTTGGTGAGGGACCATGTCGAACGCCTTCTGAAAGTCTGGATATATAATGTCCACGGGTTCTCCCACATCCACATGCCTGTTGACCTTTTCAAAGAATTCTGTAAGGTTTGTGAGGCAAGACTTACCCTTACAGAAACCATGCTGACTCTCCCTCAGCAAGGTCTGTTCGTCTACGTGGCCTGTTCGTCTCAATCCTATCCAATTTTCCAGGGCCAGTGCAGCCGTTCCAGTGGGGCATGTGCTGCATCCTTTGGTGGGGAGGCAGTCACAGAGGCCTCCTCAAGGTAAGGGAACCTTTGTTTCCTTACCTCCCGGCTGTATTGCGGCTGCACCGGTGCCAGTGGAGTCACTAAGGGGTGCGGAGGGGGGGTGCCGGCTGCACTGGGTGATGCGCAAGAGGGGGGTGACGTGCACTGGGAGGGCGACACGCTAAAATCGTGGTGGTTAGGAGTAATACCATCATGGTATATACTGTTGGATGCGGAATTTCAAGCAGAATGCAAAGCAAAAAAACAAGAGTGAAATATCTCCTTTCTATCAAAAGTTATTGGCAAAAAACTGGAAAACTAAAACTGCATGGAGCCCAATGGGAAGACAAACCAAGGGGTATCGCGCGTTTACTCGTGAGTAGGTGAACATGCCTTAGTCCTTCTGAAAGGGCAGGCTTAGAGGAATCCAACAACACCAGAATGGTCCTGATCCAATGAATGTAGCCCCCAAAAAACACCCGAGAATTTCCTTCCCTCCAAGCTGGCGAATGTATTGAGCCCTATGGAAAGCAAAACTAAGCCACATGATCACGTTTACTGTCGAGTAAGCAAACATGCCTTGGCTCCTGGGCAGGTCAGGCAAAGGGAAATGTGAGGCCACCAGAATGGTCCTGATTTGATGCAACTGGAGCTCAACAAATGCTCCAGAAGGCAGCTCCCTCCCCCTAAAAAGAATGAAACAGGCTTGACAGGGAAAGGTGAAATTTTTTTCTGTTTTAGGCTGCAGTCCTATCCATACATTCCTGGGAGTAAGCCCCGCTGACTATAAGGGGACTTACTTTTGAGTAGACAGGCATAGGATTGGGCTCTCAGACTTGCAAAGCCAGGTGGGTCCTGATAGTGATATGCTTGAAATATAAGAACTTAAATTGAACTGGGTACTGGGTAGAGGTGAAAATCTTACTGATTCTTTTTTTTTTTGGGGGGGGGGGTTATTGCAGGCAGGCTACAGAGAAAATTCACTTGGTGGAACAGGGTTGGCTTTCCCTTATTTATTGATTTTACTTTAATTTATTTATAATTATTTATTTTAATTGGCTTTATGAATGGTTATGGTTTTGCAGGCGCCCGCTTTCAGTGAAAGTTTCAATCCTCGGGGAGCGCTGCGGAGGGCTGCGCAGGGCTCCCCGCACCTCCTGCAGCCTGCTGCAGCTCTCCCTTCTTAAAGTAAGTCACAAGCACTCCCCCCCGTCCCTCCTTAGTGACGCAATCCTGGAGATCGCATCGCTGCCCTACCACCTCCCCTGGAAGAACTTACTGAGGGAGTAAAGCTTCCTCAAAGTTTGAGAACCACTGCTCTAAGGAGCTCAGGGTGGTGTGCATGGTTCCTCCCCTTATTTTGTCTTCTCAACAACCCTGTGAGGTTGGTGAGACAGATAGATAATAATAGTCATGACATGAAATGAATAATAATAATGGCCAGAAAATAAATGCAGTGAATATCTTCCCACGAGCAATGGATGTAATTCTGCATCAAATGGTATACAACATGATGATACTATTCCTAAAAGCCACAGTTTCCACAACTTTGGTCACTAGGATGTCACCCCTCCCCAAGGATGTCTCATTGGTTCGTTTTGAGTTAAGGCAGTGGTTCTCAAACTTTTAGCATCAGGACCCACTGTTTAGAATGACAATCTGTCCGGGACCCACCAGAAGTGGTGTCATGGCTTGACGTGACATCATCAAGCAAAATAAAATAATTATAAATAATTAGATTAAAGAAAAATAAATATTTAAAGAAGGGGAAGCCAGACCTATTTCACCAAGTGAGTTTTCTCTGTAGCCTTTCTACAATAACAGACCCCCCCCCCAAAAAAAAAAAAAAATCATTGATACTTTCAGCTCTCCCCAGTGCCCAGTTCAGTGTAAGTTCTCATATTTCAAGCATATCACTATCAGGACTCACCTAGCTTTGCAAGTCTAAAAACAGATAAAAATTTACCTTACAGCTCAAGCCTCTGTTTTATTCTTGGGGGGGGGGGGGTGCTGCCTTCTGGAGCATTGGTTGAGCTCCACTTTCATCAGATTGGTACCAGGCAGCTAGCGCTGTATTCCCCTTTGCCTGACTTGACTACCAGCCACGGCACGTTTGCAGTTAAAGCGGCCATGTGAGTTAAAGCTAGTTGTGAGTTAAAGCGGCCATGTGGCTTAGTTTCACTTTCCATAGGGCTCAATACATTTGCAGCTGGGAGGGACTTCCCTCTTGGATGTTTTTTGGGGGCTGCATTCATTGGATAGGGACCATTCTGGTATTGGATTCCTCTCAGCCTGCCTTTTCTGATGGACTAAGGCAAGTCCCCCTACTCGCAAATAAACGCGCAATATGGCTCACTTTCCATAGGGCTCCATTCATTTTTGTTGTTCCGGTTTTTTGGCCAAAACGTATGATGGAAAGGAGAAATTTCAATATGGTTTTTTGCATTGTGTTCAGCTGAATATTATGCATCCAACAGTATATGGCATGATGGGCTTACTCCTAACCTTCATGATGTTAGCGATGTTTATGTCATTTGTGGTGTCACCCCTCCAAGGCTGGTACCCGGGCGGACTGCCCCCCACCCCTCACTAGCTACGCCACTGGTAGAGAAAGAGAGAAGCAACGTCCCTCTCTATTCTCCATTCCCTTTCAGCTTCCTTCCACGCACCTCCTTGCCTCTGTTGCCCTCATTGCTGTTGGCAATGGCAGTGCAGATGGGCAAGCAAGTGTACCAGCAAGTGATTCAGTTGTTCAGGGAAGGGCAGCAGAGGAAGACCTGGTCATGTAAGTTTCACACAGGCTGTTTCTCCTGCTCTCTCTTCCACTCTCCCTTATCTTCATCTTCATCTCTGTGAAGAACATCCAATTTAACTGGAGGGATAGAAGAATGAGGCATGATCATGCTTGTCTTCTCACCTCCTCCCTTCCCCATTATCAATTATGCTTCCTCTCCAGGGACTAACACCCCTGGAAAGCAAGCAACCCAGAGAGAGTCATGGAGCAACATTCAGCATTCATACTCTTGCAGTGCAAAGTTGGGTGCCAAGGGACTTCAGGGTTCTGAGGAACTCATGGATCCTTGACAAGTGGCAGATCTAACCCTAACCTCTTACACTGTCCATACTTTAACCCAACCTCCAAATATAGCCTAATGACTAAAAATAAATATGTAAACTTAGTTCATTTTTTTAAAAAGGATATGAGGGCAAAGGTAATATAAGGCTTGTTTAATTTTCTGAGGCTGTGTTGTAATGAAATGTATGAGTTTAATCAGTGATATAATTGCTTTCATGTTAACCATGTGAGTCTAATTTTATTTTTCTAATAGGAGTGCAGTTCACCTTTCACACCTTTCATTTGGAAGATCATCACGACTACTTACTAATCACAGAGAATGGCAGTTTCACTCAGCCGCTGGCACGCCTGACTGGCTCAGAACTTCCATCAGCAATCAACGCCGGTCTCTATGGAAATTTCAGGGCTCAGTTGCGCTTTATTTCTGACTTTTCAATATCATATGAAGGATTTAATATTACTTTCTCTGGTAAGGGAACAAAATGTACTGTTTGTATAAAGTGAGAAAAATTCACTATTCTGCTAGACCTGGCTTGGAGGCAGGGGTGAAAAGGAAAGACTCAAATGAGAAATGCATTGTCAAGCAACTTAAAAAAAAAAAAAGATTCAAATGAGAAATGCATTGTCAAGTAACTAAAAAAAAAACAGATTTCACAGTTGCTTTTGTTGTCATTTTATGTAATGAAATAAGTTCAGTTTGTCTATGGCAGTGGATGCTAAAGAAAATTAGAATCAACTGTAAAGAAGATTATTCAGTGGGAAAATCATGCTGCATCAGAGTAATTTCAAGTCTAATTTTAAGAAGTGTTATTCCAAATGAGCCCAGGAGGAAATTGGTCATGCTTTTAGGCCGCATACTTATTTTGGTTCATTTTGTGTGTCGGGCTCAGAGACATTTATTGCTCTTATAGGAATGGAAAGCGTGCATCTTGCAGACGCTATGAACATTTATGACAATGATATTTAAATTGTAGTGGAATTGCCTATTTACTTATATGAGCATTTATTCTGATAATTCATCTGAAAGTTAAATGGAGGCTCAAGTATAAATGCCTGCTCTGGAATAATAGAAAGGATGGGTGAGAAACAAAGCTTTAAGATATTTTGAAGTATAGTTTTGATTTTTTTCCCCCCTCTCAGAATATAATCTTGAACCTTGCGAAGATCCTGGGACTCCTCAATTTGGAAGCAGAATAGGATTTAACTTTGGAGTAGGAGACACTTTAACATTCTCTTGTTCGTCTGGATACCGCTTAGAAGGCGCTTCAGAGATTATCTGTCTCGGTGGTGGCCGACGTGTGTGGAGTGCGCCTCTGCCCAGGTGTGTGGGTACGTGGTCAGCTGCTTTCATTTGCTTGTATGTGTAGTCATTGTCCATGGAGTTGCAACTATACCGCATGGATAAGCATGGTAACATGTCTATTAGTTTTGAGACAATATATCCTTTGCATCTCCCATGTCTTCTCCACTTAATTTGTCAAATTTGGGGGTTCTATAAGAAGTCTAGTATCATCTCGATCGATCGACAGATAATTCGGTGTCCACATGTAGAAGAATACATTTCATTTTCAAATTTTAACAAGAAAATTCTGCACAGTAGTCCAGAACATAAGCTGATCTGCCAATTTTGCCTTTCTGGCAGGTTGGGCAGAAATGCTTCACATCTGTGGTTTCTTTACTGAAATCTCTGAAAGCAATGATTAGCAGTGGCATCAATAGGGTTTATGTCACCTAGTGGGGAAGGCCAGTGCATCAACCTCATGATGGACCTCCTCCCATGCAGTGGGCAAGGCAGTGCCCTGGGTGGCGGGCATGGTGATGCGGCATTGTCCCAATCCCGCTGGTTTTTTGGTTATAACTTTTGATGTAGAAGAGATATTTCAATGTGGCTTGTTTCATTGCATTCCGCATAAAATTACACATCAAATGATATGCAACATGATGGTATTATTCAAAAATACCAAGATTTTAACCATTTTGGCTAGTAGTGGTGTCACCCCTACCGTGTGTGGCCCGTACCCCCTAGCAACGCCACTGTTTATTACTGACTACTTAGCTAAGAGCCAAACTGCATGTTAAATTAAACATATAATTTGACGCCAGGCTTTTCTTTTTCTTTTACTTTTTTACACTTAAATACATGTCAAAATAAGTGAGGGATTAATATCAAAATTGTGGCAGAAGGGTGGAGAATTTACTATTTTTACCCTGTTGCATTTTTTATCTAGATCACCTCTGATGAATGGTATTTCCTTCAAGGTGGAAGCTGGCCTTGGCACCATCGGGAGCTTCTTCCAGGGGAAATATCAGTACTATGCAGTATTTTAAATCAGATGTGGAGTGAGGGTTAGGGTTGAAGCTGCAGTTCCCTTGCATGGTTTCAATCCTAATCTATGTCTCTTTCTTACTCTCAGTCACACAGACACAGACACACAGACACACAGACACAGACACACACATCCCATGGCTGTTAATTAACTTTGAGGGGAAAACACACTTGAATGAACAAACTACATATTTAATGTAAGAAGCCTTACACTTCTTAAGCTCTCTGATTACTCAAGCAAAGCATACCACGTTAGTCTGTCTGCCAGATAACTCTTGCATGTCTGTCATGGAACCTCTCTGTATTGCAAATGATTTTGGGAAAAATTATAGATTGCACACATAGGGTTTGTACAAGATGCTTGTCTGACCCACAGCAACCCACTGTTGCTTTGTGTGAATGAAGAGTGGGCCCTAGAACACGATCAATACTTGCTTCCTATTCAAGAAGCCCAGGCAAGCCAGAGTTCCTACACTGTGCTAGGACATTCACTTCTAATGTGTGTTGACATCCCTGATTGATTGCCTGCAGTTGTATTTCCAGAATTTTTCAGATTCCTAAGACCTTTGTGCAGTTTCTCTCATATTCATTCCTGCTGACAAGCTCTAGTCTAGTAATAGCTTATTAATTTTCAGATACTGACTGAAATCCAGGTAAGCTTTCATCCCATATACCTCCTTTCCTCATAATCAGGCTTCATTGCGGTACTGGGGATACTTCATTTTATCACTGAAGAACTTTTTTGATGTTCCTAGAATTTCTTTCTACTGTTGCTGGAGTCCTCCCTATTTTTTTTTTTTTTAGTTCATCCTGAGATTATCTGATTTATGCCAAGAATGCTACTATCCCTTCTTCCTTGGCTGAACCCCTTGGCAGTGGTGGAGGGAGATCTTACTTTTTACATGTGTTTCAGTTCCTACTTCTTCATAGTGTGAAATTTTAGGTACTCTTCACAGATGAAATTCCTTTGAAGAAGGATCCAATGGAGATGAATGGCATCTTTGCAGCAACATGTTTGTTTACACATGTACATGCTGAGAACATTGTATAGAGTGCCACAATCGGTTTCTCCAAATCCAAACCAGATCTTAGCACAACCATAATATGAAGTTCTGGTTCATTCATTGTGTTAGCATTCTTTTGCCCACATACATTAGCAGACTACATAAAAACCTAGAAAAGGGACTCTTCTTTACTTAAACAAAAGACCAATATATTCCTGAAGAGAGGAAAGAAAGAGCATGCAATCTTCTAAATTGAAGGCTCTTCCCCAAACATTTAATTTATTGAAATTATGGAAGGATGGAGAATGTCTATGTAATAAAATTGCATTTAAATACTAATAAAAATGTTGAAACTACGTAGATGGGGGTGCAATTGAGCAGGGGATGGCTATGGGAGGGGGTGGATCCAGTGGTGATGGCACATGCCTGATCCTACCCTCCATTTTTGCTGTCTCCCCACCCCTGTCCTTTAGACCTGTGCAAGTGAAATCTCTAACATGGGTCTGAGTTAGACCCATTGTGGGTCAGGAGGTTTTTGCAGGGGTAAGGGGATCACATATGTTGTTCCCGCTGGATTTAGGATTGGAGAGCTTCATTGGAACGTCAGAGGTGCAAAAACTCCATTCACATTTAAGAAGTACCTAACACCAAGTACAAGTGTTTAGATGAATTTCTCCTGCCTGCTTTGAATTAAAAGGAATAAACAAAAATAATTTATTGACCAAGTAACAGTAGGATGGGGCTAGGATTTTTATTTTTCAAAGATTAAAGTTGATCTATAACTCAAATGTTTACAAGGTGAAGGCACCTTGTTTGAGCAATATAATAAGCAAGATGTCAGTAACACCTTACCTTGGACTGGTGTTACTTCTTATAGAAATATTTGGCCTTCAACAACAATTTCTTATGCAGTAATAGTTTAAAAAAATAAGATATGTGACTAGAGGTCTCTCTGCAGATGCACCAATCGCCATTAACCATGCAGCTTTCCCTAACTAGATGAGAGAAGATCACCTTTCTTTGCTTTCCCTTTCATCTCATATCATCCATCGCCCATTGACTCATGATCCAAAAGGAATGAAAGTGCAGTCCATCTGCAGTCAAAGAATTGAAGACCTAGGCCAACGCATCCCCATTCAGATGTTAAGCATTCCTCCAACAACTTGTGTCCTTTGGATATTGCCCCTTGAGCCATACCTGCAGCCATACTCTGCAGGTACTCTGAGCCATACTTTGCCATGTCAGAGTTGCAGTGATGTTCTGTGCCTGCAGGTTGGCAGGATGGTTTAAATATTCTTCACCTGCAGACATGTGTGTGATCATTCTACTACTTTGTAAGAAGAAATGTAGCATTGTTTCTCATGCTTAAAGGACTGCAATGTGGGTAAGGCAACTACGGCTTTAAGGATACAAATAGGACCAGGAACCTCCCTTCCAAGGAATACATGGCTGGTTTACATTTACAGTGCCTCCCTCCCACAAGCCCATTGTCAATCTGTAGGTGCATTACTGGACCAGATGTCCACAGCACTCTCATAGAACAGCTTGTTGGAAGATCTAGGGCCAGGGTGGTGTAGTGGTTTGGGAGGTAGACCTGGAAGACCCAGGTTCAAATCCCCTCTCAGCCACGAAGCTTCCTGGGTGACCACTTTCTCTCAGCTTCACCTACCTGACAGGGTTGTTTGAGAATAAATGGAGGGGAGCAGCTGTGTACACCGCCCTGAGCTCTTTGGAGGAAGGGTGGTATAAAAAAAACGTGCAAAATAGAGGGAGAACTGCATGTGGTCACTGCAATTTGCAGGATCACAAGAACCCAAAACAGGATTGTCACTGCTATGCAGATTATGGTGACCATATATGCAGCCCCCTCGCATAGGTGGTAATTGGAAATTGTACTTCCATATTATCTCCACCCAGCAGCAGGTGTCACATGTTCCTGGTTACTTGTCTGGGAACTGCTATACATGTTAAACAGCCCTCATGGAGGACGGAAAAGATGTGGTAACAATATGTAATCCAGTTAAGAAGGGTTATTCAAGTTATTGCACCTAGATGACTATAATGCTTTGTGATATTATACATAATGAGAAAAGGGGGAGAGGGTTGAAATATTAGTTTCACATTTTCATGTGCAACATGTCCTCATTTACACTAGGATCCTTTATTTTATTTTTTTTGAAGCACAGTACCCCTCCGTAAATGTGTTCAGCAGTGTGATCCATGATTAAAGTGGATTGTGAATGTCAGCAGAACATCCAAATGTACTACTTGTACCTCAATTTAGTGAAAAATATGGACAAAATGTCATTGTGACACACTGTGCCTCTTCATTCATTCACACATTTTTATAGTAGGTTATTAGAAGTTGGTGCACAGTATTTTATTTTCTGCCTCCCTTCCTCAACTGCTTTGTTATATTGTAATATAACTCATTTGGGTTTTATGGAGTATTCAAAACCTTCCTTCAACCTTAACAGAGTTTCAGTTTGTAAGTGGTTTCCCTCTAATTATTTTATTACTTTTATTTCATTGATCAGTTTTGAATAACTCTTTCCCATCATTATTTATGCTGTTCATCACTGCTTAATTTTATTGAGTTCGAACTGGAGGCTCTCCTTTCTAAAACTGTATAAGTACTTGTATCTCCCAAGATATCATTGTTTTTGTTTTGTTTGTTTTCAGAAATGTATTAAGAACAAACAAACAATAGAAGTGCAACTAACAGGGAAGCGAAAGTACCTGGAAATTTTGTTTCAAGAACAAATTTGAGGATTCCTGTTGTTAATCATTAATCATTAATCTGCCATTAAAAATAATAAACAACCATTGTAACAATAAGTTTGCAATAGTATTCTACATCATATTGATTATGACTAGAAAGGCAGTGATATATAAATAGGAAGGGTGTTCATGTATATCTGTGAAGATGGTCTAGTAGATCAGTCAAACATTTATTTTTAAACCAATCTCGAGTTAGACACAAATATTAATGATGTGACATTAGATTGCATTTAAACTCCCACATTTACCGCAACTGAAATAGTTTATGGTCTGTATTGAGCTATACCTCAAATTCTGTTTTACCTACAGCTGAATGTGGAGCCTCTGCAACAAATAATGAAGGAATTTTGCTGTCCCCCAATTACCCACTCAACTATGAGAACAACCATGAATGTATTTACAGCATTCAAGTGCAAGCTGGGAAGGGAATCAATATTTCTGCCAGAACATTTCATTTAGCACAAGGAGATGTTCTTAAGGTATGTTGCAATTTTGGGGTACATTATCTCAAAACATCTGGCATACATCAGTTTACTACAATGCAGTTTGAGGAGCTATGCATTTTACCCTCACAGCTACATATAATTGTATTTATAGTGCAGGAAGCATGCAGGAAGTTAGTAGGAAGGAAAACATTAGCATGCAGGAAGCATCCGGCTGGTGTCTTCTTTGGGAGTGCAAGGGTAAATAGAATGCCAGAAGCAGAGGAGTGGCAGCAAGCTGCAAGTATCTGGTCAGACCCCTGAGGCATCTGGTGGGCCACTGTGAGATACAGGAAGCTGGACTAGATGGACCCTGGGCTTCATCCATCAGGGCTCTTCTTATAGTCTCATGTTCTTAGTATTGGGCAGATATCCCCCTGCCCAAAACTTTCTATTTCATCTGTGTCCAGTGTTATGATCTGAAAATAGTATACCCCTGTAGTCAGAAGCAGAGCTTTCCTGATTATCTTGATTTTTAAATAATATGCCCTGTTGGTTTTTAGCTATTCACTTCCTCTAGCACAGTGGTTCCCAACCTGGGGTATGTGTACCCCCAAGGGTATTTGCCAGGACCTTTAGGGGTACTTGAAAAAGAATTGAATAATGTGGGAAAAGGCAAGTATCTATTAAAATATCTTGCAAGGCTGGCAAGGCAGGAAGGAAGGCAGCTAGCTGGCAGTGAAAACCTCACCAGCTGCTAGTTTCTGGTCATCAATTCATGTATTATCAGATATGGATCAGTAGTTGAAAACATACATTTGAAATAACAGCAACTACAGTAATTACAAACATTTTACTAATATGAGAAGTACAGTTTATGGAAATAGGCTGCCAAGGGGTAGAAGTGGAAAAAATGCTGGGAACCACTGCTCTAGCAGAATGTAACACATCCAATATTAGAAGATATCCAGAATAGGGACTATAAGAGATATAGGCATATAGAAAAAGGTTCAATTGTGAAGAAACTGAATAACTAAAAAGCTGCCGTTCACTGAGCTATTTTTTTGTCCAGTTAACCCACTCCACTCTGATTGGAAGAAGCTATCCAGCTTATATGTATTTTCTGGCTTTAGTTAAAAGAATGAGATTCTTTTCACTAGAGAGGTCAGTGAACCAGAATTATCGTACATACAATGTCTGTCCTCCTACCACTGAGCTATAGCTTCTTACCAGTAGAACAGGCTATGTGTAAAGTAAATGTGTAAAGAGAAAAAAAAAACTGAATAGCAAATGGACATTCCAAAGGATTTAGATAATCATTAATGGAAAAACAATTCATTCAGATGTCTTGTGTAGCTTTCTATTGACTGGTGGCACAGGTCCTGTCCTTTAGTAATACACAGTATTTGGAGCAGTTGTTGTAGGTACACAGAGTCCTTTGTGACAGCGGGCTGCCAACAGAGTTTCAGGGCCCTTTCCAGTGCTGTCTACACCCGTTGGAGCAGTTGAGGCAGCTGTGGGGGCAGGGAGGGGTAAAAGGGGCCGGGAGTGGGCATGATGGGGTAGGGAGGCTGCAGAAGGAAGTGGATCTGGCACTGAAGGTATGCACTGAATCCTATCCCTATCAGCAGTGGCCTCCCATCCTCTTTCTGTCCTTGCACTAGTGAAGTAAGATGAGACCCATTGCAGGTCAAGGGTTTATGCAGGAGTAAGGGGATTTAGGGCCTGTTCCAGAGCCTGGCATGACAGCTTGCTGCTGGCAAGTACTGTCACAAATGTGCATGTTTGCAAGCCTTACCACAGGTCCAGCACTGGAATTAGCCCAGTGCGAGCCCATGCTGGGCCAGCATTCTGCCACCCGGCGCTCATTTGGACCACAGGGCAGTGGAAGGTTGAGTAGGGGCATGGGGTGAGTCATTCCAGGGCAGGGAGGAGGTGGGGGAGGGAGGGGGCAGGACCGGCAGAGCTTAACTCCACCGAATCCTGAATCCTGTGTCAGGCTGCATGGCCTGACATGAGACTCCTTGATTCTGCACCTACACAAGACACACCACAGAATCTAGTCGCCCCATTGCAGGGCTACTTTCCTTACCCAGGGGAAGGGGACGAATGCCCTCTTCCTCCAAGGACCTGCCACGGGCTGCCTGGCACGCGTTGGATGCTGCAGTACCAATTTTGGCACCACCACAGCCTCATGCGCCAGGCAGCTCAGGATAGGGCTGGTCATCCTCTATCCCTGCTGAAGCCTCCCGATCCACTCCCCCACCCCCTCCATGATACAACATGTCCATTTTTGGCATGGCTTCACCAGCAGGTGGGAGGATAGGGTTGGGTTCTTCGTTTACTTGGGTTGAGAGAGTGCTGGAGGGTTCTGCTGTTTTGTAATACAGGTTGAGACTAATTATTCACGTGGGTTCCGTTCCAAGCACTCACCTGGATGGCAAAAAATGCACTATAGCAAATCAATTTAAAAAACAAAGTTTCTTTACTCAGGTGATTTAAAAACAGCCTTGCTGACCTTTGTGATGTAAGATAAGAGTCCTTAACAAGACAATCCATCAATCAGTCCTCCTCCAAGAGTTTACAAAGAGCTGAGAGCTTACACTCAGCCCCTCCCTTCTCCAATGCAAAGGGATTACCTTTCTTTCACATGCTCAGGGGGAAGGGAGGGGTCCACTGGGGAGAGAAGGATTGATGGATTGTCAGCCAGCTGCCCCCCCTCTCTCATTAAGGAGGCTATTGTTATAGGACTCTTCAGTTTTTTAAACTGATTTTAAAGGGATGCATTTTTCCCCTTCTCCAGGGATCAGCACATTCCTTCTCATTTGCAGTGGCCATTCGTGTTGGGTCAAATCTTTGTATAAAAAATCCGCGTATAAATAGGCTGGACCTGTATCTGTTTATTTGCAATAGCTGAGCAGGGGGAGCAGGCAGCCAACCAGACATATGGTAGTTCCTTTTTGCTAGCTAGCTCCCAACATTCTGATCTTTCCCTTTCTCTGGCCAAATACAACCCGCCAAAATGTTTCGTGTCCTGTCCAGACATGTGGAGTGCATAACTTGCATTTCTGGATGACATTGGGTCAAACTGCTAATCAACTGCCATCTAATCAACATTCATTGTTAATGACCAAGCCACTCAATAGGGCTGTTTAGCTGGCTAACATTTTCATGAAAACTTCATAGTGTCAGTGTTCCTTGCCCAGAATTTATTTGCATTGGAATGCAATTTCCCACATGCACACACATACACCCCCCCATCTTGCTTTGTTTTATTTCTTCAGCTTTACCTATGCAGTGTTTTGCTTCAGTTTTACAGCAACTGTTACCCTGCACATGCCCGATCTCGTCTGATCTTGGAAGCTAAGCAGGGTCAGGCCTGGTTAGTACTTGGATGGGAGACCGCCTGGGAATACTGGGTACTGTAGGCTTATACCATAGTCTTTCGAGACTGACGGTTACCAACCACTCTGAATATTCATTTGCCAACAAGCATATGCTATTGAGAGGGCAAATCTAACCCCTGGCTCAGAGTGTTGCAAACATGCCATAAAGCACATTTGCGACTACTTGTGAGCCAGCAGCGCCAGCTCAAAGGCCTGTGCTGGCCCATTGGTGCTGCATCCAAGAGCAGTACTGGCTGGAGCAGGTAATGTTGGGCCAGCTGGTGCAGAGGCGTGGGGAGGGAGGCGGGGAGGGAGTGTTTCTGGGCTGAGGCAGGGCAGACTGGGCCCAGGAGGGGTAAGATTCGTAGAGCAGTCCTTCACCTTGTCCTAGTCCTCCTGTTATCCTGCCCAGCATTACACCGGGCTTCCTGGATTTGGCCAGCTAAATAGCCGGCATGGATCCAAGATACCCCATAGAGGGCTTTACTTGGGGTAAGGGGAAATATTTTTTTCTTGGAGACCTCTAGCCATCTTCTAACCTGTGCTGGATCCTGTGCAGGCCATGCAACCTGGCTCTGCCAGAACAGGTTAGAATTGGGCTGTAAGTTCCCCAAAGTAAGTCTTTTTCAATTAGGATTCCCTTTAAAAATATTTCAGAAACAGTTTACTTTCTGACTGCATCTAAAGTCTAGACCTTACCATTATTTCAAATGGCTTTATTTTTAAATTAAACCTAGCAGACAATTCACTTTTTGCTTCTTTTAGCTAATTTCTTGTCATTGATAAGCTATAAAGTAATTTCAGAGGACATAATCTTCACCTCTCACTTTCTTCAGCCATATAGCCTCTATTTTTCACATGACCACTCCACATTTCAATAGACCTTGATGTGGATACTAAACTATATTTAGGAAATGACTGTACTTTGAGACCGAGTTTAGTCTTGCTCAGATCTAGGCCAGAGGCCACCATTAAGTCAAATGCTTGCAACGGTTTGTTCAATTGTTATTTCAGTAAAATAACTGAGAACAGTCTAACCGGTTAAAATTAATGTCAAGTCACAAAAACAATATTCAGAATTTATTGTGTGATACGAACACCCTATCCTTGCTTATGAAGAGGAATGAGGAGTGTATGAACCTGAAAACTTGTGTGCTAAACAAGTGGTTTTATCATGGTTAGCATCACATTTGAACTCTCCCTATGGGTGAGAAATGCAAAACTCATCACTGGGGATGGCTGGTCCTGTGATGAATGCAAAATTTCTTCTTTATTATTATTATTATTATTTTTTCTACTTTTTAGTTATTTTATTATATTTATTATATTTTAGTTTTGTTATATGCCCTGCAGCTTTTCTAAAGCATGTGTCAGATACAAATGGCAGAAACCTAAATAGGTATGTAAGTCAAATCTGAATGTGCTCTTTGATAGAGCTAGCAAATAGCAGCACCAGACAGAGAGGACTTTCATAACAAAATCAGTGTTTCCTAAACCATCATTAAGGGAATCACTGAGCTCAATGGGATGCATGAGGGACAGGGACAGGGTGTCATGGGGATGACAAAATGGGATGGGGGGAAGAATGGAGAAGTTTCTGGGTGGGCAGAGGGGTGAGCTGGAGGCAAGAGAGCAAGGGGTGAATTTTGGCAGCAGTGGCATGCGTCAGATCCTAACCCTATTCCCTGTTCCTCTCCATTACACTCCTCGGACTTGCACCAGCAAAATAGCTGGTGCAGATCCAAAGAAATGCAAGAAAACTCACCAGGTAAGTATATATAGGATTGCAGCCATGGTTTATTTTTAGCAAAGAGTAGGTTAGGATAGCAGCCAATCCTTAGTAGCAGTGCACATGCTTTGCATGCATGCATCATGTTTCAGGTTCCGTTTAGAGCATTTGTATAGTTAATAAATTTACATCTAGCACTTCAGACTTCTTAAGGTGGCACAGAAAAATTAGAAATACACAAAAAATAACAGCATAATATGTTGTCTAAAAAAGAAATTTAGCAAAAACAGCAACAACAAAAATGAACAAAGCAAGGAACCTACTGAGGTCAATGGGCGCTCTTGGCTAGGCATTCTGTTCCAACCGTGGCCAATGTAACTTCCAAGAAGCCTGCAAGCCAGGCATGAGAATAGCTGTTCTCCCTGATTTTCCATGATCAGGTTTCTAGGATTGTGGATCCGATTGTTCATCTCAGCCTTTAAATATGGAGATCTCATTATTTTTCATTACTTTTATTTCATTACTTAAATATGGAGATTTCATTACCATTGACAGATGATGATGATTTTCTAAGGTTACCTAGTACCTGGGAAACTACCTAGCTAGGAGGACCCTTCAGAACAAAACCTATGCCTGTAAGTCTTCATAGAAAGGGATTGCTTGTTGAGTTTCACCAACACAAGACAGAGTTGGGCTAAGAAAGAGGCTGACAGTCTGCCATGCCAACCCCTGGACTAGAGGTAGAGAGACAGGCAGAAGGAAGTGGGGGCACCTGTGCCTGATCATTTTCTTCTTGGTCTCCTCCTCAGGTTAGAAGGACTACTGGTTCAAGTGCAGACGTAATTGTTGGTTGGCAACCTTCAGTCTTGAAAGACTATGGTATAAGCCTACAGCACCCGGTATTCCCAGGCGGTCTCCCATCCAAGTACTAACCAGGCCTGACCCTGCTTAGCTTCCGAGATCAGACGAGATCAGGCATGTGCAGGGTAACAGTTGCTGCTGTAGATGTAATTGTTATTAATGATTTTAAGAATTAGATAACACACCCCACATTAATTCAAATGCAGTTCAGTTCCCAAGTAGAACTTAAGATCTGAATCTGGCTCAAATTGCATCTGAAATGTTTCCTTTATACTAGCATCATTTCAAGATTACCTCCAAAAAAGAGAGTGAGGGAACTCGTTTAGAAAGATGGAAAGTAAAAATATATACATAGCATTTGCTTCCAATTTACACGTAGCTTAAATTATCCTTCTGACGTACAACTCCAATTATTCTGTTTATTCCATTGTGAACTTTTTTATACTACTGATATCAATGTGTTATTTTTTTTTAGCAAGATCATGCAAAGATTGCTTTCATATTCATATCTGGAAAGAGATTTCATTTTTACATGCCACTTCTGGTGGCGTGACTGGTGCAGAAATGGATATGCCAAATAATTGGTAGTACATATGTGCAAATGTCACTACTGGTAATGGCAAAGTAAACACAGATGTTTAACAACTCTGCTGTATACTACAATGAAAGATATGCCCCTAGCTATAGTCACACTTTCCCTTCTTTAAAATCCATAGGAAACTGGCTCAGTTTGAAAAGAGCCAGTTTATGTTTATAAGACAACACTCTCTGTTAGCAAAAACAAGGAGATTGAGCAGACCCAAACTGTCCCATAATTGAAATACGGAACCTCGTGTTCCTTTCCTAGGTTATAACTCTTTAATTTGTCCAAGGCCAATTTGTTTTACAGATATATGATGGACGGGATAATACAGTACACATGCTGGGGGCATTTACCGGAGCTTCACTGCGAGGACTGACACTGAGTAGTACTTCAAATCATCTTTGGCTTGAATTTAATTCGGATTCGGAGGGAACCGATGAAGGCTTTCAACTTGTTTATACCAGTATGTATTTTGGGAAGTAGAGCAACAAAAGAACAAGTCATTTATTTACTTTGATACAATAATTTTTACTGAAATTTTAGAAGCATACTAAGCAGAGTCATAGCACGGCTAAGATCATTTAACAAGGGCTTAAAAAAAGACAGATAATTTATTCTATGTGTGTGATGAGTAGATTTTATAATTACATTGTAGTAAACTTGGTTATGACACAGTTTTGAAGCAAAAGTTATTATCTTTCCACATTTTAATATAATGTTTATTCTGAGTTATTGAAAATTGTGATTACATGTTATACAACCAGCAATTGTTAGCAAAATGTTGTCAGATTAAATGGTAATGATCTTTTGAAATGTGGAGAGGGGAAAAAAAATGTTGGTGTTGATCTTCTGATGCATTACATAGAATCATAAGTGTTAAGAGTTTGAAGGGATGTTGAAGGTCATCTAGTCCAACTCCCTACTCAGGACAGGTGACTGCTACTAGCACATGATCACCCATCAACTGCTTTATAACACACACACACACACACACACACACACACACACACTTCAATGGGGAGGAGCCAACAACTGCAGACTGTTCCAGTACCAGACAGGTCTTACAGTTAAGAAATTCTTCCTCACATCTAGCCTAAACCTGCTCCCCTATATTTTCAACCTACTGGTTCTAGTCCTGCCATCAGGAACCACAGAAAGCAAGCCCTTCTTCCTTCATCTGTGTGTCAGCTCTTCAAATGTTTGAAAACAATTATCAGGTCTCCCCTATAGTCTTCTCCAAGCTAAGCATACTTAGGTCTTTTAACCTTGCCTCATAGATATTGGTTTCTAGACCCCTTACCATCTTACAGTGCAATCCTATGCATGTTTACTCAGAACTCCCATTGTTTTCAATGGAGCTTACTCCAAGGTGCAAAAGAAATGGAATGCAAGAATGGAATGGAATGAAAAAGGTGCAAAAGAGAGCGACTAAGATGATTACTGGGCTGGGGCACCTTCCTTATGAGGAAAGGCTACGGCATTTGGGCCTCTTCAGGCTAGAAAAGAGACGCCTGAGGGGGGACATGATTGAGACATACAGAATTATGCATGGGAAGGATAAAGTGGATAGAGAGATGCTCTTTACACTCTCACATAACACCAGAACCAGGGGACATCCACTAAAATTGAGTGTTGGGAGAGTTAGGACAGACAAAATAAAATATTTCTTTACTAATCGTGTGGTCGGTCTGTGGAACTCCTTGCTGCAGGATGTGGTGACGGCATCTGGCCTGGATGCCTTTAAAAGGGGATTAGACAAGTTTTCTGGAGGAAAAATTTATTATGGGTTACAAGCCATGATGTGTATGTGCAACCTCATGATTTTAGAAATGGGCTATGTCAGAATGCTAGTGCAAGGGGGGGCACTAGGATGAGGTCTCTTGTTATCTGGTGTGCTCCCTGGGGCATTTGGTGGCTGCTGTGAGATACAGGAAGCTGGCCTAAATGGGCCTATGGCCTGATCTAGTGGGACTGTTCTTATGTTGTTACATTCTTAAGGAAAGTGCATATAGAATTGCAGCCACAATTGCCCTTCTCTGAATCCACTCCAATGTTCTTCTTATGGTGTCTAAAACTAGATTCAGTATGCCAAGTGAGGGATGACTAGTGCAGTAGTAGAACTATTACTTCTCATGATGTGCATTCTGTGCATCTGAAATCCAGTTCACAGTAATACATGTACTTCTTTTGCAGCCACATCTCATTGTTAGCTCATGTTCAGCTCGTGTTCCAATAACAGCCCAATCCTATTGGGCACAAATGCTGATGGAACAAACATTCTGCCAGCAGCTGTTGCCATATAGCAGTTGCAAAAGGGTCTCCACCAGTGCACAAAGCTACGTGCTGTGAAAGTGCTGGTGGGGAGGCCACAGTGGCCTCACACATAGCTATGGTGACACAGGTTGGACAGCAGGGGAGGCAAAGCAGGGAGGACAGTGGAAGTGGGTGGTGATGGGGGCAGGGAGGAGAGCTTCAATGAGGCTTGTGTCTGGGAAAAGGGTGGGTTTGACAGCATTGACCATGGGGGATGACAACTGTAAAACACCTTCTTCTTTTAAACACATGCTTCTGCCAAGTTAGATTCCCCCCAACCTGTACTTTTATCTCCTGGCAGGCACCTAGCATCAAGTGCACGTATGCAAATTTGTGTCACCTGCATGCCTTAAATCAAAACGAAATAAACAGAGATAAAATATTGATCAATTAACAGGACGAATTCATTAAACAAAGACTCTGGCCAAACATAGTTGCTGCAAATCAACAAACAGACAATCTGATAGATAGTTTCCATGCATGGATTGTGTTGCTAGATGTGATCTATATGTGCAAAATAGTGGAGTAGAAGACCTTGCATCCAGTTCTGTGGTTCTGATGGCTTGCTGATTCTTTCTGTATTGGTTCCATGGGTATGTGAAAGATGTTGGCAGGATTAGATTTGATAAAATTACAGGCATGTCCTGGTATCGACAACAGAACATCTGGAACAGAACCAATGGAATGGAACCCCCGGCAGTTACCTGAAACCGTGGATTCCGCACCCCTGTCCTCTGGAGGCAAGGGAATCTGTTTTCCCATCCTCTTCAGAGGCTTTTCTGAGCCCCACAGAGGCCATGTGTTTCCGCCTATGACCTCTGCAGGCTTCAGAATACCTGTGGCAAATACCTACAGAATACAGAGGAAAAATGGTCATTTCTAGTTTTTGGCAAAACCAGAAGTGATGTTTTTCAGACTTTATAGGGCATTATGAAGGCCAGGGAAGCCCTTCATCTTCAGAGGGTGCGGGGATGGTGCAGGGAGCCTTCCCACATCCACGAATAAGTGAGTCCACAGATATGGGATCCGTGAATATGGGGGACTCTGATTGCCTATTCCTAGGGCATTGAATCCAGAACCCACCTCTGCTCTTCTAATTGCTGATCATCGTTGTCAACACTGACAATACCAGCCCTCTGTTCATCAGATAATTATGTGCAGCAAGTTTGACAGCATCCTTTTGTTGCATATTAGGATGTCTAGATTGAGCCACCGTTTAATAAAAATACTTCGCATTTTTATAACAATTTTACATGAAATCTCTTCACCTTTGATGTCAGATTTATGACAATCTTGATGTAATATTTATGACAACTCTGTTAAGGTTCAATATTATTAACTCCATATTACAGATTGAAAACTGAGGCTGAGAAAGAATTGCTTGCCCAGGGCCACTTAGTGAGGGCATGGCAGAGGCTAGATTCAGGCTAGATGGGGAAGTTCTCATTTGCAGCTCCGTTTCTTAGTTACTATACTACACCAATTCTCAGTTTACAAACTACAGCCCTATCCTTCATACAGAAGAGTTTACAACAACAGAACAGTGTTGTATGCTCTATTAGCAACCATTTTGCACTATAACTGCGCCACCAGACCCCACTGCACCGACTGGACTAGGTAAGGCAGTGTTGGGGAAGAGGCTGTGGGCAGGGAGAGGGGAGGAGTGAAGGGCGGGGTGAATCCTTCTTCAATAGGACCAAGAATCTTTTTCCTCTCTTGTGAATATTTGGTACTATAATGCCACATACATGATATGTTTCAGTTTAATCAGCCTAGCTAGAATGTGACTTCTGAATTGCAAGCCATGCTCTTCAGTCAAAAGCAGTTTTGCTAACACTGCTGATTTTGCTTTTTTACAGGTTTTGAGCTTTCTCATTGTGAGGATCCAGGTGTGCCACAATTTGGATACAAGATAAGCGATCAAGGCCATTTCGCTGGCAGCACCATCATATATGGATGCAATCCAGGTTACACGCTCCATGGAAGTAGCCTTCTAAAGTGTATGACAGGAGAAAGAAGGGCTTGGGATTATCCTCTGCCATCTTGTATCGGTAGTAGATTTTTTTTATAGTTTGAATGAACGTATTCCACTTTTTAAAGAAAATTGGAAATTTAGTTACTAGTTTGTCAAGTGATTTATTACTTACATTTGTGCAACCAGGAACAGAATATATTTATTTATTTATTTATTCAGCTATTTATATATCACCTTTCTTTGGTCGTCAGATTTCTCTTCAGACTTTAATCCTAGGCAGTTTACATAGGCAGGCTGTTCTAAACCCCCGTAGGGATTTTTACAATTGAATAGTTCTAGGCTTTCATAGAACTCCTCCTTCCAGCTGAATTCCTTCCCAGTCTGGCCTCTCTCTGGCCCTTCGCCTCCCACGCTCCACTTGACAGCAACTCCTCTCTGCCACCAAGGGTCAGCTCATCAGTATATCAGCATGTCATCAGTTCTCGGGTACTTCTGGTTGTTTTGAACTGGCAGCCTCAGATCTTCAGGCATACAAGGCGGCAGCTCTACCAACTGAGCCAGACCAGCCACAGATCTTCCTCATGAATATTGCCTTCTGCCAGTCCCCAGATATCTCACAAGATGTTGTGAGTCAGCATCTGTAGGCATACCTTGCACTTGAATTTAGATGTGCAGGCTAGCAGATACCTTCCCCATATTTTACTAATGCCATTCATAATATATTGTGTAATATATGTAGCATGTGCTAAGCAGAATGTTCTTCTTTCCTATTTTCTTTCTCTCTTTTTTTTTTTTTTTTAGATTTTGTTTTCATTTTCAAAAACCAGGAATATGGCTTTGTACTTCTCTGTGTGCAATCTCAAAAAATGCCACTGCAGGAGCTCACTTTGTGCAGTAACCAACTTCTTAGCTTATGCAACATAATGGTTAATCCAGTCCTGACTGTGTCTTGCTTACTTTTAAAATAATAAATAGTGAGAAAAAAAGATTTACTGTGAGAAAGGAACAAGATGCAAAATGCAAATATTAACAAAAACTTCCACTTTGCTTTCACCAGCTGAATGTGGAGGTCGATTTAAGGGAGAATCATCAGGCAGAATCTTATCTCCAGGCTATCCTTTTCCATATGACAATAATCTGCGTTGTATGTGGATGATTGAAGTTGATCCAGGAAATATTGTCAGGTATGCAAGTATGTAAACAAAAGCTGTCCTGAGTGGTTAACTAGTAATTTGACACACTGTGTGCATTTACTAGTTTAACCCATTTCTGCCCCAGCCCACAGGTGTACACATTTGATCCCTGTTGCATATATGCAACGTTGGGCAGAAATGGCTTAAGGCTATAATTTCTATCCACACTTACCTGTTAGTAAATCCCACTGAATACAGTGAGTCTTGAGTAAACATCCATAGGCTTGCACTGTAAATCTTGTAGTTGAGAAGTCACGAGGACCACAATGAATTGTAGAAATCTTTATCTACATTTATAGAGGTGAATATATAAACGTGGCTGGTCCGTGCATTTGAAAAGTAGACAGCGTTGGGCACTGTTCATTTAGAAGACTTAGGTGGGCTACACGCCATGTATTCTTTCACTTTGTCCCTTTCACTTAGTTTCTATTTCTTCCCTTTTTTTCTTCAGCTAAAGAGCTGTAAAACAAATCTTTTGGTTACTTTGCAACCTCTCCTGTAGGTCTCATAAATCTGATAACTTAAGCACAACTAAATAACCTATTTCAGTTTTTTTGTAATCAGTTACATTTCAATTACTTTGTCCCTCTCTGTCCCACACTGTTAATGAAAATCTGGTGTGTGCCTGTAAAATATATACATGCCTTAGCTTTCTAGTATCCAGGAGCCAGGCCCATGGCATAATGACTGGCCTGACTCCTGGGTAGTAGGAAACCAAGAGCCCAATCCTGAGCTCAGCACACTGGCTCACCACTGGCGTGCAATGTCACAAACGTGCTGTAAGGCACGTTTGCAAGCCCTAGCACTGGTGCTCTGCCGGTGGTAGCCCAGTGCCAGTCGGCCCACTCTACTACCAGTCAGTGCTGGGCTACCACCGGGCGAGCGCCAGAGCTCCACTGCTTGGCAGTTGTGTGGACTGCCGAGCAGCGGTGAGGTAGGTGGAGGAGGGGAGGAGATGTTTTGGGGCAGGGGGAGGCGGAGAGGGCGGGGAGGAGGTGTTCCGGGGAGAGAGCAGGGCACACCGCCTGACATGGAGGCTCTTGATTCTCCACTGACCTTTGGCCTCATCCTTCTCCTGAGGAGCTGTCGGTGGCTGCCTGGAGTGCACTGGATGCGGCGGCAGCCATTTTTGACGCTGCTGCAGCCCCGCCTCCCAGCTCAGGATTGGGCTGTAAGGCACTGGGGCCTAACCCCAGCTTTACGGGCTAGATTCTGCCTGGTTGCAGTATCTAATGTATAATTTGTCAAAAACATAGATTTACTTGAAAGTTTTTAATTGTAATTAGACGTAATGTGAAATGATTAATCACTGGTGTTTTTAACAGCCTTCAGTTCCTTGCATTTGATACCGAAGCATCACATGATATACTACGGGTCTGGGATGGTTCACCTGAAAATGACATGCTGTTAAAAGAAATTAGTGGCTCTCTTATTCCAGAAGGCATTCACAGCACCCTCAATGTAGTTACAATCCAATTTGACACAGACTTCTATATCAGCAAATCTGGATTTGCCATTCAGTTTTCAAGTAAGTTAATATATACATATGCCTCTAGAGTGGTACTATTTCCTAATCTGAATTTTGCTTATTCGTGTCTTGAAGTTGATGGCAGAATTCCCATGAGTTCAAACTGATGCAGGATAATCCTCAACTTAATTAATTAATTGAGCTTTGTTGTCATTGTGACAATTACATTACTGAAACAAATTCATAATTATTGATATTTTGTAAAATGCTAGGAGGGTGTAATAAGCATCTAGAGAACCATTATAGTTGAGAACTTTTTAAAAATGTTAATTTTAAATGGACCATCTAGGGAAATGAAGGCAAGAACATTGATAACTGATCTGACAGAAAGAGAAATAGAGGGAAGGGCTCTCAAAAGTAATACAAAATAGAAGAGTAGCAGGGTTTGTTCCAGGCATGAACTCTGTAGCTAAGAATAGGAGAAACTCTCTCTCTCTCTCTCTGGTGTGTGTGTGTGTGTGTGTGTGTGAGAGAGAGAGAGAGAGAGAGAGAGAGAGTTCTCCCAAAGCTATTTACTAACAGTGTAAATCAGTAGTTGTAAACAGTCATTTGCAGAGTTAAGATGACAAGGTAAGCTCTGCTCAGGCAACAGTGCTTATTAGTTCCCATTGCAAATGCCTCATGGCAGGGGAACCTCCTACCTTGCTGTAGATATGGGAAATGACCTGTTGCCTAATCTAAACAGGATCATAGTTGTGCTATTGTGTGGTTTAACAACAAAAAATATTGAATTAGTATTGGCAATACCTGGATTCAAATCTCCGTTCAGGTATGAATTGTTCTGAGTGCTACTAGACTCTTAGACTAAGGCTGCGATCCTATGCACACTTTCCTGATGTATGACAATATGACACCCTATATGTAATATGCCATATAATACTGAATATGATTGTAAACATGTCAGAAAAAAAATGTTCTGCTGCAACAACAGAACTTTACACTTAGTAAATGCTTTGTATGGTATTTTATCTGACACACAGATTTTGATTACTGTTATCCTTAATCTGTGACAAGTTGGTGAATGGATTCCTAATAGTTCTTCTTAGTGATGTAGGAATTTCTGTGGTTTTTTTTTGAATGCTTACTGTGAATGTTAGCTTTGCACACTTACTGTGAATTACAAACTTCCCTTTCACTCAAATATGAAATGTAGTCCTTTGTTTTCCAATGATTGCTCTATAGAAGAAAGAAGAAATGAAAGCTTTAGTACGCAATCCTATCCAGGTGCCATTCTGTCACATTGACACCAGTGTGACATCAGTCATACCTAAAGCCCAGTCTTCAAAGGTTGGGGAACAGGGGAGGTGGCAGATTCTCAGCTGTGTCCTGCTGCAACAACCAGCAACAACACCAATGTCCCCAGCAGCCATGATGTTGCTTGGATGTGTAAGCCAGACGCGTCAGCATCGCAAGGGACTGTTGACCAAACACATGCAGTAATCACCCAGTGACTAATACAAATGTCTTCGCAGCTCAGTGGTGCAGCCACAGTGATCGCCTTGATGATCAAGCAATACCCCACAGACGCACCCTCACACCCACACACTGGACCGTGAAGCCACCACCTGCCAGGCTTCACTATGGCTCGAACCCCACTGGATGGAAGCAAGTTAAAGGCATTGCCCAGCAAAGCTAACCACACTATGCCATCCTCAGAGGGCCCTGTTGGCTAAGAACCCAGACACACCTACCTAGGCACAACCTCCTTTGTACACAAAGGGACTCTACCCCTGAAGAGACCCTTGGAAGACCAAGTTGGCAGCAGAAAACATGGCCAAGGAAACCAAGAGAGATGTGTTGCCTCCAAGACCTCTGTTCCTATAGGCAGCAATCAGAGCAGATCCCAAAAGTGCCACTGCTATCCACTAGATACCACTGTGCCCACACAATTGTAAACACAAGACACCCTGTGCCTCAGCCACATTCTGCAGGACAACTTGCCTGCCAATGGCCTTACTGCAGCTATCCACAACATTGACACCCTGGCAACTTATTGCCAGCAAAGGCCAGTTGCTTTATTAGTATGAACTTCTTGCTGCTTGAATTTGGCTGTGGAGTTCGTGAGCTAGGGTTGGAGAATGCTCTTTTATGTCACAAAGGAGTGAGGAAGTTCCAAGGATGTGGCTTTATTCATAGGGTCAAATGTGCTGTGAAAGCAAAGATGAATCCAGCCATGGAATTTTTCAAATGTCAGCAAGGCTGCCTCCAAGCTAGCCTGAGTGGGGGCAGTGGGTGTAATTGCTCTGACAATTAAAAATGTGGCTTTCCTCTCGGCCTGTGAAATCGTGAGGTCCATCAATTCTGCCTCTGTTCCTGTCCATTTTGCTCTGTTCTAGAGCTATGGCAGTTTAAAAAACACTGTTCCTTCTTTTTGTAAGAAACCTGAAGGCTCTGTCTTTCCATTTTGTAGTGAGTACTTAAAAGAGAAACATAATAACTGAACAATCTAAACTCAGTTCTCAATGACCTGATAGTCTTTTGCATGCTTTCTGGTAGATTAGAAAGTCAGATTTAACTAGCTCTTCCCAGATTTAGAGATGTCTGCTAGTTGTCTTGTATGAGAAATCTAAGAATGAGCACAACAACCTTGAGATTCAAAGTTGTCCTAAAAGAAGTCAGTCTGATATATTAGTGGGCCTTTTTGTACCACCTTAAGAAGAAATTCTAGATCCTTAGACTTATTTTTGATGAAGCAAAACTATATTTTATTAACCACAGAAAATGCTTTTATCTGACCCAAATCCTGAATCATAATATCAAAGAGGAGAAATACTCTTATACTCAATTTCTCAGAGAATTCTCTTTATCTTTCTCATTAATCCTTTCTCTTTCGTTAATCCTTTCCCTTTCATTAAATTCTTTGAAAGTTGACATCTGATCCAAATGGAGTGCAAGATAGTCAGAATGTTGCCATAGTAATCATTGGTATGATGAAGTGGCTTTTAATTGTTGACAGTCAAACTTCTTTGAAGATTTGGATTATAGCATGTATTCTACTTTCCCCTTTCCTTTTGCCAGAACAGATACACAGAGAATTATTTTGCACAGCAATATTCTTGAACCAAACTTGTACAGGAGGTTTGTACCAAGACTGTTTCCCAGATGTGTGCTACCAATAGAACAGAGTACTTTCCAGACTCTTAAAGAAACTGGTTAACAGAAATCTCAACCCAGATTCACCAGGTATACCCATATATACTTCTGAATGATCAGATGAAAACTCCTTGTGCAAATATGTGAATATTTGAACTTCGTAAGCCCAGAATCTCTGTAGTTTTCATTGTCCCTATAGCTCTATGGCTGTGGTTTTAAGAACACAAGAAGTGCCCTGTTGAATCAAACCAAGGATCCTTTTCACCCCACAGTCTCCAATCAAATGTCTCACAGAAGACTTCCAATAATTTTGCTTCCCCCCACAACTACCTCTGAACACAGAAGTTCAATGGAACCATGGTTCATAGCTAACTCTGGTCCCAGCATCAAGCTTTGCTTAACTAGGCATGACTCACTCTTGCAATCCCAACACTGGCCTCCAAATTTTATCATTTCAGATGCCTGATCTCAACTTTGAGTTCAAATAGTGATACTGACACCCTGCAATCTCCTATTTGAAAGACTTTGGATAATACAAAGTAGAGTCTGGTTAAATTATATTTATAGGAATTGCACTGTTTGTAGCCATCTAACTGACCAGATAAAATAGAGTTCAGCGCAGTGAGTACTTGCACTTTGTGAACTCAGTAGCTCCAACAGGATGCTGGCATCCACAGATAGAGAAGAGAAGAGATGAGATGCATAATGAAAAGCTTCTTCCAATGCTTTTTTTGTAGTTCATACTTGGAGAAGAGGGGGTCAATGAGCCCCTTGCCTGTGCCGTGGGTTGTGTGGGAGTGACTCACCTTGTACAATCAGTGCCTTTAGCTTTCTTTAGTTGAAAATATGGTGCTTGTTAAAAATTAGTGCCTGACCAGAGGTAATGCAGTATTGTGTATTCTGTTACAATATTTTTCTTTACAATGGAAAGAGTCACCAACAGTTCCCTCCTTCTAAAAATAAAAGCAAAACAAAATCTCTACAGGGGAAAATAAGAGCTACGTATAGAAATCAGTTTTACATATGTAACCCTCTTTCATAGATTTAGGGCGCAATTCTAAACCACTTTCAAGCACTGACATAAGGGCAATGCAACTTTGCGGTAAGGGAACAAACATTGCCATACCTTGAGGAGGCCTCCATGACTGCCCCCCAACTGCAGGATGCAGCACATGCCCCGCTGGCACAGCTATGCCAGTGCTGGAAAGTTGGTTAGGATTGCGACCTTAGTAGTGTACTGCGCATGGCTTGTGCAAGGGCACAAGAATTCAAGTATGGAGCCTCACAAACCGTTTTTATTCCACTTGTGCCATCCACCGGATGTTCTTTTTGTCCACTTTATAAGTAGACAGTCAGCCCAATTTTTCCTTCGCTGTCTGTAAAGCAGTCAGCCTGTCACAAAAGGCACTGTGACAGCGTGTGAGTTAGCATGCTACTGGGTGTACCGGCAGGAAGTCCTTGCTACCTACACCATTGGGAGAGTTCCTGTTCACAGAGTAGACAGGCTGATGGGAGAGGCGGGAGGGGGTGGCGAAAGGGCAGAACAGAGGCAGAAAGGGGGCAAAATCAGGTAGGGAGAACAGGATAATGGGGGAGAGAGAGGATCCATCATGGATGGACCGCGCCAGATCTTGTCCCCTCTGGCAGAAGCCTCCCCACCCCCTTTCCCTCCTTGGACTTGCGCTGGCAAATTTGCTGGTGAAGGTCCAAAAAGACCCGTTGTAGGTCAGGAGGCTTATGTGCAGATAAGGGGAAATAAAATCCCTTTTCCCTGCGGAAGCCACCTGCCATTCCCTCCCACCATGGATTCAGCATTAACCAGTTTGGCATGGCTAAAATGGTAGGGGGGAAGGATAAAATTGGGCTCTCAGCTGACAAATAGGATTCTGTTGAATGATGGATTATTAAGCTGTTCGTCAACAACAGAAATAGTAGAAAGCTATCCTGCAATACAATGCTGATTACACATATTCACATTTACAAAAGTTTGCATTGACTTCACTTTTTACACATTGCAAGACCTTTTATTTTACAATTGCATTGCAGGTGTGATTGCAAGGTTATAAGAGACTTTATCTGTGTTGGAATTTGTGCTTACTGCACAAGTTTTCATGGGGAGTGATGAAAGAGGCTTTGAACAGCTAATAGAAACAATGCCATTTGGCCCATGTACTAGTATATACAGTATGGCTATAAAATACTGAACACACAGAAGGTAGGCAGGCAGCCTGCAGCACTAAGAGTTTAGAATGCAGCCTAAGGCTGAAATCCTAACCTCACTTTCCTGGGAGTAAGTCCCATTGAACACAGTAGGACTTACTTCTGAGTAGACCTGGTTAGGATTGTGCCCTCAAGCTCTTAAATTTTGCTTCAAGGGACGTAAAATAAAAACCTGATATATTCATCAGTTCGTGTCATGTTTGGCAATCTCAATTATTTGAATGTGCATCAGAATATCAATTTTTGAAGCTTCTCTGGAGTAAAATGCCGAAGTTACTTTCCAAAAATATAAACAGGTTTAGTGAGTATTAGCTAGGTTAATTTTTTGAGCCAATAGAACTCAAACACATGTATCATGGTGTACTGTTGTGGGGATCTTTGACGTACTGTGCTTCCCCCTAGAAATGCCCAGTGTGTGATATGATTTTAGTCCAAATATTTAAATATGAATAAAATTGAGAAGCCATTTATCCTGGATCAAGTCTTGACAATTTCTGGTATACCTGGTGAATGAATATTGGGAAAATTCTTATGAATGTAGATGTTTATTTCATTTGCACTCTCTCCTTCTCTGATTCTACAAAGGTCTTCTGTAAGTAGTTCCACAAATCCAGTCTACCAGCCTCTATAATACTGCATTCCAAGTGCTGAAATGCTACATTAGATTTGCAAAATGTGAGCACGCTTTCTAATTAAAACAGATGGCAAATAAAAGGAATAATTGCATGGAGGAAGCTTTTTTTATTGGACCATATATATTTGTGTTAATTTCCCCAAAGAAAAGAGACCTAGAAAACTATTTGACCTGCCAGAACTACTTAACTGTTTTTAAATATGTAGTGCAACTTAAAATGAATTAAACATTGATATTTCTATTATTATTATTATTATTATTATTTTTCCTAGGCTCAGTAGCCACAGCATGCCGTGATCCTGGAGTCCCCATGAATGGAACCCGGAATGGGGATGGGAGAGAACCTGGAGATACTGTCATTTTTCAGTGTCAACCTGGCTATGAGTTACAAGGAGATGAAAGAATAACCTGCATTCAGGTAGAAAATCGGTACTTCTGGCAGCCCAACCCACCAGTCTGTATAGGTATGCGGAAACCAAGAGAAGACACAACTGCTTTTCTGACTCTGGAAACAAGTTATAGTTACACAGTCACAAAGCCAAAAATCAATGTCTTGTAGTTAACCCCTTCCTTCCCATTTAAATACAAATAGAAACAGGCAATCTCCCCATGGCTCATATCAGCATTTGATCAGACATAAGCCAAGCTACTTCCCTAGAAACTGGGAAGTAATTTGATATGTCAAATCCAAAACCAAATTCCTAAGCCCCACTTCCCCGGGTGAGGTTTCCTTGTTTCGCAGTAGCCTTTAGGAGAAGTATATTTTCAAACGGCCACCAAACCTGTTCATCCTGGTATAATTCTACACATCATGCCAGATACCACAGTGGGGAGACAGGGACAGACTTTTCTCCAACTCTACCTGTAACTAGGGTACTGTTGTTGCTACCACTAGCCCAACTACTAAGTGGAAATTAAAGGAGAGAAGGTCAAGTTTGGGCATACTAGTTACTGGGATGGGAGGAAGGGAGTCAGGGAGCTGGAATAAATTGAAGGAATTAGGCTGCAATCCTAACCACACTTTTCTGAGAGTAAGCCCCCATTGAACAAAATAGGACTTACTTCTGAGTAGACCTGGTTAGGATTGTGCCCTTAGACATTCTTCTCTATCGTAATCTACAAAAGTAAAACATGCAAAACTCTTAATACTCACCTCTTTGTAACGTTGGCATTATGATCCTCCAAGTCACATGATCTATACAAGCACCAGATTAACCTGTCAGCATCTGTAAATACAAATAGACCTGAGTGGGACAGCAGTGTATCCTTAGAAGGAGTTTTTACCCATTTTATTAACAAAATGTGCAAGCATTTTCACAGTTTTACAAACATACTAAGGCTTTTGTGGTTGGATGAGCTTAAAGCATAGTTTCACATGTTGTTCGAGTCTTTAAGCCATGGTTTAAAACACGTCCTAGGATCCAGTCCCAACATTTCACTTTCAACTGGAAAACATCTTCAGGAATTGTTCTCACAATTTTCACAGTTTCTTCATAACCTTTATTACTGATAGGGTTAACAATCCGACCCCAGAGGATCCAAGGGCAGTGTATCTGTTTGTTGTCGTTGCTATTGTTTGTAGTAATAGTATGCCTTCTGTATATGTGCTGCTGAAGCCCTTATCTCACCAAATGTGCATGTTGGCAACCTTCAGTCTCAAAAGACTATGGTATTGCGCTCTGAAAGGTGGTTCTGGAACAGCGTCTAGTGTGACTGAAAAGGCCAATTCGGGAGTGACAATCCCTTCCACAACGGGAGCAAGTGCAGTCTGTCCCTGGTCTGTCTCCCTGGCTATGGGCCTTCCTTCTTTGCCTCTTAGCCTCAGACTGTTGGCCAAGTGTCTCTTCAAACTGGGAAAGGCCATGCTGCAGAGCCTGCGTCCAAGCAGGCCACTCAGAGGCCAGGGTTTCCCACTTGTTGAGGTCCACTCCTAAGGCCTTCAGATCCCTCTTGCAGATGTCCTTGTATCTCACCAAAACCCCTTGCACATCCTACACAACACAGTTCAGAGAATTGGAAGGTCCTTTGAAGCACCATCTGTGAATCAGTGTCAGATGAGTGCAAATTGTTCCAGCTGGGAAGGAAAAGGAAAATCCTGAGCCAGAACTGCACGTTCAGCTCACACTTAAGGCGCAATCCTAACTGTACACTAGGCCAGTGGAAGTCACTTGTGCCAGTCCGGGAGGGATGCCCTAAAGCATGTTTGCGCCTCCCTCTGTAAAACGTGCTGGTGCATGGAGATGTGCTGGCCTACAGAGGCCAGATCCAACCTCCATGGCAGTGGCAGCTGATCTCAGCTAGTGCAGGGATCGGGAGGGCATGGGAAGGACAGGGAGGAGGTGGGGAGAAGGAGTTCCGGGGCAGGAGGAGAGCAGGCGGTGGGCGGATCCGTGGGCGGGGGAAGCAGGAGGTGGGGCCAGGATCTGGCAGTTATGCCAGATCCTAGCCCTGTTCCTGGGCAGTTTGGTGCAGCTCCAGGTCGCTCTGTTCTCCTTGGATCTGCGCCACCTCTTCAGGTGGCGCAGATCCAAGTAAACCCATTGGGGCCGCTGCAGCTCTCCCCAGGGTAAAGAGAATTTTTACCCCTTGTCTCGGGCTGAGCCTCAGCCAGCCCCAAACTTGTGCTGGATACATTGGCAGGCCAGCCAGCCTGCCTATTCCAGCTCCTGTTAGGATTGTGCTGCCTGGCTCTTTGGATTGCTAGGAGCTTATAACATTCCTACAGTTTAACAGGCAGGGCATGTATTTTAAAGATGTTCAGTCTTAATTTTTCCTGCCCCCCAAGTTAATTTTAGAATCTTTCATTTTGAGCATTCATCTTCTTTATGTCTGTCTGTTTTCTGTGAGGATCTGGAAATCATTATTACCTCAGATGTTTAGAAAACAACCGTGTGCAAGGACTCTAATGAAACTGTGATTTTTTCTCTCTCCTGATTATCAGTCTGTTAAAGGACATTAAACAAAAAGGAAATCCAGAAATATCATATTCTGCCTATTAAAATCAAAATGTATGAGTGTTTACAGTCCATTCTAAACATTTCCACCAGTCCATCTGCATGAATTTGCTTGAGTGATAGCCCTGTAGCATCTGTTTAGACTCCTGTTATGAAATAGCGTGCTTGCATGATATTCTGGCCACACAATCCTAAACAATTACTTGGTAGTATTAGAATCTTTAGGACTGGTTTAAAAAAAATAACTGTCAAATAATATCTTATAGTGTTTCTAATAAATTCTGAGCTGTCGGTAATTACAATAGGTTGGTAATTGTAATTTTACCAACAATTACAGATTGTTGGTAAACAGATACTGCAGTATCTGTTACTAACATATAAGTTGCTAGATCATTCACATTCATTTGGGAAATATATTTGTGAAAGTCAGAACATGCTGTGGGGCAAATCAACTTATGAATCAACTTTCAAACTGATCTGCAGAAATATATAATCTCATTGAACAGTTTAGTTGATGTGAGCTGCCCTGTGGACCCCTTTGGAGGCCTCAAAGCAGTATGAAAATCTTTAAAATAAATGTCAAATATTTCTGAGGCTTGTGTTGAAAGTACGGTATAGAATTGTTACATCAATTACACAGGCCAACACACATTTTGCTTCTTTAAACATTACACCAATTTCTGGGTATATTTGGGGTGCCAATTCCAAAAATGGCATCCGTTTTGCCCTATCATGTCTAGTTTTGGAGACATGGCATAGCCTCTTTAGTGAATGGTTCAAGCAGCTTCCTCATGAGGAAGCCTACACCATGGCTTTCTCATGAGGAAGCTGCTTGAACCATTCACTAATGAGGCTATACTATATCCCCAAAACTAGATGTGATAGGGCAAAACGGATGCCATTTTTGGAATCGGCACCCCAAATTCATATCAATCCACCACAAAGTTTGGAAAAATCTTTTCTGACCCTCAATTTTGTAGGCCTGTGTTATCAGTTATTCTCCAAACCAAAAGGACAATTCTACAAAAAGTCTAAAACCAAAAGTCAATATATTTAGTGTTATTAGCATGGAAATAGATCTTTATAGTCAGAAAATGTGTATGCCACAAGATTTTATTACAAAATTCTCAAAGTAGGCACATAACAGAGAAACTGTTTAAATTCCCTCAGAATTAGAAACAGTTTATAAGGCCAGAAGTGAAGGGGGGGGAGTTCCGCGGTTAGTATAGCACACTCTGAAACTCGCTATGTAAGTGGCCCCTCCCCCTTGGCATCGGAGCCGTTCCGGGCAGCCCTAAAGGGCTCCCACACTGAAGGGGAGGAGCTGCTTACATGGCGCATTGCTGAGCGTGTCATACTTTCTTCGGACATCAAGAACAGATCTCCCACTTGCTTAGACTAGTGAGTAAACCTGATCTAGAAACTTTTGTAAGTTTTGGGAAGCTTCTGCTTTGGCTTACTAATACAAAGAAGCTGCCTTGGATGGTACAGCTGGGCTTCCATCATTCCCTGCTTAACTAGAGCAGGATGGTGGGACACAGGCTCAAACAGAGCTGTATTAACCCATGTCCGGAAACCTAGGCTTTCAGGTATTTAGGGCCTCTTCCAGCAGTTCAGTCTTTCACCCAACAACAGCTGACAGCCAGCAGCAACTGTTACCCTGCACATGCCTGATCTCGGAAGCTAAGCAGGGTCAGGCCTGGTTAGTACTTGGATGGGAGACCACTGTAGGCTGGATGGGAGACCGGGTGCTGTAGGCTTATACCATAGTCTTTTGAGACTGAAGGTTGCCAACCATCTCCCTATACTGAACACTATCTCCCGATCTTGTCTGGTCTTGGAAGCTAAGCAGGGTCAGGCCTGGTTAGTGCTTGGATGGGAGACCGCCTGGGAATACTGGGTGCTGTAGGCTTATACCAGGGGTGCCTAAACCCTGGCCCAGGGGCCACTCGCGGCCCTCAGGGACTCACAATCTGGCCCGCAGGGAGCCCCCAGTCTCCAATGAGCATCTGGCCCTCCGGAGACTTGCTGGAGCCCATGCTGGCCTGACACAGCTGCTTTCAGTGTGAGGATGACTGTTTGACCTCTCGCATGAGCTGTGGGACAAGGGTTCCCTCCACTGCTTGCTGTTTCACATCTGTGATGCAGCAGTGGCAGTGAAGGAAAGGCTAGCCTTGCTTTGTGCAAGTATTTTTATAGGCATTGAGCTATTGCAAGACCTTCATTCATTTATACAAGTTCCATCTCTAATATATTCATTTATGTAAATTTATTCAAATTGGAAATGTAAATTAATTCGGCCCCCAACACAGTGTCGGAGAGATGATGTGGCCCTCCTGCCAAAAAGTTTGGGCACCCCTGGCTTATACCATAGTCTTTCGAGACTGAAGGTTGCCAACCACCAGCTGACAGCCTGACCCTAGTTCTAGACTGCAGCACTTAGCCCTATATCCATTTTGATGGTCTCCTGATGAATTCTATTCACAATTTTTTTTGGTCATATTTTAATTGAATGAGTAGAACTCTTCAGGAAAGCACATTTTGGCGTATAATTGTTCAACACTGTAATATTTGGAAGTGAACAAAAATTTTGTGATTTATTTAAAAATATATAATTTATGATAATTGTTTTAATATAAGAGATAATTTGTTTCACTGCAATAAGGAAGCAGTTAGTTACCTTATTAATAGAGGTTTTTATAAGAGAATCAATTAATTGCAATTTACGTGGGGGTGTTAATACGAAAAATAAAATAGGAAGTGAAACAAGGTGAAATTTATAAATCAATGGATATGGAACCACGAGACTTTTCTTTCATAATATTGTTCTTGTACTTATATTTAATTAATACTGCAAATTGAAAATTTAACAATATGCACTGAAAGGACATTTATTGATTACTATGTGTTGATAAAGTATAGTCAATTTAAAATTCTTTTAACGATGAGCTCATACAAAAAAAACAACCTTCAATAAAAAAAAATCACAAATCCCCTAGTTCTTGTGGGGCTCCTAGGCTTCAGTCTAGTGACCCTTATGATTAATACAGCCCTGGGTAGTATCACTCAGGTCAGTTTGTCAAAATATGTTGCAGGCTTGAATTGGAAAGTTGGATAGGATTGGGCCCTTTGTATTGTTCTGGGCTAAATTATGCATCCTCCACGTTCTAGTCAAAATGTCCATAAAAATGAAAAACTACTCTGGTAACACCAATATAAAACACTTGATTCTGATGAGATTTCATCCATCTTAAATTTGTTTGGAACACAGTAATAATTATATTGATTTACTTGCTGTTTGCTTGTTGTGTTAATGACATTTGTTGTATGAATTATCATTTTTGCTTGTTTTGTACAATAATGATGTTCTTTGAGGGAGACATTGTAATCATAAATCACATGTGCTTGGTTTTCTTTTTTTTTTGTGTGTCCATGCACACTTACACTCACATACTGCTCCTTTCCCTTAGGTTGTAAAGAAACACTGGAGTAGATTTTACTCTTCACATCCATTGTATGAGTAGATTGGCATTTAACTTGGAATGAAATTGTTAAGTCTTTGCTGCTAGCATCAGTGCACTGGCAGTTAAAGATTGTTTCCTTCTCCTCATATATCAATCACTACTTAACATCTCTTCACAGTAACAAGCATTTTCTCAGGGAATCCATTTGGGAGAAACCATGCATTAATTCTTCTATCTTCACTAGAATGCTTAGCTTTTTCTTCCAATAGATGTGGAGGCGTAATCTGAGATCTTTTTGTCAAGACCAGAATCTATTCAGCCAAGGTCACAACTCCATTATTCAAGGATGTATAACCATGGGCTTCCTTATCAGGTTTGCCCTCTGGAAAATATTTTCAGAAGGAAGTTCATTTTCTTAGAGGCATATTATAGCCTATACCAGTGTTTCTTAACCACCAGTGGTACTTGAGGTGGTATCTGGTTGTACTGGCTGGACAACCAGACCCTGCCATCTGGCAGCAAGGCCAGCAATGCAACATGACAAGCAGCAGCAGGAGGTTTGGCTTGGCAGGCAGAGTTCCACTATGTGCTTTTCACTTGTTCAAAAAAGCCTTCCTTTTTGCCCTGAGCCTTTTCCTGGTGCTTGTTTCTGTTTGACCTCTAAATTTGGCAGGAGATGTAATCTGGAGGTTGAGCTGTTGCCCTGCCTGAAGATGTTAAGCAGGATCAGCCTTGGGCCAGCCCTGCATGGTAGTCCCTGATGGAGCTCACAGAGTGTGGAATGTGGTGGAGTCAGCTGACAAGGAACAGATAAAATCTTGGCAACTGGCCAAAATATGACATGTGGCTGCTTGAGAAGGCTCAGAAGGTGTTGGAGTGCAGCCAGGTTGATGACCACACATTGAAAGTGAAACATCTGAAGAAATTGAGGCATCTGGTTGGCAACCTTCAGTCTCGAAAGACTATGGTATAAGCCTACAGCACCTGGTATTCCCAGGCAGTCTCCCATCCAAGTACTAACCAGGCTTGACCCTGCTTAGCTTCCGAGATCAGACGAGATCAGGCATGTGCAGGACGTCTATAAATTGTATATTCAACAATAATTGTAAAAACCCCATTTTTAAAAAATGGGTTTATGAGCCTTGTGTCTTGAGAAATCTTGAGAAAGGTGGTATAAATACACCTTAAATAAATAACTGGCAATTACATCATCACAAGTTACTTCCAATAGGTGGACCATGTGAAGTGGTTCCGTGAGAAACACTGGCCTATTCCAGTGGTAGTCCTGAGACACTAGATAGAACACATGTCCAGGGGACGTGCATTTTTCTGCAACCTGCTGCCTTCCAGCATGAACTTAAGATGTTTATTTTTGATCTGGCACTTGGTTGATTATCTTTAATGATAAGAACATAAGAAGAACCCTACTGGATCAGGCCAAAGGCCCATCTAGTCCAGCTTCCTGTATCTTACAGTGGCCTACCAGATGCCTTAGGGAGCACACAAGACAACAAGCGAATTGCTCCTTGATGGTCTCCCTTGCATCTGGTATTTTGAGGTGGCCTACTTCTAAAATCAGGAGGTTGCACATACCCATCATGGACTGTAACCTGTGATGAACCTTTCCCCCAGAAATCTGTCCAGTCCCTTTTTAAAGGCATGTAGGTCAGATGCCATCATCACATCCTGTGGTGAGGAGTTCCACAGACTAATTGCATGTTTGGTAAATAAATATTTTATTTTGTCTGTCCTAACTCTTCTAACACTCAATTTTAGTGGATGCCCCCTGATTCGTGTTGTGTGAGAGGGAAAAGAGCATGCCCCTATCCACTCTGTCCATCCCCGGCATAATTTTGTATGTTTCAATCATAAAATGATCATACAATCATACAATGATAATGATGTTGATTATGGTACTCTAAATAATAATACTTTGTTATGGATAGGATATAATTACATTGTGTTTTCTCAGGACTACCAGAGCTCTTTCTTGTCAATGATTCTAGACTCTTTGGGAATTGTCCTTCACCTTGGACAACATACAGGCCATCAAACATGCAGCAGCTCCTGAAAGACAAGGGGTAACCTCTTTGATCCCTCTGCTTACTAGCAGAAAAACAGGGTTGTTTGGAATTCTTCAAAGATGAACTTGTTGCAGAAAAAAATAATTTTCTTCCCTCATTTATTCAATCTTCAGGTGACAAGGATTGTGTCATGACATCCACATCCAGAAGGCTAAGGGTGCAATCCTAACTCCAGATTAGGCTGGCGCAAGTCACTTCTGCTCGAATCTGGGCCACCTCATCAGGTGGTGCAAATCCAAGTAGACCCATTGGGGCCACTGCAGTGCAGCATGGGGTAAGGGGAAAGGTTTCCCCTTGCCTTAGGTTGTGCCGCTTTTTGGCCCCAAACTTGTGCTGGATGCTGCGCAGGCCTGTTGACCTGCCTGCTCCAGCGCACGTTAGGAGTGTGCTGCCTGAGTCGTCATTGTGAAAGAAAATATCTCAGACCACCATATTTTTGAAGCTTTGTGATTGCATTGTCTTAGCTTATGAAACACTATAGAAGCACCCCACCCTTGCAGAGATCACTGCTCATTCTGTTGAGTGGGGGAAGACCCACCATTTGGGAGGAGAATACTGCGGCTGGTTCTGGGTCCATGACACTGTGCTTCACCTATAGGTCTGCTCTCGATTGCTACTTATTTGATAGGTGACATCCAAAGAGTCTGGAATCACTGAGAACACATGTCATGGTGGTAGTCAGGGACTCCTGGGAAGTTTCCTTCTTCCCATTTGTACTTCTCCAACTAGTTGTACCAATGGGAACATATGTGTTCTTCTGTTTACACACAGTTTGTAGTTTTTTGTTTCTGATTTCTTGTTATGTGATGTTTGGGGTCGAGGGCTGGTCTACTTCTTCTCCAGTACATTCTGGGAGAAGATGCTGTAGGTTTGATGGTCTGCCTACTATCCAAAATCATTGAGAAGAAAGAATGCTCCCTGACAGTCCTGGAGAACAAAAATTCATGGTAGGAATTCCCATATTATTTTGGATTTTTTTTTTTAATGTTCTTATTGGAATCTGCCTGAGAGTATTGTTGGAAAGTCAGGATCAGTACAAATAAACGTTTGTATGCATTATCTCAACTGGTCTTTCCTCTAGCTGATCTATCTTGTATCTAGATTTTTACATGCTAACATAACTGATGTCTTGCTGACTCAAAAAATAAGTTGGTGTGGCTCAGTCTGTGTTGTAATAGGCTCAACATAAAGAATGACATTTCAGGAGTGCCTAGGGGTGATCTGCTGAGGCATTTTGTTTAATAATAGTGTATGCGGTTTTTGTCTGAAACCCTATTGAATCATCATAGATTGATTCTTAAGAGATGCTTGTGTGAGTAGAGAGCATTTCCACTCTTGCAGAGATTGGGGTGGGGATCACAGATTTCCTGGAATTCCTCTCTTCAGCTGTGGGCCCTCACTGTGTTACATCCCACACTGTTCCTGAGGAACAGGAGCAGCTTCTTGGAGGGTGCAATGAGACGATAATTGTACAGAGGTGAAAATCTGTTTGCTGCTGCTTAGAATACAGCTCTCTTTTTTTGACTTTTGATAATCTCCATAATTAAAATCTTGATTCTTTTTGCATGTCGACTTGTGCATTGATAGTGACACTAAATACATGAAGTTCTAGGAACACTGATGCAGCTGAAAAGGTTGATTGTGTATTTACAGAGCCACCCCCCCCCCCCATTTCTGTCGTCAGAATGCTTTCTTTTTAGAGCTCCTAAAATAACATTAGATTGTAATCTGTACTGGGGTGGGGTGGATGGGGGAAGAATAATAGAATTATGATAAATTCATTAGCACAACTCAGAAGTAATAAAAAAAGCTTTCCCTTTGCTTACTACCTGTTGTTCTCACTGATTGATTTGTATTGGGACTCAGTTGCTATCCTTGTTGTTTGATTCATTCACAGCACCTTGTGGAGGCAATCTGACAGGGTCATCAGGGTTTATTCTTTCACCAAATTTCCCTCATCCTTATCCCCACAGCAGAGACTGTGACTGGACTATCACTGTTAATAATGACTACGTAATATCATTAGCCTTTATCAGGTAAGAAGTGGGTTGGGTCACATTTTATATCATTAGCTTGTAATTTAAGTCCTTGCAACATTTACTGCCAACATGGCAACCACCCTACTTTTCAGATTTTAATGCATCTGGTTTTCCAAGTGATGAATCTGACGTGGATAAAGCAGAATTCTACTCCAATGTTGCATACATTGAGGGAACATCTGTGTGGGGGAGCTCCCAGCAGTGGTAGCACTAATCTAGTTGTTACCCATAGTAATTGGGTACTAATTACTGTGCACCCTCCTCCCTTATAGAGAAGCATCAACCACCCTGTGAGAAGGTAGAGAAGTCAGAGAGCACCTCCCCAATTATTAGTATTAGATAAAAATGTAAACAAATATGTACTAATAGGTGAACTGTAAGGCACCACAAGCACCTCCCAATGACACAATATAAATAGTTTAAATAAATAAAAACATTCCTTTACTAGTCTGACGAGGCAGTTAAACAAGAGAATGAAAAAGCCATTATTGGGTTCCCCATTTTTTTTAAGGCAAATGCAGCTGTAGAACTACTGCCCTGCTGCTTGTCTTGAAAGGGAAAACATATAGGTACAATGGAATATGAACCTGAGATCACACCCTCTATTTTAGGGTAGAGTCAAACTGGCCCCCAGGAGCTGTGAGGCCCAATGGGGAACATTTTTTGTGGAGATCCAGGTTCACAGACAAGGTCTGTAGAATCTTAGAGTTATGCATAAAATTTTTGATACATTTTACATGTCTACAGTAGAATGGAAAGCAATCAGGTGCCTGAAAAGTGCATGTTAATGGACCAAATGGATCTAAGTACATTTTAATTTAAAATTGCATACATGTAAGCATTCAAGTAAACAAACAAAATTTTGAAATGTAAACCATTTGTGAAATTATTTAGTAAAAATACTGATTTTATTTATTTTTTTTACCCTAGGGTGGGGGTCCCATAGGTTTAATAATTGTTGTTTTTAAAAATAATTTTTTATTAATACACACATGCACTGCAAACACATATACCACAAACATTGGAAGCTGCAAGACACCATCTACCAAATTATTTAATACATCATTCTGCATTCCTAATCTACTATTCTTCTACTTTTACTCCTCATTAACCTAAAAGATAAGGGAGAAAATAAAATGAACAAAGAAAAAAAATTAAAAGTATATACTTATCTCTACATACCCTATATTATATATAATATACTTATACAGTATACTTTCTATATCATTTCTACCATTCCTGTTTATATCAACCTTGCAGAGTCTTTCCAATACCTAACATACAGAAATATGTTTTGTTAATATACGTTACTTTATATAATATATAAAATCCTTCTTATCTATCTTTCCTTTTCTAAAAATTGAACACTTATTATTTTACTAAACTAATTTAACAAGTTTTACTATCCGTAAACTTAATATCCCCAAATATATTTTCAATTACATATATTTTTTTAACACACAAATGTAACCATTTTTACTATATTATCATTCCGAAATGTTTAATAATTGTTTATTAGCAATTGGTCCAGTTGGCTTAAAGCCAGCCCTGCTGGCCTCTTCATTTTGATGGCTCATTTGCAGACTTTAAAGGGGAGAGCATTTTTTTTCAAGGGGAAAAAGTGCACCTGGGGTTGGAAGCACTCCTTCCAGTATCATCCCTTTTTACCAGATTACCCCTTGGTATGATGTTCCATCCTCTTGAGGGGTATTCCGTGGGGGGGGGGGGATGCCAACTTGTAGCTGGTGGGAGAAGCACTGCAACTAAACCTGTAAAAGAGACAGCAACTGAAAACATTTGGCAGAAAAGTGATAAGGTGTTTCTCCCAACTTCACTGTTCCCAATTTCAGGTTCATGTTCTACCATACTCATAAAGATTTACAAAATACATAAAGTTTAGGAAAACAATAAATCTAAACAACAGGATAAATAGCAAGTACAAGGATTTAAATCAAAGTTGTTCATTATTTGTGGGGCCTTAGGTTCACAGACAAGTCTGTAGAATCTCAATGATATACATAAAATTTTTGATACACTTTCTATCTCTATGGGAGAATGGAAAGCAATCAATTCTCTCTCCCTCCCTCCCTCTGTATATGTCTATATTTAAGATAGCAATTTAAATAAACAACTGCCCACCACTTGGATTAGCAGAGTAGTGGTGTACCTTGATAATGTACACCACCTTGATAATGTTAACAGTCTGCATGGGGAAACATGTTGTTGATCCTAAACCTAAAATATTGGTGATCCAGGCTAACAATTCTACAGCTTTGATAGGAAATGTGTGCAAGAGATGAAAGGAAAATGTCAAAATCATACAGATAATCCTCTTTATAAACCATTTATTTGCATTATTATAAGGCTCAGGTGAGCAGTGTTATCCCAGTTATTAGATGCTATTTGTTCAAATTCTGTGCCATAATTCAATGCCTAAAATGATGCCACAGATTAAACAGAGGAAATATATTGCCTGTATTGCATTTCTGACCTATAAAGGACAACATGGGCAGAAAAGTTTTGAAAGTAATATGCAAACCAAAAGTTCACAGCAAATTGGACATCAGAAGTCATTCAAACATGATGTTACAAAGATGTTCAGAATTCATAATAATCTGTGAATGATGACTGGGTTCCTGCTTTGAGAATAAACTTTGGAGAGTCAGTGAGCCTCTCCCCAAAGGCTGATTGGAGCTATTGGGCTGCCTCAGGCAACATATAGCAATACTGCCTCCACCAGCTTCCCGCCCTCCCTTACCCAGCTAATTGTTCTGTATGTACTCTTGAAACAAAGCAGGAAATGTAAGGCATGCCAGGATTGTTCCCAGAGTCCTCTACGTTTTCTCTTTTGTTTAAAGAGCCTGCACAGAGGAAAGGACAACTTTGCTCCTTCCCCCAAGCTCTTGGAGAGCCCAGTCCTAAAGGCTGCAGCACTAGGTTCTGCAGCACCAAAGCAGCTACCACTGCTTCCTGCTACACCATGGCATCCACGGGAGGTCCCCTTGGGGGAAGGGGACTTTTGTCTCTTTCCCTCGGGAAAGCCCCAAACCCTGCAGTGGGGCTTCTCAAATCTGCCCTGTCTATTTTGCTGGCACAGACTTGAGAGACTCCATATCTAGCAGTAAAACCCAACATGGAATTTAGGATCCTGCGGAGCTCAGCTCCACCGGAGCCGCCCCATCCCAGTTCCTCCTCCACCCCAACTTGCCCCCACCCTCCCTCTGCCAGGAACATCTCCCCCCACCCCCAAAGCCCACATCGCCATTCTGAGCTCTTACCCAGCTCCTTGCAATGTCCGGTGGGCACTGGGCTGGCACCGTGCTGACACCAGTGCTAACTTGGCATATGGTGTCATGGGCCTGCCTTACTGCATGTTTGCAACATGCAGAAACAGCGCTGGCCCAGCTCAGGATTGGGCCTTAAAGCGCCCAGTGGAGGAAGGTGAGAGAGCCTTGTGACCTTTGGTTGCATTCTCTTCTGGTTTGTGGACTGAGAGGAAGGGCATGAGCTTGCAGATCTTGAATACTCATTCTTTTAACAGGAAACAACCATATTGCATTACATCTGAGCTCAGTCTATGAGTTTATGAGTATTACTGTAACACTGTTCATTCTTTATCCCCCCCATAAAGAAAACCACAATTCCACTTGGAAAAGGTCAGAAAATGGTGATGAAAGTTCACAAAAGTATTGCAAAATTTTCTGAGGGAATGATTTTACCATTTAGCAAAGTTTATTAGCAAAATGTTATTGGGTAAGCCAGCTACCACCTAACATTTCTTTCTTTTTTTGGCACATTTTGCAGCTTCAGTATAGAACCGAACTATGACTTTCTCTATATCTATGACGGGCCAGACAGCAATAGCCCACTAATTGGGAGTTTTCAAGACAGCAAGTTGCCAGAGAGGATAGAAAGTAGTTCAAACTCCATGCACCTGGCTTTTCGAAGTGATGGATCTGTTAGCTTTACTGGTTTCCACTTGGAGTACAAAGGTAAGTGCACATAATGGAATTGCAACACTTTCCTTCAGATATCTATTTGCTTGGCATCATAATGTCACTAAAATTCCTGCATAAAGTCAAGCAATCATCTCCAGTAAGTTCAAATTGAGAAATTGCTGTTCATTTAGTGGTCAGTATACCTTGTTCTATGTACCAATTTGTCAATTTGACTTTACTGGAGATTATTGCTTGCCACACGACACATTGAGGCTACAATCCTATGCACACTTTCCTGGGAATAAGTCATATTGAACTCAGTGGCACTTACCGTGCTTCTAAGTAGACATGCATAGGCTTGGGTTAAAAAGATATGAAGTGTTTACAGCAGTCTTTCTAACAATACTGATTAACAGATTCTCACTGAGTGGAAACTTGTATCTAAGCTGCACCACCTAAAACTGCAGGTATAAGCTTGGATGATTAACTGCCCAATCCTATCAAGGGATTCAAGGGAGGGCACCAGGATGCAGGTCTCCTGTGTGCTCCCTGAGGCATCTGGTGGGCCACTGTGAGATATAGGAAGCTAGACTAGATGGGCCTATGAGTAACTTATGTCATTGGGGACCACTAGGCATATGGGGAGATAAGTAAAAAATGTCTTTATTTCTCCTGGGCTGTCTGATCCGCTGCATATAGCTTAGGGCAGGAGGTCTGGTCTAGAGGGTAGAGCCTCTGTCTGCCTGAAGATAACATCCACAAGGTCGCCAGTTTGAGGCCACTGGCACCGTGCGACCTTGAAGCAACTGACAAGCTGAAGCCGAGCTATTCCATCTGCTCTAAGCGTGGGAGGATGGAGGCCAGAGTGTGAAGCCAAATTGGAATGAAACACCTGAATGTAGTGGTTCTTGAAAGAAAGAACCTTCTTTCAAATTGTAAAAATCCCTATTTAATAGGGATTTAAATAAAGCCTGTCTATGTAAACTGCCTTGAATAAAGTCTTGAATAAAGACCAAGAAAGGCAGTATATAAATACCTATTGTTGTTGTTGTTGTTGTTGTTATAGCTTATGCTCTGTTGGTGATGCTGCACACTGGACTGGTGGGGTATAGAATTAGGCTGCAAATGTTCATCCATACAAACATATCTCACTTCATAAAGAGTGATAATGTCAGCAAGAAGTTTTCTAGCATAGTCTTCTCCACAGTTTTTTTGATATGTATGTGTATCTTTTGAATGAAAGAGCATTCAGTTATGACAGCCCCAAATAAATTCTGAAGTGGTAACATCTAGATTCTGGTATACCTACTCAGTGAGAACTAGGCCTTAGGGCCAAACTAGGTAAAGCATCACAATGTATGATCAATCTCCTAATGGCTTTTTAAAATTAATATGCAATAATGAGAGGTTGTAAATCTCACTAGTGTGTCATAATCATTTACCCTTGGCTATTTTTGTACTCAAAATTAGCCCTCAGTTGCTTTCTCATCCATGAAAAAATGGATATGGAAACCTGTGTCACCTCCCCCCCCATGGGTAGAAAATTAGTATTATTGGAGAACTGGAACCGGGGAGAAGATTTAAGCACCCGTTTCATCTGCTGCACTGGACAACTTTGCTGTTTGCCCATTTCAGGGGATAAAAAAGTCAGATAAAAATTGATCAGGACTCCCAGAGTCTCATCTTTTTTTTGCCCTTAGATATAACAGTCTAAGGCATTTTGGATGTCTTTTCCATGCTTTAGTCCGATTGCTTAGTTACATCATTTACATTAAGAAATAATGGTACACTGCTGTTTCACTAGATTTTCATATAGTCAGGCAATTACTTTATGCAACACTTGAAATTAATTTCCGTACTCTCTGGCACTTCACTCGTTCAGAAAAAAATCCATATGGGGTATTGTCATATAGGAGAAAAACATGCTAAGATAAAACTGTCTTGAGAGAAACTCTAAAAATTTAGTATACTTCATTCTGATTGCAGCCAAGCTACGTGAGTCCTGCTTTGATCCTGGGAATATAATGAACGGCACAAGACTTGGAATGGATTATAAATTGGGATCAACAGTCACATATTACTGTGATGCTGGTTATGTTCTTCAAGGATATTCTACACTCACTTGTATCATGGGAGATGATGGGAGACCAGGATGGAACAGAGCCTTGCCCAGCTGTCATGGTAAGATTTTTTTTTTCCCTTCCCAAAATATTATTTGTACTTTATTTGCTAGAGGAAATAAACAACTTTCAGTAAACAATTTACTAAAATTTTGTCATACAAGGGGTTCAATCCAGTTCACCACTGGTGCAGTACTTTTGCTCACAGGGATCCACCTTCCTCTAGGATAGAAGGACTTTTGTGGGTCCTTCGCCAGGCTCGCCGAAGGTTACATTTAAATTTCTGCTGATTTGAGTTTGAAGCACTGCAGGAATTGTAGGGCTGGCTTGCCAAGACCAAGCAATACCCTTGTTCAAAGTGATGCAGAAGAACTTGCAAGCAAAGCCAGGAGCTAGGCAGTAGTCATAGTTAGTGAAGAAATCAGGAGTCGGAGTCACATTTCAGAATTAAGGCAGGAGTGAAGCTTCCTTTACGAGCCAGCAGCCTTGCTTTTATTCCCTTCTGCGCAATACAGGTTGTTGATAACATTCCTAAGGTCTTGACACTCTTCTAATATGCTAACTCATGCTTGTTTACTGGGTCTCATGCTCTTAGCTCGTGAACAAGGCCTGCTCAGAGTATGCTTTGAGCAGAGGCAAGTGTGCTTGCGATTGCCACGTTTGCTAAGGCTAAGGCCCAGTGTTTTTGCACCTATTTACTTCAGTTAGTTCCAAGGAGGATAGCAAGGCAGGGGAGCATTGAGTACTTTGGGGGAAAATGATGCATTGTGAGGTGGGTCACAAAAGGACAACTGCTGCTTCTCATTCGTGCTCAGGGAAGGAAAGTGGGGAAGAAAGGTGCAAAGCTGGAAAGGAAAAGAACAGTCTGTGCTGGGAGTCAGCTGGCACAGCAGTCCTGGGTAACAGAACAAACAGGAGTGTGTAACGCAGCACCATGTGAAACATGGGCACAAACAAGAGCAAGCACAGCAAATAGAGAGAGGTCTGTGATCCATCTTTTTATGTCCTAAATTATCATAGGAAAGTATTGGAGTTATTGTAGGTTGAGCTCATCGGCAACCCTATTGTGTGTCCAAATGGCCCATGCTTAGTCACTCAAAGCTCAAGATGAGGGACTCTGTTGTTTTGCACTCTGCTGAGGGTGCAGCCCCAACCTCTCAGTTTTCTCTGGATGAATTAGATTACAGTCAACAGTCAACAAAACCTTTATTTGGCATAAAGAATTAGATTACACCCTGCAGAGAGGTAGCTTTACAAAGTGGGATGCAATAACTAGTAATGTCCAGCAGGGGGAGCTTGGTAGCTACTTGAAAGCATACAAAATCCCTTGCTGCTGCTGCACACTAGGGACGTTCTCAGGCTGGCTTGGAGTGGAAAGATCAAGCAAAACAAAATTAATTATCTAAACACATCTAGCTAGAAATATAGGCCAGATGCTAGATACAATAAGGGCAATTCGGCAGTGGAACAGATTGCAGAGGGAGGTGGTAGATTCACCTTCACTAGAGATCTTCAAGTAGAGGCTCAACAGGAACCTGCAGGAGATGCTCTAGAACAGTAGTACTCAACGTGGTGGGTTGTGACTTACCATTGGAGGTAAAAATGGGCCAGTTTTTCATGCCAAAACTAGAAGTTCACTCCAACCTGCAGATTGGAGTGATAAGAAGCTGGGGGGGGGGGAAACCTGGAGAGGCGGCTGTGGGCCTCGCAGACCCTTTCTGAGACCCACAGATGCCCCCAGATAGTGAGACAAATCCTTGCATCCCTGCAGAACCTCGATCACTTTGGTGCCATAGGGGCACATTCCCCCTCCCAGTACCCGCCCCCTCCAATACTTACCAGCAGTTCTCAAATGTCTGGTGACAAGGGAAAACATGGACATAGTGGGCATAACGGAAACCTGGTGGAATGCGGAGAATCAGTGGGGTACCGCAATCCCGGGCTATAAACTCTACAGGTGGGACAGGGAGGGGCGTGTTGGAGGTGGGGTGGCCATTTATGTTAAGGAAGGGATAGAATCCAGCAAAGTAGAGATTGAAGGTGGGTCTGACTCCATAGAATCTCTATGGGTTAAATTACCAGGCCTGACGAGTGATGCAATACTGGGGGCCTACTATCGTCCTCCAGACCAGAAACTGGAAGGGAACCTTGAAATGAGGAAACAGATCAGGGAGATGACAAGGAGGGACAGGGTTGTAATCATGGGGTACTTCAATTATCCTCATATAGACTGGGTCAATTTGTGTTCTGGTCGCGAAAAGGAGACCGGATTCCTTGACATGCTGAATGACTGTGCCCTAGGGCAGCTAGTCATGGAGCCCAACAGAGGACAGGTGACTCTGGATTTAATATTGTGTGGTACTAAGGACCTGGTAAGAGATATCAATGTTACTGAGCCATTGGGGAACAGTGATCATGCTGCGATCCATTTCGACATGCACATTGGGGGAAGAATACAGTGCAAATCTCTCACAAAAACCCTTGACTTCCGACAAGCGGACTTACCTCAAATGAGGAGGCTGGTTAGAAAGAGGTTGAAAGGGAAGGCAAAAAGAGTCCAGTTTCTACAGAGAGCATGGAGGTTGCTCAAATCAACAGTAATAGAGGCCCAGCGGAAGTGTATACCGCAAAGGAAGAAGGGCTCGACTAAGTCCAGGAGGGTGCCCGCATGGCTAACCAGCCAAGTTAGAGAGGCCATAAAGGGCAAGGAATCTTCCTTCTGTAAATGGAAGTCTTGCCCTAATGAGGAGAATAAAAAGGAACAGAAACTGTGGCAAAAGAAATGTAAGAAGGTAATACGGGAGACCAAGAGAGACTATGAGGAACACATGGCCAGCAGCATTAAGGGGAATAATAAAAGCTTCTTCAATTATGTTAGAAGCAAGAAACCTGCCAGAGAAGCGGTTGGCCCTATGGATGGTGAGGGAGGGAAAGGGGAAATAAAGGAAACTTAAGAGATGGCAGAGAAATTGAATGAGTTCTTTGCATCTGTCTTCATGGCAGAAGACCTTAGGCAGGTACCGCTGCCCAAACGGCCCCTCCTGACCAAGGAATTAAGTCAGATAGAGGTTAAAAGAGAAGATGTTTCACCTCATTGATAAATTAAAGATCAATATGTCACCGGGCCCTGATGGCATCCACCCAAGAGTTATTAAGGAATTGAAGAATGGTTGCTGATCTCTTGACTAAAATATGCAACTTGTCCCTCAAAACGGCCACAGTGCCAGAGGATTGGAGGATAGCAAATGTCATGCCGATCTTTAAAAAGGGAAAGAGTGGGGACCCGGGAAACTATAGGTTGGTCAGCCTAACATCTATACCGGTTAAGATGGTGGAATGCCTCATCAAAGATAGAAGCTCAAAACATATAGATGAACAGGCCTTGCTGAGGGAGAATCAGCATGGCTTCTGTAAGGGTAAGTCTTGCCTCACAAACCTTTTAGAATTCTTTGAAAAGGTCAGCAGGCATGTGGATGTGGGAGAACCCGTGGACATTATATATCTGGACTTTCAGAAGGCGTTCGACACGGTCCCTCACCAAAGGCTACTGAAAAAACTCAACAGTCAGGGAATTAGAGGGCAGGTCCTCTCCTGGACTGAGACCTGGTTGAAGACCAGGAAACAGAGAGTGGGTGTCAATGGGCAATTTTCACAATGGAGAGAGGTGAAAAGCGGTGTGCCCCAAGGATCTGTCCTGGGACCAGTGCTCTTCAACCTCTTCATAAATGATCTGGAGACAGGGTTGAGCAGTGAGGTGGCTAAGTTTGCAGACAACACCAAACTTTTCCGAGTGGTGAAGACCAGAAGTGATTGTGAGGAGCTCCAGAAGGATCTCTCCAAACTGGCAGAATGGGCAGCAAAATGGCAGATGCATTTCAATGTAAGTAAGTGTAAAGTCATGCACATTGGGGCAAAAAATCAAAACTTTAGATATAGGCTGATGGGTTCTGAACTGTCTGTGACAGATCAGGAGAGGGATCTTGGGGTGGTGGTGGACAAGTCGATGAAAATGTCAACCCAATGTGCGGCGGCAGTAGAGAAGGCCAATTCTATGCTTGGGATCATTAGGAAGGGTATTGAGAACAAAACGGCTAGTATTATAATGCCGTTGTACAAATCGATGGTAAGGCCACACCTGGAGTATTGTGTCCAGTTCTGGTCGCCGCATCTCAAAAAGGATATAGTGGAAATGGAAAAGGTGCAAAAGAGGGCAATTAAGATGATTGCTGGGCTGTGGCAACTTCCTTATGAGGAAAGGCTATGGCGTTTGGGCCTCTTCAGCCTAGAAAAGAGACGCCTGAGGGGGGACATGATTGAGACATACAAAATTATGCATGGGAAGGATAAAGTGAATAGAGAGATGCTCTTTACACTCTCACATAATACCAGAACCAGGGGACATCTACTAAAATTGAGTGTTGGGAGGGTTAGAACAGATAAAAGAAACTATTTCTTTACTCAGCGTGTGGTTGGTCTGTGGAACTCCTTGCCACAGGATGTGGTGATGGCATCTGGCCTGGATGCCTTTAAAAGGGGATTGGACAAGTTTCTGGCGGAAAAATCCATTACGGGTTACAAGCCATGATGTGTATGTGCAACCTCCCGATTTTAGAAATGGGCTATGTCAGATGCAAGGGAGGGCACCAGGATGCAGGTCTCTTGTTATCAGGTGTGCTCTCTGGGGCATTTGGTGGGGCCGCTGTGAGATACAGGAAGCTGGACTAGATGGGCCTATGGCCTGATCCAATGGGGCTGTTCTTATGTTCTTATAACCACTGCTCTAGGAAGTTTTCCCATTATAGGCAGGGGGTTGGACAAGATGACCCTGTAGGAACCTTACAATTGTGTGGTTCTTTGATTCTGTGCTTAAGCTGTCCCAAGAATGCTGACCTTCTGCACTTACTGTAGGGTAAATGGGTGTGTCTTCCACAAACTAGCAGCTGATTCTAACAGCACTCTTGGCAACTCACACTTAAATATCCTTATGCTTGACCTTAAGAACCTAGGTTTGATTATACCATCAAGGTACTTGATCAGTTGACGGGAAACCATCTAACTGCTCAGTTCTACCCCATTACCTAGACAGGTGGGCTTGGCTGACATGTGGGCATATGTCTGTCTCAGCAGGAGAGCTGGATAGGACCTATTGTCTTCAGCAGGTCTCACCCAGAAATAAAGATCAATCCACATCTTGCAAACGTAGGCTTTTTTGAGAATTGAGTTTCAAGCAAAGAAATTCAGAGGAGCATCTCAAGGTAATGGAACCAAGTATCCCAAAGTCCTCTTGGGAACCAGAAATTTCTGAAAAGAAGGACAAATAGACAAAAATGGGGGAGGGGGAGGAAGGTTTTCTTAACAGGTCAATTTTTTTTTTTTTAAGAAGTAAGAAGCTATGGAAGAAAAACTATATTTTAACACTTCTCCAAAGCTGTATTAGATATGACGTCTTTTGCTAATATCCTTATTTCAAATGTCCTTGAAGATTCTCTAACAAGTGTGAGATGTGAACGAAGTCCACAATCTTACTATATTATGAATGAATGCAAAGATTAACTAGGCTACTATACTAAGCCATTTGATGTTGGCTGTTAAGAGCAGAGTATAATTAAGGTGGTAGATTAAACTTTTTATATGACAAAGGATAATAAGTAATGATTTTTTTTGTCAGCTTTATCAAATGCACTTTATTCCAACAGCATTACATAAGATTTAACTGTCACATAACTAATACCTATTGTTTACAAATTAGTTCATTATTGCTTTGCATAGTGGAAAAGCCCATTTCATGCTGAGAGGAATTCAAATCATAATTACAATCCCATTTGCGCCTGAGATGTAAAACTTTTCACATTTCTTTTTTTAAAATTTGAATACACTGTGTGTTATATATTGGGGGCACGCACACATGTATCTGCTGCTCAAAGTGCCTGACAATTCATTAATGCTACCAAATTGCACAAAATACAACTATGTGGTATCCTATGGTAGAGTAATAAAGAATGTGTATTTTTAGTATTCTTGCACATGGTGTTAATATGGTCATGTTAAGGGTGCTAAAACATTATGCAAAAGAACAACAATTCATACAGAAGCAAAACACGCTTGGTTATTGTGTGAAATCACACATTCCTTCACAAGATTTAGGTTTTGCCTTAGACTCAATCCTAAATCCCCCCCAGTGCTGGCGCTGATCTCCAGCACCAGCGCTGGGTGCTGTAAACATGCTGTATGATTTTGTATAGCATTTATGGCACCAGGAGAGCAAGGACCACCAATGCTGGACCTGTGCCAGTTAGCATTGTGCCCAGCACCAGGAAGCTCACGCTGGGAGAGCATCCATGGTAAGGCGCACTGCGGGGCAGTGTGGGGTTTCTGGGTGAGAGGGGAGACATTCCGGGGCAGGGGGAGGAACTGGGGTGGGAAGAAGGTGGGACTGGCGAAGGCCTGCTCCACCGGATCCTATGCTCCGTGTTGGGCTGAAAAGTCCGACATGGAGCTCCTCCAGTCTGTGCCAGCAAAATAGCTGGTGCAGACTGGAGGAGACGCTTTGTGGGGCCTGTACCTGCCCCCTTCCCCCAAAGAGACTCTGGTGGCTGCTGTGTCACCCATGTGATGTAGTGGCAGCCATTTTGGTGGTGCTGCTCCTCTGGGCGCTGGGCATCTTGGGATTGGGCGGCCCGTTCACTGATGGCTTCATGTGAGTGTTCCAACTTTGTGGACTGTTCCAGATGACTAACTGTAGCTCTGTCCAGACTTCCATCTCATCCTTCATCTCATGAACCTTTCATGTAGAGCAGCACTGCAGAAGAGAGCAAACATGATGTGTGTGAGTGAATTGTACGTGCAGCTCTCTGGCCACATGGCTAGAGTCTTGTGTGAAACCGTAATTCTCATATCTTTCTCATGGAGGAGAAGCCTAAATTGATCCCTCAGAAGAACTTTGAAAGCATGGAAACTGGTTGTTACACATACAAAATATCATGGAATTCACAAATGTACTCATGCTAACTAAGTGCAGTTTCAGTGGATGATTTGATTTGCATCTTTAGGGCATAATAAAATGTATCACTGTCCAGGTTGTGACTCATTAAGATTGACAGAACTTTCCTGCTGTAGTTAGATATGACTTAACCTTGTGTGTAAAAAGAAGCATTATGCTAAAATATTTCTGAGCTCCATTTAACTGGAAATGGATACTTACTGATGAGATCGAGTCTCCAGGTAATGTAATTAAATCTTTAATAATACCCAACATTGTGGCAAATTCCATATGCAATTTGACACTTAGTTTCACTGCTGATAGGTTTTGCTAGAGAAATAGAACAGAATTTGCATATAAGATTTTCCTCATTTGAGAGTTAATGTTTTTATGAAAATATTACTTTCCTCTCTCCCTCATTTTCATTCCAAGGAAAGGACCTTATATGCACCTAAATCTTAAACCAGAACTTTCCATTTATATGTGTTTATAGTTTAATATTAGAGAAAAACAAAACAAAACTAGAGCCTAATGTCTAGTGGCTTCTGCTGTGTGGCACAGTTCTTTAACTATGAGATTGCTAAAGAGACTAGAATGGACTACTCAGTGTTATGTAGTGTGTGTACATGCACACACATACCAAAACACAGGCGTATCAGCCTGGAACACAAGCCAACGTTCTTTGGGTTTTTCAGACAGTATGTTTCTGTTCCATCTTGCAGTGCTAAATAGTAATGAAATTGAGTTCTTTATTGTTGTTTTGTGGGGTCGGGTGTGGAAACAACATAGCACGAGGAGGAAATTATTTAAACTTCATGTTTCATATTCCCCAAACAAGTTTGAGTTTTTGTACATACGCCAGGAGCTTTTTGGCCTTGGCATTCTTGAAGGGAAAAGAAAAAGACCTCCCTAATGCTTTTAAAAGAATCCACTGATGTGGAATTCTAAAAGGTCATAACCTTCTTCATGTAGTTTGTAAGCATTGAAAGGTATTTTGTGCCCTTGAGAAAGGCCAAGGCCAAAACAGGTTATGAATATGTTCAACTCAAGTATGTATTTTCTTTAGAGCACCTGTTTAAGGCTTGCTGTCCTTTCCTCCCTGCACTTTTCTGTGCTGCACCTCTTTTTCTGTGCATCCAACACTCAGTGACAAAATTCTGTAGTATACTCAGTCGAAACTATTAAAGCCAATCCTCTTTCTCTTCCTCCATTTTTCATAACACTCATTCAACATTCCATGGCTCAGTTGTAGCCAGCCATAGATTTAAATACTAGTCTATGCAGCTTCTGTTTCATTTTGACCCCTCCTCCCCACCCACCCCCCAGCCAGGAGAAGGGTAAGAGCTGCACAGGAATCCATGTTTTTAGTGTAGCTGTGATTGAGCAGGAGTGTGATCTTATCCCTCCCCAAACAAAAGGTAGCAACTAAAACAGGAATTAATGTGAACCTTGACAATCCCTCTCCACTTGATAGGAAGAGGCTCTCTCTCTCTCCCCCCCCCCGCCCCACCCCGAAAAGTATAAGGCTGTTCTGGGTCTTGGAAGCTCATAGAACCTGTTTGTTTTTTATTATATTTTGTTTTTGTTTTTTTTAAATAGTTTTCTTTTAATTTAAAAACTTACATATGTATGTGTACCTAGGGAACTTCCCCTGCATATGAAGGAACCATTTATATTATTTTTGGGTGCCCCTGTTTTGCTTTCAAACTGATAGGTATTCAACCATTGGACAACCCAACCTATACTCAGTAGCACCTGTCCAGCCCAAAATATTCTGTGGCCACTTTCTGACTAACACACACCTCCCCTTCTCCACAGATGGCAGCTTCGGTGTGCAAAGGAACTACTACAGAACACCCTTATCAGTTTGAGGGCAATTAACAAGATTTATTGCTATACAAACACTTCCTGGCAATTCCTCTTGTCCAGAGGCTTTCCCTTCCCCTAAACTTTACTTAGTTTAGGACTGCAGTTTTCAAACTCTCCGGGAGTTTGAAACCTGCAGTAAGTCTTTGTGGGGGCGGGGGGAGGCAGCAGGGGCAGGGGGAAGACAGCGACGCGATCCCCAGGATCGCATCACTCAGGGGGCTACAAGGACTGGGATGCGCTCACCAGTCCCTGCAGCAGCCATCCCTGTGTGCAGGGAGCCCTGCGCGAGCACCTGCAGGGTGCTCCAGGTAAGGGAAAGGGACAGTGGAGCGATCTGCTCTGCCTCTGCAAGTGCACCCAAGCCCCTGCAGCTCCCCTGAGTGGCGTGATCCTGCGGATCGCACTGCTGCCTTCCTCCTGTCTCCTGGCTGCCCCCGCCCCTTAAGGGGCAGAGGCCAGGACCCACAGGCTGGGGCATCACGACGCCCCAGTTTGAATACCACTGGCTTAGTAGGTTAGCAAGTCCATTGCAGCTTCAGAGCACAGTCCAACTGACTCTTCCTAGTCCAGTGGTAATCCAGCAGTGTCCCTGCATTCCTTGGATGGGTCCAACGCAGATGTGTCAAGCAGATCTGAACTTTTCAGACTAACACAGAGGATAGGATTTGGTGGAGCAGAAATCCACTGGTCCCACCCCTCTCCCACCCTAGTTGTTCCCCCTGTCCCACCCTCCCTGCACCCTGGACCACCTCCCCCCTCTCCCCCAAAGTCCTTACTGCTGTCCGGAGGTCTTCCCTTGATCCTGGTGGTGTCCTCTTCCTCCATCTCACTCTGAAGTGGGCTGCTAAAGATGAGGCAGCGACGGGCAAGAGTTGGGGAGCACTGCAGGCTGGGTGCACACTCTACCACTAAAGGTACAGGAATCCTATCCACCTACACAGAAGTAACAGTTTTGTTTTTTTTTGTTTTTTCCTTGGTCTGGCTCCATTTAAACTAAGGGCTAAAAAAATTAGTATGGGGTCTCCACAAAATTAGAGGGGGCACTGCAAAAGTGTTTCCAGTTGGGCTCCTATGGCTGGCCCTGTTATAGGAAGTGATTACAAGAAGGACCTGGAAATATATACTGCATATAAACTTCTATATGTTTTGTGGTTTGTAAAAGTCACTGAACATGTTCAGTACACTTCAAGACCTTTTGGCGGGGAGGGGGGAGGGAGGATTTTTTTTAAAAAAAATTAATTTCCATACTTTTATGTACTTCTTCATACCAGAGAGAGGGGGTCAAGAGGACAGATTAGCATTAATCAAATTTCCATAATGGAATAGTCCATCTTCTCTCCAATATTTGCCTAGAATGGTTCAGCCCTGTTGCCTTCTATTCTAGCTTCATTAGCGAGGCATGCTGGTATTGACTGCTCCTTTGAACTGTTCTTAATAAATAGAAGTGTTTTCCATACCTATCTGTCTCTACTGAAAGCTGGCTTGAGGATCAGGTCCTGGGAACCTGAGTGAGCACCCCATACCTGGAACCCATAGGCAAAAGAGAAGAATTATACTGACTTTCTAGAAATCATTAACTTATCCTAATAGTCCTGTTTAGTTTTTTTTTTCTTTTAATTTACAGTTGTATGTATTTATGCAACCCTAGGCAGCCCTCCATGTATGTAGAAACCACTATAGTGTTGCACTTGTTTTGTCTACAACATGATAGGTGGTTAACCATGTCAATCCTCTATTAGTATATAGATGTTGATGATACTTTTAGATATTTATATCCCTCCCTTTTATCATAAAATAATACCCAAGACATCTTGCTATCAAAACATAAAACCATTCAAAAATTGCACATAAAACTGCAGTGAGACAACAATAAGAAATTAAGAGCGCAATCCTAACTGTGCTCTAGGCTGGTCCAAGTCCCTTGCGCCGGCCCAGGAGGGTCACAAACGTGCCATAAAGCATGTTTGCGCCTCCTCAGGAGTTGACTGGGCCAGTGCAGGGACACTGCATCCAACCTCTACGCCGATTTGGGGAGGGAGAGTTGCGTCGGCTGAACTCGGCCAATGCAGGGGTCTGGGGAGGGCAGGGAGAAGGTGGGAGGGAGGCGATCCAGGGGGGCAGTTGGTGGGCAGAGAGTGGTCCTGAGTGGGCGGGTGGGGAACAGGAGGCAGTGCTGGGATCCAGCTGTTATGCCAGATCCCAACCCCATTCCCCATGCAGCGTGGAGTGGCTTTGAAGCCGCTGCATTCTCTGTGAACTTGTGCCACCTCCTGAAGTAGCACAAGTTCGAGGAGGCTCATGGGGGCCATGATGACTTACTTGGGGGTAAGAGTTTCTCCTTGTCTCCGGCTGAACCAGTTCTGGCCCCAGTCTTGTGCTGGATACAGCGCAGGCCTGTGATTATAATAAAAACTGAGCCCAGTATTAAAATAAGATAAAATGCAGTATCTATAGATTAAAAACTAGCTGGACAAAAAATGTCTTCGGCAACTGATGAAACACCTGCAAGGATGGGCCAATTGTGCCTCTCTAGAGATGAAGTGTATGTGATTGTGGACAGACTGTGTGACTGTATGTAACTATGGAGAAGGGTCTGTCCCAGGCATCTGACATATGAAGATGTGTTGGAACAACTTAGATGTGACATGATTGTAACTCCTCATGACTCTTTTGCTTTTCAAAATGGAGCCAGGTTTATATTGGAGTGGAGAGTGGGGAAGGGGGGTTTCTTACCGTCCTTCTGCCACTGCAGCCTTGGTACATGTACATACTGGTATCTGCTCTTGAAGCTGCAGTGGGGGAAATTTATATGCACAATTTTTGTACTCATAAATTTCTTGCTCTGACGCTAATAGCAGTTTGGAAGGTGCAATTTAAGTCAGTGAGTCAATATGGGAGGAAAGAGACCTTTGCTGTAGTGCCTGTCCAAATAGGATCCCCTATGCAAAGTCTAGCTGAAGACAGGTAGCTGTTTTAGATATTACAACCACATGGTACCATCTGATTTTATTGCATATTGACAACTGTTGGCTATTGGTATCTTTGGCAATTACCCTGCCCTCTCCACCTGATAAAAATAGTTCACAAAATAAGGATGGAATTACTTTGCCATGATGAGATGAGATTGGACCTCTCTGTTAGTATAGTAAGTCTATGTTTTACAGACAAATGTAAACCTGCAGTGATCAGAAAGTTCATTTGCAGTTCAAATACTGTATCTACTGCTTTCTCTTTCACAAAAACATAATCAGGTGTTAACATAAATAACCTTACATTTCCTCACATGTGAAAATATCCCTATTGCTAGTGAAATGCTAATTGTTTCTTTCTTTTTGGTTTAGATTGTTCATTTTTAGTGTTTCTGCTTGACTTTCTTTTCCTCTCCATGAATTTATCTCGTACATATGTTAAGGGGTTTTGCTTTGTGAAGGCTATTGAAATCTCAATGCATGACTTGACAGCAATATAGATTATTCCAACCAGATATGTAAATTATTTGTTGTCTGAGTTTTTGAGACCAGTTGAAGTTTGTCTTGTTTCCTTGCTGTCCCCATCTACTGTATTAAATATAATAATTATGCTCATGTTTCACATGGATTTGACTTTATAAATATTAAAATAAGATATAATTAATATAAATCAGCTGCAATCAAAGTCTGTAAAAAATAAAATTGTTTGTTACTATAACTCATTTCCCTGCCAGTCTTAAGTAACTCACATGGATCAACATCAGAGTAAATTCAATGGAAAATGTTTTAAGTGATTAATGCCTGGCAGCACAAATATTACCTAATACATTTCTTGGCAAGAAAGCCTATTTATTTAAATGCCCGTATTTTATTATTTGCATCAGTGCCCACTCTCAGTGTGTCAGCATATACATGAGCAATTCCATGCTTCCAGTGAAAGGAACTAACTACTCAAACATCTCATTTCGTTAAAATCCAAATTGACTTCTTTGATCTTAGGAAATCTGCATGTAGAGACCGTATACTTTTTAGAAATTCCTGAACTGAGGAGAATTGTAAAATGAAATCCAATGAATTTCATTGAAATTAAAGAGCTGTTTTGTACCTGGCTTCAACAGCCTTGCAAAAAAGCATGCGCTGCTCTTATTCAGGGGGAAATACATTGACGTTTGCATGCCCAATCTCGTCTGATCTTGGAAGCTAAGCAGGGTCAGGCCTGGTTAGTACTTGGATGGGAGACCGCTTGGGAATACTGGGTGCTGTAGGCTTATACAATAGTCTTTCGAGACTGAAGGTTGCCAACCATTGGAGAATGCACATCTAAAGGTTATCCAAGAAGGATATTCACATTTCTCATTTGTGCAGCTGCACCAGAAGCACAACCACCACTGAATGGTCTATATGTGCTGTGCCTGTCTATTTGGAAACCAGTTATAAAACTTAAAACTTTTGTTATTGGTGCAGTGAAATGTGTGTGTCAAACATATTGCAAAATGCTATGTTTTGCAGGGTGCCTCACTGCAGTGTGTAAGCAGCCCCTCCTCCAGTGTACGCCTCTATTCTGCTACCCCCCCGCCAGAATGGCTCTGAAGGGGAGGGCCCTGTAAAACTTAGTGCTTTGCATCCCCTCTAGCTACACCACTGAGATGACTATTTCTCTTTTCAGTATCTTATTAAAATATTTAACATCTTTACTTCCTAGCACCTTGTGGAAGCCGTTCTACAGGTTCGGAAGGCACGGTTTTATCACCAAACTACCCTAAAAACTATAGTATAGGACACAACTGCATTTATTCCATTGCTGTTCCAAAGGAGTTTGGTGAGTAGTATTTGTTTTGTTCATTTGTATCTTTTTTTATTTTATAGTTATTGCCTCTATATCCTTGCTACAGCATTTTAATTATTTTGAGCTAAAAATTACAGTAATGCACTTCAAATCTCGATTAGGAGTTATCATGGTTAGCATTTTCAAAGAAAATGTTTTGGCAGTTTTACCAAATTCTATTAAGAAAACATATATATTTTGATGATAAGCTATATAAGATAAGCTATTTATAATTGGAAAAAAGTTGCATAATGCAGCACAACAGACAAGTTTACTAAGAAATGAGTTCCACTATGTTCAGTGGGACTTACTCTCAGGAAAGTGTTTATAAGATTGCAGCCTTGGTTTCTTAAACTTCATCACATATAGGAGGAAGAATTGTATCTGTTAGATGACCAGTTGGTTGGGATCACCAAATATTTAGCATTAGAAATATTGTTTCAGTAGTTACGCAGCCTAACCCTTACCAAATCCAACTGCCCACTGATGCAACCATGCTACCAGATGCAGCCATGCCACATGTTGGATCCATCCTTCAGTTCTGAAATTCTCCTCCAGGTAAGGAAAGATCTGTTTCCTTGCCTGCAGGTAAGAGTGCAGTGCTCAGTTGGGTCTACTGGGATCTATGCAAGCAATTTTGCTGACAAAGGTCCAAACTGACCTAGGAATGCAGATTGATGCTGGGAATGGGGTTAGGCTGTTGGGGGCGGTGTTGGGTGTGGTTCTTCTCTGGGGAAAACCTGGAAGTGACTGCCTTGTGCGTTGTGCCCTCCGGCATAGCATCTGGGGCAGGTGCCCTTCTGGCTCCACCTTAGCTATACTTCTGGGTATGCTGTACAATTCAGAATGGCAGGTAAAGCAAGTAGTTAATTAAGACTGCACTCCTAAATACACTTATCTGGCAGTAAAACCCATTGAACCTAATGGGTCTTCTGAGTAGACCTGTATAGGATTGTGCTGTAAGTTGTCTAGAGGGTTTAATGTAACCTTTATCAAAAGGGTTTTTATCAAATTTGCCAAAGGAGTTAAACTATTGGTATGATTCTTGTATGAATATGTTTCTATTTTTAAAACTGTAGTTCTCAGAAGCCTAGTGAGATGTAACTCATCTTCTCCATTGTGTTGTCACTTTATAATGCTTAGATAGGTACCATGTTCAGATAGACCAAGTGGGGAACATTGACTGTATAAAGGAGTTTGGGCCTCACTGAAGTTCTTTATAGCAAGTGAAAAACTAAAATGTGAAATATACCCGGCCAATGTATCATTATTAGTAAAGTCATTCAAAACCTAGAATATAACAGTGGTCAATATTTCAACAAAGAGTAAGCAAAGGCAAAGCTGGAATGGAATATTGGGATGTGGAATTCCACCTTCACCTATATGAAACACCTTCAGATTGAAGGAATCAGGATTCATAGTAAGAACCGAAACAAATACTGAAATGGGACATGGCACTCATTCACAAAAGAGTTCTCCATACATTTTAACAATCTTCAGATTCAGGAACTGGAGACTTCCTGTAAATAGCAGATTCATCCATTAGGCATCAGTTATGTAGAGTTTTGCAGGTTTCCTGCTACTCCACCACCTGGTCTATACCCTTGTCAGACATCTTGCCTGGTTCCCTGCCGTCAGCTGCCTGTTCCTCAGCCTTCCCCTGGAGGTCCTTTAAATAGAGAGTGGTCAGCCGTGAAGTTTTGCCAGGTCTCACAAGACTGCACCAGTGAATTAGCATGTGATTGTTTTACTTGCTTCCCCCCTGTGTGGTGCTACTAATGGAATGTGGTGCAAATACGCACACACTATGTACGCTTTTAACAGGGAATGCATTTTGGGTATGTTGGAAATCACATAATGTAGCTAAGTGAAATTCCATGTTTGTTTCCACCAGATCAAAATGAAACATCGTTATATGTTTACAGGTAACATTATGAGTTAATTCTGCAGGTTATATGGCTTTGCGTTTTGATGACAAAATGAACATAAGTAAACAGATAGTGGTTACAGTTAGCATTTTGGTGACAAAGTGAACATAAGTAAACAGTGTTATCCAATACCTGTGCAAGCACAACAAAACTCAAGCAAGGGCTCTTTCTTGCTCTATCCTTCCACTATAGTACCTTAAGGCTTCCATAAAGTCAAGGTCCTTGGGAACAGTGTGGGTTACAGTGTAGGCAACTGCAATAGGAAAGGGGATCTCTGGAAAGTTGACAAAGGTACCTTCCACAAATGGAGATGCACTCACAGAAGTCACTATCTGTCATGGAAGGCTCATGGAAATCTGTAAGTTTTCAGAGAACTCCACTTCTTCTGCACCCCCACATTCTTCACTATTCTCCTGAGAATTCTATGTGCCTCAGAAGTGACTTTCTGGAGGGCTTCAATGACTGTAATGGGGGGATCCTTTACTTGAACTTAATTATGATTCCATAAAATTGCTTGCAAAACACCATGCTTAAAACACCTCCACTCCCAAGATTTGGATACAAGATACATTTGGATTAGAAGAATGTTTCAAGAACTTGGCTGTATGTTGCTAAGGTCCAGGTGGTAATTTATATTCTTATAATAATGTACTTTTTTTGACTATTTCTTATTGTCAGAGCCAGACTTGACACTAGAGATGTACTAATGTTGAAGTTTGAAGCACTAGAGTTTCCTAATGTTGAAACTAATAGATGAATTTCCTGGATGTCATTTGGATGCCTGAAATCTATACTCCAGATGACTTGAATCAAGCTCTCACACATTGGTGCGCACAGAGACATCATTGCCTGTCAGGGCCATTTCTGCTGTGGCATTCATGTTTGTGCTTGCAAGCTTGATAGGAGAAGCAGGGTTAGAACCTGGAATGAAGCAATACAGTTTTACAAGTTTCAACAGTAGCCAAAAGGCAGACACCCCAGATCAGAGAAGAGTATGCTTACCTGACAGTAGCTCCCACTGTACTCATTGGGGCATACTTATGATTAGACATCCACAGAATTGAACCGTTGGGCATGGTCTATGTCAGGGGTATCAAACTTGTTTCATACCGAGGGCCGAACAGCATCCATGATGCCTGCTGAGGGCCAGAAGTGATGTCATTAGGCAGGAAGTGATGTCATTAAAAAGTTCATAACCAAAAATAAGCACTTATTCTCACTTAGGAGCTCATTAGCTGCAAATGATAGAAGAGAAAAAACACAAAGCTTGATCATATTTCAAGATGTGAGAGCCCAATTTTCATGTGAGTTGCCCTTGCAGCAGTAAAACACCTCAGCACGGCTCAGCAGCTGAGAGCCTGAGGGCCAGATAGAAAGCTTCCGCAGGTCGCATCTGGCCCCCAGGCCTTATGTTTGACACCCCTGGTCTATGTCATTTCAACACCAGTTTATAGCACTCATGTTGTTATGATGAAAGTTAACTACAAGATTTGGGGGCATTTTTCCCCCTTTCCTGGCTAAAAATGCAACATACAGAAACAGCACAATGTCCTGTTGTGCAGGCAGAGCTTATTTGTATAGGCTTTGTGCCAAAGTTACGTTGAACACTTCTAAGGGCAAGGGCAGCAGGCACAACCTTCTTCCCCCTCTATACTCATTCTTTCTATATAGCTGTAACATCTATGTAGTCTTAGGAATATTCTTGAATCCGGTGTGATTCATAGCTGATGTATTATAACAATATTCTTGTTTATAATTGGCTTGTTTTCACGTTTTATCTATACAGTAGTGATAAAAACATACTAATAATATTGATTAAGAGTCTTATTTAAGATCTCTTCAAAACATAATTAGTACAATTGTATCATCCCTATTTGTCCTGTTTTGGAGAATTGTTTGAACTGCTGTTGTTTGCTTCCAATTTCATTATCTGATATCACTGTTCACATATATTATAACCTATTATCTCTCCTGAATAAGGGAGAGATCCATAGAAGGTGAAGAAATGCAGGGCAACCATCTATGGGAAATGCTTGTCTTAGGGAAACCTATATACACAAATTTCTAGTGATTTATACAGAGCTACTGAATGCACTTTATCTTGCATAGTTGTCAAAATGGATTATGTTTTCTAAAAGAGAAACTTATGCCCAATCCTACCCACCACCACATTATAGCATGCAGCCACACCAATAGTGTGCATGCTGCATGTTGTGGTGGAGGGATGATTGGACAGCCTGCAGGAGGTAAGTAAAAATATTTTTTACTTACCTCCTGGTAGGCTGCCCGATTGCCTGTGGGTTGCCTCAGACCAGGGGTGCTCACACTTTTTTGGCTCGAGAGCTACTTTGAAACCCAGCAAGGCCCAGAGATCTACCAGGGGGGAAGGAAGCGTCTGACAGACACCCCCTTTAATGTATGGAGCCCCTGCTGGAGTCTAGTCAGTTTCATCAGTTTTGTTGCTGCATGCCTGAAGAGCAGCTAAAGTGTCAGTTTAGCTAAATATGTAAGTTTTGTCTACTGACTAGACAAAACTGACATATTAACAGTTTGGAGAGACAGGGCTCCACGATCTACTCATTTTGCCTCCCGATCTACTGGTAGATCGCGATCCACCTATTGAGCACCCCTGCCTTAGACCAACCTAAATATAACTAGCACAGGTCTGAAGAGAGCCAAGGGGTGGGATGAGCAGAAAAATGGGGGATAAGATCCAGCATGCGTTACTGATGCCAGGTCCACCCCTTTCCTCCCCGATATTCCCCCCATGTTCCTTCCCCAAATTTCCTGTTACTCTCCCTCCCCATCTACAGCCTGTGCCCACTGCCAACTTACTGGATCCTGTGGAACCTGCCATTATGGCAGAGGCCTAGCAGTGCACAGCAGTGGCCCAGCTTATGTACCACCCTAAAAGACTTTGTGCTGCTGGAATGCTAATTTCGGCAGCACAAAACCCCAGTAGGATTGGTGACCTGCATATAATTGCAAATACATAATTAGATCTGGCTTGGGTTGAGCTTCATTTTTGTTTTGTTTTGTTTTTGTATCTGTAACATGAGTCTGGTTTTACAAAATGTTGGTCCAATGCAACCATGGGTGATTGTAGAGCATCAGGATATGTAATCCTTAAAATCACGTCTGTTTCATGGTTCTGCAAAATGTATTGTTGTACCTAAAGTTGTTTTCACTTCCATGTTCCTGACTTTTTTCACAGCTTTAAGTCAGTTTATACCTGGAAGGACTCTACCGTGGCTTGGTCATGCAGTAAATTAGTATTATATTTCTGTTCTCCAAGGCACATGGTACTTTCCCTTTATTGTAAGTGTATATTTCTAAAACTGTGTGTGGTCATAAGCTATTTGACATGTCCTTCAACAGTGAAATCTCAAAATCATGATTGTAATAAATAATAAACAGCATTAATATTAATAACTGGGCGGAAACAGGTGGGATTCATTTCATGAACATTTTTACCTTCATTGAAATTCTGATCTCTTTTTATGATTTTTCACATTATGATTTTTCAGACATCCTTCCCTTCCCTTCCCTTCCCTTCCCTTCCCTTCCCTTTCCTTCCCTTCCCTTCCCTTCCTTCCTTCCTTCCTTCCTTCCTTCCTTCCTTCCTTCCTTCCTTCCTTCCTTCCTTCCTTGTGTGTGTGGTGGTGGAAAAGCACACGGATTGATTGCTTTCTCACCTTGATCCAGTCATGCTCTGTTGGCAGTGTGGAAGAATTGAAATGTGTATTCAGATCCAAGTGCACATCCTGTAAAGGAACCAAGTGGGAATCAATGTCATTGGATGTAGTTTATGGGAGGCTGAGCCATTTAGCAACCAGATGCAGCTTACATCAGTGGCAGATAGTATGGACTGTGATGGGCCAAGCAGATTCAGGTTTAAAGTTCCCTTTAAACTTTAAGTCCTTCATAAGAGAGGAGCAATGTGAGCAGGTAAGGTGATATTTTTTGGAGGAACATGGTGGGCAAGTAAGGTAGCATTTTTTGAAGGTGGCAGTAGAGAGGCAGGGGCCACTTTGGGCAGTGAGCCTGGTTGGGCTGGCCCTGATTTAAATGCATTTGGAAATACAGCTATCAACTATTGAATGAGCATCTGGATGTATATGGAACAACTATGACTTCTGTCTGTACTAGCTTACTTTCATTCAGTTTGCATTGGACAAATTGCCAGCATGATGGCAAGGCTCTGACCATCTGACCATTCATTTGCATTTTCCAATAAACTGAATTGTATATACACAAACTGGGTGCCTGGCAGTGGTTGGAGTTGAGTTCCTGGCAACTAAAGGGTTCTCAATTCTCAGTATAGTACTGTGATATAGTGATTTTCGCTAGGCCGGTGAACGAGCTTCATGTTTGAATGGAAATGTGTATATGGAGCTTGCACATCCAAAGTCAAGTTAACTCTCTCCTTAAACTTGTTTTCCATTCTTACAGCAGTGATTTCAGATACTTGGCCATTTTTTTTTTTAAATCTGTCCAGCATCACTTTTAATGGACCTATGAGCCTTCCTTTCCTCAGCTGCTTGTATTATAACACCTATTGCTGGAAGTCTGACATGCCACAAGGTGAATTTGAAATTTCTGACCCATCTTCTAGGTTTGGATAACACAACAAACTTTGGCTCGAACTAAACAGAGAATGAATGTTGAAAACTTCTTCCCCTTGTGTGCAAAGGGGAGAAGTGATCACAGGCCGAGGTTAATGAAAAATGTGTAGAACCAGAGTCAAATCAAGGTTCCAGATGATATTTGAAACTGATCTTTTTGTATTTCTGCAGTTTCTGAGTTTTGACATGTGAAATATTTCACATTTTTATATATTTATGATGAGATGTTCTGTTGTAGATTTGAAGCAAACAAAACAGGGCATCTTCTTTAAAAGATTGACTATTTCATACTCTAGAACAGGGGTGCTCAATAGGTGGATTGCGATCTACCGGTAGATCGCGAGGCAAAATGAGTAGATCACGGAGTGCCGACCCCCCCTTCAGGTGCCTCTGGGAGGAAACGCCGGGAGTAAGGCCCATTGTACTCAATGGGGCTTACTCCCAGGTAAGTGTGGCTAGGATTGCAGCCTCACAGCCTAATCCTAGGCATGTCTACTCAGGAGTAAGTCCTGTTATACTCAGTGGGGCCAAGGTACACCAACATACATTGTACACATAAATGTTATATGTTATGATGGCGCGAACATTGTAAAAAAAACTCTGGTAGATCTCCGGGCCTTGCTGGGTTTCAAAGTAGCTCTCGAGCCAAAAAAGTGTGAGCACCCCTGCTCTAGAAAATGTGAGCACAAAATTTGTTCTGCCAGTTGAGAAAACCAGCCAAATAATGTTGTTAACACACATGATCCTTGTTAGACAGTTCACTGAGTGTGGAAAGTACAGACAGTTTAAAAGCCATGTCATTCTACAGTTACTTTGGCAATGCCAAGTTTGTTTGTTTGTTTGTTTGTTTGTTTGTTTGTTTGTTTGTTTGTTTGTTTGTTTGTTTGTTTGTTTGTTTGTTTTTAATGCACTTCATATCTGAAAAGGTAATGCTACAGGCATGGATAACTGAACAAGGGCTCAATCCTGTGGTCGCTCTTAGGTCTGCACAAGTCTCTTGTGCCGACCCAGGAGTGTTGCAAACATGCTGTAAGACACATTTGTGCCTCCTTGAGAGTCAGGGAGGCTGGTGCAAGGACATGTGCCAGTCTCCCCACGCTACATCCTATACTTCTGCCAAAGTTGTCCAACCAAGAGCAGCAAGAGTGCGGGGTTGGGGTGGGCGTGGAGAGGGTAGAATGAAGGGCATTCTGGGGTCTGGGGAGGGTGGGCTGGTGGGAGAACCGGGCCCAGGAGTGGGGTGGGCCCAGGATACTGGCACTTAGTCCTGATCCTCACTTCCCTCCTGAGCACCAGGTCGCTTCAATCTGGTGCAGATCTGAGTAGCCCCTTAGGGAAGCCGCCACATGTCACAGCTTCACGGGAATGAATTTCCCTTACTCTGAGTTGCGCTGCAACTTGGCCTAGCTCTGCTCTTGATGCAGCGCAGGCCAGCCAGTCTGCCTGCTCCAGGGCATGTTAGGATAGGCTGTAAGTGGCAGAACCTTCTGAATGGTTATATTCAGGAAGACAAAGAAACATAAGCAGAAACATTTCAGTGCTGCATTTTCTTTCACTTCTATGCATTTACCCATAGAAGAGTGTAATACCCTCATGGCTAATTTTGAGCCAGTTGCCTTACGCAACTCAAGATTTTACGTAGAGGATTCATGTCTCCTATTAAAATGTATATTTAACCAGCTCTGTTGTCAGTGTGGTATGCAGGCAGCCAGTTGTTTATGGTTCTCTCTTTGACATTCCTTTCACTAACCATTTTCTTGTAACCACTAAATTTTAATCAGTATTATTTTGTCCTCCCCATCTAGTTTTATTTCTCTGTTTCTTCAGTGTTCAAATATATTTGTTTCACGTCCACTGAATTTTAATATTTAGTGCACCTGAAAATTTAATAAGTTTTGCACCTTTCCTAAGAAACTCAATAAGAACCAGTGCTGAGAATACATTTTGTGTACAATAAGGAAGACCATCTTGTCTAATTAAACTGAAGTATAATCTGTCACAGCATTGCATTGCACAATAATTACCAATCATTTGTAAGGCATAAAAGTAGCAGCAGAAGTACCAGCTTTTATAAAGGAGTACTGTGCATACTTTCATCAGAAGTGAAAGCTTTCAGTCTTGCCAGTACATGATCAGAGGGAACAAATTGCACAGTTATATATTGACTCACATAGTATCATTCCGCTCTATTTTCCTGAACATAAATTTTCCTTTTTTCTAAGTAATTCTGTACAGTTGTTAAATATGAAGTGAGAAGTTAGTGCTAAATTATTTTGGTGTACAGACAGAATAGTCAAGGATGTAGGATTTATATCAATATTATCTCTGCATCTGCCTTTGGTTTTAAAATAAACCTTGCATGTGAGATCCTCCCCATGAGGGAGGAATTCATGGGGAGGAATTTTGCTCCTGACTGTCAGTAAGTGATATGACAAATAGAGCAACAGCATGACCCACCCCCAATGACCAAAAGGGCCATTGAATTCTGCACTAATTGCAGAATTAGTGCACAGTGCAGAAGACAGTTTCTGCACTGTCTTCAAGGGCAGCCCCATGCAGGGTGCATTTCTTGGGGTAAAACACACTTTACTTGACATGATGTTGATTAGATTTTAATAAACCTTTAGAATTTATAGAATATAACAATCCTTTACACCTGGCAGTAAAAATATAGCATTGTTTCCATTGTTACTTGAAACATTTTCTAGTTCTCTTGTATATTCCTTAATAATTATCATGTCAGAGCTAAGCATATCACAAATCTGTTTTCCCATAGTTTTTTTTTTTTTTTTTTTTTCAAACAAGAACTAAATCAAAGCTTCTGGGAAATATCAGTGGCAGTCTAGTATTTTGAACTAGTTTTCAACCCAAATTAACCTGCCACAAAGGTTTTGTGAACCTGATTTGTATGTGTCTCTGTGTGCACGCACGTTCGTGAAGAAATGAGACAGAGAAGCTCCCTGGTGTTGGTCCAGGTGTTCTTTCATTAGCAACAAAATGGTGACCATATGTTTCTATTATTATAATGGTCATAGCACATGTGGACAAATTTGGCCCCTTCTACTCTTTGTAATTGGACATTTTAGCTCTTGGGGAGGAGGGAACAGCAAGTAAAATCCCTGAGGTAATTCATTGAGTGCGGTAAAGAGATAGTCAGACTAGTGATACAGAAGCAATGCAGCTTTTACTCAAGGACTTTTGCATCTCATTTGTAAATTAGTCTTTAAATTAGCATAATATTGAAAATTTTGCTATAAAATTTATTTGCTTGGCTTGCTTGCAGCACCTTTCTCCCCAAAGCGATTTACAACACAAAAAGTGCAAATCATAAAATCACAACCAAAACAAATTACCCTATAGACTAAAAAGCCATGAAACATTAAAACAAACTTAAAACAATAAAACACAATTACAGTAGAGCACCAGCAGCAAATACCTTATAAAAGAGGTCCAAACCTGTAAATGCCAGATATCCTTATTAAAAAGACTGAGAACTTATTAAGAAGACTGAGACAAAGACAGCTTGTCTGGGGGAAAAAATGTCTTCAGACCTCGCCAGAAAGTCTTCAAGGTTGGGAGCAGTTCATAGATCAAAGGGGAGAGAGTTCCATAGGGTTGGAGGTACTATTGAGAAGGCCTTATTTCTTGCCGCCATCTCTCACACCTCCCTATGTGACAGCACTTATAAGAGGGCCTTTTCCTATGTCCTGAGGGGATTGGCTTGATTGTACAGAAGTAGGCAGTTTCTCATATACTCTGGTCCCAAGCCATATAGGGCTTTAAAGGTCAAAACCAGCACCTTGAATTGGGCCTGAAATGAATTGGCAGCCCATGCAGCCTCTGGAGAAGCGGCCTGACAGAGTCAGACCTCCCACCTCGAATGACCAAAAGGGCCGCTGAATTCTGCACAGTTGCAGTTTCTGCACTGTCTTCAAGGGCAGGTCCACGTAGGGTGCATTTCTTGGAGTAAAACATACTTTACTTGGCATGATGTTGATTAGATTTTACGAAAGGGGTCCTACAACAAAATGTTGCAATATGCACATCTTCCTGTAAATAAACCCCACTAAATTCATTGGTGCTTACTTCAGAATTGCAATGCCCTGGATCACAATGTTATGTTTCAGGGGCTGCCATGTAGTCAACTGGCAGCCTTGTCTTTCTCTCAATCTTTCCCCCCTCCCCAAGGGGGAGGGATGTTTTATTTAAAATCTCTCTCTCTCTCTCTCTCTCTCTCTCTCTCTCACACACACACACACACACTCTCTCTCTCTCTCTCACTCACTCACTCACTTAATGCTGTCTAGTTTTCTTGAAATTGAAATAAAAACTGAAAGCTCTTCCCCCTTCTCCAACAGGAAGACTTTGAGAAATCTCTAGGAATACTGATTGTCCCTTTAACACTTTCACTGGGATCACAAGGGGGCATGGGGTGTCCGCTGCACCAGGTGTTATCCTTGGGGGAGGGGGTGACACCACACTGCCCAAGCCTCTGTTGGGCAAACTTTGGCTCACTCTGGGCCAAGCTGCCTCACAGTCTCGCTGATGATCATGTTTTTGCCACTTGCTAGTGAGAACCCAAAGTGATCAGGCCTGGAGCAGGCCAAGGATCGCCTAATGGAGGTGGTCTGGACCAGGCTTTTCATGGTAAAAACATTGCAAAAGTGCGGAAGGTTGGGGCAATATGATTACATCATTATACCACCCCTGAACTTCTGGAACTCTGAGCTCACCCAGGTAAGCACTGCTCCTGGTGGCACCCACCCAGTGGACACCTCTGAACACCATTACTTCCCATGAAATGAATGATTTTATTCATTTCACCTCACAATAAAGACACAGGCAAAGGTCTATGGTAGAAAGGGCCACTTCATTAACTACTTAAATTACAACTCAAACTGCAGCAGGGACTAACTTTCTAAGTCGTGCGGGTTCTACGTGGGGGAAACGGAGCTGCCCGTCTACCTCCCCCGAACCTATTTTGGGCGACTACACTCGACTCCAGGCTGCATCAGGATGATACCTGCTGCCCCCTTCCTTGTCACCCCAAAGGGGTCAGGGTGGCTGGCTAGCACAGGCCACACGAGCGAACCCGCGGTGCACCTTTGCCACCAGGCTGAGGTTCGTCCAGCCCGCCTCACCCAGCTGGGTATGCCAGCATGACCGAGCATGGAGTCCTCCCAGCCCTTGCCACTCCACGGTGTACACCAAGATTGCCTTACCTACCCAAACCCGCACAACACCTGCCTAAAGTGACCAAGAATAACCTATTTAACGCCCAAAAATTCCCACCATATCTCCACAGTCTGGGGTATGCGAAAAAAACCACAAACCTTGAGGCCAATTGGGTGATGGTAAAAAATTCCTATCCGGCCCCAAATGGCAATCAGCTAGCCATCAGGTTGCAGAAGGGTGGTCAGGCTGGGGATCGCCACTTGCTCCCATCTGAGGGGTCTCAGCTCGCAGTGCACATGTGGCCCTGCTCCCAATTAGCTCCCAGCCAATCAGCTGAAGGATAGCCCTGCTATGCCTCGTGTGGGGGCGGAGCAAACGCCGGTGGCGCATTAACTCATGTGTCACCGGAATTTTTTTTTTTTTTTTGAAGAGGGATTTTAACACTTGGTTTTCTGTTTTGTTTTGTTTTGAAAGTTCCTAATATTTGCATATCTTAGGAGTTCAGTAAATATTTAGAAATCCCTGTCCTATTGTGGACGCAGTATAGCAGCAATTGTCAACCTTTTTCATCTCATGGCATACTGACAAGTTGTAAAAATTGTCAAGGCACACCATCAGTTTTCTGACAATTGACAAGGCACACCATGTTGCTGGCATGGGGATCACATCCCCCAATGGCCCTTTTAATAAATGATTTTCCTCCAAACTCCCGTGGCACACCTGTGGACCATTCATGGCACCAATGTGCCACGGTACCCTGGTTGAAAATTGCTGTAGTATAGGCACAAGAGTGGGGACTTTGGAAAAGGAGTGATGTTCTGCAGTGACCTGTGCAATTCTGTATATAAGTAGTAGTAGTAGTAACTTTATTGTCATTGTGCTATAGCACAACCAAATTTATGCACCTTTGAGATACAAGCATAAATATATACTACAATTCCAACAGTCACACTCTACACACTCACCCACACATTCTATTCAACATGCATCATAATATAAAACAGTATAACAGACCATAATGCCCAGGACCATGGTAACAACTATATCGCCTTATTCAACGTAATTATGGCTGTGGGATAAAAACTGTTCCGGAATCGTGTGGTGCTGCTCTAATAGTTCTGTATCGTCTACCTGAAGGCAACAGTTCAAAGAACTTATGAGCCAGATGGAAGGGGTCTCTCCAAATACTATGTGACTTCTGCAGACAGCGAGATGTATAGATGTCCTCCAAAGCTGGTAGATGAAGGTTGATGATGTGCTGTGCAATCTTAATAATTCTCTGCAGAGCTTTTTTGTCCCCTGCAGAGCAATTTCCGTACCACACCAAGATATCATAGGTTAGGACACTCTCAATGGTGCAACAATAGTAAGACACAAGCAGCTGCTGTGACAGATTTAACCTCCCAAGCTTCCTCAGAAAATATAACCGCTTTACCAACTGTGCTCATGAGAAAAAGTCTAAAAGGGTGTTTCAAGGGTGCTGCTGTCATACATTGTCGTCTTTGCAGCTGGATATAGAGGTACAATTTTCAGGAATTTGTGATAGAATCTTGTTTCTAGTGCATTTGCTTTCCTCTTTAGTGTACATGGACACATTTTCAGTTTCCATGTTTAAAATAATTATGTAACCAGATCTTCCTACCAACATAGGGTTGGAACAGTAGAATTTGCTGGATTGCTTATTTTCTTTGCAAATTAAACTCTTTCCTAATTAAAAATAAACTCTTTAAAAATTAAAAAATAAACTTAGAGCCCAATCCTGGGCTCGGCACTGTGGCTTCGTACTGCCGTGCCCTGTCACAAACGTGCTGTAAGGCACGCTGTAAGGCACGTTTGTGAGCCTCACTGCCGGGCTACTGCCCGTGATAGCCCAGCACCAGCTGGTGCTGTGCTAGCGCTGGGCTAGTGCGGGGCAGGTGCCCAGCCTCTGCGGCTCAGCGGTCTCATGGACCGCTGAGCCACAGCACGGTAAGCGGGGACAGGGAGAGGGGTGGGGAGGAGGCATTCCGGGAAGGGGGGAGGCCGGCAGGTGGTGGAGAGAGGGCGGGGGGAGGCGTGAAAGGGAGGCGGGGGTGGGGAGGGGGGTGCACAGGAGGCATGCTGGGAGAGGGAGGGAGGCGGGTCTGTGGAGCTCTGCTCCAGCAGATCCAAGGCGTTCGTGCGGGGCTCAGTGCCCTACACGAATGCCTTTACTTTATCGCTGACCTTTTGGTCAGCGGTAAAGTGAGTAGCTCCATTGCAGGGCTGCTTCCCTTACCCGGGAGAAGGGGACAAAGTCCTATTCTCCCGAGCTGCTGTCCGCGGTAGCCCAGGAAGCACAGGATCCGGCGACAGCTGTTCTCGGTGCCACCAAGGCTGGGCACCCCGGGCAGCTCAGGATTGGGCTGCCCGAGTACAAATTTAAGATCTAAATATTTTCTGTGAGCCTTTCTAACACCAGATTTGCCAGATAGGCTTCTTTGTTTTGGCCTACTCAACAGAGTTGCACCATGGGTTGCAATTCTCGTTTGGCAACTGTAGTGTGATGTGATTTCAATTTAGGCCAGTCCTGAGAAGTGTATATGCTATAAAGCAATGGGAGACTTATATTACATTTGGATTAGAGCATGTTTGTACACCAAACTTTGGAATTAAGGCATAAAATATGATCAAAGTAACAACCACGACAGTTCTACAGGCTGATATGCAAAATAATAAATGATTAACACCCCAATCCTATGGTTGCTGGCAACCAGGGCTACAGCGGCACCAAAATGGCTACCGCTGTATCCTATGGGTGCTTGGCTAGCTCTGGGAGTCTCCTCGGGTTAAGGGAGTGTTTGGTTCCTTATCCCAGGTAATGCTGCCACAGTGCCACTGAGTCTCCTTGGATCTGTGCCTGCTTTTGATCAGGCACAGAACCAAGGAAGCCCTGCCTGGGGCTGCCTGGGGCTAGGAGGGAGTATAGGATAAGGTGGCAGAGCCTGCTGCTGTCTCTGCCCCCTCCCAGGCCCAATCCTTCCTCCCACTCAGTTCCACCTTCCCCCCGCTCTCCCCCATCCTGTAAAGTCTCATCGCTGCCTTGCAGTGTCATTTACTGATGGTGGCCACGCAGAATTTTCTTCCCCACACTGTGGCCCAGCACTAGCACCCATTTCTCTACAGGAGCAAAAAGGATATAGTGGAAATGGAGGAAAAATCCATTACAGGTTACAAGCCATGATGTGTATGTACAACCTCCTAATTTTAGAAATGGGCTATGTCTGAATGCCAGATGCAAGGGAGGGCACCAGGATGAGGTCTCTTTTTATCAGGTGTGCTCCCTGGGGCATTTGGTGGGGCCGCTGTGAGATACAGGAAGCTGGACTAGGTGGGCCTATGGCCTGATCCAGTGGGGTTGTTCTTATGTTCTTATGAGCCTAAAACGTCTTTATGGCACCTTTGCAACACTTTGCCAGCGGTACACTCATACCCCTGGTGCTGTGGAATTTAGAATTGGGATCTAAATATCAACTCTTTGTCCTAATTTAGTACAGGTATACTTGCTGTCTTGGTTTTCAAGGTGAGAACCAAGAAGCAGTGCCTCCTTTTGTCGTCCTTGCTTGGGCAACCTTACTTTGACTTTGATATCAGACCGGTTATTGCAATTTTTTCCTTTGCAATAACAATCAGCTCCCAAAACCTAAACCCTCAGGTACTGCAGCCATAGGCATCCAAGAATGTTGTTTTTACAGATCCCTCTGAAACAGTAAGTTGTGAACAGTTGTTTTAGGTAGCATAGTGACTTAAGAACATAAGAACATAAGAACAGCCCCACTGGATCAGGCCATAGGCCCATCTAGTCCAGCTTCCTGTATCTCACAGCCGCCCACCAAATGCCCCAGGGAGCACACCAGATAACAAGAGACCTGCATCCTGGTGCCCCCCCTTGCATTGGCAATTTGACATAACCCATTTCTAAAATCAGGAGGTTGCGCATGCACATCATGGTTTGTACCCCGTAATGGATTTTTCCTCCAGAAACTTGTCCAATCCCCTTTTAAAGGTGTCCAGGCTAGACTTCACCACTATGATACTGAAGATACTCACTAGCACACCCTACTACATCAATGGTTCCCAAATGTTTTAGCACTGGTACCCTCCTTTTAAAATGACACAATTTTGGGACTCACCTAGCTTTGCAAGACTAGAGGGAAAAAGGTTTCACCTTACCAGCTGCTCAAGCCTCTGGTTTTATCCTTTTACTATGAGGAGGAGGGTGGGCAACTTCTGCTGCATTTGTTGAGCTCCATGTTCATCGGATCAGGACCATTCTGGTAGCCTTGCATTCCCCTTCACCCGACCTTCCATAAGGGCCAAGGCACGTTTGCATACTCTTGAGTAAAAATGTACGAGTGGCTCAGTTTCAGTTTCCATAGGGCTCAATTCATTTTCCTTGTCAGCTATCAGCTTGTCAGTTCCACGACCCACCAACAATCAAGTTGAAACCCGCAGGTGGGTCATGACCCACAGTTTGGGAAACACTGCCCTACGTCCTTTGTTACCTTCCCCCAGCAAAGAACAGTTGTAACCTATTTATCTTGGTGAATTTAAATTTATAAATTGTTTTTAAACTTCCCACTCAGACTCTGAAGATGAATGGGTGTCTAGTGTCTGAAATGGGGTGGTGGGGAGGACTGCTGGAAAAACAGCTTAGTCCTATCAAGGCTTATGTTGTCGTGCATAGCCTTTTGTGACAGGGGAAGCAAGTTCTGCTGTTGCAAAATGGCTGCCAATGGAGCATGCAGCGTTCAGTTAGCAGTCATTTGGGGAGTGCTGTTGGTGAGGCAGCAATACTCCCTGACCGTCATTGGAGCTGGCTACACCTGCCAGAACAGGTAAGGCAGTGGTGGGGTGAGGAGGGGGCTGTAATGGAAGGTTGCAGGAGAGGGTGGATCTAGCGGCAAAGGTACATGCTAAATTGTACCTCCTTTTCTGCAGCTTCTTCACCCCTTTCTCTCCTTGGCCTTGCGCTAGCAGCTTCACTGGCACAGGTCTAAGGAGACTCATTGCAGAGCAAGAGGGATTTCAATCGCCTTTAACCTTCTAAGGGCGCAATCCTAACCTCTTATGTTAGTGCTTTCCAGCACTGGCATAGCGGTGCCAATGGCACATGTGCTGCATCCTGCAGTTGGGTGGCACTCATGGAGGCCTCCTCAAAGTAAGGGAATGTTTGTTCCCCTACCTCAGAGCTGCATTGCCACTGGAAAGCACTGACATAAGGGGTTAAGAATGCACCCAAAGTCTCACAGTCTGTCTCCCTCCCACTGGATACAGCACACCCATTTTTGGCGCAGCTGCACCAGCAGGGGGAAGGATAGTATTGGGCTCTTATGAAAGGACAGCATCAACTGGCATGAATGGACACTGTCTGTTGGGCAGGTTGCATTAGGTCCTGACTGGGTTTGTCCCAACCTTTTTTTTCTCCACTTCTGCTAAGGAGTCAGGATGAAAATACATTCTGTTTATTGGCTGATCGCAGGAGATTTTGCTAAACTCATTAGAGGTTTTTAAAATACATTTTGATAGCTGTCACAAAGCAATTGCTAATATTTGTTTTTTCCCTTATATGTCCAGTATATATAAAATTGATGTATTCAAGTATGCATTTCACTGAGACAGTTGTAAATTAACCAAAGTTTTAAATTATTTCAGATGAATGAGCTAATGAATCATAAGATCTGAACAATAAAATTTTCTAGTTAGCATAGTAATGAGTGATAATTACCTTCACAAAATTCTTATTCTTAATTTGTAGGTATAAGTTATTATGGGGAGACAGTAGAACCAATCAACTTTTTCAAAGTGATGGTTCTATTAAATTTAAAACCTTGTGTTGAATTAATGAAGCATTGAAATCTTTTTAGAGGGGATTAATATTTGAGATCTCTATTTTCAAAGCTTGCACATATGATTATTACTATAGAGTTGTTACTGTTGTAGCTCATTTCATTCCAACTGCAAAAATACTAAAGTTAGGAACATTTTTATTATTATTTTTTTTGACATTGCACATTTCAGTCAAAGCATTTAGGAGTGGAAATTTTTCCACTCTTATCTATATAAGGTTAGGATGAAAGAAAGTGAAGACTGAAATGACCTTGTGAAGTTCATGGCCAAATAATAATTTGAACCCAGGTATCCTAGTCCCAAATCGAGTACCCTCCACTACACTGCACTGGCTTTAAGTTACTGATCAGTGAAGGTTATTTTCAATCTAACAAACCATTTTGTAATGCTATTTCATTTTTGAATATTTTAGATGTTCAAAATATTTTAGATGTTCTCTGCCTACATGACTCAGAAGTACTGTTATCTACTTGTGAAATTCAAGGACAAAAATTGTCATAATTAGCTAGGATATTGCCATATCTTGAATGAGTCACCAACATGATTACAATGAACTTGGACACTATGGCAATAATTGAAAGAACCTATCACTACTTTTCTGTCAGACTCATTTATGCAATTAGATTATAAAGTGGTGGCAAATGTATATCAGTTGAATGAAGTCATCTCTCTCTAGGGCAGTGGTTCTGAAACTTTTTCAACAGGCAGCTGCCTTGACCTACTGGGCCCATTGGCGTTGGCTCCCCGTTAGGCTAAAATCCTATACATTGTATAGGGTGGCAGGCTTTTTGTGAGGATTGTGAGGCTGCCCTGTCTGGTTTCCTCAGCTCCCTGGGGAGCCACGGCTCACAGTTTGGGAACCACATGATTGGTTTTTATTCCCAAATAATTGTACTGATCATATCTGATCAGCACATTGGAGCAATGATTGAGGAGAAACATATTTTGTGATCTACTGGCACAACAGTAGATTGTTGTGCAATCTACTGCAATAGACAAGCAAGCCTTGTCTTTAGAACTCTTTTTAGGGCATTGGGCTGGTTTTAGTATTTTAGATCCAAACTTTTCAATGCCTTTCTAGAGGCCCCAGTTTAACCAGTTGTTTTCTAGGTTGAAGTGCCTTTGGTTTATACTAATGCTTTTACTGAAGTATGGGAACAGAGAGTTTTGGGGGGGAAGGGACGGGTGATGTCACCCTATTACATGTTGAAACCATGTTGCTTGAAACCATGTTATTCTTTAAAAATACTTTTTTTGAGATATCTCATTTCATATAGGAAGCACTACAGTTTATAATGTAAAGCAGGTTATAATACATACATGGAGTACAATCTCTAAATTCTATTTTCTTTCTGATTAAATCCCGAGAAACAATTTAGAAATATTTACTTCAGTGGAATTCAGTGGCTCAGAAGAGTATTTTTTAGGATTCTAGCCAAGAGGAAAACAAGTACTCTTCAAAAAAATATTTGCCTTCCCCTTTGTTGTTTTCAGACAGGCATGCAATGATGACAGCTTAAAAGCTTTGCATTATCTCATGTTTTCCAAGGTAAAGAGTGTGTATGAGAGCTTGAATTGCTTCTAAATCACCAAGTGTTGAAGACATCAAAGTCCATTCAACCAAGTTCGTTTGTCCTTTCAGAGCATACAGATGCTGGTATTCCTCAAAAGACAAATATAATATAGATATATGCTTACAGGTATACGCTTTCAATATCTTATGAGTTATTTTAACCCTACATGTCTCTAGGAGTGAAGATAGATTTTTTGCTAGATTTTGTATAGGCTTATTTGAATGCATGTTTAGGATGAAATAATTACTTCATGATACTCAGCATTTTGTTGTCCTTTTTGCCAATATTCTTAGGTGGCCTCTTGCTCCCATCTGATACTAGACTTTCAAAGGCTGTATTCTATCATCACTCTTTTTTTGTGGGGGTGGGGCAGGGGCTTTTCTAAATTTTTATTGTCACAAGCTGTTTTGGGAAATTAAAACTAAATGATGGAAAAGAACTACTTGACTTTCTCTGCCATCTTTACCTTTTATTATATAAGTATGAATATCTATTTCCAATACACCTCTTTCTGGAAAGCATATTTATGCAATCAGGGGTTTAGTGAAGAAGGATGCATCAGCATTGTTCTAGTCCAGTCTAAACTCTGCTTATCCCCACTTCCTTCTTCCAGCCTCTAGAAATGAGGAGTCCAGAAGTAAGGAGAAGAGAAAGAGAGCAGGTGGACCAGCATAGGGTTGCATAAATACATACAACTGTAAATTTAAAAACAAAAACAGGACTATTAAAATTAGTTAGGCCCAAATCCTAACCATCTTTCCAGCACTGACACAGCTGTGCCCAAAGGGCACGTGCTGCATCCTGCAGCCGGGTGGCACTCACGGAGGTCTCCTCAAAGTAAGGGAATGTTTGTTCCCTTACCTCAGAGCTGCATTGCCCTTATGTCAGTGCTGGAAAGTGGGTTAGGATTGTGCCCTTAGAGAGACTAAAGAGAGCCAACCAGTTTCTCTCTAGTTGGATCGATGGTAATTTATGGTGATTGGGGCCATAGGACACTCTTATGCGGTTGTGGATATGAGGCATCATGAAGAGCTCCTGCACTTCACAGTTTACTAATGTACCTCTGCACTCAACAACAGACTGCACAGTAGCTGTTGTTTTCTATAGAGTTTGCACAGATCTTTAAGTGTCTCCTGCCAGTTTTAACATGCAATTAGAAGAGTTGTTTACAGTGGGTGTTTATGCTACAGCTTTGATTGAGGCAAGCTGGCAGAGGTAATGCAAACTGTATACATGTTCATGTGCTAATGTTGTTCAAATGTATGTATGAGTCAAATGTTATGTTATGTTAGAGAGAAATATGTATGTTAGCATGTTCACAAGCACAGTTGCCAAAAAGAAGATATGAGAAGAGTTTAGATCCATTTTACCCAGAAGCCTTAGAGGGAGGACTACAAGCTAGGAGTCCTCAAGGAAAAGTCTGTTAGGAAGGAATCAAGGATACATCCTAATTGCTCTTTTATAAGAACAAAATTAAAGGAGAAGTATAATAAGTAGAGGAAATGGGTAAATAAGTTAGTAAATAAGTTAGGGAATAAAAGAATTAGTTTGGAAATAAGGAATATCAAATGAACTCTGTGTCACCCTTCAGAGCCTAACACAGAGGTCCCAGATAGCCAACAGAGGTAGTTAATTGCTTAAGCAATAAAACAATTTGACACCCAGATTAGATTACGGGCTTCAAAGAATCCCCCTTGACAGATTAATGGCATCTGAGCTCTAACTGCTTGCTGCTGGAATCCCCCCCTCTTCATCTGCAATTCCAAGACAGCATTAAGCAGAGAAGGGGAAAACACACAGAAGAGCATATTGGATTATTTTAAAAGTCAAAAGCCATTGTTAAAGCAGAATAAAGTTTTATATTTACAGAGGAACAGTGTAACATCTAAGAGTTAGGCTGCAGAAGAAAGGCCTACATTCAGACAAAAGAGAGCCTTTTATGATCTCTAAAACAGTAGCAAATTAGCCAGAGCAATAAAAGTAGATAGAGAGTGACAGATTCTGCTACCAGCAGAAGTATTTTGTTTGGGTAAAAGTGTAAAATAATTAGTAGGATAGATTAGAGGTCAACAGAAGCCACATGAAGTCCACAAATGAAAATGCCAGCTTCTGAACAGTTTGATACAGAAGCTCCAGTACCAAATAGGGACTTTAAAAGCTGTTCTGAAGTCAATTAAAAGGGAAAGTAGCACATAGAAGGTTACAAGATTTATTGTTTGTAAACTCAGAAGTAAGCAAGTATATTCTTTGCTGAATATTAGTTAAATTAATAAGGGAAGAACTAAGTTAAAAGGATTTAAGTCTGCCTTAGAGTGAGGCTTGCAAAATTAGATGCTGTACAGCTAATGTGAAATTCTTATCTAAGCAAGAATATTTCAAACCTGACAACTAAAATGCCCAGACTTTCCTAGGCGCCAGAATAGATAGTGAATTTAAGAATATTTCTAGTAATGAGAATAATTAATCTTGGTAGGCACAGACTCATTAGCAGAGAGTCTGTTCAAAATCAAAGTTGACAGAACAGATATGAAACTAGTGAAGACTACATATCAAAGTTGGTAGAATCCGATAAGGAAGATGCCTCAAGAATGTGAGTCTCTTGAAAATGCAACTTATATCAGAGAAGAGAGAGATTTTATAGAAATCAGAAATCACTTTATAACTTCTTGTAGGAAAAAGATATAAAATAATTGAAATTAGATTAGAAGAGAAGATAAAATGATGATTAAAATAAGTATAAACACCATTAAAATAAAAGCATAATTAGAGAAACAGGAACAATTAGGAAAATTAAGATAGAGGCACACTGCCCCCTTTGGAATAGTATTGACATTACAGAAAGGGGAGGAGTTCTCCAAAATGGCGAATACAGTAACCTGAGATATTTAAATGTATGCTCCAGATATGGCAATAGCCAATGAAAAATCCCCATTTCTGACATCATGGGCTCTAACAAATATGATTGGAGTTTTCTCGAGACAAAGAACCTACAGGTATATATGGTCACACCCAGCAGGGAATGTTGCTTTTTCTCTGGGACACTGAGAGACCACAGCTCTCTGTGTTCCCCATTTTGAACCACTGAGAGAAGCCCATTGCTGGCAATGAATAAAGACTGGGAAATCACCACAATTTCAGTCTGCTGAGTTTGTTTTGAACCCTGAAGACACCATGCAACATGATGAACACCAAAAGATGGTCCTTTTTGTCTTTCTTTTTTCCCTGGTACTTTCTCCCATGGGTATTTTAAATATTCGATTTGTGATTGTTCTGAGCTGGGCCCCCAAGAGAATCCAGCAGTTGTCAGTTTCATTTTATATGCCTTAACTTGAAAGCGAGCAGTTCTGTTGTAGAGTAATGGTGTTGCCGTGGGTGTTCATGAACAAAGAAATTCATCAGGTCAGTCCAATGCAGATCTGTGAAGATAGAAACCTTGAAGTGCATTTTGGTATTCAGAGTGTAACCCATTACAGGAATGATACACAGCCATCAAATATTCTTTATATTTTCAAGAGAGAGACTAATAACCTGAATGGCTAGGAGATTTTAAAATGTGGACATACAAGACACATGTACAAGCCAACTGTACAATGTACACCACTTTCTGCTGTAGATAAATCATTAGTAGTAGTAGTAGTAGTAGTAGTAGTAGCAGCAGCAGTAGTAGCAGTAATAATAATAATAATAATAATAATAATAATAATAATAATAATAATAATAATAATAATAAGTATTTATATACCGCCTTTCTTGGTCGTCAGATTTCTCCTCAGACTTTATTCAAGGCTGTTTACATGGGCAGGCTGTTCTAAATTCCCATAGGGATTTTTACAATCGAAGAAAGGTTCTGTCTTTCAAGAACCACAACATTTCAGATGGATCTTTTTGATCTGGTATCACATTCTGGCCTCCGATTTCCTCCAATGCAAGCTGACAAGCAGCTCCTTCATCTCTCACATGGAGGGCAGCCAAGACGCTTCTTCGCTCACACCAAAGAGCAGGTGGAATAACTCGGCTCAGCTTGTCAGCTGCTTCAAGGTCTCACCATTCACAGTGCCGGTGGCCTCGAACTGGCGACCTGTGGATGTTATCTTCAGGCAAATGGAGGCTCTACCCTCTAGACCAGACCTCCTGCCCTCTTCCTGCTCCTACTATATTATATATAGTAATAATATATACTCAATTTTATTTTTTTAATTCCGTTGTCCCAGAGAGCTATTTTTTTATTGATTCCCCCCATTAACCCTTAATGGAGGCATGTTGACAGTAGTAAACAATTAGGTTTTGATTCACAATTATTACGTATGGCGGTTAATATGTTGAAATATGGTATGTGAAAAATACTGTCAGGGCTCAGCATGGGAAAACAGGCTAGTGGTCATGTTGCAGAGGAGGCAGAGGAGTGTTCCAAAGACCAGAGAGATGGTATACATGAGAGATGGTAATTTTCCTTTGTCTGATAGATACAAGCAATTCCTGAGGTTAGTTCTTTGACCACTATGAGCAGGGTTGGTCCATCCAATGATGCAAACTGAAACAGTCACCTCAGGCAAAAGGGACTTGACTGCTGCACCCTTTCTAAACTCAAGATAAGAAGGGGAAGCCATTAGCATAAAGTTGGTGGAGAACCTCAGAGGTTTGAGTCCATTGTCCCATTACTGGCCGAAATGACCTTGGCATCTAGTGACATGCTATCTGAATGTCTATGTCGTTCTGTGCACAGAAAAGGCATTAGGCAAGTGCAGTCAGTTTGAGGAATTTTCATAGACTTCTCACAGCAGGGGGCTGGAAGAGTGAACGGAAAAGGAAAGAAGATGCCTCTATAAATTTGTCTGGCTGCTCATGCCCTACTATGCATTCCTAGCATTGATTATGAAAGAGAAAACATGTTTCTGAGACACTCTGTATAGTTAGGGCTATTGGGTACCACGATTTAGTAAATCAGATTTGTTTTCATGCTAACATGACGGGCATAACTGATGGCATATGAATCCAATTCAGGAAGTAATGCTCTAATTCAAAATTGGCAAACACTTCCAACTATTTGATTTTGTGTTGCTACAAATATTTGCAAGATGCTGTCTCTTTAACTCACAACTGCACTGGGTTTTATGTAGAACCTTCCACCATATTTCAGCTGCTATGGAGAAGTTCACTCTTTTGGGAGGGGACAGAACAAAGGGAAAAAAATATATGGCTGAACACTGAACTTCTCACAAGCTTGCAGGGCATCCTAGGCATGCCTGGTAAGAAGTAAATCCTCTTGAGTTTGATGGAACTTACTCCCAGGTAAGTGTGCATATAATTATAGCTTTAGATGTTGCATCTTTTGACTATTGATTGAAGCTGATAAGTCTCCTTTTTCCCAGCCCTTTGTTTACTACTACTTAAAACATACCTTGTGGGACAGATATCCTGCTCTTCATTTCTTCCCTTTTATTCTAATGTGAATATAGAATGTTGAATATACAAGCATTCCCCCCCCCCATGTCTGTAGATCCAGTTAACCATGGTTCCCCATGGCTCCTTGCACCCATTACTTTTGTTTATAGTCATGTGAAGGAATCGCGTACTTGCTTTAAAGACGATTTCTGCCCAATGTTGCATATATGCAACAAAAAGCAAATGTGTACACCTGTGGGCTGGGCAGAAATGAGTTAACCACGAGCTATAAGTAGAAAGTTTATAGCAAGACAAGCAGGCAGGTAGCCTGCAGCTAGAGGGAACGACTCAGCAAATGTTAGCAGGAAGCACATTTGCTGAGTCTTCCACAATAGCTGCCTGCTGCCTGATTGCCTAACTGTAAGCAACATAAACAAAGGTAATGGGTATGATAGCTGTGGAGGCACAGAGATAGGGTTCCCCATATTACTAGTTTCCTGTACGCACAATGGGGTCAGGAAAGCATCTCCCATGGATACGGGGGGGGGGGGGAGATATGTGTAGTTCACATGTTCTTACTTTCTAAGCCATCCAGAAATCTAGAGGAGTCGGTTGGCTTCTGCAGTTGTCAATGAGACCAGTTCAGGTTATTATATGCTCTAGAAAAAAAAAAGACCTCAAATTACAAGGGTCATTTGAAAACAATAAAAATTGAACTGAGGTTCTTCTGAATCTAGCTTATCCAGCTGTGTAAAAGCAGCTGATGAAAAGATCAGATGGATGACGGAGAGCAATCAAGCCAAATGGAATATTTATAAGAATGAGATAGAGAATTAATAGGAACAAAATTGTCTTGGATACCAAGACAATTCCAACAGAGAACCAAACAATGCAATGTAAAAATAATGGTCACCTTTGTTACAGCAAGATAGCACTATGCAGAGATTAAAAAAGAAGAGACCAAGGAGAAGAAAGCATGTGCCTCTTACAATGTGTGGCTATACCAGTGTTGGATCATGCTAGGCCCTAGCAGCTAGGGTGTTGAAGAATGACGTTTTATCAGGAAGAAGTCAGTAACTCATCAAGCCTGCCATTCATTAGATCAGGGGTGTCCAATGTTTTTGGCAGGAGGGCCACATCATCTCTCTGACACTGTGGCGGGGGCCAGGGAAAGAAAGAATTAATTTACATTTAAAATTTGAATAAATTTACATAAGTTTACATAAATGAATATATTAAAGATGAACTTATATGAATGAATGAAGGTCTTGCAATAGCTCAAGGCCTGGCACAAAGCAAGGCTGGCCTTTCCTTTGCTGCCACTATTGCATCACAGACATGAAACAGCAAGCAGTGGAGAAAGCCCTCATCCCACAGCTCACGCAAAGAGGTCAAACAGTTGCCTTCACACTGAGAGCAGTTGTGTCGGGCCAGTGTGGGCTGCAACAAATCTCTGGAGGGCCAGAGGCTCATTGGAGACTGGGGGCTCCCCGAGGGCCACATTGAGAGGCCTTGAGGGCCGCATGTGGCCCCAGGGCCGGGGTTTGGGCACCCCTGCATTAGACTGAAGATTACAGGGTCCATATCCGCGGGTCCTGTATCTGCCGGTTCACTTATATGCAGGTCCAGTCTGTTGGGTCCCCCCATGTGCACCCCCTCCAGATGGCTTCTCCGGGTCTCCTAATGCCTCTAATAAGGCATTTTTTTAAAAAAACCTAAAGACTCAGAGGACCTCCAGAGGTGAGGGGAGTGTAGCTCCCCTTGGCTCTGGAGGGTGGGACGAAGTGTTTGTCTGTATCCGCAGTTTCACTTAACCTTGGAGAGGCTCCGGAACGAAACCCCTATGGATACAGGGGCCTGCTTGTACATGGCAAAGCTTTAAACTTACCTTTCAAAAAATGCAGGAAAAAAAGCCAAAGATGTCTTGAACGGGAATGTGTCATTTAATTCATTTTATTATAAATATTTATCAACCATTTTTCCAGAAGCTCAAAGTGGGGAACAACCAACAAAATCTATATGATAAAGCTATAAATATAACTAATAACAGACCTCTTGAGGGACACCATTTTTCCACAGTTGTCTATACAATGTCTAGCCTTCTTGAGGTGTGGTAGAGTTTCCCCATTGCTAGCCTAGGAGATGGCAGTAGAACAACTTCCTTTTGCCTAAGCAGGGGCAGGCAAACCTTTTGGCCGGAGGGCCGCATCGTCTCTATGACACTGTGTCGGGGGCTGGGAAAAAGAATTAATTAACTTCAAATTTGAATAAATTTACATAAATTAATATATTAGAGATGGAACTTATGAATGAATGAATTTTACTGAGCTTGTTTATAATACACAAGAGAACTATAATACAGGCATGTAGAACCACATGAAAACTATGAAGTGTTTGCCACACACTTCTTATACAGTGAAAACATGCAGACCAAGCAAGAAACACATGGAGACATGTTCAGAGGCAATGGGGTGGGGGTTAAAATAGCGCCCAGAGAAAAGCAGAAAGCACATGGAAGTTTTAAATGGCCTTGCTCTAACTTGGCCCACAGCTCGCTTCTGGCAGTCGCAACAGGCAGTCACAGGCCAGCGCAGGCTCCAACAGTCTCTTAACAGGCAAGAGGCTCATTGGAGACTGGGTGCTCCCTGCAGGCTGGATTGGGGGTCCCCAAGGGCCATAAATGACCTGTAGGCCGGGGTTTGACAAACCCTGGCTTAAAGGGTCACTTTATCTAGTTGAGATGATCCTGCATAGTTACAGTATCTCTCTCTTCCCAACCAGCTTTTCAATCAGGTCCTCCCTGAGCTACTTCCAACTTGTGATGTGAATACCAGCTGGCCATTATTCTTGTCTTCCTTTATAAAACTCCATTACCTTCCTCCTTTGCCCCACTGTGGGATACCAAACTCCCCACAGTTAGCATTTTGTAGACACAAATCAAATTTTACAGACACAATCAAAGCACATAATGACATGCGAAAGCACAAATATTCTCGCTATATCTGTACTACAGGGTCTTCCAAATCCAGATATACTGTTATCCTTCATGAAAACAGATTATGTTGTCCTATTTTTTTCCCCCTATTCTTTGTTTCCATTTGATTCTTATTTTGCACCTCTAATATATACGATAGCTTGAAAATTGATTCTGGATCTAGCAGCACCATCTTGATGAGAATATCAATCATACAGAAGTTAATTAAGCTTCCAGCAGGTTGGCTAATCAGCAATAATTAAATACTTTTCTATCCAACTAATTAAGAAAATATTATGTGTTTCATGAAATGGCTACGTTGTTTACTCTTTGTTCAAATTTGACTCAGCCTTACAGCCAAACTCCTTAGCCACAGCGGGCACTATAGATGAAATCCAGGGGGTGAGTGAGTTTTAACAGTCAACAAAACCTTTATTAGGCATAAAGGGTGAGTGAGTTGTGAGACAGTGTATTGGTGGTGATAAAGGGATGAGATTCCCATTGTCTTTCTCCCTTCTCCATTTCTGGAGTGTTTTCCTTGTATATGTGATCCACAAACCACATTGTGTGAACTGATTCTTTCCCCAGAGCCTGCAAAGGAAGATACCAAGGAGGGAATGCGTTGACTTAAGCATCCAATTGCTTTAAACAGGAGAATGTTACTAGTCTTTTTTTCTTTCTTTTCAGAAAATAATGGTCCATTAATCTTACTATGGTATTAAAATGGTTTCACATGTCTGAGTATAATTTGCAATATGATGTATGCACTGTCAGAAAATGGAGAGAAAAAAAAAATACTTTCTTCTTCCATTCCCCTTCCACATCATTTTTATTTCCTGTCCTTTTTTCTCATTCTTGCGTTTAGTGGTATTTGGCCAGTTTGTATTTTTCCAGACATCACTTCATGACGTGGTTGAAGTATATGATGGCCCAACTCAACAGTCGTCTTTATTATCTTCTCTATCAGGATCCCATTCAGGTATCACTTAATAGAACTATAAATGAATTATTTATTACTTAGTGAAGATTTCTGCTGGATAGTCTAGTAGTCTGTTGGTCATGGACCTGGACAAACAGGGTGGAAGTCCCTGATAATTTCCCATATAACTTGGAAATTATAACCACATATAAGACAGAACTATGATCCTATCAGAGTTTTCATTGAGAGGTGGTAGCCTGTGGTATGTTCAGAGCAGTCATATCTCTAGTCAGCTTTCTGGTTCTGCACACTGAGCAAATCATTACATGGGCCTAGGTATTTGGGATGCCTCCTAAACCCAGCATTTCCTCAGATTAGAGGAGGAAGCCGGAATAAACATTCTTTAAATAAAATAAATGCATTGTTTGCTTTTAAAAAGGGTTGTGTGTGTGTGTGTGTGTGTGTGTGTGTGTGTGTGTGTGTGTGTGTGTGTGTGTGTTGAACATTTGTGTTTCCACAATCCCTGAAATGACATCCCTGTACAAGTAAATAACCTTTGCAATCTCTTGGATTTGTTGTGATTCTTTACATTTAGGTTAATGATGAGAACCTTACAAATATAGGACTTGGTCCAAAGGAAGTTTAGCACAAACAGAAGGCACTTCTCTGAGTGAATTAGGGCCCCTAATTTCCATCAACCTCGCCCCTCCCCCAATCTGTAGTTCCCTGCACCACATCTCACACTCTTTTCAAGCCTTTCCTCACCTTCAGGATTAGCTTTTCAATGGCCACAGAGAGTTGCAATGGGGAGCAAAGTTCCCATTGGGAGCCTGGAGTTCCAGTGTTCTATATGTTTTTGCTCTGTTAGCATTTATTTAATTTTATATCACATAAATATTATGTTCTAGACTGAAGCTTAATCCTAACTCCCCACACCATGATGCAGTGCTGCCAATGTGGCATCCGCTGAATCCCTTGGGGAATTTTGGCGTGTTGAGGCCTCCTTGCGGTAAGGGGACATTTGTTTCCTTGCCCCAGGGAAGGCCCCTGCTGGTTGGCTGGCTGGATCGGCTCAGACTTGCTCAGGTGATGTCACTGGCACAAGTCCTTATTGACTCGTAAAGGCAGATCAGGCCCAGTGTGTGTGTGTGTGTGTGTGTGTGTGTGTGTGAGATTTACAAAAACTTTGTTTCTGAACTTGGACCCAGAGAACTTTGGCAACAGCTATAATTTTAATTAAGCAGGATACGATCTAACCAACATGAAGAACTTTGAAGTGGAAGAGAGCTAAGAACATACTTGCCTCTCCAATAAATTAGTGGGAGAAGCACTGCTGTGCTTTATCAAGCTCTTGTACTGAATAAGGTGAATTCCTGAAATTGATTCATACGAATTTAAGAATAGCTCTACCTAATTGCATCAAAGCACCACCTCCTGTTTCCAACAGTACCCAGCTAGAATCCTCTGGAAATTTTATAATTTGTTCACAAAAGCAATGGCCGCCTTCTGCTGTTTTCCCCAGTACCTGGTATTTAGAGGTATCCTGCCTTTTGGTATAGAGATTTGAATGCAAGTAAATTGTTAGACCAGTGAAATATACTGACAATGGAATCATCTGGTTTAGGTGGGAAGTCACAATATGTCTGTAAAGCTATTAGATGTGGAACTCTATCTCTGAACAATTTAAAAAAAAAATGTTAGATTATATTAACAATCACCATTATCAATACGAACCGAGGCATTCTTAACTGCCCAAAAGTAAAGTAAAACCAAGCTATTGACATCTTTTGAAATCATACTGGTACCTAATAGTGATGATTATGACTTTGGCAGTCTGGCAGAGAGGGCATGAGAACATATTGGGGATCTGTAATTGTAAAAAAAGTTAAGAACCCTAATCTAAAAGATGTTTTAGAATTGAAGCAAAGTTCACAAGAGGCTTACATGATGGGACATATTTATTAAGGCCATCATAATATTATCTGCTCCTATTTTTGGTTTATTGAGATTTGAGAGGGATTTTATTTTACAAATATTTCATTTTCTGCATGTGATCACGGCCATCATTTTCCTTTTTAACTATGAAAGACAAGGGTTAGGCAGCATGGAGGTTTATCTTTCTAAGCATTTGGCCGAGTGCAATCCTTCGCAAACTTTCTTGAGAGTAATCCCCATTGAAACTGGTAGATTTACTGCTGAGCAAATGTGCACAGTATTAGAGAAGAGAAGAGAAGCGTAAGAAAAGAGAATGTATTCATTTGATTGGGTTCCTTAATTGCTGTTCCTCCCTCCAAAGGAGATCCACCAGTGACTTCAAGACTCTTTTTGACTTTCCTTGCCATGTACCGTTACCATGCCTCAGTGGTCAGTCTACCAATTTCTGTTCATTTGGTTGATTCCTTTCTGGATTGCAGCTTATTTGTAGAGCATGTTGTGGTATGATAGCAGAACAGAATGGTGGGTGGGGGGGGGGGAATGAATGCCCTTGTCTTTGGGTAGGTTATTGAGCAAAGTCCCTCTTGGCCTTTTAACATCTGAATCTAGAGGTTATGATGGAAATAAACCTGTGACAGAAAAAAACCATGAATTGCCCATAAAGTCGTATGATAAATGTTGCTGTTCTATGAAGAAGATGTCAATTCTAGAGCCCTTAGACATGTGAACAGATAGGACCTGCACAGAACAGCAGTTGAATCTCCTCCAACCCAAGCTACAAATTAGAATGAAAACTTCATTGACAGCAAACACACCTTTAGCATTGGTGCAGCATATCTTTGATTGCCAGGTGCTGGGGACAAAAACAAACAAAAAAAGCAGAGGGGGTGGCTTTCTTTATGATATCCTGCTCGGGATCCCCCTCCAAACTCTACTATTAAAAATACATTTTTAGCTCTTATACAACAAATGTTGGTGCACCTATCAGAACTATATCCACTTTTCCCAGAAGCCAATAATCCTTCCAGCATATAATTCCTGAAATTGGTTTTTCTTTTCCTTTTTCTTTTTTCTTTTTTAAGTACAGTTAAATTTAGCATTTCATGTCTAATGGTACAATTCAACATTAAATTCAGCATTAAAGAGTAGTACTTTTGTTCATCTATTGTAGCAAAACCAACAATGCTGTTGTGTTCCACCATTTATTGTGGAATAAATGTGTGTGACCCACTTTGCCAGATGCAATGCAAGTGGTATTCTCGAATTATTGGGGAAAAATGTTTCTGAGATGCACTGTTTATTTTCTTGAGTAGGCGAATCCCTTCCCTTGAGCTCAGGTAACCAGATTACCATTCGGTTTACTTCAGTTGGACCTGTAACAGCTAAAGGATTTCACTTTGTGTACCAAGGTATGAGACACAAGTGCCTCAAAGATGCTTCAATTAATTTTATGTGTTACTCTTTCAGCCTTTATTCTCCTTTCATATTTTAAGAGCTTTCTTTAAAAACGAGGGAATACTGTACTTAACACTAATTACATTTCTGCTGTGTTAAATACAGCCTTCCACTTCCACCATCTGGCTGTTGATATGTAATATTCTCTGGTGGAAGAAGGGTGGGGGATTCCTGATCCTTCAGAAAGCCCCTTCCATGAAGTCGGAGGCAGGGCCAGCTAGCTGAAATATCTCCTTTTCAGTTGTGGGGCACCAAGCTGTGCAGACTGTCACTGACACATGGACAGGAAGCCTGTTTTTTTGTTTTTTGTTTTGGTGTGTGTGTCCAAATTCTGGCAAGCCTACCCATTTTTATTTCATTGTATCTTAATTGTTTTACTCCTCTCCTTCCTCCCATCCCCTCTACGATTAGCTGGAGCACAGACCCTTGCTGTGGGAGGGAAGTAGGATCAGTGGTGTTCCAGAGTCATTCTCCCATCATCAAGGGGGTGCAGTAGTTCATTGCAGTCCTGCTCAAAGTAGTCCTACAGGCTTCATTGCTGGATACAGGCTGCATTCAGGAAAGTTGAGCCTTTCCCTAGATTTTGAACCCCTGAGTTTGGGGAGTGGGGCAGATGAGGAAGAGGTAGATTTGAAAGAGGAAATAAGTGTAGACTTTGAAAACTCTGCTTCATAATCACCTATAAAGGAGGTGTCCCTGGAGTTAGCATCTTCTCTACAGCTGAGAGCACAAATCTACCATCCTCTTTTGACTCCAAAGACTATCCTGAAGGACATGCAAGGAAACTATGTTTCCTCCATTCTGCCAACACCACGGTAGTCTGCAGCTGCCAAACCAGGCGAGGACCATTTAAAGAACAGTAGATTTCTTGCAGGAAAGGATGGCGCTAGCACTTTGTATTCCACAGATACTTACATCTTCAATCGACTTCACACCTCTGCTGGAACAACATTCAAATGTGTCCCACTTACTGTAGTTTTGGACCATGCATGGTTCTGATCTCTTCTGTATGTAAGCTTTTGGAAACCTGGTACGCTTTTGGAAGCCTGGTTTTCCATGCAAATCCCTTGGGGGAATAACATGAATTTGAGGGAACTTTTTCTTAGTATCCTTATCTTCTTTTTCTGGGAATCATTTGCAACCCCAACTGCTTTAGCAGATCAGGGGCTGGTGACTTTAAGTAAAAAAATTAAGTGCCAGGAGGTACTGCAGGGGTGGCGGTCTTCTTCTTATTTTCAGTAAAAGACACTCATGTGGTTGGGCAAAGAGAAGGCACCTCTTTCTTGCAAACTTCTCATCAAAGTGCTGTGAGACCAGAACCAAGTCATTAGCTAGGAACATGTACAGAGCCACAGATGATACCACCAAAGGCAACCAAAGCCAATGCATGTGGCAACACTTAGCCCACTGCTCAACATCACAGCTCCAACAGGTGACTATCTCCTGAATATCACTTTTGGGCATTTGTAGTTTCAGGTGCATGAGTCAGAGAAATAGTCATGCTGGGATATACTCTGGAGTTTGCCAGGCATCTTTGCCAGATCTGTGCTTCACTCACATCCAAGGAATTTCTTACTACAGTGCTAGTAAAAGGATGTTTCTGTACTTCTGAGGGCCCTCCAGAATGGTATTCAGTGACTGCAGCTTCCTGTGTATATGTGGAAGTGCTTAGTGTGCATGCTTCTCCTGGGATCCCAGCCAGAAAATAATGCATCTTGCCTGCAGTGTGATTCCAGCCTGCATACCATTTTGTTTTTCTGAACTTACGTAATGTAAAAACCTAAGAGGAGCCCTGATTGATCAGAGCAAAGGTTCATCTAGTGCAGTGTCTTCTTTCCTCTAGTGGTCAGCTAAATACTTCCAGGGAGCTCACAGCATGGCAACAGTAATCTCCACTGTTGTTATTCCCTATGGCAAGTATTTACTGCACATCTGAAGTTGATGGCTGCATATAGCCATTGTGATACACAGATTCATATTGACAGATTCCATAAATTTGTGTGATATCTTTTTAAAAGACATTTAGATTAGTGGTCATCACTCTACTTTGTGGCAGTGAATTCCACAAATCATATAAATCTACTTGTACCCTAAACTCTTCAGGAGGGGCCGTCTTGCTCATTCTGCAACTCCTTGAAGGAGAATTGGATGGACTTCTTTGTGATGGCCTCCTCCTTATGGAACTTCTTGCCTGGGAAATTTGCTGTGACCCTCCCCCACTTTTGTTTCTTTGCTCCTTGAAAACCTGCTTGTTTAGTTTGGCCTTTCAAGGTTTTGTTTAGTTTTGGGCTGGTTCTGTCTTTCTCCTCTTGTCTGGTTTATAATGAGGTATTTTGCTTTTGTTTTTAATTGCTTTTATGATATATTATGTTTGATTATGAACTGCCTTGAGTCCTTCAGGAGTAAAGCGGAATATAAATATTTTAAAATATACACAATAAAATCCTGAGGTTCACATATGGAGGACTCAGTTTCCAAAACAAGGTGCTGATTTTTGGCCTGACTGCTTTTCTCAGGGTGTTCACTTAAGTTTGTGTGACAGTCATGGTTCGTCATGGAAACTCCAAGGGACTTTCCTTTTCCCTTATCTGAACAATCTCATGATAAGGTCAAAAACCAAAGGTCAAGGCCTGCACAATGTCCAAAGGATGGTGAACTGTCTCTAATAGCTTGGCTTTATAATCATTTGGGGAAAGAGCTCTTTGACTCCTGTCTGCCCGGGAGTGTGACTGGATGCCTGGCTTTTCAGGACATTTCTGCCAGCTAGGTCAAAGCAGAAAAACAAATATAACTCATTAAGTTGGTCTAACTCTTGGGAATCAAGATGTCTTTATAGGATATGGTGGTCTGACCCATTTCCAGGTTGTCCACCGAATGGCCTCCTTCCCCTCAAAGGCAATACAATCAGATATATCTGGCAATCATGACATCTAGCAAGCGTAAGTCATTTTTGGAGTGGTGAGAGACTGAAGTACAACTGTCCCAGGGGATGAGCCTAGTATCTCTGTCCATGGTCAGGATCAGATGACAGACAACATTGTTCATTTCCATGTGCTCACAAGGATGAACCACACATTAGTCAAAATCTGCGTCAACTGCCAGGGAGAGACATGCTCCAAGTCCCATCACAGTGATGCATGTGACCTACATATGTGGACAGATAATAATCTTGCATCGATAAAGGCATAACACCTGGTAGGGGCAGCCGATGTGGTGCCAAATTGGCTCACGCACATGGTGGTAAAGAAATTAGACCGGAAGTTGCATCTTGCAACTTTCCAGAGAGCAATGCAGCATTCCAGGATGTTAGAGATGGGCCCTTCATGAATAGCAATGAATAGGCAAGCCCAGAAGTTTGTACCATTCCATGCATGTGCAGATAGTGCTGTCTCAAAAGCTTCTTTTTATGTTTTCCTAACATGTTACTTTTTTATGTAGAAGTGGTATTGAGTGCCTGACAAGAGAATATGACCTGGGCCAATCTTTGGGCATTAGGATTAGGCTGATGGCAAGAGGCCTCAGGTCCCACAGGCCTCAGGGAAAGCCACAACCTTGTTCTGTCAGAGCAAACACCCTCTGCCCATGCAGTTCACTGAGAGCAGTTGCAAGTTAAATGTTCTGAGAGCCTTGAGATTTTTTTTTTTCCTGGATAGTATGGTTGAGTCTGCCATCCTATCCTTTTCTGTCTAGGATCCTTTTCTGGATAGGATGGCTCTGGAAGTCAGAGGTCTTCCTCTAGAATACATTTCATTCTAAAAGTAACAAGCATTGCATATGGTGTTTGCAGCCATGTTGGCCAGGTGGCTCCTCAGGTACATTCAATTAGCATGTAGCCCCTTGGGGAAAGTTTCAACTTCAGGACTTGCATCATATACTTTCAGGAGAGTACTTCCACAAGCTTTTATGGTGGTTCTTTCCCGGAAGGGGCTGGTAGGTCAGGGACCACCAACCTGGAACAGTATGCATTTGCTAGGCATTTCAGAAAGTTGTGTTTTCTTTTTCTGATGCTAAATTTGGCAGAATGATGCTGCAGGGATTTTGGAAGACCTAGTTTACCCCTCATATCAGGGCCTGTCCTGGGATACTACTGCTTGGATATATTCCAAACTGTCAGGAATGCCCCCCTTTTACCTGAGAAAACAGGACTTTCTTACCTTTAAATTCCTGTTCTAAGGAAAGGAAGGGAGCATTCCACCAGAAGCTTTTATCTTCAGGTTTCACCAGCTTGTCTTTCTAGAACAGTGGTTCTCAAACCTTTAGCACTAGGGCCCACTTTTTAGAATGACAATCTGTCAGGACCCACCAAAAGTGATGTCATTAACCTGGAAGTGATGTCCTGGCTGGAAGTCATCAATTTAGGCTTCAAACCTAAGCCACAATCAGCCAAAGGTCCCATTACACAGCATGTTTGTGCTTTTATTTTGCATAGCTCAGACATCAAATTTTCCAGCTCGGAAGTCAAAACTGAATGCAGACTTGAATCCTTCTCCAACCACACAACCCTCTTCCATTTCCAGCTTCCCATCTTCCCGCCTATTCAGGGCAAAGCATCATGACTCTCCCTGCTCAACAGCTCTGTACTCTGTATTTTCAGCTCTGTATTTTCAATGGCAGCCAAGCTAAGTGTCAAGCAACCCACCTGGAAATGGTTTGCTTCCCACCTAGCGGGTCTTGACCCACAGTTTGAGAAATGCTGTTCTAGATTATAGACTACTTATTAGGGTAGTAGGCAGAGACTCCTTGCAATGAGTTCTTGCCACTTTTTTGGTTTTGGGCACAACCACTTTTTTCAATGATTGGGGATGTTCCTGACCTGTGATAAAGGTGGGGATAATCGTTCTTCCTTCAAGTGAACCTATAATTCAAGAGTTATGGGTGAATAAGATTGGAGGGGTTTGTTTGACTTATCCACTCCTGGTTTGGGGAACTTGGTACCCCTCCATAGAGGAAGAGTTTAAGCTAGAGTTTAACCTTGCCTCCAACTGCATGGGAGGGGCCTCTCAAAGAACCAGAGTACCCCCTTCCTCTGCCCTGAACAGAAATGTACATGTAAGGAATGCTATTTTTTATATGCTTGTATGTTTTGAATCCTTCTCCTTGTTAGGAACACTTTTAAGAAGTTGTAAGTATTCATAAAATTGACAGAGAAGCCCAAAGCTTTCAGACTTAAGGGTGGGGGGAGACCGCAATTACAAAATGGAAACTAGGAAAACTATTTTCCAATTTAGTTAATCTTATTTATCAATGTAAGAGTCTAGAGGCTGCTTAAATATATCTCTCTGTATCAGTGTGAGTGTACTTAGCTGTGGTATTTCGCTAAGCTGAAATGATAGCCTTGCTATTAAGATGTTCAACCTGATTTATATTATTCATCTTAATAAAGGATCAGACACTTGAATGATTGCATGTCAACATTTGCTACTGTAGTTAAGCATTTCATAAGATTTGAATACAAGCAGAACATATGCTCCTGAAACTTTAACCAATAAATGCAAGTATCTACCCATCAAGCAATAAGACTTGAACTCTGTATTATGGCCCAATCCTTTCTAGGACCAGCCTATGTGATGCAGTGGTGCTGAAACAGCCTCCAATGCATCCTGCAGGCTACCTGGGGCCCAGGCAGTGACGGAGATGTTAAGACATGTTTATTTACCCAGCACTCCCTGGGACCCAGTGGACCTAATCAGAACCATGCAGACATAAACATATTTTGACATATTTTGTTGGCATAAATCTGGAAAGTAAAAAGGGACCAGGGGCATAGGATCTTGTGGATTCAGATGATGCTGAGATCCACCCCTGGCCCAACCTGATCCCTACTCTGATCTTCCCTAAACTGCCTGCCAACCTACCTGCTACTGTGGAGGTTTGATTCCCCTGCTGCCAGTGTGGGGCTTCCCAGCTCCCAATAGCAAGTTACCCTCTGACAGTGGCTTGTGTGATGGCAGGCCTTGAATTGGGCCATTAGTTGAATAAAGCATTAAATCCCAGTATTATTTTGCAAAAGGTGATAGTTCCATTTAGGCTGATCAGAATTGTAATTTTATTTTAGTTTTAGAACTTTAGGATCTTAATATGGAATCCTGACACAGAGCCTCATTCAGGAACTATGTTAATGTCCTTAAATGACAAAATCTATTTTTTTTCCTTTCAAAAATACATTTTAAACTTTTGTACAAAATTAAGTGTCTCCCTCAATCCCACGAATCAACACATTGAGTTGCAACAATTTATTGTGTGTTTCTAGCGGTTCCAAGAACAAGCGCCACACAGTGCAGTTCTGTGCCTGAGCCAAGATTTGGAAAAAGGATTGGAAATGAATTTGCAGTTGGTTCATTGGTTCTTTTCGAGTGTAACCCGGGCTACATACTATATGGATCAATAGCAATTAGATGTGACACAGTACCCAATGCATTGGCACAGTGGAATGATTCCCTTCCTACATGTGTTGGTGAGTAGTTACATCTGTATTTTTAATAGAAGTTTAGATACTGTCTAATAAAGTATTTTGTCAAGTCTAAATCAACTGCTGAACCACTTGATCCTGAATTTTGGCTATCACCCATATCTTGCTCACTTTATTTTTTTTCAACAGAATTGCATGCCATCAGAATTTGCATTCCTTATAAACAATTGAGGCTAAGGGCTACATATTGTGTTAAAAATGGATCATGGCTTTGTGTGCGTGTACTGTGAGTGTGTCATTTAAAGACTACACTTAGAAAGTGCCATTTGTTAAGGTGAGCTGGTGGGAATATTAACTCTTTCCCTGGACCCCATAGTCCTGACAAAAGTCTCTCCCTTAAAGTTGCTTGTAGTCTTGGAAGGAAGTAGCCAGCAGTCACTTTAAGCCATTTCTGCCCAACATTGCATATATGCAACAGAGATCAAATGTGTACATCTGCGGACTAGGCAGAAATTGATTAAGGAAGGATTTAAGAGAGTGCCCGCATGGCTAACCAGCCAAGTTAGAGAGGCTGTGAAGGGCTAGGAAGCTTCCTTCCGTAAATGGAAGTCTTGCCCTAATGAGGAGAATAAAAAGGAACATAAACTGTGGCAAAAGAAATGTAAGAAGGTGATACGGGAGGCCAAGCGAGACTATGAGGAACGCATGGCCAGCAACATTAAGGGGAATAATAAAAGCTTCTTCAAATATGTTAGAAGCAGGAAACCCGCCAGAGAAGCAGTTGGCCCTCTGGATGGTGAGGGAGGGAAAGGGGAGATAAAAGGAGACTTAGAGATGGCAGAGAAATTAAATGAGTTCTTTGCATCTGTCTTCACGGCAGAAGACCTCGGGCAGATACCGCTGCCCGAACGGCCCCTCCTGACCGAGGAGTTAAGTCAGATAGAGGTTAAAAGAGAAGATGTTTCAGACCTCATTGATAAATTAAAGATCAATAAGTCACCGGGCCCTGATGGCATCCACCCTAGAGTTATTAAGGAATTGAAGAATGAAGTTGCTGATCTCTTGACTAAGGTATGCAACTTGTCCCTCAAAACGGCCACGGTGCCAGAAGATTGGAGGATAGCAAATGTCACGCCTATTTTTAAAAAGGGAAAGAGGGGGGACCCGGGAAACTATAGGCCGGTCAGCCTAACATCCATACCGGGTAAGATGGTGGAATGCCTCATCAAAGATAGGATCTCAAAACACATAGATGAACAGGCCTTGCTGAGGGAGAGTCAGCATGGCTTCTGTAAGGGTAAGTCTTGCCTCACAAACCTTATAGAATTCTTTGAAAAGGTCAATAGGCATGTGGATTTGGGAGAACCCGTGGACATTATATATCTGGACTTTCAGAAGGCGTTTGACCTAAGCCCTCACCAAAGGCTACTGAAAAAACTCCACAGTCAGGGAATTAGAGGACAGGTCCTCTCATGGATTGAGAACTGGTTGGAGGCCAGGAAGCAGAGAGTGGGTGTCAATGGGCAATTTTCACAATGGAGAGAGGTGAAAAGCGGTGTGCCCCAAGGACAAAGTGTGCTGTCCTGGGACCGGTGCTTTTCAGCCTCTTCATAAATGACCTGGAGACAGGGTTGAGCTGTGAAGTGACTAAGTTTGCTGACGACACCAAACTTTTCCGAGTGGTGAAGACCAGAAGTGATTGTGAGGAGCTCCAGAAGGATCTCTCCAGACTGGCAGAATGGGCAGCAAAGTGGCAGATGCGCTTCAATGTCAGTAAGTGTAAAGTCATGCACATTGGGGCAAAAAATCAAAACTTTAGATATAGGCTGATGGGTTCTGAGCTGTCTGTGACAGATCAGGAGAGAGATCTTGGGGTGGTGGTGGACAGGTCGATGAAAGTGTCGACCCAATGTGCGGCGGCAGTGAAGAAGGCCAATTCTATGCTTGGGATCATTAGGAAGGGTATTGAGAACAAAACGGCTAGTATTATAATGCCGTTGTACAAATCTATGGTAAGGCCACACCTGGAGTATTGTGTCCAGTTCTGGTCGCCGCATCTCAAAAAAGACATAATGGAAATGGAAAAGGTGCAAAAGAGAGCGACTAAGATGATTACGGGGCTGGGGCACCTTCCTTATGAGGAAAGGCTATGGCGTTTGGGCCTCTTCAGCCTAGAAAAGAGACGCCTGAGGGGGGACATGATTGAGACATGCAAAATTATGCAGGGGATGGACAGAGTGGATAGGGAGATGCTCTTTACACTCTCACATAATACCAGAACCAGGGGACATCCACTAAAATTGAGTGTTGGGCAGGTTAGGACAGACAAAAGAAAATATTTCTTTACTCAGCGTGTGGTCGGTCTGTGGAGCTCCTTGCCACAGGATGTGGTGCTGGCGTCTACCCTAGACGCCTTTAAAAGGGGATTGGACACGTTTCTGGAGGAAAAATCCATTACGGGGTACAAGCCATGATGTGTATGCGCAACCTCCTGATTTTAGAAATGGGTTATGTCAGAATGCCAGATGTAGGGGAGAGCACCAGGATGAGGTCTCTTGTTATCTGGTGTGCTCCCTGGGGCATTTGGTGGGCCGCTGTGAGATACAGGAAGCTGGACTAGATGGGCCTATGGCCTGATCCAGTGGGGCTGTTCTTATGTTCTTATGTTCTTATTTTTTTCCCCTTGAGATTGTGGTTCAAGATGAAAGGATTTAATATCTTCCCCCTTCCTGCAAACCCACCTTTGTTTGCTGTGCCCCCCCCCCCACTATTACACATGTAAGCTCACATACATGGCTAAACAACAGCTTAATGTACAGTGATATGAACACTTCCGTAATCCTAACATACTTTTGACAATATAATTCACACTGAATCATTGGTGAAGAATTTGCTAAATCCCGATGAACTTGAAGTCTCTTGTTAACATTTCCTAGTGAAGATACTACTTTAAGTAATACGTTCCTCTCCCAGTTGTATATCTTTTAATTCTGACCAGATTATCTATGCTGCAGTAACACTCTCCCTGCTATTGCAAATTATTACCATATTTGAATAATTGTCTTTTTCTTTGTTTTTTTTAAAGATTGAATGTACCTAGTTTATTCAGCGCTTTTATGATCTTTATGTTGTAGCATCATAATATCCATCTTTGTGATTTATTAGTATCCTCACTCCTGTTTCCCAGAATTACTGCCAACCCAGTTAGCCTAATTTTATGTTTGTGCATAAAATGTTTTATTTCATGAAGGAGTATAGTGTACTCCTTGTCTGTGCCTTGGCTGAAATTGCTCCTGTACGCAAAACAGTTTTCAGTTACTGCTCATTTAATGTCATATGCAGATATTAGAAATATGCTCTCTATTCTTTGCCAAATGCATTAATTAAGATATTCAATTTAATATTATACTCAAGTAAGTGCTGTAGCACACTAGTTAGTATGCTGTCCCAGTTGACCTATAACATATTGCATGCCAAGTATAGACTTCATATATTTTTGTGTGTCTGTTAATTTATTCTGTGAGCATTTTTCTAAGTTACCCCTGTGTGGAATCATACAAATTTTCTTCACTTGTTTCTTTTTCCCTTAACTCTGAGAATCTGGCATTCTATTGCTGCATCACACTGCATGTGCTTATACTCACACCATCCTCCCAGCAAATCCCAGCAACACCTAGTATGACAGACTGCTCAGTCCTGCCTCTGTGCTCACTCGAACTGGAATATAGCAACAATTTAAACCCCTGCCCGAGGCTCACAGATTCTGGACAACCTTTATTACCTGTGAGCACCATTGCAAATGCTTTGAACAGTTAAAGATTTAACCTGCAATTCACGTCTCCGGTCAAAATGAAAAGTCTGTCATTAGCTCTATTATGTTATAAAGCTTTAATTAAAATTATGTTAGTCTCCCATGCTGCAATTTGATTTTAAAAAGACTTCAGCTACAGTTGCTTGTGTAATTTGCAGTATTCAAGTCTTTTTTTTCCCATTAATGTGCAACATTTGAAAATATTTGTTTGCTTTGCTTTTTTACGTTCACAAATCTTAGTGACTGGTTTTTGCTGGCATACCAGTGTGCTGTTTATGAATGTGAAAAAGAAGGGCAATCTGGCTTAAGGAAGGTTTACAAGCCAAAAGCATTAGTTGCTCTTCATTAGTGCATATCACTTTTCTAATATAGGTCATAAATATGCATGAGCTGGAAATTGCACTGAACAAAATCAGGTTAATAATTGAAATGCTAGACATGACCATTTTAAATTGCTATAGCTCTCTAGCAAATGCCTCAGTGTTTCCTTACAGATATCAGCCATCAGTCATTGTGTCTGCTCCTGCTTTTACCAGTAATTATTTAAACTGTTTAAATGACACTGACCTTTAGTTTATTCATGTAGTCCCTGACAGATTCTATCAGTTATATGCACTACAGAATGTAGCTCCTGTATTCATTACTCAGATAAGTTTCCTTCTTCTACATATTCTCCAAGTCCTCATATTTGTATTTAATGAAATGAGCTCAAGGACTTGATAATGTTGTTGCAGCGGAATGATGTATTGGCTGCTAATGATACTGATAAAACCCCTCATCAATCATCCCTTCAAGCCATTAAAATACCCGCAGAGTATCTGTATTTAGATGACAGCCTAATGTGATTATATTAGAATGTCTAGAGTCTTGACCAGGGTATCATTCATGTTTAGCATCAAGAATCAACTGGCTCCCTTCTGAATTATTTCTATTTATGTTACTGCTGCCATTATTTATTTTGTGCTTGATATGAATGTGGTCTTTACTATTCTGAGTGATCCCTCGGGGTGATATATAATGGGTTCCGTTGATGCCAGTGGCATAAGTTTCTTTAACTTCAGCCTGGAGACTGAAGAGACTGAAAAGACTGGATTTTACAAATGTAGCAGGACTAAAATAATAGGTCACATTTTAAGACCTTCAGACTCCATGCCTCTCTGCAGAATTTGTTGACCTCAGATCTGTTCTACACTCAGTTCAATGTAAAACAACTAAACCAAAAGCAATATTGGATGTTAAGACTGGACTCTGTAACCAAAAAAGCTAACAGTTACTTACATTGTTGAGGTAAATACATCTGCAACCAATTCCACTCTGTCACGTAGGCAGCGATATGATAGGCCACCCAATCCTTAACTGCACTGGTGCAGCTAGGCTGCATGGCCTACCTACGCTGCATCCCACGCAGTTTAGGAGGTGGCTGGAGTTACCAATGAGGAGACATTGGCAGTATCTGTGGAAGGAAGCCTTGCTTTACTATGGAGTTTATGTTTCTCCATTCTTTCTTGTTGTTTTGTCTAATGGTTACATAGTTTATGTGAACTAATGGCTGGATTTTGAGAAGTATTATTTGGAAGAAGAAAGAAAAATATACTGAATGTAAATGCCAGATTTGGCTGCTATGTAAAGCAGCCTGTACGCTAGAAGGAAGAGACTAACCAAATGTTAACAGGAAGCAGGACAGTTCCTGCTTATGTTCTGGCTGTGCCCATCGAGAGTACAGGCTGCCTACCTGCATGTCATGTTCCTCAGTTAAGCAATAAATTCTTCAGCCCAATCCTATCCAGCTTTCCAATGTGGATACAGCTGCAATGCAGCCCTGAGGCAAACATTCCCTTACCTTAAGGAGGCCTCTGTGACTGTTCCCCCACAGCAAGAAGCAGTGCATGCCCCGTTGGCATGGCTGTATCAGTGCTGGAATGTTGAATAGGATTGGGCCCTTCCTCTGTTAAGCAAGAAAAAGTGTGTGTGCACTACTAATAAAGAAAAATGAAAGTGATGGGCTTGGGGGGGCAGGGCTCAGATAGCCACAGATAAGTGAAACTGGATACAGGGGAACACCTGTACTGTCTTTTTTTTCTTATGATATTCTTTGAATCTGAGGTGTAATGTTAAGTTTTCTTATCCTGGGGCTAACGCACTATAGAAGTGGTGACCAAACCACAACTTGAGCCACATGTGGTTCTTTGACATATAACATGTGGTTCACAGAAATATGCTGGCTGAACTACTTTTTGGCATATAAAAGGTTTTACTATAAAAGGTAATATAAAAATTAATATAAACGGTAAATAAATTTTCAAGCTATATAATTATTGGCCAGGTATAAATGAAGAGTCCACTGGATTAAAAACTTAAGTTTAATATTTATGGTGAGTAAATATATTTAAGAATTTAAATGCTTCTTAAATATTGTGGCTCTCAAGCTCATCTGAAATTGATCATATGTGGCTCTTATGTTCAGCAAGTTTGACCACCCTGCTCTATAATATCATTTTCTAAAATATGTATCATATAGTATCATATTCTAAAACTTCAGCGCTATCATGTTTATAATTGTATACTGTATGCTTTTATTACATCTGATCGCTGCTTTAATTCATGGTACTGGGAAATCTCTTTCCATGCTTTATACGTTTACTTCCAGTGCCCTGCGGAGGAATTTTAACTAAGCGAAAAGGGACCATTTTGTCCCCTGGCTACCCTGAGCCTTATGATAACAATCTGAATTGCGTATGGAAGATCACGGTACCAGAAGGAGCTGGAATCCAAGTAAGAAAATATGTAATTTTCTTCTCATTATCATCATAGGTACTCATCTCTAGAAAAAGCTATGGGTAAGAAAAGATCATCCAAAGTTTAACAAGCAATTATCAACTGTCACAATAGAATTAAATACATGGCTCTTTTGAAAGATCAGTACTGGAGAAGTATGAATTGGTATTATAAACCTTTCTTCTGAAGGAATTAACTGTTAAAAACTTCTGTTCATAAAAGGTCGTTTAATACTTCAGTGTGATATATATTACAATCTGTACAGAATTTAATAGTACCTTTTTATAGTATGTGACACACACACACACACACACATAGGCAACCTTCAGTCTCGAAAGACTATGGTATCGGACTCTGAAAGGTGGTTCTGGCACATTGTCTAGTGTGGCTGAAAAGGCCAATCCAGGAGTGACAATCCCTTCCACACCGGGAGCAAGTGCAGTCTGTCCCTGGGCTGTCTCCCTGGCTGTGGGCCTTCCTTCTTTGCCTCTTTGCCTCAGACTGTTGGCAAAGTGTCTCTTCAAACTGGGAAAGGCCATGCTGCACAGCCTGCCTCCAAGTCACCTTTGATATATGTGATACACATATGCAAACACAAAATAACATATAATAAAATAAACTACCCATACCTGTTATGGATAGATCCCAATTTGCCATGTGCTCATGGAAGCTCTTTCTGTGAACGAAAGAGGAGTCGGGCTCATGTAAAACCCCATTCATGAGTACAACTTTACTTTCTCTACAGGAAAGATCTTTCATGAGCTTAACAGTATGCTGGAATACCCCTGTATCTCACTACCTTTAAAAACATTTTTAAAATGTTTCTGTTGAGGTACCAGGAAAGCCAACCTGTTGAAAAAAGAATACACATTCAAACATACACACTCGTGCACGCATACACACAGATGGTTTCAAACATCTGACCCGTGTTTTTTCAACTGGATAGGCCTGTTTCATGTCAAAACCTTCTACTCCCTTGTCAGGGTTCAGAGAAGAGCTGCCAGCAACCACGTGGTGATCCAGGGCAGTGGTACCTAGTGCTTAGAGGTCACTCCCTTCCTGTTCCCCTGTCTTCCCTGTGTTTGGACACACAACTTACTGGTGAAGAGCCTTGGTGGTTTGAATCTGCTGCCAGTAGACCAGGAGATCATGCTAGCCTGGGAGCTCCCTAGGCTGAACCTCCATCCTAGAATAATACCGAACCTCAGGGATTTCTATCAAAATTATTCCCACAGATGCAGGGTGTTATACCTTCTATCACCACAGCAGTGCCTGCAGGGCAAGGAGATGTGACAATCCACTTTTTTTTCAGAAACAAAGCAGCCTGAGAATATTATGCCAGAATTTTATTAAAATGCTAATAAGAGAAAATGAAATAGCAAAATCAAGGGAACAAGGGCCAGTGAGAATGGAATGTGGCAAATCAAAGGGTTACTGAATAATTCTACCTGCATTAATGACAGCATTGCAAAATCTCTCACATGTGTTGTAACTCAGAGCCAACTTGACATGAATTTCAAAGAGATAGGCTGATAGTGCTGTGCGTGCTGATGAACTATTGCCCTGTCCCACTTTGTGCAGGTAGTCTGAGGGGCAAGTTCCCCATTGGTCTGTACTGGCTATTGGGATGAGGACTGAGCTTACATGGGCAAGTTTCACCCACCTGAGCTCAGTCCGGGAGCTGCAGTGCCCCCCTCCCCCCCCCCTTGGCACTAGCTGGTTGCTTTTTATAGAGCTGGGTAGGAATTTTTTGCTGTCACCCTGATTGGCCATGCATGGCATTTTTTTCGCCTACCCCAGACTGCCATCTTTGGGACAGGTTTTTGGTTTAGGATCCTCCTTTAAATGGTCACTTGGTGCAAGGCAGGGTAGGTAGAGCAACTCATTGACCATCCAAGGCAGCAAGGTCAGAGGGTGAGTGAGAATTGCTCACGTGATGCCTTACCGGCTTGATGAGGCAGGCTGGCAAACCATCTTGAGTGGTCTGGCTGAGCTCACATGGTATGCCCTGTGGGCAAACTGTCCAGCTGCCCTGCTCCTTTGCGGGTGTCATCAACAGGCTGTACCCAGTCATGCAACTGACGACAGCCTGAGTCTGTCGATTCACCCTTGAACCCCACTGGAGGTAGACGGCTAGGTCTGTTTCCCCCAGTTTTAGGCCCTGCATGTCGGATGGGCTAGCCCCCTATTCCCCATCTAGCCTTGCTGCATTTGTTTCATTGTTATTTAATAAAGTGACCCTGTTTCAACCCAAAACCTCAGCCTGGCGTTATTTCGGGAGCGCAGGGGTAATGGGAGAAAATGAGGTCTGTTAAGAGCTGAAAGTTTTAGACTAGGGGTGTCAAACTCATTTCATACAGAGGGCCGGTTAGTATTCATGAAGCATGCTGAGGGCCAGAAGTGACATCATTAAGCAGAAAGTGACATCGTTAAGCAGAAGATGGCCAGAAATAAGCATGAGTTTATGAGTAAGCACAGTATTCTCACTTAGAAACTTGTTAGCTGCAAATGACAGAAGAGAAAACGTGCAAATCTTGTTCATAATTTCAAGATATGAAAGAGCCCAATTATCATGCTTGGAGTACCCAATTATAATGGGGGCCAGATAAATAGCTTCCAGGGGCCGCATTTGGCCCACAGGCCTTATGTTTGACACCCCTATTTTAGAGAATTCTAAAAACAAAAACAAGACAATATATTGTCAGTATCTGTGATGTTATTACCTACAAAGTTCCTATCTGAACATACCTGGGTAATGGAACCACCAGCTCGTCCCACTCACATTCACAGTGAGTGGGCCTGCTGGGTTCGTCCCTGGACAATCAGAGGAAAAAAGAGCTTCTGTATGCTTGTGAGTTTATTGTTCAGCTGGAACATCATCCTGCCCTCTGATTGGAGAAGCAGTAGCCCCTTGAAATGCTGTCTCTACTTTTCTCTTAGCTAAATGAACCTGTAGTCTGACTCAATATACATCTGCTTCACATTCATTATTCAGATGACCCATTTTTTGGTTCTTTTTCATTTTATTTTCCTCATTATGGTGCCAATTTTGCACAGTGGGATCCCTACATAAAAACGTTTCTGAAGGATTGACCACAGCTATCATTGACACATTTTCAGAGAGCTAGATAATAGCTAGATAGAGTTGTTTACTCAGGCTATATAAAATCTATGGGTTACAGAACTTTATATGTGCACCTTTATAGGTATAGATAGACAAATATAGATATTTATAGATAGAGAAATAATAATACTGAAGATTTGTTTAGCACTTTCTGAGAGTGCAGAATGCTTCACCTGTACTGCCTTGATATTGTCTTTACAATAAACCTGTAAGGTAAATATTATTACCTACAGTTGTGCCAGTAGGAAGCTGATAATTGAAAGGAAGTGGCTTGTGGAAATCTAATTTGGGAGCTCACATCAGAGGTGAGATTCAGATGGTGACATCCTGATTTCCATCTTCATATCGTAGCTACTATTGTATACCACCTTGCTTAATAATTACTGAAGGGATGTGTTTTGTTTTGCCTCACCCCTTTACTACACATATGGGCACACACACATACAACTAAGTCCCCCCTTTCATTATAATAATAATAATAATAATAATAATAATAATAATAATAATAAAACAAAACTTTGTCTAAAAATGGGATTCTGCATCTCTTTAAACTAGTTGTCAGGTCACCAGCTGGTTGTTCATAAAGAAATCTGATCATCCTTGGTATGTGAACACAGTAACTGTCACACTGGATCAGTCTAAATCTGCATTCAATCCAGTGACAGATGTTCAGCTGTGGCCAGGTGCTGTAGAGGCAGGCAGAAGAACTATCATACTAAAAAATCATGCTCCCTAATAATTATGTTTAATATCCCCATTAGTCAGTGTCTGGCTTACGAAGCATGCCATTGCTATCCTTTTTATAAGCAATGTTGCTTAAGCTATGAACCTTATTCCTTGTTTGTAGTGGGTTAATCATAAACTAGGAAGTGGGGAAATGATGACCCGGAAATATCTAATGGTAATATTATGTGAGATAATTCCAAACACTGTTCTTCCCTCCTGCTACTTTGAACTGAAAGTTGTAGGAATGGGTCATGAATTACCTATACAGTTCCTTACCCAACAAATTCATGCACAGCAAGAGAAAATTAGCATAGTTTGGCAACATACATTGGTTCATATTGTTTCCTCTCTCTTTTAAAGAGTTCTTTATATGCATTTGTTTATGCCTGTGCACATAAACCCCCTACTCCAGTCTCCACACAGGTAACAAAATGAGAGAGAAAGAGAGAGAGAGATTACAGTTACTCTGTTTTGACTTAACCCAGGTCATTGCACAAACAGCTATGAGCATTAGCTATAATCTCTTCAATAAACTCAGATCTAAGCTCCCATTATACCTTGAAGGCACAGAACTAATTCCATGGCTTTACTTGAAATATAATGAGACCTAATGGATATTTCTCATTAATCATAATGTATGCAAAGAAAGAGCTTGAGGTTTGCTGTAGTTGTTCGATCTCATTTCACTCTTTAGCTTATGATCCCATATAACAGGGGTGCCCAAACCCAGGTCTGGGGGCCACTTGCGGCCCTTGGGGACTCCCAATCTGTCCCGTAGGGAGGCCCCCAGGCTCCAATGAGACTCTGGTGCTCCAGAGACTTGCTAAACCCCACGCTTGCTTGACATGAATGCTGTCAGCATGAGGGTGACTGTTCGACCTCTCATGTGAGCTGTGGGATGAGGGCTCCCTCCACTACTTGCTGTTTCACATTTGTGATGCAGCAGCGGCAGCGAAGGAAAGGCTGGCCTTGATTTGTGCAAGGCTTTTTATAGGCCATGAGCTATTGCAAGACCTTTGTTCATTCATATAAGTTCCATCTATAACATATTTATTTATGTAAATTTATGCAAATTTATTCAAATTTGAAATGTAAATTATTATTTTTTTTTTTCCCTGGCCCCTGACACAGTGTCAGAGAGATGATGTGGCCCTCCTGCCAAAAATTTTGGACACCCCCGCCATGTAAAATGATTTTGTAATGACTGCAGGGAAAAGATCACATCCTCCTCAGCGCAATAAACTGCTTGCACAGAATGCATAATGTATAACAGGACTAATCAGATGAGACTTTTTTGATTGGTTGGGACTTTGCTTTTCTGTTAAATATGTCACTAGTCCAGTTCAAAATATTAGACAGTGCAACTCTAGTTCATTCTACAATACATATACAGGTGGTCATTTTCTCTACCCTGCACCATAGTGTGCTTTTTTTGTCTCTGCCTGCTGAGCCAGAAAACAGGCAGCAATAAAGCACAAAAGAAGCAGGCAGGATCCTCATCTTTATGTGATACCCAGGCTATGTGCCCTGTTCCTCCTATCCAGGCCATAGAGTATCCATTCCCCAGGTTGGCCCCTTCAATTTATAACCATGTTTCTTATCTATCTATGATAACAGATTTGGAACTCACGCCTGCCTCTTCATAATTACTCATCTTATATCATTTGAAAATACTAACATGTGGATCTCATTGTCTGTCAGATCCATATGTCCCAGACTTTCTGTCTGGAAACGTATCTGTTAGTGGTTGAACGCTCTGTATCATGGATACAAAGTTGCTTTGTTAGTGAATACGCTGATGAGAGAGTGAGTTTTTCATCCCTTTAAGTCCAAACTGTTCCCATTAAGTTCCAATAGCTTTTGTTTTGTTTTTTTCTTGAAGTTTAGTTATCTTCTTATTCTAAACCAGGACTGCAGTGTTCCTCAGATAGCCCTGCTGTCCCTCTTTCTAGGGGAAAACAATTGTTTAAAGTTGTTGTTGTTATTGTTTTGATCTCTATGGGCTCTCACCTTTTACTGAGAATGGGTGGCAACTGGAAGACTGACACATTTATTTAGGAGAAACTTCTGTGGGCCCAATGTAGGGCTTCAGATCAAGCAAAGCTGAGCTCTGCCAGGCCGCTCCCTCCCCCAGCCACTCACCTCCCCACCAACCCTGGCTCAAGAACATCTCCCCCTGCCCCCACTCACCTCTCCACTGCTCCGCACTCACCTCAAGCTCTGGGCAGTGGTCGCCTGTTCTCCATCTGGCGCTGGCTCAGCACGGGCTCGCGCTGAACCAGCACCTGTGCTGGCCAGGTGGTAAGTGTCACAGGCATGCCTTATGGCATGTTTGTGGTGCTGTGCGCTGGCAATGAGCCAGTGCATGGTCTTCAAGAATGTGCCCTTAGTTATCAGCAGATCCAGGGTGCTCTGCACTCCTATTACTGTACCTTTGTTTTACATAGAAGCACTTGCAGTGTGAGTGTTTCTTGTTTAACAATCTTCCTTAACTGAAGAGCTGTACACGCAGGCAAATAGTCTGCATGCTACAGAGAGACTAACAGGAAGCAGGAACTCTGCTTCCTGTTAGTGACCCTGCAGCATGCAGGCTGATTGCCTACACATTTGACATAAAGTGACATAAAGCAAAGGTACAGTAATGGGTGCATGGGGGGGCGCTGTACATACAGGCGTCCCACAAATCTGCAGTTTCCCTATCCATGGTGGGGGGCTTGGAACGGAACCCTGCTGGATATGAAGGCCCACCTGTGTAGGTAAAAATGATGTCCTTTGGGCAATTATTATTTAATAACAATATGACACAGAGTTTGTGCAAGGGTTCATTTCAGCATTGTTTAAAATGCAGGTATATATTGTTTTAAAAGTATTCTTTCTTTGTAGTGGCTCTCTGATATGTAATAAAAATACTATATAAATATGAGCCAGGATGATCTAGTAGTTCAAGAATAGGACATAGACCTGGAAGATCCAGGTTCACATCCCTGTTCAGTCATTAAGCTTTCTGGCTGACCTTCGGCCAGTCAATCTCTCTCAGCCTCATCTACCTCACAGGGTTGTTGTGAAGAAAAAAGGAGGGGAGGAACTATGTACACCACCCTGAGCTTCTTGGAGTAAGGATGGTATAAAAATGTGGGAAAAAATAAAGACAACATGGTTGTGGATGGTCATTGATTTCAATCAGTGAAAACCATAGTCATTTACAACTTCTTTACTTGCAAGTGTGGAAAGTGAGAAACTTCACTTGCCGTTAAAAGGTTATGAGCAAGAATGCACGTATGGATACTAAGTGCAATCCAATACTCAAGTGAACATGTTTAATTCCTACTGAAATATCCCATTCCTTTCTGGATATTGAAACTAAAGCAGAAGAATTGCATAGTCTCTTTTAATTTTGCCATTAACCTTCTCTCTTCCTCATAGGTACAAGTTATAAGTTTTGCAACAGAGCATAACTGGGACTCTTTGGATTTTTATGATGGTGGCGATAATAATGCTCCAAGACTTGGAAGCTATTCAGGTGAATGGATATTTCTGATGCTCTGCTTTATGATAAACAGTCAGCCTTTACCACTTCTGGAGATGCCAGCTGTAAAGCAGCCCTGAGTCACAGTCATGTAATACAGAAAGGTTGAAATACATCATAATTCAAGACAAGTTAGAGAATCAAATCATCTGTCAGTTTGTTGTGGTTTTATTATTTACTGTTCTCATAAATCGCTGTCTGTGCTGAAACAGATTTCATTGCCATCTGTTATTGCATGTTCCCTATGCAGAGTGTGAATTTGAGGTATCTTGAACTGTATTTGCAGTATTTATCTGCTATGGTATATCCTGTGCATCAGTAGCAAGAATGCAAAGAGAAGTTGGATTTTCAAGATTTTGACTGAGAACCACAGGAGCCAATGCTTCAGCTTCTCTGTCACCTTTCCACTCTAACATGTATCTGCTCCATCCTTATTAGGAATACGCCTTCCCTTGCAGGGCCTAAGAGAAGGGGTAAAGGGGGTAATTAGTACCCAGACCCAGAAAGGGGATCCAGAAGCTAAAGGAGAGGGCCCAGAAATTTCCTGGCCTTCTACTGTAGCTTTTTGGCTTGTGGATCTGCTTACCATGAAGGAGTGTATCAGAGCTCAGGGATGCAGCTTGTGGGACTACAGCTACTGCAGAAGTATGTTTTGGTGCAAATAGGACACTAGTGTTTAGGCTCACACATTCTAGTGTGAGCCTAAATACGATGATACTAACTTTCTGCAATGATTTTCTATATTTAAAAGATTTTGGAGAGACTTAGGAGTGTGTTTGGTTTTCCCTATTACTGTATCTAGCTGCTGATGCCACATGGGTTGGTAGACCTGGGCTCCAAAGACTTTTCCAGCTGTCTCCATCCTCCTCTCTCTACCCTGGTTTTGCCCCTCCCTGCCCCCATTCTGCTTTCTTGTCACCACCCTCCCTTGCTCTGTTTCACCTCTCCTCCCCCTTTGCAAAGGGGCCCAAAATAAACTTTGTACCCACTGATAAAATTCCTCGCGGAGGCCCTGTCCTTGCTTTCCTACTTTTGCCCTTGGACCTTGGGGGCCTCCTGTTTTGGATTCTGTCAGCACATCAAGCTATTGCCATTTTCTTTCTTCAGACTTATTGGCTGCATTATGTTGGTGGGAGAAGGCATGGAGAAGGATTCTCTTTCTTTACCTTCTTTGCCTCTTAAATTTGTTTTTTTTTTTTTTAAATTGCTTGAAAGATCTACTTGAAGAGTTTGGGGCATCTGAAACTCTTCAGACAAGTTGGCCGTCCTCCTGATATACCATAAACAATAAACACTACCCTAAGCTGTCAAAGGACTAGCTCAGAAAAATAGCTTTCTTCACAAACGAACCCCATACTTCTGACTTATGAGGTCATGGGGGCTGCACATCCTGGTCCCCCCCCCTTCACTTCTCCACTTTCGTTGCTTCTCTCCCTCATCAGTTGGGAGGATGGTTCATCAAAGCCACTCCCTTTCACACTTCCAAATCTGTTTTTGTTTGTTTGTTTGTTTTTTAAAGAGATGTTTAAGAAAAGTGAGTCATAGGGCCAGGCTGAACATACACATCAATTAATGTGCATGGCAGTTCAGGCTTAAAAATATTGTCCAAACTGACCCATAGTGTTTTACTGTCTTCTAGGATTTGGAATTTTTCTGCAATGCTCTGCATTTCCTTTATGCTTCTCTCAAAACCCATTCTTTTTTGTTTTCTTCCACCAGTTTGATACCTCTCTCTCCAACTATTTTAATGTCCCCCAAGAGCTGCTTCATGAGGACATATTCTTGCTCAGTTCCCCCTCCCCGGTTTTGTCTCTGCTATGTTTCTAAAGTTTGTTTGTGCCAGAACCTGTAGTTTGTTGCTACTAGAAAGTTTCACACACACTTACCAAAGAATCTAGTGTGTATTCCTGGGCCTTGCATTCCCTACCATAGTGTTGTAATCAGGGCTGGTGTCAAGTGATGGGCACCTGTCAATATCTGTATCCGTAGCCTTGATGTGGTGGAGCAACTCTCTCATGGCTCACTCAAGTGTGTAGGAACCTATGAAGGTCGAGTTTGTCTGGGGTCCCCAGAAACCTGTAGTATGCCTTGGCTGTAATCCAGTCAAACATAGCTGTGCCCATCGCCGTTCTTGCACTAAAATTGGGAATGGCAATAGGTTTAAATGTAAGTATATTGACACCAAATTGATGTCCAAGTGACACCAAGTGGGTGGGTGTACGTTGACACCAAGTACATTGAAACCAAGTGGGTGGGTGCACAGGAGATGGAAACTTAGCATTCAGTTCTGTGGGCTGCTTCATCACAGGAAGGTTTGGGTCATGTTCTGTACTTTATATATATCATTGTGAATTGCTTAGAACTTGGAAAGTTGAAACCTTTTACGAGTGTTTGCTACTCCATTATGTTTTGTAGAATACAGTTACCTTGTAGTGGGCATGGTCACTCTGAAGTGGAGAATATTTGAACCCCAACAAGTTTTCATTTGTTTCTAGGCAAAATCCCATAATGAAAGTAATAGCTGTATTCCTTGCAGTGCCGGTATGATAATTTAAAGTTTTCATTTCCCCTAGGAACAACAATACCTCAGCTTCTCAACAGTACATCCAACAATTTGTACCTAAACTTTCAATCAGATATTAGTGTATCCGCTGCTGGATTTCATTTAGAGTACACAGGTAATGTACTTGCCATATGTCTTCTCATTCTGTAATACATTTGGAAACATATTTCTATATAATCAAACATTGCATGCAAAGCTGCCATAGTCTTGGGGCTGTAGTTTTATACATGCTTACATGGGAGTAGGTCCCATTGAAATCATAAAGGCTTATTTCTGAGTAGACATGCGAAGGATTGTGTTGCCAGTTTAGTACACTTACAGCCCAATCCTATGGGCCTGCTGTGTTGCCAGAATCTGCTTTGCAGCGGTGCAGCACGATTTATAGGGGTTGCAAAGTGCAGTGCTCCATAGGGTACAACCTGGCCACAAACAGTGAGCAGCAATGGCCAGGTGACAGTGGCCTCCCTGGAGTCCCCACATCCCATATGCCAGCAGTGGGGGTGGAGGAGGAAATGGGAGGAGCGGGGGTGTTTCTGGGCAGGGAGGAGGGAGGAACTGGGAGCTCTAAAGTCAAGTATTTTTATAGATTTTTGCTCCATAGAATCCTATCTTAGGTGGGGTGACTCAATCAGGAGATCCTCCGTTGTTAGACAAGAACCCAGCTGGGTGCTGCCTTCCTTTTGCCACCCAATTGTGGATGTGGTTGCTAGTTGGATTGTCATTGGATTGCTCCTAGGTTGAGCCTAGGTTGAGCCTATGATGTTGGTGAGGACCACTGGAGGTATGAAACCTTTTATAAAAATTGTAAAACTTTCTCAAACTCAGGAGTCTAAGAAAGTGGTTAGGATTATAAACAATCAAATATGCTGTTCCAGCTGGATTAGGGTTGTAGACTTTCACTGGAATTTCATTTAAGGAAAAAACAGTCTCCATTGAAACTTGGAGCATTGAAAGCATGGATCAGTTAAGGAAGGGAAAGGTGATTACATGGCTCACCTTTGGCCTTCCTGTCCTACTGATCTATGGCCTTTGACATCAGTCCTTTTAAACTGACCAAATTACCGGTCTGACCCTTTGCTGTCCAGGCAGGTACGAAGCACCTGTTTTTAGATATGTGTCTTCTCTGAACACCTTGAATTAAATGAAATTAACATAAATAATATATAGACCATGTAACAAACTCATTCATAAAAGGATTGTGATTGTAATTCTTGTTATAATTATTATTAATAAGAAGAATATTTAATGAAGAGAAATAAGATAACCAAATAGTAATACATAATCAGAATTAATGAGCCTTTAAACAACGAATGGCAAATTAGTGTTCTTTGGAATATGACTGATAGTGTTCTTCAAAGCACATGTAACATGCACACGGGGGAATGACAATTATTTGCGTGGGTTCTGTATAGTGGCCAAGGACACAGCTGTATAATGTAGCTGGGCAAGGAAAATGGAAGCAAGGGTAAAAGATGTAATAATGTTATTTTAGTGCTCCAAAAGAAAGTTAAGCCATTTCTGCCCGATGCTGCATACATCAAATGTGTACACCTGTGGTCTGGGCAGAAATGCTGGGCAGTTAAGCTAGGCCCCTGTTTTGAAACTAACAGCCCAATCTTATGCTGTCTCATGGAGCCTCTTATGACAACAGAATTCACTTCTGCTGTCGTAAAATAACTGCTGATAGAAGGGAAGTAACACGATTTGTTTTTTCATCATCTGCAGGTATTTGTCCTTTAATTAATAAATAAGTTAATTGGAATAGCAGTGATAATAATTTGGAGATTAATTGGATTCTCAATTATATTAGTATCCTGGTACCTACTTTGTGCCTTTCATATCACCTATTCTGCAGTTCACCTGAAATGCGTAAGAACTGCTAATATACATTTTTAAAACAAACTGCTACAGAACCGCACAGTTAATATCTGTCATTTTAACAATCATTAGATGACAAAAAAATCTATAAAAATAGAGATAATGACTCAAAAAATTAAAAACAAAGCAATTGCTTAGAGAATTATGTAGGTTGACTATGCTTTCTCCCCAGTTTCATCTGAAATTACTCATTTTTAGAGGATGCATTAATAATGGAGAAGGGTATTTGTGAATAATTACGAGCTAGTTATTTAGAGGAGAAGGGAAAACTGACAAGGAAAAAAAAGCTTATTTCAGGTTTTATTATTATTCTTTTTTCATAAGAAATTCCTACCAAGAGGCAGATCAGGGTTTTGGTTCCACACTTTACAGAACGGTCATGCTTGCTAGCAAGACACTGGTGTTACGTTCATATTCCCCACAGCAGGCTGTAAGGTGTACTGACAAAATGTCCTTTAAAACCTGAGCGCACACCACAGAGCTGCAGTCCAAATTAGGTCTCTGAGCTGCGTGTATACAGATATTTAAGAATGCTCATTTTTCATTCATGCTTGGCTTTTCTGTACAAGGCTTTTCTGATAAAATTGCACACATCATTTTTCACATTTTTATACCACAATTCCTCCAAGGAACTCAGGCTAGTGTACATAGTTCCACCCCTCCTTTTGTTCTCACAACAACCCTGTGAGGCAGGTGAGGTTGAGAGATAGAGAGAGCGGGAGAGAGAGAGAGAGAGAGAGAGAGAGAGAGTGGCCCAAGGTGAGCCAGGAAGCTTCATGGCTGAATGGGGATTTTTTTTAAAATAACTGTTGATGTTACATGGAGTGCAGAATCAAAAATGGTGATGTTGCCAAAATGTGCAACTACCAGGTTTGAAATCTGAATTTGCTTAGCTCATTATATTTGGTTGCAACTGAACCGTGCACTGCTTCTCTTAAAGTTCTTATACAGGTCAGAATATCAAATGAAGTTCTGTACATGTGCAGATAATATTTTTAACTTAAATCAAATGTTAATTCAGATCTTAGATACTAGTTACTCTTTGTGCAAAGGTAAACAGACTCCCATGGGTGCTTTTTGTTGCAAAAAGGGATCTAAATTAAGCAGAGCACTAAGACACTTTTTCTGGCTGTTCCCCACCAACCTCCACTAGTTTGCTGCTAACAATACCATGGGAACAGAGGCAATAAAAAGATTTCAAAGAAAAATACTGTTCACAAACATGTACATCTCTGTTGATAGTACAGGTCTTAGACCTGAAACAGGGAGTCCTATAGCTATTCTCTTTGCATGGGTGTGTGGACTCATGGCATAGTGGACTTCATATGGCTGGTCAGAACTGATGAAGAGAGGTCTGCGTGCTTGAAGGATCAGAAGAAGAGAATGAAGGTGGGGAGGAAGGAAACCAAGAAGGGTCATACCCCTGTGGGTTAAAGAGCATGAAGTAAAAGTCTAAGGACCCAGTCCTATCCAGTTTTCCAGCAGTGATGACAAGGGGTCATGTGCTGCATCTTGCAAGGGGGGGAGCAGTCATGGAGGCCTCCTCAAGGTAAGGGAACATTTATTCCCTTACCTCAAGGCTGCCTTAGTACTGCATCAGGGCTGGAAAGTTGGCTAGGATTAGGCTCCTGGGTTTAAAGCAGGATGCCAAAGCTGGGTATAAAGCAGGATGCCATAGGATGGAACTCCTTGCCACAGGATGTGGTGACAGCATCTGGCCTGGATGCCTTTAAAAGGGGAATGGACAAGTTTCTGGAGGAAAAATCCATTACGGGTTACAAGCCATGATGTGTATTCGCAACCTCCTGATTTTAGAAATGGGCTATGTCAGAAGCAAGGGAGGGCACCAGGATGCAGGTCTCTTGTTATCTCGTGTGCTCCCAAATTTGCCCACCTGGGGCATTTGGTGGGCTGCTGTGAGATACAGGAAGCTGGACTAGATGGGCCTATGGCCTGATCCAGTGGGGCTGTTCTTATGTTCTTATGATGCCAAAAATACATCCAGAGGTTAGGCTGTAGTCATAGATGATATCAAGGAAAGAAGGGAGCCAAAGCTGCTTTCCCAGGAGAAGGGTCATGTGAAATGGTCCATATAAGGATGGGTGCCCAGCATGCTGGTATTATGCTCAGAAGGGAGCACGTTTGTTTACAAGTTCAAATGTGCTGGGCAAGCAAGGTATGACCATACATGGAATTCTACAAGAAACAAAAGACAGGCAAGGCTTCTGTCAAGCCAATTTGAGTGGGGTGGGGGGAATGGGGTGATGGTTCTTATAAATCAAAAGTATGGCCTTCCTCTAGGCTGGGGCCTCCAAACCTTGACCCACAGGTTGGATCCAGCATGCCATGATTAGCCTTCTGAGTGGGTCAGTAGCGAAGCCTTACTGTTCTGGGCTGCAGTTTCCAGTTTTCACCACCAATGTTTGCACAAACATGCTTGGGGCAGCCGTATCCGACCCCTTTCTCTGGAAATAGGGGCGCAGAACCTTCTGGGGTGATTGCTTTGTTCCCTTTTAAAACTTCTAACTAGTGTGAAGGTGGTTGGCAACCTTCAGTCTCGAAAGACTATGGTATAAGCCTACAGCAACCGGTATTCCCAGGTGGTCTCCCATCCAAGTACTAACCAGGCCTGACCCTGCTTGGCTTCCAAGATCAGATGAGATTGGAAATGTGCAGGGTGAAGGGGAAACTGCAAAGTGTTGTGAATCTATGATGGGGGGGTGAGGGACTTCTGCTCTTCACCTCACCACAGTTTTCTTTCTTGTGTAGGATTTCAGCAAATAGTGGCTTGTAATGGTGAAGTCATTAGCACCCCACAGTAAATATTCTTCATTCTCTCAGAATTTATTATGCTGTTATTCTGTGCAAGAAACTCAAATGGAACTGTAAAAAAACGAATATATCTAAATAAGGATTTTATTAAGTGAATGCAGTAGAATGTTATTCTCAGTTGTTCAGGGTCTTATTAACAACTGTGTTAACTCTTCATATCGGCATTAAGATAAACAGTTAAAAAGAAACTCTGAGCAATTTCTTTAGTCCAGAGATGTGGATATTCAAATACTAATTTTCACCATGTGAGAAGCATTTCAAAATGCCTTTTTATTTTTAATTGGAACATCTGATTTGGCTGGATATTGCTTTCCAGGCTAGCTTTTCTGACAAAGACAACTTTTAAGTGATGCCTATGTAGTTTTAAGCCTATTTTAATTCTGGTCTAACATCCAGAAGGAAGTCTTTTGTGTTCAATATTTAATTTTGTGTTCGTGTTTAATTTTTAAACACTCAAGTTCTTTATTTTTTAGGATTATTAAACTCATGTTTAAATCACTTTCTGAGTCTTGTTCTCTGGGAACAGCTTCATTCAGCTGCCAGCATGTTCCAGATATACTTTAAACTGTCATTTGAGTTTTTGGTGTGTGCATTTTTTCCTGCTTTCACTACTTGTATACTTATAACATGTTCTCACTGTGTTATCTGAAAATAATCAGAAATGAGAGCACGAGTAACAGTGGACATGCTTCTCTGAGAGCCCAGTCCTGTCCTTCCCTCCCTGTCCCCTCCCCCTGCTGGTGCAGCCACATCAAAGACAGGTGCACTGTATCCAGAGGGGAGTGGATTGGGAGGCTTCAGAGGGATAAGTGGATTAATCCCCAGACAGCTCAGTAGCTGGCACAAGACTGAGGAGACAAAGGGGTGGAAAGGATTGAAAAAGAAGAGATAGGATCCAGTGCTCACTATCCATCCCCTCCAGCAGCTTCCCTTCCCCGTTCTGCACCCTTCTCTGCCCCATTTTGCCCCCTTACTCGCCCTGTTTCGTCTCCACTCCTGCCACCATCTTACCTGCTTCAGCAGCTGCTGGGTGGTCTGGCGATGGTCCAGGAATGCTACAACCTCCTGTGGCAGTGCTCCCAAAATGGCCACCAATGGAGCACTCTGCTCTTGGAGCACTCTGTGTTCCTGTTGTAAAGTTCTGTGCATGCTGACCCAATCCTAGACAGAGCTGTGAAAGACATAGGGCCTTTTCAGGAGACGTTTATGGAGCAACACCTAGGATCTTTACTTCCATGTGTGAAACTGCCCTCACAGAATGGGTTCCCCTGTATCCTATGCCTCTGCAGGCCCTTGCAGCCCCAAAAAATCCACTCACATGAATTTGGAATACCGTAGTACAGGATGGCATGTGATGGAGAACTGCAGCATGAAGGGGATTGGCTAAAATAGTTGCCCTTTGCATGAATAGAAGTGCTCTTCACACAACAACACTTTAGGGTCCAAGCCAATTAATGCATGTTTGTTAGGGAGCTGTATCGTCATGGAAGTCTATGCACATTTGTGCATTCCTTTGACGGTCTGCAGAGAGCCTATCTGTGCAAAGATCTAGCCAGAAACCTGAAGAAGCTGGATGTGCACTAAAACACTCCCCAGAATCTTCTGCAACATTCCAAGTCTCAATGCAAGGCAAGATGATGTGAAAAGGTTCCTTGAAGCCAGAAAGAGTGAAAACTTACAGTTTCAAGATTTGATTTTTCTGTTTATAAATTCTTTAAATGCACATGCAGGGAAATGTAACAACAATGTTCTACATATAGCTGAGTATCTGAGTAATAACAGAGGAAATTTATTTTGTCATTGTTAAGTTTTTTAACTTTTCACAGCTATAGGTTTGGACTCTTGCCCTGAACCACAGACCCCAAATAGTGGAATTAAAATTGGAGACCGATACATGGTTGGAGATGTGGTTTCCTTCCAATGTGACCAAGGGTATTCCCTTCAGGTAGGCTTCCTTTTCTTTTTGCCCTCACATGTATAATTTACATCATATATAACAATCTAAACCCAAGATTACTGAGCTGTGGTTCAGCCACAGTTCAATTGTATTTTCCAAAGGAGCACATATAAATTGATTAAAATGGATGATTACTGTATTATTTTGTTATTCTGTGGTGAGTATAACTCTTTGCAAACATAGGCTTGGATCCTATGAACCTTGAATGGACTTCTGTTTGTAGAATGTGGTTTTCCAACCTCTTCCTGCTTCATCTCATCCAAAAAGGTGCTTCTGATTATTAAAGGACTTCCAAAACAGCATTTGATGCAACTCAGGAGACTGTAGCTTGTGCAGGGGAAGAACTGGTGGAAGGTGGAACCTTCTGTGGAAAGCACCTTTGTATTTACACTCTTGGATCCAAGCCATAATGTATTTTATTTTCAAACCCAAGGAAAGAATGTGTTAATTTTAACTGTTAAACAAAGGCCACAGTCCTAACCAACTTTCCAGCACTGACTTAAGGGCAATGCAGGTCCAAGGTAAGGGAACAAACATTGCCTTACCTTGAGGAGGCCACCATGACTGCCCCCCAAAGGCAGGATGCAGCTCATGCCCCACTAGCACAGCTATGCCAAGTGCTGGAAAGTTGCTTAGGATTACACCCAAAGGCTGTCATCCATTAAGAGGCAAAAAAGAAAAGCAGGAAAAAGCAAGGATAAGGAATCAAGAGAGAATATAATGTTTGGGAGATCATCGATATAAGGTAGAAGCAGATATTTTCTACAGGTGAGTGTCACTTAGCGATGCTCTGGTGGGCGACAACCCACATATGCAATGGCTGCCACTGGTCCCTGTTCTCCCCCCCCCCATGGGGAGACCTCCAGAAGCCTTGTTGCCCGGGCTGGATACTGTGGTGGCCATTTCGGTGCCGCTACATCAAGGAGCAGGCAGTTTGGATAAGATTGGGCTGTATGACAGATACAGGGGGTCCCTGTATCTGTGGATCCTCTTATCTGCAAATCGGGTCCGCGGGGACCCCAGCACATGCCTCCCTTGCAGAACTCCCTTCACCTCTGGAGGGTTTTCTGAGCCCACAGAGGCAGCACTCATCCACCTGAGGCCTCTGCTGAATTCAGACTGACTCCTACAATGGAAAAGTGACTTCTGGTTTTTTTTTTGTTTTTTTCTGGGTTTTTTTTTAAACCAGAAGTAACTTTTTAATGCCTAATAAGGCATTAAATCCTCACAAGACTCTTATAAGGCATTAGAAACACCACTTTCCAGAAGTTCAGAAGTCCACTTTCCAAGACTTCCAAGTCGTGTTACTTGTTCTAGGAGTCAGTTTGAGCCTGGCACAGGCTGCAGGCAGATGTGTGCAGCCTTTGCTGGGCTTAGAAGACCCTCCAGAGGTGAAGGGAGCTGATCTTCCCTTGCTTTCAGAGGGTGGGGGAGCATTCTCTAGTATCCGTGCTTTCATTATCTGCAGGAGGTTCCGGAACTAAACCCCTGGGAATACCAAAGCACATCTGTAATGTAAACCTGTTTCTAAGGAGTGGATCTAACTTTTTAATTCTAAGCGGACAAGCATAGAATTGGGTTTTTATACAATTGTTTTATATAAATAAAAATTAGAATTATAGCCAGTTCCAAATGAGAAATACTGTGTAACAAAATAGGGCAAAATTTGCATAGTAGTAAAGTCAGAGCTACCCCTGATTTCAGCTAAGCCAGATTGCCACACTGGATTTCAGTTGAGCCAGTTTGTAAAAGTGTTTTTTTTTTTTTTTTTTTTTTTTTCAGTTTCTCCCAATGTGTAGCCTACATGGAGATTCCTTTTCTCCCTTAGTAAAGAACAAATGCCAAAGTAGAATGTCAAGTTGTCTGGATTTGTGAATGTCTGTTGGGATAAATGTTCAATTAATGGATTTTCGTTCTTCCCTAAATGTATGGACTTGCAGTTTCTACTACAGGATTGTTTTATTTAACACATTCAAGTGTACAGATGGGTGAAAATATATCTACCTGGTACCTTCTGCAAATTATATTTTTGCAACATTCATTACAGTAAAAGACACTTAAGCTGCCATGGGTAAAAGAATGTGGGCCTATCTATTTCTGCAGCCTTTTAATTGCTGTTGTGTTAGTTATGCAGCGCCTTGGTACTTTAACAGAGTTTCATAAGCCAATAGACAGATACGTTCTCCAAGCTGCTTATAATCTAAACATTGACACAGGGAAAAACAACAAAGGGAGGCGTGGGAAGGCTGAAGAAAGAATAATGAATCACTGAAAGAAGGGGAGGAGTGTAGTGATTAGGGTGACAAGATGTAGATACAATTACAGGTGTTTCCCTATAGTCTGGTTCTGTTCTGGAACTCCCCCCACAGTTATGTGAAACTGTGGATATGGGCAAACACCTGCCCCCCATCCTCCAGAGCAGAGCTCTGCTCCCCTCATCTCTGAAGGGTCCTCTGAGCCTAGCGGAGGCCGTGGATGAACACATGTCTTCTGGTTTCTCTGTGAAAATGGAAATCATGTTTTTAATGCCTTATAAGACATTGAAAACATCAGTTCCGTTTTCATGGAAAAACCCGAAGTCACAAGTTTTTAGTTCTAGGGCTCAGTCTGAGCCTGGCAGAGGCCGCAGACAGACGTCTGCAGCCTCTGCTGGGCTCAGAGGACCCACCAGAGGTGCAGATCACCCCTTGTGTCTGAGGGGGGGGGACACACGCGGGGGGTCCCATGGACCCAATCCATGGATACAGGATCCGCGGATACACCCCCCCATACTTTCAGTCCAATCTGTTTTTCAGTAACTTCTTCTAGCCACTCTACATCTTCTCTCCCTGACTTTCAGTTTGTTTGTTTGTTTGTTTGTTTGTTTGTTTGTTTGTTTGTTTGTTTGTTTGTTTGTTTGTTTGTAAAATGTGTGTTCCACATTTCTAATTTTAAAAAAGCTCAGGGCAGCTTATATACTAGTAAGAAAATGACAAACCAGATGATAAAACAACAAACAGTAAAGTGTTAAAAGCAGCAAAAACAGAGGTAGTAAATAACAATACAGTGCAACTATTTAAAGTTATGCCAGAAAACCCAAGGACTGGAAGCTAGATAGGCTAGATCTTCTGGGACAAGGAGTTTCCACCCGTCACCACCAACTGAACTTCAGAAGGTGGATACACCCAAGAGGCTCTCCATAGTTGATCGTATTGATCAATTAATGGACAGTAAGTTATCAAAATGTATATGGAACTTCTTCTCATGATCTAATATATAAATATTTCTGAATCAGTACTGATTGAACTAGTTTTTTTTTTCTACTTGGATGGCTTATCACTGTAAAAGTTATTGTGGCAATGCAAAATCTTATTGCTAACTTTCTAATTTTTTTTTTACTTATCTCTTATCATTGTAGGGGCATTCACATATCACTTGCATGCCTGGACCAGTAAGAAGATGGAATTATCCTATTCCAATTTGTTTAGGTACACTCTTGCATACAGTATTTGTGAATTTCATATGAAATCTAGAAATTTTCAAAGATCTAAAGTGTTAGATCGTATAAGAGTCTATTTATGAGTCCTTGTTTTGTTTCAGTTTTTCAGGGTGAGTTGCCAAATCAGTTGAAATAATTCTTAATTATCCAAGGCTGAAATAGAATCAGATGGAAAGAGTTCTATGATTAAAATTGGCAGTAGAAGCCAAAGAAGCATTGAGTTGGGTAACTGATTGTGTAGGCGTATTTTTGATTAAAACAAAATATCAGTCATATATATAACAAATTCAAAAAAATGCAGCCCTTCTGCAAATAAAGTGGGGGATCTCTTTGCCTGTACCTACCCTGCACAAGGCAAGGAAGGACAGGCAGCTGATTGGGGCTGAAGCAGCATTTCAGTGTACATGCTCCAAAACCAGCATTTCTGATCCTGGGAGGTTTCATGCCTCAACTTACCCACCTTTTGGATAGTCTGAGACTAGCTGGCTTTTAAGGAACAGGTAAGAATGTTTTACTTCCCACTTGAATGGCTATTGGCAGGAAGTTTTGTTCACCTTCTCTCAGGCTGTTGCTTGGGGTGTGCTGTGTTAGCCAGAGCAGAAACTATAGGCAAGTGTAGTGAGGGAGAGGGAGATAGAGTAGGGATCTGCTGTGACCTTAAGGTGAGCAAGAGTTGGAAGGGGAACCAGAACCATTCCCAAGAGGCATTCTGGTTTAGGGTGAAGGCTGATCCCTTGGGCTTGAATTGCAAAGTTCTTCTTAAAACCTATCAAGCTGGAGATGGGTAGAGCAAATTGGCTGCCTTGACCCCTGGTGTGGAAAATCTGTGGTCAGCAAAAGATGATCTCAGGTTGGAGCCAGTATGGTAATGTTCAAGGGGGAAGTTCCATTTGTCTCCTCCAGGATAGATGCATACACAAATGGGGGAGGAGTTCTGTTTATCATTGCAGGATGCATTGAATTCAATGTGTAATAAATAAAAGTGGCCCATTTCATGCCAAAGTTGACCTAATCTCATGTCATTTATTGGGGGGTACCTGGGCAATGTTAGATGGGCTACCCAAACTAGTATTCCTGACCGGTTAGAAGAGATGATCCAAATAATTATAAATTCCCCTAGAGATTTTGGCAAGCATGCCTAAAGTAAAGGAATATCTCTCACATTGACCTTCACATGCACTGTCTTCATTATCAGAGGCATGCTGCATGCTGAGGTATGTTTGGCAGAAGACAAAGCAAGGACTGCTCAATGGTAGCCCATAGACTGTGTAATTCCTTTATCTTCCCTGGCTGGCATATTCTTTGGCTGTTTTCAAACCAGTAATGAAGAGGCACCTGTTTCAGTGGGCTTTTTCTTAAGTATTCATGTATCTTTTCTCTTTATTTCTACTGGTTATCCTTTGAATTGTAGATTTTAATTTGACCTTTGACTGTTTGCTATTGTAGTTGCAGATTTTGGGATTTTTTGAACAATGTTGTAAACTGCTCTAGTGATCCCTATGGGGAAAGAAGGGCGGGGTATAATTTCAAATTGATAAATAATGGGGGAAGGCTATTAGTTGCAGTTGTCTTACTTCCTCCCCCTCCAGTTGTGGTGGCATGATAAATTTTAAAATATTATAAAACAATGTACAACATTTTATTTTAAAGGGACACTTCTTTAGCAAATTAATATGAAGGGCTTTATTATTTTACCTTGATTTAATCTGGTCTTAAGCTACTGCTTTGTGTATCTCTCTCATTTTGTAGCACAGTGTGGTGGTTCCATGTCAGATTTCAGTGGAGTGATCCTTAGCCCAGGCTTTCCTGGAAATTATCCCAGCAGCTTGGACTGCACATGGACAATTAAGCTGCCTATTGGTTTTGGTATGTTGCATACCTGCTTGTTTTCCTCTCCTGCTTTCTTTTAATAACTGGCAAATCACTGGGTGAGACACCTACAGTGCAGTCCTATATGCATAACTCCTGAGAAGAAAGCCCCATTGACTTTAATGGAATTTACTCCCTGATATAATGCTCACAAATCTCCCACCTTTTCTCTACCAATGAGTTTGTTTAAAAGATTCCCTCCAAAAAATGGACCCACTCCAGGGAAAATTAGATGTAAGCAAACCCTGAGGTAAGCCTCCACAGTGTGGGGGTAGTATCTGTGACAGCTATTTTGCTGGTGCAGGTCTGCATTAACCCATGCTGCAGGATCAGGCCCGGGAAGAATGTTAGTACATCGGCAGCATTGGTACTCTCCATACATGTTCTATGTCTTCATGAAACCCTAGATGGAGAGTAGGTAGGCAACCTTCAGTCTCGAAAGACTATGGTATTGCGCTCTGAATGGTTGTTCTGGAACAGCATCTAGTGTGGCTGAAAAGGCCAATTCGGGAGTGACAATCCCTTCCACGCTGGGAGCAAGTGCAGTCTGTCCCTGGTCTGTCTCCCTGGCTATGGGCCTTCCTTCTTTGCCTCTTTGCCTCAGTCTGTGGGCCAAGTGTCTCTTCAAACTGGGAAAGGCCATGCTGCACAGCCTGCCTCCAAGTGGGCCGCTCAGAGGCTAGGGTTTCCCACTTGTTGAGGTCCACTCCTAAGGCCTTCAGATCCCTCTTGCAGATGTCCTTGAATCGCAGCTGTGGTCTACCTGTAGGGCGCTTTCCCTGCACGAGTTCTCCATAGAGGAGATCCTTTGGGATCCGGCCATCATCCATTCTCATGACATGACCGAGCTAACACAGGCGTCTCTGTTTCAGCAGTGCATACATGCTAGGGATTCCAGCACATTCCAGATGGAGAGTAATACCATAATATTGCTATACCCACATGCGTTTATCATAACATTCAGCAAATGTTTATGCGAAAGTAAAATGTGATCATATAATAATAATAATAATAATAACAGGTATTTATTCAAGACTTTATTCAAGGCGGGTTACATAGGCAGACTTTTATTTAAATCCCTTATTAAATAGGGATTTTTACAATTTGAAAGAAGGTTCTTTCTTTCAAGAACCACTACATTCAAGGTGTTTCATTCCGATCTGGCTTCACATTCTGGCCTCCATCCTCCCACGCTCAGAGCAGATGGAAATAGCTCAGCTTCAGCTTGTCAGCTGCTTCAAGGTCGCACGGTGCCGGTGGCCTCGAACTGGCGACCTTGTGGATGTTATCTTCAGGCAGACGGAGGCTCTACCCTCTAGACCAAACCTTCTGCCCATCATATGCCAGAAAAATCAGAATCTAAATGTATATTGATCCAATAATACAGTAGAACCTCTTTAAGTTGACCACCCAAGGCACTGGAGGAATTGGTCAACATAGGGAGGTGGTCAACATACCAAAAAAGGCATTTAAATATTATCATGTTTAGCTCCCAGGACAACAAATGGAAGGCCAAGTTATTATTTAGACTGGATTTTTAAAAAGTTCTATTGCAAATATCAATGAGAATTGATCCTTTTACGATGCTTATGAGTTACCGTATTTATCGGCGTATAACACGCACAGGCGTATAACACGCATCTTCATTTTAAGAGGGAAATTTCAGGAAAAAAATAAGGGTAGCTCAGAACTTTTTTTTATTAATATTATTACCACATATAAGGTAAATAATGTAAAAGGACAGTAAAAGCAACTGTTTTAACAAAACTTTTTACCTAAGTTTAAATAAAAAAAAAAGAGTAAGGTACCGTAGTATCAGGGGGGTGTAAATTTGCATTCTGTACAACGCCAATCATAAGTAGTGAGGCATTTCCCAAACGTCAGTATTTCTTTGCCCCCACCCCACCTCACCTCCATCTCTTCCCCCACCCCACCTCACCTCACCTCAATCCCTCCCCCTCCCCTCCCCAAAGAAAGGGTCTCCACTTACCATATTCATCAGCTGCCAGCGGCTGTGATAATATGCGGCGGGCGCAGCGCTGACATCACGTCACGACGCTGCGCCGCCGGTAGGCACTATTGGGAACGGGATCCCTTAAAGAGGATTCCGTTCCCTGGACATCGGCGTATAACACGCATACATCATTTGCCCCCTATTTTCAGGGGGAAAAAGTGCGTGTTATACGCCGATAAATACGGTATATAATCTAAATCTATATCAAGAGACAGAGAATAAACAGCCCACAATCAGTGTTTTAAAAAAACCCTGAAAATTCATAAGCTTAAAAAAATTGTAAGTTAAAAAAAAGTACTTGGTTTCATAGCAGACAGGCAGACCAATGCTATCCCTTGCCAGCCCATAGCATGTAGCATGTTACATAGCCCCAACAGCTAAAAAAACAACAAAAACACACTTTTTTACTTAGGCTGCCTGGCCTCCACTGGGTCTCCTTAGATTCACTAATTGCCAGAAGGTGTTTGATACAATCCCTCAGTAAAAGCTGTTAAGAAAACTCCACAGTCAGGGAATAAGAGGACAGGTCCTCTCGTGGATTGGGAACTGGTTGAGAACCAGGAAACAGAGAATGGGTGTCAATGGGCAATTGACAAAAAAAGTGGAGAAAGGTGGAAAGTGGAGTGCCTCAAGGATCTGTCCTGGGACTGGTGCTTTTCAACATCTTCATAAATGACCTGGAAACAGGGATAAGCAGGGAGGAGGACAAGTTTGTGGATGACACTAAACTTTTCTGAGTGGTGAAGACCAGAAGGGATTGTGAAGTGCTCTAGAAGGATCTCTCCAAACCAGGAGAATAGGCAGCAAAATAGCAGTTGTGTTTCAATATAAGTGTAAAGTAATGCACTGGTGATGGGAACCAAAGTGAAAGGACAGTGGCTTCACTATGCACAAGCAACCTCATGTCCCTCACAACTTGGTACATGTCCAGGTACAATCAGCAGCCGGCACAGGTCTGTCGGCTGTGTGCAGTGTGTCCACCTATAAAAACCCTTTCGCACACGCGCTAGCAGGCGTAGGGGAGGGATTGTCGCATGGCTTCTTACTTTTCCAAGATGGGACAAACCAGACAAAACACAGGCCCACAGTATCGCGTTCAGTGGGCAACTTACAGAGGGTTAATTAATACTCTGTGCAATGGTCGACATGATCAAGATACAACTTATGGAGGTGGTCAATATAGAGAGGTTGGTCTCCCATAGTGTATATGCAGTGTCTGTCTATACTGTGAAAATTAGGTCAACTTAAGGAGGTGGTTATTATAGAGAGGTGGTCAACTTTGGAGGTTCTGCTGTATGTCTTGTTCACATCAACTCTTTCTCCATTGTGTATGTGGTTTTATAGGCATGGTTATTGTACAAAAGGTTGCTGCATTTCACCAAATGAAATTCTTTTATCAAATGATTTTTTTTTCAGGTGTGCACTTGCAGTTTGTTAATTTCTCAACTGAAACAATACATGATTATTTGGAAGTAAGAAGTGGATCAACAGATATTAGTACCGTTATTGGAAGACTCAGTGGCCCTCAACTGCCAGCTTCTCTTTTTAGTACAACCCATGAAACTAGTTTATATTTTCACAGTGACTATTCTCAGAACAAACAAGGGTTTCATATTGTATATCAAGGTGAGTGGTTCACCAGTTCGTATTAGGGACTTTAAAAATATATATTTCATCTCCAGAGCTATACAAAAGTGCATGTTATTTGGAACTGCATATTATAAATAATCTCGGAATGCGTAATCAAAGTCACTTCCCCTTGGTAAGTGATGTATAGGATTGCAACCTTACATCCCAATCCTATGCACATCTACTCAGAAGTAAGTCCCATTAGAGCTTATGGGACTTACTCCCAGGAAAGTGTGGATAGGATTGGGCTGCCAGTATTTCAGTCTTTTCCTCCTCTGGTGTGATTGTGGTTAATGTGTTTCCTAATTTCTATTATGGCAGACAAATGCAGAAGATTTTTTTTTATAATTTATTGTCTGCAATAATGGTATAAGTTTTTAAATTTAAATATATATCAGAAAATAATAATATAATAATAATAACAACAACAGGTATTTATATACTGCCTTTCTGGCCAGTGGATTGCTCCTTTGGCTTTATTCAAGGCGGTTTACATGAGCACACTTTTTCTAAACCACCCAAAGGAGTTTTTACAATGATCAGAGAAGTTCTTTCTTTCAAGAACTGACTACATTCCAGGTGGATCTTCTTATAGTCTCATCACATTCTGGCTGCCGTCTCCTCCCACACAAAGAGCTTCAGAGCTGGCTTCTTTTGGCTCTAACCCAAAAGAGCTCTGCTCAGCTTGTCAAGGTCTTGTTTCTCCCGGGGCTTCCAGTGATCTTGAACAGGTGAACTTCGGACCAAGAAAGGACCTTTTCCTTTTGGCATTTGAATTATGTTGTGCTTTTCCCCCCAGCATATCAGTTGCAAAGTTGTCCTGATCCTCGCCCATTTCGCAACGGTTTTGTCATTGGAAATGACTTCACTGTAGGACAAACTGTTTCATTTGAATGTTTTCCTGGATATACATTAATTGGAAATTCAGCACTTACTTGTCTTCATGGGATCAGTCGTAACTGGAACCATCCTCTACCAAGGTGTGAAGGTATGTTTTCAACAGAAATGAACTAATTCATACAACATTTCCTTATATTGTCTTTTTTACAACTAAATACTCAAAGAATTGCAATGTAATCATCAATGGTCTGGGAGGCTGAAATGGTTAAGAAGTTGGGAAGTGGGTGGTAGTATTGCACAATCCCTTCCCTTCTTCAAATCCCTCCCCCCCCCCCAATTGGGAATCCCTTCCTCCTTGTTGAAAATCACAGGGAAATGCACATGCAAAATGAGACAGGCTGTAGCTAGGGAGCCTGTAATCCAGAATCCTGGCCCTGAACCTGCACTAGGCTTAGATTTCAAACCTCAAGGCAGATAATAAAACCACATTTTATTTTACTTACCTGCAGTCTCTAGTACATTGTAAGCACTTTATACATTAGTTATATTCCCTCCTATAATAGTGTATTTTTGTGGAAGGGGGGATTGAGCAGGGTTAGTGCACTGCACATGTCACAGACAAAGGTTTTTAACTTTTCATACCATTTAAAAAATGCAAAATCATTATGGCATTCATGCACATTACTGTCTTCTGTGTTTTACAGCTCTCTGTGGAGGGAATATAACTGCAATGAATGGCACTATATACTCTCCTGGCTATCCTGATGAGTACCCAAACTTCCAAGACTGTTTTTGGCTTGTAAGAGTTCCACCAGGAAATGGCATTTATATTAATTTCACTGTTCTTCAAACAGAGCCTATATATGATTTCATAACTGTGTGGTAAGCAGAAGCTAATACTATTGATTCATCTTATGGCAAGTGACATGTAGCAACAAGACAGATTTCAAGCTGCATTTTACTGATTTGGCATGTTTTAGTGTTCCAGGCTAGTGGTACAGAATGATTTCCAAAACTAACAATCAAAGAGCATCTTTCAGTAAAGTAGCTAAATAATGGTAAAGTATTTCATGTTTGAAAATTCTTTTCAAGTCATTGTTAGAATTACTTGCTCATGTTGTGTTTCATGGTAAATAAGCCTGTAAGTAAATGTAGTATACAGCATTTATGAGTAATTTCTTAACCCTTTTAATGGGATTCAGTATTGCTCTATGTCAAGAGTGTCTTGAAGGTATCTACAGATCACTGGATAATGCTTCCTGGTTCACACATGTATGTTTACCCCTTTGTAATCTGCATATATCTACAGATCACTGGATAATACTTCCTGGTTCACACATGTATGTTTACCCCTTTGTAATCTGCATATATCTACAGATCACTGGATAATGCTTCCTGGTTCACACATGTATGTTTACCCCTTTGTAATCTGCATATATCTACAGATCACTGGATAATGCTTCCTGGTTCACACATGTATGTTTACCCCTTTGTAATCTGCATGTGTGAATAGCCAATCAGAGAAATAACTCTACAAGTTAAACATTCACGATGCATCACTTCAAATGCAATGTATTAACAAAGCCACTTCACACATTCGGGTACTGGTCAGCAACTGCACAGCAGTGGAGTTGATGTTTACACAGCCCCTCTATTTCCTTGTACATGTATGTGCAAATTAACATATCCCATTTATTTTGTAGGGACTTAAGTGTTTTTTATGTGTTTCAAATGAGAGAACAATCAGAAAACAATCAGGGAACAACCCTAGTCCTGAGCATTCATGGGCTAGAGGAGGAATCAGGCCTGAGAGAGAGAGAGAGAGAGAGAGAGAGTTACCATTACCAAGAGGCTGGAAGACAAAGGCTCCATCAGGGTAAATGAAACAAGAGTTTGTAGGGAAGAGTCTGAGATCCAATGGAAGATTAACAGAGCTAATGGGGCAGGAATGAAAAGTGCACATGGCCAGGGACTATAAAAGAAAAGAAGGCTGAAATTCATATATTGATTTGAAAATTAACCAGATGAGTAATTGACTGCAGGTAAGCCTCTAGTCTCCCGTATTGCAGGAAATTACTCTCTCTCTCTCTCTCAATTTTCTTATTCCAGATATCCATAATTGAATCCATCCAATATATCCAATTTTTCCGTTAGCAATCTTGTTCTGTAGCAGTTGCTCCAGCAATATTGAAACAAAAATGTATGGTTTTTCCTAAATTTGAAAGTGTGCTTCAAGCAGTATCATGTGGAATAAGTAACCACTTGATGCAAATCAAGACACCGAGCAACCAGCCGTTGAAGTGCACTACTCTTTAGGTTTGATTCTTTTCTGAAGGAAAGAAACACACAGGGGAGCAAGTGGGGCAGTGTTAGGAACAGAGCAAAATGCAATATTATAGCTTGGCATTTTTTTTAAGGTGACATTTTGACAAGAATTGAGTTGATTAAAAATCTTTGAGCACATTAAAGGCCACATCATTTTAAATGGCCAGTAATTTTATGGTCATTCAAATGTCAGCATTTCAGCATCCAACTATGATTACAGATCATGCTGCTGTGGCTCAATGTTAACATCTATAATGGAAATTAACTGCACCTGCACATTAGACGGGCACTTTGAATGCTCTATAAACATTGTTTTCAGAACATGAAGTATTGGTAAAACGCACTTGGCAGAAATCTTATGGACAGTAAAAAGATCATGTGTATTGTGTTCTGTGGTAGTTTTGCACCATGCAAAAGAATGGGCACATGCCATGAATGTGGGGGTGGGTGTGCTGTAACTCAGTGGTAGAACATTTGTTTTGCATACAGAAGGTCCCAGGTTCAGCTCCTGGAAGCACCTTCAGGTAGGGTAAAGAAAAATTCCTTCCTGAAAACCTGGCAAACTGCTGCCAGTCAGTGTCAAAATACTGAACTAGATGGACAAATGGTCTGACTCAGTATAAGGCAGCTTCCTAGATTCTAACAGTCCTGGGAGACCAAGAAATGCCACCCCTAGAGCAGCAAGGAGTACAACACATGGACTGCTTCTTACTTGGTCTTCATATTTGCAGATTTAGAGATAGCAAAGTGAAGATGACATAGAGCAAAATGGAAAGAAACTGCTTTCTCAAGGTCTGAAGAAAAAGTTGATACATAAAAATAGTAGATGGAGAAAGAGAGTAATAGTTAAGGAATGAGTGCAGGATTGTAGGCTGTGATGATGATGATGATGATGATTAACATTAACAGTATTTATATACCGCTTTTCAACAAAAAAGTTCACAAAGCAGTTTACAGAGAAAAATCAAATAACTAAATGGCTCCCTGTCCCAAAAGGGTTCACAATCTAAAAAGATGCAAATGAATACCAGCAGACAGCCACTAGAACAGACAGTGCTGGGGTGAGGAGAGCCAGTTACTCTCCCCCTGCTAAAAAAAGAGGAGCACCCACTTGAAAAAGTGCCTCTTACTCAGTTAGCAGAGGTTAGCAAATATATGCTTCTTCTTATTATTTTTTTAATAGGATGCACACTAACCTATTAGGTTATGTTCTCTGAGAACTGCTGCTGTACAGCTGTCATTTGTTTCAATAGTTCTTTAGTGCAAGTTCTGATGAAATTGAAAGAGAAAAAAAAGACAGATACCAGCTTCTCTTGGAGAATTTTATCAATTACTTATTACTTGCAGAATTACCTGGATTTCCCCCCCCCCAACACTTTCTCACTCATTTTGTGAAATTCTCTCTACAGTAAATGGCAAGACATGTATTTAATTGTGGTGTTGTTTTTCTTCGTGTCATTCTTTAGGGATGGGCCCGATCAAGGTTCTCCTCAGATTGGGCAGTTTAGCGGGAACACTGCTTTGGAATCTGTTTATAGTACTTCAAATCAGATACTCATCAAGTTTCACAGTGACTTTACAACAAGTGGCTTCTTTGTGCTTAGTTATCATGGTTAGTGTTACACAAATTTACTGATAATCTACTAAAGATTTAGCTTTAGTAGGTTTTATATTATATTATAACTATATGTTAACTGTATATTGTTGTACTTTCCATAATCACAGCCATTATATTTTTAAGATGGTTACTTTTGCACATAACAGTAATGAGTAGTCACATTCTAGGTTGTAGGAAAATTGAAAATACTGGCAGCCTGTGCTGCATGAGAATAGGATGACAGAATTTGTTCAGACAAGTTGAGAAGCAACCCTGGTACCCATGTACCTGTCCCAGGCACAGAAAAGAGAAATAGGTAGGTTTCCCTAAAGTCCAGCACTGACAAGTTGTTTGGGGAAAGGGGCCAAAAATGCTCTGCAAATAATCTGGTAATTACCCAAGAGGCCTTTCAACACACAATCTCATAAACTATTCCTTCCCCATGATAAAGAGTCCCAACTTATGATCCCAAATATCCTGTCTTAATGGCATCCCAACTCCATCCTTCAGTTATTCTGTATTCAGATCTGGTCTCAAACCATGTTTTTATTCTCTGCTGTCCTTAAGCTGTTGGAATATGGTGACAATTGCCCACTGTTGCAGTTTCCAGTCTCATTTCCTTCTCTCATTCCCCTGTTGCTACAGCTATCTTTATATTTTGCTAACTGGAGCTGGGGGAATATTAGAATTATCCATTGTTCCATTTATAAAACAAGAGTTACTGTGTTCCAGATTCCCTAGAAGTTGCACCTTCTTGTCTTGGCAGCTCTGTTACTTACTCTCAAATGAGTGGAGCCTGGCCTTGGTAAATCTCTAGAGAGGAAAAGACACTCTGCTCAGAAGCACTGTGTTGTTTGTTAAATCACCTTATGTTGCAGATCTAAGGGTTTGCACTGCAAGCAGGTTCAGAGTGAAGGTCTTGTAAATCCCACCGAGAATAAAATTCCTTCCGTTCTACCAATGGTCCTTCTGAAATGAAAGGAGAGACATAGACATGTCCCATAGAATATTGGCGGCAAGAAGGTACTCTCTTTCAGTTTCTCTAGATGTAAAGGTGAGATGAAAGAAGTTTGTAGGAGGCCAGAGAGGAATTGTTTCCACCGTAATGTATTTCTTAAGTGTACCCTGGGGAGTGCTCCCTATCTAAAGCAACACCAGCTTTGCTTTCACTACTTTTAGGTGCAGATGTTTGCATTTAAAGTTACAACAAGGTGCAAAATTATAGTATCTCCAATTATCTTCTAAGGAGTTTATCACCTGAAGAAGCTACACTTGTGGTTTTCTCATCTTTGTTTGAAAAACCTACAGTTCTTAAATTACTAGGTGTTTTTGTTTAAATTTTGTTTAAGTGGTGGTAGGAGGAGATTCTTGGAGGTAATTTTATTTTCACAAACTTTTACTTTTGTCTCCAGTACACCAGTCTTCCCAAACATGTGATAATTGAGGGATCACCCTCCAAAATGCTGAACCTGGAAATAAAACTATCTCTGTCTTCCTAACTTCCAAATTCTAATGAGTTATGGTGGTCTTCCTTTTAGACTGTGATCCTTTCAAGATAAAACTTTTAACTATTGTTCATTTGCTATTCTTTGAAATGGAACGCTACATTAATCAGAATGCCTTCCCCATTTTACAGCATACCAACTTCGAGTATGTCAACCTCCACCTGCTATACCAAATGCTGAAATCCTAACCGAGGATGATGAATTTGAAATAGGTAAAGCCAGTCTTCATATAAATATAATATTCTTTTAAAGAAAATTCCTGAATGTACTTAAAATTATCTGGTGTTGAAGTTCTGAGCACACATAAAAATTACAAGTAACTTTATGTTTAATAATAACTTACAATTAATTAATTTGAATTCCCTGTATAATTTGGAAAATATGCGCATAATCAGAAGTTTAGAAAACTCAGCTACAACTGCAATTTTTTAACGGGGGGAGGGAGAGTATTGGAAAAACATGCTATTTTTAAAAAAAGGTTTTTTGTGTGTCTTCTGAGTTGTATTCTCATGGCATTTTCTAATTATCCAGACTAAAATGGCCTGTACTGCTTTAACTTACAATCTCTTAAACATGACTTGATGACTAACTTCTTCCCCTAGCCACCCCTAGGTCAAGAGGGTATCCTAAAATGTCAGTCAGCCTCAATATGACCCTATTTATTTATTTTATCTGTTAACTGTATTTTTTTCCTGCTATTCTTCCCATATAGGGGGCCCAAAGCAACTTACATAGATCATAAAAACAGAAAATACAAAAAGGCACAAAATCCCAGTTAAAACAATTACAAAATATTGAATAACTCAAAACATTTAAAGCAACCTAAAACTTAATTGCCATGTAAAGCACAAGAATAAAACAGCAGATGCCGTATAAAAAGGGCTGAACCTGTGAAATCCAAATGTTCTTCTTAAAAAGGCTGAGAACTCATGGAAAACAATAGAAGTATTTGATACTAAAATGTTACCTCCCTGAAAATGTGCTTTATGTAGAGATGTTTGAAAACGATGTTATTTACTTTACTCAGAAATAAGCCCATTGTGCTCAGTAAGACAGGATACAAACATATCTTACTCACCAGAAACCACCACCTCTAATTATATGGTAAAAACTTGTTTTTACACAATATTTTAATTGTGCAAGACTGGCTTATCTCCTGATCAAAGCAGGATTTAAAGGCAGCAAGAGAGCTTTGAACTAAGCCTCAAAACTAGGCAGTAACCTGAATTCCCTGGAGGCTAGGAAGCAGAACAAGAGAGCCAGAGGTGCTCCTCCCAGAAGGGCACTCAACAACAAGGCCCACAATGGTTGACTGTTCAGTCTGCAGTGGTACAGCATCTTTGGTCACAGACCAAGAGTAAGGCAGGAGGAAGGTGAAAACAGAAGACATGAGGATCTAGTGACCCAGGCCTGTCACGCACAGGATCCTAGGTGAATTTTTGAGGAGTGAGTTAATAAAGGGGCCTTTCTTTGTAATTAGACAGCCTTCAATAAATGCTGCCTTTGAGCCCAATCCTATGCATGTCTACTCAGAAGTAAGTTCCATTATAGTCAATGAGGCTTATTTCCAGGTTAATATGTATAGGATTGCATCCTTTGTCTTTGCACCTTTATGAGGGTATAGTAGCTAGCTCAGGAGGTCCATTGACTTATTAACGGACATCCTTTATTGAGTTTAGCCATCAAGGTAGGACAGCTAGATTGTGAGGATAGCTAGATTTGAATGTTCTTCTTCTGTTTTGCTAACTACTTGTTTTTCCTAAGCCAGGAGGTTCCTAGGAGGTGGCTTTAGTCACAAGTTTAAACTTGTTGCACCAAAAACTCGTGGTTGTTTCATTAGAATTTTGGAGCAGGCAAAGCTCCATGTGAAGCAGACTGGTGAGGGAGTGATTGCTCTGATTAAAAGTGTGGCCTTCCCTTTGGTCTGTGGATCTGAGGCCTCTTGTCATCAGTCCTAGTGTTAACATCACCTGGGCCATGCTCTCCTTGCAGATTCCAATTTCCGTGTACACATGGAAGCACAAGTGTGCTTCCTCCATGCATTAAAAAGTAATTATCAGGCAACACCACTGAGAATATTTTGGCTGTAAAAACATCTACATTCTATCATAACACATAATCTGGCCAACAGGGGTTGGCTGCAATTCTGGCAAGCAATATCTGCGGATGGAGGAGTTGTGCACATGCAACTGGATGTGTTTTGAAATATTTTACTGCAGCCAATTACCTGGCTGAATGGACAAGATGATTTTCCTTTAACAACAGTTTGCCTGTTCAGCTGGATGATCGACTGCTGTAAAAACATCCAGAAACCCTCCAGCCACATGTGTGTGGCTCTTTCCCAACTCAGCATATGGCTTATGATGTGGCCTTTGCAAGGAGGTAAAGGCTCACAAAGAAACATTCATATATATGTTTGTGTAGAATATAATGTGCATTTTTTATCCTTGCTGTGTCTGCAGCCATTGAATGCAAATGCTCTCTTTGGAGCATTCAGTATATGAGTTTAAAAACTCCTCGAAATACGTTCCAGAACTTGTTTTTTAATCCTGTCCTGTAGTTGTCACTCCAAAAGGTCAGGTGTTAATCACAGTATCCAACATCTGAAAAGGGGAAGCAGGAAAAAGGATACTTGATAAAGTAAAGCAAAGTAAAGTACTTTGATAAGGGAATAAGGATACTTGATGGCATCTCTCTTTAATTACTTCCATGACTATTACAGAATTTAGAGCTTTAGTCTCTGAAAGCCTGCTGCTGCTCTCCACATGGTAACAAGCATCCCAGGCTCGTGAGTCATAAGAACATAACAACAGCCCCATTGGATCAGGCCATAGGCCCATCTAGACCAGCTTCCTGTATCTCACAGCAGCCCCACCAAATGCCTCAGGGAGCACACCTGATAACAAGAGACCTGCATCCTGGTACCCTCCCTTGCACCTGACATAGCCCATTTCTAAAATCAGGAGGTTGCACATGCACATCATGGCTTGTAACCCGTAATGGATTTTTCCTCCAGAAACTTGTCCAATCCCCTTTTAAAGGCATCTAGGCCAGATGCTGTCACCACATCCTGTGGCAAGGAGTTCCACAGACCAACCACACACTGAGTAAAGAAATATTTTCTTTTGTCTACTCTAACTCTCCCAACACTCAATTTTAGTGGATGTCCCCTGGTTCTGGTGTTATGTGATAGTGTAAAGAGAACATAAGAACAGCCCCACTGAATCAGGCCATAGGCCCATCTAGTCCCGCTTCCTGTATCTCATAGCAGCCCACTAAATGCCCCAGGGAGCACACCAGATAACAAGAGATCTGCATCCTGGTGCCCTCCCTTGCATTGGCATTCTCACATAGCCCATTTCTAAAATCAGGAGGTTGCACATACACATCATGGCTTGTAACCCATAATGAATTTTTCCTCCAGAAACTTGTCCAATCCCCTTTTAAAGGCATCCAGATCAGATGCCGCCACCACATCCTGCATCAAGGAGTTCCACAGACCAACCACACGCCGAGTAAAGAAATATTTTCTTTTGTCTGTCCTAACCCTCCCAACACTCAATTTTAGTGGATGTTCCCTGGTTCTGGTGTTATGTGAGAGTGTAAAGAGCATCTCTCTATCCACTTTATCCTTCCTATGCATAATTTTGTATGTCTCAATCATGTCCCCCCTCAGGCGTCTCTTTTCTAGGCTGAAGAGGCCCAAATGCCGTAACCTTTCCTCATAAGGAAGGTGCCCCAGCCCAGCAATCATCTTAGTTGCCCTCTTTTGCACCTTTCCCATTTCCACTATATCCTTTTTGAGATGTGGCAACCAGAACTGGACACAATACTCCAGGTGTGGCCTTACCATAGATTTGTACAACGGCATTATAATATTAGTTGTTTTGTTCTCAATACCTTTTCTAATGATCCCAAGCATAGAATTGGCCTTCTTTACTGTCGCCGCACATTGGATCGACACTTTCATCGACCTGTCCACCACCACCCCAAGATCTCTCTCCTGATCTGTCACAGACAGCTCAGAACCCATCAGCCTATATGTGAAGTTTTGATTTTTTGCCCCAATGTGCATGACTTTACACTTACTGACATTGAAATGCAGCATCTGCCATTTTGCTGCCCATTCTGCCAGTTTGGAGAGATCCTTCTGGAGCTCTTCACAATCACTTCTGGTCTTCACCACTCGGAAAAGTTTGGTGTCATCTGAAAACTTAGCCACCTCACTGCTCAACCCTGTCTCCAGGTCATTTACGAAGAGGTTGAAGAGCACCGGTGCCAGGACAGATCCTTGGGGCACACCGCTTTTCACCTCTCTCCATTGTGAAAATTGCCCATTCGCACCCACTCTCTGTTTCCTGGTCTTCAACCAGTTCTCAATCCATGAGAGGACCTGCCCTCTAATTCCCTGACTGTGGAGTTTTTTCAGTAGCCTTTGGTGAGGGACCGTGTCGAACGCCTTCTGAAAGTTCAGATATATAATGTTCATGGGTTCTCCCGCATCCACATGCCTGTTGACCTTTTCAAAGAATTCTAAAAGGTTTGTGAGGCAGGACTTACCCTTACAGAAGACATGCTGATTCTCCCTCAGCAAGGCTTGTTTGTCTATGTGTTTTCAGATTCTATCTTTGATGAGGCATTCCACCATCTTACCCGGTATAGATGTTAGGTTGACTGGCCTATAGTTTCCCGGGTCCCCCCTCTTTCCCTTTTTAAAGATCGGCGTGACATTTTCTATCCTCCAATCCTCGGGCACCGTGGCCGTTTTGAGGGACAAGTTGCATATCTTAATCAAGAGATCAGCAACTTCATTCTTCAATTCCTTAATAACTCTAGGGTGGATGCCATCAGGGCCCTGATCTTTAATTTATCAATGAGGTATGAAACATCTTCTCTTTTAACCTCCAGCTGACTTAATTCCTTGGTCAGGAGGGGCCATTCGGGCAGTGGTATCTGCCCGAGGTCTTCTGCCATGAAGACAGATGCAAAGAACTCATTCAATTTCTCTGCCATCTCTAAGTCTCCTTTTATTTCTCCTTTTCCTCCCTCACCATCCAGAGGGCCAACTGCTTCTCTGGCAGGTTTCCTGCTTCTAACATATTTGAAGAAGCTTTTATTATTCCCCTTAATGCTGCTGGCCATGTGTTCCTCATAGTTTCTATTGGCCTCCCGTATTACCTTCTTACATTTCTTTTGCCACAGTTTATGTTCCTTTTTATTCTCCTCATTAGGGCAAGACTTCCATTTATGGAAGGAAGCTTCCTTGCCTTTCACGGCCTCTCTAACTTGGCTGGTTAGCCATGCGGGCACCCTCCTGGACTTAGTCAAGCCCTTCTTCCTTTGCGGTATACACTTCCGCTGGGCCTCTATTACTGTTGATTTGAGCAACCTCCATGCTCTCTGTAGAGACTGGACTCTTTTTACCTTCCCTTTCAACCTCCTTCTAACCAGCCTCCTCATCTGAGGGAAGTCCCTTCGTCGGCAGTCAAGGGTTTTTGTGAAAGATTTGCCCAGTATTCTTCCCCCGATGTGCATGTCAAAACAGATCACAGCATGATCACTGTTCCCCAATGGCTAAGTAACATTGACATCTCTAACCAGGTCCTGAGTACCAAACAATATTAAATCCAGAGTCACCTGTCCTCTGGTGGGCTCCATTACTAGCTGCTCTAGGGCACAGTCATTTAGCATGTCAAGGAATCTGGTCTCCTTTTCGTGACCAGAACACAAATTGACCCAGTCTATATGAGGATAATTGAAGTCCCCTATGATTACAACCCTGTCCCTCCTTGTCACCTCCCTGATCTGTTTCCTCATTTCAATCCCCTTCCGGTTTCTGGTCTGGAAGACGATAGTACGCCCCCAGTATTACATCACTCCTCAGGCCTGGTAATTTAACCCACAGAGATTCTATGGAGTGGGACCCACCTTCAATCTCTCCTTTGCTGGATTCTATCCCTTCCTTAACATAAATGGCCACCCCACCTCCAACATGCCCCTCCCTGTCCCTCCTGTAGAGTTTATAGCCTGGGATTGCGGTATCCCACTGATTCTCCGCATTCCACCAGGTTTCCGTTATGCCCACTATGTCAATATTTTCCCTTGTCACCAGACATTGCAGTTCTCCCATCTTTGCTCTGAGACTTCGGGCATTTGCATAAAAGCATTTGTACATGGAATGCCCCAGGATGGGCTGCTGATTAACTCCTTTATCCCTGAATCTCTCATTGTGCCAAATGGTCTAACACATCCCATCACGCTACCATTCCCAATTTCTTCTCCTACTCTGCCTTTACCTTGTTATTCTCTAACCTCCCCATCCTCGTCCCATAGGGATGAGGAGACTGGAACCAGATGCCCCTCGGCTCCTGACAGCCTTCCCCTAGGGATCATTTTAAAAGCTGCTCTGCCACCTTTTTAATGTTATGCGCCAGGAGTCTGGTTCCATTCTGGTTCAAGTGAAGCCCGTCCCTCTTGTACTGTCCCCACTTGTCCCAAAACGTTCCCCAGTGCCTAACAAAACTAAACCCCTCCTCCCTACACCACCGTCTCATCCACGCATTGAGACCCCTGATCTCCGCCTGCCTAGCTGGCCCTGCGCGTGGAACAGGTAGCGCTTCCGAGAATGCTACCTTTGAGGTCCTGGCTTTCAACTTCCTACCTAATGGCCTAAATTTGGCCTCCAGGACCTTCCGACTACACTTGCCCACATCGTTGGTGCCGACATGCACCACAACCACTACCTTCTCTGCCAGCCTGTCTAGATGAGAAGTGATGTCCACAACCTTCACACCAGGCAGGCAAGTCACCATGCGGTCCTCACATCCGTCGTAAACCCCCCTCTCTATGTTTCTAATAATTGAATCCCCCACTACAAGAAGCCCCCAACCCCCCTCCCGCCGAGGTATATCCTGAGTGTGTTTGGATACGGGCCCGTCCCCTGAAGAAGGGGTCCCCCCTAGGGGATTGTTTCCCTCCTCTCCAGGATGACATCCTCCAGCCCCGAGACTTCCCACCCAGGCAGCTGAGGAGCTGCACGCCTGAGGTTGGGACGAAGCCTGATCGTCCCTGGAAGTCTCCCCATGGTCTTTCTCTGCCTGCCTCTGCTTCTCCAGGTCGGCCACCAAGGCTTCAAGGGAGCAAACACATTCCCTGAGTCCTTGGAGCTCCTTGCACCGAGGACACACCTATGACTTATGCCCCAGAGGCATATAGTCATACATGTTGCAAAACACTGGATAGCCCCCACCCTGCTGCTGGCTGTCTGACTGCATAGCTTTTTTTATTTTGTTTGTTTTTGTTTAGGGGTACTTAAAAACCCTACACTGGTTAGCAGCCCGCTTCTCCAGGGAAGAGAAAGGTCAGTATCTGGGGCCCTGCCTTCCTCACCCTGCTGCTGAACTCGCCCAGATGCTAAACTCGCAGTGCCTTACCTGGCACTTTGTTCCCGAGGCACTTGGTGTCCCAGAGGCCACACGGGCTTCTGCAGAGAGTCATACTAATGGTACAGCTGGCAAGAAATGATAAATGTGTTTGTTCATTTCCCACAACATTTCCTCTGTCTACTCAAAGACTTTTGCACTAGTGGCCATTTACACATTATATATGATGAGAAAGCTACTCCATTAATCAATGTTGTTGTCAATGACAAAAGTCCCCATTAATTGTTGTTTAACTGCAACCTTCTTTTTTATCAAATAGGGGACATAATCAGGTACCAGTGTCTACCAGGCTTTACATTAGTTGGTAATGAGATCCTGACATGTAGACTAGCAGAGAGGCTACAGATGGATGGAGCACCTCCTTCTTGCCAAGGTCTGCACATTTCGATTTTTATTTTCCCTTATTTGAATGTTTCTGCATGTAGTGATGTGTTTTTGGATCCTGGATTTGCTTGTAACAGACACTCTTCAATCCTGAGCTTTAGAATGTTGAAAGCACTTCACAAAACCCTTGCAACAACCTTGCAAGTTAAGGCAGTATTATTGCTCTCATCTCACAGTTGGAGAGCCAGGCAGAGAGGGAGAATGACTTGCCTGCAGGAACCTACTAAGTTTATGGCAGAAGATTTTGAATTATGGCAGATTCAAAGCAGGCACATCCTGATTTTAACACATCATTTTCTTCGTATTTACATAGTGGTATGTAGTGGCCATATTTATTTATAAAAAAAATTATATCTTGCTCTTCTGCTGCCTTCTTTGCCTGCCGCTAAGATTGTAGCTGCACCGTGAGGCCAACAATAAAAACAACAAAAAATGCATACAACACGCAAAGCAATAAAAAACCCAAAAACAGGGCAAAAGTTATAAAGCACTGATTAAGACACCTGCCATAAGTTTTTTTCAAATGCCAAAAAGACATGGGCAGAGAAGGACCTAGTCTTATCTCCTGTTGCAGTCACTGAGTGACATCATGAAAAATGGCCTCTCATACATTGCAGATGATTGCACTCCTGAAGGCATCAAACATCCAAGTAATAATGTACATGCTTGCTTTTGATTACTTGTTTCAATGAGATAATGCCACATCACCTCATAAGCCTACATCTGTTGAGGCCCTCTCTACCTGGATAGAAGCCATCCATGGCTCAATAGCAGTCCAAAGGAGAGGAATGTTTGCCAAGGTCACAATAAAGGCTACTGAGGCCACTTTTATTTTATATTAATTCTATTAGTCACTTTTGCAGTGTTTTCCATTAAATTAAATTAATTAAAAAGAAAAGTGAGATAAATAAATAAATAAATGACCAAGGAATTGCAGCTACACAATCTTTGACATTTTAATGGGACGTGAATGTCGTCTTTTTATAGGCAGAGGTTATGTTGTAGGGTAAACTGGATGACTACAACATTCTAAAATGTAAGTACTGTGTATCGTTTATGTAATCTTGCTGCTTCCTTTCCAATGGATATTTTTCCCTCAAAGCAAATTCAGGTAATTGGTGTCTCCAGAAGATAGAAGCAAATGGTAAATGTGATAGTTTAGAACACAGGTAAGATAATTGCAGATGAATCTATTGTTTCTTAAGTGTTATCTTTCAGTATTCAAATGTATTTTTGTTAAATCCAAAAGATTTTTTCCTTAGGAATGTACCCTTTTATTATACAAGAAGAAATAAGAATAGATTTTCACTGAGCTCCAAGTTTGTAGGAGTTCTGCAATCTTCCAAGTTCTTGTAGCTCTCAGTATCGTTAATGAGAGCTGCTGAAAATAACAAACCATTTATTAGGGATTTTGATTTTTCAGATTTGTTGAAAGAATAAATACCTAGTCCAGTGGTATTCAAACTGGGGCGTCGTGACGCCCCAGCCTGTGGGTCCTGGCCTCTGCCCCCTTAAGGGGCGGGGGCAGCCAGGAGACAGGGGGAAGGCAGCCGCGCGATCTGCAGGATTGCGCAGCTCGGGGGGGGGCTGCAGGGGCTTGGGTGCACTTGCCCAAGCCTCCTGCAGCCTCCCGGGGGTGCAGGGAGCCCTGTGCAACCTTCGGGAGGGCTCCCCAGGTCAGGAAATGTGAAAGCAGAGTGATCGCACCCCGCTCCGCAAAACCAGAAGCAGAGCACAATCGCTCCGCTTTCCCTTCTGATCTCTGCAGCAGCCGTCCCTATGTGCGGGGAGCCCTGCGCGAGCGCCTGCAGAGCGCCCCAGGTCAGGGAAAGGGAGAGTGGGGTGATCATGCTCTGCTTTCGCTTTTGCGGAGGCAGAACAGATCGCTTCACTCTCCCTTTCCCTGACCCGGGGCGCCCTGCAGGCGCTTGCGCAGGGCTCCCCGCACACAAGGATGGCTGCTGCAGGGACGGGTGAGTGCATCCCAGTCCCTGCAGCCCCCTGAGCAACGCAATCCTAAGGATCATGTCACTGCCTTTCCCCCGCCCCCACTGCCTCCCCCCGCCAAGACTTACTGCGGGTTTCAAACTCCCAGAGAGTTTGAAAACCGAAGACCTAGTCCCTTGATTAGTAGTATAATAAATCAGGTTCTTCAAATCTTTCGCTTCTAACAATGCAAGTATTGATGAGTATCCCCCCGCCCTGGCCCTATTTGAGTCAACTAACAAAAGCAGATAATCATAACTCCTTAATTTGCAAAAACACACCATAGCCATGCACAAAACAGCAAATTAAGAGTAAACTCTTCCAAACCTTCCAGGTCTATAGTCAACAGCATCTAGTTATGAGATTTAGGCCCCAGTCCTATCCCTTGCCACAATGCTGATAGGATCAAAAAATGTCAGTTATTGGGATTTTTATGGAATTTCCTCTGTTTTTCAGTACTGTGCCCTGCAAATGAATTGCGCCTGGATTCAACAGGAGTGATACTGAGCCCTGGCTACCCAGATAGCTATCCAAACCTCCAAATGTGTGCATGGACCATTACAGTGGAGAAAGGATATAATGTCAGCCTCTACTTTGAATTCTTCCAGACAGAAAAGGAGTTTGATATACTTGAGGTGTTTGATGGTAACTATATGACATACGACTAGATGTTTTAATATAATAGATCAGCTGTTTTCAACCACTGTGTCGTGGCATGCTGGTGTGCCGTGAATGGTCTGCAGGTGTGCCGCGGGAGTTTGGAAGAGGGTCATTTATTAGTAGGGCCATGGGGGGATGTAGTCCCCCATCAACAGCATGGTGTGCCTTGTCAGTTGTCAAAAAACTGATGGTATGCCTTGACAATTTTAGTACCTTATCAGTGTGCCGTGAGATGAAAAAGATTGAAAATCACTGTAATAGATATATCTCGTTTTAAGCCTATACATTTGCATATGTATTATGTCATACATATGCGTTAAAGTGCCACTGTTGGATTATTGCATTGTTATTTTATGTATTATTCAAAACACCATTATTCAAAACTGTATATGAGCTGTATATAGCATGGAGCTATAATGCATTATTTTACTCGCTGCTTGCTCAAGAGACACTTGCTCCAGCTCTAATTTTAGTCTTTCTGTTTTCTTCTTTTTGCTTCACCATCCCTTCCCTTGCTATCAAGGAACAAATAGTCACAGTCCGTTGCTAATTTCCTTAAGTGGAGATTATTCCTCTTCTCTAAATATAACAAGCACTGGCCATGAAGTTTTTCTCCGGTGGTCAGCAGATCATGGGACCAACAAAAAAGGTTTCAGGATAAGGTATATAGGTATGTAAATCAAATCTTTTCCATGTTTCTAAATATCTATAGATTTGCCAACCCAGCAAAAGCACTGCAATGGATGGACCTCCCCAGTGCAAAAGCACAAACACAAGCTTCCATAACTCAGGAGCCAGAATATATGCAAATTGGAAATAGAATTTGGAAGGACATTCTGGACTGCCTATCACAAAGTGAAGCATTTTCTGTTTTTCTGATAGCTTGTTTCTAGCCATTTTGGAAGTTCTCTTCCTCTAGCCTGGTAAAATCCACACCCAGAGTCTTTAGTGAAGTGATATGCATACATTTTTATCTCGATTCTACTCTAGGTACATAATTCACCAACCTCCAATCCAAGCTAATTTTGCTGAAGCTCTTTTGGCTTTCTTCAAAATTTTTGAGACATTTTGCCTAAGGAACCTCCAACTTAACTTTAAATTTCACTTTTGTGAGGATTTTAGTGGCAGCTTGATGTCTGAATTACACTAGTGGTTCTCACAATGAGAAGTGTTGAATAGTTTTTATAAGATACATAAGTGCTGCTTGATTCACAGATACCTTATTTTTGAGTCTGTGCTGCCTATCTGATCTTTAGAGGAACTCAAGTTTCTCTCCAGTCTTTTAATTTCCACCTTCAACTAGGCAAATGTCCTGCACTTGACTAGTCTGTTATGAGCACCAGGCCTGTTGTGAGCATCAAATCAAGGAAGTCACAGAGTCTGCTTGAAGGTTGCACTATTTGTTGAACCTCAAGGCAAAATATGAGAAAAAGCATTTTTTTTTTTTTGGGGGGGGGGTGAATTAGGCAGCTTATGCCATGGAAAAGAAAGAAAATGGGAAAAAGAAAGAAACTGGATCTATGCTGCTAAGTGTTGCAGTCCGGATTGTCTTCAGAGATCCATTCAAGAGAAACAGAAACAATCCATGTACTTATCAATACACACGAATCAATCCTATCAAGGTCTTATGCTGGTAGATCTCACAATGCACCAATGTAAAGCTGGGATTGCTGGTGCTGCAGCTGCTCCATTATTCTGTGTTCTGGTAACCCTTGAGGCTGTAGTGACAGGCTGTAGAACCTCCATTGGATCTGATAGATTGGGTGAAGGATTGGTAAAGGCAGGAGAGGGGTGGATATGAACAGTAGCCACGTTTACCAGATCTTCTCCTCCTTCCCTGGACTTACCTGCAGAGGCTCTTCAGACTTATGCCAGCCAAAGAGCTGGATCAGATCTTAAGAGACCCATTGGGGACCAAGTGGCTTACAGGGAGGTAAGTATAAAATATCTTTACTTAGCTCTCTAGGGCTCTCGGATCCTCGGGCAGCACATAGTATGCAACAGAGGCTGCATCAATGGCATGCTCTGGGCAGGCCAAGTATAGGACTGGGTCCACTGTTGACTATATTAAGAAACAGATGCATATATGTGAGTTTCTGAGCATGAACATTAATAGTTCATGCAAGACGCTCAGTTTCAAGCATAACAAAATTAAGCAACAGTCATTACATCCTTTTAATTTGTCTGGCATTCTTTCTGTCGCCCACCTCATGCCAGGTGAGTTCACCTTTTTTTATCCAATAAGCAATCTACTCAATCTTTTCTGAACTTCATATCAATGTGAATTAACTTGAATGCATGTTTAAACAAGTATTGATTGCCGTACAGAATAATAAAAAATTGAACTTAGATGTTCAGTAAGTGTAAGTACATTACATTTGTAATTAACATATACAAATTTTATCAGATAGGGAAGAATATGAGAAAATAAATTTATAATCTAGCTCCTAATTGGTGCAGGAATATAGCCATTATTTCAGTAGTGAACTCCTCAGTGGCATATTATAAAACATATTGCCCGTGCATTGAAAGTTTGTTCAAATCATTGGGGACGTATGTGTGTGCATCTATTTTGAAATTAATGGAAACTGAATAAAAAAGACTTTGCTTTATTCGTTTTCCATATTATTCTGTAACAAATATATGTGCAATTAATTAGCTTCATTTTCACAACCCCACAAGTAACTCATTTGGCATTCAACAGTGTGTGTGCAGGAGGTGCTATTTTTTTAAATTGTGAGTCCTTTTGGGATGGTCATTTACTTATTTGATTTTTCTCTGTAAACCATTCTCTGAACCTTCTGGTTGAAAAGCAGATTATATGAATATTCTTATTATTAATAATAAATTATTCTGTCTGTTCTTAAGGTCATCAGTGCATTAGCCATCTTGAATTATGATGGTATCTAGTATTCTAACCATCTTGCAGTAGTCATTAATAGATTTTTTTTCCATGAGACCACCCAGGTTTGGCATCACCCCAGAATATGTTAATTTATGATATGTACAGTAACTATGCAGAGTTTCATGGTTGACTCTCCAACGTGTTATTCACTTAAGCCACTAGGATAATGTTTACATGAAAAGGGATATGAACAAATGCTCCTGTTACCTCCGTTTGTTTGGGCCTTCACTGCCTCTGCTGCTAAAGGAGCGAAACACTTATTCCCTCGGTGTTTCAATTCCCACAATCAAATGCTTGCTGTTAAATAACTTAACACAAATTAAAAACAAACCATTGTTTACTTTGTTTTCAAAGCTCTTTATTGCAGCACTCCAGAGTCACCTCCTCATGGATTCATTGTGAGTCAGACAGGTGGACAGCTCAACAGTGTGGTTCGCTGGGCATGTGACCGAGGGTTCCGGCTTGTTGGGAAAAGCACCGCTGTGTGTCGGAAATCTCCCCATGGATATCACGCATGGGACACACCTGTGCCAGCCTGTCAGGGTAAGCACTATTTTATTACAAATTAGGATTAGCACGCTTTGGCTCAAAAGACTCATAGCTGCCAGTGCATCAGTATTTGAGACCGCTCCACTCACACAGCAAGGTGCACATATGAACAGTTCCAAATACTGAGAGCACTCTGAAAAGCTTTAATCACGTGAGGATTCTCTTTCTACTCTTGAACTTCCATAAGCCTCATCCTTATTTTCAACATTCTTGACTGGGTCCCATGTTTTCTTACTGTATTAATTTTAGATGATGCTACATGATAAAGAATAACTTTATATATAACCTTTATTGGCACTTGAGGGAAGTTCATTTATGTCTTTGTTTTCTTTGATCCCAAATCATTTAAATACTTCATGCGACACTTTGTTGCTAAACTGGGTGTTACATATTTAATGACCCTTTCTTCTTTATCTCTGTGCAGTCACCCATAGTGGAGTTTTTTGCATGTGCAGAACTGAACTTGGAACCTTTTAGAGCTTCGTGGCGTGCTCTCAAGTGGAGTGGCACCATCAGGGCAGGAAGAATGCCCAGTCCCTTTTCTGACTGCCACTGAAGCACATCATGAGAAATTCTTCCCTTTGTCTTTCGTCCTCAGAACACTTTTATTGGCTTCTTCCTGAGTTTTCATCTTTATTCTTTACCTTTGCGTTAGCACTTGTTTTACACACACACACACACACACACACACACACACACACACACACACACACACACACACCCCTTTAGAAAGCAACACCACTGTGGGGCAAAATTTCCTTCTACCAATCAGAATGGCACTTATCTCCTCTTTTTGCGAAAGAGCCATGTTGTCAGGGCCGGCCTCTCCATGCAGCAGTCTGAAAGCATCGTATCGAGCAGTAGGTTCTGAGGGTCCCTAGGGGGTGGCACACTCAAGGTACCTTTCAACCCAAGCCCGCTTCCACCACTATCCTTTCCTCCCTCAATCCAAGAATGATGTTCTTCACACTGGAGTGGACATGAAGCAGATTTGTACTCCCTCAACCACATAGCATGTCATTTCCATATTTACTGTACTCCTCGCTCCCTGCCTTGAAACCCAGAAGTTACTCACTTCCAGGTTTCAAGGCAGAGCATGAGGAATGCAGTAGAGTTCTTGGGGTATTTTTTTAGTGAAGAGGCAGTAGACCTGAGCCAGCATCAGGTGGTAACAGTTTCAAGTCACGCCACCCCTGCATACTGTGGACATCTGTGCATGTACTGTAAAAGAAAATTTTCAGACAGATGAAGAAAAACAGGGAACTTTTTCTCAAATGGGTACTCAAGTTGGCCCTCCCACTGTAGAAGAGTTGGCACTTCCTGCAAACCTCTATTTCTCCACCCTTGGCAGCAGTTTCCTTAAAGCAGGAGAGTGCGCAAACTCTTCAGAGAGCTGTTGAGATCAAGGCAGCATGCAAAGCAAATGCCAGTACTATGGAACAATGTAAGATGTAATGCATATCATTTGGAAGCCAAGTCTGCAGGACAGTCTTCTGGGCCCCTGATCTCTGTGTCTTTCACCTTGGCGGTTCATGTGTCAGCACCAACAAAGGACCAACAAAAGACTAGGACTCTAGTCTAAGCTGTCATCTCTGTCAGTGACCCATCCCTAAAGCGATCTAACTCTTCATCAAAATAGATTCTGAAGACACCATCCTTGAGTTCCGCCCCCTGGATTGCATGCTGTCAAGGTCTGGGCTCTCTCTGACAGACAACCTTCTCTGTGACAGAAGGCTGTCAGAATGTTGTGACAATCATTGTCTCCAAGAAGACACAGTTGTTGATGTTGCTAACAAGAACTCAGTACTGGTTTTGAAGAAGAAGCTCAATTTACTTCCAGGCATATGGATCTCCGTGCTGATGGTTGTACTGTAGCTGAAGATCCCCACATCATCACTCTGAGTGGTATTTAGTTTCAAGATATTTGGGGTGTCTATGCTTCCTTATCCACATCATCAGTGTTAGCATCATTGGCACTTGTTGTGAATCACACCGTTCAATTAGGAACCATGAATCAATCTTGTTGCTGTGGCTTCAGTCATCATGCTGTCCTGGCAACATGTAAACCAAGTGAGCAACTGCTAGTATCCATGCCATTTATGGAGACCAGAACAACAGTTTAGTCTCAAATGGTCCCCACTTCAACACCAACTCAAACTTTGATATCAGGTGTAGTGATGGTTGCTATTCTGACACCTGCAGTGTCAACATCAACAGTAGTACCACCAACTTCAACATCACTGGTCTCTTCACCACCGATGATCAGTATTGATTGTTCTTCCATTGATTTACATAAGAAGAGCCTCACTGGATCATGCCAAAGGCCCATCTAGTCCAACTTTCTGTAATTCATAGTAGCCCAGCAAATGCTTCAGGGAATAGACAAGACAACAGACACAACCTGTGTCCTGGTGCCCTCCCCTGCATCTGGCAATTAGAGGCAGCCTGCCTTTAAAACCAAGATACATAAGTGCTGCTTTACTATTCATATTCACTTCTCAGATATATCTGATGACATGATTAGAAAAGTGCTGATCTCCATTAGAGAAATGCCATCCAAGTACTTTCCTTGCTTAAATGCAAGCCCACGTATATGTTCCTCTTGACCCTTTGGAGAGATGTGAGGTTGAAATTTTGTTTATGCTAATTTTTCATAAGTAGAGAATAAGCTTTTGTTCTGAATTACAAGGATTTTAGTTACAAGAAATACCTTTACGCATTTTGAAACAAATTTCATGTCAAAAGCTATGTCAGTAACAGTTTCTATTAATATTAAAAAGTTGCAGAAGTTTTCCCAGCATCTTCATATTTGAGAACACCATTTCATTTTTTGTTTCATTTCTTCTGCTATAGTGTTTAAAACCAGGCCTGTTCCCCATTTGACCCGTCGCTCTGTGCAAACTGTCAGTTAAGATAAAAGAGAGAAAGAGAGAGAGGGAATGGAAAAATTCAAACTTTCAGACCATGTGCTCAGCAAAGCCATTGTTTTTGACATCCTCAACCGGTCACAAAGCCAAGGGGTTTATCAAATCAGCAACAGGCCACCATTTGTGACTGCTTTCAGTTAAGGGCAGCAAGTGTCTCACAGCCCAATCCTAAAGTCTATTTTGCCAATGCAGACTTGAGAGACTTCTTGTCAGGCCTTTCGGCCCAACACAGAGTTAAGGATTTGGCAGAGCAGGTCTCTGCTGGTCCTCGCCCCACTCTCCCACATAATCTCTCACCCTCCCCCTGCCCCTGAGGTCCTCACCACCTCTTCTTACCTAGCTCTGGGCAGCTCTGGCTGGCACTGGGCTCATTTGTGACATGGCATGTTTGTGACACCCATTGCCAATTCTGGAGCTCAGCACCAGTGCAGGCCCAGCTTAGGACATAAGAACATAAACATAAGAACAGCCCCATTGGATCAGGCCATAGGCCCATCTAGTCCAGCTTCCTGTATCTCACAGCAGCCCACCGAATGCCCCCGGGCTGGGCCCTTAATTTCTGCAAATATTTTAAATTGACAACCATGTCTTATTCCTTGTTATCATAAATCCCCTCTTGCATTTTAAAAACTACAGTAGTATCCTGTGCAAGAGAAGTGAATTTGAAGTGGACTTCTGCTTGCTTTAGTTTCCATGCCCTTTACAAAATTCTCAGTGAAGCACTTCTGAGGCTGTTTGGAATTAAAAAAAAAAAAAAAAAGCAGTGTTTGGGGCTGGCTTCAAGAACAAAAAAAACATGCCCCCAGACTGGCACTGAGGTTCTCTGAAGCTGCACAAATTCATAAACTTGCCTAAAGAAATGCTCTGTAGGTCCACCATAGGGCAGTGCTATTCAAACTGGGGTGTCACGACGCCCCAGCCTGAGGGCCCTGGTCTCTGCCCCCTTAAGGGGTGGGGGGCAGCCTAGAGATGGGGGGAAGGCAGCAGTGCAATCCCCAGGATCACGCTGCTCAGGGGGCTGCAGGGGCTTGGGTGCACTTACCCAAGCCTCTTGCAGCCTCCCTGGGGTGCGGGGAGCCCAGTGCGACTTCTGGCAGGGCTCCCCACAGCAGGGAAAGTGGATGCGGAGCGATCGCACCCAAGTGCACCCAAGCCCCTGCAGTCCCCTGAGCGGCGCGATCATAGGGATCGTGCTGCTGCCTTCCCCCCGCCCCCGCTGCCTCCCCCCCCTGCCAAGACTCCCCCTGCAAAACTCCCAGAGAGTTTGAGAACCACTGCCATAGGGCATATCCACTGGTAAGTCTGAAACCTCCCATTTTCAGGCTCGCAGGGTGCGTAAGTGATTATTGGTGTCTCAGCTCCAGGAATTCCTTAACGAGACCAATGGCCCAATCCTATCCACCCATGGATGGTAATGATGCTGGTGGAAGTGACATTCGTTTGTCAAGCTCAGCGAGGTCACCAACTCACTAGCTAGTGGTACCATGTGCAGACAGGCAGAGAGAATGCTGTCCACTGGTGCCATTGAGTTGGTGATGGAGGTGGACACATGGTGGGAGGAAGGGGGCATTTCTGGGTGGAGAGGAACACAGGGCATGGAGGAGGTGAGAGGGGGTGAATCAGGCATCAGTCATTCATGCTGGGTCTTATTCTGTCTTTTGCAAGCATCCCTGTCCCTTGTCCCTTGTTGGACGTATGCCTCTAAAATAGGTGGCTAAAAATGTAAACTACCTTGGACACCTCACATTTAATAAAATGTAAACTAAATAAATAAAAACATAAACTACCTTGGACACCTCACATTTAATAAAACGTAATCTAAATAAATAAAAACATAAACTACCTTGGACACCTCACATTTGGGAGGGGAAAAGTCACGGGTATAAATATTTTAAATTAAAATAATCACATTTGCATGCCTTGGATTTTTTTACCGTTGAGCTAGTTATGTTTCAGTTCATTTTCCTTTGTTGTTCTACCTGGAAGAAAATGAGTATATCACACTGGCCTCTAGCGAACCAGTATTTCCTTTGTTGTGTCATACATCACTGACTGGGCCTTCATCAGACACAGTTCTGATATTTTGAGAAAGTGTTTTGAGCAAACAAAAGCAAGCACCATTTTCACAGCCAGCCCAGAAGAATCCCCTTTGTTTCTTTTTGGAGTTATAAATCATCATGTCTGCACTGATTGTAATGTGAAAAAGACAGAAGAAAATAAAATAAGGAGAAAGGGATATACAGAATGTAGTGGCCTCTGTGTTAAAATTGCAGTGGTCCATGTAGTCTGTTACAGCAGTTCATATTTGTCCTCAAATGAATAGCACCTTAAACAGGCAGAATACTGTGAAAAACCTTTATGAGAAGATATTTACAGTGAAACAATAATGGGCAAATATTAGTTTGCTGGGAGAACCAGATGAGGAAGTAGAAACCGATGTCCTTATTGGATAGATGAAAGCGCACAATGACTTTATTAAGCAAGTTAATACAGTGTGCAAAAGATGGAACAAAGGAGCACAGAAAAACCTCATGCATGACTTGCTTTGGCTCACCTGTGTGCAAGATTTTGGAGCAGCTGCTACTCATATTTTACAAAAAATATTACTTTTTGTATCAGAGGCTTGATAAAAAAGGGTAGGAAGGTTGTGGGTTGGATTGAAGCAGGTGAATGCAGACAGTTCACAGAGCAGGCATTTGTTGTGTTCTCTAGGTTTTATAAGAGAAGATAGACTAGGGGAAGTTTGCTTGATAGAGTGGTGAATGGCTGCTCTAGGCCTAAGGATCAGCATGTCAGAGAGCAGATGTTTTGTTTTTTTAAAGAACCCCATGCCTGCTTTTGCTGATCAAATTTCAAAGCTTTTTCTTTGTAATGCATTTCATTTAAATCATCAGTTCAGCTGAGTTGCATCCATACCTAACTTTTTCACAAGGGATATTTGGCACACTGTGCTATCCCTGGGCTGCCTGAGGAATAGCATTCTTACAATTCGATGCATGTTTACAAGTCCTTGGGTTCAGGGGGTCTTATTCTTGATGCATACGTAGGAGATGCATTCTGGCAACAGTCAAGTATAGAAGCAAGCTGAAGAGCAGTTGAAACCAGTTCCAGCGTCATGGAAAAGATGAAATGAGAGTATAGTGTTATTTGCTGTGCTCTAATCTGCTATTTTCTCCCCACAAAAGTTTGGTAAGGGTTCCGGATTCATGTCTTCTCATCCCAATTACAAATATGGTTTTGAATTTGAGGATATTAGAGAAGACAAAAAAGACTAGCAAATGTAATTTTATCTTATTGTATATTTGTTTTAAATCTTCAGCTATCTCTTGTGGGATTCCAAAAGCCCCAGTGAACGGTGGGATATTAACCACGGATTATTTGGTAGGCACCCGAGTTACTTATTTTTGCAATGATGGATATAGGCTATCATCCAAAGAACTTACTACGGCAGCCTGCCAACCAGATGGCACATGGAGCAACCATAATAAAACACCTCGTTGCGTAGGTAAGGATAATCTAGATATACTTTTCTACTTCAAAAAGTTTGCCCTGTTTTGTTTTCACTAGCAAAGTTTAATATTAAATGATTTGCATTTGAGTATTTTTTTTTTAATGTTGATGTATATTTGAAATGGTTGTGGGTACTGGCACACAATGAAGCATCCAATAAATGCTGTAAATATGTTTGATAAAACCTTAAAGGACCAGAAGTATGCAATATATGCTGAAATGAATGGGAATATCACGGAGTTGGATAGGAGAAGATGGGAAACCAATCCAACCCCTAATTCTCTTCTGAGTGCACATTGGCATACTGTCCTGTGGTATATTTATACCCTAAGCCAGAATAAAGCATCCAGTAAAGAAAGACCCAATTATATAATAACTAAAAATAATAAGAAATAAATCATCTTAGGGCTGAACTAAAATAGCTGGTGAACCTGCAGCGTGAAAAGTTGGGAGAGGCATCATGGCGGAGTGGTGGTGGTGGTAAAAGGAATGCAAAGCTTACCATCACAGCAGTACCCCTTCTGGCAGCCTCTTGTTATTTTCCCACTTTTATTTTCTGTGTTCACCACCTCCCTCCAGAGTGACATGAAGCCAGTTCTGTCATGTTGAAAATGGTTGTTCAACCAGCTTCGAAACCCCCTAACAGTAGGACCGGTTAGCCCCCACATTTCTCCATTTTGTCAGCAATGGACTTTGTCAAATGTGTTGCTGAAATCTAGATACACCATGCCTATGGCATTCTCGTGCATGTCACTCTGTAAAAAAAAAAAAAAATGAGATTAGTCTGGCGCAACTTGTTCTTGACAAACCCATGTTGGCTCCTAGAATTGACCCCATTATTTTCTAAGTGATATCAAGACATGTGATTAAAAAAAATCCAGAAAGATCCGAAGTGCTTATATAAGGATTGTATCACCAGCCAAATAAATGCAACACATTTTTTGCTGCAATACTTAATCCATTAAGCAATTATTTTGATCAGTAAAATAAATCTGGATAATCACCCTCAAAATTCAAAGAAGAGAAATGAAATGCAGAATAATAGTGCTCGAAATATGCATCTGTTTGGGTTATGAACTGGGATAATATCATATCCCCAATACATTGACTCATTCTGATTAGAATTCAAGACAAATTCCCTTTTTTTATGCTTACTATATTTTTCCTTATTAAACTATAAAAACATACATATTATTTCTCTCTTTATTTTTCTCTCCCTCTAGTTGTTACATGCCCAAGCATTAATTCATTCACCTTGGAACATGGGAGGTGGAGAATAGTGAATGGCTCTCACTACGAGTACAAAACAAAAGTTGTTTTTAGCTGTGATCCTGGCTACCATGGTTTGGGACCAGAATCCATTGAATGCCTAGCCAATGGAACTTGGAGTTGGAGAAATGAAAGGCCATTTTGCCAAAGTGAGTACTCTGTTTGTCTGGCAAAGAACTCTTCCATTCCCAGATCTACTATCTCTATCCATCTGCTTTCTGCAATGTTATAAGAACATAAGAACAGCCCCACTGGGCAATGTTCCTGGAAGTTGAGAAGGACCAAGAAGTTGCCATTCTCTGCATGTTGCTTTTTGATTTTCAAAACCTCACCCATCATGTTTACCATTCTTCTGGCATCTGGCAACCCAAAACCCTCTTCATTGGTTTTATTATTCAGATTCTTAACTTACAATGGTCTCTCTGAATTCCTCTTGAAAATAGCATAATTAAACCAAGATCACACAACTTTGAGAGCAGCAATCTAAAGCAATCCATAATGGTGCTGATTAATAAGTGTATGTCCTCCATCATTGACCAGGTGTGGCTTCTGCAGAGCCTTCAAGGGCAGGTTCATACATTTCAGTAGGCAAGAGAGTTATACAGACAGAAAAAATGACCACCACAGTAATTCATTTACAATGCAATCCTATGCGTGTCTACTCAGGAATAAGCCCCAATGAATTTAATGGGGCATATTCCAGATAAGAGTGTATAACAGAGGTCTTCCACCTTTTTCGTGCCACAGCCTGAATGAATGAATGAATGAGACTGGGAACCCCACTGTTGATCCCAACCCCTCCCAAGACCCTATCCTCCCACTCCCACCCCTGTTGCTGACCACTTCCTATCTCCTTAATACCCTCCCAGCACTATTCACTCCAACCAAGTGAATATTCTTATTAGAGAGAAGAGAAAATGGTACCATAAAAGCTGGCACTAGTGAAAGCTGTTTTAGCACAATTGCTAAGAACCTGAGCAGGACTGGGACACAATCTCCTGGTACCGGAAGGGGTGCATCAGATTTATCCCCCTTTACCTGATGTTTTTTTAGGCCAGTGGTCTTCAACCTTTTTCATTCTGGTAAGTTGCCGCAACCCCACAACTGAGGCTTTGTGACCCCATTGGGGTACCTATTCCAAGGTTCAGGAAAAATTGTGTATAGGATTTAAGCCTAATTCAGGTATGATTGAACTTTTTTTCCTATCAATTATATGCACATTGCTGCCATGTTCTGTAACAGAATTTTCCAAGCAGGTGTCATTGAATTCTGCTCCTAAGTAAGGGCCCAATCCTATTGACCCTCAGTGCCAGCACTGAGCTCCAGCACTGGGTATCAGGAACTTGCTGTAAGGCACATCCACAGCACCCAGAGAGGAGGGGCTGGTAGCACTGAGCCTCAGTGCTTTGTGGAGGGCTGACCTGTGCTCCTGCAGTGCTGGCTGGCAGTGAATATTCTTGGGTCAAGGGGAATGTGGGGTAGAATGGGTGGGGGAAGGAACCAACCTGGGACGGGGCTGGAACCAGCAGAGCTCTGCTCCACCGTATCCTATCCTCTGTATCAGGCTTCAAAGCCAGACATGGTGGGTCTCATGTGTTCACCAACAAAATAGCTGCTGCAGACTTGAGAAGCCTTTCCCCAGGGAGGCTTTCCCCAGGGAAGGGCACAAAAGCCCCCTTCCCCTGAGGAGACCTCTGGGGGCCAATGCACCTAGCAGAGCTGCCAGGGATTGGATTGGGCTGTAAGACACTTAGCATTTTCATTTCAGTGACTAGAAAATCAGTTCTGGATTTTAGCTTTGAATGAGGTGCTGAAATATATTTCTTCTGGTTTTAACTCCTAAGTTATTTCCTGCGGTGAACTTCCCACACCTCCAAATGGGAATAAGATTGGAACTCAGCTCACATATGGCTCGACAGCGATCTTTACTTGTGATTTAGGATTTATGCTGGTGGGCTCAGCTGTAAGAGAATGTCTCTCTTCTGGACTATGGAGTGGAACCGAAACAAGGTGCTTAGGTAAGAAAACAGTTGTCATTCCTGTTCATTGTATATTTATGACTCTTCTGTGTGCCTTCTTTCCTTCCTGTGTCAAAAATACTGCTGAACTGAATGTTCATTCTCTACTACTGAATTTGAGTAGCTTTTAAGAGGAACTTGTTCTGACTGACATTCTATGTGTATTCATGCACATGCATGCCCTATTATAGTGTTTTTCAAACTGTGGGTCGGAATCCACTAGGTGGATCGCAAGCCAATTATAGGTGGGTCCTCAGTAAATTTAATGTGTATTTTATTTTTAATATTAGACTTGATGCTACTATGGCATGCGACTGCATTTCAGGAAATGTGGCAGATCTGTACTTTTAAAGGGCTACTCTGCAGGGGGCCTCCTGTATCCATGGATCCTGTACCACAGTTTCACTTAACCTTGGATCGGATGTACCCCCTCTGGAAGGCTTTTCTGAAGCCCACAGAGGCTGCGCGCATCTTCCTGCAGCCTCTGCGGGCTTCGGAATGGCTGTGTCAGCCAAAAAACCTGCAACTTCCAGTTTCCTCTATGAAAACCAGAAGTGATGTTTTAATGCCTTATAAGGCATCCTGAGGCCTGGAAGCCCCTGAAGGACTTCCTCAGAACTCAGAATGCTTTATAAGAGCAAGAAACGTCACTTCTAATTTCCCAGAAGAAACTGAAAGTTGCTCTTCTTTTGGCCCAAATGGCCATTCTGAAGCCAAGGAGGCCATGGGCAGACACAGGTAACCTCCACGGGCCTCAGAAAACCCTCAGGACCCAGCCATACGCAGATTCGGTTGGGTTTAAAGGTTAACAGTTTCAGATAACCACAGGGGATTCCACAACAAAACCCCTATGAATACCGTGGCATGCCTATACAGATTGAGACTAATTATTCAGTTGGGTTCCAAGCACTTTTGGATGGCAGAAAATGCACTATAGCAAATCAATTTAAAAAACAAAGTTTCCTGTGATTTAAAAACAGCCTTGCTGACCTTTGTGATGTAAGATAAGAGTCATTAACAAGATAATCCATCAATCAGTCCTCCTCTATCATTGGCATCCTTCAGTCTAGGAAGACTGTGCTATCGCGCCCTGAAAAGTGGTTCTTGAACAGCGTCTAGTGTGGCTGAAAAGGCGAATTCGGGAGTGACAATTCCTTCCACACTGGGAGCAAATGTAGTCTGTCCCTGGTGTGTCTCCCTGGCTATGGGCCTTCCTTCTTTGCTTCTTTGGCTCAGTCTGTTGGGCAAGTGTCTCTTCAAACTGGGAGAGGCCAACCTGCAGAGCCTGCCTCCAAGCGAGATGCTCAGAGGCCAAGGTTTCCCACCTGTTGAGGTCCATTCCTAAGGCCTACAGATCCCTCTTGCAGATATCCTTGTATCGCAGCTGTGGTCTACCTGTAGGGCGCTTTCCCTGCATGAGTTCTCCATAGAGGAGATCCTTTGGGATCCAGCCATCATCCATTCTCACGACATGACCAAGCCAACGCAGGCGTCTCTGTTTCAGCAGAGCAGTGCAGCAGCTGGGATTCCAGCTCATTCCAGGACTGTGTTGTTTGGAACTTTGTCCTGCCAGGTGATACCGAGGATGTGTTGGAGGCAGCGCATGTGGAAAGCATTCAGTTTCCTGTCCTGTTGTGAGTGAAGAGTCCGTGACTCGCTGCAGTACAGAAGTGTACCCAAGATGCAAGCTCTGTAGACCTGGATCTTGGTATGTTCTGTCAGCTTCTTGTTGGACCAGACTCTCTTTGTGAGTCTGGAAAACGTGGTAGCTGCTTTACCGATGCGTTTGTTTAGCTCGGTATCGAGAGAAAGAGTGTCGGAGATCATTGAGCCAAGGTACACAAAGTCATGGACAACCTCCAGTTCATGTGCAGAGATTGTAATGCAGGGAGGTGAGTCCAAATCCTGAACCATGACCTGTGCTTTCTTCAGGCTGATTGTCAGTCCAAAATCTTGGCAGGCATTGCTAAAACGTTTCATGAGCTGCTGGAGATCTTTGGCAGAGTGGGTGGTGACAGCTGCATCGTCAGCAAAGAGGAAGTCACGCAGACATTTCAGCTGGACTTTGGACTTTGCTCTCAGTCTGGAGAGGTTGAAGAGCTTTCCGTCTGATCTGGTCTGGAGATAGATGCCTTCTGTTGCAGTTCCAAAGGCATGCTTCAGCAGAACAGCGAAGAAAATCCCAAACAAGGTTGGTGCAAGAACACAGCCCTGCTTCACGCCGCTTCGGATGTCAAAGGGGTCTGATGTGGAGCCATTGAAGACAACAGTGCCCTTCATGCCCTCGTGGAAAGACCTGATGATGCTGAGGAGCCTGGGTGGACATCTGATCTTGGGGAGAATCTTGAAGAGGCCATCCCTACTGACCAGGTCAAAAACCTTTGTGAGATCTATGAAGGCTATAAAGAGTGGCTGTCGTTGTTCCCTGCATTTCTCCTGCAGTTGTCTAAGGGAGAATACCATATCAGTGGTGGACCTGTTGGCTTGGAATCTGCACTGCAATTCTGGATAACGCTCTCTGCATGTACCTGGAACCTCTTTAGTGCATCACGGGCAAATAGCTTTCCTACAACGCTAAGGAGAGAGATGCCACGGTAGTTATTGCAGTCACCCCTGTTGCCTTTGTTCTTGTACAGCGTACAGTCCTCCTCCAAGAGCTTACAAAGAGCTGAGAGCTTACACTCAGCCCCTCCCTTCGCCAATGCAAAGCTATCACCTTTCTTTCAAGTGCTCAGGGGTCCTCTGGAGAGAGAAGGATTGATGAATTGTCAGCCAGCTGCCCTCTCTCTCTCTCTCTTTCTCTCTCATTAAGGAGGCTATTGTTAAAGGACTGTTCAGTTTTTTAAACTGATTTTAAAGGGGTGCATTTTTCCCCTTCTCCAGGGATCAGCACATTCCTTCTCATTTGCAGGGGCCATTTGTGTTGAGTCAAATCCGTGTATAAAAAATCCACGTATAAATAGGCTGGACCTGTATATGCTTTTAACAATGATAGTCAATGGAGCTTACTTCCAGGTAAGTGTGGCTAGGATTACAGCCTTTGGGATGTTTGGGGATATTTTCTTTAAACAGGTTAGAACTGCTTGGGAGGTTTAGGGTGCCTTGAAAAACATTTTGTGAAGAAGCATGGAAATCTGTCAGAGAAAAAAAGTTAATACAATAAGTTATAATTGTATATAATACAATTATATTGTATAACTTATAATTGAATATAATACAATCGTTATATATTGTAAGTCGTTCTGAGGACCCTTCAAGCAGGATATAAATCTTGGAAACTAACTTTACTAGGGTCTCTTAAGCCACACCACAGACAGTTTTTTGAAGTGCACCCTAAAGCTTGCATGTACCCCATCAGTAGTACATTTGCCTTTTTTAACAGCCAATCCTCATTGCCTCCACACCAAATAATGATATGAGACATCAAATGTGGTCAGCATGGTCACAACATTATTGACACAAAATAAAAATCATTCTGCAGTGAGTTCTGTCTTGTGCTGCTAACCTAACCAGTTTCATTTGGTGACCGCTGGTTCTAGTACTGTGAAAGGGGAAAAACACTGTATCCACTCTCTCAGTCTCAATAATCTCCCCACTAATAACTTTTTTCAAAGCTAAGCATTCTAGCACTGGGCATTCTTGCACTGGGACCAGTGCAAGTTCTTGTCCATACCTTGGACAGCACAGAACTCATCAGGACAAATGAAGTGCTTTTGAATGTTCTCAAATTTTTGTGCCTATTATACACATATTTGTCCTGCTGAAATCAGTGGAGCACCTGTGCTTTGCAGTCTGGGGTAGGACTGAACCCTTCAAAAGCTCCAATACACAAAGCTGCAGGAAGAGCTCTCCGCTTTTCAGAGCTTTGTGATGCATGAGCATATGGCAAAGGATTCTAATTGAACATATTTTGTTCTGGATTATTGTGTTGGGTTTATAGCAGACATCAATTCAGAGGTCTGAAAGCAGTTGACATTTCCTTTCCACCTGCAGTTAAGGTGGTGATAGCATTTTGAAGTTGCCATTATAGTTCCTTTCACATTTATCATTACTAAGGCAGAGTGCAGAGCTATGCAAGGATATATACACAAGACAATATATTTTTACTTTTAGGGCCTTGACCAGCGAAGATACAAAGAGATGTTCCTCTGATTGGCTTACTAAAAATGTTTTGTTTGCTATTTGTTTTTTTCTTCAGAATTGCCATGGTTCTATATTTTCTTCCATCATTCATTTTCAGCCAAGTACCACTTGTCTTCAATGAACAAAATTAAATCCAGATGCATTTGGCAGATACTAGCCCTTTAGACGCATTCTGAATGTGTATAGGCTGAACACATGGAGAAGAGAGACGTATACTCATTATCCTTCATCTGACCTCCACACATTGTGTGTACTAGAGCTAAATATAGGGGGGCCATTTCTGCAGATTCAGTTATTCGCTGATCAGATCAACCCTCCCCCATGTGCCCCCTCCAGAGGCGAAGGCAGCAGAGCTCACATCACGTCCGGGGGGGCCTGGACTGCAGGGATGGGCTTTAACCCGTATCTGCGGTTTCAGCTATCCGCAGGAGGTTTCAGAATAGAACCCCCACAGATGAGAAGGCACCCCATATGTTTACATTAGAAAATGTATAAAGCTGCAAATTCTCCTGGGCATAGATAGGCCGACTGCAGTTATTATAACCTCCAGTATTAACTTCTGTAATAGATTTCATGTGGAGCTGCTATTGAAGGCTGTCCAAAAACAGTGGTGGGTTCAGAATGCAACTGATAGACTACTGACTAGAACCAGTAATTGAAAACACATCTTGCCAGTGCTCAAAGATTTGCACTGGCTTCCAGTCCATTTCTGATCACAACTGTAATGTTTATAGTACAGTGGTGCCTCGCATAACGAAATTAATCCGTTCCGCAAGTCCTTTCGTTATGCGAGTTTTTCGTTTTGCGAAGCGCGTTTTCCCATAGGAGTGCATAGGAGTGCATAGGAGTGCATAGGAGTTTTCCCATAGAGTTTTCCCATAGGAGTTTAGGCTTCACTAGGAGGCAGCAATCCCTCCCTTCACCAGGAGCCCCAGCAAGGGGGAAAGAATGGAGACGGTGATAATCACTGCCATTTACGGTGGCCTTCTTTCAAGTGCTCAGGGGGAAGGGAGGAGTGAAACCTGCAGAGAGAATGATTGATGGATTGTCAGCTGGCTGCCCTCTCTGGCATTATTAAAGGACTGTTTTCCTTTAATTTAAAGGGCCCTTCTCATCAGCTTTGAGATAGAAAAATCTGTGGATACTTAGGTTATACCTGTAATCACTTGTATGACTGTCTCTCTGCAACAGTAAAAAGCAGTTTTTCAAACTGTGATTCTAAAGGGGTGCATTTTCCCCCTTCTCCAGGGATCAGCACATTCCTTCGCATTTGCAGGGGGCCATTCGTGTTGAGTCAAAAAATCAGTGTACATGTCTGAACCTGTACTCAATACATGACTTGCATATAGAACATTGATTTTCAACCTTTTCTTATCATGGCACGCTGGCAAAGCACTAAAATTATCAGGGCACACCACCAGATTTTTTTGTGTTTTTTTTTTAAATTGCCAAGACACGTAGCACTGCCAGCAGGGGGATTGCATCCCTCAGTGGTCCAACTAACAAATGACGCTCCCCTAAACTTCTGCAGCACACCTGCAGACCATCTGCGGCACACCAGTATACCAGGGCACAGTGGTTGAAAATGGCTGATATAGAATGATGAACATCTAGAGTCTAAATGTAACTGTAAATGTTTACGCTTGGGGATTTTCAGGAGTCAGCTATGGACCCCTCAGGAGAACATACACTCTTAGCCAGTGCCCACCTGCACAAACCCCTGATGCTGCCTTTACCAGGGAAATTCATCTGCTGCCTACATTGTTATCTTTTGTACCCCACAAATAACTTTTTATTGGTCCAGGCTTTTTTGAGTTTCAAAGTGTGTGTGTGTGTGTGTGTGTGTGTGTGTGTGTGTGTGTGTGTGTGTGTGTGTTTTAAACTGCTGCTTAAGTGTTGCTTTGACTGGATGTTTGTATTTTTCAGTTGCATTTTTTATAGTTATATTGTTTTGTTTTCCTTTGTAAAACACCCTGGAAATTTGATTGAAAAGTGGTATTAAAATATTTTATATTAAAATAATATTTTATACATAATAAGATACATAGTTTTATTTTATACATTTGAACCCCTCCTTTCTTCCAAGATGTGGACACCAAGATGGTGTACATAAAATCAATTATAAAACACTATAAAAACAATGCAGAAATTGCAAAAAACCAGAGGCAGCAAAAATGCCTTTTTTTCTACCATTGCAAAAAATATGTGATTTAGGGCATTTGTGATTGGCTCCCCCAAGACTTCTTATTTAATTAGAAGCAGCATAGAGGAGGGCTAATTTGTCGGGGTATTGGGGTTCAGGGAGTGTTTTTAATCCTTTATTCCAAACCATTTTCCCACCTAAGGTGTCCCCTCCCTGAAGCTGATATTAGCCATGGAGGGAGGGAGAAAAAGACTCTATAGTCACCAGCAGTTTCAGCGGTGGGGAGGGTAATTTAAAGTCATAGAAACAGCATGAAATGACAAGATAACTCTGCAATAGCAGCTTGATTCTAAAATCCGAATCACTTGCTTTTCATGAAAATGCACCCGGGAAATATTATCATAGATCTCCCACATCATGCATAGTTCAGTCTTCAGTGGAGGAAAGCTAAATTTCTCCCTTAAGTTTTTGGCAAGTGAGTTATGTCGTATGGGGCGCAAGGAGCACATGACAGCATGAGAGAGAGAGAGAGAGAGAGAGAATAACTGCTTAACAAATAGTTATATTTATTTTCCTTTGGTCCTTGAAAGAAATAGCAAAGGAAATCAATTAAAAACTGAAAGCTATGCACAATCACTATATACTATGTGCAGAGCCCAATTCTCCTTAACTTTTAACATAAATAATTCCCTGTTTGCTAGCAAAGGTCACAATTGTTTGATGCTTGTACAAAAGCGAACACTTCTGCTTCCTGGGGAATCATTAGTCTGAAAAAGAATGGAATACAAACTTGCAGAAAAGCTTGAGTTATTCCTTTATCATAGGGAGTTGAATGAAATTGTTTAACATTTAAAAGATACAGAAACTTTGCTGGGAAGGTGACACTTCAAGCCCATCTCTTTATGTAGTTTTATTGTACATCCATCCCATAAGAACATAAAGATAAAAAAAAAAGTAGGCGTGAAAATTTTAAAAGGTTACAAGACTTTCAGTTGAAACTGAAGTCATGACTAACATGCAACAGAAGGCACAATAACAGTTGCTGCAAATCTTTTTTGTTGTGGTTCTTGGATAACAAGTTGCTATCATACACACATATAGTACAGCATTCATACTACCATAACTTATAATAGGTGACAAACTTGGATAATTTCAAAGTTCATGCAAAACACAAAATTTTGTTCAAGGAAATTTGTTATGTAGCCCCTATGTATTCTGGATCAGCTGGATCCAAAAAGGAATACAGAATGGCAGGGAGAACACTACTGTACCAAATACAGCCAAAATGCCTGATCTAGGAGTCACTAAGAGAATGTGTACAGACACATATATTTATAGATTTTAACATAATTTATGTTATGCATCAGTAATGGCTATCAGAAAAAGTTAGGCAGGAGGACAGGTGAATTGAAAGACAATCTTAAAAAGTCAAGGAAGAAATAGATAATCCATGTTCAGAATGATTAATGCATTATATGCACTAAAATTTTATGCTAGCCATTACAATTCCGTGCATGATTTCTCCGAAGCAAGTCTCACTGTGCTCAGTGAGCTTTACTCCTAGGTAAGGGTGCATACCATGTTTTCCTGAAAAGAAGACCTACCCCGAAAATAAGACCTAGTGTTTTTTTTTGAAAATTGCTGAAATATAAGACCTACCCCGAAAATAAGACCCAGTTGTGATAAGGGTCAGGAAGGGGGGGCGGGAGGGGTCATCGGGCAGTGCGGATGGACAACATGACTGGGAATGCTGCACACCTGCGCGCCACCTAGAAAGCGCCTACTGTGCTGCCTTGGGCAGAGGACGCTGAGGAGGAGCTGAGGCGGGAAGCAACAAGCGAGGCAACCCTCCCTACCGGGCTCTGAAGCTCTCCACACATTCCAGGGAGTAAATGGGACTATAACTATAGAACTATAAAGGCACTGACTTCTGAGTAGGCAGGCAGGCAGGGATCCTCCTGGGCGCTTAGGGAACACCCTCTCCACACCTTCCAGGGATTAAGTCCCATTAACTATAAAGGAACTGACTTCTGAGTAGATAGGCAGGCAGGGATCCTCTTGGGCACTTAGGGGACACCCTCTCCACGCCTTCCAGGGAGTAAGTCCCATTAACTATAAAGGGACTGACTGCTGAGTAGACAGGCAGGCATCCTCCTGGGTGCTGAGGGGATATTTTTGTATGGTATATTTTGGTACATGAATGATTGTGAATTGTTGTACATTAAAAAAAAAAAAAAAATTAGACCTATCCCCAAAATAAGACCTAGTGTGTTTTTTTGAGCCAAAAAAAATATAAGACAGTGTCTTATTTTCAGATAAACACGATATGATTGCTAGCTAATGTACCAATCCTTTTCGGACACTATGCCAACATCAGGCAAACAGAGGTGTGATGTCTGCCATATCCTATGCTTGTCCTGACAACACCATACGTGCTGGACCAATGCCAGTGCAAAAAGAGCCAAATGACAAGCACGTCCTGGCAAAGCAATGATGGGACCGCCTTTCCTAGTAACATCCCCAGTCTCTATGAAAATACCAACATAGCCTGCAGTGGCATAGCTAGTTGGGGTGCAAAGCACTAAATTCTGCAGGAAGCCTCATTGCAGCATGCAAGCGGTCTCTCACCCTTCCCGTTGGAGCCATTCCAGGTGGGGAGAGCAAAACAGAGGCAAATGCATGATAGCAGAAACATAATGGTTTCATTACTGTGCCACAGTTGTAGAGCCATAGAATCAGAGCTCCATTGTGAACACAGGTTCATTGTGAACACAGGTTCCCATCACCGAGCAACTGAAAAGTAGGTCATAGCTAAACATGTCGAATAGGTTCATTTACCATGAAAGAAGGGTGGAAAGGCTGTAAAAATAGTCACCACTGGAGCTGGATCCTGATAAATAGCCCAAGTGTGACCCAGAGGGAAGAAGCTCCCCCCCCCCCCCCAGTGTGCTCTGATCTCCAGCTGATCCCAAACTTTTCTAGCAGGTCAGTTGTCCTAGGAGGAATCAGGTGGGGTGTGGAACAGCCAGAAGGCTGTTATGCACTTGTTGTAGCATATGGTATTTAACAATTTAGTAAGTTGCTTAAGGGCCCAATCCTGTCCAACTTCCTAGCACTGATGCAACTATGCCATCAGGGTGTGTGCTGAATCCTGTGGTAGTGGGGCAGTCATAGAGTTCTCCTCAAAGTCAGGGAACATTTATTCCCTTTCCTTGGAGCTACACTGCGACTGCATCAGCGCTGGAAAGTTGGATAGGACTAAGCCATCATTTGCATTTTTGCACAAACTGTTTAAAATAGATTTGTCCAAATGAAATATCATTACCCCCCCCCCCCCGGCAAGTTAATTCACTGTTTCCTTCCAAAACAACGTCATGCTACATTCAAACAGTAGGCAAACCACTCAGATTGAACCTTACCTGGCAGAAAAAGTGGGGGTTATTTTCCTTGTTGTAGTCATATTGGTCTCTATTTTTTTAGAAAACTAAAAGATAGAAACCCCTAAGGTCAATTTCCAGAGAAGACCATCCATATGAACTTTGCAAGGGCACAATTAAGGAGGAGTAATGATGACAGTTTAAAAAACTAATGATACTCAGTAGATAAGACTTGATGGATTTTAGCATTCCTGGTGAAAATACATGTTTGGTGATCTAGAGGAAAATTAGCAGCTTTCCTGTCTTTAAATATGCTGCCTGTCATGGACCTTTTCACAGGGAAGCTTCAGCCAATGTTTTAATGGTGGTAACAGAGTATAGGAGAAAAGGCGGAGAATGACACAGAACAGGCAAAAGTGTTGACAGGTAAAGTGTGCCATCTGGGGCATAAATAAGCAAGTCTTACAGTTCAGTTCTTGGGAGTAGCTAGCATACGTCTTCTTTACATAAGACATTTGGAAAAGAAAAGAAATCTGTGTCTGGCCCTCAGACTGTTATTATTACTATCAACAAACTTCTGAAGGGGAGAAAACGTATTTACTATATCCTGTTGCTGCAGTACATTCATGGCTGTCACTCAATGTCTTTTGGCTCCTGGCAAAAATTAGGGGCCCTGGTATAGTGCCATGTTGTCCTTTCCTTACCCCACAACCTATTTGTCCCTGTCACTGGCACAAAGAAATATATAGTGCAAATACATGCAAATATAGTGCAAATTTGCACAAACATAGTGCAAATACCTTACAAATATGATGATTCCACCGTGTGAATCCCTGTACTTGGGAAGTTTCTGGACACTTTGCTGTTGGTTATTTTAACAGTGTTCAAAAGGACTGGAAGCTGGGAGAGAACATAGTTTGAACAACAGTTCTGTTAAGTCCTGTTCTGAAAAGAGCAGATAAAGAATATTGCAATGGATGTTTTATAATGGCTTGTGGTTGACTGTCAACCCAATCCTATTGGACTGCCCCATTGCCAGCACTGCAGTCCTGATCCTGAAGATTCAGTGCCAGTTCTCTGCTGGCACTGAGCGTTGCAAACATGCCATGAGGCACGCCCACAACACTCAGCACCAGGTCAGTGCTGGTGCTGGCTCAGCGCCTGTTCACTCTTAGTTAGCACTGGCCAGAGGCCAGCCGCAAACTACCTGGAGCAAGGGATGAGCTCCAAGCAGCAAACAGGTTAGTCGGGATGGGGGAAGGTCTTCCGAGCAGGGGGAAGGCGATGGGGGGACGAAACAAGCCAGGAGGTGGCTCCACCAGATCCAGAACCCTGCATTGGGTCTCACAGCCTGACATGGAGCCTCTCAACTCTGCACTGGCTTACGCAGGGGACGGGCACAAATGTCCCCTTTCCCTGAGGAGCCGCTGGCAGCTGCCTGGCGCACTCAGAATGCAGCAGTCGCTGTTTTGGCAGCTCATGTTTGAGCTGTGACTGCCCTATGGCAGTTGCAAATGGCGCTCCAGCAGCATGCAGTCATGTTTGCAGAAGCATAGTGGGAAGACCAGAGCCTACCTGCACATGATATACACAGAGTGGATCCTACCCACATTGGACTACACACAGTGGATCTACAAAGACCTGCTGAGGCAGGTAAGATGGTGGAGGAGGTGGAGTGGGGTGGGAGTAGGGCAGAACGGGGAGGTGAGCAGGTGGGGGTGGGTGAATTTGATTTGTGAAGGGGATGAGTTTGGGCCCAATCTCACAACACACATCCAAATAGATTTGCACCAGCAATTTTGCTGACACAGATCCGAGTAGGCTCCCCAGTGACACGAAGGCTTATGCCCACGTAAGGGAATGAAGACTTTTTGGCACTGCTGCATCAGTGGATGGGGAGGAAAGGGTAGGATTGGGCTCTGTTAAGACTCACACATAAAAATCCTTGTAAAGTAAAATGCAGAACTGAAATTCAAATGTGTTTAAAATGTATTGTCTGACTATTAATAAGAAAATTTGCATTTATAGGGCAAAAAAAAACAAAACAACCAGGAGCATTCCTTTATATTTTCTTGTCAGCATCTACCACTTACTGTTATCTCAAGTAATAGCAGCATTCTGTCTTTCTTTTCGTGGTGGCAGTGGCGTAACTAGAGGGCTGGCGGGGCACTATGTTTTGCAGGGAGCCTCACCGCGGAGTGCAATGGGCCCCTCCCCTTGGGAGCCATTCACCTCCGTTTAGCCTCACTGCAGCATGCAAGTGGATCCTCCTCTCTCCTTTGGAGCAATTTGGGCGGGGGGGGGGGGCGAAACAGAGGCAAATGGCTCCCAAGGGGAGGGGGAGGGTCCGCTTGCACACTGCGGGGAGGATCCCTGCAAAACTTAGTGCCCTGCTCCCCTCTAGCTACGCCAGTGCATGGTGGTCATGTCTTTAGACCAGAGCATGCCATCTTGTATGAGCCATAGTAGGCTTGATTACTTAGAAGCCAGTTGTAAAGTGGAAGAAATCTTAAAATAACTGTGACATGAACTTTGGAGGTGCAAATGTGAGTTCATTTTCTGATACTACATTTTTATCTAGCTGGTTGGCAACCTTCAGTCTCGAAAGACTATGGTATAAGCCTACAGCACCTGGTATTCCCAGGTGGTCTCCCATCCAAGTACTAACCAGGCCTGACCCTGCTTAGCTTCTGAGATCAGATGAGATCAGGCATCTGCAGGGGAACAGTTTTCATAATCAACTTTGCTTCCTGGTTAAAAAAAAACTTTTTAAAATACCTTTGAGAATGTCTTACTATTGTCTTGAAAAATGGCTGCCTTGGACAACAAAATTCCTGCCCATCACCCTTTTGAGTTTAAGGCAGCTTAAGCTGTCAAATATGTTTAGCTCAGAACTATAGCATCTGTATTAAAATTCAACTGCAATTTTCTGATCTAAATGATGAACTGTATGGAAAGAACAGATCAGTTTTTTGGCTTCATTCCAGACAGTAATGTAGTTATCCAAAATGCCATATTTGTAACAAAAGTTACTTCATATGAGCAGCCTCCATATTGCTGAACAAAACAATTTGTTCCCTTCTTTTGTACAGAAAAGCCTTTGTCAAGCATACAAGGTAAAAGCCCTGAAAAATTTCCATTGTGAAAAGAAATGCTGAAAGAGTTATTGCCCTACAAAGAAATGATCAAGAGCAACTATATTTTAAATTGGACAATAGTTGAGTAACTTTCCAAATGTCCAGGTAGATTGGTTTCAAACTTTGGGGAAAGAGTCATTTTTTTTTTTTTTTTCAATCTGGCCCCAAACTTTTAACATAAGAGTTTAAAATGGAAGCATTGAAAGACCATTAAGAATAGAAGGGGCCATAAAAAGTGTGGTGTATAGCTGGGATTTTCAGGAGTGAGTGTGCTCCTATTCTTGACAATGTCAAATAGGCACTCTGAAATTCTTTTCATCAGAGACGCCTTAGAAGCAAAAAGGCAAAAGACAAAAAAATATCTGCTCTGGCCATTGAAATCCAAGAGAATTAAACAAGCCGTGCTGGAATGCTATGTGGTAAACAGTTACCAATATCTGTAATAATACTACTATGGGTATTGTTTAAAATTCTTCTTATACGTCTGCCTTTCCACTGCATAATACGACAGCCATTCTACATGCACATGTAGACATAAAGAGCTGTTGCCTTGGAGATGAGGATGACTGTAAATGAGAGCTCTCACCACAGCCCCCCCAGCCTTCAGAAATGCATCCTTTTATTTCCACAGTTAATGTATTATTGACTTCAAATGGGAGATCCATACCTTTGCCATTCAGATTATAACATTTCCCAGTTATGCTCTCCTCTCTCAGTCTCTTTCCCTCTTACACACAAACTCACACACACATTTGTGTTTGTGGAGTGACTGATTCTGTGGTTCCCTGGAACTGCGTAATGGTGAACACTCTGAAGGAGCGTTACCTAGGTTTACCTTTGTGTAGAGCATAACACAGAAGTGACTTTGTTAAAATACATGTGTAGACATTAATTTGTGTGATGGCAACAAGTTTTCTTATCAGTAAAACTTGTGACACACCAGGCTGAGCACAGTCAGTCAGCCTAACAATGTCATCCACCAGATGCGTGAAAATCTTTTTTTTTTTTAAATTTGGGGCAGGGGGGCGGTGTGCGCATGACACGCACACACATGCATTTCCAGAAACATAGAACACAGGAAACTGTGCAGTTTTTTGATCTGTGTTTAACTTGGTAGGTAATTTTGTGCAGACGTGCTTGAAATACAAGAGTTTAGATAATACCTATATGAGGTTTGCCACGCATAGGAATCTGAAAGATTACGATCTGAGAAATACTCTAGTTTTGTTTAAATTTCAATGTCACCATCTAGTTTTTGTTTTATTCATTCTCACATTCATTGTTAATCTTCTCACATTTGTATCTGCTCAATACAAATAGTTCTGAACATCCTATAGGGGAGTAGTCCCAGTATATGCCAAAGTGGGGAGCCCAGATTTGCAAGACCTTAGAGAAGGGTGACACACAGATGTCCCACAGTGATACAGTCTGCCATTCCAATCAAAGGCCCTTAGTTAGCATGGTCTTGATTAGGGGAAGCCATGCCAACCTTCTGGAATAGCAGCAAGGAACCAAAATGATGAGTGACTGTTTTCATTTGCAAAATGAGGTCATTGGCAACAATACACAACCAGTGGAATTATGTATATGTTATATATCATTGGAAAGGTAATTTAATGCTGAGTGCAATGAAACAAACCACGCTGGAATATCAATGTTCTATCAAAGGGTATGGCCAATCAACCAGAAAACTTTTTATTTGTTTATTTAATAAATTTGATTTCGTCGGGGGGGGGGGGGGGCTACAAAATCTTCTTTGACCCCAGGGAGCAGATGTCTTAGCTATGCCAATGCTGCATTTTTCACTTTTTAATAAATCTGAGTGTGATGTCACTTCCGGAAGTGACAAAACTTCCAGGACATCGTTTTGCAATCAGCACCAGGCTACACATTCATTATGTTCACCATTGTGCACGACAACACAATTGTTCTCACAGGTTGTTTCTCACTGTTTAAACAAGACTTTTCAGTGAGAACCTGGGAAAGCTATTGTGTTATATTTTAGTAGATATAGGGCGCAATCCAAACCTTTAGATAGGGAGGTTTAGAAATGTGCTGTAAAGCTCGTTTGCACCTCCTTGAGGGAAAGCCAGGCCGGTGCTACAAAAAGACAGATGCCTCCACACCAGTTTCCCCTCAGCCACTTGTGTCAGCCCACCTGTGCTGACACAAGTGGAAAAGGTAGGCTGGGGGGTGGGGAGTTGGGGGGGAGGGAGAATGATGGGCAGCCCCAGGGGCAGGCGGATGAGGAGAGGGAGGCAGAGCTGGGATCCAGCAGTTATGCTGGATCCCAACCCCCGTCCCCGGGGAGAATGGAGCAGCTTCAAGCCACTCCGCTCTCCTCGGACTTGCGCCACCTCCTGAGGTGGCGCAAGTCCAAGGAGACCCATTGGGGCCAGCAGCCCTTACCCAAGGGTAAGGGGAAGAGTTTCCTAAGCTGCTGCTGGCCACAATCCTGCGCTGGATACAGCGCAAGCCTCCTGGCTTGCCTGTTCCAGCGCAAGTTAGGATTGCGCTCATGGTGTCCTGACTTGTGGGCTGACAAGTCTACGTGGTCTGAGTCGGACACTATGGATGCAATCCTAACCAACTTTTCAGCACTGACCTAGTGGCAGTGCAACCTCAAGGTAAGTTAACAAACATGCCCTTACCTTGAGGAGGCCCCCATGACTGCCTCCCCACTGCAGGATGCAATGCTTGTTGCATTGGCACAGCAATGTCAGTGTTGGAAAGTTTGTTAGGATTGCACCCATGTCTACTAAAACCGAGCAGTCTATCTCTCCTATGTTTTCATTGAAAAAGTCTTGTTTAAATAAGTACAGTGAGAACCTGTTAAATGTGATTCTTGCGCACTGTCTTCTTCTCAGCCTAACCTACCTCAAAGGGTTGTTGTGAGGATCAGACAAGGTGGAATGTGCACAACAGCCTGCGCTTGTATCCTGGAGTTTGGGATACAAATGGGATGATAAAGCAACACAGATTGAATATAAATGTGTTATTCTAAATGTTATGTGTTTTTAACCATCAAAATTTTGTGCCTTTTTATAGCTGGCCACTGTGGCACTCCAGATCTCATAGTCAATGGTCAAGTAATTGGAGAAAATTATGGCTACAGAGACACGGTTGTATACCAGTGCAATCCTGGCTTTCGACTAATTGGGTCTTCTGTACGAATATGCCAGCAAGATCACAACTGGTCTGGTCAGCTACCATCCTGTGTGCGTAAGTAAGCATGGCAGAAGTTATGGTGTACTCCTGTGACATGCGTGCTACTTTTCTAGTTTGATGAAGGGCAGTTATTGTATGAAGAATGGGTTGTCTTCATTTTAGGAAATTTGCATTCCATCTCCCTCTGTAGTCTGAAGTTCCAGGGGAACCCTGGAATGAGGGAGGCTGTTTCTGGAATGTAGATTCAGTCTACATCTCCTGATATAGCATATACAGGTGGGACCTTGGTATCCACTGATTTGGTATCCACTGATTTGACTTGCCACTGATACGAAGATCCACCTTGAAATGGCTTGTAGTAAGGAAAAAAAGCACCAAAATCCAATTTCCCACCTTCGTGCTGTTAAATAATTATTTCATTCCACTTGTTGTTGGCATCCTTTAGTCTCGGAAGACTATGGTATTGCGCTTTGAATGGTGGTTCTGGAACAGAGTGTCCTCTCCAGTGCACAAAGCCTGGGTAGAGTAGATATGGAGGATAGACTGTTACCCATGCAGCAAATCCCCCCTCTCCACGTCGCTGAAATGGTCCAGTGGAAAGGCAGAAGCCAGTACGGTTGGTTCCAGCGGCGTTGCAGGAGTTGCCAGAATATGACTGTGTTCAGCCATGAACTGCCTCAGGGACTCCGGTTCCAGATTTTGCCTCGAGGTTGATTCTTGAAGCCTCTTCCATAACTGGATATAGCCACAAGGCAGTGGAGGTTTGGGATCACTTTGGTTTGGGAGTTTAATTGATCACTATATTCAGTTATTCACCCCATCTAGTGGCTGAATGCTGTATAGCATCTATACCAATGCATTCTGCATCAGCAATGGAGGAGCAAGAAACCTGGAAGTGGATCTTTAAAGCTATTTTTCCACAGATTTGGTATCCACTGATTTTTTTTTTTTTTAAGTTCACTAGGGGTTCCCACAGTAGATAACAAACCACAACCTGTACTGTGTATTTATTTACTTCATTCTATACTTCATTCTAACTGAGCAGTTACTGAAAAGGTTATCCCCAGGATAAATGTTAATTAAATTATGGTCTGTAGGTAAATTCATGAATTCATAGCGGTATCATCTCTTAGGTTATTCAACTGAAACTAGTAGAGTGATATATTTGGTGAATTCACTCATCGGATTGGCATGAAATTTAATTTGCCTTTTAACATCATAGTGTTGAAAGGATAAATTATTAATTGTAGTTATTCATTTTGTGAGTTATCTTGGGGTGCAAAAGGTGAGAAGACTGTGACCAAAATGATTACTGGGTTGGGGCAGCCCCCTTATGAGGAAAGACTACAGTGTTTGGGGCTCTTCAGTTTAGAAAAAAAGGCCCCTGAGGGGGGACATGATTGAGATGTGCAAAATTATGCAGGGGATGGATAGAGTGATGTTCTTTTTCCTCATTCACAATACCAGAACTAGGGGACATCCACTGAAGTTGAATTTTGGGATAGTCAGAACATAAAAAAGAAAACATTTCTTTACCCAGCATGTAGTTAGTCTGCAGAACTCCTTGCATAGGATGTGGTGATGGTGTCTGGCCTAGATGAGTTTAAAAAGGAATTGGACAGATTTATAGATGAAAAGTCTTTCACAGGTTTCAAGCCATGATGAGTATTTACACCCTCCTGGTTGTAGAAGTAGGTTACCACAGAATGCCAGGTGCCAGGGAATGACACCAGGATGCAAGTATTCTGTTGTCTTGTGTGCTTTCTGAGTCATCTGGTAGGCAACTGTGAGATACAGGAAGCTGGACGAAATTGGCTTTTGGCCTGATCTAGTGGGGTTCTTCTTATAGGGTTACTTGAGGATGTCTAGAAACAAATAAATGAGATAGGACTTGTAAAGAACTCTGCATACTGAATTGAAAAAAAATGTGTATATATTTTAAGTTGCATACTAAAGAAGTGTATAAATTCAATCATTTTTTGGGATTGAGACTAAATTTTAAAGCAAAAAAAAGAAAATTTCTTTTGCAACTGGATAGATAAGATAAATATTATAGTATAATACTTGAAAGTTAACTATCTTATATTAGACTTTATGCTTGGGGGAGAGGGTAAGGTAAGAAGAAATATTTGCATGGAAAGTTCAAAATTGGATTTGGAGAAGTCTAAAATTGGATTTAGAGAAATGACAGTTGTTTCTACATAGTTATGAACATGGCTGAAAGCAATGTTCACTTGTATTGATACAGAAATTGAAAATAAGACCTGGGCGGATATGGTCCTTAAAGGTTACAGGTCTCATTCTTGCAAAGAAGCAGCGTTGCCTATGATTAATGCTCTGCTCTTTTTCATATTTTCTGCCTATTTTTTTCTTATTTGTGGTCACTTCTAATCCCTCAGTTTTCTGTGCTAGCTCAGCATCCTAAATGCTGCTGAGACATCCTCCTGCAGTAGGAATTGTTTTTTGTTTGAAACGCAGTCCCCAAAACACGCTTGTGGCTGGATGTATATTTGTCGTTCTCTGTATCCGGACTTTCTCCAGTAGCCAAGCCTGGCCAAGCCTTTTACTGGGATTCACATGTGCCCACCAACTGAGCAGCCAAATCCACATACACAGGAAAAGGGGTGGGATGAAATGGCCAGTTGGTTTCCTTTAACCAATCAGGTAACCCCATGACATAACCAAATGTTAGTCTCTTAAGATTAACTAGAAAGTTGCTTGGTTGTGTTTGGAAGACCTTCCATTGGAACCCACTGCTGGTTTGTGAAAGGCAGACTCACTTCTTTCCAGTATGTGCAGAAGGCCAGAATACCTGGGACAGAATAAGTACCTGGCACTAGTGATGGAATTTCTAATTAGGTGTACTTAGGGAGTAAATTTTGCTTTGTTTGCTGTTCACTCCATGCCAGCTTGCAACCTCCCCCAGGGTAACAAGAGTTGGGGTTTGTGTGCTTTTTTCGTCAGTAGCTACTGGCTCCCTCTGCTGGGTGTTACTAGTTACTGCAAGCAATTTTGTCAAGCTGTCTTTTGACCATCAAGCCACGTTCAGGCAAACCATTTCATTGGCCAACTCTATCCTCTTTGCACATTTTGTTTAATTTTTTTTTCTAATTTGGGCTTTTTAATTAACTATAGTTTTTTCTTGCCTGCCTAGGTCGTTTCATAGATAATTAAGTGGGCCTTCATGTCTGATTAATTGCAGGCACTACTATGATTTGAAGTTAAACAAGAACCCCTGAGTTCTGTGCTTTCCTGGGTGGTTTTTCCCAGTCAGCCACCGGTCCAGTTTTCTTAGATTGAGATGGTGGCAGTGGATCAATCTGTTGGTTTCCCTGCACTATTCAGCTGCTAGCCCAGTAAATCTGGGAGGCAGACAGCAGGGAGGGGTGTGCTAAATGCTAACCACTAGGTGCTATTTCTCTTGGTTAGGTCCCTGACAATGTTTCATAAGACTTGCCCACATATCTGTTTTAGGTGGCCGGACAGGTTTACTGGAGCAAAGTCGTTTTAGGTTGCCCCGTAGCCTAAGTTTCCTAGCCTAAGTCTAAGCTTCTCAGTGTTCTGACCAAATCTCCAAAGTGAGGTTATGAGAACTCTGATTGTTCCTTTCATTACAGGGTCCTCTGTTTTTTTCACCCAAGAACCAGACATTTGGGAGAAACCTGCAACATTTTTTAGTTTTAAATGAAAGTCGTTACAAATTGTGCAGTACAGTGAAAAGTGGTAACAATATGCTTTCTCTTTTGCTGGTTTCTGACGTTAGCTGTTAGCTGTGGTCATCCTGGAAGTCCAATTTATGGAAGAACAAGTGGAAATGGTTTCAACTTCAATGATGTTGTGACATTCTCTTGTAACACCGGGTATGTCATGCAGGGACCGACAAAAGCCCAGTGTCAGGCAAATAGGCAGTGGAGCCATCCACCCCCAATATGTAAAGGTAAGAGCAAAACAAAATATGCTTTAAAGCTGTAAATAGAGCTTGCTTGGGATCAGAGGGGGGAAGAACAAGGTAAAATGGCGTAATTAATATCTCTGTTAGCTACATTTTACAAAATCAACTTACAGGTCCAGAGTAATTATCTGCAGATTTGGGACCCATGGTTTTATCTAACCATGGATTCCGAACCTGCAGGTTCGACTGAACCTATTCCTCCGAACATGACTGGATCTGTGCTCTGGTTGCATCCAGAGAACCTTCTGAGTGCCAGGGATGCCATGTGCAGCCTCCCCAACCCTCGAAGGCCTTCAAAGGTCTTCTGAGAGCTGCAAATCATCACTTCTGCTTTTCAACCCTCAGAAGGCTCTCTGGATGTGATCTCTGTAGCTCCAGCCTGGTTCCAAGGGCAACAAGGTGCCTGACCCTCAGATTTGATTATCTGTGGATTTGGAAATCTGCAGGGGTTCCGAAAATGGAACCCTCTATAATGCCAAGGCACGACTGTAGTTTTAAAGGTACAAAGGCCTCTTAAGATTTGAACTACTAAATTTTACTTCATAAAATATATTTATAGTATAAAAATATGCTTATACACTTAATATACAGATAGTGTGTACACTACACACACACACACACACACACACACACACAGAGTTTGTAAAACCATTTGAATTGAATTTTTTAGTCACTGTACCTAATGTGTTTGTCCTTCTATTTGAGATTTTGTTTCACCTTTTCAGCTTGGAGCTAAAACTGAAGTAGCAAACTCTTTAGAAAGTGTCTCTTACAGCAATTTATTTTATACCTCATATCTAATATATGAGGTTCAGTTGGTATTTTGCCTAACAATGATAAATCTCTTTGGAGCGTTGGACAGTAAAATATAGTATTATAAACATTATTGCTCTGGGTGTTAAAGGTCCAAGGTATGTATTGATTGCATTTGGTTTTCAAAAACTTAGACAACCATGAAATTTTAAATCATATTCAAACAACTAAACTGATAATAAGCATCAAATCATGTTCTTTCTTGATGCTCCCCCCCCCCCGGGGTACAAAACTATAGTTCTGGCTTGAATGCTATGATGTTTATGTCAATTAATGTTGAGCTTAATCACAAATTGCTATTGCCTGTTGAGTAAACTTGGGTAAACTTCCCAAATAACTGCAAGCTTGCAAGTTATTTTTTTTATAACAAGTTAAACCACTGCATTCCCTCTAGTAGGTTCTTGTCATAGTGACAAGGAAAAAACACAGCAGCATTCCTAATGAGAAAATTACCCGTATAACTGCAAGAGATATCCTGTGCTAAAGACAGTGTGCAAGTGGCCATTTCACGCCACTTTTCTCTCATCTAGTTTTCTAACTTATAGGGCACAATCCTAACCAGGTCTACTCAGAAGTAAGTCCTCTTTTGTTCAATAGGGCTTACTCTCAGGAAAGTGTGGTTAGGATTGCAGCCTTTCTAAGTTTATGGCACTTGTCTTTTTACATTGCTCTGCATTTCCCGATTTTTAAAATTTTCTCTTCAGAAGCATGCATGCAACCAGAAATGCCCCGTTTTTCTGAAAACAGAGAAAAGGGACCAATTCCATTCAGGACCGTTGTGTGCAGGGAAGTTAACTTGTGGGCAGGAGAATCCCATAGAATTGCATGCTAAAAAAACCAGACATTCCTCTTTGTTTCCAAAAACAGCAGTAGAAGATCAGTTAGTACCATGCCACTGTTCCTCAAAGAGCAACTTTTAGGACATGTTGCCACATCATGGGAATTCTCAGCACAAAAAGATATAGTTGACCTCCCTGTTCCTGCTTTCCATGGTCTTTACCGGAATCAACTCTGCACAGCTTTTATTTTTTGGAGGGAAAAAAAGTGGTGTTTATAGTTGAAGCTGTATCTCTTTAGTATGAGTTTGTATGGTTGTATAGTCCTGTCTCTTAGTCCATCCATTAAGTTCCAGGTTCTAAAGGAATCTATTTTTGGAAGAAAAAAAAAAAATAACATTCACCATCCTAGACAGGAAAGAACCATCACACAGTGTAAGAATGGTCGTATATGTACACATGTATTTAATTCATTGTCTTAATTTGATGCTTGTCTTAATTTAATGCATGCATGTCTTAATTTGATGCATTCAACAGTTTGACTGCTAGCCTGTCACTTCTGCAAACGGAAGGCACTTCTCAGTATGAGCGAGGAAGGGGGATTTTTTGCTGATCTGCCCTTACTTATTTCTACAGCCTTACGAGCTCTATGCAGTCGTGTTCTGATCACCTCCCCTGATCTTTTGGAGCAGACTTTTAGTGGACACAGACGGGGGGGGGGGGGTGCTGTGTTGAAGAGGCAGGAAAGAAGTTCACTCTTACAAGCTTCATTCCATATGTGTTCGTTTGGATATAAGCCATTGTATGAAATATGAAGGGCGTATGTGTATTTATCACCATTCTTTTCTCCTTACTGCCGCTCACATGTATTGAGAAAGGGAACTCAATATAAAAGTGGTCTCACATTATGTGATACAAACATGCATTATTCATAGCTTCTGTGCACTCCAAATTCAAATTTGGTGCTGTGTACCAAAAGCAACAAAAGAAGTGGGTCTGTGTTTGAGCAAAATTATAGTAAGGACATGAACCATCATATGCAGTAATTTTTATGGTTATTTTTGGAGATATAGGTATTTAACAGAGTATAGGTACGGTTTAATGGTAGTGGTATTCTGTGCATACTGTAATTTTTTTTATTAACTTCAAAAGCATATTGTTCCCTGTTGTGCATTATTTTGATTAAAAGTTGTATATAAATATTTGTTTTAACAGTAATTTTTATCTTGCTGTTCAAATATATATGTCACCTAATAGTATATTGATACTCTCAAGGCTACTTTGTTTTAGAACGATAACAATACTGAGAAATATGGAAGTAGACAGCTTCTATGACCGAAGCAGATGAATACAGAAAGTTGCTTCTCTAAGAACAACAGACCCCAGTGTATTTGGTTTGCTCAGACAAAAACCCCAGCATGGTGGAGAATCTTGCTTGCACTTTCCCACCTCTAGTATTTTTCACCAGGCTGATCCTGGTCTTGCTTTCTCTCATCCACACTATGATCAAGTCATTCAGTAAATAAAATGTGTTGCATGAATGAATCGTCTTTTCTTTCCAAGAAGACAAAATCGATGTGCTCTTCTCAATTTGGGGATTTTTTTTGTAAGGTGAAATATACATCTACTGCCGTGTTTATCGTTTTTTCTCTTCAGTGGTCAACTGTTCCGATCCAGGCATCCCTGCAAATTCCATACGAGAAAGTAAAATTGAGCATGGAAATTTCACCTACGGCACAGTTGTTTTTTATGATTGCAATCCTGGATATTTTTTATTTGGATCTTCTATTTTAGTCTGCCAGCCAAATGGTCACTGGGACAAGCCTCTGCCAGAATGCATTAGTAAGTATTTTAGAATATGTGTTAGTGAATAGATATAGAATAGATAAAGTGAATAGATATTGTGAATAGATATAACAAGCAGTCATAATTTCCCAATATGTTTATCGTGCACTGTAGTTGAATACAGCCAAAACATTCAGCAATCTATGCTTACTTCACTTGATTGTGTAATTATTGCTAGAAAGACGTGCTGTCTAGGAAATTTGTTCCATTTCATTTCTCCCCCATCTACTCTAGTGAATTATTTATCTCATGATTCCATTGATTCTCTTGACCCTTCCATTTGATCACCTTCCTGTGCCTCCTATTTCTTCTTCAAAGCCACAACATCTGCATTATTTTAATAGGGAAAAACTAACACTGAATTGATTGTGCGCCTTTTATCATAAAGATAATGCCAGTACTAATAGACACATACAAAATCAAACAGCCCAATCCTATTGAACACCCCTTGCAACGATGTGGCTACCGCTGTATCCCTCAGGGAGTAATGGCCTCGGAAGGTCTGCTTGGGGTAAGCCGCAGCAGTCGCCATGGGTCAACAGACCTGTGCCAGCTTTATAGCTGACTAAAGTCCTAACTGATTCGTGCAAGTGGATCAGATCTGGGAACGGGGTTAGGATTCAGTGGATGCAGCTGCTCTGAACCTGCCCCCCTCCTGGGCCTAATTTGCTCCCACCCCCTTCTCTTCCCCATGCAACCCTTCAAGGCCTCCTTCAAGGCTACCAGGGCCATCCTCTTGTATATAATAATAATAAAATAGAAGTATTTGCATAGTGCCTTTTGTGCATTGTTATAAACCTTACAGCAGTCACACTGGAAAGTTAACAAGTATTATCATTCTCATCTTGCAGTTCCATAGCTGAGGCAGGGAGGGAGCTGCTTGTCTCAAGCCACCTATTTTGTTCATGGTAGAGTGAGATTCAAATCAGAAGTCCTAATTCACAGCACCACCTCTTAGTATCACACTACACCAGCTCATAAAAGGAAGAACTTTATCACCCCCTGCACCCACCTGGTCAGTGTTTTGATGCTCAGTGTAATGAGGCAAGAGGGGAAGAGTTGAATAAATAGGTGGTAAGCCACATGCCTTCTAGCAACTTGTCCTCATTCTCAAAGGTTGTCCATTTCCTTTAACTATGCCCCTTGGTCTTACAACAATTCTACTTCCTTGTTGACTAACAAACCATTATCTGCAGACTGGCTTGGATTCAGACATAACGTGAAACCATGGCTCAGCGAAGCAAACCATGGTTTTGCATCATGCCTGGAGGGTGCTTCCTGATAGAATTTCAAAAGAAGGGCTGAGCAGGCTCTTCTAATGCTCAGGAGTTGGAGGAGGGTGGCCTCAGTGTTTTGAGTAACACTGTTTACTCTCCAGTACCACCAATAGTGCAATTCCCTGGCCTCTACCCTCAGTCTCCATGCCCATTTCTCTTTCCCGTCCTTATGCATCTCTTATGTATTTCAACTTCTGTTTAGATTGACCTGGGAGAAGCCTCACTACCTTAATTTAATATTAATATTGTGTGAGTTGCTGGGAGAGTTTTCTTGGCTGAGCACACAGGGCATATATTTAGTTACCAGTTAGGGAGGAATTAGCAGGATACACATATGTTAAATAGTCTCAGGCTGCAATCCTATACACATTGAACACAATGGGACTTATTTCTGAGTAATGCATAGGATTGTGCTTTCAATGTCTTAATAGTTGGAATAATGTTGGTAGCAAAATAATGTTGAATGCAGTTGTTTTGTTATATACATTTTGAAAGCTACCATCTTGCATATTACTAACAATCTATGAAAAGGTTTTGGTCTGCTAGGCAAAGCAAGTATAATGAAACCTTGTTTGGGGAAAAAAAAAGTTCAATCGCCTATCTCAGCAGCTCTTTGCGTCTTTTCAACACTGGGCGTAGGGGGCCTTTTTCTATTCAAAAACATCATTTATCCATGTGAATGTCATTCTGTGTAATAGAACAAAAGTTCTGTCCCCTTGTTGCCTTTGTTCTCATTGAATAGGTGGTGGTTGGCCTAAACAGCATAGCGTTGCCATCACTTTAGTCGTGCTCCCTCATTACTAACACTTTCCAACAGACATTTGAATGCTAAAACCATTTTGGAAATGTTGCCCTTAGAGATAATTGACTTCTGTATTTTTACACATATATAATATTCCGTCTCCAGCAGAATTTGATTCCGTTCTTTCAAGAGCCAAAAAAAAAAAGTATTGGCATGGCCGCCATGAAACCATCCTTGTCTTTATATTACAGTGTTTTAAGCCTCTTTTTTTCTGTATCATTGCATTCAGAGTGTTATAACCGTTCTGTGTATGCAGTTGCAAATGAATGCACACACTGGTGAAGTCTAGAAGGAAAGTTCTAGTTTACTTGAGGGGTTCTGCCACAAAAAGAAAATGAACAGGCAGGGTGCTGGGGCCTGCACGGTATCTAGCCCAAGTTAGGGGCTGACTGCAGGCCAGCCCCAGGCAAGTGGAAAAATTCCACTTACCCCAGGTAACACTGCAGCAGCCCCATTGGGGCTACTCAGATCCACACCATCTGAATCGGTGCCACAAATCTGAGCAGCCTGGGGCTGGCATAAGTGCTGGATTCTGGCCCCTTCTCCTGCTCCCTGCCTGCTTGCCCACTGTCCTGCCCACCGCTTGCCCTCCTCTGCCCCCAAACGCTTCCTTCCTGCCTTCTCCTCGCCCTCCCATGCCCCCTCCCAGACTTTCACACTGCCTGAACTCGGCTGGCATGAACTCACCCTGCCCAGGGCCTGCGTTGGCGCTGGGAGGCCAGTGCATGCCCCTGTGCCAGCCTTTGTCCCTCAAGTGTGGCGTGAGTGCTTTATGGCACTTTTGTGACACTCATCAGCCGGTGCAAGGAACTTGCACTGGCCGAGCGGGCTCTTTGGATTGCGCACTATGTAACACACATAGAATGACACATGAGCACACAAATAGGTATCATGCAGGAGAAAAAGCTGACTACAACTCATTCCTCGGTATACATTTAGTGACGAACCCAGGTTTGTTATTGCTCAGTGCTGAGGTATTCAATCTGTGCGTCAGGGCTCCCTAGGGAGGCAAGGCTGGTCCCCAGGGGCATCCTGGGGCATCTTGGGGAGAGAGGTAGCCACAGCTGCTCAGCTCAGCTCAGCTGCACGTGCTGCCTCCCTACTTGCTGCTTTTCTGCAGCTGTGGACAAGGTGGGTGGGGCAGTGTGAGGTGGGGAGGGCATGTGAAACATGGTGGGGGGAGGTAGTGGAGCCTCCACACCAAACTGAGAGAAGGCTGGCTGGGCAGCGGTGGAGGTGCTGCATTTCATCAGCACAGGGCGTGCTCCTGGCAGGGTTCAAGCTGGAAAGTGAGCCTGACCTAGAGAGAGCAGCGCTTTCCTCCACTTGGGAAGGAGAGACCCCAGCCTGCTCTTAGTTTGGGGGGGGGGTGTCCAAATGCCACAGCCTGCATTCCTCCATCTTGCCTGGGGGGAATAGGGGTGGCATCTGCATGTTGGGGTGTATGTGTGTGAGCAGCCCCCATCTACTTTGGGGTGAGTTGTAATCTTGCTCTGTGTGGCTGCAATCGTATCCACCACTTTTCTGGGAGTAAGCCCCATTGACTCAAATGGGACTTACTTCTGAGTAGACCTGCATAGGCTTGGGGTCTGTGCCAGCTTAACCAAGGATCTTTTTAACTTTTCTCTTTTTCCTCCCCCTTCAAAAAAGAAAAAAAAAGCCGCTCTTGATGAGTCAAGCTTTGTCTCCAAAAATTGATTAAAAAATAAAAATACCCATTTCTTTTCAGCCACCCCCCTTTTTCCCCTTGCCTCCTTTGGGGGGGGGGGGATACTTCCCACATTGGCTGCTATTATAAGACAAAAGGCACAATCCTAGCTAGGTCTACTCAGAAGTAAGTCCTATTGTGTTCAATGGGACTTACTCCCAGGAAAGTGAGGTTAGGATTGCAGCCAAATCTGGGTCTCATTTTCACATTAGTTTGCAATTAGCAGATACACACAAAACAAAGTCTTCCCCTCCCCTAGCAAATTCATCACTTATCTTCCCTCCCCCCCTTTCCAAAATCCTCCAGGTGTGCTGCTAACAAACAGGGCACAATCTTAACTACTTCTACTCAGAAGTAAGTCCTAATTTGTTCAATGGAGCTTACTCTCAGGTAAGTGGTTAGGATTGTAGCCTCAGAGTGCTGGCAGCTGTTTTTTTTTTGTTTTATTTCTAGTGTATAATTATAACACCTTCATCCCCATTTTGGGGGTAACTGAGGTGTGGTGATGTAATGGGGAGCCATGGCTAATGGCCACAAGAATCAGTGGAGCCTTGAGCCAGAAAAGCTTGAGAACCATTGGCTTAGTGCATGAAACATCTCCATCTGAAGCTCACTGGAATTACTCAGTGGCCTGGTTCACATCATGGTTTGTTTGTTCTAACTGTGGTTTGTTTGATTGGGCTTCCTGGGGCTTCCTACTAACTGTTTGAAGTTAATAACTGAGCTCAGTTTGAAGATGACTCACTAATCACAGTTAGTCCAGATAATAGTTTTGCATGACATCCAAATCGAGGATCCTAGTCTGGTCGTGGCTTTTTTCAAAGCCCAGTTCTCACAGCAGTTTAGATGCAATAGGCTGCTAGTTTCTCTATCTCCAAGCAGTTCTGTCCCTTTTATCTGCCTAGCAAATGTTAGTTTAATTGATCCACAATTGGAAAGTCAGCGGGGAACCTGATCCTGAATGAAGTGTGACTGTCAAATGGTGCATTTGATGAAAGAAAGAAAAAAAGCTTGCCGAGTTAAAAAAACAAAAAAGGGAAAGGAAACTAAGTAAGGAAGCAAACACACATTTAATGTCACATCTGTTTTGACTCCCATGTTAAGCTAAAAGCAGGATTTTCTTTTCCATTTATTTATTCTTAAAATGTCTCTTACTTTTTAGGGTACTTGCTATACTATACTGCACAATACCATACCACATGATATATAATTCAGTTTGCAAAATAATATTGTTACACAGATTTCAACCAGAATGGTAATGAAATTAAGTAAAAGAATACACCACTACAAAGATGTGTTGCTATTTTCCTTTGATACAGAAGTTTATTTAGAAGAATGGGGCATTAGCTTGTTGTCTTATTTTTTAAAAGGGCTGAACAACTATTTACTTCTGAACACTACTAGTCCTAAGAATTGTAAAATGTAGTTATGACAAAGGAAAACAAAATGTTGATTGGTGATTCTAATGTAATTTTTATCTCCAATATTTATGCATCATAGTGATTGACTGTGGTCATCCTGGCATTCCCCCAAATGCGATTATGTCTGGAGAGAAATATACATTTGGATCCACTGTTCGTTATTCCTGTACAGGAAGACGGTCCTTGATAGGCCAGTCCTCTCGAACATGTCAGCTAAATGGACACTGGAGTGGATCTATGCCTCATTGCTCAGGTACCACACTTGAAGTATGTTGAATGTGCTTTTGGAACTAATTTTGAGCTTGTTTTAGTTTCAGCTGGAACTTGTTTGCCTTTCAGGTCAGGAACTGAAAACTAAACATTTTTCAGAAGTTTGGCTACAACCTCAGCTAAGTTACGCTTCAAGGAATGCCAAGTGGGAAACTGAAATCTCTGATCACATTTAGAGTGAAGGATAAATGCTTAGTGAGATAGGATTAGTGGCCAGTTGGTGATGAATATTTATGTTATGCTGTTTACATATTCCTGAGAAGGGTGTTGAATTCCATATGGAGTGCTTCTGCATCATTATTTCTTTATCTTGATTTGGTTTTGTTTAATATTCAGGAAGACTGATTGATACCCCTACCCAGTATAGATGTAAAGTCTGTCATGTATTCATTCGTGGTAAAATAACAGGTATACTACTTGTTTTAAAAATAGCATCTGTGGCAGAAGGGCTTCCAACAGCATTCTGAAGATATTTCTGCAATAATGTATATGGCACAAAACTCATATTAAAAAATTAATATTATGGGCTTTACAGCCCAAAGTTGAGCTTCCCAGCACCAGCTGGAGCAGTGGTGCCAAAACAGCTACTGCTATATCCAGCAGGCACCAGGATACAGCCAGAAGGGACTCTTGTCTCCTTCACCCAGGGAAAGCCCCAAGCCCAACAATGAGGCTTCTCAAGTCTTTGCTGGCTATTTTGCCGGGACTCTGTGTTGGGCCTTTTGACCCAACATGGATTTCAGGATCTGGTGGAGCAGAGCTCCACTGGCTCTACCCCTTCTCACCCCTGGTTCCTCCCCCGCCCTTGTTCACACCTCCAGTGGCAGGGCGTCCTCCTTCTGCGGACGCTGGGTGTGGCATCTGAGTATGAAGGTGAATCATACTATTATGCAGGTAATAGCAGCCTAGCTGGACCAGGATAAGGCTCAACAGGGACAAGGAGCAGATTTACAGCACAATCCTGTGCATGTCTACTCAGAAGTAAGCCCCACTGAGTTCAGTGAGACTTACTCCCAGGTAAGTGTGTACAGGATTGTAACCTTAACCACAATCTAAATGGGGGGGGTCTGAATATATTAACTTCTTCTGCATTTGTGACTAAGAGGTATTAAGTTCTAGGGGGAAATGTAAAGTGCTGCAAAGAGATGCATCATGTCATGTACACATTACAGAAGAGGTGCAGTGCAGTCACCAGGGTTCTTTACAATAAAAATATTCTCCCTGAGATAGTCTGTGGAATGACTACAATGAAGGAGACTCCATTTTCTGAATGAATGAAGATAACAATGGAATAAAAGCAAATTAGCAGCCAAATCCTACAAAAATCACTGGTGTGGTTTCCACTGCATCCCATGAGGGATTTTCAGCTGCTGGAGGTCTCCTTGGGGTAAGCCCAAATATGTGTTGCTCTGTGCAGGTGGATCAAGTCCGGGAAGAAGGCTTGGCATGTGCCACCACCGCTAAACCCACCCACCTCCAAAGCCTGATCTGTCCATCCCAGCCCCATCTCCTCCCAGTTCTGACCACCCACATTCTTTTCCACCCCCTCTCCACTCTCCCCCTCCTCCGTTCAACCCCCTGTGCTGGGCTTACCTGCTCCAGCAGACCTCCTGACATCTGCCAATGTATGCAGAAAGGCTCCAGCCTTCCTGCTATGCAATAGGTGCTTGTGCTGTTGCGAAGCATTTTATGGCTGCTTTGTGCAGCTTGCACCAACAGACTGGGTGTTTGGCTGGTGCTAGTCTCTAGAAGGACTGGGCCATAAATGAATAGACAACTGAAGCAAAAAAAAAAATGAGAATGCAAACATAAGACAAGCTAGAGTCTGATCCACTTTTGGAAAGCTATTTAAAGATTCTGTCATAGCAAAAAGCAGTGTCTGTGGTCTGTTTCTCTCACTTTACAGAGTAAAGAGATAAGAGACAGTATTTTCTGATTAGCTGAGTCTGACCTTGATCAATATCAGTAATATTTGATGTACTAAACACTGCCACGTGTGTTATTTTTATTTTAAATCATGTTCCACTTACATTCCCAAGTCACAGAAAAATTAATGTAATTGTCATTCTGTATGTAATTCAGGTTTTAGCTGGAATGTTTTGTAGAGCTACTCTGCCTGGGGCAATCACTTTTATTGTGCTGCTGCTGCTGCTGGTGCTGCTGCTGCTGCTGCTGCTGCTGCTACTACTACTACTACTACTACTACTACTAATAATAATAATAATAATAATAATAATATAGGTTTTATGCAATTGAAAAGCATCAGATATGCCTTCTTCGTGACATTCTATCTTCACAAGTTTTGATCTACAGCATGATCATAAAAAGGCACACATAAATATTTTCATTAAAAAATGACAAGCAGATTATACCTACTTTAACTGCTTTTATAGAGTACAATGAGAGATTACTACTTCAGAGACAGCAACCTTTCTGGTTTATACATGCAGGCCTCTTTCCGACTCTGTTACTAGCCCAGGTTGTCTGTGCAATAGCTCCAAGGCAATCAACACTACTGTAATGACAGAAAATTTCCTCCTCCCTTCATAGCAAGAACTGTGAGAAGAGCCTTGCTTAAAAAGCTGTTCTTTGGTGCTGGTAGAGAAGGCCAAGAGTATTCAGGAAAAGTATCTGAAAAAGGTGCCGCAACATACCTGGTCACTGAACTTCAAGAGGCGGACAGCCCAATCCTGAACTGCCCGGTGTGCGGGGCTCCTGCGGCGCCAAAATGGTGACTGTGGCATCCTGAGCATGCCAGGCAGCCACCAGCTCCTCGGGGGGAAGGGGGTATTCATCCCCCTCCCCCAGCTTTGGAAAAGAGCCCCACAATGGGGCTGCTCGATTCTGTGGTGGCTCTTTAGCCGGTGCAGAATCAAGGAGTCCTGTGTTGGGCCGCATGGACTGATTTCATTGTTCTGAGCTTAAGGAATGCAGCTGGCAATAGTCAAATTTTCTGTTTAGACGCACTTTTAAAAAAGCATTGTATACAATCCACTTGAAAATTTATGGGATGCTAAACATTCCAGGTTAAGAAACTATTGCAAGAAAAATGCACAATCTGTGTTTTTAAATCTTACATGTTTCTGTCTGCATTGGTTACAGAATTGTTACTTATCTTCTATTGTTGCATTATTTATAGATGCTTACTTACTTGTGTTTTGGATCAGTTTCAGTTCCCATATTATCTTTATAAAACAACAGTGTAATCTAGCACATTGTTTATTCTTCATGAAAATAATCTTTGTACCAAAAAATCTAGGTGACGCTGCAGGATCTTGCGGGGATCCAGGAATCCCAGGTCATGGTTCTAGAGGAGAAAGCAATTTTCGAATTAAAAGTGTTGTGCAATTCTCTTGTGAACTTGGCTATAACCTTCATGGAACAGAGGAAAGAACTTGTCTGGCAAACGGAAGTTGGACAGGAAGACAACCAGAATGTAAAGGTACAGGTCCAGCCTATTTATACACGGATTTTTTTATACACGGATTTGACTCAACACGAATGGCCCCTGAAAATGAGAAAGAATGTGCTGATCCCTGGAGAAGCGGAAAAATGCATCCCTTTAAAATCAGTTTTAAAAACTGAACAGTCCTTTAACAACAGCCTCCTTAATGAGAGAGAGAGAGAGAGGGCAGCAGGCTAACAATCCATCAATCCTTCTCTCTCCTGCAGATCCCTTCCTTCCCCCAGCAGGTGAAATAAAGGTGATCATTTTGCATTGGTGAAGGGAGGGGCTGAGTGAAGTGCTGATGGATTGTCTTCTTAATGACTCTTATCTTAGAATCAAAAGGTCAGCAAGGCTGTTTTTCAGTCACTGGAGCAAAGAAACTTTGTTCTTTAAATTGATTTGCTATAGTGCATTTTTTTTATCCACTTGAGTGCTTGGAAAGGAACCCACGAATAATTAGTCTCAACCTGTAATTGACTATTTATAAGATTTTCATCCCACCTTTAAAAAAAATGCTCAAGGTAGCTAACAATATACATTGGACTCTCGGTATCCATGGGGGATCCATTCTCAGAAAACTCCTCAGATACCGAATTTGGATAATTAAATCTGCAGGGAGGCCCACACCAGCAACAGAAAGTGCCTCTCTGAAGTGTCTTGGAGGCTGTGCGCGACCTCCCTGCCCCTCAGAACACCTCCCGGAAGTGCTATAGGAAGGCACTTCCAGTTGTGTCCGGGAGGTCCTTCAAGCCCTCCAGATGTGGGCTTGGCACCCATGTTGAATCAAATTTGTGGGTGCTGACCCCATGGATAAGGAGGGCCCACTGTAGTACAATAAAGAGACATACAAAACCCAATAAAACAACAGTAAAAAATACAATTAAATTACTCCAATAAACTAATCTAATCAAAATGCTATAACACACAAGCACATTCATGTGCTGTTGGCATAACTCAAATGACTGAATCAAAAAGTATGATCAGTGATAACTGCTGGGCAGCCGAATTCTAACCTGCACTGGAACGGGGAGGCCAGCTGGCTTGCCCAGTATGGGGTTGGGGCCAGTTGAGGCTCAGCCCAGGGCAAGCGGAATTCCTTAACCTTACCCTGGGTAACACTGCAGCAGCCCCAATGGGACTACTTAGATCTGTGCCACCTCAGGAGGTGGTGCAGATCAGAGCAGCCTAAAGCTGCTCTGGGCTGCCCAGGGCTGGGTTAGAATCCAGCACAAGTGCTGGATTCTGGCCCCACCCCCCGCTCACCTGTGGCCCGCCCACGGGGTTGCCTACCCCAGAACGCCGCCTACGCCCCCTTCCCCCCCCCCCCGACACCTGCACAGGCCTGACTCGGCCAGCGTGGGCTTACCTTTTTCACCCTCTTGTGGGGCTTGGCTCTCTCCATGCTTGACTCCCTCCTCGGTGGCAGAAGCGTGCCTTATGGCACAGTTGCAATGCCTCTGGGCTGGCTCAAGGGACTTGCGCTGGCCCATCTTCCTTTCAGGATTGCGCCTTAGTCTGAAATATTTATACCGGCACAGCAATAAGTTGTTGCTAAAAACAATTGGTTTATGCCTAGGTTGTAATCTGGTTTGAAGTTCACATGAGCAAAAAGAAAAGGCCCTTAACCTCAGATAACCTGAAAATATTGAACTGCAAGAAAGAAAACAAATGAAAGAAAAGATGTTTAGTGATATAAAATGTCATGCTGGGCACTGAACTTGGAAATTTTCAAACTGGCTGTGATCTTATAAAATAAAATTATTCTAAGAACATAAGCAGAGGAGAAAAAAACAGAGAGATGCATGTATTTTATTATTTGTCTGACTAAATAAGAACCAAGGCTGAATCACTTGAATGGGCTCATTAAATAAAATGGAACTATTTACATGTGGGAAGGAGTTGCCACTGTTTTTAATATAATGCACAGTAGTCTTTGATAACCTTCTGATGTGGCCAGAGGTTGAAATGATGAATAAAGACCATTCAGGATCAGTTATTTTAGAGATCATAATCTACAGCAGCACTGAATGTAATAATTAGAGTAATTAAAATTAAACTATTTGTTTTCCCCAACATTATATAAATGCATCTTTCTGGTCTGGTTTCACTTCAGAGTTCCTTCTCAGGTTATGTAGGAACTAGACTGCCAGCATTTCATCTAAAGCTTAATTTGAAACACAGTTGGGAGGTCGTCTTCAGATGAAGCATGCCTGGAATACCAAGGAACATGAAGAGTTTCAGTAGGATGACGTTTTTTAGGATGGGACTGTAGGTTTTCACCAGATTCCACCTAAAACATAAGCAAAGCAAATGAAAAAGTTCGTGCTTAGCTGAAACTCTGGAGGACTTAAGTGAGAAGCCTTGAGGACTTGACAGTGAAATATTGGGAATATCATTAGGAACTTTTAGTAGGGTTTCTAGATTTTAACATTGCTTATGTCCTTGTCCTGATGTTTTGCAATTCTATATTTGACTTTCTAGCTGTGCAGTGCGGTAACCCTGGAACAACAGCCAATGGGAAGGTATTTCGGATAGACGGCACAACGTTTTCTAGTTCAGTCATTTATTCCTGCTTGGAAGGCTACATCCTGTCTGGACCTTCTGTGAGACAGTGTACTGCCAATGGAACATGGTCTGGCTCCTTACCAAATTGCACAAGTATGTGTTTATGTAGAAACATTCTTTCTAAACATTTACTCATTGCACTGTAAAAAAATGAAAATTTTCCCTGTGCAGCACAATCCTATGCATATTTATTTAAAAGTAGTCTTATTGATTCAACAGTGCTTACTCCCATGTAAGAATGCATAATAATCATTTGCACTCTTAACAGCCCAATTCTATCCGCCGTTAGAACGCATGTTCTGCTAGAGTAAACAGCTTTATGGCTGCTGCAAACAAGACTAGGCCAGTGCGCAGGGCCTGGCCACTGTCACAAGTAGCAAGCAACTGGATTCACACACAGATGGATGCTAGGCATCTGTCAGTGCAGGTAAACCAGCACAAGGGGTTGGATGGGTAGGGGGCTGAATGAACCTGGCGCAGGTCTGCAACCCATAGTGGCTGCTGGGGGAATCGAGGAAACTAAGGAGGCCTCCAGTGGCTAACCCCCCCCCCAAGTGGGATACAACAGTAGCCACCACTGCATTGTCAAGTGTGAAGTTAGTCAGGATTGGGCCGCTTATCTACAATCCTGTGCGGTCAGGAGGATTGATTTTGAGTTGAACAAATTGAAATGTTAGTCATTTTAGGCACATTTCAGTTGCTGTTCTATTGACATTCCAAATGGCTGCATTCTGTATTCATTTCCTCTGTGCCTTCAGGGCTTTTTGCTTGTTTTCAAATCATTTTCTTCTTATATTATCTATTAATTTATTGCTCCTAACTGTAATCTTTGCATCTTTTTGGATAACCACACAAACTATTCATGTTATATAAAAAGAGATCTGGAAATTTGATGCTTGGAAGAATTTTCCCCCTCCTATTTTTGGCATACTATTTTCACAGTGTAGGTATAATGCAAATATTAAACTTGATCATTAGATCTTCTCTAAAGATCCTTCTCTAAAGTTCAAAGTGGTACTCATGCCACTAGAGCCCTCTGGGGACAGAACTGCAAAAAGGAAGTCTGTGCAGCAGAAGTTAAAAAATGAAGAAAGTTAGAAATGGCATAAGCCTTGAGTAGTCATTTGCTGCATCTAAGAACAATTAACAGTTAGAATTCCATTTCTAGATACTGAATTAGCATCAACTAAAGCTAGGTTTCCAGATCAGCTTATTGATTTCGGTTGAATTAAATGATTGTTTAATATATTTAAAAAGAAAAAAAGAAAAACTAGTTTCATTGTATAGCATTATAAAAGGGATAATATGTGATGTTGCAATTACAGTAATGTATAATGTGTGACATAATTTCTGTATTGTTATATTTTTCTGATCTTTGCTTTTTTCCTGATGTTTGCTTTATTTACAAATATATAAGCATAGTGGATGCAAACAAATACTTCTTCAACAGCTGGAGAGATTTTCAGCTACCAGGAGACCATCTCCTGTCATTATTCCCTTTGATGGAACATCAGCCAAGCATCCTAGAATATTAGCAACGATCTGCTTTACAAAAGCATCTGCCACTGGTTCTTCCTAAGAAAGGCTTGTCTTTCATGACAGTTGGCTTAAAAGTTTCATGACTCCAAGTTGACTAAGGAGACAAATTATACCAGTCGAGAAAAAAGTTTAGAAGTGGACAAGATATGTCCAAGATATTTCAAAGCCATTTCCATCATCAGTATATGTATTTTTATTCAGCCCCCCAAACAATCCCTTTCTTCAAGTTTCCCTTCAGACCAAGGATGTGGGTGGGGTCCTTCCTATCTCTACCTGGAGAGACCAAGAATTGAACCTGGGACTTTCTACAGATGTGCGCTACCACTGAGCTACCCTAAACAAAAAGACACAGCATGCTAGGCAAGAATCAAACACGGGCATGTTATTTATTGCACCGTTGGCCCCGTGTTACTGCCCAAAACCAAGTTTTCTTCCCAGGTTTTCCATACTGATCACCAAGCAAGGGCTGCATGAATACTTGTGCAAATCTTTCTCTTTTCCAGTTCTTGCACCGGTACATATTTTTGCACTAGCATTGCTTTTGTGATTGGGCATGGGGTTAAAGGATGAGTTAAAAGCCATGTGGAGGTGTCCCCTTTTGGGGTTTCAGAGCAGCCCCCAGAGTCCTTGCATCCCTCCTAGGACCTTTGAGGAAGTGAAGCCCAATTGCTGTCAGTGATTTTTGGCATCATCTCCCCCCCCCCCTTAGAAACTTTGTGGGAAGGGGTTCTAGCCACCTTTTTTCTCCTCCACTAGCTGCCTTACTCAGCATCACTGTGTGCCCTACCATGTACCCTTGCTGAAACTATCTGGCCAATCTCTCTCTGCCCTGGCCTCTAACCTACTGTGCTCCTTATCAGCCAGTCTCAGGGTCTTTGGGTCCTATCATGCTAAGGATTCACCCTCCTCTTCCACTTCTTTCCTTTCTTCAGCATACCCTGCTGTAACTGCCTTGGCCACTGAGAAGTTGGCCAGGCTCCATTCAAACCACAGCTTCCATCAGAAGGGTCAGCAGCATCACTAGACACTGTCCTGAGCCTTGCAGAAGAGCTCCAGGTTGGGTGACCTTGCTGTGCAGAGTGAGCTCATTCCCCGATAAGCCATTACAGCACACAATACTTGGGATATGTGTATAGACGCCTGTCAAACATGGTTTCACATAAGTATTGGCACATAAGGTACCTGTTGCCTGACACATTCATATACATGGTGCATGGCTCAGTCTTGTGTTGTTTTGCCTGGGATGATGCCAATACAGCATCGGTTCCCACAGGCCTCTAAGGGAAATGTCAAGTTTTGGCTCATTAGAACTTTGCTGTCTGGCTTCAAAGAATCTTTGCTCCACCTGGTAAGAAAATTCATACCTGTAATCAAGGTGACAACCTAGGAGTCTCCTGACTTCAAGGTACACAAGACCAGTAGAGGTCACAAAAGAGTGCCTTTAACCTTGCCTTCCCTCAACAACTAAGCTGGTCAAACTTCATTGCAAATGCAGTCATGTGTTACTTGAGACAGGTCTGTGAAGTGATCATGGATTCCTGTGTTGTACCCTCCTCAGGGTGCAAAACAATAGAAGGCAATGATCTCCAACTATCAAAGGCCATCAAAAGAGCAGTGCTTGATGAGTTCACCCTACAGTAGTCTCTATTTTGTCCTGTGATTATTTATTTAAAAAAAAAAAAAAGGCCAAATCCCTCTTCGTGTTACTGTCTACCCATGTGCCTGTGGTGTTTCTGCCACTGCTTGTGGATTGTTCAGTGAAGCTCTGATGTAGCATCAAGCACCTCCACTGCCTCTGCGACCAAAGAACTGCTACATCAGCCAACACTCAACATAGCTATCCAACCACTTTCCTCTCTTTCCAGCCTTTTTCCTTCTTTCCCTCACCCTTTCCCTCAGCACTACCTCAGACATCAGCCTGCTCAACCACTTTCCAGGAAGCTTTCTCCTGAGAAAGCAATTCTAGCTCTCTTGCCTTCCTTCCTTCACTGAAACTAGCTATGGTTATTGCCTAGCTCTCCTGCCTAAAGGCCATCTCTCCCTTTTTTCCTAATTTTGAGATCACTGTGCCCTGGCAAACTATCCCTATGATCCTTGCAACAATGCAAGCCTCATCTCAGCAGGTTACCTTGGCCTTTGGCACCCTTCACCTTTTGCCCCCAAGCCCCACTAACATCTATGTCTCTTGTGGAGTCAAATTGACAACACATGATCTGCTTGTTTCCCTTTATCCTTTGGTCTTGTGTGAGTACCGTGAGTGAGATCTGGAGTCCAGGACTCCTTGGTCTGTCTTTTATGGTTTAAAGGAGGAGACTCAGATCTTGGTCCCAGACCTCCAACTTGTGGTTCCCCTTAACACTTTAATCTATCAAGGCCTCTGAGAACAAGGAGAATCATCACTTTGATTATTATTTCTGAGGCTTGGGACACCTGTTGTGAGAAATGAGGTGGTATGAAAGATGAATTTCTCTGCTGCAAGAAAGTACTCCTTGCTTACAGCCCTGGATCAAGCTGCAGGGAACACAGACCCAAGCCATGATCTTGCACCATGTCTGAAACCTTGGTGCTTTTGCACTCCTTTTTGCATTCCTAGAAACTACTGATGCCTAGAGCTCAGTTGTGTGGATGAGTGTGTTAAATGAGTGCAGGCCCAATCCTATCCAACTTTTCAGCTCAGGTGTAGCCAAAATGCAGCCCTGTGGTATGGTAACACATGTTCCCATACCTTGAGAAGGTCCCAGTGACTACTACTCCACCACAGGATGCAGCACTCAACCCACTGGCAAAACTGCACCAGCACTGGAGAATTGGATCGGACTGGGCCCTGCATTTCATTATCTTTTTGATTCTCTTTCTTGGTTATTGTACTTTTATCCTCATAATAAAGCTATATTGGTTGCACCTATATCCTTTTCCATCTTCTCCTGTCATGCCAGTACATTAAGTGTGCAGTCCCTGACTCAGATCTCTGTGCACACAGTCAGTCTCCCCCATGCACGCTTGTTACACATATCTTTGAGCACACCTGATAAAAAGCTTTCATTGCCAAATTCAAAGCATTTGGTGGGAAATCATTCTGATAACAGAAATGTACACTGAGGGGCAACTCTCACTATGGAGGAACTTATAATAATAATATAACAACTGGTATTTATATACCACCTTTCTGGCCATTGGATTACTCCTTTGGCTTTATTCAAGGCAGTTTACACAGGCAGGCTTTCTCTAAATCCCCGAGGGGTTTTTTACAATCGCAAATAAGTTGTATCTTTCAAGAACAATCTACAGTCCAGGTGGCTCTCTCATGGTCTGCTGAAATGTTCTGGCCGCATGCTGTCTCCTATCACAGACTGCTCCTTTCCCTCTCAGGGAAAGAGCTAGAGCTGGCTTCTTTTGGCTCCCACCCAAAAGGGCTTGGCTTGATTTGGCTTGTCAGTTCTCAAGGTCTTGCTGCTCATGGAGCTTATACTGCTCAAGGACATTATTTCCAAAGACTAACCATCTTAAATTTCATGTTTTTTCAGCACTGTGTTAATAATGTGCTGTATTTTGTACCATGCATTAGAATCAGCCATCTGTTCTTTATATAAAGCTGCATGATCAGTACAATAATACATTTATAGGAATTATAGATTTAGGGCACAATCCTAACCCCTTATGTCAGTGCTTTCCAACACTGGCATAGCGGTGCCAATGGGACATGTGCTGCATCCTGCAGTTGGGTTTCACTGACAGAGGTCTCCTCAAAGTAAGGGAATGTTTGTTCCCTTACCTCAGAACTGCATTGCCCTTATGTCAGCACTGGAAAGCACTGACATAAGTGGTTAGGATTATGCCCTTAGTCACTGCAAAGCAGTCAGCATACAGATTGAAGTTTGTCATTCTTTTAGCCAATGTCTATGCTGGCCTTCTGACATTAGAGGCAAATACACTTCTCACATTTATGCTAAAACTGATTAATTTTAACACATGTTCTTTTTATCCTTCAGAATGATGCAGTGGCATTGATGTTTTCCCATCTGTTGTCAACTTTTTCCCCCACAGTAATAAGTTGTGGGGATCCAGGTGTGCCAGCCAATGGCCTGAGATATGGTGATGATTACGTTGTTGGACAAAATGTGACCTATATGTGCCAACCTGGGTACACCATGGAATCCAACAGCTCCAAAATTCGTACTTGCACTACTAATGGCACATGGAGCGGGATGCTTCCTACATGTAAAGGTAGTGTTTAAATATGTAACATTTGTATTACGGTCTCACTAACCATGTGTTTTGAGATAGCATGCTTATACAGCAGCAGTTCCCAAACATTCTGGGAGTTTGGGAGCAGCAGTAAGTCTTTGCAGGGGAGGGGGGAATGCAGCGACGTGATCCCCAGGATTGTGCTGTTGCCAGGGGCAGCAGGGGGCTTCATTTTACTCACCAGCAGCAGCCTCCCAGGGGTGTGGGGAGCCTCAAGGAAGGCTTCCCAGGGGTACCCAAGCCTCGGAAAATCTTCCGCGGGGCTAAACCTTCTGCAGGGCTCCCGACACCCCTGGGAGGCTACTGCTGAAGGTGGTGAGTAAAACAAAGCCCCTGTCGCTCATGGCAGCAGCGTGATCCTGAGGCACATGTCACTGCATTCCCCTCTCCCTGCCTCAAAGGGGCAAAAACAGAGCTCCTCAAGCTGGGGTATCACAGTGCCCCCCTTTGAGAACCTCTGTTATAGACTGTACTGTTCATGTATTGTGGCCTGCTTGAGAAGACCTCATTTTGGTAACTCCAGGCATGCATGAAAGCATGAGGTTGATAGAGTTTCTTGTGCATAGCTCTACATGGCTAGTGGGTAGGAATGAAGGCATTTCAATCCTATGTAGATCAATGCTGGAATCATGGTTTCCAATAGTGTGAAAGTACTGCTGAAGTGTGTGTAATGCTTTATGGATGGTTCCATACTCTCCCTCTTAGGAAGAGAGGCAAGTGTTTTTGTCTCATCATTGCCTCTGAACCCTTGGGGGTCTAGAAATGTTTGGAGTCAACTTTAGGCTGCAGTACACCTCTGCCTCTCCCCCCCCCATCTTTCTGCCTTCTCATTTTTCCCATATTTTAGACATGAAATGCAGAGTTTGAGCACATTTTACAGGTAGCCTTGGAATATGCTAGAATTCTGTGTCTCGCTATGGAAGACTACGGCGTGAGACTCCCAGCAGCGGCAGGAGGCTCGGTGCAGAGGACAGAGTTGCAGCGCACGAAAATTATGCACTGGGAAAGCCCTCCTGTCTGCACTGATTCTCTTACTGCTATTTTTGGGCTCATGCTAGGCCTTGTAACCTGTAAGTAAGTGGCAGTGACATCACAACATGACATGTTCCGTGTCATTGCCATTTACTTCCAAGTTCTGAGGGTATTGCAAGGCCAGAAAGATTGGGAAGTGCTGGATTAGGCTATTTGTAGTATTATATTGTGTGATCAGTAAACATGTTTTATTTCCTTCACATTTTTTTTTAATTCTAACATCCAAGGGCATCATCACCATGTCATTTCACTTGTTTTCTCTGCTTCTTTAAGTAGAACTAAGCAAGTCTTTTGTGAGTACCTGCCCTCTAATTGTAGAATGACCAGCAGATAAAACTGGATCATTATGAGTTCAGCTTTGTTCATCCAGACCTTTCATTCTCTATTCACTTGCACAGTTTTCTGCTCATTCTGACATATACCTTCCCACACTCATTAGTAACTCCTGCTTGATTGCTGCTAAGTTCTGTCAGGCTCTCTTAACTCATTATTGTCTGCTTGTTTGCTCATATAATCATTGTCAAGTTACTTCATGCATTACTTCTTCAGAGAAGTACACTTAAGATGTCTTAGTGCTTATCAAAAATGTATGTATCATATAGGTATACCTGTAGGAACCTGAGAGTAGCTCTTGCTTCTATCTAACTCCCTTGAACAATTTCATTTGAACAGATAGAACATATGTACTAGGGAGGAGTATAACAACATGCTTTGCCCCAGGTCTGCAAGTGATGTTTCCAATATCACATGCAAGCCTATTTTAGTATGGACCTCTCCAACCAGGATCCCTGCCTTTATCAGAAATCTACATAATGGCCTTTAGTCTCTCATTCTTTCTTCATCCCTCATATCTTTTCCTTTATGTCATTTCACATTCATTCTATCTCTTTTTTCTTTCCCTTGACTTTTTGTTTTCCCACCCACAATATACAAAGCAAGTGTTATTCCCCTGTTAGCAGCACTGCTTTCCATATCACTGTCATTTCTTTTAATCAGCCTGGCACCAGAATCCTTTTGTCTAAAGGGCAGAAGATAATTTAAAAATTGTATCTTCAGCTTCAACATAGGATTGCCTGAAACAGAATTCCTAATCATTCTTTTTTTTTCTCGCAACAGTGATCCACCCATAGTATTTTGCCCAAATTTAGACTTGCTTGGTGATAACACCTTGAAGCTTCTTGAGTCTACCCTCCCCCTCACATCTATCTTAAGAGACCAGAAAACATTAATCTGCAATTAGACATCATTATTCCCATCTACTACTCTTTGAGTATTCATATACTATGAACTGCATGTATCTACCTATCAAGCCCATACCTTTGTACATAATTCATCCAGAAACATAAATCCAGAACCATTTTCCCTGAGTATTTAAGTAATTCATTCATAGTTTACATTCTTATACCTTCAGAAAGAGACGCTCCTTGCAAGTGAGAATGGAAAGAACTCATTCAGCAGTTATTTAATGTACCTTGCCCATATTTATTGGGTTTTATAAAAATTAAAGGCAAAATCATAAGTAAAAGTAAATAAAAATTCATGCCAAATGAGTAAAGTTGTGTTGGCGAGTGAGATTTTATGTTCTGGGCAGCAATTTTATTTCTCCTGCTGGCAGGTTACATTTCAGTATGCATGGCACATAGTAGATGTGAAGAAAGAGTACATGGTATCTCATGGCAGCAGCAGCATGGATACATGGTTATCCCAGTGATTCTGCATAAAATGATACCATCCTCCCGAAATGTTAAATTAGCACATACGGTTCTCCTCGTAACTATAGACTCTGGGGACATTTGCAGCTGCTGTGCCTAATGACTGTAATGTTGTTGCAGCTGTTACCTGTCCAACTCCACCCCAGATCTCTAATGGAAGACAGGAAGGAACAAATTTTGACTGGGGATTTAGTATTAGCTATGTCTGCTCGCCTGGTTATGAACTATCTTTCCCTGCTGTTTTGACCTGTGTTGGGAATGGAACATGGAGTGGCGAAGTACCTCAGTGCTTACGTGAGTAATTCTTTGATGTTTACATTTTATGCTGACAGCTGATTCCATTAAATGACCACTTTCAGAAAAGACACATATAATGCATGCTTTGATAATGCACTAGAGGGCATGCATTCTAGACAATGGATTCTTCTCATATCTCTTCTATGCTTTGAAGTGGTGCAGACATCATGCTGGGGGGTCTTTTAACCATTGTTAGGGACTGATAAGCAGGTTGCAAGTCCATGCACTCCCTTCCTGACCCATCCTCTCTTTTGTTCTCAAGCACAAATTCTCCCCAGCCTTTCCCACAGGCTGTCCCCTTAATTAAGCTGCTCATTAGGAGTGACAAGTCCAGTTAGCATAACCTTGAATACTGTTCTAACAGGATTTGAAACTAGGGTCTGAAACTGAGATGCACAATCTGGTTAAAAGTAGAGATGTGCAGAGGGAAGAGAAACCTGGCTAGCATTAACCTCTGTGAATATCCATGCGGATATAAATGCAGGTAAGCCCAGCGTGGGAAGTGTGGGAGAAATTTGGGCTAAAGAGGAACTGAACAATTTCACAGTTTGCTCCTAACCTCTGCACCTCACTTAGAACATCACCAACATCATACCTATAGTAGCATTGGAAGAGTGATGCTGTTTAATCTGGATTCTGTGCACCCTGGAAGAGCTAATGCATAGGCCCATGCTGTACCCTAAAATAGGATGAAACAAAAAACTGTTGGTGTTAATCAGTGGCAATCCTGGCCCCGGTAGTGGCCGGGGCCAAGACTACAGGCTGCTGCCCCTAGTTGCTGCCCCCCCCAACTGAGCTGCCACCACTTGCCTCCCTTCTGGAGGCCTTGTAAAGGCCGGGGGGGGGGGCAAATATCACTTCCAGTTTCACGGAGGAAAGTGATGTTTTCACTTTCACCTGGCCCTTTCACTTTCACCTGGCCCTCAGAAGGCCTTAAAAATGTCACTACTGGTTTTCTCTGTGGAACTGGAAGTGAACGTTTTTGCCCTCTGAGGCCACAGAACACCTGTGGGCGAAACGGCCTATGTGGTGCAATGGGAGCATGCCACAGGGTGGGGGGAGATGGTGGCGTGACACTGCTGCCCCCAGCCTGGCGCCTGGGGTATTTGTCCCCCTTCCCCCCCGGGTACACTACTGGGGTTAATGTTTGAGTAAGCGGTTAATTTTCCATCTGATAAGGCTGCTGTGGACCAGTTATTACCAGGTTTGTCTCACATTTTATGCAGCTGAAGCAAGTTTGTCTAATATGACAAAATGCCACCAGAAGCGAGTTCAAACTTGCACTCTTTACTCAGTCCAAACTCTTTCTGACATCAGTAATGACTTTGCCTGCCAGGAGTACAGAAGAGACTCCAGGCTGTCTCTCTGACAATTGGACTTTTGTTCCAATATTATATTAAATTACCTGTTTTATACATAAATTTTTATTATAAAATTGCTGACATTGATGGATTTTGTGCTGCTGAAGATTTCATTACAATAACAAATGAATGCTGGCTTCTTAGGCTGAGGTTCATGTATAGATTTTTGTTTTCTTCTTTTAAAAAATTAATGTTTTTAAAAAGTGAATTCTCTGTGTCTGATTACCCGGGAAACGGAGCTTTATATGTATTTCACAGAAAAGGAACATCACAAACAATAGTGGAATATAGGAAAGTTGATGATTTTCTGACACTACTTGTTACACTTTTAGAATGATGTTCATCTCAACTCTATGCATGCCTACTTACATCATAAGCATATGCATGTCTACTCTGAAGTAAATCCCATTGTGTTTAATAGGGCTTACTCCCAGGAAAGTGTGAAACTATAGAATCCCAATGGGATTGAAAACTATAGAAAGATTGAAACTATAGAATCCCAATGGGTCTTATTCCCAAATATATAGGATTTCAGCCAACACCCCCAACCCAATTTATTCTGTAGTATTATGTTTATATCAAATGGGACCACTCTGAAGATTTTAGATTAGATTTTAGTCTTAAGGTATGATTCTCCAGCAAGTTTCTGCAGATAGTCCAGTGTCACTGCAATTTATAGGTTGGAGCTCTATGTGCAGTGAATGCATGCGTGTGAAGGACAGCCTAACACTGTAGTAAATGGGGAAGTCCTTGCACATGCACTACCTCCATATATAAATGGAATAACTTCCATAAGTGCAGAACCTCTACAACAGACTGCAAATCTACTTCTACTCTATATGTAGGGTTGCTTTGCATCTCTTACATTGCATTTAAAGCCTGTCTTTCTTCCCAGTCCTGCTGACTTTAATGTTTCCATGCTACAAACTCTTTCTTTATCTGCCTAGGTCAGGTTTAGGGCTGTCTTCATAGCTGTGATGTATGGTACTGTTTTATCAGCTTGTTAGCTCTCTTGCTTAACTTTATTTGGTTAAACATATGTAATTGTTTCTCAGAACCATATGTTGTTCTTTTGACTTGTCTAATTAGCACAAACAAAGATTATTGGTTTGAATTGGATCTGACATAATGGAGGCTGGGGCATCATGACACCCCAGTTTGAGAACCTCTGTCTTAGCGCTGGGCGATGTCCCAACCAGGGAAGCCCTATCTCTGCCTCCTTAAGGGGCGTGGCAATGGCAAAGGCAGCAATGTGATTGCCAAGATCATGCCACTGCCGGGGACAATTTTTTTAAAAAATAGTTACCAGTAGTAAGGCCTCCCGATGGGGATGAGTAGGGAGCCTGTGGATGCTTCTGCAGGGCTCCCCAAGCCTAAGAATATCTAAAAATACTGATCGCAACCCATTTCTGGTGCTAGTAGGTAAGGGGAAAAAAACCCTTTATCACTGGGAACGGCACAATCTTGGTGATCACATTGCTGTTTTCACCCCCACCCCCCGCAAAGACTTACAGCGGTTCCCAAACTGTTCACCTTAGGGTGTTCAATTCTTTCTGTTTTTTCAGTATTTATAATTGTTAACCTAGCTTTCTTTAATGAGGTCAGGGTGGCGATTCCATGGCTCCGCTGGCTGACTTCTGCAGCTCTCCAGGGAGCCACAGCTCACAGATTGAGAACCACTTCCTGGGAGAGAGAGAGAGACCCAAGGTTTCACAAGGAGCTTTACGACTGAGAGGGTATATACACCCAGCTATTGGTGGGCCTAGTTCCCCCTCCAGCCTTTTATATTATCTCATCTTGGGCGTCTTTGAAGTTCAAGGATCATTTCCTATTGCTTAAATAAAACACCAAATATTGCTGCCAGTTTTTAAAATCAGATTCACTACCATCTCTTCAGTCAAATGAGGACCAAATCCTATCCAACTTTCCAGCCCTGATGTAGCTGTGCCAATGGGGTTTGTGCTGCACCCTCTGGTGGGAGGGTAGTTACGGAGGCCTCCACAAGGTAAGGGAATATTTGTTCCCTTGCCTTAGAGTTGAATTGCAGCTGCACTGGTGCTGGAAGTTGGATAGGATTGGGTGGCATAAAACAGAAGCATTATTCATTATAACCATCATTTTATTGGGTACTTTGGAAAAAACACAAGGTATAAACTTATGTGCTAGCAAAAAAGACAATCCTAGAACTTTGCACCTGCTGCAAATAGTAACGTGTTGTTTTTTTCCTGTGTGCTTCTCCATTCTAGAGAAATGCCATTCCAGTGAATTGCCATGGTGTCTAGTTTCCATGGTTACCCATGCAGGCAGGGAATTACTAAACATCCAACAATAGTAGGTAGCTAGGGAAAGTCTGGAGAAAAATACTGATGAATGATGTCGTTCCCCACAAATTCTTCCTGTAAAGAGGGAAGCCACAACTCCCAGAATGTTCAAAATGTATTCATGTGACAAATGCTTGACAAGGTTTTCTTGAAAGTGTGGCTTTAAAAAAAAAAAAGTGAAATATAGACTTTGGAACTTTTGTGCCAGTAATTTTGCAGAGATCAGACAGAAGTGCATTAAGCAGTATCAGATACATGAACACACAAGTGTGTGTACATGCTACAATTCAGGCACTATAGAGAAGACAGAGTGCAGACTATAGAGAAGACTATAGAGAAGGACAGAGTACAGAAAATTCACAGCAGTTGTGCTTTCTATTCCATCTCCCTTTTATCACTGAATGGCCAGAGACACTCATTGTAAGCAACATCAACATATTTTGAATGTTTTCTTTGTATTTATTGTCTTTTTTTCTATAGCAAAGTTTTGTGGCGACCCAGGAGTTCCCGCACAAGGCAAAAGGGAAGGCAAGAGCTTCATTTATCAGTCTGAAGTCTCTTTCAGCTGTAACCTTCCATTTGTATTGGTTGGTTCTAGTACTCGGATATGCCAAGCGGATGGTACATGGAGCGGATCATCTCCTCGTTGCATTGGTATGATGGGATCTGTCCTATTTGCTGCATGCCTCTCCTTCCTCTGAACTTTCATTAACTATTTTCAGTGGGCACATTATGTCAACTCACACAGGAAGAGTCACAGAGCTCCCTTACCCACATTTGCTGGTCCTACCCAAACCATGGAATATGGGCAAGCTGTATCCTAACCCCCCCCCCTTCTGAGCAGCCCGGAATTAAACCAGGCTGCTCAGATTTGCACCAGCGATTTCACTGGTGCAGAGATGAATAGTCCCATTGAGATGGCTGCCACATTACAAGGGGTAATGTGGCATACCCTTGTACGCCACAGGCATGTGGCCTTTGTATGTAAGGCAAATACTTACAAAAGGCAAATACCCTTACTCTGAGTTGCATAGCCGCCACTTCCTCCCCTGCACTGTGTACAGTGCAAGCCATTCAGCCTGCCTGTTCCAGTGTAGGATAGGATTAGGCTGCCCAGCCCTTTATGCTATTCTTTTGTTGCATAACCCCTGCTAATTGGGTAAGAGGCACTTTTTCAAGTGGGTGCTCCTTTTTTTAGCAGGGGGAGAGTAACTGGCCCACCTCACCCCGTCTGTTCTTGTGGATGTCTGCTGGTATTCATTTGCATCTTTTAGATTGTGAGCCCTTTGGGACAGGGAGCCATTTAGTTATTTGATTTTTCTCTGTAAACCGCTTTGTGAACTTTCAGTTGAAAAGCGGTATATAAATACTGTTAATAAAATAATAATAATAAATAAATCAGATCTGAATTTGGGCACTTCTGTTGAAGCACTGACATGTCTGAAAATTGCATTAATTTCATTATAAGCAAATTCATAGTCTTAAATTTAACCAGTTTAAATATAGCGATTCTTTTCTGAATTTTCTCTTTGTCACAGAACCCACTCGCACAGCATGTGAAAACCCTGGAATTCCTCGTCATGGATCACAAAACAATACATTTGGCTATCAGGTAGTACTGATCAAGCTGAATTTATGTGGTACACTACAGCTATTTGGACTAATAATAATTAAAAAATTGTCATCATCACAAAATTTGTTTAGCAGCTGAAAACAAGGTGCTGTATCACTTACTATGGGTAACTGAAAATGGATTTATGTTTTTGAAAATGTGTTGAATAAAAATGTTGAATAAAATTTCAATTTAATTTTTAAAAACGGTCAGAAAATACTATTACTATGGCAATACCATAGATCAGGGGTGCCCAAACCCTGGCCCTGGGGCCACTTGTGGCCCTCAAGGCCTCTCAATGCAGCCCTCAGGGAGCCCCCAGTCTCCAATGAGCCTCTGGCCCTCCTGAGATTTGTTGGAGCCCACTCTGGCCTGACGCCTCAGCGTGAGGGCAACTGACCTCTTATGTGAGCTATGGGATGAGGGCTACTGCCACTGCTTGCTGTTTCATGTTTGTGATGCAGCAGCGGCAGCAAAGGAAAGGCCAGCCTTGCTTTGTGCAAGGCCTTTTATAGGCCTTGAGCTATCACAAGACCTTCATTCATTCATATAAGTTCATCTTTAATATATTCATTTATGTAAACTTATGTAAATTTATTCAAATTTAAAATGTAATTTAATTCTTTTTTCCCCCAGCCCCCAACACAGTGTCAGAGAGATGACGTGGCCCTCCTGCCAAAAACTTTGGACACCCCTGCCATAGATTACTGGAAAAGTGATCAGTTTTAACCGGATGCAGTCCACAAACATTAGGGAGTTAGTAATTTGGTTCCAAATCTGGAAAGCAGAAGAATATATACAATTTTATATACTGCTGGTGTGGTAGTGGTGTGAGGTCAGGAGCTACCTGATGACACCTGCAGAGTTATGCCTAAGCTTGCTGGCCCCTGGTCATTCTTGCTGGTGTAGCATGGTGGCTGAGTTGGGGAAGAAGGCCCGTCCCCAACTTTCCACGTACAGCCGAGGTGAGATGTTGCCCCCACAGTGCTAGCAGAGTTGTGCCTACACTTGCTTCTGGCCTGAAGTGAAAGTTGGACCTTCCATGACCTTCTAAGCATGTTCTTACTGGTGTGGCACGGCAGCGCATGAGGAAGGCCTTCTGGTTCGGGCCAAGGCCAGAAGTGGTCCTTGTGGCCTATGCCAGCCTGTGGAGTTGCATGCAAGCAGGCTGTAGGGTCCCTGCCCTGGAGGGGCCTGGAGCAGGCTTGTTGCACCCCCAGGGAGGCCTCAGATTGGCTGGAGGGGGAGGGAGTTCTAGCACCCTTGTCCTCCTCCCTAGCGGAGCTGCCAAATCTGGCCTAGGAGCTGTTCACCTCACAGCTCCCTGGCCTCCCTGTTTTATGGAGCAAGCCTGCCCCCTTTGGCCCTTCCCCTTCCTCCAGGTGGGGCAGAAAAGGCCTTTCCTGTTCCTGGCTTGTTTCCTGCAGTGTTCCTTGCTTGCCCTGCCAGCCCCCTCTGGCTGGTTGGGGTGAGCCAACCTTCTTTGCCCCCTCCAAGGGCAGGGAAGCCTCCCCACCCTGGGCATGGGGTGCCTGCTCCAGGGTAAGTTGAGGGTCAGGGCATTGGAGAGTTGCCCAAGCTGTTGGAGAGGCCAAAGAATGGCCAGCCCCTGCAGTGCAGTGTGAAGTTGATGATACTTAGCAATATACCAAAAATTTTACTTTGTTTCATTTTATTGACTAATATTGGCTTTTTAAAATTTCTAAAATACCAAACTCCCCTACCAGTGAGGAGTCCTGCCCAGAAGTGTCCAGTCTGAATTAATAAACACATGAGGAAAAGGAAGTTGACTGGATAAGGAAAGACAGTAGAGAATGACAGCCCAAAGTTATTGAACTGAAATCACAGCGGTTTAGGGAAGGCCTTGAAATAACATACGACTTGGGGCCAAGGTATGTGAGAGACCACCTTCTTCCACATAATCTGATCATTTTATGGCCCATGGATGTGGGAAGGCCAGTGCAAAGGCGTAGGTGGCACCAACTCTGTGGAATTCCTTCCCTCTTAGTTTACAAACGGCTCCCTCTTTGGAGACTTTCCAGCGGGGTCTAAAAACTTGTCTTTTTACTCAAACCTTTTGAGTTTTTATATGGACACTCGGGTGTTTTTTAATGCTGATTAGTTTTATGGTGCATTTTTAAAAAATTGTCTTCTGCTGGTTTTATCTGCTTTTTATTTCTCTTAGTTTTTAATGAGATTTTTAAGTTGCTTATTGGATTTTAGGAGGTTTTTTAAATATTTATATATTTTTTAAAATATAATACATATGTTATCACGTTTAGAGGCCAGTTTGTATGTCATGAGATAAGGCAGGATATAAATTTGTAAATAAAATAAATAAATAAAATGTGTCTTAAGGGAATTGGGAGAGTCAATATTTGCTGGCAGTGTCTGAAAACTTGTTGGCTAGCTCTCTCGTTTGTGTACAGGGGGCCCTGTATCAGTGGATCCCATATCTGCGGTTTCACTTATCTGCAGACTCACAGGTGCCCCCCCCCCCCCCGTGCTCCTCTGTAGGTGAGGGAAGTGGAGCCTCTGTTGGGCTCAGAATGCATCCCAGTGGCTGAAAAATGTTTGGGGCTGAAAACTGGAAGTGACGTTGATATGCCTTTAAAAGGCATAAGTACGGCTGGAGAAGCCTCTGGAGAATAGAATGGGAGAGGTGGCAGCTTTAGCAAGCAGCAGGCCCACCAACCTCAGTCGCTTCATTGGGCTTTTGCTAAGCCTGGTTGCAAAACGTTTTGTGGTGGTAGCATTCCTTGCAGCAGTGACTATAGAGGCAGCAGGTCCAGAAAGCCAAGTTCTTGGTGTTGGCAAATCTAAAATCATCCCCACTTTTGACGGTAAAATATGGGGGGGATTAGCTAGTATCTAATTTGCTTTGACTCATGGTTTATGTTATTTTGTAGAAAACTCTGCACTAGAAAGTGCTTTTTATTTTGCAGAAATATATATTTGTGGTCTGTTTTGCTTTGAGAATAATGATTGGGATTTGCCGAAGTACAATGAAAATCTTTTGTACACATTCAGCCCAGGTTTCAAAGACTGGATCAGTCCCTAAGTTCTTCTGACCCTTGTAAAACCTTTTGGCAGAGTTTCAGAAAGCAGTTTGTCTCAGAAAAGGAGACAGTAGCATTGTACCTGAAGGGAGAAGAATAAATGAATATTAGACATAGATACAGGTAGTAGAATAACAATATCCAGAGCAGAGGGGCAAAGAACTCTGCAGCTCAATAAGGTACAGTCAGAGATTCTGGGACTTTAGTCAGGATGACCCATATCTTTTTAAGTTGTTCACTGCACCACAAAGGGTGAAGTCTGTTCCTTTTATTGGAAAAAGAAGCAGGGACAACTACTGGGTGAGATCTGTGAGCAGTTGTAAGAGACAGTATTGATATATGTGACCTCCAAGTCTGGTATGAGATGGGCAGGATTCTTAACTCTTTGCCCCTAGAAATGCCATCCCCTCCACTACCCTCCTCAATCGGCTTCTTCTCTTGCAAGTGAAATAGACGGGCACATTTATCATTTTCCTGCAGCATGAAAAGCATTTTAGGGAGGAACATGTTTGTCATAAATAATATATGAGGGAAATATGTGAAGAAGTCATTAGCCTCTACACTGTTCTTATTTTGCAAAAGGAAAAGTCTGAAAAAAACTACACGTGACTGAATGTCTAACGTAGTTTGGCCCCCAGTTGTCTGGGTCTAGTATTTATTCTTGTGGCTTTCTATAGATGCTAATAAAATTGTTTGCATGCATCCAGGTATATGCCAGTTTAGCCCTACTTTCAAGCCCATCTGCGGCATGTAAATGAAAACATAACGGAAATAATTCTGCAAATTTAATGTCTTCACAGCCTCGCCAGTGCTTTGCTGTATTGTAGAGCTTTCCTGACCCCACTATTTTGTGCAAAGACAAAATACATTATGGTGTCAGATTTTACCAACTTCATCTGCTAGCTTCAAAAACAAATTGCTTCCTTGAAATGAACTGTGGGCCAGAAATATTTGTGTAGAAATATTGCCGGTAACAGAAGAAATTGTTCATAGCACTCTGACCATACTGCAAGACAACAGAGTACTCAGCTGAAATAACTGTAATTTATTTAGAGCAGTATGTCATATGCAAGACTTTTAAGCTCTGTTCCCTTTTCCAATCGTTTGTGTATAAATTCTGCAACTTCCTTTATATTAACAGTAAAAGAAGCCAAGGCGCAATCTGAATTTCAAAAGAAAAATAGCTCCATTACACTCCTGATAGCAATGTATTACCTCTTGGGTCAGTTTTATGATCCTTTGTAAGAAACCCAGCATGGAGATAAGGGTCAACCTTGCAAGCCATTCTTTGCTGTGAGTTTAATGCTTAGAGAAAGCACAAAGTTGATAGCACAGAAAGATGTGTTTCTTTAGCCATGGAAAATGCAGCATCAGATTAGAAAGCAAGAATCGGAGGACCTCCCTGTTTTTCTTCCTTCATCGTTCCATGCAGTTTTTTCTGTCCTGTATACGTCTCCTCCTGAAATCCAGTTAATGAGGAGAATTTCTAAAATTAATTCCAGAACGGGGAAATGTGCAGTTTGCCACAGCTTTCAGGTCCTGCAGTTCATTCATATGGCATATTTATACTAGAAGATGTGGTGAACACTGTGGTGCTATATCAAAATATCTTACTATTAAATATTGCTTTTGAGAACACAGCAGCAGAGTTCTAATTAGTTGCACTTTTTCTTGCTTACAGTCTGCTGTAAGCTAATCTTTTCAAGAATATGTCAAACCTTATTTTGCTTTCCTTATCTGTGTTTTTCCTAAAGTCCAATCCTACCTAAGTACCCCCCCCTTCATTAATGTTGCTATTAATGAAGTTAGATCTGGAAAAAAAAAAAAACACCCAAGACATGAGTTGTGTTCTCCATTGACCAAATCAATGTATTATTGTTTTAATAGGTAGGAAATATTGTACAGTTCCAGTGCAAAAAAGGATACCTTCTACAAGGCTCTACAACTCGCACCTGCCTTCCTGATCTCACATGGAGCGGAAGTCAACCAGAATGTATACGTAAGTTCTTGGCAAGTGGGTTTAAAAAAAAATTGCAACAATCTTCTGAACTAAGTGATTAAGAGGCTAACTAGTTAAGAGGCACTTTTTCAGGTGGGCGCTCCTCTTTTGTTTAGCAGGGGCAGAGTAACTGGCCCACCTCACCCCAGCAGTGTCTTTTCTAGTGGCTGTCTGCTGGTGTTGCATCTTTTTAGATTGTGAGCCCTTTTGGGACAGGACGCCATTAGATATTTGATTTTCTCTGTAAACCACTTTGTGAACTTTTTGTTGAAAAGCGGTATATAAATACTGTTGTTGTTGTTGTTGTTGTAAGTGAATTCCCAGTTCTAAATTTATGTATTCTGAGAACATTTTCTTGATAAAGTTTCCCTCCTCCCCCCATTCCTAACCCAATTTACACCCCCCACCACTGGATAAGAATACTATACAGATGCAGAGTCATTCATTGTACAAGGTGTAGTACAGCAACAAAAATGTGTCTGTGCAGTCATGGTGGCAAGAGGTCTGTAGTTTACAACAGGATTATAGTCGAACAGTCTCTTAGTTAAGAAGAAGGATATTGATGTACTGATTATCTTGTGATTGAGGGTCCAATCCTATCCAATTTTTCAGCAACAAGGCAGCTGCAATGCAGCCCTGGGATAAGGGAACAAATGTTACCTTGTGGAGGCCTTCATAACTGCCCCCCACCCCACTGCAGAATACAGTGCACACCTCATTGGCATGGCTGCATCAGCCCTGAAAAGTTGGATAGGATTGGGCCCTCAATTAGCTACATGTTATCATGTGTGTTTTTTTACTTATGGCTTTCTGTTTAGCTCACAGCTGTAAACAGCCTGAATCTCCAGCTCATACTAATGTCGCAGGAATGGATCTTCCCTCTCTTGGTTATACTCTGATATATACCTGTCAGCCAGGATTCTTCCTCGCAGGAGGATCAGAACACAGAGTCTGCAGGTCCGATGGCACATGGACTGGAAAAGTTCCTGTTTGTGAAGGTAATTCCTTGCCTCTCCTGCTTGCTGAGTCAAAACAGAACTAGATATTATAAGGGACCCAGAGCTGCCGGTACTCTCTGTCTCTCTGGAGTATGTACATTCCACAGAGATATGCTCTTCAATACCATGTAAATTGGGACACAGTGTGGTTACTCAATACATACTTTTTCTTCTATTATTACATTGCAATCCAGGGCTGGTTCCAGGTTTCAGGGCCCTCAACCCTCCACAGGATTCACCCTGCATGATGTTACCAGGTGTATTTTTTAAGCATGTGTTATTTGCATGTACAGGATTCTTTGTGCTGGGATACTGTGTAGTGGCCAATGGCATGGCTCAGTAGTTCAGCAGGGAGTGAAGAAGAAGATGAGGGAGAAAGGCACAAGGCAAATTTTATTGTGTGGATAATTGACAATAACAGGGAAGGGGAATCAGGATAAGGCAATTCAGTATCTCTTAGCCACTCACTCACAGCTAGGTCCTAAAAGTAAGTGGTTGTTATAGACCAGAGAAAGTAGAGAGAGAAGAGGGGAGGGGAAAGGAAATTCTTAACCGGAAAGGGGGAGGTTGTAATAGTGTAGTCATGTAGGGGGAGATGTTGGTAAATAGTTTGGGCTTTTGCAATTCAGACAATGGCAAAATGCAGTGGCTGGAGAGCAGTTCTCTGTAGCCTAACCAATCAAGGGATGAGCCCCTTGGTGGGCCTTGAAATCACTTTATCCACTTGTGCTGGGGCAGCTAGTTGCTCTTACTGACAAACACTCCTAACCAGTACCACAACTATCTCAACCAATGTTGGAGAACTAGGTCTGAGGCAGTTGTGTTGATGGTTAAGGGTGTACTCCCCTCTTGACGGTCTGATACTGGTCCTTAGCTCTGTAGTGAAACAGTTCTAGAATTAGATACACACTCACACAAAGTCAGAAAATCACAAGTACCATGTGTGTTGTCATTTTGACTGAACACAAGATCGATAATGAAGAGAGCAGGGAATTTGACAAGCCTGTACCAAAGGCCAAGGTTACCAGTTCATATCTGCTGAGTTGATATGGAACTGTGGGGTGCTGCAGAAGCCTTGGGGCATTTGGGGTGATTGTACATCATTAAATGTGTGGCCCATGGAACCAAGCCTCCTGCTATCAGTCCTGCAACTAACATGTTACTGGTCTGGGCTGTCCTCTTCTGGTAGGCACCCACCATCACGAACATGTATGCACACACATGGTCCCTGCGTGCCTCAAAATTAAAGGAAAAAACCTGGTCCAACAACAATTACTAGACCTAAGAGAATTATCTCACCATTGTCACATGAAAGTTGTGGGCACAGAAGTGATCTCTGGGATCAGTAGGCGGCCCTTCTGAGGTCCCAAAAGGCCCAACAAAGATGGTTCCTAAAGCCACACTGCTCATCTCAATATGAACAAGATTCTGAAACGAAACACTGCCAACCTGGATATTTGTTTTGCCCAATTTGATGTTTGTAAATAAATTAATTGAGGAAATTAATTGAACAAGAGATATCCTTTTATTCAGTCGTGCAAGAAACTATGAAGGAGAGACAGCTTCCAAAAAAGTGTTCTAACATTAAGTAGCAGAGCTTTTTGATCTTATTGATACATACAGAAAACCTGAAAAGGCCTGTTAGTTTCAGAAGGAAAGGTCATTAGGAGAAAAAGCAGTATGTTCTCCTGTCCTTTCTTGTTGATGATGAAAATAGTTTTCACAGAAAAATGACTCTACCGGTGTTTTAAAGAAATAAAGACTTACAATGCTTTCATCTGTCCCATGGTGATTCAAGTTACAAAAGACATTGCCATAATAATTTTCCATGTGACAGTCCTAAAAGTGTTCTGGTTTGAACTCCTTTTCATTTTGTAGAATCATTCCATTCTTGAAATTCATAACTTTTAGGCAGGCCTAGTGTAGAGGGAAATAGTTATAACTTTGTGCATAGAAGCATAGAACTGGTGGCATTTCTTAATGCTTAATGGTCCCCACCTGGTCACCAAAAGGATTGTGGGCCTGTGGGCAGGTGTGCGATCAGTGCTGATATCAAGTTCTGTGCAACCACTTTAAAGACCTTTATGAGAGCCATCTTAATTGTAACTTTGCTTCGCTTAATGAGTACACAATGCAAATCAAAAGACAGATGCAAGACGCTTCAAGTCCATTCGAGGTGGGGGGTGGGGGGAAAGGTGAGATAAAAATACTGCAAAAAAACCCAACACATTTATAGAATGACTCTAAGGCTGCAATCCTAACCTCACTTTCCTGGGAGTAAGTCCCATTGAACACAGTAGGACTTACTTCTGAGTAGACCTGCTTAGGATTGTGCCCTAAGGCACCTTAGCTTATAACAACTCCCATTCACAAAATTCAGTGCCATTTGCTCAAAGCTTCTGCACCTAAACGTAATGTAAATGTGATAGAGGCCAAATGTTATTTGACCTACAGTCTAAGTCTATCTGTGCCCATATCTGAGACAAGACCTAGTCATATCTGGAACAATCCTAACAAAGGCCAGTCTATCCATGAGGTCAGCTGAAGCAGTTGCCTGAGATTGGTGGAGGGTTCACATCTCTGTCCACCTTCTTGCCTCTGCTGCTCATCCTTCTCATTTCAGTACCTAGACTGGAAAAGGAAGAAGGGAACAGAGAAGATGACATGTGGAGGGGAGGGAAATGTTGAGCTAGAACATTGTAGAATGTTTCATTGGATAATGGGGGCAGCATTTGGCATCCACCTCCCGTGTCAAGAGATCTTGGGCTGGCCCTGATCCTAACTCTAACCTTAGACCAAATGTGATGTCATCCAATTAATGTGGACCATTTTACCTTTGAAGAGTAAGTTAGTTGATAATTTTATGTACTGCTGTGGGATGGTTCAAAAAAATAAGGCAAATAAAATTGGCATTCAGGTGTTTAATTTTGAACACTCTAATTTGTGGCTTTCACCAATAAAATGATAGCCAATTCATTGGTTCATTCCTATGAGGGGAATGCAAGTGTCCATTTGGAATGGGCAAATTACAGACCAAACAGATTGAAGACTATGGATATAATCTTGCTTTCTATTCTGCTGTGTCCAGGAGCATCAATACCATAAGATATTGTACATTCTGATCCAAAACCTGCATTTGTGTGATAAACTCATGTTGTGTCCTAAGATTGTGTTTTCTGGTTTTACTGCTGCCTATACAAAGGTCTTCTTGATTTTACTGACTTTAGTTTTCACCTAGCATCTAATTAAATAGATAAATGGATGGTAGAAAATATGGATGTCATAACAATTGCATCATAATATAGCATATATATCTATATTTTATTTTAGAAATCAAAGGAGTTTTGGTTAGAGTCTGTGCTCACTCTTTTTTTACTTACCTTTTTTTACAGCTGGTTCCAAAATATTGGTGAAAGATCCTAGGCCTGCTTTGGGAACACCAAGTCCCAAATTAAACGGTGAGTCTTTTGAATTTAAAAATATACTGTGTAATTAGGAAACACACATGACAGAAAATAACTAACTCACAGCACAACACGGCATCAAAGCAGAATAAGGGCCCAAACCTATCCAACTTTCCTGTGCTAACGCAGCTGCAATGCAGCCCTGAGGCAAGGAAACAAACATTCCCTTATTTTGTGGAGGCCTCCCTAATTACCTGCCCACCACCGGGTGCAGTGCACACCCCATTGGCATGGCTACACCAGGGCTGGAAAGTTGGATAGGATTTGGCCCTAAGAACTCACCACACTGTTGTGGGCAAAGATGTGGAATTGAGAGATAATTTAATTACAGGCATTATTTCAAAGGAATCCTTTCCCCCCAAATGTATGTACTTTGGTATTCTAGAACAATTCACAGTGTGAATCTCTGGCCTAGAGTGCTGCAAACGTGCTGTAAAGCTGCCACCATCCCTGCCCCCTCATGGGCCTGATCCTCCCCTCTCTCCACCTTCCTGTTCCACCCACTCCCTGCCTCCTCCCCCACCCCGAAAACGCTCACTTCTGGCGGGTGCTGCAGGACCGCAGGCTGGCCACCCTTCTGTTGCTGAGGTGCAACATCTCCTGGCACTGACCCAGCACTGGTGCTCCGTTCTCCCTGGGTGCCACAGATGTTCATTATGGCATGTTTATGACACCCAGAGCCAGTGCTGAACAGCAGCATTGGTGGTAACAGAGGTCAGGATTGGGCTCTAAGGGCCAAATCCTATCCAGTTTTCTAGTGCCGCTGCAACCATGCCAATGGGGCATGCGCTGCATCTTGTGGTGGAGAGGGACGCTGCATCCTGTAGTGAAGAGATAAGAGAATGTTTGTTCCTTTACCTTAGGGCTGCGTTAAGGCTGCACTGGTGCTGGAAAGTTGGATAGGATTGGGCCCTAAGTTAGTCAGTTGCTGCTGTTGCTTCACTGGAAAGAAAACAAGAAGAGGGAGGCATTAGATTATTTGTATGTGTCTGAAAAACAGCTTTGAGACAATTTTATTTAGAATTTGGTATATAAATATTTAAAATAAAATAACTTAAAAGAAGTTATTGGAATAAGCCTGCAGTTTTGCCCTTCTGTTGTGTCATAAGCCCTAAGCTGTGATTCTCTGTGGATCGTCTTGGACTGGCTGTAAAGGGAGTTCTTGGGTTCTTCATAACAGAGCTGTTCTGAAGTAATTTAAGTACCTTCTGTAGATAGTGGTGTTTGCACCAATTTAATACTATTCCATTAATAGAATCTAGATCTGACTTTCAAAAGAAATTGTATCAATACCCTTTTCACTACTAATACACTCAATTAAAAGTAAAAGGTTAAAAAAATTATTTAAAGTATTATTTATCACAGTCATTTTTCTATATTTTCCATGTACATATTTTTTTTTTCTTAAATTCAAATCAAAGTTTACCAGCTCCTTCTTTTGTTAAAAATAGGGCTGAATCCTAACTTGTGCTGGAACAGGCAAGCCAGGAGGCTTGCACTGTATCCAGTGCAGGATTGTGGCCAGAAACGGCTCACCCAAAGGTAAGGGGAAGCTTTTCCCCTTACCCCTGGGTAAGGGCTGCTGGCCACAATGGGTCTCCTCGGACTTGCGCCACCTCTGGAGGAGGCACAAGTCCAAGGAGAGCAGAGCAGCTTGAAGCCTTACCATTCTCCCCGGGAATGGGAGTTAGGATCCGGCATAACTGCCAGATCCCAGCCCCGCCTCCCGCTCCCTGCCCACCCCCAGGGCCGCTCATTGCCTGCCCTCCCCCCGCCCAGGAACGTCTCCCACCCTCCTCCTCCTCGCACCCCTACGCCTACCTTTTCTGCTTGTGTCAGCGCAGGTGGGCTGACACAAGAGGCTGAGGGGAAGGTGGCGCGGAGGCTTCCGTCAGCCTCCACAGGCCAGCGCTTCTCGGAGCACCGGCCCAGCTTTCCCTCAAGGAGGCGCAAACGTGCTTTACGGCATAGGGCGCAGTTTGGATTGCGCCCTAGCCTTATTATCCACTGTTGTCAAATGTGGTACTGTGGTACATGTTTGCAAACTTGCACAATGTTTAAACAATTAAGACATGAAATTTGTTCCTCTATTTTGAGGCTTATCCATATGTGTATTTTTGCACATTTCTAGAGCATGATATATGTTGTTCTGATATAGAAAAACATAAGGAAGATGTACACAGCATATGGATTATGAAGACATTTTTGAATCTGTAAATGTCTTTTGTATCTGTAGCTTATGTGGTAACCAAAATAAAGCTGAAAAATTCATCTGCCTTTTCAAATGTATAGAAATAAATAAATAAAGGGTGAAAGTGTTTCCCCATTTAGAATGAGGACAATTATCGCATTTGTCAAGGTACTAATTTACTAGGGAAGCTGGAGGCTAACTAAGGGAAGTTGTGCCTAATGGTTACTACACACACTTCTCACTGTTCTCCAATTCACTGATTTACTAGGTTGGCTGAAGGGAGTATGGGGAATTGATAGATATCCACTGCTACCACTCCTGGTTGGAAAAGTCAGATGGGGGGGGGCTGTCTGAAGAAAACCTCCCCCTCTCAGGACAGTCTGAGCAATACTTGTTTAAAACCAGATTGCAAAAGTAACAGCTCCTTCTGGGGGGACTAAAAACATTCAAAGATATGGAAAAAGAGGCAAAAACTATAACAACACATTCTTCACACGAAGAAACCCATATAGGAATTATTGTGTTCAACTGGCTTTGTCAGCCACAGATAGCATTAGTATGTAACTACAAATGTAATGTATTGATTGGCTACATAGCACGATGATATTAGATTTTACTAAAGGATCAAATGATGAAGGCAACAACCTTTGGAACCAAATGGAGTCTCTGGGTTTCCAGTTGCCTGTCCTAAACAGGTGTGCATTGTTTAAGGACAGGGATGCGTTCCTGTACTCCCGTGTCAAGTGACGCTGGGCGTTAAACAACATGACCTGTCTAAACTTCTGAAGCCAAGGGGTGCCATATTTCTCTCACCTCCGAGGCTTTTCTGAGTCCTGCAGAGGCCGTGTGCATCTCCACACAGCCTCTACAAGGCTCAGATTGATCAAAAAGGCAAAAAAAAATGGCAACTTTCAGAAACTAGAAGTGATTTTTTTTTTTACACCTTTAGGACATTCCGAGGCCCAGGAAGCCCTCTATGGGCTTCCCCTGCCCTCAGAATGCCTTATAAGGCAAAAAAAAAAAAAAGTCAGTTCTGGTTTCCTGAGGAAATAGAAAGCTGCCATTTTTTAACCTATTCGGCCATTCTGAGCCTCGCAGAGGCCGCACATGAATGCATGCAGCCTCTGCATGGCTCAGAAAAGCCCCTGGAGGTGATAGAAGCACTGCTGCCCTCAGCTTTGGGGGTGAAGGGTGGGCAGTGATCAGCAACAGGCCATATGGTCTGTCACATATGCCGCCTGTCGCTGGTTAGAACATCGCAAAGCAACGTTTGCCTGTATTCTGTTTTAGCACTTGCTGTGCAGTCCTATTCTTGCCATCCAAAGCAAGAAAGACAAAGTTGAGAGCTTGCCCAGAATTTTACTTTGCTATCACTGCAGCATCTTCACAGTGGGGCATCGCTTCAGGACTGCTATCCAACATATATGTAATTTGGAAATTTTCCAAGGAAGTCCGCTACAGATACACTTGACCTCAAAAAAGGGGTGTTTTCTAGAATGAGGGGACCAGTAAAATAAAAACAAAGATGAAAGGGAATGCCAAGAGGGTCAAATCCCTCCATAGTGCATGGAGGTTATCTATAACTATGCTGGTGGGCCATTGTGGATAACCGGATGCTGGATTAGATGAACCATTGAACTAGTAGAGCTTTTCTTAGGTTATGTTCTCATGATTGGAGATTCCACTATTGTATAGGATCGAGACAAAGTTAGGCATTTTTAGCATGCACGTAGCTCACTTGAAATAAATGGAACTTCAAAATGCTTGATATTATTAGTTGAATCTTGCTCATTTCTACATTAGTGAGGAGGTTTATAATTATAGAATTGAATGTGCTGTTGGTGATGTCACTGCCATTCAGTATGATGAATTGCATGTATATGCATGCAATGACCTGTCATTTAAACTAGCTTATTTGGGCAAACTGCTGATATTTGAAAGCATTTGAACACTAAATACAGAAATAAAAGAAGACAGGAGGAAAAAAAAACAACAGAGGTTAGAGGGTAAGTGCTAGCTATTGGTAACAGTATTGATTATGAAATTTGCACACACCCCTCTTTTTGTCCTTCCAGTACTTGCTTTTTTAATGCTTATTTGTAGCAGTGTAGCAATGCTACTTGGGAAGCAGTCCGAGACCCTGGGATTCAAGGACTGCTTGGTGTGGCATAGAGGCCAGAGCAAAGAATAAAACGACAGACATGTATAGAAGCGAGATGCAGAAGGAAGGCCACTGGGATTCAGCCTTCTCTGGCTTTCATTCCCTCTCAGACAATACACAACAGGCTGGGGTTTTCCATTCTCTTATCTTGTTTACAATACTAAGCAATGAGTCAGAAGTCTGCGGCTTCTACTTAACAAGAACAAGGCAGAGGCTTCTAGATGTGTCCAGATGCCAACGCAGGTGTGCCTGCACTGTTGCCATGTCTCCAAAAGTTTAATGTTCTATGCATTTTTCTACACTTATTGTCACCAGTTATGTTATTATTCTGTTTGGTCAGAGTTCCTAGATGAATGGAGCATGGGTCTGAGGGAAGTACAGTAAAGAAAATGTGATAGGGAGCAGATGGGATAGGGCAGGAGGTCTGGTCTAGAGGGTAGAGCCTCCGTCTGCCTGAAGATAACATCCACAAGGTCGCCAGTTCGAGGCCACCGGCACCGTGCGACCTTGGAGCAGCTGACAAGCTGAAGCCGAACAATTCCATCTGCTCTGAGCGGGGGAGGATGGAGCCAGAATGTGAAGCCAGATCGGAATGAAACAACTTGACTGTAGTCGTTCTTGAAAGAAAGAACCTTTTTTCAAATTGTAAAAATTCCTATTTAATAGGGATTTAATAAAGCCTGCCTATGTAAACCGCCTTGAATAAAGTCTTGAATAAAGACCAAGAAAGGTGGTATATAAATACCTGTTGTTATTATTATTATTATTATTATTATTATTATTATTATTATTATTATGGAACAAAACCAAATGCTGTTTTGAGGACATTAGCACCTCAAGAAACCCTGCTTCATAGGAAGCAAACAACAAAGAGTCTTTATGGCCCTTTGACTGAAAGCATACCTGCTGTTGTGTTATCAAAGCTAAAAGCCTTTTAGATTAGTTTCAGGCTGCAATTCCAAATGCATCCCCCAGAAAACATGCCCCACTTAACACAATGAGATTTGGCCCTAATCTAACCCAATAGAAGTTTCCTAATCTAACCCAATAAACCATCTCCACTAAGTTAAAGGAAAATAATCAAGTTCATTGCTACCACACTTGCTTGAATCTCTGAAGTCTAACTGGTGAAGATAAAGACCCTGTAGAAGAAAAAAAAAAATATGAAGCCAAAAAAGCCTCAAAAATGAACAATAAGTCCACAGATATGGTGTGAAAAATAGTTCCTGAAGGAAAAGAAAAATCAGTTAAAAGCAGGAAAAGTAAAAGTCTATGAATAAAATAAACCCAGAAGGGATTTATTAAAATTTAAAATGATAGTGTGCCCATGGCTTCAGAGGGACTAGGAAAGTTCCAAGCTTATAAACAATGTTTGGGAGAAAAAGACAAAAGAAAAAAAAAGAACATTCCTTTTGCCCCATCATATCCCCCCTCCAAAAATAAGCACACAAGCCATAATTTTTTATTTAAACTGGGCCCCATTTATTAACTGAACATCTCAACAAGATGTCAACACTGCAACAGATCCTAACTGCTATCATTCCACCCCTCAATAGTTCAAGCACCTACCTTGGGAGATACAGCACGCCACTGTCAATTCCCCCTAGATTGTTCTCTCCCTGACTCCAAGCTGTAGATTGTGATAAACCAACTTATGCTTCTTACTGGCAATCCCAATGGGATTGAGGCAGCTGAATTACACCAGCCAGCCTTTGAGGTAGACTTTGCAACATGAGTACAAGGGGTCATCACCCAGCATCTCAGAGCCAGATCACTGTTTGAGACCCTTTCTGGCATCCCCCCAAAACTTACTTATCTCAGTGTGCACAGATTCTCTATCACTGTTCCCTTTCTGGCACTGTTCCTTCCAGATATGACCAACCTGGCTAAATTCAACCACCTTGCCAGTAGCAGTATGGGGTATGTGGAAAAAAAAAACCTTGCATCAAGGCCAGTCAAGTCCAAAGCAAAAAATCTCTACCCAGACCTCAAAGGAGGCCAGCTATTCTCCCATGGCTGACTGATTGGGTGGGCAGGCTGGGGTTCATGAAGACCCAACTAAACTGAGACACCAAGAGGAATGCAGCCTCTACTCCTGTTATTGGCCCTTCCCACAGCATCCCTGCAAACTGTAAGGAGCCAGCCCAGACTCCACATCTTTCATGCTGGGGCAAGAATGCTATCCCCCCTCCAGCACAAAGAAGAGCAGCATTCCTCCTTTGTGGATATACCATTCTTATACCCATTTTCACCCAACTTCACATTCCATTTTATGTGCATGTACTTTCTCCCATGCAGCCTATCCTCCATACCTACTTTACCCAGGCTTCGCGCACTGGAGAGGACACTCTGTTCCAGAACCACCATTCAGAGCATGACACCATAGTCTTCCAAGACTGAAGGATGCCAACAACAACTTTCTCCATATTTAGAGGGCACAAACTCTATAAGTGTGTTTGTTTTGGCCAATTATAGCACATGGCCCATTTTGACCAAAATTTGCCTTTAATGATGTCCCTTTCTGTTTCAGCATCATTTTAAAAGTATCCACTATGTTCAGTTTTCTCTAGTGCCTGAGTTTTAAACTTGAGCCGTTGCACTGATATGATATCAAAAGGCCACTATCTTAGGGGTCCTTGTATTCAAGAAGAAACCATTACCTGTAGTTTCCTCACAGTCAACTCAGAAAGCCTCATTCATTCATGCAGGCACCAACCGGGCTTTTTCATTCAGTGAAAAAGAAACCCATCAACCCTAATAATTAGACTTAGATGCCAATCCAATCCTCCCCCCCACTCCACTAATGCCATACTAATGGCACTTATGTTGAATGTATGAGGGAGAATCAGATGGCCAGCAAAGGTAAGTAAAAAAACTATTTTTTATTTACTTCTTATTTATTTCATTACATCTTATTTATTTTATTTTATTACTTTATTTATTACCTCTTATTTATTTTTTTTATTTACTTCTTACTGGCCATCTGATCACCTCCCCATAGGATACAGTGCACACTCTGTTGGCACAACTGCATGCTACAGAGTGGGGGGGGGGGGTAGGATTGGACTGTAAGCTTTCTGATTTCCTATGGGTCCTTTTGGACCCACATTGGCTATTTTGCTGGTGAAAGTCCAAGCAGTGGAAGCAGACAGGGTGGGTTGGAAAATGGGGGACGGGATCTAGTGTGTGCTCTTGCTGCTATCCACCCTTCTTCCCCACTCCCAGCCTCAAACCTTGCCCTTCTTGCCCATTGCCTTCCCCCTCCACTGTCTTACCTGCTCTGGTCAGCCTGAGTCAGCCATCTGGCAGCTGACAGTTCCACTGTACTTGGCAGCAGTGTGTCATTTACTGTTACCACACTGCTTACAACAGTGTATGGCGAGTTCACTGTCGTAACTGCATGATAGGATTGGGCCATTAATGTCATGCGTAGTTTGGACAGTATCTAGTAGTTCAGCATAAGAGAATGCCCCACAAGTTTTTCCGGCTACTCCATTCATTTAACTGGATAAAACAAAATCTGATGCCAGCTCCCGCCCTTCAGCATGGATGTGCAAATTGGGTAGATTTGCTGCTCTGCCTTTCAACTACATATACTGCCTGCTTCTTTGCTCTTCGGCTATCTCCCTCATTATCATACATTGCTGAGAGATGCTTCTTGGGGATAGAATGCAATATCCACAGGATACATCACATAGCTACTGAAGTCTTTGGCTTTTAGTTCCCCTACCTGTTGGACATACAGTACGTTATCTCACATGGAAATAAAGGAGATGTTCATGAAAAAAAAAATCCTCCCTCAGAATTACTATGCAGAGTAGTGCTACATACATTCAGCAGAAATAAAGTGCTTCATTAAAGTATTATGGGCTATCTCATAAAGTGCTGTTCCAGGGGATGTCCTGACCTTTTGAAAAGAGGTGAGCACTGTATAGGGCAGTTGGAATCCAGGCTGATAGATATGCAGTAGACATTTTTGTAGGTCAAAGCACTAGAAGCATGTATGTCTACTGCGGTAGTCTGTGAAAAACCATATTAGTTTTTTTCTGATTAGCTGCTTGGTAGATCCCATCTCTAATATACTCCTTGGTTTTCAGTATCTGTTTATAAGGAAAGCTGTTTTGAATGTCTGCCAATTTTCTTTCTAATCCTCTCCAAACAAGGAGCTACATTCTAAGATTTTCTGTTGCCAGTGTCAGTAAATATAAGATAACGAAAGTTGTATGCAAACAATGCTGCAAGTTGCCCTTTATCTTACTGAACTTTAAAGCAAGTTTATCCAATGCTGTTGTCTTATTATTCCATTTACTGCCTCAACAGATATGCAGAAGGGATTGTAGTTACTTACTGAAAGTACATGAAGTAGCTGGCAGTAATAAGTATGCATGAGAAGAGAAACTGGATTTCACCATAGATTTCAAATCAACAGAAAATATAACTATATCCTCATAAGCCAAGTGAAGTAGCCTTGTCATAAAGGAACATAAAACGTTGCACTAGTGCTTTACTGGATCTCTGTTTACTTTTTATTCTGCGATTTTATTGGTGTGGCCTCCAGTCCTGAAATGTTAAGTCCTTAAAACAGTGTGAGGCTGTATACATCCATTCTGATTTAAGAGCCCCACATGCATAGCTTATTGAAATCAGGGGAACTTTCCCTGTTGATTTGGTTTTGCATTGGAGCTTAGCTCATCATTCTGCACATCCATTTATAATGATTAACATTCATTATTCCAAATGGATTTCTTGGTGAGCATTAAAAATTGTGAGAAATGCTTATGAGACATTAAGAGAAGTTGTTGAATCACTTTCTTCATTTAAGGAATGTTTGCACATTAAATACCCCAAGAATAAGTTTTAAACTATTATAAAGCTTATAATTATCCCTTAAATATCTTCAATAATTCACACATGTTAAATACTCTAAGGCTGGAAGCCTATTAAATTCAACAAGACTTACTTCTAAGCGAAAACTTACAGGGTGGGGTGACGTATTTGGTATAGAAAAGAAGATTTCAAGATCAATTAAGACACTTGCATCTCGCTGCTGCTCCCCTCCATCTGGCATTCTATTCTACCCTTGCACCCCACAACAAAAACACCAGGCAACACTTGGGTTTAACTTGGGCCACTTTATTACATGCAAGTGACCAATTCTTAACACATGAAACACATTGTCTGAACACATTGTTTCTCCCCCACCAGTCTGGGATAGGAAATAAAACTGCCATCCATGGCCAATTTGGATGACAGAAAACAATTCCTACCTGGCCCCCCATCATGAGCGACCAGCTAATCTTAGACTGTACATACCCATCATGGCTTGTAACCTGTGATGGACGTTTCCTCCAGAAATCTATCCAATCCTCTTTTAAAGACATCTAGGCCAGATGCCATCACACGTTCTGCGTTCTGAGTTTGATCTGCTCTGTATAATTAGTTTACATGCAGGCAACAGAATGCTGAACAGACCCTGGTTTTTTGACTGCATTCTTTAGATATGTATGTAATATTTATTATTATCATTTCCAATTATGTACAGTCTGTACATTCATGGCTGGCTCAGAGATAGGTTCTTGAGCATCATTACTGTGTGTTAGGCTCATATATATAGTAGATTCTGCAATGATCACAAATATAATTCCCAATAACAAAAAATAATTGGAAAAGGGAGGTAATGAGTATCTGTTCTCATTTTAACCAGAATTATTGCCATCCATATATGGCAACATTCATTAACATTGTCTGTGTGTGTTTTTCCTTCAGTTCCTGATGATGTGTTCGCTCAGAATTACATATGGAAAGGCTCCTACAATTACAAAGGCAAAAAACAACCTATGACCTTGACAATTACCAATTTCAATGCAACTTCAGGGAGAGTGAATGCAACCCTTACCAACAGCAACATGGAGCTGTTACTTTCAGGTATGGCCATGGCAAAACTTATTCTCAATGTAATTACTGTGATTAAAATGTTTGTGTGCTTGTGCTAAAACAACAGTTTTCAAATTACAACCAAAAACGGTGCAATAAAAATCAATAATTAATACAAATTAGTGACAGCACAAGACCGTGCCTACTTACTGAGAAGTAGTAAGTTCCATTGTCTTCAATGGGACTCACTCTCAGGGAAGTGTGGGTAGGATTGCAACCTGAATCTTAAAGCTGGTGAAGAATTCCATTACCCTTTTGTTGACCTCAATGGTTCTATTTAGACATCTCTAATGGCAAGATGCGTGAATAACTATGCCATAAGGCTTTTCCATAAGGTTCCTAAGGCTGTTAAGCAAGTGCACTTTGGGGGAGTTTCCATAGGGCCTCTCACATCAAGGAGTACAGAGAGCAAAGGGGAAGGAGAAAAGAAGTCCTTTTGAATTTGTCTTTGTCTCCATGCATGCATGCATATCATTGATCTGTTTGGGGCACCTGAGTGCATATAGGTGTATTGAGTAGCAGTTGATTTATGTGAATGCTGATGGGATGTGATGTTTTTGCAGAACAGGATGATCTGAAAACTTGCAGTTGGTTGCTTCTGTGCAGCAACAAATCATCTGAAGTAATTCTATGTGTTGTTTTGATTTTATGGCAGAAATCATGGTAATTAAATGAAGTTAAGAAATTGATTAATTTATGTAAGATGTGATTTTTGCTTGAATAAGGCCTGAGATGAATGGATGTTCATCCCAGTGGTGTAGCTAGAGGGAGTGCAAAGCACTAAATTTTGCAGGGAGCCTAAACGTGCTGTACAATCAGTCCCTCCCCTTCAGAGCCATTGCAGGGGTGAGGGAGCAAAACAGAGGCATTCATGCATCTCTTCATTTAGTCAGTGCCTTTAAAATCACCTTCTATACATGATCTACTTTGTTATTTGGGCCTTAGAGTACCCAAATTGCAATATGTTGATATTCATTTTTAATCGGTTATAAACAAGATATTTAAATAAATGGATTGTTTAAGATTGCATTAATGTCAATTAGCTGAGAGTAGTAGTGGTTAGTTCCAAATGAGATGTCATTTTCTCTCAGCCTTCCAAACTAAATCCTGAAAGAGCACTCCATCATAGTTTGCCAAAAAATAATAATAATAATCCAATGAATTTATTGAGGAAGATAATGTATTCATCCTGCTAAACCTTGTCAGTTTAGCTTCAGCTTTTAATATTTTCTTGAGCACTGTAATTTTTTGGCAGTGGGGAAAAAATATCCAGCAATAGATGAATGCATGCTACTTATCAGGCTTAACGTGGAGAATATTTCAATCCGTAAGAATGCAGTGTAGACTTAAGGCTTGATCTTATGAACTGTTGCACGCACAGTTCAATTATTGTGTACCATCAGATCACAGTTGCCCGAAGCCAACATAGAATCTCTCACTAGTGCATTGAAACAGTTGGCACTGTTATAGTGCATCTGTCTAGGATCAATGTAAAGTACCATGGGAAGCCTAGTACTGAACAAGGCAGTGCTTGAACAACTCAAAAAAGGTATTTTATTCAATGTGGAGCAAGCCACATTGGTACAATCCATTTGGCAATGCAAAATATTTTAGTGGGATTGCAACAGACATGAAGCATACTAGCACAGATATGTTTCTACTCAGCAAATGTATACCCACTGACAAATTGGTGGCAGTTGTGGTGGTGGTTGATATTATTTATTTTTAACAGTATTTATATATCACTTTTAAACAAAAAAAAAAGTTTAGTTTGTTGATATGAATCCTGTTGCTTAACTTCTGCAAAGTTTTCTGCTCACTTCCATCCTGCTCTCAAATAGATACAAAAAAACCCTTCAAGTATCTCTGCTATTCTGTGTTTATTTTCCAAACAAGTCCTCTGCATATAGGCTTCTCGAGGAAAGAGGAATATAAATGAAACAGGAGCTTGCATCACACAGGATGTTTCACAGACAATGTTGGCATATACCACTTGTTTCCTCAGTGCTGCAAAACATATTTTAGGATCAGGTTAAAAAGTCATGGGGTAGGTAGCATGAAGCTTGAGATACTGGTGTTCAAATACCTCTTCACACTGAGTAGACTAGGGCAAGTCACATAAGAACATAAGAACATAAGAACAGCCCCACTGGATCAGGCCATAGGCCCATCTAGTCCAGCTTCCTGTATCTCACAGCGGCCCACCAAATGCCCCAGGGAGCACACCAGATAACAAGAGACCTCGTCCTGGTGCTCTCCCCTACATCTGGCATTCTGACTTAACCCATTCCTAAAATCAGGAGGTTGCGCATACACATCATGGCTTGTACCCCATAATGGATTTTTCCTCCAGAAACTCGTCCAATCCCCTTTTAAAGGCGTCTAGGCTAGACGCCAGCACCACATCCTGTGGCAAGGAGTTCCACAGACTGACCACGCGCTGAGTAAAGAAATATTTTCTTTTGTCTGTCCTAACCCGCCCAACACTCAATTTTAGTGGATGTCCCCTGGTTCTGGTATTATGTGAGAGTGTAAAGAGCATCTCCCTATCCACTCTGTCCATCCCCTGCATAATTTTGTATGTCTCAATCATGTCCCCCCTCAAGCGTCTCTTTTCTAGGCTGAAGAGGCCCAAACGCCGTAGCCTTTCCTCATAAGGAAGGTGCCCCAGCCCCGTAATCAGCTTAGTCGCTCTCTTTTGCACCTTTTCCATTTCCACTATGTCTTTTTTGAGATGCGGCGACCAGAACTGAACACAATACTCCAGGTGTGGCCTTACCATCGATTTGTACAACGGCATTATAATATTAGCCGTTTTGTTCTCAATACCCTTCCTAATGATCCCAAGCATAGAATTGGCCTTCTTCACTGCCGCCGCACATTGGGTCGACACTTTCATCGACCTGTCCACCACCACCCCAAGATCTCTCTCCTGATCTGTCACAGACAGCTCAGAACCCATCAGCCTATATCTAAAGTTTTGATTTTTTGCCCCAATGTGCATGACTTTACACTTACTGACATTGAAGCGCATCTGCCATTTTGCTGCCCATTCTGCCAGTCTGGAGAGATCCTTCTGGAGCTCCTCACAATCACTTCTGGTCTTTACCACTCGGAAAAGTTTGGTGTCGTCTGCAAACTTAGCCACTTCACTGCTCAACCCTGTCTCCAGGTCATTTATGAAGAGGTTGAAAAGCACCGGTCCCAGGACAGATCCTTGGGGCACACCGCTTTTCACCTCTCTCCATTGTGAAAATTGCCCATTGACACCCACTCTCTGCTTCCTGGCCTCCAACCAGTTCTCAATCCACGAGAGGACCTGTCCTCTAATTCCCTGACTGTGGAGTTTTTTCAGTAGCCTTTGGTGAGGGACCGTGTCAAATGCCTTCTGAAAGTCCAGATATATAATGTCCACGGGTTCTCCCGCATCCACATGCCTGTTGACCTTTTCAAAGAATTCTATAAGGTTCGTGAGGCAAGACTTACCCTTACAGAAGCCATGCTGACTCTCCCTCAGCAAGGCCTGTTCGTCTATGTGTTTTGAGATCCTATCTTTGATGAGGCATTCCACCATCTTACCCGGTATGGATGTTAGGCCTATAGTTTCCCGGGTCCCCCCTCTTTCCCTTTTTAAAAATAGGCGTGACATTTGCTATCCTCCAATCTTCTGGTATTGTGGCTGTTTTGAGGGACAAGTTGCATACCTTAGTCAAGAGATCTGCAACTTCATTCTTCAATTCCTTAATAACCCTTGGGTGTATGCCATCAGGGCCCGGTGACTTATTGATCTTTAATTTATCAATGAGGTCTGAAACATCTTCTCTTTTAACCTCTATCTGACTTAACTCCTCGGTTAGGAGGGGCCGTTCGGGCAGTGGTATCTGCCCGAGGTCTTCTGCCGTGAAGACAGATGCAAAGAACTCATTTAATTTCTCTGCCATCTCTAAGTCTCCTTTTATCTCCCCTTTCCCTCCCTCACCATCCAGAGGGCCAACCGCTTCTCTGGCGGGTTTCCTGCTTCTAACATATTTGAAGAAGCTTTTATTATTCCCCTTAATGTTGCTGGCCATGCGTTCCTCATAGTCTCGCTTGGCCTCCCCTATCACCTTCTTACATTTCTTTTGCCACAGTTTATGTTCCTTTTTATTCTCTTCATTAGGGCAAGACTTCCATTTACGGAAGGAAGCTTCCTTGCCCTTCACAGCCTCTCTAACTTGGCTGGTTAGCCATGCGGGCACTCTCCTGGATTTAGTGGAACCCTTCTTTCTTTGCGGTATACCCCTCTGCTGGGCCTCTATTACTGTTGTTTTAAGCAGCCTCCATGCACTCTGGAGAGACTGGACTCTTTTTACCCTCCCTTTCAACCTCCTTCTAACCAGCCTCCTCATTTGAGGGAAGTCCGCCCGTCGGAAGTCAAGGGTTTTTGTTAGAGATTTGCCTGGTATTCTTCCCCCAACGTGCACGTCAAAACGGATCGCAGCATGATCACTGTTCCCCAATGGCTCAGTAACGTTTACATCTCTAACCAGGTCCTGCGTACCGCACAAAATTAAATCCAGAGTCACCTGTCCTCTGGTGGGCTCCTTGACTAGCTGATCTAAGCCACAGTCATTTAGCACGTCAAGAAATCCGGTTTCCTTATCGTGACCAGAACACAAATTGACCCAGTCAATATGAGGATAATTGAAGTCCCCCATGATTACAACCCTGTCCTTCCTTGTCACCTCCCTGATCTGTTTCCTCATTTCAATTCCCCATCAGATTTCTGGTCTGGAGGACGATAGCACACCCCCAGTGTTACATCGCTGCACAAGCCTGGTAATTTAACCCACAGAGATTCTACGGTGGAGTCGGACCCACCTTCAATCTCTACTTTGCTGGATTCTATCCCTTCCTTAACATAAAGGGCCACCCCACCTCCAACACGCCCCTGCCTGTCCCTCCTGTAGAGTTTATAGCCCGGGATTGCGGTATCCCACTGATTCTCCGCATTCCACCAGGTTTCCGTTATGCCCACTATGTCAATATTTTCCCTTGTCGCCAGACATTCCAGTTCTCCCACCTTTGCTCGTAGACTTCGGGCATTCGCATAAAAGCATTTATACACGGAATGCCCCAGGATGGGCTGCTTATTCGCTCCTTTGTCCCCGCATCCTCTCATTGTGCCAAACCGTTTATCACATCCCATCACCCTACCTTTCCCAATTTCTTCTCCTACCCTGCCTTTGTCTTGTTGTTCTCTAACCTCCCCATCCTCATCCCATAGGGATGAGGAGTCCCGAACCGGATGCCCCTCGGCTCCTGTCGGCCTTCCCCCAGGGATCAGTTTAAAAGCTGCTCTGCCACCTTTTTAATGTTATGCGCTTTTTAATGTCACCATGGCTTATATCTTAAGAAGCATGCATAGAAGGAAGCCCATGGACGTTGACCTTCCCCATCACTCTTGACATAGCAGCCTTCTTTGTTTACCAGAAATTCATTGGGGGGGGGGAGGGGGTCAGAGGATCCCTCAGAATAGGACTGCATAAAGCACAGAGCACAGCAGAGTTAAGGAAAGATTGCAAAAATTGTCCCACTATCTCTTGCGCAAATGGAAGTGCCTTCCATTCATGAAAGTGAAACTCAGAGCAAAAGCCCATTTCTCTCAGCTTCATTTCTATTTATTTCCACTTTATTTCTCTATTTATACTATGCATTTTATAGTTTTATATATTTTAATGTACAGTGCATGTATTTTTCAAGTGTTGTGAGCCACTGTGGGTGCACTTCGGGGGAAAAGGCGGAATATTAATCAAGTAAATAAATAATTTTTTCCCCCTTCTTTAAATGAATGACAGGTGCCCTGAGCCAGAAGGCTTTTCTGAAGATGAATGAGATTGCAAGTCACTTTGAGCACTGCATATATACAGTTTCCATGTCTGTGGTTTCCTATTAAACCACAAAGAGCGCAATGCTAACTTGTGCTGGAACAGGCAGGCCAAGTGGCCTGCACTGTATCCAGCACAAGTTTAGGGCTGGCTGATCCGAGCAGAACACAGTGGCCAAGAGCTGCTCTGCACCACCTGGGAAAGAGGCTAAGATCTGGCATAAGTGCTGGATTGTGGCTCCACCTCCCACTCCTTGCCAGCCCGCCCACAGGAACTCCCACGGCCCACCCTCCCCTCGCCCTGAGATGCCTCCTCCCATCCTTCCCACACCCCCTAAGACCACCACACCAACTGAGCTGAGTTGGCACATACCTACTGCATGTTGTTGGCATGGAGACTGGATGTAGTTTCTATGGGCTGGCATGCATGCCTATACAGCTGACTCGCACAGAGGTGCAAATGTGCTTTATGGTGTGTTTCTGACCCTCCCAGGCTGGCCAGCGGACAGTTCCACTTGCCCCAGATGAGCCTGCAGTTGGCAAATGGCAAGACTGATTAAAATCTAACATTTTGGGTACAATTCTAACTGCACCCTGGGCCGACGCACAGTCCCTGGCCCAGGACGCAGTTAGAATTATACCCACAATGTGAGAATTTAATCAGTCTTGCCATTTGCCAACTGCAGGCTCATCTGGGGCAAGTGGAACTGTCCACAGGTGATTAGCACCTGCTCCTGGCAACCAATCACGTGTCTCTTTTATTCTCCACTTTCAAATAGCTTTATAATGTGTAGAGAAGGAGAGCTTAGCTAGAGTTTAGCATACAGTCAAGCAAAGAAAGCTGAATTCTGAATGCACTTCTTATTGCCTGCGGGCCCGTTAGCCTTTTAATGGTAGACCAGAAGGAGGTGGCAGGAGGGAAAGTAGAGAAGTGGTGGTGATGAGTGGCTCAACCTCCTATATTGCTCATTTTAATGCATAACTATTGAAATAAGTAATTTGTTTAATGTTAAATATCTAAGCAGCTTGTAAATTACTGACTTTCACATTTTGTCCGTGAGATTGTAAGGACTCCCCATGATAAGTCTGTAAAGGATATTTTTAAAAGCTTTGGTTACTTACAAATGGCAAAGATCAACTACTTTTATATTTTACAGGGGTGTATAAAAGCCAAGAAGCCCGTTTAATGCTCCATATATATCTCATTAAAGCACCATCCCATACTTCTGTGAATAAACTGAAGGAGGAAAAATGGGCAATGGATGGTTTTGTGAGTATAGCTCTGAAAAAATCCAATACTGTCTTAATAGGAAATGATGGCTCATTCATGGCACTGGGAGGAAACAGTATTTTAAAAATGAAAGATAATTAGCAGGGTTGAAAAAAAGGTTGCTGACAGGCAAGAACAAATGTTCATACTACAGTATAGTCTCCTAACAGGTATAGGGAAATGCAATTCCATTGCAAAGGCAGAATTATTCTTAAATAGTGTCCATGGCTCTTGTTTTTTGTTTTTACCATACATAGTATGGCCGACCACTTTGCCATTACTTTCCAAACATGGATTTTTTTTCATTCTGTTGTAAAAACATGTAATATTTACCCCTTCTGTAATGTGCTGTACATTGGGCTGTCCAGGAAGATGGTCCAGAAACTTCAGTGGATGTAACATGCAGCTGCTAGACTGTTGACCATTGCAGCTCACTCTGAGTGCACCATTCTGCTGTTATTCGACTGTGGCTGCAATCCTAACCACAATTTCCTGAGAGTAAGCCCCATTGAACAAAATAGGACTTACTTCTGAGTAGACCTGGTTAGGATTGTGTCCTGCATTGGATACCATTTTGTATCTTGACCCAATTCAGGGTGCTGGTTATTACCTTTAAAGCCCTATATGGTCTGGAAGAAGCTACTTGAAGGCCCTGTGCACTCATATGTTCCTTCCTAAACCGGAGGGCCTCTCTGACTTGTAATGATCAGCTGAAGACATTGGAACAGAGACGTGGTATTTTTGGTGATGTTGTTGCAGCTGTGGGGCAACATGGGGGATATTCCAGCATGGGGCCTGATAGATAGGCAGTCCATCAGGCCCCATGCTAGTTATCTTCAAGCACTCTCTGAAGACTTTTCTGACTCTCTGTCTGTCTCTCTGAAGGCTTTTTTCCCAGGAAACTGGATGTGAATTCTTTTCACCAAAAACAGGCAGAAACACAGATGTGCATTACCTCTGCAAGGCTCAGAAAAGCCTCCAGAGGTGAGGGGAACACGGCTCCTCTCACCTTTCGGAGGCTTTGCATAACATCAAGCCTCACTTGACGAAAGGGGTGCTGGTCCACATCTCTGTCATTAACACACGACTGTATTTTAAAACTGCTGTATTATGCTATGAGTTGTGGCTTCTGGTATCAGCTGAAGTTTTAGCATGTTGCTCTTTCTCTTAAAAACATTTTATGTCTTTTGAGTATTTAACTATTTTCATCACTTTGTGAAATTTAATTTTTAAAAGCAGTTCATACATTTATTAAATAAATCGGATGACTATGGAGATGCAAACTAATATATCTTGCCATGAATATATTTAAGGATTTTATCCCACCTTTCGGACTCCCCGTGACACCTTACAATAAAATGTAATGTAATACAATAAAGCCACATTAAAAGCAGTTATAACAATATAGAAAAATCAATTTAAAAGGAGGAAAAAGCAACAGGAACAAAACGTCAACAGGTATTCTCAAAAGCTTTGTGAAAAAATGTACAAAGCAACCAGACTGAAATATTTTTCTTAAATCTCCTCTAGTGAGAGTACAAAGAGATGTTAATACCAGCAACAATAAGGCAATTCAGAATTCAAGATTTATAATGGCCTGCAATCATCATACCCCACTACCTCCTGCTCAGAAAACCTATTTCTGTGGAGGGGAAAAGAATAGTCATGTGTAGCTGAATGGTTTAAGTGCCTCATTCCAGCCTAAATCAAATCTGTTTGTGAATTTTCAGCCTAGATATTATTGCTTAGTTTAATTCTGATCTATCTTTTTATCTCTGTAGGTTTCTGCTGAGCCTGATGGTGCAACCTACGTTTTCCAAGGATTTATCCAGGGTAAAGATTATGGGCAATTTGGACTTCAAAGACTAGGTAACTACTAGAGAGTAATACTGCGACTCTTAAGTATTATTCGGTGATCTATAGGCAAACAGTGCATTGATAGACAATCCCAATAAGTTCAAAAGGACTTATTCCCTGATAAGATTATTTGGGTAGTAAGATGATGGGCCCAGTACTATTGGGCTTACTTCTGGTGCTCCTGGTTCACTGCCGGCGCTAGACATCATAAAAGCGCTGTAAGGCGCTGGCGGTGAGCCCGCAGTGCCAGCGGAAAGATCAGCACCAGGAGACTGCATTGCTGGAGCACCAGGCAGTAGGTATCCTGACCAGGCAGTGAGGATTATTACCTGGGCAGGAGGGTGGCAGGGAGGAGGTGGAAATGGGCAGGGGGAGGGCTAGCCAGAAGGAAGATCAGGCCCGGGAGGGGGGGACAGCAGAGGCTGCCGCCTTATCCTATGCACCTTTCCAAGCTGTGGAGCCCTACATGGGCCTTCTAGTTCTGAGCCAGTTTAAGAGCGTGCAGCTCCAAGGAAACCCATTAAGGCCGCATGGGCTTGAAACATTGTGGGAATGGCAGCAGAATACAGTGGCGGCCATTATAGTGCCACTGTGCCTCACAACAGAGCATAGGATTGGGCTGCCTCACCTTTCTGGGATCTTGGGGGGGGGGGAACTGGGTAGCAGGAGTTGACAAATAAGTTATTCAAGGTGATGGCTGAAGATTGCTGAACTAGACAAAATAACTGATCATATTGCAAAAGGACATAGACTGTAACCACCAAGTTCACTGATAAAATGAATGTCACTCATGCACAGCATAAGCATGAACTTCCCTGCACTGGGGCAATACCAGGCACTATTTTTAGAGGAAACATTCGGTATTAGGGGACATCATCTTCCCCTTTCCCTGGTCCTATTACCAGTACTGTGGCAGGCTTTGAAGTGTGCTGCAAATTGGGCACAAAACAAAATACATATAAGCTCAAAGCTCTGACCTGTTTTTATGGTTAACTCCTGAACCCACCACCTATCTTTTTGAAATTTAGGAGAGATCTTATGTAGGAGCATATCTATATTACTTCTGAGGTCCATGCAAACTGGCTGCAAGACCAGCATGAACCTTTAAAAATGGTCAAACTTTGAATGAAAACTCTATTACTTTCCCTAGTTTCTAGAAATAATTGATATATCCCTTTGCTGTTAATATAGTAGAAACAAAATATTTTGAATAACTCATCCAATTTATTCAGATCAGCTACAATCACCCATCTCATACCTTTGCCAAAAAGAGCTTCTTCCATGAATGGAAGAAGCACTTTGGGTTCATTATTGCTTTGAGTAAAGAAAATAAGAACAGCCCCACTGGATCAGGCCATAGGCCCATCTAGGCCAGCTTCCTGTATCTCACAGCGGCCCACCAAATGCCCCAGGGAGCACACCAGATAGCAAGAGACCTGCATCCTGGTGCCCTCCCATGCATCTGACACAGCCCATTTCTAAAATCAGGAGGTTGCACATACACATCATGGCTTGTAACCCGTAATGGATTTTTCCTCCAGAATCTTGTCCAATCCTCTTTTAAAGGCATCCAGGCCAGATGCCATCACCACATCCTGTGGCAAGGAGTTCCACAGACCGACCACACACTGAGTAAAGGAATATTTTCTTTTGTCTGTCCTAACTCTGCCAACACTCAATTTTAGTGGATGTCCCCTGGTTCTGGTGTTACGTGAGATTTTAAAGAGCATCTCTCTATCCACTTTATCCTTCCCATGCATAATTTTGTATGTCTCAATCATGTCTCCCCTGAGGCGTCTCTTTTCTAGGCTGAAGAGGCCCAAATGCCATAGCCTTTCCTCATAAGGAAGGTGCCCCAGCCCAGTAATCATCTTAGTCGCTCTCTTTTGCACCTTTTCCATTTCCACTATGTCCTTTTTGAGATGTGGCGACCAGAACTGGACACAATACTCCAGGTGTGGCCTTACCATCGATTTGTACAACGGCATTATAATATTAGCGGTTTTGTTCTCAATACCTTTTCTAATGATCCCAAGCATAGAATTGGCCTTCACTGCCGCTGCACATTGGGTCAACACTTTCATCGATCCTGTCCCCAAGATCTTTCTCCTTATCTGTCACAGACAGCTCAGAACCCATTAGCCTATATGTGAAGATTTGATTTTTTGCCCCAATGTGCATGACTTTACACTTACTGACATTGAAAGGCATCTGCCATTTTGCTGCCCATTCTGCCAGTTTGGAGAGATCCTTCTGGAGCTCCTCACAATCACTTCTGGTCTTCACCACTCGGAAAAGTTTGGTGTCATCTGCAAACGTTGCCACCTCACTGCTTGCACCCTGTCTCCAGGTCATTTATGAAGAGGTTGAAGAGCACCGGTCCCAGGACAGATCTTTTGGGCACACTGCTTTTCACCTCTCTCCATTGTGAAAATTGCCCATTGACACCCACTCTCTGTTTCCTGGTCTTCAACCAGTTCTCAATCCATGAGATGACCTGCCCTCTAATTCCCTGACTGTGGTGTTTTTTCAGTAGCCTTTGGTGAGGGACCATGTGAAACGCCTTCGGAAAGTCCAGATATATAATGTCCACGGGTTCTCCCAAATCCACATGCCTGTTGATCTTTTCAAAGAATTCTATAAGGTTTGTGAGGCAAGACTTACCCTTACAGAAGCCATGCTGATTCTCTCTCAGCAAGGCTTGTTCGTCTATGTGTTTTGAGATTCTGTCTTTAATGAGGCATTCCACCATCTTACCCGGTATAGATGTTAGGCTGACTGACCTATAGTTTCCTGGGTCCCCCCTCCTTCCCTTTTTAAAAATCGGTGTGACATTTGCTGTCCTTGAATCTTCTGGTACCGTGGCCATTTTGAGGAACATGTTGCATATTTTAGTCAAGAGATCAGCAACTTCATTCTTCAGTTCCTTAATAACTCTTGGGTGGATGCCATCAGGGCCCGGTGACTTATTGATCTTTAATTTATCAATGAGGTCTGAAACATCTTCTCTTTTAACCTCTATCTGACTTAATTCCTTGGTCAGGAGGGGTCGTTCGGGCAGCGGTATCTGCCTGAGGTCTTCTGCAGTGAAGACAGATGCAAAGAACTCATTTAATTTCTCTACCATCTCTTTTTATCTCCCCTTTCCCTCCCTCACCATCCAGAGGGCCAACCGCTTCTCTAGCAGGTTTCCTGCTTCTAATATTTTTGAAGAAGCTTTTATTATTCCCCTTAATGTTGCTGGCCATGCGTTCCTCATAGCCTCTCTTGGCCTCCCGTATTACCTTCTTCCATTTCTTTTGCCACAGTTTATGTTCCTTTTTATTCTCCTCATTAGGGCAAGACTTCCATTTACGGAAGGAAGCTTCCTTGCCCTTTACGGCCTCTCTAACTTGGCTGGTTAGCCATGCGGGCACTCTCCTGGATTTAGTCGAGCCCTTCTTCCTTTGCGGTATGCACTTCCGCTGGGCCTCTATTACTGTTGATTTGAGCAACCTCCATGCTCTCTGTAGAGACTGGACTCTTTTTACCTTCCCTTTCAACCTCCTTCTAACCAGCCTCCTCATTTGAGGGAAGTCCGTTTGTCGGAAGTCAAGGGTTTTTGTGATAGATTTGCCCAGTATTCTTCCCCCTACTTGCATGTCAAAACAAATTGCAGCATGATCACTGTTCCTCAATGGCTCAGTAACATTGACATCTCTAACCAGGTCCTGAGTACCGCATCATATTAAATCCAGAGACACCTGTCCTCTGGTGGGCTCCATGACTAGCTTCTCTAAGGCACAGTTATTTAGCATGTCAAGGAATCCGGTCTCCTTTCGTGAACAGAACACAAATTGACCCAGTCAATATGAGGATAATTGAAGTCCTCCATGATTACAACCCTGTCCCTCCTTGTCACCTCCCTGATCTGTTTCCTCATTTCAAGGTCCCCTTCCGGTTTCTGTTCTGGAGGACGATAGTACGCCCTCAGTATCACTCCTCAGGCCTGGTAATTTAACCCACAGAGATTCTACGGTGGAGTGGGACCCACCTTCAATCTCTACTTTGCTGGATTCTATCCCTTCCTTAACATAAACGGCCACCCCACCTCCAACACGCCCCTGCCTGTCCCTCCTGTAGAGTTTATAGCCTGGGATTGCGGTATCCCACTGATTCTCCGCATTCCACCAGGTTTCCGTTATGCCCACTATGTCAATGTTTTCCCTAGTCACCAGACATTCCAGTTCTCCCATCTTTGCTCCGAGACTTCGGGCATTTGCATAAAAGCATTTGTACATGGAATGCCCCAGGATGGGCTGCTTATTAGTCCCTTTATCCCTCCATCCTCTCATTGTGCCAAACCATCTATCACATCCCATCATGCTTCCATTTCCAATTTCTTTACTCTGTCTTTACTTTATTGTTCTCTAACCTCCCCATCCTTTTCCCATAGGGATGAGGAGTCCTGAACCGGATGGCTCCTGTCAGCCTTCCCCCAGGGGCCAGTTTAAAAGCTGCTTTGCACCTTTTTAATGTTATGCGCCAGCAGTCTGGTTCCATTTTGGTTCAAATGAAGCCCGTCCCTCTTGTACAGGCCTCACTTGTCCCAAAATGTTCCCCAGTGCCTAGCTGGCCCTGCGCGTGGAACAGGTAGCACTTCAGAGAACACTACCTTTGAGGTCCTGGCTTTCAGCTTTCTACCTAATAGCCTAAATTTGGCCTCCAGGATCTCTCAGCTACACTTGCCCACATCTTTGATGCCGACATGCACTACAAATTATATCCTATCTGGATAGGAGTTATATCCTATCTGCAAGTTAATCTGTGTGCCTTGTCTTCTTGCACCAACTTTGCCTATCAGAGAACTACTGACAGAAAGCGGGGGGAGGGGGCATCCAGCACACCCATACTAATGAAAGGGGCAATGACTGTCGTACAAACAAGCCTAGAGAAAAATGAACAAAATCTATCACAGCTAGAAAGCCCAATTAATGAAAGTACAGGACATCAGTTACATTTTCCATAATTTGGGACAGACAAAACTCTGCTCATTATTAAAGGAGTCTCCATGCTACAGTTCTAATGAGTTCACCAATCTCTATATCACAAGACAACTAAGAGAGCTGCTAGATCAAACCAAAGCCCCATCTAGGAAACATCTAGTTTCCCACAGCAACCAACCAGAAGCCTCTGCAAAGCTCACAAGCCGACATTACTAGTTGCCACTGGTAGACTTATCCTCCATTAATTTGTCTAATTTTCAGGTACTGCAAAGTATGCTGGATTCTAGATACTAGGTATCTTGACCAATGGAATACTGAAAGGGCAGTTTTCAAGCTCTTGAGCATGTACAAGCTGTATGAATTAAATGCAATGACCTTTTCCCTCCTTCTTTGGTTTCTCTGCTTTATGTTTTATTGTTTATAAGATATTTTGAAATATAAACAAGGAGTATAACTGGAGGAAACAGAAATAAATGGATTTTATTTTCCCAGGACTGAATATGTCTGAAGGTTCAAATTCTTCAAACCAACCACATGGTACAAACAGCAGTTCTGTGGCCATTGCTATTCTCGTGCCTTTCTTTGCGCTTATATTAGCAGGATTTGGGTTTTACCTTTATAAACAAAGGTAGGTATGACTTATAAACCTATAAGAAAATATGGTTGCTATTAGTCGCTGGGAACTGAATCTGGCTGTATAGATTAAGTCCTCTGTGTAGGTTTCAAAATTAATCTAGATTGCTGGGGCATGGAGGGCTATGGAGCCAGGCTATTTTGCTTCAGTAAATGTATTGTAATTACCCCTGGGTGGGAGCACATGAAGGTACATAGCTTGAACATGTTTCTGACCATGACGTTTTACCCAAATTGTCTTCTGAAAAGAAGTCTGAACTGAATGTCACAGGCAGGGCCAGCCCAAGACCTGAGACAGTCACCCACATGCTGCCGCCCCTTACCTGATATGCCAACCTCTGCCTCTCTGACATTCTGTCCCACTGCTCTCTTCCTTCTCTACACTTCCATTTTGTCCCCCTCTTCCTTTCCCATCCAGGGAGTGGGAAGGGGAGAATCAGTGTAGGTGAGCATGTGGACAGGAGTGGGCACCAGTCTGCTTCTTGAGGTGACCATTTCAGTTGGACTTACTAAATGGGCCAGCCCTGGGAGCAGGCCCTGAAATCGCAGATCCTGAGAGTCTCATTCTTGCTTGAATAACCTAAGGGCAAGTCTACATGTTACAATGACCACAGGCAGAACGAGGCGGATGAATGTCTTCCTTACCAGAATTCACAAGTTTGGGTGATTGTCCTGGACTATACTATTTTAAAGACAACATTAGGCAGTCATGAGAGATTATTTTGTGTGTGGGATGCAATAAATCTAGCATGTGCAGACAGGCTTGGGGGAAAAAATGAGGAGGGCAGAGCTGTGATGAACTTACCCAGCCTTGTTTGGAAGCAGCGACTTTGTATGACAACTCCACATGATCAGAAAAATTCACTTGATGGTCCCCACCCATAAAGATGGTAGCACTTACAAACACCATCACCATCATAGACAGGGTATGCTCAAACAAGGCATAGAGAAGCTGTGGGAAACATAAGTAGTCCACAGTTCCTGTAAGTGCAAATCACTTTTAAGGCTCAGCAAACATATGCACAGATAAAGAAGAAAAGCTACATCTCAGAATTTTGTTGCAGGAAAACTCTGTGATTGTTAAATGACATACAAAACAAGGGGACATAGTTAATGTAGAGATCAGGACACATACACCAGGTGCAGAGCACATATTTTTTTTGTGGAGAACATGTCTGGAGCAATTTCTAGCATCAACAATTAAAAATGTTCCCAGATTACAGAGTTGGGAAACACCCCTCTACCCAAGACCAGGGATAACCTCTAGCAATCAGAACAAACAGTGGTGGGCTAGATTATTTGATATAAGGAAATAAGTGGAATAGAATGAAGAGCTCTGCTACTTCCACTATAAGAACGGCATGCATTAAGATCAGATTTGGGACAGGAGATATATTATTATTATTATTATTATTATTATTATTATTATTATTATTATTATTATTATTATTAACAGTATTTATATACCGCTTTTCAACTAAAAGTTCACAAAGCGGTTTACAGAGAAAAATCAAATAACTAAATGGCACCCTGTCCAAAAAGGGCTCACAATCTAAAAAGATGCCAAGGAATACCAGCAGACAGCCACTAGAACAGACAGTGCTGGGGTGAGGTGGGCTAGTTACTCTCCCCTTGCTAAAAAAGGAGCACCGAATAGAAAAAGTGCCTTTTGAACATATCCCAGAATCTTCAAAATCTCCCCCCACTCATTTGATTGAGAGTCTTGATGGAACCCATAACAATATTTGCCCTTGATAGCTTTAGCCCATCCTTGGTAGTATCATTAAACTGAATTATTAAGTGCTTGTATACTCCATTATATACAAGGTAAATTAAGAGTTCCCTTGAAATACATGCAGTCTGGTGCCTATATACACTACCTCATTTTAGAGCTGTCAGACATGTTTGATAGGTAAGGTTATTGTACTACATTATACCTTTACTTCTTCCTATTTAAATTGTTGTTGTAAATTATTCTTCCTAAGAGAGGAGCAAGGTTATTCAAATTTCTTGGCATCTCAGGACATCACAATAAAAAGGGGTTGCTGTGTACTAACCATATTGCCTATATTTTGCTTTTGACATTTACAGGATTGCGGCTCATATTTCTTGTATAATTTATCTTACATTCCACATGGTTTACCAGGTTGTAAGTGCTTAGAAGAGCCCGAAGCCAGGGAAAGTCTTTTATGAAACACAATTGTTCTACAGCAGTCATTGACAATTCAACTATTATCAGGCTATGCTGACATCACAAACATCTCTCAAAGATTGACTGTGTTGACCTTAGTCAAGTAATAACTTGGGTTATTTGAGTTATATAGACAAGTATATAGATATAGATATAAAGGCAACCCTTTAGGCTCTGTTCAATTAATTTGAGATCTTCATATGAACAGTTTTCTACCTGCTATGGTTAATCAGTCATGGAATTGATACGGAGTAGAACCAGGCAAAATTGTCATACATTTTGATTTTGTGTGTGTGTGAAAATGTTCATGTTTAATAAGGAAAATAACCTATATTTGAACATCTAAACCAGCAATTTTCAACCTTTCTCATCTTGCTGCACACTGACAAGGCACTAAAATTGTCAAGGCACACCATCAGGTTTTTGACAATAGTCAAGGCACACCGTGCTGCCAGTGGGGGGCTTAAATCTCCCATTTTTCCTAATAAATGACCTTCCTCCAAATTCCTATGACACACCTGTGGACTGCTTGTGGCACACAATGTGCCACGGCACAGTGGTTGAAAATGGCTGATCTAAACAATGACTGACTTTATTCATTTCAAATTGTATTTCATTTAACTGTTGTTGTTCCATTTGAGAATCCTGCATCAAAATTCAAGTTCTAAATCTGAATTCAATTCAAATTCAATTCAGGGGAGTGGCAGCAAAATGCAAGTACAGGTATAACCTAATTATCCATGGATTTTTTTACCTGCAGTTTTATCTCAACATGATACAGGAAGCTGGACTAGATAGGCCCTGGGCCTGATCGAGGAGGGCTTTTCTTATGTTATTATCAAATTATAAATAGTTTTGATAAATAATAATCTTTCCTTTATCTTTCTTCAACAGAACTGCACCTAAAACACAATATACAGGATGTTCTGTTCATGAAAATAACAATGGACAAGCTGCTTTTGAAAACCCCATGTATGACACAAATGCAAAATCTGTGGAAGGGAAGGCTGTGAGATTTGATCCCAACTTGAACACAGTCTGCACAATGGTATAACATGGCGACAGCTTGACTTCAGTGATCTGAAAATTGAAACACAACACAGTGCACTTCTAGTTCACTGATTAAAAAAAATTAAAGCACATTTTGCAGGATTTCCTGGGTCACCTTCTCCTGAGGATGAGAGATAAGAGTGAATTTGTTTTTGTTTTTCATGGACTGAAAAAATTGACTTCATGATCACCATGGAGTATTTACAGAAAATCAGCTGCACTCCATGAGTGCTAACTCACAGTTTATTTGCTTTTTTAAAAAAGGAGATTATTCTACAAAAAAAAAAAAAAATTAAAAAACATATTTGCATATATTGGAGGAGCATCCACTATCAGTACTTCTGTGCTTTATAAACTATGCTAGAGGGACTGGATTTTAAAAGAACAAAGCAAAAGATATATGGTAGAAATAACATTATATTTACGAGACAGCAAAGTCACTGACTTCTCTAACAGTCACAAGCTTCATCATTTCCCAACAGTCAGAATTTTGTCCAATTTGCTCATATACCTTCTCTCTTTTCCCCCTCCCCATATCTATGAATTTGTAAAATTATGCCACGGCCATTAATAAATTTGCAAGTACAACCTATTAGTTCTGTGCCACAGGGGGGTAATTAAGCATCAGGTTCTCAGGTTATTTTATTCCATGCATTTAATTCCTGCTCCATTTTTGCCTTTTTTCATACTAAAACCTCCTGCTGCAGTTGGCTACAAAAGGGAGTTCCATTTCCTTCTCCTGTTTCACATCACCTTTTCCCTAAATCATCTCTCCAACAGCATTATAAAAACAGTTGGGACATGCCGTACTATTTATCAGTTCACGTTTTGTAATACTGCAATTGTCTTTATTGCCGAGCGCTATTTATGAAAGTATCTGTTTTGTACTTTATCCCCACAACAATTTCAATTTCTCTTCCTTGAAACTTTAACATAAGAAAATGACAGACTACAGCATTGGTTTCCGAATTTACTTGGGTCACAATGCCCCACAGCCTCTTCTTCCCGGCTCAGCCGGGCGCCACCATTTTGGATGCTTAACAACATTAAGCACTCAATTCAGATAATATCCAACATCCCTTTTATAATCGGTACAGGCCAAGCTTCCACACTTTGTGGAATGCTGTGCACAGAGTATAATTGGAGGCCAGCAATGCTTCAGGGCCCAATCCTATACAACTTTCCAGCACTGGTGCAGCCGCAATGCAGCCTCAAGGTATGGGCGCAAATGTTCCCGTAACCTTGAGGAGGCCTCTGTGACTGTCTCCCCACCACAGGATGCAGTGCATGCCCCATGGGCACAGCTGCATCAGCACTAGAAAACTGGATAGGATTGGGCCCACAGTCTCTTGACGATACGCCTCAACCCTTTATTGCCTTTAAAAATTCTGATGCACCCATGGAGCTTTCTTGTCCCCAGGTCACCCTTTTTATTCCAGTCAATCAGTCAGTTCTGTGTGCCCAATGGGATGTGTGTGTGCTTCAGCTCTCCAAATGATATGGGGAAGTGGAAGACATTAAGATATCCATGTGTGTTACAGAACACATGGCCCTTCACCTCTGCTTTCTTCACTGGGATTATCCTGTAGCAAATATTGTAAAGAAGGACCCAGCCCAGTTCTACAGGGTTGCTTCCCTCATTATGAATTTAGAAACATAATTCACTCAAATGGCAAAAGACGTAATTGCTTTGTGTTAATTTACTATCCAGTGCATTTTATTGTATTTTTTATCTATTGTGAGTCACTTTGAGTGCCCCTTATTGGGGAGAAAGATGGAATATTAAGTTGTCTAAATAAATAAAAATAAATGATACAAAAATTGGGCAAACAGTAAATATCCTGGGGCATGCCTGCTTACTTATCAACATGATTCATAGAGATGTGTGGGTTTATATCCTCTTAGCCTCGCACATCTTGCCACAAGAGAAGAGAATTTTACAATTAACGTGTATGAATTGGATTCAAACTCTGTTTTCCACAAGTGCTCTCTTTGTGAAAGAACAGAAAGGGCATGAGTTTTAACAATACATCCTATTTCCTCCTCAGCTTTCTGTATCCCCTTAAAATCTGCTCCTGAAGGTTGAAGAATCCTAAAGGAACCAGATGCTTTGGGGTCCAATCCTATCCAACTTTCCAGCACCAGTGCAGCCGCAATGCAAACATGAGGTTAGGGGACAAACATCCCCTTATCTTGCAGAGGCCTCTGCGTCTGCCTCCCCACCGCAGGATGCAGCACACACCCCACTGATACGGCTGCACCTGCACTGGAAAATTGGATAGGATTGGGCCCTGTGACAGCACTTGGACAAAACAGTATTTGGATCCAACTCTTCACTGCCTTTATTACATTGTGCCAGCAATTCTTTGATTTGACTGGTTGTAGCAAGTGCTACAGGAGCATCAGGCTGCACGTGTACAAATATTTTGAATCCGATTGTAAGCCAGTTACTTCAGGAGCCAAGTACTTGGACTGAAATCGAATTGGTTCTGTAGATTTCAGTGTTGAAATTCAATTATGCCAGGTTATATAGATTTCAGTGTTGAAATCTATACAACCTAGCACACCCAAATGGCAGTATATCTGTTGAAACAGTATGTTTAGATTTTCCTATTGAAATCAGTGGCCTTTGGCTTAGAAAATTCTACATATAATTCCAGAAGTTAGTTATAAGTATACAGTAAAAATTTGTATTTATGCTTTGAAAATAAATCCCGTTCTATTACAACAATAGACTGCACATAGGGTGATAACCTATGATACAGTAGTAAGGGGGAAAAAAAGATCAGTTCTTTCAAATCCTACTCCCTTTCAAGGCAGGCTTATGTCATTGCAGACCCACTTCATTCTCATCTAAAGGAATGCAATTTTTAGTTTTGATTATAGTTTCATAAACGAATTATCCAACGACAGCCTGAGTAATTTCCATGTCATCATTCATTGTCTTACTTTATAGCATGAAATCATGTTGGATTCATCAATGCTGTACATTAGCTGGTGTGCATTATCTGTTACTCTTGTCTATTCCCAGACATGAAAACTCTGTGAAAATCAAAATTTTATTAACGTTATAGAGTGCCTATCCAAAAAAAAAATTCCCCCACCCCACCGTCATCATATCCGGGATTGCTGCTTGGATTTCTATGGTGTTTAATGAATTTCTTATAAATCATTTGAAAATGTTTTGTTTTGAGAAATCATACGGTTCTGTCCAAAAACTGTCTTCTACTAAAAGAATGCTGTTTTTATATTTTATACCATCAATTTGTTATTTATTATTGTTTATTCAAATGATTGCAATAACGATGATTCACTCATTAATGTTAAGGTTAATACGTTTGAGATCTTGTTTAAAAATCTTGTTTCTTCTGCAACTGGCTACTCCTCTTATATTAATGCATACACTTTTGTAAAGAAGTCTATTTTTATGAAAAAAAAGGATTTGTAAAAGTATGATGTAAATTTTCAGTGCAATGTAAACATAATAAAAATGGATAATTGCTTTTGTAACACTGAGTGCCTTTTCTAAGTATTAGAAGCATTCATATTATGCTTTTTTTCCTTCATATGATAAATCTGCAGATATTATATTACTTTGGGAAATCAGAAATGAATCCAGTGTGCAGCAGAAATTTATTTACTGGACCACAGTTAAGTTAAAGGAGTAGGTTAAAGAAATGAGAAGCACTGGGCGTTTACCTCATTAGGAAAATCTGGGTAACTTGGGAAGTTCAAGTGGGGGAAGGCAGTCTTTGAGTTAATCTGGTTCCATATTAGATCTTCAAAAGGCCAGCATTTTAAATAGGTCTAGAACAGTGCTTCTCAAACTCGTACAAGGCTGTTGGGAGTACTATAAGTGTCTGTGGGTGAGGGGCTATGGCAGCAACACAATCCCCAGGCTCGTACTGTTGCCGGGGAGGGGTAAACTTACTTGAGGGAGTACTGGTCTCCAGGGGCTGTGGGGAGCCCCACAGACATCTTTGCGGGACTCCCCAAGCCTTCAAAACAGTAAAAAACATGATTGAAAACTACTTCCTGTTTTCAACTGAAAACAGCTTTTAAAAAGTGTTTTAGAGGCTTGAGCAGCCCTTGCACAGGTGTCCATGCAGTTCCCTGCACCCCCCAGCAGCAATTTAAAGTTTAACCCCCACCCCCCACATGGCAACACTGCAGTCCTGAGGATTGCGTTGCTGTCTTTCCCCCTCCCCATCCCTTTAAAGGGCAGGCAGAAGTGCTTTTCTGGCTGGTGGGTCTCAACTCACCCGTTTGGGAACCACCGGTCTAGAAAATAAGCTGAGAGTCAATTTAGTAGTTTTATCACAGACAAGATATGCTCCATATGCCCAGTCCCTGTTAGTAATCCATCTGCCTTATTTTCTACCAACTATTTTCTACCAAGTATTTCTGAACCACCTTCAGGGTCATCCTCCATGCAGAGTACATGAGAGTACAGAGTACAGGAGAGGCTGTTTTTTATGCATCGGCCTTAGCAGACTTGGGGCCCAATACTATCCAGCGCTACTGCAACCATAATGCAGTCCCAAGGTAAGAGAACAAATACGCCCTTGAGGAGGCTTCTGTGACTTACCCTCCGTGAGAGTGGTTCAAGCAGGATCATGGAGGTGTGGCAAAATCCAGGTGTGGCAGAATCCCAGTAACAAATCTGGGGGTTTGGGTTGCACCAACGAGACCTACCAGAACAAAAGGTTGAACGGCCAGTACTTAGTATAAGATGGTTCTCATGACTCTTTTTCCAGGTCAAAATAAAAGAACTTGATATGGGGCAAAGATGGGTTCCAGAACCGAAGAAAAGGCTGCTCTTGGCTGTTGGCAGGATCAGGATGTGGTTAAACAAAAGCCAAAAGAACTAGTTCTTCAGTGGAGCACCTTGTTTGAATTAAAGCACCTCTGAGGCAAAATTAAAGCCCTGGTTGAGGCAAAAGGCACCCATCCAAGCTTGACATACAACAAGAGATTGTGCATACTTGCTTAGGCTTGACATAAAGAGCAAACAAGGCTACCTGCATGAGAGGCTAGAAGGCTGTTATCCCCTCCCCGTTATTCTTTTCAGGCACTGTCTTTAACCAAAGTTTGTTTCTGCCTCAGCCAAACTTTCATGGCAGTCTGTGATGGATGAAAAGGCAGACGGGGGCTGTTTGGTAGTAAAAAAAGTGAAATACAACATTGGCATTTTGACACAAGACCACAAAATTTTTGATTTTGCATTTTTGTGTAGAAGTTAAACAGCACGAAGGACAGTGTGTTGCACTAAGAAACATCACAACACAATCACCATCAAACAGAGCAACAGACCCCCTGTTGCACGCCACCTTATGGAAGTGGCCATCCAGGTAGGGATGGATTCAATCACTGAAGTACAGAGTCCCCAGTTCCCACTTCAGACAGCCACTCCAGAAGCAGCTTTCCAAAAACTGCAGAACAATGATTGGGAAATCATCAGGTTTGCATGCCTCCCGGCTTTCGTCCCAGGGCATGTTGCATCAGGGCAACTAGAGCCATTCTATTTCCAAAGCTAGATCGGAAACTAGAATGAAACCAATCTAGATCGTTGTCATCATCCAAGAATGCCTGGTGCTGCACTATCACCAAACTAAATACTTGCCAAGAAATGGAAAATTTGTGACCAGGTACCAATCAGAATAGTCCTGGTGAATCAAAGGAGGAGAGGACTTATGACTGCCTATTTGAAGGTGGCAGTATCCACCTACTTTTTTCCTTAGGCTGAACTTATAATGACGAGAGCAGTAATAGCCCTCTCCTGATGTATCGCATTTCCGTACTTAAGGAACTACTAAAAAAATGCTTTGTTTGAAAGGCCTCCACCTAAAAAAAAAGAAAAATTCAAGTGATTGAAATCATGTCCTCAAGAAATGGGTCCCAGAGATACTGATTCGATTGTTCTAAATTGCTGTACAGTTAAGCACATATTGATTCATAATTGCAGCAAGACTGTATGCAGATTAACAGTGACGCATGAAAGTTTCTAGTAATGAACATACTATGGGAGTCAGAACACCCTGTGCTCTGTGCTAAAATATTATAGAGCTGGAGTATGAATTTTAAGTGCTGTTAAGTCCATTGTGGATGAGGTATAGTTATCCATAAAAAGAGAGTGTTTTTATTACATAGCCAAAAATAAATCAAGCCTAAAAATACAAGGATTGGCTTTTTTAAAAAAACAAGGCAGCAAAAAAGACTGTTGATATTTAAAAATATAGCAATAATTTTTTTTCCAGAATATCTGAGCAAGACAGTCTAATAAATTGTTATGAACATTTTAACTTTTTTGTGCTGCAATTCATTACAGCTAAATTCTGTAGGCTTGAAACAGTTTCAGTTGTCCTGGATTCAGCTTCATTCAACGTCTGAATCACAGGGGATGAATGTGGATTTAGTGGTGCAGTGCTAAAGGTGCTAAAGGAAGGGGGCAAGTCCAGTCTGGGAGAAGAGGATAGGTTCTGGCATGCAGAATTGCCGCCAAAATCCGCCCCTCCCATCCTCAAACCACCCCCACCCCAACTCAGCCTACTCCCTGCTCCGATCTTCCCCAAACTGCCAATTCCACCCCAGCAGCCACTGATACACATGTGGGGCAGTTTGCACTGGCAGACTTGAAGTGCACAACATCAGAGCACCTTTTACAATGCTGCTTAATGACAGTAGATCATAAGATGGGCCATTAGATAGATTTCTGAGAACCAACAAATCCTGGGGTTCTGGAAGCAAGAAAAAATGTCTGGATATACAAATGAACACATATACAAGCAGAGACTCGATAAGCACCTGTTGGAGATGCTCTAAGAGGATTTCCTGCCTAAGACATGGGGTTGGACTAGATGACTTATTAGGTCCCTTCCAATGCTATGATTCTATGACCCCCTTGGTCTCAATCTTGAGGGCAATGTTTACTGCATATATCGCTGACTCTTTGCCATCAGCCACACTGCTGAAAATTCCAACAGCTCTAGATTTCCCAACCTGTCACCACTGCCCAAACCCATTCCCCCTAACAGCCCTACATGAACCATTAAGCATGCACATCATTCCGCCAGAGGCTAAACTTGCCTCTTCCTCCTCCTGCACCTCCATCATTGCTTTTTAAGTTGCTTGCAAAGAGAATGCTGGAACCTCTCCACTACTAATATTATCTCCACCAGCTACTCTACAAGAAGTACTGCTGGAACTGGAAGAGAAGGCAAATCTTCCTTTCCCCAGCTTCTTTGTATGCATGCTCAGATGGGTGGAATCAGATGGTGCACCAGATAGAATCAGCTGAGAAGGTTGGAGGGCAGGGGACGCGGCAGGTGGATGCAGGGTATGGGGCATCCCCACCAGCTTGCTGACTCCCAAGATATGGGACAGCTCCTCAGATGAGGGGTTCAACTGGTCTCATGACTGGACCTCTTGAAGTTATGAGCTGAAGAGCTCTGTTTAGTGTTTTGAAGGAGATAATGATCAGGGATTGGAGAGCTAAGGGGATAGGCAAAATGTGTGTGGGTGTGTAATAAAGGGGGGAGAGAGAGAGAAAGATTTGACTCAAACATTTTGGGGTACCTGACTTTTCCTTCTAGGGATCTGATGTAGAATAGCAGATACTCTACCTTTTAGGACCCCCCTCTTCCTCTCCATTTATGCTCTACATGTGTGTGTGTGTGTAAATAAAATCATTCATGACTGCCATAAGTGTCCAATGTTCTCTCATTCAAATGATAACAACCCTATTACACAAAAATAACTTACTTGAGCAAGGTTACTCAGAGCACACACCTTCCGCATCAAATCCTAAGGCAATACAAAATCAAATGCTAGTAAAAGGACTGGAATAAGATTGTTACCAGTATGATAGAAGCCAAATGTCCAGTGGATGCATGGATCCTGTGGAATTTTTACAACTCACAGTCTACATTCTGCATTTGAGATAAACATCCTGGGAGCCTGGGTTGGACAAATGCATTTGGTTTAAGGAAAGTGCTGTCATCAATCATTGCCAATTACCACACACTGAATTTGAACCCAAACTGGCATTTTCTGAATTAAACCTTAGAACGAGAATTGATTTCATGCTCTCTAAAGACTTTGGAGAAATTAAAAACAAATGCCTGACAGACATATCTTTGTTTCTTGATTTCAGATTGGGTTAGGTTGAAGCTAGGGAATACACTTGACAAAGAGTAAGTCACTAACAAGACGGGTTTGTTTTTCTCCTTAACAAAACATGTGAATTCTGTCAATTAAGAGCTAAACAAGATGCAACACTCCATAACTCATTTTCTAGTTGGGGATTTATTTTTAATTTTAAAATAGAGGTTCGTCTGGAGCCTAATACAGGTTGGGTCCAGAACATAGATTTACAGCTCTATCCTTTCCCTACAAACCAATGCAGAGAAGCCAAAATGGCTGCCACTGCATCTGATGGTGTGGAAGCAGTTGAAGAGGTCTACTCGGAAGCTAAGCAGGGTCAGGCCTGGTTACTACTTGGATGGGAGACCACTTGAGAATACCAGGGGCTGTAGGCTTATACCATAGTCTTTCGAGACTGAAGGTTGCCAACCACTCAGGGTAAGGAAGTTTATCCAGCAAAAGCCTCCACAGCATAGGGAAGGTCTACACGAACCTTTGCTAGCTACACAGTTGGTGCAGGCCCACGTGGACCCATGCCAGGGGATCCAATGCAGAAAGGGGGTCCTACGATTTCTGTACAGAGTTCTCACCTATCAAATGTTTATGCCTAATAAAGGTTTTGTTGACTGACTGACAGAAAGGGGGTTAGGATTTGGTGGTGGCAGCTGCCACCAAACCCACCTCCTTCTCAGACCCAATCTGCCATCCCCCACTCCCTCCTGGGACAGTTGCACCCCCCTCTCTTTCCCTGTTTCACCTTCTCCCGCTGACTTTCCTGCTTCGGTGAGTGGTGGGAGAAGCAATAATGCAGGCACAAAGGTGCAGGCCTTCCCACCAGCACACCTGTCAGCTACAACAGTCAGCATCAGCAAAAGAGAACCAACGACATCATGCTCTCAATACAGAAGGCTCAAGGTGTGCTTAACCCTTTATTGCCATGCTACTTTGCTGCTAAAAATCCCACCCCACCCCCAAACTACTATGGGCCCCTGAAAGTGTAATTGCAACAAACAGCAGTTTCTAAAGGAATTTTCACCGGGAAAATGCTGCAGAATGAAACGTTTCCCATCTCCACAATGAGGTCCTGATTCAGAGCCCAATCCTATGCATGTCTACTCAGACATAAGTCCCATTAGAGACAGTGAGGCTTACTCCCAGGTAAGTGGATAGGACTGCAGTCTCAGTTGCCATGTTAAGATTTTAAAAAACACCCCCAATGCAATAATGACTAAATGTTATCAAAACAAAGGTAACATTCAGAACTATCTTCCAGTCTCTGTCTTTAATTTCTAATTCTTGCAGATCAAATGCAACTAATGATAAATTAGAAACAAGTTCTGAAGGTTAACATTAGCTCAGTGCAGGAAAAGGAACTTTCTAACCAAAATAAGTTATTAAATAAACAAGCTCCATATGAACAAAGTTGAAGATGTCAATAGCAGGACTGCTCAAAGTGTGTACCATGGGAACTTACTCTCTCCCTGGGGCCTGCATCTTCCCAAAAAGTGGCACAAAAGTGCTTGATGGCACTTTTGCGACACTCCTGGGCCAGTGCAAGGGACTTGCCTTGGCCCCAGGGTGCATTAGGATTGCGCCCTTAGTTAACTAGCTTCAAAAGAAGCAATTGACCTCTACTAACTTCTCAGTCAACTACTACTGTGAAGTTGACATAGAAATAATTTGTTTCCGACCATCCCCTGAAGAAGAGCCAATTGCTCAAAACATATTGGGATTTATACCAGTTGTTTCAATAAATTTCAAGTCTGCACCTGTTGAATTACTGGATTGTTTCCACCAATATAGATGCCACATCTATGCCGCTCTAGAACCTGACACAACATAATAAAAGTGACAAGTGGGACAAACCATAAAGAGAACATGAAAGTGCCAAATTATGAACAGTAGGTTTGTTTGTTTTAAATCTTAAATCACGAATTTGGTTGTCTTCAATGAATTGGCAAAAAGAGCATCAAAATCCTGGATTGGTGTATTGTGACATAATTAACTTTCTCACATGTAGGGTGTAAAACACAATAAAATCACAGTTCTCCCCAGGGAAGCACTTTCCACCGGCAATAAGTAGCCTTTTATTATACAGGAGAAAAATGCTTAGAAATGTGCTACTCTTTGATTTACATAACTGATACAGTACTAAGGAAGAAATATTATATACTTCCTTCAATGTGAGCCTTAAATGCCTTATTTTATGAGCCCCTACTGAATATTTTTACTTGTTTCACAAATGTTCAAAAACCTTTACAATAAAAGACTTTAATTATCTTATCCCTTGTAAACCTTCCTGGAGAAGAACATGCAGTTAAGCTTCTGTAATAAGTTTCTTTATAGCATTTTCAGAGCAAGCAAAGATCCCCCTGGTGGTGCCTTTACATTCTGAAATTGTTTAGCTTCGCCTCTGCAAGTGGGTCAAAGTCGTTGACCAGCCAACCTGCCAACAGCTTGTGAGTCATTTCTTCTTTCCCCCTACTCTGATAAATCACCAGAAAGCTGCTGAATGGCCTACTCCAAATGCATATGTTTTCATAAATGAAAACTGTTTCTCAGTTTGATGGTTCTTTAAGGGTATATCTCAAATGAGTTCCCTTCCCCCCTGCCATCAATTTCTAGTTTTGCAGAGTAACTGTTTGGATAACAGATAAATTAGTTTACACAAGATTTTGAATGGCTGCGCGATCAGAGACAACAATCTGCTTCCAACACAAGCACCAATAAAATAAAAGGGAAATGCATAAATTAAAAATGGCACTGTCCAAAGGTCCAGCATAACCTTATGTCTGTGCCACTTGAGTGCTTCAGGAGAGCCAACCATGGCCTCTCCTGACGGCCAGTAGCACAAGTCAGGCCTGGTCGGACATGTGCCCAGGGCTCACACTTCTAATGGTGCTCATACCTAAAACTGGGAGTTTTAGGGTATTGTGAAGGAAGGGAGATAGGAAGAAAGCTAAGGGGGCAAAAGAAAAAGAGGTGAAACATTTTTAGTGTTCTGACTCTGGAAAAAGGCTATGGCTAGAGAGTAGTTTTCTGTAGCCTGAACCAAAGACTACAAACAAAGAATGAGTCCCTCAGCAGGCCATGAAATCACTTCATTGACTTGTGGTTAGGTAAACCCTTCTAACCAGCACTGCAGCTGCTCAAAGGGTCTGAAACTACCCAACTGAGCAGCCTGGATTTAAGCAACAGTTGTGTCGACCAAGGATGTACATTATGGAGGCATAGAGCTGATCTTGGCCTCACCCTAAAACAATTTAAGATAGACCAACAAATTCTAATGCGCACACACACACACACACACACACACACACACAAAGGAGGAAAATGATACAGAAAGTGGATCATCCATGATGGCACATGAGACATTCAAGGAAAGATAGAGGGGAGCTAATAGATCAGTGGTGAAGCTATGCCCAGGCCCAAGATTACCAGTCTGTTTCTGCTGTATGAGATGTGAAGCTCTTCAGGAGTCATGGGGCAAGTGTGCCAAGCCTGGGCAATTCTCCTGTTTCCAGGGTTTAAAAGGCAGAAAGAAGACTATGGAGCAAGCCCAGGAGCTAGGAGGTAGACTTTGCTGCCTCAAGGAAGGCAAGCAGGACAAGAGACCTGGAGCTGCTTTTATGTGGGAAAGAAGAGCATTAAAAGGCGGCCCACTAAGAATGACTATCCAGCCTGCAGTGGCACAGCATCTTTGGTTGCACTTAGGGAGAGAATCAGGTCAAAAAAGATTGAAAAGAAGAAGAGTGTGGGGTTACCAATCCTGGGTGCCAGACTGGCACAGTGGTCCTTGAATTGTGCTAGAAGGCTTAGTGCAGCAATAGTGACTCAAACACATTGACAGAAAGGCAAGCAGACAAGTGAGGGTTGGAAGACACAGTGTCTAGCGTCCCAGGTTTTTAAAACTTTTTATCCCGTAAGTTCTATGGGATCTTTTGTGGGGTGAGAATCAGAGAATCCAATCAACATCCACTTAAAGTGTGATGCCCAGAACTGGACACCATATTCTAGGTGAAGTCTGACTAAGGCAAAAATGCAGCAGTACAATTGCTTCTTTCAATTCTGAAACTATACTTCTGTTGATGCAGCCTAGAATCGCATTTGCTCTTTTTATTGCTGCATCACACTGCAGGCTCATGCTTAGCTTACTGTTCACTAAAACGCCTAGATCTTTGTTGAATCTATTTTCTGCTCTTTGTCAAGGCCCCTAATTCAAGGTCAGAAGCAGAATCTCCACTCAGAACAGACTTCACCTGAAATCCTTGATTAAGCCCCCAATGCTACCTTAGAGGTGTGCCAGCAAAACATGCATTCCGCTGGCGTGCCAAGTCTTCACTCTGTTGCAAAAACACCATAAAGCACTTGGTGAAGGTGTGACCGTTGCAGGTGCTGGGGGAAGAAGGATGCCCGCCAGAGTGAGTGCAGGAGGTGGGCGGCAATGAGGGTGGGGAGTGGGCGGCAATGAGGGCGGGGAGTGGGTGGAGCAGGCTCATTCGCTGAATTTTCCCTGCAGGATGCAGCGTAGCCATGCCGGTGCTACTGCATCACTGCAGGGAAGTTTAGTTAGGATTGGGCTTCCCAGGTCTTCAATTAGTCTTTTGTTCTTTTCTTCTTATTTTCTCCTTAACACCATTACATAAGTGGAGTGCTTCTTTATTTCTCCTTTTTCCCTCTTACGTTGTAGTCCAGGGGTGTCAAACTAGTTTCATATTGAGAGCCAAATAGCATTTATGATGCCTGCTGAGGGCCGGAAGTGATGTCATTAGGCAGGAAGTGATGTCATTAAACAGGTCAAAACCAAAAATAAGCACTTTTTCTCACTTAGGAACTCATTAGCTGCAAATGACAGAAGAGAAAACACGCAAATCTTGATCATATTTCAAGATATTGAAGAGTCCAATTTTCAAGTGGGCTGCCCTTTCAGCAGAAATTCCTCAGCACTGTTCAGCAGCTGAGAGCGTGAGGGCCAGATAAAAAGCTTCCGTGGGCCACATCCAGCCCCCCCCCCCCGGGCCTTATGTTTGACAACCCTGTTGTAGTCTGTTCTCAACTACTTTGAGATCTGCCTATAGGTTCCCTTGATTTGGGTCCTCAACAGATCCAACAAGAACTCCAAAATCCTTTTGATTTGAACTTTGGTCCAGCTCCTAGACCCAGTTTGATCCTATATCTGGCTGCTCTGCAGTCTCACTTGGAGATCTGAATTACCAGTTAAGAAATCTGGATGGCAGGGAATAAGTGCTCCCATTGCAATTTTGAGTTACAAGCTGCTCACTCTGAAACAGACGCTGCCCTTTCTTGCTCTCATCGCTTTGTACCAGCAAGCCCAGGCCCAGCTGTGCCTTGGCCACCTCTCCCTATTTCTCTGTGCCAATCTATGGGATTCTCTACTTGCTCCACAGCCTGTTGTTTCCCAACCACTCTTGGAATCCCAGGAAATCCAGCATTCTGCACATGCATGGGGTCATGGAGAGCATGCACTTTTGCTAATTTCCCCCACAAACACTGTGCTCCCTGTTCACCCAGGCTCCTGAGTCACGCCAGCACATTAATCAATTCCAGCTATTGCTACTCTATGGCCTTACATGACTTTCCCCATCTTGTTATTGTAAATGATCCCCTCCAAAAACCACATATGCATTTCAGTCACATCAGGGCTGGTACCACGTTGGGAGATGGGTGCACCACAGCCAATGGTCAGAGATTCCTAAGCATGAGTGTGTTCCCTCAAACACATATTACTAGTACACATGCCCCAGAACACATGTAGTAACACTGCTTCTAAGTAGAATATCAGCTAACATAAATGTCACTTTTCAAAGCAATTCATTTAATACTAATTAGATTACTTCCGAAAACACAAAAGACTTTTAAGGACCTCCATTTAAGACTGAAACAAGCTCAATGCTAAAATTACTTACTTAATTAAAAGGCTATAACTTGGGAATAATTTACTTATTAAATTTAACATACCAAATAACTAGTCCATTCAACAAATGAGGGGAGAGAAAGAGAGTTGCAGTGAAGGCTACTTTGAGGCAGCGATGGTGATAAATCTATTACCAGGAGAAGCTAGGCTTCCCCATCACAAATGGTGGGCTGCTGTGAGATACAGGAAGCTGGACTAGATGGGCCTATGGCCTGATCCAGTGGAGCTGTTCTTATGTTCTTATGTAGGCTCTCTTTCTAGTCATATAGAATGGATAAATGGAAGTGACATCACCAAGCAGGAAACTTTTAACTAGGCTGCAATCCTACCCACACTTACCCAGGAGTAAGTCCCATTTACTATCATTGTTAAAAGCATATACATAGTAGCCTGTTAAAAGTACAGGTCTGTAACATATCCCCAAATGCAGTCACATACCATGGTAGCATCAAATCTAATGAATTCAAAATAAAATATTGAAATGAATGGGGACCCACCTGAAATTGACTCACGACCCACCTAGTGGGTCCCGACCCACAGTTTGAGAAACACTGCTCTTAGCTATTCAGTCACAGTTGGGTGCTAAATGTACATGGTTGTTATGGAGAAGAGGAAGTATAGAGGAGAAGAGGGGACAAGAAAGGAAATCCTTAAAAGCAAAAGTGAGTGCAGTTAAGGAGTGAAATCCTTAACACGCAATAGTGCAGGCATGGAAGAGGAAAAGAAGGGGGAGAAGGGATGTAGAGAAATCATGTCAGGTTTCCCAGAGAGACATAGAGTTAGGAAATTGAGGGCCTTGGGTTGTTGGCAACCTTCAGTCTCGAAAGACTATGGTATCGCGCTCTGAAGGGTGGTTCTGGAACAGCGTCTAGTGTGGCTGAAAAGGCCAATTCGGGAGTGACAATCCCTTCCACACTGGGAGCAAGTGCAGTCTGACCCTGGTCTGTCTCCCTGGCTATGGGCCTTCCTTCTTTGCCTCTTTGCCTCAGACTGTTGGCCAAGTGTCTCTTCAAACTGGGAAAGGCCATGCTGCACAGCCTGCCTCCAAGCGGCAGGCTCAGAGGCCAGGGTTTCCCACTTGTTGGGGTCCACTCCTAAGGCCTTCAGATCCCTCTTGCAGATGTCCTTGTATCGCAGCTGTGGTCTACCTGTAGGGCGCTTTCCTTGCATGAGTTCTTCATAGAGGAGATCCTTTGGGATCCGACCATCATCCATTCTCACAACATGACCAAGCCAACACAGGCATCTCTGTTTCAGCAGTGCATACATGCTAGGGATTCCAGCACGTTCCAGGACTGTGTTGTTTGGAACTTTGTCCTGCCAGGTGATGCCGACGCATCTCGGCATCTCGGCATCGCCTTGGGTTGTAGGGAAGGAAGAATGGAGGGAGAATGGAGGGAAGTTGGAAGATCCTGTGGTTGGAGATTGGTTCTCTCCTGCATCATGGGCTACAAGCAAAGGGTGAGCATCTCGGTGGGCTGTGAAATCACCTCTTCCATTTGTGATGGGGAAGCCAGTCCCTGACTTGGCCTATGGATCTTCTGGCAGGCATACAGCACCACACACGTGTGATCCCTTCATGCGTTCTTTGGCTTATAAGGTGCTTCACCTTTTGTAAGAAAGGTGAAGAATACATTTTTAAAATAAACATACAATAGACATTATGGTGGGGGGATTAATTAAGTTGCCACTACCCCATCTATATCATAACCAGTTTTTGAAGTCAGAGGCAAAATGAAGATGAGCGTTCGCTTTTCGAAGTAAGACCAATCTCAGTTACATCCATTGAAAATAACACTTAAACATTTTTATTACACTGTCTGAGTGTACAGAGCTTTACACTTACACGGAAGTCTGGTCTAGAGGGTAGAGCCATTGTTAAACTCGAAGATAACATCTGAAGGTCGCCAGTTCAAGAACACGGGAAGCTCCTGTGTGTGGTGAGACTTTGATGCTGAGAATTGAGCTGAAGCTTTCTTGAGTGGGAGACAAGAAGCTGGCTGCAGCTGTTTCTCAATGTGGGAGACAACATGGCCAGAATTAAGACCAGACAGAAAAAAGATCCACCTGGAATGTAGTGAGTTCTTGAAAGACAGAACGTCTTTATTGAAGAAAAGCATAACTCTTGGAGTTTAGAGAAAGCCTGCCCATGTAAATTGCCTTGAATAAAGTCAAAGGAGCATTCCAATGGCCAGCAAAGCAGTATATAAATACCAGTGTTGTTAATAATAATGTCATTTTTACCCTGTCTTTCTCCCCAAGGAGATCCAAGGTGGCTTACAAAAAGGTGGAATATATTATCAAATCTTCATGCTTTTCTTACAAGAATGCTGTAAATTTTCATTGGAAAATTGGATCTCAGCACCTGACATCACCAGAAGTTTGGGAAACTTGTGTTTTGAAGTTGCAAATGTTTGGTGGCTGGTGATCCAATTGGCTCATTTACCATGCAGATGTGTTACATTTTGTGACACAAGCCTTGTGCTGCTAAAACGGCTTGGAGGGAGCCTAGCAAGCAAGTTGCCAGGAAGTGTTGTACATACATCCTTCAAAATGATGGGCTGTTATGAAAAATTAAGCATTCTGTATGTAATGCATCCTCTTCCTTGAGGTATTCCCAATCATTGACACTATATATTGGCTTATTTTAGTACTTAAAATCTCTGAAGTTGAAGAGACAGATGGCTAAGTGGTGGGCAGATGGGTAAAAATGATGAATAGCTATAGACAAGGTTAGTAATAGTACATTTGTCCACTGTATTAGAGCAATCTGCTTCTGCCTGGAATACACCCGGAACTGCTGAGCAAGTGAACAATGAAGAACATATTTTTTTATCACTCTATTTTATCTAAAAGAAGAGTTGTCAACATCAGTCAATTTGGCTCACACCGTGAGCTGCTTTTTACATTGATAAAGTGTCGTGGATGATTTTGCATGCATTAACTGTATGTCTTCTGCGACATCTGCTACTGAACACTGCAGCATAATGTTGTTTTACGCCTTGCTGGAATCTCTTTAGGTTTTTGTCCCTAAAGGCAGATAGCGTGCCCGTATGGGCACGCTAGCGCTGATTGCCAGGCTAAACCCCCTATCAGCCGGCAGCAGGGCTTTGCTGCCAGCTGATTGGCTGGCTGGCCTTGGGGGGCGGGACAACTGAGCCTGATCTAGCGCGCAGGCGCTAGACCCGGCTCAGTTCCGTTCCTGGAAGCGACCGAACAGGTTGCTTATCCAGGAGCGGAGAGAGGCTGCCCCACGACGGGGCTTGAGGCACGGAGATCCGCGCTTGCAGGCTCCCGTCACTTCGGGCAGTGGGTAGCCTCTCTTGAGCTGCGCGCTCTGCGACTTTAGCTCCGGGGCTCAGCGTCGGAGCGGCCCCGTGAGAGCTTGAGGGGGCATCCCGCTGCGCGCTCTGCAGACGGCGTCAGGGGGGGTGACCCGCTGCGCGCTCTGCAGGGTGCTATCGAAGGGGGCGGCCCGCTGTGCGCTCTGTCCGAGCGGCAGCGGTAGGGGGCGGCCCGCTGCGTGCTCTGCCGGCCGCGGGGCTGTAGCGCTTCGCAGATCTGCGCACCCAGCGGCTGCGGGTGCAATTTGGGGGGGTCCGGTGGGGCGGCAGGCGCCCGTGGTGGGCGGCCGCCCCACGTTCCTCCTGGGGCGGGCCTGCCTGTTGGGGCGCATTTTGGCAGCCATTGGGGGGGTGCCTCGTGTCTGGGCGCCATTTTGGGCCCTGCCTCATGGTGCTCCGCCATTTTGATTATTTAAATACAGCCTGTCGGCCATTTTGTGGGCCCCAACTGCCAAAAGGGTCTCTTATTTTCAGAGTTGGGCAACTTCCAGTCACAGCGGTCTGCTGACACAGCGCGGAAGGCCAAGATTCCGGACTGCTGAGGCGTATCGTATCCAGTTAAAACTTAGAGCACAGGGGGCGGGGGGCCCCACTGGGGATATTCCTTCACTTGGGGGGTGGACATGGGGAAGAAAGCCCAGAAGTCGGGTGGCAAGGCCACCAAAAAGGCAGCTCTAGCATGGCCCCCCCCTCCCCTCCCTTCCTCCTTATCGTATGATGAGGAGTAAATGCCACAGTTGCAGGCCTTGGCTTGCTATGACGCGAGACAAAAAGAAAAGGCCCATCGAAAGGCGAGGCAGGGGGAGGCTGAGGCTCGCCCGCATAGTCGCACACCCGGCAAGGAGGCCGCGGGCTCCGCACGCCTTATGGGCAGCGGAGGCATTTTAGGGTGGCCGCATGGCACGGGGGGGCCCATAAGGGCCCAGGGCCATTTTGTTACTAGGCAAGGGCCAGGCCTGGTTACTGCTGGACAGGGAGAACACCTGGGAATTCTGGGTGTTGTAGGCTTATACCACGGGGAACGCCTGGGAATTCTGGGTGTTGTAGGCTTATACCATGGAGAGTGCCTGGGAATTCTGGGTGTTGTAGGCTTATACCATGGAGAGTGCCTGGGAATTCTGGGTGTTGTAGGCTTATTCCCCAGACTTTGAGATTACAGTTGCCAAGCATTTTAGGGTGATTAGTGGGAAACACAGGTGCTTATCCCCAGTGCCCAGATTCAATACTTCCGATCTATTTCACCTCCTGCGTAGTCAAATGCTCATGCCCACCTGACTTGTGCAGGATGTCAGATTTACATTTCCTCAGGAAATTCCCTTGTTTTGAAGCCAGAAATGTCATTTTATTGCATTCGGAGGGAAATCTGTTAGGCCCCTTTCCCTCTTTGCATTCTTGGTGTTAAAATAGGTTATGATAAAACTAGCTCAAAGATATAATAGCACAAATCCATAAACCCTCTGTCTATGCTCACAATCCAGAGTCTGTGTGGGAAGACAAGGAAGGCATTCCTTGGGCACCTAGCCGGGCTGCACCAGATCAGCCCTGGTCTCCTTGGGGGCCTCCTTCCTTCTGGCAGGGGCCCAATTACCCCCAGTACCCCTGGGCCCTGGGTCGGACATATCCCTGTCCCAAACCTGGTCCCAGGGCCAGCAGGGCACCCCCCCCCCCAGTGTGATCATTATCCTGCCATGGCCGACACAGAGTTGGACCAGCAGGATGTGGACTGGGGGGAAGAGTCATTGGGATTGGTGGTGGAGAGGGAGAAGCCTACGGTTTCGTATGGCATCATCGCCATCCCTCTGGGCTCTCACCTCGCCATGTCGGTCAAGGAGAAGATATGGCGGGGTGACTTTGTGGACATGTTCAGTCTCCTTCACATTGAGCCTGAGCCTACCCCCAAAGTGGGAGACCCTGTGCGTGACGAGGAAACCGTCAGGCAGAGGAAGATAGACAAGAATTGGACCAATTGGCCGAATGGGTTCATTGTCTATGCTGGGGTCACTGTCCAGTTGCACCCCAAAAAGGTGGGGAAACTGTTCAAATACCTGGACATTATTCATCGCGCTTTGCGTGATCATGCTGGTGCGGCTTGGATGGCTTATGACCATCAATTTCACATCAGAGCCGCGCAGGACCCATCTTTGGACTGGACTATACCCTAGTGGGAACTCTGGGTGCAATTAGTCCTGCCGGCTAGGGCAACGTTGGGGGATAGGGTGGATAGCGGGCATTTGATTGCTCGTTCCAGACCCGAGCAGCCTGCGTCACCTGAGGGTGCACAGTGGGTTCATTCCCCTCGCGCTTGCTTCCAATTTAATGCCACTGGCAAATGCAACAGGCCAGGATGTTAGTTTTCCCATGGCTGCCCCATGTGTGGGGCTGGGCATCCCGTGGCAAAATGTCCACGGATCAGTGGACCACGGCAAGGTTTCCGCCCCTTCCATGGTAAAAAGCCGGGTGGTGGACCCTCAACTGGTGTTGGCAAAGGGCCCGACGCCAATTGAGATTCCCTCCTTGGTTTACTGGCTGCAATTTTATACAGATCGTTCTGCAGCCAGAGTATTTGAGGGTTTTCAGCTTGGTTTCGAGATCCTAGCCCCGCCTCCAGTTAGCCCCACGTTCGCTCGCAACCTCCGGTCAGTGACTGACATGGAGGAGGTGGTGCGAGGTAAAAATAGCCAAGGAGTTAGAAGCGGGTAGAGTAGCTGGACCGTTTGCGGTTCCTCCACGGAGGAATTGCAGGTATCCCCCCTGGGTGTGGTGCCTAAAAAAGCCCAGGGCCAATTTAGACTGATTCACCACCTGTCCTTTCCAAAGGGTTCCTCCATAAATGACGGGATACCGACCCACCGGTGTTCAGTCAGATACACTTCTTTAGACGAGGTGGTTGCCTGCCTCAAGAAGTGTGGCCCTGGGGCCTTGATGGCCAAGGCAGATATTCAGTCTGCCTTTTGATCGCTTCTAGTGCACCCCCAGGATTTCTGCCAGACAATAGGGCATTGCCAATGGGGTGTTCAATTTCCTGTTCGGAATTTGAGGTGTCCAGTACATTTTGGAATGACTGTGCGTTTCAGAACCGTGTTACGATCCACTGCCCACTACTTTTTATGGGACCATCTGGGTCTGTCGTCTGTGCTCGGCTCCTGGGTGACTTTACAGTGCTGTGTGAGCAGCTGGAGGTCCCCCTGGCACACGAGAAGACAGTGGGCCTTGGCAAGCTCACCTTTTAGGTATCGATTTGGACTCGGTTACACAGACCAACCGCCTGCCAGGGGACAAATTAGATAAGCTGATAGGGATGTTGACTAGCGCCCTAGGGTCCCGGGTTATGAATCTGGTTAGAGTCTTTGTCAAACAGTGTCTTGCTGTCACCACTGTTTTATCAGCCAGACATGAGCCGGGGCTTGAAGATAGCATGGCCGACGCTCTCTCTCGATTTCAGGGGGAACGCTTTTGGCTGCTGGCCTTGCGGCCAGGCTGTGTCCAGATCCCAGGCCCCCATGGCTGCTTTGGTTAGGTCACGGTTTGCCCCCCCGACAGAGTCCTTCAGTGGGGGGACTGTGTGTCACGGTCTGGGAGTATATCCATAACATACCAGTTAGGGCGTGGGCAGTGGATTCAGTTGTAACAGGCTCCGAGCCGGTGTCTTTGTCCAGTATCTGTCAGGGAACAGTGCTGCTTAATGGCTCCTGCAGGAGTGGGCCCACTATTCCGCCACGAGGATCGCCCCACCCCTTCCCCTTTACCAGTTTCGGGCCATTTATTAAACGAGCGCAGTCTCAATTAGGCCTGCGGCCTGAATTGTTTGGGCTGCATTCATTTAGGATTGGGGCAGTATCCATTTAGGATTGGGGCAGCATTCATTTAGGATTGGGGCAGCATCCATTGCGGCCAGCATTGGTTTTTCCCCCCAGGGCATCAGGCGCATCGGTAGATGGCGCTCTGGTGCCTTTAAATCCTAAGTGCGGAAAGGTGCCGCCAGGGCTCTGTGTGCAACGCCAGCGGGCACAATGTGTGCACTGCCAGGTTGGCACGATGTGTCAGAGCCATGTAGGCCCTGTTGGCAGCACTCAGTGAGCGTGTGCCACGCCAGTGTTGGCGAGATGTGTCAGAGCCGAGTAGGCTCTGTTGGCAGCGCTCAGCGGGCGTGTGCCGTGCCAGTGTTGGCGAGATGTGTCAGAGCCGAGTAGGCTCTGTTGGCAGCGCTCGGAGGGCGTGTGCCGCGCCAGTGTTGGCGAGATGTGTCAGAGCTGCGTAGGCTCTGTTGGCAGCGCTTGGAGGGCGTTTGCCGCGCCAGTGTCGGCGCAGGGGGTAGGTGGGGTCCTGTAAGTTAGCTAAGGTGGACCAGGTCACTGTCCGTGACTGGCCATGGGAGTGAGTATTAGAGCGGAGGAAGGATTCCTCCTTTCTCTTGGCCTGTCCAGTGAGCTTATCTCTCGATGTGCTTCTTTTTCCCACAGGTCCGCGAAGGAGCTGCCCCGCCAGGGTCTTGATCTGCGGACACGCCATAGTTTTTTGGGCCTGGAAGCATGCCAGGTCATCCAGTTTCAGCTCTCAGCTGGCGCTGGGTGATGTTGCGCACATTGATTGGTTGGCCAAGAGGGGTATGTGTTGGGGCCAATTTTTCCCAGCCATTTTGGAGTACATTGCTGGTAACCCCCTGCCGCAGGTAATCGTGGTGCACTTGGGCGAAAACGACTTGGGTCAGAGGACGTCCATGTCCTTGAGGCTCCAGTCCCGCAAGGATTTTGACTCATTAGTCCGTCAGTTTCCCGGGATTACTATCCTGTGGTCTGACACGCTGCCTAGGAGAATTTGGCACTGGGCGAGTTGTGTAAAAAGAATTGAGGTAGCACGAAAAAGGGTCAACGCTTACCTGGGCAGGGTCGTCACGGAGCTTGGTGGAGCGGCTATCCATCATCCCAGCATTGCTTTTGAGGAGCCTGCTCTTTACCATGGCGATGGGGTTCACCTTTCTCCTATGGGTTATGGGCGCTTTCTTTCAGAGTTGCAACAAGGCTTGGCCCTCTTTTTGGGTGTAGGGAAGGCCAAGCGCGAGGCTGACCTTCCCTTGTGGCGGTAGAAGTGCGGGGTGGGTAGACAGAAGACCTTCTCCGGCGTCCAATCTAAGCCAGCAAGGGCAGGGGTGAGCCAGAACCGCTCTTTGGATGCTTGTCCGGCTCGAGGAGGCAGGCTGGCTAGCCCCTGGTCTGAACTTTGGGGCCTTGCAGGGGTGACCTGAAGGCAGAGTAGTTTGGCTGGCTTACCCTCTTTGGGCGACAGTGAAAGGCGGGCTTAATAACAATTGAGCTGCACCTGGAGTTGGGTGGACGCCCCATGAGACTGGGGGACGTAGACGGCTAGGCCGTTTCCCCCATTTAGAACCCCGCACTTAGTTTGGGTATTGTTTCCTATTTTGCCTTGTTGCGCTTGTTGTAAGTTAATAAAGTGGCCCATTTAATCCCATACCTGTTGTCGGCTGTATTTATTGGGGAATGCATGGTAAAGGCAGATAGCGTGCCCGTATGGGCACGCTAGCGCTGATTGCCAGGCTAAACCCCCTATCAGCCGGCAGCAGGGCTTTGCTGCCAGCTGATTGGCTGGCTGGCCTTGGGGGGCGGGACAACTGAGCCTGATCTAGCGCGCAGGCGCTAGACCCGGCTCAGTTCCGTTCCTGGAAGCGACCCCCTCCCACCCGCCCTGTAGCTAGTCTGGGATTAGCTGGTCGTTCTACGGAGGACCGGGTAGGAATTTTTGAGCATTATCTGATTGGCAATATGATGGTGCTTTGTTTTCGCCTACCTCAGACTGGCTATGGAGCGTGTTTGGGTTTGCATAATACCTCTTACTGTCCTGGTCACTGGCGGTAGAAGTGCGGGGTGGGTAGACAGAAGACCTTCTCCGGCGTCCAATCTAAGCCAGCAAGGGCAGGGGTGAGCCAGAACCGCTCTTTGGATGCTTGTCCGGCTCGAGGAGGCAGGCTGGCTAGCCCCTGGTCTGAACTTTGGGGCCTTGCAGGGGTGACCTGAAGGCAGAGTAGTTTGGCTGGCTTACCCTCTTTGGGCGACAGTGAAAGGCGGGCTTAATAACAATTGAGCTGCGCCTGGAGTTGGGTGGACGCCCCATGAGACTGGGGGACGTAGACGGCTAGGCCGTTTCCCCCATTTAGAACCCCGCACTTAGTTTGGGTATTGTTTCCTATTTTGCCTTGTTGCGCTTGTTGTAAGTTAATAAAGTGGCCCATTTAATCCCATACCTGTTGTCGGCTGTATTTATTGGGGAATGCATGGTAATGGTTCCAACCACCTCTGTGCCCTTGAATGTACATATCCATTGAATGAACATATCCAATAAGGATGGAACATCCATATAAACCAGTGGATGTTGGTCTATCATACAGTTCATATATAATAAAATATGACTTGAAGTCCATTTATTCCAAACTTTCAATTATCTTAATTCACTCTGTTCCCCATACATCCCCAAGTCAATTTAGCCTTATGTAAAACCGAATGTCCCTTTATTCAAACCATGTTTTTATCCTAATGTACACCTATAATGTCATGATTAATGACAGATTCAGTCAAGTGCCCGATTCAACAGTTGATGGCATCCATGCAATCACCCTGGGTGTGTGTAGGGCCAGAACCAGGCCAGCCAGCCACAGCAACACAGGCATCATACTGGCCAATGTATGAACTGGCACCTCTAGGTGTTGTGTGCGGCTGCAGATTTTGTGATTGTAGCAGCTTACAAAGGAACATACTGTGACTGCAGTGTCTACCACTCTCTCAGAGAGGCAGTCATCTGTACAACTTGAACTTGTGAGATCTGTATGGGGTTGTGAACTCTGCCTCGGTAGTCCCATTTGGGCATGACCCATTTCTGAACCAGGTTGCAGCAACCCAGTCGCTTGAAAGACTGCTGTGTAGATATAATTCAACATTATAGGCATATGAAATAGCTCCCCACAGCTGTGCTAATAGCAACAGTAATCATAATTAGTATCATCTGGAGCATTAGCAGGAGAAGGTACTACTCAGTGGTACTGCTTGGCCAGATTCTATGATCTGTATGATCTGTAAAGCCCCACACGGAGCTCCTCCAGTCTGTGCCAGCAAACAGCCAGTGCAGAATGGAGGAGTCCCATTGCAGCCCCTCTGCCACCATTTGGGGGAAGGCCTCCGGCAGTCCCCGGCAGTACTGCTGGATGCAGTAGTCCCCATTTTGGTGCTGCTGTATCCAGCGGAGCAGCCAGGGATAGGATTGAGATGTTAATTCTTAGCATCTTCAGTTGAAGGAGATAATGTTGCCATTGTGATGAGAATGACTTATCCCAGAAACCCAAGAGAAGTGCTACCAGTAAGAGTAAAGAATACTGGGATAAGATTGTGAAATATACTGGTATGGTGATGGTCCTTATTATAAGGCAGCTTTATATGTTTACAAATTCCTAAGAAATTCAAGCCTAGCCTTCATTGTCCTGACAGAAGAAGCTATGTATGAATCCATGACCAAACCACCTATTCATGCCTTTGAGCAAAATACGTATTTCGCATGAGATAGATACAAGGAAAATGGTGGAAGTTTGATGGCTGCGCTGAAGACCAAGGTTACCTGTTCAGTTTCTTCAAGGCTTAAGCATGTTGAGTTGCAGGGGTCGTGGCAGTGGCAAAGGGCTGACTGAGTTGGTCTCCCTGGGCAAAGAGGGGCATCATAGTCCTGAAAGAGGACTATGAAGAAGAGACCCTTAAAATGCAATAAAACAATAGCCTGGAATGCAGCAGGGCCAGGGAACGGAGTTGACTTTCTTCAGAAGAAGGAGGGTAAGAAAGGGGGGGATGCAGGTTTTTACAGATCCTTCATGCCAGCTGGCATAGTGGATCTTGGAAGGAGTCTGGAATGGGAGTGACTTGCCACCAGCACCACAAAAAACAGCAGCAAGACAGAATGGCAGGCAGTAGATGAGGAAGCATAGAACACCAGGCTCCAGTGTTCAGAGTTGTTTTTTTTTTTTTTGGGGGGGGGGGGTAGACTTTTCCCCAAAGAATCATAAGGAACTCTTAGGTTGGGTGACTCAATCAGGGGTACTTCAACTGGTAGTTTTGTTTTCCAATCCATTTGAGCAGGGGTTGGATGGCTGCTGAATCATTCCTAGAATGGAGCTCATTCATACGGTTGATGAGGACCACTGGAGATATCAAACCTTTCTTTTGTATTACAAAAAAATTGTTTTTCCTAAATTCAGGACTCCAGGAAGGTGGTCACAAGACACCAAACATACTGTTTTTTTGTTAGCATGATCTGGAGCTGGGAAGCTTCACCTACATTTTGGAAGCATTTTACCCAAATCCTGGATACAAAGATTGACAATGGCTTGCCCTGGAGGAAACAAACAAGGCCTGTGTCCTGGCTTCTCCCTCTTTTAACCAGTTGACTCACAAGATAAGATCAGTGGGTACTTTTAGAGAATTTGGGTATCCAACTGCATTCAGGAGAACATGGCCAGTCCCATCTCTCCCCCCCCCCCCGCTCTAGAGATATTAAAATCTCCCCAGCATATTTTATGTAATCTAACAAGATTACCATCCTCATTTTTAATATCCCTCACTTCTCTATTTGCTACTCATTCCAGCTGTGTCTGCAGATCACAGCTAGATTGTTTTTTTCCCATGCAAGCGCTGTCAATAGTAGGACCAATGGGTGGGTGTTTTCCAGTGTTATCCAGGGGCAAATTGTGCTTCAGAGGCTCCCACACTGCTAATTTATTTCTGCCCAGCCCTCAGGTATATACATTTGATCCCTGTTGCATATATGCAATGTTGGGCAAAAATTTAATGAACATTGGATGGGGCCCATAACTGTCTTACAGTAATGAGTTTAGGAGTAGTTGCAAGACAGTAGGAGGAGCAGGCATTAATGGCAGGAGCAGAGATTAATGTAGAACAGAGGTCTCCAGATTGGAACATCAAAACGCCCTAGCCAGGGAAGCCCTGCCTCTGTCTCCTTATGGGGCAAGCTGGTGAAAAATAAAGTGACACAGTGCTGGCTCTCCAGGGAAGGTGTGGGGAAACCACAGACCCCTCTGCAGTGCTTCAGAACAACTAAAAATAGTGTTCACAATCCACTTCTGGTTTTGCAATCACAAACCGGAAGTGTGTTGTGATCGCAATTTTTAGTTGTTCTGAGGTACAGGGAGCTCCACAGGTGGTTCTGCAAGCTCCCTGTGCCCCCTCCCTTAAATTTTTTAAGTTTTAAAAAACCTTTTATCCCTAGCAGCAGCACAATTGCGTCTCTGCCTTTTCCTATTCCCTGCAAGCACTTACACCAGTTACCAAACTCCCGGAGAGGTTAGCAACCGCTGATGTAGAAGATTGTCTGAACAAACAAATGTATACTGGCTTAAAATTTCACAAAGTCTTCTTCCACCCACACTCAAAAGAGAAGCACTTCTATTTTTTTGCTCCAGCAGCAATACACCAACAACTGATTTATAAAACAAAATGAGGAATTGCCAGTATAGTCTATTGCTCCTTTTAATTTGCAAAACATGCCTGTATCAATTTGGCTAGCAGACACTGGGTCTTCTATGAGAACATTTTCTCATATTTTTCTGGCTTAGGGAAACAAAGGCTTTTTTTAAAAAAATTGCTAGATTATATTGCTAGAGGATTTCTGCTGAATTGTGTTAATTAAACAAACACATCAGTATTTTTAGAGTTTCTGAATCAATTTAAAATATAAAACAGAGGATCAGTAAAAGATAAGAGCTTGTTTTATGTCTGTAGCTCAGTCAACATTTTTCATTTGAAGGTCTGCTAACTTCTACTAAAAAAAAAATCTCAATACCATTCTATTTTTTTTCTTTATATTACTGCAGACATTTAATGTTACATATTTAACCATGAGGAAATCTGAGAATGCTAAAAGATCAACCAGTATAGTGGAAATAATACTAAAAATCTTGTTTTTAGAATTATCTGTTAATGCTGGTTTATTCTGTTCCTAGAATGATGCTGGAATGAAGTGGTTAAGACTCCGAGCTTAGATGCCCCCCAAAAACTCTGAGATGCCCCAGGTTAAAATCTCCTTCAGCCATGTTTTGTACCATTTCCTTCAGCAAGGTTACCTAGAAAGTTACACTAGCTACAGCTTGCTTAAGGGAGTGTTTCAAAGATTCTTTCAGATGAAGAAGTAAGGTTCTCTTGCCCTTGAAGAATGCAGCAGGCCAATATTGGCTGGGCATTCCACAGTATATGATAAATAATCTTCCAGTTCAAGAATCATTCTGAAACTTTAACTCCTCTTCGGGTAGGGGCTTTAGCAAACTACAGTCTCTGTTTTTGCCTTCTTCCACCCACTACATGCCATATGCCACTTGGTAAAAGCCTGTATGGCAGGTAAGCTATATGGCAGCATTGAGTATTCAAATCTGTATGAAGAACTTTAAATGGGCAAAAGCAAAGGTGTCATTTCAGATTTAGGGGCGGCATTAGGAGGGGTGAAAGAAAAGCTACATTTTGCTCTGACTTGTCCAGTTTAATCAGATACAGATCATATTTCCTGCTATGTGCACTGGTAAGTCACTGTCCAGTTTCTGCCTTTGGGGAATTCTTTTTTTAAAACTGTTCACACAGACCCTGGAGGATTTCAGGTTTCAACCTCAGGTCTCTAGAAATTAACTCTCTACATAGAAACAGGTGCACCTGCAGATAAGTGACAGATGTGAATTCACAATAACAGCACACCGTTTCCTTAGAAAGTGAAAGTGCTCCAGTGAGAGCAATTCTGCTCCACTTCTGGTTTTGTGCAGGAGGGGCGTGATCGCTCCACTTTCACTTTCTGAAGGCTGGGGAGCACTGCAGAGGGTCGTGCAGGGCTTCCTGCACCCCCGGGAGGCTGCTGCAGAAACTGCTAAGTGCATGCCAGTCCCTGCACCTCCCTTAGCAGTGCGATCCTGGGGATTGTGTCGCTGCCTTCCCCCTGCCTCTGCTGCCTTCCCCGCTCCCCCGCAAGGACTTACTGCAGTCCTCAAACTCCCTGCAAATTTGAGAACCGCTGCTGTTAACAGGTTTTCAGATTTCAAAGAAAATCTCATTAAAGATAGTCCAAGGAACACAGCTTGTTTTTAGAAGTGCAATATGCATAATTGCAGGGCAAACAAATACAGCAGATGGAGAAGAACTTTGAATGTGCAAGTGGAAGCACTACTGCCCTGATCTTGGTCTGGGAATGAATGTGTTAACACCACCAGGACAGATTTTCCCCTCTCCAGAATCACCTCTTCAGCATGACACAGCAACAGATCACTCACGCTTGGGGCTACTTGGCTTCTCTCCAAAAAGAAAGGTGTCCTGAATGAACACACATGAACACACTGCAAAGACTGAACATCACTACAATGCTCTTTTTTCCAAGGAGCACTCCTCTTGGGGGGGGGGGGAGGGCTGGGAATACACTACAAAATTTTGTTATAGGTTCCACCTGAATCTCTCGTCTATGATTAACTTTATAACAGGGTAGTCCATAAATGTATGAACAAGTTGCTTCAGCTATGGAAGAAACAAACAAACAAGCACCTCTTTTTCTTGCTAAGCTTATATTTCATTAGTAATTGAACCATCCTCTTAAGGATTTCCTTCTCCCCTCCCCTGGCTAATCCTGCTAATTTCCAAAGATGAATGATAGGTAGATAACGTAACACCTTAGGTAACCTTATCCCAGCATCTGAAGTGTTTGGCAAGTACCATACAAATCAAGATGCAGTGGGGAGAATACAGGTGATTGCCTGCCATTGTTGTGTCTCTTGGAGATCCGCACACAACCGGATTATGTGCTAGCAGCGAGCTGTCACTTCAAATGTACAGTTCAGCTGGAACATCTGCCGTATTAAACCTTTAATAGCTTTAGCTTTCTCCCTTTGAAAATTGGTCTCTCTCTTGTTATGATTCAACCAGGGAAAGCAATATTTCATGGTGTGTCAAAACACAGGGTAATGACATAATTCAGTGAAATGAAGTGCTAGTTTCCTGTAGAACATTTCCAAAGATCCACATCTGTTCTCAGCTGGAGGGGCAAGCACTACAGGCTACAACTCCACAAAGTGGCTTTCCAAGCAGCCAACATGACCCAAATGTCAGGACTGGTCCTTTATGCTTCCAAATATCAAAATAGTAAGCCCTTCCCTTGACAATGCTTAGTCTTGCTGGACAGCACAAATCCCAACTTTAGATAACGTCATGCAACCTGACTGACAATTTGGCCCTGTATTTTAGTATCCTCTTCAACAACAGGTAAGCTCAATCAATTGTACTTGTGCACTATTAAAACAAGAGTCTAAGGCAGCGGTTTTCAAACTCTCTGGGAGTTTGAAAACTGCTGTAAGTCCTTGTGGGGCACAGGGGGGAAGCAGTGCAATTGCCAAGATCATGCTGCTCAGGGGACTGCAGGGGCTTGGGTGCACTTACCAGAGCCTCCTGCAGCTTCCTGGGGGTGCAGGGAGCCCTGCATAATTGTCTGCAGGGCTCCCCAAAGCTGCAAAAGTGAAAGTGGATTGCGTTCCACTTCCGTGTTTGCAGAAGTGGAGCACGATCACTCCACTTTCACTTCTATAGCATCGGGGAGCCCTGCAGATGGTTGCACAGGGCTCCCTGCACCCCCAGGAAGCTGCAGGAGGCTCTGGTAAGTGCACCCAAGCCCCTGCAGTCCCCTGAGCAGCGTGATCCCCAGGAGGCTGTCTCCTCCCTGCCTCCTGGCTGTCCTCACCCCTTAAGGGGGCAGAGGCCAGGGCCCACAGGCTGGGGCAGGACCTTTCAAACTGGGGCATCACAACGCCCCAGCCTGCGGGCCCTGGCCTCTGCCCCCTTAAGGGGCGGGGGCAGCCTGGAGGCAGGGAAGAAGCAGTGGCGCGATCCCCAGGATTGCGCCATTCAGGGGGGCTGCAAGGGCTTGGGTACATGTAGATACGGAGCGATCGTGCTCCACTTCCGGCAGGGCGCAATAGCTCTGCATCTACTTTCACTGCTGCGGGGAGCCATGCTGCAGGTCGCGCCGGGCTCCCTGCACCTCCGGGAGGCTGCAGGGGCTTGGGTACGTGTACTCAAGCCCTTGCAGCCCCCCTGAGTGGTGCGATCCTGAGGATCACACTGCTGCCTTCCCCCCCTGCTGCCTCCCCCCTCCTGCCCACACAAGAACTTAGTGGCTCCCAAACTCTCCCAGAGAATTTGAGAACCACTGGGCTGGAGCATCATGACGCCCCAGTTTGAAAAGCCATGGACTAAGGGCACAATCCTAACCCACTTCCCAGCATCGACATAAGGGCAATGCAGCTCCGAGGTAAGAGAACAAACATCCCCTTGCTTTATAGAGGCCTCTGTGAGTGCCACCCAACTGCAGGATGCTGCATATGCCCCATTGGCACAGCTATATCAGTGCTGAAAAGTTGATTAGTATGTGGGCCTGATTACATGAAAATAGATGCATTCTTAGCAACTCTCTTGTGAATTCAAGTTTTTTAAAAAATCAGAAACTATCCAATAAAAATGTTAACAATGATGAGGTAAACCATCTAAATCAATTCAGAAAGGAGTAAAAGTTATTAATTTTATTATTAATTTCTTATTTGATTATTAATTTCAGCAGAGGAAAGACGGGGTAGAAATCTTTTAAATAAATAAATAAATAATTTTAAAATAATTTGCTTTCAATGAAGGGGACAATGTCAGTGTCCATCCGTCCAACCCCCCCCATATCTACTGTCAACAAGGGATGCTTGCATTCAGAGCATAGGTCTTTCATCCCCCTGCCAAAGTGGCAACAGCTTACTTTGACCAGTTCAAATTGCTATTGCTTGAAAGGTGTCACAATCTGGAATTTTCTGATAAATATTGAGATTTGCACCATTTGGGATTCCCCCCCCCTATATTTTTTTGGGAATTTTTAACCTTGATCTGCTGTCGTGTTAGCCACGGCTGCTTGCTGTTTTCTAACATTACTTGCTTCAGCCTCTTAGCAGATTTTGCAAAGGAAAAACAAACCACAAAGAATCAGCTGGCTGAGAGCCCAATCCTATGCATGTCTACTCAGAAGTAAGTTCCATTACAGTCAATGGGGGTTTACTCCCAGGAAAGTGTAGACAGGATTGTAGCATAGTCTGATCATTCACGCAGCTCAGTCCTATGTATGTCTACCCAGAAGTAAGTACCAGTGGTGCTTACTCCCAGGGGCTTACTTCCAGGTAAATGCTTTTAGGATTTCAGCCACAGATCCTCTTTGTGAACCATCTATATTTTCTTTAGAGGTTCTTATTACACATCGCCCTTGAATTCTTGGCCCAATTACTCGTGTTCTTGGTCTTAATTCTGTCTTGCCTGCCACCTGAGCTTGCTTCTGCAAATACTTTTAGTCAAACTTTGTTAGGGACAGCAATCACTATGGACATACAAAACCCATTGGGAATTATTTCTTATCTTACAGAAATATGCTTGGCTTCTCTTAAATATTCTCATGTTTTGTCTTGGAAGAATCCTGAAATTTCCTCCCCCCCCCAAAAAAAAAAAATTCGCTTTTAAAACAATTTCCGTGCCATTCTGGCAATCACAATGATTTCATATTACTGTCTATGTACCTTCAGGGTACTCATTAACCAATCAATCCAAGCTGATCTGGTGGAAAGTTCAATATGAAAGCATTTGTTTATGCTTTGAAAACTATATGAATACAGTGAGGAAAAAAAAAACATATACATAAGCATTTGGGATTCAGGAACATTGTGTTCTCTAACTCTATCTGAACATTTCCAGAAGGTAACATACTTGAGGTACTTTAATGAGAATGTAACAATAATATGTAACAGCAGAGAAGGGGGTCCTTTTTTATCCAACAGAAATACAATAATGTTTTAATTTGTGCTGTTAGCTAACAGCTCTAATTTGCAGGGTGATTAACTCCTAGGACAGGAAAGTCAAGCAGCAGAAGCACATCAATTATGTGGACTCCAGCATGAGCCAATCTACTGTAATTGATCCAAAAGCTTCCAGATAGGATGGATCGGCCAGGCTTCTTGCAATATACTTTTCATCCGGGCTTGTTTCTCTCTGGCTTCCACAAAAAAAGACTGGAAGTTCCAAATGCTCTCTGGAACTGCTCAGCAAAGCATACACATGGACAAGCTGTTCATAATATTTTGTGCAACAGAAGTCTAGCTACCCCTTAAAAACACCAATGGTTAATTCAGCACATTCTGAACTCCTGCTGCCTGTTTATCTTACATTTTATCTTAACTTCTTATTTGTATTTGATTTATTTTTATTTTTTGTTTAAACACCCAGCCTATTGTAAAGAGTTCAGGGTGGCTTTACAGGCAATTTCCAGTAGTTTATTGATAACAATATACATTGAAACAAGTGTAATCTTTCCAACATAAGCCATTCCAACATTTCATCTATTTGTTTATTAACTGAATTTATGACCCGCCTTTCTCCTGGTAAAGGCACCAAGGCGGTTTATGTGCAGCACATCTTGCTTCTTACTAACATTCCCATTACTACTTTTTTTCCCATATGACCCTTTTTGCTTGAGGCAAGATGGCACCTCACCAACCCCTCTGAACAACCACTATCATGCAGGCCCAAGCCTTTTGAATGGGAGGAATAAGCTAAGAAACCCGGGGGAGGGGTTTGCAGTTGGCTTGGTTGGCAACCTTCAGTCTTGAAAGACTATGGTATAAGCCTACAGCACCTGGTATTCCTAGGCAGTCTCCCATCCAAGTACTAACCAGGCCTGACCCTGCTTAGCTTCCAAGATCATACAAGATCGGGCATGTCCAAAGCTGGTCAGTTGGCCCGCAGCAAATAAGTAAACTGCTAGGCTTATTACACTTAGGGCACAGGGAAGTCAATTCACTGTGTGCCGTTGTGGTAGCTTTTGGAAAACAAAAGTGAGAACTTAATGGTAGGGTATCCAAGAAATGGTTGAGCCTTTTCTCAGATATCCTTTGGCTTGGTGTTTTTGAAGGAACTTAGTGTCTACAGATGTGCCCCCCCAACACACTCTTCCAGAGACTGACAACATTCCAGGGCTCTAATACCTAGGAAAAAAGCTGCCTGTGTGCAGTATTTACCTCTGCAGACAAACGCAGGGAGGCTTATCATGTGCTTTGTTGGCAGGACTAAGGGCCCAATCCTATCCAACTTTCTAGCACTGATTCAGACACAGTGCAGCCCTGAAGTAAGGAAGCAAACATTCCCTTCCCTGTAGGATAGAGTGCATACCCTGTTGGCACAGCGCTGAAAAATTTGATAGGATTAGCCATAAGTCCAATAGTTCAAAAAGCAATATAAAAGTTGCCAATGGGGGTTTAAATAATTGAAAATCAGCATAATTAATTGATGACCTGATCAATTATAAGCCATTATCTCCACTATGACAATATCAAATCGTATTTGTATAAAGACGACATTGAACTCTCATTTCTACAGCACACCTTATGCGTCCAAAGCACTTCATATTCAGGATTACAGTAATTCCTTACAACAACTCTAGAACACTATTTCCCAACATTTGTCCTCTGCCACACCACTCCACATGGTCCACCTATTTGAAGTACCACTGGAAGGAACTGGTAATGGCATCATCACCAGTTACATCAGGATTGGGAGGCCAAATGCAATGTGACAAACACCAGTAAGAGGCCCAGGGTGGACAAGAGGGCTTTTTCAAGTGCAGAAAAGCATACTTTGAAGCCTCATACCAATGTTTGTTGTGTCATGTTCCTGGTCTCACTGGTAAGCAGCAGGTGTCCAGGGGTCTGATGAGTACCACCAGACACCAACTCAAGTGCCACTGGTGGTACCCATACCACAGATCGAGAAACACTGCTGTAGAAGGTAAATCAATATAATCATTTTCATACAGCAGAAAGGGGTGGGATTGGGTGGATGGGGGTAAGAGAAAAGCAGTTTGCCCAAATTTGGGGGTTCCTCCTCAACTGGGATTTTGAGGGAAGTTGAAAGAGTTTTTTTGGAACTAGCAAAAGGTGTTAACACACTATAATGAAAACCAAAAGGACTGTTGCTTTAATAGGAACTGGACTGTACCAACAGCATCATTATGGAGCAGAGATGAGAGATTCTCCCGGTGCATTGTGGAGCAGGGATGAGAGATTTCCTGGTGATCACAGTTATTGCTTTATTGCTACAGCAAGTGCTAAAAACATCTGGAGTGTTAAGTGTCCTCAGGCCCCTCTGATTTGAAAATGGGTCACTAGTGGAACGAGGAGCACCAAGAATGACAGTCACAAAATACAAAAGACCCATAATTCACCATAAGAACATAAGAAGAGCCCCACTGGATCAGGCCATAGGCCAATCTAGTCCAGCTTCCTGTATCTCACAGCGGCCCACCAAATGCCCCAGGGAGCACACCACATAACAAGAGACCTCATTCTGGTGCCCTCCCTTGCATCTGGCATTCTGACATAGCCCATTTCTAAAATCAGGAGGTTGCACATACACATCATGGCTTGTATCCTGTAATGGATTGCATCCCAAATTCTTATGTTGATTGTTCTATACTAAGTTGATTAAAAAAAATCCTGCCTGTCTTTGCCAAGTCCTGAGCCCACTAGGGGTGTTTTCTTAGCCCTTTCTGGGCAAGCAGTGGCCAGGACTTGGGCTAATTGACAAATTAAAAAAAATGCTTTCTGTGCACATGCAGAACTTACATTATGAACTACAGATGAACTTTTGAAACATCCAAGTATTGTAAGCTTCACAAATTTGTACACTGTACCAGGCAATTTGGAGTTTCAGCAATCACCATTAGTGCTTGGAATTTTTACACCAGTATTGGTGTTGACGTCAACATTTTAACCTGATAAACTTTGTTTTAATTATGGAATTTGGCTGGGAAAGCCTCAGTAAACACATTACACCAGAATTGCCTAAAGTCAAGGATTGGCTGGTAAGACTGTACAAACTAGAGTCATTAGGTTACTCAAGAAAGCAAGCACAGAGTTGTTATGCTGGCTGTTGAAATATGCTAAGCTTTCTGTCACTGCTCTGTATATCACACACATTCCATTTGGCAGGCTTTATTCTCCAATGAGAAACACAATAGCATTCATTATATGCGGTTATTTTTGAACATAGATAATACAATAGTTGAGCAGGTACCATATGGATTTAAGAAAGAAATCCTCCCACCTACCGATTAATGGAGAAGTAGCAATTCAATTACAGATTAAACTGTCTAGTATGCAAACCCCTAAATGGAGACACTGACAGGGAGGTAGGTACTATCAGTGTATATTTTTCAGTTCAGTTTGGAAACAGAAAATCTATTTCCAAAATTCAATTATAAAAAAGTAATACTTGGTATAATCTCTCTCCATTCTTGAATGATTGCCATGAACAAAATCACCATTTCACCTTCTTACATGATATTATAATGCCTGGTTTACAAAATAAGATATTCTTTAGAAATATGAAGTTAAAAAAAATACACATTTGCAGTGAAGGTTTTTTCTCCTATTCACTGCCAGTAACTAGGCTAGCTCAGAAGGCCAGGTGCAAGGCAGTGGCAACAGGATGGAGGTCTCTTGTTGTCTTGTGTGGTTATAGGAAGATAGGAAAATGTAAGATCCCAGGAAATTTCTTGGCCTCCACCTTTGGCTTTTGGACCCCCTTTTTGACCCTTGGCCTGGGTATAAAGTACCCCCTTTACTCCCCCCCCCCATGGGCCCTACCTCATGGAAAATGTCTCTTTTTTTACAGCCATTTTTGTCCAGGAAGAACATGACTTTGTTATTTTCTTGCTTCTTTGAACTCAACCAGAGATTCAAGGGAATAAGAGAAGACTTGCTCTTTCCGCATCTGTGAAATTTCACTGTGTGTTTTTTAGGATGGAAAACCTGTTAGGCAGTGCGGTGCGTTTTCAGTCAGGACAGGCCATACTCAGTGTACACCTGGGCTCTTCTGAGGTATTTTTGGTCTGCTAAGATGGCTGCCAAGCAGACTGTGGAGGAGGTTTGCAGATGCTCAGAGAAAATAGGATGGGGGATTGGCAGCAGGGTGCATGTGTGAAAGAGAGAGACTGCTAGGAGTTAAAATTGTGAGGGATAAGTGGCTTGTACAGGTCTTGTGTGGCTAATTTCTGATAAAGCATAATAAATATGCAAGGCTGTGCAAAGTATTTACTGTGTGTGTACATGGTGCACAGATTCAGGGGTGTGCCTTAGCTTACAGCTTCCATGCTTTTCGGAGTACGTGCGCCCCATTGCACTCTACACATCTCCACACAAAACACTGCATCTCACCATCTGGACTTCTGGCTTTTGATCTTACTGTTTTTGCCCTCAAGTCTTCTCCCATAAAGCCCTGTGTGGTGAAGTTTGTTTTCATCCTTTGACAGGAGAGGAGAGAGATAAGAGCTTCAGTTCTCTAGTTTCTGTCCTTACCTTATTGTCAGACTAGCAGGATGGCGAACAAATCTGTTTCCTCTCCAGAACTTTGTTCTCACTGTTATTAAGGCTGCTACACTTGGCTGAATCTAGACTTGCATTTTAAAGCCTTTTGGTTTCCCAGAATCTGCTGCTAACATTTGTGCTACTGCTTAACTAAATCTGCACTTGAGCCTTTGCTGCTTAAAAACCATATACACACTAATCTCTTCTAAACAGAGCTTTAGTATAGGTAAACCTCACTTAATCAGGCTTAACTGCTACAGCAGTGCTAAGGAGCGATGAATTGCTACAGAATTATCCCCTCAGAACTCAGCTTGCTGTGGGCGTTGTGCTTAGCTTTACCTACATATCCTACACAGGTGACTCTCAATGCTTGGATGCTGGATAATTTTATTTTACTTCCTAGTCTGCCTTCCCCAAACTCACTTCCTCTCTTGTAATCTGCGTAGGTCCTTGCCTGATTTCTTGAGCAATGAGCTTGTATTACAGCTCAGCCCTGTGCATATCTACTCAGAAGAAAATCCTAATAAGTTCAAAGGGACTTAACTTTCAGATGCAAATGCAAATGATTGCAGCCTATCTTCTTTAAGGCTAGAATCCTAGGCATGCTTTCCTGAGAGTAAATGCCATTGAATTCAGTGAGACTTACTTCTCAGTAGACATGCCTAGGATCATGGTGTGAGGCTGTGATCCTATACCCAAATCTGAGTGCCAGCACAATCCTATGCATTACTTAGATGTAAGTGCCATACAGCTCAATGAAACTTACTCTCAGGTAAATGGGTATAGGGTTGCAGCATAAATCACTTTGAATTTAATGGACAAATTTTGAATAGACTGCATTGGATTGTGTTTATTTTTACCAAATTCCCCCACATTGATCAATACTTGCTCTGCTCAGTGTAATCCACTATGAACATTTGGGGACATATACAGTGTCAGGATATCTGTAGGTCTTCTTGTCAATAGTTTTGGAAATGCAACAGTAGCCATAATTCCTGTTTATTGTAGATCTAGAAATTTGTATCCCTGTTACATTCAGGGATATTTATTGCTTTATTGATTCAGTTTAATGGATTATTCTTTACTGATTATTTGTTCGCTGTGTTGTTTTGATGCTTAGATTATTATTTTTATTAATATCAGATGTTTTACATGTCTGCTCAGAAGTGCATGTCTGCTCAGAAGTTCATCCTATAGAGGTTCATTCTACTGACTTATTCCCAAATAAGTGTTATAGCAGAGTTTCTCAAATCTCCCTGAGTTTGAGAAGCACAATAAGTCTTTGTGGGGGAGGGGTGGAAAGCAGTGACATGATCCCCAGGATCACGCTGCAGTGGTGCAGTGGGGGGGGGACATAGGGGCTTTTGTCAAACATACATCAGTCCCTGCTGGCATCCAGGGGCTATAGGGATTCCCACGGAGCCCTCTACAGGTCTCCCCACACCACTAAAAAAATGCAATTGTGACCCACTTCTGGGTTGTGATTTCAAAGTGGGTCACAATCACTTTTTTCCCAGTGTTTACATGCATGGAGAGCCCTGCAGAGGGCTCTGTGCCAGAGCCTCTGAAAGGAATTTTGGAAGGGGGTACAAAGTTTCTTTGGGGCCCCTTCCCAAAGGGGAGGGGTCAACGAGGGGGGAGGGCAGTGACGGGGTTGATGGGTATAATAAATATAAATACAAGATGATAAGAAAGCACATTTGATTTGAACATATTTGTTTACGCTATAATGCAGATGAGAAAAAACAATACAGATAAGGAGACAGAATTCACCTTGAAACATCATTTTATATTAATATGCAGATATCATCAGAAGACATAACTATTATTAAGAAACTTACAGTGAAATCCTAGTAATGTCTACTCATAAGTAAGCTTCATTGTGTTCAACAGATCTAATGATTTTAATTGTGCAGTTTCAAAATTTGCTTTATGCACTAATGGTAAATGTTCCATTTCTTTTCCAAAGTCATCACCATTAAGGTCAGCAGGATATTGTTCTGATAAAACTTTTCTCTCCACATCACATGCAGACATGGAAAGATACTGCCACAAGAAATCAAATTTTTCTGCCAACTGCTTAACAGGATTGAAGCGGATGGTTAATCCTACTATAACATGGTCCACCAAAACATAAAACACACACTTTCTGAAATAGGCCTCTTCTGGAGTATCATCTGTGTCATCTATTTCCTCCAAGTTCGCACCAGGTGTATTGTCATCATGCGGCCTTGCCCTCTTGCGCCTAGCTCCATCACCTCTGTGGGAGAGTGTTATTTCTATATTTACATTTGATGCAACCAATTTGGCTTCATTCCATATGCATTTCCAGTTGTTTCAAAGTTCTTTTAGATCTGTGGTAAGATGTTTGCTACTTCAACATTCAGTGTGGCATCTCTAGCTTGGATGACCTTGTTGCAAATATCTATGGCAGCTAATATTTTGTACCATAAGGCTGACATTAACACACATGCAAACAATGTTACGTATACTAAAGCTCCGGTGACTTCATTTCTTGCTTTTGTTGTCAAATTTAGTTCTAGAAGGTCTTTCAGTGCTAATTTAATGCCAGGCAAATGAGCTGCAAAAGGTCGTAGACATTCAATGTGATCAGACCATCTTGTTTCAGACATACCATGAAGAGAACAACCAATATGGTTTTGTAGTAATTCCCACCTCTTAGGACAGGAACTGAATAGGTAGTACACAGTTTGAATTGTTCCAAAGAAGGTTATTGCTTCAGGTAGGCATTCAGCAGCATCATTCCACATAAGATGAGTGTATGACAACCACAAGGTGAAAAAATTGCTCTAGAGCACTGTTCTAGTATTTTTGCTTGTGCACCATTGTACTTTCCAGCCATATTAGCCCCATTATCATAGGCTTGAGCTCTACATTCACTGAGAGGAATACCATGTTCTTTCAATGTATCAGTTATCAACTGAACAATTTCTTCCCCTCTTTTGTTGCTACAATCTGCAAATGTAAGAAATCTTTCTTGAATCTCATACTGCATTTCTTTTAAAAGCACAAACCTCAAAAGAAATGTTGTTTGTTCAGTATGGGAGGAATCTGATGTGGAATCTACTATTACTGCAAAGTACTTTGCAGATTGCCTCTCAAGCAAAATGTATTGTTTCACAAGATTTGAGCATTCTGCAATATACTCATTTTGTGAGTCAGGGGACAGATAATGAACTTGAACCTGCTCACCCCTTTTCTGAGGCTCCTCCATACGTAGTACATGTTCCTGAATGATGGGGTCGCACCTGGAGAGCAGTTCAATGAGTCCGAAAAAGTTTCCATTGTCTGGATCACCAATTCGTTGGGACGAACCAGTAAATTGTAGACCACATTCTCCCAAGACGAGTACAACATCTGTTTTACACTTCAAGAGGTTATACCATTTTGCAGCTTCAGTTTTGATTGATGCTTGTAAAATTAGGTCAGCTCCTGTCCCAGACAGCAGGCACTTTTCCAGTTCTCCAGGCGTTTTTCCTGTTCTTTCCAGCAGAAGTGCGCATGACCTTTGGGAAACCAAGTGCCTCAGGAACAAAGTGCCAGGTAAGGCACTGCGAGTTTAGCATCTGTGCAAGGAGAAGGGGAAGGCAAGTGGACCTCTGAGTTTTGGAGAAGGAGAGGGAAGACTGCCTGAGTTGTGAAGAGGAAGAGAAGAAAGTAAATGTACTCTTTCTAACTCTTTGTCTTCTAACCTTAAATCAACCTTAGATCAACATTGAAATTTAGCATTACCTTTAGCTTAGCTTTACCTAAGCTTGACCTAAGTTACCACCTAATCTAACCTAAGGGAGGGATTCTAAGGTCCAGCAAGTTGGGGCACAGGAGCTAGGTGAGGGCAATAAAAATAAATACATAAGGTCTACTCTGAGCAGGAGCAGAGTCCTACTTGTTAGTAAGAGCCCAAGGTACAGGCACTTGGAAAAATAAATAAAACAGAGGAGGATAAAGTGGAAAGCAAGTTGTTCTACTTGGTTTAAATTAACCCTATACTTAACCCAAGTTAAACTTAATCTAAATTAGACCATAATCTAAAGGTTCAGTAAATTAGGACACAGGATCTAGGTGAGTTAAATAAATAAATAAATAAATAAATAAAGGTGTACACTTAATAAAAGCAGGATTTTAGCAGGGCTAAACAGGATTTAAACCTTAGTGTGTAAGTTCTGCCAAGCCAAAATACTCTTAAACCAGTGCAGTTTAAACACAAATAAAAAACCAGTTTGAGGTTAAAAAACAGTCCAGCCTCAGAGAACTGAAGTAGGAGGGTAAGAACCTAGGTAAGAACCTAGGAAGGGCTAGTTCCCACCCAGCCAGGGCAATTTAGCATAGTCATAGCTCCCTTGAAGCCTTGGTGGCCGACCTGGAGAAGCAGAGGCAGGCAGAGAAGGACCATGGGGAGACTTCTGGGGTCAATCAGGCTTTGTCCCAACCTCAGCTGCCCAGGTGGGAAGTCTCGGGCTGGAGGACATCATCCTGGAGATGAAGGAAACAATCCCCTAGGGGGGGACCCCTTCACCAGGGGACAGACCGATATCCAAAATCACTCAGGATACTCCTCGGCAGGAGGGGGGTTGGGGGCTTCTTGTAGTGGGGGATTCAATTATTAGAAACATAGAGAGGGGAGATTGTGACGAATGTGAGGACTGCATGGCGACTTGCCTGCCTGGTGCGAAGGTTGCGGACATCACTTCTTATCTAGACAGGCTGGTAGATAGTGCTGGGGAGACGGTAGCGGTTGTGGTGCATGTCGGCACCAACAACGTGGGCAAGTGTAGCCAGGAGGTCCTGGAAGCCAAATTTAGGCTATTACATAGGAAGCTGAAAGCCAGGACTTCAAAGGTAGCATTCTCCGAAGTGCTACCTGTTCCACGCCCAGGGCCAGCTAGGTAGGCGGAGATCAGCGGCCTCAATGCATCCTGATGAGATGGTGGTGTAGGGAGGAGGGGTTTAGATTTGTTAGGCACTGGAGAACATTTTGGGACAAGCGGGGCCTGTACAAGAGGGACGGGCTTCACTTGTACCAGAATGGAACCAGACTGCTGGTGCATAACATTAAAAAGGTGGCAGAGCAGCTTTTAAACTGATCCCTGGGGGAAGGCCGACAGGAGCCAAAGAGCATCCGGTTCAGGACTCCTCATCCCTAAGGGACGAGGATGGAGAGGTTAGAGATCAACAAGGCAAAGGCAGAGTAGGAGAAGAAATTGGGAATGGTAGCGTGATGGGATGTGTTAGACGGTTCAGCACAATGAGAGGATTCAGGGATAAAGGAGCTAATCAGCAGCCCATCCTGGGGCATTCCATGTACAAATCCTTTTATGCAAATGCCCGAAGTCTTTGAGCATAGATGGGAGAACTGGAATGTCTGGTGGCAAGGGAAAACATTGACATAGTGGGCATAACTATGGGAAACCTGGTGGAATGAGGAGAATCAGTGGGTTACCGCAATCCCGGGCTATAAACTCTACAGGAGGGACAGGGAGGGGCGTTTTGGAGGTGGGGTGGCCATTTATGTTAAGGAAAGGCTAGAACCCAGCAAAGTAGAGATTGAAGGTGGGTCCAACTCCATAGAATCTCTATGGGTTAAATTACCAGGCCTGAGGAGCGATGTAATACTGAGGGCGTACTATCGTCCTCCAGACCAGAAACCGGAATGGGACCTTGAAATGAGGAAATAGATCAGGGAGGTGACAAGGAGGAACAGGGTTGTAATCATGGAGAACTTCAATTATCCTCATATTGACTGAGTCAATTTGTGTTTTGGTCACGAAAAGGAGACCGGATTCCTTGACATGCTAAATGACTATGCCTTAGAGCAGCTAGTCATGGAGCCCACCAGAGGACAGGTGACTCTGGATTTAATATTGTGCGGGACTCAGGACCTGGTTAGAGATGTCAACGTTACTGAGCCATTGAGGAACAGTGATCATACTGGGATCCGTTTTGACATACACGTCGGGGGAAGAATACCGGGCAAATCTCTCACAAAAACCCTTGACTTCCGACAAGCGGACTTCCCTCAAATGAGGAGGTTGGTTAGAAGGAGGTTGAAAGGGAAGGTAAAAAGAGTCCAATCTCTCCAGAGTGCATGGAGGCTGCTTAAAACAACAGTAATAGAGGCCCAGGAGAGGTGTACACCACAAAGAAAGAAGACTTCCACTAAATCCAGGAGGATGCGCGCATGGCTAACGAGCCAAGTTAGAAAGGCTGTGAAGGGCAAGGAAGCTTCCTTCCATAAATGGAAGTCTTGCCCTAATGAGGAGAATAAAAAGGAACATAAACTGTGGCAAAAGAAATGTAAGAAGGTAATACAGGAGGCCAAGACAGACTATGAGGAACACATGGCCAGCAACATTAAGGGGAATAATAAAAGCTTCTTCAAATATGTTAGAAGCAGGAAACCTGCCAGAGAAGCTGTTGGCCATCTGGATGATGAGGGAGAGAAAGGGGAAATAAAAGGAGACTTAGAGATGGCAGAGAAATTGAATGAGTTCTTTGCATCTGTCTTCACAGCAGAAGACCTTGGGCAGATACCGCTGCCCGAACAGCCCCTCCTGACTAAGGAATTAAGCCAGATAGAGGTTAAAAGAGAAGATGTTTCAGACCTCATTGATAAATTAAAGATCAATAAGTCACCGGGCCCTGATGGCATCCACCCTAGAGTTATTAAGGAATTGAAGAATGAAGTTGCTGATCTCTTGATTAAGATATGCAACTTGTCCCTCAAAACGGCCACGGTGCCAGAAGATTGGAGGATAGCAAATGTCATGCCTATCTTTAAAAAGGGAAAGAGGGGTGACCCAGGAAACTATAGGCCAGTCAGCCTAACAGCTATACTGGGTAAGATGGTGGAATGCCTCATCAAAGATAGAATCTCAAAACACATAGACAAAGAAGCCTTGCTGAGGGAGAATCAGCATGGTAAGTCTTCCCTCACAAACCTTTTAGAATTCTTTGAAAAAGTCAACAGACATGTGGATGCGGGGGATCCTGTGGACATTATATATCTGGACTTTCAGAAGGCGTTCGACAAGGTCCCTCACCAAAGGCTACTGAAAAAACTCCACAGTCAGGGAATTAGAGGACAGGTCCTCTCATGGATTGAGACCTGGTTGAAGACCAGGAAACAGAGTGGGTGTCAATGGGCAATTTTCACAATGGAGAGAGGTGAAAAGCGGTGTGCCCCAAGGATCTGTCCTGGGACTGGTGCTCTTCAACCTCTTCATAAATGACCTGGAGACAGGGGTGAGCAGTGAGGTGGCTAAGGTTGCAGACAACACCAAACTTTTCCAAATGGTGAAGACCAGAAGTGATTGTGAGGAGCTCCAGAATGATCTCTCCAAATTGGCAGAATGGGCAGCAAAAAGGCAGATGCGTTTCAATGTCAGTAAGTGTAAAGTTATGCACATTGGGGCAAAAAATCAAAACTTCACATATAGGTTAATGGGTTCTGAGCTGTCTGTGACAGATCAGGAGAGAGATCTTGGGGTGGTGTTGGACAGGTCGATGAAAGTGTCGACCCAATGTGTGGCGGCAGTGAAGAAGGCCAATTCTATGCTTGGGATCACTAGAAAAGATATTGAGAACAAAACAGCTAATATTATAATGCTGTTGTACAAATCGATGGTAAGGCCACACCTGGAGTATTGTGTCCAGTTCTGGTCGCTGCATCTCATAAGAACATAAGAACATAAGAACAGCCCCACTGGATCAGGCCATAGGCCCATCTAGTCCAGCTTCCTGTATCTCACAGCGGCCCACCAAATGCCCCAGGGAGCACACCAGATAACAAGAGACCTCATCCTGGTGCCCTCCCCTACATCTGGCATTCTGACTTAACCCATTCCTAAAATCAGGAGGTTGCGCATACACATCATGGCTTGTACCCCATAATGGATTTTTCCTCCAGAAACTCGTCCAATTCCCTTTTAAAGGCGTCTAGGCTAGACGCCAGCACCACATCCTGTGGCAAGGAGTTCCACAGACCGACCACGCGCTGAGTAAAGAAATATTTTCTTTTGTCTGTCCTAACCCGCCCAACACTCAATTTTAGTGGATGTCCCCTGGTTCTGGTATTCTGTGAGAGTGTAAAGAGCATCTCCCTATCCACTCTGTCCATCCCCTGCATAATTTTGTATGTCTCAATCATGTCCCCCCTCAAGCGTCTCTTTTCTAGGCTGAAGAGGCCCAAACGCCGTAGCCTTTCCTCATAAGGAAGGTGCCCCAGCCCCGTAATCATCTTAGTCGCTCTCTTTTGCACCTTTTCCATTTCCACTATGTCTTTTTTGAGATGCGGCGACCAGAACTGGACACAATACTCCAGGTGTGGCCTTACCATAGATTTGTACAACGGCATTATAATACTAACCGTTTTGTTCTCAATACCCTTCCTAATGATCCCAAGCATAGAATTGGCCTTCTTCACTGCCGCCGCACATTGGGTCGACACTTTCATCGACCTGTCCACCACCACCCCAAGATCTCTCTCCTGATCTGTCACAGACAGCTCAGAACCCATCAGCCTATATCTAAAGTTTTGATTTTTTGCCCCAATGTGCATGACCTTACACTTACTGACATTGAAACGCATCTGCCATTTTGTTGCCCATTCTGCCAGTTTGGAGAGATCCTTCTGGAGCTCCTCACAATCACTTCTGGTCTTCACCACTTGGAAATGTTTGATGTCGTCTGCAAACTTTGCAACCTCACTGCTCACCCCTGTCTCCAGGTCATTTATGAAAAGCACCGGTCCCAGGACAGATCCTTGGGGCACACCGCTTTTCACCTCTCTCCATTGTGAAAATTGCCCATTGGCACCCACTCTCTGCTTCCTGGCCTCCAACCAGTTCTCAATCCATGAGAGGACCTGTCCTCTAATTCCCTGACTGTGGAGTTTTTTCAGTAGCCTTTGATGAGGGACCGTGTCGAATGCCTTCTGAAAGTCCAGATATATAATGTCTATGGGTTCTCCCGCATCACCTCTTGTGCAACACAACTCCTGCATTTTCCCATTGTCTTCAGCATATTTCTGGATACTTTATATGCTTCTGGGTACATATACCTCTTAATTATTGCACATTACACTTACCGACATTGAAGCACATCTGCCATTTTGCTGCCCATTCTGCCAGTCTGGAGAAATCCTTCTGGAGCTCCTCACAATCACTTCTGGTCTTTACCACTCGAAAAAGTTTGGTGTCATCTGCAAACTTAGCCACTTCACTGCTCAACCCTGTCTCCAGGTCATTTATGAAGAGGTTGAAAAGCACCGGTCCCAGGACAGATCCTTGGGGCACACCGCTTTTCACCTCTCTCCATTGTGAAAATTGCCCATTGACACCCACTCTCTGCTTCCTGGCCTCCAACCAGTTCTCAATCCACGAGAGGACCTGTCCTCTAATTCCCTGACTGTGGAGTTTTTTCAGTAGCCTTTGGTGAGGGACCGTGTCAAACGCCTTCTGAAAGTCCAGATATATAATGTCCACGGGTTCTCCCGCATCCACATGCCTGTTGACCTTTTGACCTTTTCAAAGAATTCTATAAGGTTTGTGAGGCAAGACTTACCCTTACAGAAGCCATGCTGACTCTCCCTCAGCAAGGCCTGTTCGTCTATGTGTTTTGAGATCCTATCTTTGATGAGGCATTCCACCATCTTACCCGGTATAGATGTTAGGCTGACCGGCCTATAGTTTCCCGGGTCCCCCCTCTTTCCCTTTTTAAAAATAGGCGTGACATTTGCTATCCTCCAATCTTCTGGCACCGTGGCCGTTTTGAGGGACAAGTTGCATACCTTAGTCAAGAGATCTGCAACTTCATTCTTCAATTCCTTAATAACCCTTGGGTGTATGCCATCAGGGCCCGGTGACTTATTGATCTTTAATTTATCAATGAGGTCTGAAACATCTTCTCTTTTAACCTCTATCTGACTTAACTCCTCGGTTAGGAGGGGCCGTTCGGGCAGCGGTATCTGCCCGAGGTCTTCTGCCGTGAAGACAGATGCAAAGAACTCATTTAATTTCTCTGCCATCTCTAAGTCTCCTTTTATCTCCCCTTTCCCTCCCTCACCATCTCAAAAAGGATATAGTGGAAATGGAAAAGGTGCAAAGGAGGGCAACTAAGATAATTGCTGGGCTGGAGCACCTTCCCTATGAGGAAAGGCTACGACGTTTAGCCTAGAAAAGAGACACCTCAGGGGGACATGATTGAGACATACAAAATTATGCATGGGAAGGATAAAGTGGATAGAGAGATGCTCTTTACACTCTCACATAACACCAGAACCAGGGACATCCACTAAAATTGAGTGTTGGGAGAGTTAGGACACACAAAAGAAAATATTTTTTTATTCAGCGTGTGGTTGGTCTGTGGAACTCCTTGCCACAGGATGTGGTGATGCCATCTGGCCTAGATGCCTTTAAAAGGGGATTGGACAAGTTTCTGGAGGAAAAATCCATTAAGGGTTACAAGCCATGATGTGTATGTGCAACCTCCTGATTTTAGGACTCGGCTATGTCAGATGCAAGGGAGGGCACCAGGATGAAGGTCTCTTGTTATCTGGCGTGCTCCCTGGGTCATTTGTTGGGGCCACTGTGAGATACAGGAAGCTGTCCTAGATGGGCCTATGGCCTGATCCAGTGGGGCTGTTCTTATGTTCTTGCCAAGCTAGGTAACATTCTCTGTGGCTATTGCCTTTTTCATGTATTGGGATCATATAGGAGAGTTTCTGCCACTTTACATTCAAACCCCAGCCTTCAGCAGATACCAGTGCAGACTTCTGTGCAGCAGAAGTGCTAGTCTTGACTGTCTTGTGCCAAAATAATCTACATGCGAAGCAATATAAAGCTTGTTTCTGTTGACGCCAAACAAGCCAGTCTCTTGAATGTACATCTCCATTAGTGCTTTGATATTTCAGTATGCTTTCTGGGAAAACTGTATTGCAGGTATCTTTTGGGAATGTTTTAGGCATAGGGATGTGACCATTCATAACATACCTTTCTATTTCATTTTGAGGTGGAAACTCATATATAATGGCCCACCTCACCCCAGCAGTGTCTTTTCTAGTGGGTGTCTGCTGGTGTTCTTTTTGCATCTTTTTAGAATGTGAGCCCTTTTGGGACAGGGAGCCATTAGTTGTTTGATTTTTCTCTGTAAACCGCTTTGTGAACTCTTAGTTGAAAAGTGGTATATAAATACTGTTAATAATAATAATAATAATAATAATAATAATAATAATAATAATAATAATAATAATAATAATAATAATAATAATATATCCAATGTCAAGGCCTACATTATTATCACTCCTCTCTTCTTCCAAATTCACTTTCTCATGCATCTGTATGTCTATTTCTTTTTGTTTTTTATTTTCATTTTTTGCATCTGCCTCTTTATCAAAACTCTGCGCAGAAGCACCCAAATCAATTGCTGCTTGTTCGGGGATAAGGCTTTCAACATCTTCTTCTTGTTCCAATTCTACAGGTCTTGTCTACAATTCTAGACAATTCTTCTTGTCTACAATTCTACAGGTATTGCCATTCCAGGCAATACACAGGTGCTCCACTGAACTGCATTGCCCAGAAAGGCTCTGATGGTAAGTGGGACGGGATGCTTACACTGTTTGTTGCAGCACATTCTGTACTTACCTTTTTTGCCCCCCCCGCTAGGTATGCTACTGTATCTCTTAACCATTAACATTTATTAACCTGAGTTCATGAATTTTGCACTGCCAGTAGTCATGGGGTGCAGTGGAAGGGTAGCAGAGCTCTGAAATTTTTCCTACAGCAGGAATACCACCCCTTTGTACTAAGCCCTTGGAAGATGGGGAACATCTTTGCCCAGTCTCTCCCTCACATGAGTCAGGGTGGGAAATCTGCGGCACCTTATTAGGTGCTGACATGGATGGGGGTGGGCCCTGATCAGCAGGTAGCTTAACTTGCCTCCTTTGGCTCTATTATTATTATTAACAGTATTTATATACCACTTTTCAACAAAAAAGTTCAATGTTGTTCAAGACTGTTGATGACCCCTTTCCACCCACCTGCATGGATACTCTGAAGCCAGCTGGTTGCTGCCTGGAGCTGGGTAGGAATTTTTGCTACTCACCAGATTGGCTGTTGGTGAAAAGTTGTTTTTTAACCTACCCCAGACTGTTCTAAGAATATGGTATAATGAGGCAGATCAGTCATAACTAGCAGATATAGTGAGGGACAAGATTTTGGTGTGCACACTTAAGAGTCAGAGAGGGAACCAGAAGAGATATCAAGGGGCTGTGTGGCTTGAGGATACTAACTGGTAACCCCTTGGGCTTTGTTTGCAAAGCTGACCTCCTAGGTTTCTGGCTTGGGGAATGTGGTGCAATTCTTAACTCCCTTTGGGCATTAGTGTTGAGAAGCTGGGAGTGATCTGAAGATGGTCTGCAGCTTGAAGTCAGGGTGGTGATGCCCAACAGAGGAAACAACATTTGGGTGCTGTCTCTTCCAGGATAGGTGCCCACACTGAAGCGCACAGGAGCATATGGAAATAGGACCCTGAAGAATTTGTAGCACCTTGTTCATTGGCATTTATGTCAATAAATGTGGCCCCCCTTTTAATCCAAGCCCTGTCTTGTATATTTATTTGGTGTGTGTAGACAATGGTGATGTCATCAGCAGGAGACTCATATGCTACCTTTGAAATCTTTTTGAAAGGATCTGAGCTGAGAAGAAGCATTGGGTTTAGCAGAAGATAAATTGAGAAATTTTCCTAAGGGCAGATGTTCATGTTTAGGTATAATCTTTTCCAAGGACTATGTGAGAGGCAATATATAGCTCATGGTGCAATAAGGCTGCAATTCTATGCAAATTTACCAGGGAATAAATCTCATTGAACTCAGTGGAACTTATTTCTCAGTAAACATGGACAGGCTAGCAAGCTAATATACCTTTTATATTTATTTGGAGTATTTTAAAATACTATTTTTCAATGTGCAATTGTCTTGAATTGTTGCATTTGTTCTAAATTATTGCAACCCACTCAAAGAATGAGGGATAGAATAAGTTTAAAGAAAAACTAAATAAGTTTGAAAGTGGAAACAAGTGACAGGAGAAGAGCTTTAATAAAAAAAAAATTAAAGTTGATTTTGTGTGTGAGTGAGTTATAGTTTGAATTATGAGCTCCTGCACTTCAAAGTATACCACTACATCACTGGTGATCATGCAATCTCTTATTGTGGCTTGTAGCTTCTTTCTATCTCTGGCAACTACCCAGTAATTGACTGGGCAGGGGTTAGGGCAGTGGTTTCCAGTGTGTGTATTACAGTGCCCTGATGTGTTGTGAAACACTTCCCAAGGTGTCATGAGAAGCCTGTGGCTATGCACAGTGGTGTCACTAGGGTTCGCGTCACCCAGTGCGGGAAGCCAGCACGTCACCCCCCTGCAGTGGGCGGGGCAACACTCTAGGTGGTGGAGGTGGTGATCTACCATCGCCCTGCCCCCACTGGTTTTTTGACTGTACCTTTTGATAGAATAAAGATATTTCAACATAGTTTGTTTCATCACATTCTGCATGAAATTACACATTGATTGATATATAGCATGATGGCATTATTCCTCCAAACTCTGATTTTAGTGATTTTGGTCACTAGTGGTGTCACCTCCCTCCAGGGTGTCAACTTACTAACACCTTATTGGACCAGTTCTTAAAACTTTTAGCACTGGGACCCACTTCTTAGAATGACAGTCTGTCCAGGACCCATCATAAAGCAAATTAAAATAATTACAAATAAATTAAAGTGAAATCAATAAATAAGGAAAAGCCAGCCCTGTTCCATCAAGTGAATTTTCTCTGTAGCTTGCCTGCAATAACACGCCCTCCAAAAAGAAGCAGTAATATTTTCACCTCTGTCCAGTACCCAGTTCAATTTAAGTTCTTATATTTCAAGCATAACATTATCAGGACCCACCTGGCTTTGCAAGTCTGAGAGCCCAATCCTATGCCTGTCTACCCAAAAGTAAGTCCCATTATAGTCAGTGGGGCTTACTCCTAGGAAAGTGTGGATAGGACTGCAGCCTAAAACAGAAAAAATTTCACCTTACCCTGTTAAGCCTCTGTTTCATTCTTTTTATGGGGAGGGAGGGACCTCCTTCTCCAGTGTTTTTTTGGGCTACATTCATTGGATCAGGACCATTCTGGTGTTTGTGGATTCCTCTTAGCCTGCCCTTTCAGATGGATGAAGGCATGTTCACCTACTCGCGAGTAAACACGCTATACCCCTTGGTTTCTCTTTCCATTGGGCTTCATGCATTTTTTGTTTTCTGGTTTTTGCCAATAACTTTTGATAGAAAGGAGATATTTCACTCCTGTTTTTTGCATAGCATTCTGCTCAAAAGTCCGCATCCAACAGTATATAACATGATGGTATTACTTCTAACCACCATGATTTTAGCACGTTACCCTCCCAGTGTGCGTCACCCCCCTCTTGCGCCTCACCCAGTGCAGCCCGTACCCCCTGCACCCCCCTAGCGACACCACTGGCTATGCATGAGTCCATGACATGAGCCTTAAAAATTGTAGCAGGAGGCTCGGCACAAGGAGCAGAGAGGCTGTGTGCAAAAAATGCACACTTGAAAATGCTTGCCAGTGTGCCCAGGCCTCCTTACCACTATGGGGACCCCCTATCCTGGGCAGGAGGTCTGGTCTAGAGGGTAGAGGGTAGAGCCTCTAGAGGGTAGAGCCTCCGTCTGCCTGAAGATAACATCCACAAGGTCGCCAGTTCGAGGTAACCGGCACCGTGCGACCTTGGAGCAGCTGACAAGCTGAAGCCGAGCAATTCCATCTGCTCTGAGTGTGGGAGGATGGAGGCCAGAATGTGAAGCCAGATCGGAATGAAACACCTTGAATGTAGTCGTTCTTGAAAGAAAGAACCTTCTTTCAAATTGTAAAAATCCCTATTTAATAGGGATTTAATAAAGCCTGCCTATGTAAACCGCCTTGAATAAAATCTTGAATAAAGACCAAGAAAGGCGGTATATAAATACCTGTTGTTGTTGTTGTTGTTGTTATCATCATCATCATCATCATCATCATCATCATCATCATCATCATCATCATCCACGGATCATGTGTCCATGGATATGGGTGCTCCCCAGCCTTCCCTCATCTCTGAAGCCTCACTTCTGAGCCACGCAAAGGCCACGGACATCTGCCCAATGCCTCGGCAGGCCTCAGAATGGCTGTTTTCGGCCAAAAACTGGAAGAAACGTTTTAATGCCTATAAAAAACATTAGGAAGGCTGGCCCACCTAATGCCTTTTATAGGCATTTAAACATCACTTCTGGTTTTCAGCTGAAAACTAGCAGTGACTTTTTTTGGCTAAAAGCAACCATTCTGAGGCCTGCTGAGACCATGAACAGAAGCCCACGGCCTCAGCAGGGCTCAGAAGCCCCTCTAGGGAGAGGAGTTGGGTTCTCCAAACCTCCAGAGGATCCAGGCCAGGGGGACAGGAATTTGCCTGTATCTGCGGTATCGGTTATCCATGGGGGTTCCATTCCAGAACCCCTGTGGATAAGGGGGTATGCCTATATTTTTAGGCTCCATTTGGCCTCCCAACCTGGAAGTGGCTGGTTACATTAGCATGTGATATGTTTCATTTCATTGCAACTTACTTCTAGGTTTGAGCAATATAAAGGGTGCCACTAGCCCAGTGATTTTGGTAAGCTCTGGGCTAGAGGTGTGCATATTAGGCAATGCAAGCAATTGCCTATGGCAACAAAACTTAAGGGCTGTTCACCTGTTAATCTGTACCCCAGCACATCTGTGTATCCAAGTCTGATCATTGTGGATACAGTTATTCATATATTTCATTTAGTGCATTTATAATCTGGGTATAACCATTCACATGGAAATGTGTACCTGGGTGAAGGATAATGCGTCAACAGCCCTTTAAGGCTTCGGTTTTCAAACTGTCCTGGAGTTTGAAACCCACAGTAAGTCCTTGTGGACTGTAGGAGTTTGGAAACCACTGACATAGTTAGTTGATATTACTTCAAAACTCCTACTTATTCCACTAATAATAATCATTTAATACGTAAGAGGCAGCTTTCTTGAGCTGGCTTCTGAAAAATAGTAGTTGGCAACCTTCAGTCTCGAAAGACTATGGTATCACGCTCTGAAAGGTGGTTCTGGAACAGCGCCTAGTGTGGCTGAAAAGGCCAATTCGGGAGTGACAGTCCCTTCCACACTGGGAGCAAGTGCAGTCTGTCCCTGGTCTGTCTCCCTGGCTATGGGCCTTCCTTCTTTGCCTCTTAGCCTCAGACTGTTGGCCAAGTGTCTCTTCAAACTGGGAAAGGTCATGTTGCACAGCCTGCCTCCAAGCGGGCCGCTCAGAGGCCAGGGTTTCCCACTTGTTGAGGTCCACCCCTAAGGCCTTCAGATCCCTCTTGCAGATGTCCTTGTATCGCAGCTGTGGTCTACCTGTAGGGCGCTTTCCTTGCATGAGTTCTCCATAGAGGAGATCCTTTGGGATCCAGCCATCATCCATTCTCACAACATGACCGAGCCAACGCAGGCGTCTCTCAGTAGTGCCTACATGCTAGGGATTCCAGCACGTTCCAGGACTGTGTTGTTTGGAACTTTGTCCTGCCAGGTGATGCCGAGGATGTGTCAGAGACAGCGCATGTGGAAAGCATTCAGTTTCCTCTCCTGTTGTGAGCGAAGAGTCCATGACTCGCTGCAGTACAGAAGTGTACTCAGGACGCAAGCTCTGTAGACCTGGATCTTGGTATGTTCCGTCAGCTTCTTGTTGGACCAGACTCTCTTTGTGAGTCTGGAAAACATGGTAGCTGCTTTACTGATGCGTTTGTTTAGCTCAGTATCGAGAGAAAGAGTGTTGGAGATCGTTGAGCCAAGGTACACAAAGTCATGGACAACCTCCAGTTCATGTGCAGAGATTGTAATGCAGGGAGGTGAAAAATATGTTGCTGAATTGATAAGGTCTGTTGTTTAAATACTTAAAGATGGATAGTACTAACCTCACAGAGAATCTGACTGCACTTGTTATGAAATAGCTGCAGCTCCTAAACATTCAGCAATATTTAGCTTCTGACTAGGCAGTTCCAGGGACAGGGATTAAGTGGAAGTTTGTGCACTCTCATGCACTCACAATTACTTTTTAAACCCAATCTCCAAAGGCAAAATACGAGTTAAGTTGATTTATCGTAGTTATGGTTATTTATGTAGTTATGGTGATTTATCGTAGTTATGGTGATTAATCAGGTTTAGGGACTGGAAAAAAAGAACTGTCCCTGGTAAACAATAACAGCTGAAGTATCCCTAGGTGGATGGGAAACTTGTCTGAGCCAAGGGGTGCTGTCACACACAGATTGATCGAGTATCCAGGACCCTGTGTGTGTGTGTGTAGTCCTGTAACCAGTAGCATAACTAGAGGGGATGCAAAGCACTATATTTTGCAGAAGCCTTGGCATGCTGTCCAACCGGTCCCTCACTTTCCCCTTCAGAGCCATTCCAGGTCATTGGAGCAAAATGGAAGCATATGCCCCACAAGTATACTGTTGATTTGGGAGCTATTCTAATTAAAATCCAGTTATCAACTTCTGTAGGAGCAGATTGATACACAAGGACATTATTAATCTGTGTTTAGTTGAGTGTATGAATCTGCAGTATACGCTGAATGAGTAGATATTTTCCTTGATACAGTTTTCCTAACATAGTCTGGTTTCTCAGTGCTAATCATCTGCTTATAGTTCCTCCCTCCCTCCCTTTCTCCTCCTTGAGGTTTCCATGGAAATTCTAAGTACAGTATTCTCTCATGAATACCAGACCTTTTCCAGGTATTCAATTTGAAAGCATATCCGCATCATTATGTGTGATATAAAATTAACATGCATTCATGATTTATATATATTAAAAAAAAAAATCTTAACCTTTTTTTGTAATTGTACATTATCTCCACTGTATAAAAAAAAGGTAGTAAATCTCTTATGGCTGTTATCAAAATATAAAGAGTATCGGAACTTGGAAAGCTTTCAGAAAGGTATTACAGCTCATGAATTATACTTGAAAGAATGTGCCATTTTATATCTAGGCGTTCTTTTCTTAATAAATCACTCAGTGGTAGAAATGGTGTTTTCACGGTGTGGGCCCAGTGGGTGGGTGGGGAACAACTCAAATTCCTATGACATAATTTCATTTCATTTACTACAAGAGGTTATTTCTTGGCAGGACCTCTTCTAAAGTGTCTTATAAAGAATGCCTAAAGTAATGGAGGGGAAATTATACCACATTCTTGCTGTAATTTCAAATAGAATTTATGCATGATCATACTGCTTTGGTGAATACCTCAAAGTGACTTTTGTATCTGCATGGGTCCAGTCTCACTAGCCAAATGTTCCCATTAAGATTATGCTAAAGTGGGAAATGATGAACAGAGTCCTGGGTCGATGTAGTTTTTAAAGGCGGAATGTGCTATACTGCATCTCTGTATGTGTGACACTGAGGGCTCAATTCTGTCCAACTGTCCAGCACCAATGCAGCTGCAATATAGCCCTGAGGTAAAGGAACAAATGTCCCCTTACCTTGAGGAGGCCCCGTGTCTGACCCCCCACTGCAAGAGGCAGCGCACATCCCGTAAGCACAGCTCCATCAGTTCTGGAAAGTTGGATAAGACTGGGTCACAAACATAAAGAAAGTTGGACAAATTGTTGCAAGGTTGATAGAGCAACTTAAGACTCAAGAACACCTTCACTCAGGAGTGAAGTTTCACAAGCTTTTATTTGAATTGCATGCAATTGGTCCACAGGACTCATGTCCAAAGCATGGACCCCGTTTGATGGTGTCCAGAACTCTTATAAATTTCTTACCTCTTTGTTTGAAAATCTAGATTTCCAATTGGCTGAAATTTGACATCATAGTTGAGGCTAATTCCTAATAGGATATAGATAAGATACAATTTACATAAAAGATAGAAAATAGGTGGTCAATAACTGGGTAAAAACATTGATTGGCTCTGATTTACATACAAGTGGAATTTCACCTTAAAACTTAGCCAAAATTACACAATTCCCAAAAGTTTTCAAAAACCAGCAGGGTACGCTATATTACCATTTACTCAGTTTTGAACCTAATTCACATCCATCATTTCAATTAAGAGTAATTTGACATGTCCTCTTACTAACCTCATTAAAAGAGAGTCCAAAAATACTTAAACACAGGTGTGAAGACCGACTTCATAAGATATTTTCTTGGCAGAACATACTAATCCCTCATCAGGATGGCCTGGTATGAGCGGCCTATCTTATCTCTTCTGCGATCCTTTTCTTTGTGTTAGTCCAAACGTTGAACACCTATGGAGCCTCTCTGCAAACTAAAGCTTCTTGTCTTTTCTTAGACCTTTCTAAAATCAAGCAACTTTTTGGTTCCTTAAGAACTACTTCTAATGACTACTATGTCGCCATATGTGAATTACAATTTGGGGCAAGACTAACTTGTCCTAGCTTTTTGTCTATAAGTGCCTTTTGCACTGAAAGCATAAAATATAAAACTATAAGTGATTTCAGGCAGGCATGCTAAATGTCCTTGGTAAGACGTGTGTTCTTCTGCCAAGATGAGGCCTATCTCTTCGTTGCCTAGTTGTGTTACATTCCAGAGTGTTTACACTCTGCGGCCTAAACAGCTTCTGTGAGTAGCTTCTGTGAAACTAACAATTTTGCTTCAAACAGCTTTTTACTATTCTCTGTGTTTCCATGCTTTAGCAATGTGGCTTTTAAGCTATTTACTTGAATGACATATTACCCAGGTTGCTGTCACCCTGGTTATTCTGCCACCTTCCATCAAAATAACACTTGCTTATCAGAGGGGAAGCATTACTGTTCCAGCCAAAGTTAGGTGTGGTTTTCATGTGGAGGAAATACTTACCACTTTCAGTAAAGGAGGGTTCACTCAGAGTGGGGGGGGGGGGGGAAGAACACATTGATTAAAATGGTGCTTAGCACTTTGGAATGGCAGTGATTCTCTTAGATTAAAACATAAGGCCTGCAAACCTGATACAGCCCACAGAACTCTTTATCCAGCTTGCATGATAACACTGTGTAACACAAAAATTGTTTTGTTGAATTTTTAATATTATACAATTCAGAGGCACTGATTCCAATGGTAATCTTAGGGTTTTTTTTTTTTTTTTTTAAAAAAAAAAACTTTGGTTATTTTAAATTTTGTGTTTGTATCTATCCCAGCCATTTTCAACCACAGTGTGCTGCGGCACACTGGTGCACTGTGGATGGTCTGCTGGTATGCTGCAGGAGTTTGGGGGAGGATCATTTGTTAGGAGGGCCACTGGGAGATTCGAGCCCCTGCTGTCAGTGCTGGGTGCCATATCAATTGTCAAAAAAAGACTGTGCACCTTGACAATTTTAATGCCTTGTCAGTGTGTGCTGTGATATGAAAAACGTGGAAAATCATTGATATATCCTACTGCTTAACACTTTGTAATACATATTGTCTAATAAAATTGTGTTGCACAATTTGTGGCTAAATTATTAATGCTACACCAAAAATAGCAGCATTTTTAAAATCCTCCCCTCAAAATTAAGACTCACTTAAATATTCAGATAAATACAAAATAGTTCAAGTTTTATTACACAGTATAGCAGGGCTCTCCAGGCACCCCCATTACCAGCACTCAACTCCTTAGCTATGATGTGATACCTTCACAGTAATGGCACTGCTGAAAGGGCAGCCCACGTGATAACTGGGCTCTCCATATCTTTAAAATATGATTTGCATATTTCCTCTTCTGCCATTTTGCAGCTGAGGTCCTAGAGGGGAAAAGAGTGCTTATTTCGGGTCATTGCTTGCTTAATTATGTCACTTCCTGCTTAACAATATCACTTCTGGCCCACAGCAAGTCTTATGAATGCTGTTCGGCCTGCTGTATAAAATGAGTTTGACACCCTAGTCTTAGATGGTCACTATGAGCAATAGTTAAAACTATTAACTATTAACATAACATTAAAAAGGTGGCAGAGCAGCTTTTAAACTGATCCCTGGGGGAAGGCCGACAGGAGCCGAGGGGCATCCGGTTCGGGACTCCTCATCCCTATGGGATGAGGATGGGGAGGTTAGAGAACAACAAGACAAAGGCAGGGTAGGAGAAGAAATTGGGAAAGGTAGGGAGATGGGATGTGATAGACGGTTTGGCACAATGAGAGGATGCGGGGACAAAGGAGCGAATAAGCAGCCCATCCTGGGGCATTCCGTGTATAAATGCTTTTATGCGAATGCACGAAGTCTACGAGCAAAGGTGGGAGAACTGGAATGTCTGGTGACAAGGGAAAATATTGACATAGTGGGCATAACGGAAACCTGGTGGAATGCGGAGAATCAGTGGGATACCGCAATCCCGGGCTATAAACTCTACAGGAGGGACAGGCAGGGGCGTGTTGGAGGTGGGGTGGCCCTTTATGTTAAGGAAGGGATAGAATCCAGCAAAGTAGAGATTGAAGGTGAGTCCGACTCCACCGTAGAATCTCTGTGGGTTAAATTACCAGGCTTGAGCAGCGATGTAATACTGGGGGTGTGCTATCGTCCTCCAGACCAGAAATCTGATGGGGACCTTGAAATGAGGAAACAGATCAGGGAGGTGACAAGGAAGGATAGGGTTGTAATCATGGGGGACTTCAATTATCCTCATATTGACTGGGTCAATTTGTGTTCTGGTCACGATAAGGAAACCGGATTTCTTGACGTGCTAAATGACTGTGGCTTAGATCAGCTAGTCACGGAGCCCACCAGAGGACAGGTGACTCTGGATTTAATTTTGTGCGGTACGCAGGACCTGGTTAGAGATGTAAACGTTACTGAGCCATTGGGGAACAGTGATCATGCTGCGATCCGTTTTGACGTGCACGTTGGGGGAAGAATACCAGGCAAATCTCTAACAAAAACCCTTGACTTCCGACGGGCGGACTTCCCTCAAATGAGGAGGCTGGTTAGAAGGAGGTTGAAAGGGAGGGTAAAAAGAGTCCAGTCTCTCCAGAGTGCATGGAGGCTGCTTAAAACAACAGTAATAGAGGCCCAGCAGAGGTGTATACCACAAAGAAAGAAGGGTTCCACTAAATCCAGGAGAGTGCCCGCATGGCTAACCAGCCAAGTTAGAGAGGCTGTAAAGGGCAAGGAAGCTTCCTTCCGTAAATGGAAGTCTTGCCCTAATGAAGAGAATAAAAAGGAACATAAACTGTGGCAAAAGAAATGTAAGAAGGTGATAGGGGAGGCCAAGCGAGACTATGAGGAACGCATGGCCAGCAACATTAAGGGGAATAATAAAAGCTTCTTCAAATATGTTAGAAGCAGGAAACCCGCCAGAGAAGCGGTTGGCCCTCTGGATGGTGAGGGAGGGAAAGGGGAGATAAAAGGAGACTTAGAGATGGCAGAGAAATTAAATGAGTTCTTTGCATCTGTCTTCACGGCAGAAGACCTCGGGCAGATACCGCTGCCCGAACGGCCCCTCCTGACCGAGGAGTTAAGTCAGATAGAGGTTAAAAGAGAAGATGTTTCAGACCTCATTGATAAATTAAAGATCAATAAGTCACCGGGCCCTGATGGCATACACCCAAGGGTTATTAAGGAATTGAAGAATGAAGTTGCAGATCTCTTGACTAAGGTATGCAACTTGTCCCTCAAAACGGCCACGGTACCAGAAGATTGGAGGATAGCAAATGTCACGCCTATTTTTAAAAAGGGAAAGAGGGGGGACCCGGGAAACTATAGGCCGGTCAGCCTAACATCTATACCGGGTAAGATGGTGGAATGCCTCATCAAAGATAGGATCTCAAAACACATAGACGAACAGGCCTTGCTGAGGGAGAGTCAGCATGGCTTCTGTAAGGGTAAGTCTTGCCTCACAAACCTTATAGAATTCTTTGAAAAGGTCAACAGGCATGTGGATGCGGGAGAACCCGTGGACATTATATATCTGGACTTTCAGAAGGCGTTTGACACGGTCCCTCACCAAAGGCTACTGAAAAAACTCCACAGTCAGGGAATTAGAGGACAGGTCCTCTCGTGGATTGAGAACTGGTTGGAGGCCAGGAAGCAGAGAGTGGGTGTCAATGGGCAATTTTCACAATGGAGAGAGGTGAAAAGCGGTGTGCCCCAAGGATCTGTCCTGGGACCGGTGCTTTTCAACCTCTTCATAAATGACCTGGAGACAGGGTTGAGCAGTGAAGTGGCTAAGTTTGCAGACGACACCAAACTTTTCCGAGTGGTAAAGACCAGAAGTGATTGTGAGGAGCTCCAGAAGGATCTCTCCAGACTGGCAGAATGGGCAACAAAATGGCAGATGCGCTTCAATGTCAGTAAGTGTAAAGTCATGCACATTGGGGCAAAAAATCAAAACTTTAGATATAGGCTGATGGGTTCTGAGCTGTCTGTGACAGATCAGGAGAGAGATCTTGGGGTGGTGGTGGACAGGTCGATGAAAGTGTCGACCCAATGTGCGGCGGTAGTGAAGAAGGCCAATTCTATGCTTGGGATCATTAGGAAGGGTATTGAGAACAAAACGGTTAGTATTATAATGCCGTTGTACAAATCTATGGTAAGGCCACACCTGGAGTATTGTGTCCAGTTCTGGTCGCCGCATCTCAAAAAAGACATAGTGGAAATGGAAAAGGTGCAAAAGAGAGCGACTAAGATGATTACGGGGCTGGGGCACCTTCCTTATGAGGAAAGGCTACGGCGTTTGGGCCTCTTCAGCCTAGAGAAGAGACGCTTGAGGGGGGACATGATTGAGACATACAAAATTATGCAGGGGATGGACAGAGTGGATAGGGAGATGCTCTTTACACTCTCACATAATACCAGAACCAGGGGACATCCACTAAAATTGAGTGTTGGGCGGGTTAGGACAGACAAAAGAAAATATTTCTTTACTCAGCGCGTGGTCGGTCTGTGGAACTCCTTGCCACAGGATGTGGTGCTGGCGTCTAGCCTAGACGCCTTTAAAAGGGGATTGGACGAGTTTCTGGAGGAAAAATCCATTATGGGGTACAAGCCATGATGTGTATGCGCAACCTCCTGATTTTAGGAATGGGTTAAGTCAGAATGCCAGATGTAGGGGAGAGCACCAGGATGAGGTCTCTTGTTATCTGGTGTGCTCCCTGGGGCATTTGGTGGGCCGCTGTGAGATACAGGAAGCTGGACTAGATGGGCCTATGGCCTGATCCAGTGGGGCTGTTCTTATGTTCTTATGTTCTAATAGTTGTAATGCATGTGGTGCATCCAAATTGAATACAAGCCTGTAATGGTTGCATGTGTGAAATTTAACATTCTATTTTCTCGTTTTGAAGGTGTCTAGGTGCCAATTAATCTTATTAGTTGGGCAGAACAATCCTAACTTGGGCTGGAACAGGCAGACTGGCAGGCCTGTGCTGTATCCAGCGGCAGTTTGGGGCTGACTGAGGCTTAGCCAAGGCAAGGGGAAATAATTTCTCTTACCTTGCAGAGAGCTGCAGTGTTCCCTATGGGTCTACTCAGATCTGCAACACCTGAAGAGGTGGCATAGATCTGAGCAGAACAGAGCAGCCTGGAGCCACTGTGTTGTCTGGGAACGTGACTAGCATCCGGCATAATCGCTGGATTCTGGTCCCACCTCTGCTTCCCTCTTGCCCACTGCTCTCCCTCCCCCACCCTGGAGTGCCTCCTCCCTGCCCTCCCTATGTCCCCCTAGACCCCCATGCTGGCTGAGCTTGGCTGGCACAAACTTGCATTTGTTCACCGCCGCAGAGGCTGGATCGGGCCTCCGTGGGCCTGAGCACCTTCATGCGCTGGTGTAGCTTTCTCCAAAGGAGGTGCAAATGTGCTTTCTGGCATGTTTGCAACCCTCCCAGGCCGGCACAAGCCGAGCACATCCATAGGATTGCACTAAGTTGGTTTTGTACATGGCTTTTTTCAGGCTGGGTAGGCCTGTAGCCACAGTACCAAAACAGTCAGGGGACTCCACAGCAGCAGTTGCATCCTCTTCTCTCTCCAAACTGTGTCTACCTTGTTCATTCTTTTCTGTCACTGTGTTGCCAATTCTAACATCTGATTTATATCCCTTTGTTCTCCAACTGAACGCTCACCTTCTGCAATAGCCCGGTTCTCAGGAATTGCCATTCTTGGCTCACTCACTTTTAATGGAGAATGTAGATGATGTCATTTGACAAATTGTACTTGTCATATCATTCCATTCAAGAGCGTTCTGTGCAATCCTATCCCATTTTTTCAGAACTGATTTGTAATTTTTTTTTGTATTAAAATGCAATATCAGTGCTGATGTATGTAGTGCAGGCAGGCAAACCACTGCTGAGGGTTTTCAGGGATTCCGTCCCTTTTGATTAAATGTGTCTTGGTTGCAATTTTCCCAATTTTATTGCATCCTATTTAATGTAACTGATGAATTAGGGGGTGGAATGAATTGTTCCTTAATTATTTTTTTCTGCAATATGCAAGCCTATAGAGGTCTACTCATAAGTAAGCCCCACTGACTTTAAGAGTGCTTACATCCATATAAGTCTGTTTGCAATTCAACCCTTACAGCCCAATTTAAAGGTGAATTTGAGTCTGCACAGGCTTCCATGAGCCAGCTCTGAATGTTGCAAACTTGCCATAAGACATGTTTGTGCAGACTCAAGAGCTGGCAGCGCCGGAACAATGATGTTCACTGGATCCAGTCTGTGCACTGGCTGGAACAGATAAGTGTGCTCCAGGCAGCATGGGGGATGGGAGAGGTGGCAAGAGGGTATCTGGAGGTGTGGAAGGGTTGTTTCTGGGTGGGGAGGGTAGAACAGGGGAGTATTGGGATTGGGAGGGGTTGGGATCAGTGGCAGCAGCACACACCATATCCTAAACCCTGCTCCTGGAAATTGGAGCCCTACACAGGCTGCTTGGATTTGCACCAGCTAAATAGATCGTGAAGATCCAAATAGCCCCATAAGGCAGGCTGGGGCTTGACACGGGATAAGGGGCATAATATCCCTTTACCCCAAGATGACTGACCCAAGGTCACCCAGGAAGTTTTGCGGCTCAGCGGGCACTTGAACCTAGATCTTCCAGGTCTAAATCCACCACCAGAACTACTACATCATCCTGACTCTCAATTGTATAATTATTATTGGAAAGGAAGTTTGCTGAGTTAACTTGTCAGTAAACTTAGAAGGGTCTTCACTATGGGGTGTAGGGCATTGCTGGATAACATAATGCCATATAAGTGTGGTGCTGAACTTCCATTTTTATTCCACTCCCAGCTATTTATGCAAAAGCAAAATAGCACCAAATTTAAGGGCTCTATTGTGTTGGCCACCTGACCAACTATTTGCCCTTGTTGAACAAAATGTTTGTTTAGTTAGCAGGTGATGGCATGAATCACACTGGAGGATGTGCTGGTGAATGAAACCTTGATAGTGTTGTTGATACTTTAAAGTCCTGTAATAAATTTGCACATGTTTGGTGGGGACATAGTTTATTTACTAAATTTCTATCACACTTTACCTCCCCAAAGGGCATTTAAAGCGGCTGACATTGGGGGGTTTAGTACAGTGCTTAGTTGAAGTCTTTTGATGGGGGCACACGTATGCCACCCCACAAAGTGCCACTCCAGGATCCCTAATTGACTGGGAACTATCACAGATTCCTGTCCAATATCTGGTGGATGTTAAAGTGACATAATACTTGTGCATCTTTTTCTCTACAGTTAATTAAGATTTGCTTCATCTCGTCATGCTTATTTTCTTTCATCCCATTTCTGTGCGATACTTCCTTTTGCAGGATACTATTGTTACAGCAGTCAGAATTGCTTCAACACATTGTGGGCATTTGGCACAGAGGCAAAAACCAAGGAGTAGCATGCCAAGAGAGAAGCTTATTCAGAATGCTACCTGTTCTTGTTTTCAAGGTTTCTCTTCCATTGACAGATGCTCATCCTTGTATACTGAACCATGGGTGTTTGTTAGCAAAGCTTATATAAGAGCATTATGGAAAATTTAACAGGTGCTGTACAGTTAGGATTGAAAGGCAGGTTCCAGTGTAAGCCTCTTTTATATGTTCCTATAACTATCGAGCCATAACTGCACTGCCTCTTAAAAATGCTAAACTGGATTATTTCCATCATGATTGCTTTGTAGGCAACCTTCAGTCTCGAAAGACTATGGTATCGTGCTCTGAATGGTGGTTCTGGAACAGTGTCTAGTGTGGCTGAAAAGGCCAATTCGGGAGTGACAATCCCTTCCACACCGGGAGCAAGTGCAGTCTGTCCCTGGTCTGTCTCCCTGGCTATGGGCCTTCCTTCTTTGCCTCTTAGCCTCAGACTGTTGGCCAAGTGTCTCTTCAAACTGGGAAAGGCCATGCTGCACAGCCTGCCTCCATGCGGGCTGCTCAGAGTCCAGGGTTTCCCACCAGTTGAGGTCCACTCCTAAGGCCTTCAGATCCCTCTTGCAGATGTCCTTGTATCGCAGCTGTGGTCTACCTGTAGGGCGCTTTCCTTGCATGAGTTCTCCATAGAGGAGATCCTTTGGGATCTGGCCATCATCCATTCTCACGACATGACCAAGCCAACGCAGGCGCCTCTGTTTCAGCAGTGAATACATGCTAGGGATTCCAGCTTGTTCCAGGACTGTGTTGTTTGGAACTTTGTCCTGCCAGGTGATGCCGAGGATGCGTCGGAGGCAGCGCATGTGGAAAGCATTCAGTTTCCTCTCCTGTTGTGAGCAAAGAGTCCATGACTCGCTGCAGTACAGAAGTGTACTCAGGACGCAAGCTCTGTAGACCTGGATCTTGGTATGTTCCGTCAGCATCTTGTTGGACCAGACTCTCTTTGTGAGTCTGGAAAACGTGGTAGCTGCTTTACCGATGCGTTTGTTTAGCTCAGTATCGAGAGAAAGAGTGTCGGAGACCGTTGAGCCAAGGTACACAAAGTCATGGACAACCTCCAGTTCATGTGCAGAGATTGTAATGCAGGGAGGTGAGTCCACATCCTGAACCATGACCTGTGTTTTCTTCAGGCTGATTGTCAGTCCAAAATCTTGGCAGGCCTTACTAAAATGATCCATGAGCTGCTGGAGTTCTTTGGCAGAGTGGGTAGTGACAGCTGCATCGTCGGCAAAGAGGAAGTCACGCAGACATTTTAGCTAGACTTTGGACTTTGCTCTCAGTCTGGAGACGTTGAAGAGCTTTCCTTCTGATCTGGTCCGGAGATAGATGCCTTCTGTTGCAGTTCTAAAGGCATGCTTCAGCAGGACAGCGAAGAAAATCCCAAACAAGGTTGGTGCAAGAACACAGCCCTACTTCACGCTGCTTCGGAAGTCAAAGGGGTCTGATGTGGAGCCATCAAAGACAACAGTGCCCTTCATGTCCTTGTGGAAGGATCTGATGATGCTGAGGAGCCTGGGTGGACATTGTTTTGTACATTCTCCTATACCAGTGGTTCTCACACATGGGACCCACTTTTTAGAATGAGAATCCATCAGGATCCACAAGAGGTAATATCATGACCAGAAGTGACATCATTAAAAAAGAAAATTTTTAACAATCCTAGGCTGCAATCCTACCCTTACTTACTCAGGAGTAAGTCCCATTTACTATCATTGTTAAAAGAATATACGTAGTAGCTTGATAAAAGTATAGGTCTGTAACATTTCCCCAAATGCAGTCACATACCTTGATAGCATCAAGTCTAATCTATTAAAAATAATATTGAAATGAATGAGGACCCAAGTGAAATTGGCTCATGACCCACCTAGTGGGTCCTGACCCATAGTTTGAGAAACACTGCCCTTTTCCTTTTAGGAGGAGCATGAAAATTGCTACATACCAGAGGCTGACTTCAAGCTAAGGTAGCCAACTTGCAAATAACAGAGTATATCTTATCAAGCTGGAAGAAGATAAGTGGTGTGGCTTATAATTCATTACTTTCATCCTCCTAATGATAATAGTAATCACTGTTCGAGTGGCATCAGCACACTATAGCCTGTCTTTGCCCTTCAGAAACAAAGCTGTAAACATTTCATCATAACTAATATGCTCAAGAAGTAGAGTTAGGCAAACTTACCCAGGTATCCACCCACAAAATTCACATGACACTTGAGCTTGGTGCAAATTAGGGCCATGCTTATTGATTATGAGGTAATGCAGCTGATCCTTACTGTGAAACATCATCCCTTCGGCATGGGCACCTAAACTTGCAGGTGACAGCTAACCAGTCAAAGCCTTCCTGTGGGCAAAACTACCCTGGCTACAAACCTAGAATCGTCTTGCAGTTTTGCCAGTTTTATTACCAACAACCCCTGTAAAGGGAGGTCAAGAAAGCTGAACTGTTCAGCCCATCCCAAGCTGGGCAGCCTTTGGGCTAGGCATCCCAGCAAGCCTGAACTTAATCCAGCCTGTATCCCTAAGGGCGCAATCCTAACCCCTTACATCAGTGCTTTCCAGCACTGGCATAGCTGTGCCAATGGGACATGTGCTGCATCCTGCAGTTGGGTGTCACTCACGGAGGCCACCTCAAAGTAAGGGAATATTTGTTCCCTTACCTCAGAGCTGCATTGCCCTTATGTCAGTGCTGGAAACCACTGTCATAAGGGGTTAGGATTGCGCCCTTCATCTCTCCCTGCCTCTTTTTTCCCTACTGCTTAAATCAGGGCTGCCAAACCACAGCCCACGGGCAAGATTCGTTGTGCCTGCAAAACAATCTCAGGCACAGGCCGTGAGGCATACTTTTCCTATTTTAATATTTTTGCTCTTTTAAAAAATATATATACAGAGGGAGAGAGGGAGGGAGGCAAGAGAGAGCTCATGGAATGTCATAACTGCTTGTGTCACTTTTCGGTAAAAGTGGAGGATGACAAAGCAAACGTACAAATTGCTGCCAATTAGTCAGAAAAATTGAAAAAAAAGAAAAGCCACCCTGAACATTATTTTTCCTTATCTGCACATTAACACATGCTGTAAGGGGATGATAGGGAAGAAAAGCTAATAATGATTGCACTGCTGTTTATTTGAAACATTTCAAGTTTAGCACAGTTTAAAATAAGCTATTTGATATTATACTTTGTATTAAATCTCTGCCTTTTTGAATAAATGTTTCAACATTCAAATTAGGCACAGCCACACAGAGAGGCAGGGTAGAGAAAGAGAGGCGCTTACAAGTACAAGGAATTCATTCCACTGAGCTCCATTATAATGTAAGGGCTCATGTTGGTATTTTAGTTAAAATGATTTTTTGTGGGTGTCTCTAATGTCAAATGGATTAGAATTAGTGCTAGTCAGAAGGCTCTGCTTGATGCATGAGTTGTGCAACAGTAGTCTGGTGTCTTGTCGATTTACAGGCCAGCAGAGTGGATTGTACCAGCTCTGTTCTTAATAGAAGGGGAGAAAAAACCTCTCTAAGAAAACTCCAAGCTTGCGTTTCCTTCTTGGCCAAATTTACAAGGCCTGTTCAGTCAGGAGACTGTATTTATAACCATCTTGGCAGTGTTGGTTTTGCCCATGGTTGGTCCACCCATGAAGCCAACAGAAGCAGTTGCCTAATGCAGATCTAGGGGAGGCTCTCATCTGCCTATTTGTCTCCATTGGTTTTCCCACTACTTCCAGTACTGGAAAAGGAAGAGGGGGTGGGAGAAGGAGAGGACTGAGCTAGAACACAGGGGAGTGGAAGGGGCAGAGGCTGGCACATTGTCAACTAAGGGGGGCAACATCTGGCATCTGGGGGTCTTGAGTCAGCTTTGGTTTTGTTGAAATTGTGAAGTTCTAGATCTTTAATCCCTTTCAGGAACAAATTTCACTCAGTAGACAAACAGAATTTTCCCACTGGCCCACGTCTCTCCTGGTCTCCTGAAACCTCAAGACAGTGATTATGTAGCCACTCACACAGGACCATTCACACCCCTAATGTTAAGGGCAAATGGATGACTTTGCATGATTCATAGTCATATCTTCTGTCCTCTTGAATATCTTTAAGGGACAAAAGCCACCTAAAATGAAGACATTTCCCTGCTTTGTTGTTGAAAAGGTGTGTATAAAGAATTAGTGAATAGATATTAATTAGGAATGTTCAAATTCTTCCCCATTGTCTCTGTAGATATTGTTCCTTCTTAAAAAAAAAATGACATTGCACATTTATCTACAATAAGCAAATACGTAATTTTGCAAGGTTGGTTGCCCATATTCCCCAAAAAGAAATGAGACAGGAACTTTTTGAATTATAAATGAGCCACAACTTTTCTGAACATTAAAATGTACTATAGCAAGTCCTAGCTATCCTCCCATCTCCTACTCCATTTCTGCTTTGGGGGAAATGACCCACAATCTGTATCTACCTCATCCCCTTATATGTGATCCTACCCTGGCTCCAAGCTGTGGATCATCTCTCTACACTCATCTATACCAACCCCTAAAGGTGACAAAGCAGTTCAGGGTTGCATTGCCAATCTCAAGGTGATAATCTTTTAACCCATTTCTGTCCACTCCACAGGTGTACACATTTGATCCCTGTTGCATTTATGCAATATTAGGCAGAAATCGATTAAGGTTGACTTTACATTCATTCCTCAGTGGATCCCATACAACATCTCCAAGTCAAACAGCCTCTGATCCCTTGACAAATCTGCTTGCCTTTGGGTGCATACCAAATTCCCTATTCTTAAATCCCCTAGTGCACTGAAGCTGCTGATTGTGCCAATCTTTTATTTCAAGATGTGCATGCAACACACATGTGGTGCTGGGTGTCTGCTAGGGAAGGATGATCCAGACCATTAATATATTATTATTTCCTGGACTGATGATAAGAGGTCTCAGTTCTATGGGTCAAGAAGTCCACATTTGTAATTAGCTGACTAATCACTCCCACTCCCATGCTCCAAAATTCAAATGAAATGTAACCATACCCTGCTGGAGCAGCAAATCTTACCTTGTGACAACACCCTCCTCCTAAAGGCTCCCACCCTTGGGAAAAACCAAATCAACAAAAGACAGATCCCAAACTCCAATGGTCTTCATAAATTTGATGAAGGACATTTGTTATTGAACAAGTAGATTTCTCAGCTAGATGCAAAAAACAAAAGCAGCACCCATCAATGGCTTTTAAACAAGAAAGAGAAGTGCCTTGATTAGGTCACCCACAAATGATCCTGAAGTGATATGAGTGAAAAGTATGTAAAGGCTGTGAGCACTAGACCTTCACTTTGTCCATCTTTCCTTCAGTTTTCAATCTTTATCCTGCCTTACTGTTGGGCTATGGGTCATTACTTGCTGGTGCTACAATAACCCATCATGATTCCAGCTGCCATAAAAAGACCACCATTCCAGCCAGCCAGGAACGGTTATGTCTTCCACCATGCTGTTGCCCTGTGAACACTGCATGTAATGGTGGGGAAGGGGATCAGATGGCCAGCAAGAGTAAGTAAAGTTATCTTTACTTACCTTCCAGTAGGCCAAATAATTGCCAATGGGTCAGCCTTTCTTAGATTTATATTTGGCAGTCTGTTGCCACCAAAGCAATCTAATCATCCCATTATATGCATTGACATATAAACATAAAAGTTGAAAAGGCAGTATAGCTCAATAATTAAGAGGTATATGTACCCAGAAGCATATAAAGTATCCAGAAATATGCTGAAGACAATGGGAAAATGCAGGAGTTGTGTTGCACAAGAGGTGATGCGGGAGAACCCATAGACATTATATATCTGGACTTTCAGAAGGCGTTCGACACAGTCCCTCATCAAAGGCTACTGAAAAAACTCCACAGTCAGGGAATTAGAGGACAGGTCCTCTCATGGATTGAGAACTGGTTGGAGGCCAGGAAGCAGAGAGTGGGTGCCAATGGGCAATTTTCACAATGGAGAGAGGTGAAAAGCGGTGTGCCCCAAGGATCTGTCCTGGGACCGGTGCTTTTCATAAATGACCTGGAGACAGGGGTGAGTGGTGAGGTTGCAAAGTTTGCAGATGACATCAAACATTTCCAAGTGGTGAAGACCAGAAGTGATTGTGAGGAGCTCCAGAAGGATCTCTCCAAACTGGCAGAATGGGCAACAAAATGGCAGATGCATTTCAATGTCAGTAAGTGTAAGGTCATGCACATTGGGGCAAAAAATCAAAACTTTAGATATAGGCTGATGGGTTCTGAGCTGTCTGTGACAGATCAGGAGAGAGATCTTGGGGTGGTGGTGGACAGGTCGATGAAAGTGTCGACCCAATGTGCGGCGGCAGTGAAGAAGGCCAATTCTATGCTTGGGATCATTAGGAAAGGTATTGAGAACAAAGCGGCTAATATTATAATGCTGTTGTACAAATCGATGGTAAGGCCACACCTGGAGTATTGTGTCTTGTTCTGGTCGCAGCATCTCAAAAAAGACATAGTGGAAATTGAAAAGGTGCAAAAGAGAGCAACTAAGATGATTACGGGGCTAGGGCACCTTCCTTATGAGGAAAGGCTACGGCGTTTGGGCCTGTTCAGCCTAGAAAAGAGATGCCTGAGGCAATTGGTGGGCGCTGTGAGATACAGGAAGCTGGACTAGATGGGCCTATGGCCTGATCCAGTGGGGCTGTTCTTATGTTCTTATGTTATGTTCTTAGGTCTCATGTTGATTCACACTTTATTTGATCAGCAGAACAACTGAAGTTGTCATCAGGGGAAGCTGCATTAGAGATCCTACCAAATAAAAGAGATAAGATCTCCTGTTGCTTTTATAATCTTCTGTATATCAAACAATTTATTTTTGCTGTAGATGACAGGCGTTAAAATAGACCACAATGGTAAGGAGCCTGTCTTCAGCTGACTCTTGAGGGAGATAACAACTGGCAGTAATATACGGCTGAAAAACATGCCATCATTTCAAAATCCAAACATGCACAGCAAGATGTTTCAGTTGAGAAGTTTAAAGAAAGGTATGCATATAAAGTAAGGAATTTCTTCAAGACAAGACAAAGACTTATTTCTATGCAGACACATTCTCTCAGATTTCTTAAACAATTCTGTGAATGGCAGAGGAGCTCAAAGACTACAGGGGTGTATGGAGCCTGTCACGGTTCAGATGAGAGTATGGATAGGGCAGGATGAAAATATCAAATAAGCGAGTGGCCTGACTCCATCAGAACTGCTTTGGAAGCATGCAAGCCACATGCAGCTGGGAAGGGTCGTGCAATATATTTGAATATTGATGTTATTAAAATAATTTTTTACTTGCACAGTTCTGCTGGAGGGGAGAAAGCAGATCAGACGGGTTGCCAATCTGCTGCTATTTATCAGATAACAGCAGGTTTTGCATATCAGCTTTTAAGATCAAGTGCTGGTGTATAAAGCATTATCTGAGCAGCAAGAAGTTGTAATTTCATCAACCATACTTTTAAAAGTTCATCACTGTTCTTAATGTACCTTAGAATGAATTTTATTTGCATTATTCTTTTTCAGTTGGATATTCTAATGGGTTTTTATGTTCCCTCTATTCTCTGTCTTCAATGTGGGATAGGCTACATAAATACAGGGGACGTTTAAAATGTTGGAAGCATGAGACACCACTTACAAACCACTTACAAACTAGCTCCCACAGTTGCCAAGGGCACAGGTGTACATGCAGGAGGAATTAGCATAATGCTAAGTGGAGTCATCTTCTTTCCCTCCCAGACTGGCCTCAGATCTCTATGTTGGCCCTGCAGGACAGGGATAGTGCGGTATAGACACAGGAGCTTATAAAGATTGTTCTGATCCATTCCACAGATGGGGAGTGGTGACTGCATGTGGATTCATGCCTGTATAATTTTTCCAAATTAGTATGATTCTACCTGGGTTTTGGCTGTTGCCACTGCAGAATAGAATGCTACCAGCTCCAGGACTGATATTGAATGAATGAAAGAATGAAAGCTAAACATCAGTTAGAAATTCTGCAAAATTCTTTACTGTCTTATTCCTACTTAGAATGATTCTTGAGGTGTCCCAAGTAAAACAACAGTTTTCTGATTAATACATTCGTACCATGAATAAACTTTTTGGAACAAAGCAATCACAGCCAAAAGGTTTAAGCAGGAACAGCCAGTAGCCCAGACAAGCCATCAGCATAATGATACAAGAGAGCCAGAGGCATTTGGAAGAAGCCAACACAATGGCTGAAATTGCCTGCCAAAATAACCAGATGCCATTGGAGAGAGACTCTCTCAGTCTGGAGTCTGAGTCAGTATTTGCTCTCAGAAGAGGAGGAGGATGGGCATCTGCCTCCATAAACTGTTTACTCAGGAGTAAGTCACTGAGCAAAATGTGGTTTGCTTCCACATAATCAGGACCATGACATGAAGATTTTTATGTTGCAGGACAACACCACAACAGTGGCACATTTCCATCCGGCCACAAACGACTTCTGAAAAAATCCGTTGGTAACAAATGTATGTTGTGGGAACTGTAACTCAGCATCTACTGCTGTAATTAACCTTTAGATGAATAGCAGCCTAGGATGAAATTAAACCCTAAATTATCCTTGAAAGGAACAGCAGTTGCCCTCCTTTTCCATTTATTGATAAACATAAGCTTCTCTATATTTTGAAGACAGATGAAGATATTAGTTAACTTTCCTCCTACGAAGCCCAGATAGATTTCTGCATTAGGAAAAAACATATTTCCCTGTGGTTTACAGCTCTCTCTTAGGGTAGCTTATTCTACAAAGTTTCACAATATTAGGGTCCAATCCTATCCAATTTTCCAGTGCCAGTGCTGCAATGCCAATGGGTTATGCACTGCTTCCTGGGTTGGGGAGGCAGTCTCAGAGGCCTCCTCAAGGTATGGGAACACTTATTCCCTTACCTTGGGGCTGCATTGCAGCTGCACAAGTGCTGGAAAGTTGGATAGGATTGGACTTTTAGTCACTGCCCTTAGAATTCAGACCATGCCCTCAGTGGATCTGGATGGGTGAGATCTTAGAGGAACAATTTTTGTGTGTATGTGCATGTGGATTTTTTTTATAAAAAGGTATATCTGTGGAGTGTAGGATGTGGAAAATGTTCAGTAATGGATTCCTACTCTCTGTCATTCAAAAACTGCCTGAAAGAAATGACTGGAACAGATTCTGTTGTTTGCTGTATAGCCAGGTTAAATTTTTTATCTACGAACATTGCCTTGTTTGCAGTGACTGCACCAAGAAGCCGAGTCTACTGAGTCTACCGAGAAGTGGTAGACTGTAGTACAGCTAGGAATATTTGACCTGCTGAATTTTAGCTTTTGAGCAAATCAGCCTTATGACAAGCTACACAATAGCCCTGTCCAGGCATTCATCTCCATCAGAAGACGTACATTTGTGGGGTTCACAGGAATATGCTGTGCTAATCTCTCCCGTTTCGCTCCCAATTTGTTCATGCCAGCCCACCCTCCCTATCATCAGGGGCCCATGCCTCCCTGCAGTTTGATCCCATCCACAAGGTGAATTAGGGACAAAGGCAAGTGAGTGAACAGGGAGGGTCCCATTCATTATTCCACCAACCTTCACTTGCCTCTTTTCCTTATCTTTGACTACAGTAAGTGAGAAAGCATACCACTGTGGATAGATACCAGGGAAGGATACTACCCTTCCCTAAACATACCATGAGCTTTGCACTAAGCCTCCCTTGTCTGTGCTGCAAATGAATGAAACCAGTGCAGACTGGGAACCCAGAATGCTTCACTTCTGTTCATTCACTGTTCATTCATATATGCATATGAATTCACTTCTGTTCATTCATATATGCACTACAAAATGTATACAACACATGTGTATATACCAAAGCTTAATTCTTACATACATCTGCACATATCTTGCCTCAGGATATATAGAAAAGGCTTTTTATCAAATTTCTTTTCAGTTTCTGGTGTTCTGCTTGATCTATTTTTGTTTGAAGAATAGGTAACCAAGACATTAGTAACCTGCCATTTCCATGAAATAGAAAGTTTCTAGACCAGTGGTTCTCAAGCACCAAGACCCACTTTTTAGAATGATAATCTGTCAGGACCTCCCAGAAGTGATGTAATTAACCTGGAAGTGATGTCATGGCCAGAAGTGACATCAACAAGCAGGAACATTTTTAACACCCCCACGCAACAAAATGTAAATTAGCAAGTAAATTCAAAGTTTACAATAAGTTTAAAAATTTATTTAAAATAAAGAAAAACCCTCTTAACCCTCTGTCACCCAGAGACTTGCCCTGGGCAGCGATCCACAGCAGGAAGGGAGGAGGACGAAGGAAGGCGAGCTGAAGGAGGGGGAGCCCAGCCCAAGAGAACCCCCAGGGGAATGCCCTGGGAGGACAAGGAGCCAGCCAGAGAGGGTAAAGCTCCTGGGCCATCGCTACCGATAGCCTACTCATGCATTGGGCAGGGCAAGAGCCTCCCAAGAAACATGGCAGCCCAGGTGCAGCTGCACCTTTTAACAGGTAGGATGGGGCCTGCAGTTGGAAGACCTGATATCTCATGAGATCTCAGGCGGGACCAGGAAGAGGCGGGGGTGGAAGGGCTGCCCAGGAGGATAAGAGGAGAACAGGCAGCCAAAGGGGGAGGAAGCATCTTCCTGATCTCTAGGAGGGAGGAGATAGAGAAGGCAAAAGAGGGGAGGAAGGCCGGGCCTCTTGAAGCTTGGAGGCAGACACAGTCTGGAGGCAGCCACAGGCCAGCTGAGGCCAGGGACTACGGCCCAAGGAGGGGAGACACTCCCCAGGGCTATGGGAGAGCCCCAATGGGAGGAGACACCAGGAGCCCATCTAGCCTGACCCTACTTACCTGGAGGGAGAACTATTCCCCATCTGGCCTCAAGGAACCTTGAGGTCTGTGGGCCAGAAACTACCTGGGGGATTGAGAAGGGGATGAGAACACAATCCTGACCACTCCTGTTCCAACGGGGCGGCCCTGACATACCCGCCTTCCAGTGGGGAGCACAATGTACCCAGCACAACTCGTGGTGAGGAGTACTGGAGAGGGGACCCGTGAGGTAACTGGCCCCTTTTCGGGGATTGTTATGGACATTGACTGACACTGTATGGGGAATGCCTCGGGGGGTCCCTGTGATGAAACAGGGCCCCTCAGATGAATGTAAAAACCTCAACTAAAGTAAAAAAGGTAAACAAACCCCTTTTTTGCGGCTCCCCATTCTTTGCGCTGGCCAGGGAGAGACTGGGCGAGCCTGGACCGCACAATAGACAATGCACCCCTTGATTCTGCTCCCAAGATGGACATCGCACCCTCCCAAGCAGTTGCTGATCCCCCCCAACATCCCAAAAGCTGCAATCCTATCCAAATGTACCTGGAAGTAAGCCCCACTGACTATCATGGTTAAGAGCATATACATAGTAGCCTGTTAAAAGCACAGATCTGTCACATTTCCCCAAATGCAGTCACATCCCATGGTAACATCAAGATATTAAAAATAAAATGCACATTGAAATGAATGTGAAATTTCACTCACCTGAAATTGGCTCATGACCCACCTAGTGGGTCCCAACTGAGAGTTTGAGAAACACTGTTCTAGACTGCACAGGCAACCGAGTATACTTGGCTACAACAACTGAATATACTTGGCTACGTCTTTGTTTTTCCCAACCAGATTATTGATGGCAACTGAATGTTTGTGCAAATTGACGAAACACAGAGTAAAAAGGCATCTTGATGTGATCATCAGTATTCCTTTAAGCACCATGATTTATCAGTGCGCCCTGACACTTGTGACCTGGAAACAAAGGAAATGAGAATTGGCAGAATTAAGGGAAAGCTGTAGCACTTTACATGTACCAATTATGGAATTAATTGTAGACGTTCTGTGTGTTAAATAGGAAGGAAGGAGAGTGGAACATGGGACAGAGTGGGGAAAATCCACTCATCCTAATTTTGATTGCTGTAGAAAGAGCACGCAATGGTGCTTTTATCCTTAAATTGATTATAGGCCCTGAGAAGGCCTAAGTTACAGAGTTACAAGATTTTCAGCTATCTCAGATGATTACGAGACATGTCTGCTCTCACAGGTACCAAGGGATTTCAAGGATAAGCCAGCTCAATCTTAGCCTACCCATCCTTCATGGTTTAATAAACTTAAGGTTATTCCATCCAACCCACTTTTTGCCTGCGCAATGACAGCAGAGTGGCACCTAGAGATTTGGAAAATGCATGCAATGAGTTGGAAGGGAATCCATCAACTTATAGCACTGAACATCTAATAACATCTTGGGGCCTAGAAAATTTCCCAGATGACAAGGTTTCTATAAAGAAAAATATCACTTGCATGCAGGATCTGTCTCCTTAGAACACATCACTGCTGTGTTTCATTACGAACTGTACAATGCCTATTGGATACTTCCAAACACACTGTAATTGATTCTGGAATAATTGGCAGAAGGGATACAAGGACAATTTATCAAGTAAATACTTATAACAAATGAAAACTACTTTGGGTTAAATATGTTCCAACTAAGACCAGGTCTCTCACCATTCTTCAGTGGTTGGGATAGGATACTGGTTTGAACATTACAGAAATAACAAAGTACCTTCAAAAAAGAGAGATTTTTTTTTTTTTTTTTTTTTGGGGGGGGGAATACTGTAATGAATGTTTACATGGGAAGAAGATATAAATGACATCTATTAGAATTAATAATGATAAATGTCTCTCTCTGCATGAAACAGAAGTGTGTAATTGGAGAGAATTAAAGCACTCTGCATTAATTAGTTCACCAGACTGGGAGATGGTGGAGATGCCAAACAGATGCAAGTGAACAAATGGTTGAAGGAATAGTACATTATCAATTTGCATGGAGGTTGTTCAGCAATTGATGCTAGTACCTAAGCTCCATTAGGGAATGATTTAAAAAGTGAAACTGACAAGTTAATTTTTGTCTATTGCCAGGAGACTGTCTGCAAATGCACCCTACCAAACATTAGTGTAGTAGGTGGGTTACCGAGAATCAGGAGATGACAGAAAAGAAGGGATGAGTCAGAATGATGGGAATTCAGCTTTTTGCCATGTGATATTATTTTTTCCCATAGCTTTCAGGTTAGGCTGAGAGATCGTGAGTTGCCCAAGGTCACTTAGATTCTGTCTCCCTGCACACTGGCATCACTTGTTTGGGATGCTTATCAATAAAAGTAAATATGTTTTCATAATGCAGGTTTGAATTATTGCTCCACTTTGCATGTGCACAGTATTACTGGCAGTTTCACATCATGTTCCCTTCCATGCCCTGACATTTCTTTGTGCAGTAAAATTCAGATCTGAAAAACTGCTACACAGTGTGACTTAACTGTGCATCAGTTTGTGCGACTTTTTTTTTCCTCCTGTGGATTGAACCTGTTCCCTGTTTGGAACAGGTCTCTGCAACACTGACAATACAATTTTAGCACTGACAGTGCTAAATCATAGATCTTTATGGTATCCCAAAAGTGGATTCCTATCTTAGGTGATCATCAGTGCAGTCTTGTCTCTCAATTGGATTTTAGGACTATAAAGAAAGAGTGGTACATCAAATGATTCAGAGTGACAATTTATTCAGTCATTAACATAGGCATGGCCATTCTACCAGTATAAAATATGAGTTTCTGTCGCAGTTTTACCAGATGCAGGGAGATTAGATTAATAAAATGCAGTCAGAGGAATTAAAACCTTCCACAACATTGTCATATAGATTTACAGCTGGCTTCTACAAGCTATAATTTTATTTATTTCACTGAAGAGGACAAATGATACTAGAAAAATTATTACTTACAAGAGAGACATTCTTGAAGATTAGGAACAAAATGGGAGTGTCTTCTCCAGGAAGAAGTTTATACATCTGAGTATGTTCAAGAGAAACAACAGAACCAGGGCAAATTTCACAACAATTTTTGTGGCTCTTGACAGCAGGATAGAACCCATGGACTGAAAATCCAGATTTAGACTAGAAAAATAATTTCCTAATGCAAAAGCTGTCCAGCATTGGTATGGCACCCTTGCAGTAGTGGACTCTCCTTCTTTGGAGGTTTTCAAGCAGAGACTGGATAGCTACTGCAGCGGTACTGTGGCTGGGACCAGGTTACATGACCACCAAGTTACCTTTTCAGATTTAACATTCCCTGGTTCTATGAATTTAAGGGCAGGAGGTCTGGTCTAGAGGGTAGAGCATCCGTTTGCCTGAAGATGACATCCGCAGGTCGCCAGTTCGAGGCCACCGGCACTGTGAATGGTGAGACCTTGAAGCAGCTGACAAGCCGAGCCAAGTTATTCCACCTGCTCTTCGGTGTGAGTGAAGAAGCGTCTTGGCTGCCCTCCATGTGAGAGATGAAGGAGCTGCTTGTCAACTTGCGTGGGAGGAAACTGGAGGCCAGAATGTGATACCAGATCAGAAAGATCCACCTGAAATGTTGTGGTTCTTGAAAGATAGAACCTTTCAATTGTAAAAATCCCTACGGTGATTTCGAACAGTCTGCCTTTGTAAACCGCCTTGAATAAAGTTTGAGGAGAAATCTGACAACCACGAAAGGCAGTATATAAATACCTGTATTATTATTATTATTTTGAAAACGCATACATAAAAAATGAGTCTAATAATTTTAAACCTTATCTCCAAACATTTAGAGCACAAACATATCATTGTCCATAGGTATGTTGCATTGATTTCAATACAGTTCACATGGCACAGAAGCAAATGCAACTCACATTGTTTTAAGAACATTTAATTTTTTTTTAAAAGGGCATCATCCACCTCAAATTAAAATCTTAAGTTCTATTGATTTCAAACCCAAATTTAAGTATTTTCAGTTCTAGTTTGAGATTTCAGCTCTCTCACTGAAATTCAGACATTAAAGGTATAGACCTAAGAATATTTGAGATTCTTTTGGGTACAATTGGAAAGGACTTGGTTGGGAAAAATGCTTCACTTTGGCCATACCATGGTTGTCCTTAATCAGCATTCACAAGAACTCCTTCATTTGGTCCATGAGAGATGAGAACAGTCACTGTGTATGTTAGCATCTGTTAGCCTTTTCTAGCTGAGATTACGATGGTGACTGCTGCTCTAGCTACTGAAGGGCCTGCAGGTATAGACAGAGTCAATAGTTTCATTGACTTGATCTGTGTCCACAGGTGAGGGCCACAGTTGAGGGGGTCAGTTGCTTCCAGGTCCTCTTTATTCCACAACTTCTGCTCTTTTTCTGGTGACGTGACTGAGTGCAGGGGCCCAGTGCTGGGTTGCTGGTGGCCCTAAGGAACAGCTGGGCACCCCCTGCCCAATGTCTGATGGCATACTGGGTGCTAACTCTGCCACTGGTACTGATGGTTCAGTGCTTGACCTAGCCAAGCCCCCTGGTGGCCATAGGCCTTGGCCAGTACCTAACTTGGCTAACTTCTGATGCCAGGCATGTGAGAGCCATTGTCACTAGCTGCTATTTCTGGGGTTTGGTTTATTTAGTTGTTTATTTTTGGAGCCCTACCTCTCGTTTTAAATATAACTATGATTGTTGATGCTCATACTGGTATTATGCTGAGCCTTATTATTAATGATGGTTTCAAATTTTTCTTACTTTTTGGTAGCACATAACACATTTTTCTTCTTTGTTTTGACTTGTTGTTTCGTACTGTTTTGACATGTTATTGATGTTTTTAATTCAACTGGCTAATGTTACATTGATTTAATGTTGATATTTTAAAATAACTATTTTAATTCTTTAGATCTTTATTATATGTTGCAGCAACTGTTACCCTCCACATGTCTGATCTCGTCTGATCTTGGAAGTTAAGCAGGGTCAGGCCTGGTTAGTACTTGGATGGGAGACCACCTGGGAATACCAGGTGCTGTAGGCTTATACCATAGGCTTTCGAGACTGAAGGTTACCAACCAACTTATTATATGTTGCTGTCCTTGCTTTTAAAAGATACCTTTATTTTTTAAGGAAAGATATGCAAATTATCAAACGAATGGAAGGATGATTCTCACCCTCTCTAGTCCAACTGCTATGGTTTCTAGTCTGAACCTAGTGGACTGGGAAGGCACATCATGGTCTTAGCATTTGCGGGCTCCCACAATAAATAATAATAAGTTTAACATTGTTATCACTCTAAGTATCAATCTTTGTTCCAATTTATAGTTGGACCAGGTTTCCACATTTTTCCTTTGCCCCCATGCCGTGTCTTGTCTTTTCTGTTTAGCACCGTTTTAAGTCTTTTCAAGGTGCCTTGACGTATTGGCAAAGTCCCAATTTATCAAATTCTATATGACAGCCCTTTAATCCTCTATTTCACAGAGAAGTTCTTTAAAGCACCCGGTGCCTCTTGACAATACCTTCCAGCTGATATACAGCCCTGACTCCTGAGGAGCGAATTGGCCCTGGAGATTTCGAGTGGAAAAATTTGTTCTGAGAGAGCAGTGTGGAGAGGGGTGCATTCTCTTCACAGCTATCAATACCATGGGCATTTTTCATCTTTTGCTCTATACAAAGAATTTTAAGATGAAGCTAGGTCGCTTTGCTGTATTTTCAATGTCTCCTCATGTAACTGAACACGGCAGACACTAGTTTTATAACAGCCTGCTGGCTCTATGGTGATCTCAGCATCACACGGACAATTGTCAGGCCACAGAGTCATTGATGTGGTAGGTCCCCCAGTATGGAACATGCTCTTCTTCCTATTAATTGCTTTTCCAACTTTTCTACTATGGGACGTTTCAGGATTTCTTGAAACGCCTCCACATATTCTTACAAGTAACTATCAATTCACATAACCCTGGTGTCAATGTCTTCAGACTAGTGAGCTGCAAAGTGCAACCACTTGGCATGCATGACATGGAAATTATAACTTCATGCCAATCCTAAAGGAGCTGTGATCTCAAGTAAAAGGGTCTGAATTTCACATACTGAACTGACCAACTGCCCAATTCTGTTCCATAGCATTACCGACAATTCAGCTGTACTTATATCCACACTGCAGCCAGTGGTGGGGGGACAGGATCAGGAAACCTGCCAGAGTGGTAAGTAAAAATATTTTCTACTTACCTCTGCATGGGCCTCCTGTTGGCCTATGGTTGCCTTGGACCTATGCCAGCTATATAGTTAGCATAGATCTGAGGGGAGAAAAGGGGGGCAGGTTGGAAGAGAGGCGATAGGACTGCAGTGCACAATGATGTCACCGAGATCTACCTTCTTGCCTACACCCTGCTCTCCCGAACTTCCCCTGCCCTCCTCCTTCCCATCCACAATTTGCCTCCATACCAACACTGGCAGAGCCTCTGGGAGCCACTGTTGGGCACACTAGACATCTTGCTGATGGGAGCAGCGGCCTCAAAGCATGCAACAGCAGCCTGGCTTTTGCACTGCTGTAAAGGGCCTTTCACTGCTGGAATGGGAGTTCTAGCAGTGTAAAGCCAGATATAATGCATCCCTAAGTGGAAGTTTGGGAGGGTCAGTAGCTCAAAGGTGCTTTGCTCCACATGCTTTGCATGCAGAAAGCCCTAAATTCAATCCCTGGAATCATCAGCAGAAAAGTTAATGGTAGACGGTGATGGGAAAGACCTGAGACTCTGGAGAGCAACTGCCAGTCAAAGTAAACAGCACTAGGCTGGATGGGCCAGTGGTCTGGCTCAGTATAAGGTAGCTTCCTATTCCAATTTTCAAGTTAGAGTCTTCCAATTTGTCATTCTGATCCAAATGGGCATGGAAGCAGCAGTCCAAGCACACATCACTGGATGAGGCCAGCCAAACTAAATGTGCAAATGACTACAACTTGGGTACATTCAGCTGCCAGGGCTGAGCAACACATAGCTCCAGTCAAAATTGGCAACAATGCCAATAAAATTTGTGGGAGAGTGGGGAGAATCAATTTAATGAGCCTTTAACTCTTTCCTCCCTGCTGCATTCTCAGTCAAGAAAAGGGTTAAAGCCTCACTATCATGATTCTGATTGAGGCTGAGGCCAAATCTGGCTACTATTTAGAAAAGATGAGACATGCATCTGCTAAGCCCAGTAAAAGTCCCATTTAGTTTGACCCTTAGTTGCCTCTATTCATCTCTCCCCACTGAGCAGCCAATTGGTGCAAATTGCTACTTCTTGGAAAGCTTTATATGCAGAGTCCTGCATGCCGCCTGAATGCACAGCTGGGACCTGAACTGCATAGAAAGCACTTCCAGTGCTAGCTGGAGTTGTAGGTATACTACAGACATTGTTTTCATGAAGAAACTCTGATTAATAATATAAAGGAGTGTTTTGAGGATGCAATCCTATGCGCACTTTCCTGGGATTTGGCTCCATTGAACATTATTTTATTTTGGCATCCTTCAGTCTTGGAAGACTATGGTGTCATGCTCTGAATGGTGGTTCTGGAACAGAGTGTCCTCTCCAGTGCAAGAAGCCTGGGTAAAGTAGGTATGGAGGATAGGCTGTTACCCATGCAGCAAATCCCCCCTCTCCACGTCGCTGAAATGGTCCAATGGAAAGGCAGAGGCCAATATGGTTGGCTCCAGCGCCGTCACAGGAGTTGCCAGAACGTGACTGTGTTCAGCCATGAACTGCCTCAGGGACTCCGGCTCCAGATTTTGCCTCGAGGTTGACTCCTGAAGCCTTTTCCATAACTGGATGTAGCCACAAGGCAGTGGAGGTTTGGGATCAGAGTTTTTCTTCTCTCAGATGAGCTGCCTTCCCAGGCTGACGAGTCCCATCTATCCGGTGGCTGTTTAGTCGCCTCTTACGACAAGTACAGCCAAACTGAGGGCCTATTCTTATCCCCAGCCCCCAGGGGAACATAATGGGACATCCACTGAACATAATGGGATGTATTTCTGAGTAAACCTGCTGTGTGCCTGCTTTTGGAAGCATTATTTGAACTTCATAATGTTTGTTCTCTTCCAAATCAAACCTGATCAGCTGTACACAAAGAGCTTCCATGTAGGGATTCTAATGAACACATGTAGTTAGGATGAAGCCTAGAGTGCACACACACACACACACACACACACACACACACACACTCCATGCTCTGAATGCCTAAGTAACGCTGTCATAGTTGTTTGCTATGCGCATTTTCATAGATATCAACAGTAATGAAATCAACACATTTTCCCATCAAATGCAAAGCCTCGGTCTGCCTTTCTGTAAGGGAATGGAAGATGCAGGGACGTGAACAGAATAATTATTGTCTCTTTCGGAGCTCCATTTGGTAAGCAAAATGTGGACCCACATTATACATCACAACGCAGACCATGTTCCTAAAGGGATTTCAGTTTTTTATTCTGAAAGAGGGAAAATGATTTTCTAGCTATCTTTAAAAAAAAGTATAGTTGTTTCTTTAGAGAGAGAAATTACATAGCACCAGTAAGCAGAATTGCACAGAGTTCTTGTGTGCTAGGAAAAATATTAAAACTACACTTGGGAAGTGCCTGGGTGTTCATCATAGACTGCTTTTATATGCCCAGAGTCTGAAACAATGAAACATGAAAGTGCATGAAACAAGTGATTGGAGGTTTTGCTGCAATAATCACTTGGAGAAGACAATTTCAGGCCTGCAAAACTTGTGACTTTCTGAACCAAATGCAACCCACAAGCCCTGCCAGATGCTTGACAATCCAGGTGTGTTAAATCTTAAAAGGAACATTCTAAATGGGGTGGCAGGCAAAATTCAGTGAGGCCAAAAGTCATTTCAAGGCAGTCCCTCTGATGTTATGAGAAGGTTTCTGAGATAGCTTGTTGCTGGGTGTCTGCAAGTACCTGTTGTTTTTTTGGTTCATTTTAACCCTGACTGTTTTTGCAGGGGCAGTGGTGGCAGAAGCAGTGTGGGCTACTTCTTGGCAGCCAGCTCACACTGACTGCCATGAATTTCCACCCAGCCTGGCTCAAGAATTATAGCATAATGTCATTCCAAGGAGATTTCTGAAGAAAGGGGGGAAAAAGAACACCTATAATTATTAATGTAGCTGAGTAGGGAGCAGGTGGTACAAGGGCCATAGGTACCATGCCTGAGGGGATGTCAAGAGATCTCCTGGATGCGACTAGAAGTGTCTTTTTTTTTTTTTGCAGACGACAAATTTTGCAAATTTTGCAGATGACACCAAACTTTTCCGAGTGGTGAAGACCAGAAGTGATTGTGAGGAGCTCCAGAAGGATCTCTCCAGACTGGCAGAATGGGCAATAAAATGGCAGATGCGCTTCAATGTCAGTAAGTGTAAAGTCAAGCACATTGGGGCAAAAAATCAAAACTTTAGATATAGGCAGATGGGGTCTGAGCTGTCTGTGATGGATCAGGAGAGAGATCTTGGGGTGGTGGTGGACAGGTCGATGAAAGTGTCGACCCAATTTGCGGTGGCAGTGAAGAAGGCCAATTCTATGCTTGGGATCACTAGGAAAGGTATTAAGAACAAAACGGCTAATATTATAATGCCGTTATACAAATCGATGGTAAGGCCACACCTGGAGTATTGTGTCCATTTCTGGTCGCCGCATCTCAAAAAAAGACATAGTGGAAATTGAAAAGGTGCAAAAGAGAGTGACTAAGATGATTACGGGGCTGGGGCACCTTCCTTATGAGGAAAGGCTATGGCGTTTGGGTCTCTTCAGCCTAGAAAAGAGACACCTGAGTGGAAACATGATTGAGATATACAAAATTATACAGGGGATGGACAGAGTGGATAGGGAGATGCTCTTTACACTCTCACATCAGAACCAGGGGACATCCACTAAAATTGAGTGTTGGGAGAGTTAGAACAGACAAAATAAAATATTTCTTTACTCAGCGTGTGGTTGGTCTGTGGAACTCTTTGCCACAGGATGTGGTGATTGCATCTGGCCTGGATGCCTTTAAAAGGAGATTGGACAAGTTTCTGGAGGAAAAATCCATTACGGGTTACAAGCCATGATGTGTATGTGCAACCTCCTGATTTTCGAAATGGGTTATGTCAGAATGCCAGATGCAAGGGACGGCACCAGGATGCAGGACTCTTGCTATCTGGTGTGCTCCCTGGGGCATTTGGTGGGCTGCTGTGAGATACAGGAAGCTGGACTAGATGGGCCTATGGCCTGATCCAGTGGGGCTGTTCTTATGTTCTTAAGTGGACAGGGAATGGGGATAGGATCCTAGCACACACTGGTGCTATTGAAATCTATAGCCTCCTTCTTTGTTCTGCCTCCTGAATGACCCCCTCCAGGTTCAGATACTTCCCTATTCCTCCTACCACTCACCCCCTGCAACAGCTTACCTACACTCTTCTAGGTATCTGGTAGCAGCATTTGTGGCAGTAGTTCCAAAATGGCCGGTAGTGGCATTCTATGCTCACCATTATATAGCCATTTACAACAGTTTAACCTCCGTTCCACTCTCATAACTCTTAGCAATAGTCATCCCCCCCCCCATTAGATAGGACACAAAAAAAATGAGAGGCCACTGTATGGCTGCAATCTGTAGCTGGTGGGATTCCCTGAACTATGGTCTGTAGGCTAGCTGAGGGGCTACAAGGTTCCCTGGAGCCTTAAAAATAAGGAACTGATGGCCCAATCCTATCCAACTTTCCAGCACTGATGCAGCTGCAATGCAGCCCCAAGGTAAGGAACAAATGTTTCCTTCCCTTGAGAGGCTTATGTGACTTCCTCCCCACCACAGGATGTAGGACATGTCCCATTGGCACGGCTGCACCGGCACTGGAAAATTGGATAGGATTGGGCCCTGGGGGGTTTGCACAGCTCTGTCTAAGCTGTGGTTAGTATCTAGGGCTTGGATAAAAACAGGCAAAGTTTCAAGGGGGTACATGGCAGAATAGGTCCAACCGTATTATTCTGCTGTGCTAAGAATGAAATGCATTCCCATTTTTCACATTTCGTGGGTGACAAAACTCCAAATTTAAAACAAGTCTTCGGAGACGTATATTTTTCAGAGAGCAACTTAAACATAAGAGGAAACCTGAAATATCATTAATTCATGGGAAACATTTCTCTTAGGTGTGAGCATCAATTCTGCACTTCAAGACTCGTTCCTACAATAAATGCAGATTGTCCCATTTGTCACTCGGCCTACTACTTAAGATTTTGTGGTCTGACGGAAATAGATTTACTGCTGCTGTCTTGCTTTTGCCTAGTCAAGAATTGTGTTTTGTCACATCTGTTCCTGCTAGAGAATTACAATATTGCCTTGCTGGCAGGCTTGCAAGAAATAAGTTTCCAGGAATAAAATCCCCAACCAAGAATGTAACAAATGTATGTATATTGGTAACGATGATTTAATTTAATAGATATAATGGGGATACTAATGAGGTTAATTCTGATATCACCTTTCCCCATTGTGTGGGGAAAATTACCCCTAGAGAAAGAGGGCCCAATCCTATCTAACTTTACAGTGCTGATGGAGCCATGCCAATGGGTTGTGTGCTGCATTCTGTGGTGATAGGGCAATCATGGAGGCCTCCTCAAGGTAAGTGAACAAATGTTCCCCTTACCTCAGGGCTGCATTGCAGATGCATAGGTGCTGGAAAATTGGACTGGATTGGGCCCTCAGACAAGAAACTCAGTATGGGTACGGTTTGCAACTTGGTTGCCAGTTTCCAAATGAGATTGTTATCTTGTGCCTTAAATCCCCCAGTACATTGAACATCTCCTTCTTCCATTGCTGTGAGAGGCACTTGAAGTCTTGGTTGTGGCTGCATGCAGATGGCAGGGTCTGACAAGACCTTGAGTGGGCAAGAGGAACTGCAGGTTCTTTACATGCGGGAAGGTTTTATGGTACAGGGTAGATATCCGCATTGCAATCTGGTTGTCCTTCTTCCAACATGTCTATGCAGGACTCAGAATTTTCTCCCTCCTTTTCTCTGTCACATTGTGAGGCTAGAAAATGAGGGAGCCATTTTGGCCACTTTTCACAATTGCTATTTTCCCCCAGGTTCCCCTCTCCTTCAAAATGACCCTATAGCATTGATGAGGCATAGAAGGAGACTCCATGGTGGTTAATGATAGTAGCTGTTACCAAAGCTCCAGCAGAAAAAAATAATTAAAAGAAAATAGAGCATTACTTGCTACCAGCCAGTGATAAGCTTCCTCCAAAACTTACATAGAATCACTCTGTCTTAAAACATCAGAGTCCCCCTGATTTGGACCTCACCGATTGTTGCCTGCCATGCTGAAATTGAGGTTGTATATTCTTCAGTGTGAAACCTCCGCACAGACATAAGCAGAAAGCTAACTCCATAGTTAAACTCCCAGAAACAGCTGCTATGGGAGATGCCACTCATGTGTACATGTGAATTCTGAACTGCTGTTTCTGTGAGATGCAGAAGCCAGCCTGGAAGCAGCAGCGACATGTTGAGAGACAAAAAAGTAACTGCCCACAGGCCAAGTAATTTGGATTTAGATTTTTAAATGCATACACAGAGTCAGAGGATGGGTTCATCTAGGTGGGTGTCATCTATGCCAGATGGTGAAGCCAGATTCTCAGGCACAGCTGCTTCTCAGGCATGCCTCCTAATATATGGTTCAACTGGAAGTGATAGGGATTCAACCTGCGACCCATTTACCTGAAAAAAGGATATATTTAACAACTGAGCTATGGGCCTCTCCACATCAGCAAGCATCCAAAGGATCCATTCTTGCATTCATTGTTAGAATGTTGCAACCTGATGCCATGTCATCACTGACAGATGTTCAGAACTCCACAACTGTTAAGACTCTTGTTGACACATCTGCTGCCCCCATTCAAGGTAGGCTGAGCTACCACCAAGTTTAAACAGGTAGAGTTGGAAATGCATCCATTCCTGGGGGTAGGAGGTGTGGTTTGGTTGTTGAGCTGTTCTACTACCCAAAGAGCTAAACAGAAGCAACTCTGGGCATGACCTTGGGGGGAGGGAGATATAAAGCTATGCCGATAAAGCTCAAAGCCCATTGTGAGAGGACAGAGTCGCTGATAAGTCTGTCACCTGTGGTGATAGAGTAGAGCAATGGTTCTCAAACCTTTAGCACCGGGACCTACTTTTTAGAATGAGAATTTGTCAGAACCCACCAGAAGTGATGTCATGACTGGAAGTGACATCATCAAGCAGGAAGATTTTTAACAATCCTAGGCTGCAATCTTACCCACTATATTACCACTCAGGAGTAAGTCCCATTTACGGTATTGTTAAAAGCATATACATAGTAGCCTATAAAGTACAGATCTGTAAAATTTCCCTAAATGCAGTCACATACCATAGTAGCATCAAGTCTAATATATTAAAAATAAAATATTGAACGGAATGGAGACCCACCTGAAATTGTTTAGCGACCCTGTGGAACTCTTTGCCACAGGAGGTGGTGATGGCATCAGGGCTTTATGCATTTAAAAGGGGATTGGACAAATTTCTGGAGGAAAAATCTATCATGGGTTACAAGCCATGATGTGTATGTGCAACCTCCTGATTTTAGAAATGGGTTATGCCAGAATGCCAGATGCAAGGGAGGGCACCAGGATGCAGGTCTCTGGTTGTCTTGTGTGCTCCCTGAGGCATTTGGTGGGCCACTGTGAGATGCAGGAAGCTGGACTAGATGGGCCTGTGGCCGATTCCAGCGGGGCTGTTCTTATGACCAACCTAGTAGGTCCCGACCCACAGTTTGAGAAACAGTGGAGTGGGAGAGTGTGAAGCTGTCAGCTGGCAAGAATGGTTAAGATCTTGAGAACCTGCCTGGGCTTGATTTACAATTGCCTGTGGAAGCTCAATGGCACATAGCCAGAAGAGATAAGAGGTAACCACACCATATGGGAAACATCTGGTGATAGAGGGTTCTGTGTGTTCCTCTCACATAACAAATATTGTAAAAACCCCATTGAAAAAAGGTGGTTAGTTTTGCCTGCCTATGTAAACCACCCTGAATGCTGTGTAAAAACAGAAAGGAGGTATAAAAATACTTGAAATAAATAAAATATTTTTGCACTGTAGCATTTTTTCCAAGTGGGTCAACTGTTTACAGCAGGGGTGCTCACACTTTTTTGGCTTGAGAGCTACTTTGAAACCCAGCAAGGCCCGGAGATCTACCAGAGTTTTTTTTACAATGTTCGCGCCATCATAACATATAACATTTATGTGTACAATGTATGTTGGTGTACCTTGAGCCCCACTGAGTATAACAGGACTTACTCCTGAGTAGACATGCCTAAGATTAGGCTGTGATGCTGCAATCCTAGCCACACTTACCTGGGAGTAAGCCCCATTGAGTACAATGGGCCTTACTCCCGGCGTTTCCTCCCAGAGGCACCTGAAGGAGGGGGTCGGCACTCCGCGATCTACTCATTTTGCCTCGCGATCTACCGGTAGATCGCAATCCACCTATTGAGCACCTCTGGTTTACAGAGTAGCCTTATTCAGCAACAGCAGCTGTTTCTTCTATCTTGGTTAGATATCCAAGACTTAAAATCTGATCCATAGCCTTTCTTGTTATTTTTATTTTATCCCTAATGTGAACTAAAGCATGGTCTGCTCAGAGCAAGATGTATGGTTGCTGCACAGTACAGTATGAATAGTCTCTCAAAGTTCAGCATTGAAACTGGCAGTCACCACCTCAAGCAGACTAGGCGGCATAGTCCAAATTGGACACCAAAGTGCTGTCATGCTTCAGGGAAGCCATAAACACTTTAATATTACTCTTGGTATTTTGCCTGCTCAAATAAACTTGAACATTGCTTATTCGCTAACAAAGTGCACAGGCACAAGTCAGCCAGTAAGCCTTGAAACTGTATTGTACATCAGTTTAATGACAGGCCTGATGAGTTCTGAGACACGGGGTCAGCACTTCTGGATGGACAGTAAACAACTAATTATTAAGGGTTGGTTTATATTGCACATTGGCTTTGCATCGGGGAAAATGAAAAACCTATTTGGAAGTGTCTGTGTCTGAGATTTTGTTAGGTATACAGTGCTGATGCCATTAGTCCTCTGTTCTGCTTCCTGCTTTGGCAGTTTCAAAATTGCTGGCTCAGCTGGGTAAGAACTGAGACCACATTGGCTATGGTGGCTAAAGTTTGGCCAATCTGACATTATTAACTTCCATTTAAAAAGAAACAATAGAATTAAAACAATATTCATATTTTTCTTTGTTCTCTCCAGGTATTTGGGAAGGGGGTATCTCAGTTACTTCCTTGGAACCAATAATATATATAAAGAGAGAGAGAGAGAGAAAGAGAACCACCACTCAGAGCACGATACCATAGTCTTTCGAGGCTGAAGGTTGCCTACATAAATTTATTCTATATACGAGATATAAAATTCAAATAGGTTTATTATTAGGAATCAGAGCACTTGGCATTTGAAACATAAAAGGAAGTATGAAATGTTGGTTATTGGTAATTATTAAGGCCCATTTAGTGGCTGATAGCTACAAATTTTTTGTGAATCTGTACCATTTTAATAGGAACTTGGCTGAAGGTAGAAACAAGGTTGAAAAAACATGTTTTGCCTCAAATCTCCCACAAGTTGTCATTAAGATGTGGACCAGGGAGTGGGAAAGCAGTAGATTAGCATTATGTTTCCACAATTCCAGCTTCACATAAGCTCTTTTCTTGAGCTTTGCACATTGCATGAATATGCATAGCAAGTGGCCAGCTCTGCTCTCAAATCAATAAACATTGAATGCCTGAAGAGGAACCCTGCCCATACATGCAGAGGGCTCTGTCCATGCAATTGGAACTTTGGAAAGGACAGGGTTGCCAGTCACATGAACAGAGATTTCCATATATGTCAGCAGACCTGTTCAGCAGTTTACAGTATACATGAACATGTATATATTGGGGGTGCAACTTGTTGCTATCTTGTGCGCTATCATTGAAAAAGCAGAGGAGCTCCAGCATCAACTCTGAAAAAGTCTAGGTTAAGCCTCTTCTGTAAGCAGTGTATAGTATACATAGCACAGGCACTTTTATCCAGACCCACACGTGCCCTCTTTGGGTGCGTCACATTGCAAAATGCTGTAATAAATGGAGCTGTCCAAATCTGTTATTAATGTGGGTTACTTTTCTAGACATCAGAAAAATTGGAGTGTGCAGTACTTTCCTAGGCATCTGAAAGACTATTCTGGAATTCAAATGAGGTTCAAACCAGATCAGCCCATGCTTTGCTCTCATGTTTTCTGAAGCCATTCCCACTAGATACTCTCCCATTTGGTGTGACCTACAAGAAATAAGGAGGGATAGCCACAACTTGCAGTGGAGCTGATATAGCTTTATTCAGATCAGGCCGGACCCTGGATAATCTTGAGTCAAAACTGAAACTACACAGGCCAGCAAAATTGAGAAAAGCTTTTTAAAAATTTTATGGTCTAGGCCTCTCTGTTGGGAAATCTGTGAAGTTGTCTGTCTGTCCCATTTCCTAAGGCATCCACCACATTGGTAGATAAGTGCTTCAGGTTACTTTTCAGTCTGCTTTAGATATCCTTTTACACTGATATCTTACACATTCTCCTTTATCTATTTTTGTCTTTTGGGTTCATCACAGAAGACATTGTTTGAATTGCTGAGGCATCTGTCTTGGCCAGCGATTCATGGAGGTTTATTCTTGGTGTCAGTGATCTCAGTCAGTTGAATGATTGACTTTTATACCTGAAAGGCATTTATGTTTAATTTCCTCAAGGCCAGTCATTTATCCTGCCAAGATTTGCTATCACCAGCTCCAGATAAATCACTGAACACATTTTAGAATGTCTTGTTCCTTAACATGCTGTTATTTGAAGTATTAAAAAGGCACACAAGTTCTCAGCTTCCAAGGATTTCCCCATTACTTACTTACAGAATCCAGATATCAAACTCATGTTGGAGTCAAAATGATTGAGGGGAAAAAAGCACAATAAACTGCTTCAATCTGGGGTGGGGGAAGGAAACATAAGATCATCTCAAATTTAAACTGTTAGGGATAAGGACACTTTATTAGTGTAAGACCACTTAGAGAAAGGATTATATAGGGCCCAAGGAAAATAAGAACAATGATTGAAGATAGAGTTTAAGTGATGCTGCAAATAAAGTTGCAGGTTTCAGAATATTATCACTGGAAGGTTTGGGAGGTATGTGGCAGCTGAATTTAGATCAGGGACATGATGTGGGGGCAGCAGGTGAGGCAGAACAGCCTTGTTGTACTCTGTGGAAAAGCACCACAGCCATCCTGCCCCCTTACACCTGAAGAGGCTCTCCTTACACCAACTTTCTTGAATGTAAGGAGAGCCTCCTCAGGGTAAGGGGGCAGGGCTGCTGCCGTGCCTTTCCATGATGGGGTGGTTTTGTCTCACCTGCCACCCCTGCACTCCACATCCCTGATTTAGATCTATGTTATGCTTCTTAGATATCTGCTTTTCAGTGGGGGATGCAATCCAAAGGATGCAACTCCTGGAAGAGAGTAAGTCCCATGGAACACAATGAGATTTTCTTCTGAGTAGACATGTATAGGATTGCACTGTTCAGCTAGCACAAATTTAGAAATATGCAGACAGCATGATTTAGATCTACACTGTGACAACAGCATATCTAGCTTTGGAAAGAATAACAGACTTGACCTGCTGCTTTCTATGGAAAATGGAAATAACTGCTACAGCAATAAAAAAGGCACACCTAAATCATCTAGCGCTAAAGGGGACCGAGCTCCCTGTTAAGAGCAGATAAGTTGTTCTCCAAAAGAACCATTATCTAACCTATCATCGTCAGCCATTTTTCCCTTGCTGGGAGGTTGGGGTTGCTGGGAGGTTGGGGGTCAATGAAGACATGGCCACAGGAGTTACCCCTGCTGTGCTTCATTTCAGCAGCGGAAGAAGTTGAGAAATGATTACTATTCTTCACAGAATTCCAGTGAGTGTATACGTCAACACGGTTTTATTTCGACCAACTGTTATCAAAGCTCCTAAGCTGAAAACCATATAGAAAGGGAATCTAAAAATAAAGCCATTCATCACTGCCAACCAAAGAAGGTGGATAAAACAGCTAACCTTGTGGCTCATTACAGGTGTAGGCACAAAGAAAGGCATTCTTACCTCCTCCAGCAATACTACACACCTTTGATGCAATACAAACATCCATTTTTAACATAGTGTGTGTTTATTTTTCCTGACAGCCTTGTGGGTCCATTGCCACATTGCAAATGTAAGTGCGCATCCAAAAATGTTGCGTGCTTTTATTGTGCACATATATTTGCTGTCTCAGTATTTTTGGCTGGATGTATATTGCCTTTTTACCTACCACCATCTATAGGTTTTTAGAATTCTTATTACCATTTGCTGCGCTGGCTTCTAGATTTTAAACATTTGTTTGAATATTATTTTGTATTTTATCTACTTGTCAAGTATCGTAAGCCGCCTTGTGCTTTTGGAAAGGAAGGGTATGAGTCTTAAATAAATGCATGAACAAACAAATGAGACAACCATGTTTGGAAATCCATGTATATGATACAGGCCTGTAATGAACAGCAAAAGTTCAGCCCAAGTCTGAACCCATTTTGAGAGTTTCAACTGCTTCTTTGCAGTCAGAAAGCTAGTTTTATTATTTTAGAACAAATGTATTTCTGGAAGTATTTCTGCTGCCTTGATTAACATATGTGTAACCTTAATTTTCTTTAATAAACTTTAATAAAATATTCTTTACAGGCCCGAGTTGGTCCTGAGTACCGGGAACAGGAGTCACCTATCCAACCTAGCTGCTTAGTTGCACTACCAAGAAATGTCTAAGTTGCAGTCCAGAGCCTTGAGGTCAGGGGTCCTGAGTTGGAGGAAGCCCAGGACCTGCAAGGGCTCGTGTAAGCCCTTACGGCCCAAGAGTCCCTTAGCTGAGGCACTGGCATATCCAGGGTAGTGGCAATCCTGCCTTCTCAGTAATTTGGTTTAATTGGCTAAAAACTGTGCCTTGCTGTCTTAACGTATTTTGTGCCCCCTTAAGATTTTGTGCCCCCTTAAGAAAAGTGTGGCCTTTTCAGCCACACTAGATGCTGTTCCAGAACCACCATTCAGAGCGCGATACCATAGTCTTTCGAGACTGAAGGTTGCCAACACGAGAAGATTGCAAGGAGTGGAAGAACCACAACTAAGAGCTTGTGGTTTGACACTTAAGCTGAGATTGACCCGTTAAATGCCTGGCTTACCCAAGAACCTAAATTGGGCATGAACATCCCTGGACTGCTGGAAGTCAGGACAGCAGGGCGAGGGGCGGTACAACCAGATGGGGATTGGGTGCCTAGGGTGTGGACCCAATCCTTACTTAGTCAATGCCCACTCATGCAGGATCCAAGTTGGGCTGCATCATGTTGTCAAATAGAATACTCAGCTATGTAATGAGTGAAATAGTCCTAAGAGATGGCTATATTTCCAAGAGCCCTTTTGATGAGTACCTAGAGATAAGGCTTAAAAAAAATAAGCTTTTTTTTATTTATTTGGCAGCAGTGATGTGAATTCAGAAGAGCTGTCACCACCAAGTCGCAGCCCTCCAATACGGCCCCTCAACTTACTACAAGTCCTCAAAGTTGGACCTGAAAATTCTCTTTTTGGCCTCATTTCTAACCTGTGACATTCTACATGCAAAGCTTGTGCTCTACCACTGAGCTATGCTCCCTTTCCAATACACCAGTGTTTCCGAATCCGGGGATCAGGAAACATTTTCCCCCTTAAGAGGAGTGGCAATTCAGTGCTGTTGGTGGTAATGACTGGTAACAGCACTTCCAAATTCATGCCACTGCCAACTAAGTAAAAAAAGGGTTTGAGAATTGAACTTCCCTGAAGTGACACTATTGTACAGTCTTAGTACCATTTTCACATAATTCAGAAATGACAGCTTTATCATTGGTTCTGTTTGTCATATAGGAAAACATACACGGCAACCAGGAAAAGTAGGCTCATATTTTTGCTTAGATTTCATGAAAACATTCCTGTGAAACCAAAACACAACTTGATGCTAATCTTACTGTCACAGAAATAAAATGAAATGTTATTGAAATGGGGCAGGGATGATGGAGACTCACACAGAAATTTACTGTAGGTGAAAGCAGCTTTTCATGCAGTATGCACAACTTGCTGAATCTCTATATTAATGGCAAAGAAAAAAAATCTAATATAAATGAATGTTCATTAATTTTTGCAAGACATTTGTTGATTTTGCTTTTAAAACTGTAGTTGGAATGTAAGGTTTTAAGCCTCCATATCGGCTCAAGTGCCAATAGGGGTTATGGTGTTTGCTCCATGCTTTTGACTATAGATGAAAAGTACCTCATCATGTATACATTAACCAGTAGTGTAGCTGGAGGGGGGAAGGTAAGTACTGAAAGCAATGCAACATACTGTGTAAGCAACTGTTCCGACTTGTTGTCGGAGACATTCCAGGCAGCAACAACAACATGCGGGAGACCCTGTTTGGTTCAGCACCTGTGCACTGCCATCGCTGCCTGCAATAGCTCTGTTGGTGAGTGGAAGGGGCCACTTACCAGGACGCATTGCTGCAGTGGCGTAGCTAATGATCGTGTAGCCCGGTGCCAAGCTCAAAATGTTGCCCCAGAAATGATGTCACAACCAGAAGTGACTTCACGCCCGGGCTTTTTCAAAAGTGGAAAGGCATCTATCTGCTACCTGGGGTCAACGAAGATTTGTAGTCGTCCCCCCCCCCAACAAAATCAAATTAATTAAATAAAAAGTGTCCCCTGATAGGTTTGAGACACTGTATTGGGGTGAAGAGAGATGGTTATTCTCTTGCTAAATATAAGAGGGGCACCTCTTGAACAACAATCAGTCTCATAGGTCAGTTTTGAGTTAAGAAAATCCACTTTTTGTTCTATAAGACAATTGTGTTTTCATCTTCTGGTTAATCAGCCATAACTTTTGACAGAATACAGATATTCCAATGGGGTTTGTTTCATTGCATTCTACATTAAATTACCTTTCCAATGATATATAACATTATGGTATTAATCATATATACCAAGATTTTCACAGTTTTGTCACTAGTGTCAAGCTCAGCTTGTTACCTCCCTAAAGCTTGATGCCTGGTGCAACTGCTACCCCCTGCACCCCCTTAGCTATGCCACTGCACTGCAGCGCTAGCAATACTTACCGTTTTGCCCACCCTCTAGCTATGCTACTGAGGCTAATGCTAGTGTTTGCATAAGAATAGGTAACCCTTAAGCCAGTGGTTCCCGAACGTTTTCAATTGGTAGCTTCCTTGAACTACTGGGCCTTTTGCCATGGCTCCCCATTAGGCCTACAATCTTATACACTGTATAGGGTGGGGTGGAGTTTGTGAGGATTCTGTGGCTCCCCTGGCTGGTTTCGGCAGCTCCTTGAGGAGCCACAGCTCACACTTTGGGAACCACTGCCTAAAGCATTTTGGAATGATACGCAAAGCATCACTATGACCAAAGTTTTATCAAAGTGGGAAAATATCCTTTTCTCTTGAGCAGGCTAGAACCTGCTAGAATATGGTAATGTAACCAGCTTGATAAAGAATTGGCTGAGCAAGAGATTGCTTGCTCAAGATCACCTGCAGCCTAACCTGCTGTGACACTACACTGCTGCCTTTCCTGGCCTGTATCTCCTTCTGGCATCTTATCTTTTCCATATGCCACTCCTCTGTCTTCTCATAGCTCTCCAGTCTGTTCCTCTCTGCCCTCTCCCATCCCAACTAGCTCACCTCTCTCCCTTGTGTAAGGCTCCTGCCCGGGTTGGCCCCACCCTCTCCCTCCTTAGTTTTCACCCAAGATGCTGGTCATATATCACAATACCCTGGCATTCAAAGTGATGCCTTTGATCACTGCAAAGTTGGCCAGGGTGGTCCTGTTCAGCCCATGTGAAGGTCATCTGGGCATGGGATAGCATACCCGAGAATCACATGTTCTTGTAAGAGATGGTGGCTGAAATATTTGCCTAATCTGATTGGGTATCACAAGACAGTTTTGGGGAGAAGCAGTTCAGAATCTTCGGATGTATTCCCCTGGGTATGATGTTTCCTCCTTCTTTTCTCTTTGTGTCTAAGCAGAAACAGGCCTCTCTAGAAGTAAAATGGGTTAAAAGCTGTGCATAGCTTGGTTTTTAATTGTTTTTGCTTATGCTTGGGCAATGGTGCGCAGCAGCTGACCATTTCCATGACCCCTGGCATGCTGGACACTGGTAAGGTGAAGCTGCAGCAGTTATCAGCCTTTGCAGGTTGAGAAGTCATAGGTGCTTCTGCTAGTGCCCACCTGTGGAGCCACTCTGCTTCAGTTATTCCTTTTGTAAGCATACTGATAATACTATAAACTCTTCATAAGTCTCAAAGACTCTTTCAGAAGAAGCTGACCTTGTAAAGGCTACCTTTAACTCCCTGCTACTGATCAAAGGGTGAGCCCAAAATAATATTAACATTTCATCTTTTTACAAAAACATGAGGTGTAAGGAGAAATAAGTGCCTCACATCTTCCCTCTTGCCACTGGGTTCCATGCCTCTTTCCTTCCTTGCTTTTCTAGTCTTGCTGTCTCCCTTTTTATCTTTTTGAAAATATATAAGCATAACACACACACACACACACACACAGACACAGACTCAGACACAGACACACAGACACACAGACACACAGACACACACACACACACACACACGTTTTCATAACCAATTTTTTTAAAAAAATTATTTGAGAATTTCCAGACCTGTCAATGTAAATGATGCAAGAAAAAGCCCAGCATACTCAATCCATTCTGTGTCAGAGTCAAGGAAAAACTACATTATCAAAATGTGTTGATAGGTGCACGGGGTCAAACAGTTGAGCAGCCTCTGTCTTTTTTACCCTAAACACCAAGTCAACACAAGATTGCTTTCTTTGTGATGCTACAGTCAAGCTGACACCCAGTGCAAAGTGTTATGCTAGACCCACAATTGTCTAGTGGTGTATCACATGGACATCAGTCATAAAATTTGGAGGTCCTCTCACAGGGCTCTCAAAAGTTGGATATTTTATCCTATTGGCACATTTGGCATATTATATATGCTGTACACAGGACAAACTCAATACATTCTGCTGCCTGAGATAAAGGTCAAGATAGCATGCACCTCTATTTCACATATAGACAAATTTATTATACAAGCCAGAAAGTCAATGCTATAAAAGCACAAGTGTAATGTGATTGTGTCCAAAAATAATTACAAAACTAAATCAATCTATGGAATTCCTTGCCACAAGATGTGGTGATGGTGTCTGGCCTAGATGGCTTTAAAAGAGGATTGGACAAATATATGAAGGAAAATTCCATCACAGGTTACAAGTAGTGATGGGTAAATTGCAACCTTCTGGTTCTAGAAGTAAGTTATATTTGAATGCTAGAGGCATGGGAATGGGAACTTGACACAGATATATTCTTATCTTTTGTGCTCCCTGGGGCATCTGGTGGGCCACTTCAAGATACAGGAAGTCAGATTAGATGGACCTTTACCCTGATATAGCAGGGCTCTTCTTACATTCTTATTAAACTGCTAAAAACAACTTCACAAAATAGCTGCCTGTGGTCCTCAGAATGACCTGCAAGAAAACTGAAAGTACATAGTACAACTTTAACCACAAAAACACGCTGACTGTAAGCAATTTAATTTCAAGCCATATCTTTCCAGGAAGTCTAAGCCACTGTAAGGCAATCATCTCTCTTTCTCAACATCATGGGGCTACCTCATAGGGATGTTATAAGACAAACAATGAGATAGCTGTATTTACAAAATGCTGAACTACTTGGGAAAAGAGCGATAGACAAAAAATAAAATGTTTAGAGAATTATATGTATGGCATGCTGTTGTAATGCTGATCAATTCTTTTTAAAGAAAAAGAAACCCTGAAAATATTTATACTTTGTTTATATTTAAGGATAGTGGAAGGAAAAGCACTTGGATAGATATTTCAAGTTAATTGAAACCAATGCAGTTTAGTTGAAGTCATGTGAGAGTCAGTTAATGCATACATTTTTTCTAGCTGAGACAAACCCACATAATATGCCCCAGTGACATAGGACTTCACACCTAAACTTATGTGCTTTGAAGCAAACTCCCATGTGGGTTCCCTTTCAGATGGTCTTGATGCTCTTCACTCATGAAGGAGTATGCTACCTTGGTGGGAGAACAGTATCTCAAAATGTGCACATGTACGCACAATCCAAAGGTGTACAGAGGTGTTATTTTAAAAAGCAGAAAAGGTAATCCCATACCACAGAGGGCGATGAGAGACAGTGGAAGCTTGGGTTAGGCAGGAACTCTCAAACTGTGGCTTGTGATCCAGAGTTTGGGCCTGCCCTTCCACCTGCCCTTTCTCTCAAATGGCTCCAAATAGGAACCATTTTGAAATCTGAACAAGTTACCAGGAGCCTCCAGAGGGCTCCTTTGTGTTGCGTCAGGCTATGGAACCACTATTGGCCTCCGTGGGCCTCAGAATGGCCCACAGAAACCTCCAGAAACCACTACCATTTTGCTTCCGGTTTGCTTCTGCCATCTGCTTGTGGATTAATTTGGAGAATATGGATTGATAAACTCACCATATTGGAGAATACCAGTAATTCCCAAACTGTGGATCAGGCACAATATATAGGTCATTGTTTTGCCAGATTCCTGGTCCAAGCTTCATTTAGAGAACCGATGCCCACTTTCAGTTAATTAGCTCCCCTGTGTTCCCCAACAATGGCCCCTGTTCTTCACTGCAGCACTGCTGGACTCCACCACCAGGGTAGCTCACTTGTTCAAACTGCAGAAGTCCTCCTTCCTCCCCTCTCCTGCCAGCAGCTCCTCCAGCCACCACAGCAACAACTTGGTCCTCAGCAGGTCTGGGAGTAGCAGCCTCACACCAATTTCTAATGTCTCCAGTAGTCCATTCACCCATCTGTCCTTTAGTCAGTTAGTCCATCAGTAGTTCCAGTAGTCCATCAGCCATTAGTTTCAGTTCCTTCCTCAAGCTTTCCTCCTTCTACTACCCACACCCCTTTCCTGCCTGCAGGTGCTGCTTTTACCCCTCTTTTACCCCTATTTGCCTTCAAGAGGCTGCAGCTGTACAGCACACTCACTGCAATCTAAGGCCCTGCTGTTAATCCCATGGTCTGCCAGAGCAAGGGACCACTGTTGACATCACACCCTGTCTCCTTGCGCATTTCCATTACAATCATGACCCACTTTTGGGTGAGCGGCAAAACTGAGAAGCTGATAGCTGACAAGGAAAATGTAGTAAGCCATATGGAAAACAATAGGAGCAGCATGTGCATGTTTACTTACATACACATAGGCAAATGTGCCTTGGTCCACTACAAAGGGCAGGGTAAGGGGATTCCCAACAAAAAGGAATTTCCCCCTCCCAAGCTGACAAGGAAAACGTGTTGAGTACTATAGAAAGTGAAACTGAGCCACACATGTGCATATACTTGCGAGTAGGCAAACATGACTCAGCTTCTATCAAAGGTCAGATGAAGAGGAGCACAAGGCCATCAGAATGCTCCCAATCTGATGAATGTGGAGCTTAACAAATGCTCCAAAATGCAGCTGCTCCCACCATAATAAAAAGGATAAAAACAGAGATTTGATTGGCTGGTAAAGTAAAACATTTTTTTAGTCTCATAAAGCTAGAGCAGTGGTTCTCACACATTTAGCACCGGGACCCACTTTTTAGAATGAGAATCTGTCAGAACCCACTGGAAGTGAAATAATCAAGCAGGAAAATTTCTAACACTCCTAGGCTGTAATCCTACCCACACTGACCCTGGAGGAAGTCCCATTTACTATCATGGTTAAAAGAATATACATAGTAGTTTGTTAAAAGTACAGGTCTGTAGTATTTCCCCAAATGCAGTCACAAACTATGGGAGCATCAAATCTAATATGATAAAAATAAAATGGGGGGGGGACCCATCTGAAATTGGCTTGTGACCCGTCTGGTGGGTCCCAACCCACAGTTTGAGAAGTACAGCCATAGAGTGTCATTTTAGAAAGTGGGTCCCGATGCTAAAATGTTTGGGAACCCATAGTATCAGAGATGGGCAAGATTCAACAATTTTGACAAACATTAAAATGATCCATTTGCGTTGTTCTATAAGATTTTGCAAAAGTATGCAATAGACTCAGTAAGAAGGATGACTCTTCCCCTCCTCTAAGGATTTACTTAAAAAAAATTACCCTTTATTACGAGGTTATCCTCCCCTGCCAGTGGCGGATGACAGAAACAAATGTTTCACCAACTGTGGCTTCAGGTGCATGCATGCATCTCCCATTGGTTTCATAAAAGTAAGCCTCCCAAGCCTGAATACAGAAAAGCTTTAATGCCAAATGGCTGGGGTTTTTTTGTTTATTTTCCCTTCCATTCTCAAAGGGTAGGTCACTCACTTTGATTAATTCAGTAGCTATGCTCTCACTGTATCTTTTTCACAACATGGCTCCCAGAGGAAAGATATACAGGGCAGTCACCTGAAAAAAGCATGGTAAATAAATTCAGTGTGCAGGGATGTGTATCTAGGAGTCTGCAAAAAGGCTTAGGAAATCATTGATGTGGAGGTGATAGAAATCCTTTAATTCTGAAACCGTCTAGTAAAATGTCTCAGCTTCTACCCTACAAAGCGACAAGGAGTCACAGCTTAGTATTCATCTTTTTAATTTGATCAGCTGGGGAAAAGAACCAGCCATCTTCTCAAATCTAATGTCGAGGTGCAATAAAAAGAACAATGGTTAGAAACTTGAATACAAGCCTATATGCACACATCTATTAGAATCATTTCAGGCAATCAGACAGATCTAAGGGCTGGCATAAGATCGAGAGAAGGCTGGTAGGCTGCACAAAGCCATAACAATGCAGCCTCTAGGACAGGTTGCCCAGAATGATGAGAAGCAGACCTTGGAACTTTTTAGCAGGCAGTTAATGGAATTGGCTCTCTGAGATCATCCAGTTTCCAGAACTAGGAGGATTCTGGTTTGTTTTTTTTTAAGTTGCTTCTCTGAGTATAAATATTAAAAAATGGCAAGGAGATTATGATGGTGGTAGTGGTGAGGATGATGATGATGAGTAGCCTGAACAGCAGGTTTGGTGATGCAGAAAGCAAGCAATCAGTACTGACCCTCTATCCAAGTTGTCCAACTTGGCTCAAGTCTTGTTCTTAAGCATAGTAAGTGACACACATCCTAGACACTGAAAAATTGTATGAATCACCATTTAAGGACCTATTTACACCAATTTGAAAAACCCAAATGTGAGAGATGTCACCTCCCCAAATGTCCCCTTACTGTGAGGAGACCTCCAGCAGCCAAAAATACCCTGCGGGGTGCAATGAAAGCCAAACCGCGGCCGCTGCATCACCGCACTGGGATTTAGGTATCGTAATATTATATACTCGTATTATTATAAGATTGGACTTTTGCACAGCCAGGTAGATGTTATTGACTGGTTTGTTTTATCCAGACGTCGAGTCCTTCCCAAGGACCTGGGATGCCTGATTTTTATCCTAAAAATACCATTACAAAATGTAAGCTGTTCCCAGTAAACTCCTTTTTGCAGTTTTGATGGTAATTTCTGTGGCCCTTGTGCTGTTCAGGTGCTCTTCAGGGTGTTTTGGAATAGCACTGAGGGTACCAATCACCACTGGGATCACTTTGGTCTTCTTCAGCCACAGCCTTTCAATTCCTATTTCTAAATCTTTGTATTTTGTTTTTCTTCCAGTCTGCTATCCCCTGGTATTACTATATTGATGATTTTAACTTGTTTTTCTTTCTTCTCGACTACAATCATGTCTGGTGTATTGTGCGACAGATGTTTGTCTGTCTGTAGTCGGAAATCCCATAATATTTTAGCATCTTCATTTTTAACAACTTTTTCAATTTTGTGGTCCCAGCAGTTTTTGGCTGCAAGTAGCTTGTATTTTTTTGCAGATGTTTCAGTGTATCATTGTTGCTACCTTGTCGTGCCATTGTTTGTAGTCCATTATTATTATTATTATTATTATTATTATTATTATTATTATTATTATTATTATTATTATATAATAATAAATATTATATATTTATATTATATTATATTTATATTTATATTATTATATATTTATATTATAATAATATAATATTATAATTATATTATAATATAAATATTATATTATTATTGTTATACATTATTAATGTATTATAATATTATAATATATTAACATTAATATTAATATTATTAATATTGTTATATACCACTTTTCAATAGAAATAAGTCACAAAGCAGTTTACATTTTACTATAACTAAATAAATAAATGGACTGCACTGTGACACACAGAAGCGCTTGGATGAACGTAAGGTAAGTCAGTACCTTATGGAACCTCACTGAGAAAGCAAGGTGTTTTTGTTTTGTTTTGCAATTTCCCACTTTTCCAGGTAGTAGAACATTCCAGCCTTGGCTTTTAATTGGTCAGTTTCTTTGTGTGAGAATAGTAGAGCCCTATAGTATTTGTGCAATGCCTGTTTATTTACAAATATGCAAGTTCAGTAGTAGGCAGCCCACACCCAGAAAGGCATTACTGCTTTTTAAAGCATCATCAGTTACCCCCAGAGCAAGTCCCCTAAAGTTGTTTCATTCCTATAAAAAACTCTGTTTTTCTTTTTCTGGCTATATTCAAAATTCTCAGTCCCCCCCTTTTCTATTTCATATTCCTTTGAGCAGAAGGAAGGCTTACAGTGCAATCCTATGCACATGTACTCAGAAGCTTCATAGAGTTCAGTGGACTTACTTCCTGGTATAGAACATTGCAACATCAACCCCCTTCTCAGTAAGTAGATGTGATGTGCATTCTTATATAATCTTGATTGCTCTTGTATCAGTATTCATGGATAGTGGCCAGACTGTGAAGCAGGACAGCATATGGCTCATAACTAAAATGCATTCCTTATCCCAGTGCCTTGGCTGAATTACTAGTTCTACCACGAAAGCTTTATGTTGGAAAGCAAGATGTGTTTGCACTCTTTTTGGGCCTGTTATTGGGTGTTGTTTCTTCAGAGCGAAGGAGGAAAAAAAATAATGTGTTTTCTGATCATGCCATAAGAACTGTATGAATTCTGTCTTGATCCACAAAGATCTCATTTTCATATCGTTGCATTTCTCAGCATTTCAGATTCCTGTCTTAACCGAATCAGTTTGCTCCCGGCAGGAACCTTTTTGTTGTCATTTCTGTTAGATGAGGTAGTATCTCTTCTGCTTTATAGGAGAATCCTTGAAAATGGATCAGGCAATTATGTGAACCTTTGAACCGTTGTTTAAATATTTTGACAATTTCACTGTATGTATTCAGATCCCCAAATGTTTCATTAAATATTGGCTAAGATAATTACACACATTTCTCTCCTGTTTCTCAGGAGCAAAACAATGGAAAATTACTGCTCAGCACAGAGGAAAAGGGGGAAAAAAATCAATACAGTGTAGTCTGACAATAAAATAAGTTCTTACTGTTCATAGTGAAATATTGCATGGATTCTAGTGTTTAGAAGAGAGAGCAAGGGAGAGCTGAACTCTCAGAATGACAACAGGCAATTCATTTGCCCCATTTTCCTCAGAAAAATCTGTAGAGTAACAGTGGAGCAAAATTTTGTTCACTACCATCATTTCTTGGAAACAAAGAAGAGGCCGCTGAAGTTGGCATTTAATGCCTACATTTAGAGCCTGAAACATGTTGCTGAGCAAATCTAAAGAATTAAAAAAAAATGAGAGTAGGATAGTTCCTGTAAATGGCAATGATGTAAACTGCAATTTGCTGGGTTTGCTACTTCTCATTACAAAAGTTTGGCAGGTAAAGGGAGGCAGGGATCCAAAGGACTGTGCACAGAGGGGATACTTTTCTATAGCTGTTCCTTGTACGTCAAAAACACATGCTCTTGAAAATAAAGGAACCCCTAGAACAGCAGTCCCCAAATATCATTGATGAGCACTGCTCTTACTGCTGGCCAAGCAGGAGCTCAGGACCTGGAAGTGATGCTGATGACGCAATGGTGGAATCCTGCAACCATCACTACTTCTAGGGCTGAGGATGTAGAGTGACAAAAAATGACAGTAAGCACCTCAGAGCAAGCAGGTGGACCCTTAAAGTGCTGAAGACAGTACTCACTGAACTCTGCCTGCTGAGCCTCTTACTGTCACAGCCTCTTACTGGGTTGCTTTGTGGTTTTCCCGTTCCTGCTGCTGAATGGCTCCAGGGGGTAGTGAGTATCCCACAATGCCCCTGAGGTTTCACCATGCCCCCCCCCCCCCCGAGCCATAACTCACAGTTTCGGAAATATTGCTCCACAGCAACATTTAGCATAGCACAAAGGTTTGCAGCTTGAAGTAAATAAAAGGCAAGTCCTTATGCATATGTAGGAGTGCTTTAGATGGGTATATGGAGGGGCTAGCAGTGGCGGATCTCCTCTATGGAGAACTCGTGCAAGGAAAGCGCCCTACAGGTAGACCACAGCTGCAATACAAGGACATCTGCAAGAGGGATCTGAAGGCCTTAGGAGTGGACCCCAACAAGTGGGAAACCCTGACCTCTGAGCAGCCCGCTTGGAGGCAGGCTGTGCAGCATGGCCTTTCCCAGTTTGAAGAGACACTTGGCCAACAGTCTGAGGCAAAGAGGCAAAGAAGGAAGGCCCATAGCCAGGGAGACAGACCAGGGACAGACTGCACTTGCTCCCGGTGTGGAAGGGATTGTCACTCCCGGATTGGCCTTTTCAGCCACACTAGACGCTGTTCCAGAACCACCATTCAGAGTGCGATACCATAGTCTTTCGAGACTGAAGGTTGCCAACAACAACAAGCAGTGGCAGAACTCCTATTCATTTCATGGGGCAAATGCCCCAGGTGTGTAATCTTGCACGCCTTTAGGACTCTGCAGAAGCCTTTCTGAGGTTCCCGACAGAGTTGGAAACTATGCTTCTGGTTTTCCGGAAGCACAGTTTAAAGCAGTGATTTTCAACCTTTTTCATCTCATGGCACAATGACAAGGCACTAAAATTGTCAAGGCACACCATCAATTTTTTGACAATTGGCAAGGCACCATACTGACAGTAGTGGCTCACATCCCCCAGTAACCCTACTAACAAATGATCTTCCCCCAAATTCTCGCAGCACACCTGCAGACTGTCTGCAGCACACCAGTGTGCCATGGCACAGTGGTTAAAAATGGCTGGTTTAAAGTGTCGGGGAAGCCTCAGGAAGCTTTCCCAATGCAGCCTGGAGTTGTACGAGGTTCCATAAGCTTCAGGTAAGTGGGGAGGGCAGATTTGCGTGGAGGAGCGGCAACATCCCATGGGGGGGTGCCATCACGGACCTTTGCCCTGGGGCACAGGCCTGGGGAGGTCCGCCATTGGGGGTTACTTAGATCTTCACCAAAGTCTACAGCAGATTGCGTCCCTGGGAACATAAAGCACATTTGCACCTCTTTGGCAGGTAGAAACTTGCTTAGCCTGTATTTTCAGACATGCAACTATGACAGGTAATTCACCATTGACCCTGAGGCTCAATTTGGCCAAGGAAATATGCAGAATAGTTTTTTTCCAAATTAGAACTACAAAAACTAGAGATAGAAACTCAATTTTCTGAATGGCACCTTTGAGGCATTTCTGGCTCTACAAAGGAAAATTCTGCTACTGATCCCCATTATAAAGATCTACAAACGATTGTGGAAGTTTGACCTGGTGCACAGCTTTTAGGCTGCAATCCTAAACACACTTTCCTGAGAGTAAGCCCCATTGAACAAAATAGGACTTCCTTCTGTGTAGACCTGGTTAGGCTTGTGCCCTTAGCCAAACAGGCACACTGAGACCATCTTTGACTTCAAAGTGTAAAAATTAAATTGTAATTAATCTTTGCAGGCCTTTAGTCATTCTACCTGCCTTATGAATAAAGCTGACAGGCAATGAGAAACATCTTAGTTGACTGATGGCATGGATTTTAGTTGATTAAATCTGCATAAACTTACATATAAATGAAATAATTTGTAAGGACAAAAGGAGAAGACTTTGTTTTGAAGGTCTGAAACCTTCAGTGTTGGTGCCACATTGCTGAAGGGCCTTAAGAAAGCACTGCATTGAACCACCCCATACTGACCCCACCAGCTCCCTGATAGCACACTGGACACTACTGCTGCCACTGGTAGTTTGGGTTCAGAATCAGGTGGCTCACAGATGCGTACTCAGTGCACAACATGAATGACCCCCTGATCTCTTCTACTACTTAGTTTTCTACATTGTCAAGATTAAACTAGGCATTAATAGCAAATAGATTCAGAATCAAAGTTTGTTTTTACAAGTAATCTATATTCATATGTATGGGAGCAGTGATTATAGATGCTCCTTGATTTATACTTTCATTTACTGATATTCAAAACCAGCAAGTGCAATGCTGACACCTCACCAGGTCACTACCTGCATCCAGTACCCAGATGCCAAAGGACTCATGGCAGGTCACCATTTAGGAAGAAAGAAATCACAGGCAGTTTCTTCAAAAGTTTCAGTATACAGAATCACAGTCTGTACATAGTGTAGGAGCAAACACTTCCAGAAAGCAGGTGGTGGAAGAACCTGGCAACCATTGACAATATATTTGACAGCAAGTGCCCCAGCTCATAGGCAAAATGACTACAGTGCCGGTTTTGTTTTTACTTCCTAACTCTTTTCTGACCCTGTCTAAGCTGTTCATGATTTAAAACAGGTCTGAAAGAAGATAATCACACTTTTTCTCCAGGTTTTCCCCCAGGAAAAATCCTGCACTTTGAGTAGCTATGTGTGCCAAGATGTGGCCGACCCCCCCACCCCCCAAACCTACTGAGCTTGTATGTAAACCTCATATCTTGTACCATTAGAGAAGTAAATTCTTTCTGTATGTGACAGGAGAGAGAACATCTCTGTCTGATACCAGCAGCTCCCTGTACTTTTTATGCATTAAAAAATAACTCTGCTTCCCAGTAAATAGTGGACAACTTCTAACTGATCATAAGTTTTTAATCAAGTAATCTAGCTGATTAACTGACGAAAGTGGAACAGACATGCTTGGTATTACACTGTAAGTAGTGCAGTCCTTGTACTGTGTAGTAAAATGATGCCCTTATTTTGCCAACATTCTACCAAGTATTGAATCTTTGCAATTTTCTTGGCAAAATGACCTCCTAAAACAACAAAGGGGCTGTGCAGGAAATTTGAGCAGAATTAAATTACTTGTGATTCAGTTATTTGACTGGCGCCCACCGGCAGCTGGGAGACGGGATGGAGGTGGCAGTGAGTGTTTATTGACTAGTAAACCTGCCACAGCTTGTAGCTTTCTCCTCGCACATCTGTGCTGATGGAAACCTCATTGATTTTAAAGGACCATTTGTACTTAGAAGTGGAGGCACACTAATGTTCTGGAACAAAAATTAACTGTAATGAGAAAGGACTTAGAATCCGCTTCACAATCTCTAGTTTTAAGCTTCATTCACAGTTCGTGTTTTGTCTCCCACCTCACTTTGAAACCTCTCCCCTTTCTCCTTTACACTTTTTTTTTGGCACGAGAGTAAAATTGTGCCTTCTGGCCTATTGTTTCTTTCTGCTACTTCATCCTACTGACAGAATGAACCCTCTAAGATCCAAAAAGAATTCATTACATCTCTCTTTCTTTGCTGCTTTCCGTGGTTCTTCCTTGAACATCCATTTTTAAAAGGCTCCTCTTTCTGTGATGCCTCCTGCTAATCTTTCCCTCCCTCTGTATTGAGAGCAAAGCGTCAACTTCCATTCTGTCCCTACCAAATTGCTGCTTTATTCTCTTCTCATATCTCTAGGTTATTGCATTTTATTCCCACAGTGTCCTTTTCTTCTCTGATTTTCATCTCAATTCATCTTAGCACAACCCTGTGGTTCTGCCAAGCCTCTAGTGTTCACAGTTCACTTTTTTGTCTCCCTGTCATACAAGTTCTATTTTATTGTCCAAGGTTAGGCCTGCTGCTTATTGTACAAAACTGCAATTTCTCCCATTGTTTAAAATGGCATCTGAATTAAAAATAAAGCATGGTATATACTATATAATAGCGCTTCTCAAACCGTGGGTTGCGCTTTGAAGTCATGTGGGTTGCAGGTTGGGCCCATCCACGTACCCTTGCTTTCAAATTGGAGCCAAACGGATGCAACCATAGGCCACTTCTGTGTTGCGACCCACCTCTGGAGAAATTTAATTCTGCTCAAATTTCCTTATGGATGCAGCTCCCACGCCGGGTGCAGGATGGCCTCCGGAGGCCTCTAGAATGCCCCTAGACTTCCAGGTCACTTCTAGTTTTGCAAATGCAATTTCCACTTACCCTACTGTACTGTTGTGAGGCGGTACAGTAGGGTAAGTGGAAATTGCATTTGCAAAACTCGGCATCACCTGGCAGGACAAAGTTCCAAACAACACAGTCCTGGAATGTGCTGGAATCCCTAGCATGTATGCACTGCTGAAACAGAGGCGCCTGCGTTGGCTCGGTCATGTTGTGAGAATGGATGATGGCCGGATCCCAAAGGATCTCCTCTATGGAGAACTCGTGCAAGGAAAGCGCCCTACAGACAGACCACAGCTGCGATACAAGGACATCTACAAGAGGGCTCTGAAAGCCTTAGGAGTGGACCTCAACAAGTGGGAAACCCTGGCCTCTGAGGGGCCCGCTTGGAGGCAGGCTGTGCAGCATGGCCTTTCCCAGTTTGAAGAGACACTTGGCCAACAGGCTGAGGCAAAGAGGCAAAGAAGGAAGGCCCTTAGCCAGGGAGACAGACCAGGGACAGACTACACTTGCTCCCAGTGTGGAAGGGATTGTCACTCCCGAATTGGCCTTCTCAGCCACACTAGACGCTGTTCGAGAACTAACTTTCAGAGCGCGATACCAGAGTCTTTCGAGACTGAAGGTTGCCAACAACACTATAGCGCCCTACCATTTCACAGCTTTCTCTGCATCTCGCAGCTTGTACACACAGAGAGAGCTTTGCCTGTAGCATTTACCTCATTTGCCTCTTGCCCCCCCCCCATTTCACAGAGCAATCAGGTGTCGGCAAGTTACACAAGTTTATGCAAATGCATGCAATTTACACAAATTCATGTGAGTTATGCAAATTTATGCAATTTTAATAAGTGGACTTGAGCATCCATGCAGAATCCTAGAACTGAACCCCTGTGGATATGGAGGGCATGCTGTACTACATGCTGCTGCCATTTGTTTATTGGATGTCGTAAGTTGAGTAGCACAAACTTTTCTGCATGATCAAACTAATGACAGTCTCTCATTTGTTCTTCAAGTAATTGTACCCACTCTAACTTACCCCAAATCGTGCAGTGGAAATGTGATACCACACAGCTGCTTGAACACAGTGTGGAATGAATGGGACAAGATAATTCCATCTTACGCCATTTGTCAGGGACTTAAGAAAAAAGCTTATGTCGGAAAAAGAAAAAGATGGTGGTTGCTGCTGTTTTGGTTGCTTTCTTCAGAACTCATTAGCAGCGCTCCTGCCATCACCTCCCCTCCCTATCATTTCCACCTCTTAATAAAGCGAGAGTATCACACAGAACAGACAACAGGAGAAGAGTCGAGAGACAGGCACCATGCCATGTAGACCAAGCAGTGGAACAGACAGGAGGCAGTGTTGGTGCAGTGGCTGTGAAGAGCTGAGGAGGTGGGACAAACAGCCTCACTTCACTAACATGTGCAAAACCAGCAGTGGGAAAACAGTTCTGCGAAGGCTCCAATCAAAACCTGGATATTCCTGAATGGATTTGTGAGACGCTTCAATATACAGTGGGGCAATTTTGTTTGCACTCAGAGAATATGTGTAACTGAGAGATGTTCAGCCATGGAGCACCGTTTTCTAATCCTCAAAATGCCTCTGGTCTTAAACGCTGTTGGGTTTTAAAGCGTCGTTTACAAATTGCCATTTCATTTAATTGTTGGCTTAGCTGTTTGGATTTTGACCTTGGTTTGACTGCTTTGGGCATTTCAGAGAGAAGGGAAGGCTGTAAATATTTTTAACAACAGCAACAATAATCAAGAGTTCATCCAATTCATTCTGGTGCCTTTGGCAGAAAAAAGTTCAAATGGGTCCAAACACACACACTTTTAGCCATTGTGGCTAAAATAAGACAGTAACCTATATTTTCAATCCTGAACACACATAACTGGAGGTAAGCCTTATGGAGCCCCATTACTACTTTTATCTCTGTATGCCACCTTGGGCACCCACAATTGTGGGGGAAAGGCAGGATATACATTTAATAAAGAAAGAAATATGTGCAAGTCTTTCATAGCACTGCCTCAGGTCCCAGACCACTGTCTGAGGGCATATGATACAGCCACCTTGCAGATACTAAGTAAGTTTCAGTAAAGTCAGCACCTGGAATGCACATTCACTCCTCTGAACCTAGAGAAGAGGAAAAGTGTGATATGCATTTAATAAAGAAATGCAGCAAAATTGACTGCTTGAGTCAGGACACCTGCTGGCAAAGAAAAGGCAGAGCCTGTGCTTCAGCCTTCATACTTCTACAACTCTTTTCATCTCCAACATCCCATATTTGCAGTTCTCTGGCAAAACAGGTGACTTTGCTGCTCTTAATTCATTTACATCTAAATTTACTGTGGAACTACTTTAATAAGTGTATCAATTTTTGATCCTATATGTTTTGCCCCAATATTACAGCCCCCCTCCACACCTCACTGGTACAGCCCTGCCAAATATGGATACCCTGTATCCAGAAGGGGGGAAATCATGAAGCTTCAGACATAAACCCATACACCTCTGTAAGCCTCCAGACCTGCAAAGGGTCTCCTTCGACCTTGTACAATGGCACTGACTGCTGCATAGCAGAGACACTACAGCGACAGTCAGCCCAGGTAGGATTGGGCCATTAGCCTCTGTTCCTTCCTTTTATGTGACCCTCTGGGCTGGTCTGTGCACTCTTCTGCTCAACCTGCTATTCATATCTTTGAGAGTTCTATATCTGAGGCTTACCTTTCAGAACCACAATACTGAATGTACAAATGACTGCAGTGTTGGACATAGACCAGAGAGATTTAAGTTCTCCTTAATTTTGGCCTTCATTTTGTCACCGTACATCAGACATTTGGAAAAAGGCATCAAGCTAATAACGTTCATTAGATATTTCTTACATTACCAAAGGGTGTAACAGTCATTCACTAAAAAATGACTGTTTTTTAATTATGTATGCCTAATGCTTCCATTAGCCTTTAAAATTATTAGGAAAACATAGACTGAAGTCCAGCATTTCTTGCTGAATCATCAGTTCTTTCATTGATGGCTGGGATTACTGCCATGTAATTCTTCTGAAATATCTTATCTATGCTCCATCATATTAAATGAAAAAAATAAAAAATAATTGGACCCAGAGGTCAGCACTTGTCCACTATGCCCAATGGCCACTTAAAAGACAGGCTGGACAATCACAGAATATTAGCATTTGAAGGGAGCTTGGAGTCCAACTTCCTACCCAAGGTGGCAGATGGAAAACCGATTTCTCTGTGAAACAAAAATGCTGAAGTCAAACTACTGGAGAATCCCAACCATAAGAAACAAACACATGCACAGAGATGTGAGTTAATACTTTGGTAGCTCATTCAAACATGCAAGTGAACATGATGCTGCAGTTGTCAAGAGATGAATGTGCATGTTGTGAATGAGCCCACAGAGTTAGAACAAGCTCATCAGTCATCTAATCATCTAATCATAAACCTGTCACAGCCATCCATCCACATGGCCCAGACCACACTGTGTCATAAGCAGAAAGCTTATATGTAGTGGTAACGGAGGAAATGCATTGAGATGACTCCAGTTCTACACAGGAAAAGCACCCAGGGTCACTGACTGCATGATTTAAGAAAGAAAAAAAAATCCAGCACTAAACAAGGTGACCCATACGGGTCCAAGCACAAGCAAACCCATCCTCCAAATAATCCTCATATCAATGTTACTGGGCACATCTCCAAGCCACCAGTCATTCTGCCACTGCTTCGTTTGTCCCAAATACCCAAGATAAAGTGGAGAAAAATAATATAGCATGTATGGTGAGGAAGAAGTCCTTCCTGGTTCCAAATGAGAGATCAGAATGAAGATCCTACCCTTGTGGGCTAGGTTAATTAAACTCCAACAGTAATAAAGGTATATTGCAGCAGTAAACCTTTTGTACCTTTGGATTTAATGGAGTAAATAAATAGCCTTCTCAAAGGGAAATTAGACATATTATATTCCTGAATTCTTGGCCAGTAGTTCCTAAACTTTTGAGCACCAGGACCCACTTTTAAAAATGACACACTATTCAGATCCATCTAGCTTTATGAGACTAAAAAAAAAGAAGTTTCACCTTACCGGCTCAAGCCTCTGTTTCTATCCTTTTTACTAAGGTGGAGGGGCGCCTTCTGAATCATTTGTTGAGCTCCACCTTCATCAGATTGGAACCATTCTGGTGGCCTTGCATTCCTCATTGCTTGTCCTAAGAGCCAAGGTACATTTGCTTGAATAAACACAAATGTGCAGCTCAGTTTCACTTTCCATAGGGCCCAATACATTTGTCAGTCTGGACGTACTTCTTGAGTGTTTTTTGGGGCCGCATTCATCAGATTGGGACCATTCTAGTGGTGTTGTGTTCCTCTGGGCATGCCCTTTGAAATGAACTGAGGCAGCAACTGTTACCCTGCACATGCCCGATCTCGTCTGATCTTAGAAGCTAAGCAGGGTCAGGCCTGGTTAGTTCTTGGATGGGAGACCGCCTGGGAATACCGGGTGCTATAGGCTTATACCATAGTCTTTCGAGACTGAAGGTTGCCAAGCAAGTTTGCCTATTCAGAGTGTGGCTCAGTTTCACTTTTCATAGGGCTCAGTGTATTTTCCTTGCACATGATCAGCTTGTCAGTCTCAGTTTCATGAGCCATCAAAAATCAGATCGTTACCCACCAAGAGGGGTGGGGTCCACAATTTGGGAAACAAATTTTGGGCCATTCCTTTTTTGTCTTTTCCAAATAAGAGGGGATTTGGAGCATTAAAAAAAACTGTAATCTGCATAGTATGTGGGTAGTATAATACTCTGTAGCTAATGTATAATAAATCCTAATTTTCAATCTCTCCATAAAGGTTGTTTACAAAACACTTGATTATGTATCTGTCTTTATGTGCAGAATTCCCTAATTATTTAATGTGGGTTGCATGGGTATTTTTAGTTATGGTGTTACTGAAGCTACTGTATTAATCACAGTGTTTACCAACTTCAGTGGTGAGCCATTTTTCAGAATCATAAATTGGAAATTGAAGATTTAATTATTTGGTCTCTTATACTTGTTGAATGTGATAAATTCTCAAGTTAAGTGCCTTATCTGGCAGCATTTTAAATGATTATAGAATAGGGCCACCACTACTCCCAACTGGCAGTCTTGCAATATAATGCTCAAAAGAATTGTGCTGTAAGGGTTATTACAATTTGGGTCGGCTTGAAATGCCCCCTAACTCACAGCCCCATTCAGAGACTGCCAAAGGAGGGCATCTGATATCATCCTCTTTCTACAGGGGGACAATTCCACATTGGGGAGGGAGATTTGGATGTGCTATTGCAAGGGGAAATAGAATCACAAGCCCAGAAGCCCATTTCGGGGGGGGGGGGGTATATTGCAATGGTTAACAAAATAGGGGTCCAACCAGAAAACAGTAAGCAGAGCTCAGAAGCTGGTGGTGATCCCTGCATCAGTTCCATTCCATCAGTTGGCAGTTCTGGTTCCCTCCCTTGAGTTACATCACTTGAAGGGAGGGCTTCCTCTGACAGTCTACTTGTAGTTCACTGCCCCACACTTCTGCCTAGGAAAGAGTGCTTGGGGTAGCAAATGGCCCACCCCACCTGCTACTGCAATAGGGAGTCTGGGTCAGTGGTGTTGGGGGTCTTCCTCCTGATGGGATGAGGCATCACCCTGGCTCCACCCACCCCTTACCTGAAGGGCTGTCAACAAGTCTCCTCCCCTCCTTGTGCCCTGCCCCTTTCTCAAGGGAAGACCTCTCTTTTCCCAATGTGTATATCTCAGGACCACAGGTCTCCTCATTGATCCAGTGGTGATCTGTGATGTCTTCACAGATCTGTAGAGCTCTGCCACTGTGCTACCCTGCTGTTGCCCCACTGGTCATGCTCAGGTGAATATTGCTCACAGGGCTTTTCAATAAATTTATTTTGTAGGTGTGAAACTCAAAGCAGAAGGTGAAACCCAGTGGCCTGGTCCTACTCTTGACAGGTGCCTTTTTTAAAATGAAGAATCTCCTAAGAGGGCAATACAGTTTCATACATATTATTGTCCTACCTCTACTTTGGGGTAAAACATCATGGGAAGGGACCCCTGGCAGATACGTGTCACCTCAACCTAATTGCAGCCCCCCCACCCTAAGCATTTTTCCAAGGGGCTTCTTCTTCTTTGCTGTTGAAACCCCTCCCTAAAATTCATTCAAATGTTTTTCTTTGAACACTTTCAGTGCCCCTCTAATTAAAATCTCATAGAAAATGGGAGCAAGTCAGCCAAGCGTACCACACAGGGTTCTTGTAAAGATTACTTTGGAATGGAGAGATAGACCATTTCCATTACACAAAGCTCCTTAGTGAAAAGATGTTATAAATGCTAGCAGAGTTCTCAGCATGTTCAATCAAAAATACATTCCACTGTGTTCAGTGGGAATTAATCCCAAGCAGTGCCATAGCTAAGGGGGTTCAGGGGGCAGCAATTGCACCAGGCAACAAGCTTTAGGGGGCTAACAACCTGATCTTAACACTACAGTGGCCAAAACTGTGTAAACCTGTTTTGGTATTTTGGGTAAACATGATGGTATTTTTGAGTAATACCATCATGTTATACAATTTGATGCAGGATTTAATGCATAAAGCATTAAGCATAAAGCATAATGAAACAAACCATGTCAAAATATCTTTATTCTATCAAGAGTTATAGCCAAATTATCAGAAAAGAAAAACAGAGCTGCATTATGTAACAAAAACTGGACTTTCATAACTCAGAACTGCCCAATTAGTTCTGGCCAAACTTTGAGATTGACTGTTCTGAGAGCCAATTAGGTGTTATTATGATATTGCAGGGAACCAATGAGGTGTTAATATGAGTCAGCTCTTATTTCCATGATCATAATACCCCTGGCTAACTGGGTAAAGAGGTACTTTTCAAATGGTGCTCCTCTTATATTTAGTAGGGGAAGAATAAGTTTCCCCTTTCACCCCAGCACAGTGTCTCTGACAATACAGGGCACGCAGTTTATTTATTGAAGCCATTTCTGCCCCACGTTGCATTTATTATTATTATTATTATTATTATTATTATTATTATTATTATTATTATTATGTGTGTTGGCAACCTTCAGTCTCGAAAGACTATGGTATCGCGCTCTGAATGGTGGTTCTGGAACAGCGTCTAGTGTGGCTGAAAAGGCCAATTCGGGAGTGACAATCCCTTCCACACTGGGAGCAAGTGCAGTCTGTCCCTGGTCTGTCTCCCTGGCTATGGGCCTTCCTTTTTTGCCTCTTTGCCTCAGACTGTTGGCCAAGTATCTCTTCAAACTGGGAAAGGCCATGCTGCACAGCCTGCCTCCATGCGGGCCGCTCAGAGGCCAGGGTTTCCCACCAGTTGAGGTCCACTCCTAAGGCCTTCAGATCCCTCTTGCAGATGTCCTTGTATCGCAGCTGTGGTCTACCTGTAGGGCGCTTTCCTTGCACGAGTTCTCCATACAGGAGATCCTTTGGGATCCGGCCATCATCCATTCTCACAACATGACCGAGCCAACGCAGGCGCCTCTGTTTCAGCAGTGAATACATGCTAGGGATTCCAGCACATTCCAGGACTGTGTTGTTTGAAACTTTGTCCTGCCAGGTGATGCCGAGGATGCGTCGGAGGCAGCGCATGTGGAAAGCGTTCAGTTTCCTCTCCTGTTGTGAGCGAAGAGTCCATGGCTCGCTGCAGTACAGAAGTGTACTCAGGACGCAAGCTCTGTAGACCTGGATCTTGGTATGTTCCGTCAGCTTCTTGTTGGGCCAGACTCTCTTTGTGAGACTGGAAAACATGGTAGCTGCTTTACCTATACACCTGTTTAGCTCGGTATCGAGAGAAAGAGTGTCAGAGATTGTTGAGCCAAGGTACACAAAGTCATGGACAACCTCCAGTTCATGCGCAGAGATTGTAATGCAGGGAGGTGAGTCCACATCCTGAACCATGACCTGTGTTTTCTTCAGGCTGATTGTCAGCCCAAAATCTTGGCAGGCCTTGCTAAAACGATCCATGAGCTGCTGGAGATCTTTGGCAGAGTGGGTAGTGACAGCTGCATCGTCGGCAAAGAGGAAGTCACACAGACATTTCAGCTGGACCTTGAACTTTGCTCTCAGTCTGGAGAGGTTGAAGAGCTTTCCGTCTGATCTGGTCCGGAGATAGATGCCTTCTGTTGCAGTTCCAAAGGCCTGCTTCAGCAGGACAGTGAAGAAAATCCCAAACAAGGTTGGCGCAAGAACACAGCCCTGCTTCACTCTGCTTCGGATGTCAAAGGGGTCTGATGTGGAGCCATCAAAGACAACAGTGCCCTTCATGTCCTTGTGGAAAGATCTGATGATGCTGAGGAGCCTGGGTGGACATCCGATCTTGGGGACAATCTTGAAGAGGCCGTCTCTGCTGACCAGGTCGAAAGCCTTTGTGAGATCTATGAAGGCTATAAAGAGTGGCTGTCGTTGTTCCCTGCATTTCTCCTGCAGTTGTCTAAGGGAGAATACCATATCAGTGGTGGACCTGATGGCTCGGAAGCCACACTGCAATTCTGGATAGACACTCTCTGCAAGTACCTGGAGCCTCTTTAGTGCAACTCTGGCATTATTATTATTATACGCAACAGCAATCAAATGTGTACACCTGTTGGCTGGGCAGAAATGGGTGAATTAATTAAATTTGATTTTGTTGTGGAGGGGGGCTACAAAATCTTCTTTGGGGGATACTGGGGAGAGGTGGCAGAGCAAGTGGGTGGCGAGCTGCTGGGGGGAGGAGGTAGATTTTCCCCCATTTTCACTTTTTAAAATTTTCACTTTTTTTTAAAGGGCATGACATCACTTCTGGGGCATCATTCTGAGCTCAGCACACGGTTACACAATCATTAGCTACACCACTGATCCCAAGTAAAGTTACCTAGGATTACAGCCTTAGCCACCTCTGCGACCCTTCTGCTGAAATGAATGGGACATAAAATGTTCAACTTTAGCTGGTTGGTGCTGATAATACTTATTTGTATAAACTCTCTACATTACCTTTGATAACCTTAAATATGAATGAGTGAATATATTATGAATGTCTATCATGCACATTCAAGTGGCTGAAGGACTCTAACCAAAGGGTAATTATATACAGAAATTCTCCCATCTAGAAAGAGAGAGAGTAAGTGTCAGGCAAAATATTACAGGGGTCAGCTGTAGGTGCCCGATAACATAATAGCTTAATTTATGATCTGGTATGACAGGACAAAAGGTTCATTAAGTTAATTTTTGAACTGTACCAATGAAGGGAAAAAAATTAAAAGGCAGTTGTGAGTGTGCAAAGTGGGATAAAATTTAACATCAAGATGAAAAATAATTAACACCAGTGATGACAACCAGTGATTCAGAGACTTTATGACAGAGATAACTTTGAGATGATTCATGCATTGCTAAAGTTCTGGGTTTGGATCCAAAGTTTTTGCTGCATGAACAGAAAGAGCTTCCATTTCTCAGACAAGAGCAGTACTCCTAGAAGGACCCTATGCATGAGTTGTACTCTCCGACTGTCAACAGAAATGCCTGTTTAAGGGGTCAAAACTGGGTTCTGACCTATGGTTCTTATGAACTTTCCCTCAATCATGCAAAAGCAATTGTGCTTTTTTTCCCATCCAAAGTTGTGTGCAGAACCTCCAAAACTTCAGCTTGCATTGAAGTTAGCTTATTACCACTAGTCGGATGTTCAGTGCCTCCAACAAAACTACAATTCCCATCTTGCACAGTCAGTATTCTAAGCAATGGGATCTCTACTTTCCTGTGACATTTTGTGATCCCAGGGACCATTTCCAGCCCAATCATAACTGAGCTTTACAACAGTGGGACTGAGGTTCTGCTGTTGTAAATAGCTATACAGCGCACTGCCAATATTCATTTCAGAAATGCAGTGGTGTTGGCATCTTGCTGCTGTGGCCAGCTGTATGCAAGACAACACACAAGTAAGTTGGTGTGAGGAGCAGGCAGTGGAAGGAACTGTGTGGAGAGAGGGAGAATTGGGGGGTGTCTGGGCAGGGATGGGGGCAGGCTGGAGGCAGAACAGAAGGGAAGGGTAGATGTAAGTAGAGCAACTTGTGCTAGTATCCTAGCCTGTTCCTTCCCCATTCTCCCTTCCTTACTCTTCTTGGACCTATGCCAGCAAAATGGCTGGAGTAGATTTGAGGAGACCCATGGGAGCAGTGGAGCTTGTCCCAGGGCTGGGGAACATTTGTTCCTCAAGGAGACCTCCATCATTGTCCTTCCTCCACAGGATACAGTATGTGCTGCATTGGAGCTGCTTCATTGGAAGGGGCTTCATTGAGCTATTGACTCTCTTCTCTGTAAAGTCACTCCTTTTTCTTCTTTGGAATTATATTTGGCTTGTAGTCATTTTTAGCCTTCCCACTGCTACATTTTCCTCGTTCCCACTGACGGTAAGCTGGACGTTTGTTCATTTACGTCCCCCATAACTTCCCTCGCCACAGCACTCCGAACAGCTTGGGCTTACTACAGAAACCACTTGCTTCTTTATTTTCCACTTTGATTTTATGGGCTTCTGATGTTTCAGATGATCAGTGGTGATGGAACAGTATTCACAGTAGATTCCCACTAGCACTAGAATTCCCTTGCACTTGGATGCCAATGCCCGAGAGCATTTTTCAGAGGTGATATACTAGATCTTTCGGGTGATCATTTTGTGACTGGACATAAATATGATGTTGTTTTTAAAGTGTCTACTCATGTTCACATTTTAGTTTATTTGATATATTTTAAACTACCCCAGTTCCATTTTACAGAGCAGGTGATAAATTCAGATAAATAAGTCCCACTCATGCATACACGATCACTTCTGCATTTACTCTTAAAAATAATTTATAAACACAGGCTCGGAGGTCTGCGCTCTATTTCAGATCTCCCTGGTGAAATCTTGTATCAATGTTAACGCAAGCTACTGGCATGTAATGTTTGGCCCATGGGGCAACAGGCCAGTGGCACTGCTGAGGTTATTATGGAGTACATGCCCAATTATTGAATGCAAAAAGAGGACGCATTGGGACAGATCAAAGGGTAATAGTCTTGCCATTTGAAGTGGGTACAGAATTCTTAATTCACATATTAATGTGAATAATTAATGTAACAAAATAACATCCTAGAACTATTTAAATCACTGGATTATGTAGGAGGTGGACACATCACAGTCAAAGCAATGTGGCATCTATAACGCTTGAATATCAACAGAAATTGCTCAAACTTGAAAGAAGCACTATATCAGAACTTTAAAAAATTCTGTTTGTGCAGCCATTAGTTTCTGTAGTTAGTCTAGAACTGGGTTCATATCCACAGAGACTGGGTGAACTTGGACCAGTCACTCTCGCAACCTGACATACCTCTTAGGGTTGTTGTGGGCATAGCATGAGCAAGGAGGAGAAGCAAGTACACTGCCCCAGGGCGCAATCCAGAGGCGTTGTTGGGACAACGCAAGTCCCTTGTGCCAGCCCAGGGTCACTGTGAAAGTGCCATAAAGTACTTTTGTACCTACATAAGGAGAGATAGGCAAGTGCATGGATGTGCACTGGCTTCCCCACACCAATGCGGAACCTGGGGACAGTGAGTTTGTGCCAGCTGAGCTCAGCCAGTGCAGAGATTGGGGGGGGGGGGTATAGGGAGGGCAGGAGGGAGGCATTTTGGGGTGGGGGAAAGTGAATGGCAGGTGTTCCTGGGGGCAGATGGGTGAGGAGCAGGAGGCAGGGCCAGAATCCGTCACTTATACTGGATCCTAGCCCCGTTCTCAGGTGGCCTGGGGCATGGGCTGCTTGGATTTGTGCCACCTCTTTAGGTGCTATTGGGGCTGCTGTGGGTCTCCCCAGGGTAAGGGTAAAAGGCTCTCCAGGCCTTGGGCCAGTGTTGTTCAAACTGTGAGATGCGGCTCTTTAGGGCGGTGCCAGGAACGCAAAGGGGAGGCGCAGGATGTCCTCTTGCAGCTATACAGTCACACCCCTGGGCAGAATATAAGCCCGTCTTCTGCCCATCCTCTGTGCTATTTTTTTTTTTTTAAAGCAGAAGAAACAGGAGTTGCTCAGTTGCGAGAGTGGCTGCTGCCGCCCCGCCCTCTTCCGAGCATGCTCAGCTTGCAGTCCTTAACCCTCGCTGATCCTTGTCTGGTTGGTTCCCAGTTCCCAGCCTGGGATCGCTTCTCATCAAAGTGAAATCTCTCTTTTCAACCCCCCTCCCTTTTCCACTCCCCCCTTTCGACCTCCAAACCTTCCCGCTTTCCCCCCCTCCCCAAATAAAATGCTTCCTATTTTACCAGTCACCAGGGGTCTTAAAGTTGTTTCCATGCAGTTGGCAAAGGGGGTGGGGGAGAGAGAAGCACACACTTTACTTGGCCAGGAGCAGAAAAAAGGTACTGTTTTTAAAGTGATTTATTAATCTTGTTGTTTGACTGAAGAGGAGAGGCTGTATTTTTAAAGTGATGAATCTTGCTATTTGAAGGGAATACTTATCAGCCATTGATGAAGTGATTGCCAGCCCAATCCTATCCACGCTTTCCTGGGAGTAAGCCCCATTGACTCTAATGGGACTTACTTCTGAGTAGACATGCATAGGCTTCAGCTGTGCATCTCCTAGTATAGGAGACAAATCAGCTTCCTAACCAAACCCTTATCAGCTCTGATATATTTTCATGGTCTTTTTTTGTTTTCCCCACCAGCTGCTGGAAAAATTTAATTTCATTAAATTAATAAAGGGTTCAAACCTATCCAAGGAGAATGGGAGAAATGACTAGTTGGATTGGGGTCCACAGGGGTGTGTGTGTGTGTGTGTGTGTGTGTGTGTGTGTGTGTGTGTGTGCGCACGCGTGCAATGTTGGTCAGACTGGTTGTTCACAAAGTTCATTTGATAAAACAATTCAATTGGTATGCTTACAAAGTTTAAAAAAATGAGTCCTCCTGGACCAGACAAAATCTACCTACTCCAGCATCCTGACTCCAACAGTGATCAGCAGCTGATCATTTATAAAGCCTGTATATTGGTGTATTAATAATATATTTTTTATATATACCCCAAGATTGGATGTCCACCCAGGCTCCTCAGCATCATCAGATCTTTCCACAAGGACATGAAGGGCACTGTTGTCTTCGATGGCTCCACATCAGACCCTTTTGACATCCGAAGCGGAGTGAAGCAGGGCTGTGTTCTTGCGCCAACCTTGTTTGGGATTTTCTTTGCTGTCCTGCTGAAGCAGGCCTTTGGAACTGCAACAGAAGGCATCTATCTCCGGACCAGATCAGACGGAAAGCTCTTCAACCTCTCCAGACTGAGAGCAAAATCCAAAGTCCAGCTGAAATGTCTGCGTGACTTCCTCTTTGCCGACGATGCAGCTGTCACTACCCACTCTGCCAAAGATCTCCAGCAGCTCATGGATCGTTTTAGCAAGGCCTGCCAAGATTTTGGGCTGACAATCAGCCTGAAGAAAACACAGGTCATGGTTCAGGATGTGGACTCACCTCCCTGCATTACAATCTCTGCGCATGAATGGAGGTTGTCCATGACTTTGTGTACCTTGGCTCAACGATCTCTGACACTCTTTCTCTCGATACCGAGCTAAACAAGCGCATCGGTAAAGCAGCTACCACGTTTTCCAGACTCGCAAAGAGAGTCTGGTCCAACAAGAAGCTGACGGAATATACCAAGATTCAGGTCTACAGAGCGTGCGTCCTGAGTACACTTCTGTACTGCAGCAAGTCATGGACTCTTCGCTCACAACAGGAGAGAAAACTGAGCGCTTTCCACATGCGCTGCCTCCGACACATCCTCGGCATCACCTGGCAGGACAAAGTTCCAAACAACACAGTCCTGGAACGTGCTGGAATCCCTAGCATGTATTCACTGCTGAAACAGAGACACCTGCGTTGGCTCGGTCATGTCGTGAGAATGGATGATGGCCGGATCCCAAAGGATCTCCTGTATGGAGAACTCGTGCAAGGAAAGCGCCCTACAGGTAGACCACAGCTGCAATACAAGGACATCTGCAAGAGGGATCTGAAGGCCTTAGGGATGGACCTCAACTGGTGGGAAACCCTGGCCTCTGAGCGGCCCGCTTGGAGGCAGGCTGTGCAGCATGGCCTTTCCCAGTTTGAAGAGACACTTGGCCAACAGTCTGAGGCTAAGAGGCTAAGAAGGAAGGCCCATAGCCAGGGAGACAGACCAGGGACAGACTGCACTTGCTCCCGGTGTGGAAGGGATTGTCACTCCCAGACTGGCCTTTTCAGCCACACTAGACGCTGTGCCAGAACCATCTTTCAGAGCGCGATACCATAGTCTTTTGAGACTGAAGGTTGCCAATACAATATATTTTTAAGATCTGCATTTAATTAATGATATGATTAATATAATTAATATCAATATAGTTTATATATTTTATATTATATTATAATAAATATAATATTATAATATTATATTTAATATATTTAATATAGTTAATATTTCTGGCTGCTTCCTGTTTAATGATGTCACTTCCAGCCCTCAGGAACATGATGGGGAGTCATGGCCAACAGCCACGAGGGTCAAGGGAGCCACTGGCTGGAAAAGTTTGAGTACCACTACCTTGGGCTGATTCACAAACAGCCCGAACTTGAGCTGATTACAGTGCAGGCCCAGCAGCCTGCTTGTTCCAGTGCAAGTTAGGATTGGGCTGCCTGGAGGAATTGTGAATAATACTGCAATAAACACATAATTTTACATGGTTGGCAAACTTCAGTCTTGAAAGACTATGGTATAAGCCTACAGCACCCAGTATTCCCAGGCGGTCTCCCATTCAAGTACTAACCAGGTCTGACCCTGCTTAGCTTCCAAGATCAGGCATGTGCAGGGTAACAATCACCTGCACAAACATCATGAAATGAAACAAAACTGAACATGTGGGGGATCGGTGCTCTGAAGACATAAATACAGTGAGCTCTCATTATCCACAGGTATCCCAAGAACCCCCACAGACACCAAAATCTGCAGATGATCAAATTAGCAGGTTAGAGCACCAAAATCCCTCCAAACATGACCGGAGCTGTGGTATGGAGGGTGTTCTGGGGAGGCCGTGAATGGCTTCCCTGACCCTCAGAATGCCTTATAAGGCATAAAAACATCACTTCCCGTTTCCCCTGGGAAACTGGAAGTTGCTATTTTGCCCCAAATGCACATTCTGAGGGTTGGGGAAGCCATTCACGGCCTCCCCAGTCCTCCAAACACCCTCTGATGTTCTGCGCTCTAGTTGAGTTCATAGGGTTCAGGTTGGACCACCCCACAAGTTCGGAATCTGCAGATGCTCAAATCTGTGGGTACTGAACCCATGGATAAAAAAAGGCCGACCTGTGTTCTTTATTTATCCTGCAGCCTGATCCTAATGGGCTGGAACTCAAGACCAGAAAATCCTTTAAAAGTCTGCACCAAGATGTACAGTGTGAAGGACAGCTTAGAAATACAGTATGGAGGTGATCACACATTCCCCCTGAAATCTTTGCCAAAGTCCAGTATTTGAGGACCCTGCAAAAAAATGTTTGCAGGGTCCTGCAGCTCCGATAGCCAGTGCTGGTTGTGGTGTAGTCATTCAACTGAGGTGAGGGTGGCAAGTCATGTGTTTTTCTTTTACTGGGGAGACAAGCTTCAGCAGAAGCCACGGATCCCATATAGGTTCAGTTAGGCCCTTGGTTTTGTAGAATGTTTTCTACTGCAATAATGATACATTTTCCCTATTAAATGCTTGCCTAATTTTCTTTTGCCATGCGAAAGGATTAATCTTCCCCGTCAGAGTCTTGCAGGTTGGGTAGTTTTTATTCTTTTATCCCTGTAAATCATTTCTATACCAGGTTGCTGAATTTCCTTCCTCCATTTTTTTCTTCATTTTATGCATATCCTTTTTGTAGCTTATATTAGAAAATTATCAACTGAAAAGCAGCTGTTCACTGCATCTTTAATAAAAGGTTAGTCGCTAAAAATAACTCCTGAACACTCTGCTAACCTCCGTGCAGAAGAGCAGCAATGTAGGTAATTTTGTTTTTGCTTCCTTTCAAAGGGACTGAAATGAAACAGCTTTGATGGATCCCTGATTTTGTTTCATGAAATATGGCTTGCTCCCATAATCTACAGCAGGCATGTACAATTTATGACACACCAAATTGAACCAGTACACCAGCTGTATATGGTAGTCCAGCAGGGCCCTTTAAGCTTCTTGCTTTTTGCCATCTGTCAAGGATTTCCAAAACAGGTGGGGTTATCACTGCTGGGCCTTTGCTAAGTGACTCTAGTGTTGGCTTTCTCCTACCTATTGCAGAAATCAAACCTTAGCATTGGCTGTAGCTCTTCCTGAATCAAGTTAATTTGGCTGAACTGGCTGTGGACTGTGTTTGTTACTTTCCCATTTTATTTATGATGATAATTTGTTCTGATGCTATACAGCTTTGCTTGTCCTTGATTTTCTCTCTTGCTCCGTTTATGAAGTGGGTTAATCCAAAGATTTCTCATTTTGCTTTTCCTATGGTTATCTTGTAGTTCATTTCCAGAATATAATTCTATATAGACTGCTATATTTTATGATTTAGCACGTCTGGATAGTTAAGGTGGATATTTATGTCGATATTGATTTCTTTTGAATGTTCTTGTTATGAATATGATACATCAGAAGATTCTGGAGATCTTTCCAGAATCTTCAGAGATAGTTTATCTCTCTGTTTACCTAAACTTCAGCATCATCCTCACCAGCTTGTTATTGGAGCACCTAATAATAACATTTTTTGCAAGTAAATCAGTGTGAAGGGAATTACTGCTGCCTTCCACATTTTGACAAATACATTTCTCACTTCCACCATGATATGCACGCATAAACTGACACATTGTTCCATTAAGGTGTTTCTGGGAAGTAGATCAAAGGGAAAAGGGTTTGAGAGGGCAATAATATAGAAAATGCCATAGTGGATCAGACTAGCAGGCCATAAATTCCTTTAATAGTCTACTATGCTTTCAGAGTTTGTGGAGGGTGGTATCAGACTGCATATGAAAGGGGAAGAAGCTTAATGTAAGATGATATATGATTATACACCTACAATATTAAATCCATAGATTTATATGTTATAAATACAGCAAGCAAATGTGTTCAAAGTTTTACCTGGATGCCCACAGGCTAAAATGCATAACCCATTTATTTTGTCTTATGCCCCAATCCTGTCCTCTACAAGGGCACACGATGCAGACATGCTGGGGCAATGTGTGCTGCATGCTATGGGGGGGGGGGGGAGGTGTGTGACCAGATGGCCTGGGAGAGGTAAGTAAATATTTTTTTTTACCTTACCTCTCCTTATGCTGTCTTGCTGCCAATAGGTCTCCTTAGACTCCTGAGGAGATTTTTCAGGTTAGGAATAGGGGGATAGGATCTAGGCATGTGCTAGTGTTGCTGAGATCCACTTCTCCTGCCTTTGTAAGTGATTTCTGGGTAGAAAAGAGAAGATCAAGGAAATCCTTAGAGGAAGAAGGGAACACATAATAGCACAAGCAAAGGAGGGGAAAGAGGAGGCGGAGCGGGATGCAGGGAATTCAGGAGGATTGCATCTTTCTAACCATATAGCAGTCAAGGTGATATGCTATCCATCTAAAAACTATCATATTAAAACAGCAAAAAGGTACAAAACAGATTTCAGGCACTGAACAAATATTGCAAGTGCCTTTGGCACAAACTGGACCTTCCTAACTTTCTTCAAGGAAAGCGCATTCTGGGGTGCCACGGAAACTGAGAACAGTAGTTATTTGGTATGCTGTGCAAAAAAAAAGCACATCTGAATCTGAATTTAAATGTACCTTTTTCAAGATCCCAGAAGATATTCGAGTGCATATACCAGTTTGTGCAGATCAGATCCCTAATGTGCATTTCGGAAGAAATATTCACTAAAGCTTGTGCAATGTCATTGTATGGGTTATTTTTTTTTTATTTCAGTTTTTGTCATACCTGGAGCAGATTTTCTAAAATCCTTTTGCATGTCACAGCTTGAACTGGGATTCAGATTGTGAAAGTCAGAAAGAGATAGCAGAAAAGAGTAAATTCTTAGTAGTGATGAATACTGTGTCCCTGCTCCTGAGTTGGGGGTCTGCCTCAATATCCACTGTGGCCCTCCTTGGTTAGAATAATTTTGGGTTTGTGAAGTTTTATAGCTCAGTCAAGGCTGGAGCAAGGCATAGTCACGAGGGCCTGAACCCTGACCTAAATATGATGAAGGTCTACAGTGCCTCCTATAAAAATAAAATGTCTTGCTGAGATTGAAATAATGGAACAACTGCCCATTATTTGTTCTCTGCTGTATCCCTGGTTTCTTGATTGTGTCCCTGAAACTGAAGTTCAATATAAGGTAACAGATACCTGCAATTCACAAATGCCAGCAGAAAGCTCTCACATCACTCAGGTCACAGAAAAGCCACGCCGGTTCCACTCATGGTGAAAAAGAAACAGAATTGATTTATGAAGAATACTGTTGGAGGCCAGGGATAGTTCCTCAACCCTTGTCTCGGGAATGTATCTAACTGTAGAGGAGACACTTCAGCATGTATGTATCTCAAAGGCATACAGCTGAAATATTATACTCTTATTCAGTTTACATTCATAGAAGCATTTTGCAGTGCATATACAAAAAATGTCAAATACTCCATTGCTGCCCTACTAGCAGTATTGTCATTGTCATTCCATGGGGCCAACCAGAGCTCTTGGTTCTATCCACCTGGTTGCATCATGCTTTGCTACCTGTGGGCCATGTAGGATCTCCTTACAGAAAAATAGTTTCTAGACTGTGATAGTTACTATATTCTTAATGAATCAAAATAACTGCAGAGTAGATCTGATGCCTCCTGTTGTGACAAGCCCCCTTGCAGTCACAGTAGTTTGTAGGGTCAGTGGCATCGCTAGCGGGGTGCGGGGGGTGCGGGTTGCACCGGGTGACACGCCCTGGGGGTGACGTGCTAAAATTGCGCCTTTACAAGCTACTGCATCATGCCATACACCGTTGGATGCGGAATGACCAGCAGAACACAAAGCAAAAAACCCCGTTGAGTTCGCTAATTTTCTTCAAAAGTTATGGCCAAAAAACCAGAAGGAAAAAATGCATGGAGCCCTATGGAAAGTGAAAGTGAGCCGTATGGTGCATTTACTCACGAGTAGGCACACTTGCCTTAGTCTGTTGGAAAGCGCAGGCTGAGAGGACTCCAACAACGTCAGAATGGTCCTGATCCAATGAGTGCAGAACCCAAAAAACACACAAGAAGTAGGTTCCCCCTCCCAGCTGTGTGTTCAAGCTCTGTGGGAAGGGAAAGGAAGCCATGTGGCCACGTTTACTCATGAGTAGGCAACCTTGCCTTGCTCCGTCCAAAAGGGCAGACTGAGAGGACTCCAACATCAGAATGGTCCTGATCCAGTGAATGCAGCCCCAAAAACTCCTGAGGAGGAGGTCCCTCCCCCCCAGCTGCGAGTGTATGGAGCCCTATGGGAAGTGAAGCAGCCTCGCATAGCGTTTACTCATGAGTGGGCAGACGTGCCCTGGCTGGTGGTCAGGCCAGGCAAAGAATGTGAGGACACCGGAATGATCTGATGGGACTGGAGTGCAACAAAAGCCCCAGAAGGCAGCCTCCCCCCCCCCCACTAGAAAGGACCAACAAAGGGGCTTGAACTGGTAAGGGGAAAGTTTTCTATTTTGCACTTGCAAAGTTTCCCTCACAGCCCAATCCTTCCCACACTTTCCTGGGAGTAAGCCCAACTGACTCTAATGGGACTTACTTCTGAGTAGACAGGCATAGTATTGGGCTCTCAGACTTGTGAAGCCAGGTGGGTCTTTGTATTGATGTGCTTGAAATAGAAGGACTTTAAACTGGGCACTGAGGAGGGCTGGAAATCTCACTGATTCTTTGGGGGGGGGGTGTTATTGCAGGCAGACTACAGAGAAAACTCACTTGGTGGAACAGGACGGGCTCCCCCTTATTTAATTATTTCTTTTATTTTAATTTAACTATTTATAATTATTTATTTTAATTTGCTTGATGATGTCACTTCTGGCCATGACATCACTTCCAATGGGTCCTGGACAGACTGTCATTCTAAAAAGTGGGTCCCAGTGCTAAAAGTATGAGAACTGCTGCAATAAGGTGTTAGTAAGTTGACACGGGTGTGTGTGTGTGTATGTGTGTGTGTGTGTGTGTGTGTGTGTGACTCCACAAGTTTTCAAAATCACTAAAATCAGAATTTGGAGGAATAATACCATCATGTTATATATCAATCTATGCATAATTTCATGCAGAATGTAATGAAACAAACCACATTGAAATATCTGTGTTCTGTCAAAAGGTACTGCCAAAAAGCAGTGGGGGCGGGGCAATGGTACATCACCACGCCCACCACCTGGGGTGTTGCCCCGCCCACTGCATGGGGTGACGTGCAGGCCTCCCGCACCGGGTGACGCAAATCCTAGTGACGCCACTGTGTAGGGTGTTGACACCTAGGGGTGCTGCAACCCCAAATTCTGCCACTCACCCCCACCAGTGCTCATGCCCCCCACTGCCATTCACACAATCATCTTTGTCATCTTCCTCCATGCGTGGAGCCTACAGCTCCTTTACTGATACAGTGGATAATAGAATACAGAGAATTCTGCTGCCAGGTATGGCCTCCCCTCACTTTCACCGATCTTGGCCTTCTCATGTGGAGCCTGCTGCTTTGTCACTGCCTCTAGTAAAGTAGCCATTTGGGGAGGCAGTGAACAAGTATGGGGTGGGGGCAACTCCTGCCGCAGAGATGACCTTAAGGCAGTTTGGCCAACCTGAGGGCGCCCTACACAGGGGTGGTGAGTGGAGTACCCATAGCCACAGCCAGCACCTCACTCTGTAGCTGACACTCCAGCATGGAATCTTCCATGCCAAGGTGTCATGAGGAGAGTGTGGTGAGTAGAGTATTGCAGCTGGATAGTCCTCCCTCCCTCCCTCCCTCCTTCCCACCCCTGGGTCCAATTGGCTTGAAATCATACCTCCCCGTCAAAGCAGTTGGTGATGCTGCTGCTGCTGGATGCTGCTTCTGCTCACCCTGATGAGTAGGGGGCCCTGCAGCAAAAATGTTTTGCATTGGACCCCGCAGCTCATAAGGCTGGCCCTGGCCACCAGTCCACTGCCTGAGGTGATGGGTTCCACCAGCTTCATGGTTAGGCCAGCCTTGCTTAGACATGATACAGAGTTAAGTAAGAGTCTGCACTCCCTATAAGATTAAAGAAAAAATGTGATTTATTTTCCTAGTCAGTCAAGCTTCTCTGTAGAGGAGTGCCACCAAGTGGCACTGGTGCTCACACAGCTGACACCACAAATAGCACAGAAACGTCTTCTGATTTCTTTACAGTAGGAAGCTATTAGCAATGTAAGGTACTTACAAATGACCTCTTAAGTCTCTGACCCATCTATCCTAATCTCCATACTTTCCCCTTCCTCTGGTTCTCCTTGCCAAGATGCTCCAAATATGTTCAAAGACCGGACCTTTGGAAGCAAATGATAAACTACGAAGGCAAGAACCGAATATAGACAAATAGCCTTAAGTATAACATTTTTTTCTGAACATGTTTCCTTCATCAGGAACCTATGATACAGAACATGGATCAGGAACATGTAATACAGAACATGGATCTGTATCCATCACCATGGGTACAGCCCTACCGGTTGCTGAGGTTCACAAGCCCCGTGGAGAATAGGCGTGCCCTGGAAATTGACCTCAGTGCAAGAAAGGATGCCTTTGAGCATGCTCAGAAATGTGCATTTCTTCAATGTGTAGCATATAGGGCCTCTGTTGTCACTGTCTAGCCCTTTGCGCCTCTGGTTAGCTTTGCAAAAAAAAAAAAAAAGTGCTTAGAAGACTGAGGTCTGAATTATTAGTTGGTAGTGATCTTCGGTTGAACCTGCACTTCAGAAGAAATTTGGGCTGAAGTGAGCCCATGATGGGGCTGGGATTTCTGAACTCTCCCCTTCCAAAATGTGCTGTCATCAGTAACTATGGCACAGGTAGCTCTTTTTGCCTATCACAGAGAAGGAAGTTTCACTGGTCATCTCTTGCCCAGATTTTGGTAAATGGAACATAAATCCCTCAATGTTTTTATCCCTCAGTGTTTTTGCCAACAGCATGGTGACTGCTGAATGCTCTCTTGAACTACACGCATTTTGACACCACAACTGTTCTTAATCGTTTTTCCCATGTACCCACTGGAATACCTTCTGTGCTGTTGGCAGAGACATCTGCTACGTAAAACGAAGGTTCCATGTCCTGTTCCTCTTCTCTTGCTCAAAAAAAAAAAAAAAAAAAAAAAAAAAAGCTATGCAACGAAGCCCACAACCCAAACCCCTAAGCGAAGGAAGAACATCAACCAGAGATCTATGTCAGAGATTTGGTATAGGTTGTGAACTATCACGCAGGCAAACAAGTAGAACTAACAGACTCTGGCAAATATTTCCAGAGTTAATGGAAATGACATCTTGTGGGTAGACACAATGCCACAGGGAAAGATGGACAAGGATTTAGACAGCCAAGAGACTAACCACAAGTGTTGCACAGATTTGCTGATTGCGAAGCGCTCGCCAGAAATATCCAGCTGGCTGACGATCCTGAATTTACTGCTGCTGCTAAGGACAATATGCTGTTACTAATGAAGCTCTTGACTATTTTTGCCTTTGTTAACTCTCTTACAGAAGGAGGACTCAGCCCTGATACTCACTCTGAGCCATTCTCTGGGCAGTCGTCCGTCTCTCAGAGAGAGGCCTGTTGCTTCCTCCAAAGTAGAAAAAGCAGGTGGCCTCACTTAGAGTGGCTTGGCTGAGTGCGGGGGCAGCAGGACCATGGTGACCGGATTGCCACGGCGGAGGCAGCCTGCAGTCACAGCATTCAATGGGTCCTGCAGTCACAGCATCCATGAAGAGAAACCCCCAAATTTTCTTTGACCTTTGCCTGGGGAACACTTTAGGGCAATCTGCCTGCAAAGTATAATAAGAAATGGTTCTCATCTCAGCTGTTCAGTACATTTGAAGGCTCAGGTAGCAAACAGCAGCTTCCTAGTGTTTATGTAGATGGGATGTAATGGAAGAGGCATCTACCACTGTTGACAAAGCATAAAGAAGTAGTTAATGACAAAGCGCTCGTGGTTTGAGAGACAGGACGTAATAAGTAAGTACAAAAGCAAATGGCAGCAAGTGACAGAAGTAAAAAATATGTGAAAACAGAGCAGTTGTGTGAAACTTTTAGCCCATTAGGTGCAGCCATCATAAATCACCACCTGCCTGGCTATGATCTGATAAGGGGTTTGGGGATGCAAAAAAAGAAGTCACTTTTAAAAGCGGGATGTCAGGGAACAAAAGAGGTAGCTTGAAAGATTGTGACTGATGATCCTGCCATACTTGTGGAGTAGCAAAGGGGAAAGAAAGCACAAAAGCATTTGTGCAAGACCTGTGTGACAAGGATGTCATTAGAATTGTGGTGGGTGTTGACTCTGCAATAAGATAATAGAGTGGTGGAAAGCGGAAGGATTCGAAGATTAAGATGCTGGAAACATTTTGTGTCTGGGGGATGATTTTAGGAACAGCATTTGAATAAAATCAAGGAGGCCTTCAAATAGAACAGGGGATAATGAAGGTTAGATATGAATTTGGGTGGAATATATTTTGAAATTTGATGAAGACATCAGTGCACACGCTGGAGCAAGATATTTGAAAGCATTCAAATACCTGTCTCTAAACACATTATAGTCTGCAGGCACATGATGCGATCCTGCTGCTAAAGTTGAATAAATCCAGACTCATAAGATACCACCTGGAACTCAGGGCCATGTTTAGTAACAGGTAAGAATGCTGGGCATATCTGCTGTTCTTAAAATAAAATTAAAACATTCTAAAAGATTGGAGGAAACACATTTTTCTTCGATAAGCCATGAATAAATACAGGCTTGCAGATCCTTGCATGCAAATATATCATTTTATATGACAACAATAAATCCTGCATGCAGATTGTGCATCAAAATCATGGAAGGGGCTACAAACAGTTTGCAAAAGTTGAACAAATGAAAGGGAGCACCAAAGATGTTCTTTGCCTTGGGCACTATTTAATCTACAGCCAGCTCTGCTAGGAATCACATGTAAGGTCTATGAACTCTTTTTCAGACTACAGACATATGAGTATAATAAATACATAAATAGCATTGAAGGAAATGCCAGCACTGGATCTATGATTTGTACTATAGAAAAGGGGAGGTTGCTTTACATCTGAAACCAAGTTGACCTGAGAGGTGAAAGTTGGCTTTGGCAACCTAGCAAGTGTCTTAGGTCAGGAACAAGGCCTCTCATTCATTCTGAACAGAAATCAGCTGTGTGCTTGGGCCAGGGCAGCTCAATACCAACCTTGACTGACCACTGATACCTCTACCACAAAACCAACCAAACAACCAACCAACCAACCAAACAATAACTCTGATCTTGCTCCTTCTTGGCACAGTTGTTTTGCAAAACCAGAAATGCAGTACTTCCTGCTTTATTTAAAGGGACTGCACAAGGAAGGACTGACTGGTTCCTTAACTTATTCCGTTTTTGAGTGGTCACTTTAAATAAAGCAGGAAGTTCTGCAGTTCCTGATTTTACTAAAGAACCAGGCAGCCGAGGGAAGGCAAGGAGCAGGATGATCTGCTTCCCAATTGCTTTTAGCAAGCAGATAGCGATTCAATGCAGGGTTGGAGGAAAGCAGTAACAAACTTGGGGCACTCTGAATCATCTGCTCCCCCCATGACTCACTACTGATGCGATCTGCACCATCTGCTTCATGGACAGGCTGGCCCTGACTCAGGCCTGAGTCACTGGCTATCAAAAAGGGACAAACTGTCCACGAATTCAGTGCACACAGCTAGATGCGTATACATTATGATTATTGTATGAGAGCTTTTTCTGTTGCCCCTGCTTCCAGGGAGTAGAGTCATATGGCAACAGCAAAACATTTCCTCACCCTAGGTGTCATATAGTATATAATCTGACCTCTGTGCACCTAGATCATGCCAAATGTTGTTGCTTTTTGATGGATTTTATTCTCCAAAGTCATAAAAGTGTTTCTCTGAAGGAAAGAAACATGATTTCATTTTCTAAATATTATTTATTATTTGCAATCAAGTATACTTTGCAACCTTTCCACCGTTGTCCAGACTGTGACAGCAGTTGCCAAGTCTCCATGATAAAGTATAAATAACTTAATAAAGGAAGGGGCAGGCAATGAAACAGAAATTTTTTTTTCTGTTTGTGACCTTCACCAGCCTTATAATTGTCTAATTCTAGAGTACTTTTGAGCCTTTCATTTTTAAGCAGGTTTCACTGCCATAGTAATAAATAAATACTGGGCATCTTATTTCAAAAGTCCATAGTTTGGCAGGTAAAGAACAGCTGCTTCTAGCATTTAAATCTTCTGCTAAAAATATAAATCTGAATTTCCTGGACTATGTGACACCAGATAAATCAACGAGCAAAACTCTTTTTTCCCTGCATTGCTTATAGCTCTCTTTTTTCCCTTTCTAACTAAATGCGAAATTCCACATTGATATCAACCGCATCGAGATCATGGCTGATTTTGTCTATTGGTATTTTTGAATGCTGACCACTGGACTTCTTCACTTTTTATTGTTTTGCAAGATGTGAACAGTCCCAATAAAAATGATTCATTGATGCTCCTCTCTTTTCCCTGTATGGCCAAATTTAGTTCATGAAAAATACATTGACTTACTAAGAGATAACAGAATACGGACAAATGGAATAATAAAAATAAAAGGCAGATACAGTCTTTGTTGGGGCAGAACAAAAGCACTTTAAGAACCATCAGAGAGATGAATGGAATTTAGATGTGTTGAACCTCCACTGAATTGTGCCCAAATGTCAAACCTTACATTCATTTATTGATTCATTCATTTTTATACCACCATCAGAGAACATAGGACTTTACATAGAATTTGTTTATACCCTAGTAAAATAAAGCCCAAACAATCCAGTCTCCTGAGTTTGCATCTGCATGTGTTTAGGTATACAGGGCTCACCTGAGCTTTCTTTTCTCCTAGGACAATCTGGTGAGGCCCCATGGGACACCATCAGGAAAGGGCAAAGGCAAGGCACAAAGTCTGTGCACCTGATCTTCCTATGTACTTTTGGCTATCTCTTAGGTGGCTAGGAGCCATTCAAGAAAGGGATCAATGGGGCCTTCAGAAAGGGGAAAAAAACCAGAAACAGTGGGTGCACTTCCTCATCCCACCTCTGGGGGAGCCCAATTATTGTGGTCTCCTCAGCATGGAAGCTGGTTGTTTGAAGAGCAACCCAGGAACCCAGATAAATTGGCTGATCCCACTCTTAACAACCACATGCCCTGTGTAGCATTAGCCTTAAGAAGTCCATCAGCACTCCACAGACTATGAGCAAGTCAGAGCCCACTAGATTCCCTCTGTGCCTGTGGCTCCAGGCAAACACCTTACCTGAAGGTAACATGGGCATGTAGGTGATAATACTGCATAAGTGTATTGGATTCGCAGAAGATATTACCGAGGAGATAGGTTGTGGTGTCCATAGTGCCCCTTGCTCTAAGTAAATGCAGGGTTAAAGCCCAGGTGGTAGCTGGAGGTGTGCTGCACAGTTGCAGCCACTAGAGGCCACTAGAAGCTAAAGTGAACCTGGGAGCATATATGTTTATGCTGGAGGAACTAGTGGTGTAGTTTGTAAGAGGAGTGCAGGTTGAAGGTAGGAGAGGAGACTGACTGGGCTTATGGACTTTGGAATTTGACCTTGGACTGGGACTTGGCATATTGACTTTGGACTTTGACTTGGATACCCTGACTGATTTGACTGACTTACCTGGAACCTGACCTTGGACTGTAACTTGACTTATTGGCTCTGGACTCTGGTTTGGCAACTCTCATTGATTGAACTGGTTTACTTGGAATCTGTGGACTGGAACTGGACTCTGACTTTTCTTGCTGCACTGGTGAGTTTCACAAGGGAAACTAATCAGCCTTAAGTGGGCACGAGGCCCAGTGGATTGGGATTTGGCAGAACAATAAGCTAGTGATTTTCAAACTTTTTCATCTTGCGGCACAGTGGCAAGGCACTAAAATGGTCAAGGCACACCATCAGCTTTTTGACAATTGACAAGGCACACTGTGCAGTCAATGAGGGCTCACATCCCCCAATGGTCCTATTGATAAATGACCCTCTCCCAAATTCCTGTGGCACACCTGGGAACCATTTGTGGCACACCAATGTGCCGTGGCACAGTGAACATAAGAACATAAGAACAGTCCCACTGGATCAGGCCATAGGCCCATCTAGTCCAGCTTCCTGTATCTCACAGCGGCCCACCAAATGCCCCAGGGAGCACACCAGATAACAAGAGACCTGTATCCTGGTGCCCTCCCTTGCATCTGGCCTTCTGACATAGCCCATTTCTAAAATCAGGAGGTTGCACATACACATCATGGCTTGTAACCCATAATGGATTTTTCCTCTAGAAACTTGTCCAATTCCCTTTTAAAGGCATCCAGGCCAGATGCTGTCACCATATCCTGCATCAAGGAGTTCCACAGACCAACCACACGCTGAGTAAAGAAATATTTTCTTTTGTCTGCCCTAACCCTCCCAACACTCAATTTTAGTGGATGTCCCCTGGTTCTGGTGTTATGTGAGAGTGTAAAGAGCATCTCTCTATCCACTTTATCCTTCCCATGCATAATTTTGTATGTCTCAATCATGTCCCCCCTCAGGCGTCTCTTTTCTAGGCTGAAGAGGCCCAAACGTCGTAGCCTTTCCTCATACGGAAGGTGCCCCAAACCCAGTAATCATCTTAGGCACTCTCTTTTGCACCTTTTCCATTTCCACTATGTCCTTTTTGAGATGTGGCGACCAGAACTGGACAGTGGTTTCAGAACTTTCAGTGGTTGAAAATGGCTGGCATAAGCGAATGAGGAGCTGAACTGGGAAGTCCATTTACAGCCCATATTAACAAGCGAGTAAGGCTGTTTGGCTCTTTGTTCCCAAAGTTTGATTGTACCTGGCTATAACGTAAGAATTGTCTGTGCAGCTCCAGAGCAATGAGCCATTTAGTTCTGGAAATTCTCTCTCCAGCAGTGGCCAACAGGATGCTCTTGGAAAGGTCAGAAGCTAAGCAAGATGGAGATAGTCATTCCCTATGGTTTGCCCCCAGCCACTCAAACTCAGATGCATGCTGCCTCCGAATACAGAAGTTGTATGTAGCTGTCAAGGCTGAAAGCCATTGATAGACCTTTTGCCTTTTGAAAGGTAAAGGTCACCAGCACATCTTGTCATGTTGAATTCCATATTTTACCTAAGCTTTGTATGAAGTGCTGCTTTGTTGTGTCATCCTGACATTATTAATATCGGACACGTATGTATTTTGTGAACAGAGCTATACCTTCCAAATGTAGTAACCCATGAATAGGTCAATGAACATGTTCTACAATAATGCCCCAAGCTTATTAGGCTAATGTCAGCAAGAAATATGTCAAATTTGGGACCTGTTGCACAGTAGTAAAGTAGATGAGTTATATATACGGTAGAAGAGCACCGGTTTGATCCCTCATGTCTCCATCTGACACAGAGATCCCAGGGAGCACTCCTGGTCCTGATATCTTGGAGAATGGTTGCTCCTCCAAATAGACAATACTGGAATTGGAAGACCAATGGAAAGTTGGGCAGAAACTGAACAAGGAGTATATTTTTCTCCTTCTCCCATAACGTATAAACTAGAGGTCATCCAATGACGTTGATTGGTGGGAAATTGAGGAGAAACAAAAAGGAAGTGTTTCTTTCATACAGCTGATAATTTATCTGGAATTTGCTACCACAAGATGTGGTGGTGGCCCCTGGCTCAGATGTCTTTAAAAGGGGATGAGACTAATTAGTCATGACAGCTGTGTGCTACATCTGGGTGCAGTGGCAATATGCATGAATATATGCTGCAAGGGACCAACAGCAGGAGAGGGGTATTTCTCACACTGCTGTTGTGGACTTCCTAGAGGAATCTGATTGGCCACTGCGGGGTGCAAGAGCCAAGACTAGATGCGTCTTTGGACCAGCCCAGCCAGGCTCATATGTTCTCATAGTCTAACAGCCAGATCTTAGTGGGCTGATCCACTGGAAGAACAAGAGTTTTCCCAGCAATGACTGCCTTAAGTTAGTTGAAAAAACCTCTCTGGCAGTGTGCAAAGCCACATACTGCCAGAACATGGGCAGAGAGGCCACAGTGGCCTCACACATGGTAATGGCTCTGGACTGGCCTACTAACCCATGCAAATTGGTGTGGGAGGCATAATAGGACAAGGGGAGGGCAGCATGGGGCAGCAATGGGGGGAGAGCAGACTGGATCTGGGAAGGGGTGGGTTCAGTGGTAGTTGTGGCGACCGAATCCTAACCCCCTTTCTGGACCCAATCCCACAGCCCAGGTCCACGTGGACCTGTGCCAGAGATTTTGCTGCTGCAGGTTTGAGTTGAACCATGGCAGTGCCGGGGTCTTACCCTGGAAGAAGGGAGCCAATGTCCCCTTACACTGAAGAGGCCTCAGTCAGCCAAAACTGTCCTACAGGATACAACTGAAGTCCACAGAGGCCACGTGCGCAGAGGCCGGTTTCCCCAAGGGAAATCAGAAGTGATGTTTTTATACCATGTAAAGCATTCCGAGACCTGGGGAAGCCCCCAGGAAAGCCCCTCAGGAAACTGGAAGTAGTGCTTTTTTTACTGAAAAGGTCATTCTGAAGCCCGCAGAGGCCACAGATGGATGCACACAGCCTCTGCAGGCTTCAGAAAGCCCCCCCCCCAGGGCTTAAGGGACCAAAGACTGTGGATTTGATTATCCATGATTTTTGGTATCCGCAGGGGGTCCGTGAACAGATTCCCCATGAATACTGAGGCCTCACTTGTGCAGCAAAATAGATCGGACTACAGCTAGGTGTCCAGATCTTGTCTCTGTTCTCAGTCCTTTCTGTTCACTTGCAGTCTTCCAAATCTGTTTCTCTATCTATGAAGTGATAGAGCATACAAAGCATCTCTGAATATATATTTATGCTCAGGAGTCTCCTTTTGTACTGTCATACATTAGTATTGCATTCTTTTTTCAAGCACACTCAATCCTACCAACAGTCTGAGAAGAGGAGAAAACAACAAAATAAAAGTGTCCTATAAAATGCGATAGATGATATATTTGCAAGCACAGTTGGTGTAGAGTCAGTTCCGTTTGAATTAAATTGATATACCAGATAGCTTTCACATATAACTCTGGTGCAGAAACAGTCCAGATTGGATGACTGCCTTGAAAGCATTATTATTATTACTAAGAATTCAATTGTAAATCAAGGTTAACCAGGATTATCCAAAACCATAACTACAGTTATCACTAACAAAGATGTAACACTTATTATAAAAGGGAGGAAACCATTCATGCATAAGAGTGGGGATGGAGAAAAAGGTGCATAAAATATCATAGCATGTTCCCAACCTCTTAGCTAGGGGTGTCCAAAGTTTTTTGGCAGGAGGGCCACATCAACTCTCTGACACTGTGTCGGGGGCCAGGGAAGAAAATAATTAATTTACATTTAAAATTTGAATAAATTTACATAAATGAATATATTAGAGATGGAACTTATATGAATGAATGACGGTCTTGTAATAATTCAAGGCTTATAAAAGGCATTGCACAAAGCAAGGCTGGCCTTTCCTTCACTGCCACTGCTGCATCACAGATGTGAAGCAGCAAGCAGTGGAGGGATCCCACAGCTCACATGAGTGGTCAAACAGTCGCCCTCACGCTGAGAGCACTTGCGTCAGGCCAGTGTGGGCTCCAGCAAGTCTCCAGAGGGCCAGAAGCTCATTAGAGACTGGGGACTCCCTGACGGCCGCATTGGGAGTCCTCAAGGGCCGCAAGTGGCCCCAGGGCCGGGGTTTGGGCACTCCTGCTCTAAATCAATGATTTTCAACTGGTGTGCCATGGCACACTGGTGTGCCTTGAAAGGTCCACAGGTATGCCATGGGAGTTTGGAGTACAAAGTCTGAAAGTAGCTGAAAACCTCTTCTAGGTTCTGTGTCTAGGGCAACCTTCTGTAGTAAAGTTACTGTAGTCTGTCCTCGGCAGAGCTGGCAGAGGAAGAGACACAAAATTCATTACTACAGACAGTTGCCCTAGAAACAGAGCTGCAGAAAAGAACCCAGAAGGGCCTCCTAGAAGTGCCTCCTGAAAGTGTCATCACGAGAGGCGAAGACCATAGAGGTCAGTGCGCCATGAGAAGAAAAACGTTGAAAATCGCTGCTCTAAATTATACTTTGGAAATGACAATAATTGTCTGCACCAGGGAATGATCTAAATCAGCTTGTATTAGCCCACCACACCAATGGTTTCATCCAAGCCAAAATGACTTACCTGGAAACCTATCAGATTCATCAGTAAAGAATAGACAGGTGGTAAACAGTACGTTTCTGTAATGACCAGCTGAAGAGAAGATGATTGTCTTTAATTTCTTAGATCAGTTTTGGCTGTGAAAGGTATCATAGGTGATACAACACCAAGAAACATGATTAGTAACCTTTTGTGATATTTCTGCTGCTGGGCTATGTCACTTGAGACTAGAAGTGGAAAATCAAATGTAATCTTTATTTAGGGGAAAAAACCTACCTCCTTATGATGGTGGTACAGGCCAGCATTATATACTACTACTATGACAACAACTACTGCCACAACTACTACCACTTACTACTGCTACTAATGAATTTAATTAATTTACAGTATTTTTATCCCACCTTCTCCTGAAGGAACCTAAAGCCATTACTACTTACCTTGTTGGCAACCTTCATTCTCAAAAGACTATGGTATCGCGCTCTGAAAGGTGGTTCTGGAACAGCATCTAGTGTGGCTGAAAAGGCCGATTCGAGAGTGACAATCCCTTCCACACCGGGAGCAAGTGCAGTCAGTCCCTGGTCTGTCTCCCTGGCTATGGGCCTTCCTTCTTTGCCTCTTTGCCTCAGACTGTTGGCCAAGTTTCTCTTCAAACTGGGAAAGGCCATGCTGCACAGCCTGCCTCTAAGCGGGCCGCTCAGAGGCCAGGGTTTCCCACCTGTTGAGGTCCACTCCTAAGGCCTTCAGATCCCTCTTGCAGATGTCCTTGTATCGCAGCTGTGGTCTACCTGTAGGGCGCTTTCCTTGCACGAGTTCTCCATAGAGGATCCGGCCATCATCCATTCTCACGACATGACCGAGCCAACGCAGGCGTCTCTGTTTCAGCAGTGCATACATGCTAGGGATTCCAGCACGTTCCAGAACTACTACTACTACTACTACTACTATTATTACTACTAAGATTATATCATCCGAAGCTGCTGGTCATGTGTTTCACCACTAATGTACATTCTTAGAAGCAAGAGTGTTTCAGCTCTTCATGCAAGAGGGAATTTTGCATGAAGAGCCTCAAACCTACTATGATTTGTGATTCAACATTCTACCTTCGTCCTGAAATACGTCAGACCTGTGCAAAGTAATGCATTTATTTTCCTGAATATATACAAGGCTTTAACTAATCAAAAACTGACATGCATACACGACAATACAGGAAGGGAGAAGACAGCATGGTGTAATAAAACTGTGAGATAAAAGCCATTTTCTGAAGACGGAGATCCTCCATGTAAAGTTCCAGCTTTTCTGACCATTAAATTCAAACACTGAGCTATCTCGTCACCCATATTATAATGAAAGATGCAAAGCTTCACACTTCAACAGTAAAAGAAAAAAAGAACAGCTACCCAATCTTTTTTGGAAAGAAAACAAGTACATAAATTGCATTGCTTTAAAAATAAATTCCTTTTATATCTTAGGGATACAGATTCTACATTATTAAACTTATATGATGCCAAAACAACAAAGTTGTTTGTTCTGCTATTCCTTTTCATATTTCATTTTAAGGGTCATTCAGTCTGAGAATCCGATGAGGCTGAGTGGGATATTGTTTCCCTTTCTAATTTATGGCTGAATATAAATATCACACTATCATGATTCTTGTCAGCCAAGACAGAAGATAAACTAGGCATCTTCCTAACTTTGTCTCCAGTGACACCTTTTTGCCTCCTGTTTGCAGGTGATGCTTCTTACAGAGAAGCAAATTCACACAGCCCAATCTTATGCAGTGCTGGTACAGTGGGGCTACCAGGTTGTCTGCACTGTATCTAGTGCTGCCATTGAGCAGGCAGGAGGTCTTCTCGGAGTAAGGGAATATTAGCCTACTCAATGGGGTTACACAGCTATTTAGTTGGTGCAGAACCGAGTAGCCCCGTGGAACATTGGCAGGCAGGAACACTGGCAGACATGGGACAGGGGTTAGGATGTGCTGGGGGCCTGCTATGCCATCCCCACATCCTCCAAGATCCGATCCACCCCGTTCCACCCTCCCCCACCAAGAAAAACCCCTTCCCCACCTCTGGACCTCCCTCCCACAACTCCCACCCCTCTGCCACCCGGTGCAAACCTTACCTTTTACCGGTTACTGTCGAGCGGGATGCAGTGCCCATTGAACAGTGTAGGCCAGGGGTGTCAAACCCATTTCATACAGAGGGCCAAATAGCATTCATGATACCTGCTGAGGGCCAGAGGTGATGTCATTACACAGGAAGTGATGTCATTAAACAGGTCAAAACCAGAAATAAGCACTCTGTTCTCCTGTAGGAACTCATTAGCTGCAAATTACGGAAGAGAAAATACACAAATCTTGATCGTATTTCAAGATATGGGAGAGCCCAATCATCATGTGGGCCACCCTTTCAGCAGCGTCACCTCAGCATTGCTCAGCAGCTGAGAGCCCAAGGGCCAGATAAAAAGCTTCTGCAGGCCGCATCTGGCCTCCGGGCCTTATGTTTGACACCCCTGGTGTAGGCCTTCCCACCAGTGTCACTTACTCGCAGGGTGCCAAAAAGCGCTTTACGGCGCTTGTACAACACCCAGTGCCAGTGCTGCAGCTGCAGTGCAGTCACTCACCCTCAACAGGATTGGGCTCTTAGTTTATTTCTGAGGAACTTAATGGTAATTCCAATCAAACATTCTTAGATTACATCTTCAATTTGGTTTTTACAACTGATGTTAAATGTTTATTTTGGTTTAGCACAATTCTTGTCCACTCAAGCCTGGTGATATCCCCGCAGACTTAACATATCTTTGCGTTTGCACAATGAGCTGTTATGGAGAATGAGAGATCTGTGTGTGACTTCCCTATGTTCATCCAGTGCTCCCTTTCATCCCATCAAGCTACGCAAGGCATTTCCCTTTTGTAAGACAAACTACCAGTTCTCCCCAAAATGACATACATAAATATAACAAGACAGGGTCAGGGCACATGCATTTCCCTGGTACCTGGGGATGCAAGTGACACACAGTAGCAGGAACTTCAGGTATTTTATACAGCTTTGCTTTTTTTGCTTTGTTTTTGGGCTCATGTCTTTGCTGATAGCACATGTGTTGTGAGTCGGTCTTTTGTACCAACTGTGAAACCTAACCTAAAGGGTCAGCATGGTTCAAGCAATTAGGAGACAAGGAAAAGGGAATCCTCCTCAATCAGAGGTTTGTAACTGTGATCTAACTCTGGCCCCTAGTCTTCATCCCCCCAGAATTTGAGCACAAATTTAGTGTGCACTCTAGAACAGAGGTGCCCAAACCCCGGCCCTGGGGCCACTTGCGGCCCTCAAGGATTCCCAATGCCGCCCTCAGGGACACCCCAGTCTCCAATGAGCCTCTGGCCCTCCAGAAATTTGCTGGAGCCCACACTGGCCAGATGCAACTGCTCTCAGAGTGAGGGCGACTGTTTGACCTCTCGTGTTAGCTGTGGGATGAGGGCTCCCTCCACTTCTTGCTGTTTCAGATCTGTGATGCAGTAGCAGCAGCAAAGAAAAGGCCAGCCTCGCTTTGTGCTTGAGCTATTGCAAGACCTTCATTCATTCATGTAAGTTCCACCTCTAGTATATTAATTTATGTAAACTTATGTAAATTTATTCAAATTTTAAATGTAAATTAATTCTTTTGTTCTCCGGCCCCCAACACAGAGAAATGATGTGGCCCTCCTGCCAAAAACTTTGGACACCCCTGCTCTAGAACATCATCCAGACCCTTCTGTAATCTGAATAGTTATATGGCAGACAAGTTATTCTGGAACTTGGTCACTATTGAAAGTTTGAATATTATCCATTGTCCTTCTTTGTAGGAAAAATTACACAGGAGATAATTCAAGGAGCTAGCTGTTACCTCCACAACAACAACTTCTTAAAAATATCTTAAGGAGAGGCATGCGTTGCTGTCAAGGAGTGAGGGGATACAGATATGCTAGATTGGCAGCTCTGGGCCAAAGTGAGAACAGGTCCCAATGTCAAGTGGCAGAAGAACTAGGGACTGAGTAAGCAGTGGCTTAAAAAGCAGGGACATGAGATAATGACTGGGTGCAAGAGTCATAGCACTTAGTACTGAAGGAATAAGGAGGCAAATAAACAGAAGGAGCAGAAGAAAAACATAATACAGAACAAAGAGGCATTAAAAACATACTGCTCACAGAAAGACAGTAGGAAGCTTAGGATGCTATAATCCAGGAGACCAAGGAGGTAGCAAGGAGAAAGAAACTGTGGGTGGCGTTGTGATGAAATATCACATTTCCCCTACTAGTTCGGCTTCGGTTTTATGGCATGATGTATTGTTAATCAAATGTGTCCTTAGTGTATAAGAGCAGTGTAATTACGCTTTGAATGGAGTCAGTTCAGCCACCATGAGCTAGATGGAACAAGCAATTTAAATCATAGTAGGCTCACTTAAGCACAAGAGACTAGAGAGCTTTCATTTGGGGTTTATTTTCATATAGACAAATCAAGTTAGCTCTATCTAGCGGATGTTTGCAAAACTACAAGCCTGCCTGGAGCTATTTCTCCCTTCTATTCTGAAGCCAACTACCCCTGGCAAGTGAGGGAGGACTGTGAGGAGAAGGGTAGGGGAAGGAAAGGTTAAGAGGCAAGTCAGCTGCCCAATTTATGAAATTTCACTCATATTATAACAGCTCTGTATCTATAGTTAAGCGTCTTTAAGCTCTATGGAGAATTATCTTCATATACTCAAACATGAACACAGGCAAGTTACCTATTCCATTTCTTCTCTAGGTATTTTCTGGCCTTCTGTGATATAAATATTGAGCTGCCATGTGGATGTTTCTCTTCTGCCTCCATGACTAATGTTGAGTTCTTCATTGCTGGCAGTTTATCTCAGGTCCAACAAACAGCTTGTTGCTTGCACCGAGATAATTTGCATACACCAAGCAGTGATCAGAAAGAAAAAGAGCCACAACGGACTATTAAATAAAAATCTGGGGAAAGTGGTTTGGATAAAGTCTGGATATTTTTTAATGTAATGGGGCCATGCAATTATTTAAGAAATTATAGGGTGAATAAAAACTTAATTCATATGGAATTAAAGCAACAGAATGCCTGAATCAAAAGAATCTTTACTCAGCGTGTGGTTGGTCTGTGGAACTCCTTGCAACAGGATGTGGAGATGGCATCTGGCCTGGATGCCTTTAAAAGGGGATTGGACAAGTTTCTGGAGGAAAAATCCATTATGGGTTACAAGCCATGATGTGTAGGTGCAACCTCCTGATTTTAGAAATGGGCTATGTATCAGAATGCCAAATGCAAGGGAGGGCACCATGATGCAGGTCTCTTGTTATCTGGTGTGCTCCCTGGGGCATTTGGTGGGCCACTGTGAGATACAGGAAGCTGGACTAGATGGGCCTATGGCCTGATCCGGTGGGGCTGTTCTTATGTTCTTATGAAGACCAGTAGCATCCAAGCACCTCCATTTTGCATCAGTTGAAGCTTTGGTGGTGGTGGTGGTGGTGGTCTAAATGGATAGCCACATATAGAACACATAACAGTAATTCAAATGCAAAGTAATGAAGGCATGAATTACTGTGCTCAGGTCCGAATGAAGCAGAAACAGATTCAACTGGGGAATCAGCCAAAGTTGGATAAAAGCATCCCACACCATGGCTGCTACCTGAAGGAACAATATGAGATCCACAGATCCCAAGGTGCACACCTGATCCTTAAGGGGAGTACTGCCCAGTCACTGACAGGTTGAGACCCCATTGCTGCTTGGGCAGATTTTCTAACCATGATAATCTCTGCCTTGACCAGATTAATTTCAGCTTGTTAGTTATCATGCAGCCCTTTACTGACAACAGTGAAGCATTGTTTGAGAAGCTCCACACCTCTCCAACTGAGAATGGCATAGGTAGATAAAGTTGGGTATAATTTGCATATTGATGCAGCCCACTTCAAACCTCTGGAATACATCCCGCAGAGGTTTCATGTAGATGTTAAAAAGCATGAAAGACAAAATACAGTTCTGCAGTGTATCCACAAACAATGGCCATGGCAGTAAACAGGAGTCCCACAAAGCTACCTTCTGGAATTGACCTTCCAGGAAAAACAAGACCCAATGCAAAACTGTGCTTCATGGGCCCAGCTAGCCACTCCAGAAAAATACCACTGTTGATGGTATCAAAAGCTGCTGATAGATCAAACAGAACAAGCATGCATGCACTCTCCCTATCTGGTTCCAGGTCAACCACTTGAGTGAACAAGGCAGTCCCCAAACCAGGCCAGAACTCAGTCTAAAAAGTGTCCATGTAATCAGTTTCTGAATCTCTGGAGCTGGAACACCACTTAAGCAACACTGGTTTCCTCTACAACAGGGCTGCCCAAACCCCGGCGCTGGGGCCACATGCGGCCCTTGAGGCCTCTCAATGCGGCCCTCAGGGAGCCCCCAGTCTCCAATGAGCCTCTGAGATTTGTTGCAGTCTGCACTGGCCTGACACAACTGCTCTCAGCGTGAAGGCAACTGTTTGACCTCTTCGCATGAGCTGTGGGATGATGGCTTCCTCCACTGCTTGCTGTTTCATGTCTGTGATGCAGTAGTGGCAGCAAAGGAAAGACCAGCCTTGCTTTGTGCAAGGTCTTTTATCGGCCTTGAGCTATTGCAAGACCTTCATTCATTCATATAAGTCCATCTTTAATATATTCATTTATGGAAACTTATGTAAATTTATTCAAATTTTAAATGTAAATTAATTCTTTCTTTCCCCGACCCCTGAAGCAGTGGCAAAGAGATGATGTGGCCCTCCTGCCAAAAAACTTTGGACACCCCTACTCTACAAGAATGAGAGTAACATCAAAAACATAAAAGGCACAGAAACCAAATATTCCAACCTCCAGAGAAGTCAGCAGAAATTTTTTGGAAAGAGTAAATAAAACAAAACTGAACTGGGCACAAATTTCATTGTGTGAGTATACTGCTTCTGATCACACCCTGGAGCATCATTATCTGGATAGACTGCACACTATAAAGGCCGCAAAGGCGTGCATATTTGTCAAGGAGTTAATTTTGCCTCCAGTGATAAATATGTGCAGAAAGAACGGTTCGGGGACTTACTTCCAAAACACCTAAGAACAATTCCTTTCCTAACTACATGGTACAAAGGAGAGTCAGTGGAATGCACAGAGGCATAAAGTGGGAAATTATTGAATGCACAAAATATAGGAAGTGTTGGACGAGTTATGCAATGGTGCAGTGCGCTAGAGGTATCAAACGGCAGAGCTGAGTGGTGTATGAAAATGGCACTAGCAATTTCATCTTCTGCTGAATGGTTGCTATGTGAAAGGAAGCCCTGAAGCTGCTCTGCTTTGAACAGAAGCCAAGCATTTTCAACAGCTTTGGAGAAGCACCCACTCAAGATCAAATATTTTGGGAACCTCATAATCAAGGATCCATATAGTGTTGTAATACTCAATGTCAATTTTTTTAAAAAAGCTTATGTAGAATGCCAAAATGAGGAGCGAAAACCAACCATGTGCTCAGATCTGAAGAGGCTACACAGACTTCATCAGAAACCTGCCCCTAACCCAGTTATCCACACATAAGACATGAACATATGAAGCTGCTGAAATAGATCTTTGGTATCTCGGCATTTGTGCTGTCTACCTGGATTGGCAAAAACCTTTTGAGATCTTCAAAGAAATGGTTTCCAACCTTGCAGTAAGAGGTCTTTTTTTAACTGGAAATGCCAGGGATCTAAGTCGTGATGGGGGCAAATGTGGAAATGAGAGTATTGGGACAAGTTACATCACTTTGGAAAGACTCAGGGCCAATCCTATTCAACTTTCAAGTGTGAATATGTTGGCAACCTTCAGTCTTGAAAGACTATGGTATAGCGCTCTGAATGGTGGTTCTGGAACAGCGTCTAGTGTGGCTGAAAAGGCCAATTCGGGAGTGACAATCCCTTCCACACTGGGAGCAAGTGCAGTCTGTCCCTGGCTATGGGCCTTCCTTCTTTGCCTCTTAGCCTCAGACTGTTGGCCAAGTGTCTCTTCAAACTGGGAAAGGCCATGCTGCACAGCCTACCTCCAAGCGGGCCGCTCAGAGGCCAGGGTTTCCCACTTGTTGAGGTCCACTCCTAAGGCCTGCAGATGTCCTTGTATCGCAGCTGTAGTCTACCTGTAGGGTGCTTTCCTTGCACGAGTTCTCCATAGAGGAGATCCTTTGGGATCTGGCCATCATCCATTCTCACAACATGACCGAGCCAACGCAGGCGTCTCTGTTTCAGCAGTGCATACATGCTAGGGATTCCAGCTCGTTCCAGGACTGTGTTGTTTGAAACTTTGTCCTGCCAGGTGATGCCAAGGATGCGTCAGAGACAGCGCATGTGGAAAGCGTTCAGTTTCCTCTCCTGTTGTGAGCGAAGAGTCCATGATTCGCTGCAGTACAGAAATGTACTCAAGATGCAAGCTCTGTAGACCTGGATCTTGGTATGTTCCGTCAGCTTCTTGTTGGACCAGACTCTCTTTGTGAGTCTGGAAAACGTGGTAGCTGCTTTACCAATGTGTTTGTTTAGCTCGTAGTTAGCTGTTTAGCTCGTAAGTAAACGTAGGTTTGTTTAGCTCATAGGTAGCTGCTTTACCGATGCGTTTGTTTAGCTTAGTTTGTTTAGCTGTTGAGTGTGAATACAGTCATGCTAATGGGTCATGTGCTGCCTCCTGCAGTGTGGGGGGGGCAGTAATGGAGGCCTCCTGAAGCTAAGGGAACATTTGTTTCCTTATCTTGGGGCTGCACTGCAGCTGCATCAGTGCTAGAAAGTTGGATAGGATTGGGCCCTCACTCCATTACAAGCTGGGCTGTCAGAATTCTGGGGTGGCTCATAATGGAATCTGTCCCACTGCTAGTCAGCTTCTCCTACAAAAAGTCTTCTCCTTAGGAAAGAAGAAGATGCTGCCCTCCTGTATCTACTGAGCCCTGCTAGACTTGAGATGACAGAAGGAAGAACTTTTTTTCCTTGGTAAGGAAGGTAAGGATTCTGGGCAAAGGAGGTGAGACACACATTGTATGTTCATTTCCCCCCGGGTTTTTCAGAAATGGCATGGATGCAATGGCACTGGAAAGCTGCATAGGATTAGGCCCTAACAGACCAATCTAGTGCAAATTCCCCCATGCCAGTGCAGCAGCACCAGCATGGCTTACGCTGCATTTCGTGGGGGAATTTAGCAGGCAGAGAGCCTCCTTGAGGTAAGGGAACATTCATCCCCTCGCCATGGGGTAGGCTCTAGCCTGCGTAATGGGTGAACTCGGACCATGCCACCTAAATCGCTGGTGCAAGTTTGCATTGACTCATGTCAGTGGATCAGGCACAGGAAGTGGTATAGAATGTGGCATGGGCTGGTGTCACTAATCCCGCCCCTCCCACCCCTCCTGAACCCGATCTGCCTGCCCCACCCCTGTCCTCACTCATCCCCTCACCTCTGTGCTGCCCAGCAGGAACTTACTGCATCTGGCACGCACTGCTCTTTCTAACAGCATGCTTTCCCACCAGTGCGCCAAACTGCTACGCTGTCGCGAAGCGCTTCACATCACTTTTGTGATGGTAGGGTGTGTTCTGCTGGTGCAGAGCCTGGCTGAGACTGTGCCCTTGGTCTCTCTGTGAACCTACTGGTTGGGTCAGATAATACCAACCAACCAGCCCAGTGAATCACATGGAGAAGAGCAAGTGAGCATACATCTGTCTCATCACAGTGAGCTGTTTTACTGCTGCATCTTCACATAGAATGGAGTATCTGAACCATTCTTCACAGCACAATTTAAATACTACCTTAAAGTAGTATTTAAATTACCCAGTTAGGGGAGGTTTTGTGGTTGCAGAGTTGAGTACCATGCGGGGGAAGGAGTGCACATGCATACCTCATCTTGTGTTTGATCATTTGGGCAGCACTATCCTAACCAGCCCACTTTCTCAAAAGCAAATGTTCTTAATTTAACTTCTGCGGGGAATTGTACAGATAGGCAAGGAAGCACATTCTATGAAGCACAAGGTCCGCAACAGATGCAAAATGGGAGATAGTAATATTGACTTGGGACAGGAGATAATAGAAAAATCTCCAAAAACCCCGATCCTAAATCCCCTTTCTGTTGTATGAGGTTCTAAATACCAACCTACTTAAAGGACTATTGCAAGGTTTATTCAGATAATGTATATGAAGTGCGTTTTCATTTTGTTTTAAAATGCATTGTTTCTAAAAGCTTATATGCTGCCTTTATTGCTAAAGCAACTCAAGGCATTTAACAACAGATCAATACAAATAAAATGAAAAACACAATTTATAACAAAAGAAATAGCAGCAAGCAGCAAAATCATGCCTAAATTCTATATAAATGCAAACTATTATTGCCTGTATCATCAAATGCTGTCATATCGTTGATTTGTCTGGCAAGGCAAGGTGGGGCATCCTGATGTCCTTCAAAACAGCTTTTTCACTACCTTCGCTGGTAGCCAGACATCGGGGAGGAAAAGATGGGCCAATTAATTAATTTAACATTCCCGGCACCTTCTGTACCTAGAGGACTTCAGGGCACTTATCATTCAAGTATAAAACAACACCATCCAAACAATTTAAAGAGATTAATTTATTGTTCATGGTTATAACCGATTACGGGTTGCAATGTTTTTATAAAGTCACGACAGCAGTCAGATCAATAAATCAGACCTCATGCTTAATGAAAAACTCTTGGCCTGCCACCAAGAGCCAAGGAACGAGGTGATAAGGCGATTCTTTCCATGCAGGAAGTTTCAAAATCTGTGATATGATCAGGGGCAACACCAGGGGGCTGCAGGATGTGTGTCCCACACCAGGAGATAGTATGGGGAGGGGTGACACCCTGTCATACCTGCCCTGAAGCCGGGTGACGCAGCACATCTCAGCTGTGGCAATATGGCCATGGGAAAGTGTGGACTGTGGAGTTGGCCTGACAGGACCCATGTCTGGTGGAAGATAGCTGAGCAACAGCATGGGGCTGCCTGTCCAAGCCCAAGAGGTTTGAGTGCTGATTGGATCATGGGACTGTCAGAACAAGAAGTATCAGAAAGGGAAGATTGAAGGACTGGCTCTGCTCTGATTGGCTGGCTGGAACTGGCCAGAACAGCCCTTCAAAAGACAAAGCGGGAGGCATGCAGCCTGGATGGATGGCTAGGGGGAAGTCTTAGAAATGGAGACCCGAGGGTCAGCAAGCAGCCCCTCCCACAGCCAAAGCCTGGCACTGCTCTGAGCCTGAACATCAGAACCAACAACAGAGCAGGAGGACTGCAACAGGATGACAGGAGTGCAAAACTCAGTCAGTGGCTGGCCCTTTAAATTTCTCTGCTCTCTGAAAGGAACCGCAAAATCTCCGAGGAGTATTCAAGGCTTGGGAGTTTATATGACCTCCTCTGACCCTTGAAAGAACAAGTTCTTCATTGGAGTTACAATCTTTTTCTGACTCCTACTTGGAAGAGGGAATGGTCCAGTTTGGGCACCACTGACCAGGGGCCTTATCATGCCCCCCCCCATCTCCTCCTGTCCAAACACTACAGAAACTTATTGTATTAGGTAAGGAGACAAACTGGAAGCCAGTGCATGTGATATAATATTGGTGTGATGTCATAAGAACATAAGAACATAAGAACAGCCCCACTGGGTCAGGCCATAGGCCCATCTAGTCCAGCTTCCTGTATCTCACAGCGGCCCACCAAATGCCCCAGGGAGCACACCAGATAACAAGAGACCTCATCCTGGTGCCCTCCCTTGCATCTGGCATTCTGACATAGCCCATTTCTAAAATCAGGAGGTTGCGCATGCACATCATGGCTTGTACCCCATAATGGATTTTTCCTCCAGAAACTTGTCCAATCCCCTTTTAAAGGCGTCTAGGCTAGACGCCAGCACCACATCCTGTGGCAAGGAGTTCCACAGACCGACCACACGCTGAGTAAAGAAATATTTTCTTTTGTCTGTCCTAACCCGCCCAACACTCAATTTTAGTGGATGTCCCCTGGTTCTGGTATTATGTGAGAGTGTAAAGAGCATCTACCTATCCACTCTGTCCATCCCCTGCATAATTTTGTATGTCTCAATCATGTCCCCCCTCAGGCATCTCTTTTCTAGGCTGAAGAGGCCCAAACGCTGTAGCCTTTCCTCATAAGGAAGGTGCCCCAGCCCCGTAATCATCTTAGTCGCTGTCTTTTGCACCTTTTCCATTTCCACTATGTCTTTTGTTGTTTACTATGTAAACAACTAGGCTTTTGTCAGCCAGCTACCTCCTTCAAGGTTGAAATCCAAGGTTTCTGGAGGTTTTGTTTGTTTGTCTCTCTCTCTCTCTCTCGCTCTCTCTCTTTTTCAGGAAATGTGTCTGACTAAGGGCATAATCCTAACCCCTTATGTCAGTGCTTTCCAGCACTGGCATAGCAGTGCCAATGGGACATATGCTACATCCTGTAGTTGGGTGTCACTCATGGAGGCCTCCTCAAAATAAGGGAATGTTTGTTCCCATACCTCAGAGCTGCATTGCCCTTATGTCAGAGCTGGAAAGCACTGACATAATGGGTTAGGATTGCGCCCCAAAAGAGATATTCATTGTTACACATCCATTTTTTCTAGCAAGCATGAGACCAAAAATTCAAAGTGGTCTTCATTGGTGTAACAGTTATCATAAACTTCACAAGGATCTGGATATTTATCATGCTGTCTGATTCGCTTTGCCTCCTGAGAGACATCCACAACAGCTTGACAAACCTGTCTGGGTTTGATACAGTGCATATCACAAACTCACAGATGACATGAAGCAGAACAAAACAGTGGTAAACACTCAGGTGGTTAGTAATAGTCTTCTGTGCTTGAGGAGATGCCAGTCATTTTCAGGACAAGAAGTACTCAGAAGACGCCATAAAATGGATGGTCAAGGAAGGAGTGGCAATGTTTGAGTACAGCTGAATAAATAGCACTGTGCAAGTGTTTGCAGAAGCTGATTATGTCTAAATATGCTCATGTTTGTCAGATGGTTATTACAACTGACATGCTAACTTGGGCAACTTCTGTGGCAACCATAAATGTTACAGTTCATTTGTTCTACTCCAGTACCTTGTCCATAGAGGGTGAGCTTAGCTGATGCCCAATCAGTCTGCCACAGCACATAAAAAGGAGGATTGTCTGAATATATCATCCCCCTTGCACAGTCCCACCCGTCCTGTACCGTCCTATTCATCACCGCATAATTACATGGGGTGCAGAACATCCAAACTTCCACACCACATGCTTTAAATACATAGGTCTGTTGTATCTGCTAGCGTAAGCTACAGAAGGACACAGAACAAGTATGGATGTTAACTGACAGCCCAATCCTATAGAGGTGGGCTGCCACCAGAGCTAGCATACTGATGGTGGAACATGCTTTCTGGTGGTGCAAAAGGCTCTCTGGAAGCATGTGGAGCTGCACATTTCTGAACTGCCACTGAAAAGGCCAGAGAAGCCCAGCAGATAGCACCCACAGATGATGGTGAATCAGCAATTGTGGCAGTGGAATGGTGGAACAGGGGAAGGGCAAGAGGTGTGTTGGGAATTAGAAAGGGGTGTTACACAGCTCAGGAGACTCAGGCTGGATGCTACTCCCTTTCTTGCCTCCTGACACGGCCCTTATCTCCTTGGACTTGCACCAGCTGATGCAGATCCAAGAAGATCCATTGGCTGGCAGGATATTTTCCCTTACCTCTCTCAAGCCTCCTGATCAACCCCTCTGCCACAACATCCAGAGCAGCCCATTTTGGCATAGCTGCATGCTATAGAACAGGAGTGCCCAAACCCCGGCCCTGGGGCCACTTGTGGCCCTCGAGGCCTTTCAGTGTGGCCCTCAGGGAGCCCCCAGTCTCCAATGAGCCTCTGGCCCTCTGGAGCTTTGTTGGAGCCCACACTGGCCCGATGCAACTGTTCTCAGCATGAGGGTGACTGTTTGACCTCTCACATTAGCTGTGGGATGAGGGCTCCCTCCACTGCTTGCTGTTTCACGTCTGTGATGTAGTAGTGGCAGCAAAGGAAAGGCCAGCCTTGCTTTGTGAAAGGCCTTTTATAGGCCTTGAGCTATTGCAAGACCTTCATTCATTCATATTTCATCTTTAATATATTCATTTATGTAAACTTATGTAAATTTATTCAAATGTTAAATGTAAATTAATTCTTCCCCCCCTCCCAGCCCCCAGCACATTGTCAGAGAGGAGATGTGGCCCTCCTGCCAAAAACTTTGGACACCCCTGCTATAGAAGATGGCTGCATGCTATCCTTAGGGAGGGACAGGGTTGGGCTTTCAGTCCATGTGCCCATCCGAATCTGCTGGACTCTGCTACAAACTCGTTCCTAGGTCCCAGAAAAATTGAATCAAACATTGAATCAAACACTGGCCACCTTCAAAGTCTTCTGGATTTGGTCCCACCTTGTGATAAAGAATGACCCTCCAATACAACAATGAATTGGTGACTGTCCTCCAATACATTTGCAGAGACCGATTGTGCCATGACTTAATTATTCATGAAAGATTTTATTCTCTAAAAATCAGCTGACAATTTCAGGAGCAATATTGCCCCTCATCAGCTGATAATTACCTTGGAACAAGAGGTTTCCAAGTCATTGCCTTGATGATTCAGCTCTTGAAATTCTGAATTGCTTATTTCATCCTTCCTTTACTCCACCACCCCCTCTCCCCATAGCACTTGGAACATATTGTAATTCATCAGATCCTCAGAGTAATGATTCAGTACTAACTGGAATTACTTCTTGAAGGTCCTGAAGGCCAAGAACAAAATGAAATCCCAGTGCAATGGCTGTAGAAGGGGTGGAAATTGGGCCGGCTTGTACTTTTAAAACTTCATCCAGAATGCTCAGGTAAAGACTTGAGTTAATTTTATTGGGGCCTGATGAGTTCCTTAGGCTACTCTTTATGAGCTTAATCCAACCAAAATTGTGCCTGCTAGAAATCAAGTTCCATTGATTTCAGTACTGTATGCAAGAGTAAAAGACATTTCCTAGAAATGTCTTTCAATGCAGGCCTAAATGCAAGAGGAGGGGGGGGGTGTTTCTTCAAATCAAATATGGTTCCTTATATATGGAATAAATTTATATCATACCTTTCTTTCTTTCATGATAATATTCAAGGTGGCATGCATAAGCTTCCTGGGCAGCCTCCTAGCCAGCCACTGACTAGACTTGCTTAGCTTCAGCAAGATTACTGCATCATCATCATGTTTCAGGCTATGCTCTGAATTTTACTTTTGTTACTCCTACTGCACATGAGGTGCAGTGGTGAGAACTGTGTTCTTCAGCCAAACTTTGCAGGGGATCTCTCCATGAGTGCACCTTTCTGCTACAAACCTTTGTGGATGCTATTATTCCCATATTCAGTGAACTCCTGCTCTGTCAAGTTTTGAGTCATGGAAATTACTGTGTTCTGCATTCTCCATTTGTTCTATACTGCAGACCAGTGTAGAAAATGTAGAGACAATCCGAGATGTGGCTAGCCAATCCTGCTCTTCCAGGGTTCAGTGAATGCAGGAATGATAACATCTCCAAAAGACTCGTTGCTGCTTTCTTGTAGCATAAGGCCCTTACAAGGGAAAAACATGGATTTCCTAATACATCCATGCAACATTAATTATAACAGAGCATATGTGAAGCAAAGAGGTGAAGAAGGAAGGCCCATAGCAAGGGAGACAGACCAGGAACAGACTGCACTTGCTCCCAGTGTGGAAGGGATTGTCACTCCCGAATCGACCTTTTCAGCCACACTAGACGCTGTGCCAGAACCACCATCCAGAGCGCAATACCATAGTCTTCCGAGACGGAAGGTTGCCAACTGACCATATGTGAAGTTAGAAGAAACACATGTGAATGCTAGAGCAGAGGCTGAGTGGCCACTTGTCACGATATTGTAGCAGTTTCCTGCACTAGATCACTTTGAAGCCCCCATTTCAGTGCTAACTTTCAGTTATCTTATGATTAATTGTTTTGAAGAAACTGTAGATCCCAGAGATTGGATTTTGAAAGGATGAAAGATGGAAGGTTGTAAGAATGTTCAACAAATGTTTAAAAGTTATGCAAAACGTGCATTTTGGAGGCATTTGTAAATCTGAGCCTCTGTCGTATTTTAATTTTTGTGTGTTGGTGTCCTACTTCCTTTGTTTCTTAATAGAATCTTTCATTTCTGATTTTCAACTTCTTTGGACCAAATGAACAAGACAGTTTATCATACACTTAATGTAATTTCAAATTGTTGATTTAAAAATGGTTTCATCTCCTAATTACTGCTTCTCTGCTTTATTTTCTACATTTTGTTTTATCATTTCCCCAAAGAATGGAGTTTAATTGGATCAATGTTTATCCTCTCCTTAACTGTAAAAACTTCCATTCTCTTTCTACTTCTTACCCACCATAATTGATTTTTCCTATATTATTGGCTGGCATCTGCAATGTATCCTTTAAAAAAAAAACTCAACTCACTCTTTTGGTTTAATTTTATCTTTTGCAGACACAATAAACAAACCTTAATGTTCAAATTAAATAGGTGCCAGGTTGTTTCACAAACTACTTTTTCTTTTGATTTGCAGTGTATTCTAATACTTAAATGGTTGCCCCTACACACTCCTTTGGAATTAAACCATTTATTCCCTTTATTGTATAAAGACGTTAACCACTCTATCACCAGTACTTCTACTATGGATCCTAAAGACCCAGTCCACCAAACAGCAAAAAAAACCTTGTAGCTCCTTAAAGTTTACTTCAACATAAGCTTCCATGGACTACAGCTCATTTTGTCAGATGCAGGCAGTGTTAACCTTTCCACAAATGTGTATACTGGAATAAATGGGTTCATCCTTAAGATGCTATAAGATTCCTCTGTTGTTTTTTCATATGAAAAATACAGATCTGTAACATTTCCCCAAACGCAGTCACATACCATGGTAGTATCAAGTCTAATTTATTAAAAATAAATACACATTGAAATGAATGAGGATTCACATGAAGTGGGCTTGCGACTCACAGTTTGAGAAACACTGATCTATAGAGCAAACAAATAACTCTGAACCACTGCTTGCCATCTTCAGGGAACAGTTTGGCTGAAGGCACCCACTCTCCTCTCCTCCACACATCCTCTTCTGCCCCACCCCTTCTTCTTTTTCCAGTCTAGGAAGCAGGAGGAACAGATGTTGATGCACCATCATGTAAGGAGGCAGCATGTTGCATCATGCCCCAGAAGGTCGTAGGCTGGCCCTGTTCATTACTCACCTTAACTTCAGTTAGTAGACTATAGGAGCGTGTTGATAGAGTAGTTCTAACACTGAATTGTTCCCTAACACTGCTATCCTGAGATAAACAAGGCAGGTGAAACGATAAGACAGGCCCAGCCGTGCTAATGAGAAATCATTAAGAACTTTATCTGCTTGGACAATATGCACATTATATAGCATTTCTTTTTTTTCGCCTGTGAACCTGTGAACTTTCCAGTTGCTGCACTCAGCAAAATGACAACAGTTTTCTTTTAAAAGTAATATGCGTGCCTAGCATAAAGAGAAGAATTTGTTCTGCCTCTGTGTGTATCTATTTGAAGAGATTAATCACTCTTTGATTTTCAGATTAAAATTGTAAAAGGTTGCATTTGTTTTGGCATGATTCTGTTCTCCTCCTAACCTCTTTTCCCCCCTCTTTTTTATTTGCTTGGCACAAATCTCATTGAATTAATCATTTGGATACAGCATAGGGGGAAAAAGGCGGGGGGAGAAGTAATGAATAGGAAAAATGCAGACTCAAGTTTTTCAAATTTTGTATAAATATAAAAGCATGAAATGCACCCCCCTCTGCCAGTAAGCTGCAAGGTCCAATACTGCACTGTCTCTATTGGCCAAAAATGATTCTGAGTCAACAGATGGACTCACAAGGATTCCGAACCCACCAGGCATGCCTCTTAAAAGATAAAGATTTCATTAATCCTCCATTTCACAGTGCCAGAACAATACTAATTGGATTATACAGTATCTTGTAAATTTCCATTCTGTAATGGGAGAAAAAAAACACCCAGATTTTATTACAGTTCCTGTTTCCTTCTATACAGAATTAAAGCTAATTCAGGCTTCCTTTGGGCTACTTTAGGCCACTGATCTGAGCCTATCCATTAATAATGTGAGTCAAGAGCTTATTATTGATGGGTGCATTTCATCAGCTTGCTTTTGAACTGGGCTCAACCAAGTGCAATGCTATTCTTTTTTAATCCATTTCTGCCCAGCCCACAGGTGTACACATTTTATCCCTGTTGCATATATGCAACATTAGGCAGAAATGACTTAAGGTCAGAAAATAGGTTGTGTTCCTATTGTGTTGTGTTCCTATAGGTTGTGTTCCCAGATGAGGCCCCAAAATTTGAAGCCTACAACTATCTGAACACATCATCATCATTTATTTACTTAACACGTATAGTGTTAAGACCCCCCCCCCCCCGCTGTTCAGTGCAAATTCTCCAAGGCCAGCAAACATCATCATCTACATCAGGAGTGTCCAAAGTTTTTGGCAGAAGGGCCACATCATCTCTCTGACTCTATGTCGGGAGGCAGGGAAGAAAAAGAATTAATTTACATTTTAAATTTGAATAAATTTACATGTGTTTACAAAAATGAATATATTAAAAAATGAACTTATATGAATGAATAAAAGTCTTGCAATAAAAGGCCTTGCACAAAGGCCTTGCACAAAGCAAGGCTGGCCTTTCCTTTGCTGCCGCTACTGCATCACAGACATGAAACAGCAAGCAGTAGGAGGAGCCCTCATCCCACAGCTCACGCGAGTGGTCAAACAGTCGCCCTCACTCTGAGAGCAGTTACGGCGGGCCAGTGTGGGCTCTAACGAATCTCTGGAGGGCCAGAGGCACATTGGAGACTAGAGGCTCCCTGAGGGCCGCATTGAGAGACCTTGAGGGCCACAAGCGGCCCTAGGGCCGGGGTTTGGGCACCCCCAATCTACATCATAGACAAAACCCTCTCAATAAAACTAGAGAAATAGGAACCTGAGAACATCAACTGAAACCAACAATTAAGAGCCCAATTAAGGACCTTGGGTGCTATCCTGAAATACCTGGAAAAGCTCTTGAACACCATTGGGAAGAGCACAAGCACCATCAGTCAATTACAAAAGGCTGTCTTACTTGGAACACGCGCACATACTACGATGATATATGTAATGCAACAACATAAAAACAAAAAATAGCTGCCTATCCTAGGTCCTTGGGAAGGACTCAATAGATGAATATGTACAAAATCCAGACAAAAAGCAGTATGTGTGAAAATAGATGATGAGGATGAGGATGATGATGATAGACAAAATCTTCTTAATAAAGCTAGAGAAACAGGAGCAAGGAAACATCAGCTAAAGTCAACAATTAAGAGCCCGATCCTTCCCCATCCTGCTGTTGCAGCCACACCAGAAAGGAGTGTGCTGTATTCATCGGGGAGGGGGGTGGATCGGGAGGCTTTGGAGACAAAAGGTTCTTATTTCAATTTTTTTTTCTCAATTTTTTGAAATTATTTCAAATTCAAATAAACCCCCAGAATGCATCACCTCAGATTTGCACCAGCTCTGTAGCTGGCACAAGTCTGAGAAGACAAATGGGACAAGGGGCCTGTGAAAAGAGTTGTTTTGTGAAGAGTTCAGCACTTCCACAGCAGCAGCCCTCACAGCAGCTCCTTCATTTTTCTTTCCTGTTTGGAGAATAGTTCCATTTCTGGCTGCCTCAGAACAGAGAAAAATAGTTCTGTTCCCCCCCCCCTCCCCAGCTTGGGCAAGTTTTTCACAACCCACCAAAATTGGATCACAACCCACTGGTGGGTCACAGTTTGGGAACTGTTGCCTTGTAGCAACACTTATGTCCCCAGAGGATTGTATTCAGCCATTGTGGTTTCCTAAGGCTGCTTCTTGCCAAACAACTGCAGAACTCCCACTCTAGATGTTGCCATCATACACACAAAATAGCCCAGGTCCATCAAGTTCCATAGAATTCAATACTGTGTTGAACACAAAGACTTCACATTGATCTGGGACTAGTTCACATGTGCCATGCACTTCATTGTAATCTGAACAAATGGAAGGAGGATCATGACTTCACTTTGCACCTTCAACCTCCACATGTCCATGGGCTCTTTGTGCAGGGAGCATATGTGCATACAACTGTTTACGTGTATGTCCTGAGAGCACTCAGCCTCTGAATTGGTGGAAGTCTGACTTGGGGACATGTCTATGCTCTCCACAACATTGCCAAGTAATATGGGTTCCAACCATGTGAAACCTTGTCAAAAAGCCTGGCATGTCTCTGATAGCCCAATCTGATGGGCACATTCTGCCACCAGACCTTGTGTTCCAGCAGTACAGTACACTTTGTGGCTGTGCAAATGGTGACACAGCCTTTTGTGCAGCCAGACAGCCACCACACCACAAGTCTTTCCATAAACTGTGTTTTCAGTAAGTCTGCTCAGGGGGTAGGTGGGAGGCAGGGGTGGACAGAATGGGATGGGGAGGAGACTAGGGCAGGGAGGAGGGTGCCAGGATGAATATTAGTGGCAGCAGCGCTGCTGATATCCTATCAAGACCTTGATTTGCCTTCCCAGGTCCACTTGGATTTGTGCCAATTAAACTTGTGCCAGCCTTAAACCTAGACTTGTGCCAACCATTCAGGAAGTGGAGGTTTACCCCCAGACAAGGGAACAAATGTTCGCATATCCAAAGGAAACTTCCAGGATCACCATCCCACAGGATGTAGCATATACTGCAGTGGCATTGGTGCATGGGTTTGAGGCTGCAAATGTATGACTGGACTCCATTCTTCAATGAAGTTTTGTTTCAGATGATGCAGTTAAAAGTCCTACCTGTGTTGATTAATCTGATTCACACATGTAAGTCACCACTTGGTTATGCATATATTGTGCATATATTAACTGGTCATGTGTGTATAAACTAGCTCAGCAATTTTCAGCCCCTTTCATCTCACAGCACACTGATAAGGTGCTAAAATGATCAATGCACACCATCAGTTTTTTACCATTGACAAGGCACACCATGCTGCTGGCATGAGGCTCAAATCCCCCAAATGCCCTACTAATATATGACCCTCCCTAAACTCCTGTGGCACACCTGTGAACCATTTGTGGCACACCAGTGTGCCACGGCACAGTGGTTGAAAATCTCTGAACTAGCTAGTACTTAGTGTTAAGATTTAAGGGGGGCTTGTATAAAGTTATAAGAGGATTGGTGTAGGTTCCCAGTCTTGTCCCAATATGAGCAGGTTGCAAGAACAACACTTCAACTACAGCAGAGTACTTTCAGCAGTTGTATTGGTCAAGGGATATCACATATAGAGTAGTCATTTAACAGTCCAAGAGTCAGCACAGAGAGCAGTCAGTTCCAGAATAACAAATCCAAATCAGTTCCAATAATACACAGTCAAAGGTTCAGTCCATAAGTCAGTAATATCACATACATACAGTATCCAGCCTCTTCAGTCACTGGCAGCAGTCTCACAGTTACTCCATTAACTCCCCTACTGCTGCACTTGAGGCTCCACCTGACTATCTTCATATAGTCAGCTCAGCCAATCAGTATTTGGCTTGGTCACACCCAGGGTGTGCCTGTCCCAGGTGCTTGCTGATTCTGCTGAATCATTGCTCTGCACCTGCTCCCTGAACCAACATGTAAGTTGTGGTTCTGCATCACTCAGAACTCAAGCTGACACTTAGTGTTTCCAAGGAAGACATACAATACTTTGTTCTCATTGTGGAGTAAATTGGGGTGTGTGGTGGGAGGGGGGGTAGATTTAACCATGGTCTTCTATCCATCAGCTTCTAACTGATGCTATTTGTTTTCTGGAGTGGATTTGTATCTCAATGGGATTTTCCTATTAAAAAGTGGTATTGAGATGTACCATGAAACAAAAGTTTGGATACAATTTTATCCCAAGAAGATTTATGTACAGAAAGTAGAAGCATACCCAAAAAATGTCAGCTTGTACCTTTTAAAAAATTATTTATATCTAGACATTTAGATCTTACCTTACAGCCTCCACAAGGGACTTCTTGGTAGCACATAACAATCACTAATCATTAAAACTAGCAATCAAACATAAATAACTATTCAGCATAGCTGAAAGGAACAAAATAACAGAAATACCAATAAAGCAGACTGCAAAGAGCAGGTTGCATGTTTGAATATTCCCTCACTCAAAAGGAAAAGCTTCCCCTTTCATAAAGAAATATAGCATGTGAGAAATAATTCTGGGTTGAACTCTTCTCCTTGACATGCTAGCTTTCTGTATGAATGAATATTTCTGGATGGGAGGATGGAAGCATATAAGTAGTATGCTCCAGAAAAAAAGATTGTGTGCTGTATTTTGTGGCCTTTTGTGTATTGGGGCCACCATCCTGACTGCTCTGTATTTTAGGGGAAAAGGTGGGATATACCTCCTTTTATTAGTGGTTCTCAATTTTTTTAGCATCAGGACCCACTTTTTAGGATGACAAACTGTCAGAAACTGCTGGAAGTGATGTCATTGACTTGGAAGTGATGTCATTGACTTGGAAGTGATGGCCATAACATCATCAAACAGGAACATTTTTAACACCCCCCATTTAACAAAATCAAATCAAATCAAATCAAATTAATTAAGTAAATTAAAAATTTACAATGTATATGTAAATTAAACCCTCCCAAAGCTCCCTAGCAGTTGCTGATCTATTAAAAAAAAATCCCCAAAATTCCACAGGCTGCAATCCTATCCATACTTATGAGTGGGGACCCACCTGAAATTGGCTCACGACTTACCTAGTGGGTTCCGACCTGCAGTTTGAGAAACATTGCTTTGGATCAATCACTCTTGTCCTTTGCTTCTGGCAGTAAATATCTTGGGATGGCCCCTTTCTTTTGTGGTGTCCTCTTCTTAGATACCACCATTTTGGATCACGCAAGATCTTGTGCTGTTCCCACGAGATCTTGCCAATCCAAGATGGCAGTGCCCAAGAAGAGGATGCTAAGGACATCCTATGGCTCCCCTGTGAGTAGCCATATGGCTCGCCATTTGTAGCCATACCTCACAGTTTGGGAACTGCCTTAGCTGGATGTAGACACCTGAGGTTTTCGCCTCTATTTTTGCCCCCCAAAAGAGCATGCCACAATGACTTAGTTTGTTTTTCCAGCATGTCTCCATTTGCTTTTTAAGGGAATCCAAGGCAAGGAAGTCAATTATGCTCATGTCTTTGTTGAGCTCCACTAATAATAATAATAATAATAATAAAACTTTATTTTTATCCCGCCCTTCTCCCAAAAAGGGACCCAGGGCGGCTAACATATAAAACAGATTAAAACATAATTTCACAAACAGATAAAAACATATTAAAAAACACATTAGCAGAACCCATAAAAACAGTAGTCAGAAGAGTCAGAATAAAAGAGCATAAAACAGCAGTTCTTAGAGGAATCGGGCCTGTAAAAAAGCAACTAAAAGATATATAAAAGATGTTTAAAAGGCCATAACGTCAGAAGGCTTGGTTAAACAACAAGGTCTTCAGGCCTCGCCGAAAAGTCTCAAGAGAGGGAGCCATTCTCAAGTCAAGGGGAAGGGAGTTCCACAACGTTGGTGCCACTACTGAGAAGGCCCTATTTCTTGCCGCCGCCCCACGTACCTCCTTAGGCAGCGGCACTTGTAAAAAGGCCTTCTCTGATGACCTGAGAGGACGAGCCGGATTGTACGGGAGTAGGCGATCTCTAAGATAACCTGGCCCAGAGCAGTATAGGGCTTTAAAGGTCAAAACCAGCACCTTGAATTGGGCCCGGAAACGAATGGGCAGACAATGTAGCCCCCGGAGAAGCGGGCTGACAGAGTCAAACCGCCTAGCTCCAGTGACCACACGGGCCGCCGCATTCTGCACTAATTGCAGTTTCCAAACCGTCTTCAGGGGCAGCCCCACATAAAGCACGTTACAATAATCTAACCTCGATGTCACCGTAGCATGGATCACCATGGCCAGGTCTGCATGATCCAAGTACGGACGCAGCTGGCGCACCAGCCGAAGCTGAGCAAAGGCCCCCCTAGCCACAGCCGCCACCTGGGAATCCAGGAATCCACTAGTGTGTCATGTAGAAAGCGAGGATTATAGTCATGCCGAACAGATGAGACAATATCGACAACGTATTTCAAATAATCCTGAAAAGCCGGAGACATGATATCAGTACAGCTTTCATTGCAACTGACTGGCTTGACAGCAGATGACCAACAAACAGAAGGAAGAATCAAGTATTTTCTGGTACTGTCAGAGGAAGCAAAAAGATAGAGCTCAAGTTAAACAAATAGGTCTCCCTGGACTGTAAATTTAAATCATTGGCTACAACTGGACGTCAGAATGGGAGATCTGATCGATGAAGATTGGCCAGCAGCAAAGACAGAGAGACACACAAGCACAGATGCTGTAAATCACAAAATACTAGTTGACAGGGGAGGAGGGAAGGAGAATATACTTACAGAATAATATCCGTGGACTTTGAGACAATTACTGAATATAAGAGGTTAGTGAGTGCTACTATTAAAACTGTTCCAAGGATACAATTTAAATTGTCAAAAGCTTTGACAGAAACCTTTACGTTTACAGAGAAACTTGTACTCTCTGTCTCTCCTTCCCAAAAGCGGATTTGCCTTCTGGAAAGAAGGAAGGAAGAAAAAAAAAAAAGTCCATTGTGGGAGACAAAAATAGTCAAAAGCTCAAGCAGGCAAAAGCTCAAGACTCTGAATGCCTTAGCTGTGGACTGATGTCAAGATAAGATTGTCAGAAGCAGCTCAAGGGAAGCTCAGAGGGAGAAATGTGATATTGCCATTGCGGCCAAGAATGAACTTCAGAACTGCAGAGAAGGTACATCAGAAACCTGGGACCAGTGAAACAATTTTAGTGGAATTTAGTGAAACAAGAAACAATCTTTGAAGAAATTAGAAAGGAAATACTGTGAACACAAGTGACAAATTTCCACAATGGAACATAAACCTGCGCTGTGCCACACTTGCATAGCTATAATCAAATGGAACGGAGTAGGCCTGTGTTGCAGCATGTGACAGAAATCCACCCTTGGAAATTTATCACATTCCCAGTGGGTCACCATGCATGGCTGGTGGGTTATGCTTGACGTCACAGGTGTGTTTGTCTGCCTTACAGTAAGAGAAGAAAGAAAAAAAAAATTCAGGCATGTGCATGGTCCTTATTTATTCAGCACTATTCACGTGCATGGGAGTTTGCAGAATAGCGTAAGCAAACTGACAGGTTCTTGCCCAGATATTTGAGCTGATTACGACAATACTTTCTCCAGCTCTCACATGGGGTGGGAGTAGGCAGAACTGAGAGGCAACAGCGGCAGGGAGGAAGGCGAATCAGGTCTGGGAAGGGGGTGGGTTCAGGGAAAGTGGCACCCACCCCCTTCCTGAGCCTGATCCACACCTTTATGGGTTCATGTGAACTTGTACCAGTGATATCGCAGGTTCAACTAGACCCACGTAGACCCATGGACTTACTCTGGGAGAAGGGAACAAAAGAGACCTCTGGAGGTCAAAACTCCCCAGTGGGATGCAGTAGATGCCACATTGGTGCTGCTGCGCTGCCACATGGGAACTTGGTAGGATTGAGCTGTTTGTTGCCGTATGAACAGCAGAATCAGCAGACCACCATCTGGCCAGTCAAAACACCATTGACTTTGTCAAATCATATGTTTCAATAGGACCAGAAGTCTTAGCATGTCTAACCAACCTTCCCAGAACTAAAATCCTTCACAAATCAGTCTCCCTTCCATTGCTGGAATATAGTGGGGCACATTCAGAGCAGAAGAGCTAATACAGCACAGGTGTACTGTGGCAAGATTTGCAGGAAGCAGATTCTCCTCACTGACTCAAGCATCTAAGCAAATTAATTTGCTACAGAAGAACACCTCCTCTCGAGAGTCACAAACAAAGCCAGCCTGCGGTGAAATGCTTGCCAAATACTCCAATAGAGCAATCAAGCAAACTCTGAGCAAGCAATAGCTATTTGTTGAGTAAACCCAAAGAGAATTTTACCAATTCTCCTCATTGTGCTTTGGTACCTATTAAAAAAAATGTCCTATTGACAGAAATGCAAAACTATTTTTAGTCTAATGTAACCCAAGCAGGTACAAGGCAACTGTGTGTAATGCCTTTAAAGCACACATAAGGGGAGTTTGTATAAAGCAAACCACAGAACAGAAGAAGAGGAGAACAAGGGAAGAGAAATTATTAATTACACGAATTGAATATTTAGAAGCAGAGCGTTAGAAAATGAGGGAGCAAGTAATTTTTGATATATTAGTGGCACTTAAATAGCAATTAGAATTAAAAAGAACCACACTGTCAGAAAATTCTTACAACTTTGTGCATTGTAATTCCTTTGAGGATAGTAATAAACTGAGGAAAATTTATTCCTGGATGAAAACAGCAGAACATAAAATGAAGCCGATAGCAGCACGCAAATGTGGAAAGAGGAAGATGGTTCTTACATCTGAGATTAAGTACCACTCTGTGACCTAATATAAAACATGATACGCTCATGATCCCCAGTAGAGAAAATGCAAACTTTTCTTGCCAGTATAAGAGTTCCTCACAGAATGCAGGGGGTTATAGACCCTGTAAGCAAAGTGGAACCGAAACCGATTTAGGTATATTCAGTCTTAAGAATACGAAGGCTGTTACAAAAAATCCAGGGAAGAGTGATAAAAACATTACAACAGGTTAGAAATGAGTGTTTGTTTGTAGAAAAGATGCCAGAATTGTGACAAGACCAAAAAGTCGCACTAATTTCTGGAGCCAGAGAAAGATCCAGACATGCCAGAGTCCTGCAGCCTTATCTCCCTGTAAAATTAGGCTTTTAAGATTTTAAATTATTAGCTAAATCCATGAGTGTATTCAAGACTATCAAACGGAATTCATATCTACATGTAAATTATCTACAAATGTTATCAGATTAGCTCTAATCTAGGAATGGAGATGCTCTAATGTACAGGGACTCAGTGTTTTCTTGGAAGTCAAAAAAGCTTTTGACAGGATTGAGCCGAAATATTTTAAAACCCATCTTGAACAAGACTTAAGGGACATTTTGACATCTGTATAAGTATCATGTAAATGAAACTCACTGCAAATCTTAGAGTTAATGAAAGTATGACAGAAATGGGCTATGTCAGAATGCCAGATGCAAGGGAGGGCATCAGGATGCAGGTCTCTTGTTATCTGGTGTGCTCCCTTGGGCATTTGGTGGGCCGCTGAGAGATACAGGAAGCTGGACTAGATGGGCCTATGGCCTGATCCAGTGGAGCTATTCTTATGTTCTTATTTTGTGCCCATTTTATCATACATTGTTTTACTATTTCTTCTTGCATCTCAAAATCCAATAAAAACATATACATTTTTTAAAATATATTTTTCTTTTGTTTCTAACAATAGTCTATCAAATGGTGTCTGTTCCATATAGAAATCTTCTTATTTGTCTCCCCCAAATCTTGAATCTAATTATAGGTGCATCCACCAGCCCATCTCCACACCTTGCCTTGACAATTTTTCTTTTTTCTCTTCTTCCTCACACTCCATGGAACATGTCCCAGAATTCTAGCTTTATTATCATCCACTATCCATTTCTTTTCCTGTGGAACCTTTGGTCATTTATCTTTGTAAAATGTTCTGATGGATTTCACATGAATTTATCTTGGTAATTCAGGTTTTCTCAGATAAAAAGTGCTCACTCTTCTCACTGAATCCAATTCTTTAGGCATCTTCTCCATCTGTGTATCAATTCATTCTGATATTAATCTGACAATCTGTCGCGACATATCTTCTCCTTTCTCTTCTGGTATATTTTGTATCCTCACCACTCGAACTGCACTATCCATCTGAGTTTCTATTAACATCGTTTCTGCGTCATGCTGATTTTCTTCTATCTCTGATATTTTAGTTTGGTCTTTTCTTATCTTTTTTCCCAATCTCTCAATCTCTTGTTTGTCTTCTTCTGATGTAATTTTCACATCTATCAGCTGTACACTAATTTCATCTAATCATTTAGTTAAAGCATCCACGCTGTGTTGGGTCTGTGCAGATTGATTTATTTGTTGCTGTACCATTGCCAACAGTTTTTCCATGTTGTCTTGCATAGTCTGTTTCCAGTCTTTCCCTTCTGCTTCCTTTTGTACTCATTTTTCAAATCCAATCTCCAATGCTGGCAAACTTCGGACTTTCTTACCTGCCATCTTTGTTCTTCCTTCCTTTGAAACTCAAATATCTTTTGTTTGCAATGCTCTTTAAGACCACTAGATGTTGTCAGTGTATTATCTTCCTTGCTCCACTTATAGACACAAATCCAATTCTTGCAATGTCTTTTTAAATCCACTATATGTCTCTAGATGTCACTGATGAAGTGTTCTTGTTTTTTTTCTCTTATCTTATTTATATTTGTAGCCTTGGCAACCACATTCCTCTGTTCGCAAGAATCTCAAAACATCCAGTCGCTCTTTCCGGCAATCCCAAACAATAGTATCAAACCAAGGCAATATACACTCCAATGTACAAACTTTATCCAAGGACAATTAAATTGTAATCCACTGCAATTCAAAGTTATAAAGTTGTAATTATACTTTCATATATCCATAACAAGCTTGGCAAATCTCTTCTACGATTTCGCCTCACACCGATAAACAGCTGAGGGGGGAAGCCTCCCTCCTCCTCTTCTTCTCACGGCTAAAAAGAACCAGATCAGGCAATCAATTACTCAGTCCATGCCAGGGATACACAAACGGAATAACACTTACTTAAGTCTTTCAAAGTCTCTCCCTGCTGGGGCCTTCAGCTTGATTCAGCATGAATTCTTCACCATTGCTGCCAGATGGCAAAATCTCCTGGGAAAGCCCCCCTGGCAGGGCTTATCTCCTCAGGAATTGTGCCATCACATGGAGGAATTTGTCTCTCCTGACAAATATCCCTGGGTCTCCTTAGATCTGCAGTTTTTGGGGAAAAATAGAGTGCCTTTCAAGAGCTCGAGAAAGGCACGTCTATTTGGCTGCTGGCTGGCCCCTCCCCTGAGTTTTACCTATCTTAATATGCAATTGATGTTGCAATTATAGCCCAAGACTCATAGCGGTTAGAATTTAGTATGACCTCTGAATACAAGTTCAATTATATATAAATTAGAATGGCTAAATCTTACGCGATTGTGCAAGAAGTTATGGGTGAAATAACAAGAAGTTATCATAAACCAAGAAAAATATATTCAGTAAGCTATCCAGGAGTGTGGAAACAGAGAGGCAGCCCAATCCTAACTAAATTCTTACGATGCAATGCAGTGGCACGGGGAGGGGGCTATGCTGCATCCCTTGGGGGAATTTTGGCAGCAGGAGATTTCCTTGGATTACTTTGGATCTTCCCAAAGTAAGATCCAGCAGCTGCAATAGGTCAACTTGGACCTGCACCAGCAATATTGATGATGAATGTCCAAGTTGATCCGCGTCGAAGGGGGACAGGATACAGTATGAGCCAGCACTGCTGATCCCACCCCCTCATGGGCCCAATCCACTTAATCCCTGCCCCATCACTACTCTACCCATGCTATTCCACCTCATCCTGTCCACCCTCCACTCCTACACTGGACTTACGTGCTCTGGCAGGTACCCCTGGAAGTGCCAGCACTAGCAGGAATGCTCCAGCCTTCCCGCTAGCGCTACTGGAACTAATGCTGTCACAAAGTGCTTTTGAGATGGCATGCACTGGTGGAGCATGCGCTCCACCATCGCAATTAAGAACATAAGAACAGCCCCACTGGATCAGGCCATAGGCCCATCTAGTCCAGCTTCCTGTATCTCACAGCTGCCCACCAAATGCCCCAGGGAGCACACCAGATAACAAGATATAGGATTGGGCTATTTTATTTTATATATAAAATAGCCACTCTGAACAGGACCAGTGAGCTGGTAGAAACTGAAATGCTACTAAGAGGTGGGGTGAGAAAGAATGCATGGCCCTGCTTTTCTTATACGCTGTTGCTTTCTTGAGAAAAATTTATTATACAAAAGACTGTATTTGGCCCCTACATCCCTTCAATACATTTTTCATACTGAACATGCATTTTTAAAAAATGTGAAAAATGTGTGTAGCTCTCTTGTGGTTTGGCAGAATGGAAGGGTCAAGGTATTAATAATAATATTAATAATCATCATTTATATTATCAGCTGTTATCCATTTAAAGACATTTCAGTTTATTAACTGCATGAATGTTATCAATTAAAAATTAATTGATTGAATCTGTCTAAATTTGCATATGAATAAATCATCTGGAAGAGAAATAATTCACCCTTTTCAGAAAATGCAAACAGGAATTGTCTTATAAGATGAAGCAAGACTCTTCTTAGATGAGGCTTCCCCCCTTCTCTTCTCTCATACATGAGGGAACTCTCTTTTAAGATAGTACTTGCAATCTGAATTCTTTATAAATGTAGTTGTATTAAAAATAAATGCACATCATTTCTCAGCTGTATCTACTTAGCTCAGTGGCAAAGCTAATGATTGTGTAGGCTGGTGCCAAGCTCAAAATGATGCCCCGGAAATGATATCATGCCAGGGTTTTTAAAAAATTGAAAATGGGGGAAAATCCACCTCCTTCCCTCAGCAGCCTACTGCCCATGTGCTCTGCCACCTTTGCCCAGCCAGTGGCATAGCTAAGGTATCTGCAACGTGGGTCAAAGAAGATTTTGTAACCCCCTTCCACAATGAAATCAAATTTAATTAAGTAAATAAATAAAACTTGTGCCCCATATTGGTTAGAGACACTGTGCTGGGTTGAAGGGGGACAATTATTCTCCCCCTACTAAATATAAGAGGCGCGCCATTTGAAAAAGTGCCTCTTTACCCAGTTAGTGGGGTAACTGTAATATGATACATAGAAATGAGAACCGACTTATATTAACACTTTATTAGTTCCCTGCTGTATCATAACAACACCTAATTGACTCTTGGAACAACCAGTCTCATTGGTCAGTTTTGAGTTAAGAAAATCCAGTTTTGTTACATAATTGTAACAATTGTACATAATTGTAATAAAAAACACATCTAGTTTATTTTCTGGTTATAACTTTTGATAGAATAGAGATATTTGGACGCGGTTTTTTAAATTGCATTTTGCATTAGATTCTGCATTGAACAGTATATAACACAATGGTACTATTCAAAAATTCCAAAGTTCTCACAATTTTGGCCACTAGTGTCAAGCTCAGGTTGTTGCCCCCCTAAAGTGTTGCCTGGTGCAGTTGCTACCCCAAGCACCCCCTTAGCTACACCACTGACTCAGTTTTTTCATATTTGTATCTCTTCTGTGTGCTAACCTAGATGGCTTGGAGAGGTTAGGCACATGGTTACGTTGTTTTGTAGAGTTCTCAGTGCCTGAGTAGCTAGTGTATGGAGCTATCATATTTGAACCTCTCGATCCCTTGGGAATTTCAGCACTACACTAAAATTCTTAATTGTTTTAGCAGTTATTCCTCTATCACAGGAAACTGGGAATTGCAGTTCTGTGAGGGAGGAATAGAAATCTCTGTAAGAAAATCTTTGCTGCCTCATTGAACCACAATTTTGAGTTTGGAGGACATTATGACAGCCTCACTGCTATAAAGCCAAAATAAGTTTTGTGATGTCAATACAGCCTGTATTTACCAGCTTTACACAAGCCAAAGAGCTCCAATTCTCCCCGATGCACATGCTAAACAACTGTCAGTTTCACTTAGAGGACATTCATGGTTCAGAAATACTAATCTGTCTCTGCTGAAGGGGAAGATCAGACATGTTTTGCAAAACATTGGAAGTGTTTCAGATAGCTAAGAAAATCAGCACACTACAAACTACCCTCCTTGTGGTGTCAAAAAGAAATCAACTGTCAGGCCAGCTGGAATTCAATGAGACAGGCTTCTGCCCACGAAGATATAGGCATCTGACTAACCTCATACCAGCTGATAACTAAGGGCCCAATCCGATCCAATTTTCCAGTGTCAAATGTTCCCTTACATTGAGGAGGCTTCTGTGACTGCCTCCACACCACAAGATGCAGTGCATGCTCCATTGGCACACCTGCACTGGCACTGGAAAACTGGATAAGTTTGGGCCCTAAGAACCTAAACAAATTGTTAGCAGGTTATCTGTTCTCAGCCCTGCTCCTCCACACATGTCCAATCCTCAACTGATGCATGCAAGTTTTATTTCCATTTGGAGAGTGTGCCCTTCAGAGGGCTGGCAGCTTGCATGATATGAAACCCAGGTGTCTGCTCAGGATTTTGTACTTGCTGGTCAGATGTTGGCATTTGGTTCGATATTTCAGTCCTGCAAGAGCCATCCTTACAGCAGACTGAAACCGAGTCAGTTGGAATCAGTGGCCAACCAGTGTGGAGGTTTAATTGAAATGTGATGTATTCAACAGAATACATTACATGCTTAATGTTGTCCAGTTGTTATATAAAATATCATAGGGCACCTATACCAGTTTTGGGGGGTAAGTGAAAAATCCTTATGCATACCAAACAGTGAAAAAGAAGAAAAGAAACATATGTCAATGCCCAGCAGATAATTAGGTGAGAAAGGATGAATAATGATCCCACATAGGAACCTGTAAAGTACATCACAGTTTTGCAATTCCTTGTTACACTTTGCCCTGCTTATTAACTAGTAACCAGTCCATCTTTGGCCACAGCTTCACAGGTAGCTCCCTTGGTGCATCACACAGTTTGGATAGTTCTCCCTTAGTGAGGCATGTGTAATTATTGTTGCATTGCAGCAACTGTTACCCTGCACATGCCCAATCTTGTCTGATCTTGGAAGCTAAGCAGGGTCAGGCCTGGTTAGTACTTGGATGGGAGACCGCCTGGGAATACTGGGTGCTGTAGGCTTATACCATAGTCTTTTGAGACTGAAGGTTGCCAACCATTTTTTTTTTTTGGATGACTAATGTTAGTTGGTTTTAATAGTGTGTCTGCGTGTGTTTGTGTATTGTATATATTACAGTTTTTATTATACGTATTTTAAATCTATTGTAAACTGCCTTGGGTGCTTATCAGAAAGAAAGGTGGGATATAAATCAAGTCATGGGCAGCCCAGCCATGAAGCAATCTGATGCAGCTGCTGAGTATATACAACGGATGCCAAGGGGGCAGAAGATTCAGGGTGCCTTCACAGGCTCCCTCCAATCTGCTGTGTATGAAAGCTACATTGATCCTCTATGATCCTCATTGATCCTCTGTTGATCACTGAAAGCGAACAAGAATTGGATCATCCACTTTCCTCACCACAGTGTTTAAAACGACATGCTCCCTTTAAATTTTAAACCTCATGTGAGGGATGAATGAGGGAGGGAGTAGCAAAGCTCTCCTTCCTTTTGTGGTGTTTAAACTTTAGACCCTGTGCAAGGACAGAGTGCTCTGAGGAGGTAAAGAGCTTCTGAGTAAACGTATACAGTATAGGATTGTGCTGTTAGTTTTCAAATGACTTGACCTGTTTAATTTAGCTTTTTGCTTGTAGCATAGTAGGTCTGGATTATGCAAAGCCCCTGGGCTGGTGTGGACAATATCAGATGCAAATCCCTCCCCCCCCCCCAGTGCAGTGTTCTACTCTGTATACTCACAAGTGTGGGGAAAAACATCTTCACCTCTCCTAATCAATGTTGTATCAATACTATAGAAACCATATGATTTGGGTCTGTTTGGATGCTCCCCTCTCCATGTGAGCCCACAGTGCAAAATGGTATGCTGTGTGGAGGAGTGAGAAATGCATACCATTAATTTTAGGTGTTAAGTGTGGCCAACAGACTGTATATTCAAATTGGTCTTCTTCAGGAAACTGGATTTGGCAAAGTTCAAATCCCTCCCATCTTTCTCATTTAAGTTACCTACTGAATGAAGCAGGCTTAAGATAGCCTAAAAATAGCTAAAAATAGCTATAACATGTTACTCATTGAGCTAAGGTGGTGTTAGACATTCTATGCAGTTCTATGATCTTTTACCCTAAGGACTTCCTCATTTAAGTAAAGTAGCCATGGGTGAATTCAGGATGAGAAGAGACCAGCAATGGGAGGAACTGTTCTACCCAGTCAAAATCACCTCTCCCGAAGCTGCTGCCTCCCAATCACAAAATCCCCCAAGAGATGCAGAGACCAGTACTTTTTTTTTTCCCCAAGGAGAAAAAAACAGCTTGGAAATAGCCCCTTTCTCTCCCGGACTCCAATCTCCCACCTACCCTGAAGCCACCTGCTGCTGTTTTGCCAAATAAAGGAAACCCCCAGGAAAACACCAGAACAGAGTGTGACACATAGTTCTACCACTCAATAGCACTTAGCTGCCACCTTGCTGGAACAGGGGGCTGACCAGGATTTGCGAACAGCCCCTGAAGCATTTTCACTTTCAGGGAAACCTACTTCAGCTTAGCTTGTCAGAGCCGATTGGTGGCATCTTGGAAGCAAGGATGGTCCTATAATGTCACACAACCAGGATGCTTGACAGGGATCATATAACGGACTTTAAAGTGCACACAGCAGAGGTGTGCAACTAAACAGGGCCACATATGGAATGGTTCATACATGCATGTTTATCACTTGACTAGCACTAAGTGATGGTTTGTCTGTGGGAATGTACAAGTTACAAGTCTCCAACAGCACAGAAAGACTTTCATAGTATCTCACATCAGCCCAAACATCAATCAGATGTAAATGTGTGAACCAGACCTGAAATTCATGCATTTTCAAAATTTCAAAATTTGGAATTTAGATTCTGATGCCAAAATTTGACCTTGAAATTGCACAAGCAAATTTCTGAATTGAAATGCGGCCATCTCCCACTTCACTTAGGAGTAGGAGGTTCCAGGGGTGCAGAACTACCTGGGTTCTGGCTGAAGGAGAGATCACTTAGAGGAGTGATTTTCAGCCTTCTTCATCTTATGGCACACTGAAAAGGTGCTAAAATTGTCAACGCATGCCTTTTTTTTTCTCAATTGACAAGTGCATACCACACTGCCAGCCAGAGGCTCACACCCCCAAAGACCTTACTAATAAAATGACTCTCCTCCACCAATCTCCTATAGCACACCTGTTGACTATTCATACCATGGCATGGCACAGCGGATGAAAATTGATGACTTAGAGGTAGGTAGCAAAATACTCCTGCAAGCAACAGTGGGTCTCAACCCCACCTGGCAGCTCTGCACCCCAAAAAGTGCCTTAGTTCTTAGCTGGCTCTCTCCCTCGTCTTCTATTCCAGTCTCTGTCTCTTATAGATCATATAATTCGAAGGGGCCTAATAGGTCATGTAGATCAAATCCTAATCTCTGTCTCATTCAGCATATACTGCCAGCTTGTAACTCGTTCCCTTTTCATCCAGCTAACGGATGGGGGAGCAGGGGAATGGTTCACTGACACTCAAAAGTTGGCAACCTTCAGTCTCGAAAGACTATGGTACCACGCTCTGAAAGGTGGTTCTGGAACAGCTTTGTGGCTGAAAAGGCCAATTTGGGAGTGACAATCCCTTCCACACTGGGAGCAAGTGCAGTCTGTCCTTGGTCTGTCTCCCTGGCTATGGGCCTTCCTTCTTTGCCTCTTAGCCTCACACTGTTGGCCAAGTGTCTCTTCAAACTGGGAAAGGCCATGCTGCACAGCCTGCCTCCAAGCGGGCCACTTAGAGGCCAGGGTTTCCCACTTGTTGAGGTCCACTCCTAAGGCCTTCAGATCCCTCTTGCAGATGTCCTTGTATCGCAGCTGTGGTCTACCTGTAGGGCGCTTTCCTTGCACGAGTTCTCCATAGAGGAGATCCTTTGGGATCCGGCCATCATCCATTCTCATGACATGACCGAGCCAACGCAGGCGTAGGCATCTCTGTGTTTCAGCAGTGCATACATGCTAGGGATTCCAGCACGTTCCAGGACTGTGTGTTTCACTGACACTATCAACCTCAATATGGACTATCAACCCTCCTTTGAGGGTCCCAATGGAGGTTCCATTCAAGAAGCTTCTTTGGTCATTTACAGATGTTAATCCTCTCGTACTCATTCCAGGCAAACTAAGCACTGCCTCTGGGCCTGGCTCTTTCGAAAATCAACTTCCAGTTTCACAATAATGTTTGCGATTCTGCAGCCTTGTCCAGAGAAACAAGCAAATACCCATTAATTGGTCTAAACACACTGTTAAAAAATCAGAAATATATGTCCTATATCTTCTGCCATGTGGCAGGCACAAACTCCAATGAACATTAGCTCTAAGCAAAATGCAAGGGAAATAGTTTTGAATGAACTACCCTCTCTTTGGGACAATTCTGAGTTTTCAAACAGCTGAAACGATATAAGTTTAATGAGGTGACCTGTGGTTTCCCACCATCTGTTAATTTTCCTGACATGAATTTATTCTAGAACTCCAGATTGCTGGGATCAAATTCCGTTCTGATTTATATTCCGTGCAAATGTCAAATGGCTGTGCATAGGATATAAATCAAAAGACCTTCCATTTTAGGCTGCAGTTGTCCTCATGCAGAGATTTTGTTATTGTTTCCAGCTTTGGGTAGAACAATCCATGCATTCACAGGCAAGCTTTTAATCTCATTTTAAGAAGGTCTGCAGATTACTAACATCATATACAAGCCACAACCCAACATGGCATTAGCTTAAGCCCCCATATGAGAGCTATTCCTGTTATATTTAACATATTAAAATCTGTTCACTCCCGAATTGACCTTTTCAGCCACACTAGACGCTGTTCCAGAACCACCTTTCAGAGCGCGATACCAGAGTCTTTCGAGACTGAAGGTTGCCAACATCATCATCATTAAAATCCGTGTACAGTGTACATTATTATTGATTTGTAAGCACATGTGGTTATTCATGTATTATGTACAATGCGTGTAAGGCAGTACGCACAATCAGTATACTACATATTTCAAAGGTCTTGTCCATGCAGTGACTTAAAATGAGCATCTCTATGGTCAGTCACAAGAAAACATGTGCACACATACAGGCATCTATACATGTATATAACATACTCTGTAAACAGCTGTCAGTGAACCAGCTAGGGTGACTGACAGTGGAATCTGATGCATGTTTACTTGCAAGTAAGTCCCATAGTGTTCAATGGAACTTGCTCCAAGATAAGTGTGAATAGGACTGCACAGTCAGCTATGCATTTACATTATGTATAGAATCTTTTTTCCTATAAGTGTGACACTCCCTTCCAGCAGTGTCAATCATAATAATTTTAAAGTAAGCAAAAAGAGTTTTGATAGCTCTATGTTTATCTTCATATCCTTAAGTTGTTCACATTTTCTTCAGCAGTCACCAGTTTCAAGTGTAGGAGAATTTTGTAGCAAATTAGGAGGTTACACCTTGGCAAAGCATCAATGACATTTCAAAGGGAGCACAAATAGTTTCAAGAAGCATAAAAAAGGTCTCAGGAGGATCCATATATCCATCACCATCACCATCACCCTTTCGCTCTCTAGCCTTCTGCAATGCTCCTAGTTCCTTAGAGGTGATTTTATTCACACAATTTTTTTTTTGAGGGGGGGGGCCTCTTCTATAGTAGCTCAACACTTTTTTCCATATAAAAACTAATTTGTACAGTTTGGCTACATTTGTAATTTATTATAATTAGCAGAACATTATTTTATTCTGTGCCTAATTTTGCCAGCCTTCCTGATTTTCATGAAATTACACAGTCTCATTAATCATAGAATAATTCAGCCTTCAGTGATGTGGTTGCCTTTTGTGCAAGCTCCCCCTTCCCCTTTTCCAGCGCATTAGCTATAATGTGGGACATACCTGGAACAAGTGGTTTCTTCCTCAAATTTTTGCTGGAAATTAGGAATGTCCTTAGCTCTATCCATCATTTTAATAGTCTTTGTCATAAAATGATTAAGTGAATTTGTGCCGCTGTGAAAATGGCTTTGGTTATGTAGCATTCTTCCATCTGGTCCCTTCAAGCTCACCTCACAGCCTGAGTTCCTTCTTATGCCAAGTGAATCTATTGTCACCATTTCCCACACTTCTGATTTGTAGGCTTCTGTAAAAGGAGAGTGAATTCTCATGTAGCAAAGAATACATTTGGATTGGATTGTGTTCTAAAGGGCGCAATCCTATGCTTACTGGCTGTTGTCGCATCTAGTGCTGACTGCCGTAAAGCCCTACAGGTGCCGACTAATGACAGACGGGATATACGACAGCAGTCATTAGGTGAAACTTATTTAGAAATATAGTTAGTTAGAAATTCCTTGCCAAGTGGTAAGAAATTCCTTACCAGGTGCCAGGATGTTGAGATGCCTCATTAGAAGGCCCTGGAGGCCTTCACTTCTAGTTTGCTTCAAAAAAACTGGAAGTGCTTTCCAGAGGCTTCTGTAGGTGAATCTGAGGTCCACAGAGGCCCAGCATAACCCAGAGGATGCTTCCAGGGCCTTCTAATGAGGCATCCCAGCTCCTGGTAAAGAATTGTAATGACCGAGGGACCTAACCAGGTCTACTCAGAAATAAGTCCTATTTTGTTCAATGGGGCTTACTCTCAGGAAAGTGTGGTTAGGATTGCAGCCTAAATCACTTCACCACAGGGTTTGTAGAACATATCCCCATTGTTAAGTGACACATACCTGCGTTTAGCTAGAGCAGGTGCAAGTAGACCCCCCATGCTGCAGAGGCTTACCCCCCCAGGTAAGGGAACACATGTTCTCTTAACCAGAAGACCTCTGCAACTGCCTCCACCACCACCATAGGTGGTGACAGTAGTCATTTTGGCACCACGGCATCAGTAGGAGGGGGAATGGATAGGATTGGGTTGTTAATGTATTTTTTTTCCTCACACAAAAAATGAATAAAAATAAACGTTGTCCTCACTCATACAAGATACCACTTGTGTGGGGTTCCAATCCCACTCTCTCCCACCTGTCCCAAACTGAAACCCGGAAGATGACTGGGTCACAAAATTAAATATGGACAAAGAAGGATTTTTTGATAACTATCATACCATCCTTTTGTGAAACATTGGCCTGCACAGTTTACAACCCCTTAGGCAGAGGAGTAAAGCCATGGTGGGCTTTCAAGGTTTTACATCTTGTTTTAACTGCCGACCTAGCCCCGCCAAAGCAAAAGGGGGCGGTCAGAGCACAGCTGTTGCACTGCCTGTGGCTCGGTGAATCACAGGGTGATGTGGCAGAATGAGGCGGAAGATTCCTACGGTCATAGAACAGATTGTACTACTTCATACAACAGATGGGGACGCGACGCTTTTTGAATGCAATAAATTCTTGGCAAACAGAAAACTAGCAGCCCTTTGCCTGCTGTGATGGTTTTATCTTTGCAAAGGGGTTTTAAAAAAAATTAGAGAAACATTCATATTACCTCCTCCCCCCCCCCCATATTCTGAATTGGTACAGTCTGTTCTTAGACCTCTGCCACATGATTCCCATCTCATCCTGCTGTGGATTGTGTTGGCCCGATCAGGGACATGCGGTGCAGGTGAGGCAGAACCACCCCATTGTAGTCTATGGAAAGTAGCGCAACTGCCCTGCCTGCTTACACATGAGGAGGCCCTCCTTACACCTGTAAGGAGAGCCTCCCCGGGTGTAAGGAAAGCCTCCTTGGGTAAGGAGGTAGGGCAGCTGCTGTGCTTTTCCGTGAACTACAATGGGGTGCTTCTGTCTCACCTGCCACATCCACACCACATGTATAGGGCCCAACATAAAGGTACAAAGACAATGCATTACCCAGGTATGCATCACCGTTTTCCTCTGGGTTCTGTGTTACCATGCAATCGTGCACTTTTAAGGTAAGTTATGGGCCACCAAAACCTTCTCTTGGTACTTAATATCCTGTTCTAGTACATTTATCAGGCTAAAAAGGCTTTTCATTCCTGACTGCTCCCAATCTATCAATCAAGATTTATTGAAGGAACTTTCTGTCAGCTCATTATGATTAAAATGAAAACCAAATCAGATTCTTCAGTTCTTTGTATCTTCCCCTCACTTTCCAAGATGACACTTGAAAAAAGAGATTTATATCATCCTCCTTGCTATCTGGCCACATCTTGCACAACGCGATTACAATGTTTTGAGAAAGGTCTTCCAGAAATGTGGGAAATAACACTCTTGGAAGCACATAATCATGTCAGAATGACAGAGTGTGCATACAAGCAAACTGGGTAGCAAACAGCCATCAGGAGTGCGGTATATGAACATGAGCTAAACAACTAGATCAGGGGTGTCCAAACGTTTTGGCAGGAGGGCCACATCATCTTTCTTGCACTGTGTCGGGGGCCCGGAAAAAAAAGAATTAATTTACATTTCAATTCTGAATAAATTTGCATAAATGAATATATTAGAGATGGAACATATATGATTGAATGAAGGTCTTGCAATAGTTCAAGGCCTATGAAATGCCTTGCACAAAGCAAAGCCTGCCTGCCTTTCTGTCATGGCTGCTGCTGCATCATGGATGTGAATTAGCAAGCAGGGGAGGGAACCCTCATTCCACAGCTTACGTGAGAGGCGCAACGTGAGCCATCGGGCCAGCATGGCTCCAGCAAGTCTCTGGAGAGCCAGAGGCTCATTGGAGACTGGGGGTTCCCTGCGGGCCAGATTGGGAGTCGCCAAGGGCTGCATGTGGCCCCTGGCCCGGGGTTTGGGCACCCATGAACTAGATCATCACCTGTGGTGAAAAGTCATCTTTGCTATGCCATCAGTTGTGGTCTGGTAGTTGAGTGGAAAGCTGCTGGAACAATGCTAAGTAGGAATAGTCCTGGCTGAATTTTGGATGGGAGACTGAAAGCTGAAACAGCTATCATGAGACAACAGAAACAGGAGGAGTCACTGTTTACAGCTTGGCTGACCTGAAACAGCTCCTAGGCATACCCAAATGCAAGATGTGATAACCATGCTGTGAAAGATTCCATTTGGAAGAGAAGGGATCTATGAGCTGCCCGTAGAACAATTATTGTAATAATCTCATTGGTACTCTGCTATGGAGCTTTGTAAGCCGCCTTGGATGTTTGCTTCAGCATGGGAAAGGCGGGATATAAATCTCTCAAATAAATCAGTGGTATCACTGGGCGGGGGTCTGGGCCACACTGGGTGATGCACACGGGGGGGGGGGAGGAATGACACCACTATTAGCCAAAGTTTTTAGAATTTTGGTATTTTTGAATAATGGTACCATGTTATATATCATTCAATGTGTAATTTCATGTGAAATGCAATGAAACAACCCACACCGAACTATTTCTATTCTAACAAAAGTTATAGCAAAAAAACCATAGTGGGGGCAATGGTGCATCACTGCACCCACCCTTGCCCTACCCATTGCATGAGAGGAGGTCTATCATGGGGGTGACACGCTAGGCTTTCGCACCGGGTAGAAGAATCTGTAATGATGCTTGCAATCTCCTGAAAAAAAGAAGGCTCTTGCCAGGATCTATGGTTATACAACCTTGAGAATCAGCTGTTGTGATGTACTTTACCATATGGTCCAGAAGTTACTGCTGTTTCAGCATACCCTTCTTTTGGACTCATACATTTCTTGCCCAATTGATGCCACACAATTACACATCTTAGCTCTTCCCTCACTCCTATCCCAGTTACTTACTGTAATTGTTCGGCCTGTCTCTGCCCTCCCATAGAACTGAACAAGTGAGGTAGGAGTCAGGAGGAGTCTTCCAGGCATATGGGCAGGAGGTCTGGTCTAGAGGGTAGAGCCTCCATTAGCCCAAAGATAACATCAGAAGGTCGCCAGTTCGAGGACACCGGCAGCTCCCTGAATGGCTGAGAATGGCGAGATCTTGAAGCAGCTGACAAGCCCAGCTGAGTGATTCCACCTGCTCTTGGTGTGAGCAAGAAGCGTCTTGGCTGCCCTCCATGTGAGAGATGGAGCTGCTTGTCAGCCTGCGTGGGAGAACTGGAGGCCAGAAATGAGACCAAACCAGGAAGATTCATTCTGAAATGTTGTTGGTTCTTGAAAGAGAGAACCTTTATGATTGTAAAAATCCCCTTGAGGGATTTAGAAACGCCTGCCTATGTAAACCGGCAGTATATAAATACCTAGTTATTATTATGTGAGGTAGAACATGCTTGATTATCCTGTTGCACATAAACAGAATTCTGGCAGCCAACTCTCCTGTTCTAACCTGCTCTGCCTGTCACATGAGTCAGTGCGACAAAAAGCAGAGCTAATTAAAATAATTAGTAGAGCTGGGGTGATGATCAATATTATACAAAAATCACAATTTTCAGGAGCAAGTGTATGTGTTAAGAGAATTAACTTGTGCTTTTCTGTTTAGGGAGTTAAATATGATTTCTGTCAGAGAAATGATTGAGAGAGAAAAAAATGAACAATCTGTAGCAAGTTTCTTTTTCTGAATTTGTGGAGTGATGGCATGTAATTTTATAGTAGTGTTAATGTCTCTCCTTTACTAAACGGATCTTAACTTGTTAAAGTGTACTATATTCTCCTGGTATTTGTCCAAATTGTGTTTTCATACATGTAGATGAGAAAGAGCAGAAAATTCATGTCATTCCTACAGTTTATCCATTTATCAGAATATCATCCCCAATCCTATTTAAGAGGTGCATGTGCTCTGCGGCTGCTCCAGGCCTTTGCACTGTCACAAAAGTGCTGTAAAGTGCTTTGCAATGACACAAAGGCTGCATGCACCAATGAGAAGGCCAGAGCCTTCCTGCTGGTGCCGGCATGTGAAGCAATGCTCGCCAGTCAGGAGAGTGTGGCACAGGGTTGGGGGAAGGGCAGGAGAGGGTGGGGAGAGGGAAACAAGTCTGGGTGAGGGTTGTAATGAGGGTGAGCAGATTGGGTCCTGGAAGGGGTGGCTTGGCCGTACTGGCATGCACCATGTCATATCCCCCTTCCTGGGCCTGATTCGCTGAAATTGATCAGCTCGGACTTGTGCCAGTGATATTGCTGGTGCAGGTCCGAGTTGACCCTTTGCAGCTGCTGGAGTTTACCCTGGGGCAAGGAGACAAATGTCCCCCCAAGGAAACCTCCAGCAACCCAAATTCCCCTGTAAGATGCAGCAGGGATTGTGATGGCACTGATGCACCAGCAAGGGGAAATGTAGTTAGAACTGGGCTGTAATTGTACCAGCTTCAATAAAGACATTCTATTTATCCTGCCTGGATCCAAGGGCCTCAATTAAGATGGTAGATTGTATTATTGATAGCGCAATCCTAACTTGTGCTGGAACTGGCAGGCCAGTGGGAAATTATTCCCCTTTCCCCATGTTGTGCTGGGGGTCTGGTCTAGAGGGTAGAGCCTCCATTTGCCTGAAGATAACATCCACAAGGTCGCCAGTTCGAGGCCACCGGCACCGTGCGACCTTGAAGCAGCTGACAAGCTGAGCCGAGCTATTTCCATCTGCTCTGAGCATGGGAGGATGGAGGCCAGATCAGAACGAAACATCTGAATTTGTTGTGGCTCTTGAAAGATAGAGCCTTCTTTCAATTGTAAAAATCCCTCCAGGGATTTAAATTAGCCTGCCTATGTAAACCGCCTTGAATAAAGTCTTGAATAAAAACCAAGAAAGGCGGTATATAAATACCTGTGTTGTTGTTGTTGTTGTTGTTGTGCTGCAGCGGTCCCAGTGGGTCTGCTTGGATCTCTGACTCACAAGTCGGCACAAATGTGGCTTACTAGTTAATGAAAGACTTATATGTGGTAAACATTCTCCTTACCATGTGCCAGAAATGTTATGCACATTTTATCGTACATTTGCATCATACGTGTGATAAGAAAAGTTACCACTTTCAGAATGACAAACAGCTGTTTCTGGCAAACGGTAAGGAGAATGTTTACCACACATAAAGTCCGGACGTATTACAAAACTGACAACTGCCTCCGCTCAACGAGTGCAGGATTTGTTAGAATTTGTATTTCTTTGCTCTATAATTGTATGAATGCTTATGTATTTAGCATTTAACAGAGATGTTCTTGGAAAAACTGAAGAAAAGACACTGAGTGCTGCAGAACATGTACCACAGGCCTAATGGGTTTTGTGCAAATATTAAAACATAAGTTTTTCAATCAGCTACCAAATCGGAAAGGAGGATACTGACAATACAACCGATGTATGAATTCCGCAGAAAGTATGTACACTGAAGATTGGATTTCATCTCTCCAGCCTTTGATTCCACTGCAAACTTCAGAGACAGAGTTCATTTTGCTGCTCCTTCAATTCTTTATGAAGCTGAAGAGAACAGACTGAAACAGTTCCGATCATACAGAACAGAAAGAAGAAGTCACCAAGACCCTGTTGCGATTCAGGTGCCTGAATGATTTTTGTATGTTGTGTAATAACCTTGTAAATTTGAAAATAGAGAGAAAAGATAAGAACCATGCCCAGCATTGCTGCAGTTTATCAGAATAATAACCCACGTTCTGACCCTTTGCATTTCCATTTTGTCTCCTGCTCTTTGCTCGAAATAGACTTGTGATATTTGTTCTCAAAACTCCTTTGGTTTTCTCAGCATGAAACATAGAAATGTTTCCAGTTTTTTCCCCCTTTTTTCAGAAAGAAAAGAATAGATGAAAGGAACGAAATGCTCTTTCATAGAGTATCAAACTTTTAATTATACTAATATCAGGACTTTATTGCATACCCACTAATTAAAAGTAGCCTTTGCCAACTATTCTTGGCACAACTCAAGTTGACAGGCACACATTCCTCTGCATTTATGCTGTCAAGGGCTTAGAACTTGCTCCTTCCTGGAAAGACAGGCTACTATACAAATAAGCTTCACGTAACCTATGCTAAAATTACAACCTTTAGCTCCACAGTCAGTGCTTGAAAAGCAAATTCTTTCATTTGGATGGGATAGCCCTGAATAAGAAAAGAGATAGCAGTCCACCATTATAAACTTTACAAACTGATTTACATGGATGCAGTATTACCAGAACTGACCATCACCAAAATTTACCAGAGAGTTTTGCTTTCCTTTGGTGAAATTTCACTTTACGTTCACGGCAGTAGGTGGTATAGGGGAGGCTCACAAAGTGAATGCTCATTTATGAAGGGCACTTCCTCCTACTACTATTTCATCATAGCAGGGTGTATGGTCTTTCATTCCTACGCATGTAGAAAACCCCACTGAGACATTTAATTATTCTTATTGAATCTGATAGCTTCTTTACAGATGATGTAGTGGGATGGCTGAGCTATAGCTTGTCTAGGATCCCCCAATTGGGACTAAGCAAATTTGGGCTAAGCAAATTTGGGGCCAAGATTGTGTGTATACACGTGTGTGTGCACGAGAGAGAGAGAGAGAGAGAGAGAGAGAGAGAGAGAGAGAGAGAGAGAGAGAAACAGTGTTGGCAACATCCATTCTCAGATAGACCACTGTATTAAAAGGAAACACTCTTTCCCCAGAGTTCATGAATGTGAGTGGAGATGTAAGTCAGAAACAGATTATGTCAATTTCTCTCGCCTTTGAAGCTGAATTTCTCTCTTGCTTCAAAAACAGGCAACATCCTATCCTTTGTGCTACTTTAGTTTTTCTTTCTCCCCCCCCCCCCATGAAGTGTTGCCTCTGCTAGGAGCACTCGCTTTGCTTAGAAGAAGTTTCATCTGGATATTTAACAACTGTCTTTCAGTTATAATTAGTCGTTTTTCTCTTCTCGCTTATTTTTGTAACCACACTTGCCTGAATCGACAGCAGTTGTTTATAGTCATCAGTAGTTTTATAATTGTACGCTTTTGTTCAGTATATAGATTTTTATATGTAATGCCATGGCTTTGAGACATTAGATCGATTGTTCTCCATAAATTAACTGTTTGCAATTGAATGGACACAGAGACATTTCTTATTCTCCCTTTATTCTTATTGTGACAATTTGTGGGGTACGTGCATCATGAACAAAGACTACAAGATTTCTGGGCATACGTGTTTGCACATATAAACACATATATATGTTTATATATATGTTTGCACATATAAACACACAGTGCATATTAAACTGCACAAGCTTTCTGGTGATTAGTTTATGCCTAGTATAAGAACTGGAATAGCCATAAAAGGACAACTTTTATGATACATTATATATTTATTGAAATATCCATATCCTGCTTTTAGATTCCACCAAGTGCTTCCAAGCTGGCTAACTATATGGGGTGCCAAACAAGGCCCATGGGCCGAATGCACCCCAAGAGGCAATTTATCTGGTTTCTATAATTGGGCTCTCCCGGCTTAATAATTGGGCTCTCTCATATCTTGAACATATGAACAAGATTTCCACATTTTCTCTTCTGTCATTTGCAGCTAATGAGTTTCTCTGTGAAAGCAAAGTGCTTATTTCTGGCAATTATCTACTTAATGATGTCACTTTCTGCTTAATGATGTCACTTCCGGCTCTCAGCAGGCACCATAAATGCTAACTTAGACCCTCTATATCAGGGGTGTCCAAAGTTTTCGGCAGGAGGGCCACATCATCTCTCTGACACTGTGTCAGGGGCCGGGGGGGGGAGAATTAATTTACATTTAAAATTTGAATAAATTTACATAAGATTACATAAATTAATATACTAGAGGTGGAACTTATATGAATGAATGAAGGTCTTGCAATAGCTCAAGGCCTATAAAAAGCCTTGCACAAAGCAAGGCTGGCCTTTTCTTTGCTACTGCTACTGCATCACAGATGTGAAACAGCAAGCAGTGGAGGGAGCCCTCATCCCACAGCTAACGCAGCTAACAGTTGCGTTGGGCCAGTGTGGGCCCAGCAAGTTTCCGGAGGGCCAGAGGCTCATTGGAGACTGGGGTGTCCCTGAGGGCCGTGAGTGGCCCCAGGGCCAGGGTTTGGGCACCCCTGCTCTATATGAAACGAGTTTGACATCCCTGGAATACACTTTATAAACTGCTTTGGGTTTTTAGAAATGCAGTATAAATATCCTTTAAAAAATATAAAGGCAATAACTAAATTAGTACAGATAGCTTACCACAACTTTGAACTGTGCCAGAAATGAACTGGTAGCCAGCATATGACACTGGGGTAATACATTCCATATTGCCAGGTACAATTCTGGCTGCCATGTTTCGCAGGTGCTAAGCTTTCTGAACACTTTTCAAAGGCATCTTCAAGTGTGTTGGAGCAAACTAATCTGGATGAATCAAGGCAGGTGTTGCTTTTCTCGAATCTGTTTTTCTCTAGGAAACGGACAACTGACATAACTCCTAGCCACAGTCACCGCTTGAAAATTCAAGAGGGTGCATCCCCTTTTGAACTGAAGTTAGAGTCAGCAATGCAGACTCTTACTGAAGAATTACATGGTTTTTAATGATTTATCTGACCTTCAGCTACAGCTTAGTTTGAAGGGCATAAGGAAGCTGATGCCTTTTACCATGACTGGATTTAATACAGACATTTCCCCTGATGTTTTCAACATCAAATTTACTTGCAGAAGTCTAATTAGAGACATAATTGAAATGCAAAAAAGAATGGGAAAAAACAAAGCATATATTAGGAATGGGAAAGATTATTTTTTAGATGAAACGTTCTAACTAACGTGCATGTCAAAGGGTGCAGAAAGTAATTTATCTTAGTTGTTTCAAATTATTGTTTATTATTCAAACCTTATTTTTGTCATGTTACCAGAGAGTGTAATGTCAGTGGGGTATTGTTAATTTTTTTTTTTTTTTTCCTGAGGAAAACTTTATCTAAGTGCTGAAATGTATTCTGTAACATAATAAAAATGAGGTGCTTGGCCTTAAAAATTTAGCTCATAGTTAGCTATTTTATGATTAGAAAATGTTAGTGAAAGAAGAGACATTTGTGGTATAACATGGGCACAGACTCACTGACTGGTTTATTAAAATAAAATGTACAATTATGGCTATGCCTTCTGTGTGTTTAAATAGCAAAAATGCAAATTGCTTCAATATAGGCCAAGGGAGAGTCACAACAGAGACATGTGATCATTGGCAGAGCCTCACCTGAGCTTCTAGACCACAAGGATCTGAGTTCCCAGCCGGAGATGTTCTCCGGCCACGTCCAGGACCCTTTCTAAGGTCAACAGAGGCTGCCTGCGGATTCTGCAGTCTTCAGAAAGCCCCCCCTCCAGGTATTTTTAAAGCACTTCTGGTGTTTGGTGAAAACCCAAAGTACTTTTAAAACAGTTGGGGGGGGGGACACTTTCCGCAGCCTCTGCAGGCCTCAGAAAGGCTCAAGACATGACCAGAACAAAGTGCCAGTCACATTCGGAGGCCTAGTGACCCAGATGTGTTACTCCACTTCTGGGTCATGTGCCTTACTGGCAAAGAATGTTATGGCATGTCACTGAGTCACAATAACAGGATCCTAACCTCTCTTTTCCAACCTGCCCTGCTCCTTTCCTCTCTTCAGGCTACATAACTGGTGTAAATCCAAGGAGACCTACAAGCCACCAGGAGGCCTATGCAGAGGTAAAAATATTTTTACTTACCACTGGAAGGTCTCCTGATCACCCCCCACCCACCCAACCTTTGGATGCAGTGCATGCTCTGTCAGCTCTGTCATGCTGGTGGGGACCATTGTCATGAATTGTGGGGGACATGATTGGGGCCTCAGAGACTAAAGTACTGACCAGCCACCAATGTTCATCATGAAGTCCATTAATTTTGCCAAGTGTCCACCATGCAACATGGCGATGCCCATCTTTGCCAATATTCCAATATCTACAAACTATATATTTCTTAACATCTAAATCTAAAATGAGCATTCTATCAGCATTAACTTCTTTACCGAAGACAAAAAACGGTATTCTAGTGGGGTACGGAGTTTTGCACTGTCAAAGTACTGGCAGGAAGGCTGGAACCTTCCCCTGCATCCATGCTGGGGAATTGTTGCAGACCTGCTGACCCAGGAAGGACAGTAAGGGAGGCAAACAAGGCAGGATTAGGGCAGAATGGGGTGGGGTGGGCAGAACAGGGAGGCAATGGCATGGCAACAGGAGCAGATCAGGTCTGGGAAGGGGGAGGGTTTGGCAGCATGGTGGATCCCAAATCCAAACCCCCTTCCCTGACCTGATTTTACAGCCCAGGTCCACCCAAACCTATGCCTGCAATTTCTCTAGTTCAGGTCCAAGTAGACCCCTTTGCATCATGGAGACTTACCTCGGAGTAAAGGATGTTCCCTTACTGTAATGTTCCCTTTCTTAGAGGAAACCTCTGGGACTACCCCTCTGTAGGATGCAGTGCAAGCTTTTCAGCATGATTGCATCAGTAGAGGGGGGAAGAATCGGATTGGGCTGAGAGACTCATAAAATTGTGTTTTACCAATGAAGTTTCACAGAATTATGTCTTTCCCTTTAGGACTTAAAAAGTTTTAAATGGCAATCATTAACAAAGCCAGCAGTCCAGTTTCATTACAATCAATTGGACTTTTGCCATTGATTAAATTGGACCAGGACTGTATCAAAGAAAATATGAAAAAAATAAAATTGTAGGGAAATGGGGAAGGTAGAAATAGGCCACATTTGACATTGAAAAGGGTAACAGAAGAGCATTTAAATGGAAACATGGGTGTTAATATACTGTTTGAACTTAAGATCTGCCAATTTCTCAATTAGGGTGTTCACTTGCCTTTTTCCCTGTGGTCATAAACTGCGTATTTCTTACACTATATTTCAAAATAGGCTTCCCGTTTCTATTGATAAAACTTTGGATGGTGGAGGTAAGGAACATATCTTTACATTTAAAATTAGATTCCAGTAATATATGAATATGTTGTGTGCAGTTCAATGAGGGATGACAAAATGTCCTCATTTCATAATAGAAACGAAGTAGATGTTTAAGGAGAAGGAGGCCCTGTTAAGGTTCAACAGGATATGGAACCAGGTAAAATAGGTGGCAAAGTCCTGATAGGCTTTGCGGATTATATCTGATTTTGAAAAAAGCCTTGATATTTCCCTATATAAACCCAGTCCACAGGACAGTGCATCAAGACATCCTTTCCAGTAATGTTGAGCAATAATCCCTCTAAGGCAGTGGTTCCCAAAAGTTGGGATGCTTACGCCCTTAAGGAGGGTAGTGACCCAACTGGGCACCCATAGGCGCCATTAGTATGGGACTTCTGGGTATTGCCACTGCCGAATGCATGTGAATAACCCCCCCCCCCTTTTATTTACATGCATTTAGAAGCAGCAAAACCTGGCAGTGCCATACTAATGGTGCCTACAGGACCCTATTTGGTTCTCTACCCTCCTTAAGGGGATAAGTATGCCAACCGAAAACACGCATGTCTGCCCGGGGCGGAGGAGTCACAACCTCTAGGTTGTGGGTCTGCACCAATGGGGGTCTAAAGGGTCTACACCAATGTGTGGACCCTTCGGCTGCCGTGCTGGAGTCCTGTGGCATTTCTGGGTGCCTAGTGATGACATCACACATCATAGCCGGACTTCTGGGAACAATGCGCTCTGAGCTGCATGAAACTTGGCTTCCCACAGCTTTGAAGTGCATGAAACATGGTCGTGCAGCTTAAAGGGAACACTGATACTGAGTAGCTCCAGACACCCAACAAGCCATTCTTAATATTTGGGGGATTTCAGAAGGAAACCACTGCTACCATAAAGCCTCAGAGACACAAGGACCTCTTCAGGGCTTTTGGGGCTTCAGTCAAAGCCCTTTAAAATGACAGTATAAGGTACTTTGGGGGAGGGATGCAGGCTCTTTATGGAACCAAAATAGAAAAATAGTGGCATAAAGCTGATAGCAGTAGAAGCACTGATGGTTATTTTCACCTTAGTATTTAAAGAAAGGGAGCAGATGGCAACTTCTTAGAGCCTGTGCCGATTCCTTGAGGGGGAAAGGAAACGTTGCAACATTTTACCGTTGCACTGGAGCAGATAATTAGGCAATCAGAACTATTAAAAGCTGACAAAGAACAAGAATTCAATGAACTTTATCCTTGAGCTTCATTGTGAAAGCAGCTGTGATGATTCAGGCGCAGGGATGTGAGCATAAGGCCCGGTCAGACCAGCAGATTTAATGGGTTTGGGTACATCTATTTAGAGCGCGTTGGCTAGCCATGGTATTTCGTCGTTCAGGGAGGACATGCTTTGTTTTCTGACCTGAAGCACAACTGAATGTCCTTCTGATATTAACGTGAAGATCTAGACAAAGACTATGATCGAAGACTAAAGAAAAGAGGACACTAATAGGTTTCAGAAGATAGACAAAATTAGTGATCAGAAATTGGACAGAAGAAATTGGTGATCAGTTTCCCATTGCGTTTCATATTCTGTATTCTTCCTCAGGGAAAATTGTTCACCAGTTGCATGGTTAAGTAGCTCTTTTGTGTAGTGGCTCCCTGGTTCCACAACATTCAGCATAAATCACAGCGCTCCTCCAAGACAATTAAACAAGTGTGGCATCTAACGCCACAGCCTCCTGAGATATGCTTGCCCACATTCCAAAGAGGGTCTTTATGATTGGTCATCTTGTTCGGGCCATTTGGGCACATGACTCTCTCACCTAGAGGGAATGACTGATCTTATGAAGGCAAAGTTTGAATCCAAGACTTACACTTTTAAACATAGGAAATTGGCCTAAAATAGGGCAGATACAACTAAATTAAAGCAAAAATCAATTTTCCTCCTTCATTGCCATCTTCCAAGGGAATTATATTCTACCCTGCTCTATTCTGCTCAAAATAGTATTCATTGGAGGTGTGTGTGGGATAAGGGGACTTGAACCCTGGGTGCAGAGGTTCCTAGCCATTTTTGCAGTCGATATCACTGGGACTCTGGGAGGTGGCGGGGGGTTCTGTGGCATCCTTGTGACATGTTGTTTGTATGTAGTGTCCTTAAGGCCCAAATCCTAACCAAATTTCCAGTGCTGGCATAGTGGTACCACTGGGACGTGTGCTGCATCCTGCAGTTGGGTTGCAGTCACGGAGGCCTCCTCAAAGTAAGGGAATGTTTGTCCCCTTACCTCAGAGCTGCATTGCCCTTATGATGGTGCTGGAAAGCGAGTTAGGATTCTGCCTTAAGGCATCTCCCTATGGCTGGGGGTGGTGCCTGTTGTGCTGTTCATTCCTATTGGCTGCCTGGGATTGTTCCTCCAGCACTCAAATCATTGGCCCTGCCCTTGACCCTGCTCTCTCTCAGTTCATCCTAGTGATACTTCTGTGGCCACCACTGTCTGATTGGATAGTGTGACTGGCTTCTTGGACATCACATGATGACAGACAGACTTCACACTGGTGTCATGGTGATGATGCAGCAATGTCACAGCATGATGTGTGATGTGTCACAGCAGTGATGTCAGAATGAGGGTACGCCAATGATGCTCCAATGTCCTTCTAAATTTAGAGCTTGCATTTGAGCTAGAAATCCCATCCACAATGATACACTAATACTGAGTTGGAGATTAAAAAGGATAGCTTGAAAAATGTTAAACATAAATGCAACATTCCAGCTTTGTTCTAGTACAGGGGTGCCCAAACCCTGGCCCTGGGGCCACTCGCGGCCCTCAGGGACTCTCAACATGGCCCTCAGGGAGCCCCCAGTCTCCAATGAGCCTCTGGCCCTCTGGAGATTTGTTGTAGCCCACACTGGCCCGATGCAACTGCTCTCCGTGTGAGGGCGACTGTTTGACCTCTCGCGTGAGCTGTGGGATGAGGGCTCCCTCCACTGCTTGCTGTTTCACGTCTGTGATGCAATAGCGACAGCAAAGGAAAGGCTGGCCTTGCTTTGTGCAAGGCCCTTTACAGGGCTTGAGCTATGGCAAGACCTTCATTCCTTCATATAAGTTCATCTCTAATATATTCATTTTTGTAAACTTATGTAAATTTATTCAAATTTTAAATGTAAATTAATTCTTTTTTTCCTCTGCCCCCAACACAGTGTCATAGAGATGACGTGGCCCTCTTGCCAAAAACTTTGGACACCCCTTTTCTAGTATATGCAAACTGTATTGACTTTCTTCTTCTAATACACACCAATGGAATAAAAGAGATTGGTATATTATTCTTTGAGTGACATGTAAAATGAGTGACACAATACAATCAATGTGAAATTATTTCTACCTGGTGTAGGAGAAGTAATAGATTTTGAAGCAGTGCAATCAACGTAAAGATGCGTTGCATAGATGGAAACACAGTAATTTTAAAGATAACAAATGGAGCAGCAGAATTTACATTTTATCAAGAGTTGAAGAAATCTATGGTTCATTGAAATTGAGTCCTCTTTGAAATGCTATGAATTGCTGACCATTCTCTAAACACATGCTTAAAAACAGGAATGGTGAACACTCTCCCCTTGAAATCATATCTGCAGTTTCCAGAATGTGGACTTGAATAATGGTGGTATATCACATGCATTTTATTACTGCAAGAGTCTTAATTGTGCAATAATTTCCCCTTGAAAAGCACAGACAACTACGTAACTATAACGCTGAACTAAATAATTTATTTCTGATACATGCACATTTGCCTTAACTCTACACCATATTTTAGATCCAGTCACCCTTAGTAGAAATAGTATATGGAGAAGTGTTTTACTTGCAATTAAAAGCCACATTTTGAATGCTTTTGGGGGCACAGATTCTTCAGTGATGGGCAGCCCAATCATATGCCCAGCAGTGCCAAAATGGCTACTGCTGCATCCAGCTGCACTGCCAGGGCTGCCAGAGGTCTCCTTGATGGAAGTGGACTATTTTGCTGGCAAAGACTTGAGAACTTGCAGTCCAACACTGATGATAGGTTAGGCAGAGCAGGGCTCTGCCAGTCCCAATCCCGTCCTGTCCTGTCCCGTCCCAGTTTCTCCCCTCCTCCAGCCCTTTTCCCTACCCCAGAATGCCTCCCCCCCATCCCCAAGACCCTCACTGCTGCCCGGAGTTCTTACCATGTTCCAGGCAGCATCTATCCAGCACTGGGCTCAGTGCCAATTGGCATTGAGCCAGTGTCAGCACTCATTCTTCTCTGGAGGTTGCAGATGTGCCTTCTGGCACATTTGCAACACCCCAGTGCTGGCATTGGAGGCCCATAGGACTGGGCCCTTAATCAGGTGTAGCTCTTTACGCAAATATTATCAAATGTGATGATGTTTAGATTTTATATTACAGGGACAAATGGATGCAATTAAGATTATTAATGCTATGCCTCTTTTTGTGACTTGTAAGAGACCTAGGGCAACATTCAAAGTAACGCTTCCACCCATTTGGCTGAGCCTGACTCCAAAAGTTGAAGGTCATCCTATCCTATGGAACAGTGGTTCTCAAACTGTGGGACCAGGACCCACCAGGGCAGGAGGTCTGGTCTAGAAGGTAGAGCCTCCGTTTGCCTGAAGATAATATCTGCAGGTTGCCAGTTTGAGGCCACCGGCACCTTCAATGGTGAGACCTTGAAGCAGCTGACAAGCCGAGCCGAGTTATGCCACCTGCTCTTTGGTGTGAGCGAAGAAGCATCTTGGCTGCCCTCCATGTGAGAGATGAAGGAGCTGCTTGTCAGCTTGCGTGGGAGGAAACTGAAGGCCAGAATGTGATACCAGATCAGAAAGATCGATCTGAAATGTTGTGCAGTTCTTGAAAGATAGAACCTTTCTTCAATTGTAAAAATTCCTACGGGGATTTAGAACAGCCTGCCTTTGTAAACTGCCTTGAATAAAGTCTGAGGAGAAATCTGACGGCCAAGAAAAGCAGTATATAAATACCTGCATTATTATTATTATTAGGTTGTGATCCAATTTTTGTTGGGTCACAGAACTGACAGGGCAGATTAGGCTAGGTTCATCAAGGGTTAAACAAGCTGCTACTTGGGGAGGAGCACTGCTGCTCAATCACCATTATAGCCACACCCCTTGGCATTTATAAATCAGGCAGCATCCTCTAGGACCTCTGAAAAGTTTGGGAATCACTGCTACAGAAAAATTGCATTGACAAAAACATTTTATAATGTCGGGGTTCCCCTCCTCCCCCGAGTCCCCAGCTTACCCAGGGAGGAGGCTTCTGGACCAGAGCAGAGGCAGCAGCCTTCCCAGCCCTCTCAGGAACAACCCTGGCAACTCCAGGTGAGAGGAGGTGGGAGGGAACCAGAGAGAGGAAGGGGAGGAGTTGTGGTAAGCCCAGGGAAGGGCAGGCCCTGGGACAGGCCCTTTTTGTACCATCCCTGTGAGGGAAGGGGAGGGGCCAAAGGGAGGGGCCAAACGGGAGGGGTCTGCCCCACATAAACCTGGAGGCCAGGGATGACAAGGCAGTTGGGAGTCAGAAGAGCAGGCAGGAGGATCTGCTGCTAGCAGCCCCTGCGCCTGACTAATGAATGCTGCCAACCCAAAGAAGGGGAACCGGGTGACGCAACCCCCCCTTCTTGTGGGGAACAAGTCTGAGGCCTCCACAAGGGGTCCCCCTCAGAAAGGCCGGCCGGGCCCTCCCCTCCCCCACAGGGAGGCCTCACATAATAATATATTATTATATCGAATAATACAAAGACATAATAATATAGTCAGTATACCCTAGAGTACGGCAGAAGACAGTGGACTCATACACTGCAGTGTACCAAGGCAGGCTGGGTGGCGCACCCTGGGTGCAGGGACTAAGGGGGCACATATGGGAATAAATATGCACAGGATCAGACTACAGGGAGGCACAAAGGAAGGGAAAAGCAGAACATAACATAAGAACATAAGAACAGCCCCACTGGATCAGGCCATAGGCCCATCTAGGCCAGCTTCCTGTATCTCACAGCGGCCCACCAAATGCCCCAGGGAGCACACCAGATAACAAGAGACCTCATCCTGGTGCCCTCCCCTGCATCTGGCATTCTAACATAAGAAGAATCACCCCCCCCCTCTCTCTCTCTCTCTCTCACACACACACACACACACACACACACACACACACACACAAAATAGGCCCTACTTGGAAGTGCTGAGCACCTGTTCAAAGGTGCTCAGAGCCACCAAGTCCCTTTTTGCCCTCCATGGAGCATTCTGGTGTTGAGAGCCCTGGTGAAGGGATGGGGGGGGCGGGGGAGTAGCAGCAGCCAGGAAGGAGAGGAGCCCGAGTTTTCTGAGATGAGCACAGCAGCATGGGAACAGTGGCTGGCTGCTAGCACAGGGGGCTGGATGGGCAGGTACTCTGAAGCTCAGTAGCAGGCTCATTACTGCTCCCTCCCCCACCACACTTGCACACTTAGTTGAAAACAGAAGACTCACAGAGACCCATAATAACCGGGGCACAATTTAATTTTTGAAAGACTCTTTTCCTCCTAATAGTTTTGGACTACCCAAAAGGTTGATATATTGATTTTTCAAAACTTTGTTTCAATGTTCATTATAGTTTTTATGTACTTGTCGTAAGAGGTGACTAAATAGCCACCAAGTAGATAAGGCTCGTCCGCCTGGGGAGGTGGCTCATCTAAGAGAAGGAAACTCTGACCTCAAACCTCCACTGCCTTGTGGCTACATCCAGTTATGGAAAAGGCTTCAGGCGTCAACCTCGAGGCAAAATCCAGAGCCGGAGTCCCTGAGGCAGTTCATGGCTGAACACAGTCACGTTCTGGCAACTCCTGCGATGCCGCTGGAACCAACCATATTGGCTTCTGCCTTTCCATTGGACCATTTCAGTGACGTGGAGAGGGGAGATTTGCTGCATGGGAAACAGTCCATATCCACTTTACCCAGGCCTCGCGTACTGGAGAGGACACTAACCACCATTCAGCGCACGATACCATAGTCTTTCAAGACTGAAGGTTGCCAACGTATTTATTGTCATAGTATAGTGAGGGATCTTAATAAATGACTGAATTAAAAATGCATTGAGATAATAGTCCCACAACTCTCATGAAATGTCATAATTGGTAATGATGCATTAATACAAGAGTTGATTTACTTCACTGGAAGTACTGAATTACTGATGCAGCAAGAGGAGCTTCAGAAGTTCCAGACAAACAGCAAGGGCGGGGACATCCTTCCATCAATGGGAGCCTTGCATCTCACTGAATTAAAGAATGACACCAAGGCGTAACTTGGGATGACCTCAGTGTTTATACCCTGACCCATGACCATGAGATCAAATGTCTTTGCTCTCTCCATTTACTAAGTGAAACCCTTTTTGCAAGTTTATGATGGAGATTTTCATTCTTTAGGGGATTTAAATTAAAACCTTTAAGGTTCACTTAACCTTTCTGCTAGCTTATTAGGGTCTCTCATACAGTGACTCCAAAGGAGCTTTAGACAGGACGCTAGCAGATAAAGCTACATTATCTTCTAAAGCTGCAGCCACAAGTTCCAGGATTATTTTTTATCCATTGCTCCAAACCGGCAATCCAAACCACAAAGTCCTGCCATTCAAGCTGCTCAAGTCATTCTTCAGACAAAGCAATGTCACTTGCTTATTAGAACCTTTAAAGAAACAATATTTTAATTATAAGACTGAAACAATTACACAGACTTTGTAAATAGCATACTTCATTTAAGCTATATGGGTTTTCTTTGTTAATGTTTTATAAAAGTAGTGCTTACCTGTTTTGAAATTGTGTGATCCAACACTTTCGGAGTTTTGACAGAAGGTACTTGACATCACTTATTACAAAGCAGAGCTCATTTTGTTCCAGTAATTGTTGTCTGTTTCTTCAAGATACTGTAGCTGTTTGAAAGCATAAGGAAAGCTCTACTGACTCAGACCAAATGTCACCTCATTTAGCAACCCCACCTCTCAGTCCAGCCAATCAGAAGCTTCTAGGAAGCAGTCCTAGATTACCCTCCCCTCCAAATACCAGAAGAGGTATCATATAGCACAGCAGTTCTCAACCTGTGGGTCCGTGGCCCACCAGTGGGTCATGACTCAATTTTGGTGGTTCACAAAATTGACAGGGCAGATTACATTATCTGCATCAAAGGTTAAACAAACTGCTACTTGGGGGGGGAAGCACTGCTGCTTTCCACAACTATAGCCACACCCTTTGGGATTTATAAATCAGGCAGCAGCCTCAAGGGCCTCTTAAAGTTTGGGAACCTCTGATGTAGCACATTACCTTGGCATAGGGAAGTTTAATTGAAGTATCCTTGTCATAAACTCACTATGTTTTATGTGTGTTTTAGTCCTTTCTGTGGGGTTTTGTCTATAATCTCTGTGTCATTCTATGTTTCCGATGGGTGTGGATATACCCCCCTACACCTCTGGCCACCAAACAGTGTTCTATAGAACCCTTGTTTGCTTCATTTGCATGGCTTCTTCTGTTGAAAAACCAGGAAAGTGATTGACAGCCTAATCCTGAGCTGCCCAGGGTGCCCAGGCTCGGCGGCACTGAGAAGGGCTGCCGCCGGATCCTGCATGCCCCAGGCTACAGCAGGAGGCGCTTTGAGAGAAGGGGACTTCCGTCCCCTTCTCCCAGGTAAGGTAAGCAGCCCTGCAATGGGGCTACTCACTTTACCGCTGACCAAAAGGTGGGCAGTAAAGTAAAGGTGCTCTAGTAGGGCGCGGAGCCCTCCATGAGTGCCTTGGATCCTGCGGAGCAGAGCTCCGCGGATCCGCCTCCCTCCCTCTCCACGGCATGCCTCCCACCCCCGGCCTCTCTCCACCCCCCCACCGGCCTCCCCCCGGAACACCTCCTCCCCGCCCCCGTTCCCTCCCCCGCTTACCATACCACTGCTTGGTGGTCTGGGAGACTGCCGAGCTGCGGAAGCTGGGCAACTGCCCCGCACTAGCCCAGCACTGGCTGGTGCTGGGCTAGCACGGGCGGGAGCCTGGCGGTGAGGCTAGCAAACATGCCTTACGGTACGTTTGCGACAGTGCTTGGTGGCACGGAGCCGTGCTGCCGAGCGCAGGGTTGGGCTCTGAGTTGATGAAGCAGCAGGAAAGAAGGCTAATTCCATACTTGGGATCATTAAAAAAGGTATTGAGAATCAAATGGCTAATATTATAATACCATTGCACAATTTGATGGTAAGGCCATTACCTGGAGCATTGTGTCCAGTTCTGCTCACCACATCTCACAAAAGATATAGTGGAAACGGAAAAGGTGCAGAAGAGAGCAACCAAAATGATTACTGGACTGGGGCACCTCCCTTATGAAGAGAGGCTATTGCATTTGGGGCTCTTCAGTCTAGAAAAAAAGGCACTTAAGGGGGGACATGACTGAGACGTACAAAATTATGCACGGAATGGATAGAGGCATGTTTCCCTCTCACGCAACACCAGAACAAGGGGACAGCCACTAAAATTGAGTATAGGGAGAGTTAGAACAGACAAAAGAAAATATTTCTTTACCCAACATGTCTGTGGAACTTCTTGCCACAGGAGATGGTGACTGCATCTGGCTTAGATGCCTTTAAAAGGAAATTGGACAGATTTCTGGAGAAAAACTCCATCACAGCTTACAAGCCATGATAGTATGTGCAGCCTCCTGGTTCTAGAGTGCTTACTTCAGAACGCCAGGTGCAATGGGGTGGCACCAGGATGCAGGTCTCCTGTTTTGTGTGCTCCCTGAGGTATTTGGTGGGCCACTGTGAGATACAGGAAACTAGACTAGATGGGCCTGTAGCCTGATCCAGCTGGGCTTTTCTTATGTTCTTATAAGTTAAAGGATGAGCTAGCAGATTGGCTCATGTTGCTGCTAGTCCCCCTCCCAAGAAGGGTGGAGGTAGAAACCAGGTAACAGGTGATGTCATTTTAGCTGAAGTTTTTTCTTCTCTTCCTCCAACCAGCCAGGAGAGACCTCCCAAACTCACTCGCAGAGAAGGCTTGTGGGATGTGTTTATGGTTGCATCATATTTTAATATAAGATTCTAATCTAAGATTAGATAGAATTTTATAAGGAACAATATTTAGTGAGAAAAATAGTAAGAATTTTATGTTAATTCTATTTTGTCTTCTCTGTGCCTTACAAGCTCATTCAAAACTGCAGGCAAGTTAGCTCTGAGTTACATTTTTGTTCAGTCACTCAGTGCCATCTATATTATTTTTCACTGATCTATAGGTTTACAGGAAATTAAGTTCTTTTTGCCAAATTTGATGCTTCTTACTTACTTCTTAGTCTGCCTTTTTTTTTTTTTTAAGTTCAGTGGATTGCAACATCTCCTGGTACTTCAGGTGCTACTGTGAGGGTAATTTTAATAGAGACCCCTGAGGTTCAGTATTGTTCTAGGAGGGGTTTTTGCCAGGGAGCCCCTCTGGTTAGCCTGATCTCATGAGCAGCAGATTTGATCTACCAAGGCTTTTCTCCAGTAAGCTGCATGTCCATACAGGGATGAGAGAGGAATGGAAAGAAGGTGACCACTAACAACTAGGTGCTACTGCCCTGTATCAGCATGTGGTTTCTGGCAACCCTCTTTTGTCCCTGACAATTGCCTATATACTTGTCTAATTCCCTTTTTAAAGCTATATAATGTACTGCTGTATGGAATTTAGCAGTAAATTCCATAAATTAATTGTGCACTTCTATGAAATAGCTTCTTTGTCTCTACTGTATCACTATGCTCAATCACTGGTTTAGGCCTCCCGAGGATCAGATGAAAAACCGGGACATAGTAGGGTAACATCAGCTTATTGATGACATTACAACCCAACCTTCTAGTTAAACTTGTCCAGTGGTTTTATGTTTTAACAGCATGGAAGACAGGAGGGAACCCTGAGTGACTCAATAGGCTAAAAGTCAAGTGGTCAAACAGTTGTTTCTAAACAGAAACTTCTTAGACCTGTTCTCCAGAACAGAACAGAGCAAGTGCAACGTGGTGCTTCTCTATCTCAATCTGGCAAGACAGTTCAGAAAGATACCATGGTTGATGATATCAAAAGTTACCAAGAGGTTCAGCAGGACCAATAGGGATCTTGGGTCAAGTGTAGGTCAGCCACCAGGGCAACAAAGGTGACTTTAGTGCCAAAACAGAGCCAAAACCTAGACTGATAAGGATCTAGATTATCTGTTCCATCAGGAGAGCTTGAAGTTGGGCAAGGTTCAAACCACTGCTCAAACTCCTTGACCCAAAATGGCAGATGAACTCCTTGCCCCAAAATGAACTATTGTTAGGTCCTGATCATTTGAATCCAGGGAGGGCTTTTATTTTTAACATTAGTTTTACAATAGCTTGCTTTGGAGCCAACAGAACTTTACTTTTATTGAGTACTTTTTGACTGACAATTTAGCATGTATAGCTGAGTCAAAGAAAGAAGGATACAAGGTATGGTTCTGATGAAAAAAAAATGCTTGTCAATTTTTTTTTGCCTTTGTCACCAATAACAACTTTGATTCTGTGGATGAAACAGAACATACTGTGCTTGGGATACTTCTTCCCATAGGAGAACTTGCACTCCATTAAGTTCTCCACTCATAAACCTAGGATGGAGTTAGTATTTGTGTCACATTATCTATCCCTATGTTTTTCAGCATATAGAACTGTTTGGATTCAATTTCATGATTTTGATTCCATTTCATGTTGACTTCTGAGATAGATACCACTAATTGTGAGCAATTGAATGCACAGTTTATTCCCACATATTATTATCTGAGTCCCGCTTTTTTGAAATTGTTCTGATTGCTTTTATTCTCCAATTATGGCTAATTGCCCTCACTGAATTGCTTATTCACTAAAATTTCTGTTCTGAAACCTCTCTCATTTTTAATACTCTCTATGATTATTCATGAGCGTGACATGTGTTTGGATTCCCACAACCCATTCTCTAAGATACAACGTTTGGTACTGCTATGAATAGTTGCAGAGAGTAGTAAAGGGCTGTGTACAAAAATAATCATCAAAATAGACATGCATAAGATTAAACCAGTGATTCTCAAACTTTTAAGCATCGGGACCCACTTTTTAGAACAACAATCTATCCAGGACCCACTGGAAGTGATATCATGAAGGAGGAAGTCCAGTCATTGTGATGCCAGAAACTTCTGCTTTCCTGAGAATTCAGCAATAAGTTGGGTTACTTCTCTGTCATTTTCCAATAGCAAAGTGAATCAGAAAGAAAAAAGAAGCCTATTTATAACCTTAACACAAGCAAAATGACTGCACAGCCCTCCCCCTTTCCAGCATTCTATCGTGTCATATTTTCAATGACAGCTGCACTAGATGCTAAGCTACCCTGCTGAAATTGGCTTGTGACCCACCTAGTGAGTCCTGTCCCACAGTTTAGGAAATGCTGAATTAGACTGTCAGAGAAATTGTGTGCATACAGGCCAAATTCATATTCCAGATGTAGTTCTTTCTCCCCACCTATCCCACCAGAGTTAATTGTCACATTACCACTTTGTTACAACCCCTGTGAAGGAGCCACATGAGGAGTGAATAAAAAGTGCATGCACAGTGCAAGGCTATGTTATCCAGTGAATTCAGAGTTGAGCTGACATTTGAATGGTGGGTGTTCTTTTGGGCTCATAGTTCAAGCTCTTAAAAACTGCTCTGCATCAGTGTTTGATTTTGTGGTATTGTCATTACTAAAGTCACCCATCTTGTGATTTCCTCTTAAACATCCCTTATTTCACAGTAGTCAATTTCCTTTTCTTTTTTGTCATGGTAGGCAGGTGTCATGTGGGCATGGGACTTAGGATTTGGCTGGTTGGTGTGCACCCTGAAGTAAAACAAGGTCAGTGGGCAAATCAATACTGCTTGTCAGATTCTTGCTGGCTGGTGAGCCCTCTGGCTTGGATTTATGAAGGCAACTTCAAGAGGTCTCCAGCCGGTGGGAGTCTGTGGGAGCTGCCTTGACCCTTCAGGGTTGACCATTAAAAGCTTGAGTTGTCATCAGGTGGATCATGACTTGAAGTCAGAGTGATCTCACCCATGAATCTGGGGAAGATACAGTCTCTCACCATTCTCCCACTGGTAGATGATCGCACAGGGTATGCACGGGGTCAGCTGCAGGTATGCTGAATGAACAATTCATAAAATGACCCAATTTAAACCCAAGCCTTTGTCTTTTGTGCTCTGTTGGGGAAATGATTGTGGATCTGCAATGGGCTTAACCTTAAGGCAGCAGTTCTCAAGCTCCTTGGGAGTTTGGGAACAGGGGTAAGTCTTTGCAGTGGATGGGGGGGGCAGTGACATGATCCCCAGGATTGCACCATTGCCAGGGATAGAAGGGGGGTTTAAACTTATGAATCACCATGCCAGCCTCCATGGGGTGTGTGGGGAGCCCTGTGGAGTATTCTGTGAGGCTCCCCACACCTTAGAAAGTGTAAAAATTGTGATTGTGACCCATTCCCACTCAGAGTGGGTTGCGATTGTGTTTTTTTAAACTTTCTAATGCTTGGGGAGTCCTGCGGAGGGCTCTCCACATCTCCAAGAGGCCTGCACGGCAATTCATAAGTTTGAACCCCCCCCTTCAATCCCCAGAAGCAGCGCAATGCTGGGGATCACATCACTGCCTTTTCCTTTCCCCATCCCTTAAGGGGCAGGAGGCAGAGCTTCTCAGGGTGCGGCATCACAATGCCCCAGTTGGAGAACTTCACCATTAAGGTATTTTTGGGTGTAATCACAGCTCACCTACACCCAACAATTTCTGATGAGTCAAAGTAATATTTATCTTACATCTTGTTGACTGGGGAGGTGTTAAAGAAGTATTACTGCTTGCTTTGATTGTTACATCGTAATCCAAGGAAGGACAGCATTTTCTTTTCACCATCATAAGTTCTTTTCAGAAATCCTGCTTGCAAAAAAAGCCATCACATTTTATGAGCTGTTTTATTGAAAGCAATATTTAGTTCATTTTCTTCTACAGAGAAATGAAAGTGGACACGAGTTAATCTAAATCCAGCTGTTTGCCTAATGTTTTATTTTAATTGTCAGTGTTCATGATGTGATAAAAGCGTTATAATAAATTATGGGACTAATGAGTTGTGTTACCAAAAAAAACCCCAAAGACACAGTAAATGTACAAATGCTATGTTCTGACTACATGTGCAGATCGCAAAAGTGTTAGGTATTTCTTCAAAGGCTTGTTAGGTGCTCATCTGTATTGTTCAAGAGGATGGTGATTATAATTAACAATTGTCAATATTTCTGAGGGCCAATCAGATGTAAACATGAAATGTAGCCTAGTATGTGTTGATAATTTGTTAAGGGGCAGCAGGGGACGGCTACAAAAGTGAGTAGAGCTATGATGGGCAGTTGTGGGTTTTAGGGCTTTGCCTCTACTATAGTTTCACTACTGATTGTATCCCCCCATGCACTTTTTTTAAACCAGTGTTTCTCAACCAGCAGTATGGGTACCACCAGTGGTACTTGAGATGGTGTCTGGTGGTACTTGTATAACTCCTAGACACCTGTCGCCCGGTAGTGAGACCAGGAATGTCACACATAAACTGTGGTAGGACATATAAACGACCCACTAGGCTCAGTGGGCAGAGCTCCAAAGAATGCTTTTCTGTGCTCGTAAAAGTCCTTCAGTCCACCCCAAACCTTTCACTTGTATTTGTCACATAACATCCGGCCTTCCAACCTAGATATAACTGGTGATGATGCCATGGTCAGTTACTTCCAGTGATTCTTTGAATATGAGGACATTTGAGGATAAATGTTGAGAAACACTGTTTTAAACAAAACCTTACACTAGCTTTCAGTAGAATTTTTTCCCCTCTAAAATACGAGCATGGAAATATGCCATCAGGAGTGAAACTACAATGAAACAAAGCCCTCAAGCTCCCCCAGCTCACTTATGTATTGAGAATATTTATTTATTTCTGGTTGGCAACCTTCAGTCTCAAAAGACTATGGTATAAGCCTATAGCACCTGGTATTCCAAGGTGGTCTCCCATCCAAGTACCAACCAGGCCTGACCCTGCTTAGCTTCCGAGATCAGACAAGATTGGGCATGTGCAGGTATACATTTTTATCTCTCCTTTTTCCTCCAATGGCAGGTACTCAAGGTGGCTAACATCCAGTGTGAATAATATATATAAAAACAATGGAAAGCAGTTGCACAACGTTGTAAAATCTAATCAAGGAGCAGCAGATGATAGAACAATATGAAAGTATAAAGCAAAAAGGAAATGTAGAGGAAATAAAACAGCAACAATAGCAGTGGGGGTACAAACAATCAAATAATAATAAAAGCATCAACATCTAGCCATAAAACGAGAAGACAGCATTAAAGCAGCAAAGAAATAGAGTGGCAGTAAAAAAAAATCCCAAAACGCAGTAAAACAGTAAGAACTGCCACAAAAGATGGGAATAAATAGTGGGAAGTAACTGACAACATAATAAATCCACCACCTGAAAAAGAAATGTTTTGGGCAAGAACATGGAATCACTTGGTATGATTTCACTCTTTTTTGCTCCCGAGTCTCTATTTAAATGATCAACAACTCACCCATATTCACTGTTTATATATGATCAACACCTGCCCATGTTGTGCTCTTACAGGCATGTCAGACTAGACCCTGAATGTGCAAATCTTTTACTTATATTGTCTTAATGTAGTTCTCACAAAAAACCCATCCAAGACGGTGCACCTGGGAGAACAGGTTACATAAGAACATAAGAACAGCCCCACTGGATCAGGTCATAGGCCCATCTAGGCCAGCTTCCTGTATCTCACAGCAGCCCACCAAATGCCCCAGGGAGCACACCAGATAGCAAGAGACCTGCATCCTGGTGCCATCCCTTGCATCTGGCATTCTGACATAACCCATTTCGAAAATCAGGAGGTTGCACATACACATCATGGCTTGTAACCCGTAATGGATTTTTCCTCCAGAAACTTGTCCAATCCTCTTTTAAAGGCATCCAGGCCAGATGCTATCACCACATCCTGTGGCAAGGAGTTCCACAGACCAACCACATGCCGAGTAAAGAAATATTTTTTTTTGTCTGTGTTAACTCTCCCAACACTCAATTTTAGTGGATGTCCCCTGGTTCTGGTGTTATGCGAGAGTGTAAAGAGCATATCTCTATCCACTCTGTCCATCCCCTGCATAATTTTGAATGTCTCAATCATGTCCCCCCTCAGGCACCTCTTTTCTAGGCTGAAGAGGCCCAAACGCCATACCCTTTCCTCATAAAGAAGGTGCTCCAGCCCAGTAACCATCTTAGTCGCTCTCTTTTGCACCTTTTCCATTTCCATTATGTCTTTTTTGAGATGTGGCTACCAGAACTGGACACAATACTCCAGGTGTGGCCTTACCATCGATTTGTACAACAGCATTATAATAGTAGCTATTTTGTTCTCAATACCTTTTCTAACGATTCCAAGCATAGAATTGGCCTTCTTCGCTGCTGCCGCACATTGGGTCAACACTTTCATTGACCTGTCCACCACCACCCCAATATCTGTCACCTGATCTGTCACAGACAGCTCAGAACCCATCAGCCTATATCTAAAGTTTTGATTTTTTGCCCCAATGTGCATGACCTTACACTTACTGACATTGAAGCACATCTGCTATTTTGCTGCCCATTCTGCCAGTCTGGAGAGATCCTTCTGGAGCTCCTCACAATCACTTCTGGTCTTCACCACTCAGAAAAGTTTGGTGTCGTCTGCAAACTTTGTCACCTCACTGCTCAACCCTGTCTCCAGGTCATTTATGAAGAGGTTGAAAAGCACCAGTCCCAGGACAGATCCTTGGGGCACACCAATTTTCACCTCTCTCCATTGTGAAAATTGCCCATTGACACCCACTCTCTGCTTCCTGGCCTCCAACCAGTTCTCAGTCCATGAGAGGACCTGTCCTCTAATTCCCTGACTGTGGTGTTTTTTCCACAGTCAGTTGAAGGGGCTAGGGACCCTCTCTGGCTCCCCTGTGACTGCATCATGACAACCTAAGGCAGGTCTTTTCAGACTGGGCGTCATGACCTATGGGCCATGGCTTCTACTCCCTTATGGGGCAGGGGCAGCCAGGAGGCAGGGAGGAGACAGCGGCACAATCCCCAGGATTGCGCTGCTCAGGGGGCTGCAGGAGTTGGGCTGCACATACCCAAGCCTCCTGCAGCCTCCTGGGGCTTCTGCAGGGCCTTCTGCAGGGCTCCCCACAGCTTCAAAAGTGAAAGTGGAGCAGGGCAGGAGCTCGTGCAGGGCTCCCCGCACCCCTGGGAGGCTGCAGGAGGCTCAGGTACGTGCAGCCAAGCCCCTGCAGCCCCCTGAGGATTCTGGGGATTGCACCACTCCCTTTCCCCAGCCCCCGCAAGGGCTTACAGCGGTTTTCAAATTCCGAGAGTTTGAAAACCGCTGCCCTAAGGTGTCATGACATGCACTTTGAGAACCGCTGATTCTCAAATTCAACTAGAATAGCTCTTTACATACTGATCTGCTGACAAGACAAGCTTCCAGCAAGACCCAGAACTAAAGGCAGATGTTTCCTTTTGCAGCAGCAGCAACATGAGATTTAAGCGATGCCCTCAGTTCCATCAGTGTTGCAGTCACAAAACAGCAGCAGTTACTTTTGGAGCCATGATCAATTTGAACTTGACATTCCTACCTTGTCTTTAGACTGTTCTGTTGAGCAGCACAGAGCACTAAACTGTCAGTTTGGTGCATTTTGTCATTCTGATTATCCCTTTTCACCTGCAGGGACTATCTGGTGTAAGAAAACTTTAGAACCAGGTGATCATCCTTTTAGCTTCTTAAGATAATTGAAGAGACAACCAGGAAACGGTTTAAACCTAATGCCCCCCCTTTTTTGGAGTACATGGATGCTAGCTGATAGTCCCTTTTTTTTTCCTTTGTAGTTTGCTACAGCTGTAACTAACCTGGACATCCAAAATCCTTGAAAAGGTATTTCATTATTGTACTACCTGTTGACAACAGTGCTTCTGTCTTGGCTTTGTTTTCCTCCTATTTCCCATCTTCACAAAAATGAAAACAAGGTCTCAAGGAAGAAGGTGAAAACATGTGTTTTGCAGGCAAAAGGCACATCTCTCTTAAATGATACAAACTGGGTGCACTGCAATCAGATTAGGAATCTCAGAATAGCACTCTCATTATCAACTTCATGGTAAGCAAAACAGCTTGCTCCTTCCTCTGCTTCCTATTAACACTGACTGAGGCAGGTCATCTCACCCAAACTCTCTCCTCACTCTACGTCCACTTTTTGGCATGCCAATTTAAATCCCTCACTTCTGGCTTTTGACAACAAGGCAACTTGCAGCTGATTAATTACCAAGCTCTAATTAAACATGATTTGTTATTTGTGTGTGCATGTTGTTGTTGAACCAGCACTAAAACCCCATGTAAACATTCATTGTCGAGCAAGTGCAATGCATCAGCCTTTAGCTCTGTTAGTCATCAAGTCTCCCAGCATATAAAGGTTTAGTATATGGCAATTCCACTCTTTTGAAGCATTAACAACAGGAACTGATTTTTTTTTTGGGGGGGGGGGGGCAGTGTGTGAAAGTGATTGTTCCTCAGTAGCATCTAAAGTTCTGTCAAATGCCCTTAAAGCACACTGTATTGGCAACCTTCAGTCTTGAAAGACTATGGTATTGCGCTCTGAAAGGTGGTTCTGGCACAGCGTCTAGTGTGGCTGAAAAGGCCAATCCGGGAGTGACAATCCCTTCCACACCGGGAGCAAGTGCAGTCTGTCCCTGGTCTGTCTCCCTGGCTATGGGCCTTCCTTCTTTGCCTCTTTGCCTCAGACTGCTGGCAAAGTGTCTCTTCAAACTGGGAAAGGCCATGCTGCACAGCCTGCCTCAAAGCAGACCGCACAGAGGCCAGGGTTTCCCACTTGTTGAGGCCCATCCCTAAGGCCTTCAGATCCCTCTTGCAGATGTCCTTGTATCGCAGCTGTGGTCTACCTGTAGGGCGCTTCCCTTGCACAAGTTCTCCATAGAGGAGATCCTTTTGGATCCGGCCATCATCCATTCTCACGATATGACCGAGCCAACGCAGGCGTCTCTGTTTCAGTAGTGCATACATGCTAGGGATTCCAGCACGTTCCAGGACTGTGTTGTTTGGAACTTTGTCCTGCCAGGTGATGCCGAGAATGTGTCGGAAGCAGCGCATGTGGAAAGCGTTCGGTTTCCTCTCCTGTTGTGAGCGGAGAGTCCATGACTTGCTGCAGTACAGAAGTGTACTCAGGATGCAAGCTCTGTAGACCTGGATCTTGGTATGTTCTGTCAACTTCTTGTTGGACCAGACTCTCTTTGTGAGTCTGGAAAATGTGGTAGCTGCTTTACCGATGCGTTTGTTTAGCTCAGTATTGAGAGAAAGAGTGTCGGAGATCGTTGAGCCAAGGTACACAAAGTCATGGACAACCTCCAGTTCATGCGCAGAGATTGTAATGCAGGGAGGTGAGTCCACATCCTGAACCATGACCTGTGTTTTCTTTAGGCTGATCGTCAGTCCAAAATCTTGGCAGGCCTTGCTAAAATGATCCATGAGCTGCTGGAGATCTTTGGCAGAGTGGGTAGTGACAGCTGCATCGTCGGCAAAGAGGAAGTCACGCAGACATTTCAGTTGGACTTTGGACTTTGCTCTCAGTCTGGAGAGGTTGAAGAGCTTTCCATCTGATCTGGTCCGGAGATAGATGCCTTCTGTTGCAGTTCCAAAGGCCTGCTTCAGCAGGACAGCGAAGAAAATCCCAAACAAGGTTGGCGCAAGAACACAGCCCTGCTTCACGCCGCTTCGGATGTCAAAGGGGTCTGATGTGGAGCCATCGAAGACAACAGTGCCCTTCATGTCCTTGTGGAAGGATCTGATGATGCTGAGGAGCCTGGGTGGACATCCAATCTTGGGGAGAATCTTGAAGAGGCCGTCCCTGCTGACCAGGTCAAAAGCCTTCGTGAGATCTATGACTCACGAAGCTATGGCTATAAAGAGTGGCTGTCGTTGTTCCCTGCATTTCTCCTGCAGTTGTCTAAGGGAGAATACCATATCAGTGGTGGACCTGCTGGCTCGGAATCCGCACTGTGATTCTGGATAAACGCTCTCTGCAAGTACCTGGAGCCTCTTTAGTGCAACTTGGGCAAACAACTTTCCTACAACGCTAAGGAGAGAGATGCCACGGTAGTTGTTGCAGTCACCCCTGTCACCTTTGTTCTTGTACAGTGTGATGATGTTTGCATCCCTCATGTCTTGAAGTATTTCACCTTCTCTCCAGCAGAGACAGAGGATTTCATGCAGCTCAGTAGCGATGATCTCTTTGCAGCACTTTAGGACTTCAGCAGGGATGCTGTCTTTTCCAGGTGCCTTGCCAAAGGCAAGGGAGTCCAGGGCCACGTGAAGTTCTTCTAGGGTTGGTTCACTGTCAAGCTCCTCCAGCAAAGGCAGGCAATCAATGTTGTTCAGCGCTTCTTCGGTGACTACATTTTCTCTGGAATATAGCTCAGAGTACTGCTGCACCCAGCGTTCCATCTGCTGCGCCTGATCCTGGATGACCTCGCCTGTGGCAGACTTCAGAGGGGCTATTTTCCTCTGTGTTGGACCTAGGGCCTGCTTGATACCGTCATACATCCCCTTGATGTTGCCTGTGTCAGCTGCTACCTGTATCTGGGAGCAGAGCTGAAGCCAGTAGTTGTTAGCACATCTCCTGGCAGTCTGCTGAACTTTGCTGCGAGCAGGTTGGAGGACCTGCAGGTTGTGCTCACTGGGACAGGCCTTGTGTGCTGCTTGAGCTCTCCTCTTTTCCTCAATGACTGGTGTCAACTCCTCAGAGTGGGCTTCAAACCAGTCTGCCGTCTTGTTGGTCTTCTTGCCAAATATGGACAAGGCGGTGTTGTAAACGGCATTCTTGAAATGTTCCCATCTGTTGGATGCGTTTGCATCGACCGGGCCTGGAAGAGATTCCTCAAGCGCTTGTGCAAATTCCTCCACTTTTCTCTGATCCCGGGTCTTGCTGGTATCAATGCGAGGTCTTCCTTCCTTTTTCGTGTGATACAGTCGCTTTGTTTGCAGTTTCACTCTGCTGCACACCAGGGAGTGGTCAGTGTCACAGGCAGCACTCTGATAGCTGCGTGTGATCTTGGTGCTGGGAAGGCTGGAGCGTCTGGTGAGAATCAGGTTGAGCTGGTGCCAGTGCTTTGATCTTGGGTGTCTCCAAGAGACTCTATGTTGGGGCTTCGTGTTGAAGAACGTATTGCTGACACAGAGACCATGATGACAGCAAAACTCTAGTAGGCATTGGCCATTCTCGTTCATCTTCCCAATGCCGAACTGACCTAAGCAAGTGGGCCACGAACTGTTATCAGCACCAACTCTAGCATTGAAATCGCCGAGGATGAACAATGGCTCTTTTACAGGGATCTTCTTGATAGTGGTGGCCAGGTCATCATAGAATTTGATGCAATTAAAGCCCTTAAATGCAAATGCCCTTAAAGCACACTACTACTACTACTACTACTACTACTACTACTACTACTACTACGCAGAACTGATTATAGTCTGCAAATTGGGATCCAGCCAAGATCCTGGCAGTCACAGATATACCTTTGTAGGATTCTTTCTGTTCCAAGCAATGTTGTTTTCTGGAGCTGAGCTGATGTAATTTGCTCAAGGCCAAGCATGTTGAGGTGCTTCTTCAGACTTCCAGGTACTGCTCCAAGAGTTCCAGGGACAACTGGTACAATATTGACCTTCTCCCAGAGACACCCAAATTCTACTCACTGGTCTTGATATCTTGTGAACTTCTCATGCTCTTTATCTTCTCTACTGTCACCTAGGATTGCAATAACAATGATCAAGGAAACTTGATTTTTTTTGGTCCACTATTATTATATTTGATTCATTGTGTTCTAGATCAGAGCTGCACAAACCCTGGCCCAGGTGCCGGATCTGGGGTTTGAGTGGATCCGTCCGCATGATGAGTGAACCGTTCCATTCTGCCTGGGCACCGTGTGAAGTCCTCCTCAGTCAGGGAACAGGGACACTGGGCAGTTACATCTTGTTGCAAGTGCCTATGCAACTAGGATGAGGCCTTCTGTTTCTTTCTTCAAGTGTCCACTCCACAGCCATTCCCAGTTATTTTCTTTATTACTTTTATTATCAATGTCTTTCAAACATTGCCCATGAAGTTGTTTTCCTTTCCAGTCTTCTAGGCATTTGAACCTCAGCCTATTAAGATGATGATTTTGCAATTTAATTTTGAATATGTTAACATTAGACTTGAACTTCTGCAAACGCTTCTCTGAATCTTGTTCTCCCACCCCACAACTTATCCCTGATTTTTCCCCCCATTTTCCTTCCCTCCTTTCTCCAAGGAGTTTAGGGCAGTCTAAGTGATAGTTCCTTATTTTGTCTTCACAATATGATGTAGGTGAGGCTGAGAGATAGTGACTGGCTAAGTTCACACAGCAAGCTTCACAGGTAAACTTGGATCTTCCCAATCTGGCTGCAATCCTATTCACACTTATCTGGATGTAGAGACCATTAAACTCAATGGGATTTGCTTCTGAGTAGATATGCATAGGATTGGATGGATGGCTGACCCTGCTAGCTCTCACGCTTTCTGGTAGAATCTAAGCCACAGTCCACAAGTGCAGCAAGCACCCAAGAAGAGTGAAATAACACCTCTCTCATTTATGAGACTGGACTACCCTCCCAAACTTGACATATGTCAACCAGACCCAAAACATGACTAGAATCAAGTGCACAAGTCCCTGGGGATGACGACACACTACTAACCATGGCTGTTACTAACCACTGAGTCAGTGCAATTCTTTCCTCCTGCAAAATTCAGATGGGGATATAGAATGGGAATATTCAGAAACAGCTCCTTGCAATCTGCCGTCCAGGCTTCTTTGTGGCCCTGGAGACAGTGGCACAATCCTTGGCTGCTCTTCTGCAGTAGTAATTGGAAAGGTTGCCTGTGGGCATTATAGGACATTGCTAGTCCACTCACTGTATTACGAATGCCACTTCAGCAGCTGACCCATTGGAAAGGAATCAGAATGAATTCCTTTCAGGACACTGCAATATAAACGTGAAATACTGGATACTGTTAAGTGCTGTCTACAATCAAATTGTTCACAGGAAACAATTCCTGCCATATCAGACAGACTCATTCTGTTAATAATTCCCACTCTGGTTCTAAATCACACATCAAAGCACATGTCAGAGGTTTCACACTTTTAAATACTGTGGATCTATTGTCCTTAATCCATTAACTTGCTCCCTAATTACAAGCTTTTGTACCTGGTGCTCACTGCGCTGTTCTACTACCTGGAGGGCTGTCTCCAGTTGTTCCTATTAAACACAGCGTCTTAGCAGAGAGAGCTTCCCTCCTTTAGTTCATACCTCTGCCACCCCTTCCCATTACCAACCAAATGGCATATAGCAATTATCTCCAAGGAGGTGTAGCAGTTCAAAAGCATTTTATGCCCATATACACCTCGATGCCATTTAGGAAAAAGCTCTCATGCACAAACTATTTTCATACATATTTATCTGTGGGTTTCAATTAAATGATCCAGCATTATAAGCTTACTTTTCTTTCACAGTAGAAATGACAACAGACGATTAAAGGATTCTGATGGTTCTAATTCAAGAATGTATGCAGAGCTGCCAAGGCTGCAACTCTGTAAACCTTGTGCATGAACCTTTCCGTTTGGAGAAGAAGCATTGTAGAGTTCTGTGTCACAGAATGAACAGCAATCTGGAGAGTTCATCAGAACAGTCTGGCCTACGTTTTTATCACCTTGTAGGTCATGGTTCAGGATGTGGACTCACCTCCCTGCATTACAATCTCTGAGCATGAACTGGAGGTTGTCCATGACTTTGTGTACCTTGGCTCAACGATCTCCGACACTCATTCTCTCGATACTGAGCTAAACAAGCGCATCGGTAAAGCAGCTACCACGTTTTCCAGACTCACAAAGAGAGTCTGGTCCAACAAGAAGCTGACGGAACATACCAAGATCCAGGTCTACAGAGCTTGCGTCCTGAGTACACTTCTGTACTGCAGCGAGTCATGGACTCTTCGCTCACAACAGGAGAGGAAACTGAGCGCTTTCCACATGCGCTGCCTCCGACGCATCCTCGGCATCACCTGGCAGGACAAAGTTCCAAACAACACAGTCCTGGAACGTGCTGGAATCCCTAGCATGTATTCACTGCTGAAACAGAGACGCCTGCGTTGGCTTGGTCATGTCGTGAGAATGGATGATGGCCGGATCCCAAAGGATCTCCTCTATGGAGAACTCGTGCAAGGAAAGTGCCCTACAGGTAGACCACAGCTGCGATACAAGGACATCTGCAAGAGGGATCTGAAGGCCTTAGGGATGGACCTCAACAAGTGGGAAACCCTGGCCTCTGAGGGGCCCGCTTGGAGGCAGGCTGTGCAGCATGGCCTTTCCCAGTTTGAAGAGACACTTTGCCAACAGTCTGAGGCTAAGAGGCAAAGAAGGAAGGCCCATAGCCAGGGAGACAGACCAGGGACAGACTGCACTTGCTCCCGGTGTGGAAGGGATTGTCACTCTCGGATTGGCCTTTTCAGCCACACTAGACGCTGTGCCAGAACCACCTTTCAGAGCGCGATACCATAGTCTTTCGAGACTGAAGGTTGCCAATAATAATAATTCCTCTTATGGCCCAATCCCACCCTTAACCAGCAAATAGTGTGCAGTGACATTGGCACGGGCTCTGCTGCATGCTATGGGCTGGGCAGGGACCATGATACCAGTGGCATAGCTAAGGGGGTGCAAGGGGTAGTGGTTGTACCAGGCAACAAACTTTAGGGGGGCAACAAGCTAAGCTTGACACTAGTGGCCAAAATTGAGAAAAAATTGGTATGTATGAATAATACCATAATGCTATATATCATCAGAAAGGCAATTTAAAGCAGAATGCAATGAAACAAACCTCATTGGAATATCTCTATTCTATCAAACATTATGGCCAATTAACCAGAAAACAAAAACACAACTGCCTTATGGAACAAAAAGTGGATTTCTTTAACTCAAAACTGACCTATGAGACTGAGTGTTCTGAGAGCCAATGAGATGGTGTTATGACACAGTGTGAAAACAATAAGGTGTTAATATGACTCAGCTCTCATTTCCATGTATCAAGTACAGCTGCTCCTGCTAACTGGTAAAGAGGCACTTTTTCAAGTGGGGCTCCACTTATATTTAGCATGGAGAGAATAACTGTCCCTCTTCACCCCAGCACAGTATCTCTAACCAATAAGGGGCACACTTTTTATTTATTTATTTACTTAATTCAATGTGATTTTGTCATGGGGGACTACAAAATCTTCTTTGACCACAGATACCATATAGATGCCTTAGCTATGCCACTGGCTGGGGGGAGGTGGCAGATCTAGTGGGTGGTGAACTGCTGGGGCAAGGAGGCAAGTTTCCCCCCAATTTGCACTTTTTTAAAAGCCCAGGTGTGATGTCACTTCTTGTTGTGACATCACTTCCGGGGCATCATTTTGAGCTCTGCACCGGACTACATGTTCATTAGCTACACCACTGCATGATACAATAGAGAGGTCAGTAAAAGACACGTTTATTTATCTACTCTGCTGTGTGATGGGCCCCAATGAGTCTACTCAGATCTGCACCAGCTCTTAGGTAGGTGCAAACCTGAATCTGTCCCTCCCATTCCCAGTGTGCCCCCAATTGTCCCTGATCCCCTCCTTATTCTTTCCTCTTCTTGGCCTGCACCTGCTGGCAAGTTACCAGCACTGGTGGTGGCTGGGCACTCTGGTGGCATGCATATGGTTGCCAGTCATTGCGCTGGTGGCTCCATTGCACATGCCATTGCTGTGGCTGCTATATCAACCACCAATGGAATACAAGTTCCATCAGTGGAAGGCCCACTTAGGATTGTGCTGCTAGTGTCTATTTACCTGGAGAGTTATCCCAAGGATGTCTGTGCACAGAGTTTTTAAGAACTTAGAATTTTAGAAGATATTTCCAGACTGACACCTCTCTCAAGATATGACCTGCAAAAAGATTCGTATCATCAGTACTGGCACCAAAAAGAAAGAAACGATCAAGAGTTGAGATGTTGGCATTGCAAGCAGGACTGTATCGTGTCCTTTTGTTTTTAATGTTTGCAGGAGCCAAAAGATGTTTGTAATTGTGGTTGACATAAACATGCATATGGTTTGTTTGTGGAACATTTGCTTCTGAGTAGGCTTAGCCATTAGTCTCTAACTTTTCCCCAGGCAGAAAAGAAAATAGTTGTGCAGGTAAAACTATTTAATACAAGCAGAAATCCAGGGAACAGCTGTTTGGCTAGAAAAGGAAGGGGAGGTATAGAATCCAGCCTCATGCTCCATATCCCAAAGAGGTGAGCAGCATGACCGAGCTTTTCAAAAAGTGGTATGCGCATGCGGGTGGAGGAATCACCCGCAGAGCACACTTTTATTTATAAATAGATCTGTATGCTGCTTTTCTGCCATTGATGGCCCAATATTGTTGGCATCCTTCAGTCTCAGAAGACTATGGTGTCACGCTCTGAATGGTGGTTCTGGAACAGAGTGTCCTCTCCAGTGCGCGAAGCCTGGGTAAAGTAGGTATGGAGGATAGGCTGTTACCCATGCAGCAAATCCCCTCTCTCCACGTCGCTGAAATGGTCCAATGGAAAGGCAGAGGCCAATACGGTTGGTTCCAGCGGCATCGCAGGAGTTGCCAGAACGTGACTGTGTTCAGCCACGAACTGCCTCAGGGACTCCGGCTCCGAATTTTGCCTCGAGGTTGACTCCTGAAGCCTTTTCCATAACTGGATGTAGCCACAAGGCAGTGGAGGTTTGGGATCAGAGTTTTCCTTCTCTCAGATGAGCTGCCTTCCCAGGCTGACGAGTCCCATCTACCCGGTGGCTGTTTTGTCGCCTCTTACGACAAGTACAGCCAAACTGAGGGCCTATTCTAATCCCCAGCCCCCAGGGGATGGCCTGGGATGGCCCAATATGTTTGTGACAACTTGGGAGTAGGCAGTGCCGGCAGGAAGGCCTGCACTATTCCACCCATGCTGAAAACAGCCACTGGTGCTGGTAAATTCAGCGCGGCTTTGTGCAGGTGTGAAGGAGAGTGGAACGGAAGGGCGAGGGGGTGTTTCAGGGAAGGGGTGGTTCAGGCCTGGGAGGAGGGCAGGGTATGGCAGAGGAAGTTTGGGCTGTTACTTGGACAGGCCGCCAAATATTTATGGGAGCGTGCATATGTGCTAGTTGAGCCATGAGAAGTGGAGGACATTAACTGAGGCCGCAATCCTAACCAAACTTTTCAGCAATGACATAAGGGCAGTGCAACTCCGAGTTAAGGGAACAAACTTTGCCTTACCTTGAGGAGCCCTCCATGACTGCCCCCCAACTGCAGGATGCCGCACATGCCCCACGGCCAAAGCTATGCCAGTGCTGGAAAGTTGGTTAGGATTGCGCCTTTAGCTACACAATTTCCCTGACCCCCAAACTGATCAAAGTGTGCATTTTGTCTCAGAAACAGCCTGTCAGGCAAACAGGACAACAGGTATAGCACAGATAGGAACAGTATGACATGAGTAGTTTACAGTCCTTTTTTCTTCTCCTGTGCCTAAAAGACTTGCAGGAGCTGCCATCTTGGTGCAGGTGCCAAGAGCTTTGAGTACCTGACCAAAGCTTCAGAAGGGAGGGTCCACAGAGTCTTTGGAAAATAGTCCAGAAATGCATTAACTGTATGACTCATGAGTAATGACTATACCTGGATTCTGGATAGCAGTGCAGCATATAATGGGCATGAAAGTAATGCTAAAGAATAGCATTTGGTGGTCAGCCCAGTTTTACTTTATTTTATGAAAAAAAATGTACCCCCCAAGCCCATTTGAATCTATCAGCTTGTTAAAATGCATCAAGAGTATGCTGCTAACATGTTTTATGGGTCAGGTTGTCTCTGCCCTCACCCATTCTGGCTACAAAACATGCGTTGACAAGTTAGTGGCGTGTGAGCTATGTAGCTTCATTAATTACTTCCACCTTTCATGTTTTATGATGAGCAGTGCCACCAGAAGTCATTATCTTCCTGGAAATATTAGCTTGCAGATGTACTCGGCTTATGTTATCACTTCACCTTATGGCTTGAGAGTATAACAGTTAACTTGTTCTTATTTGATAACTCCCAAGCATAGATACAGGCAAAATTACTCTTTGCCAAGGTGATGAAATTAGTTCATTTGTACCTAAAACAAACACAAAATCAATCAAGAACATAATTTAAATTGCTATTTGATTTCTATTCTTAATGCATAATTTACACTAGGGATGGCCAAGTGGTAGACCCCAAGCCTTTCACTGTACAATTTAAAATACAGAACACTTACACTAGAAAAGTTGTGGTTTTGCCCATTTATTCCAAAATTAGATCCATTTAAAAAACATTTTTATGTGACTGTATAGCAGTTGGTGAGAGAACTGGCAAAAGCAAGCCCTCTCTCAACATAGCTGGGCTGCTTAGGTCTAGGGAATGTTTTTGAACATTTGATCCACTCTGAAATTAGAAACAATTTTTAGCATACCATGTCTTGGAAAAGACTGAGTTGTGTGCTGTTAGAGGGAATGGATTCAGCAGAGAAGACAACAAAAAGTAGTGTCAGAGTTTTGCTCAACTGTGTGTGTGTGGAATGGTGTAAGCTAGTGGTTCCCAAAAATTTTTGACCGGTGGCTCCCTTGACCTATTGGGCCAATGACTGCAGCTCCCCATTAGGGTTATAATTTTATACATTGTATATAGGATTGTGTATAGGACTGTATACCCCTGGGGGCTGGGGGATAAGAATAGGCCCTCAGTCGTAAGAGGCGACTAAACAGCCACCGGGTAGATGGGACTCGTCAGCCTGCAAAGGCAGCTCATCTGAGAGAAGAAAAACTCTGATCCCAAACCTCCACTGCCTTGTGGCTACATCCAGTTATGGAAAAGGCTTCAAAAGTCAACCTCGAGGCAAAATCCGGAGCCGGAGTCCCTGAGGCAGTTCATGGCTGAACACAGTCACGTTCTGGCAACTCCTGGAGATTTGCTGCATGGGTAACAGTCTATCCTCCATATCTACTTTACCCAGGCTTCGCGCAGTGGAGAGGACACTGTTCCAGAACCACTATTCAGAGCGCAATACCATAGTCTTCTGAGACTGAAGGATGCCAACAACAATATAGGATGGCAAGTTTTTCACAAGGATTCCACTGTTTCCCTGGCTAGTTTCTGTGGCTCCCCAGGGAGCCATGGCTCACAGTTTTGGAACCATTGGTGTGAGCAGTCGTAGCTCCAGGTTTGGGGTGAGGCCTTTTGGATATGTTTTGCAATTTACCATAATTTACCTCATGACTATTGTTGTGATTCTTGACTAGGAAGTGGCTGAGCAAACATGCAGTAAAAAAGAGCAACAGCAAAGTGAGTCTCTCAACAGAGGGCCGTGTCAGTACCTAGGCCATGGCAGATAATCAGCCCCTGAGAGACACAACCCTATCCTATCAAGCAATCCATCACATAAATAGTAGGCCCAAGGTAGGGAAGTTACTCTGTCATTTGGCCGGCCATAGCCATGAGCACAAATGACTGGAGACCACATGGGGCAACATTGACCGGTAGAACCTCCTCCATCCCCCATCAGTGGTGGGGACCATTACCCGGGGTACAGAGAAGTGATTCGCCTTGCCCCAGACTTCTCCTATGCCCCAAACCTGTGTTGGATATGGGGCAGGCCAGCTGACCTCCTGTGTCAGCATGGGTTAGGATTGGGCTGCCTGAGTGGTATGTGAATGTTGTGTCTGAGTAGGGTGAGTGAGCAAATGTGTCAAAAATGAATAGTGAAATGGACTGAAAAAGAATACCACATTCACCCAAAATGCACCTGTGAATGTATGCAGGTGAGGTGTCCATTATCTGACATAAGATCAAAGAACTTTGGCTGAGCTGACTTGTGTTTCAGACATTCTTCTTGTCTTTATAACTGAACTTTCCTGTTTTGCTTTCTCAAGACCTGAGGTTCGTTCTCGCAAAAGGAGCACAAATAGAGCTATGATTTATGTCAATTTCCAATTGATATAAAGTTTTCAATTTCAGTTTTAAAAATGTGTAAACTCTTATCCTTCAACGCTGAATATCATGTTCCTCAACAGGAACTCATTTCCATGTTTGTAGTCTGTGGGAGCCAAGATCTTCAGCTTCTAAAAATGCTAGATTGCCTGCAGCTGTTATCTCAGCAAGAGAAGTAATTATTTTCTCAGCTCCACTATACCGAGCGTGATAGCATCCATTTACAATGGTTCATTGTCTTTAATTTTGTTTTTTGCAATTCAATAAAGTTAGATTGTCTTCCAGAAGAGGACTGCTGCAACTACAACCTGTATAACTCATGCACATATGAGACATATTCCCTTGCTTCTGTAGACTTTTCACAGATGTTGGGAATAGAAGTGTTGCCAAAGGTTTCTGGGTCCAAGTTTGGGAACATTTTGGAGGGTAGGTGGGTGGTTGGTTCTAAATGCCCACTAACAAAGGAGAGGCAAACTCCCAAAATTCAGCTTCTGACTGGAGCTGGAAGACTTGCACTCCAACCACCCCTCTCCAACCAACCGTTGCTCCACCACCCATCTCCAACAGTCTTCAACCTCCTCCCAACACAGTGGGGTGTGTCTTTCTTTCCCTTTCATTGGCAGAGGTAACACAACAATTTTAATCTGTGCAACATGGCATTTTCCTGCAAATGGGAAGAAAGGGGAAGAGACATAAGGGAGTTGTTTTCTTTGTGAATGGTAGTCTTCGTGAATCTTTGTGTAGTCCAGTAGCCCCAGTTGTGGACCTACCATGAGGTCCGATGGGGCAAATGCCCCAAGTACGAGCCTTTAAGACCCCGCGAAAGCCTATCTAAGGCTCCTGACGGGGTCAGAAACTGTGCTTCTGGTTTTCTGGAAGCACAGTTTAAAGCATCAGGGTACCTTAGAAAGGCTTCCCCAACATGGGCTAAGGTCGTGTGAGGCTCCGTGATCCTCAGGTGAGTGGGGGGAAGGAGATTTTAGTGTGGGGGGTGGTGACAGCCATGGTGGGTGCCATCATGGACCTTTGCCATGGGCGCGGGGCTAGGGAGGTCTGCCTCTGAGTAGCCCTCCCAAGGACTATAATTCCATAAGCCCTTTTCCCTTTCTTCCTGCTGGGAAGGGGGGAAAAAGCCCCTTGTTGCACAGCCATGATGCCTCTGCTTACAAGGGGTGGGGAGAATGCAGCTTCCCACACTGGTAAGCAATGAGCTCATGGAGGAAGTGAAAAGCTGGTGGGGAGGGTGTTTGGGGTAGATGACAAAGGCATTCACTGAACCTTAGAATGACTCAGTAAGTAATCCAATCATTTCTCCAAAAAGTCAGGAAAAAAATAGAAAAAGCTGGATCACTTTTGGATAATTTACAGGCAAACCTCAGCCAGCTAGTTCATGTTTCACTGTAAATATTCACGATCTATAGACCTGCACAACTTCTGACATACCTAGCTAGTCACAATCCACCAGCTATGTGTGGAGTCCCAGTGATCTAGGTGGGGAAAAAATAATTTGAAAATATTGATGGCAATAACAGTCCAAATTCTGTTTCTGGTCACTCCATCGCATGCAGCTGTGCCAAGTGGTGTGAGAGAGGCAGCCAGAAGGCCAATGAGAGATTTTACACTCTCATTTACACTCTCATACACTCTCTCGCAAGTAAAAGTTTTTTACTTAGCTCTCAGTCGGCTGCCTGGTCAGCAATAGGTTTCTTGCCTATTCTTGTGTAGTTTGTGTAGCTTGTGTTTCTTGTGTAGCTGGGGTAAGAGAGGAAGGGGGCATTTTGTGCAGTGAAAGAGAGCATAGCACTTACGCAAGGTGCTGCCACCAGAATCCACCCCTCTCCTTTGTTATTCCTCCTTCCCACCCCAAACCTCCCCAGAACTGCCCATGAACTATCCATGCTGCCAACCGACCTGCTCCATCATGCATCAAGGCAGTTCTGGTGTGTGCCAGAAGCCATTGGTCATTTTTGCCTGCGGCTCCAAAACATGCAATGGTGGTGTGACGTTTGCGGAATTGCTGGGCCTTTATGACAAGGGACCGGAAGATGCACTGTTGTGCAAGGCCCGTAGGGCTGGACTGTAAGATACACAGATAATAATGAACTCCTCTGACCTTGTGGGAGGGGATACCAGAATAGCATATTCTGGGGGTCCTTAACAGTCTTTATCTTCTGGTTATCTAATACAAGATGGTAATGTTCCCTTGTCACTGTATTGGGAGAGGACTCAGTCCAGCTGCTCTAGGAATAGACATGTTGATAAGGCAATTGTTTCCCATTCCCTAGCATGTCCATAGTTCAGTGGCACTTTTAGCACCGGGACCCACTCTTTAGAATGAGAATCTATCAGGTCCCACAGGAAGTGATGTTATGACTGGAAGTGACATAATCAGGCAAGAAAATTTTAACAATTCTAGGCTGTAGTCCAAGTTCCGTTTACTATCATTGTTAAAAGTATATACAGAGTAACCTGTTAAAAGTACAGATCTGTAACATTTCCCCAAATACAGTCCCCAAATACATAGTAGCATCAAGCCTTGCCCCAAATACATGGTAGCATCAAGCCTAAATATATTACAAATAAAATATTGATATGAATCGGGACTGGCTTGAAATTGGCTTGCAACTCACGTAGTGGGTCCTGACCCACAGTTTGAGAAACACTGCCTTAGTTCATATGCTCCACATTCTATTTCGAAAAAAAAAAAATGCTTTTGATTTTTAATTACAGCCACTGGAAGAACAAACATTGTAAACAACAAAGGGTTGTTTACAATGGTTCCTCATTTTTCAGGTACACAGAGTAAACACACATAAGCACTCTGACATGCCAGATGTCTACACAAATTTAATTTAGTTGAATATATCTTTTTCAGGCTGTATTCTGTATTCTTACTGAGAACTGTGAATAAGCTGGCAAAGGGATGCATGCATTGAGTTGGTTCAGAGCTGTGTCAGTAAGAGATGTGGTTGCACAGTCCTTCAAAATAGTGAATATGGTGCCTCTTAACCCCTGCTAACTGGTTAAGAGGCACTTTTTCAAGTGGGTGCTCCTCTTTTATTTAGCAGGGGGAGAGTAACTGGCCCACCTCACCCCAGCAGTGTCTTTTCTAGTGGCTGTCTGCTGGTGTTGCATCTTTTTGAGATTGTGAGCCCTTTTGGGACAGGGAGCCATTAGATATTTGATTTTCTCTGTAAACCGCTTTGTGAACTTTTTGTTGAAAAGCAGTATATAAATACTGTTGTTGTTGTTGTTGTTGATTTAAGTGCTGCTATCTCTTTAATGGCACAATCCTAACCCAGTGTTGCCCTGGTGCAAAGACCGCTGCATTGGCCTAGAATGTTGCAAACATGCTGTAAAGCATGTTGAGATAGCCTAGCACTTAGGAGCGCCAGTGGGAAGGCTTGCACCATCCCACCTGCGCCAATTCTGGAGGAGACATGCGACGGAACATGTAAGAGATTCTCTAAGCAATGCAGGGGAGGGGGAGGACAGAATGAGGGCAGGGAGGGAGTGAAAAAGGGCAGGAGAGAGTGGAGATTGGGTCCAGGAGGGGGCAGAATTGCTGGTGTATGTCGAATCCGATCCCCCTTCCTGGATCTGAAAACCTAACACGAGGCAGCTTGGACTTGCGCCGGCTATTTAGCAGGCTCAGATCTGAGTTGCCCTATTGAGCAGGCTGGGGTTTTACACATGGTAAATGGATGAATGTCCCCTCACCTCGAGGAGACCTTCAGCCTGCTCAATCTGTGCATAGAATGAAATGCAGCCACACTGGCCCTGCTGCGTTTGATAAATGATTTGATAAAGAGTCATTTGAATGCTGTATGCAGGTATGTCGAAACCCTTTAAGAAATTTCACTTCTCTTCTAGAAACTCATTTCGCTTCCTTTGGATATTCTCAGTTTTTTTTTTTTTCCTCATTTCAATGGGAATCTTGACATTCCCTTTATATTTCACTTTGTTGCCATTTCGGTTGCAACCAAAATGGTTCTCTGCATTGACCATTTTATAGGAATGGAAGTTGCAGTCTGGTTCTGCCTGAAAACCAGATCAGAAGATATAGAAACAACAAGATATTCTAGAATATTCGGATATAGTGGTATATTGATACTGTGTCTAAAAACCTATAGGGGCTTCCTTTTCCATGTGTTTCCAAACTACCCTGTTAAATCTCGGTAGAACTAATGGCAAGTAAACAGTTTGACTAATATAGCCAAGGATTATGGCAAAGGATTTTATGGGACAAAAGTACCACTGAATGAATTAATGTGTCTGACTAGCCAATAGTAGTTAACGATATTCCAGTTGCATAGTAGTAAATTAGTAGTATATTAAACATTAATTGAACTCTTCATCCTTAAAATGTGTTCTATTGGTCAGTTCCTTTCATAATTCTCTGCATTATTAATTCATTATCTCATTTGCTCATTTTACCTTGTGCTCAACATCTTCCAGAGCATTTAGTGTTTATAATTCGAGATAATTAACTGTACTCAACTCAGACGTGAAAGGCAAATTCTTGTTTAGGGTTTTCATTTATTAGGTTGATACTCGGGCAAATGAAATGTATCTAATTTATTATAATGGCCTGCACTGATTAAGAATGTTGTATTTTTCAAACCAACTCTCAGGTGACATCTTGTGTTCATTCTAAGATGGCTAAAAATTCCACAGGTCCTGTTTGCAAGGAATATAAAGGAATAAATGGCAACAAAGAAAAATGGCATAAAATTGGGAATGGAGTTGTATAAATAAGTACAGTCGAAGTGGAGGGGAAAAAGTGAAAACTCCCATTGTGATTGCAGCTGAGGAAATTATTTCAACTTAATTTTTCAACATGGAAAAACTAAAATTTAGAAACTGGACATCTAAGGTTTGGTGTCCTAAAATGTTGAGTAGGTACTTTTCACTACCATAATAATGCAGTTTTCCTTCATCACATAAAACAGTACATGTGAGTCACAGTGGATTTTTCTAACAAGAGAGGACCTGCAATAAAATGTTACATCTTCTTTAAATGATAAACCCTGAAGAATATAATTCCTCTCCCTCCCCTAAGTTCTGCTGATATATTTTTTTTCTCAATTGCTATCTCAATATTCTGTCTCTCCTGAAGGCCATTGAACATGCTTAGTCTGTAGCAGGGTATTTTTAAGATTACACAGGCCAATATGCATTTTGCTTCCTTAAACATTACACCAATTCCTGGGTATATTTGGGGTGCTGATTCCAAAAAATGGCATCTGTTTTGTCCTATCACGTTTAGTTTTGAAGATACGGCATAGCCTCTTTAGTGAGTGGTTCAAGCAGCTTCCTCATGAGGAAGCCTACACCATGGCTTCCTCATGAGGAAGCTGCTTGAACCATTCACTAATGAGGTTATACTATATCTCCAAAACTAGACGTGGTAGGGCAAAACGGATGCTATTTTTGGAATCGGCACCCCAAATTCATATCAAACCACCATAAAGTTTGGGAAAAACTTTTCCGACCCTCAATTTTGTAGGCCTGTGTTATTATATCTCCCTTGTATTATGTTCCCCTAAGCTTTGTTAGACTTACGTCACTGTTAGACTTATGCCCTGGATAACACTGCACTGCACGATTCATTCACTGACTATGTTTTTGGTCTTTCTGGTTCTTTTCTCTCCCTCACCCCCCCCCCCATTTCCAATCTCACCTCACTGCCTTCACAGAGTCAGCTTTCCAGTGCACTTCAAATGCAAGTTGCTACTCAAATTGAATATAAACTTTCTTTTTCTGCCTCATTTGTGGGCAAGGATCAAGTGTTCCAATTCACTGTGATGCCTCTCTAGGAATACAGGCTCATAGCCAATCCTTAGGCAGGATTTCCTGCCTAAGGCAGGGGGTTGGACTAGATTAGGTCCCTTCCAGCTCTATTTATTATATGATTCTATGCTTCCCAGCATCCAGGGCTGCAGCGGCACCAAAATGGCAACTACTCCATCCCATGGATTTGGGAAGCAGTGCCGGGGCTATTCAGGGTAAGGGAACCTACACTCCCTTACCCTGTGTAATGGCCAGGTGACCCCGATGGGTTTCCTGAAATCTGCCCCTGCTATTGAGCAGCATTTCCTGGACCAGGATGGGGTTAGGATATGGTGCCACCATCTACGCCTCCTGCCTTCCTCCTCCCCTTGCCCCACCCTGAACACCTCCCCCCACCCAGACTTACACTTTCACCGCCCAGTGCTCATCCAGAGCTCTGGGCGCTGCTGGTGCAATCCTTTACCCAGTGCTGGCTCAGCATGGGCTCGTACTGAGCCAGCACTTGTGCCAGACCAGTGCAGAATGTGCAGTGTGTCTTACTGCATGTTTTTGACACTGAGCGCTGGCATGTCCCTCACTCACTTTAACCCTTGGACTACCCTGGAAGCAAACTGTTTTGAGGCATTTTTGCCCCCTTTGAAAGTGCCTAACTTTTGCAAACCTTTGGAATTTAGCACGTTCCTAGAATCTCTCATATTTTATGTTGAGGGTCCTCTTTTGGCTACCCCTGATTGGCACTCAGGAGCTCAGTTTGCTCTTATAGGGAATAATGTCACCATATTATTTATTATTTATCTCTTTTACGCTAAGCATTCAATGAAGGCTCATTCAGTCTAAGATGGAACAGAAGTCTAAAATTCATGCCACAGAGAGGGCAAATTCCTAATACTGAGAGTCAGTGCAGGTTGGGTCACATTTCGCTCAAGCTGTGGGAGCAAAATTGGGATGATAAAGCATGTCCCTGGGCTTGCATGCCACTCTCATATTGCTAGAAGCAAGAGCGCCTCCAGAATCCCTTGCAGCATCAGCAATCCTGGAGCAGTGTATCAGAGAACAATTGGGATTCTGAAGTGGTTTCATAGCTCTTGTGCTTTTTCCAGCAGTACTACGTAGAACATAAGCACATAGATGTTTCCTGAGATGTTTCATATAGGAAGTTGTAAATGATGTCACACTGGGGAGATATTTCTCTTGTCGATATGTTGCATGGGCTTAAAACATTCTTTCTCCCTTCCTCTGTATCAATATCAGATAATCTAGTTGTCACCCAACTGTTGAATAGAAATGAACAACCAAATCCTATCTGGGGCTCCTGAGGTAAAAGGCCTTTTACCTCCCTGTAGCCACCTGGTCTCCAATGGGTCTCCTAAAACCAATGCAAGCTCTTTTACTTCTCCTGGGCCATCTGATCAACCACTATTATATGCAGTGTGTGCTTGGTCAGCAGGCAGCCGGATCCCAAAGGGTCTCCTCTATGGAAGAGGAGCAAGGAAAGCACCCTACAGGTAGACCACAGCTGCGATACAAGGACATCTGCAAGAGGGATCTGAAGGCCTTAGGAGTGGACCTCAACAAGTGGGAAACCCTGGCCTCTGAGTGGCCCGCTTGGAGCCAGGCTGTGCAGCATGGCCTCTTCCAGTTTGAAGAGACACTTGGCCAACAGACTGAGGCAAAGAGGCAAAGAAGGAAGGCCCATAGCCAGGGAGACAGACCAGGGACAGACTGCACTTGCTCCCAGTGTGGAAGGGATTATCATTCCCGAATCAGCCTTTTCAGCCACACTAGACGCTGTTCCAGAACCACCATTCAGAGTGCGATACCATAGTCTTTCGAGATTGAAGGTTGCCAACATGAGCTTGGTCAGCAGCTCTGCATGCTGTGGGGAATAGGATTGGGCCTTGAGACACCTCTCAGATATCTTTTAACAATTTGTTTATCATATGCACCCAATGAGATAAATCCACCTTCCAAGCCTCTTCTCACTGAACAACAAAACTGTTACATATTCTTTCCAAACTGGGATTTCCCCATACCTTCTATCCTACTCTCAGTGGTTTAGTTATAGGTGACCATCATTGTTCTAGAAACAAGATTGCATAAAAGCATAGCAACCAGAAGCATTGAGAGCCTAGGAAAGGAAATTAGAAAGTGGGGCCTGGCCCAACCAGCTCATCCAAGTTTGAAACCATAAATGAAATTACATTTAAACCAGTGTAATGTTGTGCTCTGGCCTGTTAACCTGCCCTGTTTGCCTTCGCTTCCACTAAAGTTTCTGAATTCTTGGCAGAGACTGTAGCATGTGCGATGATCATATAGAAAGAGCTCCTAATTATTTAAGTTGTAAAATCAAATCAACAGCTTGCACTGGTTACGTTATAACATTGGTTGACTGATAAGTTTCTTTCTAGCAATATGCAAAGAAAAATTAATAAACAAAACCAAACCCCAAATCCTACTTATTTTAAGCATACGGCTAAACTTGCATCATCAAAATTAACGCATGTAGTAGATTTTGCTGACATAAGTCCAAGCAGACCCAGAGTGTGTTTTGGGATGGGGAAAGGGGGATAGGATCTTGGCATACACTAATGCCACCGAGATCTCTCCCCTCCCACCCCTTCAAGGCTGCTTTTCTCCATTAAATTCCCCTGCCATCACCTTACCTTCTCCAGTGGGGCATTGGGGAGCCACTATCATGCACATGGAGCCTTTGGCCATTTGCACTGGTGCCCCCAGTGCACATGATTGTGGTGCAACTTTTACAATGCTAGTCTGTGGCTTATAGTGGCGGGTCACAAAATCTGCCACTGTAAGCCCTGGATAGGATTGGGCTGTAAAATTGCCTTCCTAATGTTGCACTAGGGCTGGACACTTTTTATTGCCCCACGCGTACTTGCGTACAGGCTGGTCCTCCCTGATGTCAGCACCACTAACAGACATACCTCCTCCCAATGTCTGTATACTTGGTTGAACATGCAAAAAGGGTTTATTTACATACAGCTACAATCAACAATAATGGGGGAATCAACAGAAATTCATGACTCAATGAAGGGGCCCAAAACATGCACAACTATATACAAGTAAGCCCCTTTCATGCATTTTGTGAACATTGTCATCCAGCACTGTGGATTTTGGGCATTCAGATGTTGGGAGTGGGATCAGCAGACATGGCCTCACTTCCTGCCATGTTTTTGGTGTGCAAATGGGTAGTGAACCACCCTAGTAAGGTCATTTTGAATCAAATGTGTCTAGATGGCTAACATAAACTGAGCAATGCAACTCAGCTGTTGTTACCAACATAAGAAAAGCCCCGGTGGATCAGATCAAAGGCCCATCTAATCCAGCTTCCTGTATCTCACAGTGGCCCACCAAATGCTTCAGGGAGCACCAGACGATACCAGGTGTTACCAGATAGGTAACCAGCCCAATTTTAATGAAATTCCATCTTCATCCAAGCCAACAGAGCTTATGCTGCATCCTGCAGGGGAGCGGGCCTCTTCAAGGTAAAAGAATGTTATTCCCAATGGTGTTGGGACTCAGGCTTTCCTGCTGGCTCTCTTAAGTGCTAGGCTGTTGCAGTGATAGAGAGATTTTTGGGTCATGGTCTCTGGGTCAAATTGCTAAGCAGACATAGACTTCTTTATAAGCATATAGAAAATTTATTTACATGCTATTTACAGATTAGGAATAGATTAGGATGGATACAGGTTCTAAGTTACCCCATAGTGGATCTTTGATTTCTTTTCCCGAACCACACCCAAAACTCCTATACTTGTACTCAATGAAAAACAAGTGACCCATGTGATATTCATGTCACTTCCCTCTCCTTATTTGGCATACTGGTGCATGGTTCTAGCCCTCACTGGGAAATCCGTTATCCATGTATGGAGAAGTTCTGGCTTGCACTTTGATTTCACAACACCTTGGAATGTTCTTTTTGGGAATGCTATGACACACATGTTTTTCTCTGCAGGTCATCTTGACATTTTCTACCTTGTTTTTAACAGAAAGACACTATTCATTTTTTCCTAATGTTCCTTCTCTGAGAGAAATTAGGTTAACCCCTAAAATCTCTAACAGCAGCATGGTTTATGATGGCACACTGCTTGAAAATCACTGCTCTAAGGCTTATTACAAGTTAAGAATATAAGAATACTCCTGCCACTACAACTAGAGGTGTATACAAATCAGCCTATGGCCTGGTCCAGCAAGCTGTTCTTATATACTCAGAGGCTATAAGAATAAATAAGAAATGGCCCCATCCTAAGGTTCCTGGTGAGGCTTCCCTTTCTTGACATTAATGATCCTTAGCATGGCATTTGCATTATTCACAGCTGCCTCACACTGGTTTGATGTTTTCATTGAACTATCTACCATAGCCCCAAGATCTCTTTCCTGGTTCATCACTGACAGCTCAGGCTCCATCAATGGTCCTCTCATTGGTCTGTCTTAGTTTTTCCTGCTACAGGCAGGGGGTTGGACTAGATGAACTTGTACATCCCTTCCATGATTCTATAAATGCACATATGAAATCAGACAACTCAGCTCAGAATTGTATGAAATGATAATTGTATGAAATGATACAATTCTATATGAAAATTATACAGGGACCCCAAATTATTATACAGGAGCTTCAAATTCTGGAACAGAACTGCTGGATCAGGGGGAGGATGTGTGTGATGTGCTAGTAAACTAACTTGCTTTCATTTTTACAATGCATGGATTACTTTGTGAAGTCTTTCAACTTTACTACTCTTGCGTATATATAAACACCAAACCAAAAGGCTGCCTTAATGTTTCTTCTACTTTACAGTCATTATTATTCTTAAGTCAATTATAGTATGTCAGCTTTTAGACATTCCAATAATATACAATTAGTATTATTACAAAGTAATCGTAATTTGAGGCTTTCCTGACTCAGTAATAATTATATATTTGGCTAATGTACACTTTTGGCCCTGGAGATTATTTGCTTAGAATACGGTTATTACCTCGTAAACAAGAAGCACCATCAAATTATCATAATAAACTATGTCACTTTGTCAAGTCAGATGTTCAAGGCTCTTACTTGTGTGCCTAAATTGTATTTTGCTTTCCATTTTGTGTTTTGCCCCGTGGTTCTGTTTTTTCAACAAACAGAAATCAGTGTGCTAACAGCTAATTTGCTGGAGCATTGCTCATTTGCATATCTCATTTTTAAGCTGTGCTAATTATCATTGAAAATGTCCAGCTTGTTTATTACCCATTTCTTATTTTCCTGAAGGAAGAGCCTGTTGAATTGACATTCAGTACACATTTTCCCACACAGGCAAAACATCACCATTCCAGAACGCAAAGAGAAATCTGGGGTCTGAAGTGGGTCCCCGCAACTTTCAACATCTTACACAATGAACTTTTATATTTAAGCAAACAACTCAGTCTTACGTGCTTAATAGCTAGGTAGATGTACAGTGTTTAGCACCTGTGTCTGTAACCTGAGATAGCATCCAGAGTTTCTCTTCCTCAAGAGAGAGGACTTTTCCTTCTGAGCAACCAACTTTGGATGCTGCCCTTGATTTTTAATCAGGATTTTGCCTATAAAACTCTTTGGACCTTTTTCAATCTCCCTCAAAATTCTGTAGATATTTCCCCTATGAAAGAGCTGTTAAATTTGCTTTGGATTTTGATTTGAGACAAAACAATGATCATAACCATAACTGAAATTTTGCCTGAATTGTTAAATGTGCGTACTTTCTGCCTTTGGGGCATATGCTCCTACTGCACACAGCTGCTCTTGGATAGCGCTTGTCAATTAGTCATTAGCAGTGCAATCCTTTCTATATCACCCCACCAATGCAACAGCACAGTGTATGTGCTGTTGAACATGAGTGACAGCGTAGGTAGTTTATTGATGGGTTTTCTATCTTACTCCTTCTGGATGCTGCCTCCAATGCGACGTAGGAGCAGGCTGGAGGTCTCCTTGGGGTAAGGAGATATATTTCCCCTTACCCTGAGAAAAGCCCTAGCAACCCTATGGGCTTCTCAGATCCGCACCAGCTATATGGCTGGTGCAAATCTGGAAAGCCTGTGTAGGGCTGCCTGGCCTGGGAGCTGGGGTTAGGATATGGGGGGTTCCTGCCCCCTCCTGGGCCTGATCCTCCCCTTGTTCCACCCCCCTGCCCTGCCTCCAAACTACCCTTCCGCCACTATTCCCATACCCCTGAGCCACCTGGCATGAACTCACCTGCACCAGCTGGTGCAGGATTGGAATCTGGTGCTGCCGGGTCAGTGTGGGGCTTTGTGCTAGCCCAGCTGGTTTCCACTTAGCCACAAATGTGCCTTATGGCACATTTGCAGCACGCTGAGCTGGCGTGGGGCGGCCGCATCAACTCAAAACTGGGTTAGGATTGTACTGTGAATGAAACATGCCTTTAAAAGGTTATAAAGTGAATGTTTGGGAAATTGTGTTAACATTTGACTTCCAAGACATCTGTATAGTAAGGATGTCCATAAGAAGGTCTTAATAAAATTGATACATCACTGAAGAACAATGAGACATATGTGTAATAGATATTATTTTAAAATCCTGTGGTGCTTACATATTTTTCATGGTTAATTTCACTTAGTTTATTTAGCAGAAGTCAAATTTGCTTTTTTGTGTTTCTGATAAATACTTGACAAAATGCTTTTAGTTATGAGTAATACAACTGCTTTGCATACAGTAGTTTTCTGTTTTGTAATTATGAACAAACTATAGAGATTGAATACATTAATAAGAGCTGTTAGTACCTCATTAGACTATGACCAGAATACTCAATCCATTATTTTTGAGTTGTTGCATTAAACCAGGGGTCTCCAAACTTTTTGGCCAGAGGGCCGCATCAAATGTCTGGCATATTTTTGAGGGCCGGAAAAAAAATTTAAATATAAAATTTATATAAATAAGAGATGGAACTTAGATGTGTGAATAAATGAATGAATGGGCTCATTCATTCAACCTCTCTGGCCCTTAGAACACCTTCCAGATGCAACCAGAGCATAGTTCTAGTCATGTTTGGCAAAGTGGGCCAGGAGCTTTCAGGGGACAAGAGGCTGGCCGCGGGCTGGATAGAGGCTTGCCATGGGCTGCATCTGGCCTCTGGGCTGGAGTTTGGAGACCCCTGCATTAAACAATGGCTGCCAGGGTTCTGGGTTACATATACCACTGATAAACAACCTGTTTACACATACCTGGGATCAATCAATATTGTTGGGATCCTGGGATCATATCAATAATAACATTTGCATAATGCTTTCTGAGTGTACAACATGTTTCACATGTATGAGTCAATTCTTAAAGCAAACCTCTAAGGTAAGTAACACAGCAATCATGTACATACACTTGTGTGGGAGGAAGTCTCATGGAACATAATGGGATTTACTTCTCAGTAGACATGCTCAGTAGATTGTTTTGTTAGTGTTGTTATCCTTCATATAGCAGATGAGTGACTGAGGTTGTGGCTTGCCCATAACCTAGTGAGTTCACGGCAGAGACAAGAATTGGTATGGGGAAACCCTGATTCACAGCTCAGTCTCTGAGCCACAGTGCTACACTGGAAATATGCTAGGTAGCTAGGTATATGAATAGCAATATTTTAAGGTAGCAACCTTATCATCCGAGGTACTCTTAAATCTCATTACTCATTAGATCCTACCCTGTTCAGAGGTTTGTGTGAAGATGTGTAGAGGACAAAGTCAGAATGTACCCCTCTCTGTCCTTCCTGTGTGGGCATTCAAGGGATTTCTTAGACTGCCTTCTTTCTTATGAACTGGGCCATTTGCTAAGACCTTAAGCAGGGACCCATCTCCATGCCATGTTGCCTTCAGCAGTCCAGTTGGCAAAGGTGTAGGACAGGGCCTTTGCAATGTAGGCACTTCAGCTTTATAACCCCTTTCCTCCACTCCCAAGTATCAACAGTCCCTTTCTTTGTGTTTTCTACCACATAGTAAATATCTTTTGGTTTCATCAGGCATTGGGCTTTTTATGGATATCCCTCACTTTGGATCCTCATGGTAAACTTGCTGCTGCTTTGAGGTTTTGTTGTTATTTGTATGGCTTTTTATATTGAAAATGCAACCTGAAAATACTGTTATAAATATTTTGATGTCTGAAAGAACTTGCACATGTAAGAGTATGTAGGCCCCACCTGCAAATCAGTAGGGTCCAGGATCACCAACAGAACCTACAATCTGAACACATGCAGGCTCTTCCAGGCATTTCACCAAATGCAGTGGGGAGGGGGGGATGAGATCAGAGGGTACAAGTAGGCCGGGATGGGCTGTGACTTGGATGACTTGGAGTTTGAGTCGTGAAAACACATGAACTTGAGTCACACCTGTCAAAAACTTGGGCACTGACTTGGGACTCAGGGGTTTTACCCTAAAAATGAAAATATTTGAATAGATTTGAGTCAAGACTTTGTGTGTACTTGTTTGCTTTATTTTTGCCGTTTCTGCGACTCAGCTCTTTACTTGAAAAGAAAATTATTTTTTAAAAAAGCTCTGGATGAGTCGCGACGGCCACCGTTATGATTCGTGGGTGACCCAAATCACTTGGGGGCAGAGACTTGACTCAGGACTTGGGGGTGTGGCTCCGGCACATCCTTGCAAGTAGGTGTGATCCCATTCCCTTCTCTGTGCATCATCTGAGCAGTTTTCTTGATACAGCAAACAACTGCACAACTCTAAACATCTGAGTCTGAAATGCATTCTTGTGCTGTTGTTTGAATAGATTTACGGTGTGTTTTTCTCTTTAGTGCAAGAAACATATTGAATTGATTGACCTTCAGAATATTTTAAGAATTTAACTTTCATGAAGCCTGTTTCTTCCAGGGCTGATGTTAGAAAGGTTGTATTTAGAGAATGCAAGATGCTTCTGTTGTTTTCTTGGGTCATTCCTGCATTTCGTAACAATTACTACTTTGATTCCAGAGTGTCCCAATGGAAAAAATGTCAAGGACAAGAAAAATCCTTGGACAGGTTTTCTCTTTTCTTCCCTTGTTTTGTTACTTATGTATCTGGACACCCTTAAAAATGAATAATCTGGATTCATATATTGAATTTTAAAGCATCTAGGATTCACTAAAAGCTTAAATGCATGTAAAATGCGGCTCTAATGTCCACATCTCCATTTTTATTCAATGGGAATGAAATTTCACGGAGACTCCTGTTCTGAAAAGGTTATTTTAACTTTTAATGCATTTTTCATTTTTGAAAGGGAAAGGTTGTAGAATATGGATTTTTCCTTTGCATATAGTTTGACTTTTGTGGCGTAGTCAACCTTTTCTTCACCTTAATTTTCTCCAAAAAGGCATTTTTTAAAATCACACTGAACAAATTTCATCCCAACTGGGGGCTGAGTCAGACTCCAAACTTAAACCTATACATACATATATATAAAATCTTATAGCTCTAGGAATTGCCTCCCCCACAGTAGCTGCTGTAGCCTCAAAGGTCACTTACAAATTTACTAAATATGTTTTCAGCAGCTAAAAATGCCTTTAGGGAAAAAAAAAGAATCCCAGTTCTTGGCACCTACATGCTGCTGATTATTCGTAGGACAGAAATGTACAGTAATTTAGGCAGAATTTCTTTAAACCAAGCCCTTGAAAAGGTACCCTGAAGTAATAAATAAAGATAAGTTTGTGATACCTTTTATCAAATTGAACTCGGTGGGTGATAACTAAATTATGTATCCAAGTCGTACTTAATGATGCATGTTTCAAATCTATATCAGCCACATCAAATGGCCGTGGAACTGTTTGCTATTAACCACACAATCCTGACCCCCCTGCCTGAGCTGGCTCAGCTATCCCTGCGCTGGCTTAGAGTGTTTGCAACTATTTGTGAGCCAGCAGGGCTGGTGCAAAGGCCAGCACTCCAGAGCACTGCATTCTGGAGAAGTGCCAGACAGCAAAGAGGCTGGACGAGGGTGGTGGGGAGGAGGTGTTTTGGGGTGAGGGAAGAGTACAATGGTGGCAGCACAGGCCTGGCAGAGGGTGGGATCATCAGAGTTCTCCAGGCTCTACAATTACCCTTACAGTCTCCTGAAGATGGAGTCACTGCTTCAGGGCCAATCCTTTGGTGAGCATGCCAGGATTGCTGGGGTGGTGGGGTGGTCCCATGATATACATCCTGGGGTTGCCCAACCATGAGGTGTCCCAGTGTGACTTGCATTGGTGATGGATTATGAGGGGAGTAGATCCTTGCCAGCCCACTGCAAGCGCAAGCTTCTCGTTCTCTGAAGCAAGAAGCAGATAATCAGCAGATAATCAATGCATTGTTTTTTCAAACGCAGAAATGCAGTGGTTTTGAAAGTGCACATGAGCTTCTTAAATAAAACTGGAAGTGCCATAGTTCTGGGTTTGTGGGAACCACGTTAGGAGCATGGTCAGGGGCTTTTTTCCTCCATACACCACAGAAGTGCCAGCAGCCTCACAAAATGGCATCCGACACCACACTGCCCCGTATACAGCAAATTCAGCAGACTGTATAGAACAAAACAGCAGGATAAGCCAAGCATGAAAACAGAGACATGGGAATCAATTTATTCTAAAGGCTTTTTGAAAGAACCAAGTTTCAACCTTCTTTCTGGAGGACCATAGTATTGGGGCTTGGTGGACCTCCCTAGGGTTCATAGCCACACAAGTGCATTTTTTAGACTGAAATGTGTGAGGCACGTGCAATGCATAATGCTGCATTATAGTACTGACAACTCACTTTTTGTTTAAACCTCTTCATGAATATAAGCTTTGCACCTGGGCCACAATGCTTACGTGGCTTGAAGTTCTAAAGATACTTGGCTCCGGTGAGACAAAGAGAATGCTGCTTGGTACATCTTGCCTGCATTGATTTTCAGGCAATTTGAAACAGTCCCCTGGAATACAACAGCAAGGCCTCATTTTTTTTTTTTTTAATTCAACCCTGCCTGTACATTTTTAGACCAACCCAATCCATACTGAAGTGTCTTTATGAAAGATGCCTTTCTGCCATTCTTGGAAGCTCCTCTTATCAGCTCTCGCTCAAAAACCTGCCTTCATTGTTCTGCTCAAAATGGGCTAGCTCCCCATCCTTGCCTGGCTGTGAAATGTTCATTTTCATTTTGTATAAAAGCCAAAACTCTTCATCCCTTCAATAGCAACACTCCCATCTCATTTCTTCCTCTCCAACTGTTGCACAGAATCACAAGTAGTTTGTTTGGCAAACAGACTTTTGGACCTAATCCAACCCCTCTGCTCAAGCAGAGGATTCTCCAAGAGTCTTCTAATCCTCCTAGAAATTCAGGTGTTTGGTTTCTGAACAAAGGGGATACTTGAACCCTTGTTACTGGTACGGCTAGATAGAGTCTCTGCAGTGCTCAGCATGGGTAGCTTTCAATGATTTGCCTTAATTCCAATTGCTAATGCAAAGCTCCCCAATCGCACATAGAATTTAATTCTTCATCTGTAAAATAAGCCACTAAGTGAATACTTGGCAAGCATCTTGCTTAAGTATATTGTTCAATCACAATAGTATCTGTACAGTTACAGTTGTATCAGAATAAAAGGGTAAATAAAATACTTTGTGGCTCAGATCCAAATAACTTGGAAGCCAGTTCCATGTACCCAAGGGTGTTTTAGACTTTGCTTCATTCAAGTAGCACCCCCTATGCAGCATGGGAAATTATTTAGGGGAAGCCAAAGAGGGTTTCAAAGGCAGCTTGATATGGCATGGAGCTCAGCTGTTCAAAGAAAGGAAGTCAAATATTCCGTTTAGTTTGAAGGTTAGGTTTAAGCAGTACTTTGCATCTCAGCCAATATATATAAAATGCATGACCAATCTTCATGACATTTTTGGAGGGGGGTGGGATTTGGTTTTTCAATTGTCCAAACAATTCTCTTTTCATATGAAGGAGGCCAAAAATGTATCTTCATCTTTTTTTTTTTTTCCATCAAAAGAATGATCTCAGAAACTACTGGGAGGATATGCCTGGTCTGTTGTTGGCAAAACATACTTGATACACAGAGAAATAAGTTATAATTAAGTCTGTAATATAAGATAGAAATTGTCTCCCAAGCCCATAATGGCGCAATTCAATAGATAGCCCCTATTTAAATTGCTTTCCACATTGTAAATCTTAGTATCATTCCACTTTAATTGGAATCTGTGAACTAGTCAGCTTGCACATTTGAGGAGGGCAGTTTAAAGTGTGAGGCCTACCACGTGAATCTATCTGATCAAAGTTGCCAGGACTGCCTGACATAGGTATTCCGGATAAATGTAGGATATAGGCTCCAACCCGGCATCAACAGAGCAGCTACAATTGATCAGTCCAATCTCTATATCACATGAAACAGCCCACCTTTAAAAAAAAACTAATTTCTGGTCTATGAAGATGGGAAGGATGATACAAAGTGCAGAGGTCCCAACTGGCATAATGCAAAAATGGGGGCAGAGATTTCAAGATAGTGAACTTTACTGGAGGGAGGAGAAATTGGATAATTGTGACCCTCATCTCCTCATTACAAATTCTGACATCTTATCACAAGTTGCACCTATTTGGAAATGGGCTAACCGCTGAGGTGGAATTAAGGACCCCCCACCCTCTGAAAAGGAACCCCACTAAGATACAGTGCAATAGCAACCAGTACAGTTAAATGATCAAATGAATGGATTCCTTGTAACTTGCCTCCTGAAGAAACTGTTCTTGCCTTTACTGGAAAGAATGGTGCGGCAACAACAACATTAGCTTCTCTTAGCCAATTAGGCAAATTAATTAACAACGCTAAAGCAATGATTCCACTATGCAGCTAATTAACACAGTCTTCTGCTCTCTTCCCAGCACAAATTCATCTCTAGATACTCTTATTAAGACATGCAATTACTGAGTCTCCAATCTGAATATTAGCCATTTGGAAGAGATTGCCACTTTACAAAACATGTGTATTAGGCAATTAATTATCAAAATAAGGGCTCACTCCTCACACAGTATAATCCACAAAACTACATCAACTGGCTCAGCATTCGTGCCCTTGAAACACATTAGTCTCCTTGACCACAGTGAACCAAAGACGACTCAAGTACCAGACTAATGGCTCAAAAGGCTTCTAGCTGGCAGTCATTGCATGTCACCCTCTTTGGGAATCATGAGCATTGTCAGAGTGATTGCATAAATGTTGCTAAACCTTAGCCAACCAGAAAAACATAGCTCAATCCTGAGCTGCTCGGCACAAAAGGCTGCAGTGGTGCTGAAGGCTGCTGCTGCCACCAAATCCTTTGGGCAATCCTAAGGAAAGTAGCTTCATAATGGGACTATTTAGCTGGCACAAAGCAGTCTCAGATCGGGCCAGGAGGCCTGACGTGGGGCTCTAGATCTGGCAGAGCTGAGCTCCGTCGGTCCTGCCCCCTTCCGTCCTGCTTGTTCCCCCACCACGCCTTTCCCCACCCCAAAATGCCTCCCCCCACCTCCCCACCCACCCCAACCTACCTGTCTGCCACCTGATGCTCACCTGGAGCTCCAGATGGTGCTCTAAGAACATAAGAACAGCCCCACTGGATCAGGCCACAGGCTCATCTAGTCCAGCGTCCTGTATCTCACAGCGGCCCACCAAATGCCCCAGGGAGCACACCAGATAACAAGAGACCTCATCCTGGTGCCCTCCCTTGCATCTGGCATTCTGAAATAGCCCATTTCTAAAATCAGGAGGTTGCACATGTACATCATGGCTTGTAACCCGTAATGGATTTTTCCTCCAGAAATTTGTCCAATCCCTTTTTAAAGGCATCCAGGCCAGACGCCATCACCACATCCTGTGGCAAGGAGTTCCACAGACCAACCACATGCTGAGTAAAGAAATATTTTCTTTTGTCTGTAGTAACTCTCCCAACACTCAATTTTAGTGGATGTCCCCTGGTTCTGGTGTTATGTGAGAGTGTAAAGAGCATCTCTGTATCCACTCTGTCCATCCCCTGAATAATTATGTATGTTTCAATCATGTCCCCCCTGAGGCACATCTTTTCTAGGCTAAAGAGGCCCAAACGCCTTTCCTCATAAGGAAGGTGCCCCAGCCCGGCAATCATCTTAGTCGCTCTCTTTTGCACCTTTTCCATTTCCATTATGTCTTTTTTGAGATGTGGTGACCAGAACTGGACACAATACTCAAGGTGTGGCCTTACCATTGATTTGTACAATGGCATTATAATATTAGCCGTTTTGTTCTCAATACCTTTTCTAATGATCCCAAGCATAGAATTGGCCTTCTTTACTGCTGCCGCACATTGAGTTGACACTTTCATCGACCTGTCCACCACCACCCCAAGATCTGTCTCCTGATCTGTCAGAGACAGCTCAGAACCCATCAGCCTATATGTGAAGTTTTGATTTTTTGCCCCAATGTGCATGACTTTACACTTACTGACATTGAAACGCATCTGTCTTTTTGCTGCCCATTCTGCGGTCTAGAGAGATCCTTCTGGAGCTCCTCACAATCACTTCTGGTCTTTACCACTCAGAAAAGTTTGGTGTTATCTGCAAACTTTGCCACCTCACTGCTCAACCCTGTCTCCAGGTCATTTATGAAGAGTTTGAAAGGCACTGGTCCCAGGACAGATCCTTGGTGTACACTGCTTTTCACTTCTCTCCATTGTGAAAATTGCCCATTGACACCCACTCTCTGTTTCTTGGCCTTCAACCAGTTCCCAATCCATGAGAGGACCTGTCCTCTAATTCCCTGACTGTGGAGATTTTTTAGTAGCCTTTGGTGAGGGACCGTGTCGAACGCCTTCTGAAAGTTCAGATATATAATGTCTACGGGTTCTCCCGCATCCACATGTCTGTTGACCTTTTCAAAGAATTCTATAAGGTTCGTGAGGCAAGACTTACCCTTATCCTTACTCAGCTCTACCAGCTGCCGACAGGCACTGCCCCAGTGTGGGCTTGCACCTGCTCCAGCACTTGGCCAATACTAATGCGTGCAAGTGTTGCAGCAGTATGCCGGCTGTGAGTTGGCGCACATTGTTCAGAATTGGGCCCTCAGCTCAAGCTAAAGCAACTTAAAAAGGGGACAGAAGAAACACATTTGCGCCAGAATATTTCCATCTGAAATCTGCATCCATCTGTATTATTTCCTTCTGAAATACAATTGCTTCTCTCATTCATTTTTTCCATGGCCCCATAGTGGGTCCATGCTTACACTCAGGGGATAGTTCATGGCTCAGTGGAGAATGATAGAGAATGCCCATATATAGTTTGCTTGAGCTTAAGTAACAATTTGGTCAAACTTGGAAACAGCAACAGTCAACGGTGCTCTGCCAGTGCCCATTTTGGGATTTGCTGTCTGTTGTCAGACCTGCCTGGACCCGCCGGAGCAGGTAAGGCAGCAGCGAGGGGGAGAGAGTAAAACGGGGCAAGGATGGGGAAGAGGGGAAGCTGCAGGAGGGGGTGGATCTGGCGATAACGATGTGTGCCAGATTCTATCCCTTTTTTGCAGCCTCCCTGCTCCCTTTGTCTTGTAGGTCCTGTGCTGGCTAAAGAGCTGGCATAGGTCTGAGCAGACACATTGCAGAGTGGGAGGCTTACAGAGGAGTAAGGGGATTTAAATCCTTGTTCCTCTCTGAAGTCCCCTGATCCTCTGCTCGCTGGATACAGCACACGCCTTTTTGGCATGGCTGCACGGGGAGTAGGATTGGGCTCTTAGTTTTTGTTTTGTTATGTAACCCTTTTCAGGAAAGTCAAGAAACTTATCTGCATACTGATTAAGTTATTTTGTTTTGACTGAACTTATCTGCATACTAACAGCCCAATCCTATCCACACTTTCCTGGGAGTAAGCCCCACTGACTCTAATGGGACTTACTTCTGAGTAGACATGCATAGGATTGGGCTCCAAGTTATTTTGTTTTGACTGAAGCCACAATCATCCTGGAACCCCTTGCTAATCAGACTGAGAACCCTTTGTCTTCTTTTGTTCTGCGGGGTGTTCTGGTCACTCAAACCCCCTGATTTCACCCTTGCACCAGACCCCACCTTCCAGCACTCAGGAGAACATCACATGTCTTGCAGCATCAAGTATCCTGTTAACACTCTTTGCCCCATTTCCCTCAAGTAAGTCACTGTTTATACTAAGCATCTTGAGTGGCTGCTTAGGTTATCTTCAAGTACCATGGCCAGGACTTGCTATTGCTCTTAGTTGGGAGTTCTTGGGAGCTTGGTCAACTGACCTTGAAATTCCACCCCAATGCACTCTAGGTCTTCTAGATCTAGCTCAGCAGGATAAGGAGAGGCCATCTTGGCCATTGGCCCATGTCCCTGTCTTCCTAGTTTCATGCATACAGTTTGTGAGCTGTGTGTCTCCCATTGTCTTTTTCTTCCACTTTTTCAGTTGATGAAGGCAGCGATCCTATGCATGCTTGCATGGTAGTAAATCTATTAAACTTAAGGCACAATCCTAACCCTTTATGTCAGTGCTTTCCAGCACTGGCATAGAAGTGCCAATGGGACATGTGCTTCATCCTACAGTTGGGTGTCACTCACAGAGGCCTACTCAAAGTAAGGGAATGTTTGTTCCCTTACCTCAGAGCTGCATTGCCCTTATGTCAGTGCTGGAAAGCACTGACATAAGGGGTCAGGATTGCGCCCTTAGTGGACTTATTTCTGAGTCACAGAGTACACTCACTAGGTTCTCCCACAGACACTGTTCTCCCCTTCTCTTGGTTGCCAAAGCAGTACCAATGTAGTATTTCAGTTATTTGCTATTGGGTTGCCTCTAATTTGATTTCCCACTTGGGCTATCAAATACTTATCTAGGGAAGCATGTGCATATTAGTATGTGTGTTCTAGAGCATGTTTGGCACACTCTTTCCCACAGTTTGAGAATTCTACCTTCTTATACAGCATAATTTATAGTCAGTTCTGAAGTTCCATTCTTTGTGATGTACAGGATCAAACTGATCATACAGAAGTAGAAGATGAACCAGTTTCTGCTTCATAAGCCTTAAGAGTGCTACAGGTACATTTAGTAATCAGAAGAGAGTAGGATTGGGCTGTTAGATTTATATCTGAACCTGCCGTGAGGCTGGCTAAGAGTAGGTAAAATAAAATGAGCAGTAAAATATATCAGATTAAAATATAGTTGAAATAAGTTACTCTATAAATGCTTTAATATAGTGGTTCCCAAAGCTCTCCTTAGGAGGGAACCACTTAAGTGCTTGCTGGGGCGGGAGGGGGGGGTTGCAGCAACACAATCCCCAGGATCTTGCTGCTGCTGGGGAAAGTGGGGCTTCCTGGCTTACCTGAAGCCAGTGACGGGGTCCGGGAGGTGTGCAGGGCTCCCCAGGCCTTGAAAATAATAATTAAAAAAGCGATCGGAAGTCACTTCCAGTTTTGTGATTGGAAGCTAGAAGTAGCTTCTGACTGCTTTTTTTGTTTGTTTTCCAAGCTTGGGGAGCCCTGCAGAGGTGTCTACAACACTCCCTGCACCCCATTGCTGGCTCTTTCCCCAGCAGCAGCGCAATCCTGGGGATTGTGTTGTTGCAATCCCCCTACCCCTTAAGAGGCCAAACCTAAGTGTTTCCCCGGCTGGTGGGTCACAACCCACTAGTTTGGGAACCACTGCTTTAACATATGAGGGTCTCCATTTACATCAGGTCTGAGACTGTCCTGTCTACACTTTCAGAATAAACATATGGTTCATATCTGTTGGCACTCTACCACTTCAAAGTACGAATAGATCTTTTAGAAACAAAATTATCTTAATTGTTTTGGGGTTTTTTTGGGCAGATATATGTATTACTTTAACCAAGTTAGATTATGTTAAACCTATAGGAATGCCGAGTTATGGTTTTTATTCTCTTTTCTTGCACAGTGTTCCATCAAAATAGGCCCAACAGATTTACGAAAATTTCTTCTAAAGAGATAATTGCTCCCCAAGCTGACACAGAGATGCCAAGTTTCATCTTACAGTTTATTTTTAGGGCTATGTTCTACATTCTTCCAAAGAGGATTGATAGTTAAGGAAAAAAAAAAAAAAAACACCTATATGTATGCTTTGCTATATACTACCCCATTATTATTTTTTCTTTTAATGTCTTTCCATCCCATAGCCTTCTTTGCTAGATGTTAGAGAACTATTAGTGCAATCATAGACATGTCTCTTCACTGGGTAACAGTGACAATGCTGTGATCTGTTTTGACATGCACAACAGGGAAAGAGTACCTAGCAAATTGACACAAAAACCCTTGACTTCTAAAGGGCAGACTTCCCTCAGATGAGGAGACTAGTCAGAAGGAACTTGAAAGGGAAGGTAAAAAGAGTCCAATCTCTCTAGAGTGTATGGAGGTTGTTTAAAACAATGGTAATAGAGGCCCAGTGGAAGCATATACCGCAAAGGAAAAAGGGCTCGACTAAGTCCAGGAGGGTGTCCGCATGGCTAATGAGCAAAGTTAGAGTCACTGTAAAGGGCAAGGAAACTTCCTTATGTAAATGGAAGTCTTGCCCTAATGAGGACAATAAAAAGGAACGTAAACTACGGCAGAAGAAATGTAAGAAAGTGATGTGGAAGGCCAAGGAAAACTATGAGGGCCAGAAACATTAAGGGGAATAATAAAAGCTTCTTCAAATATTTTAGAAACAGGAAACCTGCCAGAGAAGCGGTTGGCCCTCTGGATGGTTAGGGAGGGAAAGGGGAGATTAACGGAGACTTGGAGATGGCAGAGAAATTAGATGAGTTCCTAGAGGCTCTGCCAAAGAGTTTATCAAGTCCTGCCACTGAAGATTCTTTTATGATGGACTTGAATCACACTGGAAGACTTGTTCATGAAAAACATTTACTCTAACAAAGAATTACAAGTCACACAAATAATCATTACATAACTGCACATGTGGTTATTACATTCCATGGGACAAATCACTCTATGATAATATGAGGCTAAGTTCTGCACAGTGGTCCATCAGAATTGTCTACATCAGGGGTGTCAAACTCATTTCATACGGAGGGCCACATAGCATTCATGATGCCTGCTTGAGGGCTGGAAGTGATGTCATTAGGCAAGAAGTGATGTCACTAAACAGGTCATAACCAAAAATAAACACTTTTTTCTCACTTAAAAACTCATTAGCTGCAAATAACAAAAGAGAAAATACACAAATATTTATCATATTTCAAGATATGGGAGAGCCCAAATTTTGTATGGACTGCCCTTTCAGCAGTAACACCTCAGCACTAGTCAGCAGCTGAGAGCCTGAGGGCCTGATAAAAAGCTTCCGCGGGCCACATCCAGCCCCCGGGCCTTATGTTTGACATCCCTGGTCTACATCATTAGTTCTCAAACATTTTCACACCAGGACTCACTTTTTAGAATGACAGTCTCTCAAGCCCCACCGGAAGTGATGTCATTATCCTGGAAGTAAGGTCATAGTTGGAAGTGACATCATCAAGCAGGAAAAATTTTGACACTCCCATATGACAAAATCAAATCAATCAATTAAGTAAATTAAAGGTTTACAATAAGTAAAAGTTTAAAAATTTATTTTTGAAAAAGAACTCTCCTAACCCTCTCAAGCAGTTACTGATGTGATTTAAAAAAAAAATTCCCAAACATCCCAAAGGCTGCACCTATCCACACTTATCAAGGAGTAAGACCCATTGCCTATCATTCTTAAAAACATACATAGCAGCCTGTTAAAAGCACTGATCTGAAACATTTCCCCTAATGCAGTCATATACCATAGTAGCATCCCGTCTAGTAAAAATAAAATACACATTGAAATTAATGGAGACCCATCTGAAATTGGCTCATGACCCACCTAGTGGGTCCTGACCCACAGTTTGAGAAACGCTGGTCTACCCTGGTTGGTAGCAGGTCTCCAGGGTTTCAGACAGGTGCCTCTTCCCAGCCGTAGCTTGAGATTGAACCTGAGGTCAAGGATTGAACCTGAGACCTTCTACATGCAAAGCAGGCACTCAGTAAAGCACACAAATGAGGTTGTTTTTAAACATATGTAAGATTAAGTGGCATAATTTTTCAGCACAGCTGTGACATTTGAGGGTGAAAAGAACCGACAGATTGATAAGGTGTTTTACTCACATCTTCGGCTGGCAGTTTAAATATGGCCCATTAAATAATAAATTAATATTAGTGGCATTTCTAGTTAATCATAATGAGCACAGACCCTGGGAGAATTTTAACTAGGCCCCTTTTGTTGCAGTGCTGGATAATTGCAGAATTAAAAATTTATATTGGCGCTCTTTGAAGATTGTTCCTGTAGCAAGTCAAAGATTTCCACCTATATTATTGGTGTTTGACTGAAAGCAGGCCTGTGGTTGCCAGTGCATTTGGATATCTCTGTAAACCCATTTGGGAGATTATATTTAAGAACTTGCTGAGTAGCCAAAGTGAGATTTGAACCAAGTCTTTCCTAGTTCTCTGATCACAGTCTTAAAACCAAGCTAGACTTTAGCCTAACCATTTGGGCGCTACCAAGAGTAGCTGGTCTGTTCTCCCACTCCAATCCATAATGTATAAAAATTACTCTGTCCTGATGGCACCAGTGATGAGTATGTGTAACTTCCTGGTTTTAGAAGTAGCCTATCTCTGACATGACAGGTGCAAGGGAGTGGCTAGGCAGCTGCCAGCCATATTTTGTCCACTGGTGCACCATGGCCCCAGCGATCTTCACTTCCAGCTAGGCTACATCAGGCAGGGCAGTACCTTATGGTCACTGGCAGCCCAAGGCTGTGCATGTCTACTCATAAGAGCCCCACTGGATCAGGCCAGAGGCCCATCTAGTTCAGCTTCCTGTATCTCGCAGTGGCCCATCAAATGCTTCAGGGACCACACAAGACACAACCTGTGTCCTGGTGCCTTCCCCCGCATCTGGCAATCAGACACAGCCTACCTCGAAAACCAGGAGCGTGTACATACCTACCATGACTTGTTACCCGTGATGAACTTTTCCTCCAGAAATTCGTCCAATCCCCTTACTCAGAAGTAAGTCCTATTGAGTTCAGAGGGGCTTACTCCCAGGTAAATGCCCATAGGATTGTAGTCTAGGCAATGCAGCCATGTTTCACCTGCCATAGTGTGAAGTGTCATGAATGTGGATAGCATCACTCGTTAAAAAGCACTAGTTTACACTGATTGGCAGTGGATCTCCAGAATTTCAGACAAAGGACCTTTCCACCCAGGGCCAGTTTTAGCCTGATTTTGCAGATGCCACTGAATTGGGCCTTGTGCATGGGTGGCATTGGAGTGGAGGGAGGGATGCCCACAGCTGCAACTAGCTTTCTGCATGTAGGTAAGCCTCCATGCAGAGGCCAGTACAGTGAACAGAGCTCAAGTTGGGCCCACCCGTGCATCCCTGTGTGCAACTGGCCTGAAATCAGGCCACCCAGAAGCAGTTGGCATTAATTCCAATGTCAGTGCATCACTGCCACCCACTTCTTGGAGGGCATGCTTTACACTGGGTGCCATCAGCCTGGCCCTGCAAATATCATGCATCCTGGGGGGCCAGGGATGGTGCCCTGATGAAAAAGTCTTCCATCAGGCCCCACAGCTCCTAAAGCAGGCCCTGCTTCCCACCCTACCTGGAACTGCCAGAGACAGAATCTGGCCTCCTGCATCCAAAACATGTGCTCTACAGTTTAACTATAGCCCTTTCCCTTAAGCCATTTCTTCTCAATGCTGCATATACAGTATGTAACAGGCACCAAATGTGTACACCTGTGGGCCAGGCAAAAATGGGTTAAGAAGGGCATAGAGAGTATGACAAGTTCTGAATCCTTTTTTCCTCACTGTTTTCTCTTGAAGGAGACTCAGGTGGCTGCCTTGGCACCCATAGGATATACTGATGGCCATTTTGGTTCCACTGTTCCTCTGGGTGCCAGGGAGGATAGGACTGGGCTGCCCATCTCCTATCTTCTGCTGTTGGGAAAGGATAATAAGGAATGGATACTCACTTTACCTGTTAGTTAAGAACAAGCAGGGATTAAGTTGAAAGTCCTCCTCCCCTCTCTTTCTAGCTGAAGGTGGAACCACAGTATCCCATCCTGCTTTAGGCAAAGTAAAATATGCAGTAAGCTGATCTCTTCTTTTGTCACTGATGAAACCATGATTGTCATTCACTCCTCATTTTCTATTGCTCACTTGAGTGCTTAAGTAGCATTTTCTTACTGCAAAAAAAAAAAAAAAAAGGTTCCACTGGAACGTCTAATTTCTGCAGGAGTTTGGTTATTAATGAATGTCTAATTTCAGCAGGAGTTTGGTTATTAATGAATGAGTATAAATTCTTTCATTGCACCATAAAACAGAGCTTTGGCAAAGGTAACCCATTGCCAAAGGCAACTTGTGTGGAATGTATGGAATCACCAAAGACCTTTCATCTGCCTCAAAGTAAGTACATCACTGTATCAGAGACAAAGATAAATCTCATCTTCATCAGAACTCTTAACCAACTGCATTCATACTAGATGGCGTGGAAAATGCCACTCTTCTCACCCTAGAGAAAAGGGCAAGGAGCCCATGTTCACTGGCGCTCAGTCACTCTGAAGAATGCCATCTCTCTCATGATCAAATTATATAGTCCTGTAAAACCTAAAAGATTCATAATCATAGTGCTGTACGCAGGTATTTACAACAGGTGGTCATTCTATCAACACAGCCTGACAGGTTTTATATCAAGGGATGGAAAGTCTGTGTTTTTACTCCTTTGTGGCTTGTTAAGGTTAGTACCTATCCAGTTCATCATTTTGCATTACGGAGGTTTTAAAATGGCCCTTGTACTTGTATGAACTGCATCCAATTCAAGGAGAAGCTTTGAAAACGCATGGAAATCTCCCACTGCTTTTTCCTCACCAGGACTGGCTACTATGCTAAGTGACAATTGACTGAAAGTAACTTGCTGAGTTCAGGCTGAGACTTGATGACTACTCTTTTGTTATAACTGAAAGCACCGATTTTATCTGGAATTCAGGCTCTCTATTCATGAAATGGGGATTTTCCTTGCTGATCATTTCACTTCACTGCTGTGGGGGAGTTCACTAGCTGGAGGGAGCCCTTTTGCCAAAGGGATTGGAACATGTCACAAGGGGAGCCTCAACAGTACTCAGGCAAGGCAAGGCAAGTTGTTGGAAGCTCACTGTAGAAAGGGACAGGCTGATAGTCAAGCAAGACAGGTTTTAAGGCAGCCAAGGGACTTGCCCTAACCAGCAAGGCATGCGTCTTTTGCAGGGCTGATCAGAAATACTCATGGCACGGACAAAGGAAGAGGAGAAGCAGGTATAGAACCCACACCAGCTACTGTACAAGGCTGCTCTCTAACCCCCATCCATGACAGATGGAGAACCTCCCATGGGACACTTAGCAGCTTGCAGCACTGCCAACAGGCACACCGAGTATGCATGTCAGTCCAAACATATGTCACTGTTGTCAAGTCTTTGTTACTTTCTCTGTATTTCCCCATGCTCCCCCCAGGCAGCTGTCCCACAGGCAAAAACCACCATGCAGATCCTCAAGGAAACCTATAGCCTGCCTGCTTGTCCACCTGCAGTGACCAGGGTGAGCCCAGGTGCTGCTTGGTGAATTTGCTGTCCTGTTCTTTCCAGGCCACTGTGACTTTGCAACCTCAGTGGCAGACAATGAACCAACTGGTGCAGCTGTCTTGCATGTTACTTGGCTGTCTGTTAGAAAATTTGCAGTGGTACAGCAACCCTGCTAGGAGGAGATGGCATGTTTCTTTCTCAGATGCTGCTCTGTCACTGATACAATTAAATAAAAGCTTTGAGTGGATCACACTTGTTGCTTTGGTAATAGAGAGGGATCCCTTCTTCCTGCCCTACTTGTTTCTTAACTTCAGCTGGCCTCAGGGTGCGAGTCTGCAAGGGAGAGCTCTCTGCCCTCAGGATCTGCAGAAGCCTTTGGCTGCAATAGGGGGAAGATGATGCTCAAGGGTCATGAGCCCCTTTTTCTCTGCTGCCATGTTCAGTGTTGCAGGGGGATAGGTGTGTGGTGCCACCAGAGTGTACATGCAGTGGTGCCCTATTGAGGGCGAGTGTATTCTGGCTCATAAGAACATAAGAACATAAGAACAGCCCCACTGGATCAGGCCATAGGCCCATCTAGTCCAGCTTCCTGTATCTCACAGCGGCCCACCAAATGCCCCAGGGAGCACATCAGATAACAAGAGACCTCATCCTGGTGCTCTCCCCTACATCTGGCATTCTGACTTAACCCATTCCTAAAATCAGGAGGTTAGGCATACACATCATAGCTTGTATCCCATAATGGATTTTTCCTCCAGAAACTCGTCCAATCCCCTTTTAAAGGCGTCTAGGCTAGACGCCAGCACCACATCCTGTGGCAAGGAGTTCCACAGACCGACCACGCGCTGAGTAAAGAAATATTTTCTTTTGTCTGTCCTAACCCGCCCAACACTCAATTTTAGTGGATGTCCCCTGGTTCTGGTATTATGTGAGAGTGTAAAGAGCATCTCCCTATCCACTCTGTCCATCCCCTGCATAATTTTGTATGTCTCAATCATGTCCCCCCTCAAGCGTCTCTTTTCTAGGCTGAAGAGGCCCAAACGCCGTAGCCTTTCCTCATAAGGAAGGTGCCCCAGCCCCGTAATCATCTTAGTCGCTCTCTTTTGCACCTTTTCCATTTCCACTATGTCTTTTTTGAGATGCGGCGACCAGAACTGGACACAATACTCCAGGTGTGGCCTTACCATAGATTTGTACAACGGCATTATAATACTAACCGTTTTGTTCTCAATACCCTTCCTAATGATCCCAAGCATAGAATTGGCCTTCTTCACTGCCGCCGCACATTGGGTCGACACTTTCATCGACCTGTCCACCACCACCCCAAGATCTCTCTCCTGATCTGTCACAGACAGCTCAGAACCCATCAGCCTATATCTAAAGTTTTGATTTTTTGCCCCAATGTGCATGACTTTACACTTACCGACATTGAAGCGCATCTGCCATTTTGCTGCCCATTCTGCCAGTCTGGAGAGATCCTTCTGGAGCTCCTCACAATCACTTCTGGTCTTTACCACTCGGAAAAGTTTGGTGTCATCTGCAAACTTAGCCACTTCACTGCTCAACCCTGTCTCCAGGTCATTTATGAAGAGGTTGAAAAGCACCGGTCCCAGGACAGATCCTTGGGGCACACCGCTTTTCACCTCTCTCCATTGTGAAAATTGCCCATTGACACCCACTCTCTGCTTCCTGGCCTCCAACCAGTTCTCAATCCAGGAGAGGACCTGTCCTCTAATTCCCTGACTGTGGAGTTTTTTCAGTAGCCTTTGGTGAGGGACCGTGTCAAACGCCTTCTGAAAGTCCAGATATATAATGTCCACGGGTTCTCCCGCATCCACATGCCTGTTGACCTTTTCAAAGAATTCTATAAGGTTTGTGAGGCAAGACTTACCCTTACAGAAGCCATGCTGACTCTCCCTCAGCAAGGCCTGTTCGTCTATGTGTTTTGAGATCCTATCTTTGATGAGGCATTCCACCATCTTACCCGGTATAGATGTTAGGCTGACCGGCCTATAGTTTCCCGGGTCCCCCCTCTTTCCCTTTTTAAAAATAGGCGTGACATTTGCTATCCTCCAATCTTCTGGTACCGTGGCCGTTTTGAGGGACAAGTTGCATACCTTAGTCAAGAGATCTGCAACTTCATTCTTCAATTCCTTAATAACCCTTGGGTGTATGCCATCAGGGCTCAGAACATTACCTTTCCTTCTCCAGGGGAAGAGGAACTCAGAAAGTGGAAAGAACTTCAAGGAAAATAACTGTTGCACCCCATGTGGCAGTGGTGCAGTCCTGAGAAACAAAAGTGCTCTGGATGAGTGCTTGGTCAGCAAGTAACATCTGTTATCTGGCCAGAAGACAAAATGTGAGATGTAGTCTTCCTGGCATGGGCTTAAATACTGGGGTTGGTGAGCAGTGATTGGTTACACCTTGTAGTCTGTACCCTAGGCTCTGTCATAGAAGAGTGGGCAGGGATGTGCAATTGTCTGGTGTTTCCCTTCCCCATAAATCCCTATGAGTTTACTCCTTCCTGTGACAGCTCTTTTGTTGGCATAGCGCTTTTTGAGCATCAGGTATGTCCATTGTCTGAAGGGGTTTAGAATATGGTGTACGTTGATGCTTCCTCACCTTTCTGATGTCCCTCCCACGCTGTGATGTTCCTCCCAATCTCTTCCCCATGTTTGGCTCTCAGCTTGTGGCATTATACTGACATCCAAGCAACATGGGTGCAGTGTTGTAGCAGCATTGTGCTGGCTTCTGTAGCACATCCATCTGTGAGCGAATGTCTGCACCATTAGGGCCATTGTTGCATCGGTGTCCATGGGCATATCTTGAGGATAGAATTGGGCCATTAGGGCACAATCCTAACCAACTTTCCAGCACTGGCATAGCTGTGTCAATGGGGCATGTGCTGCATCCTGCAGTTGGGGGGCACTCACAGAGGGAATATTTGTTCCCTTACCTTGGAGTTGCATTGCCCTTATGTCAGTGCTGGAAAGTTGGTTAGGATCGGCCCTCAATGTCCTAACTTCAGTGGAAATGAAGAGCTAGTTTGTGTCACAAGACTTGAGCCACCCTCATCTCTATTGTAACCCCTGGAAGATCTGCACTGTTTCTCCATACTACAAATTGAACGTGAGTGAGTGAGTGAGTGAGTGAGTGAGTGAGTGAGTGAGTGAGTGAGTGAGTGAGTGAGTGAAACCTTTATTACAATTGATTAATGTTCACTACACAGTCTGCAAATTTCAAGTTGTCCTGAACACTTTCTCAAGATAGATTTTTTTTTTAATGGTAAAGGTGTGTGTGTGTGTGGGGGGGGGGTATTTATGACTTCTTGATGACAGGGAGTTAAGCTCTGTCTGCAAATTTGTTTCAGTCTTAAAGCAATAATGAAAGGAACTTTTGCTTGACTGGATTAGCACTGTGCTTTGTGCAAAGGTATCAGGTTGCACAGAGGCATGTTGGGACCGTGATGCAATGAAGGATCCCTCTTCCACGGGGAAAGAAGAGAGATCAGCACGAAACGTGAAATTGCCTGCAGAAATATCTTCTGCAGAAGCTCTACTGAAGTGACCAGGAGCTGCCCAAGAGACACTTCAGTGAAGCTTATGCAACAACAGAAGTGTTTTGTGCCCCAGGCCATCCTGACTTCTTCCCCTTCAGTTGCTATCCACAGAACTAGGGAATTGTCTCCAGTAACTTTAAGGAGTCCTTCAGCTTAAAAAAAAACAACCTCAAATAACATTTATTCCAACATACAAACTTAGGCTGGCTGCAAGTTTGTCTTTTGTCTTCCCCCTATGGTTATAATGCTCTAGCCATCACAGTACCTTAATTTCTCCTTCTCTACCTAGCCTATAATTTCACACATGAGCACTGCACTTCGATTTGGATGTAAGAGTGAAAAGTGATTTTCTCTGGCAATCTTCACAGAGAGAAACGGGGCTCCCCAGTGGTTTCTATATAAGCATAAGTGATGAACAATTTTGAAATAACAGTACATGGAAGACAAGTCCTGCTAGCAACGTGTGTTTCATGGACTTCTCCATAAACACTTTTTATAGTTAAAAAAAAAAAAAAAAAAAGATTTATTGCCAAAAAGACAGAATGAAGAGCATTAAAATATGTTGCAAAATACTCAGGTGCCTCTGAAACCCTGTTTTGTTCTGTTTCATATTTTGAACATTCATCAATATATAAAAAGCACTTAAGCTTTTTTGTTTTGCTATTGGTCACTCCTGCAATGAATCCAAGTGAAAAATAGAGTATGTATGAAGAGAAAGCCCCCCCCCCCCAAAAAAAAAGTACACTTTTTGGACCTGCTAGCAACTAGAGTGCCTAGCTGGAGAAGCTGGTGCCCAAAACCGATTCATGATCCCCCCACCTCTTCACCTCTTCTATCCTCCTTACTTCTCCACCATGCCCAGGAACCCCAGGCTAGGCAGAAACATGGGATCTGCTCATAGGGTGAATTCAAGAGGGTTGAAGAGTGATATTGCTTCTGACACTGTTCCTAGCCTACCACCTTTTTAGAGTAGCAGTGACATGAACCATCAAGCAGCATTAATGCTGGTTTAGTAAGATGAGGATAAAGGTTGGAGAGAATCACATGACTGGTTGCTTTACAGGCACCCAACCATTTCGTAAAGCGTCCTGACAATCCAGAAACAACTAGAGATTTTGCACAGTTACCCAGCAGCTCCATAATTTGCCCAATTTGCCCAGGCACCCACCCCCCTCCCACAAATTTTGAAAGACTGCCCGCTTCCTTCCACACCTGGACCACATTTATTGAATTGCAAATGGCAACAACAGCCATCTCAGCAGCAGCTCCTAACTACATTAACTCCATTTTAGTGTGGGCATCTATCCTTGGAGATCACCTTCCCCTTGAGCATCTCCATCCTGGTTCAGACCCAATGCTGCGTTATGGCAAGAATGGGTTTTCAATGCCAACCCCTGGTAAGGAAGTCAAATTGTTCAGCCTACCCCAAGCCGGAAAATCTTTGAGAAAGACTTCATGATTCAAGTCCAAGGGGTTGCAAGCCTGCATCGCAGAGCCAGACAGCTCCTTGAGATAAGAATTGGTTTTCCATCAAACCCTCACTTACATCACAGCACATAACAGATCTCTAATCCTGCTTCCTGTCCGAATTACACCTGCCAGTTGTCACAATCCTGGCTAAACACAGGTGACAGTCTGGGGTAGGCAGAAAGAATTCCTCATCAAGAGTCAAATCAGGTGGAGAGCAAAAATGCCCATCTGGCCCCAGATGGTGACTAAGTACTCTCAGACTATTCCAGGTGCTTTGGGGATTCCCAGGACTGGAATGATGAGGATAGGACTGATGAGGATGGGGCTTGCACAATTAGATGACAGACACACCCTTCAGTAGTTCACACATCAATCCAGCTCTAGCTCAATCTGGTTTGCCTTGTGCAGAGGTGAGCCAGGCACAGGTCACTCCCCCACCTCTACACACAGGTTGGTAGCAGCATTTTCCTTCCTGACCAGCAACTGTTACCCTGCACATGCCCGATCTCATCTGATCTCGGAAGCTAAGCAGGGTCAGGCCTGGTTAGTACTTGGATGGGAGACCGCCTGGGAATACTGGGTGCTGTAGGCTTATACCATAGTCTTTAGAGACTGAAGGTTGCCAACCCTTCCTTCCTGTCCTGTTTCAACTTGACTGAGATCAATGGTCATGAATCCAGCTGGATATTAAAACTTCCACAGATGCATTTTAATTTTAATTGGCTTCTCTGGTGGGAACATAACCAGCACCACAGCCAGGTCCTCCAACAGCACTCCTAGTACAAGCATGAATCCTTCTGGATCTTGGATTCTGGTTGCCAGTTCATATCCTAAGGTCTTTAAAGACTTCATGGGGTAAAAATGGTGTTGTTTTTTTAGACCGAATTGTCAAAAGGCAGCACTAATTGCACTCAATTTTTCTGCAGTTGTATAAGTGTTCACGTGAGAGGCTTATTGGAAAGTTAATTTCCATTAATCCTTAAGTAAACCTAAAATTGTCAATATCTAATTTGTGGTTATAGTACAGGCTTTTAACGACAGCATTTCCAAGCCATGTAATTTAGCTGCCTTGGACAGGATGGTAACTAATCTAGAGTAAAATAATATTTGTACAAATTAATACGTAATGCATTTACAGCACACAGAGGACGCATAAACAGTTGTCAGTGTCTTCCCAACTGATTAGATCAAACACAATGGCCACTGGCAAGGAAGGGGATCCTGTGACAGCTATTGCATACTGACAGAATACAATTTCTGGATCTCAGGTTTCTCTGGTGTAAAGATGTGGCCAGGTTGGCAACCCTCAGTCTCGAAAGACTATGGTATAAGCCTACAGCACCTGGTATTCCCAGGCGGTCTCCCATCCAAGTACTAACCAGGCCTGACCCTGCTTAGCTTCCGAGATCAGACGAGATTGGGCATGTGCAGGGCAACAGTATCTTCCCATTTATTTTCTTATGTGTTTCTGCTGTGAGGACCATGGGGACTGCATATTCAGAACACAGAAGCTGGTATAGGTGGTCCCCCATCCATGAATCCGGTAGCCTTCGTTTCACTTATCTGTGGAGCACGTGCTACATCCTAATGTGGGGAGGGGGCAGTCACAGATGACTCCTAAAAGAAGGGAACTTTCATTTCCTTACCCTGGGGTAAGCCTCTACTTCCTGTGTGGGTCTCCTTGGATATGTGCCAGCCATTTTGCTGGTGCAGAACTGAGGAGAGTAAGGGAGAGAGAGGACAGGGAGGGGATAGCACACTAGAACATGTTGGTACTGCTGGAATCCATTCCTCCCTCTCCCATTCCCCCTCCCTTCCACCTTCTTCCTACACAGGCAGTCTGCCATGTCTCCGCCTTTCCTTCCACCGCCTGCCCCCATAGTGGCTTACCTGTGTTCCCATCAGTAACTGGTTGCTGCAGCAGACCACCAGTGGCGCAATATGTGGAACAGTGTTCTGCTGTCATAAAGCCCTAGTTTATGATTGGGCTTCAAGACAGGTAGGCTAAACACTCACATCCGTGAGTGTTGCAGGTGGCGTTGGAGCTACTTCCACCTGAAAGTTCTTCCTGAACACCTGAAAGTTCTTCCAATCTTAGGGGTAGAAAGCGCTAGAGGGGGAAGAGCAATGGCCATGTTCCTCCCACGCTTGCATCAGTGCAAGACAGCACAACAGAAGACAGAGTTTGGACACAATCCACCTTGAGTTTGACTAACAACTTAAAAGATGTACACTTGTATTGTAACATAAGCTTCTGTGGACTATGGTCAGTCTGATATTGTACACACACTATAAATGTATGAAACTTTAAAGTGCCACAACTTGGGGCGACACTAGGGTTTGCATCACCTGGTGCAAGAGGCCAGTGCATCACCCCCCTGAATGGACCTCCTCCCATGCAGTGGGAATGGTAATACACCATTGCTCTGCCCCTACTAATTTTTTGGCTAAAACTTTGGATGGAATAGAAATGTTTCAGCAGTTTGTTTCATTACATTCTGTATGAAATTATGTATTGAAAGATGTATAATGATGTATTTATTCAAAAATACAAGATTTAAACAATTTTAGCCAGTAGTGGTGTGTCGTCGTCCCTCCCCCGTGCGCGTCTGGTGAGGCTCACATCCCCTGCATCCCCCTAGTGACACCACTGGCCACAAGACTGTTTGTTATTTCTGCATGGACTATTGAAATCGTACATACAATGGACCTCAGCAAAGACCAAACGAGTTACTAAGGACAGTCATATGTCTGATATCCAACTTCTCTTTAGGTAAACTTCTTTGTGTTTGGGTATTTGAAAAGTAGAAACAAGTAAGAGAAAACAGCTTGAAAGATACATTTGTCTTACAAGTGCAATCCAATATTGCTTTTAAAGCAAGTTCTCTCTGGAGCCCAATCTATTGTTCATAGTATCCTACCACTGACAGTTTGTGACAGGAAAATATCACATCAGAATATGGATTGGGAGATTAATTTATAAAAATGGGCTTGGATTTTTCTTGTACCAATCAATTTTTTTCATTGTTTCTTTAGGAGTCTCTTGTGCTATTACAGCTCAATGAGAGTGTTGACCCAATGTGTGTTGGCAGTGAAAAAGGCTAATTCTATGCTTTGGATCATTAGAAAGGGTATCGAGAATAAAATGTCTAATATTATAATGCCGTTGTACAAATCGATGGTAAGGCCACACCTGGAGTATTGCGTCCAGTTCTGGTTGCCACATCTCAAAAAGGATATAGTGGAAATGGAAAAGGTGCAGAAGAGAGCAACCAAAATGATTACTTGGCTGTGTCACTTCCCTTACAAGGAAAGGCTACAGCGTTTGGGGCTCTTCAGTCTAGAAAAAGGTGTCTAAGAGGGGACATGACTGAGAAATGCAAAATTATGCAGGGGATGAATAAAGTGGATAGTGGGATGTTATTTTCCCTCTCACACAACACCAGAACCAGGGGACAACCACTAAAATTGAGTGTTGGGAGAGTTAGAACACACAGGAGAATATATTTCTTTACCCAGCATATGATTGGCCTGTGGAACTCCTTGCCGCAGGATGTGGGGATGGCATCTTGCCTGGATGCCTTTAAAAGGGGATTGAACAAATTTCTGGAGAAAAAGTTCATCACGGGTTACAAGCCATGATGGTTATGTGCAACCTTCTGATTTTACAAGTAGGCTACCTCAGAATACGAGATGCAAGGGACGACACCAGGATGCAAGTCCCTTGTTGTTTTGTGTGCTCCCTGAAGCATCAGGTGGGCCACTGTGAGATATAGGAAGCTGGACTAGATGGACCTATGGCCTGATCCAGTGGGGCTCTTCTTATGTTTATTGGGATGTTGGATCAGGTCCATGGTTAGTTGGATGTGCAAGTTGGAAGCTGAAAGTCACTGGTCAGTGCTCTGCTGGTTTCCTGTTGGGCTTGCTGTCTTTTTCTTTCACACTAGCAAGCGGACAAAGGACTGTGAAGCCTGAATACTCATGCCAGAATGGAATTGCAAGAAAACGATTTAAATAGATTGCACTGGACTGAGATATGCCTTCTGTCTTTGGTAGGATTTTTCTTTGTTTGTAGAGGTATATTCAATTTCATGACAGTATCGATGTCCTTCACAGTGAAATCAAAACCATCAAAAACTACACACACACACACACACACACACACTCACAAGAACAGAATTCAAAACCAGCAATTATCTTCTTCTTCGTTGTTATTTTAATGAAACTGGGTGGTGTAGGAAAGATAATGGGGCCATGTTTTCACATTCTAGGGACTTCAGGCTTCCCAACCCGCATTCACAGCAGGTATGTGCAAGAACAAAACAATAACAGCATTTTAAACTGTGTTTTTGGGTTCATTAAATTTCATTGGCCGTTACTGGGTATTTTTGTTGTTATTTTATTTCATTTTCCAATTTATTTTCATTTTTTTAATTAAAATGTAGAATGCATTTCTTACCTGCGATAGCTGAGTCCGGCAGGAGCAGTCCATAGTAACTTAACCAGAGGAGGGGAGAGCACAGTAAGTACAGCAGATGTCACAACATGCTGTGTAAGGGGCGCTTCCCACTCCCCATCTTAGCCTGCAAGATGCTATTGCTGTCCCAAAAGGCTCCGACGGCAACTGGGAGGAATCACTTACACGGTATGTTGTGGCACCCGTTGTATATACCCTCTCTCTGGCTACACTACGGCTCTGCCATGACCCTGCCTCTTATGATGTCTGTTTTAAATGCCGATATGCCCTGGGATGCAATGTTGTCACAGCAGGTTGTGGTTTTTTGTTTTTTTAAAATAGGTCACTGCCATGTAAACAAAATAGGAAAAACAAATGGCTATTTGAGTGGAGGTTCCCCAAATGGAATTCATTTGTATCTGGCTCCATTCATTCTGAAAACAAATGCACACACCAAACCCAGTTAAAGCCATAGGTGGGCTGCTGCCAATCCATGCTTCTCAGCAGCAACTCCCAAAGAGGAGGAAGTTGAGAAAGTTGAGTTGCATGGCCATCTCCAGGCCTGACAGGCTTGGAGGTTGACTTTGCAGTCTCCAAGAGTTACCAGCCAGAAACCATTAGCCTCTTGAGTTCAGTTCTGATTTTCCCTATGACTCTTGCTTACTTCAAGGTGCACAGTAACTCTCTGTTCCTGGTCCCTGTTTTGAATTCTACTTTCCAGTTTTGGCTGACTTGGCTAACATCACCGCATCCTTAGAACAATCTTGAGTATACAAAGAAAGCTCCCTGCCAACAGGCAATCAGGTGAGGAACTAAAGCGTCTACGTCAGGGGTGCTCAATAGGTGGATCACGATCTACCGGTAGATCGCGAGGCAAAATGAGTAGATCGTGGAGTGCCGACCCCCCCTTCAGGTGCCTCTGGGAGGAAACGCTGGGAGTAAGGCCCATTGTACTCAATGGGGCTTACTCCCAGGTAAGTGTGGCTAGGATTGCAGCCTCACAGCCTAATCCTAGGCATGTCTACTCAGGAGTAAGTCCTGTAATACTTAGTGGGGCTCAAGGTACACCAACATACATTGTACACATAAATGTTATATGTTATGATGGCGCAAACATTGTAAAAAAAACTCTGGTAGATCTCCGGGCCTTGCTGGGTTTCAAAGTAGATCTCGAGCCAAAAAAGTGTGAGCACCCCTGGTCTACGTGAATGTACAATGGCAACCAACAGTAATGGGAGGGTGGGTAGATGTTACCAGTAGGATCAGGCAACTTAAGCCTGGGAGGGAACTCTGTAAATATGTCAATGCTAGATCTGCATCCTTTCACTTTGGTGAGCAAGATTCCTGAACTATTGACTAGCATCTTCACATAGTAACGAAAGGAGGCAGTGGAAAGCCCTCAACATTTTAACAAGTTGATATAATAGTTATAGGGAGAATAATTGAATTTAATACTATCTTGCCCCCAAATATGCCTTTGATCAGCACGTCACCTGAGGAGAATAATTGGACTCTTCATGAAAATTGTTTCTGCTCAAACGGGTCTCTTTAGCAAACGGAAAAGTATCTTTTTAGCAAACGGTATCCTCCTCTTCAGTATTATTTGATTATACAGATAATAGGATCTTGTGAACTTGACAAAAACCCCAGCTTCTACATCTGTAAGCCCAACAGGCCAAACTAGAAATGTTTGACTTTTTAGGTCAAGAGGTCACACAGGTCAAATCAAATAAAGGTACATCCAAATTATTTATATATTTATCTATATAGCTCTACCACTGTGCATGGAAATTCTGTTAGCACTGTTTTGGCGCTAGAAGCAGATTGCCCCCGCCCTACCTTATGCCTCCAGCCCAAGGCAAGCAGCGTGACTGGTTATCGCGGCTGGGGAGAGGCGGCACCGGAACCCTGGTTGGGAGCACACGCTCTAACTAGGCAGAGTTCGCTCCCAGCCAGCAATCCCACCCCCCCTCCCTGAAGCCAGTCTGGGATTAGCAGGTCGCTTGGTGAGGGCGGGTTGGAATTTTTTGCAGTCATAGTGACTGGCCCGTGTATGACTGTTTTTGTTGCCTACCTCAGTCTGGCAAGGGGTGGTACAGTTAGGCCCCTAGGTAAGGTTTGGTCACTAGGGCAGGATATGTACAGGGTGGGGTAGGTAGGGATTTGGCTTGGTGTCCATCCAAGGCAGCAAGGTGAGCCTGAACCATGATGCCTGATTGGATCCAAAAGGCAGGCAGGTGAACCACTGGCCTGGGTTGACAGGCTCAGTCTGCAGAACCTGCAGTGCAACTGCTTTGCCCCTCCTGGGGTGGCATTGGAGGACCTGAGCTGACACTGGCAGCATAGGGCCTCGAGCCAGGTGGTACAGCCAATGAGATCGGCTAGGCCCTTTTCCCCCATATAGCCCCGCATGTTTGTTGCTAACAGTTAATTACCCTGCTGCAGTAAGTTTAATAATGTGGCCCATTATAAATCCAAGCCAAAGTTCGGTTTCTTCTTGTGGTGCGTGTGAGGGTAACTTTATGGAATAAGAGCAAGAAGAGATATTCTCCTTCAAGGAACTGACAAATCTAATATTTAGTGCCGTACCAAATGGGTATGGAAAGAAAATGGTACCAAAAAGAGAAGAATAGGAGACGAAATTGTGTGAATTTGTGATTTTTTTAGCTAAAATTACTGCTTACGCTGCAATAAAAGAAGAGAATATATGAATTTGATTATGAAAAAAAAAATTTAATTTATGTATTACTTGTTGGAAGAACAAAATATGCAAATGTTGACATTGGTAAGGTTAAGGATAAGGAATCAAATTTGATCCAGATGAAGCAACAGAAGAAGGAGAAGATGAAGAGGAACATGGAAAGTAGACACATTCCGTTAAGTTTTTTTTTTCTTTTTTTTAAACTAAGGTTTAGATTTTAATGATGACTATGGGTTGCGCCAAAGCTTCATGAAATACATAAGTTTTCAAAGAGTGCTAGAAAGAAGAAAAAGGTGACATTATGATTTTTTTCCCCCTCAAGGATAGATTTCTCCCCACCTTTTTCCATCCTCCAGGTTGTTGGGGAATTATTATTGTGATGGTTCGCATTCATCATGCTTAACACTTATATGAGCTGATGTTCGTGTATTTCTTGGCACACTGAAAGTAAGAATTCATGCATCCAATTTGATGGGGGGGGGGATGGAGACATTTCACCTGATCCTCCCTGTTTGTAGTCTTCATTTGCATATGAAACCTGATCGTTGACCTTTTGTGAATCCCTGCAAAGTCTATTCCACATATGCAATGCCATTTGAGAGAGTTTTTTTTAAGAGAGCTTCTTTGACAGTCAAGAACATAAGAACATAAGAACAGCCCCACTGGATCAGGCCATAGGCCCATCTAGTCCAGCTTCCTGTATCTCACAGAGGCCCACCAAATGCCCCAGGGAGCACACCAGATAACAAGAGACCTGCATCCTGGTGCTCTCCCTTGCATCTGGCATTCTGACATAGCCCATTTCTAAAATCAGGAGGTTGCACATACACATCATGGCTTGTACCCCGTAATGGATTTTTCCTCCAGAAACTTGTCCAATCCCCTTTTAAAGGCGTCCAGGCTAGACGCTATCACCACATCCTGTGGCAAGTTTGTGGCCACATCCATGGCCGTTTTGAGGGACAAGTTGCATGAGGGACAAGTCCTTTCATAATTTTCTCCTTCCAAAAGTATAGCTTGACTGCTTCCCCAGCAGGGCATTAAATTGGTGGTCAGGGTAAAAAATTGTCAGTCGCATATGGGCCAGCTGGCTTACCAGCTGTATGTTATACAGTTATGTTCATTTTGCTGGATAATGTGTCAATATGCTGGAAGTCATTGTTTCCCCTCACTGGCCACTATATTACAAGTCCTGATAATAAAATTCAGCCTTTTGCACTGTATGCAGAGGGTTCTTTTTTTTCCCCCTTTTGGCTGCTACAACAATTAGATATCACTACCTTAGTTTTATTTGCTGCCTTGTTCCCAAAAGATCCCCAAAGTTAGAGTAATTTTTTTTTTAAACAACAGCATTGAGGAGAAGCTGAAGTGTCTTTTCTGGTAGAATTCAAGAATTTCATGTTTCCAAAAATAACCATGACTTCAGCTTTTTTCTGTATGCTGTTCTAGGAATTTCCTTACCAAATGAAGTGGATAAATTGGCCATATCACGACACATAAGGAGCTATGCAAGTGGTACCGAATCATGAAAAAGAACATTCTCTTCTCATGCAAGCATCATGGCTCCCAAATTACACATTTAGGATTTTTTGGCTCCGTGAAACCTCTTTTCCTCCTAGCTGATGTGAGCTACACAGAAACAAATCAGAATGGTGACAAATCAGGTATAATGGCCTAGATAGCCTGGAGAGCAAGAAGCAATCTCCCCCCCCCCCCCATGTCTAAATAAAGCTAACTGGAAAGAACGCAGCTCTTAATTTCTAATTCTCTCTAAGCTAAAGAATGAGAAGAAACAGCATATCGTCAATGTACCACTGGTGTAAATTGGAAGCTGGCTTTCTTGGCACCAGTGCACATTTCAGTTCCGATGCAGGAAGTCCTAGGTTCAATCCCTGCAATCTGAAGAGAGGGTGGGAAAGACTCTGTTATCCTACAGAAATGCCAGCCAGTGTAGGAAATACTAACTGTGGCCCCTCCCCAATCTTTAGACACAGAAAGAGGCTATAGTTAAACATGAAGCTACCGTATACTACAGAAGATAATCTACAGCAGTATTTTCTACTTATACTGGTGGTGGATCTCTAAAACCCTAAGCAGAGATTCACTCTTCTATCCTAATGCTTGAACACACAATACCAAGAATTGAACTGAATCTGGGTCTTGAAGCTGTGAAGTACCAGCAGGTATAAGACAAAAGGTTTTAGCAGTGGACCAATAACCTTATTCACCATACCGCCAGGACAGCTTCTAGAGTAAGGGACTGGTTGACCTAAGTGTTGCTTTTCTTCATGTCCTCCAACAGTAACAGGAAGGCAGACTGCAGCCAGCCTGAGAAAAATAAGGTGATGTGGGGGAGAAAACAGGGCCCCTCCTTGTACTTCATATAAAAACTCTTCTCGACCTGTTTTTCAGGATGAACAAATTATTTTTGAAAGAAGGTGTTAAACTTGCCCTTTTGTTCACCAGCATGGTAGCTGACCACCAGTCTGTCTTTGACCACAACACATTTGTATGGCTCTGGTACACTGGCATTGCAAAGAGGGTGCAGGGGGTGCAGGCCGCACCAGGTGATGCTCTGGGGGGGGTGACGCGCTCTGGGGGGAGGACGTACTAACATCGCGGAGTTAGGAGCTACCGTGTCATGCCATACACCGTTGGATGTGGAATGGCCAGCGGAGTGCAGTGCAAGATACAGAATTGAAATAGCTCCTTTCCTAACGTTATGTGCAAGATACAGTGCAAGATACAGAATTGAAATAGCTCCTTTCCAAACGTTATGGCCAAAAAACCGGAAGGAAAAAATGCATGGAGCCCTATGGAAAGTGAAAGTGAGCCGTATTGCGCGTTTACTCGTGAGTAGGTGTACTTACCATAGTCCATTGGAAAGGGCAGGCTGAGAGGAATCCAACGACACTGGAATGGTCCTGATCCAATGAATGCAGCCCCCCAAAAACACCCGAGAAGCTCCCCCCAGCTGCGAGTCTGACCCCGAAACGAAGCCACGTGGCCACGTTTACTCACGAGTAGGCGGACTTGCCTTAGTTGAGGCAGGCTGAGAGGCTCCAAGGAGCTCAGAAGGGTCCTCGTCCAATGAGTGCAGCCCCCAAAAACACCGGAGAAGGAGGTTCCTCCTTCGCAGCTGCCTCCCTCCCAGTCTATGGAGCCCTATGGAAAGCTAAGCAGCCTCACAGTTGCGTTTACTTGTGAGTAGGCAGACGTGCCTTGGCTGGTGGTCAGGCCAGGCAAAGGGGAATGTGAGGACACCAGAAGGGTCCTGATCCAATTGAGCTGCTCCAGAAAGCAGCCTCCCCCCCTAAAAAGAACAAAAACGAGGCTTGAATGGTAAGAGGAAAGTTTTCTATTTTGCACTTGTGAAGCCAGGAGGGTCTTTATTCTGATGTGCCTGAAATAGAAGAACTTTAAACTGGGCACTGGGAGGGCTGAAGAGCTCACTGATTCTTTTTGGGGGGGTTGTTATTGCAGGCAGACTACAGAGTAAGCTCCGTTGACCACTATGGGATGTACTTCAGAGTAGACATGCATAGTATTGGGCTCACAGGCTGCAATCCTACCCACACTTTCCTGAGAGTAAGCCCCATTGACCACAATAGGACTTACTTCAGAGTAGACATGCATAGGATTGGGCTCACAGGCTGCAATCCTACCCACACTTTCCTGAGAGTAAGCCCCATTGACCACAATAGGACTTACTGCAGAGTAGATTCACTTGGTGGAACAAGACTGGCTCCCCTTTATTTAATTATTTCTTTTGGTTGGCAACCTTCAGTTTCGAAAGACTATGGTAGAAGCCTACAGCACCCGGTATTCCTCGGCGGTCTCCCATCCAAGTACTAACCAGGCCTGACCCTGCTTAGCTTCTGAGATCAGATGAGATCAGGCATGTGCAGGGTAACAGTTGCTTTTATTTTAATTTAATTATTTATAATTATTTATTTTAATTTGCTTGATGATGTCACTTCCGGCCATGACATCACTTCCAATGGGTCCTGGACAGGTTGCCATTCTAAAAAGTGGGTCCCAGTGCTAAAAGTTTGAGAACTGCTGCAATAAGGTGTTAGTAAGTTGATGTGTGTGTGTGTGAAACTCTACAAGTTTTCAAAATCACTAAAATCAGAATTTGCAGGAATAAGACCATCATTATATATCAATCAATGCATGCTTTCATGCAGAATGCAAAGAAACAAACCACATTGAAATATCTGTGTTATAACAAAAGGTACAGCCAAAAAGCCAGTGGGGGCAGGGCAATGGTACATCACCACACCCACCTGAGGCATTGTCCTGCCCACTTCATGGGGTGACACACAGGCCTCCCGCCCCAGGTGACTTGAATCCTAGTGACGCCACTGCTCTGGTACCCCTACTTTTCCTTTCTAGAACCTGACCACTAGACCTCTTTAGACCACATCATCTGTTTTCCCTGGAATTTTCTCAGCTTATTTGAATATTGAGAGTGGTATGTATGGTCTAAGGACAGGAGATGTGGTCTGGGGGTTGAGCTGTCAACCTGCCTGAAGAAACTAAGCAGGATTTGCTGCCTCAGATGGGGGACCGAGTGAGAGAGACTGCTGATATATCTCTGCAAAGGAGTGTGAAGGAAAGGAGAGTCCGCTGTCAAGAAATGGATAACATCTCGAGAATTGGTATGAGGCTTAATTTGCAACCACCTGCAAAAACTTGGAAGCGCACGGCTGGCAAGCCAGAATGAGACTGCTCTATAAATGAAATAGAGGGTTTTATGAGTCTCTCTCATGGACCAATACTTGTAAAAACCCCATGGGGGGAAAATGGGGTTTAAGATCAGCTTGCCTATGTAAACTGCCTCAAATCTATGAGAAAGGCAATATATAAATGTGGTAATTAAATAAATAAATAAATAAATAAATAAACCATGCCATTCTTCTCAGCTGGGCCCTAGGCCTGCAAAGAATGTATACCACTGAGCTATGGGCTCTTCCCTTCCCAGTAGATGAATTAATGTAACGAATGATTACAGCTACTGTGTGATGTTCAGGTCTTATGAAGCCCACAGCATCTGGCCACTCTCCACAAGACATAATCTCCTGCCCTAATGATAGTGTCATTGGGCAGGAACCCTTGGGCAGGAACACAGCACTTATCGCTACATGGTTTTTGAACAGTGTCCTCTAAGACAGGGACAGAAAGCAGCTTACTGCAGTGTAAGGCAGAGAAGAGACCAAGTTTATTTGTCAAATTTTCTTCTTATCTAGGAACTGTAAAGTTATATCTTTCTTGTGGCAATGACCTTCAAGGGTAGGGCAAAAACTGCAATTCACAATGAAGCAACTTTGTAGATAGAAACGAGTATTTCCCTTGATACAAAGCAAATCTGAACCTTAAGTAGAATCCTCCTGTGTGGATACAGCTAATTTAGTTTTACAGAATAGATATAATAGTGCCTTGCATAATTATGAATCATATAATTCCATCAGACGGAACGGAGAATATGTGAAATATATAAATCAATTGTTGCATCCCTCCTGTTCCCACAGCTGCATCTGAACTGACTTCCAGGAAGCTGTTTGAATTATACAGACTCTTAGACCTCATAACGTAAAGAACCAGGATGTAAAGAAAAGAAGATGCCTTGGGGATTTGCAGATGTATTTTGACTTTCTGGCCTCACAAATGTTGCCACCAAATCTCACCAAAACAAAACATTGACATTGGGTGATCCTTCTCTGCAGTAGTGTTCCTAGAGGTGCGCAAAGTGTTGAGGTACCCTGCCAAACTTAGCACTTTACCACCACCACCACCACCCCCAGAACTCTACTGTTTCTCTGGCAAACATTTTGGGAATTTGAGGAAAACCTAAAAAGTTCCAGTAAACCCATTGAAGTGCACCAACAAATTTGCCCCACCCTTCCCCTTGTGGAGCCAGATGCAGGCTTCCAGCCTTAATTGGGCAGCTGAGCTCTGGGAGTGGGATAAAAGGGGCAGGTTGGTATGCAAACATCCTGGCAAGCTCAGATGCATCTCTGATGGCACCCCCCCCCCATGCACCTGCCCTTCATTTAATCTAAGATCAGCTGACTCCTCTTTGAGGGCTGGGTAGGAATTTTATGTTTTCAAACTGATTGGCGATACGTTGGAGGTTGTTTCTTCTACCCCAGACTAAAGTTGGGTGTGGCAGTATGGGTTAGGGTTGTCATAATTCCTTCATCACTTGGCTGGTGCAGGGGGGTAGATAGGCATCAAATTATGGTGTCAAGGGGTGAGCCAGGACTGCTCCTATGATGCTTGACTGGCTCTAAGAGGCTGGCTGGCAAGCCCCTTGATTGGAATGTGCTCCTGGTCATTGCAAAACTTGGCTTGCTGGCTTCTGCCATCTACTGCCTCAACCCTTTGGGGCTGGCAAGAATCAGTCTTTGATTGAGCATGGCCTGGAGTCAGATGCTCTGCTCATTTACATCTGGGGAAAGTAGATAGTATTGTTTCCCCCAGCTTAGTTCCCTGCATGGCTTTTGGGTTTAGTTAGTGCCCTGCTGCATACTTTATTATGTAAAAGTTAATAAAGTGGCCCAGTTCAATTCCAAGCCTGTGTCTGGCATATTCATTATGGTGCACAGGTAAGACTAACAAGATTCTTGATGGGGGCACAGGAAGAGCGTTCACCCATTGTTTGGCTGATTCTGCATTCAGCCTAAAGCAAAATTTGAGATGAATTTCTACATTCATGCTTAGACGAAACTTCTGGGTAATTCTGGCTGCCAGTTTTAATAAGCCTAGGAAAATGTCTCAAGGAGACCAATTTCATTGGAGGCTTGAGAGTGATTTTCATGCAAGCTTGAACCTTCAACTGTCATTTTGAAAATTATGCTTTTCCTGTTTCTAAATGAGACAAGCAGCAGAGTTGTGCTCATTTTGTAATGAGGAAAACAACCATAACAATCTAGCCTGACTGAATGTAAAATGGTGAAAATACATACTATGGACATTCACACTTAGAGCCCATACTTACCTCCTGCTCTTCAGTGCTCCTCCAGTAGCACACTACTTTGTGCATTGCTGGGAACACTGACAGAAAGGCCAATGCCTTAAGTTTTTCCTTGCTCCTCACTGGCAGCTGTCCCACAGGTGAAGGGAGAACCCAAGAGATGTTGATAGCCGGCCTGCCTACAATGGCCGGTATGGATCCAAGTGCTTCTTGGTAAGGTTGCTGATTTACTCTTTCAAGTCAGGGCCCTGTGACTTTGCAAACTGCTTCGCCCACACTGAAAAAACTAGGGCAACTAGACCTCACTGGCACCTGTTACTTAGCATCCAGTAGACACCCAAGTAACATGTGCCATGGAACTGTGGTTATGTACAAGTCTGGTCTGGTACAAGTTATCCAACTGCAATCACTCAACAGCCTTGCTGGGAGGAGATATTTGGTAACCCCACTTGTGTGTTTCTCTTTCAGATGCTGCTTCATTTTTGAGACTGTGTAATAAAAAACTTGCCCTGATCACACTGATTACTTGTTAGCAGAAGGGGATCCTTTCTTCCCACCTTAATTTTTCTCTCCCTCTGAGGCTCCTCCACTCCCAGACATCATGCTGAGAACGTTCTGATATCAGCACTCTATGGCTGTATTAGTGTTTCCATGGATGCTGGGGGTATTACTGGGAAGGACTGTGCCAATGTTGCTTTGCCAGGACAGGCTTGGCATATGGTCCTTCTCATGGTGCATTGGTGCACCATCAGCATCATGTTGCCAGGACAGGCTTAGGATATGATGGACATTGTGTCAGTGGCTGTGTGCCATTGATACACCTTCCAAACAGGATTGGGCCATTAATTAAGGAATTTAAAAGTATAGGACATGCCTCAACATTCCATGCAAATATGGCTATTATATGTGCTTGCTTACTTGTGCTGACCTGTGTATGTGGACACTTGGATCTCACTCAGGCATCAAACAGAAACAAGACCATCAAAGCTGATAGATACTTTGCATGAACAAGAGATCTGAAAGCTTGAAAGAAATGGAACATCTGTAGTCTGAAACAAGACCTAACACATGCTTCAGTTGATTTAAATGATTATTATATAGCAGAAAAGAATGGCACTCTTAGTTAGAGATAGTGGAAATGCCTGCAATCATTTAACTGTGTTGCAATAATGTGTATAATCACTGCAATCCTCTGTAAAAAAAAAAAAAAATCTTTAACTGCATTGCAATCATCTATATTGAAGTTATGCCAATGAGACTAAAATACATCCTCCAGGAAAATATAAAATCTCAATTCAGATCATCAGAAGGGATGCTGAATCTATTATGCTTCTTAGCAGTCATACAGGTGACAGCAGCCAAATGATAGAAGCAAGGAGAGAAGGGCAAGATATGTGTGATGGAGGGCGCAAGGTTCAACACTTGCCTTTTCATTGAACAGTTCATCCTATCCGCCCTGAGAAGGTTTCAGAGGATCCACTCTTGTACATGACAAACAGTACTAAATTAATTATATTAATGGCCCAGTACAATAAGGCACCACCACCGACAGAACATGTGTTCCACTGGTAGCAACTGCTGTAAAGCCGCCATAAAGGGTGCTTTGGCAATATGCAGAGTAGCGCACTGCAGGAGTGTCAGTAGGAAGGCCAGAGCCTGCCAGAGGAGAGAGCTGGACCCACCAAGGTAGGTAGGACAGCAATGGAGGCAGGAGGAGTGGGGAGGGCAGAACAGGGTGATGAGGGGGTTGAAACTGGGCAGGAAAGGGGTGGAATGGGGGTGGGGAGGCTGTGGGTGGGAGTGATCTGGTGGCAATGCAGCATGACAGATCTGATCCCCTCCATGGGCAGACTTGGCCCCTTTCTTTCCTTGGACTTGCACCGGGTAAAGAGCTGGCTCAGGTCCTGGGAGATCCATTGCAGAGCTGGAGGCTAATGGAGGTGTAAGGGGATTTAAATCTCCTTTCCATTGGGGAGGGGAAGGATAAGATTGGGCTGTAAACCAATGTGAAAAACAGGGAATTTTAGACATCCCAAGAATTCTGCCTCTTTCATCCAGCATCTGATGAGTGCTCTCAGAACTTGTTTTCATGCTGGCAGCAATAAGCCTGGACAGGGTATAAATAGCAAATAGGCATTTTATCTCATATCTGAAAACAAAGAATCTCTGACAGCCCAGCAAAGGAAGAGATAGATTTGTTGGTCACTTATTACTGCCTCTTGGCAACATATATTAGAGCAGCAGGACCACTTAGGTTATTTAAACCTATGTGACATGAGTGTACATTCCCCAGGCAGTCTGTTTGCAAGCAATCTATGACAGACAATAGCACCATGAGATAAAACAGAGATGACAGAATCCATAAAACAAACTGAGCATTTGCCTGAAGACTGGGATGGCCAGACAAAGGGCTATAATGGAGAGCGGCTAAATGTTAAGGACTTCATCGTATGTGTTTTTTTTTCGAATGAGTCAGACACTATGACAAAGTTTTTGCATATTCTTTGGCAGAAAGGCCAAATGGGGTGACCTCTTTTTCTACACAAGCGAGAAGAGAAGGCGGGTAACTCTGTGTTTTAATAAAACCAAGCATGCAAGGTAGGAGCACATTTAGCACTGCCTACCACTTTCGGTAAGACCAGAATATGACAGAAGGCCCAATCCTGTCTAACTTTCAAGCACTGACACAGCCATCCCAATGGAGTGTGCACTGCATCCTACTGTGGGGGGAGGGCGGTGGGCCGGAGCAGTCACAGATGCCTCTTCAAGGTAAGGGAATATTTATTCACTTACCTTTACACAAAATGGTGGGTTGCAACCCACCAGTTTGAGAACCACTGTCTTATAGTATAACCTGATCCCTTGACTCTGTCAATAGTTACAGCTATCAAAGATCCAACTTTACTAGTCTTCTTGCTGACTTCTTTAGGATAACTCCAGAAGAAAAAGAATTTGATCCAAATAATAATTGTTGCCCTTATTGTTTTTCCTCAAGGTCCGTGTTGGTTAAACATAACCATTACCACCTGGAGAACATATTGAGATTTCGACCTCTGTACTTATTCCAGCTACAGTTGGTTGATGACTGCTAATGTCACAAATACGTACAGCTGCTTCCTCAATATGTCTGTTGGCAGAAAGTACTTTTGGCAAGAGGGCATCAGGATGTCTAGGGCACCCTAAACTTGCAGTAGCAGATACAAAAACAGAAATCTCTGTAGGGCTCAGCTAAGGCTCCATACTGCACACATGTAGAATTCTTTCAGAAGTTATTTGCTGGGACTTGTTCAAGATCACTTGCTGCAGCCCCTTGACACTCTCAGAGTCTGTGAGCTGCAAAGCATATTTTCTTTCTGTCCTTCATACATTATGGTTGTGAATAATTTTTTGGCACTTCTCAGTGCCCACAAATGCTTAAGCGTTCTTAACTAGAAACATCTGGCTCTTATAATACTGATTCCACTGCAGCGGAGTTCTCCTTCTCTTCCCTAGGGTTGCCATCTTTTTTTTTTTCTTTTTCCTGACAATGGATTTGGGTCTGACTCACTGCACTAATTAAACAGGCACATTTATATCCTCGCTTGCAGATGCAGCAGCAGGGAAAGCATCACCTGTTCAATTTCTGCCTATCATGCAGCTGTTCACAGCATAGAACATCTGTCAGGAATAAGTGACAAGGCTATTCTTTCCTGTGGGTTCAGGAATGGATAGGTGAGCAACTGGTGAAACAGAACAAAAAAATTTAAAAAAAACCCTAGAATGATCTGCTCTTGTGATTTAAGAGCCATTTGATGGGCAGAAATAGGAGATAACAGTATAAAATGTTTCAAGGACAATTGTACTGAGGAAACCTTCTCTTGGACACAGAACGAATAGTTATGTTGACACCATTGTTAACTTAGTCTCAATGATATAGGCTCTAGTTTCCTTGGGACATAAAGATTACAACTCCAAAAATTACCCTGAGTCCCTAGTAATATTTTACTATTGCAACCCCTAGTACCCAAGAGGGCTATGCATGTGTTACATCATGTACATGAACAGATGCCTGCACACATAAACATGCTTTTGTGTGACTGTACATACCTTCATTGTAAAAGTTAGCACAGGATCTAGACCAGGGGTGTCAAACATAAGGCCCAGGGGCCGGATGTGGCCCACGGAAGCTTTTTATCTGGCCTTCATGCTCTCAGCTGCTGAGCAGTGCTGAGGTGTTACTGCTACAAGGACAGCCCACATGAAAATTGGGCTCTCCCATATCTTGAAATATGATCAGGATTTGTGTATTTTCTCTTCTGTCATTTGCAGTTAATGAGTTCCTAAGTGAGAAAAAGTGCTTTTATTTTTGGTTATGACCTGTTTAATGACATGATTTCCTGCCTAATGAAATCATTTCTGGCCCTCAGGCGGCATCATGAATGCTGTTCGGCCCTTGGCATGAAACAAGTTTGACACCCCTGATCTAGACCTTTCAAGCACATGGCATACAGACTGCATGTACTTCTGCATGTGGATTGCACATAAGGTGTGACTACCACAAATCACTTATATACTGACTATACACATATTGTTCAAGTGCAAATTTAATGTACACATAAGACTAGGATTTCAAATCAACATAAAAATGGACCAATTCGGATGACACATCTGCCAGCTAATTTAATTACTTGTGGGAGCGCATAGACATACATATACCCCAGTTGATGTGGTGTCCTGTTGCCTAATCATGGGAGGCAATGGTTCATCTGAACAGTGACAGGCCATTGTGTCCTGGACAGCTATGTCTTGGTCAAATGTGCACTGGTCAAAATCCATCCTGATAGTGGACAGTTGTATCTGTTCTTTTTGCATCCCAGGCATTTGTGCCCCAATATATGTATACTAGGTTGAATCTCTGTATCCACGAGGGTTCCACTCCCAAAGCTCATGTGGATGGTAAAAATTGCATTAAAACAAATCCATTTAAAAACAACGTCCCTTTGCTCAGCAATTTAAAAACAGCCTTGCTTACCTTTGTAATGCATCAGGCAGACAATCGGTCTCTCTCCAGGCACTTAGAAAGGCTTCACTCCAAGGCAACGATCCCTCCCTTCACCGGGAGCTGCAGCACAGGTAAAGAATGAAGGCGGTGATAATCACTTCTGCTTAGCATTCTTTCACATGCTCAGGGGGAAGGGAGGGGAAGCTTGCCTCAGAGTGAAGCTGTTCTAAGCTTCACTCTGGAGAGACGATGATTGGTCTGCCAGTTGCCCTCTCCCACATAAACAAGGCTATTGTTAAATAACCTTTTTCCTTTAGTTGAAAGGGCCCTTCTCATTGCGTTGAGATAAAACTTCAGGTGAAAAATCGGTGGATAATTAGGTTATGTCTATACTTATATTAGAAGTACTGTTTTATTTTTAAAATGCAAAGGTAGGGTTAGGGCTGGGATAAGGGGCTTAGGATATATAGCATGGGGTTTGTTGCCCAGTTATAGTTTGTTTCCCAGTTACAGTGGGATGCAAGTGACTGGGACACACACCCCAGACACAAATGTCCAGGGACACCAATGACCAGGATGCATTTAACCAGGACACGATTGTCCGGGATGCACATACCCAGTACCCACCTGAACCACCTCTCCAAAAAACAGATGAACTACACTTTAAAAGATGAAATTTCATCTCCGTTTTGACAGGCTCTGCACACCATTAGACAGAGGGACAGGAGGGGGGAGGTATGTGTCCATCCATGCTGCTGGAGAATATATTGTTTGAACTGGCCTAGCGTTGAGTTAGTGCGTCATGAAACCAAAAACTTGTTAAATTACCACAATGTTTTTGTATCAAAACAACACGTAGGTAATAGAACAATCTGCCGAGGGACTGACTGGACTGACGAATTGATGGATTTGTTTTGCAAAGTGAGAGAAGAAGGACAATGGTTGGATTGATAGAGTATTTTTACCTCGAATGCTCTCTTCCAGGACAGCAATTTATTAAAGGCAATATTATGAGATTCAGGAAGAAGCAATTTGAGAGAGCAGAAATTTTTTATTTTGGGGATAGATACTGTTTGTTTTATGAAGTAATAAAGGGCCAATTATGTCTTTTTTTGACTCAGAGTTGCTCATGAAACCAATGAATTTCATTTGGCTTTCCAAAACTAATTAATCCCGGTACTTTCAGTATGATATTGACATCCAAGGAAAGCACAAAACCATTAAACAAACATAGTGATTCAGTCTGCACTAAGTACAGTCTAATAAAGTTCAAAATGCCTGCACTTTCTCCCCCTGCTATGAAATAAGTGATCATTATGTTATTATCAGCATGGGACGGATTCCCCTGTCCAAAGCCTCTTGTGCTTTTACACTGGCTTTTAGATTTGTTTTACAATTGTATGTTCAGCCCTGCAACCATTTCTTCAATGTCATGTCCTCTGTTCCCTCAGTATGGATCAGCGACAAAGTAAACACTACCCTCACTGTCCATGGTAGGGATATAAAATACCGGAGACAGTGTTTCAGGAAAGCATTATGCTGACAGCCACAAAATTCACTCCAGCAAACTGCAGTGCCATAAACAGGATCCTTTAATGGCCGGAGTTTAGGAAAATAAATGACAGGCAGACCTGACAAGAGCAAATCATGTAGATTTTTATTTCTCACATTGCAACAATGTCCTTTTCAGTGAGCTGAATGCTGAATTTGGTGATGAGCACAGGGGCTGGAGGGGCTCCTCCACTCAATCCTTCCTCCATGTACTACCTCTGCAAATTGCCCATCCTTGCCTGTGATATGTTGCCTCTGTACTCAGATACTCACAGGGCAATTCAAATGGAGACTTCCACTCCTGCAGCAGTCCCTGAGCCAGCTGATGGTGTCATAAAGCATGTTTGTGGCAACTGGAGAGTACACAGAGCTGGTGGGGAGGCACCAGGTGTGCAACCCCACCCATGCTGCATCCAGAAGAAGGGCTGCCAGTGGAGGTAACAGATATACCTGGTGGGCAGAGAGTGAAATAGAGGTAGATAAAGGGTGTTTCTGGGCAGGGGGAGAGTGGCACAGGGGTGGGCCTGGGAGGAGGTGGGATTGGCAGAGCACACCTCCACTGTATCCTATACCCATTCTCAGACCTGAACACCCTACACGGGGCTGCTTGGACTGGAAACCTGCTATTTAGCAGAAGAAGATCCGAGTAGTCCCATAAGTCGCCCCATAAGGCAGTCTGAGGCATTACTCAATGTAAGGGGAAATATATCCCCTTACCCCAAGGAGGCCTCCAGCTGACTCCTGGCGAGCACTGGATTCAGCAGAAGCATGTAGCCCTGCTGCCTCAGCACTAGTTGGGATTGGGCTATCAGGCTTACTTTGGGGTGGAAAGCCAGGACAAGTAAACTTCTTGCAGTTGTCTAGTAACTTCCTGGTTGTGGTAGGTAATCTCAGGAGCTGAATGGAATCACAGAAGTTTGTTTTCACAGAGGAGCTGCTTATCCTCCTTTCTAGGGGATATATCCTTATTCCAGCACCTCCATTCTGTTTCTTTACTTTTTGGGACGTTCACTCTGCATCACACAGGATTCCTGATGCATCAGGCAACAAATCTAAATTCCAAAATCTAGGGAAGCATTTGGATTAAGGCAATTTCATAAGTTACCCAGCAACCAGGAAAATCTGGCTTTTGACAAAGACCTTTCTTAAAAGACCCTGGACTAATGGCACAATCCTATGGGCTTCCTGTGCTGGCGGAGTCCATGCTCTTCTGTTGCAAAAGTGCCACAGCAGCATAGGAGTTAGTGGCACTGGCATGTTCTATGCTGTCTCACCAGCACCAGTGCAAGCCTTGATGTGTCCTGGAGCAGCAGAGGGGCGAGAGGAAGAGGGGATGTAATGACATTGGTTGAGGGGCAGGGTAGCCAGATTGGGCCCAGAAGGAGAGCGGGATCAGCTGTGCTGGCACGCACCATATCCTATCCCCCTTACCAGGTCGATCTGCCAATACAGATCTACTCAGACTTGCACCAGCGATTTAGCAGCTGCAGGACCGAAGAGACCTGTTGCTGTGGCTTGGGTTTTCCCTGGGGCAAGGGGACAAATGTTTCCTTACCTCAAGGGAAACCTCCAGACTGCTAAATTCCCCAGTGGGATACAGTACAAGCTAACCTGGCTCTGTTGCATTGGTGCAGGGGAATTTCAGTAGGGTTGGGCTATAAGTTCATGGCATGTTAATGAAAACTTAGCTACACTTGTTTAACATGCAACTAGCTCCCCAACTCAAATAGTAAGCATCAAATCTATCTCTTGCCAGCAGAATTGATGGTGGATAAAGATAGTCATTTACTAGGTAAGAACTTTCCATGGTATGTATTTAACCACTTGGCTGCCAGCCATTTGTGTTGTCTTGCTAGATATCTCACAGTCAGCTGGGAAACTGGATATTTCAGGAAGGTGATGCAGGCCTGTGTGCTTTGCCTCCAGAGTGCTTGTCTATCATTTTTGTCATAGTCTGTCAAGTATTTTATGATGATCATGAAGCATAACTGATGTTTACGCATTTGCTTTATCTATATAATTGTGCGTATTTCTGAGGTTGAATCATGCTTTCATTCCAGAAATAGATTCTACTATAACCCAAGTGAGCACAGAAGGGTTTTCACCCTCTCCCTAAGGCAGCTTTCCACAGTCAATCCAAACTCCTGAGGGTCAGAAGACCCCTACTGATCAGGTTGGGTGTAATAGGGGGTATATGTGCCAAGAGAGAGGGATCAGCAAAAATCACTACCTCTTGCTTGAATGGAAACACCTTTCATTTGTAAGAAAAACCAAATGCAACCAACCAGTGCTTCTCCTCCTTCATTAACGTTTGTGAGTGGCTTTGAATATACTACAGTTACGTTTTGCACTCTTCCTCACCGCACTCCCTAACTCCGCATACCCACAAGAGAAGCAATAGTATCATAGGTATATCTGTACAAACTGTCACTCCCTGTGATTTTGCAATCAATGAATGAGCGAACTTTCCATCACTGGGCAATGACAAACATGCAATTCTTTCAGTGACTGGTCTAAGCCTTTGACTTAAGCTCTGGATGGTATCAATAACATCGGATGTTGGTACTTGGCAGAAATTACACACTATTCGATGAGATATATAAAGAAGAACCACTACAAGAAGGACAGAGTGACCTGAGGATTTTGTTGACTTGCAACCGGCCTTTTCAATATTGAATCCTTATTCAAAAAGTAATTGCAAAGTGTGATATAGATATCCAGTAAGGGTGCCAAGAAATTGTAGAGGGGGGTTGCAAAGTACTAAGTCTTGCAAGGAGCCTCACTGCAGTATGCAAGTGGCCCTTCCCCCTTGGAGCCATTTCAGGCCATGGGAGCAAAACGGAGGCATATGCTCCCTCAAGCAGGGCCTCTGAGAGGAATTTTATCAGGGGGTACAAAGTTTCTTTCGGGCCCCTTCCTAAAGAGGGAGGGGGTGAAACAGAGTGGGGGGTGTCAATGGGGGTGGGCAGAATGGGAGCAAAACAGGCAGGGGGAAGGTGGCAACAGACGGATTAGCCTTTGGAGCCCAGGTCTACCAAACTTCCCGATCCTTCAGGTCTACCTGCCTGCCCAGTGTTAGCAGCTAGATACAGTAATACGGAAAACCAAACACACTCCTAAGCCTCTCTAAAGTATTTCAAATATAGAAAATCATTGCAGAAAATTAGCGTCATCGTATTTAGGCTCACACTAGAGTGGAAAGTATCCTGTGCAAACAAAAACTGACTTCTGCAGCAACTGTGTCCCTGAGCTCTTATACACTCCTTTATGGGAAGCAAATCCACAAGCCAAAGAGTGACTGTAGCAGGTCAGTTTCCTACCAGATGTGACACTGTTAAGGAATGTATGCATTCCTGGGCCTGGTGTGTATGGCTTGGGTAGTAGTTGCTGCCATGCACCCACAATAATGCCCCCAGCATCCCGTGTGAACAGGGCGTCTGGGTGAGATTGGAAAATGGAAGATCCCAGGAAATTTCTGGGACCCCTCTTTTGGCTCCTGGGCCCCCTTTCTGACCCTAGGCCCAGGTACAAATTAACCCCTTTACCCCCCTCTCCTAGGCCCTGCCCTCAAGGCATGGTATCTGGGACAATGTACCCCCGCCCCCCCCTATCTAAGCCACTGAGTGACTTGCAGATCTTTTCAAACCAATGTGTGATAAGGCAGGTGAATGAGCCATACAAAAAATCAAAATAGCAGTTTTAGGAGCAGGGAGGCAACAGTTTCACACACACACACACACACACACACACACACAAGGATAAGGCCAATTTCATTTCAGCTTCCTGCTGCCAACACCCACAAACGGGTTCATGATCAGAGGGCACGTTTATATGGCAGAATGACGACAAAATAGAGTGGTTTTCAACCCTGTTACAATGCTGACGGTATGACCCTCCCAGGGGAAGACTCCACTCTTTGGTATTTATAACTTGATGACTACGCTTTCTTCCCTTGAACAATATCAGGACTTGAAAGTCCACTATCGTGTTTCAGAAGCTAAGTTCACATGCTTTCCTATATCTTTTGTTTAAAGTCTGATTCTGGTGTTTAGAAAAACTGGGCAACCTCTTAGAATATTGCACCAATTGCTTTACTAGTATTTAGCAGAATTAATTTATTTCACTGATAAAAGCAGCGAAGGTTGATTCAGTGTAAGTCAGTCATATCTTCATTAGTATTTTAGAGACGTGTTCCCTCCCCTCCATCGTGTCACCTTCTTTTAATATTTCAACACTGTGGCTGTAAGCAATATAAATATTTATCTCTGTATTATCGCCATGGCACTGTTACCAGAGAAAAGAAGATTAGACTGAGCTAACCCCCATATAGCCTGGCCTAATACTCAGTAATAAGTTGCACTGAGTTTGATTCACCTTCCTCCCAAATAAATAGAATCAAGAACACTTCTCTATAGGATTACCGTAGAAGATGATCTTTCCTCCGGTTTTCTGCTCTGCCCTGCTTCCGGCTGTGTTGAAGGAGGAACCTGGGAAGCATTTAGTTCACCAGGCCTGTATAGCTGCTGGTTGAGGATGTCACTATTTCAGCATGAAAACTATGAATGGCACATAGAAATGGCAACCATGCCACAGTGGTATGCTTGCATGGGTTTGGTCATAGTTATACAGTAAATTGTAGATGATGTAATGATGACAGGTAGTGATGGTTAGTAGGGTGTACATTTTAGGGATCCTACAGTGTAGTGTACGGGATCTAGGAACCCTTTTAAACTAATACCTATAGGTTTTTTGTTCCTGTTTTTATGTTGCTCTTTTTACATTCTTACCTGTACCTGTATCATATTGTTTTCAACTTTTTTACTTAAATGTTTTGTTATTATATGTTATTATTATATGTTATTTTATGCTATAAACCGCTTTGAGCACCGGAAAAGCTGTATAGAACTCTTCTAAATCAATAAATCTCTTGAAAATGCTGCAACATTTTCTGTCTGAGCTGGGCCTGACTTTTATGATTGCAGGACTCCACTGCAGGGATTACCTTTGAAGGATATTTTAAGCATGTGACTGGGATGCAGCACTGGTCAGTGGCAATTATTTTGCCTGCAGAAGGTCCCTAGCATCTCCAGATGTCTTGCATGAATGTTCAGTCCCTGCAGGTCTAGGTAAGGTTTAGCAGTCTGAAATTGAGGTATATGGGTCAATTCCAGTTCAATCAAGGCAGCTACACAATGTTCCATAAATGTATCCTGTTGGGTACATTACCAAATGTACATTGTGTATGCTTCCAGATTCCACTAAATTTTCATTCTTTCCTAGCACAATTCAAAGTGCTGATCATGACCTATAGTATTGGCAACCTTCAGTCTCGAAAGACTATGGTATCACGCTCTGAAAGGTGGTTCTGGCACAGCGTCTAGTGTGGCTGAAAAGGCCAATCCGGGAGTGACAATCCCTTCCACACCGGGAGCAAGTGCAGTCTGTCCCTGGTCTGTCTCCCTGGCTATGGGCCTTCCTTCTTTGCCTCTTAGCCTCAGACTGTTGGCAAAGTGTCTCTTCAAACTGGGAAAGGCCATGCTGCACAGCCTGCCTCCAAGCGGGCCGCTCAGAGGCCAGGGTTTCCCACTTGTTGAGGTCCATCCCTAAGGCCTTCAGATCCCTCTTGCAGATGTCCTTGTATCGCAGCTGTGGTCTACCTGTAGGGCGCTTTCCTTGCACGAGTTCTCCATAGAGGAGATCCTTTGGGATCCGGCCATCATCCATTCTCACGACATGACCAAGCCAACGCAGGCGTCTCTGTTTCAGCAGTGAATACATGCTAGGGATTCCAGCACGTTCCAGGACTGTGTTGTTTGGAACTTTGTCCTGCCAGGTGATGCCGAGGATGCGTCGGAGGCAGCGCATGTGGAAAGCGCTCAGTTTCCTCTCCTGTTGTGGGCGAAGAGTCCATGACTCGCTGCAGTACAGAAGTGTACTCAGGACGCAAGCTCTGTAGACCTGGATCTTGGTATGTTCCGTCAGCTTCTTGTTGGACCAGACTCTCTTTGTGAGTCTGGAAAACGTGGTAGCTGCTTTACCGATGCGCCTGTTTAGCTCGGCATCGAGAGAATGAGTGTCGGAGATCGTTGAGCCAAGGTACACAAAGTCATGGACAACCTCCAGTTCATGCTCAGAGATTGTAATGCAGGGAGGTGAGTCCACATCCTGAACCATGACCTGTGTTTTCTTCAGGCTGATTGTCAGTCCAAAATCTTGGCAGGCCTTGCTAAAACGATCCATGAGCTGCTGGAGATCTTTGGCAGAGTGGGTAGTGACAGCTGCATCGTCGGCAAAGAGGAAGTCACGCAGACATTTCAGCTGGACTTTGGATTTTGCTCTCAGTCTGGAGAGGTTGAAGAGCTTTCCGTCTGATCTGGTCTGGAGATAGATGCCTTCTGTTGCAGTTCCAAAGGCCTGCTTCAGCAGGACAGCGAAGAAAATCCCAAACAAGGTTGGTGCAAGAACACAGCCCTGCTTCACTCCGCTTCGGATGTCAAAAGGGTCTGATGTGGAGCCATCGAAGACAACAGTGCCCTTCATGTCCTTGTGGAAAGATCTGATGATGCTGAGGAGCCTGGGTGGACATCCAATCTTGGGGAGAATCTTGAAGAGGCCGTCTCTGCTGACCAGGTCGAAAGCCTTTGTGAGATCTATGAAGGCTATAAAGAGTGGCTGTCGTTGTTCCCTGCATTTCTCCTGCAGTTGTCTAAGGGAGAATACCATATCAGTGGTGGACCTGTTGGCTCGGAATCCACACTGCGATTCTGGATAGACGCTCTCTGCAAGTACCTGGAGCCTCTTTAGTACAACTCGGGCAAACAGCTTTCCTACAACGCTAAGGAGAGAGATGCCGCGGTAGTTGTTGCAGTCACCCCTGTCACCTTTGTTCTTGTACAGCGTGATGATGTTTGCATCCCTCATGTCTTGAGGTACTCCACCTTCTCTCCAGCAGAGACAGAGGATTTCATGCAGCTCAGACCTGGGGGCTCAGACCTATAGTATAAAGACTGAAACACCCTGAGCCTCACAAGCTTGCTTTGCTGTTATCTCACCACAATCCCCTGGACTGACTAAGAGGGCACTTTGTGCATGTGGACGCTGTATACGTTATTTTGAGCCTGTTTTTGTCCAATATTTCTTAGAACAGAGTAAGGCAATTATTTATTTATTTTTAAAAGGCTATATTGTCAGATAAGCTTATATAGTTTAAAGAGAAGACTGAGAAAGAAGTAGAAGAGATTACCTTTTCTTTCCCATAAATCACCTGGAAATGCATCATGCTGAACTCATCACAGATAGATAAAGCATTCTGTAGAGACTGCCAAATCTCTTAATGCATTTTGGCATTCCAGTCCTTGCAAACTGACCTGTAGCAAGTTTGCCAATTTGCAAATCCAGGATTTATGAGCACGAGGATAATACCTGACCTACAATAAAGTTTGGGTATCTTGTATGAATTATTTCTTTAACTGTACTCAGGAGAGTGGTGAATAAAGGTTTGTTGCTTTATAGTCCTGTTTGTAGGTTTGGCTATGGCTGGCATTTGCTTCTCAGAATTGTTGAGGTTGTTGGAGGGGAATTCTTTTTTTTTTTTTTTAACGTTTAACAAGGAATTATGTGTTTGTGCTCTTCCATCAAGAAAAAATGAAATGGGAAAAAAGATATAGATTGAAATTTTCTGCAAAAGAATAGTTGAACATCCTGGACTTTTATGTTGCAGTAGACACAATTACCATCGCACCCCCAAATAAATGTGCAAGACCAAGGCTTTTGAACTCATGGGCCACTTGATTGAAACTTTAACAGGGAACCAGAAAAAAACTTGCAGCAGGGCAGTACCTTACAAACCCAGAATGTGCGGGATCTAAACGGGGGAAAATGACTCTAGCCACCTGCCTCTCCTTGGTGATCTAAAGATAATCAAATGGGTGCTGCACCACCTGATTCAAAACTACAGCCAGTCTAAGTCCAGTGAAGCTTGTTGTGACCCTGAAGATCTTCAGGTCCTCTTCAGACCTGCAGTATTGGGGGAAAACAAACTATCTCACAGGAGCTCCTGGGGACATGTCTGTTCGTTCACTGTTGGCTCCTCCTCCTCCAGCCTTCTGCATCTTATAGTGGCCCACCAGGTGCCTCAGGGAGCACACAAGACAACAAGGTACCTGCATTCTGGTAAAACTTCCTTGTAGCTGACCTTCTGAGGTAGCCTACTTCTAAAACCATGAGGCTGCACATACCCATCATGGCTTGTAACCTGTGATGGACTTTTCCTCCAGAAATTTGTCCAATTCCCTTTTAAAGGCATCTAGGCCAAATGCGATCACCACATCCTGTGGCAAGGTGTTCCACGGGTCAGTAATATGCAGGGTAAAGAAATATTTTCTTCTGTCTGTTCTAACTCTCCCTAAACTCAATTTTATTGGATGTCCCCTAGTTGTAGTGTTGCATGAGAGGGAAAAGAACATCCCTCTGCCCACTCTATCCATCCCCTGCATAATTTTGTATATCTCAATCATGTCCCCTCTCAGACACCTTTTTTCAGACTGGAGAAATGTCGCATCATAACTGTCCAGTATTTGGAGATTACTGGGAAGAATTAGGTTCAAGCCTTCATCAGCCATGAATCTCATTAGATGACCTGCCATCAGTCACTATCTTCCCATCTCATCTGTTTCACAAGGTTGTTGAAAGGGAATAGAAGTTGTGGATAGTCAGGGTGGTGGGGGAAGTTCACCATTTATACCTGAGCTTCCTGGAGGACAAAATAAAAGCAGAATAACAATACATATTTCAACATTTGCACCTCTCTTTGATAATGAAATTATAGCATTGGATAAGGCCTAAAAGTCATCCAGGATGACCTTTTGTTACAAAGCAGGGCTATTACATACAATGAGAAATTCTGAAAAAGCCAGAAAAATGGAACAGTTCATAAATGGGATTCATGGCACTGAGCACTGATCGTGGGAGAAATCATTTGCATGACGTGTGAAGTCTGGTTGGAAATCTCCATATTGATGCTCACCATATCTACCTGTCAATATAACTGCTTTGCTCCTTGGCAAGGAATGAATACTTTGTGACAACACACTGCTTTTTTCAACAAGGTCATCCAGTATCTTCTTCCTGAGGATTTTTTTTTTTACATTCGTATTAGCGAGATGACATGAGGAGCACAGACATTTTTCCTTATGGTTTTTTGCCTGAGCCATATGGAACCTGAACTGTACCTGTCACAGGTTGTCGAATGTGTTGAACGTACAGTGATGTGATCCACCAGAGACTATACAGCATCAGTACCAACATTTGCTTGGTGGACTTTTTCATTAGCGTTGTGCAGGATTCACGGCAATCATTTTCCTTCTGAGTGGAAACCCACATTCCACTAGATGCAGTTTCTTGGCATTTAACGGATCTGTTATCTAGGCTTCATATGAATGTCACAACCATCCTCCTTGTGTACATGACAGAGCGCTTTCAAAATGTTCTGAAAAGCTGCTACCTGCATTAAATGATTTTGAGTGTGACCTAAAGTAGTAGTGGCACCAACATTATGGAACTCCCTTCCCCTTGTCTTGAGAATGGCTCCCTCTCTTGAGACTTTTCGGTGAGGCCTGAAGACCCTTCTGTTTAAACAAGCCTTCTGAGTTCATGGCCTTTTTAACATCTTTTCTGCATCTTTTAGTATTTTTTACAGGCCTGATCTGCTGCTTTATGCTCTTTTTATCTGACTACTGTTTTTATGGTATCTGTTAATGTGTTTTTAATATATTTTTATCTGTTGTTAAATGATGTTTTTAATTTGTTTTTAACATGCTGTAAGCCGCCCTGGGTCCCTTTAGGGAGAAGGGCGGGGTATAAATAAAGTTTATTATTATTATTATTATTATTATTATTATTATTATAGCCTTCAGTTTAGTTCTCTTTTCCCATTGATCACTATCTCTGGCCCAGTGTTAAATTTCGTAGGGGTTCTGCTCTTCTCTTTGGGCATCTCATCATTTTTTCTCAAATGGATCAGGAATCTAAATCCATGTATCAAAGTAATCCTTCCATATGAGAAAGGGAATAATAAAGGGAAAGGCTAGGCAGCGACAGTATCATTTCTACTGAATGATTTCATTGATGCTAAATTCCATCATTTCGCTGTTAACTGTATGAACAGCATGACATTTTTGCCAGTGCGAATATGATACAAAAGATTTCTCATGACATGTTTGGAAGTTCCTGCTTAGAATCATAGAATTGGGATCCACAAGGTCATCTAGTCCAACCCCATGCCTGCAGCAGGGAATCCTCCTAGAACATCTCCAGCAGGTTCCTATCGAGCTTCAGCTTGAAGATCTCAAGGGAGGGAGAATCCACCACCTCCCTCAGTAATCTGTTCCATGGCAGAATCACTCTTACCGTCAAGAATTTCTTCCTGATGTCCAACTGGCATCTCCTGTCTTGGAGTTGGTATGAAGTTTATGATTTTAGTATCTGAGATACTATTAGTATCTGAGATACTTTGGCGATAAATTTAAAACAGAATAAAACCTAGTAAAATCCATAATTGTGAAGAAAATGAGAGAATAGTGCTTGGTGTAAGTAAGGAAAATGTTCATCTTAGTGTTAACAGTTATTTAACATGGATCACTCCTTTGGCTACAAAGCCAGTTTGTGTCCTGAGGCGTGGCTTGTATGGCTATGATACACCAATATTCCTGCATTGAAGTCTGCCTTATATACTGTTTAGATGTAGGTAATAAATGATAATCATTACTGCTCAATGACTTGAGAACAAGAGGGAAAGCTTTGTTTTCATTATGAAAAAAGATCAACGTTTCTTAGCCCATCAGGGCAATGTGGGGCTTTCTTCAGCATTCCTGCTCCAGATTTGACAACAGAGCACTGCTAAATAGCTAATCAGTCACTGGTACCATGAGAGGGAACACATGGGAAGGAAATGTTACATTCTTAATTACCCTGAGCAGTACCATCATATGCTTCTAATTAACAATCACTCCATGAAGTAACTAAATTGTGTATGTAAATTAGTGACATCTTAAATATAGTGGTATGGTAGCAACTTTCTCTTTTTTGTCTCTTTTAAAATATTTGTTTTATTAAAAAAAATTCTGCAATTGCAAAATCCATAGCCAAGAAGCTGCTACTGATTCTCATTCACGCACAAATACACAGGCACAGAGATTGCATCTGGAGTGGGATACACTCACTATGCTCCCGTGTGATACTGAATCATGCAGCAAGCCCGCCACCAGTGAGTTACAGCACGCCAAGGAGGCCTGCCTTGATGCCAGCTCTTGTCCTCCTCCTCTCACAAGTGTGCTCAACATGTTGTGGAGGCAAGGCCCATGCAGGGCTCACCAGCTGGAGAAGACAGCTGGGACTTCAGCCAGGTGGGTGACTTCTAGACAGAGGAAGAAGGAGATGGCTAGAGATTTTTTTTAAAAAAAATTTGTTTATATCACCAGTGGCATCACTAGGGTTCACGTTACCTGGTGCAGGAGGCCTGTGTGTAACCCCATGTAGTGGGCGGGGCAACACCCCAGGTGGTGGGCATGGTGATGTACCATTGGCCCGCCCCCACTGGTTTGTTGGCTGTACCTTTTGATAGAACACAGTTAGTTCAATATTTCAATTTCATTGCATTCTGCATGAAATTACGCATTGATTGATTTATAATATGATGGGATTATTCCTCCAATTTCTGATTTTAGTGATTTTGAAAACTTGTAGAGTCTCACACCTGTGTCAACTTACTAACACCTTATTGCAGTAGTTCTCAAACTTTTAGCACCGGGACCAACTTTTCAGAATGACAGAGGAGAATGACAGTGTGTCCAGGACCCACTGGAAGTGATGTCATGGCCAGAAGTGACATCATCAAGCAAATTAAAATAAATAATTATAAAAAATTAAAATAAAAGAAATAATTAAATAAGGGGGAGCCAGCCCTGTTCCACCAAGTGAATTTTCTCTGTAGCCTGCCTGCAATACCTGCCCCCAAAAGAATCAGAACCACCTCTCCTATGCAGAAGCAAATGCCCAAGGCGGCTCACAATGCTCCATAATAAAGTGCAAAGTATCACAACAGGTAAGAAACTTTAAAAACATTAATTTTAACATTAAACTGAAACATAAAAACAAAACAAGACCTAATACAAATCACTGAGCCATTGGGGGGAACTCAGGGAACTCCAAGGAGCTCAGGGTGATGCACATAGTTCCCAAGATATAGTGGAAAACAAAGGAGATAACACAGGGCTAGGTGGTTTTTAATACTTGGGGGGTGCAGCCAGTGGAAGCACTCTGGAAGGGGCAGGGTCCAAGGGAAAGCATATAGGCATCAAGGGGCCAGTAATGAGGAGGTTGTTCTTCAGCTCCTCAGGGCAGTGGGAACCTGCAGACTGCATGACCGACAGGAGTCCCTTTCCAGGGACTGACCTGACCAAGGCCAGTGGAGGCAGAAGGAAGGTGCAATAACCCTTACTCATATGGTCTTCGGAGGCCTGCACAGACCCCTCTCGCCAGCCAAATGAGTTGGTTTAAAGGGGAAATGGCTGTGACAGTGGGCATGGACCTGAGGCCCATGCTCTTCTACTCAGCACCTAAATAGGAACCACCAGGGAAGCAGACCCATTCACTCTGCTTAACAAGGTATTCGTACAACTAACTTTTAAACTGTCTGATGATAACAGAACTGTGCTATAGAATTCAATGGGTTGTATCCTAACTTACCACACTGATCAGAGTGCCTTTGATTCATGGAAGAAACATTGCACTCAAGAAAGGGGCCTTTCTGGGGTTGCAACCATCATTCTGTGAATACAACAGACTCTCTTTACACAGCTGTAGGTTAGGATCTAATCCATTGAGATTTATATCTCAGGAAAAGTGCTTAGGACCACACAGAACCATCTATTTAACTATTTAAAGGGTTTATATACTACTGATCTGGTACTCAGAGCAGTGTAGAACATAAAAGTTAAACATGCAAAAGAGAAACATTTAAATAAAAAGATTGGTGTAAAACCACTGAAACAATTAAAAATTGTACAAGGGAAGATTAAATTATAAAACAATACTAACATAAAAGCAGCAACATAAAATCTGCAACAGGGATTAAAAAAGGGTTCACCTTCCTTGAATGCCAAGGAAACAAAAAAGTCTTTAAACCTCATTGGAAACCATGTAACAAGGGGGCTGTCCCAATGTCACTAGGATTGGTGTCATCCAGTTTGGTAACTCTCACCTTCCTCTTATGGGTGGTTTCCACAAAGCCTGTTTCAGTCTGGCTCCTTCCCCACAGTGCACAGGCACCCTTTAAGATGAGGAAGGGCTGTTCCTCTGCAACACACCTCATGGGACCTGGGGTGCATAAAGCCCCCCACCCATCCACTGTTCTTGGCCTTCATGGCACTTCTTTCATGTTCTTGGGTCGGTGAGAAGCAGTGACTTGCTAAAACCCTGAAACACTGCAGAAACATTTTATAGATGGTCATTCTGCTGTCCACACACCCCCCCCCCCAGATCCACATAGTGATGCCACTGGGCTATCCTCAAGTCTTCTGGTAACTGATTCCAAAAACGGTGCCACAACAAAAATTATGTGCGTATTTGCTCAGAAATTGCATTCAGTGAGGGCTTACTTCCATCTCATTGTGTTCAAGATGTAAACATAAGAACATAAGAAGAGCCCCACTGGATCAGGCCAAAGGCCCATCTAGTCCAGCTTCCCATATCTCACAGTGGCCTACCAAATGCCAAGGGAGCACACAAAACAACAGACACAACCTGCGTCCTTGTGCCCACCTCTGCATCTGGCAATCAGAGGCGGCCGACCTCTACCTTGCACATACCTGCCATGACTTGTAACCTGTAATGAACTTTTCCTCCAGAAATTTGCCCAAATCCCTCTTAAAGGCATCCAGGCAAGATGCCATCACTACATCCTGTGGCAAGGAGTTCCACAAACTAATTACATGCTGGGTAAAGAAATATTTTCTTTTGTCTGTCCTAACTCTCCCAACACTCAACTTTCGTGGATGTCCCCTGGTTCTGGTGTTATGTGAGAGGGAAAAGAGTGTCTCTCTAGCCACTCTGTCCATTCCCTGCATGATTTTGTATATCTCAATCATGTCCCCCTCAGGTGCCTCTTTTCTAGACTGAAGAGGCCCAAACATTGTAGCCTTTCCTCATAGGGAAGGTGCCCCAGCCCAGGAATCATTTTGGTTGCTCTCTTTTGTACCTTTTCCATCTCCACTATATCCTTTTTGAGATGTGGTGACCAGAACTGGACACAATACTCCAGGGGTGGCCTTACCATCGATTTGTACAATGGCATTACAATATTAGCTGTTTTATTCTCAATACCTTTCCTAATAATCCCAAGCATGGAATTAGCCCTCTTCACTGCTGCCGCACATTGGGGGCCCAATCCTATCCGATTTTCCAGTGCTGGTGCAGCCGTGCCAATGGGGCATACACTGCATCCTGTGGTGGGGAGGCAGTCACAGAGGACTCCTTAAGGAATGGGAACATTTGTTGCCTTACGTTAAGGCTGCATTGCGACTGCACCAGTGCTGGAAAATTGGTTCGGATTGGACCCTGGGTCAACACTTTCATCAAGCTTTCCACCACCACCCCAAGATCTGTCTCTTGATCTGTCACAGACAGCTCAGAACCCATTAGCCTATATGTGAAGTTTTGATTTTTTGCCCCAATGTGCATGACTTTACACTTACTTACATTGAAATGCATCTGCCATTTTCCTACCCATTCTGCCAATTTGGAGAGATCCTTCTGGAGCTCCTCACAATCACTTCTGGTCTTCACCACTCGGAAAAGTTTGGTGTCATCTGCAAACTTAGCCACCTCACTGCTCAACCCTGTCTCCAGGTCATTTATGAACAGGTTGAAACCTATCCATACATATTGAGAGGAAAGCCCACTGCATATATCGGGACTTATTTCTGAGACAAAATGCATCAGATCAGATTGTAAGCTGCAAATCAGAAAATTCCTACTTTAATTCTTACCTCTGCTATGAATCTACTGGGCAAACCAATTTCTTTTCAGCCACATGCTATGATTCCATCATCATTTTCTTAGAAATGTTGATTGCCTCTATAACTCAGGAGGTGACACTTCTGGGAAGTGACTCTGAAGCCCAGCTGCTATGAAATTCTCATTGTTAAGTCCATTCCTACGACCAGAATGATACAAACAGCTGCTGAGGGTAGCAGATTTTTTATGTGTTAGTGCAGCCCAACTTCCGCTCTTCCAATTAAACTAGTTTCAAACATGTCATCCAAATCCATCTCACCTGTGTCTACTGCTGCTTTGGTGCTTTTTCAACAAACTGTGGTGCTGGCACATCTTCTGTTGCAGAAATGTGACACTGGAAATGTAAGGAAATATGATCTATACACAAATGCGTAATAGAAAATGATAGAGCTATACCAAATTTTCAGTGGCTTCATAGTTTGTATGTATATTGAGTGGCATCTGAACTAGCATTGCCATTGCTGGGAACTTTGTAAGTGGAAGCTCTCTCTCTCTCTCTCTCTCTCTCTCTCTCTCTCTGTGTGTGTGTGTGTGTGTAAACACATGCAGTGCTCCACTTATTCAAAGACCATTTCTACTTATGCAAGGGAGGACTCCTGATGTCAGATGCACTTGGTGAGATGCTATCCACTATTTCTGACTTACGGCCTTATCATAACTACGTATATTTATTCAGAAGTGTGTCTCATGGATTTCAAATAATCACATTTTTGCGAGTAGCCTGTAGACCACTACAGTGAAACACTGACTCTTGTATACAGTAGTTTTTAGTAGAATTAAAACCTGATTCTATCTGGTAGCAGCGCTGGTCTTGCCCACACTGCTACGGAGACAGCCAGGATGAAAGTGCCATCAAGCAATTTAAGGTGGCCAAGATGGAGGGAACCTCCGACACAGAGGCAAGGACAACTGGATGCTGGGCCTCTGTCCTTGTCAGAAGTGCCCCAGGAGCTGACGGGTGGTAAGTATGCCGCAGAGCATCTTGGGAGTGCTTTGGGGCAGGGAGAGGTTGGGAAGGAGGGTGGTCCAGGGCCAGGGAGGGGGTGGGGATGGCAAAGGGGGCCTCCATTGGATTCTAGCACCATTCCCGGACCTGAAAGCTATAGGTGGGATTACTCAGTTGTGCCAGCAATTGAGCTGGTCCAGATCCAAGTAGCCCCACTGGGCAGGCTGGGGCTCGACACAAGGTAAGGGAACAAATGTTCCCTTACTTCAAGGAGACCTCCAGCTGCCTCCCTGCCCATGCAGGATACATCAGCGGCTGTTTTGACGTCACTATATGGTGGCATGGGCAGTTTAATTAGGATTGGGCTGCCATCACATGAAAGACTGAGTTTGATAGGACCTCATACCATGTGACTTGCAGCCCAATTCTATCCAGCATCCTATCCTAGCCTATCTACAGCCATGAGACAGTGTCCAGTTGCCTTAAATACAGTATTTACATTGGGCCATGTGCCCAATATAAAAGGGGAATGACAATAACCCTACTCTTGTTGATTGCTGGCTCTTCCATAGCTGGATAAGGCCCTGCTGCTCCTTTTGGTCAAAATACTTGTAACTCAAGGCCCCCTCCTAGGCCTGTCTACTCAGAAGTAAGTCCCATTATAGTAAATGTGGCTTACTTCCAGGTAAGTGTGGATGATTGCAGTCTCAGCCAAGTAACTTGAAAAATGGGATGATGTGAAGCAGGAGCTCACCTCACAAAGCATGGTTCTGTCCAGCTGCCATAACGCAGGCGCACGTCTGCTTACACATGTCCATTATGCTTGCAGGACCCTACAGAGTGCACTCTTTTCTTCATGCTTTAAGTCAGCTGTTTTCAACCACTGTTGCCGAGAGGCTGCCTCAGGTGTGCCGTGGGGCCAGAAGGGACAGGCAGCAGCCGTGCATGTGGGGGAAGCCGCTGCTTTGAGCCTCATGCAGTAGCAGAAGAAAAAGGAACAGGCAGCCAGCAAAGGGGCTGGTCATGGCTGCTTTGCACCTCCTTGCTGTCGCTTGCTCCTGAGCAAGGCGAAGACTGCAACCCTATCCTCATTTACCTGGGAGTAAGCCCCGTTGACTATTATGGGGCTTACTTCTGAGTAGACATGTCTGGTTGGCAACCTTCAGTCTCCAAAGACTATGGTATAAGCCTACAGCACCTGGTAATCCCAGGCGGTCTCCCATCCAAGTACTAACCAGGCCTGACCCTGCTTAGCTTCCGAGATCAGACAAGATCAGGCATGTGCAGGGCATTGAGGCGGTTGTTGCCTGCCCCGCCTGCTGGTTGGGCAGCCATTGAAGCCTGGAGGAGGACCAGGCAGAGTGAGTGAGAAGAGGGAGCCAGGAGCAGGTAAGCAGGTAGGAAGTGAGTGAGTCTGCTGAGGCCACCAGCCTGGCTGGCTAAAAGGGTCTTTCAAGTCCCTTTTTCTTGCCACAGTTTGCCTGCAACTCTCCAAAGTGTCCCTCCCTGCCTTGCCTTTTAGAGGGCCACAGTCTTATCCTCACTTACCTGGGAGTAAACCCCGTTGACTATAATGGGGCTTACTTCTGAGTAGACAGGCAGAGGATTGGGCTTTTAGTCTCTCTCTTTTTTCTTAAATACAGGAGCAGGCAATTGGCACTTCTCTTCCCCCCACCCCACACCCTCCCACAGGCACATTCCCGCCATCTCATAATTGCAGTTAGCACCAATCTTACTGTCCCTCCCTTCACTCATCCCCACCTTCTAAAGGTCCAGAATCACTTGCCTCACGTTCTCTCTCTCTCCCCCCAGTCCAGCTGAATCCTGCAGTTGTTACAGTCATGTCTTCATTGCCCCTCACCCCACATACCTCCACTGTGTGCTCAATCTTTGCCAACACTTTCTGGCATAACACTTTAATAACAATCTGATCACCCTACTTCAAAACCTTTTTTCCTCCTTTCCAGAATCACATATACTTTCCTCTCCAAGCTTCTTGTGAGTTTCTTTGTCATGTAATGATTTAATTGTAATAATTATAGTAATTAAAAATTAATTGTAACGTAGTGCTTTAATGTAAGGAAAAAACTGGTTGTGTGCCTTGACAATTTTAGTGCCTTGTCAGTGTGCCGTGAGCTGAAAAGGGTTGAAAATGGCTGCTTTAAGCAATCTCTTTGGCTTAACTGTTGCTCTCACTTTTCCTTTCCACACTATTTCTGCTATTCCTGGACTTCACAACCAGAGTTGCTAATGAAGAGCACAAGGTTTTACTGAGCCATCTGCAAAACTATTTAAAACCCACTTTCAGCCGAAATCTGTATGAGCAGATGTGCTTTAAATTGTTCAGTAATAATGTTGGCTTTTGCCTGAAAAATGTAGCGGTAACTACTGACCTCAAATTAGAATGAATTAAAACTAAAAACCGTAACTGAGTTACAGAATTGGTATGTTGAAGGGAACAACAGCAAAAAAGCCCCTTTCTAAAAATCCAAAACCAAAGTCAAGCAGTCTAGTCATCAGTCCTTATATTTTGCAGTGTACCAAGTCATATAGTTGTGTTTGTCTGTACTTATGCATGGCAAGTTAATTACCTGTAAAGGATTGGAATGCAATCTCTGGGAAATGTTTAGCCTTCTCTGAGATTCTTAGGAGCCAATCCTATCCAATTTTCCAGTGCCAATGCAGCCCCAAGGTAAAGGGACAAACATTCTCTTACCTTGAGGAGGTTTCTGTGACTGCCCCCTCCCACTGCAGGATATAGTGCATGCCCTGTTAGCATGGCTGCATCAGCATAGAAGAAATTGATAGGATTAGACCTGTGGTACTCACACAGTTAGCACTGGGACCCACTTTTTAGAATGAGAATCTGTCAGGACCCACCGGAAGTGACATCATCAAGCAGGAAAATTTGTAACAATCCTAGGCTGCTATCCTTCCCACACATACCCAGGAGTAAGTTCCATTGACTATCATTGTTAAAAGAATATACATAGTAGCTTGTTAAAAGTACAGGTCTGTAACATTTTCTCAAATGCAGTCGCTTACCATGGTAGCATCAAGTCTAATACATTAAAAATAAAATATTGAAATGAATGGGAACTCACCTGAAATTGGCTCATGACCCATCTAGTGGGTCCTGACCCACAGTTTGAAAAAACACTGGATCAGACCATTAGTGAGCTCCATCTCATGTGAAGACAGGAGTACTGCACGTATACATGCTCATCTCTCATCTAGCATCAGTTTGTGACTCCCATGTGTGAAGGGCCATCACAGATATGAGACAGTCATGAGGGCTTCCTCATCACGTCCAAGTTGATCCATGTCAGTGGATTAGGCCTGTGAGGGGGGAATAGGATATGGCATGTGCTGGCCAAGTGAGCTAGGATGCTATACCCAATGGGGGAAGTTGTGTCTGTCACCACTGGGGTATGCGCCCACACTAAATTGGAGAGGAGTTCCCTAATCAAGATTCACTGCAGATTTAAGTTTAATGAATTATGTAATCAATAAAGTGGCCTAATTTATACCAACAGCAATCTTGTCTTGTGTGATTTGGGGTGAGTGCCCCAGCAATGGCCCTTCCGGCAGTCACTCAGCACCATGTGCATAAGTATAAATGAGTGCCTTCTGTATGCCATAAAAATATACATTATTTTATTTCCAATACCAGATTGACCATGGAACTTAATAAATGCAATATTCCCATAAGGAAAGCCTCTCTTTGAGGCTGACGAGTTGGAGCAAAAAACTGTGTGAAAATAGTCACCAATACAGTTCTGCAAATGCTTGTGCAGGAGCTTGCACAAGGGTTCCTGCAGCGCTAGACAAGTTCTAGAGCAGTTTTCATGTTTCCACTTGTGCAAGAGGTGGTAGAGCCTCTTGCACAAGTGGAAGAATGTATTTTAGTTTAATTTCATTTCTCTCCTGAAACTTCCAAGCATGGCATGGAAAGCAGCCTTTCCATGTAGAAGACATCTTTAGCACGTATAATCTAATCTACTGTGTGGAATCTCACAACAAATGAGTACCCTTATCTATTTGTTGTGCAAGGAACTGTCTTGAAAGTCTTTCAAAGATGGACAATATTGTTTTTATTTCTCTCTTTGGATCCTCTTGTTTGAAAATGGAAAAAAAAATCTTTTCATATGTATCTACACAGCCACAAATGCAATGGTTTGGGCTTACCCTTAGGGCTTATATAGTGTGTGGCAGTAAAAACCACATCATAAATAAAGCTTTCATCTTTTATGGACTTCAGATAGAATGGAAAATAACTCGACTTTACAACTCTATGGTTAAATACGTTTATAAAGCTCTAAGTAAATCTTTCCAGTCCATGAGAGTTGTAGTGGTGATAGGAATTTGCATTTCAATAGGCAATATAGCTAGCTTGTATGCTAGGTGATGATTGTTCTTATAATAAGTAGGTGCTGTTAATGAAGATTTTAAAAAGAAACATGGAGCTAACTGAAAGTTTATCATCTAATGTTGTTGTTGGCAACCTTCAGTCTCGAAAGACTGTGGTATCGCGCTCTGAATGGTGGTTCTGGAACAGCGTCTAGTGTGGCTGAAAAGGCCAATTCAGGAGTGACAATCCCTTCCACACCAGGAGCAAGTGCAGTCTGTCCCTGATCTGTCTCCCTGGCTATGGGCCTTGCCTCTTTGCCTCAGTCTGTTGGCCAAGTGTCTCTTCAAACTGGGAAAGGCCATGCTGCACAGACTGCCTCCAAGCGGGCCGCTCAGAGGCCAGGGTTTCCCACCTGTTGAGATCCACTCCTAAGGCCTTCAGATCCCTCTTGCAGATGTCCTTGTATCGCAGATGTCCTCTTGCAGATGTCCTTGTATCATCTAATAAGTAAAGAAATATTTAAAGAGTCAGAGAGACCAGAGGGCCTTCCATTCACAGAAGGAACACTGCACTCAAGCAAGGGGCCTTTCTGTGATTGCAACACTCATTGTAGGTGAGGAGACAGATAATATGCTAACTGAAACAAATGCTGTATTTTAAGATATTTCTCCAGGGCTGGGAAGGACAGAATCAAATATCACACAGAGTATTCCAAGCATAAGGGCAAAAAAAAAAAAATTACAGTTTAGGAAGCAAAACAGAGCCTGAAGAACGAAGAGATTGGTGAGGGGACTAAAGTGAATACCAAGAAGAGAGTTGTGGGGAACTGCTGAATGCATGATTTAAAAGTCAAAAACAAAACCTTGAATGTCTGTAGTTTAGCCATGTGCCAGTCGCTTTTGGAAGAAACTGTTAGAGCAGGGTGGTCCAACACCCAATATTTCTTTACCCAGTGTGTAATTAGTCAGTGGAACTCCTTGCCACAGGATGTGATGATGGCATCTGGCCTAGATGCCTTTTAAAGGGGGTTGGACAAACTTCCGGAGAAAAAGTCCATCACAGGTTACAAGCCATGATAGATATGTGTAACCTCTGATTTTAGGAGTAGGCTACTTCAGAATGCCAGATGCAAGGGAAGGCACTAGGATGCCCTTCTCTTGTTGCCTTGTATGCTCACACAGGAATCTGGTGGACTACTGTGTGATGCAGGAAGCTGGACTAGATGGGCCTTTGGCCTGATCCAGCGTGGCTCTTATTATGTTCTTATTTTGGTGGCCCTTGAAAAGCCCTGCCACCCACTGCCTCCTCTTCCTCCACATAATTCTGGCTTTTCTGGCAGGAAGATAAAAAAGCCCCATCATACCCTCCTCCTCCACCTGCTGCCTCCTCCTGTAAGTGACTTTAGCCGCTCAAAACTTGGAAGTAATTGGAGGTGATGTCATCATGTCACTGCCAATTATTTCCACATCTATGCCAGGGTCTCGCAGCCTCCCTGGTAGTAAAAGTTGGACTGCCCTGTGTTAGAGGAACGGTAATGTAAAAAGTCCTCTCCTTCGTCCTCTGGTTGCGGTGGTCCCTTGCCAGCCCTGCAAGGGATTGATATCCTCCCACCCAGTATAGGTGTCCTACCAAATGCCTGATCAAGATGTTACCACTCTTGGATAAGCGGCTACTTCTCATCCTAATTCATTGCTGATGCCCAGCAAACATGTCAGTCCATCTGATTTCACAAGACTGGAAGAACCTTCAAGGAAACCTCAGATGGCATGGGCCTCAAGGGTCAAAATACTAAAGTGTTGAGGATGCCACTGACACTTTATTGTTCGGCATTCATTTATTCTTCTGCTGGGATTCCTCCTTAATAAACACAGGATTACAAGAATGTAATCTGTGATCATATTAATGTGATTACACCACTTAGAATCCCAGCAGGCTCCACAAAAATAATACTGAAAATGCTAATATAACAACTGTGTGGATTAGAAAGTTCTAAATGAATCCCTCGCTCATAATTTATGGCCATATTCCTACTGGCACTAAAAATGGATAGAAAATGAATTCGACCTAATTAACTAACTCTAGTGTTAATAAAAGAACTATGTGGCAGTGCAAAATGAATGGTTTAAAGGCACTTTCACCTCTATCTGCTCAACATGCATGTGTGTATTACTCAGGCTAAGGTACATAAGAACATAAGAACAGCCCCACTGGATCAGGCCATAGGCCCATCTAGTCCAGCTTCCTGTATCTCACAGCGGCCCACCAAATGCCCCAGGGAGCACACCAGATAACAAGAGACCTCATCCTGGTGCTCTCCCCTACATCTGGCATTCTGACTTAACCCATTCCTAAAATCAGGAGGTTGCGCATACACATCATGGCTTGTACCCCATAATGGATTTTTCCTCCAGAAACTCGTCCAATCCCCTTTTAAAGGCGTCTAGGCTAGACGCCAGCACCACATCCTGTGGCAAGGAGTTCCACAGACCGACCACGCACTGAGTAAAGAAATATTTTCTTTTGTCTGTCCTAACCCGCCCAACACTCAATTTTAGTGGATGTCCCCTGGTTCTGGTATTATGTGAGAGTGTAAAGAGCATCTCCCTATCGACTCTGTCCATCCCCTGCATAATTTTGTATGTCTCAATCATGTCCCCCCTCAAGCGTCTCTTTTCTAGGCTGAAGAGGCCCAAACGCCGTAGCCTTTCCTCATAAGGAAGGTGCCCCAGCCCCGTAATCATCTTAGTCGCTCTCTTTTGCACCTTTTCCATTTCCACTATGTCTTTTTTGAGATGCGGCGACCAGAACTGGACACAATACTCCAGGTGTGGCCTTACCATAGATTTGTACAACGGCATTATAATACTAACCGTTTTGTTCTCAATACCCTTCCTAATGATCCCAAGCATAGAATTGGCCTTCTTCACTGCCGCCGCACATTGGGTCGACACTTTCATCGACCTGTCCACCACCACCCCAAGATCTCTCTCCTGATCTGTCACAGACAGCTCAGAACCCATCAGCCTATATCTAAAGTTTTGATTTTTTGCCCCAATGTGCATGACTTTACAGTTACCGACATTGAAGCGCATCTGCCATTTTGCTGCCCATTCTGCCAGTCTGGAGAGATCCTTCTGGAGCTCCTCACAATCACTTCTGGTCTTTACCACTCAGAAAAGTTTGGTGTCATCTGCAAACTTAGCCACTTCACTGCTCAACCCTGTCTCCAGGTCATTTATGAAGAGGTTGAAAAGCACCGGTCCCAGGACAGATCCTTGGGGCACACCGCTTTTCACCTCTCTCCATTGTGAAAATTGCCCATTGACACCCACTCTCTGCTTCCTGGCCTCCAACCAGTTCTCAATCCACGAGAGGACCTGTCCTCTAATTCCCTGACTGTGGAGTTTTTTCAGTAGCCTTTGGTGAGGGACCGTGTCAAACGCCTTCTGAAAGTCCAGATATATAATGTCCATGGGTTCTCCCGCATCCACATGCCTGTTGACCTTTTCAAAGAAAAGGGTTCTCCCGCATCCACATGCCTGTTGACCTTTTCAAAGGTGTGGGATAGTCTTCTCTCGCACTGTACGTATGTCACGCATTCCATGTTTATTTAGTCTCCACAACTATCCAACTTTCCAAAGCAGATGCATCCATACCCATGGGGTGTGTGCTGTATCCTGTGGGGTGGGGGGAGACAGTCACAGTCACTATCCAACTTTCCACTGCAGATGCAACCATACCAATGGGGTGTGTGCTGTATCCTGTGGGGTGGGGGGAGACAGTCACAGAGGCCTCTTCAAGGTCAGGGAATGGTTATTTCCTTGCCTCAGGGCTGTGTTGTGCCTACCTTGGCACTGGAAAGTTGGATAAGATTGGGCCCTTTTGTCACTCAAGGCCCCATTACTGGTTGTTTTTTTTAAAGAGAGCAATTTGTATGTGTGTGTGTGTGTGTGTGTTCTGATAGGCTATAAATTGTTTATTTTGTCTGCTGCTTTATGGCCTCTTCATATTTTGCAAGTATGATAGATGTCGTGTATAGTAAATTTGTTCAGGACATCATCAAAGCAAACGAAAAGTCAATTACAACCAATGTGCTGTTCAGCTAATGAAAACTTATCTCTTTGATTCCCACAAGGCGGCTGGCAAAGCAAGCAATTAATTCAGAAAGAGAATTAAATTTGGGGGAGAGAATGCAATACGAAAGAGGTCCATGCACACATATATGTCTAAATGCTAATGAAAAGGTGTACTTCTCTTTTGTATACTGTGAACTCAATTAATTTATTTGAATCTAAATGTATCTCAGTCTCAAAGTGGTATTATTTCAGATGCTCTTGAAATATGCAATCTTGGAACGAGCAGAAGTATCTTTTTTTCCCAGCTTGCTTCAAAAGAGGGAATCAAAATAGAATCTACATGTGCATTTTAGCCAGCGAGTTAAATCAAAGGATTTATAGGATGGCAGATTTTTCCATTTACAGCTGACATCGTTCATTGTTTCGTATGCACTATGAAATTTGACAATGGCGCATTTGAAACAAAAATGTGTAGTATATGTGGCTGACTCCAGCTGACTTTAGTTCAAATTGCCAGCACTGAAACAAATACTGGGCATCTGTAAACCCTGTTAATTCAGGTGATGCTTATGGTGGGGAGAAATCTAACTCCACAATTCATGGTAGTGTTCATTTAAAGGGAAAAAAGAAATGCTTCCCTGGATCAGAATAAGTTCCATCTAGCATTCTGTCTCCAACAGTGGCCAGCCGGATACCTCTGGGGACTCACAAGCAGAGTATGAAAAAGTTGGCCTAACCCTGTTTATTTCCACCGTCTGGTATTCAGAAGTGCACAGGCTCTGTCTGTGGAGGTTCCATTTATTTACTATGGCTAACAGCTGTTGCATTTAGTTCTTATGGCAAACCCATGACTTTGTCTTATCCTTTTTTAAAGCCATCAAGTAAGGGGCCATCACCATATCTTCTGACACTGACATGTATGTTAACCATGCTCTGACATAATATATCTCTATGGTGAACTAGCTGAGGATTATATTCCAGCTGTTACGGTATGTGGGCGATAAACGCATTGGCCACCATAGCTCAGTGAGCACAAAAGGACAGCTGCTGAGGCTGGTATTTCTTTTACAGATGTTCCAGTGAGTTTTGAATATGCTTGTTGTCAAGGGACCATTCGGTTAAAACATAGCCTTCCTGGCAGTCCTGCAAGGGTCTCCTAAATTCTAGTTATTGGGAGTTACTGGGAGGGAGTTATTGCTTTCCTTTCCTGCCAGGGCCACTGAGAGGGCAGGGAGGAGGCTTGCCAGGTGAAGGGAGTGCGGCTGGAGGAGGGTGGGACTGGTGGAGGTCAACTCCAACAGATCTTGAGCACTCTGCCAGGCCCTAAGGCCCAACACAAAGCTCTCCGATTTTGCAGCAACTCCAGAGCTGCCACAGAATTGAGTAGCCCCAGTGCGGCACTACTTCCTTTACTTGAGGGAAGAGGACAAACATGTTCTCCCAAGGAGGCAGTGGTGGCTGCCTGGGGTGCACTGGATACTGTGACAGCTGTTTTTGCCACCGCAGCTGCCCTGCGCTCTGGGCAGCTCAGGATTGGGCTGTGTTAAGGAATCTGAAAGCTGTTAGAGCTACCCCTAACAAACTACAGTCTACCACTATGAGGTACAGGAAGCTGGAATAGATGGTCCCTTGGCTTGATCCAGCAGGACTTTTTGATGCTCTTATGATTTGTTATGTATGCTGTGCAATGTTGAACCTCAACCCCATAATCTGTGATTGCCAAAATCACAGACATAACAAGAAGATTAATTGAACAAACCTATCTGATTTGTCTTCAATCATCTCCATTCATGAACTTGCAAGGACTGGGAGGTAGAGAGAATAATGAGAACAAAACATTCAAAGCGTTTGAGCCGAACAGTTTTGATCTTGTTCCTGGAAACCCACAGTCAGGTAATGAGCTATAGAAACAGATAGTTTATCATCTGAGATGGTATAGAATAAACTGTACCATGACAAGCTTTTTCAGATCACATTTTCAAGACAGAACCAATATGCATTATGTTCACAAAAGAAACCACAAACTAGCTCCTTTTAGCTTCAGGCTAATCCATTAACTTTATCAAAGATGCCAAGCTATGGAATTTACTCTGCGGTTCAATAAAGTATACCACGGTATGTATTTATAGCCCTACTTCAAAATACTACTGTTGCATTATTCATCATGTAAAAATACTTTGGGGATGACTTTAAGATCATCATCAAGCAGCCATGCTTAATGAATTAATTAATTAAGATTTCTAATTGCCCCAGTTTGATATCTCACTGCATGAAACAACAATATAATCTAACAAGACTAATAAAATGCCACTTAAAAAATAAAGATACACCACACGGAATTAAAAATTGCCTGGTACCTGTCTAAACTCCATCATTGTTTAGAGCCAACCCTCACAAGAAAATGTTCAAGCTAGAACTTTGGTGAGTCTCCAGGAGGAATACCGTTCAGTTTTACACCAGAAATGTCTTTTCAAACACCATCCTGGCTTATGTATGTTGTGCAGATGTTATAGCCATGATGATGCTAACAGCTAATCTTTATATTTTCAGGGCAGATAAGGGAGGAGGAAGGTTGGGAGGAATGCAGACCCCAATCTGTTTAGTGTAGTCCTTTGGTGAGAAAATGGGCTCCATCAGGGTTTGCTCCTGTTACATGGCAAGCAATGGCGGTACAAGTGGCTCAAATAAGAGATTTGCACTGTGGTTGTTTTCTGTCAACTTTCCAATCTGCAACTGAGTGTCCTCAGAGGACCCAGCAAAGATACAGAAGCCTCTGATGGAGCTCATTCAGGGATGGCAGGTGAGGAAGTTGTTGGTCTGCAAGAAGGCTTTCCAGAGATTGTGCCCCACTTTCCCAACCTGGATAGGCAGGAAAGAAGAACAAAAGGGACTCCCGAAACTCCTCTCCAGCATTGCTGAAGCACTAAAGGGGAATCCTGGGGAGATTGCTCCACTCCCCTTTCCTGGGTGCTGACAGGTAAGTGCAGAGAGATTGCTTCGCCATCTTTTTCATTGTTCAGGGACACACTCGTCTGTCACCTTCCAATTGGTGCTGGCTGAGGAGTGTCCCTAACCTTCTAGGGCATGGCAGTAAGTGTGTGCACGGGTCCAAGTGAGTTATTATAAGATGTGATGGATGACTCCCTGGCATGATACTGTTTGCAGTCTAAGCACTGGAAGGTCTGTTGATGAGAGACTGTATAGCCATACTGTAACACAGTGTGAACTGGAAGAGATTTAAGTGAAATCTGAAGATCATTTTGAAGGAGAGGCAACTAATTTGAGAGCCATCAGGCATATGGTCATTTTCAGCCCAATAGCAAATGACCAGCTTCAAACCCTGCTGAATTAGATTGCAAACAATATCATGCCAGGGAGTCATCCATCACATCTTATAATAACTCACTTGGACCCGTGCACACACTTACTGCCATGCCCTAGAAGGTTAGGGACACTCCTCAGCCAGCACCAGTTGGAAGGTGACAGACGAGTGTGCCCCTGAACAATGAAAAAGATGGAGAAGCAATCTCTCTGCACTTAACCTGTCAGCACCCGGGAAAGGGGAGTGGAGCAATCTCTCCAGGATTCCCCTTTAGTGCCTCAGCAATGCTGGAGAGGAGTTTCGGGAGTCCCTTTTGTTCTTCTTTCCTGCCTATCCAGGTTGGGAAAGTGGGGCACAATCTGAATGCCAGATGCCTGCCAGAGGAGGTAAGCATGGGGGGTTGGTAGCAAGTGAGGAGGGAATGGAACAGGGTGAGTGGAATGGGGAAGGGGTGGGTAGAATGGGGCGGTGATGGCGTGGGGAGGAGGCACACCCCTCCCAAATTTGATCACAGATCAACATGGACCTGTGCTAGCAATTGAGCTGGCAAAAGTCCAAGTTGACCCATAGAGGTTGCTGGGGTTCACCCTGGGACTGGGGGTAAATGTCCCCTTATTCTTACTCCCAGCAGCTGAAACTCTATTGTGGGAGTTAGATAGTACTGGGCTGTTGTCTGAACTAGGTTTGTTTCTTGTAGTTATGATGCAAAATTAAGGGACTTCCTTTTCTGTTCAGCATTTAACTCTAACCATCATAACTAAAATTAAAAACAAACACATATATTGAAATATTTTAGTGCAGTGTTTTATAGTGAGAAAATCCCATTCCTTTAATTGCTTGTCTTTAATTAACACCAATCAACACCAACTGTATGTTTATCAGTATTATTAACTCACATAAGTCATAACATTGCACAGCCAGAAGGAAATCTCTGATTTCATCAGTAGGCAAAACCCATGAAGATTGTGCTTTCTAACATCTTTGAAGTGTCGTTCCCCAAACAGGTATTCTTCTGTGGAAGAAAAATGATACATTGGAATCAGCCCTGAGGCTGCCTGCATCATCCATTACCGCCACTCCACTGTAGCAGAAAATGGAAGAAATGATCTTATGGTGCATTGGACTTTTCAAGGCAAGAAAGATACCATAGTTCAGGACAAAGCAAGTCTTGGCTGTGGCTTCTAGAGCAGGACAGCATATCTGTGCATGTCAAAAATGTGCATACCCTGACTTTATATTGCCATCAGTTTTAGCCTGGGAGTGTTGCAAGCACTTTTGTGCTACTCCAGAGGAAGAAAGGCCACACACCGACGTATGCTGGCCTTCCCATGCCAACGTGAGCTCTGGGGACGGTGAGTTTGCATAGACTGAGTTCAGCCAGTGCAGCAGTCATGGGGGGGGGGCATGGGGAGGGCTGGGAAGAGGCGGGAGGGAGGCATTTTGGGATGGGGGAGGGTGGCAGTGGGGATACCTAGGGGCAGCCAGGCGGATAGTGGGAGATGGGGCCAGGATCCAGCAGTTATGGGGAAGCCTAACCCTGTTTCTGGTCCGCCTGGAGTAGTCCCAGGCTGCTTGGATTTGTGCTACCTCCTGAGGTGCCACAGATTTGAGTAGCCCTATTGGGACTGCAGTGGCTCTCCCTGGGGTAAGAGGAAAAGCTTCCCCTTGCCCCTGGCTGAGCCTATGGTTGCCTGAAACTTGCGCTGGATACAGCACAGGTCTGCCAGCCTGCCTGTTCCAGCGCAAGGTAGGATTGGACTGCCCATGAAATAACTCTAATGGGCAAATGGAACACATATAAATATAATTAACCAGCAAAACTCAGTGGAAAGTTGAAGAAGCCGAGCTTGACATTTATTTAAAAGAAGGATGTTATTAAAACAGGTGCAATGTCTTGTCACATAAACAGTGGTGTCACTAGGATTTGCGTCACCTGGTGCGGGAGGCCTGCGTGTCACCCCATGCAGTGGGCGGGGCAACACCCCAGGTGGTGGGCATGGTGATGTACCATTGCCCTGCCCCCACTGGTTTTTTGGCTGTACCTTTTGTTAGAACACAGATATTTCAATGTGGTTTGTTTCTTTGCATTCTGCATGAAATTGTGCATTGATTGGTATATAACATGATGGGATTATTCCTCCAAATTCTGATTTTAGTGATTTTGAAAACTTGTAGAGTCTCACACACACACACCCCATGTCAGCTTACTAACACCTTATTGCAGCAGTTCTCAAACTTTTAGCACTGGGACCCAATTTTTAGAATGACAGACGCGTGTGGCCTCTGGGAACCAAGTTCCCATGCAGACGCGTGTGGCCTCTGGGAACCAAGTGCCTCTGGGAACTAAGTGCCAGGTAAGGCACGAGAGTTTAGCATCTGGGCGAGGAGAAGGCAAGGAGACCTCTGAGTTTTGGAGAAGGAGAGGAGCAGGAGCAGGAGCAGGAGGTAAGTGTACTCATTCTAACGCTTTGTCTTTCTAACTCCCTGTCTTCTAACCTTAACCTTACCTTTAAAGCAACCTTAAATCAAAATTGAAAGTTAGCACCTAAGGGAGGTACATAGGGCTACTCTGAGCAGGAGCAGAGTCCTACTTGTGAGTAAGAGCAGCGTCCTACTCGTGAGTAAGTGCCCAAGGGTCAGGCATTTAAATCAAAATTGAAAGTTAGCTGCACCTAAGGTAGCACTTAATTGAAGGAAGGGAGGAGGATAAAGTGGAAAGCAGGTTTTCTACTTGTTAAAATTAAACCTATACTTAACCCAGGTTAAACCTAATCTAAGTTAGAACATAACCTAAACAGGTCAGTAAATTGGGACACAGGATCTAGAGAGCAATAAATAATTAAACAAACCCAAATAAAAACTAGCTTGAGGTTACAAAAACAGTCCAGCCTAAGAGAGCAGAACTAGGAGGGAAAGGACCTAGGAAGGGCCAATTCCCAACCCATTAAGAGCCCCAAGCAGTCCATTCAGGAGCCTGCAGAGTAGGTCACGCCCATCAGCAGCCATTTGCCTTCCTGAGCTTTTGTAAACTCACCTGGGAAGGCCAGCCCCCTTTCAATCAGGAAGGAAGGAGGGGGGAGGAGCCAGCCAGGAGTATAAAGCTAGGCGGGCCATCGCGTGAGGCTCTCTGCAGACGCGTGTGGCCTCTGGGAACCAAGTGCCTCTGGGAACTAAGTGCCAGGTAAGGCACGAGAGTTTAGCATTTGGGCGAGTTCAGCAGCAGGGCGAGGAGGCCAGGGCCCCATACACTGCCCTTCCTCTTCCCTCGAGAAGAGGGCTGCTATCCAGTGTACGGTTTTTAAAAGGACCCCTAAATAAAACAACAACAACAACAAAAAAAAAGCTATGCAGTCAGACAGCCAGCAGCAGGGTGGGGGCTATCCAGTGTTCTGCATCGAGTGCCACATGTATGATTATATGCCTCTGGGGCATAAGTCATGGGTGTGTCCTCGGTGCAAGGAGCTCCAGGCTCTCAGGGAACGCGTCCGCTCCCTTGAAGCCTTGGTGGCTGACCTGGAGAAGTGCAGGCAGCCAGAGGAGGACCGTGGGGAGACTTCCGGGGACGATCAGGCTTCGTCCCAACCTCAGGCGTGCAGCTCCTCGGCTGCCCGGGTGGGAAGTCTCGGGACTGGAGGACGTCATCCTGGAGAGGAGGGAAACAATCCCCTAGGGGGGATCCCTTCTCCAGGGGATGGGCCCGTATCCGAGCGCACTCGGGATACTCCTCGGCGGGAGGGGGGTCGGGGGCTTCTTGTAGTGGGGGATTCGATTATTAGAAACATAGAGAGGGGGGTTTGCGACGGATGTGAGGACCGCATGGTGACTTGCCTGCCTGGTGCGAAGGTTGCGGACATCACTTCTCGTCTAGACAGGCTAGTAGACAGTGCTGGGGGAGAGGTAGCGGCTGTGGTGCATGTCGGCACCAACGACGTGGGCAAGTGTAGCTGGGAGGTCCTGGAGGCCAAATTTAGGCTTTTAGGCAGGAAGCTGAAAGCCAGGACCTCAAAGGTAGCGTTCTCTGAAGTGCTACCTGTTCCACGCGCAGGGCCAGCTAGGCAGGCGGAGATCAGGGGTCTCAATGCGTGGATGAGACGGTGGTGTAGGGAGGAGGGGTTTAGATTTGTTAGGCACTGGGGAACGTTTTGGGACAAGCGGGGCCTGTACAAGAGGGACAGGCTCCATTTGAACCAGAATGGAACCAGACTGCTGGCGCATAACATTAAAAAGGTGGCAGAGCAGCTTTTAAACTGATCCCTGGGGGAAGGCCGACAGGAGCCGAGGGGCATCCGGTTCGGGACTCCTCATCCCTATGGGATGAGGATGGGGAGGTTAGAGAACAACAAGACAAAGGCAGGGTAGGAGAAGAAATTGGGAAAGGTAGGGTGATGGGATGTGATAGACGGTTTGGCACAATGAGAGGATGCGGGGACAAAGGAGCGAATAAGCAGCCCATCCTGGGGCATTCCGTGTATAAATGCTTTTATGCAAATGCCCGAAGTCTACGAGCAAAGGTGGGAGAACTGGAATGTCTGGTGACAAGGGAAAATATTGACATAGTGGGCATAACGGAAACCTGGTGGAATGCGGAGAATCAGTGGGATATCGCAATCCCGGGCTATAAACTCTACAGGAGGGACAGGCAGGGGCGTGTTGGAGGTGGGGTGGCCCTTTATGTTAAGGAAGGGATAGAATCCAGCAAAGTAGAGATTGAAGGTGGGTCCGACTCCACCGTAGAATCTCTGTGGGTTAAATTACCAGGCTTGTGCAGCGATGTAATACTGGGGGTGTGCTATCGTCCTCCAGACCAGAAATCTGATGGGGACCTTGAAATGAGGAAACAGATCAGGGAGGTGACAAGGAAGGACAGGGTTGTAATCATGGGGGACTTCAATTATCCTCATATTGACTGGGTCAATTTGTGTTCTGGTCACGATAAGGAAACAGGATTTCTTGACGTGCTAAATGACTGTGGCTTAGATCAGCTAGTCACGGAGCCCACTAGAGGACAGGTGACTCTGGATTTAATTTTGTGCGGTACGCAGGACCTGGTTACAGATGTAAATGTTACTGAGCCATTGGGGAACAGTGATCATGCTGCGATCCGTTTTGATGTGCACGTTGGGGGAAGAATACCAGGCAAATCTCTAACAAAAACCCTTGACTTCTGACGGGCGGACTTCCCTCAAATGAGGAGGCTGGTTAGAAAGAGGTTGAAAGAGAGGGTAAAAAGAGTCCAGTCTCTCCAGAGTGCATGGAGGCTGCTTAAAACAACAGTAATAGAGGCCCAGCAGAGGTGTATACCGCAAAGAAAGAAGGGTTCCACTAAATCCAGGAGAGTGCCCGCATGGCTAACCAGCCAAGTTAGAGAGGCTGTGAAGGGCAAGGAAGCTTCCTTCCGTAAATGGAAGTCTTGCCCTAATGAAGAGAATAAAAAGGAACATAAACTGTGGCAAAAGAAATGTAAGAAGGTGATAGGGGAGGCCAAGCGAGACTATGAGGAACGCATGGCCAGCAACATTAAGGGGAATAATAAAAGCTTCTTCAAATATGTTAGAAGCAGGAAACCCGCCAGAGAAGCGGTTGGCCCTCTGGATGGTGAGGGAGGGAAAGGGGAGATAAAAGGAGACTTAGAGATGGCAGAGAAATTAAATGAGTTCTTTGCATCTGTCTTCACGGCAGAAGACCTCGGGCAGATACCGCTGCCCGAACGGCCCCTCCTGACCGAGGAGTTAAGTCAGATAGAGGTTAAAAGAGAAGATGTTTCAGACCTCATTGATAAATTAAAGATCAATAAGTCACCGGGCCCTGATGGCATACACCCAAGGGTTATTAAGGAATTGAAGAATGAAGTTGCAGATCTCTTGACTAAGGTATGCAACTTGTCCCTCAAAACAGCCACGGTGCCAGAAGATTGGAGGATAGCAAATGTCACGCCTATTTTTAAAAAGGGAAAGAGGGGGGACCCGGGAAACTATAGGCCGGTCAGCCTAACATCTATACCGGGTAAGATGGTGGAATGCCTCATCAAAGATAGGATCTCAAAACACATAGACGAACAGGCCTTGCTGAGGGAGAGTCAGCATGGCTTCTGTAAGGGTAAGTCTTGCCTCACAAACCTTATAGAATTCTTTGAAAAGGTCAACAGGCATGTGGATGCGGGAGAACCCATGGACATTATATATCTGGACTTTCAGAAGGCGTTTGACACGGTCCCTCACCAAAGGCTACTGAAAAAACTCCACAGTCAGGGAATTAGAGGACAGGTCCTCTCGTGGATTGAGAACTGGTTGGAGGCCAGGAAGCAGAGAGTGGGTGTCAATGGGCAATTTTCACAATGGAGAGACGTGAAAAGCGGTGTGCCCCAAGGATCTGTCCTGGGACCGGTGCTTTTCAACCTCTTCATAAATGACCTGGAGACAGGGTTGAACAGTGAAGTGGCTAAGTTTGCAGATGACACCAAACTTTTCCGAGTGGTAAAGACCAGAAGTGATTGTGAGGAGCTCCAGAAGGATCTCTCCAGACTGGCAGAATGGGCAGCAAAATGGCAGATGCGCTTCAATGTCAGTAAGTGTAAAGTTATGCACATTGGGGCAAAAAATCAAAACTTTAGATATAGGCTGATGGGTTCTGAACTGTCTGTGACAGATCAGGAGAGAGATCTTGGGGTGGTGGTGGACAGGTCGATGAAAGTGTCGACCCAATGTGCGGTGGAAGTGAAGAAGGCCAATTCTATGCTTGGGATCATTAGGAAGGGTATTGAGAACAAAACGGTTAATATTATAATGCCGTTGTACAAATCTATGGTAAGGCCACACCTGGAGTATTGTGTCCAGTTCTGGTCGCCGCATCTCAAAAAAGACATAGTGGAAATGGAAAAGGTGCAAAAGAGAGCGACTAAGATGATTACGGGGCTGGGGCACCTTCCTTATGAGGAAAGGCTACGGCGTTTGGGCCTCTTCAGCCTAGAAAAGAGACGCTTGAGGGGGGACATGATTGAGACATACAAAATTATGCAGGGGATGGACAGAGTGGATAGGGAGATGCTCTTTACACTCTCACATAATACCAGAACCAGGGGACATCCACTAAAATTGAGTGTTGGGCGGGTTAGGACAGACAAAAGAAAATATTTCTTTACTCAGCGCGTGGTCGGTCTGTGGAATTCCTTGCCACAGGATGTGGTGCTGGCGTCTAGCCTAGACGCCTTTAAAAGGGGATTGGATGAGTTTCTGGAGGAAAAATCCATTATGGGGTACAAGCCATGATGTGTATGCGCAACCTCCTGATTTTTAGGAATGGGTTAAGTCAGAATGCCAGATGTAGGGGAGAGCACCAGGATGAGGTCTCTTGTTGTCTGGTGTGCTCCCTGGGGCATTTGGTGGGCCGCTGTGAGATACAGGAAGCTGGACTAGATGGGCCTATGGCCTGATCCAGTGGGGCTGTTCTTATGTTCTTATGTTCTTAATGACAATCTGTCCAGGACCCATTGGAAGTGATGTCATGGCCAGAAGTGACATCATCAAGCAAATTAAAATAAATATTTATAAATAATTAAATTAAAATAAAAGAAATAATTAAATAAGCAGGAGCCAGTCCTGTTCTACCAAGGGAATCTACTCTGAAGTAAGTCCCATAGTGGTCAATGGAGCTTACTCTGTAGTCTGCCTGCAATAACAACCCCCCAAAAGAATCAAAGTTCTTCTATTTCAAGCATATCAAGATAAAGACCCACCTGGCTTTACAAGTGCAAAATAGAAATTCCCCTTACCAGTTCAAGCCTCTTTTTTGTCCTTTTTAATGGGGGGTGGGGGAGGCTGCCTTCTGGAGCATTTGTTGCACTCCAGCTCCATCGGATCAGGACCATTCTGGTGTCCTCACATTCCCCTTTGCCTGACCTGACCACCAGCCAAGGCACGTCTGCCTACTCGTGAGTAAACGCAACCATGAGGTTGCTTTGCTTTCTATAGGGCTCAATAGACTCACAGCTGGGAAGGAGGGACCTCCTTCTCAGGTGTTTTTGGGGGCTGCATTCATTGGATCAGGACCATTCTGATGTTGTTGGAGTCCTTTCTGCCTACCCTTTCCGATGAACTAAGGCAAGTTCACATACTTGCGAGTAAACACAGCCACGTGGCTTTGTTTTGGGCTCAATAGACTCGCAGCTGGGAGGGAGGGACCTTTTGGGGGGCTTTTGGGGGGCTGCTTTTGGGGGGGCTGCATTCATTGGATCAGGACCATTCTGGGTGTTGTTGGATTCCTATCAGCCTGCCCTTTCCGATGGACTATGGCAAGTATGCCTACTCTGGAGTAAATATGCAATATGGCTCACTTTCACTTTCCATAGGGCTCCATGCATTTTTTCTTTCTAGTTTTTTGACCATAACTTTTGAAGGAAAGGAGCTATTTCGCTCTGTTTTTGCATTGCATTCCGCTGGACATTCCGCATTCAATGGAGTAAGGTATGACAGGGTAGCTCCTAATGCCGCAATTGTAGCGTGTCATCCCCTGGGCATGTCACCCCCCGGCGCATCACCCGGCGCACTCCCCACACCCCCTAGCAACGCCACTGCACATAAACACTTTTTCCATAGCTGAAATCTTCTACAGGAAGGAGATCACAAATCATTGCATACTAATAGGTTTATAGAAGCAGAAATTGCTTCCCTGAATCAGTTTCAAGTAGAGTTTCTGAATTTTATCAAATTACACCTTTTCAAGAAACTCGCTGCTAGGCAATAATAAACTAATTGTTCCAGCCAGGAAGTTAACCACAGGGGGGGAAAAAAAAACTCTTGTAGCTTGTCAAAGATATAGTTTAGACTCACATTTCTTTTTAAGTCAGAGTCTTTTGTGCTTTCATCTACCCAATGAGGTCTCAGTGGACTGTTATGACCATGAAGACTGAGAACTATAACAAGTTTTGCTAATTAATTTATTCTGTCCTACAAGTTGGAATGGAAGGCCCTTTGCACCATTAGCTTCAGTGGTGCAGGTAACTGTATAGAAGTCCCAGATCAGATGAGTGCATGCTATAGTTCCTTTCCATGGTAGACTCAGTTCTATTCCCAGGAGAGTGAGCTATGAGTGAGAGTGTCGGGGCTATGCTGCATGCACAACCCGTAGAGGAAAGATTAGTGCAGCAAAATGCTGGCACCAGCAATGATCCAAGACAGTCCCAGGAAGAAATCACACAAATGAGATTCCACCACCAAGCTGTATTTACAAATTGTACAGATAGCCGAGCTCTCCAGAAGCAAAACAGCACAGTTCTTCAACAGTTCAACACGCTCTCTCAGATTCCTCACAACAACCCATAAGGGTAGGCTGTGCCTGCCTCCCTTAAGTACTTCTGTTGTTGTTGGCAACCTTCAGTCTCGGAAGACTATGGTATCGTGCTCTGGATGGTGGTTCTGGAACAGCGTCTAGTGTGGCTGAAAAGGCCGATTCGGGAGTGACAATCCCTTCCACACTGGGAGCAAGTGTAGTGTGTCCCTGGTCTGTCTCCCTGGCTATGGGCCTTCCTTCTTTGCCTCTTTGCCTCAGTCTGTTGGCCAAGTGTCTCTTCAAACTGGGAAAGGCCATGTTGCACAGCCTGCCTCCAAGCGGGCCGCTCAGAGGCCAGGGTTTCCCACTTGTTGAGGTCCACTCCTAAGGCCTTCAGATCCCTCTTGCAGATGTCCTTGTATCGCAGATGTGGTCTACCTGTAGGGCGCTTTCCTTGCATGAGTTCTCCATAGAGGAGATCCTTTGGGATCCGGCCATCATCCATTCTCACAACATGACCGAGCCAACGCAGGCGTCTCTGTTTCAGCAGTGCATACATGCTAGGGATTCCAGCTCATTCCAGGACTGTGTTGTTTGGAACTTTGTCCTGCCAGGTGATGCCGAGGATGCGTCGGAGGCAGAGCATGTGGAATGCGTTCAGTTTCCTCTCCTGTTGTGAGTGAAGAGTCCATGACTCGCTGCAGTACAGAAGTGTACTCAGGACGCACGCTCTGTAGACCTGGATCTTGGTATGTTCCGTCAGCTTCTTGTTGGACCAGACTCTCTTTGTGAGTCTGGAAAACGTGGTAGCTGCTTTACCGATGCGTTTGTTTAGCTCGGTATCGAGAGAAAGAGTGTCGGAGATCATTGAGCCAAGGTACATAAAGTCATGGACAACCTCCAGTTCATGCGCAGAGATTGTAATGCAGGGAGGAGAGTCCATATCCTGAACCATGACCTGTGTTTTCTTCAGGCTGATCGTCAGTCCAAAATCTTGGCAGGCCTTGCTAAAGCGATCCATGAGCTGCTGGAGATCTTTGGCAGAGTGGGTAGTGACAGCTGCATCGTCGGCAAAGAGGAAGTCACGCAGACATTTCAGCTGAACTTTGGACTTTGCTCTCAGTCTGGAGAGGTTGAAGAGCTTTCTGTCTGATCTGGTCCGGAGATAGATGCCTTCTGTTGCAGTTCCAAATGCATGCTTCAGCAGGACAGCGAAGAAAATCCCAAACAAGGTTAGCGCAAGAACACAGCCCTGCTTCACTCCGCTTTGGATGTTAAAGGGGTCTGATGTGGAGCCATCGAAGACAACAGTGCCTTTCATGTCCTTGTGGAAAGATCTGATGATGCTGAGGAGCCTGGGTGGACATCCAATCTTGGGGAGAATCTTGAAGAGGCCGTCCCTGCTGACCAGGTCGAAAGCCTTTGTGAGATCTATGAAGGCTATAAAGAGTGACTGTCATTGTTCCCTGCATTTCTCCTGCAGTTGTCTAAGAACATAAGAATATAAGAACAGCCCCACTGGATCAGGCCATAGGCCCATCTAGTCCAGCTTCCTGTATCTCACAGCGGCCCACCAAATGCCCCAGGGAGCACACCAGATAACAAGAGACCTCATCCTGGTGCCCTCCCTTGCATCTGGCATTCTGACATAACCCATTTCTAAAATCAGGAGGTTGCGCATACACATCATGGCTTGTACCCCATAATGGATTTTTCCTCCAGAAACTTGTCCAATCCCCTTTTAAAGGCGTCTAGGCTAGATGCCATCACCACATCCTGTGGCAAGGAGTTCCACAGACCGACCACACGCTGAGTAAAGAAATATTTTCTTTTGTCTGTCCTAACTCTCCCAACACTCAATTTTAGTGGATGTCCCCTGGTTCTGGTATTATGTGAGAGTGTAAAGAGCATCTCCCTATCCACTCTGTCCATCCCCTGCATAATTTTGTATGTCTCAATCATGTCCCCCCTCAGGCGTCTCTTTTCTAGGCTGAAGAGGCCCAAACGCTGTAGCCTTTCCTCATAAGGAAGGTGCCCCAGCCCCGTAATCATCTTAGTCGCTCTCTTTTGCACCTTTTCCATTTCCACTATGTCTTTTTTGAGATGCGGCGACCAGAACTGGACACAATACTCCAGGTGTGGCCTTACCATAGATTTGTACAATGGCATTATAATACTAGCCGTTTTGTTCTCAATACCCTTCCTAATGATCCCAAGCATAGAATTGGCCTTCTTCACTGCCGCCGCACATTGGGTCGACACTTTCATCGACCTGTCCACCACCACCCCAAGATCTCTCTCCTGATCTGTCACAGACAGCTCAGAACCCATCAGCCTATATCTAAAGTTTTGATTTTTTGCCCCAATGTGCATGACTTTACACTTACTGACATTGAAGCGCATCTGCCATTTTGCTGCCCATTCTGCCAGTCTGGAGAGATCCTTCTGGAGCTCCTCACAATCACTTCTGGTCTTCACCACTCGGAAAAGTTTGGTGTCGTCTGCAAACTTAGCCACTTCACTGCTCAACCCTGTCTCCAGGTCATTTATGAAGAGGTTGAAAAGCACCGGCAGCCTGCTGGACTTTGCTGCGAGCAGTTCGGAGGACCTGCAGGTTGCGCTCACTGGGACAGGCCTTGTATGCTGCTTGAGCTCTCCTCTTTTCCTCAATGACTGGTGTCAACTCCTCAGAGTTGGCTTCAAACCAGTCTGCCGTCTTGTTGGTCTTCTTGCCAAATATGGACAAGGCAGTGTTGTAAACGGTATTCTTGAAATGTTCCCATCTGTTGGATGCGTTTGCATCGGCTGGGCCTGGAAGAGATTCCTCAAGTGCTCGTGCAAATTCCTCCACTTTCCTCTGATCCCGACCTTCTGCTTCTGCTGACCAATCAGGATTAGGATGACCTCATCCCATGACCTCATCCTCACAGGATCTATTGCATCAGCCTCCTAGGATGCACCTGTCACACCTTCCATAGGCTTGCATTGTAAGTGCAGAGTCACTGTGACTCCGCACTTTTACACTTACATGATTGGTCACATTTGAGTCACATGTTCCTACAGAGTCTTGCTTGCAGGTACATACATTTTACATGGGCTTGCAAATTCAGGTAAGATCATTTAGGCCTTGCCACATTCAGACAGCAAATTTCTGGTACTTTGGGTCAAAATATCCTGACAGTCTAGTATGGGAAAGAGTCATGGCATATGGTTATATGCAGAGGAAACAAAAATTCACTCAGGTAATGAGGATTTCGTGTACTCTCACCCCTAATGCAGTTCTCTGAACCCCTCCACAGGCCTTTCATGAATGTTGGGGGACCCAACATTCCAAAATTCCAAAATTCTAGACCTTTCGGAATGGCATAGAACAGCTCTTGTGAGTTGCAGGAGGTATAGAGAAGCAGAAAGTATAGAACGGAGAAACCTTGCACCAGCAGTGCTCCACTAAGTGCAAGGTGCCTCCAAACAGATGTTCCTGGGTCTTTCCTCCCCATGCCACTGGCCCTATCTTTCCAGAAGGCCTCTGACTTTCAGAGTTGGCTTTTGAAGTCAAAGAGATTGTTGTAGTGAGGAAGAAGGGACAGGGAAAACCTTTTGCGCATGTGGATGTCCACTCATTGATTCCTCCATGTTAACTCAGACCAGTATTACTGACTAGCTAATCATTCCCATATTATTTGCGAAGACAAACACAGTAATCAAAAGGAAATGATATTTTCTGTACTCATCAAAAGGAAGCTGTTATGCAGGGTCCAGGGAACTGAGAAAATATGCAATATGATTTATGTGACCATCCCCTGAAAAATCTTCAGAATGCAAGTTATAGCAGGCTAAATGTGACATTGAAATCCTAGGCATATCTACTAAGAAGTAAGTCCTATTAAATCCAATGAAACTAAGGGCCAAATCCTATTGGGCCCTTACGCCAGTGCTGAACTCCAGCACCAGTTCTGAATATTGTAAACATGTCATAAAGCATGTTAAAGTACCCCTGGAGTAGGGAGCACTGGTGCCGGATGGAGAATGCCACTCAGCCACAAACAGCAAAATAAGAGTGCTGGGTGGTGGTGTGGGGGAGGTGTTCCAAGGCACAGGACGGGGCAGGGGAGAGGAACTGGTGCAGGAGGGGTGTGGAACTTGCCAGATCCTACCCTCCATGTCGTTCTGCAAAGCCCGACATGGAGGTTCTTCAAAAGCAAAAAGCCAGCACAGACTCAAGTAGCCCTATTGAGGGACCTGCACTCTAATCCCTTTCCCCTGAGGAGACCTCTGGCAGCCTCTGCGGGGTCGCAGGATACAACGGTCACCATTTTGGCACCGCTGCACCTGGGAACCTCCACCGGGGAAAGGATTCGGCTGACCCTGTCTTGTAAACGTGTATCGGATTGCAGCCTGGGTTTCCTAGCATAGGTTGATTCTGAGATGTTGATGGTATAAGATGGCTCAGCCCTTTGAACAGGGAACTATTTCTTCTCTTCTGGTCTGCAATTAAAGATCACAATGTGAAGAGACGTTAGATATTAACCAGACTATTTACATACAACTACTTCCAGAAACGTCTCACAGAACAGCGGCGGTCATATGAACAGACTGATGAGTGAAAAATTGTAAGAAATGGGGTGCTATTGCCCAGAAGACCAGACTAGAGTGGTTTTTATATCTACATCCTTAGAATTGAACTAGAGAGCTCATATTTGGAACATTCCCAAGACAAGCTCTAATTGTTACTTAAACTTTCTCGCCAAGGTTCTCAGCATCCCTAGAATTTTCTCCCACTGTTGGGTTGCTCTGCTAAGATAGGGAAAAAAATGTTACGTTTCCTTGGTCTGAATCTTCTCAAGAACATGAGCAGCTAGCAACTGGCATTATGACCATCAGGGTTTGGTGTACTATAACTATTGGAGATATTGGTATTGATTTGGTGGAACCAGATTCTTCCAGAAGAATCAAAGGTGGTAGTGCATGACATCAGAGCATGGCACTGAGAAAATCTACTGATACAATTTACACATAATCATAAATTGTGCTTCTCAGGGCTGGTTCACAAATCTTTCTCCACTGATATATTCCATTTGGCCCCAGATATTCATTCAAACAGAGAATGCAATGTCTAACCTCGGCCTTCCAAGGATTCATGGAAGCAATTCATGGTGGCTGGAATATATGCTACCATTTTCATGGAAATTACTACCAAGAAACTGCAGTTGTATCTATGGAGAGCCAAGGTTGCTGGTTGCATTTTCCACTTGAATGCATCCCTGGGGACAGTTGGGACCCTTCATGTAGAAAAAGATTTTGATTGCATTATCATTTATATGATGTGTTTTATGTTTTCTAACTGTGTAACTCTCATAAGAAACCTGTGAGGTAGATAATTAGCATTTCAGTTTTTACAGATGGGGAACTGAGGTTGAAAGAGAACGACTTGCTCAAGGACATCAAGTGAGCCATACAGTTTTTCTTGACTACATGTTGTTCACTCTTGGGTTAGAGTTTGCATTCTTGTACTTCACTACTTTAACATGTCATCAGCTTCATCTTAATACTTTTGAATCTCCCTAAAGGCCTGTCAAGATGCATTTATCTTGCACGGAGGCATCCTTCAGATATGCCTCAAGTTCAAAAGTCAGATTGTCATATAGGGAGGCATTGTCCAAAGAAGCATGCATGGATGGTTGGTTTGGCCACTGATGATGTCTGAATTCCCTGTTTGAAAACTAACGCAAAACAAAACAGTCCACAGAAAAAACACTTGTGGCTAACCAAGAACTAAATGGAAGAAGTCAATTCCTAACAAATGTTCCTGTTAACCCCAACTGAGTATAATAAGGCAATGGTTCTCAAACTTAGGGAGAGTTTTACTCCCTAAGTAAGTCTTTGCAGGAGAGGGGCTAGGGCAGCAATGTGATCTCCAGGATCGTGTTGCTAATGGGGGTGAAAGGGGGCTATTTTTACTTACTGAAGGCTGCTGGCAGCTGCAGGAGTTGCAGGGAACCCCGAGCAGCTAAGCACTTCCTGGTTTTTCTCAACATTCTAACATTCTACGCATTGGGGAGCCCTGTGGAGGGCTGCTCGGGGCTCCCCACAATTCCTGCAGCTGCCAACAGCCCTTTTTCACCCTGTTAGCGACATGATCCTGGGGATTGTGCTACTTCCCCCTTCCCCTGCCCCTTAAAGGGACAGGGGAAAATTTACACAAACTGGTGGGTCATGACCCACCAGTTTGAGAACCACTATTAAAAAAGGAGATGCATAGCCCAATACTATTGGGCTGCCCCGGCGGTACAACATGTGTTCAGTTAGTGCTGGCTGCTGCAAAACATCCATAAAGTGCTGTCCGGCAGCACTGGTTGCTGGGGTGACAGTGAGAAAGATGTAGGACCCACTGAGGCAGGTAAGATAGCATGAGAGGCCAGAAGCGATGGGGGAAGGCAGAGTGGGGAAAGAGGAGGATAGAATGGGGAGATGACCGGAGTGGTGGTTGGGCAGATCATAATTGTAAAGGTGTATGTTTTCAGATATCATGATCCTGAACAATTCCTGAAAACTCTACAAATACACAGTAAAATTAAAACCATTGTGAGGAATGTGGCCTGCAGTCAATAAACACTACTGGTCACCTTTTTCATCTTCAGCAACTATTGTGAACTGGAGACAGGTGGAGAGGGTATGGTTCATGGTATGGAAACTGCAGTGGGGTCTGAGGGCCAATCCTATCCAGCTTTCTAGCTCCAATGTAACTGTACCAATGGGGTTTGTAATGAATCCTCTGGTGGTGGGGAGTCACAGAGGCCTCCTCAAGATAAGGGGATGTTTGTTGTTTTATCTGTGGGGCTAAATTGCAGCTGCATCAGCACTGGGAAGTTGTATGGGATTGGGCCCTAAGGCTCCAAGCCCTGGCACCTGATGATGAGAGTCTTGCCAGGCAGAAGGGAGTACAGGTCTTTAAGCAAGAAAGGAATGTATTTCTCCAAAATGCCTTAGGTCAGGAAGTCTCATGTGGTAGGGCCAGCCCTTTAGGCTTTCTACTGCCAAACCATTAAGTTTTTTAAGTGATCACAAAGCACCTTGAACTGAGCACAAGAATGTATCAGAAACTTGCTAGAGCTAGAGCAAGATGAGTGTTGCACTCAGTAACTGAGCTGCAGTAGTGTAGGCTAATTGAAATCTCTTTTCAAAGGATGCCCTGCTTCGTTGAGTGGCATTGGCTCAACTGAGAATAGATTTGGTATTATGAACTGGATTAATCTGTATACTGAATCATATGCTTGTCAATTTCAGCACAGGCATCTCCTAAAAAAATGCAGAGGGGAAAAAAACAACAACAAGATTTGGCATTGCTCTTATGGCAACTGGTGTGAAAGCAAAATGGCCATCCCATTTTCCCCCATCAGTTGGCAACATGATTTCATGTAATGAACAGCACTGCTGGATGTCCAGTCCATTGGGCTGACCCTCCATTTGCACCACAGGAGTGTCCCTAAGAAAAAGGTCAGATTGATGACATTCTCCAACAGACCCCAAATTGGCACTACTACTGTAAGCATCCAGTCAAGAGTGTATGAGGAATAATCTGCTATTTGGATACAGTTAGCACAGGATCAACTCCGTAACCCGGGGAAGTCACTGGGGGGTGAGTGCGGGGCATGTGAACCGCATCGAGTGACACCATTAGAAGATGACATCAGAATGACTTGTCCAGTTACATCCACTTCCACGGAGCTCAGCTGCGTGATTGCTGTTGATTCAAGAGGCTGAATCTCTCCCCTTGTGCCCCACTTATGTGTTCTGAGAAGCCTGGTGCATGGTATAGGACTGCACAGTGCCACCTTGCTGCAGCACACGGTATCTGCAAGGAAAGGCTCAAGGTGCCCCTCCTTTTAAATACACTGCAACTGAACTGAAGTATCACATGCAGTCTGCCCAAGGCACATGTTCAGTTGGAAGTCCGCAGCCGCAGAGAGCAAGAGGGGAGAAAGAGGCAACAATCTGGGCAGACACTGCATGGGTGGAGGTCCATGGGAATGACACAATGAGTTACCGCACTGGGTGACACCAACCCTAGTGACACCACTGCCTTTACCCTTGTAAATTAAATTCTTAGGTGTTTTTGAATATTTTGTCCAAAGATTGAAGTTTTGGGGAGACATGCTGCCAACATAAAACAAGTTCTCAGTAGGACTTATGAACACACACACACCCATACCCACCCACACATCTACACAAACTGGATATCAGTCAAAGTGCCTTGCCTGAGGAGAGGCTAGAAATTGTGTATCATGACTATGTTAGAGCCTTTCACTTTCCTCTTACAGAGCAGGCCAAGAAATAGTTGCATATGCAAATAATATTTGTATTCATTTGAAAGAAAATTCTGCTTTGTCTGCTAATTAAATTCTGTCACTGAACCAGATATGATTGATTGCTACCTACATCTGTTCCTGGCAAATCCGTCTTCAAATAGCTGCTCCAGTGTGGTAAGCATCCTGACACTTTTTAAATCACGGTCGACAACAGAAACAGACAACCACTGAAGATTTAATCTTAACAAGACTTCCAGTGAACTCATGGGGATACTGGTTTTAATTAGAAAGGGAACGCCGGGCCTAGAGTAGATTGTTTAGCAAAGTTCACCAAGTTATGTCTGATTAAAAGACATAAGGTGGACAGCTTTATTTTCCCTTTAGGAAAACTGGAGTCTTGGAATGACTGAATCCCTTTCTAATACACATTTCCTCATCAAATTGACAGGCTTGTCACATCTTGTAGGCATGTGGTTCATTCTTTTCCTTCTCCGCTATTCATTTGTAATGAATAAATGTACATTTCTAATAATGTTTATTGAAAGACTGCACAGTGCAGCTACAGAACCATAGAAAGATTTACAAAATCTGCCCAGGGAACTTCATTCTAGATCCTTTGCCTTCCACAGCAGCTGACATATTCCATAGAAAATCCTGTTCTCCTAGTGAAATCTTGCAGGATTTGATGACATTTTAGTTATTGGTCTGTAAAGACAAGCTTCAAATGTTACGAAACAGACATGATTTGCCTCCAGTTGAACAGACGATCATCCCTTCCCCCAATCTCGGACTTCGAATGTGGCTGATATTCTTCACTGAAAGCGAAACAGTGGAGACCTGCCCATACACTATTCTCATAGGATGAGCTGTCCAAGTGATGAAATTGGGCAAGTCTTGCCCCTGTGCCAGTGTGCTCCTGAAGCCCATTCCCCTGCACATACAGTATTTTTCCACAAGCACTGTACCCTGGGAGAGATCCTCTCCATGTTCTAGAATGCTGTATGACCCATATTTAGATCACAGGAAGAATCACAGAGCGGGGAGAGGGTGCGGAGGAGGCGTTCCGGGGGAGGGATCAGGGAGAGAGGAAGGCAGGACCGGTGGAGCTTTGCACCACTGGATCCAGAGCCTCCATGTCAGACTGTCTGTCCCACATGGAGGCTCTTTATTCTATGTTGACCTTCGGGTCGATGTAGAATTGAGTAATCCCTTGCAGGGCTACTCGTTTTACCCAGGGGAAGGGGCAAAGGTTCCCTTCTTCCAAGGAGAAGGTGGCAGCTGCATGGAATGTGCTGGATGCGACGGCAGCCATTTTTGACGCTGCTGCAGCCCTGCACACCAGGCAGCTCAGGATTGGGCACCCCATAAAGTTTCTTGTCCTTCCCAAATGGAAAAATTTCTACCAGATATAAAGCTAGCAAGTCTATCCATGAAGACTGTCTTCTAGTTTCCTATACATACTTTTTTTCTCATGGGGGAAAAAAATAGTGAAAATACTGAAGAAAAGAAAAAGTTCAGAACAGATGTACTAAAAATACAACATGCTTGAACCACCCAAGAACCTTTCATGTATTTTACATGAGAGTCCAATTTCATCCAAGGTAATATTAGAGGAGTGTGAAGCAGTCATTGAAAAATTGAACACACTCTACATGGGTCCTTTTTCAAGTTCATTGGGTTGGCTTCAAAATTCAGTGTTACCTCTGAAGTATTTTTGGTCTGTGGGAATTTCAAAGCTCAACATGAATTGATTTTCCTTTCTGGATGTCAGCATGTCAAGCTTCTCATACAAGACCAGCTCCTTCGACAAGACTTGGTTCCCTAGGCAACAAGTATAGTCCCCATCCCTTGGTGGTTGCCTGCTATTTTCACCAGGAAAAAAGTTAGTGAACTAAACCAGTGCCCAAGCTCTGAAATTTCTTTCTGACAAAGGATGACTTTCTTTAGTTCAGTGGTGTACATGAATGGAAGAAGCTGGTCAAGTTCACTGTATCAGGAAACAGGCAGAGAAAATACTTCATTTGGCTGAAGAAATGTAGTGAGATCTAAGGGTCCAACCCTATCCAACTTTCCAGTGCCAATGCAGCCATGCCAATGGGGTGTGTGCTGTGTGCTACAGTGGAGGGATCACCAAGAACCATTTAAGCTTTTTCCCTTGCTTTCCATGCAGTTGTACTTCAGCCTAGAAAAGAGACACCTGAGGGGGGGCATGACTGAGACATACAAAATTATGCAGGGGATGGACAGAGTGGATAGGGAGATGCTCTTTACACTCTCACATAACACCAGAATCAGGGGACATCCACTAAAATTGAGTGTTGGGAGAGTTAGAACAGACAAAAAAAAAATTCTTTACTCAGCGTGTGGTCGGTCTGTGGAACTCCTTGCCACAGGATGTGGTGATGGCGTCTAGCCTGGACGCCTTTAAAAGGGGATTGGACAAGTTTCTGGAGGAAAAATCCATTACGGGGTACAAGCCATGATGTGTATGCGCAACCTCCTGATTTTAGAAATGGGTTATGTCAGAATGCCAGATGCAAGGGAGGGCACCAGGATGCAGGTCTCTTGTTATCTTGTGTGCTCCTTGGGGCATTTGGTAGGCCACTGTGAGATACAGGAAGCTGGACTAGATGGGCCTATGGCCTGATTCAGTGGGGCTGTTCTTATGTTCTTAGGTACCAAATTCTTTCATGTATCAGGAATTCTCCCAGGAGCAACTCAATAAACAGTATTAAGGAAAGAATTACAATAACTATGCTTTTCCTGGGAGGTTAACAAGCCCTGGGGGCCAATGGAGCTGTTATTTCCTTTGGGCTCAATTTAAATGTAAATAACTCTACACTCAGCCTTGACAGTTACTAAGCAAATATTTGCTTAGGGAAATGCCCAGGTGAGAGGCAGTCATTGGGAACATGACTTTCCTATGGACTGCAAGGGATACCCGGGCTCTGCCAAGAAACCAAAGCTAGGCATAATTCACAAAAAGCACTGCTTCCATGTTGGAGTTCAAGATCATGGCATCAACAGTGTAACCCAGGGTAGCAACTCATATTCCTAGAGAAGCTCTTGGAGAAGCATGTAGACTAATGGCTCAATCTCTAGACTCCCAGGGGCCACTTCCTTGCCTCTATTTATTAATTAAAATATCTATATTCCATCTTCAAGGAGAAGATGAACTTGGGCGAAGGAATTCCCCTGACACAGACACTCAGAGCCCTATCTCAGAATCTCCTCGGCAATTGGTAACCCTGGAGTTGGACTCAGAACCCCATTCATGGCCAGCCCTACCTTCCCCCTCTAATTCCAAAAAGGTTGAGGAGCATGCAAGGGAATTATATTTTCCGCACCCCACCCTGTACTGCTGGAATTGATGGCTGCAGAATCAAGAGAGCATTCTTTAAACAACCAGGAGCTTCTCAGAGGGGGGAAGGGTGGAGCTGGCTATCTTGCATTGCCTAGCAGGTTCCAAATGCTTCACACCTCTGTTAGAGCAACACCCAAGTCAGCCTTGCATGCTGGGTCTGGCCTTGCCTCTGTGCTGCCTATGGTTCTGACCCGCATGTCCTGGCTGTCTTGTAATCTGTAGGAAGCCTGGCTCTCAGGACAACATTCATGATGATGACAACAGTTACGATTATGTTAGCTGGAACAGGACAGGGGCAAGTTCTCAGTTACTCTTGATACCAAAAGCCATGTCTGAACAAAGTGGCTTTTACCAAACATCTGAATGTCAAAAAAAAAAGGGACTGACTTCTCACAGTCTGGACACCATAATTGAGAAGTGTCTTTTCCACATAACCAACAGCTGGACTTCTGTTGGTGATGGTTCATGAAGTGGCAGAAGATGATCCTTTCCAGATATAGTCTCCTAGGCAGCCATTTAGATAAAAATGGTTGGCAACCTTCAGTCTCGAAAGACTATGGTATAAGCCTATAGCACCTGGTATTCCCCGGCAGTCTCCCACCCAAGTACTAACCAGGCCTGACCCTGCTTAGCTTCCAAGAAAAAACATCTTGATGTGTTATAAACCCAACATGTATCTTGTGGAAGGAAATATCCTGTGTTCTTTTTTCACCTTTCATTAGCTCCAAGCTTTCTTTTTGGCTGTGGTTCACACAGATCAGGGCATCAAGGAATTAAGTTTGAAACCATGCACAAGGGCATTGCAAAGTATAGTGGACTCTCATTTTCTTTTGCATGTGTGAAACAAACACTCTCACAAGCCAACCCTGCTCTCATTGTGACAGCTGGCTCTGTTTCCAGGCACACTTTGTGCTCCAGAGAAATTATTTCTTAATGGAGGGCGATAACAAGAGGGCAGGAGCTGAAAGTCAAGGGACAACAGTTTTCTGCTGAAACCCTAGGAAATGATCATTGAAAGGCTGACAATGAGATGAAAGAGAAAAGCTATAATTACTGTATAGAAAAGTGCCCCGAGATGTTACAAAGATGAATTCACTGACTTAAAAAGCTCTGTCTACTTAGCAGTGGTTCATATAAGCAGGGAAGATCCCCCCCCCCAGCCTGATACCACCTGCAGAGGGATCTTATCATTGGCCCTCTACCTTTTGCTGGCATGAGGGCAAAAAGAGAAGGAGGGAAGAGGAGAGAGAGCACAGTGCAGTGGCAGTGGCAGCAACATCGGGCTCCGTAGTAATCCCCATCCCTTTGAATAACAGCTTGCATTACTCATTACTCAACAGCTTTCATAAGACTGGTCACCACTGAAGGGACATAGAGCATAAAGGAGCCTCCCCTTTGGGTCACCCTGAGAGCAAGGGCCTCCACCGGTGACAGGATGGTAGGGGATGGACATTGGAGATTATTTGGACTTTGGAGGTTATTTGGACTTTGGGGGTTTTGGAGTGATCTGAGGGTGAAACTTAGACCTGGCACAGATCAGAAGCCCTCTTTTTTCTTTCCCTTGCTATGGTGCATTGGTCTGTAGTGTGTGACTTTGTGGGGTTTTTTGTTTCATTGTGGCTGTTTCTGCCATTTATTTGAGGGTATCTCTTTTGTGGGGTGTGTGTGTTTGCTCTGGATTGTGTTTTATTTGCTTCTGTTCCTGGTCTAGATCTCTGCTGGGAGGTATGTGTTTTCTATACAGGGAGGAGAAGGGAAGGGGTTTGATGCTGCTGTTGGTAGGGTGATGAGGCAGGGAAGATGTTGCAGTGGGCTGTTGCACAGCTGCCTATGCAGCTACGGCACTCCATGCTACGAGGCAGCTGATTTAGAGCCCAATCCTGTGGTCTGCGCTGCGCCTCCATGGCACAGACCACAGTCGCAAACGTGTCATAAGGCATGTTTGCGGGGCTTACCGCTGGGCTCCCGCCGGAGCTGGCTCAGCTCTGGTCAGCGCGCGGTGGGCACCCGAGTTCCGCAGCTCGGCGGTCTCTGTGACTGCCGGGCTGTGGAACGGGAGATGGGGGCATGTCCGGGGGTGTGGGGGGAGGCATTCCGGGAAGGGGGGAGGCATGTTGGGGGCGGGGAAGAGGCGGATCCACGGAGCCAAGCTCCACAGGATCCAGGGCACTCAGGTAGGGCTGCTCGCTCTATACGAGTGCCTTCACTTCAGCGGCGACCAAACAGTCGCCACTAACGTGGGTAGCCCCATTGTGTAGCTGCTTCCCTGACTCGGGGGAGCCCTCCATGGAGCTGCCGGGTCCTGCAGCTCCAGGCAGCTCAGGATTGGGCTGCCCCTCTCCACTGGGGGGGGGGGATGCAGCAACATGGCTGGAAGTTGCTACAGATGCAATTCTCAGCCGTCTCCACAGCAGCTCACATCTGTGTTGCTGCCCCCATGGGGAGACGCAGCACGTTTTGCTGCAGTCACCAGGAGAGCGAGCACAAATCTATCATCCAATCTAGGAGCTCTGTCTAGGAGTTCACGGGATTTGAGTGTCTTGACCTAACGTTGTATAAGAGAGACAGGAGTGGGATCTAGTTGGTGTACCTCATTGGTGTACCTCCCACCCTGCTGCCCAACCGTTTCCCTGTCTGAACTGGACTTGGAGTGCCCACTCATAGTTGTTGCTGCGAGACTTTAATTTTCAGGAGCTGTCCAGGCTACCATGCTTCCCATGGCAATTACGGGCCTGTCTAAATGAATTTCTGCCTTGACCCATGTGGCAGGACACATGTTGGATCTGGCATTTATGACTGGACAGGTAGCCGTGCAAAGAGACAGTTTTTCAAGTGGTAGTGCTGTTAGATTTAGCAGGGGCAGAGTAACTGTCCGTTTTCCTTCCTTCCTTCCTTCCTTCCTTCCTTCCTTCCTTCCTTCCTTCCTTCCTCCTCCTCCTCATCATCATCATACCCTGTTTTATCACCCTGATGACATTCAAAGTGGCTTCCAAGCATGATGAAAAACAAAAATTTTTAGAAATGTAAATATTAAAAAACTCCTAAAATCCAAAAGAGCTCTTAAAAATCTCATTAAGAGCCAAGAATGATAAAAAGCAGATAAAACCAGCAGATGACAATTTAATAAGCACCATAAAAACTAATCAGCATAAAACCCCCAAGTAACCATATAAAAAACTCAAAAAAGGTTAGAGTAGAAAGATGTTTTTAGGTCCCACCAGAGAGCCTCCAAGGAGGATGCAGTTTGTAAACTAAGAAGGAGAGAATTCCACAGAGTTGGGGCCACCATGGAGAAGGCCCCATTCCTTGCCACCACCACTTCCAACTCCATGGACGGCATCATCCAGAGAGGATGAACCATAATGTCTTTCAGGTGGCTCTTTGCTGGTGTTTCTTCTGCCAGGAACACATATTTTCTGGCTTGTTTTAGACTGGTCATTGCCCCTCGCTTCTGCTGTGGTGGGGGACCCCCTGGAATCCTGGTTCCTAGAACCTTTCAAAAAGTATCTTGGGGATGTTTAGTTAGTAAGGCACACTGATTCAGTGATGTGTGTTGAGGTCCAGGCCTGGGAAGGCACAGCAACACACACACACTCTCCCTCTCCCCCACCCCCAAATTTACAAAAACTCACCTTCTCCTACTCAGAGCTAGGGAGAGCTCCGCAACAAGCCCAGTGAGGCAGCTCAAAAGTTACCTCCCCTGGTGCTTTAGAGAGTCAGGTCATGCAGCTTCCTACTGTTTTCATGGCGTTCTTTGAACAAAACAGAGGAAACTACGCCTGTGACATCCCCTGTGATTGTTGATGCAGGCGCTTTGCTGCTTTCCATTCAGAGTTAGTCATGGTTGCAGCCATTTGGCTACTAGCTGCTTTCTTTTATGTGTGTGCACGTGCTACTTAACTCCAGTGGTGTAGCTAGTGGGGGGAGGGGGGCGGACTGCCCTGGGTACCACCCTTGGGGGGTGACATCACAAATGCCCCAAAATCGCTAACATCACGGAGCTTCAGAATAAACCCATCATGCTATATACCCTTGGATGTGGAATTTTCAGCGGAATGCAATGAAAAAACCGGAGTGAAATATCTCCTTTCTATCAAAAGTTATGACCAAAAAACCAGAATCAAAAAAATGCATGGAACCCTATGGAAAATGAAACCGAGCCATATCATGCATTTACTTGTGAATAGGCGAACTTGCCATAGTTCATCAGAAAGGGCAGGCTGAGAGGAATCCAATGACACAAGAATTGTTCCTATCCAATGAAAGCAGCCCCCAAACACCCCAAAAAACACCCAAGAAGGAAGTCCCTCCTTCCAGACAAATGTATTGAGCCCTATGGAAAATGAAAGTAAGCCACAGGGTCACGTTTACTCATGAGTAAGAAAACGTGCCTTGGCTGCTGGTCAAGTCAGGCAAAGGGGAATGCAAGGCTAGCTGCATGGTTCCAATCTGATAAGAGTTGAGCTCAACAAATGCTCCAGAAGGCAGCACCCCCCAAAGAATAACACAGAGGCTTCACAGCCCAATCCTATCCACACTTTCCTGGGAGTAAGCCCCATTGACTCTAATGGGTCTTACTTCTGAGTAGACACACATAGGATTGGGCTTTCAGCTGGTAAGATCCATTTTATTTGTTTTTAGACTTGTAAAGCCAGGTGGGTCCTGATAGTGCTATGCTTGAAATATAAGAATTTACACTGAACTGGGCACTGGGGAGGGCTGAAAATCTCACTGATATTTGTGTGTGTGTGTGTGGGGGGGGGGTGTTCTTGCAGGCAGGCTACAGAGAAAATTCACTTGGTGGAACAGGGCTGGCTTCCCCTTATTTAATTATTTGTTTTTCTTTAATTTAATTATTTAAAATTATTTATTTTTTGTGCTTGATGATGTTGCTTCCAGCCATGACACTTCCAGTGGGTCCCAAGCAGACTGTCATTCTAAAAAGTGGGTCCCAGTGTTAAAAGTTTGAGAACCACTACCTTAACTCAAAACAGGTCAATTAGACATTGGGCAGGGGTGTGTGTGACACCCTCATTACCAAAATTCTGGAAATCATTGCTTTTAGGAATAATACCATCATGTTATATACCATTTGATGGAGAATTTCATCCATTGCTTGTGGGGAAATATTCACTGCATTTATTTTTGGCCATTATTATTATGCATTTCAAATCCTGAGCTGCTTAGAGGAAAAAAATGGTTGGCAACCTTCAGTCTCGAAAGACTATGGTATAAGCCTACAGCACCCAGTATTCCCAGGCGGTCTCCCATCTAAGAACTAACCAGGCCTGACCCTGCTTAGCTTCCAAGATCAGACGAGATTGGGCATGTGCAGGAGAAGGGTGGTATAAAAATGTGAATGAATGAATGAATGAATTATGTCATATGGGGTGACACAAATTTATGGGCCCCAGGTGTCTACGCCACTGAAGAAGAACGGAGTAGCAAGGAAAGACAAGGTACTTTAAAGAAAACAAAACTTGTTGGGTCCAGTGAGATTCTGCCTCCCCTGCTTGTATGTCACTGCACTGATCTGTGTCCAGGCCCCTGGCTAAAAATAGGCATAAAGCATGGACAGCATCTCATTCTTTGTTCAAAGCTGTAGAAGAACTTGGAGGAAGAAAAATATTGTTCACTTTGAATTGCAGCCAAGCATTGAGAGCAAGGCCAATTGGTGTTCCAAACTGGATCATTACGAATTGCATACCAGTAATATTGCTACATTAAAACAGCAAAAACAATACCTTGAACATTCAAAATCTGTTGGAATAAAACAATTTTAGAAGTCATACAATTAAAGCAGCAACAGCAGAATTAAATCTATGGGCTCCACAGCCCTAAAAGGGAAAACAGATAAGTTTTCAAGAAGAACCACTTGAAAATAGGAATTGATTGAGGCTTTCGAGTCTCGCTGGGAAGAAGGTTTCAAGCTACACGTGCCACCACTGAAAAGGCTCTGATGATAATCTCATTGTAGATGCTGGTAGCATGTGAATAATTAGCTCCCCTGAGCAACATCATTCTTGCAACAGCAATTCTACAAACATCCAGATTTCTATGGATTTGTTTTTTTCATAGCTTGCTCACTGTAAATGCTTTGGACAGAAGGGCAGCCTTAATTATGCTGTTCTCTAGGGTCTCTCTATGGAAAATGTCTCATTATGATGGGATACTGATCTGCTATTCTACATTGAAAGATGTAAGGGGGTTTTGTAAACATTTGCTAATTAAATCTGATGATGAGTTTTCTGACACCCAAGAAAATAATGAAAAAAATATATACTGTCATCCTTCATGAAAATGCTGCCTTTAAATGCAGTGCTGTGTTGTTGAGTAGGAGGCAGGAAATTTTTCCTAATTAATCTTACTTCAGGAGACTCATTTTCCACAACCCCGTTATAATCTGTTCAAAGCATTAAGCAGCTCTCCTTGTAATGTTAGTTGCTCATTGCACAGAGAAAGATTTTTGGAGTATCTCTCCAAATTCCTGGGAGATCAGCCGCTTCAGTGTGCTCATTTCCTTTCTCGACAACGCACATCGCCTTTTTTAAGATGCTAAAAACATCTCCAATATTTATTTGAGTTTCAACACCCCCACCACTGCAAGAGCTCACAATCAGTAACAATAACACAGAAGTAAAGTAGCTGCAGTTAGTGGTGTAGCTAGAGGAAGGGTCAAAATGCTAAGTATTGACAGTGCCACAATGTGTCATGTAAGCGGCCCGGTATGGCTCTGGTGGTGAGGGAGAAGGGATGATGATGATGATGATGATTTATTACAGCTATTTTCATTGGAGTATGACACATGAGACTCTGCCACCCCTACGTCTGCTGACCACACATCCCTGGTGCCTGCCTGTCCATGACTACATCTGAGCCTTTTGATTTTTCTCTAGCCTGTTTGGCCCTTGATCCTTTACTGTCTTTCCCATGCCTGCTACCTGAGCTATCTGCATGACAACCAAATTCTGCTTCCCTGCCAGCTCCAGCTTGCCTCAGAGTCAGGCAAAGTCCCGACAGAAGCCCATAAAAAAATTACACGAGCAGCATGAATGCAATCATGCTAGTTTTTATTAAATGCAAATAGGCAAGCAATTTGGAATCTCATCTAGAACCTGAAGGGGATTTTTTTTTTTCCTGAATTCTATGAAAAGTCATAATGGAGGAAAAATGTTTCTTTTATCTGAATGCATACATTACAATAACTAGAATTCACAGCGGACACACCTCCCTGCTAACATCAAACTATACAATCCTAATTTTTCCCCCCAAATTGAATTATAAATGATTTCAATTTAAATTGTGAGCATCCTCAGCAAAATGATTTATTGTAGGAACTGGTGTACAGACTTTTGTAAGGTATAACAATTTTCCAGTTCATTGCCGCCATTTGGAAGTGACATAAACCTAGGTTCAGTTATAAAATCTTCTTGCTAATGATTTATCATGGTCTTTGCTGGGCCTTGCCTCTGAACCTGAGAGCCAGCGCAGTGTAGGGGAAAGAGCATCAAATTTGGATTCCAAAGATCAGGGTTTAAAGTCCCACTTGGCTATGATGGTGACCTTGGGCCAGCCACTATTTCTCAGACTGAAGCGACATCACAGGGCACTTTGAGGATAAAACAGGAAAAATTCATTAACTCCTTGGAAAAAGGGTAGGAAAGAAATGTAATAAATGAATATATTTGTTTCTGCAAATTTCTGCAAATATGGGGAAATTTTTAGAATTGTTACAGGATGGGATCTTTCTGATGACTGGCTGAAAATAGAAAAAGTGCACATGATTTAAAAACATGTTAAGATTAGAAGATCTCTCAACAGCAACAACTACAATCAAAAACCCGATAATCAATTTGAGAAAACAGACACATTGTGCATGAGAAGACTAATGCCAGAAACTTATGATCCACATTTTCTTATGATTTCAGTATATTACAATGGAGCACACCTGTGTTTTTGTGATCTATTTCTAACTGTGTTTCATTGCAACAGCTATATGCTGTTGGTTAGTTCTTTTTGAGGGGGGGGGGATTCTCCACAAGGAGAGAGAGAGAGAGACAGAGAGAGAAAGACTGACTTCTGGAGATGATTTCTTTGTCTGGCTTTGTACTCATGGTCTATATATTTTAGATTCTAATCCTAGGCATGTCTGTTTAGAAGTAAGCCCCATTATGGTCACCAGGAAAGTGTGGATAGGATTGTAGCCTGAAGGTCCAATCTTATCCAACTTTCCAGCTTGTGGAAAGCTGGAAAGTTTCCAACCCCTTGCCAATGGGGTTTGTGTTGCATCCTGTGGTGGGAGAGTAGTTATAGAGGCCTTCACAAGGTTGGGGAACATTTGTTCCCTTGCTTAGAAGCTGTACCGCAGCTGCACCAGGGCTGGAAAATTGGATAGGATTGGGCCCTAAATCTACTGATTTTGGCCTTGGCATAGGGAGGTTAAGAATAATGGAAAGAGGTTTCAGCTTTAACACTCTCCTTCACAGCCCTGCAATCGCCACATCTCTCCAGAAGGAAGTTATTCTGGAGAATCTTCTGGTGCAATGAAAGCACACGTTTGTGAGAATTTATGCTTGTGGAATTTGGGAAGGTTATAAGTTGGAACATACATACCCCAAGGAAATTAATTAATAACTCAAAACAGCAGCCCCAATCTGAGTATTCCTTCCAATAAGTGATGCACTATATGCTAATTAATATTTCATTAAAATGGAAAGTAAGAAGATATTAAACGTGACATTCGTGTCACATAAGATCACATGGCTCTTTTATTCATAGTAGTGTGACAGAAGGCAGAAGCCCAGTTCATAGTCTCGAGAAACTGCCAAATATGCCTTCATTATCCAGTTACTTCTCACTACACTTTGGGCCCAGAAACTGAAAAGGACTGTTTGATACAAGATATTGTCTCCCCCTTCACTCCATAGATCCTCATTGTAGCAAAAAATCTACTAAATGTGTTTTTTTTTACAAAGGAAGTAGTCAAAGAAATAGCGCTTTGAATGATGGAAACTCACAGAGAGAAGAAATGATTTCAGACAATGTTGGTGGATTTATTCACTCATTTATGTAAAACATATATATTCAACCCTTCACTGTAAAGCATTTCCAGGGTAGCTTGCAACAACAAAATTGAAAAGCAACAGTAAACAATAATGACAATAAAAACAGAGAAATAACAAAGACTAAAACAGCAGGATAAAAACAGCAGGATAAAAACAACAGCAATGAAAATACTGGCTGCTCAAGGTTCCCTGTAATGAGGAGGAAGACCCATCACTTGCCGCGGCAGACAAGCCCTTGAATGTGTGGCCACGGAGCACATCTGTACTGGGGCCTGTCAAACCAACATGCTCACATTAAATCCTTCTATGCACCGAGGTTGAATGCCTGAATAAGGTTTACATTCACTTGGTTCATATGAATCATAGAATCATAGAGTTGGAAGGAACCTAAAGGGTCATCTAGTCCAACCCCCTGCCTGTAGCAGGAAATTCTCCTCTGCTTCTCCTCAAGCCTCTGCTTGAAGATTTCCAGTGAGGGAGAATCCACCACCTTCCTTGGCAACTTGTTCCACTACCGAACTGCCCTTACAGTCAGGGATTTTTTTGTGATATCCAATCAGAATCTCTTCTCTTGCAGTTGGTACCTTCTTGCAGTTGGATTTAGTTCTATTTTGATCATTGGTACCATCTGCTTCTTGTGAGGTGGAGCAAGCTGCTGAGGCAGCACCATGCAGGTGTGTAGCTGGTAACTGGTCAGAAATGGCCAACACAGACATGGGTCCCCACAACATCCTTACTAGCCCTTGCTGGCTATTCAGCAACCTCATTTCTGCATGGTGATACATAGCTAGCCCCACTTCTATTGCCACCAAACTAATCCTGACTGTCAGCAATAATTTCCATAAACATATGAAACTGCTATCTACTGCATTAGGCCATCGGTCCATATAACTCAGTCCTGTTACTGGTTGCTGTCCTTCAAGGTTTCAGAGAGGACCTCTTTCCCAACCCTACCAAGAGATGCCAGTAACAGAAAAATGCATTCCATTACCCCAAAATTGAGTGGGCTGAGAGTGCACTTTAGCTATAAAGATCCTCCTGCCTGACTTACAAACCTCCCCAAGTCACAACTAACCTTCCACCTCGCCTTGTCAATTGCCCCGGGCTGTTTGCCTCCCATGAAGCAAATCATGCACTGGAGAAAGTTGGACCACATCACAACCACTCAGGGAACAGTAGCCTCAGTAATAGAGAAATCAAGCCTGGGCTCAAGGACACAGCAGCCCTTTGCCCGAAGTTGTCTTCACCTAAATGCACTAAAAGGACTTGGTGAGGGGGGTAAGTTTGCAGGTACTGCCAGGCCCCATCTCATTCCTTGGTGGCTTAACCAGCAGATGTGGGCAAACTCCCCACCTGAATGGTGATGCTTCTGCCACTTCTACTTGCTCTTCAAAAGTGTATCAAGTCCCCACAAATAAGAACTTGCACCTGTTCTTCCCAATGAGGACCTGTTGGAAAGGAGAGCCAGAGTGGTATAGTGATTTGGGAGGTAGACCTGGAAGATCCAGGTTCAAATCCCCTCTCAGTCATGAAGCTTCCTGGGTGACCTTGGGCTAGTCACTTTCTCTCAGCCTCACCTACCTCACAGGGTTGTTGTGAGGACAGAAGGAGGGGAGCAGCCCTGAGCTCTTTGCAGGAAGGGCAGTATAAGCATGTGAAAAATAAATAAATAAAATTAAAAAATAGTGATGCAAGCCAACAGCAGCAAAAGATGAAAAATCAAACCCCAGAGAATCAACACATGAACTATTTATTTGTGAATAACATTACTTGACCAGCTGGTGCCATAACTGTTAGGGCATAGCCCTTCAAATAACTCTCAATTAGGATTGGGCCCTAACTCCTGCAGTTGTTTCAAGAGTTGACCATTGACCACATCATGGAGATGCTCAATCAGGGAATCATATTTGCCTGAAAGCAAATGACTGTTTCCCTAAATGATGTCCAATTCTGTGTCCAAAAAGATGAGTTGGGCACTCAGACTTGCCCCTGGCCAAGTGAACATCAAATTCTGTCTGCTGTACTGCCATAATCACAGCACAGCTGGAATTGTGGCTAAGGTGTGTGCAAAACCTGGTTCCCACTTCACATTCTGTAACACCCTTGAAAGCATGAGATTCACACCGAAAAAGGAACGTTTAGCTTTAAGGCATTAGACCTGTTTAGAAACTTCTGGCTCTTCTGATGAACTCAATGGCTACTCGTAGTTTTTCATCTTATGAGTATACCCAAGCGGAAGCACCAGAAAAGATGACATGAACACTAGCAGGGACTTTGCTGATACAAGTCACACCATTTCAAAAGGTTTCAATCCTTCGATTTTAGTACACAGTGGAGCAGCTTGTAGATTATCTGAAAAAAACAAAACAAAACTTGGAGCTGATTGAATTAATCCAAAAGAGGTTTTATGCTATAAATCAAACAGGCTTAATGGTGTTATGAGTGAATTAACCTTATTTAAGAAGTCAGATACTATCTCATAGAAAAAGCTACCTAGTGGGCCCTGGTGTTCAGTCTCCTTCAGACATAGTTTGTGATAAATGAACATGCGGGAGGAGGGGGTGAGAAGATCTTTTGATTTCTAATGTGTCAATTGTGAGACCAGATTGAATATTTTGCTGGTGATTACAGTCCAATCACAACTTACTTTTCTACACTTCTGCTGCTAACATTTCTTTCTTAAACAACCTTTTTTAAAAAAACATATTTAAAAAATATTGAATGAATATTCATGGGAGGGGGTGCAGAGATGCAGCAACAGGCTCTGTCCCTGTTTCATTCAAATATCAGTAGAGGATGTCCACCAGAGCAGGTGAGCCCCTTCCCCAACCCTTCATAGGCAGCGACAGGGCAGGGTGATGGCAGGGAGAGTGTGGAATGGGGCAGGGGAAGCGTGGTGAAAGGGGCACAGGTGGCTGGATCAGGAGGCCTGGAGGGGACAGGATCAGCAGCTCTCTCTCTCTTGCTGTTGGCAACCTTCAGTCTCGAAAGACTCTGGTATCGCGCTCTGAAAGTTGGTTCTGGAGCAGCGTCTAGTGTGGCTGAAAAGGCCAATTCGGGAGTGACAATCCCTTCCACACTGGGAGCAAGTGCAGTCCGTCCCTGGTCTGTCTCCCTGGCTATGGGCCTTCCTTCTTTGCCTCTTTGCCTCAAACTGTTGGCCAAGTGTCTCTTCAAACTGGGAAAGGCCATGCTGCACAGCCTGCCTCCAAGCGGGCCGCTCAGAGGCTAGGGTTTCCCACTTGTTGAGGTCCACTCCTAAGGCCTTCAGATCCCTCTTGCAGATGTCCTTGTATCGCAGCTGTGGTCTACCTGTAGGGCGCTTTCCTTGCACAAGTTCTCCATAGAGGAGATCGTGAGAATGGATGGATCAGCAGCAGTGGTGCACATAGTCTTGACCATCAGTGCTGCCTGCATCTTTTCCCTGTACGCTTTCATACACATTTTCAACTTTGCAGCATAATATGCCTTGGCATTTTGGTCAAGACAAGCAAGCCCTGAACTACGAAGCACATTACCAGGCTCTGTTTTTTGTTTTTTGAAATTTCCACATATGACACCAAAGCCCTCCTTTCATATTCACCATGGAAATTGTAGGCCTTGAATATAATTCATACATTATGCTGTTAATGACCTTTCTAGACATTTTGGTGTCAGTAGCAATCATGTGTGAACCAAGTGCAGTTGCATCTACATAAAACACTAATGTGCGATATCAGCTTCAATCAACACCATGTTGATATACACTGTAACGGCATTGTGCCCCTACTGCTGTGTTGCAGTGACGGTTTGCAGCTGCTACCATAGGTGCTGACAGAACATAGAGAGCACATAGAGAAGCAGATGCCCAAGCAATCAGCTATGTCACTTTACTGATGCATCCCTGATTATCCCTTAATGATGCAAAATTTCTGAAGGCATACTTCTCCCTAATGAATGTTTCTTCAGGTGCCAGGTTTGTTTGACTTACAGACACCTGCCTTTCTTGCTCTGCTTAATAGAGGTAATAGTCACATACCAGAACCTTTGAAAATGGAATCATTTCACCACCTTTTAGAAGCGCAGAGGAGGCAATTCATATCCTGCTAGCAAAATGGGAGGGAATTTTGTGAGATAAAAGCTGTATGTATGAGCAAATGGGCAAACATTAGGGTTACCAGCTCACCAGGATTGGCCCGGGTTCTCCAGGAATTAGCAACCAGGGTTGATCACCCATGAAGTGGTTGGCAGGAAGCAGCTGCTTCATGTGGTTGATTGTGAGATTCTCTTTTTCAAACAGACTGGGTGCTCCTAGGCTTCTGCTCCCAGGATGCACCCCACCCAGCCTGTCTGGAAAAAGCACTAGCAGAAGAGGAGGTAGGAAAGTAGAGGCTACCATGGCAACAATGATAAAGGTACAGGAATAAAAGTCAATCCTGGTCATCGTTTCCACTGCCAACTTCCAACCCCCTCTGCTGCCCTTCCTAAAAATAGGCTGAGCATGGAGGCTGCATAATACTGACATCTTTCCTTCCAGGATCCTCCCTGTTCCAGTGGTGTAGCTGGAGGGGGGCGGAGCACCCAGGCTGGCGGGGAGCCCCAGCGGGGTAGGCAAGCGGCCACTCCCTTTGGAGCCATTCCCAGCGGGGGGAGCAAAACTACTACTAGTACTGAAGCTGGAACTCATAACGATCTAGTTCAAAATCTGAGTTTGTCTAGCTCATATGCTAAGATATAACTGAATAGTATTACTCTAAAGCAGCGGTTCCCAAACTGTGAGCCATGGCTCCCTGGAGAGCCACAGGAAACAGCCATCAGACCCATGGAATCCACATAAAAAACCCATCACCCTATACAATGTATAGGACTGTTGTCCTAATGGGGAGACGCAGCCCAGTAGTTCAAGAGAGCCACCAGTTGGAAAAGGTTTAGGAACCACTGCTTTAAAGTCTTTCTACAGTTTGAAATATAAATGTGCAGTCTTTTTTTAGCTCAAGTTGTAGATGCCAGATATTGCTTAAGCTCAGCTAAGCTTAAGAAAATAAGAACATAAGAACAGCCCCAATGGATCAGGCCATAGGCTCATCTACTCCAGCTTCCTGTATCTCACAACGGCCCACCAAATGCCCCAGGGAGCACACCAGATAACAAGAGACCTGCATCCTGGTGCCTTCCTTTGGTAGGGTACCCCCAAGGTAGATTTTAAAACCCCAGGAATGATGTGGCCAAGTCCAATGATGCTTATGAACTAAGAGAAAAAGGTTACACAAAAAATATAATGTAATAAACTGTTGTTGGCAACCTTCAGTCTCGAAAGACTATGGTATCGCGCTCTGAATGGTGGTTCTGCAACGTACGGCTCCATTTTGCTCTCCCCGCCGGGAATGGCTCTGAAGGGAGGGGCCGCTTGCCCGCCCTGCTGAGACTCCCCGCCAGACTGGGTGCATCGGCCCCCCTCCAGCTATGCCACTGGAACAGGTTTGTCAAAAACTTATGACAAAGTTTGTCATAAACTTATGACATTTCCCCTATTTAAACTTCAACCAGGACTTTAGTATTCTGAATTTTCGGATCTGGTTTCCAGAGACACACCAATGAATTGGGGTTCCATTTTTTTATTTCTAGATGTTCAGATCATTTGTAGTTTGCTGCAATTTTTAGTTTACACTTCTTTTTCCTTATAGATACCAGTGTACCTAAGTTTGGTAGGAAGTCATGGAACAACACACAGATGGACAGCCCAGCCTTAAAGGTGGTGCTGCCATGCTGGATGTAACAGTGCCAAAGCAGTTCCCACTGCAGCCACCGGAGGTCTCCTCAGGGGAAGGTGACTGTTGTCAAGGCCCTGCAATGGGGCTTCTCAAGTCTATGTCGGCTATTTTGCCAGTGCAGAGTTGAGAGACTCCGTGTTGGGCCAGAAGGTCCAACTCCCACCCCTGTTCTTCCCCCAACAAAACCCTCCTCTGCCCTCCCCCTGCCCCAGGATGCTTCCCTCCTTCTCCCGAAGCCCTCACCAGGCTCCTAAAATCCTCACTAGTTCCATGAGGTATCCAGCCAGCACTGGGCTCAGGGCCAAGTGGGGTTGGGCTGGTGCCAGTGTTTGCTCAGTACAGGATGTTGCAGGCATGCCTTAGGCCACATTTGCAACACCCAATACTAGCGCTGGTCCAGTTTAGGACTGGACCCTCTATCCCTGGGTAAAAATGCCCCCCTCAGTGTGTGTTTTTTTCAGGCTTTTGCAGTCTCTGAGCATCCAAGGAGAGAATGAAGGTGATTGCAGCCCCAAAGGATTTGTTTTGTGGGGTACCACAAAGTTCCATTTAATTCCCTATGCCATTTAACATCTGTACAAATAGCAGGGTGAGGCTATTGGGGGATTTAGGGTGAAGTGTCATGAAATGATTTTCTTCAATCACATTTTTTAAAATCAATGTTCCTTCCACCTTCTTTCTTTTAGCCCTCACATGCCCAGAGTTGCATGACCATTGTGGAAAGTTGGTCATTAAATGAATCGAAATGATTAGTGGCAAATGGACATAGCAGATGGTTTTACAATTAAGTTCTTGACATTTTAAGTAAATACAGTTTTCAGTACATTGGCACTGCTTTTGCCAAACAAATTTGGCCTGAGTAAAGTGAATCAATTGGTTGTCTAGAACTTTGGATACCTTCAATGTCAGGAAAAATGGTCGCTCCTGCACGGAACATAAGGTTGCTCTGTAGCACATTTTTGTCCTTTGAATGTGGGCCTACTCTAATAGGTCTCAATCTGGCTGCAGATTGGAAGCCCACAGCTCTGAGTGCTTCCGGAGCGCCTTGTGCAACAGCTGGAACACATGGTGCACCACCGAAACATGGGTGATGGCAGTGGATTGTGAGTAGAAGATTGGGCTGCTTGTCTTATTTTCTAGGCACTATGCAGAGTGAAGCAGAACTTGCTCACCTGCATTGTTTTGATCCCTCAGGGGCAGCTCAATCCTAATCTGCACTGGCACAGCTGGGCTGAGTGGCCTACACTGTATCCATTGTAGGTTAGGAGAAGGCTGGAGGTCTCCTGAGGGTAAGGGGATATTTCTCCCCTTACCCCATGTAATGCTCAAGCCTGCCTAATGGGGCTACTTGGAGCTGAGGCAGCTAATCCACTGGCGCAAGTCCGAGCAGCTCTATGTAAAGTTGCCAGGCCTAGGAGGCCCAGGAAGGAGGATAGGATACAATGGAAATCCAGCCCCTCGCTGCCCCCTCCTGATCCCCCCTCATTCCATAAGAACAGCCACACTGGATCAGGCCATAGGCCCACCTAGTCCAGCTTCCTATATCTCACAGTGGCCCACCAAATGCCCCAGGGAGCACACCTGATAACAAGAGACCTGCATTCTGGTGACCTCCCTTGCATCTGATGCAGCCCATTTCGAAAATCAGGAGGTTGCACATACACATCATGGCTTATAACCCGTAATGGATTTTTCCTCCAGAAACTTGTCCAATCCCCTTTTAAAGGCATCCAGGCCAGCTGCCGTCACCACATCCTGTGGCAAGGAGTTCCACAGACCAACCACACGCTGAGTAAAGAAATATTTTCCTTTCTCTGTCCTAACTCTCCCAACACTCAATTTTAGTGGATGTCCCCTGGTTCTGGTGTTATGTGAGAGCGTAAAGAGCATCTCTCTATCCACTTTATCCTTCCCATGCATAATTTTGTATGTCTCAATCATGTCCCCCGTCAGGCGTCTCTTTTCTAGGCTGAAGAGGCCCTGAGGCCTTAGCCTTTCCTCATAAAGAAGGTGCCCCAGCCAAGCAATCATCTTAGTTGCCCTCCTTTGCACCTTTTCCATTTCCACTATATCCTTTTTGAGATGTGGTGACCAGAACTGGACACAATACTCCAGGTGTGGCTTTATCATAGATTTATACAATGGCATTATAATATTAGCTGTTTTGTTCTCAATACCCTTCCTAATGATCCCAAGCATAGAATTGGCCTTCTTCACTGCCGCCGCACATTGGGTCGACACTTTCATCGACCTGTCCACCACCACTCCAAGATCTCTCTCCTGATCTGTCACAGACAGCTCAGAACCCATTAGCCTACATGTGAAGTTTTGATTTTTTGCCCCAATGTGCATGACTTTACACTTCGTTACATTGAAATGCATCTGCCATTTTGCTGCCCATTCTGCCAGTTTGGAGAGATCCTTCTGGAGCTTCTCACAATCACTTCTGGTCGTCACCACTCGGAAAAATTTGGTGTCATCTGCAAACTTAGCCACCTCACTGCTCAACCCTATCTCTAGGTCATTTATGAAGAGGTTGAAGAGCACTGGTCCCAGGACAGATCCTTGGGGCACACCACTTTTCACCTCTCTCCATTTTGAAAATTGCCCATTGACACCCACTCTCTGTTTCCTGGTCTTCAACCAGGTCTCAATCCAGGAGAGGACCTGCCCTCTAATTCCCTGACTGTAGAGTATTTTCAGTAGCGTTTGGTGAGGGACCGTGTCGAACGCCTTCTAAAGGTACAGATATATAATGTCCATGGGTTCTCCCACATCCACATGCCTGTTGACCTTTTCAAAGAATTCTAAAAGGTTTGTGAGGCAAAACTTACCCTTACAGAAGCCATGCTGATTCTCTCTCAGCAAGGCTTGTTCGTCTATGTGTTTTGAGATTCTATCTTTGATGAGACATTCCACCATCTTACCTGGTATAGATGTTAGGCTGGCTGGCCTATAGTTTCCTGGGTCCCCCCTCTTTCCCTTTTTAAAGATCGGCGTGGTATTTGCTATCCTCCAATCCTCTGGCACCGTGGCCGTTTTGAGGGACAAGTTGCATATTTTATTCAAGAGATCAGCAACTTCATTCTTCAATTCCTTAATAACTCTTGGGTGGATGCCATCAGGACCCAGTGACTTATTGATCTTTAATTTACCAATGAGGTCTGAAACATCTTCTCTTTCAATCTCTATCTGACTTAATTCCTTGGTCAGGAGGGGCCATTCGGGCAGCGGTATCTGCCTGAAGTCTTCTGCCATGAAGACTGATGCAAAGAACTCATTTAATTTCTCTGCCATCTCTAAGTCTCCTTTTATTTCCCCTTTCCGTCTCTTACCACCCAGAGGGCCAACCACTTCTCTAGCGGGTTTCCTGCTTCTAACATATTTGAAGAAGCTTTTATTATTCCCCTTAATGCTACTGGCCATGTGTTCCTCATAGTCTCTCTTGGCATATCACCCTCTTACATTTCTTTTGCCACAGTTTATGTTCCTTTTTATTCTCCTCATTAGGGCAAGACTTCCATTTATGGAAGGAAGCATCCTTGCTCTTTACGGCCTCTCTAACTTGGCTGGTTAGCCATGCGGGCACCCTCCTGGACTCAGTGGAGCCTTTCCTCCTTTGCAGTATACACTTCCGCTAGGCCTCTATTACTGTTGATTTGAGCAACCTCCATACACTCTGTAGAGATTGGACTCTTTTTACCTTCCCTTTCAACCTCCTTCTAACCAGCCTCCTCATCTGAGGGAAGTCCGCTTGTCAGAAGTCAAGGGTTTTTGTCAGAGATTTGCCCGGTATTCTTCCCCCGACGTGCATGTCGAAACGGATCGCAGCATGATCACTGTTCCCTAATGGCTCAGTAACATTGACATCTCTAACCAGGTCCTGAGTACTGCACAATATTAAATCCGTAGTCACCTGTCCTCTGGTGGGCTCCATGACTAGCTGCTCTAATGCACAGTCATTTAGCATGTCAATGAATCCGGTCTTCTTTTTGTGACCAGAACACAAATTGACCCAGTCAATATGAGGATAATTGAAGTCCCCCATGATTACAACCCTGTCCTTCCTTGTCACCTCCCTGATCTGTTTCCTCATTTCAAGGTCCCCTTTCGGTTTCTGGTCTGGAGGACGATAGTATGCCCCCAGTATTACATCGCTCCTCAGGCCTGGTAATTTAACCCATAGAGATTCTATGGAGTCGGACCCACCTTCAATCTCTACTTTGCTGGATTCTATCCTTTCCTTAACATAAATGGCAACCCCACCTCCAACACGCCCCTGCCTGTCCCTCCTGTAGAGTTTATAGCCCGGGATTGCGGTATCCCACTGAATGCCACTGAATTTGTACATGGAATGCCCCAGGATGGGCTGCTGATTAGCTCCTTTATCCCTGAATCCTCTCATTGTGCCAAACCATCTATCACTTCCCATCACACTACCATTCCCAGTTTCTTCTCATATTCTGTCTTTGCCTTGTTGTTCTCTAGATTCCTCTTCCTTGTCCCATAGGGATGAGGAGTCCTGAACTGGATGCCTCTCGGCTCCTGTCGGCCTTCCCCCAGGGATCAGTTTAAAAGCTGCTCTGCCACCTTTTTAATGTTATGCGCTAGCAGTCTGGTTCCATTCTGGTTCAAGTGAAGCCCTTCCCTCTTGTACAGGCTCCGCTTGTCCCAAAACATTCTCCAGTACCTAATGAATCTAAACCCCTCCTCGCTACACCACCATCTCATCCACGTATTGAGACTGCTGATCTCTGCCTGCCTAGCTGGCCCTGCGCATGGAACAGGTAGCACTTCAGAGAACGCTACCTTTGAGGTCCTGGCTTTCAGCTTCCTACCTAATAGCCTAAATTTGGCATCCAGGACCTCCCGGCTACACTTGCCCACGTCGTTAGTGCCAACATGCACCACAACCACTACCTCGTCCCCAGCACTATCTACCAGCCTGTCTAGGCAAAAAGTGATGTCAGCATCACTTGTGATTCCATCCTCCCTCTGCCTTGATACACCCCCCCTCCCTACCTCCATTCAGCCCTTCTTAAGCCCTTCCCCTGCACAGCTCAGCAGAGTACTCACCTCTGCCAGTGGCCTCTGGATAGAGCACTAGCAGGCCAGTGCAGGCCTTTCTACTGGCCCTACTTACACACCAAGTTGTTGTAAACATGCCTTACAGCATGTTTGTAATGACTAGTGCTGCTGCAGTGGTTGCTGTGCTGGTGCTAGCACTAGATAGGATTCCATTCGGGCAGCCCAATCCTGAACTGCCTGGCAAACTGAGCTGTCACAATGCCAAAATGGCTGCCATGGCATCTTGAGAGTGCCAGGCAGCCACTGGTGGCTCCTTGGGGAACCTCTTCCCCCAAGTAACGAAAGTAGTGAGTCCCGCAGTGGACTCACCTTGGAGCTGAGCTCTGCTGGTCCCGACCTCCTCCAGCCCCCTACCTCCCTTGTCACACCTCTCCCTGACTGCCACCTCAGAAGCCTTCCCCCCTCTCCCCCATGCCCCCACTTACCTCTCCACCTCCCGGCGCTCCCATGGAGCACTGGGTGGCAATTGTCTGTCCGCCACCTGCTGCTGGCTCAGTGTGGGCTTGTGTTGAGCTAGTGCCTGCATTGGCCAGGAGGTATGTGTCTCAGGTGTGTCTCATGGCATGTTTGCAACACTCTGCGCCTCAGTGAGCCAGCACAGGTTTTAGGATCGGGCCCTAAGTCTCTGATTTTATGAAACATCTACTTGTTCTTGTAGCAGTGATCACTTTCCTGTGATAGAGTTACAAGACAAGAGAAACTACTTTTTAAAGTCAGGGTGCCCTACTTCACTCATTTGTTAAAACAAATGCCAACTCAAAGGATATGGTGGGATTAAAAAAAGCAGCTAAATTGATTGATGGCATCAAATATTGCAAAGAGGTAAAAGAAAACAGTTTTGAGACAGAGAATGTTAGATGTGATGTAATTAGCTTACTAGTGGTTTCAGTAATAACTGTTTCAACAGGGACTGGAAATAGGATTGTAAAGTGTCAAGAGAGGAAGCAAAGGAAATTGTAGTAAACAACAGTTCATACTCACTTTATCACTGCTCACTGCTCACATTTAATTCTTTTTGCTTTTAGCCCTGTCAATTATTTTATTTGAACAACTTCCTGTCACTTAAAAAAAAACACAAAAACTAAAATGTAAAAAAGTTGCAACATTGTAAAAATGTGTTCATAAAAGTCCAGATCAGTGGGTCTCACACATTTAGCACCAGGACCCACTTTTTAGAATGAGAATTTGTCAGGACCCACTGGAAGTGATGTCATGATCGGAAGTGACATCAGCAAGCAGGAAAAGCAAGTCTAATATATTAAAAATAAAATATTGAAATGAATGGGGACACACCTGAAATTGGCTGGCAATCCACCAAGTGGGTCCTGACACTGTTTGAGAAACACTGGTCCAGATGATTGCAAATAGGCTACAGGTGGAACTGAGGTTGGAGGTCTGCTCCTTCGGATCCTGAACTCCATGTTGGACCTTCCGGGCCAACTTGGAGTTTCTCAGCTCCACACCAGCAAAATAGTTGGCGCAGGCTTGAGAAGCCCCATTGCGGGACTTGGGGCTTTTCCTGGGGGAAGGAGACAAAAGACTCCTTCCCCCAAGGAGACTGATGGCAGCTGCCATAGTGCCGCAGGATGCAGCAGTAACCGCTTTGGTGCCGCTGCACCTGGTAGCAGTGCTGCCTTTACAACTGGGCTGCCTGTTCCTTGATTGCAATATACTCCCATTTGTAAGTGGGAATGTAAGATATTAACTGAATGAGAGCCCAGTCCTGAGATCATACTGCTGGCGATCTGCTGGCAGTGAGTGTCGCAAATGTGCCGTAAAGCATGTTTGCAGCCCTCAATATCAGCTCAATGCCGGAGGCAGCTCAATGCCAGACAGTGCTGGGCTACCACTGGTGGATCACCGGTGTGCCAATGCTTGGCAGTCATGCGGACCTCAGGGTGGTGGAGAGGTGGGTGGGGGCATGGGGGAGGTGGGGAGGAAGCATTCCAGGGTGGGGGAGGTGGGGGGGAGGGTGGTGAAGAGGCATGTCAGGGGAGAGAGTGAAGAAGGAGGGAGATAAAACCAGTGGAGTAGAGCTCTGCAGCATCTAGAGCTTGCCTGTTGGGCCATGGGCCCAAAACAGAGATTCTTCACCAGCCCAAGGGCTGCTGCAGAATTGAGTAGCCCCATTGTCGGACTGCTTCCCTTATCTGGGGGAAGGGGACAAAAGTCCCCTTCCCCCAGGGAGCCACCAGTACCTGCCCTGTTACACACAAGATGCTGTGGAAACTGTTCTGGCACCACAGCAGTCCTGACACAACAGGCAGCTCAGTTGTCCACTGTAAGTGGTCCACTGTTAGCACTTTTTAAAAGGAGAAGACCAAGTAACGGAAGAGATGTGTCAATCAATATCAGCCATGACAGCTAAATGAAGCCTCCTTGCTTGGAAGCAGTGTGCTTCTGATTAATACATGGTGGGAATAATCTGGGAAGGACATCACCATTATGCTCCGCTTGTGCGCTTCTACAGGCTTTTGGTTAGCCACTGTGAGAAAGAGAAGCTGGACTAGATAGGGAAGGGCGCATGAGTCCAACACCCCCTCTGCATCTGTATCTTACAGGCAGAAATTTGAACTGAACCTTATAATCAAAACCACATTGAAATGACAGACAAATGGGGAAAATGCATAAACAATATGGATACTATACCAAGATTTACAGGGAGTATCAACTGCACTAAATAGGACATCAGACATGATGACCTCCAAGGTCTCTTCCAACTCTTAACCTTTTATGATCCTACAGAATGCACAGATTGAAAACTCACTGAGATCCAAGTCATTAATATGAAGAAGCCATTCTGCATAACAAAAGATAGTAACCACCAATCCTCCTACCTCCATATACCTAAAGGGGATGGGCTTGCTCCAGTATCTGTTTTGATTACTTTTATCTGAATAAATCACTATTATCCTGCCTCAAGAACAGCCTTTTGTGACTTTGCTTGGTTTAAAAGTGGTTTGCCACACAAGTTGGAGAGGTGCTGTTTGCTGGAAACAAATCTAAACCACTACCACCCCTTGATCAAAATCAGCTTCATGGTTCCTTACGTCCTAGGCATGACTGGGAGAAGAGAACATGGTGGTGGTGAATTTGGATATACCTTGTAAAAGTTTTTGATATATCAAAGCCCGAATTTGTATAACATGGGTCAGAGAGCGGGCAGGCAGAGGCTGAAAAGGATCTCCTGGGTCACTCATCTCAGCTCTCCGAACAACACTAAACTTGTTGTCATTTTCAGCAATAGGAAGATGGCAGAAGTTACATGAAACATCCTCTTTACATGATAGAAAGGATTCAAAACCAAAGGTTGGTTTGTTATACTGTACTATAAAGTTAGTTCCTGATCCAAAATATCATTCTGCAATATACTAGATGTTTTTATCCTCAGTAATTCAGCAGTCCATTGGTTAAAAAAAAAGGATACACAGAAACAACTTTTGAAAATTAGGAATTTTTTTTTTTTTTTTAATGGCCACATATCAGTACAAACTTATATTCAAAATGCAGCCTGGAATCTAACTTATGATACTGTAAAGGTGTTTATTAGACAATGATAGTTTCATAGTAAGATTATCATGCCTGGTTAACATGCCTGACTGATAATTATAGCTATTGCAGTAGCTTTTGAGGTGAGTGTTTTGCCATTGCCATCAGTGTTTAACACTACCAAGGCAATGTGATAGTTGATAGAAGATGGTTCTTCTAGGTATGGTATCAAGAGAAGTGTATTACCTATCAAAAAGGCTAAGAAGAATCTGATAAAATGTCCGGCTTCAAGAATTTATGTTCAACAGTATCATTAGACCAATACCTAGTGCACCCCCCATCCCAGAGATTCTGATTCTAAATATTTCTGCTTAGTCTATCCTCAGAAGATGGTTTGTAGGGTTGCAGTGGGGTGGGGCAGGAGGAACATGATTATAAACTGGTCAGTATTAATATGCATCTCTTTTGACCCTTTGACACATAAGGGGGTAGATGGGCAGGAGGTCTGGTGTAGCGGGTAGAGCCTCTGTTAGCAGGAAGATAACATCTGAAGGTTGCCAGTTCGAGGTCACTCGAATGCTCTGTGAATAGCGAGACCTTGAAGCAGCTGACAAGCTGAGCTGAGTTATTCCACCTGCTCTTTGGTGTGAGCGTCTTGGCTGCCCTTCAAGGGAGAGATGAAGGAGCTGCTTGTCAGCCAGCATGGGAGGCAACTGGGGGCCAGAAGTGATACCAGTCTGTGAAACATCCATCTGAAATTTTGAGTGGTTCTTGAAAGACAGAACCTTTCTGTGATTGTAAAAATCCCCTCCGGGATTTAGAGATAGCCTGCTTATGTGAATTGCCTTGAATAAAGTCAGAGGAGTAATCTGATGACCAGAAAGGCGGTATATAAATACCAGTACTATTATTATTATTATTATTATTATTATTATTATTATTATTATTATTATTATATGTTTATTTTTTACTACATATGCATAGAGAGAAAATATTCTGCAGGGGAACAGTGACCAAACTAATAATCAGAAATTACATTTTTATCTCACCTTTTCTCCAAGAAGTGCAGGACTTCCTTTCTATGCTCACAACAACCCTGCAAAGTAGTTACATTCAAAGAATGAGGCTACAATCCTATCTACACTTTTCCTGGGAATAAACCCCATGGGACTTACTTCTGAGTAGACATGCATAGGCTTGGGCTCTGAGTGGCTGGCCCAAGGTCATCTAGTGAGCTCCCTGGCGGAGCAGGGATTTGAACCTACAGCCTCCCTGAGACTAATCTAGTGGCAGATCTCCCATTTTGGACGACGGGGCAAATGCCCCAGGCTCGATCCCTTAGGACCCCATGGAAGCCTCTCTGAGGCTCCCAACGGGGTTGGAAACTGTGTTTCCTGTGGTTGTGTGAGGCTCCGTGAGCCTCAGGTGAGTGGGAATGGATTTCCGTGCAGAAAAGCAGCAACATCCAGTGGGGGGCGCCATCTCGGACCTTTGCCCCAGAGTGCATGGCTGAGGAGGTTTGCCACTGGACTAATATACTATGCCAGCTATTTTCAACCTTTTTTTCCATCTTATGTCACACTCAGAAGATGCTAAAATTGTCAAGGCACACCATCGTTTTTTTGGCAATTGACATGGCACTGCTGGCCAGAGGCTGACGTCCACCAATGGCCCTACCAATATATGACCCTCCCCCTAACTCCTACAGCTCACCTTCAAACCATTCACAGCAAACCAATGTGCTGGGACACATTGGTTGAAAATTGCTGTGCTAGGCTGACCACAGTGCCAAAAAGATGTAGAGCTGCATCTTGTAATGATGTGAAAACCCATACACACTACAATTTAACAAGAACTCATGTCCTGTGTGAGGCAGCCATAATTCACGGTGTATTGTTTCACTGAAAAAGATGGTCTTCCCATTTATGGAAGGGGAAAAAAAGTTATATAGAGGATATTCCACCTCTGGCAACTATAGTAACACTTTTCTTGTTCCAAACTTTCAAATAACCTATTCTTTTTATTTAAAAAATACGCTTCCAAAGTCTGTCAGTCATTCCTGTAAACCTAGCCGGCACTGCTGTGATGATTCATTGAAGCACTGGGATCAAAAAAATGATGGTGTTGGGATGATGCATTGCACTAATACATTACGAGTCCAACAATAAGTTGATGATGTATTGCCGTAATACATCTGAATGACGCCAGCTGCAGAATCTAGTAGACTGATAATGTGCTTTTTTACATCAAGTAAAGATAACTTTGTAATGGAAAGAGGGAGCACAAGAGAAGCAAGAGAGCGACAGAGGTCCTTCCAAACATTACAGCTAGCTACAACATAGCCCACGAGGAGGTAACATACGAGCTCAAATGCTGTATTTTCACACATCAACTTTAAAGTTAGCCAACTGATAGGCCATGTGTGTTTGATGCAGGAAGTTTATACATCTTAAGATAAAGGAAGTTCATACATCTTAAGCTAAATGAGCAAGTCTAGGAAAGACTTTGGAAAAATGCCACTTGTCAGACTAGTTGGGCCTCGGTGTGGTAGACCACTGGTCCTAAAATAGCATCCTAAGTGGATGGTAGTGTCCAAAACATGAGTGAACAAACAGTGACCCACCTCCTTCAAAACAAAATAAGGGCCCATAACTCAATGGTAGAGCACATAGTTCGGTTCTGAAAATCTGAGGTTTAGTTATCATGCCAGACAGTATAAAAAGTTCTCAAGTAGAAGGTATGGAAAAATATCTATTTTGAGACCGAAAAATACTTATTTTTGAAAGTCACAAGCAGAGGAAACGTTATGGCCTAGATCAACGATTTTCAACCACTGTGCCATGACACATTGGTGTGCTGTGAATGGTCTGCAATTGTGCCATTTGAGTTTGGTAGAGGGTCATATATTAATAGGGCCATTAGGGGGTGTGAGTACCTGGTTGGCAGTGCAATGAGCCAGTCAACTGTCAAAAAACTAATGGTGTGCCTTGACAATTTTAGCACTATCTCAGTGTGCCATGAGACAAAAACAATTGAAAAATAGCTGGTCTAGAAGGACCAGTGGTCTGGTACAACATAAGGCAGCTTCATAAGAATAACCAGTATGTCCTCTTTAACATCCATCCCCACTTGCTGCCAGAAGTATTTTATCATCTTATGTACCTGAAGCAAATTAAGAACAAAGATTTTAATAATTCTATCACTGAACCACATTGCATTAGCATCTTAATTTAATTTCACTGCAGATGACAAAAGCTTTCTTGGAAGAATGGTTCTGAGTACATCTGTCACAGATACAGAGCAGAAGGAGCTATTCAACTAAACATTTTGGAAAGATTCTTTCTTTGTACCAGTTACAGACAGTTAGTTTAGTCCTATTCTAGTTTTAACAATTAATTCTATCATGCATTGTAAGATAAATGGACAACAAAATCAAAATAGGGCAGGCCTACTGTTTTGCATAAACTTTTTTTGCATATACATTTTTTGTGGCATAAGCAGGGTAGGAGTGATGAAGGGCCTACCCAGACATGTGCCAAGAGTCCATGCCCTTCCAGAGGCCCTGCCTATCTACCCCATGGCTGCTGTGGGACATGAACAGCTATGAGTCTCATGGCAGACATGGCAGGCAGAGAATGGGATTCTCTGAGACCATCTGAGACCCTGGGAACAACTTCTATTGACTGTTGGAAAGGAAAGGAATGGAGAAAGTGCTCCTACTCCCTACCCAGTTGCTAGTACCTCAAAGGTGGTGATTCCATCACTTGGGAGTGTTATAGGATAGGAAGATGGGGGAGCTTCCCCTGCCCATGTACCTGCAGAGATACCATCTCTCAGCCAGCCGATCAGCCTTTGTAACATAGTTGGGAAGGACAGGGTGAACTGAGATGGAAGCAGGGTAGGGAGAAGTAAATGGGGAGAGCTGGAAAGGAGAGGAACATGGAGTAGGGAAGGAAGAGCAGGCCTGGGGTGAGACAAGTGGGTGGGGAAAAGTTGGGGGGAAAGTAAAAAGAGGTGGGAAGAAGAAAAGGGAGTCAATGGATGCTACAGTACAAGGAACTGTCTATGGAAAACTATTATACTAAGGCTGCAATCCTGTACACACTTACCTGGAGTAAGCCCCATTGAACATAATGGGGCTTTCTTCTGAGTAAACATGCATAGGATTGTGCTGTGTCAATCAATACACTGAAGCCACTCCATTAGGACTGCTTTATGGATTTATGTATTGATTTAATGTGGTTAATTTAATGTGGTTAATTTAAAACATTCTATTACTTATAAAATTTAAAACTGTATTACATATAATTTATTAATTACAAGTAGGCTATGCACTGCCTGCAGGGGCCCACCCACAGGGAAAAGGAGGACATCTGAGTTCTTTTGCAAGACATGAGGCTAAAAAAGAGGACATGTTCTGGAAAAAGAGGATGCTTGGTCACCCTGCTCTGGTGGTGTCTGGTGATATCCTTATGTGGTCTACTTCTGCTCGGTAACAAGAACAATTTTTGAACTGTATAAAAGTATCTGACTTCTATCTGAGCAGAGCAGATGGAGGGCAGACTAAGGGTTTTGTCCATGTATACTGTTTTTCTTCCATGGAATAAAGCTTGTTAATCTTGCCAACCTGTTGTGTATTGGTTTGACATACCAGGTACGAAATGAACACTAGGTGCTGCCCGGATTTTGAGTATCAGTGCTAATACTCCTGATAACTCCCCAAAGATTGTAGATGGTAGAATAACGAGTCATCATCATTTCAGGAAAACATTTGAAAATAATGCTGTGGAAAAGATTGATCTAGAGCTACTGTTGTGGAACCAAAGCCTAGTTACAGGAAGTCAATATGTTTCCCGAAGAAATCCTGCTGAAATGCCTTCGAATAGGATACTGGTTATTGAAACTCTATTTAAGCCATTTCTGTTTGTATGGGAGCAAATTAATTGAAATGAGAACCAAAATTAACACAGCCTGGCATATTGCAATACTGCGACTTTCAAAACAAAATGAACAGTTTTATAAACACCCAGGGCCGAATGAGCCAATATTAAGAAGTATTTATTCTGAAGCCAGAAGGTGCTAGCTAAAGACTTGGCAAAACTCCATAGGTTGGATTACAGACTGCTGAGTTAACCTTTCTGCATTCTAGATGTTCACGCTAGCCTGTTTTGTGTTGCTGTTGTATTACTGCACATTTCTGCTTTTCATTTCTGAGATAATCACATGACTTATTATTACATCATCATCATCATCATCATCATCATCATACATCATCCTGACTAGTGCTGCCACCAAGACTTCCACAAGTGAGAGGAACTTCCATTTACAGAAGGAACTCCCAATGGTGAAAGTGCTACTCAGGATACCATCTATAATTATTACATGAATAACCACTTTTCTGTTAAAAAAAAAAAGTCAACTAGATGCTCAGCTTTTTAAATATATAACATACATATAATGTACAAGATGCCAATAAAGGTTCTCGAAATCGGTATAATGTACAAGCCAGATTCAGAGCAGAAGAAGAATCACTTCCACTCCCAGACACCTTAGAAAAAACACTGGGCATCAAGGGGAGATAGGGAGATGAAGGCATCAGCGATGACACAGAGGGTTTGTGGAATTTGGACACTATTTCAGGTGCCAGTTTAACTTTTGCTGGGCCTGATCAGGCCCTTGTCTGCTCTTGGTTATACAAGCAGGCCCCCATATCTGTGGATCCGCTATCCATTAATTCAATTTTCCATGGATCTGCCCCCCCCCCCAAATGTACCACATGCCCATTAGTATAGTTTAGAAACTTACTGGGACAAAAATGATTTTTTTTTAAAGGTTGCTATAAGCATTAAAGTATTAAATTTCCTACTTCCTGTTAGCGCCAATCTAGTTTTTTTTTTTAAGAATTCAGGCTGCTGGCAGCCTGCCTTAATGTCACTATAACCTTGAAACATTAATTGGTGCATGTGGGAAAAGTGTGGGGGGCCACGTGGGGGGGGCTGCAGAGACAGGGTTCCTCTGTGTTCACTATTTCCATATCCGCCGGGGGGGGGGCCTGGAACAAATTCCCTATAGATATGGGAGCCCACCTGTATAAAATGTCCAGGGGCCTAGAAATCTTGGAGCCTGCTCTGCCACTTCTAGCATTGATCAGGCTGGAATATGCCAGGGCCTAAAGACCTTGCCAATTTGGAAACAGAATGATCAAAATCCAGATTAATGTTGGCATTCTAGAAGCATTTTTGCATCTAGGGAGAGGGTGGGTAGGTTATATCTGGCCCTGATTCTTATTGTATGTTGATTTATTTTTGTCACATATTCAACTCAGTTTATTTTCTCTTAATCAAACAGAAGTGCTGTCATTATGGTCATTTTCACACCAATGGATGCAGACAAGAACAAAGCAACACTAATTGCTTTTTTTGTCCCAGCCAGCACATTCTATTTTTTAATTCACCTACAGTTCACAGTTTAGCGCTCTAATATTCAGTGCTCTCTCTTTATATGCATGGCATGCATTCTCAGTCGACAGACTTACTATATGTCAGTATTTCATCATCTCCTTCTTCCCAGAAATGAGATTACTGCCACATTACTATCCGTGCAGCACGTACATGTAGTCACGTCATAGCAAACATATCCTGAAGATCGCATGTTTCAACCTCTCTTAGAAATACATTCAGAAAATGACACCAGATAATTGTCAGATGGTGCTTTTTCCCACTAGAGATGGCCAACAGCTCTTTTGTTTGTTTCCTTTTATTAGCAGTCTATATGTTTGTATAGCAAATCCTAAAACAGAAAATAGTGATTTAAGATTAGTGCTGGTGCCTGGCTGTTGGGGGACTGGGTCCCTCATAGTATCCCATGCCTGCCCCAATGGTGCAGTGGGTGTTACTACTGCCCCACTACTATTGAGGGTGCAGGGGTTGGCCCAGGCTGGTGGGCTCCCAAATGGCATCAGCCCTCAGCCAGTGCCCTACCTGGTTGACCCCCAATACCATATTTATTTCTTCTTCTTGTGTGGTGTTTGTCCCATATGGTGGCAGGATCCGCTATTCTGGATCAGAGTCACCATTTCTCTCCATCGCAGGCTTCGTCCGGGTGTTGGCGGGTAATTTTCATGTCGCCGTGCAGCATGCCAAGCCAACGCTGCTTCGGTTGTTTACCATTGACCTCCAACTGAAGGCCGTTCTGTGCCAGCGTATTGCTGTCAGCATGCAGAACACAGCCATACCATTGAAGCCATTCCTATTTAAGATTAATTAACATGCATCACAGTACAAAATCCCTGGTCCAATAGCATAACCCTAGGGATGTCTATTTATAAGTCCCACTGACATCAATGGAACGTACTCCCAGATAAGTAGGCATAGTACTGCAGCCTATGTAAAGTTTACTGTAGTTCAGCAGTTCCCAAACTCTGGGTCAGGACCCATTGGTGGGTTGCAAACTGATTTTTGGTGGGAGAATAGCACCCAGCAGAGCCTCCAATGAAAATAGCATGATGGAAAGATCAGATAACTATTTACCTGAAGCCCTGAGGCTATTCAAAAGTCAGATAGCTGCTAACTGTCCTGCAGAGAGCTCAGCTCCTGCAGTTTGCAAGCATGTGTAGATATAGGGAGATAAATGTTTGAGCGTCTTTCTGGTTGTTACTTGTAAGTAAATAAATAAATATATTCTTTCTAGATTTTTTTTTTAAATCTTGTAAAATTGGTTGGATCCTAATAGAGTACTGTTTTAAAAAGTAGATCCCAGTGATATAAGTTTGGGAACCACTCCTGTAGATCCATAATTTGCCACCCACCACACTGAATGCAGCCTCCCAGCCATGTTTTGTGGCCTGGTTGACAACTTATTTGGCAATTCAAAACATGTAGCATAAATGAGAGCCCAATCCTGTGGTCCGTGGCACGGCTTCATGCCGTGGACCACAGTCGCAAACATGCCATAAGGCACGTTTACGGGGCTCACCACTCACTAACCCAGAGCCGGCCGTAGCTGTTGTAGCGTGCGGCGGTCATTCGGGTTCTGCGGCTTGGCGGTCTCCCGGACCGCCGGGCTGCGGAACGGGAGGCAGGAGCATGGCTGGGGGCATGGGGGAGGTGTTCCAGAGAGGGGGGAGTCATGCCAGGGGGCGGGCGGGAGGCGTTTCGGGAGGAGGGGGAGAGGCGGATCCACAGAGCTGAGCTTCGCAGGATCCAAGGTGCTCGTGGAGGGCTGCATGCCCTACACGAGCGCCTTTACTTTAGCGTTGACCTTTTGGTGAAGGCAATTTCAGGTTTGTGCCTGGCCTGTGACCCACTCCATTGGCCTCTGTGGGTCCAGAAAGCCTCCTGGAAGTGACTGAAAATTGCGAACACAAATCTGAAGTAAACTGGAAGTCACTTCCAGTCACTTTCAGGAGAAGTTCTGGGGCCCATCGAGCCAATGCAGTGGTTGCAGGTCTGCATTACCCTTACGCAGCCTCCATGAGGGTTTGTGGGTCAAAGCATTGAGCATTGGGTTGCAACCCACCACACATTGGATTATTACCCACCAGTGGGTTGTGACCCACAGTTTGGGAAATGCTGAAGCAGACCAACTAATGTAGAATAGCCCTTGATTACTCAACGTATAGACAATAGCAATATTTTCTTTCTTTCTTTCTTTCTTTCTTTCTTTCTTTCTTTCTTTCTTTCTTTCTTTCTTTCTTTCCAAAGTGGGCAATGTCATTATAGTAGCTCATGTTCCTTACCATTCCCTAAGGCTTCTGTTCCTTCCAGTTCCACTACTGAGTCCTGACAGCAATTGGCTAAAAACAACATTGACTTCTTGTTTTGCACATAACAAAGCTCTGGGAAGCAGGACTGAGAGAGAATGTTTTGCTTGCTTCTTTTTCTTTTCTCCCCCTCTGCTTTGTCATATGTTTTTTTCAGGATGCATAGCTGATGCCAGCAATAATCTAATTGGCAACGGGAAAGATGTGAAATTCTGTTCAGCCATTTTAAAGAATAAGATTTTCCTTTGACTAGCAGGAGAGAAAGAAAGAGATCAATGCTATTTTCTTTTGACTTTGGAAGTAATATCTAAATTTCTTCCTATTTTATTTCCAATGGCCATAATGCATTGCAGTTAGGTGCACTTAACCCCTTTGAGTTCAACAGGCTAAAGCAGTGGTTCTCAAACTTTTAGCAACAGAACCCACTTTTTAGAATGAGAATCTGTTAGGACCCATCAGAAGTCATGCCATGACCAGAAGTAACATCATCAAGCAGGAAATTTTTTAACAATCCTAGGCTGCAATCCTACCCACACTTGCCCAGGAGTAAGTCCCATTTACTATCATTGTTAAAAGCATATACAGAGTAACCTGTTAAAAGTACAGATCTGTAACATTTCCTCAGTGTAGTCACATGCCATGGTAGCATCAAGTTTAATATATTAAAAAAAATATTGAAATGAATGAGGACCCACCTGAAATCGGTTCATGACCCACCTAGTGGGTCCCAAACCACAGTTTGAGAAACATTGGGCTAAAGTATTCCCAAATCCTCTCTGCTAAATTATAACCAAGGTAATCTTGTGTGCACCCCCCCCCAATCCTATTTAAAACCTTGCCAAACCACAAACCCACCACACTATATTTGCGTAGGACTTGTTCCATTCTTGGATGACCAATACTTTTAGCTCCCCATGATGTAACCTGATTGGTGGACTGTCTTCTCCTACACTCCTGTACTCTACTGCCAAAATCAAGGCAACCTGTTTATTAAGCACTGTATACACACTTTTATTAGACAGTATGAGGGCACAGACTCAGGTTGCAAAATATTGTGTGATTCATTGGTGTATTAATGAGTGCTTGAGTTGGGGAGGTGTACATTTTCTGATTGCCTAGGGCAAGATCACCCATCACAGTGACTCCTTTTTTTCAGTGTTCATTGTAATTTTGTTAATAGAGGAAGTTTCCTGAAAATATACTTAACGCTGAGTTTAAATATAATGAGGGGAAATTTAGTCCTTACAAACAGTTCAAGCATGTGTTCATCACCAAGTGTATATAGTATCAAGTGATGACTTGAGGATATGATCCTCCAATACAAATTAACTACTGAATATAAATTGTTCTTATTGGATTGTATCCAAAGAATCATGACTAAGCAAATAGGAGACAAATTAATTGTGACTAACAAGTTCCTTTCAGTTTGACTTAGCTATGACTAGATTTATATGGATACATCCCATGGTGATGATTTCAAACTTTCAGTGAAGACATCTCATATAAATGACATACAGCTCAATACAATCCTGCTGGGTTGGCAGCCCAGGATGCGTGCAGAGCAGGTAAGTTGGTGTAGTGAGCATTGCAGGATGGATTGCGATTGGGATTGGAACCAGCCAGGGTGAGCTGGGGCACCAGCAGCACCAATATCCTATGCCCCGATTCAAGCTTGACACATCATCTTGGACCATTTGGATTTACACCAGCCAAAGAGCTAGCACAGATCTGAATCTGTGAACCCATTGAGGACAGGGCAGTGGTGGGTTTGTAAGTAAAGTTTTACTTACCTTTCCTGATCTCTGGCTGTGCCAGAATGCTGTATAAAGGTCTAGGCCAGCCCAGGGTAGTTTTGGGCTAGAAGGCTACAAACCTATACACACTTCTCTAGGTGTAAGCTACATTGAATTTAATAGGGCTTACTTCTTCTGAGTAGACATTCATAGACTTGCACTATGAGACCTGGTTTAGACATTGTGAGAGCTGGCTGATAAGCAAAGTAATTGTCTTTGTGAGGGATCTGCTCGCATAAACAGTATAAAGTACCCAGAAACAGCTTCTGTGAGGTGGGCATGAGGGAAATGCAAAATCCCTTTCAATTCAAAATCCTGTCATGAATACCTTGTCTACTTTCTTACAGTGCTAACTGTAGGAAGCCCCTAGCCATTTCCTCTGACTGGCCAACTCCAGTAATGTCTGAGCAGACAATCAACAAAACAAAGTCCAGTTCATACAATCAACCAGTCACAGGCCTTCTTCATCATGTAGTGGAGAGGAGGATGCCTTAAAGACTAATTTATTGAAGCATAAAAAAGCACCCCCCCCCCAAAAAAAAAACAACAATTCTATTAAAAACCTCACCAAAACACAAGGATAAATGCAGTAATAACACAATACTGTGGAATGTATATTTTGCTTTCAAAAATAAATCTCTTTTCAGTAACACCGAAAAGGAACATTCCCATAGAGCAGCCATTTTCAACCACTGTGCCGTGGCACACTGGTCCCCAGTTGTGCCGCGGGAATTTGGGAGAGGGTCATTTATCAATAGGACCATTGGGGGATGTGCGCCCCCATTGACAGCACAGTGTGCTTTGTCAATTGTCAAAAAGCTGATGGTGCGCCTTGACCATTTTAGTGCCTTGCCAGTGTGCCGCAAGATGAAAAAGGTTGAAAATCGCTGCCAAAGAGTCTCAACTACGTACTGAGGTATGTAGTTAAAAGACAAAGGAAGTCATGACATTAGAAGCCTCTTGTGCTGTGCAACATAGCAGAGCTGGACAGCTCCAAGGGCCTCTGGGTCTTAAGTCCTGGCATGCAGGAAAGAAATATGGGTGTGGGCCATGTCACAATGCTTGCAGGGTCGCCTGACAAAACAAGTCACCTCCCATGGAATTTGTTTTGATTCCCATCACTGGAATCCACAAACAATTCATGGCACATCAAGTTTTATTAAGATCAACCTGTCATTTTGAATTGCAACCTCTCACAAGTCACGTAGGCAAGTACGAATGAGAAATGGAGTGAGACGCACTGGTTTTTGCTACGTGTCGGAAGAGTCCTGGGTAAATGCAGCGATACCTACATTTGATTAGAAACAGATCTTCAAGGAGAGAAAGATTCTATTACCTGTTTGAAAAGAAGCAGGCTAAGGCTGTTTCTTATGGCTTCTTCATCACAGCACAACATGAGCATTCACCATAAAAGTCGCAGAAGAGCCTTTGAGAGGAAGATTCTTTTCCCAATGGCATCTAATTGTCTCTTTATGTAAGGAGAGATAAATTGGCTTTAAAATCTAATGGTGGTGGAGAAAGTGAATGCAAAGAAGTCCCCTCGTAATATATTAGTATACTTTCGTTGTTGTGGGAAATTCTGTTAATCATATTAACTCTAAATCACAGAGTAGAATATTAGCATTTTTTGTGGCGTAATATAATAGACTACGGTAATTGTGTTAGAACCTTTCACATCATATTAGAGGAGGAAAATACTAACACAGTAAGAAAGAACATGGAAGTTTCTGGGAGGCAACTTTGCAGAAAGTTTGGGATCACCCTTGATGGAGTCAACATGGAGTCCCCAAACAGGCTAATATGAAATGCAAACAAGTATTTGACAAGTGCTGCACATGAGGTGCCCAGGAGGGAAGCAGAATCAGTGGTGCTGGTGTGTGCTATATCAAAACCCCCTTCCTGGATCTGATCAGCCTACGTGGATCTAGTCAGAACTGTACCAGCAATAGTTGACGCATTGCAGCTGCTGGGGCTTATCCCAGGACAAATGCCTCCTTACCACAAGGAGACCTCCAGCAACTGAAAATCACCCATGGGACAGGACAGTGGAAGCTGCTCCAGTGCCGCTGTGTCACTGTGCAAGGATTCTGGCAGCATTGAACTTTATGTCTCATAACTGTTCCTAACATGTGCAGCTTTATTCTGGCTATTGATGGTGCTATGGACCGATGGACAGTCTCCTTTTGTTTATAGAATGACCCTTTTCTTAGACCATACTTTGGTGTAAAGATTGGCTTCACCCAGTGGAGGCTGAAACTCCACATCAGATCTATGGTTCACTTAGCTTAGTGTTGTCTCCAGTGTCTGCAATGTCAGGGATGCTTTTCTGAGCCAACCTGGGATTGAACCTGAGACCTTCTGCATGCCAAGCAGATTCTCTTCCCCCTGAGCTACAGGTGCCTGAGCTACAGCTACATCCCCTGGGGGCTGGGGATAAGAATAGGCCCTCAGTCTGGCTGTACTTGTCGTAAGAGGCGACTAAACAGCCACCGGGTAGATGGGACTTGTCAGCCTGGGAAGGCAGCTCATCTGAGAGAAGGAAAACTCTGATCCCAAACCTCCACTGCCTTGTGGCTACATCCAGTTATGGAAAAGGCTTCAGGAGTCAACCTTGAGGCAAAATCTGGAGCCGGAGTCCCTGAGGCAGTTCATGGCTGAACAGTTACATTCTGGCAACTCCTGTGACGCTGCTGGAACCAACCATATTGGCCTTTGCCTTTCCATCGGACCATACCAGCGACATGGAGAGGGGGGATTTGCTGCATGGATAACAGTCTGTTCTCCATATCTACTTTACCCAGGCTTCGCGCACTGGAGAGGACACTCTGTTCCAAAACCACCATTCAGAACGCGATACCATAGTCTTCCGAGACTGAAGGATGCCAAAAGGACTTTGGTGTACCTTGAAGCACAGGTTGCCTATTCCATTTGGATGATATTCCACCTGACCTTATTGAGTGCATGAGAGCCAGGTTGACACACAGGTCTCTCCTCACCCTAAACATTAATGCCTAATCATTCAGAGGGCAATTTGACTTAACTGCTTCCTACATGATTAAGCGCATGCGTGCTAAGTAGGGGAAAGACACACTTGTCCACTCTCCTTCCCCACATTTTTTAAAAGACTGTACAGAATGCTGTCAGAACTGGCCCTGTGTCATTCTGCTTCATTGTTTTTCTTTATTCTGCTTGCCCTCAAACTTGGAGTGATAATGAATAAATTGATGCTCATCTTTGCTTTCCTCTAATTAATCTTGGCCAGGCTCAAACACACATGCAAAGTCTGAGCTCCCCATTGATTAAATTAGTGTTGACATTCCTTACATTTCACCAGCTTTTCTTGATCACATGCATTCAAGTGTCTTCACGTGGCACTTTCACTAGCAATGACAATAAAAAAAACTTAACATAATTTTAGATGGTTGTCTACTCAGTGTAGGTCCCAGGATTTCATTAAAATGAGCTTTCAGTCTTCCTTACACTAGAAAGATTGACCTTGTGAGGTCCCACAGACCTGTAGAGTAGTACATCTTTCACAGTATAAGGTAATTCAGGCATCTCAAGTGAAAAAGAACTGAGATAGCAATGATCAGAAATAGTGGTAGGCCAATGGATTTTGCTCCCTGAAATAGGGTGCCAAATACCTTTTTCTTCATCTTCTATCTCTTGCTCCCCACCTCCTTAACTAAAAGTTGCAGTAGCAATAGCACCTTCTCCTATTATGTCCATACTATTTTTCAAGACAAGGGGGGAGGGATAGAAGAAGTGAAAGATTGAAGAATGCTGGTCTAGTGGTGGGCTAGAGAAGAGGTGTCAAACAGCCCTTTGACACCAAGGGCCCTGGAAGCTCTTTATCCAGTCCTTGTGATTGGACTCTCCCAGGACCACCCTTAGCTGCTCTTAGCTGCTGAGCTTCTAAGTGATGCATTGGCAGCAGCTGAAAGGGTGACTGCTGAAAGCACTGCTGAAAGGGTGACCCACATGATAATTGGGTCAAGTCTTTCATGCCAGGACTTGATATCCAGAGGAGCTATCAAGGTTTGTGTATTTTCTCTTCTGCCATTTGCAGCTAATTAGTTCCTAAGTGAGAACAAAGTGCTTATTTCTAGTCATCATCTGCTTAATTATGTCACTTCTTGCTTAATGACATCATTTCTGGCCCTCAGCAAATGCCATGAATGCTATTGGGCCCACTGTGTGAGTGAAACAAGTTTGACATCCCTGGACTAGAGAGTCTCCTCTCTATTACAATAGTGGTGGATTCAGTAGCAGCCAAACAACCCAACCAAATGAGCAGCGGAGGGTCCAAAATTCAGCACCTCTGTCACCATGCCCAAAGTGACAACCTCAGTGTGCTCCATGGTGAGGTTAGCTCTGCTTTGAACATCTCGATGCTGCCTGATACATTGAAGAACCATGGCCAGTCAAAGCAGGCATTATGTCGTATGTTCATCTACAACAGGGGTGTCCAAAGTTTTTGGTAGGAGGGCCACATCATCTCTCTGACACTATGTCAGGGGCTGGGGGAAAAAGAATTAATTTACATTTCAAATTTGAATAAATTTACATAAGTTTACATAAATGAGTATATTAAAGATGAACATATATGAATGAATGAATGAATGAATGAATGGTCTTGCAATAGCTCAAGGACTATAAAAGGTCTTGCACAAAGCCAGGCCAGCCTTTCCTTTGCTGTTGCTACTGCATCACAGACGTGAAACAGCAAGCAGTGGAGGGAGCCCTCATCCCACAGCTCACGCAAGAGGTCAAACAGTCGCCCTCACACTGAGAGCAGTTGTGTCAGGCCAGTGCGGGCTCCAACAAATCTCTGGAGGGCCAGATGCTCATTGGGGACTAGGGACTGCCTGAGGGCCACTTTGAGAGGCCTCGAGAGCCGCAAGTGGCCCCAGGGCCGGGGTTTGGGCACACCCTACAACAAAACAGGCCTGTAAGATCTTGATCCCTAGGCAATATAGCCTGTGCCCAAAATGTGCAAATACATTTACTGATGATTAAAAGATGGCTTATTTGCCAAACCTTCAAAACAACTGAAGGAAAGTGCTGTAAGGCATGTTTGCGCTGACTTTGGATTCAGGGAGGCTAGTGCAAGGACACATGCCGGCCTCCCCATGCCGATGTGTGCCCTGGGCTGGGTGAGCTTGCACCGGCCTTTCCAGACCAGTGCAAGGGTCTGGGGTGTGTATGGTGAGTGTGGACAGGAGGCAGGGAGGAGTCATTTCAGGTGAGGGGAGAGTGGGCATGTGGGCAGGGAGTGGGAGGCAGGGCCAGGATCCAGAATAAGTGGATCCTAGCCCCATTCCTGGGCAGCTCTGGGCGGTTCAGATTTGCGCTGCCGGTTGGGGCTGCTACAGTGTGACATGGGGTAGGGGACATTTTTTGCTCTTGCCTCAGACTGAGCCTCGGCCAGCCCCAAACTTGCGCTGGATACAGCGCAGGCCCATCGGTCTGCCTGTTCCAGCACAAGTGAGGATTGTGCTGTTAATTATTAAAATTGATTTGATTTTGTCATACGGGGGTGTGTGTTGAAAAATTTCCTTCTTGATTATGTCGCTTGGCCACGACATCACTTCCAGGTTAATGACATCACTTCCAGTGGGTCCTTCCAGATTGTCATTGTAAAAAGTGGGTCCTGGTGCTAAAAAGTTTGAGAACCACTGTTCTAGGGCAACCACCTTTTCTTCATTCCCTCCTCTGAGTTTAACCGCAGCTTGACTCACAGAAACGTCACAAGTGGAGCTTTTCTGTAGGATGTAAGTGCTGGCAACGGGGCACTTGATGCATTCTTCATCAACTCCTGTCTAAGAATCCAGTGATGTAATTCTTGCTGCTTCTGCAATGATATTTTAAAGTAATTCTCCATATGCTTGTCAAAAAGATTATCCTTGTAACTCTTCCCAGTCACCATCCGGCAAAACAGGTTCCTGCCCTGTAAGCGTACGGCAAAAGCATAAGCTGCCTTCTCAGAGCCGGCTGCCTGTTCAGCGGGGCATATTGGCTTGTCTGGTTGAAAAGGCTTGCGAGTTCTTTGAAAGACAGGCCTTAAGCCTGGAGTTAAAACCTCCTCATACCGTGACACAAATCACTGAAATGTGTGACGTGACCAGATGTAAAGGCCCTGAGTTTTGTTGTGTCATGAAAATCTCATCGTTGTTTCCAAGTAGAAAGCTTGTCCTCAAAGTCTACGTTTTTTCTTCTTCTTTAATTTATTTTATTATATATAAGTGCAGGGCAAAAATGTGATTCTCATCCAGCAGCAGTGAAACGGTAATTGCATAAATCTCCCTGTGCAAAAGGGGGTCTCAAAGATGGAAAGAGGGTTACTAAGCAAGCCATTTGTGTGTCAGGGAAAGAAGCAAGACAAGGGAGCTGAGCTGCCTTTCTGGGGAAAGACAAAGGTAGGGCATTGGGAGACAGTGTGAAAGAAGCAGCCCACAGGGTTTGTTGACCAGCCCATGCTAGCCCCACAGCAGTAGTCAGGGCGATAGAAAGAGAGAAGGCTGGAGAAGAAAGGGCATTGTGCAGTATGACTGACCTGGGTGCTGGTTGACACAGTGGTTCTTGGATGGAAAGGGGTGACTTAATGCAGCACCAGTGTTTTATTAGTCCACAAACTGGCAGCAAAGCACACTGTGGGACGAGGATGTGGGAGCAAAGACACAAGGCTCTAACAGAGTTTTAGTAGGGTTTTGCCCCATAGAATTTTTGAGATCAATTATGGGATACTCTACTGCTAGTTCAGGATCCCTGCTGGTTTTTACTTTTGTTTCGCATCCAGAAGATTATGCAGAAACTAATTGGATAGCCATTGAACTAATTGGATAGCCATTGAGTTGATTGATGGCCATTGAGTCATTTACAGACTGAGGCTCAATGAGGGGTTGGGGTTGGAGTGTTAATAGCTGTTGGAAGTTTATAAGCTTTCCTTTGTTGTTTTTCCCCCAAACTTAGGAGTCCAGGGGACTCTGGGGGGCTATGGTCACAAGATACCAACTACAGGTTGAGACTAATTATTCACTTGGGTTCCATTCCAAGCACTCATGTGGATGGCAAAAATCGCACTATAGCAAATCAATTTAAAAGAAAAAGTTTCTTTGCTCCAGTGATTTTAAAACAGCCTTGCTGACCTTTTGACTCTAAGATAAGAGTCATTAAGAAGACAATCCATCAATCAGTCCTCCTTCAAGAGCTTACAAAGAGCTGAGAGCTTACACTCAGCCCCTCCCTTCACCAATGCAAAGCTATCACCTTTCTTTCACGTGCTCAGGGGGAAGGGAGGGGTCCGCTGAAGAGAGAAGGATTGATGGATTGCCAGCCAGCTGCCCTCTCTCTCTCTCTCTCTCTCTCATTAAGGAGGCTGTTGTTAAAGGACTGTTCAGTTTTTAAAACTGATTTTAAAGGGGTGCATTTTTCCCCTTCTCCAGGGATCAGCACATTCCTTCTCATTTACAGTGTCCATTCGTGTTGAGTCAAATCAGTGTATAAAAAAATCCGTGTATAAGTATACTGTTTTACCAGGATTTGAACCTGGAAGGTCTCATTGGAATTTTGGAGGCATGAAAACTCTGTTTACATTTGAGGAGTATACAGGTCTCTGTTCAAATTTGGAACATTGAACTCCATTAATTAACTAAGAAAGGAAGATGGTGATAACATGACTCAATGGAAAGTATGGTCTTCCTGGTCCCTGGATCTGTGACCTCTTGCCATGTCCCATAAAAAAAGTTGCATTACTGGTTGGGCCTTTCATTTTCCAGCCTGGCATCTATCACCAGATATATACTATATGTTTAGATGCATGTCTCCATGTGGCCCAAATAAAGCAGAAGAAACAGAAGTAAGCTATTATCATGCAACTTTAGTTAACATTCATTTTCATTTTTTTTTTTTTTTAATGTCACACTTTCTCCAGGGCACTCCTGGCGTTGTACATTGTACTTCCATTTTATCCTTACAACAATTCTGTGAGGTAAGTTAGGTTAACTGGTCAGGGTTACCTAACTCATTTTATAGCTGACTGGAGGCCCAGTCCTATAGTGGAGGAAGGCATGGGGATGGGAGGGGGATAGGAGCCCTGCACCGCTGTATCCTAGCCTTCATGTCAGGTTTCAAAGCCCAACACAGAGGTTCTCAAGTCTGCGCCGGCAAAATAGCTGGTGCAGACTTTAGAAGCCCCATTGTGGGACATGGAACTTTCCTCAGGGACAGTTGGTGAAAGTTCTCTTCCCCCGAGAAGGAGATGATGATACTACTACTACTACTACTACTACTACTACTACTACTACTAAGAATAAAAATAAGAATAAGAATAATAACTACGTATTTATATACCGCCTTTCTGGTCATCGGATTACTCCTCTGACTTTATTCAAGGCGGTTTACATAGGCAGGCGTTCCTAAATCCCTCAAGGGGATTTTTACAATCATAAAGATTCTCGCTTTCAAGAACCAGCAACATTTCAGAATGGATCTCCCTGGTTTGGTCTCTTCTGGCCTCCAGTTCTCCCACACAGGCTGACAAGCAGCTCCATCTGTTACATGGAGGGCAGCCAAGATGCTTCTTGCTCGCACCAAGAGCAGGTGGAATCACTCAGCTCAGCTTGTCAGCTGCTTCAAGGTCTCGCCATTCTCAGCCGTTCAGGGAGCTGCCGGTGTCCTCGAACTGGCAACCTTCTGATGTTATCTTCAGGCTAACGGAGGCTCTACCCTCTAGACCAGACCTCCTGCCCATCTCCAGCAGTCCCGGCAGATGTCTGGCAGTCCTGGCAATACTGTTGGATACAATGGTTCTCATTTTGGCACTGCTGCACTCGGTAGTACCTTTGGGGATAGGATTGGGCTGCTGGACTTTGAACAGAGGTTTCCCAGATTTTAGTCCAAGGTCACACTGGTTTTTGAACTCATCATCATGACCTCACTCAGGTCTCTGGCCAATCTATAATTTGCACTTTCTAGATTAAATGATCAACTATTATTTTGTTGTATATCATATGCTATTCATTTCGTCATCAGTACTCCAAAGGAGCAGTGGTGGATATCCCCTGCCCTACACCCCAGGGCAAAAGTCTGCTATAGTGCCCCCTTGTGGGATGCTGCCACCCTCCCACGTGCAAATCCGCAAACCCCCCCCCCCCCACTTACCTGGAGCACACAGAGCCTTGCTCGACTCCAGGATGCATTAGGGAAGCCTCCTGGAGCTTCCCTGTCACTTTAAACTGTGATTCCGGCAAACCAGAGCCACAGTTTCCAACTGCATTGGGAGCCATGGAGAGGCTTCTATACGGTCTTAGGGGCCTGCAAGTCTCTGCACATGGGGCACTTGCCCCTTTGATTTAATGGCAGGTCCGCCACTGCAAAGGAGCTTACCTTTTGAAGAAATGAAGAAAATTTGAGGGTAATTTTCTAGGTCCTTGGTCAGGTAATTTATAAGTTTGTGTTTTGTTTCTAAAGCAGGTGGGCTGCTACCTGCTTAAAGCTCAGTGAATCATTCTGTTCTCCAATAACAAAAGTACGCAGTTTGTTTTTCTGGAAGATAAATAAGGCTTAATATCTCTGCATAATATGTTTCCTGAACCCACAGTTCTTACAGAAATGGGAAAGTTGCAGAGAAAAATTATTGTGCTTGGGAAAAAAAAATTGAAGGAGCCAAACACAATGTTCCCTATTTTTCAATCTAAGTTGTAAATGGTGCAACACCGCAATATCATTCCAGTGTATTTTACATTTGGAAGAATGGCTGTAATACAATCTGCCAGAGTATTTAATGAGTCAGTAAAACCCGTTCTCTTTCAATGCTTGCAAAAAAATATACAGTGCTCATTTCCACTCGCAAGGATAAAAAGGAGAAGGGAGTATCTAGAGCTCCCTTCCAACCCTCTTCCATCAAATCTGAGCCATTCCAAACCCCCACATTTTGTGCTCAGTTTGCATCCTGATTACTCAAATTTACACCTTAAAGAAGTGAAAAGTAAAATTAATAAATGCATAATTTTGAGCAGATTCGAGGACCTGAAGCCAATTCCCAGGGATCTTTTCACCAGGAACTTCCTGTTGTTATTAAGAAGGCCTGCAGATAAATGTCCCCCTTTATATCTCTTTCCCACTCATCAGTGCTCCTGGATGATAAGTATTGGGAAAGAGAAGGAGGGGATCATATGAAAATCAGGGCTTCCTGCAGGCAAGTTTGCTCTTTCTCTGCCTTGATTTTAAATAGTTCTCCCCTAAAAGCTTGGTAAAAATGAGCCCATCAAGCCATTTCTACCCAACATTGCATATACACAACAGGGATCAAATATATACACTTGTGGGCTGGAGAGAAATAGGTTAAGAGCACATCCTGATGGTGGCCTAAGCTGGAACAGCAGTTTCTGTGCTGGTTCCAAGTTTCTCAAAGTACATAAGAAGATAAGAACAGCCCCACTGGATCAGGCCATAGGCCCATCTAGTCCAGCTTCCTGTATCTCACAGTGGTCCACCAAATGCCCCAAGGAGCACCCCAAGGAGCACTAAAGTACGTAAAGCAGGCCCAGTACTGCATCATCCTGCCAGTACTGCATCCAGGAACAGTGCTAGCCAGCACAGGTAAGGTTGTGCCCGATAGTGTGGATGGTGGGAGAGGTTGGTGGGAGGGCAGTTTTCCTAACACCCATCCCCACCTGCCCAGTGTTACACTTGGCTTCCTGGATTTGCACCAGCTAAACAACTGTTGTGGATCTGAGAAGCCCCAGAGAGACAACTGGGGCTTAACTCAGGGGGAGGGGAAATAAAAACCCAAGGAGATTTCCAGCCGCCTCCTGAGCTGTATTGGATGCAGTGTAGGCCATGCAGCCCTGCTGAGTAGTGGTGCTGCTAGGAGGCACGGGGAGGTGGGCCGCACTGGGTGATGTGCATGGGGGGGGTGACACCACTACTGCCCCAAATTTTTAAAATTGTGGTATTTTCGAATAATACCATCATGTTAGATACCATTCAATATATAATTTCATGCAGAATGCAGTGAAGCAAACCAAGTTGAAATATCCCTATTCTATCAAAAGTTGTAGCCAAAAGACCAGTGGGGTGGGGCAATGGTGCATCACCATGCCTCTGTCCAGGGCATTGCCCCGCCCACTGCATGGGAAGAGGTCCACCATGGAGGTGACACACTGGCCTCACCAAGTGACTCAGAGCCTAGTGATACTGCTGCTGAGTCAGCACAGCTTAGAATTGGGAGATAGCAATTGAGGGCTTTGAGGGTTTGTGCAGTGGGCCACTCTGACATATAGGAAGCTGGATTAGACAGGCCCTTGGCTTGATCCAGCGGGGCTCTTCTTATGTTCTTAATTTTTGAACAAACGGGAAGATCAACACATGGAACTCAGTGGAACAGTTCTGCTCCCCTTCCACATTTCTTATATGCAAATTCATTAACTGAACATCAAGAACCACTTTTCAGAGCGCGATACCATAGTCTTCCGAGACTGAAGGATGCCAATGGACATATATCTGAACAGGACTAGAAGTTGCAGTCTAAAGAATAGACATGCACTTATGCGGAGTCATCATATACACAGCAAGAATTTTGATTTCACTTACATGTTATTTTGTTTTCAATGACTGAAATGCTGCTTTTTACTGGGGCAAATGACAGCAACTGTTACCCTGCACCCCCTTTGATCTTGGAAGCTAAGCAGGGTCAGGCCTGGTTAGTACTTGGATGGGAGACCGCCTGAGAATACCGGGTGCTGTAGGCTTATACCACAGTCTTTCGAGACTGAAGGTTGCCAACCAAAGACAGAAAGCCTTTTTTAAAATGTGTTGCTCTTTCGTAAGAGTTCCTGGAGCTCTCTTCCTGTGATCATGGCCTGTTTCTTTAATATTTTACACAGTACAAGAAATAGTAAGCCTGTGTCCAAATGGTGAAGGACAGGGTTCCTGTAACTTTGAGAGATGTGTCAAGGGATTTTTGGCAAGTTCAATATGTCATGCAAGGATGAAAAAAGCAGCAGCTGCCAACATTTTTCTTGCTAAGAACTCAAAAGCCATAGGCATCTGGTTGTCTTTGCATCTGTCACTCTACATGTTCTAGGTTCACGCACTAGAAGTGAAAGATGCGCAAAAAGGTTTTGCCTCCATAAGGCACTCGGAGGGTCAAAGCAAGTCTTGAGTTTCCACATGCAAGCACATTCACACAGAGTCTCAGGTCTGGGTTTGCCTAGCCCAGAATTAAACTCAGTTGGGGAATTTATAATTAGAGAGACCAAAATACAATATATGGCTGTTTTGGGATCTTTGACTGGATAGTGGAGTGAATAACCTCAAAGTGTCCCCAGTTAAGCCAACAGAGTTTTCCAAAGAATATAGTCAGTATTAACAGATATAGGAAAATTGTTTACATCTAAGGTCAGCTACACAGAGATTTAAGTGGTGGTGGGTGAAATAATACTTCTGAATAGCTCCATTATGACAGCAATGGTGAATAAATGAGGGAAAGAGAGAGCATGGGAGTAAGGCTGCCAGCTGGGCTGTTCCCACAGAAGAACCAGTGAGACCAAAGGAGAGAATTAGTGGGAAGTTTAAATCAGGTGCTTGCAAATGGAGGAGTTTAGAATGGAGGAGTTGTTACAAGGGTTATAGCAGTGTTCTTCAACTTTGGGGTTTGAACCTGTCAGGTTCTGGGTGGGGGGGGGAGGAAGAATACCCTCAAGTAGCTACCTTGCTGCCACCAGCCCAAGAGGCAGGATCACTAGAGGGATTCCCTGGGCTGAATCCCCCTCCCCTTATAACTCTTTAGTGGGTCCTCTTTAGTTCCTCTCTCTTACACTCTAGAGCAGGGGTGCCCAAACCCCATCCCAGGGGCCACTTGTAGCCCTCAGAGACTCCCAATCTGGCCCACAGGGAGCCCCCAGTCTCCAGTGAGCCTCTGGAGACTTGCTGGAGCCCGTGGTGGCCCAACACAACTGCTCTCAGTGTGAGGGTGACTGTTCAACCTCTCACATGAGCTGTGGGATGAGGGCTCCCCCCACTGCTTGCTATTTCATGTCTTTGATGCAGCAGTGGCTTTGGGTAAGGGCCTTGAGCTATTGCAAGATCGTCATTCATTCATTCAAGTTCCATCTCTAATATATTCATTTATGTAAATTTATTCAAATTTGAAATGCAAATTCTCCCCCCCAGCCCAACAGTGTCAGAGAGATGATGTTGTTGGCAACCTTCAGTCTCGTACCTCCAACCTGCACTCCTTCAAAACCCACAAACCCTTTCTGCCTCAGGTACTCCTTATATCCCTGAGGGCCCTATTGCCTTCCAGTGGCTGCAGCTGTGCAGCACACTCTGCTGGATGCCCAGGCCTTACCCTTAAAGGGGCCACTGCTGACACCACATCTACCTCCTCGCCAGTTCTTCTGTGATTCCAATACAAATGAACAAGTGGAAAGTCCAACCACAACTTGAATTCTCAAGACACAACAAACCTCTGGATTTATGGTGAGAACCGAGCCTTACCTGGGGCTTGTGCAATAAGCAAACACTGGCATTCTGACCAAGTTCAGATGCTGGATGAGGTGAGTGAAAGTGCCCCTCCCCTGCTGTGTGAGTGTGTGTGTGGGAGAAGGGGGCAGCCTGTGTGTGAGAGAGGGGGGGAAATGTTTGTGTTGCAGAGAAGTTGTGATGCTCCAGGCTTGGGGTGGGGGAAAAGAGAAGCTGTGATGCTCCAGGCTTTGGGGGGAGGGGGAGAGAGAGGCTGTGATGCTCCAGGTTTGGGGGGCAGAAGAGAGAAGCTGTGATGCTCCAGGCTTGGGGTGAGAGAGGATGTGATGCTCCAGGCTTGGGGGGGGGGAAGAGAGAGGCTTTCCTGGGAGTAAGCCCCCCTGACTCTAATGGGACTTACTTCAGAGTAGGCATGTACAGGATTGGGCAGCGAGACTGCCACCTCACCCACGCTTTCCTGGGAGTGAGCCCCAGTGACTCTGTGACTTACTTCTGAGTAGACAAGTGGGCTTGGGCAGACTGCCACCCCACCCATGCTTTCCTGGAGTGAGCCCCACTGACTTCTGAGTAGACAAGCGGGCTTGTGCAGTGAGATTGCCACCCCACCCACACTTTCCTGGGAGTGAGCCCCAGTGACTCTGAGACTTACTTCTGAGTAGCCTCTGACTGCCCAGGGGAAGCAGAGCAGAGCGAGCGGGCAGGGGGCGGGGCCAGGGCTGGGGCGGAGGGGTTTTTTTTTTTTTGCAGTATTCGCTCCATAAGACGCACACACTTTCCCCCCCACTTTTTTTTGGGGGGGAAAGTGCGTCTTATGGGGCGAAAAATACGGTACTAACCAGGCCTGACCCTGCTTAGCTTCCAAGATCAGAGGAGATCAGGCATGTGCAGGGTAACAGTTGCTCTCCTACCAAAAAGTTTGGACACCCCTGCTCTAGAGGAAGAGAGTAATGGTCCAGGTCTCTCAAAAAGGCCCAAACAAAAAGGAGTGAGGAACACAGAATTTATTAAGATCCATTAACAAATAAAAGGCTTTAATATAAACCCAAATACGTAGTTAGCTAAAGCACTACAGTAAGAAGAGGCTCCCAAACCTGCAGGACTCTCTCTCTCTCTCTCTCTCCCCCCCCCCCCCCGCAAAATCTTTTTATGAATTTGCTAAAGAAAAGATAAAAACCCTAACACAATCTAAGCTTTTAGGCTCAGGTGTGGGTTAAGGGCAACTTATAAAAATGAAAACAAAATGGAAGAACATTGGACTAGAGCACCACCAGGTAAAGGGGGAGGCATCTAATGTCTTCAGGTACCAGATGATTATGTCCCAGTCCTGCTCAGATTCTTAGCAATTCTGCTAAATAGCTTTCACTACTGCCAGGCTTCATGGTAACTATTTATGTTCTCTCTAATAAAAATATTTGGTTACAGTACTGGGAGGGCATTACGGGGGTGGTGAGTGGGCAGTGATAGGGTGGGGTGGGCAGACAGAGTCTTCGAAGGGGGATGGAATCAACAGTGGGAGATGTATATATGGGCAGACTGGGGTACAATATCTGCAAAGTAACCCTCTGCAAAGTAATGTGGGGCTGCACAGCTTCAGATCCTGGAGGTAAAGGAGCAAAAAGTTTCCCTCTGGTGGGTGAGGAAAGTAGCTCCTTTGGAGGTGAGGGTGGCCCACCCAACCCCCACCCCCGTTGCAGCCTCGTTTAATCCCCTTCCCACCCTCCTTCCACCCTCCCCCTGGCTGAACTTACTTGCTCCATCAGGTCTCCCAACAACGACTGATACCAGCAAGAAGGCTCTGGACTTTTTGACACACATGGGCCTTCTGCTGTTGCAAAGTGACTTAACGATAATTTTGGGGCAGCACGCACTGGTCGAATGTGTGTTTCTGCTGGCACAGGCCCTCAAAAGGTTTGGGCCGTCACTTAGCATGAATTTATAATATATCTGACATTTTAAATAAGGCTTGCGGTGCTTCTGAAATAAATTTGTTCTGGTGGCAAAACTATTTACTCTTGTTATGTTCTAATGAATCATATTAGCTTGATCTGACTTGAGTTGATAGTTAATTGAGATCAGGGATTCATCTCTGGTAATGGTTTTACAAATGAGCTCTCTGTTTGTATTCAAGGCTGATTCACAGCTCCTAGCAACATCAGGTCTTTGTTAATAGATCCTTATCAACAGAAGTCACAAGAATACGTCTCTGGGTGAGAAATTTTTTTAAAAGAAACATCTTTTTACCTGTGCTTATTAACAGGCTGCAATAAATTTGCCTATTTGGATCTCCCGATACACAGAGCAAATTTACCTTTAACATACTGCTTTATTAAAAAATGTAGACTAGGGTCTCTTCATTTTGGAATCTCCATAGCAGCATGTTTTGCCTACCATAGTATGCCTAATTCATAATGCAGTCCCTTGCTTGGGGACTGGCTGCAGACGTTGTGAATGAATCAGGAATTCCAATTGGCAGCTTTTGGAAACAACATCCACATGGTGACATACCGAAGAGCCGTTTTGCATGTTATCGAGTGGTCTCTGCCTATTCAAACTACTCCCTACATTTCCTTATTTGAAAAGAGAGATGGAACGTAGACTTTTGGACATGACTATTTAGAATAGATGATGGAATCATCTGGAGGGTTTTGTATCTTGCAATTAGTTTGCAGACTTCCTGTGTACGGCTGTACATTAGAAAAAAAAAATCCTCCGAAATCGGAATAGGCGAGTGCAGCTTCCAGCCAGCTACCTGGCCATTCTGAGAGCCATTCGCTTCTCTTTCCCTTTCTTTAAAGGGGAGGAGAAAAGGGTGGCCCTCAGATTGGCGCAGAAGTGCGGTGACAGTGGCTGCGCAGTTCCAAGTCGCGCAACAAAACCAGTGGCAGGGGTGAGCAGGTTGCGGTGCCGCCCCCCCCAAGGTTGGCACTGGGGGCATTTGCCTCTACTGCCCCCCCTGGGTATGCTACTGAGGAGAAGGGCTACTTTTATCTAGACAGAGCAATTTGTAGTTCCAGTATTTCCAGAGCGGGCTACAGAGTAGGCATAACAAGACGTTAAAATATGCAGTGACATTTCAGACTATGTATTCTTGTCTTGCTAGTTTAGGTTCATTGTGATGTTCATTGAGATATTCAGGTGCCTTACAAATAAATAACTTGAATTACTGTCCAATCCTTTTGTGCTAGTTATGACAGTGAAACAGAGTTCCACTGTTGTAACAGGCCAGACAGCAGTGCACAAAAAGTACTGCAGCAACAGTTTTCAAGCCACTGCCACAAACAGGCATCACCTAGTATGAAGTTCAGCAACCCAGAAGTTTGGCAGTGATGTGATGATTTCATTACGTCACTTCCAAGTTTGCATCCTTGACTCTGGCCAGCTTTCTTGCCTTGAAGCAGGCAGAGGGGCCCTCCCTGCCCAGGCCATGTGGATTATTGGTTTTGGGGGCTTCAATGTTCACGTCAAGGCCCCTAGGATGGGAAACTCACTTGCAAATATGAATTATGTCTGGAATGAGGAAATATCCAGGGCTGTGGACAAGATCGCTCCTGAGAGGCCTCTGCAGGCTATACAGGAAAGGCAGCACCTTGGTTCTCTGAAGAAGTGCTTGCTATGGAGTGGTCAACACCTAGAATGACAGTGGTAAAAAACATATGGAGTATGAACACGCATGGGCTACAGCAGGTGGGTTGCAATGCTGCTGCCTGGAATGAATTACCGGACACTTCTGGAGGCCTCTTCCAGGTTGCGCCAGGCCAGCGACCCACTCTATTGGCCTCTGCGAGCCTCAGAATTGCCCACAGAAGCATCTGAAAACCACTTGGAGTTAAACTGGAAGTAGTTTCAGGATGCTTCTGTGGGCCATTTTGAGGCCCATTGAGGCCAATAAAGTGCATTACCAACCCAGTGCAACCCAGAAGAGGCTTCTGTGTGGTCCGGTAAGTCATTCCGGCCAGCAGCCTTGCTGGGTCAGCTTCCCCCTTCTGAAACAGCTCTGATTTGGAGCCAAACAGTCCTAGGGCAGGCAGGAGGGCCTAGCCCATGCATTCGATATAGAGAAACAGGATTTGCAAGCTTCAGCCCATAAGTCTTGTTCGCCTCTATATATTGGACTTTCATGGCCCTCTGATTTGGGTTCAAGCTATCTATCGTTCATGTGTTCGCCTCAGATTCGTAGAGCCTTTGCACTGGGTAGGTTTAATATCTTACCTACAAATGTACTAAGAGCAAGATTTAATAGACCATTGGAAAGTCACCAGTCATGTTCTTGCGACCTGACCTCAAAAGCGTCCTTGACCCATGTATTTTTGTATTGCACCCACTATATTGATTTACGCCATTGATTTCTATACCCATTCCTGGAAAGCTTTCATGGTTCAGATACAGACTTGGTCCGGTACTTGTTAGATGGGAAAAATGAGTGCCGCTCATCAAATGTAGCAAAATATATATTTAAGGCACTGTTGAGGCGTAAATTCCTCTGTATTTCCTTGCCTGATGAATGATTGGTGGCTACCCTGAATGTTTTAATTTTGTTTTCTTTTTGGATTGTTTATGCCAATAAAGGTGGAATGAATGAATGAATGCCTAGCCCATGATCCACCATGCATGGACTTGCAGGTCATGACCTATGCTTTGGGAAACCCTGCACAAAACAGTTTCGAAAAGGATCACAAGTTTAGGGTGGTTTTTCTTCATACAGAAACAAACATTCTACGTGCCCTTCGTGGCATTTGTTACATTGCTGAAGCAACAGATAAGTAGGAATGCCCAAGGCAAGAGTTGACAAGGCAAGTGTGGAAACTATATTCCTGTCCCTTTATTCTTGTAAGCTCGTTCCTTGAATCATAACAGCTGAGAACTGAGCTTGAGCAATATAACATTAGAAATGTTATTGCTGATCATTTCAAAATTATTCCTTTCAATCCAGTCACTTCTGGGGAGAGATATTTCACAGTTCAATTACGTTCTGCACAAACCTATCTGGCATTGGAAGTGATTCACACTTTGCTGAATTACTGAATTAATCTCTTGATTAGAAGCCCTGAATGCAGAACTTCCATTTCATTCTTTTTTTTCCTGACCACAAATGAGGTCATTAATGAGTGTAAGGCAATACAGTGGACCCTAAGTATCCGTGGGGTTTTCGTTCCCAGAACTCCGCAGATGCTGAAACCCATGGAAAATCAAATCTGTGGGTCTCAGCACTTTTAACCCTCTGGAGGCAACCGGAGCACAGAATGGCCTCCATAGGTCTCAGGAAGTGGCGTTTTAGACCTTTATAAGGCCTTTTGAGGCCTGGGAAAGTCTCCATGCATACAACCTCCACGGGTCTCAGAACAGCCTCTGGAGGCGACTAGAGCTCTGGAATGTTCACGGCAGGCTGACCCCGTGGGTTTGGGACCCGTGGATAGTCAAATCTTTGGGTCCCTAATCCACAGATAAAGAGGCCCGACTATATTCAATATCTTCAAAATTGTCACCAAATGGGCACCTTTTTCAGATAAAGTGTGATTTCATTGACAAAATAATTTGTTGCACTTTTTAGGAGAAATTCTGCAAAACATGGCACAAAGCATAAGGAGCTTGGCAAATTACAGAATGATTCAGTGGTGTAGATTTGCATCTGCTTTTTGATGCCCATCTATGCCATTCAGCAAGCCAAGCCTGCTATCATAAAACTTTCAGATGCAGTCGGTTTGACAGAAGAAATGTCACTGTCAAATTGTTTTTATGCCTGAAAATAAAGCTTTTTACTACACCCTTAAAAAAGGAGAAAGAGGTACTATACTCCATCTGCAATTTATTCACTACAAGAATTAGGTTTTTTCCCCATTCTTCATCGTGACACCCAGAATAAGGCCCCCTGAAAATGAAACTCTCTGCTCTCCTTGCTAAATAGAATCATGTAACACTGTGTTGTGTCACATCAACTTAGATTGTTGTATCCTCATTTTCCAGCAGGACTCTGGAGGCTATTATTCTATAATGTACCTAGCCCACAAGCACTTTGCCATAAAAAACCAAAACCCACTTACGTTTGACCAGGGATTTATCATCATTTCAGTCTGTAAAGTACCTCATCAGAATTTACTGCAGAAAGTAAAAGCCAAAGTAAAGCTAAAATGTTCCTGTTTGTGGCAGCAAATAACTTGATGTAATGCACGGAAAATATTTAAGGCCATTTTTGTCATCATTAAGACAATAACGCATTCTTCAAATGATTAAATCAGCCATTTGTCCTTCTCTTTTTTTTTTCCCCAGTTTGAATTTTGAAGTTTTGACTTGATGCTTGGGGTTTTTACTGCTTTAAAATTTAAAGGATTAGTTCCTGGAACCATTCCTGGAACCCCCACAGAACCCCCACAGATGCCGAAACTCATGGATAATCAAATCTGTGGGTCTCGGCAGATTTGATGTTTAAAATTTAAAGGATGATCTAAAGTTTAGATCATCTTTTCAAGGTGCAAAGGCTTATGTTATGGTTTAAATAGCAACAATCATACAGGCATGGCTTAAGAATGGGTTTGACTGTTACAAATGAGTGAGGTCTATGGTGTGAGATTAGGGGGGAAAGAGTCATTCAAGTCATTAGAGATTTGATGTTGCTGTTATTATGATAGCCACACCAAATGAGAAAGTATAAAGAAAGCAACTGTTACCCTGCACATGCCTGATCTCATAGGATCTCAGAAGCTAAGCAGGGTCAGGCCTGGTTAGTACTTGGATGGGAGACCACTTGGGAATACCGGGTGCTGTAGGCTTATACCATAGTCTTTCGAGACTGAAGGTTGCCAGCCAAAGAAAGCAGATCATAAAGAAGGGTTGTAGCTAGGACTGGCCCAAGGCTTCCTGATGCCTGAGTCAGCATACCAAACACTACCCTCCTTTACCTAACAGTGTGCCAGCCTCTGCTCCTCCAAGCCTCCAATGCTCTATCTCAGCATGCTCGTTGCCTCCACATTTCTCCTTCCTTTCTGTCATCTATCTTCCTTTTCCAATCCAGGAAGTAGAAGGAGGAGGAGTGGAATAAAATAGGTGGACTTAGATGGGTGCTCCCCTCCCCACTAATCCACTGCCTGAGGAGACTGACAGCCCAATCCTATCCACACTTCCCTGGGAGTAAGCCCCATTGACTCTAATGGGACTTATTTCTGAGCAGACATGCATAGAATTTGGCTCCTCTGGGGCCAGTTTTGTGAACATGAGTTACTATGAAATGGGAATTACAATAAGGGAAGCTGCAAAATGTTCTGTTAAAATGATGCTCTCCTAGATGAATACATCAAGAACGTTACATGTGATGGAGCTCTGGTGGCTGTTCAGTCTGCTTTATCATTCAATCCACAGATATAAACTCATAAAACAAACAAAAGGCATTTGTAATTATTTTTCAGCCTTTGCACATAGCGCATCTCATGTGTCCAAACCAATTGCCGGCAAGATTTTGGGATTAATAAGTATAATCTGATCCAAGATGGATTCTTTTAAAAAAGTATTTCAAATTACCTTCTAGTGTTAAATGAGTTCCATCTCATTTATTACTTATTTTCTAGTCAAAAATGGATCAGGCATCAGGCTATTTAAGTGTGTGTGCCTTCCCCAAAGTGCAAATCTGAATTTTGTTGCTCACTGGATGTGCTCAGAATTAATAAGGACTTGTGCACCATTCTAAAATTCTAAGACCATTTGTGTTCTAACATTCACACAAGTGGTATGCTTGGGATCTAATATTTAAATAGAAGGCAGAGACAATATAACAGGTTCTCACAAAAAGGGGTGGGGCAGGTAGGGGTGTTTGTTGACTAGAACAAACACGGACAAATGCCTGGTTTGTTTTGTTGAGCTCCGGTCCAATTATTTTATCTATATGCAGGATTTATATCCTGCCTTTCCTCCACACTGATGGGTATTCAAGATAGCTAACAACATAAAACCAGTACAATTCAGTTAAAAATAATAATAAATAATAATAATACAGGTATTTATATACCGCCTTTCTTGGTCTTTATTCAAGACTTTATTCAAGGCGGTTTACATAGGCAGGCTAATTTAAATCCCCGTAGGGATTTTTACAATTGAAAGAAGGCTCTGTCTTTCAAGAGCCACAACAATTCAGATGTTTCATTCTGATCTGGCCTCCATCCTGGCCTCCATCCTCCCACACTCAGAGCAGATGGAATAGCTCGGCTTCAGCTTGTTAGCTGCTTCAAGGTCGCAAGGTGCCGGTGGCCTCGAACTGGCGACCTTGTGGATGTTATCTTCAGGCAAATGGAGGCTCTACCCTCTAGACCAGACCTCCTGCCCTATTTAACTATTTAACAATAGTTAAAACATAACACTTAAAAACAATTAAAACATTAAAACAAAACATAGAACCCAGATCACACAATTATTAAACTACGTATTAAAAGTGCCAGCCCACAGTTAAAAGGCTTCCTAAATAAAAGGATCTTGAGGCCCTGCCTAAAGGTCACCAGGGAGGGAGATGCTCTTAATTCCAGGGGGATGGAATATCATAAGCAAGGAGCCACCACTGAGAAGGTCCTATTTCTTGCTGCCACTCTACTGATGGTGGCACTATCAGACTGGCCCCTTCTGTTAGAACGTTGAACATGTTCTGTTAGAGCATAAAATATTAGAACATTTGCTGTGGTGCAAGTGAGTACATGTGTAAAAGTCAGACATATATGTTGGTGGTAGTAGCAGAAGCCTCGCTTTCAAATTCAATTCACTGCAGAGTTGCTCATTCTTGGAACTAATGAAAGCTTTTCTTGAAGAGAAATGAGCACACGTCCAGGGTGAGTGGAATTGATGGGTGGGTTTAGCTCCCTGGTGCCCACCACCACGGTCCTGATTCAGATTAGCACCCCTCTCCAACATAGGCAGTTTGTTCCTGAAAAGGAAAGCATGCCACACTGAAGTCAAGTCTAACGAGGCTGCCAGCCCCCATTCCCTGGGCCTTCCCATCGATTCTGGAATTTTTGAAATAAAAAGTGACAGGTGGCATTAGTTAGCATGCCTGGCATTTTCAGTGTTGTCTTCATTAAACAGAAACCCATTATATTTGCAGTGAAAGCAAGCAAGCAGTGCATTTACAGAGCTTCATTTCACATACCACATGCTCCCTGTGAAAAAGTGAAATCAAATATAAAGCATTTCCTTCTGACATATTGCGTAAAATGGTGAGACAACTGAATGCTTCTTAGCCCTTCAACCTGAAAAGAAGTGAACAACCACAATTAATCAGCATTTTTGTTTCATCTGGAACACACATGGCGGAAGATAATGAAACCGACAATAGTTATTTCTTAACTCACTTCAAAGACATGAAAACCAAACCAAACCATGTGTCTATTCTAACCTGCAACATTTGAGCAAATGTTAGACTTACAGCTCTATCCTATGCATGTTTACTCAGAAGTAAGTCTTTCCTTATTCAGTGGGCTTACTCCCAGGCAAGTGTATATAGGTTTTGCAACCTAAAACAATTATGGGCAAAAATATATTTTACCAGTACCATTGAAGTCAGTGGTGACTCCAGCTTTTGGAGACCCTTGGGAAAAAATCCTGCCATGATGCATTTCCTCCATGCTTTGGAAAGCACATATGCTAGCTAACTCCTTCATAGTGCCCTGAAGGGACAAAAGATGGGTGCCAACCCTCCTCCATGCCACCCGAACCAGCTGCAACACTGGCAGTAAAGGAAAACAAGTGAATTCCCTGCCTAGTTTCCAGTTAACTTTCTCAACTGGGTGCCCAGTGGTATGGTAGGAATAGGATGGTATTAGGAGACTATTCTCTTTCTGTCCTGGGGAACAGGATAATTGGGGATTATAATATGGCATGGAGGGTGGCAAAGAAGATGGTCTTCTTCCCCACAATCACCTGGTAAGCATCTCCATTGACCCTCCCTTATCAGGTAATGGTGGGGAGCAATTGCAACTGTGAATCCTTGCTGTCTTATGGGCTGACCAGGTATGACCAGGCTCTTGTGCGGGTGTGTAACCTTCCTGAGGAACCAGCCCTAATTTGACTAGTTCTAAAAGCCCAAAGGTACCTCCATTCTTTGTATTGCAATATGACTTTAGATTTGTAAACTGAGAGCAGGGTGGTGGGAGGAGAATGATCCATTTGTTTTTGTTATTTTTTAAATCAGTCTTTTCTACAGTGGAAAAAAAAAAGACTGTGACTGTGAATTTATGTATCAACCCCTACCAAGCAGTTGCAGTGCAAAGAGATGAATGAATGGCTGCTTCTTCTGAGAGTTTTCCCAACATTCTTTGCATTCTCTTTCCTCTTCTGTTATCCATTGACAGTTTGGAAGCACTTCACCTGAATTCATTGTGCAATCCGTTTTCTCACTTTTGTTTGGCCAGGGTAACAGAATAATGACTGTGCTCCATCTTCTTGCTGACAGCTTTTTAAATATTTGATATCCATTATCGTGTTCTCCTTAATATTCTGGTCTCTACATGAAAGAGAAACATCCTGTGTATGGCTCTGTTTTGTCATTAAAGTGACGGAAAAGTGAAATTCCAGGCCTGCCCAAATGTAGTCTTGAGTACCCCATTACTGCTAAGTGATCCCTGGGAAACAGTATTTGCTGCACTGAGAGTTCTTGCCAGAGACTGGGTGTGGCTGACTCAGACCCTGGTAACAAGCCTCACAGTACTGCCTAAGGGATAACCATCCAGGGCAGCTTGAATGGAAACTCAAAACATCTTCTGGTAGGGAGGAAGAAGGGCAGATTGTCTTAGAGTAGTGTTTCTCAACCAGTGGAACAGTTATCATCAGTGCTAGTTGAGGTGATGTCTGGTGGTACTTGCAAGACTCTCGGACACCTGCCACCCAGCAGTAAGACCAATGATGTGACATGACAAACAATGGTAGGAGGCTTGCTTGGTGGGCAGAGCTATAAAGCATGCTTTCCACATGCTCGAAAAAGCCCTGCCATCCATCCTGGGCCTCTTACTGGTGTTTGTCACAGTACATCTGGCCTCCCAACCCAGAAATAACTGGCAATGACATAATCACCAGTTATTTCTTGTGGTACTTCCAATTGGTGAACCATGCAAAGGGGTTCAACAGGGGACAAACATTGAGAAATGCTGCCTTATAGATAAGTCAACCAATGAGAAGACTAGGTGCACCTAGGTTGGAAAGGGTCATCATATAGCTCAGAAGGGAGCAGTCAGACCTTTTACTTACTTAACTTCTTGACTCCTTGAATGCGGGAGAGTTGAAAGAAGGACCAGTCCTAGTACCAGACCCACAGGCTCAGGGCCCAATCCTATCCAATTTTCCAGTGCTGGTGCAGTTGCGCAAGTGGGGGGTGCGCTGGATCTTGTGATGGAGGGGCAGTCACTAGGGCCTTCTCAAGGTATGGGAAAATTTGTTTCCTTACCATGGAGCTGCATTGTGGCTACACTGGAGCTGGAAAATTGGATAGGATTGGGCCCTTAGTGGCCTAGGGTGTTTGTTTTCGAGAGCAGGAGCTTAGTGTTTTTGTTTTATTCTGATGTGTTTATAATTGTATTTAATGTCTGATTAATTTGAAGTGCCTTTTACCAAACTGTGGCTACTTCTTAAATAAACCAATTTGATTGCAACAGTAGAGTATTGGGAGATTTTTTTCTTGGGTTCACCTATATTCAGCCTACATGCTTGTTGGCCACCAGAGTGGGACTCAGCCTACAAGAGCTTGAGAATAGGTCCCTACTAAAGAGGAGACTCAAGGGCAGCAAGAATAGGGCAAGCTAGGACCCCATGACACCCCCCACCGCATGATGCAGCACATGCCCCATTGGCATGGCTGCATCAATGCTGGAAAATAGGTTAGGATTGTGCCCTAAATAAGCCAAACTACAGAAATAGCAGCTGGTTGGTGACAACGGCTCCCACATGTTTGGTGTCAGAAGTTAGCCAAGCAGGATACTGGCCAAGGGTCTATGGCCACCAGGGGGCTCACCTGGCCAGGACAAGCACTGAACCAGGGGTCTCCAAACTTTTTGGCCGGAGGGCCACATCAAATATCTGGCTTGGTGTGGAGGGCCAGAAAAAAAAAATTTTAAATATAAAATTTAAATAAATAAATTAGAGATGGAACATAGATGAGTGAATAAATGAATGAATGAGCTCATTTATTCAACCTCTCTGGCCCTCAGAAGACCCTCAAGACACAATCAGAGGTTGGCCGTGGGCCGGAAAGAGGCTTGTTGTGGGCTGCATCTGGCCCCCGGGCCGGGGTTTGGAGACCCCTGCACTGAACCATAAGTATGGCTAAGTTCCTGTGACAGTTAGCTTTTCCATATTATGCCCAGGGTTGCCAACTAGCAGGAAAAAGGAGGTTCTCCTTCCTCCTCTGTCTTTACTAGAAGTTTGATATGCAGAAATCAGTTGACTGTTGTTAAAGGCATAGCTAAAATAGGCAGTTGAACAATTTACAGCCTTCATCGTGTTTAATCCATTTCATTTGAAATGGGTGCCACTGAGGAGCCTTAGAGCACAGTCCTATGCTTGTCTATCAAAAATAAGCCCAACTGAGCTCAATGGGACTTAATGCTCATGAAAATGTGTAGAGGATTGCAGCCTTAGCCTGTACTGAAAACAATAGCACTAATTCATCTCATTTTTTAGATTGCTTCTTAAAAAAAAAAAAGTAATAAGCATTTTAGCTTCTAATTTTGCCAACAGGAGGAGAAATAAAACACTCTGAATATGTATTTCCTATTCTCATACTGAGAAAGGCAACAAACCAAGATTTCTTGTCAGCATATGTCAAACTTTTTTTTTTTCCTCATTAAAAGGCCTTTTCTGGGAATTTAGAGGGAAAAGCATAAGGTAGACCAAAACAACATATGAATCTGTGCATGCTGTTATCTATAGCAGAAATCTTTATATGAAAATATTTGGGGGAAGAAAAGAATGCTTTTTTTTTTTTTTACAGTGTAGCAACATTTGAAAAAGATGCATATTTTCAGGAAGAAAAATACCCAGTGGCAAGACTAATTCATATTTTATCTTCAAAGAGCATTTCAGTTCTACTACACTGCTCATGTTGCACATATACAAGAAATACAGTCAGTGAAATTGGGAAAGGAGCTGGCCACTGGTTAGCTCAAGATTTATTGGAGGGCTACCAGTTTCAGGAAGGTATTGAGGCTTGTAGTCCAGGGTTCTGCCTGAGGTGGCTTGTCAAGAAGTAGATTATCAACAAGTGTCACTGCTATATCCATCACTCCCTCCATAACCTCCCTGCATGCTGGAAACTGAGGGGTGTTTCTAGGTGCTAATGCCTCTACTAGCAGCCAGGTGTGACCAAATAGTTTTTCTTGGAAATGTGGCCGCACTGCAGATCAAGTGGTGGTCTTCTTGACCAGCCCCCTTCATGAGACAAGGAACACAGAGCCCTCTGAGAAGTACACTGGCATTGCTGGAGTGGGGGACAAAATGCTAAGTGTTGCAGCCTCTTGAATGCTGGTGTAAAGCAGCTCCGTCCCATAACCTGCAGAGCCAGCCACATGTGACTTGCTCTGCAGGGAAGAGGCCGCTTTACACCAGAGTTTGGGAGGCTGCGACACTTAGTGTTTTGCCCCCAACCCCTTCCAGGAAAGCCTGTGGAGAAGCATCTCTCCCTCAGCCTGTTCTCTCCTGTTTAGGTGCTGAACTAGCCATCCAGAGCTTGAATGACATTGTACCAATCCCCCCTCCCTAGGGATACTCTGAGATTAGCTGACCACCATTGGGGGTTGGATAGGCATTCTTTGCTGTCTGCCTGATTGCCCCCCCTTTTTTTTGCCCATCCATCTCCTTTGGTGAGGTGCTATATTAGCCAGTTTGCTCTCTTCTGGAAGATATAGTGCTGGACTGGGAGTAGGAGTAGGGTCTGGTGTGCATCTTAAGATATGCAGAGTGGAAGCCAGTACTAATCCCAAGAGGCTGCCTGGCTCAAGGATGCTTTAAGGCCAGAATTGCCACTTCCATCTTCAAAGCTTTCTGCTCGGAATGAGCTGGGTAATTTGGTTGCCTTGACCCCCTTTCCATGGATTGGTGGAGAAAACCAGAGTTTGGCATGAGCCGAGCCCTGGTTGGAGTCAGGGTGCAAATGCTCCAAGGGGAAGTGAACAGTTTTGTTGGCCTTCCTCAGCTTATCTTAAATTTTCCTGTATGAAAAGCAAAGCCCACAATCAATGATCAATTCAAGCTCTTGGCTAGCTTGATGAATCCTTGATGGAAATGAATGCAAATATTGGATTTGCAATGGAATGCAAATGGAATGCAAATATTTTAGGAAAGGAAGTATGGTATCCTGAACTCCGCTCTCCCACGCCACCCAAAAATACAATGCTTTTGCTAATTAATCTCCCCTCTGTAATTTTTAAGCGAAATTTGTGTTTTTTAGAAAGAGACTTGGGGTTTTTGCAATAGTGACAAGTAATACCCTGACTTTCTCTTGCATAAACACGAACACATCCTTGCCACCCTTCTATCAGTAGATGAACAATGACATATTTGCAAAAATACATTTGCCACGACTCCCTTGGAGCCTCTTTCCACGAATTTTTACTGCCCCTGTTGTGGCTGTGCCTCCTTTTAAGCTGTCTGTTTTCCATTCTGGCTGTTCTTGTCATGGCTGTGTATTCAAAATGGGCACTGAAGTGGAAACGGAGAGGGCAGGACACATCTGGTTAATAAGAAACTCATTGAAGCCACAGATCTTATCGGCGCTTGAGGCGAGAATGTCGTCCCGCAACCCCTAGTTTGCAGAGTACCACATTTCGCTGCAAAGTCTAATTTTGGAAGCTGACTGAACCTGACCTGATTTTAAATAACCCTTAGGTTACAGCTCACAAAATTAATAGTAAACCCCAGCGAGATCAGCATCAAGACTATGAAACATCCCAAAGCCGGGATAGTCAACGGTGGAACGCCAACCACGATATTAACAAGATGACCAAACATTGTTGATAGACTTGCACTGGTGTGTTCCTTCTTCCATGAAATGATTTTTAAACTGGGTTTTATAGATCTGTCAAGATACAAAACAATGTCAGTCATTTCAAACTTCCCATGAAAAAAATCATATAGCTGTGAAAACAGCAGCCAAAGGCAGGGTATACGGAGCCCCTGTAAAATACTTCTTTTCACCAAAACAGGTAAAGCTTCATATATAAATCTTTTTCCCCCCATGTATTCTTGTGCTCAGTAGCTGCTGAAAGCAATTTTTTTCTTTCCTGTCACAAGCTTTGCTGTCTGGGCTGTGCCTCAGAGAATCCAGTCTCATTCCAACTCATTCCAAGCATTTTGATTTCCTACACTGGTGTTCCCTTCGTCATTTGAACTTGCCCATGTACTAAGATCTTTACTTTACTTTAGTACTTTACCATGTACTTTAGAGGCCCTTCTCTGGGATTCTCCCACCTTTGGAAGTGAGGTGGGAGCAGGGCTTGTTCTATCATGGGCAGCCCAATCCTAACTTCCTCTGGAATGGGGAGGCCAGTTGAATGAAGGTCTTGAAATAGCTCAAGGCCTTGCACAAAGCAAGGCTGGCCTTTCTTTTGCTGCTGCTACTGCATCACAGATGTGAAACAGTAAGCAGTGGAGGAAGCCCTTATCCCACAGCTCATGCAAGAGGTCAAACAGTTGACCTCATGCTGACAGCAGTTGTATCAGGCCAGTGCGGGCTCCAACAAATCTCCAGAGGGCCAGAAGCTCATTGGAGACTGGGGGCTCCCTAAAGGCCGCATTGAGAGGCGTCGAGGGCCACAACTGGCCCCAGGGCTGGGGTTTGGGCACCCCTGTCCTAGGACACAGACCTCAGAGCAATATGGATTAGATTTTTTAACTCAAGTAAATAAATACAACTGACAATTTTTTAATTTTTTTTTAGATAAATACCACAACTGTGCTATGGAATAAAATTAATTATAAAGTCCTATGGAAAAAAATGGGGGAAACAAATAGCCTTCCCTAGGGTGCAAAGTAGCTTGGCACCAGCCCTGGGTAGGAGGAGATTGGGGTAAGATCAAGTGGTCTTTTGATCTGGATTGCTGTCCACAGAGAAAACTAAATGTCCCTGTCTTTTCAGCCCCTTATGATGACATTTTTATCTGCCCAGGACTTTTCTTCTATACCTAATCATTGTACTGAGAAGTCACCCTGAGCACACGTCATACCCCTCACCATATGATGCAAACCTGCCCCCTTGGATGACCCCAAGTGTGTATGGGGTCAAAAGGGTATCATGCCAATGTATCCCAGGCATAGTGTGGAATTTTTATGTTTAGGACTCAGTTCATACTGCAGATACTGGTTTCAGCCACTAATCTAGCAACTTTGGAGAGGTTTACAGTCCCAAAACACGTTCTTCTCCCAGCCTGGCCATGTATATTTTCCAAACTGGCTGGAAATATCGTCCACATAATAATGAGGGTGTATTACATCAATGTGGGGAGAGAACACTGCCAGATGACATCTTCCTATCTTTCTTCCATGCAGTTACTTGGTTTTATAAATGCATTCCCAAATAATGAAATCAAGCCATGTGAAATGCAATGACTTCAATCGTAACTCCTGTTCTAGCAGATAATGTTGCTTTCGTGATGGATGAACTGCACTTTCAAGCCCAAAACATTTTGTTTTCCTTGTTGGGGAAAATTCAGTTGCTCCGGCACCGTCTGGTGGTCACCCAGCTGATGCGTCCTGCCCATGTTTATGAGACACCAAGTTTAATGAAACAAATTACCATCTATTGGAATCTGTGGCAGATGGCTAAGGGCCCAATCCTATCCAACTTTTCAGCGCTGGTGTAGCCATGCCAATGGGGCATGCTCTGCATCCTGTGGTAAGGGGACAACCACAGAGGTCTCCTCCAGATAAGAGAATTTTGTTGCCTTTCTTTGGGGCTGCACTGACACTGGAAAGTAGGATAGGATTGGGCCCTAAGTGTGCATTCCCATCCACACTTACCAGAGAGTAAGCTCCATTGAATATTATGGGACTTAGAAGTAGGATATGCACAGAATTGGGCTCTGATGAGTCTACTGGTCACCTTTCATGTGTAAATTCCACAACCTTCTCCCAATCAGAGCTCTTCATTCAAGATAGTGGAGAGAAACTTGTCTACGCTGAAAATTAGCCCAGTTCCCTCTATGCTTTTACAACTACACAATACAACTGCAAAGTTACAGTACAAACAAACTCTTTCTAAGAAAAAGCAGAATTGAGACAGTGCTGCATGCATGATGCACAGTAAAAACCCAAAGTCCTGTACCCCAAGATGTGTTTCTGTATCCTCTGTGGATTTGGCTGAACAAGAGCAACCTGTTCTGGTAGAGCAAAACAGAAGATGCTTTTCTGAAAAGGTAAAGAAAAGGAGCTGGCAACTGCAGAAAGAAACTAAGGGCCCAATCCTCTCTGGGCCTTGTGCTGCCCTAACTCCTGTTCTAGCAAAACCCGGCAGTGCAAAAACTGGGCTGCTGTTGCACACTTGCAGACCCCTGCCACAAATGGTGAGTGGTGCTGCACTTGTGCAGCAGCTCCTGGAGGCAGTGGCGGACCTGGTGTGGCGGTAGGGGGGCAAAAACGCCAGGGGCCACGCTTGCAGTGCCCACACCACTGCCATGCTGCCCTGCCCCACCTGCCTGTTGCAAGGAGGCGAAGCTCCGTGTGGTACTCAGCAGTGTGCAAAAAGCCTTCTGAGGCTACTTGTGCAATCTTAAGCAATACTTCTGGTTTACTTGGGAAAGCAGAAGTAATGTTTAAAACCTCACGAGAAGCCTCAGAAGGCTTTTTGAGTCATGTTGAGTGTCACACAATCTCCATAAGCTTTGGTGAATATCCAGGGGAGGGGCGGAGGCATGATGGGGGGGTGGCATTTCACAGACCTGTTCCCCAGGTCTCAATGGGGGCAGGTCCATTATTGCCTGGAGGTTCATCAGTGCTGGAAAGTTAGTGGCTGGGGATTGTTGTGGGTGGGGAGAGGAGGGCAGGGAGAGTTTCAGGGCGGGGTGGGCTGGGGCAAGGAGGGGGTTCAGGGAATGGATCTTGGGGGTCCTCTCATTCCCAACTGCCCTGACCTTTTTTTCTTCTCACACATATGCTAGCTATATAGTTGGCGTGTGTCTGAAGCCTCCATAGGGTACTAGGAGGCTTATGGAGAGGTAAGAAGAAAAAAATTTTAGTTACCTCTAACAGGCCTCCTAACTGATTGCAGCCTGCACTCTATCAGCACTGCTGCATCCTCTGTAATGGTGGAGGATTGGATTGGGCAGTCAATCATCTCCAGAAAGTTGGTCATGTTCTTCTTCAGGTAGCCCAATCTGAACCCATGGTGGAATGGGGAGGTCAGCTGGCCAGCCCCATATCCAGCACAGGGTCTGGGATGTTGGAGGCTCAGCCTGGGGTGAGGGTAATTCCTTCCCCTTACCCCAGATAACACCGCAGCTGCAATGGGGCAACTTGGATCTGCACCACCTAAAGTGGTGGCAGATATCTGAGTGACCCAGAGGAGCTCCAAGTTGCCCAGGACTAGGGTTAGGATCTGGCACAAATGCCTGCTCAGCTGTGGCCCACCCATGGGCCTGCCTGCCTCCCGCCCTCCCCCTCCCCTAGAATGCCTCCTTCCCACCCTCCCCAGACACCTGCGCTGGCCCAACACAGCCAGTGCAACCTCACCTTTCCTCAGAAGTAATGGAGCCGGAGGCCAGCATACATCAGTGTGCCGACCTCCTGGTTCCCAAGTTGTCACAAAAGTGCCTTATGGCACTTTTGTGACACTCCGAAGCCATGCAGGGGACATGTGACAGCCTATCTTGGGGCCAGGATTGTGCCCTTAATAAAAGATATAATATAATAAAAGATATAATGATATAAAGAAATTTTATATCTTTATAAAGATATAAGAGTACTGAACTTGGCCCATTTTAGGTACAGAGTTACTGAATGAGCCAGGCAAGTCACTATCAACCAGATTGAATTCCCGATACAGAAAACAGCATTCTAGCCAGGAGGCAGCATAGTTGTAAGTCTGAATGAGAAAAATCTTTTTGTGTATCTGAATAAATAACTATAGCAGTTTTCTTTGCTGAATGTACTTTAAAGGCAATCCTAAAAAAGACTCTTATATTCCATTTGGGTTCATGAACAGCTGCAAATAATGGCATGCATTTTGCAGTGTGGGAATATAACATTTTTCCCCCCAGCATGATACAAACCAGGGTGTTTCCCAACTCATATAGTGTTCCTATCACTACTCATATCACTACTGAGTTGGGCCATTTCCACATTACAAATATAAGAGAGCACTACTGGATCAGATCAAAAGTCCTACTATTTATTTCCTCTCCTAAAGTATCTGTATCTGTTTCCCTTTATTGTATCTCGCTATCTTCATGCATCCATAAAATACAATGAATGTATTGCACTGCGCTAGCAATGAATCATTCTAGTCTCTTGTGAGCCTACTTGTACCTTAAGGCTGCATTATCATCCAGACCCCCTAAAGAAGTGCCTTTTTCATAAAACAAACAAAACAAAACAGAAGGGTTTTTTCAGGACCAGAAAAAAGCCTCTAAGTCACACCTTCTCAGCTGATGTGTGGCATACATATGTATTCAGAAGAATCAAGCTGCCTCTAAATATGGATATTCAATTTAACTATGGTGGCCACTACTTTGGTAGCAGCCATTGGGTGTGAAGAATGAATGTAAAAGATGTGTTCGCTGCATCACTATGAAATAGCATGAGGAAAAAATACCTTGCTTTTCAAGAGATTCAGAAGAGCCTCCAACAAATATAGAAAGTCAAGGAAAGGTGTTACATAGATTTCAATACCGTGATGAAATGGGGGTGTCTCTCTTGGATTATTTTAATAATAAAACACACATAAAGCAGAACCAAAAAGAGGCTTAATAACTGCTAATACATTCATGCCTTGGCAACTGCAGGGGTTCCATTGCCAGAACCCACATGGATGCCAAAGACAGAGAATATTTAAAATCACTTTGAAAAAAGTGGTCCATTTAAATAGTTTTTAAAAGTGTGTTTCTTATCATTGCAGAGCTGCAGGCAGTCTACAGCTATTAGAATAGCTACTTCAGGACAGTGCTGAGATTGTGACCCCTCCCTTGGCCTTGGAGCACTACAGAATGCAACGTGGAAGTATAAAACACTCCTGCGTTGCATTCTGGTACAACCAAGTGCCAAAGGAGGGCATCACAACCTCAGCATGACCCAGAAATAGACATTCTAATAGCTGGAGACTGCCTGAAGCCCTGCAATGGCAAGAAACACACTTTTAAAAACTATTTAAAGGGACAGCTTTTTTTTTTTTTTAAGGTACAGTGAAGCCCTCCACCGTGGGTTCAGAACCCACAGTGAGTTAATTCTGCAGGTACGGAACCTGTGGCTAAAGAGGGGCTACCTGTATGAGTGCTGCCTCCCTACAGTGAGAGAAACAGAATCACTTCCTCAGTCCCCGTCATCCTGTAGGCTTGGCATATCATCCTATATGAAGAAGGAAACATAGTGGGGTCCCTGGAACTCTCTTGAATACATTTGTGCATCAATAGCAAAAGGAGCCATTCACAAACCATGTGCCCGTGAGTCACATTTATTCCATGTCATTCCCTTCAAAAATGAGAAATAACTATCTTTTTTTGCTATCACAGCCCAAAGAAGTGCTATGAACAGTGATCTGTCCCAGTGCATTGCAATCAATGTAAAGAAAACAGTTAAGAGGCCAAGCCTGGTTTTGTATGCCTTTGGGTGCAATTCTAACCAACTGTCCAGCATTGACATAGCTGTGCCAATGTGGCATGCCTCAAAAACACCTCAAAAAACGTTTTTATTAAAAATTACTATTTAATTCCAAGGGCAGATGCCTGCCTTTTTCTAAAACAAAGCATACTTAATGGCACCCATAGATTGCATTCACAGAGATTAACTATGCATGTTAATCCTGTTTGACTTCCAGACAAATTTCATAGCAGGTTGTGAGGATCATCTATGGAACCATATCTGAGACAATTAACAGATTATTGAACATGATATGGTTTTAAGACTAACAAGCAGCATACAAATAAAAATTTCAGTTCATTTGTTCTTGAACCAGGGGAAAAAAAAAAGAAATGACAAAGATTCTTGGCATTAATTTCCTGGGGGGGAAAATATACCAATGACAGTCAGTTTTCATTAATTTGCATTATTTGAATTTCAAAGGGAGCGAGGATTAAAAATAAATTGGACTGAACTAACACAGCACTTTAAATTCAAATACCACACGTTCACCCTGGGGGCCTGGTGATCTACCTAATGCTTAATTACACTAGATTTGAAACTGACAAGAGGCTTCCAAGGTGATAAAGACCATCCATTATGATTTCTATTATTTATGCTGCAGTAGCATGTACAGTTCCCAGTTTCAGATCAGGCCCCCACTACACTATGCAATCTACAAATGACTATAGCAGTAGTTTTTAAACTTCCCAGTAGTTATTAAGTTGCTCAGAGTAAACTTCTCAAACATTTTTGAGCTGCAAACCTATATACACTTACCTGGGAGTAAGATCCATTGAACAACATCCAGCCCCTGGGATGGGCCAGCACAGCTCCCTTGAGCCGGCCCAGAGCTGTCAGGAAAGTGCCATAAAGCACTTACATGCCACCATTTGAGGCTGGCACAAGCCCTGTTCTGAAGGCAGAATGGTAAGGCTGCACCAGCTGAGGCAGGCTGGTGCAGGGGGGGAAGGCTGTTGGGAAGGAGGTGTTTTGGGATCAAACTACAATGCTTATATGGGTGTTTCTGAGCCCTGATCAGAAGTGAGATTCTAACATATCCCTGTGTATGCAAACTTATAGACAGACAAGCAAGCAGGACGCTTGCACTCTAGAGTGACAACCGGAGAACGCGTGGGAGGAGGATGGAGATAGGGTTCCCCCATAACCACGGTTTCCATTTCAGCAGGGGGCCATGGAACACATACACCATTTGGGGAGGGTGAGAAGGACAGACATAGACATTAACCCATTTTTGCCCGGCCCATATGCAACGTTGGGCAGAAGTGGCTTAAATTAAAGAACTGGGTGCCGTTGAGTATGTCTCCGTTCAGGAGCTTGTGTTCAGTACCAGTCCTCAGATCTTCAACACAACTGGGTTTTCTCCAAGCTTTGTTTGTTTCAGTCAGGGTTGGCAGCTCGAGTCAGTGACTCGGACTCGAGTCGCGAAAATGCGTGATTTTGGGTGACCCGTCTACTTGTGAGTCGTGCGCATGGAAGACTCTGAAAAAGGTTCGAGTCAGGGCCCCCCGACTCAGCACTCATCCCCACACATGTTGACTCGAGTCTACCTATTTCTGGGGGTGCTTGCTTATTGTTTTTGCAGTGTGAAAGACCCCGTGGGGCCAGCACTCCCACTGGGCAAGCAGCAGGGAGTTCCAGCTATGAGGCAGGGAGGGTTAATGTGATAAGGAGGAGGGAGGCAGGACTGGGTTCTTTCCCATCTCTGATAGAAAAGAAGGAATGGATTATCATTGGACAAAGGATGGGCATTCTGATATTTTCATTGGCTGGGGGAGAGTAGGAGTAGGAACCAAGGGGGATTCTTGCCTTACGATTGGCTGGAGAAGCCCAGGGAGAGGGAGGAAGCAGGGAGGGGGGGAGGGAGTTCATAGCGATCATGCTTGCCAGCCTCATGGAAAAGGAGAAGAAATTCTCGATGAATGACTGGCTGAAGTGGGACTACTTCTGAGTAGGGCTGCAAAGGATCAGGTCATCCTGGTAAGACTCACAGCGGATTTGCATGACCCTCCTCCCTCTTGCAGTTCTCTCCCGCACTCCCTCCCATTTCTCCCACCCTGTTTCAAGATGAGTGGGGACAGTAGGGGAATGAGTAATGAGAACTCCAACACACACACACTCCCCAGCAGCAGCCCCATTGTTTGTTTGTTTTTTTTTTTTCCCATGGGGGCTTTTTAAAGGGGGGGCTAACTTGACTCTAGTCCTTTAGAATCACTAAAGGGTGACTCGGAGACTCGAGGAGTTTCCCTGTTATGACTCTTTTTTGAGTCAAGTCATGGGGGCAGTGACTCAGCAATACAACTCGAGTCAAGCCACCCTGAATTTTTCCATCCCTGGTTTCAGTAGCTTAATTAGAAACCAAACACAAACCACCCACCTTTTTTATTATTGCTATTGCTAAACAACTGGCAGTTACAAAGCCTTGCCAATCTACTACAAATCACTGGTACATTTTTCAGGAGATCCTGGCCTTTTCTTCATCCCTGCTCACTGCCAGGCCATCCATGAAGTCATATGATGTTGATTGCAAGTAATTCAAGGGGGTAGTGGAGTCAGGGTGCCTTTCAATCCACCACTTTAGAAGTAGGCTACCTCAGAATGCCAGATGCAAGGGAGGGCACCAGGGTGAAGGTCTCTTGTTGTCTTATGTGCTCCCTGAGGCATCTGGTGGGCCACTGTGAGATACAGGAAGCTGGACCAGGTGGGCCTTTGGCCTGATCCAGCAGGGCTCTCCTTATGTTCTTATACCACTGCCACCCTTTTCCAATCTGTCACCAATGCGAGCCACAGTGACCTGCTTCCCCCACCCTACCATGCGCCTTCTGTGCTGCCATGAAACCCAGAAATACAAGATTTCCCATCTACTTAACAAAGACAGCACAGTTTTGCAGAGCATTTGAATTTCTTTCTTTCTTGCATTTTTTATTTATTATAGTATTTATATACCACCTTTCTCAAAGACATTAGTGACATAGAACAAGGTGTTTTACAGAGACAGGCTGATCATAAATCCTTTTTTTTTTTTTCTTCAAATGGGGTTCTTAAAAGTTTCATTGTATTTAATGTATCCTCCATTTCACCATTTCAATGCATTATTTCTCATTATGCAATTGTCCTGGCTGCATAGCTCTCTTGGGCTTTCCAAGCTTCCACATGTAGCTACAAACACTCCTCAGGCTGAAGTCCACATTCCTTTGTCTCTAGCCAGCGCCTTGTAGTCTCCCTTCCAAGACAAAACCAGAGCTGATCGTGCTTAGCTTTTTCAGGCAAGGCAATTGCTCAACCTCCAACCCAAGACAGAATCACATGGTGTTCTGAGTTGTGCCATCCCTGTTCTTGTTCTCTCACCAATATAAAGTATCAGCAGTAAACATCCACCCCAAGTGAATTTTCAACTTGTTTACAAAATACACATATATAATTATTAATATAAAATATAATTATTAAATGCACAAGGATCTATTACTTTAAAAAACATCTCATTTAGTGATGATTTAACAATTACCATTACATTTTTTGAAAACAACCACAATTAGCCTCAGCTCTTCATAATGATTTAATACATTGATTTTTCACTCGTTACCAAAGGATGCTATCCTTAGCAAGTCTCTGGAGCATTCCAAATTGCTAAATAAATCATCGTATGTATATAGGGTGTTTCTAGTTTCACTCTTTCCTAGCTAACTGTTTCATTCGTAGTGTGAAGGTTCCACAGGGCAGTGCTGTGGTTACGCAAGGCCACTTTCAGGCTATCCCTCATCTCAGACAGATGAGGCAGAAGAAAAATACTAGACTAGATTAGCGATGAGGGAGACATATAAATAAGCCCTTTAATTATGGTGGTGTTCCTTTGCTCATTTGTTCTTTCAATAACTGTAAAATGCTGCCACCTTCTGGGCATGTCATCCAATCTTCCATCCAGATCTGCCCAATAACCCGACTGTGATTTGATGGCAATTTCGCAGCCCGTTCTTATGTTCAGCCAATCTGCAGCCAAAACTTACAGCTCTGTGATTTGGAGAAATGGTTTTTTGAAGCCAGGAAGGAAAGGGAGAAGGAAAGAGATGGCGAGACAAAGGGAGAGGCAGAGCAAAACAAAGCCAAAAAAAAATCTCTTTCATTCTTTTTATCACCGATCATAAGTTTAAATGAAGGTTCTGACATCTTTATTAGGATATTATTTCAGGCTGGTTAAAATCTAATTCCTCTGGGATTGAAGGACATAGATCTGCATTTGATGGAAGTAATTGAACCTGAGGAACCTCACACAGAGTATTTAACTTTTGAAAGCGGTAGCCAGTCTCCAACAAAAATAATTTCAAATGGCCCAATTTCCCCCAAGAATATTAAGCAGATGGTCCCTGGTACACACAGAGGTGGCATTATGAATGATCGAATCCTAACGGACTCTCACCAGCGCAATCACATTTTACCCATAATCTTCACATCAAAATGTGCAATTATGCTTTCTCGCTCCTGGGATGCACAGCGAAGGGACAGAAATTATTGCATGGGGAGAGATAGTGCAGCCCAGCCAATTTTATGACAAAATGCTGGGCTTTCAAAGATAAATCCAAAAAATATTTCCTTCCTGAACTCCTTGTGGTAGGTATTCATGACAAGCAAGACCAAACCTTGAGCATCCCTTTTGGTCCAGCTACATTTGGCAGTAAAATCAAATAACAGATCCTTTGTCATGCTTCTCTCTTTAGTGAAGTATTATAGACCAGCTGGAGTCTGTCTGTCTAAGAATAACAAACCAGGGCTTGGAGTCAGCCCCAGGAGTGGCAGAGCCCAATGTGGAGCATTCTTGCAGGGCCCCCCCCTCCCTTCAGCCCCCCCCCCACTTACCATACAGCGGCAGCTTTAAAAGTTTATTAATGCTTTACCACATTAGAAAGAGGAAATTCCTCCACCGCACATGCTGGGGCTCTAAAGAAGCCAGCTCTGAAGCTCCTTCTGCGAGAGGGAAAGGAGATGTCTGTCAGCGTGGGAGGCTGTCAGCGTGGGAGGCGACTAAAGCCAGAGTGTCCACCAGACTGAGAAAAGTTCCACCTGGAATGTTGATTGTTCTTGAAAGATAGAACATATTTGTTCTTGTAAAAAAAAACCCTTGGGGGTTTAGAGAAAGCCTGCCTGTGAGGACCGCCTTGAATAAAGGAGCAATCCAATGACCAGAAAGGTGGTATATAAATACCAGTAGTAGCAGTAGTTGTTGTTGTTGTAAAGGGAGGGTTCCAAAATGAAGAGTGAGTTATATACATTTTAAAGGTAGCAGAAACTAATAAGCTGGTTACTCAGTGGTGGACCTCCCCTGCCTTGCGCCCTGGGGAAAAAGTTTGCAATGGTGCCTCCGGGATGCTGCCACCTCCCCGCATGCAAATCAGCTGCCCCTCCCCCCCACTTACCTGGAGCACACGGAGCTTCGCACAACTCCAGGATGCACCAGGGAAGCCTACTGAAGCTTCCCCAAGCTCTTAAACTGTGCTTCCTGGAAACTGACTCTGACGGTTTCTGACTCAGAAGGGTTCCCATGCGATTCTAGAGGCACGCAAGGCTCAATGCCTGGGTTCCTCTACTGTAGCTACTTACTACAGTGTTACCCAAACTGTGAGTCAGGACCTACCAGTGGGTTGCAGAAAGATTCTGGAATAGATTTTTAAAAACTTTTGCAAAAAAACTGGCAATTGGGGGATATGCCAGGCACCAGTTTGCAGAATTTAAAAAGTCACTCCTATTTCCCATTAGATCTTTGGAGACAGAGGAATTCTTAGTGGAATACATGTGGCCTATTCAGCTATACACACTCACTGTACCCTTAGATCTTACCTCAAAGCCAAGAATGGAGCATCCGGCAGCTGGGAACCCAACTCTCATGACATGTGGGAGAAGATGAGGGAGTGTGCTTAAGGCTAATCTACTCCTGGATCATCTCTCTACTGAGATGCTCAGATGGTTGGAGAAGAAAGGAGAGCTTTTCACATTTGCCTCCTGTTGGATCAATGAATGTCAGTCCTATCAAAGAGAATCATTCTGATGTTCCTAACCCAATTCAGTTCCTTGGACTCTGAAAATGAATAGTCATTCTACAAACCTGCTTTTTCTTCTCATTTTTCTGGGGTTTATAAACTAATCACTGCTATAAGTTGCACAAATTACATATCATTTGAGATGTATTTTGAAGTTTCAGTAAATCCAGAGAGAAAATAATTATATTTCAGTACCATATTCCATTTCTAGTTACAAGTTAAGATTGCTCTAGAGTAATTCAGATTACAACTTGACAGGGAGGTGAGATTTCCCTCTTCCTGTTATATCTTCTCACGGAAGTGAATGAAAAATGTGGATGAAGCTTTGAACTGGGATCCCTTTTCTGTAAGATCTGGGGTGCTTTGAAATGGGAAAATCTTCCCTGCAGTCTTTCCTGTAAGAGCCTTCTTGTAAGAGAAGTGGGAAATCATTTGAAGATGGCGGAGAAGTCTGCAAGCTGCCCGCTAAGGGGAATAAAACAGCCACTTTAAGAACCCAGGGTGGAGACTTACTGCTGGGAACAAAAATGGAGGAACTTTTCAGGTGGCCCTTATCTAATGAGCAATGGGGGTTGCAAAGACAGAGACCCGGTGCTGGCAATTGGGGGATATGCCAGCCACCTGTGAATTGGAGGCTACGCGCCAAGGCAGCAGAGAGGGCAGATCACATGCCTGATCTCGTCTGATCTTGGAAGCTAAGCAGGGTCAGGCCTGGTTAGTACTTGGTTAGTACTCGCCTGGGAATACCGAGTGCTGTAGGCTTATACCATAGTCTTTCGAGACTGAAGGTTGCCAACCAAAATTCATGACTCAGCAGAATTAAGGTTATTTGATTGCACTGGACCCACGAGGGTTTGAGCTTTATAAGTGGGAATGTTGAGCCTACAGAGGTGCTTCATACCTGGAGGGCAGCAGGATGCGCTGCTCGATTGAACACTGCCCCTGCACAGCAGAACTTTTGAAAAAATTTTCATGTAGTTAAGTCAGTGCTTCCCAACCTTTTAGCACCAGGACCTACTTTTTAAAATAACAATTTATCGTTCCCTAACCCAAAGGAGACCTTTGGGTCTGTCTCCCTGCAGGATGTAGTACATGCTCTAGCAGCATAGCTACATTGGTGGGAGAGGGAAAGGATAAGATTGGGCCCTCAGTTGCTGAACCAGGATCTGCTATTATAGTAACTGCTTTAACAGAGTGTTCACACACAAACTGCAAGCTCAATATAACACTTTAAAAAAAAAATCCAAATTCAAACACTGTATCAGATAGCAACAAATTGAAGGAGTTTCATTAGTTCATATGGAGGTAAGCATGTGAACTTAATGCAGTCAATTAATTACCTATTATGTGATATAATATATTTGCAATTAAGATAGACTTGCTAGATTTCATACTTCTAGAAGTATGACAGCCAGTAAAGAAACAAAAAAGGAAACGTATTTCAGCTATGTTTTCGAAGAACATTGTTATTCATTCTTACAGGCTTCCTAAACAATTCATGTTTCACTTTGATCTAATCATAAATAGACTTGTTAAAATTCTAGTGGCAATCTTGTATAAGAGTCACAGACATGAAACAGGTTTATACTCGTAAAGCTGTGCTCTTGATGGACAGTCTAACAAACCAATCCAATCCTAGCCCGCCCCCCCCCCCCCGGCGGTGCAAGCTACACCAAAAAGGTACACATTGTATCCAGCAGGGGAGGAGGGGTAAATCAGGTGGCTATGGAAGGAAAAAGGGATTTAAATCGCCTTTCCTGTCCATTATCCTCCCACCCCTCAATGAGTTTCTTTGGACCTGCACCAGCAACTTCTCTGGTGCAAGTCTGAGGAGAGAAAGGGGGCAGGGAGGCTGCTGCTGGAGGAGATAGGATCCAGCGTGTGCCATTGCAGCTGGATCCACCCCCTCCTGCAGTCTCCCTGCCCCGTTTCACCCTCTCCGCCCCCTCCCTTCACGTTCTGCTGGCAGTGAGACCCAATAGAATTGGGCTGTAATTCTCATTTACCCCTGCCCATTCTCAGATGAACTTCTCAGTTGTGTGCTTCTCCCACCAACCGCTTTTTATCATATAACCCAATCCTATCTATCACCCCCCACTGGTGTCACCAGAGAGTGCACTGCATCCTGTGGTGGGATGTCCCAGAGTTCTCCTACAGCTAAGGGAATATTTGTTTCTCCTCACCTAGACACTTCCCCATTCCTCCCACTTTAAGATTATAGATCATAAGCAGAATATATCACACATCTACTGTTCTGTGGCTGATGAAACGACTCAATCAAATTGCACTAACAAGGTGCCATTCAAATGTATGAAAGTTCATAGCTTATAAGGGTATAAGTTATGTGGCCTAATTTAGTCACAGTTGCACACTGACCTTAGAATGTTAACAAAGCTCACAGCACTCTTAGATTCCAACTGCCTACCTCTAAGCTGACTTTGTCCTCTTCAGACACTAGAGCAGTTAAAAAAACGTGAGCCAGAGAGAAACCTCTGCTAGCTAAGCTCTACTGTGATATCAGATCAGTTCAATTGCTATAAGAGAGACAGAGCAGACCAGAAATATAAGGCTCAAGGGAACTGCATGACTGAGAAGTTCAGAAGGATGAAGGACCTTTGAGGAAGCGGTTTACAAATGTTCTCTAACATGTGCCTTTATATATTTGTCTCTGTGAGACACTGTGCGACACTATGCACCACCTACGGCCACCTCTGACTGGTTGACAGCACATAGATAGGGACACTTTGTGGGCTGCAAGCATGCTAGATATTATCCATTGACTTTCACCATTTTTAGGTTCATCAGAAATATTTGCTATCAAAATAATCCTATCATAGTACAGTACTAGAATGATTACCAACTAATGAAAAGATCAATGAAATAAACAGCAGTGATTAAGGTCTATGGTTTAAACTGAAGATTCTAAAGAAAATGGAAGACTTATTGACTTGCATTTGGAAGAAGCCCATGATCCTTCTTCAGTCAAGGAACAAACTTGGTCAGCAGTAATGAACACATCATCTCTTGCAAGAGGAATGGCAAGCTGCTGATTTTATTGCTCCCTGTAATAGAAATCATAATTACCTATTAATTCTTTATACATATGGATCACTGTACTTCTCCAGCAGGCCCCCACAGTGCAAAAATGATGATGATGATGATGATGATGATGATAAAGGCATGAAGATAAAATCAAACAATCAACATTTTCAAAAGAAATGAAGCTCATAAACATTTCAAAGATCGATCTTTTGAAGAGGAGCAAAATGTTGGAGAGCAGTACAGCATAGCCCACTTCAAAACAGCATATCCCACACTGAAGGCATATTGAAACAGCACCATTTTAACTGCTTATCAAGGACTGACTGGGGGCCCAATCCTATCCAATTTTCCAGTACCGGTGCAGCCGTGCCAATGGGGTGTGCACTGCATCCTGTGGTAGTGGGGGCAGTCACAGAAGCCTCCTCAAGATATGGGAATGTCTGTTCCCTTACGTCGGTGCTGCATTGAGGCTGCACTGGTGCTGAAAAGTTGGATAGGATTTGGCCCTGGGTCTCTTGGGAGATTTATTTATTATTTATTAGTAGAATTTTTATCCCCGCCTTTCCACTCCAGAAAGGAGCACTCAGATTGCGGTTATTAACTGAGTTAATAAGACTGAGTTAACATTTAATAAGAATATTTATATACCACTTTTCAACAGGAGTAGTTCAAAAAGCAGTTTACATAGTGAAATAAATCCATAAATTGTTCCCCCTCCCCCAAAGGAGTCACAATCTAGAAAAAAATACTGAAGAGACACCAGCAACAGCCACTGGAAAAGACATCTAACTGGGGTGAACAAGAGCAGCTGTTCTCCCCTTGCTAAATATAGAACATCATTTTGAAAGGTGCCTCTTTGCCCAGTTATCTAAACACTGGCCCAGTGTTTAGTTTTGAAAGGTGCCTCTTTGCCCAGTTATAGTCAGGGTACTAGTACTAAAATGGCCTTGTTCCATATTACCACCAAGCGTACTTCCAGTGGTAGTGGGACAAGGTGCAGGGCCTTCACTGATGATCTTAGCAGACGGTAGGTCCATGTGGAAAAAGATGGCTCTTGAAATGTATTATTATAGTAATTTTGGGGTACCCTTTACAGCTAAACCCTCTATTACAGATGTTTATGGATATTTGCTACTGCCGGAACAAGAACCAAAAACAGTTGAGCATTTAGTTTAACATTTGTTTTAGGAAATCAATTAAATGCATTTTCCCTGGGCTCTGTAGCATCAAAGTTCTATTTGTCAGGGCCTCCTCTGACATCTTCATCCCCAAACTTTTAAAGAAATATATTTCAAAGACTCATGGTAATAAAATTGGCTTGGCTCTTCAATTTGATAAATGGGGGGGGGGGGAATTTTGCAGCAAGAGTAGCAGAATTTGCTTTTTAAAATCTATTGAAATGCTAGATCAGTGCCATGGGGTGCTGAACCTGGGCAGGGTGCAGTTCTAGGTCTCTTGCTTGCATGCATGGTTTGCACCACCCTCCCCCACCATGTTTGCCTCTCTTCCATATACCTGTCTCAACCTTCCCTGCCGTATTGTTCTCCCTCCATCTGGCTTGCCCTTACTCACTCTGTTTTACTCTCCCCTACCACTTGGTTTGCTATTTCCTGTTTTGTCTTCCACCACTCCCCCCGCCCCACTCACCCTATTGACTTCAACCCACAAAACCCTTCCCTTCCAGCTTACATGGGGGTGACTGGTTGCTTCCCCTCCCATCCATCAGACCACAGAGAGTATCCTATGGGCTGCCATTGGGGCATACTGTGGCCAAACTCAGAACGCCAAGGGAAATTATTGTGATCACTAGAAATTTAATATGCTGTCCCGGCTGGATCTGGAGCTAGAAGACTGCATCTTCCTTTTTTTATTTGCATTTAAGGTAAACAGGTCCCCATTTAAACCTGGAACGTTAGATTCCATCGATTAATTAAGGGGATGATGACTACATGGTTCAAATTAAAAGTGTGGCCTTTCTGGCAAGAAGACCTGTGGCCTCTAAACATGTGTTTAGATGTTTGTCTCCTGCACATATGGAATTATTGTGTTGCAAGGTTGAAGAAAGCAACTCAAGAAATTTCGGTACTCAGGAGTGAAGATTTGCAGGCTTTTATTTCATTGCAAGCAATGGGCATCTCACGGGAATAGTGTCCAAAGCATGAGAGCAATTTCCCAATATTAACTGGACCTTTTATACCATTCTGGGTTCTTTGTTTGAAATCTAGACTTCCTATTGGCTAATATTTGATATCAGAAATGGAGCTAACTCCTAATAGGCTGTAGATAACCTTAGAGACACCTGATATGTGTGTTTCAAGTTACTGGTTTCCAAAAAAGGTGAAATTAAACAATTAAACACATTGAATTACAAAGTTTTCAAAAGCCAGCAGGGAGTGCTATAATATCATTTTATCCAGTATTGACCCAGTGTTGACCCTTATTCACATCCATCAATCCAATTAGGACTTCCTTGATAGGTTATTTTATCAACATCATTAAAAGAGAGCAGTATAACACAAAGACAGGTGTGAAGGCTGACTTCATAAGATATTTTCTTCGCAGAACTTACTCATCCCTCATTAGGATGGCCTGGTACAAGCGGCCTATCTTATCTCTTCTGCGTTCCTTTCCCTTGTGTTAATTCAAACATTGAACACCTGTGAAGCCTCTCTGCAAAACTAAAAGCTTTTTGTCTTTTCTTAATACCTTCCTAAAATCAAGCAACTTTTTGGTTCCTTAAGAACTACTTCTATGACTAATATGTCCCCATATTAGTATATGCCTTTTGCTCTGAAAGCATGAAAGAATAAAATACGTGAGCACTGGCAGGCAGGCATAGTGATGTCCTTGGCAAGATGTGTACTTCTGCCAAGTTGAAGCCTATCTTCTTCATTGCCTAGTTGTACTATCTTTTAAATTCCAGAGTGTTTACAGGCTTTAGTAGCTTCTGTGAGACTAACAATTTTGCTTTAAATGAAGTCAAACAGCTTTTTACTATTCTGTGTGTTTCTATGCTTTAACAGTGTGGCTTTTAAAATGATTCTTTCTTTGCTTATACTTATACTGGGCTATCCAGTGACTTTACAGTCTTGGGTCAATTGAGCATGTAACACCAGGTAGCCTGCCTCTGACATTGGCATTGGTGGAGTGAGCAAAACAGAGTAGGGGGAGATCATGAGAGGACCGGGAGAAAGCAGCTAATTTCAACACGTTGATGAACATATATCAAAAGGTCCATCTGAGAACTCCATTATTCATCTAAGTCAGAGACATTTCATCCATTACGCTTGCCATGCAGTTTCTATAAGAACTACCAACCTCATGTTGGCTTCTCTAAGCCCCCCATCCATTACGGGGTACAAGCCATGATGTGTATGCGCAACCTCCTGATTTTAGAAATGGGTTATGTCAGAATGCCAGATGCAAGGAAGGGCACCAGGATGAGGTCTCTTGTTATCTGGTGTGCTCCCTGGGGCATTTGGTGGGCCACTGTGAGATACAGGAAGCTGGACTAGATAGGCCTATGGCCTGATCCAGTGGGGCTGTTCTTATGTTCTCCCACTAATAATGTGTAGGCACAACTAACATGTAGCTCACTTTTATTGTGCTTCGAGTAGCCACTAATTCTCTGATCCATGTAACTGGCACATGCTGAAAGAGCAGGCCTCAGTGCAACAAAGATAATGTGATCTACATGGTAACAGCTTCAAGTATGAGCAAACTTCAGACCTGTGAGATGGACATGGTTGTTCACTTAAGGGGTGCCCATGTTCTTTAATTCTAAATGTATGCCTGCCACCTTGAGCCACTATTTCATCATGGTTTCGGTTGGTAAAAACAAAGTAAGCCTGAAGGATAAGAAGGATACACATTACTTAAGGATAAGAAGTGGTTTTGAGGAAGCTTGCTCTTTTCAAGGTTCCTACTCACCACGGGCAAGTCCACGGGCATATTTCCAGGTCAATAAACAGCAATGCTGAAGTGAGGAGGACCAGAAGGCCCAAGAGGGCAGAGAATCTCTTCGTTTAAAATGATATTTAAAATTATTTAATTGTAATGAAAATTAATGAATAAATTTATGTTTTTGTATGTATTGGCAACCTTCAGTCTCGAAAGACTATGGTATTGCGCTCTGAAAGGTGGTTCTGGCACAGCGTCTAGTGTGGCTGAAAAGGCCAATCCGGGAGTGACAATCCCTTCCACACCGGGAGCAAGTGCAGTCTGTCCCTGGTCTGTCTCCCTGGCTATGGGCCTTCCTTCTTTGCCTCTTAGCCTCAGACTGTTGGCAAAGTGTCTCTTCAAACTGGGAAAGGCCATGCTGCACAGCCTGCCTCCAAGCGGGCCGCTCAGAGGCCAGGGTTTCCCACTTGTTGAGGTCCATCCCTAAGGCCTTCAGATCCCTCTTGCAGATGTCCTTGTATCGCAGCTGTGGTCTACCTGTAGGGCGCTTTCCTTGCACGAGTTCTCCATAGAGGAGATCCTTTGGGATCCGGCCATCATCCATTCTCACGACATGACCAAGCCAACGCAGGCGTCTCTGTTTCAGCAGTGAATACATGCTAGGGATTCCAGCATGTTCCAGGACTGTGTTGTTTGGAACTTTGTCCTGCCAGGTGATGCCGAGGATGCGTCGGAGGCAGCGCATGTGGAAAGCGCTCAGTTTCCTCTCCTGTTGTGAGCGAAGAGTCCATGACTCGCTGCAGTACAGAAGTGTACTCAGGACGCAAGCTCTGTAGACCTGGATCTTGGTATGTTCCGTCAGCTTCTTGTTGGACCAGACATTTAACAATAAGGGCCTAAGGCAGTGGTTCCCAGCAGTCTCTTCTTACCAACTGTCCTGGGTGCCGCCCTCTTAAATCACGTGAGATTGAGATCTCACATGATTCAAAATGTCAGCACCTGGGAGAACTGGCTAATGGCACAACTGCGACAGGGCACCATGACTGCAGGTAAGTATGGGAACCACTGGCCTAAGGGTTGTGAGTTATGATTTCTCAGTCATGGGTCAAAAGAACCCTGGAAAGCAGGAGTAGATTTCATTGGACAGAATCCTGCACACCTTTTCTTATATTTCTACAAGTAAAGGACTAGATGCTTAATTCTTTTAAACAAAGTTGAAAATTCAGGGCCAGGGTAGATCTTCCAAGCACACACAGGGTAGATCTTATGTCAGAAGGCCAGATGCAAGGGAGGGCACCAGGATGAGATCTCTTGCTATCTGGTGTGCTCCCTGGGGCATTTGGTGGCCCACTGTGAAATACAGGAAGCTGGACTAGATGGGCCTATGGCCTGATCCAGTGGGGCTGTTCTTATGTTCTTACACACACACGTCCCCACTGTTGCTATGTCCCTGCACATTTTTATATAGAAACTTAAGACAGATAAGGTATATAAAAAGGCAAGGGATCCAGAGGGACAAGTAGAACAGTGAGAGAAGATGAAAAATGTTTGAAATGCATGTTGTGAATTTGTACACATGTTGAGAGAGCAGCCTAACCCCCCAAGGGAGCCAAGTGAGAACAGGAACAAACAGGTTCTTGAATTCCCTGCAAAAGCAGGACAGTCAGGTAGAGCTGCCTGAGTGGTTCACAGACTCTCAGATCTCTTTGGAGTATTGATTTTGAGGATTAACTCATTCTGGGTGGAGAGGTGTTATGGAAGCCTGTTAAAGAAGTCTGCATACTAAGGGGAAAACAAGGCTTCCTGGTTGTTAACAGTAACTGACACCAGTGACTGGGAGAGCCTGGTAAGATTGGCCAGAAGGGGAAATGCTATTATACTCAGATAATGGAATGTGATTATTTCCTGACCTTGGTCTTCAAAACTGTTACAGAAAGAGCTGGACTCGGTGTGCAAGGGAATCAGAAGACAGATATATAGCCATGAATGTATTATTTAATGCAAAAAGACCAGAATGAATAAATTATACACAATAGGTCAGTGTGTTATCATTGCATTCCTACATTTTCACCTCTTATTCTGCTGCTAATTATTTTACACAGACAAAAGTCTTCTGAAGACATTTGCAACTACTATTTCTGTGGCAGGCACACTGAGGGACCAGTCCAATCCAATCCAACATTCCAGTGCCAATGCAGCCACAATGCAGGAGGCCTCTGTGACTGCCACAGGATGTGGTGCACATCCCACTGGGACAGCTGCATCAGTGCCGGAAATGTGGATAGGCTTGGTGACTGTGGCAGCTACAGTTTGAACTGGATTGAGATATCTCGTATTCCAGTTACCCCTGAAGGTGGGTCATTCAGAGAAAAAGAGCAACACGCATTTGACATTTGGATGCACTTAGATGTGTTGTTATTTTGCGTGGTCAAACCAGCTACAGATATGCTGATCTCACACCTCTTTTCTACAGTCTGTCTGATCTTGGGGAGACATGGCAAAGGATCTCAAAACATTCACAGCCACAAGGGACGACGAATAAAAAATACATGCATGAAGTATACAGATGACTGTATAAGCCCCCTCTTTAAAGGTAAATATGAATCTGTTCTTCAAGCTGTTGTGTTTTTATGACGCAAGCCCAGAGGACCACGTTAGAGAACTTAGAGAACCATCTCTGTTTTGCAGGAGAAGTCTGTGTGAGTTGTTGGGCCTGTATTTTTTTCTCAGAGACCTCTGAGACTAAATGGACTGAAACAGTTCTCAAACTGGTAGATCGCAACCCAACAGCTTAGGAAGGATTGTGTCGCTGTCAGGGACAAAGTGTGGGGTTTACACTTACCTGCAGCCAGGACCTGACCCGTGGACCCTTTTGCAGGGCTTTCCAAGCTTCCAAATGTCTAAAAATCACAATCAGAAGCCACTTCCGGTTTCGTGACTGAAAACTGGAAGTGGGTTCCGATTGCAATTCTTAGCTTTGTGGAGGCTTGGGAAGCCCTGCACTGAGGTCCATGGTCTCCCGGCACCACCTGGAGACCAGCACTGGTTACAGGTAAGTGTCAACTGCCCCTGGCAGTGATGCGATCCTGGATAGCGTGTTGCTGCCTTTACCCCTCCCCAACAAAGGCTTCAGTTCTCAAACTCCTTGAGAGTTTGAGAACCATGGGACTAGAAAACAGAAACCATCGTCATTTAAGTACTGCATCTCTTTTGGTTATTTACTTTTGCATTTGTTTTTTAACCAATCACACTTCTGTAAATTATACTTTTCCAGTGAGATATAAGTGACAAATAGCCACATTATTGAAATCTAACATCTCATATTGTTCCACATATACAGTGGGCCCTCCTTATATGTGGTTTCAGCACCTGTGGATTAGAGCATCTGTGGATGTTGAGCCCATGGCGAGAACTTCTTGGATGTGACTGGAAGTCACTTCTAGTTTGCACTGGCAACTTCTGGTCATGTCTGGAGGTGTTCTGAGGTATGGGGAGGCTACAGCCATGTGCAACCTCTGAAGATTTTAATATCCATGGGAGGTCCTGGAACTCATCTTCCTCGCATAGTGAGGGCCCACTTTAGTATCTTTGCCACTGAATTCATTTGTTTCTTGCCCTCCAACTCCCATTTCAATCATAACTGCTCTCAGCAATCATGAAACCTAGAAATCTAGCTGTCCACAAAAATTTTGAATTTTAGATCATGAACAGGCACAAGGTAGATTGGGAGCTTTTGGTGGACCTCTGGTTAACTTGCACTAGATTCTTAATTGTTTAACAAGTGCAACAGAAAAGGCCTTCTCTACCCTAGTTAAATAGGCTGCCTAAATGAAGATTGGGAAACAGGAGTATATTCAGTGGGACTTCCTTCTGAGTAGACATACCTAGGATTTTTAGTAATATTTCAGCTGTGAGGGAGCATACTATCTCTGCCCACTTCCAAACTGCTCCATCTACACAGGAAGATGTGATATGGTGGGGGGGGGGGGAGCTGAAGAAGAGAAGGTAACAGACTATATGGGGACTTTGCAGTCTTTTGCCTAGGTGAATCTAAACACCTCATCTCCTTATGCAAAGGAGTAACTAATAGACTCACTTAGTGCAAAATTAAAGGAATGGGGAAAACAGCAGTCAGACCCCACTCAGTTCTCTGCTTGTTGCACTCTTCCATATAATTGCTGGACTTTTTGATAGAAGAAAGAGGAATCAACAGTAGTCTTTTTAGAAGCTGATGGCGCGAGCAACCTTGACTGGGTTTTTCCTCTTCTATCTTCCTGTAAGACTACACAGGTCTCTGAATATGCTCTTGGAAGGTGAGAGAGGAGCTAGCTTAAGAGCTTTCTCAGGCTGTTACTGGCCTTGTCAGAAGCTGATGGCATGAGCTACCACAGAAAGGGTGGTAACTGTGAATGAAGCACTTGAAGATGAAGGGCAAGAAGGACAACCCAGCACAGTACAGGAAACCAGTGCTGGAACTGGTACTTGCCGACTCACATAGCCATTTCCCATATTTCCAATAGACATTTCCATCATTTGATGGGCAGTGCAAATATTTATGCTGTATCATCAAAATTTTGAACATAACCTTCAGACTCTGTAACCACTATTTTTGTCAGCAAGTCAACTTGTGGATGGACAGACAGGAAGGCTTGTGATTTCAGGATGTCCATGTTAATAAATGAAATGTAGGAGTCAATGGGTTGCAGTAAAGCTCTCTCCGCCCTCACTAATCTCCTATTTAAGATGCATATAAATTGGTTGAAGGTACATACTGTTCTTCTGGTGATAAATGGGAATGCCTGTAGAGAGAGCAGTGTCCTTGGGGGTATAATAAGGACAGGTGTTAGCTTTAGTCTTATTTAATATCTTCATTAATGATCTAGAGGAAGGAGATCAACAGAACATTAATTAATTTAATTAACAGATTATGCTAAATCAGAAGGTGCTGCAAATACCAGAGAGGATGAGGAAAGTTGAGAAATACCACCAGGAATTAACTAATTGAGACATAATTCAAACTGAAAAAAAATAATTTTAGACGTCAAAAATCTAAGGGTATGAATTGCAATAAAACATTTACTATTCCAGTGGCAATGACCTCAGATCCATCACTAGGGCAATGTGACTTCATAGTGTTTCAGTAGAGGCCATGTTTTTAACCTTCCAAAGTGATTAGATGCAACAGCAATAATAAGATAGAACATTTACATCGTTGAATGCCTGATAGCATTATTTTTATGGCTCCTTTTTTTTTTTTTTTTTTGTCTTGCTATGAAGTGGAAAATGGAATTGCCCAAATCCAGCAAAAGCTATTTGTAATGGGGTTTAAGTTCAGTTTCAATCAATGGAATAAGTTAAGCATGACTGGCTTCAGCTCCCTTGATTTCAATGGGACTTGAGCATCACTCTTCCTGATAGGAGACAAAAGTAGGCAAAGATTGAAATGTCTGTTGGTGCTCCTAAGATTTATTGGTTGGCTGAAGCCCTATGAACTAGACCAGCTCTAGTTCTTTCTCTTGCACTTTCTTCTTGGGTAGCTCTTTCATTCATTCAGACCGGTTAGCTATCTACAGCTTGGGGGAATTCCTTATTCTGACCTTGCTTCTAGATCAGGGGCTTCTAAACTTTTCGGCCAAAGGGCCACATCAAATATCTGGCATGGTGTTGAGGGCCGGGAAAAAAAAATTAAATATAAAATTTAAATAAATACATTAGAGATGGAACTTAAATGAATGACTGAAATGAATGAATGGGCTCAAATGTCCAGGATTTCTCCAAGCACCAACATAGCCCAAAATAAAGCACACACACTTAAATGGACCCCCATTCCCCCACCCCACAAGGCACAACTCTGGTTGTGTTTGGTCAACTGGGCCAGAGGCTCTCAGGGGATCAGAGGCTGGCCATGGGCCAGATAGAGGCTCTCCATGGGCCGTATCTGGCCCCCGGGCCAGGGTTTGAAGACCCCTGTTCTAGAAGGTTGGGTGGCTGCAGTACCAGAAGGAGTGTCTTTGTCCAGCTTCGGCTAATGAACCAGCAATGTCCCCCTTCCTCAGGGAAACAGATCTGGCCATTGTTATGGTCACATCTTGATTGGATTACTGTGATGTACTCTGTGTGGAGCAGCCTCTGAAAAGTATTTGGAAGTTGAAATTCCAAATGAGAATCCTGCAGCCAGGTTCTTGATGGGAGCAATACTGGCAACACAACACTCCCATCTTGCAAGAATTCCATTGACTTGCCAACTATTTCCAGATCCAATTCAAAGTTGCTGGTCATTACTTTTAAAACCCTATACAATTTTTACCTTCTACCATAATGACTGCCTTCTTTCATTGTCTGTTGAGATCTTCAGTGCACCATCACTGACTGAGGCAGAATAAATAAAAATATCTAAAACCTATTATAATAGTATCTAGTACGTAAATGCACATATTTGTGTGCGTGCATGCATGCTCTTAAACTGGACATGCTCTTGAGCATGTTCCAAACTGGCGTTTCATGACCCACCAGGGGAATCAGAAATGGGCCTTTCCCTCTTAAGGGTTGTGGCCCAGGAACGGGTGCCCCAATGGAAACTCTGATCAGAGCTTCGATTGGAAACTGGAAGTGGGCTCCAGTCACCAGTCAGAGCTATATGCAGCTGCAGTGATGCTCACAGAGGGGGTTGCGAGCCTTCTGGACCCTGCAGGAGGCCAGCGCAACATCCCAGGTAAGGTTAAAAGACCCTGGGTCTCTGTGCTGCTGTGATTGCTGTGGCACCATCAGAGCCTCCCCTGCCCTGCCCCTACCAACTCTTACATCATTCCCAAAGTCCAAGTTTGGGAATCACTGTTCAAGAAGCTTTTGCTAGTGGATATTTACAATTTATTATGACACTAACAACTTTTGGATCGAAACTACAGAATTTCTGTTTCCATATTTCAACTTGTGAAGATATTTCTGCTGTTCCTTCCTGTGATGAACATGGTAAAATCACTGGTGAGACCTGACTCTATTATGAGGGCTGGGAACCATCTTCAACTACTGAGGGAAGCTGTGCTGTTTTGGGCAGAGTGAAGCACTTTATCATCCTTCTCAGCAATGCCCAAGCTCTGAAGCCTGATGTGTGGTGTGGGATCACTAGTGCAAAGAGCTGGAGGCCTGCATCTGCACCTGTGCCTCACATAGCCTATACTGGAGCAAGTGAGGTGGGGGCAGAGGTGGTTTTGGGGATAGTTCAGAGGAGGATTGGAGTGGAGAGTGGGCTGAATTGGGGGTGGTTCAGTGGCGGGAGACAACAGATCTCAGGAGATCTCATACCAAGGTTCTATCCACCTTTTCCCAGCCCAACATGCCCCCTGACGTTCCTTGTACGCTATTAGCTGACATAGGTCTGAAGAGACCCATTAGCGGCCAGGTGAAGATAAATAAAAAATGTTTATTTACCCCTCTCAGGTCACCTGATCACCCCTTGCTCATTATAGCATGCAGTGCATGTTCTGTCAGTGGTGCTGTGTGCAGAGGATAGGACTAGCAGAGGATAGGACTGGGCTACCCTATATTCTGCTAATCTGTATTAATGAATTAACGCTGCTCTTAGGCTTGTATCATCACCATTATGTAAGCTGTACAGTGCAATTAAAAAGCTTGCCCAAGGAAGGAGACCTGGAGCAATAGTTTGCAACTAAGCCAGGAACCAAGTCCAAATTCACGAAGTGGATACATTTGTACTGGTATTATTTTGTTATCATGTTGTAGGAACAGCCCTATCATCAGGATTGGCCATCCGTGAAGCCGAGTGACCTGATTACGTGCAGCAGTGAAGGTGCACCGCCTAGATTTGAAAAGGAAGACAGGAATGGAGTGGAAAGGAAGTGTGGAGAGAGGAGAGCTGTGGGCTTAAACATTTTCCTTTTCCATTGCAGGGAATGGGCAGGAATAGCAGAGACAGCTGTCATGCTAGCAGGTCACTGGCAATGGGAAACCACTGCAAGAGGAGACAGAATTTGGCACACCTCCTAAGATCCTGGGAGGTCTCGGCTTGACCTTTTATCATAGGTACTAATCCATCAAAGAATTCAAACCCGGTGGGCGCCAAGATGACGAGATCCACATTCTAGACTAGAGTATACTTAGGCTAACAGTTAATCCAGTCCTGCTGAAGAGCTCCGTCCTCTGCAGGAGAGGGAGGGAGCGAGAAAGCATGAATCTTTATTAGCTATTATTTGAAAAGCTGGGTTTTCTCCGTGTGCTCGACTTAGTAGAGACAAATGAGTCAGCAGAAAGGAGGGAAGGATTAATGATGCTGTTGACGATTATATGCTAATTTATGTCCCATTGTGGCAAGCAGACATCACCTTTCCACTGGTAAATGTACAAAAACAAATGATTATTTTGTCTTCACATACAAAGGAAATCAATTGCTCTGCATTAAAAGGAAGACAGTATTGGAGAGAAAAAAGAGAAACTGGGCTGGAATCATCCATCCGTAATGCACTAAAACAGCAGTGATAATGAAAGGGCCACTGCTCTTTTCCACGGCCATTCCGCTTTGATGGCTCCAAAGTCCTCCAAGGCATGTTTCGGTGCAACTCACCTGCTGAGCTACCGGACTTCCCCAGCACTTCATACTATTCCATTTACTCCAGCGGAGAATAAATGAAAGAATAGGAGCACAGCAGGGACCGTAGAGAGGAGGGCCAACAGCAAACAGATTCAAAATGTAAAAATTATATTCATCTGGTTCCTGCGGAGGGCTCAGGGATGTATCAGTTCCAGTAGACTGACTAACCTGTCAGAAATAATAAACGGCCCACAAAAGTAGCTGCTGCACCGTTCTCTCTCCCACAGATTGAATTTGTGAAGGAAGAATGGAGTATGTAGCGAGTAGAGAAAAAAGAAGCAACCAAAACAAAAAACTCAAACAACTGAGGAAGTCCAAGTTTGAACAGATGAACTCTAGCGGGCCATCAAGAGGCTTGAAAACCACTTATGGAAAGACGTGTGAACAAAATGAAGACTTGCCCGAGATCAGAGGCCTCATTTTTCACGCAGTCCTTTCCGAATACGTCAGCAACAGACTTACTGTGAAAGCAGAAAAGGCTTTCTGCCAGTGGAAGGGCAGCAATAGATGCAATCAAATGTTTCTTTTTTTAAAAAGTTAAGATGGGGAATCATCCCACTTGTGCACTCATATATAGGTGCTGCTCATGGGAAGCAGTGAATCCCTACAAGGGATATCAATGTGACAGCTGTGATTTGCACAATCATGGTAGACATTTTGGGGGCTTCACAACTGTATATATTGTAGTTGCTACATGTGTAACTCAAGGCCCAATCCTATGGGGCTTCAGTGCCGACGCTGAGCTCCAGCGCTGGCGCTAGGTGTCATAATCATGCCATAAGGCATGCTCATGGCACTGGGGGAGGAAAGAACACTGACACCACGCTAGTGCCAGTAGGTGCTGCACCTCAGTGCTGTGCGGCCAGCCAGGGCTCTTCTAGCACCGGCTGATGGAGAGTAATCTCAGGGTGGGGGGGGGGGAGGTGAGGAGTGGGTGGAACAGGGCAGAGGCATAGAGAGGGGAGGATTGGGCTCAGGAGGGGATGGAGATAATGGCAGTCTTTGCCACCACATCCTATCCTCCTTCCCGGCCTGGGCAACCCAACACAGGTCTCCTCAGCTCTGTGCCTGCTCAAACGCAGGTGCAGAGTTGAGGAGACCCATTGTCTCTGGCTGTTGTTTACCCAGAGTAAGGGAGCAAATGCTCCCTTCCCCCAAGGAGGCCTCCAGTGGTATCCTGGCACAGGATCAGGCAGTCACCATTTTGGTGCTGCTGGAGCTGTGGGTTCCAGGATCAGTTGGATTGGGCTGCTCATGAGGTCATTTTCTTCTTATAAGCCAGTGGTTCTCAACGGTTTTCACTTGCTTGGCAGCCCATTCCTATAAATTGTACCCCTCATTGTAGCAAAATGTTTGTAATTAATATACTTGCTGTTATTTCATTTTTATGTGTTTTCAGCTACTGGTCCATATCTGATTTGATGACCAAAAATTAGCAGTAGGTGGGGCTTTCACAGTCAGCTAGCTGCCTTCCTTCCTGCCTTGCCAGCTCCACAAAGCATCCTAATAGACTTTTTTCCTCCATTATTCAATTCTTTTTTAGGTACCCTGAAAGGTCCAGGCAAGTACCCCTGGGGGTACATGTACCCCAGGTTGGGAACCACTGTTATGTGCTCCCTGGGGCATTTGGTGGGCCGCTGTGAGATACAGGAAGCTGGACTAGATGGGCCTATGGCCTGATCCAGTGGGGCTGTTCTTATGTTCTTAAGAGTGACATCTCCACTTGTGCTTTTGCCATCAGGAGTTCCCGCTGTAAACAGAAGCTTCCCCTGTGAACTGTGGAAGTTCTCATTGGAATGGTACCCAGTATCTCCACATCGGTAGAGCCCAGTTATGAGTCCAGTAGGGTTCCTGCATGTTCAAGGGCTTGCCATCAATGTGAATTGGCACCTAGTCACATTTGATTAAACTGAAATATCTCGAATGGCCTAGACTGTATAAGAACATGATGTGAAGTCAATTGGAAAGGAACCCAAGGGCAGCACGCCTAAATGGGGTGTGCTTTTTTGCCTTTTTCTCTCATTCTTTGGTAATTTTTGTTTTTAATTCTTGGCACTTCCTTCGTCCTTCTGAGACCCTGGACAAGAGTTCATTTTACTTTTTAATAAATATGGATTTATTTTATTCATACATTTTTTTTGTTTGCTCGCTTTTGACGCAACTGCTTTTTCTTTTCCTAGAATCACTTTTCCCATCAGCTTTGTGGAATAATGTTCATTTTGGGCAATTCTTGTGTATTAATAATTTTATTTTTCTAAAGAATTGTTTTCTGTCTTCATCAATCAGTCTTGAGAGATTCAAACAAAGCTATGAACTTGATTATTTCTCTTGAAATTAGTAGGGATGGTTTTATTGGTTTAAATTTGGGAATTTCTAATGCAGTCCGTAGATCCCATTGTTACCCTGCACATCCCTGATCTTGTCTGATCTTGGAAGCTAAGCAGGGTCAGGCCTGGTTAGTACTTGGATGGGAGACCGCCTGGGAATACTGGGTGCTGTAGGCTTCTACCATAGTCTTTCGAGACTGAAAGTTGCCAACCAATGCAGTCCTACATAGGATTCCTCAGGGCCAAATCTCATTGGTTTAAGTGGGTTTTGTATTCTGGGGGATGCCTCTGGGACTGCAGCAACTAATCTAACAGGCATTTGGCTTTAATAATAGGGCAGGAGGAGTTTAGGTGGGCTTTTGCAAAATAGTATTATTTTTGCTGCATTATTTTGGTGATTTTATGTTGAATATTTTGTCAATTTCACTTTTATTTAGTACCATTATGTACTCTATACTCACATGTGCCTTGCTAATTCTCCCATACAACAATTGTTTGATGCATTTGAGTTACAATTGTGGCCCGTGGTTCTTTTTACTGGTTCAGCTTGCCTGCTGACACCTTAAAAGAGGCCAAATTTCATGAGAAAAGGCAAGAAAGAGGTCAGGGAGCTCTAATAATCAGCTCCCAGTAAAGCACTGAGGGCCAGATTCTATCCAATTCTCCATCGCTGGTGCAGCCATGCCAACAGGCTATGCACTGCATCCTGCAGTAGGGGGGGCAGTCATGGAGGCATCCCCAAGGTAAGGGTATGTTTGTTCCCATTCCTCCGGGCTGCATTGCACCCTACACGAGCGCCTTTACTTTAGTGCTGACCTTTTGGTTGCCACTAAAGTGAGTAGCCCCATTGCGGGGCTGCTTCCCTTACTTGGGGGAAGGGGATGAACGTCCCCTTCTCCTGAGGAGCCTCCCGTGGTAGTGCGGGAGGCGCAGGATCCGGCGGCAGCCCTCCACAGAGGCGCCGGACCTGGGAGCTCCAGGCAGCTCAGGATTGGGCTGTGAGACAATTCTGTTTTCTATGTTCTGTAACATTTTTATTTTTTTAATACTATAAACCACCTTGGGTGCTTTGGTAGAAGGGGATATATAAATACAATGAATAAATAGAAGTGTCCTATCACTTCAGTACTTTTGCATTCATAGGCCTTACAAATGCTATGCGGCAATAGAAACTTGGTATGCAAAATACATGCACACAACAGAACTATAACCTGGAGCCTGACTTGTTGGAGGAAATCTGTTCTCTTGATCATGATGGATGGAAGTCACAGTGGATTTCTGGAGGTGAGGTAGAGTGGGATTTGAAACAGTTCTGCATAATTTTTATGAAGAAACTAGGACCTTTCACTGAATGACTGTTGTATGGTCTAGTTGTATGGTCTACTGAACCCTGGCTAGATAATTCAAGCTCTATGGAGGTTTTGTAATACAACAGGTTTATTCAGCAGGGTTATATATACAGCTTCCTTGTAGGGCTCCAGGCACAGCTTCACAGCAACCTGGTAGTGTTTAATGGCATTTGTTTTCAGAAAAAAGTGTGTTCCAACCACTTCCACCACACTACATTCTAAAAAATTATATAGAGACATAGATACAATGCCTCACTCACAAAAATCTGTTTACTTAAAAAGAAAAGCAGATGCTAGTTGTTCCCTAAAGGTAATAAACATCTGTGAAAAATAAACTGGAATAAAAGGAGAGAATACATATGATCTGATAATGATAGGCAAAAAAAGAAGTATTCAGTGGAAATAATGAGAAATCTAGCAGTGAAGGGCTTTTCAAACCTGCTAACAGGATTCAACGCCCATCAAAAGTCTGGCATAAAATGGAGCTTAGTATTAGTCATTTTTTTTCTATTTACTGCTCTGAAGACTAGACCCCCATGAAGTCATTGTTAAAAGTTTCCTGGGATGATCATCTCAAGCAAAAGATAAATTAAAGTATATTGTTGAACACTTGGATATATTCTTATCTCCAGGAATTTCTACACGTGATTTGTACACATGGAGTAGAACAGTGGTTCCCAAACCTTTTTGCACTGGGATCCACTTTTTAAAAATGACACATGATTGGAACCCATCGAGCTTTACAAGACCTTTTTTCTTCTTTTTTCAAAAGTTCACTTTACCAGCTCAAGCCTCTGCTTTAATCCTTTTTGCTATGGTGGGGTGATTAAATTCTGGAGCATTTTTTGAGCCTGACGTTCATCCGATTAGGACCATTCTGGTAGCCTTGCCTTGCATTCTCCTTTGCTTGGCCTTCAAAGAGGAGCCAATGCGCATTTGATTACTACAAGTAAATGTGCACATGGCTCAGTGGAAAATGTGTTTGGGCCCCTAGTGTTGTCCAAGGACCAAAGAACTTTCAACTCAACCAAGGAAAGTTGTTTTTTTTCCCAGTCTTATACCTCATGGGGATTTTGTATAGGTAAAATTGTACAATTAGTAATGGCACCAAAATGCATATTTCCTGGGTGGGAAATAGAAATCGCAAGGGTTGTAATGTGCCTCAAATACAAAGCAAGAATAATGTCTGCATAAACTTCTCCACTAATATTTCAATCAGAGACAGGGGGCAATTGAAGTCTTTTCCCTTTCCAACCCAACCATAACCAAAACACTTTCTTTACCACCTGTTGGGGTTCCCCTCCTCCCACAAGTCCCCAACTTACCAAGGGAGGAGGCTTCTGGGCCAGAGGATCAGGGAGGAAGCCGATGGAACAAGGGGCCACCTCCCCATAGGCTGCCTGGGCACTCCTGTGGGCGGCAAGGCACAGCAAAGGAACACTGCGTGCCAGACCCCCCGCTTCGCCCCCTGCCTTGGAGGAGGGAGGGGGGAGACAGGATGCAGGCCATTCGGCTGCTAGGCAGCCACCCCTCCCCCGCCTTGGGAGGAAGGGGAGCACTCCCTCGCCCAACCAGCCGGGGCCTGCCTTGCCAGGCAGGGCACCTGGCTGTGACATCAGGAGCCCACAGCTGGACCTCCTGGCATCGTCTGCAGAGCTACAGGACCCAGGTGGGCAGGGCCAGCCCACTCCCCAAATGCAGAGACCAGAGCAGAGGCAGCAGCCTTCCCAGCCCTCTCAGGAACAACCCTGGCAGCTCCAGGTATGAGGAGGTGGGAGGGAAACAGAGAGAGGAAGGGGAGAAGTTGTGGTCATCCCTGGGGAGGGCAGTCCCAGAGACAGGCCCTTTTTGTACCATCCCTGTGAGGGAAGGGGAGGGGCCAAAGGGGAGGGGTCTGCCCTACATAAACCTGGAGGCCAGGGATGACAAGGCAGTTGGGAGTCAGAAGAGCAGGCAGGAGGATCTGCTGCTAGCAGCCCCTGCTCCTGACTGGCAAATGCTGAAAACCCAAGGAGGGGGAACCGGGTGACACAACCCCCCCCCTTCTTCTGGAGAATTGTTCTGAGGCCTCCACAAGGGGGTTCCCCTCGGAAAGGCTGGGCAGGCCCTCCTCTCCTCCCAGATGGAGACCTCACACCACCCATGCATGTTCCTACAATTTCTCTCCTACCCACCTAACTGGCTTAAGGTGCCAGTACTTCCCACTCCCAACTCAGTCATATTGCTGTACTGAGTACTAAGCACAGTAGATGAGGAAATGTTTTTTCCCAAAGGCTACTGACATTCGCACTAAACCCTGGGAAAACTGCTTTAAAGATGTACATGTGCTTCACAACCATGTACCACCTGCCAGAATGGAGAAGACCTTCCATTGCTGCCACTCTGGCTGGACCAGAAGGCAGGTGAGCGAGTGGCAAGGAGGTAGGAAGGAAGGGAGATGGAGAAGCTAGGAGTGTTCACTAGCTGGTAAAGAATCAGACCCTGTCACACCTCTCAGGTACATGGTTCCAATTTGGCTTGTATGTAGGTTAGGAATAAATGAAGTTTTCTCAGTTTGGAAGAAAATAGCTTTCTATTTGTTTTCTGAGCCAATTTATGGGCTTATGGGGAGAGGGGCCTTCCCATGAATTGGTATAATGCAATGAAAACCAGCTTGGTCTCCTGGAAGAAGCTATATGAAAATCTAGCTATATTTGGTCATCTACCAAAAGCAGTATTGTGAGTCTGATTCCTAATATAGAGATGTGTTCCTGCTTAATTGTTAAACATTCCAGTCGTTCAATGAATATATGACCCTTACAAATGGCAATTAAACTTAGCTGAAAGAAAATGTTTTGGGACCTTTACTCTTCCCCTGACATTATTCTTTTTATTTAATACTGAGGTGGGAGGATTTATTTTAAGTCTAACCATTTTCAAGGCTTAACAAGATTGTACTAATAGCCCTTTCATGTGAAAATTAGTTCACTCAGCACATAGTCTTTGATTGTAGATGTAAAACAATTGATTCCCAGGTATCATATTTCATGCTGAAAGAGGAAACGGCTTTCATCAGTCAAAATGTCCCCTACTAGAGCATACTAATAATTGTGATTGTATTTTATGTTTTCATGCTTGGGTTATTTTATTCCGGCATCCTGTAAAGAAGTGGTTTCTTATTTGCAGGGCATCTAGTTTTATCAATGCAAGAAAGGCTTTCACTGCCACTGATTAACTCCATGCCAGGTTCTGATGGAGTATATGATCCTTGTAGTAAGGGAACATATCTTGATTCTGAAAGGATCCATTTGACTGCTAAATTAATCCATCTTTTTAATATGACAAAGGTCATTTCTTTCTACATAAATCACTCCGAAAGCACAAGATCAGATGTGTGGCAGTTGGTAACCATTTAGCCTGCCTCTTCATGCCTTTAATGAATGAATTAACTCATTTCTTTCTTCTTCAGCAAAGGCCTGTACTAGAAAGAGCATACGTTTCAGGGGGTCTTTTTCCCTAAATGTCAGATTAATTGCCGTCCTTGCTGCTTAAATAAAAAAACAACTTCAAGCTATTCATAAATGGATGGAGGAAAATTCAAGCCAGACTGAGAAACCTGTATATGTTGTAGTGTACAGTTTTAAACAACTGTCAAAAGGAAACTAATTGGTGCTGGCACCAATATTTACAAACATACACACAAAGTGAAATTCAACTTGAATGTTAGAATTCCTCCCAAAGAGAAATATTATAAGAATTTTCAAGAGAAGCCAAACAAGATGAATTGAATCCGAGTCGCAAAACCATGTGTTTTTTGCTGACTCAGGTATTCGAGTCAGGGGTGTCAATGGCTCCAGCAGAGATGCAAGTCTGAGGCCACTGACTCAGAAATGAGACCCCACGCATACAAATGCATGTCTGGGTGTTCTAGCTTACTTTTTCGCAGTGTGAAAGACCTTGTGGGGCCATTGTTCAGACCAGGGAAGCAGCAGGGAAGTTCCAACCAGGAGGCAGGGAAGGGTTCATGTTTTGGTTTTGCATCAAGCAGGTGGGATGAGGGAGGTGAGAGTGGGCTCTCTTGTCCATCTTTGAAGGAACTGATGATCATTGGACAAAGGTTTTTTTCCTGGATAAGTGAGGGGAGAAGGTGGGGGGGAGGCGGTTCCTAGCCATTCAGGAGAAACTCATGGCATGAATCCAGCAGGCTCATTGAATTACCAGCTGAAATGGGACTACTTCTGAGCAGAGCTGCAAAGGATTGGGTCATACTGGTAAGCTTCCCAGCTGCTGGGTGTGACTCTCCTCTCTCTTGCCAGCTCTCACACAGTTCATCCCACCCCCTCCTTCCTTGTTTACAGATGGGATGGGGACATCAAGGGAGTATTAAATGAGAACTCTCTCTCTCTCTCTCTCTCTCTCACACACACACACACACACACACACACACACACCACCACCACCAGAATAGACTCAAACAGAGTCCCAGAGTCCCAAAAACAATCTGGACAAGCCCCATAGCCACCAATTAAGAGTCAAGTGCATGAGTCAAGTCAAAGGGGACTCAAGACTCAACTTGAGCCTAGTCGCGATGGATTTGCACATCCCTGGAACCAGGCATTCCTAGCAGGTGGAACTATATCAACACTGGATGGAGTAGTCAGGATCCACTTTGGACACAAAGCAGTAACAACTCTATGTCTTATAACACCTTGTTCTTCCCTCAAGTCTCATCAGTTTCCTTTGTGCCTGGCAGAATGAATCTCTCCTTCCGTGCCTTTAGAACAAACCAAGCAATACTGTACTCAAGTTAACCCAATTTGCAAGGCAAAGATGAAACAGGGTTTTTCTTTTTTAAAATAGAAAAGAACTTTATCATGGAAATTTCCTGCAATGTTAAGTTATATTAAGGTTAGTCTGTAAGTGCCAGACTCATTACAGTAAAGTATGTTGGGATTTTTTTTTTCCAGGTGATTTCAGAGTGAGGAGCATTAAGAAATAAAGAAAATCTAGGTCGGTTAAGAACAAGATAAAGCAGGAGAATGAGGGAAGAGAGGGAAATCATTGTTACCAATAGCTCACCTTTGCTTATAATTCAGTAACTCATTAAGGGAATTGAATTCACTGTACTCTATATGTCTGAAAATGATAAGAGACAGAAAATGTCAGGACTTCATCTAAATCAGCCTTAATAAGATAACTAATTTATTTCTTTTTTTGTCCATTAAGAAGAGAGTCAGCTAGTGTTTGATGGTGTCAGGACCATCAAACAAATCAGTCTGATGAGTCATCATAAGTTGACTTGAAGGGGAAAGAAAATGCAAAGTTGATTCTAATGGGATTACAGATTCTGAGATGTAATATTGGAAAGATATGCATTAAACACTGCATTAAAGACTTTGACTCAAAACAAAATCCTGATCAGAAAACAAACTCAAAGGAAAGCGAACGGTGTGTAGATCTTCAATGTCATCAAAAATCAGCAAGTATAAAACTAGATTAAGATCCTCAGTTATCCTTACTAAATCATATCAAGGAGCTGCAAATGAATTTACATGAAATTATTTTGTATAGGATAACAGCTGCAAGGATTTGTTCTGCTAGTTATGAGATAGAAAGCCACCTCCATGGTGACAGTGCAAAAGCAAAACAAAAAAAAGACTATGCAATTATAATGAAATTGAGAATTAAAAAAGGAGAGTAGCCAGTCAACTTCCCCCCAGTCAACTCCCCCCCCCCAAACATTGAGTTTTATTCCTAACACACTGGCAGAGAAAAGTGCATTTTAACTCATACAGCTGACACACAGCCCAATCCTGAGCTGCCCGGGGTGCGCGGCTGAAACGGTGCCAAGAACAGCTGCCGCCGCATCCTGCACACCTCAGCCTGCCGCGGGCGGCACCTCAGGAGAAGGGGACTTTTGTCCCCTTCCCCCGGGTAAGGGAAGCAGCCCCACAATGGGGCTACTCACTTACCGCCGACCAGTAAAGTAAAGGTGTTCGTGTGGGGCACCGAGCCCTACACAAATGGTCAGGATCCGATGGAGCTGAGCTCCACCAGACCCACCTCCTGCCTCCTTGTTCCCTCCCCCGTCACGCCTCCTGCTCTCCCTCTCTTGGCCCTCCGCCTGCCTCTCCCTCCCAGGAATGCCTCCCCCCGCCCTCTCCCCACCCCCACTTACTGTGCCATGGCTCGGTGGTGAGACCACCAAACAGTGGGGGGTGGGCTCTTGCCCAGCGCTAACCCAGCACCTGCCAGCACTGGGCTAGCATGGGCTCTGACCCGGCGGTAAGCCTCGCAGACATGCCTTACGGCACGTTTGCAACAGTGTGCTCCAGCGGAAAGCCCACCTCCTCTCTGTCATCTGTATCCATGTGGTTTGTCTCTTTCTATCCTTCTTTGCTCATCTCTCCCTCTTTGCATGGGCCTCCATCTCCCTCCTCCTTCTCCCCATGATCATTTCCTACCCATCTTTTGTGTTTCTCTCCTTCACTTTGTAAACTCTCCCACTTCCCCGCTGTTCCGTTGCCACTGAAACCTCAGTCTACTGTGTGCCTTCCCCACATTCTGGTACATGGTGATTATATCAATGCGCTGCTGTCAACCCTGCATCAGCAGGCTACTTATTTTTCTTGTGGCTGCCACAGCACTTTGTCCCCAGTTAACAATAATGCTTAATGTTGCTTCTCATTTATATAGCACTTTTCAAGCACGTAATCCAAGCCATGTGCAGTAATCCTTAAGCCTGCCTCTCCCCAAACTTCCATGGCACACCTGTAGGCCATTCATAGCACATCAATATGCTATGCACAGCAGTTGAAAATCATTGTTAACATATACAAAACATATGCCGTTGTTTTTATGTATCAATATTATATGATATAGCAATATTGTCTGAAGTAAAGTTTTATGTCTCTTTCAAGCTCTTTTGAAACAACAAATGTGTGTAGAGTCAGTGCCTGGGGGAGGGAGGAAGTTTGTGCCCACTTGGCATAGATCAAGGCTGCATGGGCAGAGGCTCGATCAGCACATCCCATTCTTGCAAGATGTATGATGTTTTTAATACTAGAGTTGGCAACAGATATTTGGACAGATAATTCAGAGGAATTATCAAGGTTTTCCCAAGAAAAGACATGCAAATTTTTCAAGGAAGCCAAGCAAAATTTCCCAGAGGGTTTCTGTGCATCTCTTTTTTTCTGCTTCAGATAGTGAAAGGCGTGAAATATGTGCTTGTTTTCCGCACTGTCCAATGAACACTCGAGACAACAGATATGGGAGAAAGGGCAACTTTATTTCATGTTACCAAGAGAAGCAGAGGCTGAGACCTGCAGCATCCAAGGCAGCGAAAGCCCCTGTGGTGCGGGGAGGGACCTCTGGGCGGTACCAGAAACCTCTGCCCCCAGGTGGGCATGCACCCGACTCCAAGTCGCGCCCCGCCGCTGGGACGGCACGTCTCATCCATGTCTATCCCTTAAGGGGAAGGCAGCCAGACCACAGACTGCGCTACCTCGAGCCGCAGAGCCTCTGAGGTGTGCCCTGCGGTCCCGGCCAGGGCCCCGTCCACGTCCTCGTGCCGCCAAGCCCCTGAGGACTGAAATAGGGTTCTGCCCTGCCTATGCCACCTGAAGGTGCATGCCAAAGTCCCATTCACGCCTCCTAACCCGCACCACCTGCCACAAGGAGGGGTCAGCCTAGCGCTTGACCCCCCCGCTCCCAAACAGGGGCAGAAGCGACTTAAGGCCATCCTGCAGGTCCTTAAGAAAGATGCCTGCACCTTTCTCCGACAAATGAACACACATCGCCCCCGTACAGGTAAGGTAGCGACAACACAATTGCAAGATGCATTACCACGCTGCCACCAGCGCGAGACACCAAGCCACCAATGCCCTTGGTGATTTTCCTGCGCATCCTTTCAATCTTAGTGCAGCAGAAGGCCCTGCGCCATCCACAACGCTGCAAGAGGTCCAACCAGACCAAGGCGGTACCAGGCAGCCAACGCATAAGGGTGCTGATGTCCTCACAGGCTCTGCTCATCAGAGCCAGACCAGACCTCCTGCAAAGGTCATTCTTGCCCAGGTGGAGCACCCAAAACGTCCGGTTGGTAGTTCACATTCAGTAACTTCCTCAACGCGGGCAGCAGCTGGCCCCATCTCATCCCCTTCTTGGCTAACCAAGCGACCTGCACTGCTGAGCTGAGGCCCAAGTGCGATCTGAGGGGGGTTGCAGCCGCCCTCTTGCGGGTCCAAAAAGACCATGGAGTGGCCGCAGCTTAATACGTGTACAGGGCTACCACCGTGTCCTGCAAAATGAAAGCAGAGATGTTAATGCAAGGTATCCCTGATGCTGCCGCCGCAGCTTAACACGCACCCTAGGCCACCACAGCGTCCTGCAAGATGAAAGCAGAGAGGTTATAGCAAGGCATCCCCTCCAACGCTGCTCCCCCACAGCTTGGGGAATGCCCGGAACACCAGAGTCACTGAAGTGAACCGTGCAATACTGGTCGACAGAACATTACCCCTTTCCTGGGTGGGGGCAGAGCACCCATAAAACAGTTGCTAATAGAACGCCCCCCTCTCAAAGAAGAAGGGGCCACAAATCCGTAAGGGGGGTTGTAACCAAACATTGCCCCTCCCCCAGGAGCTGGGGCAGTGCACCCATTAAGTGGGCTGGTAACGAAACATCACCCCTCTCTAAGGAGAAACAGCTACGCGGGTTGTTGAAACCTCCCCTCTTCCAAAGGCCTAGTGGCATTATGCACACTAAGTGGGTCTGCACCAGAACACCCCCCTTCTCTGAAAGGAGTAGGGGCAGTACTCCTGGTAAGTACATTGTTGACAGAACACCACCACCCCCACAGAAGTCGGGTAAGCACACCCATTAGGCAGCCTGGTAACAGAGCATTATCCTCCCCTAAGGAGAAGGGGTAGCATGCCTGTTAAGCAGGTTGGTAATAGAACGCCACTCTTCCCTTAAAGGCGTAGGGGGTGGCACACATATCTCCTCTCTCAAGGAGCAAGGGCGGCATGCCCACCAAGTGAGTTACTAAATGCCCTGCTGATGCCCAGGGAAAACATAATATTAAATGCTATACTCACATATTAAATGCCCCATCCACTCTGCCCCATTCCTTGGGTGCTGAAGCCTGGCCAGGCAGCTTTCAAAGCAGCTTCCACATAGATGGAGTGTATGCTGTAAGCAATCCAAGATGGCCAGGGGCTCCCCATATGCCTCTAAATATCCTCCAAAACTGATGAAGTATTAACAAGGAGGAGGTCAGGTGCCTGGGAGGAGATTGTTGCGGGTGGTTGGGCTGGTGTATCTGTACTGGCTTGCACTCATTGGAGCTCATTTTATGCCCTTATTCTCATCATTAAGTCCCATTAAAATCAATGGAATACACTCCCAGGAAAGTGTGGACAGGATTCTAGCCTTAAGTCCAACTATGTCTACCTGGATAAAAGACCCCTTATACTCCTGGGACTTATTCCTTGGAAGTTGGAGCCAGGATCTGAGCCCTATGCTCCAAGCCTCTGCATGCCCCAACAGAAGCAAGCCCCCATTATACCCCAGGGGCTTACTCCCCATAAAGTGGGCGAGGACTGCAACCCTATGACCGAGTCTCTGTGTGCCTGTTCAGAATTGTCATGCATATGTACAGTTTAGGCCTAGTAGCATGCAAAGCCTGAACCACAGTAACCCAGTAACACAGAAGGGGCTTGCAGTCCTAGCTGCCAGGATTTACAATTCAATAGAAGGTGATAATGTAGCACCTAGGCAGCCAGAAAGAGGCCCATCAAGGATGGAATGCAGCTGTAGATCTCCAGGGGGGGAGGGAAGAGCTGAGAGGGCGAGCTTCAAGCCCCACTTCTGGAGGACAGGGTTTTTGTTCTTTGTCTCTAGTGAGAGAGGTGGTGGGTGCACCTCCTGCCCCACCAGGACCATGTGGCCTCTTAGGTAACTGAGGATCTACAAAAGAAGCTGACCCAGGTGAGTCAGAGATTAATAGAGTTAGCCAGTTAGCTTTGTTGCTTTATGCTTATGTTTCCTAGAAGTTTTTATGCCTCTAGCATTTGCTGTCTTTGTAACCTTTTTGTAACCCTATGTATTTAATAAAGTAGAAAATCTTTTACCATGTTGGTTCATTGTCTGTTGGGGACAGAGGTTCAGAATCCTGCCTAGCCATTCAGCAAGCTACCAAAAATCCTCATTGTGGACTAGAAACTTGAGGACTGAGACTTTAAGGAAGTGCTCAACTATGGGGCTTACTCTCAAGAAAGTTTGTTTAGGATTGCAGCCAGAGTCCAAGGCTCTGCCTGCCTCCTCAGAAGCAAGGCCCATTATAGACTATGGGGCTTACTCTCAGGAAAGTGTGTCTAGGATTGCAGCCAGAGTCCAAGGCTCTGCCTGCCTCCTCAGAAGCAAGGCCCATTATAGTGCAAAGGGCTTCCTCCCTGGAAATTGTGGTTGGGGTTGCAGCCCCCAGCATTTCAGCCTCTGCCTGGCTCCTCAGAGGCAAACCCCATTATGGTCTCTGGGGCTTATTCGCATGAAAGTAGGTGATGTGGAGGCGCTGAGCTGGCACCGCCTCCCCATGTGCATGATCCTGCATGCAGCAGGGATCAGGGCTCATCGGGACACCTCCTGGAGCCCCGTGCTGGCCTGCAGCCGCATGCAGGGAGCTGCAGCAGTCCTGCAGCTTGAGCCACGTATGGCCAGGCGCCTGCTCCGTGCCATGCAGATCCTGCTCCCACTGGAGCGCACTGGGAGCCCTGGGCTTGCCTGCCAGCCGCATGCGGGGAGCTGCAACAGTCCCGCAGCTGCACGGTCAGGCACCTGCGCCTTTGGGAGGGCTCCTGCGATGCAGAGCCTGCTCCCACGTGGAGCGCACTGCAACCTGCTACCTGGGCAGGCGGGAACCCTGGAGCAGCCCTGCGATCACAGCGCCCTTCTCCAGCAACCCTTGTGGGCACCCTCCCAGGAAGCAGCAGCAGGAGCGCCACGTGCGCTGGAGACCTGGGCAAGGCCAGCAGGGAGTTCTGGCTCTGAGCTAGAAGGCGGCAGCCGGCAGCCTGCCCCCTCCGCCCACCAGGCCAGGGACTGAGAGCACACTCCAAGCCCCATCCCCGGGGCTTACTCCCAGGAAAGTGGGAAACTCCCTGGGGCTTACTCGCAAGAAAGCAAGTCCCCCTGCACTTCCGGGGCTTACTCCCAGGAAAGTGTGCCTGGACTGCACCTGATCCTTCCTTGGGCAGAGCCTGTCCAAACCCCCATCCCCACCTTACAGATCAAACACGCTGCACATGAGATCCATCGCAGGAGTCCTCCTCGGGAGTTGCACTGGTCCTAAGGTGGCTGGATGGGGTCAGGTCCACTCTATTCCCACGTGCACAAGGAGGAAGAGGGCTGGGTCTCGTCCCCTTTTAAAAGGTCTGCCAGTGGCTGCTAGACCCAGCCCCCTTCACCTCCCCCTTGGGGAGTGGCTGGACTCTCGTGTCCTGGCCAGTGCCAAACAAACTCCGATCACCTCTTTAATGGGGTGCTCAGGAAAATCACACATATGGAGCCTATGAACATAGAGCGCATAAGCTTTGTAACAGTACTGATCTATACATGGTGGTCAGGAATGGACTCAGTGGGCACGATCATCTTCTTTTCATGCATTCATTCTATTCACATTTTATGCCTGAAAAGATCTCAGATCTCTCTGACTCACATCCACCTCTTTTGCTGTAAGAGAATAAATGATTTAAAAGAAAAAAAAAAATACATACATACACCAGCACTACCACTGCCATGAGGGCTGATATTTGTGGTCCTCTGTGAGCAGCACAAACACATGATGACATTTCTAACAATTAAGGATATACTGTACTAAACCCTTCCTTGGGAACCTAAGAAGTGATTCTCATTACATTTAGGAGGATGGCATTGATTCATCTTATTGTCAAGGTAGAAATTCTAGGGTCCAGTTCTGTGTCATATTTTCCTTTGAAATATTTAAAAGACAGTTCATTTGTTACAATCTTTTAAGACTATATCTCAAGTGCTAGAAACATATCATATTGATGTTAGAAGGAAGGAAGTAACAGAGTAATGAGCTAAAGCCCCCCTCCCCTCCTATGGTAAAGACATCTCACCACCCAGACTAGTTGCTATCAACAAAACCATACATATACAGGAGCAGAGGCTTGGTTAAGAAGATTTCTTAAGAAATACTTTACTTAGATCATAGCTGATTACATGCATCTTCAGAGGCCATGGTACTTTAGGAAAAGGGAACCCTAGAATCTGTCCCCTTTATGCGTGAGTGTGGTGAAGATGGCCTGCAGTCAAGGAGCCCTGGCATAGGACATTCTTCTCCTGGGGTGGCCTGGAAGGAAGAGAGAATGTGAGAATGAGGGGAAGAAGGAAATAGTTGAGGGCCACACCTCCTGCAAGAACCACAAAAAGGACAAGCAGATGGCCTCAGGTGACTGGATAGTGCACTGCCCTCCAGCGTCCTGCAGGTGATGTTGATTCCAAAGTGCAACAATCAACAGGTTACTCCCTTTTAAGGTTGGACAATTAAAGTTGGTTCCCTGAAAATAGTCCTGAGTGGGACCAAGTCCTTATGGCTGTCTTTAATGCCTACTGAGAGAAAGCTGAGATAGATCTAATGGGTAGTATCCCACTTAGCGCTTCCACAGTCAGGAGCATCCTTTAGGAAAGGAACAAGCATTCATCTTCTGCAAAAGTTCCTTCTGCTTGCGCAAGGACCCTTTGTGTGAGTGGATGGTTCTTTTCATTCATGGAGAGAGCTTCCATTCATGGATGGAGGGGGGTTTCCAATGGTAAAAGCATTAACCTCCCTACTGCTGCTGTAGCTCCATAGTAGTTTCATTTGGGAAATGTAGGAAATTCCACATTGGTGCTTTATGCCTAAACAAGTGGAAAAACAGCTGAACGGGACAGAAAACACCTAAAGATACTTAATAACCCACGCGTTTAAACTACTGTGTGAAAAAAAAAAAAATCACATCTCCATATTAGAATGCAAAAGGGCCACTAGTGAAACATTTAACATACATACTGTTGCTGATATCACCAATTAGGTCTAGGAGAAAATATTTTTGAACAGCAGAAATAATATCCACATTAGGCAATTTCTGTGCCATTCTTTTCCTTCTGCAATTTCTCTATTAATGTTTAATGGCAGAAGTGCCACTAAAATATCTCTTGTCAAGCGATTTCGGCCGTGTACACAAATTACCAGTACCTATAAATTTTAATAGTTCAAACCTTCTGTAAAATATAGAAGCTTATAGAAACGAAGCCTGAGTGCGTTTAACTGAAATACACATGTCTCCTTCTGCTGCTATGCTTTCTGCTGCCACTGCTTACAAAACCATTCATGTGTACTGTAGAGCAGTATTTCGCAGACTGTGGGTCAGGACCCACTAGGTGGGATGCGAGCCAATTTCTAGTGGGTCCCCATTCATTTTAATATTTTATTTTTAATACATTAGACTTGATTTTACCATGGGATGTGACTGTGTTTGGGGAAATGTTACAGATCTGTGCTTTTTAGTAGGCTACTATGTATATGCTTTTAAGAATGATATAGAAGAATGATAGTTATTTGGGCTTACTCAAGTGTGGATAGGATTGCAGCCTAGGATTATTAAAAATTTTCTTGCCTGATGATGTCACTTCTGGCCATGACATCACTTCCGGTGGGTCCCCACAGATTGTCATTCTAAAAAGTGGGTCCCAGGGCTAAAAGTTTGATAACCATTGTTGTAAAGTGTTAACTAGTTTTATAGCCCAAATCATAAGAACATAAGAATATAAGAACAGCCCCACTGGATCAGGCCAGAGGCCCATCCAGACCAGCTTCCTGTATCTCACAGCGGCCCACCAAATGCCCCAGGGAGCACACCAGATAACAAGAGACCTCATTCTGGTGCCCTCCCTTGCACCTGGCATTCTGACATAGCCCATTTCTAAAATCAGGAGGTTGAACATACACATCATGGCTTGTAACCCGTAATGGATTTTTCCTCCAGAAACTTGTCCAATTCCCTTTTAAAGGCTTCCAGGCCAGACGCCATCACCACATCCTGTGGCAACTCATTCCATCGCTACCAACAAAAGGGTCAAACAGGGCTGTGTCTTGGCCCCCATGCTTTTCAATCTGTTTCTAAACGACCTTGCCCCATCCCTGAAGGAAGTAGATAGCCATTGCCCAAAGCTTGGCGCAAGCCAAGTGCCGCTACTTCTGTATGCGGATGATGCAGTACTGATATCCCGTACTAGGATTGGCCTAAAACGTCTGCTGAATCACACTGAAGAGTATCTTCTGTCCAACAAATTGCAAATCAACTATGCTAAATCTAAGATAATGATATTTGCCAATAGATGGAAGGCTTTTAAGTGGTCTTGTAATGGCAATAAAATGGAGCAGGTTAAGCATTTCAAGTACCTGGGAATCAACTTCCATTACAGGCTCACTTGGGCTTTTCATCGTAAGGCAGTGCAGAACGCATCCAAACTGGCGTCCTCAGCTATTTCCCGTTTCTTTTTTACCTGCGGCAATGGTTATGTTCCAGCTGCTCTGGAGGCATTTAAGGGAAAGATTCTTTCCCTGGTCCTTTATGGCTCTCCCGTCTGGTATAAGGCTATTACCCAACCATTAGAACGCATTCAAGCCTCCTTTCTGCGGAAGATTTTGGGTTTACCCAGGTGCATTCCCTACTCGGTTCTGTGTCTTGAGGTGGGGTTAATTCGGCTAAAGACGACTGCTTGGCTTAGATTACTGAAATTTTGGTTTAGGACTTTATTTAACCCTACCTCCTCTGGTCTAATGCTCCAATTATTGTCGGATTCAGTCCTGCCATTAGAGATCACTGATCTTCTAACCAAGCTCAAGTCAATAGGGCTGGACACTGCAGAGCTAGGCATGATTGGGTGTGATGCTGCTTACAGAATCGTCAAAGAAAGAATTCTTGACATCGAACAACAAGAGCTGTTTAGTGCCGCCAGAACCACATGCTCTCCACTCTATCTCCATGTTCCAATCAGTTTCGGGAAACTGGCCTCCTTCTTTTATCACCTGGAGTGCCCACAGGCTCGGAGAGCATTCACACTTGCAAGATGTAATGCTCTTCCATCAGCCGTGTTATCGGGCAGGTTCAGTGGTATTCCCTACTCGGAGAGGAAATGCAAGTGTGGTAGGGATTGTATTGAGACCATAACACATACCCTTTTCTACTGCCCACTTCATGACGTCTCACGCAAGAAATATCTAGGCCCTTTGCTAACTAGGATGCAGGGCTGGGAGGACTCAATCATGCTTCAGTCTCTCCTTTCCGCATCTGACTCTGAGACCCTTGATAGGGTCGCTGCCTTTTTATCTGGGGTAATTGCCAGGCAGAGCTCTGGAACTCTGGGCAGTATGTGAGGAAAAGACTGATGTCTATGTTGTGGTGTCTTTGTATATTTTTGTTTTGTTTTGTTCTTTCTCTGTATTTTATGCCAATAAAGGTCTACTGAACTGAACTGAACTGAACCTGTGGCAAGGAGTTCCACAGACCAACCACATGCTGAGTAAAGAAATATTTTCTTTTGTCTGTTCGTAATTCTCCCAACACTCAATTTTAGTAGATGTCTCCTGGTTCTGGTGTTATGTGAGAGTGTAAAGAGCATCTCTCTATCCACTCTGTCCATCCCCTGAATAATTTTGTATGTCTCAATCAAGTCTGCCCTCAGGCACCTCTTTTCTAGGCTGAAGTGGCCCAAACGCCATAGCCTTTCCTCATAAGGAAGGTGCCCCAGCCCGGTAATCATCTTAGTCGCTCTCTTTTGCACCTTTTCCATTTCCACTATGTCTTTTTTGAGATGCGGCGACCAGAACTGGACACAATACTCCAGGTGTGGCCTTACCATAGATTTGTACAACGCCATTATAATATTAGCCGTTTTGTTCTCAATACCTTTTCTAATGATCCCAAGCATAGAATTGGCCTTCTTTACTGCTGCCGCACATTGGGTCGACACTTTCATCGACCTGTCCACCACCACCCCAAGATCTCTCTCCTGATCTGTCACAGACAGCTCAGAACCCATCAGCCTATATCTAAAGTTTTGATTTTTTTGCCCCAGTGTGCATGACTTTACACTTACATTGAAATGCATCTGCCATTTTGCTGCCCATTCTGCCAGTCTGGAGAGATCCTTCTGGAGCTCCTCACAATCACTTCTGGTTTTCATCACTGGTCTTCACCACCAAAGTTTGGTGTCATCTGCCACCTCAATCCTAACTAACTTAGCCACCTCATTCCTAACTAAATTCCCATGCAGCGATGCAGAGGCACCTATGTGAGCTACGTTGTATATTATGGGGGAATTTCAGTTGCTGGAGTTCTCCTTGGGTAAAGGGACATTTGTCCCTTTGTCCCAGGGTAAGCCCCAGCAGCCACTATGGGTCAAAATGAATCTCTGGTGCAGGTTCAAGTTGATCCATGGAGGTAAATTGGGTCAAGGAAGGGGGATAGGATACAGTGTGCACTGCCAGTGTGCACCAACATAATCCTGCCCTCCCCTGTCCTGTTCCACCCTTCCCCACCTTCCCCGCATCTCTGCGCCAGATTTACCTGATCCAAAAGGCATCCTTCACTCTGCCAGCTTGCGCAGGAAAGCTCCAGTCTTCAGCCTGCCGGTAGCACTGTTGCAAAGCACTTTATGGTGCTTCTGCAACAGTGTGCACCAGTGGCACATGTGTTCCACCAGCACATTCTAAACATAGGATTGGGCTGTTAATTACCTTTGATTTTTTTTTTTGGGGGGGGGGGGAAGGTGATAAAAAAAATTGTTCAGAAAAAAAATATGATGTGAGTCTCTGCACATTCAGGACTTGCTTTTGAATCGAAGTGCCAAAGACAGTGATTTTTTTGGGAGGGGCGCTGAGCTAGCTGGCACATCATCGTGGGGGTGTGGCACATCATGGGGGCGTGGTACATCAGCATGGGGGTTTGGCTTACTGGCATGAATCCATTTTGCCTCCCCTGTATTAAACTGAGTACCTGAATAGAATTTATTTGGCCGCAGAAAGCTCAGGATTTTGCTGCTGGTTGTCAAGAAGCAATCTTTTGAAGGACTGCTTGATTGAGCCTGCTATTTCCTCACTTCTTAACGTGTGCATTTGTGCACTACATATACTGTAGTACGAATCCACCACATGTTTTGAATATTCATTCCTCTCAGAGTATCTTAACCTCTAACAGCTGTTCCTGTAACATCCTACCATTTGGGCATGCCAATCAATACTGTGCAAAAACTCCTCCCACCACCCGGATGCTGGAAGCAAAACAAGGCTGAGATAATTGAATTCAGTTTTATCGAACTAAGGGCCCAATCCTTTCCAACTTTCCAGCGCCGATGCAGCTATGACAACAGGGCTCACACTGAATTCTGCAATGGAGGAGCAGTCATGGAGGCCTCCCCAAGTTAAGGGAACATTTGTTCTCTTACCTTGGAGCTACATTACGGTTACATTGGTGCTAGAAAGTTGGATAGGATTGGGCCCCTAGTTTGATGGAACTGATGAAATGATTTCAACCTTGTTATTAATTATTATTATTAACAGTATTTATATACCACTTTTCAGCTAAAAGTTCACAAAGTGGTTTACAGAGAAAAGTCAAATAACTACTGGCTCCCTGTCCCAAAAGGGCTCACAATCTAAAAAGATGCAAAAAGAACACCAGCAGACAGCCACTAGAAAAGACTGCTGGGGTGAGGTGGGCCAGTTACACTCCCCCTGCTAAAAAGAGAAGCACCCACTTGAAAAAGTGCCTCTTACCCAATTAGCAAAGGTAAGCTTGTTCTGCTTTTCCAAAACAAATCTCAACCCATCATTAATTAATAATCTATTTCTCTTATTTTCTTATGAGGAATGCATTGAAACACAGCAATATTATATTGCCAGCAGTTGGAATGTATACCAGAAACCATGAATGCATCGCACTGATCAATTTCATTAAACAGTCTTGCTTAGTGCCGGAGCATTATTATCATGAACCGGAATGCTGAAATGGCACCATTGCTATCAAAAGGGGGGGGGGGGAAATCAATAAAATATTGCTTGAACTGCAGCACTGAATTAAAAGAATCTTTTGGAATACTTCCTGGAATGTGAACTCAGAGAGGATGTTTTAAACCATAACAAACTATCGCAACAAATGAACACTGTTACCAAGACACTCGGTGTGGTGCTTTTCCTGCACAATAAATATTGACCTGAATTCATGTTTGTTTCATTCAAATGCTTGGATTTAGATTACCCACTTGTGCGCCTGAAGTACAGGAAGCACCCTCCCCACCCCTCATATGAATATAGAATAGCACAATACTCTCAATTTTAAAACACAAGGTGATATTACAATCATGACACTGATGCTCTGGATTTTTACCTCTCAAATCAACCTGCTAAAGAACACAAACCACGTAAATCACCACCATTAAAATAGATGCTGTTCTCGGCAGCCCAGCTTGACGGCTGGTCCTTCCGGTCAGTTTTTCAGCTAAGTAAAGGGCTCGACAACTTGCGAGCACAGGAGTTTTGTTAGCGGAAGCCAAATCTGCAGCATCCTTCTGAACACCATTCAGAGTATTTTCACAAACCAACCATTCATAGCTTTGCATATTATCTTTCACAGCTTCAGTACAGTGTCTCCAATTTGATCAAGCTCACTTACCTGGTCAGCAATATTAAGTTAACAAGGGGAGCTATTTTGGTGCAAGTTGCTCCTCCCCCCCCCTTAAAACGAGAGCATATTTGCTTTATCCCTTGCTCTGCATGAGGCATGGTAGAGGAATAAGGCCAGAGCATTGACTGGCATGATGCTTTTCTTGGGGGGAGGGGAGGGGAGCTGGGCCATCCATTGCTCCCCTTCCCCAAGCATGTTGGCTTTCTCTCTCCAACATAGACAGCAGAGTTTCCCTCTTACCCTGTATTCAGTCTGAGATTAGCTGGTTGACTCTAAGAGGCCAAGTAGGAATTGTCTGATTGTTGGCTGGAGGGTGCTTCCCCCCTGCCTACTCCAGAGTGATGGAGAGCTATTTGGCCAAGGTGTTCCTTCCTCAGCTGATAAACTTACTGGGTGACCCTGGGCCAGTTGTGATCTCTCAATCTAACTTAATTTTGCAATGGTATAGCTAGAAGGTGTCACAAATAAATGTAGCCAAAATTACTGATAGCCAAATATGAGAGCATTGGAGTAGGATGGATGGATGGATGGGTGGGTGGGTGGATGGATGGATGGATGATTGTACCAGATGCCAAAGAGTCCAATTTGAATTTTATTTAACTTTGTTGAAGATAACTTAATTATGAATTATTGTTGTAACTCAGGCAGCAGTCAAGGCTAAAAAGCACCCTCCACTCAAGGACAAATCTGTCAGTTTAGCTGAATAAATACATAGCAAAACCCCCAGTATGTGGCTCCCAATAAAGGCAACTCTGTGAAGTTAGTTTCTAGAAAATCAATTAAGTTCCCTGATCTTCAGTGAGGGCTCCTTCCACAGCAAATTTCACCTGTCAACAACTACCAATTTTAACTACAGGTTTTTATTGTTGCTTCCCAGTTGCAAATCTTTAATAATGAGTAAAGTAAATTTTCTGTTGCTCAGTGATCAAGACTTGTTATTTTGATTGTGTTGGATTGGGGTTTGTTGGTTCAACTTTCTTCGAAAAGCACTACCAAGAAGAAAGCAGTTACTTTACACACACAGAGAGAGAGAGACATAGTAGTATAATAGCTAAACACTGAGTTGTGTGAATCAAGGCTTATTTTGGCAGTTCAACTCATTACCATAAACTCAGATAAGCCAGTCCCTCTTAGCCTCAGCTGCAAAATTAAATAATAATCCTTGTCTAACAGGGTTAGAGTAAGGGTTAGGGCCAGCCTAAGTCCTGTTGGCACCTGAGGCCAAATGTTGCCCCTCCCATACCTCTCCTCCTCTGACACTCTAGTTCATCACTTTCTACTCATCCTGCTCTGTTCCATTCTCCATTTTCCATTCCAGGATGTGGGGAGAAGAAGACCAGAACCAGTGGAGGCAAGTGGAAGCAGACACCCCCTGCCAGTCTGCTATTTGAAGCAACTGGTTCAGTTGACCTGATGGATGGGCCAGCCCTGGTAAGAATCACATCAAGACAATACATGTGGGACACTTCTCACACTCAAATGTGCTAGACAAATGCGAAGCCTTGTTTGTGAAGAGATGAATCAATGTGCAGTTCTAACTGCTGAGACAGGTTTTTAAAATTGATCTTTTATCTATTTTACCTTGATTTTGTTAACTGCACTGGATCAATTTTATGAAAGAGGTCAGGTATACAACACAATCCCACCCAACTCCATGTGCACCGATGCAGTTGAGCCAATGGGGGATGTGCTACATCCTGCTGGGGGGTTTTGGTCCTGGAGGCCTCTTTGCCATTAGGGAACATTTTTTCCCTTGTTCCAGGGCAAGCCTTCATTGTCTCGATTGGTCTACTAAAAACTGCACCAGCTGCTTTGATGATGCAAGTGTGAGCGGGCCTGAGTTGATCAGTTGAGGCTAGGAAGGGGATATGATATCAATGGTGCCATCAATGCTGTTTCCTTTCCAGCCTCAATCTGAGAGGACAGACAAGAAAATATTTCTTTACCCAGCGTGTAATTAGTTTGTGGAACTCCTTGCCACAGGAAGTAGTGATGGCATCTTGCCTGGATGCCTTTAACAGGGGATTGGACAAATTTCTGGAAGAAAAGTTCATTATGGGTTACAAGTCTTAGTAGGTATGCGTAAGCTTTTGGTTTTAGAGGCAGGCTGCCTCTGATTGCCAGATGCAAGGGAGGGCACCAGGTTGTGTCTGTTGTCTTGTGTGCTCCCTTGGACATTTGGTGGGCACTGTGAGATACAGGAAGTTGGACTAGATGGGCCCTTGGCCTGATCCAGCAGGGCTCTTCTTATGCTCCCTCCATGCCCCAGTCTCCTCCCTGTTCCTTCCCAACCCTATTCCACCCGCCCCACCTGCCTGTCCCCCCACTCTGACTTACCAGCTCCAGGGCACATTGATGGGCCACTGGTGTGCAGACCCGGCTATTTGCCACTTAGGGTGGCAGCCACGCTATATGGCATGTTACATCTTGCAACAGCCATATAGCAAGCTGCACCACCAGAATGTGAGTTCCGGCAGCTCAGCAGGCCATTAGGATTGGGCCTTTAGTCTAAAAAATGCATATGGCCCTGAGCACCATCAGCTTGTATTATAAAGAAATGCCACATTGTGATCTGTTTCTCCTTGGCCAACATCACTGAACAACTAAAGTTGCCTAATACTGAAGTCAAGCATTGGTCCACCGAGCTCTGTATTGATTGGCAGTGGTTCTTCAGAGTTTCAGATAAGGGTTAACCCCCCTTACTTGGAGATGTCACAAAATAGGGGTCTTCTGGCAGCAATACATGTGCTCCATGTGTCACTGTGTGACAGTTCCAGGCTATCACATACCCCGTCACTACACTTCTTATGCAGGCTGATTAATTACCAGGGACCGTTCAGAGCAGAATTTGCTTCCTTCTAAGAGCCTCTAAAACCACCAAGTGGGAGACTCATGAGAAATTCATGCAGATCAACACATTAAGTCAGGAGAAGCTTTAATTGGTACATAAAAATTGTGAAATGTGAGTCTGCACCAGGCACCTTGCCAGTTCTACCAAGAAGTCCGCTCTCTGGGTTCCATTCATTTTCATACAGAGCAATATCCCGATCGCCCAATTACAGCAGGGAGATCGGAGTTTGTATGGCCAGACCGGAACACACGAACCCCTTCCCCTGAGGGGATTGGCGGAGGGCTGTGGCTGGGGGGAGCAGAGGTAATTTAAGGACACAACAACAGCCTCCCTTCCTTCTTTGCTTGTGGGCGGACCTGACCTCATCCAGCTACCTTGGACTCAGGACCAGTGCAACTTCTGAGGAGGCCTCCTGCACTGGATCTCACGTGCAGCGTGTTTGATCTATAAGGTGGGGATGGGGGTTTGGACAGGCTCTGCCCAAGGAAAGGATCAGGTGCAGTCCAGGCACACTTTCCTGGGAGTAAGTCCCGTGGAGCGCATGGGGACTTGCTTTTGAGCATACATGCTTGGAGTGTGAGCTCAGTCCCTGGCTTGGTGGGCAGAGGGAGCAGGCTGCCACCTTCCAGCTTGGAGCCAGGTCTCCCTGCTGGCCTTGCCAGGGTCTCCAGTGCACGTGGCGCTCGCAGCTCCTGCTGCTGCTTCCCGGGAGGCCGTCCACAGGGGTTGCTGGAGAGGGGCGCCTCCACCATCACCCACTTTCATGGGAGTAAGCCCCAGGGACTGTAACGGGGCTGCAGTCCTCGCCCCACTTTCCAGGGAGGAAGCCCCTTGGGCTGTAATGGGGCTTGCTTCTGAGTAGGCAGGCAGAGGCTTGGAGCATAGGGCTGCAGTCCTTGCCCACTTTGGGGGAGTAAGCCTCTTGGACCTAAAGGGGGGGTTGCTTATGAGTAGGCATGCAGAGGCTTGGTCATGGGGCTGCAGTCCTCGCCCACTTTCCAGGGAGTAAGCCCCATGGGGGCTATAATGGGGATTGCTTCTGAGTCCGCATGCTGAGGCTTGGAACATAGGGCTCAGATCCTTGCTCCAACTTCTAAGGAATAAGTCCCACTGAATATAAGGGGTCTTGTTTCCCCTTATACTCAGACATAGCTGGACTTAGCTGGTAGACATAGCTGGACTTAAGGCTACAATCCTGTCCACACTTTCCTGGGAGTGTGTTCTGTTTTAATAGAGTGGGATCTATTTTAATGGGACTTACTGATGAGTATACAGGCATAAGATGAGCTCCTGTGAGTGCAAGCCAGCACAGATCCAGTAGCTCCTAAAGGGGCACATGGGGATGCAAGGAACTGCGGCTTCCCATCTTGCACCGGCCTGTAGGAGGGCACTACCCCCAGTCCAATTCAGCCCCTCCCGGGGTGCCCTAAAACGGAGCACCTTACTGGCTTGCACGGGTGGCTGATGCTAATGCCCCCCCCCCAAGAAACCCAGGCAATTTGGACTGTGTGTCTGACAAGGAGCAGCCTGGGGTCTAGTGGTCAGAATGGTAGAGAAACTCCCAGTATCTTACAGGTATATATATTGGTCGGAGAGGGGAGGGAGTTGCAAGTATTGGGCAATTTCGCTAAAGGGATTTTGATTTACGCCTCAGGTGTGCCCGCTGGGACCAGTCAATTCGGAATATGGGGACATAAGACACCATGCCTGTCAGGGCTATGGTGTATTGTGCTCAGTAGGACTATGCTTGTGAGCAGCATTTCTAGATTTAGGGCTTTCGCTACCTAGTAAAACCCCACTGGGGGTGGAGGATCCCACAGTGGGGCTCGAGGCATGGCTGGTTAGGCTGCCCAAAGGGGCTTGGGGAGTTGGAAAGTTAGCAGTCACCTGATAGCTAGCGGCAAGGCTTAGTAGTCCTAGGTGCTGGGGGATGTGTCACGGGTGCAGATCCCACGCACTTCTGAAGGCAGCTCGGCTGGCAACTTCACTAGGGGCAGTTGTTTACGAGCACATGCCTTCTGGCTCTGCAGCATAACGCGAGCAGTCTCCGCACACCTTAGGGTGGAGTTAGCCCTGGTCTGGACCCTGAGAGTGAGCACGGGATAGCTGCAGAGGATGCACTGCCTCTGCTAGCAGCCAGAAAAGGGAGTGGCACCAGTTGGATCCCCCCCCCATTTACTTCATTGGTTGAACCCTTTGACCTGACCATCGGTCACCATTAAATCAATGCAGCAGTGTAGTTGCTGGTTTCTTGGCCTGGGACAAAGGTATTTTGTTAGTTTTGTAAGTTCCAAGTTGCAACCAGCATTGGGACTCTGCAAGCATCTGGAGAGAGCTTCACTTCTCTAGGCATTTTGAAATGGACATGCAGACACTTTCGCCCAGCATGACTCTTGAATAAATAAGAGCTGAGGTTCTTCCCCTTTTAAGCAGAGCATCCTGGCAGACGGCTCAGGGGCATGCCTAGACTGTGAGCGCAGTTCTCCGAGACCTTGGCTCAACAGGGACCAGTGTGCCACTTGAGCATGGGTGGCATAACCTTTCAGATCCAGCTGCCAGAGGAAGACATGCATGGGAAGGATAAAGCAGATAGATGCTCTTTACACTCTCACATAACACCAGAATCAGGGGACATTCACTAAAATTAAGTGTTGGGAGAGTTAGAACAGACAAAAGAAAATATTTCGTTACTCGGCCTGTGGTTGGTCTGTGGAACTCCTTGCCACAGGATGTGGTGATGGCATCTGGCCTGGATGCCTTTAAAAGGGGATTTGACAAGTTTCTGGAGGAAAAATCCATTATGGGTTACAAGCCATGATGTGTATGTGCAACCTCCTGATTTTAGAAATGGATTATGTCAGAATGCCAATGCAAGGGAGGGCACCAGGATGAGGTCTCTTGTTATCAGGTGTGCTCCCTGGGGCATTTGGTGGGCCGCTGTGAGATACAGGAAACTGGACTAGATGGGCCTATGGCCTGATCCAGCGGGGCTGTTCTTATGTTCTTATCAAATCTGTACATGCAGGTTCAGCAGATTTGGCAGGTCAGCTCACTTCCCAAAGAAAGGTCCTCCCCCCCTTTTTTGTCTCTCATGCCTTCACTACTGGTGCTAGATAACGAGGCCTTTCAATTAGGCCCAGGAGTGGATGGCGGGATTACGCTAGGGACTTGCAAAATATTGAAGATACCGGCGGGTTTTAGTAGAGTCGCCTTTCTGGTTGCTGAGGGGCACAAGCCAGCTACCACAGCATCATGTGCGAGGATTAACATGAAATTTGCTTACTTTGCCCTTTGGCTTGTGAGGTTTCACTGGGCAGCCTAGTATCTGGGTATCTTTAAGGGGGCGCATTCCCCCCCCAAGGAGCTGCTTGCCAAATCCAGGTTTGCATCCCCCCAACAAGCATTGTGGCATGAGGATTGCAGGTTGACTCTTAACACAACATACTGGCCCCTGCAGATGGGTGAGACTGACCAGAGGGGGCATGGACGATGGTGCGGTGGTGGCTCCCCTAACTGTCGCACCTGCCCAGCTTACACCAGCCCAGCCACCCGCAACGATCTCCTCCCAGGCACCTGACCTCCTCCTGGTTAATACTTCATCAGTTTCAGAGGATATTTAGAGGCACATGGGGAGCCCCTGGCCATTTTGGATTGCTTACAACATGCACTCCATCTATGTGGGAGCCGCTTTGAAAGCTGCCTGGCCAGGCTTCAGCACCCAAAGAACTGAGCAGAGTGGATGGGGACGCGCTGGCGCATTTAATACTATGTTTTCTCCGGGCATCAGCAGGGCATTTAGCAACTCAATTGGTGGGCATGCTGCCCCTGCTCCTTGAGAGAGGAGATATGTCCCGTAGCAGACTTAATGGGTACACCGCCCCCTACGCCTTTAAGGGAAGAGTGGCGTTCCATTACCAACCTGCTTAACAGGTTGCTACCCCTTCTCCTTAGGGGAGGATGGCGATCTGTTACTAGCCTGCCTAATGGGTGTGCTTACCCGACTCCTGTGGGGGCAGTGGTGTTCTGTCAACAACGCGCTTACTAGGAGTACTGCCCCTACTCCTTTCAGAGAAGGGGGGGTGTTCCGGTGCAGGCCCACTTAGTGGGCATAATGTCCCTAGGCCTTTGGAAGAGGGGAGTAGGTTTCTGTTAACAACCCACGTAGCCGCTTCTCCTTAGAGAGGGCTGATGTTTTGTTACCAGCCCACTTATAGATTTGTGACCCCTTCTTCTTTGAGAGGGGGGCGTTCTATTAGCAACCATTTAATGGGTGCTCTGCCCCTCCTCCTAGGAAAGGGGTGATATTCAGTTACCAGCCCGCTTGACAGGATTGTGGCCCTTCTCCTTGAGAGGGAGGATTTTTGCTGTTAACAGCATGCTTAATGGGTGCTGGGCCCCCACTGCTTTAGGGGCAATGTTATTACCAACCTGCTTAACGAGTGTACTACTTGGAGAAAGGTGACATTTGGTCAACACCCCGCCAGCAGGTATGCTGCCCCTGTTCCTTGAGAGAGGGGTGAGGTTACCAACCTGCCTAATGGATGAGTGGCCCCTCCTCCAGCAGGGGAGGTGTGAGGTTATGTCAGCAATGTTGCTACCAACCTGCTTAAAAGGCAGTGTTACCAACCGCTTTAATGGGTGTGCTGTCCCTGCTCCAGTAGGAGAGGTGGGATGTGCTGTCAACAACCTGCTAACAGGTATGCAGCCCCTATTCCATTGTAGAGAGGGGCGATGCCACCAACTCACTTAACAGGTGAGCAGTCCCTGCTCTGGTGAGGGAGGAGTGATGGTCTGATGACAACCTGCTTAGAAAGGGCAGGGGTTGTAGTACTAACTTATCTTTCCCCTTCTGCAGGATGCGGTGAGAAGCCGGTTCATGAACTGTTCTGTGGCCATTCCATGGTAGTTTGGGCCCGCCAGTGGGCGGCCATGAGGCAATCTAGAACGCAGCTCGGGCTCGGCCCTGCCATGCAAGTTGGCTGGCTGGCCAAGCGGGGGATGCGGTGGGGCCAGCTGCTGCCCGCAATGGTGGAGTAATTGAAGAGAACTTGTCACCTGACATATTGGTGATCCACCGGCGTGAAAATTATCTGTGTTGGATGTCCGGGCTGCCGCTCAGGCCCAGAGCAGGCAAAGAGCTCGCCACCCTTTGGGCTGGCTGCCCAGCATCATGGTGGACTGGTTGGACTTCCTACAGCGGCGGGTGTGGCATGGTACCAGCCACTGTTCTAAGGTAGAGAGGATGAGCAAGGTTGCCAAAGAGATTGGCCAGTTTGTGGCACGGACCAGTGGGCGGGTCATTGGGCATCCATCCATTGCCTTCTCGATGCCTGCTCTCTACAGAGGAGAGGGGGGGCACTTGTCTGATCAGGGGGCGAACATCTTTCTGAGAGACCTGCAGGATGGCCTTAAGGTTCTTCTCTCCCTGTTTGGCAGCGGGGGAGTCAAGCGCTAGGCTGACCCCTCCTTGTGGCAGGTGGTGTGGTAGAGGCATGCTTGGGACCGTGGATTGCATCTTCAGACAGCATAGGCAGGGCAGAACCCAATAGCAGTCCTCAGTGGCTCAGTGGCATGACTGGGGCCCTGGTTGGGACCGTGGGGTCCTCCTCCGAGGCTCAGCGGCTCGAGGCGGCACAGCCCACGGTCCAGCTGCCTTCCCCTTATGGGACAGACCTGGATGAGCTGCGTCGCCCAAGAACGGGGTGCAACTTGGAGTTGGGTGCACATTTTGCCTGGGGGACAGAGTTGGTTCTGAGGCCGCCCAGTGGTCCCGCCTCCGCACCACACAGGGGTTTTGCTGCCCCTGCAACTGCAGGTCTCAGCCTCTGTATTGGAATTGCGGAAGAACTGGCGAGGAGATAGATGTGGTGTCAGCAGTGGCCCCTTTAAGGGTAAGACTTGGGCATCCAGCAGAGTGTGCTGCACAGCTGGAGCCACTGGAAGGTAATAAGGCCCTCAGGGATATAAGGAGCACCTGAGGCAGAACGGGTTGGTGGGTGATAGGAGTGCAGGTTGGAGGTAGGAGAGGAGACTGACTGGGTTTACGGAATTGGGAATCGGATTGTGACTGGACTTTGGCTTTGAACTTTGATTTGGATACCCTGATTGATTGGACTGACCTACCTGGAACCTGACGGATTGGACAGTGACTTGGCTTATTGGCAACTCTGATTGATTGGACTGGCTTGCAAGGCCCAGTGGATTGGGATTTGGCAAAACAGCCTCCTTTTCTGTATTAAAATGCTAATAAAGTGGCCCTTTCTCCCACGTGTGTTGTCTCGAGTGTTCCTTGGACTGTGCCCAGACAAACAGGCTTTTATACAGGTTCACGCCTTCTCATTTAAGCTTCAATCTCAGGTGGCATTTGACCATTCAGCTATCTTTTAAAATCAGCTATAATCCTTAACAACACATCATGGGTCTTTAAAAAATACAGAGAGTGGGGGGTGGGAGTTGACATGAATCCAATTTGTCCTGGCTTAGCTCCTATTTTTCTATTGCTTTTCCGATCTTATAACATTATAAATATTTGACAGTGGCTGCAATGTTACAATCTTGCACTTAACTATTTCAGAAAAGAGAAAACCACGATTCATTTATGTAAAGAAACGTGACAGCAAAGGCTGCGAATCTATAAATGCTTAGCTGGGAGCAACAGCCCAATCCTAGGGTTCCAGGTCCGAGGAGGAACAGCGGCACCAAAGTGGTGTAACCAGTGGTACCAGGAAGCCACCAGAGGTCTCCTTGAGTGAAGGGGACAATTTGTTTTTTTGCCAGAGCAGACTGGGGAAGCTCTGTGTTGGGCTTTTCAAACCGATATGGAGGATAGGATCTGGAGGAGGAGGCCTCCACAAATCTCACCCCCATCCTGGGCTGGTATCTCCCCCTTCCCGTGCTCCCCCACTGTGGAACACCTCCCCGCTTCCCTGAAAGGCTGCACCGCCATCCATCAGTATCATTTACCTTCCAGCACTGGCCCAGCATCGGCACTACCGCAGGAGGAGGGAGTTAAGTCATAAAAATACTTTACAAAACCTAGCTCTGGTGCTGGAGCTCAGTATCGGTGCTATGGCCCAATAGGATTGAGCCTGAAACCCTACTGAACTCATTTGAGCTTATTTCTGAATAGACATGCATAGGACTGGTGGGAGCCCTAGTTGGGATGCTGGTTTAACAGCCCAATCCTAATGCCAAGCAGTACTGGTGACTGGTGCGCTGCCCCAGCAAAGGTCATCACAAATGTGCCATGAGACATGTTGTTGTAGCCAAGAGGGGAAAGGCACCAGTAGGGAGGCCAGCACCAGTTGGCGTTGGGCCTCTGTGCCAGTCGGCAGCCTACCTGCACCCAGGAGCGGTAAGTTCCCCGCCAAACGGCCAATCAGTTCCAGCTGAAATTTAGCCAAAACAAGAAACTCACTGGAGAACCTTGCACGTTGTCTAAAACAGAATAATATTTAATAAGGGGACATGATTTTATATGCCATTGACTGTCAGTAATAAAAATATAATAAAATATAATAAATATTATTGAAACAGCACTCTTGCCAATAAGTACTTGGGGCATTTCAAAAATGTAATAAAATTCAATTGGTTACATTATGCAATAATGTGTTCATGTAGTGAACAGCATTACAAATATTAAAAGCTTTTAAAAGGAAGAAATTGGAATAGAAGAAAATCTTCATTTTGGGAAGATACCCACAGTGAGTCTCTTGAAAAATAAAACCAGGCTTATAGATGTTTTTATAGGTGATGCAGGGGAGTATTCAGTATGCAGAATTTGGAGGCAATACATTCCACTATAAAAGACCAGGTCCTGGCACTGGAAAGTGCCAACTACTTATTGAATTAAGGGTGCAATTCTACAATGGACTTGGGCTGATGTAAGTGGGCTGAGTGTTGCAAAATTGCCGTAAAGCACTTTTGTACCACTCCCTAGGGAAACAGGCCAATGCACGGATATGTGCCGGCCTCCCTGCACCACTGCAGGCCTCAGGGAGAGGGTGAGTTTTATTATTATTATTAACAGTATTTATATACCGCTTTTCAACCAAAAGTTCACAAAGCGGTTTACAGAGAAAAATCAAATAACTAAATGGCTCCCTGTCCCAAAAGGGCTCACAATCTAAAAAGATGCAAAAGAATACTAGCAGACAGCCACTAGAACAGACACTGCTGGGGTGAGATAGGCCTGTTACTCTCCCCCTGCTAAAAAAAGGAGCACCAACTTGAAAAAGTGCCTCTTACCCAATTAGCAGGGATTTCCATCACAAGTTAGGATTGTGCTCTGAGATGCAAAGGTAGGATTTGCAAATAGGAAGTCATACTTGAGTGCAGAGAGTCAACAGGCCAGGCCTCAAATACATGCTAGACAGCAGCAATTTTCAACCTTTTTTTATCTCACAGCACACTGACAAGGAACTAAAATTGTCAAGGCACACCATTAGGTTTTTGACAATTGACAATGCCAGTGGGGGAGACACATCCCCCATTGGCACTACTAATAAAGGACCTTTCCCCCAAATTCCTGTGGCACACTCAGGGCACACCAGTGTACCATGGCACAGTGGTTGAAAATGGCTGCTATACAGTATGCATGCAACTGAACCGCTTTGAGGCCACATTACAAGTATGGCTGAGATGCACAGGAATCACATATTTCTAAGAAAGTAAGGTTTGGTTGTAAGGGAAGTATAAGCTTCTCCTTGACCATGTCCAGGTTTGCTCTTTTGCATCTTTGCTGGACTATGACACAAGAATCTGGAAGAAGTCCATCAATGGCTATTAGCCATGATAATTCCATTGAAAAATCTGAATTCAAAGCTGGTATACCAGCATATACCGGAAATCTCACGTGATCCAAGATGATGCACCTGGGAGAGCCAGGAAGTAGAGACCACCGTGAAAGAAGGGCACTGTGGCCATGGTAAGTTTGGGAACTGCTGCTGTAGAGTGAAAAAAATGTGCAAAAGAGGGCTAACAAATAAAGTTTCCGGACAAGGAAAGGTGATAGCAGCTGGGGCTTTTGAGCTTGGAAGAAAGCAGAAGGGACATGAATGAGACAACAATTCAATCTTATGCATGTCAACTCAGAAGTAAAATGGAGCGGGTTTCAACGGCAGCGACATCAAGTCACATCCAGAACCTGGGACATATCCAGAACCTGATACACTTCCTGCAACGGTTCAGATTTACACCAGTGAAATAGCTGGCCTAGACCTAAGTAGGTCTATAGGAGCCCAGGTGGTGGTGGAGGAAATAACTAAAAGTTTTCTTTATTTACCTCTCCCTACCAGCCTGGTCTCCAGCCAGCCCACAGGACACAGCAAGGGCTGAGTGAGCATCTTTGAGTCATGTAGGCTGGCTGGCCTTGGATACGCTTGAGCTGTAAATCAAGGATAAGGTTTTCTCAGATCTTTTCTTTAGTCACAGCACATCTCCAGTGTAGAGCAGAGATTCCAATCTTGAGTGAATGTCCCTGCTGTCTGAATCTTTCTTTACAAGTCAACTTTGCTCTGATTGATAGTGCGGCCTTCCTCTTGGCCTGTGGTTCTGACACCTTTTGCCAACAATCTTGCTTTAAAGTCACATTCCCAGTCTGGTTCATGCTCTCTCTTAGCAGCCATCCAGCATCGAGTACTCAGGTACACACAGGTGTCTCTTGCATTAAAATGAAGGAAATAAAACGTCTTCTCAAGCAACAAGCTGTCTTTTAGCTGAGATCTCCTGGGTTCTAGGTCAAAGGTACAAGCTGCATTTGGAAGTGACAGGACCATTGTGTTCCGGACAACTCATCAAATGCATATTAGTATTAGACATCTGCATCTATTCTTTTTGCTCCCTGGACATTTGTGTCCCAATATATGTATATTTATATTAGATGCACTTTTTATATTAAAACACAAAGGTAGGGTTAGGGTTAGGACTGGTATAAGAGGCTTAGGATGGAGAACATGGGGTTTGTGGTCCAGTTGTAGTTTGTTACTCAGTTATAGTGGGATGCAAATAACCGGGATGCAAAAAAAAAAAATCCGCCAGAGATCCAAATATCCAGGGACCCAATGACTGGGGTGCATCTGAGCAGGACAATTGTCTAGGGCACAAATACCCTAGTACTGCATGTGGGGCAGCTAAATAAAAGCCTATCTGGCTATGTTGGATTTTTTGGTATATTATGAAATAAAAGCAAGGATACAGACCACTCAAAGCTGACAGCAAAATGCCACAATGCTTTTTGGCCCTCTTTTCCATTGACTCCATTTTCTTCCCCTGGAGTTCTTTTTGCTAATCAATAATTAGCTGAAGTAATTAATCAAACACCTGTAGCTGTCTCTCCTGATACGGAAATGGGATGGAACCCTTCTGCTGTTGAACAAATCAACAGAAACATGAATTACTCAATGTAATAAGGGAAAAGTCTTAGATCCTGCACTGCCCACTTCAGCTGTCAACTTTCAGGTTGCTTTATGATCTGAAAACAAAAATACAAAACTGCATCTTGGAGAGGGCTTAAAATGGTGCAAGGAAAACATCACATGGTTTTGGATATAAATAAATAAATTTGCTTCAATTGCTGAACAGTATAATTAATTGGAAGACAATCTCAAGAGCAGTAGAATACAACATCAGAAATTGCTTGCCTACAGAGGCTCTCCACAGTCCTGGAAAGTTATTGAATAGCTTCTGTAAGAAAATCCCTATTTTCAAATCCCTATTTGTCAGATACTGATTTTAACATAAGAACAGCCCCACTGGATCAGGCCATAGGCCCATCTAGTCCAGCTTCCTGTATCTCACAGCGGCCCACCAAATGTCCCAAGGAGCACACCAGATAACAAGAGACCTGCATCCTGGTGCCCTCCCTTACATCTGGCATTCTGACATAATCCATTTCTAAAATCAGGAGGTTGTACATACACATCATGGCTTGTAATTCATGATGGATTTTTGCTCCAGAAATTTGTCCAATCTCCTCTTAAAGGCATCTAGGACAGATGCCATCACCACGTCCTGTGGCAAGGGGTTCCACAGATTAACTACACGCTGAGTAAAGAAACATTTTCTTTGGTGTGTCTCAACTCTCCCAACAGTCAATTTTAGTGGATGTCCCCTGGTTCTGGTGTTGTGTGAGAGGGAAAAGAACATCCCTCTATCCACTCTATGGATAGAGAGCATCATTCTATCCACTCTCCATCCACTCTATTATTCTCATGCATAATTTTGCATTTTTAGGCAAATATTTAAAAAATTTCTTAGGTGTACACTTTTAAAAAAAAACATACAGTTTTTTTAATGTCTGAAGAGGAGTTGTCAGAGTTGTCAACAGAGAGACCTTTGAACAGATTGCCTGGATGTGAAAATGGAGCATGTTCCCTTACCAGGAGGAGACCTCTGGGACCGCCCTTCCCCATAGGATGCAGTGCACACTCTGTTGGCCTGGCTGCATCAGTGGCTGGGGGTGGGGATGGGGGTGTTAGATACCATTGGGCTCTACTGGGCCCTGTTTCCAGCTTTCCTGCATTGACTGGAATGTCATCATAGGGGCATATGCACATGTTCACAATAGGCTTACAATGCATCTTGTGTCCAGGGGCTTTGCACTCCTGTAGACAAGTTTCAAGAAACATATGAAGTAAAGGGTGAGACAACTGGGCATCATTTCCATCCATGTATCATCATCATCATCCAAAATACATGAAACACAGTAAACCACAATTATTTATCATCATCATCATCATCATCATCAACAGTATTTCTATTCTGCTTTTTCAACAAAAAGTGGTTTACAGTTAAATAATTAAATGACTCTCTGTCACACAATCTAAAAAGATGCAGAATGCCAGCAAATAGCCTTTAGAAAAGACACTGTGGAGGGGTGAAAAGGGACGGTTTCTCTCCCCTTGCTAAATATTGGAGGAGCACCAATAGAAAAAGTACCTCTTGCCCAGTGAGCAGGGGCATTCAGTTCAACCCCTGCTAATTGGGTAAGAAGCACTTTTTCAAGTGGGTGCTCCTCTTTTTAGCAGGGGGAGAATAACTGGCCCACCTCACCCCAGCACTGTCTGTTCTAGTGGCTGTCTGCTGGTATTCATTTGCATCTTTTAGATTGTGAGTCCTTTTGGGACAGGGAGCCATTTAGTTATTTGATTTTTCTCTGTAAACCGCTTTGTGAACTTTTAGTTGAAAAGCGGTATATAAATACTGTTGATTGATTGTTGATTGATTCAGTTCTACGACTAACTTGATACGGCAAGATTAAAGGTCTGTCAGTGAAGATCATAGCATTATGTTACTCTCACTGTTTTATCTGAGTTTTCATTCCATAATGTCAAAGCATCAATGCAGCTTAACTGTACCCTGCTTTGGAATCGAGCATTCTCCTTACGTAAGACTACAGAGAGAATGATAAGTTGCTTTTCATACTTTCAAAGATCATTTTAGGGTCACTTCTCAGCCTGAGATTTTATTTGCCAATCAAGTGCCTTTTAAAAAATTTTAATTCACATATTCCTAAATCATTCTCTTTTTCTTTTCTGTTTTATGGTATCTTTTAACCACTTTGTAAATTCATAAAGACACCAGCTTTTCTATTCATCTAGTCTATTTGGAAGAAGTCAATTTTAATTTGTGGAGAACAGATCTCTGATAATGAGATTCTCCTCTACATGTCTTTTCCTTTCCCTATAGTCCTGTAGAGCCTGACAAGGATATTTTTTGTAATTATGATTTAATTACATATTCCCAGAAGAACTGCTGTATATAGAACTGCCACTGAAGCAACTGTCATCCATTTAGAAACTTTCAGTGTTAGGGTGACATTATGGTGACCAGACAACAACTCACCAAAAAGACTTGTGTATACAAAAAAAGTAACCCACATGTTCTGCTAAGTAAAAAAGAAGGCAACAACAATCTAGTCCTCAAAGCACTTTCCCCTGAAACTCCTCTTTTACTTTTTCAATGTGTAAGGAAAGTAGACCTTTCCTTATGCACAAGTGCAATCAAACCATCACAGTAGGCTCACATATCTTTACACAATTGTATAGGGGTACATCACTCTGGTGGCTGGGCTGAGCTTCCAGGAAGCCACAGTTGGAGCGAAATGGCATCCCCGCATGGATGCTATGCTTATGAAGCTGTTACCCTGCGCATGCCCAATCTCGTCTGATCTCGGAAGCTAAGCAGGGTCAGGCCTGGTTAGTACTTGGATGGGAGACTGCCTGGGAATACCGGGTTGTTGGCAACCTTCAGTCTCGAAAGACTATGGTATCGCGCTCTGAAAGGTGGTTCTGGAACAGTGTCTAGTGTGGCTGAAAAGGCCAATTCCTTTTCCCTTCCACACTGGGAGCAAGTGCAGTCTGTTCCTGGTCTGTCTCCCTGGCTATGGGCCTTCCTTCTTTGCCTCTTAGCCTCAGACTGTTGGCCAAGTGTCTCTTCAAACTGGGAAAGACCATGCTGCACAGCCTGCCTCCAAGCGGGCCGCTCAGAGGCCAGGGTTTCCCACTTGTTGAGGTCCACTCCTAAGGCCTTCAGATCCCTCTTGCAGATGTCCTTGTATCGCACCTGTGGTCTACCTGTAGGGCGCTTTCCTTGCACGAGTTCTCCATAGAGGAGAACCTTTGGGATCCGGCCATTATCCATTCTCACAACATGACCGAGCCAATGTAGGCGTCTCTGTTTCATCAGTGCATACATGCTAGGGATTCCAGCACGTTCCAGGACTGTGTTGTTTGGAACTTTGTCCTGCCAGGTGATGCCGAGAATGCGTCAAAGCAGCGCATGTGGAAAGCTTTCAGTTTCCTCTCCTGTTGTGAGCGAAGAGTCCATGACTCGCTGCAGTATAGAAGTGTACTCAGGACGCAAGCTCTGTAGACCTGGATCTTGGTATATTCTGTCAGCTTCTTGTTGGACCAGACTCTCTTTGTGAGTCTGGAAAACTTGGTAGCTGCTTTACCGATGCATTTGTTTAGCTCGGTATCGAGAGAAAGCGTGTCGGAGATCATTGAGCCAAGGTACACAAAGTCATGGACAACCTCCAGTTCATGCGCAGAGATTGTAATGCAGGGAGGTGAGTCCACATCCTGAACCATGACCTGTGTTTTCTTCAGGCTGATTGTCAGTCCAAAATCTTGGCAGGCCTTGCTAAAACGATCCATGAGCTGCTGGAGATCTTTGGCAGAGTGGGTAGTGACAGCTGCATCGTCGGCAAGGAGGACGTCACGCAGACATTTCAGCTGGACTTTGGACTTTGCTCTCAGTCTGGAGAGGTTGAAGAGCTTTCCATCTGATCTGGTCCGGAGACAGATGCCTTCTGTTGCAGTTCCAAAGGCATGCTTCAGCAGAACAGCGAAGAAAATCCCAAACAAGGTTGTTGCAAGAACACAGCCCTGCTTCACACTGTTTCGGATATCAAAGGGGTCTGATGTGGAGCCATCGAAGATAATAGTGCCCTTCATGTCCTTATGGAAAGATCTGATGATGCTGAGGAGCTTGGGTGGACATCCAATCTTGGGGAGAATCTTGAAGAGGCCTGCTGACCAGGTCAAAGGCCTTCGTGAGATCTATGAAGGCTATAAAGAGTGGCTGTCGTTGTTCCCTGCATTTCTCTGGGTGAATACCGGGTGAATACTCTGCATGAATTTCTCCGGGTGAATTTCTCCCAGATTTCTGAATGAATTTCTCCGGGTGAATACCGAGTGAATACTCTGCATGAATACTGGGTGCTGTAGGCTTATACCATAGTCCAGGGATGCTCACACTTTTTCAGCTCAAGAGCTACTTTGAAACCCAGCATGGCCCGGAGATCTACCAGGGGGGAAGGAAGCATCTGACAGACACCCCCTTTGATGTATGGAGACCCTGCTGGACCAGGTCAGAGGAGGCCCACCAAGTCCAGCTTCCTGTGCCCCACAGTGGCCCACCAGATGGTTCAGGAAGCACACAGGAGGCCTCTCCTCTCTCCCCACCCCACATACTGGGGGCAGCCACAGGTCCCCCCAAGAGGCACATGCCCAGCCTTGCTGCACTACCGGGGGGAGGAGCTCCCCACTCCCCGCCCCCCCAAACTCTTTGTGGCTGCGCCCCGAGACCAGCAGGGAGAGGGAGGCATTGCAGGTCCTCCTTGGAAGGGGCGGGGGGCTTCCCCATTTCCATGGAGAGGGGCTGCGCATGCAGGCAGCAGGCGGGGGAGACACTGCTCCCACCGGCCCTCCTCCTGCAGCGGCGGGGGGCCAGGGGGGTTGTATCACTTGCCAGCCCCGACCGAGAGCGGCAGCGGCCGCAGCACTTACCTCTGGGCTCCTACAGGGGCGGCTGGGCCGGGCATGGCTGGGCTGGGTTGGGCCGGACCTGACTGGAAGGGAAGGGGAGGGTCACTCGGGGCCTCCCGCGGCAACCACCATCAGAGCGACTCCATCTCGAACTCCTGCCCCTCCCCCCTTCCGCTACGGAGCCCCAGGAAGCGCCTCAGTCCAGTGCAGCCCAGCTCCCCTTCCTGCCACCGCCCACTTTAGCTCCTGTTCTTCCGGCAATGCAGCACCACAAAACTGATGAAACTGACTAGTCTAGCCAGTTTCGTCAGTTTTGTTGCTGCATGCCTGAAGAGCAGCTAAAGTGTCAGTTTCAGTGTCAGTTTAGTGTCAGCTAAATATGTTAGTTTCGTCTAGTCACTAGATGAAACTGACATATTAACAGTTTGGAGAAACAGGGCTCCGCGATCTACTCATTTTGCCTCGCAATCTACCTATTGAGCACCCCTGCCATAGTCTTTCGAGACTGAAGGTTGCCAACCAGCCAACCATGACTGCCATAATGGCAAGTACTATTACCTGACTCATCTTGGTCTATCGATGCATAGTCATGTACTTGGCTGAAGTGGGTGGTCTCTCTTCTATTTCCTCCGGCAAGTAAAACTGAGTTTTGTTGTGTGCAGACTGAGTTCCTGTTGGTCACTTCATTTTACATGTGAGGCCCATCAAGCAATAGAAGTATTACCTGAACTGGCTGGGATTAATAGTAGGAACCAAAACCTCCCATGAGTGTTTGTGGAAGGAAGCAGTCTAGGGTACACCATGTAAGGAATACAAGCCAAGCAGCCATGCTGAGAATGTATGGCCCAGGCCAGTCTGAGAGGAGCCCAGGCCAGTCTCCTCTAAGATCATTTATAAAGTTGATATATGACCTTATTTTTCATTTCAAAATATGCTCAGGTTTGGAGACCCATTCTAAAGAGGTCCACATCCCACAGTGACAAAGGATTAAATACCTCCTGGTGATATTAATATCTCAAAAATGGACATTAAAATTCTAGCCTTTGCTACTTCCTTGGTAAATGATAAAGGGTCCTACCAGTATTTTGAGTCAATGCTCTAGGGAGGGCATCAAAATTCCCACAAGTGGAATTTGAAATTAATTTCAGGGCTCCCCTGAATGAGAAACATTTGGGAATTTTCAAGGGAAACCAAACACGTTTCTGTAAGACAGGAAAAATGTCTCGGGGCGGGGGCTGTTGTTTAACTGACACCAATCACAATTGCTGGAGTTAGGCAGAACGTTTAGTCATCTCTGAACAGGCTCAGTTGCTTGTTTCAGATGGCTGTGACTGCCTGTCATGGTTTATCATTCCTGTTTTATAGATTGAAGGTCAGAACAGATGCTGCACTACAATCTCTGCTTCACATATAAAAGAGGGAGGGGAAGCCAGCCCAGAGTGGTGTTGTTATGTAGCGTGAGTTGTTCATGGGAAGATGTGTTTGATCTTGCAGATGCCTTGTACCTGTCATTTGGGATTACCATCATAATAAAGACATGCTTTGGAGTGAAGTACCATGGCAATATGCCTTAAACATCCACCACTGGAATTGCAGGAAGCAGTATATTTCTATGGCACTTTGACCAACCCTATCCTAGATTTACAGCAGTGGACACTGCTGTAAATTGGGTGCTGACAACACACAGAATGGGCTGCTGTTGAATATTTCCAAGCTGTTGCCAGGAATCAATGGGTTAATGGGCAGGTTCATGGGCGGGGGGGGGGGGAGAAGTAACAGGGCATGCTGGGGGGGGAATGGGGGTTGGCAGTTGCACATGCCATATCTTATCCCCTCTCCTTGGTCATACACTGCCAAAATGGCCACAATATATCCAAGGATCTTATCCCCTCTCCTTGGTCATACACTGCCAAAATGGCCAGACTATATCCAAGGAGACCCATAGGCAGAAGTAAAAATATTTTTCCATATCTTCTGCAGGCTGTCCAGTTGCCCCCAACCACCATGGCATGGCATTAATGTGGTTGCATGCTATAACATGGCTGGACCAGGGCCAAAGTCACTTTTGTTGATTGAAAACCATGGAGCTAGCTTTAGGAAGATTTTATTGAAAGTATTTTTTAGCACAATGACACTATGGAAGTTTGTGAAAATGCAGAATGATGGTAACGTATTGGGGGTCTATAATAACTATGTAACTTGTTAGTAGTGCTTGGCTGCAATTCTATCCATGGGAGTAAGCCCCGTTGACTACAATAGGACTGAATAGACATACCTAAGATTGTGTACTGTTAGTTCAGCTTCTTCTCACCTCCACTCTCCAGCACGTCAGAACCTGTCACAAGCAAACTTGTACGCATCAAGAGTCATAGAAAGGAACTCGTTATATTTCTCTCTTCCAACTTGGAATTAACTTCCAAATCAACAGGTAATGAAGGTAGATGCCAGCATGTCATTTATTTATTAGACAAATTGAGTTGTTAGTAAAGACTTTTTGAAGGGATGGGTTGTGACTTGGCAGAATCAAGTCGCAGAAACACACATTTTTCGTGACTTATACAGATGCAAATCACACATGTCAAAAACTTGGGCACTGACTCGGGGCTCAGGAGTTTTACCCTAAAAAATGAAAAGACTGGATTAGACTCGAGTCAAAACTCGCTTTTGTGTGTGTTTGCAATTCTGTTTTGTGTGTGTGTTTGCTTGCCTTTTTTTGTCACTTCCACGACTCAACTTTTCTTGACTCAAAAAACAGCCCTGGACAAGTTGCAACAGCCACTGTTATGACTCATGGCCAACTCGAGTCAAGGGGGCAGAGACTTGGAACTTGATTTGGGACTTGAGAAAGTGGCTCCAGTATCTCCCTGGTTTTTTTTTTTTTTTAGTTATATCTGACCTGTGGCTGTGGGTTGTAAACTGGATTCAGATTGTGGTTGTACTTTAGGGCTGTGAAAGCCAGACTCATTCCTACTGTCCTCAGTAGTGATGGCACTAAAGCAACATTAGCTCTCCAAACACTGATGCACAACAGGCCTGCATAGTGATCTCCCATGCCAAATAAAGACCAATACATATCTATGGTAGCTCAGCATATCTCACCAGACTTACTTTTTTTGCTATATTTTGCATAGCAATGAAAATTACCCATGATGATAAGTGCTGATAGGTCACAATATATGGCAGGCTGTCTCTCTCTTTTTTTTTTTTTTTTTTTTGGGTGGCTCTCAAATGATGGAAGCTTGATTTGAATTGCCAGAGTACCCATAAATCATTGATCTTGCAAGTGTGCTCAATGATCTTTGCACTGGAAAAAGTCTAAAGGTTTTGATAAGCAGCTCCCAACTGAGCAGGAACCAAAGGTGGTAGATCAATTTCAGCATCGCTAATATAGCCTCAAATACTTGTGCTGAAGAGACTACAGAACTCTCTGTAGACCCTCAACATGATAAATTAATTCTGATCAAAGCACAACATTTAGAGCTCTTGGAAGTCATGTACGCAGCATAAATCAGATGCAATGCTCAAAAGGAGAACAGAAAACAATAAAACTGTAAAATCAGTTGATGTATCACATTCCTCCTCTATTATCATCTATTTTCAGAAAGTGATATTGCTTTTTATGCATGATACAAGGATTTAATGGAGATGCACTGAAAATATTTGGCCTGAAGCATTCAATGTGTAGAAATGCTTAGGTGCATCCATATGAATTCCTGTACCAGGTTCCCCTCTTCACCAAGCCGGTGAAAATAAGATGAATTTGCTTTCCCAGCAATGGAACAATGATTTAATCCAATTAGATGCCGCTTTCTTGTTTTCCTTTGCTTCTGAACCACTGGGCATGGCCATCTTGTATGCTGTTATCCGAGGCAATGAGTTGTTACCAAATAGCTGTATGGAACTGAAATTTCCAAATTTATCTGAAGGGCATTTTTTCCCCCTTCTGGGGGAAAGAAGCAAGAATGCTCAGATAACCGTTTTCTAAGAGCCAATCATTAAAAGGAAAATGGAATCTCTCTCACACACACCCAGTTCCACCACCAGATTTTTTTTTTTTGTGGGGGGGGGGAGGGATTGACAGTTATGGATGTGAAAGAAATGCAGCACAGGTAACCAAACAAAAGGTCTGGATGGGTCTCAGCTGATTTGGAAAGATGCTTTCTGGACAGTACAGTGTCTTGAAATAAAGGTGCTATCAGTGATGAGCAATTCTGAAGGTAATACATGTATAATAGCGGATTTTGTTAATTAATAATAATAATAATAATAATAATAATAATAATAATAATAATAATAATAATAATAATAATAATAATAATAATTCATGAATATCCCAGTTCTCAACTTGGAAGTGTTTGACTTTTTGTGCATGTTCCACAAAATCTTGAGCCTTAACAAGGGGTCAACTTGACCGCTCACAAAGGTTCAAAGAAGCCTGCTGTTGCTTCCATGGTCACCTCCCCATTCTCCTTCAGTTCAAGCCAAGAATGCACCTTTGAGGGCTAAGAAAGCAGAGAGAGAAGATGCAGTGGGGTCAGTGATCACAGATGCTCCCATGGTGGAGTATCCTCTTCTTTTGACTGCCATCAACCTTGTGGAAATAACAGATACAGTGTCACAGTGCTCCAGGGATTTTCAAATGGGTAGTTTCAGATCCAGTCCCACCAGGAAAGGCCACACTCCTGGAATCCCTGCGAGCATTACCTCCACCACTTTCTCCTACCCAAAAAGTAAGTACTTGACTTTTGGGGATGGAGAAGGAATCAGTGGCTTGCAGGACTGAACTTGCATGCTCAAAACAAGCAGACCTGTGCTAATCTCAGTCCTGCTCACAAGTATTCAAATATGGGTGTTCAATTTTCACCCCTGATCAAATGCTTATAATAGCACTAATGTCCTTTTTTGTCTCATTTTTGAACTGCAGAAGCTCCTCCTTATCTCATACATAAATGCATGAAGAAGACATTCCATTTTCATGAATTACTTTATACTTTGTCACTATGTGGTCACCAAAGTCACCAAATATACACCATTTTTCAACAGCAGCAAAAAGTCTGCAAAATCATATGTGTAGTAAAATAAATGAAGGCTTGTTTCTATTACTGATAGGTACAGGGCGATCTTCTGGTGATCCCCTAATGTAGCGCCTTGGGCTGCTCTTATAGGGAGGCATCCTTTGTGAGAACAGTGTTCTCCACATCACTATGGTGCTATCGATGTGTGGGTTAAGGAAAATGATGCTGTTGAGCAAATCATTATGGCAACAAGTACAGCTTACACTTGAAAGCGTCTGTTGTCACAATTGACGTTCTGCAGTAGTGCTGCCTATATTGTACATAAGCCTGGTAGTAGAACAGCCTTATGTTCCCCTGTGGGAGTTATATTAATTCATAAAGAAGTGGATCTACTTTTGCTCTCGCTGGTGATGTGCCTTATTCTGTCTCTAGGAACTGAAGATAGAGACAAATTTCCCTTCTCTGTGCTTCCACTCTAGGCTACACTACGCAGTGAATCTTGTGTTTATCCCAGTTGTCTTATAACTGCAATTGCTTAGACCAGTGTTGTCAAGCTCATTTCATACAGAGGGCTGAAGTTAGCATTCATGTTACCTGCTAAGGTCTTAAAGTGACATCACTAAGCAGGAAGTGACATCATTAAGCAGATGATGGTCAGAAATAAGCCTTTTGTTCTCACATAGAAACTCATTAGCTGCAAACGGCAGAAGAGAAAATATGCAAATCTTGTTCATATTTTCAAGATACGAGAGAGCCCAATTATCATGCTGGGATAGCCCAATTATAACAGGGGCTGGATAAATTGCTTCCAAGGACCGCCATTGGTCTGTGGTCGTTATGTTTGACACACCTAGCTTAGACATATAACAACCAAAACCAGCATGGCTCACACAACCAGGTCCTGCTATTGAACCTACATATGTATTCCTACATAGTGGGAAAGATCCTAGACCTGTGCTTATAGTGGATGTATTTTAAAACTAGCTTGGCAAAAGAATCTGATATCAGACAGAACTAGTTGTGATTTCCAGTGTTGCATGCGGAGAAAGTGTTTTACCCGGCATCTTTCTGGGAATTCTTTGATAACAGGCAGCCTGATCCTCCCCCTGGATGCTCAGGTGAAAGTCATGGCTAGTAGTCCTTCATCAAGATGGCTTGTTCTCAGTGTATTATCACAGGCACACTGGCACATTGGGAGTGCAGATGGGAAACATGATACCAGTGAATTGGAGGAGCTGTGGCAAATTGTGCATGCTCCTAACCCAGAACTAATTTCAGATATTTTCTGTGTTAAACGGAATGCAGGATTAGAGCGCAGGCAAGCAAGAGAAAGGAGAGAGCTTGTATCAAGCTTGGATCTGCTTGTATCAAGTCCAATAGGAAGTTGCCTTGCATCAAGCCATATTACCACACATTTCCATCTGCTCTTATGGTCAATGGTTGTCCAGGTTTACAAGGAGGAATTTTCTCTACCCTACCTGGAGATGTCAGGGATTCAGAATGGGACCTTCTGCAGGCCATGCAAGACTCTACCATGGAGTTAGGCCCCTTAATCACTGCAAAATTCATAGACATGGAGACTGAATGGTTTCTGCAGCTTGCATTGTTTACCACTCAAGTTGTTTTAATCTGATACAGTCTTGGTCTCCTATAAGAACTCTGTGCCTATTATCAAGCACTGCTGTTCTGGGGGGAAAGGGTTGACACACTAAGGGCACAATCCTACCCTGCACTGGAACAGGCAAGCCAAGAGGCTTGCACTGTATCCAGTGCAGGATAGGGGCCCAAGGCGGCTCAGCCAGAGGCAAGGGGAAACTTTCCCCCTTACCTTTGGGTAAAGCATGCTGGCCCCTATGGGTCTTCTTGGACTTGCGCCACCTCCTGAGGTGTCACAAGTTCAACAAGAGTGATGCGGCTTGAAGCTGCTCCAATCTCCCCGGGAACAGGGGTTAGGATCCGGCATAACTGCTGGATCCCAGCCCCCACCTCTAACTAGGGGTATAAAGCTAGCGCCTGCCACTGCATGAGCCCTCTGCAGAAGCGCGCGTGGCCTCTGGGAAACCCAGTGCCTCGGGAACAAAGTGCCAGGTAAGAACATAACATAAGAACATAAGAACAGCCCCACTGGATCAGGCCATAGGCCCATCTAGTCCAGCTTCCTGTATCTCACAGCGGCCCACCAAATGCCCCAGGGAGCACACCAGATAACAAGAGACCTCATCCTGGTGCCCTCCCCTACATCTGGCATTCTGACTTAACCCATTCCTAAAATCAGGAGGTTGCGCATACACATCATGGCTTGTACCCCATAATGGATTTTTCCTCCAGAAACTCGTCCAATCCCCTTTTAAATGCGTCTAGGCTAGACGCCAGCACCACATCCTGTGGCAAGGAGTTCCACAGACCGACCACGCGCTGAGTAAAGAAATATTTTCTTTTGTCTGTCCTAACTCTCCCAACACTCAATTTTAGTGGATGTCCCCTGGTTCTGGTATTATGTGAGAGTGTAAAGAGCATCTCCCTATCCATCCCCTGCATAATTTTGTATGTCTCAATCATGTCCCCCCTCAAGCGTCTCTTTTCTAGGCTGAAGAGGCCCAAACGCCGTAGCCTTTCCTCATAAGGAAGGTGCCCCAGCCCCATAATCATCTTAGTCGCTCTCTTTTGCACCTTTTCCATTTCCACTATGTCTTTTTTGAGATGCGGCGACCAGAACTGGACACAATACTCCAGGTGTGGCCTTACCATAGATTTGTACAACGGCATTATAATACTAGCCATTTTGTTCTCAATACCCTTCCTAATGATCGCAAGCATAGAATTGGCCTTCTTCACTGCCACCGCACATTGGGTCGACACTTTCATCGACCTGTCCACCACCACCCTAAGATCTCTCTCCTGATCTGTCACAGACAGCTCAGAACCCATCAGCCTATATCTAAAGTTTTGATTTTTTGCCCCAATGTGCATGACTTTACACTTACCGACATTGAAGCGCATCTGCCATTTTGCTGCCCATTCTGCCAGTCTGGAGAGATCCTTCTGGAGCTCCTCACAATCACTTCTGGTCTTTACCACTCGGAAAAGTTTGGTGTCGTCTGCAAACTTAGCCACTTCACTGCTCAACCCTGTCTCCAGGTCATTTATGAAGAGGTTGAAAAGCACCGGTCCCAGGACAGATCCTTGGGGCACACCGCTTTTCACCTCTCTCCATTGTGAAAATTGCCCATTGACACCCACTCTCTGCTTCCTGGCCTCCAACCAGTTCTCAATCCACGAGAGGACCTGTCCTCTAATTCCCTGACTGTGGAGTTTTTTCAGTAGCCTTTGGTGAGGGACCGTGTCAAACGCCTTCTGAAAGTCCAGATATATAATGTCCACGGGTTCTCCCGCATCCACATGCCTGTTGACCTTTTCAAAGAATTCTATAAGGTTCATGAGGCAAGACTTACCCTTACAGAAGCCATGCTGACTCTCCCTCAGCAAGGCCTGTTGGTCTATGTGTTTTGAGATCCTATCTTTGATGAGGCATTCCACCATCTTACCCGGTATGGATGTTAGGCTGACCGGCCTATAGTTTCCCGGGTCCCCCCTCTTTCCCTTTTTAAAAATAGGCATGACATTTGCTATCCTCCAATCTTCTGGCACCGTGGCCGTTTTGAGGGACAAGTTGCATACCTTAGTCAAGAGATCTGCAACTTCATTCTTCAATTCAAGGCACTGCGAGTTTAGCCTCAGTGCAAAGAGAGGGAGAAGGTAAGTGGACCTCTGAGTTTTTGGAGGAGAGGGAGACTCTGAGTTGTGGAGAGGAGAGGAGGAGGACGACGACGACGACAAGAAGGAGAAGGTAAGTGTACTCTTTCTAACTCTTTGTCTTTCTAACTCTTGTCTTCTAACCTTAAATCATCATTGAAATTTAGCTTACCTTTAGCTTAGTTTTACCTAAGCTTTACCTAAATTAGCACTTAATCTAACCAGAGGGAGGGAATTTAAGGTCCAGCAAGTTGGGGCACAGGAGCTAGGTGAGGGCAATAAAAATATATACATGAGTGAGTACATAGGTCTACTCTGAGCAGGAGCACAGTCCTACTCTTGAGTAAGGGCCCAAGGTACAGGCACTTGGAAAAGTAAATAAAACATAGGAGGTTAAAGGAGAAAGCAAGTTTTTCTACTTTGTTTAAATTAACCCTATACTTAACCCAAGTTAAACTTAATCCAAGTTAGAACATAATCTAAAGGTTCAGTAAATTGGGACACAGGATCTAGGTGAGAGCAATCAATCAATCAATCAATATTTTAAATAAAGGTGCACACTTAATAAAAGCAGGAGGTATAATTTAGATAGGAAGCTAGAGCCCAAACTAAACAAAGAAGATAGGGGGAGAAGGTACACTTGATGTCTATTTTATAAACAGGGCAAAACAGGATTTAAACCTTTAGTGTATAAGTTCTGCCAAGCCCCAAAAACTCTTAAACCAGTGCAATTTAAACTCAAATAAAAAGCAGCTTGAGGTTAAAAAACAGTCCAACCTAAGAGAACTGAATTAGGAGGGTAAGAACCTAGGAAGGGCAAGTTCCAAGCTAGCCAGGGCAATTTAGTACAGTCATAAATTTAGCAATTTAGCAAATTAGCATAGTCATTGTCCTTTAGGAGGTGATAAGAGCCCTATTAGGCAAATCCAAGCACCCCATTCATGAGCCTGCAGAGTAGATTAGGCCCATCAGCAAACGTTTGTCTTCCTAATCTTTTGTAATCTCCCCTGGGAAGACCAGCCCCCTTTCAATCAGCAAGGAGGGAGGGAGGAGGAGCTAGCTAGGGGTATAAAGCTAGTGCCTACCACTGCGTGAGCCCTCTGCAGAAGCGCGCGTGGCCTCTGGGAAATCCAGTGCCTTGGGAACAAAGTGCCAGGTAAGGCGCCGTGAGTTTAGCCTCAGTGCGAGTTCAGCAGCAGGGTGAGGAAGCCAGGGCCCCAGACACTGTCCTTCTCTTCCCTTGAGAAGAGGGCAGCAAACCAGTGAAGGGTTTTTAAGTACCCCTAAACAAACAAACAAACTATGCAGTCAGACAGCCAGCAGCAGGGTGGGGGCTATCCAGTGTTTTGCATCAAGTGCCACATGTATGACTATATGCCTCTGGGGCATGTCATGGGTGTGTCCTCGGTGCAAGGAGCTCCAGGGACTCCGGGAACGTGTCCGCTCCCTTGAAGCCTTGGTGGCCGACCAGGAGAAACAGAGGAGACTTGCGGGGATGATCAGGCTTCGTCCCAGCCTCAGGCATGCAGCTCCTCAGCTGCTCAGGTGGAAGGTCTTGGGGCTGGAGGACATCATCTTGGAGAGGAGGGAAACAATCCCCTAGGGGGGACCCCTTCTCTAGGGGACGGGCCTGTATCCAAACGCATTCAGGATACTCCTCGGCAGGAGGGAGGTCAGGGGCTTCTTATAGTGGGGGATTTGATTATTAGAAACATAGAGAGGGGGGTTTGCGACGGATGTGAGGACCGCATGGTGACTTGCCTGCCTGGTGCGAAGGTTGCGGGCATCACTTCTTGTCTAGGCAGGCCGGTAGATAGTGCTGGGGAGGAGGTAGCAGTTGTGGTGCATGTTGACACCAACGACATGGGCAAGTGTAGCCGGGAGGTCCTGGAGGCTAAATTTAGGCTATTAGGTAGGAAGCTGAAAGCCAGGACCTCAAAGGTAGCATTCTCGGAAGTGCTACCTGTTGTACGGTATCGTTCTGCATGTAGTGTTCTGCATCGAGTGCCACATGTATGATTATATGCCTCTGGGGCATAAGTCATGGGTGTGTTCTCGGTGCAAGGAGCTCCAGGGTCTCAGGGAACGCGTCCGCTCCCTTGAAGCCTTGGTGGCCGACCTGGAGAAGCGCAGGCAGCCAGAGGAGGACCGTGGGGAGACTTCCGGGGACGATCAGGCTTCGTCCCAACCTCAGGCGTGCAGCTCCTCGGCTGCCCGGGTGGGAAGTCTCGGGACTGGAGGACGTCATCCTGGAGAGGAGGGAAACAATCCCCTAGGGGGGGATCCCTTCTCCAGGGGATGGGCCCGAATCTGAGCGCACTCGGGATACTCCTCGGCGGGAGGGGGGTCGGGGGCTTCTTGTAGTGGGGGATTCGATTATTAGAAACATAGAGAGTGGGGTTTGCGACGGATGTGAGGACCACATGGTGACTTGCCTGCCTGGTGCGAAGGTTGCGGACATCACTTCTCATCTAGACAGGCTAGTAGACAGTGCTGGGGGAGAGGTAGCGGCTGTGGTGCATGTTGGCACCAACGATGTGGGCAAGTGTAGCTGGGAGGTCCTGGAGGCCAAATTTAGGCTTTTAGGCAGGAAGCTGAAAGCCAGGACCTCAAAGGTAGCGTTCTCTGAAGTGCTACCTGTTCCACGCGCAGGGCCAGCTAGGCAGGCGGAGATCAGGGGTCTCAATGCGTGGATGAGACGGTGGTGTAGGGAGGAGGGGTTTAGATTTGTTAGGCACTGGGGAACGTTTTGGGACAAGCGGGGCCTGTACAAGAGGGACGGGCTCCATTTGAACCAGAATGGAACCAGACTGCTGGCACATAACATTAAAAAGGTGGCAGAGCAGCTTTTAAACTGATTCCTGGGGGAAAGCTGACAGGAGCCGAGGGGCATCCAGTTCGGAACTCCTCATCCCTATGGGACGGGGATGGGGAGGTTAGAGAACAACAAGACAAAGACAGAGTAGGAGAAGAAATTGGGAATGGTAACATGATGGGAAGTGATAGATGGTTTGGCACAATGAGAGGATGCGGGGACAAAGGAGCTAATCAGCGGCCCATCCTGGCAAAGTCTCTGAGCAAAGATGGGAGAACTGGAATGCCTGGTGACAAGGGAAAACATTGACGTAGTGGGCATAATGGAAACCTGGTAGAATGAGGAAAATCAGTGGGATACCACAATCCCGGGCTATAAACTCTACAGGAGGGACAGGGAGGGGCGTGTTGGAAGTGGGGTGGCCATTTATGTTAAGGAAAGGATAGAATCCAGCAAAGTAGAGAATGAAGGCGGGTCCAACTCCACCATAGAATCTCTGTGGGTTAAATTACCAGGCATGTGGAGCGATGTAATACTGGGGGCATACTATCGTCCTCCAGACCAGAAACCGGAAGGGGACCTTGAAATGAGGGAACAGATCAGGGAGGTGTCAAGGAGGGATAGCGTTGTAATCATGGGGGACTTCAATTATCCTCATATAGACTGGGTCAATTTGTGTTCTGGTCACAAAAAGGAGACTGGATTTCTTGACATGTTAAATGACTGTGCCTTAGAGCAGCTAGTCATGGAGCCCACCAGAGGACAGGTGACTCTGGATTTAATATTGTGCGGTACTCAGGACCTGCTTAGAGATGTCAATGTTATGGAGCCGTTGGGGGAAGAATACTGGGCAAATCTCTCACAAAAACCCTTGACTTCTGACAAGAGGACCTCCCTCAAATGAGGAGGCTGGTTAGAAGGAGGTTGAAAGGGAACCTCTGAACGCTGGCCTGGTTTCCTCCTGAGGAGTTAATGCCCATGGAACTTGCACCAGCCCATGGGCACCTCAGGATTGCATCATAAGTTTTTTCAGGCATGTTCTGGAAATGGGCATTATTTTTTAAGTACTGGAGTACTATACCAAGACAATAATTGCCCACATTTGTTATCTTCTTTACTATAGTCAGTGTTGATATGCTACAGCTTCATTTTTTCCCTACTATTCTGTGTCATTAAAAAAAAAAATGAAAATACAGTAAATATATTCTGTAAATAAACACTCTCCTTCTAGCCCCCATGGGGTTTGTGTGTGTGTGTGTGTGTGTGTGTGTGTGTGTGTGTGAGAGAGAGAGAGAGAGAGAGAGAGAGAGTTAAAATGTCTATTACAGGAGATCCATCCATCAGCCAAAGACTAAAAGTGTTGTGTTTGTTTTGCCTCATTTTGTTGTGCCCGTTCAGTTCCCTGGGCAGTATAAGACCACTACTCTGTGCAAAATATTCAGCTCACTGCAGCACATGTGCCTGGTGCCAACCCACAGCAGCAAGCTGCATCCATCTGGTATGGTGGACCTCAGCCCTTTTTCTCTTTCATGGCAGTATCTGGGATCCCTGCCGTGCGTGCTGAGATGGCATCTGTCCTGTGCTAAAGTTCTTGGTTTGGAAAAAGAACAGGGTAGAGCTGGCCAAACGGACTGGCCATAGCTTCAGAGCAGACAAAAGCAAGTACTGTATTAGTTTACTCAGCAAATACACAGTTAATGCACTGACTGCCTAACCCTAACAACCCAGTACTCAAGGCTGAGCAAACACTGTAGTGCCAGCAGTGATCAGCAGAGCTTTGCTGAGCTGAGCAGAGAAAGGAAACTGTTCAGAGTTGAAAGGCTCTGCCCTCTGATTGACTCGGAGATCAGGCGAAGTGATAATGCACATTGGGGCAAAAAATCAAAACTTCACATATAGGCTAATGGGCTCTGAGCTCCCCCTACCCCTGGAAAAAAGTACTGGCTTCTCTCAAAATCCATTGACTTTTAGCCCAAGAAGGAACTCCCAAATTTACTTTGACCTTCGCTGTAAGGGGAATTTCATTGGTGAAACAAGGAGAAAAAATTGGGCTTCTGGCTCCAGCAGCAGATTCTTTCCCATTCACATGCAGAACTTGATCGTCATTTTATCTGGTGTTCAAACTCTCTTGCACAACAGGTTGCAACAATTAAGCCTTGTCCTGAAGGTGAAATCTTCCCTCTTTCCCAGTCCTACTTGGGCATGCTATTAGTGCAAGATCTCACCACATTCTCATGAGATTTCATGCGATGTTGGCCCAGGAAGAGAGTTAGCGCAACACCTCTGTGAGTGCGCTGTGGCACCCTGGTTGCCGCAGTGCACAGTTTGGGAACCTATAGGAATGCTGGCCAGAATCTCATACATTCTCCTTCCACATAATGTGGGGTATCAGAAGGTTACCCACTAGTGCTGTGTTTAACACTCCCATCCCATTCACTGCACCACCCCAGGTATAGGCAACCTGCTTGTTTGCCCCTCTTCCTACTTTCCTACTTTTTCCTTCCTCTCTGTGCCTTCCCCTCTGAACCCAGATAAGCATGTGCTGAGCTGAAACTCTCCCCGTGAACTGTTCTCTGGAGTAAGCCCTAATGAATGTCACTGACTTACTTCTAAGTAGACAAGCACAGGACTGTGCTGCAACTGTCCTACTCCCCTTCTTCCTGTGTAGAGTCAAAGTGGTACAATTTAGGATTTTTTTCCATTTTAGAGTTGCTTTTACTATCTAGAATGTGTGTTATTTGGGTGGTTAGGTCTATTTTTCACCACTGCAGTCTTTTCTCCAGACTCTCTTTGATATAAATCACTTAGCCCATCTAGCAAAACCTCTAACCCAGTGGTTCTCAAACTGGTGGGTCGTGCCCCACCAGTTCATGTAATGCTTCCACTGTCCCTTTAAGGGGCAATCCCCCAATAAATAGCATGGTATTTGCAAACTCTCTGCCTCTCTATCTCCCTCCCACCCAGCATTGTCAAATACCAAGCACTATTGTGGTACGCCACAAATCAATTGTTAAAGGGCCCTGCACATGCATGGTTTCTCCTATATGCACATGATACATGTGTGTGTCAGAGCATGCCTGGTAACAATTGGGACTGACTTTGTTTTTAACAATGACTTAGCAGGACATTTATTAAGACATTCAGAGAAGCAACGAAGGCTTCAGCATGATTCAGATTATTCCTTCTTGTGTTCCAAGGATTCAATTATTAAGAAGTCATCTGTTTAATATTTTGAAAGCCTGACTTCATAATTATTTATTTACAGGGAAACATTAAGCGACTTTATATAATATGACAAACAAAAAAAATATTCGTAATATTCTGGTCAACAAGTCCACAAACAAAAGATCTGAGGATTTAAACTAAATGGAAACTACTTCTTGATTTACCAGTAAAAAGTACTTAAAGAAGAGAGCATACTAATGACTGCACTGCAAGAATATTGCCAGACATGATGCTATTATATGAGTTTTTCAGGAACATTAATCAGAGGTGCAGACAGATGCATCAATTTGATTATATTTGCCTGTAGCTTTATTGTATACCATCAAATCCAAGTTCCTAAGTTTTAACCGTATTTGTGTGTGTGTGTCTGGGGCAGGGGTGCTTAATAGGTGGATCGCGATCTACCGGTAGATTGCTAGGCAAAATGAGTAGATCGCGGAGCCCTGTCTCTCCAAACTGTTAATATGTCAGTTTCGTCTAGTGACTAGACGAAATTGACATATTTAGCTAAACTGACACTGAAACTGACACTTTAGCTGCTCTTCAGGCATACAGCAACAAAACTGACGAAACTGACTAGACTCCAGCAGGGGCTCCATACATTAAAGGGGGTGTCTGTCAGACGCTTCCTTCCCCCCTGGTAGATCTCCGAGCCTTGCTGGGTTTCAAAGTAGCTCTCGAGCCAAAAAAAGTGTGAGCACCCCTGGTCTGGGGGGGGGGGATATGTATGTCCATGTGCATCTGTTTATTCCCTCCCACACACACAAATCACATGAGAGAAGGTAATATTTTGTATAAAGCAGGACCACTTTATTAACTTCATGATTCAATAAGCTTAAATCCTGCAATGGATCCTCTCTATCACACTCCATCTCCTTTGGTGCTATCACAAACTCTGAGGGAGCAGTTCACTTTCCCTTTGGCCATACTGACTCCAACTAGAGTTCAGCTCATGACAAACTGGCTTTCACCACTAACCCCTGGAAAAGGGATCAAGGCAGCCAAATTACCCAGCTCATCCCAAGCCAGAAAGCCTTTAGGATGAACTTTGCAATTCAGGCCTTCAGGGTCACCAGCCAGCATCCCGGAGGCAGACAGTCTTTTGAGATTGGTACTGGCTTTCCCTCTGGCCCTTGCATACCTTAGATGCACACCAGACTCCTACTCCTACTCCCAGTCCAGCACTATACCTGCTAGAAGTGACCAAACTGGCTAATCTAGCACCTGACCAAAGGACACAGTCTGGGGTAGGAGAACCACCCAGCCCCCTGCCAATCAGGCAGAGAGCAAAAAATGCCTACCTGACCCCTGAGGGCAGCCAGCAAATGTCAGACTATCCCTAGGGTGGGAGGGATGGGTGCAATGCTGCCCAAGCTCTGAATGGCTAGCTCAGCACACAAACAGGAGAGAAAACACTGAGGGAGAGATGCTTCTCCCCACTCAACCAATAGAGGGGGCTCTGTTCCTTGCCTCATGCAGGGGGCTGATTGAACTGTAGTGTGGCTGCATTCTGCATCCCCTTTCTGTGTGTTTGTTGTAACTTATATACAGTCCGAATCAGTAGCAGACCACCCCAGCCCCACACTCCTGGGCAAAGGTCCACAATGGCACACCCCCCCTTGGGATGTCACTGTACCCCTGCATGCAAACCTGCCCCCCTACTTACCTGGAGCGCATGATGCCCTGTATGACTCTACGACATGTCAGGGAAAACTCTCTAAGGTTCCCCTATGCTTTAAACTGTGCTTCTGGAAAACCAGAAGCCGTTTTCAACTCTGTTGGGAGCCTCAGAGAGGCTTCCGCTGTGTCCTAAAGGCACGCAAGGCTCTGCGCCCAGGGCATTTGCCCCATAGAATGCATGGGAAGTCCACCACTGGTCCTAATGTAAACCTCTGACACATATTGCATGTTTTCTTCTATTTGGTTACACCTTTATAAAGCAAGATTTGCAGATGGAGCACTATATATATAGTCTTCCCTGGAGCTATTGTTTTCATTCAAAAAGTGCATTTTCCAAGAAAATATACAGGGTTGCATGAATTAGAGCTCAAATCTGATTCTTCAGATTTTTCTTTTAGGAAACATAGGAACATAGTCATCAAACTGACTTGGCTCAGGCACATAGATAAATGGGCCTAGCTCATGGTGTCACTGTCTTAAAGGAAATCCTGTTTGCCTTGGAGATGGAAGCAAGATGAGGTCAAGGAGAAAGTCAGGAAAAGCTTGGGTAAAGGAGTGGGTATTAAGCACTTGAAAAAAGGAGAGCGTAGAGCATAGACAAAGCATTTCAAGTATAAGATACAATATGTAAGAGGAGTTGTACTTTAGAGGAGGAAGAGGAAAGAAGAACCATACTTTAGATGACTATAGAGCTTTAGATGATTATAGATGACTGCATGACTTTATATGACTACAAGAGGCAAGAAAGACTGTAAGAGAAGCTATAGGAAGAGATACATCAGTGGCATCAATAGGAGGGTGCAGCAGGTATGGACCACACCAAGTGACACACTCTTAGGGAAGTGAACCACTGCTGGTCAAAATGGTAAAATCTTGGTATTTCAAATAACACTATCATGTTAATATATCATTCAATGTATAATTTAATGCTGAATGCAATGAAATAAACTACACTGAAATATCTGTATACTGTCAAAAGATATGGTCAAATAATTGGAAAAGGAAAACACAACTGCCTTATGTAACAAAAAGTGGATTTTCTTAAAACTGACCAATGAGATGGGCAGTTCAATTCTAACCCTTCCCTGGGTGTTGAAATGTCCCTTGTGCCAGCTCTCAGCTGTTGCAAATGGGCCATAAAGCATATTTGCAACATTTCAGGAGTAGGATAGGTCAGTACACAGATGTGTGCTGGCCTTGTGGAGCTGACCCTGTGCCCCGAGGAGGTAGATTTGTGCCAGCCCAGGCAGATGGGCACGGGGTGGGAGAGGGCATCTGGAGGGAGGAACAGAGGTGAGGAGCGGGTTTTTCTAGGTGGGGGGAGTGTGGTCTAGGGAGCAGATAGGATAGGGCCCTGGAGGGGGATGGGACCAGCCACGGCAGCACAGGCCAGATCCCAACCCCCATCCCAAGTGGCATTACTTGGGCTGCTCAGATGTGTGCCTGCAAAATCGTGGGTACAGATCCAAGTAGCCATATAGGGCTACCTGGGGTGTTTTGTAGGGTAAGGGGAAGGAAAGTAAATCCCCTTATTCCAGGTTGCACCCCAGCCTGCACCAAACTCAGGCTGGATACAACACAGGCCAGTCAGCCTGCCTGTTCCAGCACAGGTTAGGATTACGCCCTGATCGTTCAAAGAGCCAACGAGATGTTGTTATGACACAGCAGTGAACCTGTAAGGTGTTAGTATGAGTCAGCTCTCATTTCCATGTCTCAGAGCTAACACCAGAACTCTTATTCAGTTGTGTGTCATCAAGTTGAACACTGGTTTTTTTGTTGGTTTGAGTAGTTGGGTGATCTGTACTGCTCTATACTAAAATAAATAAATAAGTTACTGGGGGTTACACTAATCCTAGTGACGCCATACTTCAACTCCAACTTCGCCATACGGCGTTGGTACAACACAGGAAGCAGCAGTTTACTGGTTATAAGTTTTGCTCGATTGGCATAGAGCATGATGCCAGGGGCTGCTTCCGATGGTGGGAGAGATCATTGCATCTCATTGGGCAGCTACCGCCCGCCTTAAGCTGGGCAGTCCCCAGCCAGTAAGGTGTTGCCTTGCCATGGTCCGTTAACCTCATGGGGTGCGTGGGGTTTAGGGTGAAAACCGACAAGCGGATCGACAACTTTGCACCATGTGAGAATGGATGATGGCCGGATCCCAAAGGATCTCCTCTATGGAGAACTCATGCAAGGAAAGCGCCCTGCAGGTAGACCACTGCTACGATACAAGGACATCTGCAAGAGGGATCTGAAGGCCTTAGGAGTAGACCTCAACAGGTGGGAAACCCTGGCCTCTGTGCGGCCCGCTTGGAGGCAGGCTGTGCAGCATGGCCTTTCCCAGTTTGAAGAGACACTTGGCCAACAGTCTGAGGCTAAGAGGCAAAGAAGGAAGGCCCATAGCCAGGGAGACAGACCAGGGACAGACTGCACTTGCTCCTGGTGTGGAAGGGATTGTCACTCCCGAATCGGCCTTTTCAGCCACACTAGATGCTGTTCCAGAACCACCATTCAGAGCGCGATACCATAGTCTTTCGAGACTGAAGGTTGCCAACATTATATTAGTGATGCCACCTCCTTTAGGCTGTGCATAAGATATTGTAATTCATGAACTGGTATGGGAGGTGGTCCACCATGGGAGTGATGCAAGGAGCTCTCGTATCGGGTGATGCAATCCCTAGTGATACAAGCAGTGGTTGATGAGAGGAGTATTAATGCAAGGTTTAATACAAACGTAATGCATATGGTCTTGTTCTGCAGGTATATGTACAATGACATGCTTTTTCATGTCTGACGTTCCCTGTGATGAAAAATGAGCATATCAAAGAGAAACATTTTATATTCAACTGAATGCAAATTCTCTCCAGCTGCTTGCAAATTACTATTATAGGAAAGTCTTGGTATCTCCAGGTATGCCTAATCAGTATAAGGTATCTTCATGTGCTAATGCCTACTAGTGCCTACTACTACATGCCTAACTGTGGTGCCTGGGAAGTAGAATCTTCTGGAGTTATGCCAAACGATCATCTGATAATAGGCAAGATATGGGTACATTATAATGTCTCCATACTATTTCTGTTCTTCATATCTCACTGATGTCTGATCCCTTGCACATTAGATTTCCAGTGCTGGAAGTGGCACAAACAGTGGCATAGCTAGAGGGGGTGCAAAGCACTAAGTTTTGCAGGGATCCTCACCTTGGTTTGCAAGTGACCCCCCCCTCCCCTTTGGAGCCATTCCGGGAGGTGGGAGTAAAACAGAGGTGTATTTTCAGTGGCATTTTCAGGTGAAAACTGGAAGTGACATTTAAGGCCCTCCAGAGGCCTTAGAAGGCCTTCTGATGACTGGGAAGTCTGCGCATGGACTCTCCAGCCCTTATAACGCCTCCAGGGGAGGCAGCGGACATGGGGGCAGCACCTGCACATGGCAGCAGCACCACTGGAGGTGTGCTCCTGGTGCCACAGTGTCCAGGGCCACCACTGACAAAGGGGGAGGAGTTTTGAAGCAGGGCTGCTCAAGTTTATTGATTGGCTTTAAATAAAATGTGGCCCAATTTATATTCAAAGCAATCTGTCTCTGTGTTTATTGCAGGGTGCAGGGGGAATCTTGGAGAACCCCTAATGTAGGACAGTTCAAAATGGCAACTGGAAGGAACTCTGCCCAGTCACCCCTGCCTGTTGGCTTCTTTTTTTTAGCCACTTGGCAGCAAGATAGTGCCATGGAGAGGTAAAGCTATCGATGTGCCATTCAGCATATTTCTATGCAGATTGCACCCTGAGATGTAATGGAGTCAACTTCGGTTGGCTTGAATTCTACCTGCACACCACAAGTCTGAAGTTAATGAAATAGAAAATTGAATTGCATGAAAGCCCAGGCATGGAATGCCACTATTTAGCATTATGTCATTGTTCCATATAGTATGATAACTTTATTCACGTTAGTTTAAATTAGGGACCTGACACATCTATCTATGAAGCGGGGAGGGGGGCGGGATTTGACAGACATTCTTTGTGACATTCTTTCAGAGCTCTTATATGGTGGTTTTGTATATTCTACACACATGTCCTTGCAATATAATAAGGACTAGTAAATTCAAAATCACTTTCAGAAAAGATTCTTCATGTTAAACACCCTGTATATAGTAATAACACAAAGGATTCATTCACTGCAGGCAGTGAGAGTTTTTCCACATACGTTGTCTTGATAAACCTAACACAGCTTTGAGAGCAAGTGTGTTTCATGCATTGTATTATATCCATGGTGGAGGAGAGGGGTATAAGCCCACTCATTAGCCATGCCAAAAGGACCACTAGCCAAGGAAGTATGTGAAGAGGGCCAAGGTATGCTCCGTGACTGCCAGAAACAAAGAAGAATTACTTCTTCTCTATGGGCTTCAGATATATCCCAAAAAGTCAACATTCAGTGCTAGAAAAATGAGTTCCCAAAGCAACTGTCAAAAAGGCAAAGCAACCTAGAATATTCTACAGCACCATTTATTTATGCTTTGCTTGGTTTGATGAGGGTTCTCTCCACAGGATCCTTGGGACTTCTCACCTCCATACTCCCGTTTCTATTAAAACTGCATTTGAGACGTATCCACAAATGAAATATTTAATTTAATAAAGAATTGTCTGCAAGGAAAAGATGCACTGAAAGGGGGTGCACTAACATGACGTTCAGAGTAGAAAAGATCTCAAAGAGTTATGAATATATCATCTAAAACTGACGCTGGATTTCTGAAAACCAAGGGCCCAATCCTAGCCAATTTTCCAGCACCACTGCAGCTGCAACGCAGCCCCAAGGTAAGGGAGCAAATGTTCCCATACCTTTAGGAGGCCTCTGTGACTGCTGCCCCACCACAAGATGCAGTGCATTCCCCATTGGCACAGCTGCACTGACACTGGAAAAATGGATAGGATTGGGCCCTTAGCTCAGCCCTGACCCAGTTCCGACACTGATCCCTAGTGTCACATTTACTGCACCACAGTAAAGCACATTTACTGCACCACAGAATAGGGAGCACCAGTGCTGGATCTGCACCAATCAGACACTGGGTCCAGCGCCGGCAGAAGCAGGACACTCCGGGAAGCATGACTGCTGGGTGGCAGTGCAGCTTCTGGAGGATGGGGGAAGGCAGAATTAGGGTGGGGTGGGGTAGGGTTGGGGGAAGAACCAGGGTGGGAAGTGAGTGGCACCATCGAGCTCTGCTGAACTTCATGTCGGGCCAGAGGAGCCGACACAAAGTCTCTCAAGTCTGCTCCAGCAAAATAGCACAGACTTAAGAAACCCCGTTGTGGGACTTGGGGCTTTCCCCAGGGAAAGGGGGCAAAAGTCCCCTTCCTCAGAGGAGACCTCTGACTACTTCCTAGAGCCCACTGGATACATTAGAAGCTGCTTTGGCGTCGCTGCTCCAGTGGGCACCAGGAAGCTCAGGACTGGGCTGCAGGTAACCTTGGGCCAATCATAGATCCACACACATACAAAACCCGAAGGCAGCCCAACATTGGCGCTGAGCCCTAGCGCCGGTGCTGGGTGCCGTAAACGTTCCGTGAAGCATGTTTATGGCACCCTCAGAGTAGGGAGCACCAGCGCAGGGGCTAAGTGTGACCACCAGGTGGTGGTGCAGCCTCTGGGGGTTCGGGAGAGGGTGAAACAAGGATGGGAGTGAGCGGGGTGGGGAACTGGGGCAGCAGGGGGGTGGGACCGGCAGAGCTCTGCCTCCTGGCCTGACACAGAGTCTCTCAAGTCTTTGCCGGCAAAATAACTGGCACAGACTTAAGAAGCCCCATTGCAGGGCTTGGGGCTTTCCCCAGGGGAAGGGGACAAAACCTTCTTCCCCCAAGCAGACTTCTGGCTGCTTCTTGGTGCCCACTGGATACAACAGTAGCTGTTTTGGTGCCGCTGCTGCAATGGCTGCTGGGAAGCTCAGGATTGGGCTGTAAAACATAAAGCAGTCACCGGAGTGGCTGTTAGACACTTACCAGCATTGCACATTTTATTTGCACATTAGAACATGCAGTGCGGTTGGTGGGTGACTGTTTTGTGAAGAAAGTAATCAACTCTTACTTAAGGGGGAAAATGGCACCCGAAGATGTTTAATAAACTCTTTTTTCTTGCATCTCTGACATCGCTGCTCTCTGAGCCCCTTTCCAAACATTTCTTTACACACCCATTTTAATCAGGATTCTGATCAAGGTGCTTTATTGTTTGTGATCATGTTCATTTGTCTCTTCCTGTCGTAAATCAATCTCCAACAGTGTGGCTGAGAGAGTCAAAAGCAGGCTATAGAAAATGAAGAACTGATCTGTCATAAAGACATCCACCAAGTCTAACCGCAGAAAGGTTGACTCTCCCAATAATTAATATATCTAGAATTTGTAAGGTCTGAAGCGGTCTTGCAAAGTGCATTAAATAAACCTCGGAAGCACATTACAAAAAAGACAGTCAACTCGTAGCCAGCAATTAGCAAGATAATTATACTTCATTAGAGAGTGAAAGAAGCTATTACCTAAGGATATTGGAAGGAATCTCCTGCTATCCTTAACACAGGCAGGAACCATTCAAACTCAGAATGTGATTGGCTCGACAAATTGTGTTTGGCATGCTGGGAGGGTGTGGTTAGGAGTTACATTATGTAAGACAACACTCAAGCCTCAATGTGTTGATGGTGCAACACTATGACAGATGCTCATTCAAGTCATAGGATGATAGGGATTTTAAATGGGAAAGGAACTAAAAAAAGGAAGTCATCCTAAAACAGTCCAATTGAAACAAAAATGTTAATATATTTGTAATATATTTTACAAATATATTTGTAAAAAAAAAATTTTTTTTAAAGAAACATAACATGTTGCCACTGTAATACACAATGATGGCTGGCCTGAAACTCAACTCACCAACTACATTTTGACCACTCACACCTTCTTGGATGGTTTAAATATGAGGTGCAGTAATCTTGCTCTTCCAAACAGGAATGTGACAGGACCAGGTGTTTCATATGACATACTCAAGGCCCGATCCTGAATAATTCTGGCATAAGAGAAGTCCGCAACACTTACTGCCAGACCAACACAGGCACTGGCTCAGTATGAGCCTGTGTTGAACTAGCACCAGGTGGAGTGCCAGGTGAGTGCGGGATGGTGGAGAGGTAAGTGGGGGGTATGGGGGGGAGATGTTCTGGGGTAAGGGGAGGGTGAGGAAAGGCAGGGCAGAGGCAGGGAGTGGGGTGGAAGGGGGTCAGGACCAGCAGGATCCAAAGCTCCACATTGGGCTTCTTGGCCCAACATGGGACTACTTTACACCGCACCAAATAAATAGCCAGCAGAGAGTTGAGTAGCCCCAATGCAGGGCAGCTTTCCTTACTCAGGGGAAGGGGACAAATGTTCCTTTCCCCAAGGAGGTGTCGGGAGCTGCCCATGTCTGCCCAACATCCATAGGATGCAGCAGCAGCCATTGTGGTGCCACTGCAGCCTTGGACACCAGGTAGCTCAGGATTGGGTTGCCCTCCACATTAGACTGACAGCAGAAGCCTATACATGTCTACTCAGACGTACGTTCTGTTATGTTCAGTGGGGCTTACTTTCCAGGAAAGTGTGGATAGGATTGCAGCTTTAGTTTTCCTTAAGGGAGGATATATCTCTTAAAAATTCTTTTTTTAATCATTTCTAAGGGTCAGTTAATTCATAGTGCAGCTGCTGTAGGGCAAAATGGAAAGTACAGAAGATGCCACAACATGCTGTGTAAGAGCTTCCTCCCAATTGCCGTCAGAGCTATTCTGGGCAGTGATGGCAATGCACAGGAGATGCTGTTTGGTTCAGTGAACACCTGCATGTTGCTGCCCAGTATTAGGGCCCATAAGAGGGTGTGTGTGTGCAGGGGGTACATCATACCTGGGTCCAGGGTCAAAGCCATACAAAGGGAGCCAGAAATGTCCTGGGATCTCAGAAAATGTTTGCATATGTTGCGTGGAGGCTAGCATTCACATTTTGTGTAAGCCTACATAGCCTTATGTATCATAATTTGTAGAAATTCTGATCCAATAATTGTAAGGAATTATGATCCAATGGAGAAGAGAAGGAGCCCAAAAGAAACTTTGTACCCCTGGATAAAATTCCATTCTTGGCCTGCTCCAACGGTGGGTGAGAGGGGCCACTTACAACACTTGCCATACTTACCATTTTGCCTCCCTCTAGCTACACTATTGATGTGAATTTTTGAAACTCCTAACTCTCTCTCCTCTCCCTCTCCCTCTCCCTCTCCCTCTCCCTCTCCCTCTCTCTGTAATCTTTCAGTCTGGGAAAGTTGCAGGTTGTTAAGGAGTAAACCTCTAGCTGCTTCTAACTGGAGTTTTAATTCTGCAATTTCTTGCTGAAGATGCAGTAATGTTGATGGAACTTCCTTAGGAATCTAATTTTTACATACGTGGTAGGTGTATTTATGATGACCATCAGGAAGTATTAATTTATGCACACATACGTATGTAACCTGGTCTCCAACAGCAAGCCCTTGTCAACTAACAGTATAAATGAAAATACATCTTTAAAAAACGAGCAAACCAGTAAACTAACTGCAAGCGACAATTAACATTGGGTTGCCACAGTTTGTACATAGCTCTGCTTCCTTACTCTAGCAGCTCCGAACACACTAAATATTCGTTTCCTACCTTCTATCAATATGTATCTTTGACATAATAATGAACTTCCCGTTACCGCCTGTCTATTAGAAAATAAGAAGTTCCATTTAACTGAAAATCCATTTGTTCAGGCAATGCACCTATCATATATTTCTGGTGAACAAGTGGGCGAGTCAAACCTCTCAGCCCCTTCAGCGCAAGATGCTATCTCTTCCACTTTTGACAAGTATTCATGCAGTCCCTCTGCTTCTCCTCTAGTAAGATTCTGGGTTTTGTATGTGCGTGTCAGTCATCCTTTCATTCAGCTAAACACGCAAGCAATGCTGACATAACCTGTGCTCACACCGACCAAGGCTAACAACTGAAGCTTATCAAATGCTGTCCTTTCCATGGGCTTTTAAAAAAAAAAAAATAGACTTGAACTCTGGTCCTTTTATCAAAGCAAACTTTCCAAGCACTTTGAAGTCTAGCATCCTCAAGGGTTCTGGTATCAGATCTCACACATTGCCAACAGACATTATCTCCTGTCTTCTTTCTGCTTGGGTGGGTTGGGGGGGGGGGTGCAGAATGCTAGAATAAGACCAATAAGAAAATATGCCAAGAAATTTTCTTCTTGTTTTTTAAAGAAGCACAGTGAAAAAAGTCTGCTGAGACCAGACAATTCGCATCACTCCCAAGGATGCCCTTGAATGATTTTCCATGAACAATAGAAAGGAGATAGTGGAATCAAAAAGAATTAAAGTAGGAAATTTGTTTTAAACTCTACTGGAGCTGTTATAACACTATGTTTTGGTTCCAAAGGATTGTTAAAATGTAAAATGGATTGTTGTAGGAGGATCGTTTTTAACTCTTATAGGAGCTGGAAGAACACTGAATTTTTATTACAATCATTATTTACATGGGTTTGTGCCTATGTCATAGCAGACTTCCATGTTTTGTTGCTCTGTATGCTGTTATACCCTCCCCCCTTACTTAGGCTATGATTCTGTGAAGTTACTGTTTAACCAGGAGCTTCATAGTTGGCATTATAACACCAAAATAAAAAAAAAATGTATATGTCTCTACCAAGTAAGATATGGTGCAGGATGCAACCATCCTGACACCAATCTTGAAATGCATTAAGAGAAGATAACAGATAGAACATCATGCTTGCTGAATCTATGCTTCCAGAAGTTATAGGGGGCCCTCGTTGTCCATGGGGATTCAGGTTCATGGAACCCCCACAGATACCAAAATCAGAAGATGTTCAAATCTGTGGATGTGGGCACCCGAAAGTCTCCGTTGCCCTGTGTGGCTTCTCCAGTCCTCATAATGTCTTTTAAGGACATGTCACTTCCTGTTTCCCTAAGAAACTGGAAGTCACCCCCCCCTTTTTTTTTTTTTGCCCAAAATAGGTATTCTGAGGGTCGGAGAAGCTTTGTGCAGATTCTTCAGCCCGCAGATCACCATCTGGACCCAAATGGAGCTCAACTTTGGTCAGGTTTGGAGGGTCCAGGTGGCTCTTATCTGTAGGTTTGGAACCTGCAGATGATCAAATTCATGGGTTCTAAATCCAGGAATAATCCCAACTGTACCTTCTTTTCCTCCAGATTGATGCTCCCTAAATGCTGCTCCTGAGGGTCAGGGGGCTGTCAACAGGGGACTCTCAAATTATGTATGGGATGGTTAGAGTGAGTAGAGGGATGTTATTTTCCCTCTCATGCAACACCAGAACCAGTGGACATCCACTAAAATTGAATATCAGTATCTTACCCCTGCTAATTGGGTAATAGGCACTTTTTCAAGTGGGTGCTCCTTTTTTTAGCAAGGGGAAAGTAACTGGCCCACCTTACCCTAGCACTGTCTGTCCTAGTGGCTGTCTGCTGGTATTCATTTGCATCTTTTTATATTGTGAGCCCTTATGGGTCAGGGAGCCATTTAGTTATTTGATTTTTCTCTGTAAACCGCTTTGTGAACTTTTAGTTGAAAAGCGGTATATAAATACTGTTAATAATAATAATAATAATAATAATAATAATAATAATAATAATAATAATAATAATAATAATAATAATAAGGGCAGGAGGTCTGGTCTAGAGGGTAGAGCCTCCATTGCCTGAAGATTAACATCCACAAGGTCGCCAGTTCGAGGCCACCGGCACCGTGCGACCTTGAAGCAGCTGGCAAGCTGCAGCTGAGCTGTTCCATCTGCTTGGAGCGTGGGAGGATGGAGGCCAGAATGTTAAACCAGATCGGAGTGTAACAGCTCGAATGTGGTGGTTCTTGAAAGAAAGAACCTTCTTTCAATTTGTAAAAATCCCTGCGTGGATTTAATAAGCCTGCCTATGTAAACCGCCTTGAATAAAGTCTTGAATAAAGACCAAGAAAGGCGGTATATAAATACTGTATATTATTATATTATATAATAATAATAATAATAATAATAATAATAATAATAATAATAATAATAATAATAATAGTGTTAGAAGGGAATGGGATGTTCTGGAAGAAAAGACCATCACAAGTTCCAAGCTGTGATGGGTATGGTGCAACCTCCCTGTTTTAGAAATAGGCTACTTCAGAATGCCAGATGCAAGGGAGTGGCAACAGAATACAAGCATCTTGTTGTCTTGTGTGCTCCTTGTTGGGGGGGGGGAGGGAGAGAGAGAGAGAGAGAGAGAGACCTATCCCTAGATGTGCCTGTCTTGATTTCAAGGTCACCAAGAGATGGTCTCCTCCAACAATCTTAATGAAAAGCCTGGCTTATGTGGCAGTAGATGGTCATTTAGATTTTGCCTCAATATACCTTTTTTGCTCATGATCATTGAGACCTTCTCTTCATTTCAGTCAAGAAAAATGTGCTGAAGACCAAGCTATCCTGCTTGTGCCTGCTCGCAGTTTGTATACCAACCAGCTAGTCAATTGCAGCATCTGATTTCCTAAAATAGGTCATATCATTTCAGCACCAGAGAGACACAATCTGACAAGTGGGCGAGGAAAATTCACTGATTGGCAATCCATGACGTGCCAAGTGAGCAGGAGGGAGAGAAACAGTGTCTGCCTTATAGTGGAAATTTACTATGTGGAGCAAGACCTTCTGGCACTGCAGGGCAGGAGGCATAAATGTCAGTGATATCTGAAGCAAGGATCGTGACTCAAGGCTACTATCAAGTCCAGGAAATGTACAGCAAGGAGAAAATCGATGAAAATAAAAACTGGAGAGAGAAAGTGCAATACAGGTGCAGCCTATTTATCCAAGGATTTTTTTATCTGCTGATTTGTCTCAAGGCAGAATGGGGTGGGGGAACCCTAAGCCTAGGCCTAACATGCAAGTATTCATGACACCAGGGAAACCCTGGCCTCTGAGCAGCCCGCTTGGAGGCAGGCTGTGCAGCATGGCCTTTCCCAGTTTGAAGAGACACTTGGCCAACAGTCTGAGGCAAAGAGGCAAAGAAGGAAGGCCCATAGCCAGGGAGACAGACCAGGGACAGACTGCACTTGCTCCCAGTGTGGAAGGGATTGTCACTCCCGAATTGGCCTTTTCAGCCACACTAGACGCTGTTCCAGAACCACCATTCAGAGCGCGATACCATAGTCTTTTGAGACTGAAGGTTGCCAACAACAACATGGAAAAGTAACCAATGAAGGATCGGGGTGTGAAGATCTAGACTAGTGTTTCTCAATGCTTGTCCCACACTGTCCACTTTCCATGGTCCACCTATAGAAAATAGCATCATAAGTAACTGGCAATGATGTCATTGTCAGTTACTTCTGGATAAAGAGGCCAGATGCAATGTAACCAACACAGGTAAGAGGCTCAGGGCAGACGGGAGGGCATTTCCTAGCACATTTCCTAGCACATTCCTAGCCGGGCAGCAGGAGTCTGGAGTCTCATGAGTACCTGTCATGAAACTGTTGTTGCATGTAGGTCTTTGCTTCTTCCAGGTAGCTGAAACTCCTCAGGTGTAAAAGATACAGGTGAGAAGGGTTGGGTTTATTAGTAAAGAGGATAAGAAACTTTAGAGAAGAGTCCTTTGCTGCCTAGTGGATGAGATCTGAAGGAGAGTTAGTGTCATTTTGGTACTGTGAGTGAGAGAAATTAAACCAGTTCTGGCTAGTTAGAAAAAAGGTTAGAGTGTTAGTGTTTTTATCTTTTATTTGTAGTTGTTTTCTTTAGCAAGTTTTGCTAAAAGGGTTTTGCTTTGGGGGGGGGGGAGTCCTGCAGGTTTGGGAGCCTCCTCTTATTGTAGTGCTTTAGCCAACTACATATTTGGATTTATGTTAAAGCCTTTTATTTGTTAATGGATCTTAATAAATTCTGTGTTCCTTATTCCTTTTTGTTTGGGCCTTATTGAGAGACCTGGGACCCTTCCTCTAGAGTAGGGATCTGCAAACGTTTTGGCCAGATCAAATATCTGGCAAGGTGTTGGGGGCCGGAAAAAAATTTAAAAATAAAATTTATATAAATAAATTAGAGATGGAACTTAGATGAATGAATAAATGAATGAATGGGCTCATTCATTCAACCTCTCTGGCCCTTAGAACACCCTCCAGACTCAGCCAGAGCATAGTTCCAGTCATGTTTGGCCAAGTGGGCCAGAGGCTTTCAGGGGAGAAGAGGCTGGCCACGGGCCGGATAGAGGCTGGCCACGGGCTGCATCTGGCCCCTGGGCCAGGGTTTGGAGACCCTTGCTCTAGAGCAGGGGTCTCCAAACTCTTTGGCCAGAGGGCTGCATCAAATATCTGGCACAGTGTTGAGGGCTGGAAAAAAAATTAAATATAAAATTTATTTAAATAAATTAGAAATGGAACTTAGATGAGTGAATAAATAAACCTCTCTGGCCCTTGAACACCCTCCAGACGCAACCAGAGCATAGTTCTAGTCGTGTCTGGCCAAGTGGACCAGAGGTTTTCAGGAGACAAGAGGCTGGCTGCGGGCCAGATAGAAGCTTGCCATGGGCCGCATCTGGCCCCTGGGCCGGGGTTTGGAGACCCCTGCTGTAGAGAGTAAGAGAGAGGAACTAAAGAGGACCCACTAAAGGGTTGTTTTAAGGAAGGGGGGTTCAGCCCAGGGAATCCCCGTAGTGATCCTGGCTCTTGGGCTGGTGGCAGCAGGGTATTCTTTTTTTCCCCTGGACCCTGACAGTACCACTGGACTCCACCTCAAGTACCACTATGAGTTCCACCGGTTGAGAAACACTGATCTAGCCCAGTGCTCTTCAACATTTTTTGTGCCATGACCCCAATAAATAATGAGACTGGAGATCCACCATTGATCCTGCTCTCCTTCTGGGATCAGATTCACCCGCCTCTGCTTCCCCAATCACCAACTCCCTACCTCTTGTGTCTTCACAACCCTGTGAGGTAGCAGCCTGAGCGGTGCCAGCCTTAGAAGCTGTGGGGCAAGTCAGTGAAAAGAGGCTATGCAAGATTTTATCAAAAACTCAGTTTTGATCTGGCAGGACCATTATTGGATTGGATCCAAGCCCTCTCTTGCACAGTCTTTGAAAGAGGCTTCATGACTCCATTTGGGTCACAACCCACAGGTTGAAGAACATTGATCTAGACTTTGCTATCACTGAGGCAGCTCAAGAAGGTGTAGAGGTAATTGGAGCACATAACATGGTAGTATCATACTGAGACCTTGTGTAGTAAAATGGTTGCAAGCTGCAAGCAAGGATTTCCTTGGTTTGAATCTCATCTCTGCTATAAACTTCCTAGATGGCCTTTGGCAAACACCTTTCAACCTGTTTCACAACTGCAACACAGAGATAGTAATACTTAACCTTACAAGGCCATTATAAGGACTACAACAAAATACTATATCTGAAGTGCTCTGCATGATCAGAAAGTACTATACAAAACAGTTTGGTAATCCCTGAGAGCCAGGGTGGTCTAGTGGTTTGGGAGGTGGTCTTAGACCTGGAAAATCCAGGTTCAAATCCCCCCTCAGCCATGAAGCTTCCTGGGTGATCTTGGGCCAGTTACTTTCTCTCAGTCTCACCTACCTCACAGGGTTGTTGTGAGGAAAAAAGGAGGGGAGCAGCTATGTACACCGCCGTGAGCTCTTTGGATGAAGGGTGGTATAAAAATGTGAAAAATAAATATGATGTGGTTGCCTTAGGTATATTATCCCCATGATCCTCTGGATTCTATCATCTGTGTTGGGCTTTGCAGCCCAAGATGGATTGCTGGTGCAGACTTGAAGAGCCCCATTGCAGGGCCTGGGGCTTTCCTTGGGGGAAGGGGATGAAAATACACCTCTGTTTTGCTTCCCCTGCCTGGAATGGCTCCGAAGGGGAGAGAGAGGGACAGCTTGCACGAGGTGGGGAGGGACCCTGCAAAACATAGTGCTTTGTACCTCCTCTAGCTCCGCTGCTGCAATGGAGTTTACACCCAGGAAAGTGTGCATCGGATCGCAGCCCTCATCCTCTTGATGAGTAAATCCATGAGTGAACAGTATGGTAAAAAATGAAAATTATAAATTGATTAACACAGTCCTAGTAGCCTAAGGGAGCTCACCTTCGTTTGGACAACTGTGAGTAAATCTTGGCTCCAATGTACTTGTTTCACAGACTGCAGAGAGTAGAAAACTTTGGCCGAAAGGAGACCTTCCTGGGCAGAGAGGAAGGTGTTACGTCAAAACAGTGCACAGCAAATCTGCAGGGATGCATCGCAGTATCGGCCCATTGACACAGACACACTGTTGCTAGGCTCTCCGCTATCAGCCAGAGATATGCTGAGAAAATTAATTAGAGAAAATCATTACTGAAGACATAATGTCACTGATCTTCATTACCCATCATCCAAAAAAAAGGGACACACTTAATTTGATAAATTTTACTATTAATATGGAAACATAGATGCATGTTCGCATTATAATGATAAATTCCAGGGGTGACTGACAGCTTCTTCAAAACAGTCGTTATACATTAGAAATGTAGTGCAGGAGGGGATTTAGTCTTGTATTGATTGCAATTCGATGCCCCCCTTCCTTGATTCTCCCCACTTTTTATCACAGCGAACCTGCAAAGTAGGTCGCTAGGCTTGATCAAGAAAGAGTGACTAGCCTAGAAGTCACCCAGTAAGCTTCATGGCTGAGAAGGGATTTGGGTCATGGGGATATCATAGTTCTTTGCGTAGCTGATTCACAAAGAACTGCAACATGTTAGCTTTCCCAAAATTCATCCAGTCTTCTCCAATATTAAGACCTGATCAGAATATTCCAATGCACAAAGCTGCCTTATTATGGGACAACCAGTTTAGGCAGTGGCCAAGGAACCACAACCATCAGAAGGCCATCTCAGTCAGGCTGATGTCCTGAACCTCCCAGGACAGATGACAGCAATGACACCACAATCAGCAGAGAGACATGCGCTATTGCTGCACCTGGAATGCATAACCCCACTCCTCAGCATTCAGGAGCTGGAGAATCAGTTGTGAGCAATCGTTTTGGAGGCAGAGGGGAAGAGAGAGAAGGCAGAAGATTCAATCCCTCTCCCTGTGCTATGTCTCTTGCTATCTGCTGAAGAAGCATGAGTAGAAAATGAAATGCAATTGGGTGGGATTTTCTGAATGGAAGAGAAAGAAGAGGTTTATGCTGCCCGCATGCTTGGAAAGAAGTCTGTATTTAGTGTTTGCTCTCACATAGAAACCCATTAGCTGCAAATGAGAGAGGAGAGAAAATGTGCACATTTTGATCATATTTACAAGATATATGATTGTCATGCTGGGAGAGCCCAAATATCACACAGGCTGCCCTTTCAGCAGCGCCACTTCTGCCGTGGCGTTGCTTCATAGCTGAGAGATGGTCTGTGAAGTCATGCCATGGTAGAAGTGGCACTGCTGAAAGGGTGGCTCTGGGAGAGTCCAGTTATCACTGATGTCAGATAAATTGCTTCTGGGGGATGCATTTGCCCTGCAGGACTTATGTTTGATCTCTCCCCCCCCCCCCAGTTTAGGGCAAAGGCTGACATTAAAGGCAAACTGAAACTAAAGCACAGATGTGGCTAATTGGGTATTTTTCCTACTCTAGGTACTCATGTTGGGCCAAGATCTTGGCCTTTATGTTCACCACAGACAGGTTCATGATCCTCATCAAAGTAACCAATACTAGGTTAGCAAATGTAGAAATGTGCAAAAGAGTGTGCATGACCCTGCTTTTTATGGACTGTGGCTACTACTACACTTTTCCTATAAGATTGGATATGGGGGCTGGGTCACCCGAGCCCTCAACTATCTCTCTAGAGCAGGGGTGTCCAAACTTTTTGGCAGGAGGGCCACATCATCTCTCTGACACTGTGTCAGGGGCCAGAAAAAAAATAATTGTGTTGGGCCAGCGTGGGCTCCAGCAAGTCTCTGGAGGGCCATAGGCTCATTGGAGACTGGAGGCTCCCCGCAGGCTGGATTGGGGATCCCCGATGGATTGGGGGTCCCTCAGGGCAGCAAATGGCCCCCAGGCTGGGGTTCGGGCACCCCTGCTCTAGAGAATGAAATAGGCTTCACAGTTCAGTGAGCTGGCTCAGGGCCGAGGTCTTTGTCGCCAGTCAGTTTGGGGAGGGAGAAGAATAGCAAACAATAAACCACCACAACAAAACAAAATGCAGCCACTGCATCTGATCTTCAGAAGGCTGATGCATCACAAGAGTGTTGGAGGTGATAGGAAGACCCAAACCAGGTGAGACCATAGGGGGAAATCAGGGATGTTTCCCACAATAACTGAGAGCAGAATCAGATCCTCACCTCCTAGTGAAAGGTAGTTCTTGACACTGTTGAATGTAACAGATGCTGATTTCCTGAATGTTAATTATTACTTTCCATCTTTTACCCTACTCCATACGGCTGGGGCTGTCGGTGTTATCTCCAGCCATCTGGTACATCACATGGGCTCATTTTCCTAGCTAAGACATTACGATTTAGTGTCAAGAAGTTAAGTGATATAGACAAAAAAAAAATCCTTCTCAGTGGCCAGACAAAACTGACTACATTGAAACTTACTATATGTTTCCCAAAAACGCACACATGGACCATTCTGATTCATCAATCTGCAAATACAGAGCTATTCAGAGTTTCCCCCCATCTTCTTAGGATTATAGAAAAGAGGAAAGGGGTTGCCCAGTAGAATGGGCTCCATGAATGCAAGTGCACAGTTGGTGGTTGTTCAAGCAGATTGGGATCTCCTCCACACAGTAATATGATATGGGGGGGGGGGTTTGCACCCCAATAGTAACATCATGCATGTCCAGGACAGGTGATCCACCCAGAAATATATTTTTGTATGGAGAGCACAGGTCACTGAATAAGGACAAATAAACAGCAGCAGAACCTGAATCCTAAAGCTGGTTCAGGTTTCATAGGGCTTTGTGTTTTCTTTACCTTTATTCCTTGATTTTTTTCCCCACTATCCAGTCCCCCAATGAGAGTTCTGGGGGGAAAAAAAATTGATTCTGGATTAGGTTCTGAAAAAAATAATAATAAACTACCTGCCTCATGTTAGAAAATATTGTGTGCAGTTGTGTGCACAAATGTTGTGTGCAGTTCCCCCCTTGGCCCCCCCCCCAAAAAAAAAATCCAGTTATTACTGTTTTGGACCCTGTTGTGTCTCCAGTATGTAACCAGAAGGCCAACAGGATCTGATTATTCACACAATTGCCCCCACCCCCAATATCCTGTCTCCCATTGCCCCTCTGTCCTTTCCCCTTCCATCTACCCTTCTTATTGCTTTGGCAGCAACAGGAGAATTGAGAGAAGACTCTCTTCCCTGATGCCTGCCATGCTTTGATGGTCCCATGCCAGATCAAAGGAGCTCTAGGAATGTTAACTTTCCAGAACTACTTGCATGGACCAGAAGTGCGAGAAAAACTACCATTGCCAATGCTACGTGTATCTAGCATGCACTCATCCTAGCTTATAAGACATGAAAGAAGGGAGGAGGAGGTACTGCCAGATCAACAATGAAAATGTTGGAGAGTGGAAGGGGCTTCGGAGAAAGAAGATGGATGGGTGTATGGATAGATGGCAGGGAGAAGAGCTTAAGTTCTTCTGTAGCTTGGAATAAGATATGAGTGTAATAGTATTGTGCTCCTTTTTTGGGGGGGTTACTACTTCAAGCTTGGTTAAGTACTTAGGGCCCAATCCTATGCAGTGTGTGCTGGCTCATTGCCAGCATGCACTGTCACATACGTGCCATAAGGCACGTTTGCGGCCCACAGCGATGGTGGAGCACCAGCAGAGCACCAGAGCTCTGCCGCTTGGTGGTCTTGTGGACTCCTGGGCAGCGGAGAGGTAGGTGGGAATGTGGGGGGAGGCAGGGAGCAGGTTTTCTGGGGAGGGGGGAGGTGAGGGGAGGGTGGAGATAAGTGAGGGCAGGTGGGTCGCCCATTGCGGGGCTACTCGCCTTATCCGGGGTGAAGGGGATGAAAGTCCCCTTCTCCCAAGGATGCAGCGGCAGCTGCCTGGAGCATGCTGGATACAGCGGCAGCCATTTTTGGTGCTGCTGCAGCCCTGCGCACTGGGCAGCTCAGGATTGGGCTGTCCGTCAAGATGGATATTGATACTCATAAAATCATTAGTAGTGTGACAGGGCCCAATCCAATCTGAGCATCAATCCTACCTGCAAACTGTGCAGTGTTCCAGCAATGATAGTGCCTCACTGTACCCCACTCTGCACAAAGCCAATGGCTATGGGAAAGGAGGTGGGAGATAGCTGACTGCCCTAGGCATATCAGGAACACCATAGTGCAGAGAGGACAATGGGAGGATGAGGAGAAGGAATGTCTCTGGGAAAATTCTGAGCCCAATAAGAGGCTCCTGAGGTGGGAACAGAAGGCAAGGTGAGGAGAGGAAGACCACATGGAAAGAAGGCTGGGGAGATGGATGAAGGTGCAGTTGACTTTGTAAAGCCAGATTGACTTTGTAGACTAAGGAAGGAAAATAGAAGGTCATAAAAGGGGAGGGGAGGGAAGGGGGAGAAGTGAAGGAAGTAGGGAGTGAAGTGATTGGGAGTGACAGAGGCAGGGAGATAGCCAACCTGGCAGAGTGGCCAGGAGAAACCGCTTACCCACGTGTCCAGACCGGGCACTTGACCATCCAGGATCTCGGCACCTCAAACTGTGACCAGCACCTGGAGGAAGACAAAGGAAAAGATCAGCTAGAGGAACAAGGCCCGGTGAAGAACCTCCCTGGAGAAATAAACATGTGCAGCAGCCACTTAGTGTGAGTTTGTTCCTATGGGTAGACTAAGGGGCAGGGTAGACCAGGCCTCTGTCTTAGAAACCCATTTGATGTGACAGTGCTACTTGATCTGGTGGCTCGATAGGCCATGGACGCGACAAGGGGTGAGAGAAAATGTTTTCTCTTTACCCTCCCAAGTCTTCCAATCGCTCCCCCCTCCTCCCTGCATGCAGTACAGCCAGTTTTGGTGTGGCTGCATGCTATGGTAGGGAAAAGCATAGGACTGGGTTGTGCATATAAGAACATAGGACAATCAGGACAAGACTGCATTAGCTTGCCCTTTCCTGTGATTGCATTTCAGAGGCTGGTTTTAGTGGCAGACTGTCCCAGACAAGAGAAGCTCCATATATCTATAAGCAGGGCTATTTTTCTAATGGAACGTGGGGGGACAGAGTTCCTGCACCTTTTTGCAGGGGCCCCTCCCCTTCGGAAGCATTCCAGGAGGGGGGAAGCAAATCAGAGGCATTCGCTGGTGGGTGCTGGGGGGTGCAGGGTGGGCGGGCGTCTGGCCCCTGCCTGACCGCACAACAACCCCCTCCTGCCCCCATCTCCAAGCTCTCGCCTGAGCCCAGACCACCTCCCCTCCCCCCGTGCAGCTTCCAAGCCGGTGGAGGGCACGGGGGACACGCCGAGGAGGACGGACAGCCAGCCAGCCAGCCAGGGAGATGGGCTGCGGCACCCACGGAACGCCCAGGTACTGGCTTGGCAGAAGAGGAGGGAAGGAAGCTGGCTGGTGCAGCCCCCGTGCCAATCTGCAGCACAAGCCTAGCCGTGTCTACTCAGAAGTAAGTCTCATTGTGCTCAATGGGGTTTGCTCCTGGGAAAGGGTGCATAGCCTTGCAGCCTGAGAGCCCAAGCCTATGCATGTCTACTCAGAAGTAAGTTCCATTGTGTTCAATGGGGCTTACTGCCGGGAAAGGGTCATAGCCTTGCAGCCTGAGTAGACAGGCAGAGGCAGAGCTCTGAGGCTGCAGTCCTCTCCAAACCTTCCTGGGAGTGAGCCCCACTGCCTCTACTGGGACTGACTTCTGAATAGACAGGCAGAGGAGGGGCTCTGAGGCTGCAGTCCTCTCCACACTTTCCTGGGAGGAAGTCCCACTGCCTCTAATGGGACTGACTTCTGAGGAGACAGGCACAGGAGGGGCTCTGAGGCTGCAGTCCTGTCCACACTTTCCTGGGAGAAAGCCCCACTTCCTCTAATGGGACTGATGTATGAGTAGACAGGCACAGGATTGGGCCCTGAGGCTGCCATCCTATCCACAGTAAGCCCCATTCACTAAAGTGGACTTCTGAGTAGACATGCATAGGATTGGGCTCTTAGGCTGCAATCCTAGGCACTTTCCTAGGAGTAAGCTCCATTGACTAGAATGAGACTTACTTCAGAGTAGACATACCTAGGATTGGGCTCTTAATCCTGGCAGAGATATATATCTGCACCCGTTTTCACATGCTAAGGGCAGGTGAAAAGGGATTCTACGTGTGTACAACGTGCTGTCCAGCCTTGCCAGAGATCCTCCTCATCCTTCCCCCACAAGCATGCCCTCTGCCAGCCAGCGCTTGCAGCTCCTCTCCAGCAATGCACAGCAGCTGCTCAGGGCAGCAGAGAACATACAATTGCATGCCAAGCGCCTTCCCAATGACACAGAGTATTCTGATACCTGAATTAAACCATATTTAATCGCTTGTTTGCAAACGTAGCTGTTTCTATGTGCACCTAAGGACCCCTCTCGTGTAAGAATTCCTTTTTTGTTCTTACTCCCACAGTTGCTTAGAGTAATTTTACTACATGGAACTCATGTAAGCCATTTTTCGGAATCCATTCACTGCTTCCTCTCCTCGAAGTAGTGCCACACTACATACTACATGCTACAAGTGCACCTGTACAGTATTTTTGCCTGTGTGTAGAAAAAGTAGCTAGGGGGAAAGGGATGTGGAGATTGACAGCCCAATCCTATGCATGTCTACTCAGAAGTAAGTTCATCTTTAGGGGGGAGGCACATAAAAAAATATTTTATTTCTCCAATAAAAAATGGTTTAAAAATAAATAAATAAATAAATAAATAAATAAATAAATAAAAGATTAACAAGTTGTGAGTTCCTGCACCTTTTTTTTTTTTTTTTAAACAAAAAAGCACTGTCTATAAGTAATATAGATACTTTTGAAACCCTCTTGGAGCCCTTTAAAAACAACAACAAAAAGAGAGTTTCCTGCTTTGTATTCCTATAGCAATTAGATTAGCAATCAAGAGACTCTTGGTTGCTTCTGCGATCTCTGAGAACAGTATTAACCAAGGCCATTTGTTTCCAGCTTGGCTTGGCAAAGGATACGGAAAGTTTGCCTCCCTGATTCTGCCCTCACCATATTGGTTCATCTCTTTGTCATATTCACACTGCATTATGGATGTAATCAGCTAGTGCACGGTGTGGAAAACAGTTAATTTAATATTATTACTTCCAGAGAGCTCGACATAATGGCACTTATGAAACTGGCCCTACCTTCCAATTATTTTTGAATGAAGTTCAAGGCTTTGATTTATACAACTCCACGTAGGTGGCAGCTGTGTTAGAACAGTGATTTGCAATGATGGGGAAGGGTGGACTAAGAGCCAGAGCAGATGAGAAGACAACACTGCTTGATCGATATTTGCGGCTGGGCTGTACCATTACTGCAGGTTCAAACCAGGTTTAAACCACAAGGGTGGAGATGCTCTTCTTTTGGTGTTTTGCAGGGTTTTACCCACCCATCTTACCCACCTGATGCAGGGAGAAGTCCAGTTTTTATTCAGAACAGAGGAGGTTGGTAAGGATACTTAAGGGATAGTAAGGGAAAAATTCAGTGGCTGTATCACTTGGAGATGCAATCTCAAATCAGTTTCCATCTAAGTATAGAATTGGCACCATTAAATGCAATATTAGTTTTTTTTTTAAAAGAAATACGGCTTCTCTCTCTCTCTCTCTCTCTCTCTCTCACACACACACACACACACACACACACACACACACAGAGCAAGAGAGAGTGGGAGAGAGAGAGAGAATATGCTGCAGCTTTTATTACATACATCAACACAACAGTTCCTCTGTGTAGTAACTTTCCATGCAGGTTCATATCAAAAATGGAAGTTCCAGAGAAATTTCTAGAAGCATAATGCTACAAATGACAAACACCTGAAATCAACTCTGGATAACAACCCATCGGCACATGTGAACTGGGAATGGTATGCAGTGGACAATCAATTCAATTGTCAGCTGTGATGTGAAGGCATGTGGGGCAGCAGCAGCCATGCTACCCCCACGTCAGTCAAGGTCAAGTCAGTGCCTGGATGGAAGGTGACCTTGTGTTCCTTGGAAGAAGTTATTTATTATGCGTTAATAATTATGTGCAAGAAAAAAAATAAATATCAATTCATCACACCCAAAAATCATCGCAGCATGCCCTGAAATTTTCTGCAATTTGCTTTACATCTGAAAACAGTCTGCTCTTTGAAAACAACATCCTTTAGAATTTTTAAAATTCTGTGATTAGGTCTTTGGATTTGTTCAGTCTAAAAGCTCTTAACATACATTTTTGGGTGAAGAACGTAAATGAGGAGTATTTTGAATTATTTTCATTTTGCACGCACACACACACACATGTACATGTGCGTGCCCATACACAAGCCCATACATATACAGAGAAATCAAGGTACTGTCAATTTTTTTGAATCCCCTTATCATCGTCCACCTATGAGGGTAGGTCTATATTGTAAGGAATGAAGAATTGCACTGCTAATGATAAGACAGTCAAATGTAGCTGGGACCACCTTGAATTTTGAATGATTACTGCCAAATACACTCCAACAGCTTTCCCCTCTTGTGCCATGCTTGTCTCCAAAGGAAACAAACAAATGCAGGGGAGTCTTTGGGTCATTGCCTTTGTAGTAAAAGATTCCAAATGAGAAGCTCTTCAGGGGATTTATTTGCACTCTTGTAGAGGAAGGGTTGTTACTTAACACAATCCTCCTGTCTTGGTTGCCTCTTCCTTCAATGACAGCCAAGATTTGAGTGAGGCAGAGGTATAGAGAAGCCAGAAATATCAAGGGAAGCCTCAGGTAGGCTGTATACCCCAGGCTGTCAGGGCTTGGACTGTAACCACCCAACCTTAAGTTCCCCGTGCCAATCCAGCAGTGTCAGCACGGCTTCCTTTGCATTCTCCTGGAAAATTCGGTTTGCAGAAAGTCTCCTCAGGGTAAGGGGACATTTGTCTCCATCCCCCGGGGAAAGCCCCAGCCATCAAAATGGATCTACCTGGACTCATGCCAGTGTTATCGCTGGTGCAAAACTGAGGCACAATCCTGACTCTTGCTTGCTGTAAAGCACTTTTGCGCCACTCTGAAGGGAGACAGGCCAGCGCATGGATGTGCGCCAGCCTTTCTGCCCCAACACGAGCCCTGGGGAGAAGGTGAGTTGCATCGGCCGAGCTCGGCCAACATAGGGTCTGGGGGTGTGTGCGGGGAGGCATTTTGGGGGGAGGAAGAGGGTGGGCAGCAGGCGGGACTATGGGCAGACAGATGGAGAGTGGGAGGCGGGGCCAGGATTAAGCGGTTATGCTGGATCCTGACCCTGTTCTTGGATGACCCAGGGCAGTCCCGGGCTGCTCAGATTTGCACCACCTCGTCAGGAGGCACAGATTCAAGTAGACCCATTGGGGCCACTGCAGTGCGACATGGGGTAAGGGGAAAGGTTTCCCCTTGCCTCGGGCTGTGCTGCTTTTGGCCCCAAACTTGCACTGGATGCAGTGCAGTCCTAATGGCCTGCCTATTTCCAGCGCAAGTTAGGATTGTGTCCTGAGTTGATCTATGTCCGCAGATCAGGTTGGGAAGGGGGTCAGAATATGTTGCACGCTGGCACTGCCAATCCCACCCCCTCCTGGACCTAATCTGCCCACCCTGCTCCCATCACCACTCTCCCCTTCCCCTGTTTCACCCCCTTTTCACCTGCCCCATTCTGCCCTGGTGCTGCTCAGTGCAACTCTTACCTTCTTCAGCAGGTGCTGGGTGCACTGTCACAACATGCTTTATGGCACATTTGCAACAGTTCACACTGGCAGAGCATGCACCCCACCAGTGCAAACCTCCCATAGGATTGTGTCATAAAATCTGTGACCAGTTCTGCAGTCAAGATGGCTTCTCATATACTCTCGCTCTCCTAATTTTGCTGTCACCCCTCCTTCTTCCTCCTGGTGCTGTCTTCAAGGCACTCCAGCCCAGAGCATGTCCTGGCTCTACAGCACACATGAATGATGTCATTGTTGGGCACCACTAGCCAGAAATGTGTTTCTCAACAATAGGACCACCCTTATTTTAACTTGGAATCTGCTAATATCAGTCCTTGGTTGTCATTGCCTGTGAAACAGGTTTAAACTTTTTAAATGTTTTTTGAAAAAGATTTTAGTGTTTTAATAGTATATAGAACTCTTGACTACTGAATGCAACAGCTAGCTATGCCCGAAGCTTTACTAGCTTTACCCTGTAAAGCCTGTTCTACTGAAACTGTGCTGCAGTAACCTTTTCAAGTCTCAGATGCTTTGTTTTGATCTACAAGTGACAGAAACATAAAGATGAACTTTTTTTCCCTATATCTATACATTCTTTATCACTGCCTACAGCGCTATCATTTTGTAACTCCCATCTCACCTTTACGAGTCTTAGATCCTCCATCAGCTGGTAATCGGTTCCGCAGAACTATGAAAGCATGAAAACTCCTGGCTCAGGGAAGCGTGTCATAGTTCAAACACACCTCAGAAAAAAATGTTCACAGGAACATGAATCAAAGTAAAACATACTACTTAAGAGCAATGAGATTAACTGTCACAGTTTGCAGGAAGACAAACAAATCTGAAATGTTCTGCCCTTGATATTTCAGCAGTTGTGATATTACGGCACCCTTTGAAGGCTTCCATTATTGCTCGTTATTAAGATCACCATTTTGTAAGTGTGCTGGTGGCAAAACTCAGATCTTGAACTCATGCAGTGCAAACCTGTACATGTTTGCTTGGAAACAAGTCCTATTGGTATCAATAGCAAGTATTCTCGCCTCACTATGCATCCCCAGGTATAGAACATAGATGTTTCATGGTGCCTGACAGGGCCAGCTCATCTATGAGGCCAAATTAAGCAGTTGCTTCAGGCAGCAGATGGATGGGTGTTGCGCCCATCTCCGTCTGCCTTCCTCTTCCACTCTCTGGATTCTACCTTGTGTATATGAAGTCACATTTCCTATGGGACCATATGAGCCCTTCACCAAGCCCAATGGTAGACATCTGCATTACAATAAGGTGATATCCCTTGTAGTTTTCTGCCATTTAGGTCAGTCTATGCTCCTCCCATTATCAAGGTTCTTCACTCTCTGACCCTATCTGTCTGTTACAATCGCTGATCCCCCAAGACAAAGCCTGCTTTTGCTAGAATCAATTAAATCCTAACAACGGAAGGCCTTATGAATTCAAACACATAATTTAGTGATTCAGTATAAACAATCTGAGAATAGAATCTTCCCATAATTTCAGTTCTTTTCCATTTGGATATTTTGAATGTGCGCGTGTGGTACAAAATGTTATTTTCATAGATATGTGAGCATTTCTATTGCTGCTCTTGTTGTCATGCTGACTGATTTGGCTAGAATATATGCACTTTTAGCCAGCCTAGTTGATGGGAATTTAATACCACTTGCCAGCACTCCGGTCGTTAGGCGAGAATAGAATTTTTATATTTCCATTGCAGAAGTCTCCCCAAGCAATCAATTAGATATTGCAACCAAAGTTACAGTATTATAATTGGTAGCGACTGTTGGCTCAGTGATACACACTTAGACTTGTGCTTCACTATTATAGAAAGCTTATGCTTTGAAGTCTGAAAATGGTATCCAATTTGGGTAGTCTGCTTTTCTTTACAAGCACAAAATCCTCCAGAATCTCTAAAAATCGGGCTCCTGGAACCAGAATAAGGCAGCGATTACGATACAAACTTGGATGCTCCATTTGATACAAAATTTAGAATGAGACGAGATATACAACATAGCACATGGAATGCTGCCCCTCCCTTGAGGGAATAGAATTGCACGGGGGCACTGGTGTGCGTGCTGAGGTAAGCAAGGTCAGGGGGTGAGCCAGGACTGCTCTGACAATACTTGTCTGGGTTGGTGAGGTTGGCTGGCGAGCCCCCTGGCTGGATAAGCAAGGGCCAGCTCACGGCTTAGCTTGTGCGGGTCAGTGCTGGCCAGCTGCCTTGACCCCTTTGGGTTGGCTGGGATAAGCTAATCCTGTGTCTGACGGGGTGACGCCTGGAGTCAAGATGTCATGTCCATGGGGTTTTGGGGGAGGTAAATGGCTAGTTCTGTTTTCCCCCCAAGCTCTTAGTGGCCAGCACACTTTGGGTTTTTTACTAGCTTAATTTTTTCCCTGCTGCAAGTTATTTTTATTAATTCAATAAATTACAATCATCTCAAGCCTCTGTCTTGTGTCCTTCCTGGGTAAAGGATAGCATTGTTTATTCCATTGCTAGTGGAAAATGGCATCACCTCAATGGCTGGAGACAGCATGGAGGAGGTAGAAGTGTCACATTAGGGTTGTTCTTCTACCTTGGACATCTCAACATGCATCTGGATAGAGAAAATGAGTGATATGCATTAGTGACTGTAGCAGAGTCTGCAAGAGGTGGTGTGACAGCAACACCCTGGCAGTTTTGGTGGGTAAGACTACAGCATCAACCACCATCAGCAACAAGGGATATAACAGTCAGGAGTTGGGAAGATGGGCTGGCAGTGAAGCCTGGTTTGGCTCACAATTGCATTTGAGGAGGGGGGGAGGCATAACTTAGTGAGTGTTACCAGTTGTCCAGTCCAAAAAATGTTCCTTCTCCCAATGCCTGCTTTTTTGGCTAATTAACACTCCAGAAACAACAGCTGTGGTGTACAAAGGAATGAACACAGAACTCCTTATCTATAGCAGTTTACCGGAATTTATTGCTATAAACACAGACACTCCCTGCAATCCCTCTTGTCCAGAGGCTTTCCCTCCCCAAAACTCCACTTAACTTAGTGGATAAAGGTCTAAAGCCTCCAGTCCAAATCCAGTGTCCAAAGCACAGTCCAGTCTTCTGCATCAGAGTCCCTCCTCTGTGTCCTCTCCAGCAGAGTGTCTCCTCCAGCAGAGTCCTGGAAGTCCCCTTCTCCCGTAGGTCCATGCCATCCATGTCCCGTAGGTCTGGGGTCCTGTAGGTCTGGGTCAGGGTACCTCTTGGGTCTGCGTCAGGCAGCCTCTTGGGTCCTTCTGAAGCTGCCTTTTATCCTTGGATGTCCCATAATCCAAAATGCAGCTCAGCTGTGGGCTACCTTGCTAGCCCCTTGTTAAGTCCAAATTAGGCTCAGGTGAGCCACCCCTTCAGTCCATGTCCATTCAAAGTCCCATCAAGGTCAAATGAAACTCAGGTGTCCAGCCATGTCTCCATTGGCCTTGATTGATTACAGCTGTGGAGCCAGACCTGCCCTTCCCAGAGCTGTCAACCAGCTGTCAAATCATGGAATTGCTGTCAACACCACATCATCCACCTGATGATCTTCTGATCTTCCATTATACCAGTAGTAGGCTAGGGAGCCCAGGATTGTTCAGGTTTCCAACCAACCGCCCTGGGGATTAATGTCTTACAGTTGCACTTGTGTCTGTGGCGGGGGGGGGGGGGTGAGGAATGACTGTGGTTTAGCCTACTAGTATTGAGGCAGACCAGCTTGAACTTACAGAGTGGCTGAACCAGGAAGAGGATGACACTGCATTGGGTGAAGGCCCAAGGTGAATGAGTGTGGTGCATGCAATTCTTCCCATTACAGCCACTACAGTGGCACAGGTGGGTTAGGAGAGAATGGAGGCAAGTGAACTAGCTGTGGAACTAGCTGCTGCCAACTTGCCAAGTGGGTGGAAATGTTGATGTAGGAGCCACCCTCCTCAAATCCTCAGTGGCTCCCCTGAGGAACCAATAACCTGTTGGAGTGTGGATGGGCCATTTGTGCCTGTGGTCCCACAGCAGAAGACTACACAGCTCCTTTTGCAATGCCATTCTAGGACTTGCAGCAATGGATTGTGAGATCCATTGACTGGGCCATATATAAGGTGACCTTTAGCTATTATGGGTGCTCATTTGTCTTAGGTAACCTGTAGTATAGCCTGCACAACTTCACAGATTGAAGGTCGGGCATTAGGAAGCTAAGCTCCAGGCTAGCACCCCAATTAGCAGGTGTAGTGCAGGGCAGGAAATTAATTGGTGTGCATCCTGTGGCAAGTTCATTGGTCAAAGGGACCCAAAACCAATTGCCAAAGGCTACTCAGCTTGGGGCTGCTGGCTGGAACCCACAGGTGCAATGGTGTAAAGTCAACATCAGAAGCTGCTTGGCTTGGGGGAGGGACACAACTCAGAGTGTCCTTACAGGGGGGTGAGTTCAGATTGTCAGCAGCTATCTACAGCTCAGAGTCAGGGTATCAGTATCCCAAAGAGAAAGTACACAACTGCTGGCTGAAGCCTGCACTAAAGAAGGATGAGTTGGGATCTGCTCCATGTGTGTGTGTGTGTGTGTGTGTGTGTGTGTGTAAAAACTGTAGCCCATTTAGCCCATTTATAAAATAAACTCCCTGTCTTGTGTCTCACTGGATCATGTGGGCAGTTTTACCATCTTTATCTTCCTTACCCATCTATTTTGTAAATTTATTGTTTAGTCGGTAAAAGATCCTAAGTGAGAAATTAAATAAGAATCATACCCCAGAATTTTCATCTCTTGATTCCTTACCACGATCACCACCCTATCATTCATAATGAATGGCTGGCTCCCACATGCATGCATCTAATTGGCTTTCTCTGTCATTAATGACTCGCAGCTGACTTTATGAAATGACTCAGTTGATAAATGCTGTGTCTGAAGCAATGTGTTCAGTATGAGGAGACATGAACACTCTGTCTGTGATGCGCTAACTGGGAATGTTCATTTACACAAGCAAGGTATCTATTTTGCAGCAATCTGGAGAAGAGCATGCTTTATTTATTATTATTTTTAATTAGTCTTTTCTTCAGTCATGGAGCTAAGTTGGTGTACCTGCACATCTATGTCTAGCCTGCTTAACTTGTCAGATACATGGACTCTTGACCTATTCCCTGATACCCTGGACAGCTGGGACAGTGAATGGAGTCCATTGGGAAACTTTGTCTTAAAGGGCCCAATCCTATTCAGCATAAGAGCAGCAGCTTCAAACAGCTACTGCTGCATCCTATGCTGGATGCAAGAAGGCTGGAAGTCTCCTCACTGGAAGGGGATATTCATTCCCTTACCCTGAATAAAGCCCCAGCCTGCTAAATGGGGTTTCTCAAGTCTGCACGAGCTAAATTGCCTGACAACCTTTGTGTTAGGCTTCCAAGCCTGACATGGGGGATAGGATTCAGTGGAGGAGGCCTCTGCCGGTTCCACCCCCGTCCCAGGCTGCTCCCTCTCCCCATTCTGCCCTTCCCCCATCCATAAATGCTTCCTGCCACCTTCCCCATGCCCCCACACTGTTTGACGCTTACCCGCTTGCCATTGGTGCCCGGGGGTTGTCCTGTGCCATCAATGGGACAGTGCAGGCTGCCCTGCTGGCACTGCTTCCTCCAAGGATGGCACAAATGTGCCTTATGGCATGTTTGCTACACCCACAGCTGGCACTGGGGCTGCAGCACTGGCAATAAGGCAGCCTAGGATCGGGTTGCCCAGTGATTTGCAAGGTCTTTTTGTGATCTTGTATCTGTGATGACCCATTCACAGGAGGTCTGGTCTAGAGGGTAGAGCCTCCATTTGCCTGAAGATAACATCCACAAGGTCGCCAGTTCGAGGCCACCGGCAAAGTGCGACCTTGAAGCAGCTGGCAAGCTGAGCCAAGCTATTTTCCATCTGCTCTGAGCGTGGAAGGATGGAGGCCAGGATGGAGGCCAGATCAGAATGAAACATCTGAATTGTTGTGGCTCTTGAAAGATAGAGCCTTCTTTCAACTGTAAAAATCCCTACGGGGATTTAAATTAGCCTGCCTATGTAAACCGCCTTGAATAAAGTCTTGAATAAAGACCAAGAAAGGCGGTATATAAATACCTGTATTATTATTATTATTATTATTATTATTATTATTATTATTATTATTATTATTATTATTATTATTATTATTCACGCCTCATGTTCAATAATGTTCTCTTTATTCCTTTGCAAGTTTAAATGGCTTACCAAGTGGGTACATCCATTCTGTAATAATATACAACTTGGAAAAATATAAATGTCACAAATTCAGCTACATTTTGCCTAGCGTGTACACATCCGCTGCACTTATAAGTGGAGTTGTGCTTCAGATGGACACATATGCTCCTTTTCTTTGTTCAGGGTGCAATTTTCCAATTACCCAGAGCGTCTTATTATGAAAATTAGCATAAATCACGCTGTTGGTACTGCTAGGAAAACAAACAAAAAAGTGGACAGGAGGGGTGCCTTCCCAAACTCTTTCTCTGTGCCAGAAACCACAACAAAATTATCTCACTTGGGGGATTTTGTGAACAGCACAGGATAAGCTGCAACACCTAACAATGCACATCATTTTTGTTGAAATTAATTTCTCAGGGAGTATTTTGAGATTTCATTTCAAACGTCTAAAAACATCAGGGTATCAAGTCCACCTTCCTCATGCAGCTAAACTAAGCAGCATGAGATGGTAGCCTCCGCGAACCACCTCATTAGCCACGGCGGGACCAAACTCAAATATTATCAATATCGCTGCAACACTTTCTGATGAAAGTGTACACAGTTCAATTGCAGAATTATCTCAGCCTCGGCTACTGATTAACCTTAGTTCTATTTTTTTTAAAAGTGATCTTGATCTTTGTATAATAATGGCAGTTCACAACAGTCTTGGAGTTCCTGTAATATTAAAGCTGTGACAAGGAATTACTCTGGGAACAATGTTGAGGTTGCATTTTCTTTGTAATATCCCAATCAATTATTGAAATGTAATAGCACGGTCAGAATTCATTAGAGTATTGGTGCGATCATGACACTGCCATACACGCTCCCGAACGGTCAATTTCTCCAAGCTGGAAAACTGTCTGCAATGTTAATGAAGTTATCATACCCTAATCAAAATCTTTTAAAAATGCTAACAAGGAAATTCCACTGAGAAATTATCTGGGGGTTAAAAAAATGTGATCTAGGATTAGAGCTGGTTAAGCTTTGCACTGGTGGGAGGTGAAGGTGCCCAATGTTTTGTAGGATGTAGATTCAAAGGAAAGCAACATGTAATACTTAATCCTTCTTCGGTTGGTCACCATATTCTCCTCTGACTCTGTAAGACAGTGAAGAGGCAATAGCTCCAACTTCTTTTTAATTAAAGTTTAAAGGGTTTAGCAGATTTTTATGGGCTTCTAAGCAGTCTGTGGTGTAATTCTACTTTTGGCTAGTGCTAGTACAACAGCCACTGCACTGGCACTGGGTGTCATAAAAGCACTGTGAAGCACTTTTTGACACCCAGAGAGTAACCAGCACTGGCTGGAAGGCCTGTGCCATCCTGCCAGTTCTGCACCCCAAGCTATGACTGCCAGAGCTGGTAAGAGCTGCTCTGTACGGTATAGCGGGAGGTGGTGTGTTTCTGGGCAAGGGTGGTAGATCAGGCCCAGGTGGGGGATTTGTCAGTGGACAGGTCAGTGGAGGAGATCTCTGCCATATCCCCTCCTGGGCCTTTTCCTCGACACATGGCTTCTTGGACTTGTGCCAATCATTTTGCTGGAGCAGATCCAAGTTGCCCCATTGCGCAGGATGTGGCTCTGCACAGGGTAATGGAATAAATATTCCCTTATCCCAAGGAGGCCTCTAGCCTGCTCTTAACTAGCGCTGGATACAGTGTGGACCATGTGGCTCTGCTCTGCCAACATTGGATAGGATAAGATTGGTCTAATAGGATAGGATAAGATAGGTGTGTTAGACCAGTGATTTTCAACCTTTTTTATCTCATGGCAAGGCACTAAAATTGTCAAGACACACCATTGGTTTTTTGACAATCAACAAGGCACACTGCATTGACAGCAGGAGCTTGCATCTCCCAGTGCCCTACTAACAAATGATCTTCCCCCCAAACCCCTATGGCACACCTGTAGACCATCCACGGCACACCAGTGTGCCACGGCACAGTGGTTGAAAATGGCTGTGTTAGACATTTTAGAACTCCATGCCTTGGGCTGAGCCCACCTCCATTTAGCAAAAGCTCTAAAACTTCTCCATTTCAATTTGCCAAGGCCATGATCACATGACGGTTAAATCTGTCCAATAAAGCCACATTTCCTTACCATTTCAATTAGGATTTTTTTAAAAAAAAGCTTGAGTCATGCATTGCACATATCATATGGGATGAGCATCCCTGTGCCAAATTTTTCATGCGCAGTTCAGCACAGCATTTATGAACACTCTCTATTTCACCCACATTCAGGTGTTCGCTCTCCTGTGCCTGGGAAATGCATGAAAGTATTTTCAGAGCATGCTGGCTTAGCCATGGCGATGAAGCGCTCATCTAGCCCTGCCACTGTAGTCTGTGCATTCCAGCATAGGCTGCAGGATCAAAAACTAAATGCTGGGAAAGTTTCTTTTTAGGATTGCTGTTCTGGAATGTTTTGGAATGGATCTGTACATTATAAAAAACAAAAAGCTTTCTCTTCTCTAGGAAATTAAAACAGAAAAAAAGAGAGTTAAACTAGAATATTCACTCTCATTAACATCACATGGGCTGCAATGCTTAATCAATTAGATTAATCAGTGCAAACCATTTTAACTGACTAAAATTGATCCTCTATTTAATCAGCAACAGGTTTGTAAGAATGCTTAATTACAAGTAGTCCCCAACTTACATCCTGGTTCTGTTGCGGGGTAGTCAGAATTGATGTAAATCAGAATAGAGCTATTGTACCTGCATAAAAGCACAAAGCTGAAGAGGTGCAAAGGTGCTGATGTGGCTGTCCTTAAGTTGGGACAGGTGGGGACTACCCAGAGGCATAGCTGGAAGGAGTGCCACCCCAGGGCACATCTTCCAGGCCTGCCCCCCTGACCTGGGCCGGCCCCTTGACCTGTATCCCTCCGAACATGACTGGAGCAGTGCTGTAGTCATGTCCAGAAGGTGTTCTGAGGTCCAAGGAGACCATACTGACATTCTAAGGCAGCCATTTTCAACCACTGTGCCATGGCATATTGGTGTGCCACAGGAATTTGGGTGATGGTCATTTATTAGTAGGGCCAATGGGGGATGCCAGCCCCCACTGGCAGCATGGTGTGCCTTGTCAATTGTCAAAACCCTGATGGTGTGCCTTGACAATTTTAGGACTTTGTCAGTACTCCTTGAGATGGAAAAGGTTGAAAATTGGTGTTCTAAGGCCTCCCCGATCCTATGAACACCCTTCAGATGCAATTCCAGTCACATTCATAGGGTTACAGGTTAGGGGGGGGGGAAGAACTGGATGGGACCAGTGATTGCCGTGGGGGTGGTGTTGCTGCCCCCAACACAGTGCCACCTGGGAACACAGCATCCTCCTGGCACTCCCATAGCTATGCAAGTAGGACTACCTGTATTTTAAATAGTAGTACCTATAAATAACACAGGTTGGTGGCAAGGTGCCACAGGGGTGCCACAGGGGTGGCAAGGTGCCAACTTTAAAAAGGCTTTTCTCTTTTATTCCTGTCTTAGGGGGAGAAGGCCCCACCAGCCTACAACAGAAATTGAACAATTGTTTCACTGTAACCCTGGTAGGTAAAAGGGATTTTGCCAGGCCCTAGAGTTCCCCCAGGCTGCCTCTACCATCACTTTCTTTCCCTGTTCCAAAAGTGTGTGTTTCAAGATGGCTTGGGTGTGGGAGAATGGAAAACAGCAGAGGCAGAGACGGTTTGGAGTGTCTGCTGCCTCCACTTCTCCATCCCTCTATTTCAAGGCATGTCATGGACCGGGTAGAGGGCAGTAACGGCAGGGGCAGCAAGAGTTGGTCCCATTTGCAAACCATCAGTACAATCACGCATGAAGCTTCAGAGATTTGCTCATAAGCCAAGCCAGGAGGCTGTGCATCCATCCCCTACAAGGCACACTCTTTTCTTTAGAATTATTTTTTTTTCCATATGCCAATCTATGCAGATTAAATCAACAATTAATCAATTGATGTTAATTGGGTGGCAGCCCAGCACTAAAATTAAGAAGAAAAACAGCATAGGTCAGTCAGTTGTAAAGAGAAGGGACCAGGGGCAGCTCTTTAGGTCACTCTAGTTGCATTGCATTGAATGGATTTATTGAATATGAATTTGTTAGGTGCCTTGAGCTCAGGAAAGGCAGGATATACATCTTTTAGATAAATTAATAAAGAAAATATCTTGTCCCCAAACTAACAGCCCAATCCTATCCTCCCCAATAAGAACAGTCCTGCTGGATCAGGGCATAGGTCCATCTAGTCTAGCTTCCTGTATCTCACAGTGGCTCACCAAATGCCCCAAGGAGCATACAAGATGACAAGAGACCCACATCCCTGTGCCATCCTCCTCCCTCCTGCTGGTGCAGCTGCACCAAAAACAAATGGGCTGTATCCAGTGGGGGGAGACAGATTGGGAGGTTCTGGAAGGGAAACAGGATTTCATTCCACTTACCCCTCTGTAAGCCTTCTGCTCTGCAATGGGTCTCCTTGGACCTGCACCAGCTCTTCAGCTGGCGAAAATCCAAGTAGAGAAAGTGGGTGGGGAGACTTGAAAAAGAAGGGATAGTATCCAGCACATGCTATCCATGATCTACCCATTCCCACCCACTTCTTCCTCTTCCCTGCCCAGTTTTGCCCCCTCCCCGCTTCAACCACCGTTACCTGCTCCAGCTGGTTCAGGGAGGTTCACAGTCAGATGGAGAGCACTGCCACCTCTTGCAGTAGCCATTTGATAACAACAGAACTCTGTTGCACTGTTGTGGATGTCTGCATAAAACAGCCCAATCCTATCTGGGATTAGTCAAATTCAAAATCTAAATGACTGATGCTTTTGACATGAATTCAGTTGGTTGCTCTAGACAAGATACAATCTCTCAGGAAGTCCTTCCATCCGTAACAGGGCAAGAATAACACTGATCTACCTTACTGGGTATAATTGAGAAAACATTATTTGAGGATGCAATCCTAACCAACTTTCCAGCAGCTAGGTAAGGGCAGTGCAGCTCTGAGGTAAGGGAACAAATATTCCCTTACCTTGTGGAGGCCTCCATGACTGCCCCCCAACTGAGGATGTAGCATATGCCCCATTGGCACAGCTATGTCAGAGCTGGGAAGCTGGTTAAGATTGGGGCCTGAAGCATTTTGTGTACCCTATGCAATGGTCATCAGTTCTAGTAGTAATAAAAGTAGTATAATAATTCATTCAGTATTAGATAGTGTTGTTTGCTTACGTTTGGAATGGTACAACTTTTTTTCCCTAAAGAAGAAACATTTGACACAAATCAGACTCTCACATGGCTATATTTATGTAAAATCCAAAATATATTCAGTCCCATGTTTGTTCACTCAGTAATGAGAGGAGCTCCTATTTCATGCTAATAGGATAGCCTAAAGGATGTATAAACCTCACTGCACATTGACCTCTTGACAAAACTGGAAAAAAAAAACAAAAAACTTGAGCCAAATTTGACTAAACAATTGTAGGAACTGACCTCGTCAGTTGTATTTTCTGGTGACAGCTGTAATTATTTGTGAAACGCAAGCATCTGGAAATTGCTGTTTCACATTATGCACAGGGAGAAGCCTTTTATTATTGTGATGCGCTGCGCAGCATGATAAGTATTCTAGCTGTGTCTCCAACCTGAATCTATATTTGGTTTCAAGTAGGGTTAAGAATATCCATTAGTCGTATTCTCATAAATCATTTCCCACTTAATATTGCAGGAATATGGTGTGGCTCTATAAAAGGTACTAAAGAAGCGCAAAGGGAGGCACATGCATACACATGGAATCACAGCAGTCAAAATAACTTTTAAATAACAACCAGAAAGTTGCATGCTCAAGGAAAAAAAAAATTCATGGGCATTCATTAAGAGCAAATGTGAGCAGAGTAAACAAGAGAATCCCACCAGGATTATAGAGGCAAGGCTAACAGCTGGCTTCAATTGCCAGCAGTTTCTCACCAGCATAATGAAAGCAATGTCATGTGACGATAGTCTAAGATGTAAATTAGGACAGGCTTACTTTAGAACTCATCTCTGTGATGATCTCACTAGAGGTCCTTAGATCTTAAGCATTAATCATTAGATCTCTCTCTCTCACTCTTAGCCTTTCTCCATCAGCGATATGGGCATAATAATGCTGATATATTTTGCATGGCTGTTGCAGTGATTGCTGAGAAGATCTACGTTAAGTGCTCTGCACACTTTGAAGATCTATATTAATGATATATAGTGGGCTGAGTATAGTGGGTATACGTACTCTTCTGTGTACATTTTCAAGAGTGTAAAGAGAGTCTCATTTTCAATGATTTTTTTCCAGCACAAAATATTCATGTATTTGTTTACTCTGCCCTCTCTCTTACAGCCCTCTCTTACAGCCCAGTTCTAATGCTGGGCAGGGCCATGCACTGCCTCGGCAATGGTTGCCAAAAGTGTGCTACTTTGTGGCAACTGGGAGGAAAAAAGCAGCATCAGGGAGGCCAGCGCCAGTCAGTGCTAAGCCTTCACATTAGTAAGCAGCCTGCCTGGACCCAAGAGTGATAAGTTTCCCACTGAGTGATGGGGAGGCATTCCTGGGCAGAGGGAGGGCAGCAGGAAGGCAAGGTTCAGAACTGGGAAGGAGGAGGGCGAACTGGGGATGGTTTAGGCCCAGGGGCGCAGGGCTGGCAGCCTTGGCTGCTGCCAAATCCTTTCCCCCCTCCCAGGCCTTGGAGTCCAATATGGATCTCCTCGGTTCTGCATCAGTGATTGAGCTGATCCAAGTAGACCCATGGGGGCTGCCAAAGTTCTACACAGGGTAAATGAACTGACATTCTCTTCCCCTAAGGATACTTCTGGCTGCTTCCCTGGCCCCGTAGGATGCAGCAGCGGCCGTTTCAGCACCGCTGTTCTGCATGGAGGTGGCCCAAATAGGATTGGTCTGTCATTTTCAATTGACTTCACTTCTTCTCAATGACATAATCGTGTGGCCAAATAGTCCTGGCTATGCAGCCAATCATACATGATGATGATGTGATCATCAGCATGTTCACAATGTAATCCCTGACTGGATCATTCATGGGACAAATTCAGAAACACAAACCAAGTGCAAAAGCAGGAATTCCCAGAGGAAACAATATTGTAAAAGTAGTATACAGAATTAGCAGAAAGTATTTTTTAGAAAAAAAAATATTTCTATGCATGATAATCACAATTTTTCACCTGGACAATACATGCCTTAGTAGGGAATGCTAGTAAGTATCTTTATTAAGTATCATTATTATTATTATTTTCAAAGAATTTTCTTAGTAGATCTATATCTGGGTCTTCATCAACCTTTATTGGGTGTTTGCATGAAACTAATTTGCATGGAAGCAAACCTGTCTATAAGTTTTCATCCAAATGAGCTATAACTGCAGACAAATGCGATGCTGCCTTCATTGTACTGAGTGGCAGATGGACATGGCTGTATGGAGCCTTGTTCTCACTCCAAATCATGAGAGTTTCCTTTCTTTCATCTCATTCAGTCCAGGGATTTTCACTTTCACAGATTCCTTGAATCATATCTCATTTTCTCTTTGTTTCTCTGCATGCAATCCTCAACTGAACAGATTTTTGGCTTGGACATCAAACAGAACTGTATATTTTCTATTGTTTTGTTTTTGTCCTTATGAAATCACAGCCTGGGAGGACCACATATTCACTCCTTGCTGTTAAACCCATAGTTTAGTTTGGTTGTTTCTGTTATTATTTATTGGAAAGCTAATGCATGTCCACATTATTAATGGTCTCTGGTCAAAATGATCACTATAACTTCCCCTCCTGCTTGCAAAATGCATGCCAATAATTTCAAAAGAGGTTTAAGTTCTTTGCATACAAAGAGCCAAACATAAATAGCTGGTTGAAGCTGGTTGAATAGCTGGTTGAATAGCATAAATTGAAGTGAATGGGGAAGCCCATTGCAGAAGGATCTCTGTAGCGAGCAACATGAAACTCAGGAGCAGAAATATACTGTGCAAAAAGAATGGGCATGACCTGGCTGTACAAACTGGGTATTTTTTTTTAACCATGCTCTGTGTATTTTAAGATAGTAAATTATATTTGCAGCTCACAGAATTTCAAACAGAATGCTGTTACACCTATATAATTCTGTGCATTCAAATCTACGCCATATTATTTTTTATTCAGCTCTTTACAAAACCATGGCATTCACTACAATGCAATATCATTTTCTCAGACATACTAAAAGAAGTAGAAGCACTGAAATCACTTAATCTTAGGCAGTATGTTCAAAGAAGAGCATTATTATAATAATAAATAATAATAAACATAAACAACTATTTCAGGACTGCTTGAAAATTTCCTGTTTAACATGAACCTGGGTCTCCAGTGTGGAACAACACTCATCTTTGACAATATTTGAATTGGAAGGAGTTAGATGTCTCTGACAAGCATGCAAGGGCTAAAACTCAGCATATTGCCCTCTGATTTTATGCTAAAGAGTGCCTCAGTTTTCCTTTGAAATGCAATGGGAAGGCCTGACCTCGTAATCCCAACCTGTTAATTACAAACACTTTTCTATTTTGCCTAATGAAAGCCTTTCTCTTTTTCTTCCTGTCTGATTAATATTTCCAGGCATGCACACAGATGATGATATCGCTTGTTCTCAGAGTGAACAGTACTCTAGGGATCTCTGTGTCCACAATACGCCCGGTGAATGCATAATGCGGATTGCAGACAAAGTGAGTGCCTGAAGGGGTGGCTTTGTCATTTGAGATGATGAGACTGTTTGATAATGTCCTGAAATCTTTGCTCTTTGTTTTCCTTAAAATCAGAACTGTACTGATATGCATGGATAACTCCCAACGCCATGGATCAAGATCTACATCTGTTTACTATAACCGTATGGCAAGACACTAAGAACTAAAATGTCATGGCTGTCTGAAAATTGCAGCTGACATAGTAATGAGGTCCAGAAAACGGAGGTGCTTCCAGGCAAGGATTTATTCAGAAATTGGCACTCTTTGCTCACTTATTTTTTATGAGGCACCCACATGATGGGGCAAGCTGTAGTAGAAAAGGGCAGGGTTTCACGGGAAAGGGGGAATTGGACTCCCTTTTCCTGCACACCATGATCCTAATCAGGATTGGAGCTCCCCTTGACTCATTTCTTGGAAAGAAGAGGCATCTCTGGTTGGAAGCGCATCTCTTAAAAGCATAATTGCATGCACGTCTAATTTGACCCTAGAATTTCCTCTGTCTAATCAAAGCCAGAATACTGAATGCAGAACTTATCTAGCCCTGAAATGTTCACCATCCTTAAGAAGGAGGGAAAGTTTGATATGGAAAGCTCTGTGCAGGGTGAAGCTCTTTGGAAATCAAACACCCAGGGAAAAGTCCACAATGGGAAGAGAAACACGGACTTATCTTTTAGATAATGATAATTAACACTGTGATACAAAATGCTCTAAGGAAGGCAAGGGAAAAAAATAGGTCAAGCACACTAACAGTTCAGTTAAAAAATGGAGCTAATGGTTTCCAAATAAAGTTAAAATAACCAGTTGAAGTGGACTTTTCTTTTTTCTGTGAGATGTCTTAAGTGCAAGGGAATGCAACTGTCTAACCCAGCAATTCTCAACCTTTTTCATCTTACGGTGCACTGACAAGATGCTAAATTTGTCAAGGCACACCATCAGCTTTTGGACAACTGACTAGGCACACTGCTCTGCCGGTATGGGCTCACATCCCCCAATGGCACTACTAATAAATAGCCCTCCCCTAAACTCCCACGGCACACCTGGGGACCATTCGTGGTATATCAGTGTGACACACCACACTGGTTGAAAATAGCTGGTTAACTGATGAATGAAAACCTTATGATTGAAGGATGTTGTCCCTAATGTGTTTGAAACAGTGTGCATTCATCTAAAATACTCGCAAGTGCCAGGTTAATTGTGAAAAATAGTCCATTGGTCTAAATAAATAATTTTCAAACTGAACAGCTGGATTTACCACAGCATTTAAATAGGAGGCTGCCTTTGATTGAGACAGACCACTGCTCTATACAGCTGTTATGCTGACTAACACTGGCTATCTTAGGTTTCAGACTGAGGCCTTTCCCTGCCCTACCTAAGGATAGCCAGCATTGAACCTGGGACCTTCTGAATGCAAAGTATGTGCTCTTTCACTGAGCCACAGTCCTTCTTCCATCAGAAGTGTAGTTCCTAAACTTGTTACCATGTCTTAAATGTTGGAATGCACAGCATAATCCTAGGCATGTCTACTCATATGTAAGTCCCATTGTGTTCAATGGCTCTCATTCCCAGGAAAGTGTGTATAGCATTGCAGCCTTGATCATGTTATGGGCTGGAACCAATCAACCGTGTGACTAATTTCTCTGTGGCTGTATTGTACCCTGGTGCTCTGAAGAAAATTTTGCCACTGGTGCACCTTGATTCCTCCTGCTTTTTTTTTTGCTGATGGCATATTTTAGTTTGAACATTGATTGCCATTCTATATATTTCTTTCGCCTTTATGTGTAATTGCATCTGCTCACTTTCATTGCTCACTTGGACTTTTTTTTGGTAAACTATGCTTTTTCTATCCTACTTTCTGCCCTTCTCTCATCTCTTTACCTTTGCCTAGAACAGTCTTGGCAAGGATCTACAATTTTTATCCTTTTGAGCCATCAGATACATTAATAAGTACTCTTGTATGGATTAATGAGAAACTCATTAATGCTAAAAAAAAATAAAAAATCAAACATCCCTTTCTGTCCTTAAAGGGAAAAGGATTACCACTGTTATTGAAAAAAGCTTAGGTGGCAGGCTGTACCGTATATTTCTTAAATATGGCAGTGCAGAGACCAAAGCTTGTTCCAGCTGCATAAACATCCTTAGGATTGGGCCAACAGCCTGTTAATTGACATTGATTCAATAAACATGACCCAGTTTTAATTCAGACCTTGTCTCTTGCGTTTATAAGGCTGAGGTGGTATGTGGACAAATGGACAAGCATGAACTGAAAGTTGTGACAAGCTATTCATGTTCCTATTTCAGAATTAACATTAGAAATTATCCTCATTAACCTAAAGTTCAGGGGTGAGACAAGGCTAAGAGATAACATGAAAAAAATGCTTTTTAAAATGGGGAAAATCCTCTCAGACTCAGGGCTTCCTAATGTGCCCCAACAAGTAGTTTGGGAATCACTGACTTGAGAAGAAAGGCCGTGAGGTTACATTTGTCCGACCACAATAAACAACAAGTTTCTTCTTCAATGGTTCCCCACCAAAGGGAGGTAAGGTCTCTCCTTATCAGCAGAAAACTTGGGGCTCACTTAAGGCCCAATCCTAAATGTGCCTAGCACCAGTAATGAGCTCCAGCCCCAGCACTAGGTATTGCAAACGAGCCATAGGGCATGTCTGTGGCATTAGGGGAAGAGAATCAATCGGTGCTCAGTCACAGCATGGCATGGATGGTCAGCCAGTGCTCCTCCAGCACTGGTGGTAAAACTTCTTGGGGCAGGGGGGAGACAGGGAGTGGGTGTAATGGAGCAGAGGGAGGACAGAGGGAGCAGAAGATTGGGCCAAGGAGGGGGCAGAGACAGCGGTAGCCTCTTCCATCAAATCCTAACCTACTTCCCAGCGCAGGCAGCCCAATATGGACTCCTCAGGTCTGCACCCACTGAAAAGCAGGCACAGATGCAAGGAGACCCACAGTAAGGGAAAATGCTCCCTTACCCTCTCCTGGCACTAGCCTGGCACCCTTAGGATTCAGTGGTAGCCTTTTCAGTGCCACTGGGTTTAGGATTGGGCTGTTACTGCCAAATGTCATTTGGGTAGGTCACACATGCATCTCCACCACTTGGTGGTTGCAGCAAGAAGTGGTGATCTGCATGTGTGAATGAGACACCAAAGATTAAGCACCATAGATGGAACTTTTGTATCACTTCCCATCCCTTCAAGGAGCTACGCTTTCCATATGAGTTATCAAGTACTGGGTACAGTTAAGCAATGAGAAATCAAATGAAATCCAAGCATGTGTGAACCACACCAATGCAATCCAGGCCCTAGCTTTGCAGCATCTCAGACTGGTTATAGATTCATGGGATTTTCTACACTGCTGTGTATTTCCATATGTCTATAATTTCGGTCCATCCCTGAAATGATTTTGGATTGCACTTCAGCATAAAATAAACATGGAAAATAACCCCTTTAGCTAAACTGCTTATTTGCTATCCATTCTTATGCTTTAATGCTATAATTGATTCCTATCAGCTCAACAGATTTATGTGTGCTATAATTTCCCCCCCCTCTTTTTTGCCTATCAAAAGCAGACATTTCTATTGAATGATGCCCTTTCATTTTGTTTACTTGAGAACCTGGCATGGTGTTTAAGCTTAGGAACTTTGCATATTCATGAATCACTAAATACTCTCAAAAAAGACAGCAAAATTGATGTCATTTTGGTGCTTGGTGTGCTCAAGCATGCTTTCGAAATTCATTATTTCCGTTTCAAATATTGCAGCCTGCTTGATTTTAATTGCTGCATACTCTGACCCAAATCTAGAGGGGCAGTTCAGCAAATGTAAAAGATGTCTCATTAAGAACTATGCTTTACAATTAATCATATGTTTTGGCGGTGATTATTTGCTTCACAGTAACTTGCTTTTGTTCTCATTTCTGCCTGGGAAGATTTACAAATGCCACAGGGCAGGCACCTGGACATCATTCCACAGTAAAACTGTACTGGAGCCAGTGTTTCCTGATGAATTGTGTCCCTGGACCCTTCAGTCATAAGATTCACCCAACCTGAGTACCCCGAGTATGGCTGGACCCTTCAGTGCTTTATGTGCTCAGGAGTCTGTCCCAGTGCCAAGCAGCCACAATTCCTTGACTGGAATTAGGATTTCTGTAGCAGAGGCTAGTAGTCTTCCAGCCAAGTCCAACCCAGCTTGATCACCCATTTCAAATATTAAATAGATAAATAAAATAGATAAAAAATGAGCGTAGTGAACAAAGGTTACCAAACACAAATGTGTACACATATATGTGGTGCTGGATGTACACTAGGCAAGCATAGCCCAGGCTAGTCTCATGATGACTTGTTGAGGCTGATGGCAAGAGAGCATCGGGTCCCACAGGCCTTCAAGTAAGAAGGTCAACTTTGATCCATTGGAGCAACTTCCCCCTATGTTACTTGTTTCCAAGAATTCTCTTTGGCAAATTCCTTATGCATCAGCACCTTGCTCTGCTTTCTGATTCCAACACACAAACAATGCCACAGTCATGGAGCTTCCTGGCTTTGAGATAAACAGGATTATTTTCATCACAAAAGAGTGCCTCTGGTCCTGGCTTACCCTCATCAATTTCAATGGCAATTCAGTCATGAGCCTTATGGTAATAGAAACCTCAGTGAATAAGGAGTAATCAATCACAGCCTTCCCAAGAGATGATACCCCAGGTCATGGCCATCTCCACTAGGGATGTCTGATGGCTTCGGAACTGCATCTGAGCAAAAGGATGACCTGGAATGAAACTCTAAGATTAGGCCAAAATCCCATCTAGTCCAGCTTCCTGTATCTCACTGTTCCCCACCAATGCCTCTAGGAGCACACAAGACAAGATACCTGAATTCTGTTGCTACTCCCTTGCTTCTAGCATTTTGAGATAGCCTACTTCTAAAACCAGGATGATGCATGTACCTATCATGTATATCATATACCTTGTACTGTATGATGGACTTTTCCTTCATAAATCTATCCAATTCCCCTCTAAAGGCATCTAGGCCAGATGCCAATACCACATACTGTAGCAAGGAGTTTCACAGATTATTCACACTGGGTAAAGAAATATTTTATAGAGATAGCTATAGCTTAGACCAGTGGTTCTCACCCTTTTCAGCCCAGGACCCACTTCTGAGAATGACAAACTGTCTGGGAAGTGATGTCATCAGCCTGGAAGTGATGTCATGGCAGGAAGTGGCATCATCAAGTGGGAAGTGGCATCACTGTGATATCAGAGCCAGAAGTGATTTCATCAAACAGGAAGTGACATCACTGTTCTTACCTAGAAACTCAAACTGTAAATGACAGGAGAAAATATTCTAGCTTTTTCCTATTCTCCCCCCCCCCCCCCGCTATCATTGTACCATACCAGAAGTAAGCCCTTCTTACTGCCCATTGTGTTAAGTTTGGAAAATCATTTAATGTAGCTTTGTGATATTCTCCAAAAGGAAAGGTCCTTAAATCTTATTACTGACTCCCTGGAACTAGCCTGGGTCATGGTGCTTTGGAGACAAGGATGCCAGCAGCTGAAACAGTGTTTGGGCGGGCACATGGCAATGTGGAAGTCAGGGCTCCTGAGTTAGCAAAATTAATGACATGATTCTGTGCTCTGAAAAGGTCTGGTGTTTATATTTAAAAAGCAATTATCCATTTCTACTGAATATCTTAATGCTTCCAGGAATAAATATGAAAGTTTAACAACCTGCATCTGTAAAAGCACCACCAAGTAGTAGGAAGTTTTAAGCATATGCCAGAACTGTCAGCTGGCAACAATAAAGCAAAAGACCATGGCAGAGCTGTAATCCTCTGAAGACTGAACCAGAGATACAAGCAAGGAGTGAGCCTTGTGGGCTTTGAAATCACTCAGCTGCCAGGACAGCCGCCACCATTCCCATCATCAGTAATGCACCCCATTTCACAAACTACCGTGAAGATTCCAAATGCTTCTCTGCCACATACACTGACTTTACTTTCAGTTAATTTCACATACAAACCTAAAGATAACCATAAGAACATTAACAGTATTTATATACCGCTTTTCAACTAAAAGTTCACAAAGCGGTTTACAGAGAAAAATCAAATAACTAAACATAAGAACATAAGAACAGTCCCACTGGATCAGGCCATAGGCCCATCTAGTCCAGCTTCCTGTATCTCACAGCGGCCCACCAAATGCCCCAGGGAGCACCCCAGATAACAAGAGACCTCATCCTGGTGCCCTCCCTTGCATCTGGCATTCTGACATAACCCATTTCTAAAATCAGGAGGTTGTGCATACACATCATGGCTTGTACCCCATAATGGATTTTTCCTCCAGAAACTTGTCCAATCCCCTTGTCCAAACCAAATTCATGGCACTGGAAGGGACATAAGAGGTCACCTAGTCCACCTCCGTCTGTAGCTTCTCAGACATATGTTCAGTGCTTACTTTCAGCCCATTTCACACACAGCCCTGATGATCACCAAAATCATGACCTTAAAGGTCATCAAGTCCAACCCCCTGTCTCTAGCTTCTCAGACATATGTTCAGTGCAGAAGAGATGACCAAGGCACTTGGAGAGATGTATCATATCTGTTTTGACTACTTTTAAATGTGTGCATCAGAGAAGTGTGGGGCAGGGCCATGGAGCATCCTCCTCACAGCTGAAAAGATAGGGATGCCCTGCTGTTCTCTTCCCAGCTGCTAAAAGGAGCCAAACAGTGGGGTAGCTATATTGGGAGCGCACGCTTGTCCTGGCCTCTCCACACTTCCTCTTGCCTGGCTAAACGCGTGGCAGCAGAGTGTGGGCGCTGAAGCCTCCTCCGCTGCACCCATGGTCCCCACTCCAGGGCGCTTCTCCACACCCCCCTCTTGCCTGCCTAAGGTTAAAGGGAGCCAGACAGAGGGGTCCTGCATGCCCCCAAGAATGAGGGAGCACTCACCTGAAAATCTCCAAGCAGGCTCTCCTCCTCTCCCCTCCTTTGAATGGGGCTGGGCAGCAGCACACTCACAAAGGAAAAGTGGAACGCTGCCTGCACTGCGCATGCGCAAGCTGCTCTTTCTGTTTGTTACTCTGCGCTTGGAAGCCTAAAGTAGCTCCCCAAGGGTCTGTTTGCCCTTTCTCAAAACGGCGCCACCTGGGTCACTTTGCCTTTTTTCAAAATGGCGCCGCCGACTTCATTTTGCCCTTTTTCAAGATGGCGGCTGCCATCTTAACACGACCCACCAGAAATTCAATTGCGACCCACCAAGTGGGTCACGACCCACAGATTGAGAACCTCTGGCTTAGACTCTATGATAGTCTGTGGCAAAAGTTCCTATATGAGCTCTGGTCTTAGACCATAAAATATGAACTGTCCTGTTCCCTTACCCACTGTCACCTGCTGGTACTACATAAAGCATCCCAGTTCCCTTCAACAACTTTGGAATCACTGTCATGCCATCAAGAGTCCAAGACAGAGATTGGATGCTCCCTCCCCCTTTCAGTGCCAACTGGCAGTTCAGGCTTCCTCATCCTCACTGGACATGCAGCAAGGTTTCCAAAATCAGAATTGGGCTGGCACAGAAATGAGCTACTTCCCAGTTATTTTGGAGAACAGGTTTGCAAAACCCAACTCTGAATCAAGCTTAAGACAGATCACGCATCACAAATTTTGTATAATTCAAGCATAGGTATAGAAATACCCATACTTGAGTGTGCACTTCTATATAGTGTATGCTGAGTAAAACAAACAAACAAAAAAAAAACTTAGTAGATGTCTGGAGAAGGTACATCAAGCGTACTAATTGTATTTCTTATTGAAAATTATATACGTATTTACATATAAATAGCAAAATAGAATTAAATTCTGATTTGTGACTGTGGCATTCATTTACCCAAGATGCACTCACAAAGTCCATCTACAGGCAATAGAAAAATGAAGAATAAAATAGCACTAATATATGGTGGTAAGACGTAGGTGATTAATTTATTTGCCTCCTAAAATACCCTGATTTTTTTTAAACCCAAAAGCAAATAAAAAACACATTTTAAATAAAAGGCGATGCATCCAAGTATTGAGCCGCCCTCAGTTTAGTGAGGATTAACCTTTCCAGTGCTTACCTAACTTGCTGTTGACTTATGTTGGTAGCAAACATTAGTGGCGAAGGTTGTGGAAAATTCCCAAATACTGTTTAGTGCATAAGAGTCTCTGTCTGGAACGTCCTTTAGTTAGTTGTCATTTAAATGAAAGGAACTGTGATGAGCATCAGATCTCCAGGGGTTCATCTGGTTTGAAGTTGGCAATTAGGGGAAAAAAACAGTGTGGTGCCAGTCCTTCCCACAGCAAACATGTGCAGTAACGTGTGAATGCAATATAAACATGTACATACATGTTTCAAGACTTGTTTATGTTTATTTATTTAGGGTGTTTGTAAGCTTCTTTTTAATTTAATGGTCACCTAAAGGGGCATATAATAGAAGCAGTAACAGACTAAGGGCTTCTGGTTCCTGAGTCCCACTTTTGGAACCAATGTTAGATATTCTCCAAAGTTTCAATTATTCCACCAACTTCTACTTTTTGAATCTTAGAGCCCTGTGCTGAATCACTACTGAAACTTTTCCTGAGGAGGACATCATTGGCAGGTACCGATTTTTATTTTTTTATTTTTTCCTCCCAACCATCCTGTGAAATAGGCAAGATGGAGAAAGGAACAACTGGCCCCAGTTCACTCTGGGAGCTTCACAGCTAAGTGGACATATGAATCCAGGTCTTCCAGATAAAATTCAGACACTTTAACAGAGTGCTTTTCAACAGGTGATATCAGGCAAAAAAGCTATAGAACAAAACGCCAGCAGTAGGGCAAGCCACCTAATCCCATGCATAGCAGTGGCGTAGCTAGAGGGGGTGCAAAGCACTAAGTTTTGCAGGGAGCTTCACTGCAGTGTGCAAGCAGCCCCTCTCCAACCTTTTGGGCATTTGCCTCTGTTTCACTCCCCTTGCCCAGAATGGCTCTGAAGGGGAAGGGGGAGGTGCTGCTTGCACACCACGCTGAGGCTCCTTGCAAAACTTAATGCTTTGCATCCCTTCTAGCTCCGCCGCTGCTGTGCACAGCTGCTATCTCCAGTGAAATTTCCACTATCTGCAAAAGGTGGTAGGGGAAGGGAAGGTTAAAGCCCCTTGCTCTAGCCATTAAACAATCATTGAGGGATGCATCTCAGCGGTCAGGGGTACCTTCAGTGGAGGTTTTGGGTTGGACAGCAGATCACCTGAGGTCGTCCTTGTTTCCCAGACACAGAAACTGAATAACTTTCCTGAGGAACTTCGTGCTAAAGGACATCATGTCGCCTCTGTCAAGTCCTTCTGTTTATTCAAACACCGAAGGATATATTTACAAGGATAAACTTAATCCCAGTATGCTAGTTAAATTCCAGTGAGATAATTATGTTATGATAGTGCTTATATTAACATCCTCCTGTTCCACCCACTTTCTCATTCAAATTAATAAGGTTATCAACAAACCAATGCCATAATATTGGCCAAGTTAATGTTCATAAGACAAAATTCATTCAGCAGCTCACAACTAGTTTCAAAACTGCAGGCAAAATGTTTTCACTTCCATCTTGGTTATCAGAAGTATGCTCAAATGCATCAGGACTTTGATCCAGCTGGACCACATGGCTGTCTCAGAGCCAACTTATCAGATCAGTAGTTTCCACACACCACAGTCTTGTCCTGTGCATTCACCAACCACAAAGTTGGTGTTTTTGAACTGCTGGTATTCATACTCTCAACCTAACAATTTCAGAATTCAGTGTCAACTCTAGTTGAGTCTAGAAAACCATAAAATATATGGACAAAGACATTCCTGGGTGGATAATGGTATCTGGAACAACATCTGGGTGTGCAGCCTGGAGTTTCCTAAGTTTGATTTTGTTAAGGTGTGTACAAAGTCTTAATTGCACACAGACAGGGCACAAAGGATTAATTGCACCCCAGGAGGACACAAAGGCTTAACTGAGAGGTAAAAGATTTGGCAGGATGTGGACTGCATTCATGCTTAGGTCATTGGTGGGAGAAGCTTCCTGGAGAAGGAATCTGACAGGACTGTCTAAGTGGCCTGAGTACTGTGGGCTATTAAGTGTAATTTATTATGAGATTTTTTCCCAGGTGGGGCACCTGGGAAATTTGTAAGACCTTAGAGGTGACTTTAGACGTAAGACACACAGATGCCCCACAGTGTTCAGCTTTCTGTTCCATTCGATGGCAATTTATTAGCTTGGGGTTGATTGGATGCAGTGGCCATGCCTTACACCAGTCACGACAAAGTTCTATGTGACTCTTAAAAATGTCAGCTACGAAACCAAGATGGAGTTAGGAGACACTATATACGTACAATTTGGAAACATACCAATGTTTCCATGGAGAGATATAGGATGACTAGGATCACAATGGAGCAAAGAGTTGAAGAACCCCTCTCTTACACCACAGTCCCAGTCTCAATCCACCAAAGCTATTTACTTACCGAAAACAAGCATGTTAGGGCTGAATGCACGCTTATCATTGTCCTTTGCGAGCCTGGATATTTCTGGTTCCGAATTCTCAGAGGAGTCGAAGCACCCAGTTCCAAAGGATGTATTATTAAGGTGTTACTTTTAACTTTCCTTATTCAACATGTTTGATTATTTGATTTTTCTCTGTAAACCGCTTTGCGAACTTTTGTTGAAAAGCGGTATATAAATAATAATAATAATAATAATAATAATAATAATAATAATGTTCATTAGCACAGCCATTCTCAACGGGAGCTGTAGGAAGAGGGCCACCGACTGAAAACCAAAAATAATAAACGATGCTATATTTACTTGTTCATGTTGTCTCCTTGTTTGATGGAGTCCCTGGAACCTGAGAATTGCTCCTAAGGGGAGCCAAAAAAGGTTGAGAATGGCTGCATAAGCTGATTTAAATTGCTGATTCTTTCTGCTCATTCACTTATTTAAAAAAAAAAAAAATTCTTGTTTCTGCTGTGCTGGTTGTTTTATTTTTGATTGTTTTCTGTCTGATTTTCCAGATTGTATTTTTGCTATAATTATAGTTAGCTGCCCTGGGAGTTTTCTAGATGAAGAGCGGCATACAAATTTGAAAACAGAGAGATACCAAGACTTCTCCCTTACGGGTCATTGCCTAAATAAAGAAATCCAAATTATGCTCCTATTTAATAGTTTTCCTGCATAGAAAAACAAGATAAGTCTTTGCTTGCTATCTCACCTTCTAGCTCAACAGAAGAAAACAAACATTTTTTTGCAAGCCAAGTTTTGCAATTTGAAGGTTTTGTGGGAAAGATGAGAGAATCTGTGTGTTTCAGTTGTCTTTGACAGCAATAAAGTGGAATTGCAAGGGTTTTCTAAATGTCCTGAAGGGCTCACAGTATGGCAAAGAGCTTGATATTTTACAGTGGCAAAGAAACAAGCTGAAGAACTGGAGAACATCCTGTTGCAACTGTACAGTTGCACTTGATTTGCATGGAACGTGTTTTTGCAATAAAGCTCAGTATTATGGATGTTTATGGATGTTTTTCTCTTTATTGCAGATTCCTTCCACTACCAGTCCTGCAGGTTCCTTGGTTAGCTGCACAAAAAAAAAAAAAAATGAATACTAAAACAGATTGTGCATATATTACAAATACTTACCCGGTTTGCACCCATTATCCTGAATGAATAGGCATAGATATAAATTAGGTGCTTTCTATGCTAATATGCAAGATAGATACATTGTGCAGGTTCTAAGCAGTAAAGGTGATTTGGAGTGCATTTATGCAAGCAGAAATCCTCCGATTTCAGGGCTTCTTCCAAGTACAAGCATCTGAAAATGTTCAAGGGAAGACAAATCAGTTTCTATAAGACCAGCAGAAGTCCTCGGGAGGGGTGGTGATCTGTACATCCTTAAAAGGCATTGAGATGAATCTGCTCCCTACTATTGTATATCTTTATGAGATCAGTCAGTAGAGAGATAGCAGGCATTCTCTTAATCAGGCGTGTCAAACATAAAGTCCGCAGGCTGAATGCGGCCCCCAGATGCAATGTTTCTGGCCCCTATTATAATTGGGCTCTCCCAGGGCTCTCCCATTGGGCTCTCTCATAACTTGAAAATGTGATCCAAATTTGCATATTTTCTCTTCAGTCTTTTGCAGCTAATGAGTTTCTATTTGAGAACAGAGTGCTTGTTTCTGGCAATCATCTGCTTAATGATGTCACTTTTGCTTAATGATGTCACTTCCAGCCCTCAGCCCGCACTAGGAATGCTAACTTTGGCCCTCTGCATGAAACAGATTCGACACTCCTGCTCTTAATCATGTAGATGCCTGTGTAAAGAGTGACATAGATGTATTTTTTTTTTACCAAGCTGCAATCCTAAGAATCCTCAGAAAAATCAACTATTCCTCAGTGAGTAGATCAATATTGGCAAACAAGCTTTCCTAGCCAAGCTACATTTCCATCACTACTGATACTCTCCTGACTATGGAGCTATTCACACAACCAGTTCACTGTGTTTGGACTGCAGAAACCACTACTGTTTTGACTTCCAGGTCGTAGGAAATAATATGAATGGCTGGGTATTGCTGCTGGCTAATCTAACCCAAGAAAGACACCTTTCTTCCATCTTGTATTTCCATCCTGAAACCGATAAGGAGAATTTTGAATAAGATTTAAAACAAATTGGCACCCTTAGGTGAGCATAATGAGGGACAATTCTAGAATGCTGTAAGACAACCATTCTCAACAGGAGCCATATGGCCCCCCCGGGGAGCCCGAGCACATTTGAAGGGAGCCACAGATGGAAAACTGTGAGAAGAGGATTTTATGTTTATCTTTCCTATTGTATCTTTGTTTGACAGGGGGTCTTAGAACCAAAGAAGAGCTCCTAAGGGGCTCCTAGCCAAAGAAAAGGTTGAAGATGGGTGCCATAAGAGATTTCTCCCAGGCTCTTAGAGAGATGAAATATCAAATATGATGAGTTTACAAGAGCAGGTTCAAGTCACAAGAGTACACTCATGTCTGTGAAACAGAAGAGTAATAGTGACCCTGACATAAAATCACATTGAGATGAAGACTTGATATGCCAGGATCAAGGTGCAGTAAATAAGGTGGGAAGGGAGAGCTATTTGCTCAGCTGTCCCTTTGCTGTTTGCATAGAGACATTCCCAATCATTTCTCTTCCTTTCCCCCCTCAGTGTTGAGCACCATGTGACTTTTGCAGGTTACACTTACCCTCTTGCCTCTTCCCCCACACTATTATTGCTGTGTCAGTGGAGATCTGTGTTTAAGGGCTATACGGCCTCTCCACAATCAACCCCAATTAGAGGGCTTCAAAGATCGTGACCATTTCCAGTTCCATAAGGTTGAAACAGGATAAATGAGCTGTCTGTGTACAGGCAGTTGGTTAGTAAAAACACGTCTAAAAATCGATAGGTCATTTTTTTTGCTGAGATTAAGAACAAAATCCACACGCTGGAGTGGGAAATCTGTAATTGAAGGTGCTATTTGAAACGTCCCGGTTGTTGCTGCCGCTGCTGGTTTAACTCCTGTTTAGAAATGTCATATGAAGTTCAGAGGCAATCCTTTATGATTTTATTGCCAAATACTTTGACTTATAGAAATGTGAGCTTGAAAGATGCTTCCAGAATTGTAAATACAGGCGTGCCACCGGATAATAAATAATAAATAAAACTTTATTTCTATCCCGCCCTTCTCCCCAAAGGGACCCAGGGCGGCTAGGATCTGCAATGGTTCTGTTTCAGAACCCCCCATAGTTAACTGAAACCGTGGATATGGGCAAATTCTGCACCCCACCCTCCAGAGCCAAGGGGAGCTCTACTCCCCTTTCTTTAGGAAGGTAGCCTGAAACCATCCACGGAACTGAACAAAAGTGACGTTTTTAATGCCTAGAAGGCATTGGAAGGGCTGTTGAAGCCCCTGCAGGCTTAATGCCTTATAAGGCATTGGAAGGCCCGGGGAAACCCATGAGGGCTTCCCTGGGCTCCTATTGCCTTATAAGGTATTAAAAAGTCTCACTTTTAAAAAAAAAAACACACAACAAAAATGGAAATTACAACAGCCATGGACATCCACAGCCTCTGCTGGGCTCAGACAACCCTCTGGAGATGCCTCCGGAAAAGGCACGCACAGGGGGCGCACTTGAGGGGCTATGAACCCAATCTGCAGATATGTGAATCCACGGATAAAGGATCCTCAGATATGGGGGCCCCTCCTGTATCTATTCAAATAATCTTTTCTGAAGAAATTTCAGAAAATTTCTTTGTCCCCACTCCATTCACATTTTTAATTTTTAATAAATTCTTAGGTTGCATTTCTGCAGCCTTGTATGGTGCATGTTTACACTGGTGAGCCCTGCAGTTCAATTTGAGTTACTCCACTGTAAGTATGCATAGGATGGCAAACTTCACATGCAATACAATTTACTACTCTATCATGCAGGAAACTTTAGGATTTGTAGTTTCCGAGAGAGTATCAGCCCAATCCTACCTAAACTCCCACCTGCCAATGCATTGGCACTGGCATGGCCTCTGCTGCATCCCATGGGAGAGTTTGGCTGCTGGAGGTCTCTTCAGGGTATGGGGACATTTGTCTCCTTGCCCTAAGGTAAACCCCAGCAGCTGCAATAGGGTAAGCTGATCTGTAAGCTGATCTAAGTTGATCTGTGTCCGCAGGTTTGTGAAGAGGGTTTGGATCTGCCCCTCATTGTGTAACCTAAATACTCCTTTAATTTGCACAGAGAAGGATGGTTTTGGTTTTCTGTTTCTACGAATGATTATGTGATAGTTGGACACCATACCAGGGAGTCAGGTGTGCACACATCTCTTCCTATGTGAGTTACAGCCCAATACTAACTGGGTTGCCTTTGGCGCAATAAAGGGGCTACGAAACAGCCGCCAGAGTATCCCACATGGGCAAAGAAGCAGCCATTGGTCTCCTTAAGGTAAGGAAATATTTGTTCCCTTACCCCCTCTCCAGCCCCAGTAGACTCCATGGGTCTACTCAGAGCCATGCCAGCTAAATTGCTTTATGGCACATTTGCAATAGTGCGCTTGCAGGATTCAGTTTAGGATTGGGCTGCCTGTGGGTTTGCCCATTGTCCAATCCTATGTGTAAGACGATATGAGAAAGTTTGAGTGGGAGGGAGAGAGGAAGTAAGGGAAGTAGCCATGAAGGGTGAAAAAACTGGAATATTAGACAACCATCATTACTGGGATTTTAAAAATGTGTTTAGCAACGAGGTGAAGCAAAAATCAAGTGCAGGTCTTAGCCAGAGTCCTGGGGTTCTGAATGAGACGGTGCTAGGTCCATTCATCATTTTCATGTTGGCGTAATGGAAGAAAGCTCAATCTCCCTCCCTTGCTCAGGCTTGTAAATGAATATTTCATGAGTACTTCTCAGACTGCTGCTTTTGTGGGCTCTATTGACAGATACATTGTTTTAGAAAGGGTCCTTTATGGTTTAATCCTGTTGATGATTCTCAGATTCATAAAACAGATTTTTTTTTTTCTCTACCACTGGAAAGATGGAGAATTTAATAAAGGTTCTGAGATCGGTGCAATGCAGCATGCTGTCCCATAGTAATAAGAAAATATTTGTCTGTTCCCCTCCCCCCCCCCCAAAAAAAAAACAAATAGCAAAGGAAAAAAGAATTAAAAGGTAAAAAAAATTATGGAATTTTATGTTGTCTATAAATTACTAGGAGACACCATTAGCCCCCAGACAGGCTGCTAAAACAAACATCGCTTGCAACAAAATTAAACAAAAAAAAAGTAGCATTATTTGATAGCGGCTAGTATATACTAATTTTTTTGCCCAGTACTTCAAACTGGTTGTACTGGTTTGTTACTGATTCTTAAAAATAGACTTTAACTGTGATAGAAGAAGCAAAGAATTTCTGTCAGACTCATATAGGCATGATGGTCATTACCAAATAGATAACTGATGAAAGATCAAATATAAAATGTGCGTGTGTATTTTTCTTTTTTTGTATTTGCCTCTTTAAAACAGATGCAAATAGAAATTGCACCCCTACTCACCAATCATGTCCAATAGCAGGGACATTCTCTCTCTCTCTCTCTCTCTCTCTCTCTCTCTCTCTGGTGTCAGAATGGTGCTACAGAGGCCAAAGTGGCCTCTTGCAAGACAACAGATTGCTGAAGGCCTGCTGACCCACGTGGGCTACTAAGGGAGGCAGAATGGGCAGAGGTGGCAGAATGGGAGCAGGGGATGGGCAGAATGGGGCAGCAATGGGGGCAAAGAGAAGGGCAGATCAGGTCCAGAAAGGGGGTAGGTTCAACAGCAGTGGCATCTGCCTTCCTGGATCCAATCCCCTGATTCGGGTTCATACGGACTTGTGCCAGTGATTTCGCTGGCACAGGTCTGAGTAAATCCATCTGGGCCTTGGAGGCTTGCCCCTGGGTGAGGTAACAAATGTTCCCTCACCCAGAGGTTCCTCCAGTACAGCCCCCCCCCACACACACACAGAATACTGGAGCAAATGCTCCAGTGGCCCAGCTGCATGGAGGGGAGGGATACGATTGAGCCATCAGAAACTGAAAATAAAATTGCTGTTGGCATAAGTATTGCAAACATGCACTATTCATGAAATATTTAGGCAAATAGATTTTATACCCCTGATTTTTTAACCACCCAAAAGTGTTATGGTAGTCTGTGGGTCACAGTTTTAAGAATCATGAGTTTCAATAATAGAAGTACACACAAGGTATAGTGGGATCTGGATTAAATTGGGTTAGCCCAAAGTCTTCATGTTGACATTTTTAAACTTTAGCAGTGAGAAACTAGTGTCAGAAAGTTGATAGGGAACTCCTGGTTAGTGCTAAGAATGGAAATGAAATCTGCAGTCTGCTGCCCTGCCAAGGGAAATTTTGGAAATCTCTTAACTTTCTACCCTCTGGCAATTTGAGAAATCACTGATGTGCTATTGATACTCCACGAGGGAAAATGAAGTTGCTGGGAATTTTAATCTTCACTGCAGCCACAGGAAAAGGTTCACCTGCAGAGAGACCTCAAAGTATTGCCCAGAGTTTGCTAAGCAGCAGGAGGTAAAAGAATGTACATGTGAAGTCAGTGCTTCTTCTTCTTTCTCTGGAGTATTCTCTTCATTCCATCCTGTTGTTCTGAAACAGATTTTGAGGATTGCTGCCTTAGTGATTTAAAGGTATGGACTAGTTCACATTTAAGTTCCAAGTTCCCCAGGTCAAGAATTATATTCCTTTGATTCAAATCCCATGTGAACCTTGGACTATGGAAAAGAGGGTGGTCAATGAATAGTTGTAGCTACTGTAGTGTTAAAGAAGCCAGAAAAAAAATAAATTCAAATTAATTTAACATCATCTTGCTTCTGACAATGCTTTGAAAAATGCAGACCCAAAGTCCACAGGCCTCCATGTCCTAAAACTATATTTTTATTTGTTCTATGTTATCTATGACAGTGTTTTGGAAAACAGTGATAAGCTATTCTCTACGCTGTATTGGAGACATGGAGATGCTGCAGGATGTTGCGGAATCGACTGTGCCTTTGAAGCTGTACTTGGAATGAAGGATTTACAGCCCAATCCTGAGCTGCCTGGGGCACCCCAGCTCGGCGGCACCGCGAGGGCTGCCGCCAAATCCAGTGCCTCCCGCGCTACCGCAGAGGTACCTCAGGAGTAGGGGATGTTTGTCCCCCCGGGTAAGGGAGGCAGTCCCGCAATGGGGCTACTCTAATTAAAGTAAGAGTAACTCTAAAGTAAAGGTGCTTGTGTAAGGCACGCAGCCTTCATGAGCGCCTAGGATCCTGCGGAGCAGAGCTCCGCGGTTCCTCCTCCCTCCTGCCTCCCGGCATGCCTTTGGCATGCCCCCTCCCCATGTCACGCTGGCCTCCCCGCCCCCCTCCCCATGTCACGCTGGCTTCCCGCCTCCCCGGAATGCCCCCGTCCCCACCCTCGTTTGCCATTCCACAGCCCGGTGGTGTCATCTACCGCCAGGCTGCGGAAGCTCCACCACTGCCCTGCGCTAACCCAGCGCTAGCCTTACGGCACATTTGCGACTGTTCTCGGCGGTGCGGGGCCATCCCGCCAGGTTCAGGATCGGGCTGTTAGACATTTACCTGCAAAGTTAAGTGGAGTTTTGGGGAGGGGAAAGCCTCTGGACAAGAGGAATTGCAGGGAGTGTGCTTAGAGCAATAAATTTTGTTAATTGCTCGAACTGATAAGGAGTTCTGTAGTCATTCTTTTGCACACTGCAGGTGCTGTTCTTGAAAAAAGGAGGTGTTAATTAGCCAAAAGGCGGGCATTGGGAGACGGAGTATACTTTGGACAGGACAAATTGGTGTAGTCGGCAGGATAGGACAGCGAATAATCAAATCAAGGAGAAACAGCTGGAAAAGATCACAAAATATAAAGACCTGGAAATTAAAATGCAGCACCTCTGGGGAAAGAAAACAACCACTACCCCATTGACATTGGTGCACTATGTGCAATCCCCAAAGCCCTTAAGAAATAAATGGCCAAAGTAGGCACTGACAAGATAGCACTTGAACAGCTGCAGTGGGCCCCACTGATAGGAACATCGTACACTATACTGTGATATCTCACCAGTTCTTCAACTCTTGGGTAGAGTTCAAACTAGTCAACATCTAAAAATCCTCGTCCAGATATGTACGTGGTGCGCTGTGCCACCACTGATAATGATAGCTCTTTCAGCATAGGTTCAGCATGGACAGGTTAAGTCTGGATGTCACTAGGCCCTGGGTAACTGAGGCTAGATCTACCCTTTCCTGGTAGGGCTGCAGTTAATGAACAAGCTGATTCTGACAAAAGGTGCTCACAACCACCAGTTGAGATTCCAAGCAGGGTGCTTGGTCCAAGAGCATCCCCAGCCTACGCCCTTGATCACTCAGACAGAATGCAACCATGTCTAGGGCAAGCTGCACACTTCCCCAGAGTATCTATTAGCCACCTGACTTTAGGAAACAAAAGATAATTTATATATCTGTATAGATAATTTATATAGATAATTACATCTATGAAAGGTAATTTTATATCTGTATAGATAAGAATCCCATATGACTATGAATAATGGCCCAATCTAATTCAAGGATCATCTCATGATCCACTGTAGTAAGCGCTTGCCTGAATAGACTACCCCATTCATTTATAAAGAGGGAGCAGCTGTGGGCAGAGTCAATGGTTACCCACATTGGACACTGACTAAGTGTCACACAGCCGATCATTGAGGTCTTTATGGTAGGAAGTAGCAGAGCAATGTTGACAGAGCATGTTGCTCATCCTGGCCCAAGTAGGATTAGCCCGAGGGTGGGAAAAGATGAAAGGCCATTGTGTAGGCTCTTCCTGTTTTCTCTGCCCCCCAAGTCAATTGAGTTATTTCAGACCCTCTGGATATAAAGCCCTCCTGGGCTTTGTATTTGTGTATTTGGTGAGGTGGAAGGAGTAGTGGGAAGGGATGGTAAGATCGGACCAAAACTCCTCAAGCTCTGACTCCAAGACCAAATTCAGGGAGTTCCTTTCTCCTTTGTGTGTAAGTGGGAATTGACAACTCCCCCATTTTGTCCTGAACCTGGGGAATTTTGGCAGCCCTTCTACTCATAGATCTCATCTGTATTGGAATTGCGGAAGATATTACCGAGGAGATAGGGTGTGGTGTCCACAGTGCCCCTTGCTCTGAGTAAATGCAGGATTAAAGCCCAGGTGGTAACTGGAGGTGTGCTGCACAGCTGCAGCCACTAGAGCATAAGGAGATCCTCAGGTATATAGGGAGCACCTGAGGCAGAAAGGGTTTGGTGGGTGATAGAAGGAGTGCAGGTTGGAGAGGAGACTAACTTGGCTTATTGAATTGGGAATCAGACTGTGGATTGTGACTGGACTTTGGCTTTGGACTTTGATTTGGATACCCTGATTGGACTGACCTACCTGGAACCTGACTTTGGACTGTAACTTGGCTTATTGGCAACTCTGATTGATTGGACTGGTTTACAAGGCCCAGTGGATTGGGATTTGGCAAAACATCATCTCATCTCATCTCTCTCTCTCTCTCAGTCCTACAGCTTTGGATCTTCAAGAGGATTCACTCCTCCTTGCGGTTCAACCAGCCTAATTTCTCATGCACTTCACTTAACTGATGCAAGTGTACTTAAAAATCCAAAAATATCTATTAAAAAGAAGAAAAAGTAGTAGTCAAAAGGTCTACTTGTCAGATGTGGTTTCCTGACATCTCTGCTCAATTGTTTATAAAAATCTCTATTCAGTGATCACGAGCTGCTCCGGAGGGAAATATGACTTGATTGTTTTGTTTTAAACGTGGCTCAAGTTGAATTGCCAAGACTCATCTTTTTCCGGGCATTTTAATTATTTGTTTGTCTGTAGAAAGCCTGGGAGTTGGTCTGTCAGCAAATGAGATGCAAATATATCCCTTTCATTTTCCTAATTAGGTTGTATATTGATTTTTATATATGTGGACACTGCACCAGGCTGATTAAACAGGTTTTATCAATAAAGTCTTTAGAATTAACTCCAAGACTTCACCCCAAACTTCTGCATTTTTGCTCAGGAGTAAATCCCCCCACCATCTACTACACTCCACCATGCTCTATACTGTAACAGCAAGAACAGCGCACTATGTCCAACTCCAGTGGCAGCTTCACCCTATGGGTGAACATATGTCTTCAATACTGCAAACCATTGTCCTCCACCTGTGGCACCACCTACATCGTCTTCTCTGTAGCTGTAAGGTGAGAAGCCAAACAGCGCATTAATTTGGTCTTGGCCAACTTGCAAGAACTCCCTGCTGCTTGTCATCGGAATGCTGGCCCCAAGAGGTTTTCCACATGGTAAAAACAATAAGCAGGCACCCCCAGACACAGGCAGACTTGAGACAGCATGCATGGGAACTAGTGTTGAGTTAGGGGGGCCCTGACTCGCAGCAGCAGACCTCTCCAACCCCACACCCTGGGGTAAAGGTCCGCAATGGCACCCCCCCGGGCTTTTGCGACCCCCTTCCCCGCGTGGAAATCCCCAACACTCACCTAAAGCTCACAGAGCCTCACGTGACCCAAGGCTGTGCCAGGGAAGTTTCCTAAAGCTTCCCTGACGCTATAAACTGTGCTTCCAGAAAACCGAAAGCACAGTTTTCAACCCGTCAGGAGCCTCAGAGAGGCTTCCACGGGATCCTAGAGCATTGTGCCCAGGGCATTTGCCCCATAGACTACAATAGGAGGTCTGCAACTACTGACTCAAGTCTTTTTCAGAGTCTTCCACTCATGCAACTCACGAATTGCCAAATCAGTAAAATCACGCATTCTCGCGACTCTAGTCCAATTCACTGACTCAAGTGTTTTTTCTGGGGGAGGGGGGGATCTGAGGTTTTTGCAGACAGGCTACAGAGAGAATTCATTTGGTGGAACAGGGCTGGCTTCCCCATCTCATCTTCCCTTATTTAATTATTTGTTTTACTTTAATTATTTCTAAGTATTTATTTTATTAATTATTTATAGCCTGCCTATCTAGGGAAAAGGGCACAATTTCATTGCTTGCCATGGACAATTTCAGTGTTTGTTGCATTCTCAGAAAAGTACTTCCTGCTTGAAGATGTCACTTCTGGCTATGACAACACTTTCAGGTTAATGATATCACTTCTGGCGGGTCCTGGACAGATTGTCATTCTAAAAAGTGGGTCCCAGTGCTAAAGGTTTGAGAACCACTGCATAAGACAATGGTCCACTACTCAGCAACCTACCTGAAACTGTGCTGTCAAGTTAGATTAGATAGATTTTTAGATCCACTTTCCAATTGTTTAGATCCAATTGTTTCGGTAAGAAACAATTGAAAATGTGTATTTTCCCATGTGAGCATCTATGATTTCCATGGAGCTTGAAGCAGGTTGTATCTGACACCTGTTGCCATTGGAGCATGACTAGTAAACATTACTATCATTACAAGCACTCTCTAGGGAGAGGACAACTGCTCCTGCAGCTGCCGGGGTGACATCCTCATGAAACACTGTACCCACAATTGTCTTTTATGTACAGTTTTGCAGATGTCATTCAGAATTAGATTGTGCTGGAGAAATGAAACATTTTTCTCTGCAGCATATTGTTCATTTTTTCTGGTATGCTGGGGAAAAAAGTTCATGTGCACACGTGTCACATGGCATTAGAAGATGTCAGTCACAGAACGCACGAGGCTTTGTGTTTTGTTTTTTAAAAGGCAAGCAAACAATTGTCAGCAATGATCACAATAAGGGCAGATGGAAAAAGAAAAAGCAAGACACAGACACAAGCATGCATCACAGTGAAAAATAAAATATGGTTATTGCAAAAAAATGGAAGCAAAACAGCACCTCTGTTTTGCTCCTGCCACCAGGAATGGCTCCGAGGGGGAGGGGCTGCTTGTATGCCACGTAAAGCTCCCTGAAATACTTAGTACTTTGCACCCCCTCTAGTTATGCCACTGAATCCACATAAAATAGGGCTGGCACTGAAATTTCCAGAAAAGAAGAACTCAATGCAAATTTCTGGGTTCCTGCCAAGGAGAAAAGTCTGAGAAAATCTCAAGGGAAGCCAAGCAAGCTTCCATATGACAAGTGAACCTTTTCAGAAAGTTTTTGCATATCTGCTTGGCACCAAAATATAACACAAAGTGAAATACAAGGGGGAAAAAATCAAGGTCCATCGGAAACTGTGCATTCCTGAATTGATTGGCCTTTCTAGGCCAGTATTGTCAAGAACAGTTTCTCTCTTTCCTACTCCAAGATCCCAAGGATTGAATGTGGGGCCTTCTGCATGCAAAGGATGTGCCCGACCACGGAGCCAGAGTGCTTCCCCCTTTTCCTCTCAAGCAGTGGCATAGCTAGAGGGGGTGCAAAGCACTAAGTTTTGCAGGCACCTGAATGTGCTGTGCAAGTGGTCCTCCCCCTCCCCTTCAGAGCCATTCCGGGTGGTGGGAGCAAAACAAAGGTGAAGCAAAGCCGAACACATTCTAAAGAGGCTACTATATATTGGTTTCCTCATGATCAGCTGTCTGGAAATTCCATAAACGTTTGATTTTCTTATTCAACACATGCAAGCACTGCCCACAGGTCTCTCTAACACTCTGAAACTGTGTGTCCAACTCTGAGACCTGCAATCCCATTAGTAAAGTAACCCGATTTAAGAAAAGTCAGTTGGAATGTTTCCTGATTCTATCAGTGATGGAAGATAATAGCAAAGACAGCTATTTTTCTTCTCTCATAGCATTCTCTGATCTTCCGAAATGCCCTGCACATATGTAAAATCTGTGAGAGTGAAAATATATTGATCACTTCTTTGTACCCTACAGAGGGAAAAATGACAGAATAATACTATTGCTGTGCAATCCAAGCATGTCTACTCAGAAGTACACCCCCTTGAGTTTATTGGGACTTACTCCCAGGTAACAATGTATAGGATTGCAGCTTTATTTACTATAGCCTACCTTAAAATTAAGTATAGGGGGCCCTCCTTATCCACGAGGTCAGCACTCGCAGACTCTCAAATCTGCAGGAATACCAAGCTGGCCCCTCAGAGGGCCTCCTGGATGTGACCAGAAGCCACTTCAAATCAGTGACTTCTGGTCTCACCCAGGAGATTTTTGGAGGTGCGGGGAGGATGCACATGGCTGCCCTATGCCTCAGAACATCTCCCAGATGTGATTGGAAGTCACCTCCCAACTGTGATTGGCAGTCACCAACGTGAACAAGAAGTGGCTTTGGTGACATGCAGGAGGCCTTCTGAGAAGGCTGGGGGGCCGACATGACCTTCAGAGGGCTCAGCAAGGCTTATAGTTGTTATAGCTGCATCACAATCCTGCCCCCCTGTGTATTTTTCCCCCTCAAATACCAAGCATCCCCTATTGGCAACCTTCAGTCTCGAAAGACTATGGTATCGCGCTCTGAATGGTGGTTCTGGAACAGCGTCTAGTGTGGCTGAAAAGGCCAATTCGGGAGTGACAATCCCTTCCACACTGGGAGCAAGTGCAGTCTGTCCCTGGTCTGTCTCCCTGGCTATGGGCCTTCCTTCTTTGCCTCTTTGCCTCAGACTGTTGGCCAAGTGTCTCTTCAAACTGGGAAAGGCCATGCTGCACAGCCTGCCTCCAAGTGGGCCGCTCAGAGGCCAGGATTTCCCACTTGTTGAGGTCCACTCCTAAGGCCTTCAGATCCCTCTTGCAGATGGATCTGCATCCATCTGCAGATGGACCAAGCATCCACTGTATGTTAAATCATACTAGTCAAGAACACCTGTGAATCTGTTCAGCACTCAAGAAAAAAAAATCATTGGAAAAATATAGTGGGGCAATTCAAGATATGCTTAACTCATCTGTTACTCTTCTCAAAATGTCTGAATCAATCCCATCACAAATTCTTGCCTATGACGGGCACTAGCCTGTTCAATTTCTATGAGGAAAGGAAAAGGCAGTCAGACTTTTAAGAAAAAAATAATAATAATTTTTCCTTAAAATAGAAAGTCGTAGATGTAGAATTCTTTATGACAGCTGATTGTCAAATTATAGTGTGAGACGAATGAATGAGAGAAAGTGAGTTTCATGGGGATATTAATGAGTCAAGCCTTTGTTTCAACTTTTTTTGCATAACCCAAGAACATTTTCAGTGCAGTGTGTGTGTGTTAGGACTGCCAACCCTCCAGGTTTGGCCTGAAGTCTCCAGGAATCAACGTCCAACTCCAGATGACTACTAAACATAATCCTTGAGAGCCTCCTTGGCTTAATGATGTTGTACCATCTTGGAAAAAAAAATGTGCAGGAATTGTTTTGAGCATAGTTGCCAACCGTAGTGTGCATGCAGACCTGAAAATGGCTTGTTAGTTTTTTAAGCAGCTAGCAACATGGGCCATGCACAATCCCCAATTAAAAGTATTGATCAAGCAAACCAACAGTGCAATCCTTTGCATGTCTACTGAGTAGTCAATCAAACTTAGTTCAATGGGTCCTATTCCCAGGTAATTCTGCATAGAGTTGCAGCTAGGGCAATAATTAAACTAAGCACATGGGTTTGAATCAATCGACCTTTCTAGGCCAGCATTCTCAAGAATGACTAGTGTGACATGAGAAATTTTTTAAAAAGTTGAAAGATTTCTGCGCTTACATAGTTGTGAAGGATATGGTCTCTGCGCTTTCCTTGGAAAGGGCTGGGTTATTTCAAGGTTTCTTGAAATTGTTGGAGATACCTCTGTCAGTTTTGAGCCCTTTCCAAGAAAGCTTGGAATAACCAAACATGGGAGATGCTACTTATCAGGAGACGTTTACTCTTTTCAGAAGTTATTCTTCCCAGCACCTCAAAGGCAGCAGGTGCATCACATGGCAATGGGAGAGCACTGGCTAACCACGCACCACGCTGCTTGGTCTTAACCATGAGGACTCTTTGAATGTCCTTGTCACTATTAATAAAGTATTGTGACTAACAGTACAGTCCTAGGCATGTCCACTCAGAAGTTCCACTGTGTTCAAAGATGCTTACTCCCAGGGACATGAGTATATAATTGCAGCCTAATAGTGTAAGCTGGGGAGTCCCCAATTCAAACTTCTCATTCACAAATTCATTGGGTGGCTTTAAACAGGCCTCCCTTCCTCCTTCCCTCTCTTTGCCAGGCCTATTCTTTGAAGCAGGTAAAAGACTCTTCTGCATGGTTGTTGTGAGTATGGCAGACCTGATAAACATGGAACAGTCTCATCATACAACAACATACAACAAACCTTTATAAGGCATATAGAACAGTCTGATCATTCTAAAGTTCTAAAATAATTCTAAGATGATGATGATGATTTTATTTTCCTATGCAATACCGAGTTCCTTGCCCCATTCTCTCACTCTTAGTGCAGAGAATTTTGGCAACAGATCGTAATTAACTTGAAAATGCGAAGGCAATTGATTTAATGCTGCAGTAGCATCATCTGTGTCCTACTATTTACAATTCATTATGGAACAAGCCTTCTGGGGATGGTTTCTCCTTTCTAAATCCTTTCTGGCTCCTTCTTATTAACAAGCAAAAAACAAGAGTCTCTTCTGCAGGAAAGAGGACTTCTTGGCTTACATAAAACCTGGAGATGACAGGAAGTAGAACATAAAGAAAAAAATATGTGGAAACATGGATGTTGTGCCATGGTGGTCATTCTGCTGGGGAACCCACGTAAGGTCAGCGTGTGCTTCAGTTGTCGGTCACAATGGACCCCAGTAATGGACCATAGCAAATTTCCTCTCACTGTTGGAATAATGGATGCAATTACATGATCATCATACCCATCTGTCAATTTAATTGCATTTTTCTTTCAGCTGCTTTTTGAAATTGTTCCTGTCTGGAGCCAGGCCCTTAGCCAGAAATGTTGTAGTGACAGGCTATGATTGCCTAGAGTGGGAGGGAAGAGAAAGAGTGGAGATCAACTCAAAACTGTCAACATGTCAATATGTAATCTGTTTAGTGCTATCTAATTGCATTAAAAAAATAAAATTTAATTTTCTGAAGTTCAAAGATACATTTCAATAAACAATTGCCTAGATCGTGTTCATTAGCCCAGGGCCTTTGGAGTCATTGACCAGGATGCCGAACAGAAGACACAGGCTTACATCTTACAGAGCAATGGGTAGATTAGTGCCTGTATTCTTGTAAGTGTATGTCCAGTGGTTGCCAAATTGGCTGCAGAATCCTTATAAAAAACCTGACACCCTATAAAATGTGAGTGTCACCACCCCAGCAGTGTCTTTTCTAATGGCTGCCTGCTGGTGTTCTTTTGCATCTTTTTAGATTGTGAGCCCTTTTGGGACAGGGAGCCATTAGTTATTTGATTTTTCTCTGTCAACCGCTTTGTGAACTTTTTGTTGAAAAGCGGTATATAAATACTGTTAAAAATCATTAATAATTAATAATAATAGATGTATAGGATTATAGCCCTAATGGGGAGCTGTGGCCAATGGCCCAGTAGGTCAAGGGAGCTGCCAGTTTAAAAAGTTTGGAAACCACTGGGAACCATAAGAAAAAGGCCCAGAGACTAAAATAAAAAGGACATCAAGCAAGCAAGTTGAACATGCAAGGAAAGAGATTGTAATATTTCTTAAGGTGGACAGTCCAAGGAGATCCATTGGCGATCAGGCAGCCTACTGGAAAATAAGTAAAAGTTATTTTAATTTACCTCTTGCTGAACTCTCTGCTTGCCTCTTCCCCTCCCCCAATAGCATGCAGTACATACTTCACTGGCATGGCTGCATGATATGGACTGGCAGCGGATAGGATCGGGCTATAAGAATGTACTTGAAATGTGCCAGGTGTTCTTAAAATTCTTAAAACTTGTCCCTCATGAGCGGCCCCTCCTAACCAGCACTGGTACAGTGGGGTCACTCATCCCGTGCTGTATCCAGCACTGGTAAGGGACAGGCTGGAGGTTTCCTTGGGATAAGGGGATATTTGTCCTCTTACCCCATTTTAGCATCTGCCTGCTCAATGGGGCTACTCAGATCTGCACCTGCCAAATGGCCGGCACATGTCCAAGAAGCCCCATGTTGGACTTTCAGGCCCAGGACGGCATAGAATTCAGTGTTTGCCAGCGTTGCCAATCCTGCCCTCCTCCTGGGCCTGCTCTGCCCCATCTCTGCCCTCCCCTGTCCCGTCACCCCCCTCCCCACCCTCCCTACCCCTGCACTGCCCGGCGGGTGCTTACCTGCTCTATCAGGTGGGCAATCTGGATTCAGTACTGGTAGGATGGCACAAGCCTTCCCACCAATCCTGCTTACTTACCAAGTGTCTCAACATGTTTTATGGCCCAGCAATTTGGGCCGACCAGCGCAGCAGTTGCTGTGCCGGTATAAACAAAGGATGGGATTGTGCCTAAAGGCGTTCCACAGAAAATAGTTAGAAGGGGAAGAAATTGACTTCTGGAAGTACTTGATCAGATAGTAACACAAGAACATAAGAAGAGCCCTGCTAGATCGGGAAAGGTACTTTTAGTCCATCATTATGTGCACCACAATGGTCAGTCAGATGTTCCTGGGAAGCCCAAAATGAAGGTAAGAAGAAAATAGCAGCTGAATATGGATGTTTCATATGGCCATCATGACCATATTAGTCATTGTTAAATCACACATTTATTAATGCCTCATCTAATGCATTTTTTATGTTCTTATGTTAATGTGTACACAGGCCATCATCACATCTTGTGATAGCAAATTCTATACATTAATTATGTTTTGTACAAAGAAATGTGTTCTTTTTATGTCCTGAATTTACTGCCAATCATTTTAATTGATGTCCCTGTGTGTTAGCATTATGGGAGAAAGAGAATAAAACATTTCTACCTGTGCATGTTTTCCACATCCACTGATGTTATAAATCTCTGTCATGTTCCAGTCATATTTTTTTTTTCTCCAAAGCCCCAAACAGAACTAAACTAAAAGGCCCCAAATGCTTTAGGCCTTCCTCATAGATATGGTGTTACAACCTTTTCATCAATTCAGATGCCCTTTTCTGCACCATGTATTCAGTATCGCCTCCCACAGCACTGCTGCTGATCAGACAAATGGCACAGAACAACATCACATGGAATGGCAGTGTCAGAATCTCATTACCTGTTGGTGTTCAGCTCTATAACTGAGCATGGCAATGATGGCCTTCCCATGTACATGAGAAGAAGGGCAATGGTGTTTTTTGAAATTACAAAAAAAATATATATATATTAATTATACCAAATAGTACCATCTTGATGTTGGCACACCAAGAAAAACCTAAGAGGATATATGTCTTTCTGGATCTGAAATTCTTCCTTGTGTAACCCCACATATATTTTCTGCTCTGCTCTCAAAATCAAGGTCGCTTACAGCTTGAAAATACATTGGTAATTGATGATATTGAGACCCCCTCAACTGGCTGTATCTTCTTTGAAATGATTCCATCAGAGTTTGCCTTTATTCCTGCTTCTGTGGCACTACCCTATTGCCATTGTTATCTAAGGTTCACCTCTAGAAAGAAGGCTATGGGAAAACATCGGTGCTCTTTTCGCTAACAAGCCAGAATGTAATAAAGGAGCCATAACCATGACCGGCCAACAGGGGCATGGAGTTCATTATCTGGAGTGTCCAGAGGTGGACAAATAAAACAGACCTGTGACTCCTTGAGGCCCAGTCGAAAGGGAAAGATCTGCTAGTGAGCAATTTCACTCAGAGTTGCTGCCAAATACATGTGATTTTATAGCTCTGCTGAAACTTCAGACCTAGAAATAATACATTTGGTTTCTTCCATTGGACCCAGTGGCATAGCTAGAGGGGGCACAAAGCATTAAGTTTTTCTGGGAGCCTACCACACCATGAAAGTGGCCCCTCCCTTCCCCTTCAGAGCCATTCTGGGTGGTGGGAACAAAATGAAAGCTATGCCTGCAAAACTTAGTGCTTTGCACCCCCTCTAGCTGTGCCACTGCATGGCATCATCCTAAAAGGTTTGCTGCACTTCAATTTTTGGGTTTTCATTCCAGGTCTGAACTTCTTTAAGCTGCTGTATACTTTCTGATATGCTTGTCCAGTTTGGACTGTGCAACCTTTTTGACATTCTGGGTGGTGTTTTGGGAAAGACAGGAAGAAGGATGAAGAACAATGACAACGGAACCAGAGGGGAAGGTGTGGCAGGTCCAAGCCCATTCTTATTTTTTGGCAGCCCAATCCTAGTCTGTGCTGGCAGTCTGTATCCAGTGCAGGTTAGGAGGTGGCTGGAGGTCTACTTGGGGTAAGGGGCTATTTTTCTCCTTATCTTGCATAACGCCCCAGCCTGCACTATGGGGCTACTCGGACCTCCGCCAGCTATTTATCTGGCAAAAGACCGAGCAACCTGGTATAATGCCTAAAGGAGCCAGATAGGGGTTAGGATATGACAAAGGAGGTCTCCACTGATTCCACCTCCCTCCTGGGTATGTCCCACCCCCACCCTGTAAAGCCCCCTTCCCACCCAGTAAGAATTTTTATAGAACATTCTGGATACAAAACCTCATGAACGACCAGCCTTCCCTTATTTCTGCTTTACCTCTTTGTGTTTATAGCTTTGCACTGTTGCCTTCAGAACCTGGGGCTCGTGTACCACTATTTTCCTCCAAGAGCAATTGGAATCTTCAGCTGGTGCAGAAAATAATGGTTCATTTTGTGGATAGATGGTAAGATTCCAGTACCTTTTGGAAGCAATTGCCTAAGTACTTTGATGGTAAATTATGGGTAGAAGTCATCTCCACACACATACTCCAAAGAAAGGACAGCTGGAGACATGGCTGCTGCACATCTCACTGCATGCTCTTCTAAGATGCTACGAAAAAGCATCCTTTTCCTTTTATTTTTTGTGTGGCAATTGTCGAATGGCTGCCTTTGCTGCATACCAATCGCAGCTCTTCATTGTGTTGATCAAAAGCTTAAAAAAAAAAGACCATTACAACTCTGAGAGATGATAATTAAAAGTTATTAAGGGTGTTTTGAACTGAAATGAGTGACATAATCGTGACTCATTACTTAATGATGCAATGGCAGTTTTGTTCCAATGATTGCAGAAGCTCATTCTCTCCCTTAATCAATGAAATTTTCCTGTGGCTCGGTTTTAGTGGAAGAACAGACTGAACTTTGATTTGGAGCAGTGGTTCCCAAACTGCCTGGGTAGCACTTGATCCTGGTCCCTTAAGGGACAGGGAAGGGGGACTGCAGCGACACACTCTGTAGGATTGTGCCGCTGCAGGGAGGGTTAATTTACCTCCAACTGTGCCTGCCTCTGGGGGGTGCGGGGAGCCCCACAGATGCCTCAACAGTACTCTCCATGCCTTAAAAATGTTAAAAATAGCAAACCACTTCTGTTTTTTGATTGTGAAACCAGAAATGGTTTTCAATTGCTATTTTTAACTTTTCTGAAAAAAGCCTAAATAGGTATCTGTGGGGCTCTCTGCACCCTGTGGAGGCTGGCCTGGGTGGAGGTCATTAAAAAAAAAACTCCTCTGTCCCCAGCAGCGTGCAATCCTGGGGATTGTGCTGCTTTCTTCGCCCTGCCCCTGCAAAGACTTAGTGTTACCCTGCATATCCCTAATCTTGTCTGATCTCAGAAGCTAAGCAGGGTCAGGTCTGGTTAGTATTTGGATGGGAGACTGTTTGGGAATACTGGGTGCTATAGGCTTATACCATAGTCTTTCAAAACTGAAGATTGCCAACCAAGGAGAAGTTGGGAACCACTGGATTAGAGGGAACAGTAATGATGACATTTGACTTAACACGATCTAGAATCCTTTTCCTGGAAACCTGGACGGGATCAGAGGTTATTCCATATGCAGGGCTGGCCCAAGACCTCCTGATGCCCGAAGCAGCATGCCAAATGCTGTACCCCCCCATCTGTTCTTCTCACTTCCAATACTCTTAACGCCCTCCACATTCCCTCTTTGTCTCTATCCTCATCTTTCTTTTCCAATCCAGGGAGTGGAAGGGAAAGGGGAACCAGTGGGGAGAGGTATGTAGAGAATTTCTTCAGGTTAACCCAGATTGGGTTCATTATCCAAGTCCCAAAATAGGGGGGGGGGAAGAGGGAGAGCTCTTGGATAATTTAAGATGATTTGGGATGAGCTCAAGATAGCTCACTCACCTCTAAGACTTCGTGTGTATTAGAAGTATTATAGATACAGTCTCTATAGATCCACACTATCTCTTTCCATTTTCAAACTGTTGTGTATGAAGTGCGCTGGGATGTTAGGGACTCATAATATGAACTGGGATAGCCTCATGTGTACTAGCTGAAGCAGAGAGAAGCAGATACTAATGTAATAAATCAAGAGATGAATATATAGAATCATAGGATCGTCGAGTTGGAACCCACAGGGTCCTCTAGTCTAACCCCCTGCCTGCAGCAAGAAATTCTCCTAGAGGATCTCCAGCAGCTGTCTGTTGAGATTCTGCCTGAAGGTCTTCAGCAAGGGAGAATCCACCACCTCTCTTGGCAATCTGTTCAACTGCCCAACCCCCCTTACTGTCAAGGATAAGGCAGCCATATGAAGCTGCCTTATATTAATTCAGACCCTCTGTCTAACTCAGTGTTTTGTAACCCTACATGCAATAGATCTGTAGGGTTTCAGACAGGGGTCTTTCCCTTGCTGACCTTGAGAAGCTAGGAGTGGAACCTGGGCCTCTGGCATGCAAGTGCTCATACCACTGATGGTCCTTCTGTAAAGATCATAGGGACACATGGCACAGAACATCCAAGATCAGATAATTATTATATTCTGTTATTACTCACCCAGCGTTCCATCTGCTGCGCCCGATCCTGGATGACCTCGCCTGTGGCAGACTTCAGAGGGGCAATTTTCTTCTGTGTTGGACCTAGGGCCTGCTTGATACCATCATACATCCCCTTGATGTTGCCCGTGTCAGCTGCTATCTGTATCTCGGAACAGAGCTGGAGCCAGTAGTCGTTAGCACATCTCCTGGCAGTCTGTTGGACTTTGCTGCGAGCAGTTCGGAGGACCTGCAGGTTGCGCTCACTGGGACAGGCCTTGTATGCTGCTTGAGCTCTCCTCGTTTCCTCAATGACTGGTGTCAACTCCTCAGAGTGGGCTTCAAACCAGTCTGCCGCCTTGTTGGTCTTCTTGCCGAATATGGACAAGGCGGTGTTGTAAACGGTATTCTTGAAATGTTCCCATCTGTTGGATGTGTTTGCGTCGGCCGGGCCTGGAAGAGATTCCTCAAGCGCTTGTGCAAATTCCTCCACTTTTCTCTGATCCCGGGTCTTGCTGGTATCAATGCGAGGTCTTCCTTCCTTTTTCGTGTGATACAGTCGCTTTGTTTGCAGTTTCACTCTGCTGCACACCAGGGAGTGGTCAGTGTCGCAGGCAGCACCATGATAACTGCGTGTGATCTTGATGCTGGGAAGGCTGGAGCGTCTGGTGAGGATCAGGTCGAGCTGGTGCCAGTGCTTGGATCTTGGATGTCTCCAAGAGACTCTATGTTGGGGCTTTGTGTTGAAGAACGTGTTGCTGACACAGAGACCGTGATGACAGCAAAACTCTAGCAGGCGTTGGCCATTTTCGTTCATCCTCCCAGTGCCAAACTGACCTAAGCAAGTGGGCCATGAACTGTTATCAGCACCAACTCTAGCATTGAAATCGCCGAGGATGAACAATGGCTCTTTTACAGGGATTTTCTTGACAGTGGTGGCCAGGTCATCATAGAATTTGTCTTTGGCTTCTGCTGGGGACGACAGAGTCGGTGCATAAGCACTGATGAGAGTGTAGTCTCCGAAGTAGTCACCGAAGTATGTGGTCATGTAGTCACCGAAGAAGCACTGAACAACATTGAGTGCCTGCCTGTGCTGGAAGAGCTTGACAGTGAACCAACCCTAGAAGAACTTCACGTGGCCCTGGACTCCCTTGCCTTTGGCAAGGCACCTGGAAAAGACAGCATCCCTGCTGAAGTCCTAAAATGCTGCAAAGAGATCATCGTCACTGAGCTGCATGAAATCCTCTGTCTCTGCTGGAGAGAAGGTGGAGTACCTCAAGACATGAGGGATGCAAACATCATCACGCTGTACAAGAACAAAGGTGACAGGGGTGACTGCAACAACTACCACGGCATCTCTCTCCTTAGCGTTGTAGGAAAGCTGTTTGCCCGAGTTGTACTAAAGAGGCTCCAGGTACTTGCAGAGAGCGTCTATCCAGAATCGCAGTGTGGATTCCGAGCCAACAGGTCCACCACTGATATGGTATTCTCCCTTAGACAACTGCAGGAGAAATGCAGGGAACAACGACAGCCACTCTTTATAGCCTTCATAGATCTCACAAAGGCTTTCGACCTGGTCAGCAGAGACGGCCTCTTCAAGATTCTCCCCAAGATTGGATGTCCACCCAGGCTCCTCAGCATCATCAGATCTTTCCACAAGGACATGAAGGGCACTGTTGTCTTCGATGGCTCCACATCAGACCCTTTTGACATCCGAAGCGGAGTGAAGCAGGGCTGTGTTCTTGCACCAACCTTGTTTGGGATTTTCTTCGCTGTCCTGCTGAAGCAGGCCTTTGGAACTGCAACAGAAGGCATCTATCTCCGGACCAGATCAGACGGAAAGCTCTTCAACCTCTCCAGACTGAGAGCAAAATCCAAAGTCCAGCTGAAATGTCTGCGTGACTTCCTCTTTGCCGACGATGCAGCTGTCACTACCCACTCTGCCAAAGATCTCCAGCAGCTCATGGATCGTTTTAGCAAGGCCTGACAAGATTTTGGACTGACAATCAGCCTGAAGAAAACACAGGTCATGGTTCAGGATGTGGACTCACCTCCCTGCATTACAATCTCTGCACATGAACTGGAGGTTGTCCATGACTTTGTGTACCTTGGCTCAACGATCTCCGACACTCATTCTCTCGATACAGAGCTAAACAAGCGCATCGGTAAAGCAGCTACCACGTTTTCCAGACTCACAAAGAGAGTCTGGTCCAACAAGAAGCTGACAGAACATACCAAGATCCAGGTCTACAGAGCTTGCGTCCTGAGTACACTTCTGTACTGCAGCGAGTCATGGACTCTTCGCTCACAACAGGAGAGGAAATTGAGCGCTTTCCACATGCGCTGCCTCCGACACATCCTCGGCATCACCTGGCAGGACAAAGTTCCAAACAACACAGTCCTGGAACGTGCTGGAATCCCTAGCATGTATTCACTGCTGAAACAGAGACGCCTGCGTTGGCTTGGTCATGTCGTGAGAATGGATGATGGCCGGATCCCAAAGGATCTCCTCTATGGAGAACTCGTGCAAGGAAAGCGCCCTACAGGTAGACCACAGCTGCGATACAAGGACATCTGCAAGAGGGATCTGAAGGCCTTAGGGATGGACCTCAACAAGTGGGAAACCCTGGCCTCTGAGCGGCCCGCTTGGAGGCAGGCTGTGCAGCATGGCCTTTCCCAGTTTGAAGAGACACTTGGCCAACAGTCTGAGGCTAAGAGGCAAAGAAGGAAGGCCCATAGCCAGGGAAACAGACCAGGGACAGACTGCACTTGCTCCCGGTGTGGAAGGGATTGTCACTCCCGGATTGGCCTTTTCAGCCACACTAGACGCTGTGCCAGAACCACCTTTCAGAGCGCGATACCATAGTCTTTCGAGACTGAAGGTTGCCAATACAATACATATTACTCACCATCCTTTTAGCAGGAAAAGGCAGGGTATAACGTTTTAATAAATCAATCTGCTGACCTTTTGTTCATTTCAAAGCTGTGCTAAAGACTCCATTTTTCTTCTTCTGAAGAGATGGGGGAAGGAGTGTTAGATCCTTCTTCCAAACTAAATTTCTCTCCACCCCCAAAACTACTATGAATGCTTCTGGGGAAAGAAAGACAAGCACAATACAGACTTGGAAGGTATTGTTTCGATTGGGAAAATAGCATTGGAGAAGAGTAAATTCTCCTTCCCTGCTTCTATTGCTCTGATCAAGTGTGAGCGGCCTCCCCCAGCAGATGCTTTATGGTTTAAAAAAACAAAACCAAAAAACCCGAAAGACTGGCATTTTTGTGATGTGTGCTCTGGACCGTGGAATACAAACTGTCCCGCAAGACCACAGGAGCACATTCACAAAAGCAAGAATGACAACACATAACAGGCATTTAAAAAATCTGCTTTCTCCTTGCCATTTTTCTAATGAAATTGAAATGTAAGTTGTCACCGTCAGAAGCAAGGAATTCAATTTGTCATTTTGGATTTGACTAGTGATACTGCAGATCAAATTTGTGTCCATTTATGCCAAGGGGGGAACGATGACATTGACTTCAGGGGATTTTGAGTCAGATGCTGCAGGGTAAAAGCAAAATGCAAGATTTCCTACGCATGCTTGTTTATTTAAACACAGACTGTATTTTCTGCCCTAGAGCGGTACTTGAAGCAATGCACGGATCAGAAATACATATCATCGAAAAGTATACAAATGTATGTTGCAAAACAAGAAATATACCACAGTCAGATACAAGAAAGAAAAGGCATTCAACAGCAGTATCTTTCTAAGCAAGGTCAGTCATATAAACACTCTTCCTTCAGGAAAGATGGAGAGACACAGTGTGTTACGGAGCCATTGAAAGCTAACCTGAAAGGAGCCAGATGAACTCCAGTGGGTAGATTGTTCCATTGAGTGGGTGGGGTGTCACCTGGGGTGGTGTGCCAAATGCTACTCTCCCCATACCTGGTGACATGCCAGCAGTGGTGTCACTAGGATTTGCATCACCCGGTGCGGGAGGCCTGTGTGTCACCCCATGTAGTGGGCGGGGCAATGCCCCAGGTGGGCGTGGTGATGTACCATCACCCCACCCCCACCGGTTTTTTGGCTGTACCTTTTGTTATAACACAGATATTTCAATGTGATTTGTTTCTTTGCATTCTGCATGAAATTGCGCATTGATTGATATATAACATGATGGTATTATTCCTCCAAATTCTGATTTTAGTGATTTTGAAAACTTGTAGAGTCTCACACATACCCACCCCCTGTCAACTTACTAACACCTTATTGCAGCAGTTCTCAAACTTTTAGCACTGGGACCCATTTTTTAAAATGACAATCTGTCTAGTACCCATTGGAAGTGATGTCATGGCCAGAAGTGACATCATCAAGCAAATTAAAATAAATAATTATAAATAATTAAATTAAAATAAAATAATTAAATAAGGGGGAGCCAGTCCTGTTCCACCAAGTGAATCTACTCTGAAGTAAGTCCTATTGTGGTCAATGGGGCTTACTCTCAGAAAAGTGTGGGTAGGATTGCAGCCTGTGAGCCCAATCCTATGCATGTCTACTCTGAAGTAAGTCCCATAGTGGTCAATGGGGCTTACTCTGTAGCCTGCCTGCAATACCCCCCCCCCCAAAGAATCAGTGAGATTTTCAGCCCTCCCCAGTGCCCAGTTTAAAGTTCTTCTACTTCAAGCATATCAGAATAAAGACCCACCTGGCTTTACAAGTGCAAAATAGAAAACGTTCCCCTTACCAGTTTAAGCCTCTTTTTTTTGTCCTTTTTAGTGGGGGGGCGGAGGTTGCCTCTGGACATTTGTTGCACTCCAGCTCCATCGGATCAGGACCATTCTGGTGTCCTCACATTCCCCTTTGCCTGGCCTGACCACCAGCCAAGGCACGTCTGCCTACTTGCAAGTAAAAGCAACATGAGGCTGCTTCACTTTCCATAGAGCTCCATAGACTTGCAGCTGGGAGGGGGAACCTCCTTCTCCGTATTTTGGGGGGCCGCATTCATTGAATCAGGACCATTCTGACATCCTTGGAGCCCCTCAGCCTGCCTCTCAGCCTGCCTTGACTAAGGCAAGTCCGCCTACCCGCAAGTAAACGTGCCCATGTGGCTTCGTTTCGCGCTCAGCCTCGCAGCTGGGAGGGGGGAGCTTCTAGGGTGTTTTTGGGGGGCTGCATTCATTGGCTCAGGACCATTGTGGTGTCATTGGATTTCTCTCAGCCTGTCCTTTCCGAAGGACTATGGCAAGTATGCCTACTTGCGAGTAAATGTGTGATACAGCTCACTTTCACTTTCCATAGGGCACCATGCATTTTTTCCTTCCGGTTTTTTGGCCAAAACTTTTGAACGATTTTGGAATCGCTGATCTAGAGAGGTATGTTTGGCTGTATATTCACTGTCTGTTTTAGAGAAGCAATGAAAACATCTCTCATTTCAGCCTCCACTGGAAGAAAATATAACCACCGGGTTGTGTATAGCATGTTCATCAGAGACCACCTTTCCCCCTCCAGAATGGTCCCTAGAAAGCTACTGTAGGACCATTTTGACAAGCAGTCTTCCACTGCAAACCTGAGCAGAGCTTGAAGCTTGAAACATATTTCTGTTGCCAAGATACAGGATCAAAAACAGCTCCCTTTCCAGCACATTTTCCTCCTTTGGTATTTTGATATTAAGGAAATGTTATGGCTGTTTGATATAGGCAACATGGTAATCTTGGGGGGGGGGCAAGTTCATAAGTGTGGACCATTTTTTTTATTGAGGATCAAAAAGCTGGTCACCATTTTTATTAAAAACACTGGCATAGCAAGAAAGTGAATGAGGACTTACACCTGAAAATAGCAAGCTCTCTTATTCCCCCCCCCTTTGGTTTCAAACACGACATCTGCTTGAATTATGGAGTGAAACAGATCAAGCATCCTTTGATACAAAAGGAGGGGAAGAACTACATACACTACCCTGAGCTCCTTGGAAGAAGGGTGGTATAAATATTCTTGGGCTGTTCACACATCAAAATGAAAACGTTTTCCAAAACGAATGTCGAAGGATATCATAATATCCCAGTTGACAAATCATTGCATCCCTGAGTCAGTCCTACTTCCTCACTTCCCCTCTTCTCTCACTGTTCCATTCATTGTCCAGACACAATCAGAGGTCAGTGGCATCAGTCATCAAATGGAGAAAAACTTATGTACTTCCATTTGTCTCAAACGCAACATGGCTGGAGGTAGGAACTGGAGGGCTCATAAGCAGCCCAACAGGCATAGGAAGAGGTTGTTTCTCCTTGGGTGTTTCTCCTCTCCCGCTTAGGGAAGATGGCATAGGGAAGCAAGGGCAACCCCTGGCCTGTCCCTCTGCCATTCCCTGGCCTGGAAGGGGTTGGAGAGGCCCCAACTTGGGGCACCTGGTCCCCAACTCTGCCCACTGGCTGGACTGCTATGCCCCAAGAGCAGAAGCTGGATCAGCCCACCAGGGGCTGACAATGACCCAGTGTGTCAAGGGCATCTGCACCTTGCTACATACCTGTGCCTCAGTAACGCTGCTGGTCTTACTAAAGACTGTGTTGGGGGGGGGTCGCTGTGACAAGCCCCCCCCCACGAATGTAAAATTTCTAACTCGAATAAATCATCTGTCTCGACCTCTTGTCCAGCCTCTGTGTCTTCTTCCACGGTGGAGTAAGTCAAAGAGGGCCCTCAGAAGCAGGGAAGAAACTCCACCCCTAGGGGAGGAGGGTGAGGAAAGGCTATGGCGTTTGGGCCTCTTCAGCCTAGAAAAGAGGCGCCTGAGGGGGGACATGATTGAGACATACAAAATTATGAAGGGGATGGACAGAATGGATAAGGAGATGCTCTTTACACTCTCACATAATACCAGAACCAGGGGACATCCACTCAAATTGAGTGTTGGGAGAGTTAGGACAGACAAAAGAAAATATTTCTTTATTCAGTGTGTGGTTGGTCTGTAGAAATCCTTGCCACAGGATGTGGTGATGGCATCTGGCCTGGACGCCTTTAAAAGGGGATTGGACAAGTTTCTGGAGGAAAAATCCATTACAGGTTACAAGCCAGGATGTGTACATGCAACCTCCTGATTTTAGGAATGGACTGTGTCAGAATGTGAGATGCAAGGGAGAGCACCAGGATGAGGTCTCTTGTTATCTGGCGTGCTCCCTGGGGCATTTGGTGGGCCTCTGTGAGATACAGGAAGCTGGACTAGATGGGCCTATGGCCTGATCCAGTGGGGCTGTTCTTATGTTCTTATGGCCCCATCCATGGACATCACAGGGCCACACTGGGTGATGTGCACCACTACTGGCCAAAATTTTTAAAATCTTGGTATTTTTGAATAATACCATCATGTTATATATCATTCGATATGGAATCTAATGCAGAATTCAGTGAAACAAACCACGTTGAAATATCTCTATTCTATCCAAAGTTATAGCCCAAAAAAACCCAGCAGGGCTGGCAATGGTGCATCACCATTCCCGCCACCTGGAGCATTGCCTTGCCAGTGCATGGGAGGAGGTCTATCGTGGGGAAGACGCACTGACGTCCTGCACTGGGTGATGCAAACCCTAGTGATGCCACGGGTAGGAGCCACTTTCCTGAATGTATTTCTTCCCAAGATAATGGCAGCAGCTGACTTGTAGTGAGAAGACATCTGTACGTTCATGCATGCGGCCATTGGGAATCTGTGGATGCCTTTCTTTTTTGAAGACTTAAAAAAAAGTCTTTGCTATGTAACATCCAGTAAAGACATAATTCTCAAGGGTTTCCTTGTTTTATCATTGAGAAGCTAAACTACCTCTTTGCCATTTTAATCCTTTATAATGCACTTCATCGCTGGCTGTTAAAGGAGGATAATAAGCCCTTAAAGGAAGATTTATGCAATTATTTTCCAGGATGATAATAACTCACTCAGCTACGAGTAATGGCAGGCAAAGAGCACACAGGACCACAAAGAGCATGAATTTCGGGGGACGGGTGCCTGATCAACTGATAGCCAGAACAGCGTAGAGTATTAAAGCCAAATTGAAGATAATAATGATTTTGCAGTCGCAGACAATCCTACAAAGAACTCTATTCTCTGTTCTCACTCTATCTGTGAACTCTAGTCACAGTCCTTTGACTCTGCTTGAAAGCAACAGGCAATAAATTAATTAATTAAAGAAAGTGGCTGTTTCATCTCTCAGATCCTTATAGAGGCACAAGGAGTTGTTAGGAGAGCTGTGAGCAACCCGTTTTGACGGCTGCCTTGATTTCCAACATGTACAGTTGTCCTGATTGACAGTGAATCAGGGGGGGTGGGGAGGCAGACTCCTTCCTCCGTTTTCCCAGTGCACAATGCAAGGCAATGAAAATGCTCTGCAGAGCAATCCTATGAATTGAGGATTTGAAGAGACGTTGGGTGACCACAGATTGCCTCTTGCCAAGTGGGAATTTACCATGATGGTAACTTGTATTCTTAGGGCCCAATCCAATCAGCTTTCCAGCACTGATGCAGCCATGCAAATGGAGCATGCGATGCATCTTGGAGTGGGGAGACAGACAAGGAAGCCTTCTCAAGGTAAGGGAATATTTGTTTCCTTACCTCGGAGCTGCATTGCAGTACAGCAGTGCTGGAAAATTGGATAGGATTGGGCCCTTAGTCTGGCTAAAAGAATGTACAGGTCCAACATTCTAATCCATGGATTCAGGACCCACAAATTTAACTACTATGGGTTTGGAACACACAGTGGAAGGCCAGACCCGAGCTCCCAGACGCAACCAAATGTATTCTCCGGTTGTGTCGGGGAGCCTTTCTGAGGCCCACAGAGGCAGCATGTGGCCTCTATGGACCTCAGAAAGGCTCCCAGAAGCATTGGAAGGGGACCTTCTGACACACCCTTCTGACACTTTCTGAGGCCTGTGGAGGCCATGTGTGACCTATACCAGCCTCAGAATGGCTCTGGACACTACTGGGACAAGATTCTGGTCACATCCAGTGGCCATATTGGTCTGCAACCCATGGATTCAATTATCTGCAGGTATTAGTATCTGCGGCGGGTCTGGGAATGAATTCTCCGCAGATAACCAAGGTCCAATCTGTATTTGGTGTATAGACACAAGGCAATAAGAACAAGAACTCATGCAGAACATCAAGGTTCTATCACTAAGGACCTATCGCTTCTTGGCCTATCGGCTAATATCAAGTGTAGTACCTGTTCTTATCAGCACTAAGGACCTGAATTCTTCCCAGGTTGTTACCCTGCACATGCCCAATCTCGTCTGATCTTGGAAGCTAAGCGGGGTCAGGCCTGGTTAGTACTTGGATGGGAGACCACCTGGGAATACCGGGTGCTGTAGGCTTATACCATAGTCTTTCGAGACTGAAGGTTGCCAACCAACCATGGATTGTATTTCAGTATAAGAATATGCTATTGTCATGCTGGGTTGGAAATGTTTCTAGTAACCATTCTCCATGTTCAAGGTATATCTTTTCTGTAGCATGTTCAGCAGCCCTTAACGGGCCTCTGCAAATGTTCTTGGACAATTTTCAGTGACATTTTAGTGCTTAATGAGATTCTAGCAGCATATACATGTGGGATATCATGCAAGAATTTGCTATGCACCGTGTAACTTTTGCCCGCATAGCAATAAAGATACACAGCTAGGTGATATGGGTAGAAATGGGCCATGGTTTATTGAAACCTGCAATGGGAACTTGATAATTCAAAAACTCCAGCAGAGGAAGAGAACGCTTCCATACACTGTACTGCTGGATAGCTTATGATTCATCAAATAACAAGCAAGTGCCCAGCCGTGTATTACAGCCAACCAGGCCAGGTGAAGTGTTGCTGATTGTTAAAAAAACTTCAGGTAGCAGAAGTAGAACCGATGGTTTGGAGTGGCTGTAGGGGTGAACCTTAAAAAGCTCTTAAGTCAGATAAAGAATTAAAAAGTGAGGTGGTAGAAACACTTTGGCTCTTGTCTTCTCTAGCAGCAGACCCCAAAACGCAATGCCCAGCTGATCCTGTTTTGTTTTGTTTTTTTCTGGTTGTTTGGAAACTCTCCTCTATTTACTCTCTGCCTGACTTTGGAAAAATGGATCCCCCAGTGTCAAGTGCCTGGCAGGCCCCTTCGTGAACAATATATTTTGTTACGCACTTGGCAGGCCATAATGCATGGCTGGGGGGCCATGTTTTTGGTGGCTGTAAGCAGTGTAGGCCTGAAGTAGTTTTTAAATTGTCATGTACCCCAGGTAAGCACGCTTACTTGCCGTCACACAAATGTCCTTTGAAGTAAGTGCATTTAGAACATCAACTTAATTATTTGTTAGCAAAAGTATATCCCCCATGATTTCATTTCACAGTTGAAGCTGTAGATGTCTCTCCCAGGCCTGAGCAAGGACAAGCATTAGCAATATTAGAAACAATTAGGGAGAAAGTTTAATTTTCCAAATCATTTATCCAATATTGTTTCTCTGCTGAAATCCCCTCCATGCTTTATCAGTGTTGTTGATCGGCGTGGGAAAATGATCATTTTTCACAAAGAAGACTTTTTATATTACCAATCGTCCTTTGGGGACATTTATTTAAAAAAAATACTGCTACCAGTCCTATCCATGGGGGATACATTTTTGCTGCTGCTAAACCTAAAACCATGAACAGTAGCAAACCCTAATCAAATCCCCCCTCCTCCCAGTTACACTCATGACTCACCTCTCTTCATCTGTGAATACTTTGCAACCAGTTGACACATTATCACAATAACCAGCACCATGAGTGGAAGAGAAATTTCAAAAAATTTACTTCTTTGCCCCCTCTGGATCAATATCAGACTTAGGCTGCAATCCTATCCACACTTTCCTGGGTGTAAGCCCCACTGAACTCAATGGAACTTACTTCTGAGTAGACATGCATAAGATTGGGCTGTCAGCCCGCCCCACCCCTGGGGCAAAGGTCCTTGATCCCCCCCCACATGATGCTGTCCCCCACACTCACCAAGTGCAACAAAGCCTTGGACGATACTAAGACCAACCGGGGAAGCGTTCTGAGGCTTCCCCGCTGTCTTAAACTGTACTTCCGGAAAACTGGAGGTATGGTTTCTGATTGCAATGGGATGGGAGCCTCAGTAAGGCTTCCCGCGTGGTCCTAGCATCGCGCAGGCTCAGTGCCTGGGGCATTTGCCCTGTTTGCCCAGCACTAAGTCTGCTGTTGCTCTGGACCATCCCCTCCTATGGACCTTCCTCCTGTCGCCAAGGGGAGATTTATTGTTCTCTAAATTGGCCTCCACCAACCAGTTTTTAACCTTGGGAACACACTTTTGGTTTAATCCAGGCATTTACACTTTTGGCTTCTAGACATGAGGTGGGAACTCCATCAAGGGGAAAAAAAGTACAAAACAAAACAGAGGGAAACAAAGGCCTTCCTTTACACACTTGTATGCTAAGTAATCCCTTCTCCTTCCCCAGCTGTCAGTCCTTAGCTGCCAGAAAGCTCACAGCCATTCTCCGCACAGGGATTAACACAGTAGAAACCAGAATGTGAAAGTCATTCCAATACAATTGGGGTCAATGGTTCCGATCTTGAGTGTGTTGGGTAAATAAAGTAAGGTTTAAAAAGAAACAGTAGAATCCTCTTCTGCATCTTCTTCTGTCAGTGTGGGAATCTTGGAGGTGAAGGTGTGAATTAAGTTTGTTATCAAACTGTCCATAACTGGTTGTTTAGGAGATAGAACCATTATTGTGAATTAATTATAAAATGCTTAATAGCATCATATGTATGGTGCTGGTATGACATCCACTACTCACAATTCTCTCTAATCAACATCACCCTTTTTCATCAAAGACAGACACTCACAGCCCAGTCCTTATTAGACGCCCTTCACTGATGTAGCCGGCGGAGTGGGCATGTACAACAACATACATGCCTTTACTACACAGAAAACAGTGTGACAATGCTGAACATTTTGGGGTTGCTGCCACAAATGCCAGTGGCATCTGGCATCTGCCACAGAGGGTGACCTGAGCTGAGATAGATAAGCTCAGGCAGGGAAAGGCAGGCAATGGGTTAGGGGAATGGGGAAGGGATGGGGTAGTGTCTGAGCAGGAAGGGGGCTGGAAGGAAGCAGAATGGGGAGAGAGAGGGTGGATCTCCATGGCACCGACATGTGCCAGTATCCTATTCCCTCTCTTCTTCCCTCTCACTCAGTTCTGTGCCAGCAAAATGGCTGATGCAGATCTGAGAAGACCCATTGGGTCAACAGAGGCTTGTCCCAGGGTAAGGGAACAAAAGTTCCCATACCATGAGGAGACCGTCCTGACGGCCCCACCCTTGCATGATGCCATATGCCATCCATTGGTGCGGCTACAGCAGCGCATGCATGGGGGGGGCGAATTTCATTAGGATTGGGCTGTAAGACTGCAATCCTTTTCATGCTTACCTGGGAGTAAGCTCCACTGAACTCAGTAGGGCTTACTTCTTAGTGGACATGTCCCAAATTGCACTGTAAGAGTCATTAGAGTAGGAAAAGGAGAACGTGGTTTTATGTTGTTGTTTTCAACCCCTGCAGCGACTGTATTGCTTGGCCTTTGGAAATAGCGGTCACCTGTCATTCAGACAGGATGGGCGGATGGGTAGATAGTCAATTGTCCTCCCATGTCACCTATGTAACTAAAAACCACAGGCAAAAACGCTGTGCACGCCCCAGTGTCACTTCTTTTTCAAACACACTGTGCCATGGGAAGGATTTTTTCCCCCCTGCCTGTCCAGCCTCACCTCAACTCATTAAAAATATGAAGTGAAGAGAAATGCTCCTGGACCATGTTTAACTAGCTGAAGATGACCTGTCATCCACAGCACACTGGGCTTTTCCATTTATATGCAAAGTGGGATCAGCAGTGGTTCCTCTAAAAGTGTGTGAGTTCATGAAATATGCCCCTCACTCCCCAATACACACAACACTATTCGAAAGAGAAACCAGTGGCACTCCACACGAGGAAAAAATCCAATCATTTAAGAACCGACTGACTGGCACATTTCGCAGGCACGGTGCCCATCCATCTGAAAAGGCCTCTCGGGCTATTACGAGGCAGTGATTAGAAGCAGCAAAACATTGCGCTTAAATTCATAACTTTTTCATTAACACAATGCTTAGGTCTTTAAACCGACATTAGAAGAGAACTTTTCCATTTGTATGCAGAGTGGGGGAAGGAGGACAGATCGAAAACGAGTCTCCAACCACACTGGTTTGTACAGGCTCATAGTTTAATGTCATTCCTTCTGTTATTAAAAAAAAGAAAGGAAGGACAAAAGACCAGTGCTTTTAGTTGTGTTTTCTTAGGGAAAAAAAGGCACCAAGGGAGAACAAATTAAAGAATCATTTTCATGCCTGCTGTGGCTTCTGTTGCCTGGAGATCCCCAAGACAGTTCAGACGAATGGTTCTCTTTTTGTTGAATGATTTTGAAAATCCTTCATCTGAGTTAACGCGGTTGTTGAATGTTTTGGGAGGCTTTGTGCCTCCCGACTTCACACACTCAAAATGGACACTCTTAAGACAAAAAGAATTGGATAAAGGCCCATCTAATCCAGCCTTTTGCTTTCAAAAGAGGCTGATTCAAACCCACCAAGAAGCACAGATTCAGAGCATGAAGACAATACGCATCTTCTACCATTGGTCCCAGCAACTCTGATTCAGTCATACGCTACCTCTGAAGCTAGAGAGTACATATGTCAGGATAGCTAAGAGCCAATGATAGACCATTAATTTGTCCAATTTGTATATAAAGCTGTCTAAGCTAATGGCCATTGCCACATTTGGGGGCAGCAAATTCCATTTAACAGAGGTTCTCAAACTTCCCGGGAGCAAAACTGCCAAGATAAGTCTTTGCGGGGAGGGCGAAGGGGATTGCATCACTAACAGGCGAAGGGGAGGTTTGAAGTACGGGGCCTGCCACAAGGTCCAGGAGGTATGGGGAAACCTGTGCAGTTGTCCACAGGTTCCCCAAATCTTAGAATACTGAAAATAAGCTATCGAAAACCACTTCTGGTTTGAGATTGCAAAACCAGAAGTGGTTTCCAATTGCTTATTTTCAGTACTCTAAGACTCAGGGCTGCGTGGGGCTCCCCGCACCTCCTGGACACTGTGGCAGCCCCCTGTAAGTCAAAACCCCCCTTCGCCCCTGTTAGTCACGCAGTCCTGGGGATTGTGTTGCTGCCTTCCCCCTTTCCTTGCCCTTAAGAGGCCAGGACTGAAGCTCTCAGGCAGGGGTGTCATGCTACCCCAGTTTGGGAACCTCAGCCATAGATTAATTCTGCACTCTGTGAGGAAGCACATTTTCTTTTCTGCCAATACATGTCATTCAAAGTTCCCTGAGTTGCAGTGTTATGACTGAAGGAGAAAATGTCCCAGCTCTTTACAGCACAGTGCTCTATTTCAGAGGTTTCTAATTGGGTAAGCCAGGAGTTCCTCAGAAGATTATCAGAGGAGCACCAATGACCAGTACTGGTGAGCAGGGTTTCCTAAAAGACAAATGTTCCACTACTTCCAATTCTTTCCATACAATGTGGAGTCACAAGAAAGCATTGAATGTGTTTGATGTTGCGCAGTCTGTGTGGAGTAGGTGATGATGAATTCCATGAGGTCTTGCCAGCATCCCACACAAACTCAATGTGTCTATTGAGTCATCTACAGCATGAAAGTTCTCCACAGCCCACAACCAGAAGATGAAAGATGTGCATTGCTGAAACCAGGAATATGGCACAAGGTACATTGTGCAATTTATGACAGGATGGAAGTATAGAACACTTGTATTATTTATTAGCAACATTGGCTTCACTTTAATAATTGAGAAGACTTTGTAATATCTCCAAGATCTCTAGTTCTAAATATTTGAATCTTCCTCATTCATCCTCTATACATGTCATTGTAATTCTAAATAAAGTGAATTGTCCTTCAACTCATGGCCCAATCCAGCACAGCATAATGTGTGTTGCACATGTGCTAGTCATTGTAAAAGTGCTGTAAAGCACTTCACAATGCCCTAGCAATTGCTGGCACTGATGTGAAGGCCCATGCTGGCCTGTGCGCATTGGCAGAAAACCCAGCACAAACTGGAGATGGTAATTTCCAGGCTGAGTGGTGCAGGGAAGGATGGAGGAGGGCTGGGATGGGTGTAACGGGGCGGGAGACAGCGGCAATGTGGGAAGAGTGAATGGATTGGGCCTGAGAGGGGGCAGGATCAGCAGCAGTGGGGTGCCCTACATCCTACCCCTGGGCCTTATCCACCGACACAAGTGCATGCAGACCCGCGCCAGCCATGTGGTTCGAACAAATTCGAATAGAACTATTGTGTGTGCTGGGACTTTCCCAGGGCAAGGGGATGAATGTCTATTTACCTCGCAGAAACTTCCAGTTTGTAAGATTCCTGCACAAGATGCCGCACAGCCCAAACTGGCCCCACTGCACTGCTGCATGGGAATTTGTGCTGGATTGGCTTGTCCGTGCCTAAGAACCTTGTTGATTTTCTTATAAATGGAATTCTTGCCTATATGTAGGCAACCTTCAGTCTCGAAAGACTATGGTATCGCGCTCTGAATGATGGTTCTGGAACAGCGTCTAGTGTGGCTGAAAAGGCCGATTCGGGAGTGACAATCCCTTCCACACTGGGAGCAAGTGCAGTCTGTCCCTGGTCTGTCTCCCTGGCTATGGGCCTTCCTTCTTTGCCTCTTTGCCTCAGACTGTTGGCCAAGTGTCTCTTCAAACTGGGAAAGGCCATGCTGCACAGCCTGCCTCCAAGCGGGCCACTCAGAGGCCAGGGTTTCCCACCTGTTGAGGTCCACTCCTAAGGCCTTCAGATCCCTCTTGCAGATGTCCTTGTATTGCAGCTGTGGTCTACCTGTAGGGCGCTTTCCTTGCACGAGTTCTCCATAGAGGAGATCCTTTGGGATCCGGCCATCATCCATTCTCACGACATGACCGAGCCAACGCAGGCATTTCTGTTTCAGCAGTGCATACATGCTAGGGATTCCAGAACGTTCCAGGACTGTGTTGTTTGGAACTTTGTCCTGCCAGGTGATGCTGAGAATGCGTCGGAGGCAGCGCATGTGGAAAGCGTTCAGTTTCCTCTCCTGTTGTGAACGAAGAGTCCATGACTCGCTGCAGTACAGAAGTGTACTCAGGACGCAAGCTCTGTAGACCTGGATCTTGGTATGTTCCGTCAGCTTCTTGTTGGACCAGAATCTTGCCTATAGAATCATATTCTGGAAGTGCATGTAGCGATGGGACTGTGGAACAGAAACAGAAGCCTCAAGACTGCCCACCTATCTGTGCCACTGATCAGTCCATATAAGCTAGGCTGGTGGATGCCACAAACCGGTGGTAGATGCCCCACAGAAGATAGTTGTAGTTAATATTATATGAGTTATCGATAGCATTCACTATCTCTGGGCCAGAACATTCTGGTGTAAAGAAATGTGAAGTTCCCTGGAAATTTTCAGCACAGGATTGCAACTCAACATGTCTCCCGAGCACTAAATTCCCATATTGAAATGTTAATCTCAACTACCGGAAATGATTCAATGTGCAACATAAAATCCTTCTGTTGTTTAGCTATGTAATTTTGCCAGAGAATGTTATTAGTTCCAAAGCTGTCAGATTAAGAACCATATTAGCTGTCAATTTTCAAAGCAATTACACACAGCCATTGCATTTCTGAGCCCCTCACTGATTTTCTTAATGAGTTCAAAGTTCATTAGTGTTTCATCTTCATTTTCCTTGTAATTAATTCCCAAACTTATTTGTTTGTATGCTGTGCAATGCAACCATGGTAGAAAGAAGATATGATGCAGAAAGAAAAAGGGGAGAGGGAAGGTCTCTCTTTTTTGTCTCACGTTTCTACAAAACTAAAAACCAGACACTCAAACGCATCCAGTATTAGCCACTATCACACAGACAGTTCCATGCCAAGTTTCAAGCCCAGTGACAGTTTAGAACCTACTGTTGACCATCTGAATTGGACATTGCAGACACTGCTTGAACCAGATACATTTTGCAACCCCCAGGTCCCAGATTGTTCCTTGAATGAGGACATAGTGCTTACATATCGAGAGAGCCCCACAGGACTCTGTAGAACCTTGTATCAAAACCAGACTCTGTCTAGTACCAGACTTGGAAAAGAGATCCATGGAAGAGTACTTCTGGTTTGCTTATGTGCAGGGACCAAAGGAATCAGCGGATACTGATGGATGCCCTAAGAGCAGCAGCAGACTGGAACGTGCTCTTTCAGATAATTTTGCAGTATAGTAGGGTATGATGTACTCTTACCGGTCCAACAAGTCCAACTCCAGACCTTACACAATCACTCCCCAGACTCGGAGAAGATGATGCATGTGATGCTTCTCATGCTTCCAGCTGAGAAGGTGTGGCACACATCTGACAGCAGGACACTTTCAATTTCTGAACTCTCTTTGGGATCAGAATCCCACATATATTCCAGGCAGTCCAGCAGGATCAGCTATGAAAGCTTTAACTTGCTGCCTGGACGTTGTCGGTAAAATATGTCAGTCCCAGATGCTATTCTTGTTCTTTGTGCCTTCTGTCTTGTGCAGTAGTGCTTTAGATAACTGCTGAAGGCACATCAAGGCCTGAATCTGGAATCTGGGTTTAATCATTAGGGGAAAAGCTCTTTAAATACGTCCATGGTTACATTTTCTGTATATCAACATTGACCTTTCATTTCCTTGGTAGTAAAAGGCTGGCTTCTTGATCTTTTCTAGAAAGATAGGAGACTTACATATAAATACAGGTATCGAGGATGTAGTTTCCTTAGCAACAAAGTCCCCTGGTAATTTTTCAAAGCACCCATACCTGTTGCAGCTAGAAAAGGTACAGATAACATGACTGTTAGCACACTAATGTGCTTGGGGTTTTTTTTTTTTTAATACATATAAGCAGAGCCTCTTTTAAAAATATGTATTAGCTTAGAAGCAAAAAAACAAGGATTGTGTGACTTCCAATCATTTTATGGTTGTATCTTATTATATTACTGTTTGCTGCTTGGGGAACCTTCTGAATAAAGAGTGGCATGTGCACTGTCGGAAAGCAGTGGTACCCAGCTTTTCCCCTGAAACAGCTGGCTACAACAGTCAATTGCATCATTTGATGCCTAGTAGGTTTCTCATGAGGGCCATCACTCTTTCCAGTCGCCAGGGGAATGGCCAATTCTGTCACGGGCCTCTTGAAACCATCCAACAGCTGTTGGCAGTGGCCAGAATAGGCTTGCCTCATTCATAAAAAAAATTGGCCAAGTAGTGGGCATTGGTACACAGCCCAGTGTGGCGCTACAGTGCCCACTGTAGCATGGAGTTGAACCTCTCTAATGTGACAAGTGACACAAAGAACCCCTTAGGGAAAGCCCTGTTCAGATAATAATTACGGTTAAAAGAGACAAAAGTCCTCTGGGTGCACTAGCAAAAAGGCAAAATGCATTTCACCATCTGAGAACCCACTCCACAACCCCTAAGGATTGCAACCACACTGTCAAATGACATGTACAACAAATTGCATGTCTCAGTAGGTACGCCTTCGCTGATCGCTTGTGAATCAAGAAAAAGAAGGGAATCAAGTGATATTCACCTGGAGATTACTTTGACACCGCTCCCTGTGAGGAGACTCAGGGCCCAATCCTAACAAATTTTTCAGCACCGGTGCAGCTGCAATGCAACCCCAAGGTAAGGCAACAAATGTTCCCATTCCTTAAGGAGGCCTCTGTGACTGCCTCCCCACCACAGGATGCAGTGCATGCTCCATTGGAACAGCTGCGCTGGCGCTGGAAAATTGGATAGGATTGGGCCCTCAAAGGTTAGGGAGGTAGGTTAGGTTAGGGGTGGGGCAGTCCTTAAAAGGACCAGCCATCTGCCTGGCCTGCATTTAATAATTATTTAATTATTTTCTTCTTCACTTTCTTCCATACTTCTTACTGAATGTAAGTTTGGTGCACCCTTATATTTGGTGGGAGCTCCCACCAAAGGGGCTCCCATCCCACTCCCCTTTCCCCAGCTTCTCTCTCTCTCTCTCTCTCTCTCTCTCTCTCTCTCTCTCTCTCTCTCTCTTTGAAGGATAAGGAAAGTCAAACTCCCAGAACTTTTTTGCATTAGTCCTTTGACACCTCTGAAATCCTGGAGCAGTCCTATGATGACATGGTTAACATGCTGCCTAGAAGAACCAGAGAACCTGGGGAGAAGGTTGGCAAACATCTGTCTAAGTCCCACCTTTCATGGAGTGGGTCTATGGAGTACTATTGAGCGTTCAAGACTAATGCACCCGGCAAAACCACTCCACTTCCAACACAAGATGGAGGAGCATCATCTTACCTGTTCAGCAATTCATAATAAGCATTCTTTGTATTTGAAGTCAAACAAATAGGTACCAGCAATCACTACAGCGTCATAAAATCAGGTAGAGACTTGCACACACTCCTTCTCCACAGATCTCTGAAAGGCACACCAGGGAAGATGAATGACTATTTTATTTCCTGATAGGTTCAAACAGGAATTTAAAGCATTTCAGGCAGTGGAATATCTAGGGTGTGGCAAATGGGGACATCTGACATGGGTGACACTTGAAAGGGGGAGCGCTGGATGCAGACTTAACCATATTCCACCAGTGATGCACTTCCACACCACTGCCAATGTGTTTTTGTGTTTTTACACCAGTTTCAAGGGACCTCCAAACGCCTGCAGAAAAAAAGTCAAGGTGTTGCCATATACCTGAAACGGGGGCATGGCAATGTTGAATAAATTCACTTGGTGGGATGGACAGGGTTGACTTCACACCCCATGATCTTCTCTTCTCTGTGTAGCCTGCTGAATAAATTCACTGGGTGGAATCAACAGGACTGGCTTCCTACCCCATGTTCTCCATTTCTCTTGGACAGGGGCACAATTTCAGTGCTTGCCACGGGCACCATTTTCCACTGATTTCAGGACTCAATAATGCTATGATCTGTCTTCCCATTTGCTTAAACAGTTATAGTAATTGTATGGCCCTCAGGCATTCAGCCGGATTGTCACTAATTTTCCGAGTTGTTCACTGACATAACGTTTGTCAAAATCTTCCATTAGAAAGCAATTTAAATCTCCATATGGAGATGTATCTTTTCGACAATATTAGGAAAGTTTAATTGTTTAGAATGAGTTCCTAACATGTGAACAATAGAATTGTTTTGCGGTGGGCTCTATGTGTATTGTAGGAATCGTACCCACTTGACTCTGTGTAGTCTATGAGTCTCGTATGCTTTTAACGCTAACTTTTGCCAGGCAAAACCTGCCACTTACCATATGCCACTTACCATATGCTTGTTTCTCTGACACTATGTATACAGTCCTCGGCTTGCTTATTTTTACGACCTCTGGGCTCAACAAAACTAGAAATAACCTATCAGTCATTATTGCTACTGGCGTATTCCAGCCTATAGCATTTTCACATAGCAGGAGGCTGAGGCTAAATGGCATTTGATGAGAATGAACCGTTTGTACAAGACAAGGAAACCTCTCGCTAAATTGCTACGATACTTTCATGAAATGATTTTCATGTCGTTATTTCCAGCAGCAAAAGCCATCTGGCAGCCTTTAAAAAAAAACACTTTATAAAAAAACTACTACAACGAGGCAAATGAAATGAAAATCATGTCCATAACTCTCAGGCCTGTGTTAGATATTTACAGTAAAGGTTTGAATGAGTTTTCGGTGTTTAGAGATTGCACTTATTTTCATTCTTAAGTTTCTTAATGTGTTTTTCCTAGAGAGATTTCAGTTGCTACAGATTAGGAACTGAAGCAAGTGTAAACGAACCATAACCAACCCATTTATCTTGACCTTGTTCCCATTTACCACACTGTATGCTCACATAATCTGGATCTATCTATCTATCTATCTATCTATCTATCTATCTATCTATCTATCTATCTATCTATCTATCTATCTATCTATCTATCTATCTATCGGAAGGCTAAAACTCAAGTGGTTATGACTGCAATCCAGTATGCACTTTCTTGGGAGTAAGGCCGACTGAACACATAGGATTCTGCTGTAAGTGAATCTTATAAGCTGCCTTTTCTCCATGTAAACCTGCACTTTGGCCTTTCTGAATTTAAATCTATAAACTACTGGTAGCTTTTTCCTCTTTAAGTTTATGGTTAGTCTGGGTTTCTGGCTGAGTTTTATTGCAGCCAATGAAGTCTTAACTTCATGAAGTTACAGCAGAGCTGAAAAGCTGCATATACCTACAAAATTAGCTCCCTAGGGGGAATACTTTGCTGGTGAACTTTGGGAGAGTGAACAAAGGGAGAACTTTGCTGGTGAAGCCTAGGCATCTTGCTTTAGAACTTGGAAGTAAACAAAGGTGGCAGTAAACAACTTCAGATTTGACTAGCAATGATTTCTTAGTATGAATCTGTAAACTCAACTCCTTGTATTTCATATTACTTCTATTTTTACATGCTAAAACTATTTAAGCGGATTAAGGATCATATTCCGCGCGCACTTTCACAAACAGGTCATAAGGCACATTTGCAAGCCTTGCCATGGGCTCAACACTGGAGCTGACCCAGTATGAACACGTGCTGGGCCAGCTCTGGTGCTGGGCCTGTGTTCCACAGCCTGGTGGCTCACCCGAACCACTGGACGAGGTGAGTGGGAGTGGAGGAGGCAGGGAGGAGACATTCTGGGGTGGGGGGAGGTGGGGGAGGGCAGGGAGAGACAGGAAGGAGGCATGATGGATCGTGAGTCCCGAATCGGACCGCTCAGCCCGACTCAGGACTCCTTGATCCTGCTCTTGACTCCTTGACTCCAGCTATTGAGCTGCTGCAGAATTGAGTAGCAGGGCTACTTCCCTTCCCCTGAGGAGCTGCCGTGGGCTGCCCAGGGCACGATGGATGCCGCAGTAGCTATTTTGGTGCAGCGGCAGCCTCACATGCCTGGCAGCTCAGGAGTGGGCTGTAAGGCTCCATTCTTAAGTATACTTTCTTGAAATTGCATTACCTTCAGGGAGATTTACACCTGAGTAAATATCCTTAGTACCAGTGGCATAATTGGGGCTTTCCCTGCCTCGGATGCCCCCATCTGGCTGCCCCCATCTGACTGCCACAGAAGTAATTGCAGTGACACAATTACTTCCAGACATACTCCACTGCTGAGCCACAGTGACTGCGGGGGTGTGGGCACTCCGTTGGCAGCCCCCACAGGGAGTCACAGAGTGCCATGTCTGGTACCACATGATACGCCACTGTTTAGGATTGTCCTGCACCAACTTTCTCCACGTTACATTTAATCGATCCAGTGTGTTCGGTGTGGCTTACTCCTAATTAAGCGTGCATAGGATGGCAGCCTAAATCACCTATCCCATTATTACACGATGCGACATCATGAATAAAAATGAAATTTCACATGAGTTATGTTGTGTTCTAGAGTGTATTTATGTAAATTGATATTGATGGATGATGTTTCAAAGATTGCAGAGCTCATTACTTGATTGAAGGAATGCAGTTTTTAAAAGCCTTCGGTTTTTGCTCTTGTCATCTCCCAAGTTTCTCTTCCTGGCTTTATTTACAATATGCATGCACAAACCCACATAACCGTCTGTGACACAGAGGCCATAAATTATTTGGCTTCATGCAATGTGTTCTTGCATGAAACAAGTATATGGATTTAAGTTCTCAGAATTGCATTTGTTTGCAAAATATAAACAGAAGAAGCAAATGTCTTTAATGGAACTATCCCTTGACAAGAGGTTTCTTCTGTTAAGATAACTTAAGCCACAACATCAGCTTGCAAATCATGCTTCAGGCCTGATAAAAGCTTCATGCTTTCATTTATTTTGAATAATAAATCTTCTGATGTTGTTGTTATTATACAGTATTTCTATGCCGTCTTTCTCACCGACTCTCACAATGACTGGGAGTCTTACAGAACTAAGGTGTTTCACATAGGTAGCCTGTCACTAAACCCCATTTTTTACAAATGGTGTTTTTACAATCAATGTTCTATCAGAAACTCCTAGAACTCTTCACTTTCAGATGTTTTTTCTTCCTGTGTGGTCATCGTTCTTCTCCTGACACATGCTATCTGAGCTTCCAGCGGGAGCAGTCACAAATCAGTCAGGTGTTATTAGTTCTTGTGGAGCTGACCTCCACACACCTCCAACTCTCTGCAGCTTATCTCAATTGACTCCTTGCCTCCCACAACCCAGTGATCAACAGTGACAGTGACCCCTTGTGGCTCTGTTCTCTCTCAACAGTTTATCAGCTGTAATGGTCTCCCATTCAAACCACGGCCAGGGTTAGCTTCTTCGGGTACGGCACAGCTGTAACCTCCAGACCACAACTCCTGCCCCTAATTACATGATGCTCAAGAGTGTTTATAAAAATCTGATCAAGGTAGCAATCCTATACTACCTCAAGCTTTCTCAAACTGTGGATCGGGACCTACTAGGTGGGTTGTGAGCCAATTTCAGGTGGGCCCCCATGCATTTCAATATTTTATTTTTAATATAATAGACTTTAAAGTACCATGGTATGTGACTGCATTTGGACAAACAGGATTGTACTTTTAACAGGTTATTGTGTATATGCTTTTAACAATGATAGTAAATGGGGAAGTGTGGGTAGGATTGCAGCTTTGGATTGTTAAGAATTTTCCTGCTTGGTGATGTTACTTCCATTCATGACATCACTTCCAGTGGGTTGTGACAGATTCTAATTCTAAAAAGTGGGTCCCAGTGCTAAAGTTTGAGGACCACTGATATACTTGTTAACTTAGACTCAAATTCTTTTTCTTTTTTTTTTTCCAGTGTCAGGTAACTGTGACACTGTTTGTGATTACAGCCTTAGGGCACAAGCCTAACCAGGTTTACTCAGAAGTAAGTCCTACTTTGTTCAATGGGGCTTTCTCTCAGGAAAGTGTGGTTAGGATTGCAGCCTTAAACATACAAACACACACATACAAGGAGATAGCAGTTAATAAAAAGTATTAAAATAATTCACCAACAGGCATCAAATATCAAGCAGTCACGAGGCTACAAGACTGCCAAAACACAGCAGCAAAGTATCAGCAGGGAAGAAGCCCTTCTAGAGAGAATATAAGCATTATGACATAACATGAATACTAGTATTAATGAGCAATGATATATAGCACATTACGGTTCAAAGCATTTAATACACATTATATCACTAATGCCTCAGTCCTATCCCCCATCCTCCTACGCGATACAGCTATGCTGATGGACCATTTGCTGAATCCAATGGTGGAAGGGGGATCAAATGGCCTGAGTGAGAGAAGTAAAAATACTTTTAGTTACTGCTCCGTAGGCCACCTGGCCATCAGTGCATCTCCTCAGACCTAAGCCAACTTTTCTGCAGGCATAACCTGGTGGTCAGATGCTATTCTGTTGGTGGAAGTCTGAGGAGAGGCAGGAGGTATGCTGGGTCTGGAAAACAGGGATAGGATCCCAGCATGCACTGCCACTGCAAAGATCCACTCTCTCCTGAACCCCCTCGCCTAGTCCCAGCCCCACCCCAAACCTTCCCCATAATGCCCACCAACTGCCACCACCACATCTTACTTGCACTGATATGGCATCTAGGAGCCACCGTCATGTCCAATGGGCCCCTGCCCATTTGCCCCAGCGGGCCCCAGCAGCCCATTTGCCCCTGCAGTCACTGACAGTGTCATGATGTTTATGATGCCATAAGAAGGCCTGTGGCAGCAGATTGGGAGATCTGCCACCATACTTATGGTTGGCAATCTTCAGTCTCGAAAGACTATGGTATAAGCCTACAGCACCCAATATTCCCAGGCAGTCTCCCATCCAAGTACTAACCAGGCCTGACCCTCTTTGCAACAACCCTTTACAGAGTGCAGTATTATTTGTCCACCCTGCAGGTGGGGATGAGACTAATGGCGCAATTGAAGGAGGGTTGCAAACATGCCGTAAAGCACGCTTGCGCATCCATTGCTGGGAGCCGTGTCGGCGCAGGCAGGTGAGAAGCCCCTGTGGTAGCTCCCACGCTGCCGCTTGTGTCAGCGCTCTTGCGCTGACGCAAGCGGCAAAGGTAGGCGTGGGGGGCATGGGGAAGGGGCATGGGGGTGTTTCTTCGTGCCGCTCAGCTCTTCTTGGACTTGCGCCACCTCTGGAGGTGGTGCAGTTTCGAGGAGACCCCGGTGCGCAGCCCTTACCCACAGGTGAGGGGAAGAGCTTCCCCTTGCTTGTGGCTGAGGTGCTGCAGCCAACGAACCTGCGTTGGATGCAGCACAAGTGTCCTGGCTTGCCTGCTCCAGCGCAGGTTTGGATTGCGCCCTAAGGAAAAGGGTATCTGACCCTAAGCAAATACCAGCATGTTTACTCATGCCAAGAGTACATTCTGCCTCTTGGCGAGAAATACAGCAGGACTGTATGCGTTGTATGCGCAACCTCCTGATTTTAGAATGGGTTATATCAGAATGCCAGATGCAAGGGAGGGCACCAGGATGAGGTCTCTTGTTATCTGGTGTGCTCCCTGGGGCATTTGGTGGGCCGCTGTGAGATACAGGAAGCTGGACTAGATGGGCCTCTGGCCTGATCCAGTGGGGCTGTTCTTATGTTCTTATGTTCTTATGACTGTACTGATTTTGCCTTCTTCTTGTGTCCTGTGCTGCTCTTGCCACGATGGAGCTTTCCCCATCTGGGAAGCAGCAGCAATAATTCCCACTGATTTGGAAAGAAGACAGTTAAATGCACATTTAATAGTGACAGAACAGGCAGGAGCTATGCGGTATAGAAGGAGAAAGTGGTATAAATAATATACTTATACCATAAGTACTTTATACTATAAGAAAGTATAGAAGGAGACACATGGCTGCCATCTTTGGCTGCAATCTGCTTCTCTTCTTGTACCATGTACAGTAGTTTGCCTAGGACCACTCTATTAAGTGGTCCTTAAGAGTATTTTTAAACCCCTGCATGAATAGAAAAGTAGCAAGGAAGCAAGAAGGCAGAATGTACTCTTGGCATGAGTAAACATGCTGGTATTTGCCCGGGGCCAGATTGGGCATTAAGTATTTTTTTGAACCAGCCATTCTTGTTGAAATAATTTCCAATCAGTACTGTACAGAGAAACTCAGAACAATTCCCACATTTTCAAGCAGTTGCAATATATCTGACTTAACAACAGAGTGAAACCGTGCTCCTAATATTGCAAATGAGTTTCCAGGAGGGTTCAGATAATCCATTCTTGATCATGCTATTGTGCTGGGGTGAGACATTTCTGAATTGGGGTTAGAAGTCAGTACTTTAAAAACATTGTTACTGTCACTGTATGAAAAAAAGATAAGCATCTAAAAGAAAAAGAAAGACTGTAAGCCCAGAGAGAAGAGAGCCTAATATCTGTTGTCAGTGAATACTGCCTAATGCAAGGAATTGTTCTGTTGCTGATTACTTGATAATGAATGAGCTGCAAAAGAATATTGGAATTTAGATTACTACATCCATGATTCTCCATTTGACATCAGAAGGAGTTTGCTTACTGATGGAATGATATGCATGCAGAATTCTGATCTCTTCATTATTAGTTGAGGCACAAATATTTGGTTCATGATTTGCTCTCAGGACACAAATTCACCCACACCACCCATCCACACACACATGTTTTTACAATGCCGCCTTTGCACTTGTCCCAGAATGATTCTATGAAGGATTCCATTGCACAAATTGAGTTCTTGGACCTGGCTTAAAAGTGCTTCACTATTCACTGCCAACAGAAAATGGCAAGTGTGAAGGGGAAAAAAATTCTACTCATTAACTTAGTTTAGACTAGGGATGGTGAACAGCTATATCTCTTCACCCTGACAGCTATACAGGGAGGTCTGACTGCTGTATCTGCTCCTGATCCCCTCGAAGGCTCTCATTCCATATTGGTAACTGCCGAGTGGCACTTCTGTTGTAATTTGGGGCTTCAGGGACATTCTAGCCAAAAAGGCTACTGCGTCATCAAACACACAATTGTGCAGCCCGCGGCGGCTCATCTGAAGAAGGGAACTTTTGTCCTCTTCTGCCAAGTAAGGGAAGTTGCCCCACAATGGAGCTACTCGATTCTGTGGTGGCTCTTGAGTCAGTGCAGAATCAATGAGCCCCATGTCGGACCATGTGGCCCAACATGGGGCTCTGGATCCCGTGAGCCACAGCTCCCACCCTCCTCCTGCCCCTACCATGCCTCCCTCCCACCATCTCTCTGCCCCACATGCTCCAGAACATGCCCACTAGCTTCCAGAAGACATGCTCTATCCCCACCTTTGATCTCCCACATTTAGAGACCAATGTTGAGCATGGGAAGAGTTTCTCCCTGTGATCAGAGACCTGGAACATTTCGGGACACATTCATCACTGGTGGAGGGTGAATTTGGCCCACATTTTTTAGAGAAGACGTCATTCTAGTGGGGCTCAAAGTTGAGCATATGAAACTACCTTATGAGACCATTAGTTCATCTTGCTTGGTACTGTCTACACTGGCTATCAGCAGCTGTCCAGATCTCAATTAGGGTCTTTTCTAGTTTTAACTGGAGACCCTGGGAATGAATTTCTGCATTTAAATCATGTGCTCTACCACTGACCTATGACCTCTTCTTGAATAGCTCCTGGATTTGGAGGGGTTGTAGAGCAGGTGATCCTAGGGTGGAGTCATTACATTTTGAAGACAGAAACAGACCTGCCTCTTCAAAAGAAGGGGATGAGAGACACATTCTTCTATGGAAGCTTCTAGATGGGCACCCACTTCACTAATTGCCTCCATTTTTTAGCATGATGAGCCCAATGATATGTAACAATTGTTATCTACTCCCCAAAGCTTAGTAATTTCTGCAGGAAAAACATGACATTCCAACAGTGGCATCCCTAGGGTTTGGGTCACCCAGTGCGGGAGTCCAGCATGTCACCCCCATGATGGATCTCCTCCCATGCAGTATGTGGGAAAATGCCCCCGGCGGTGGGGTGTGGCAATGCACCATTGCCCCACAAACCCCACATGTTTTTTGGCTATACTTTTGATAGAATAGAGATACTTCAATGTGCTTTGTTTCATTGCATTCTGCATGAAAATCCACATTAAATGATATATAACATGATGGTATTATTCGAAAATACCAAGGTCTTAAAAATTTTGGCCAGTAGTGGTGTCACCTTCTCTGTGCATGTCACCTGGTGTGGCCTGCATGCCTATAGCAAAACCACTGCATTCCCAGATCTTTTTAGGTGCCCAGATACCTACCTGATCACTTCAGTCTTCCATTTTTAAAAATCCTTCCCCATAAAATATGACCAATCTCATTCATGCTGTCAATTCCTATGCTGTAGCTATTAGTCACCATTTGCAGTACTACTGAGTGTGCTAACTCTTTCTCTGCTCACCATGTGGTATCCTATCCCTCCTTGTTGACAGAGCTAAAGGCCCTTGAAGTCAATATAAAAGCTTGTTCCTTGTGATTCTGTTCCAGGGCAGTGCTAGAGCCCTTTTGCATTGTATCAAATGAGACAACATTAGAGCTGAAAAAGGCCTTCTGCAAAAGACTTCTCTGTATCTTCTTTTGCCGTTCAGCCTTGCTCCCGAGAGGAAGATATTTGTACATGAAATGAGATCTGTAGCTATGCTATGTTCAATGTTCAGAGTTCATGTCATTCATGTTGCTATGTAAGCACTCTTTTAGAAGTTCTTGCAAGATGATGATCATGGTTGATGCTCTTTGCATCTTAGCGGCTTCTCTATGGTATCTTTTAAGGTCTAGAAAATAAAGGCACTGTACTGTTCACAGTGTATATTGTAATAAAAATCTGATTCAAAATTCCACTCGAACAACCCAAGCTTTATAGGGCCTGAACTACGCAAAGAGCATATCAGAATTTTCAAAGACACTTGAGGATCAGAACTCTCACCTAAATTTTAAACTTGAGTATGAAAGGTGGGAATAGGTTTTTAGTAATAATTAAAGAATGATTCAACTATTCGAGGAACAGCTAATTTTATATAAAACAGAAAGATAAAACAAAAAGGCAAACTTTTAATGCTTTGAATTGCAATGTCCCATCTTTCTCTGTCATGTTTCCTTTCATTCTTAAGATTTTCAAGTTGCTTTCTTTTCTCTCAAATTGCCTACACTTAATGCCTTTGAAATCTGAAAATTGTCAGGACTCATCAAAGCACAATGGGTGTACTTTTATTTCTGATCTTCAGATACACGACATGCATAAAAGATAAAAACGATTCACTCAGCAAGATTTCCCCATCTTCCGCTCTTTATTGTGCTAAGGGACATATAAAGCCACAGGTGACTTTCTAGCACTGTACTGAAAAGCAGACAACAGGAACATGAGATAAGCCCCATTGGATCAGGCCAAACATGAAGCATCCCATCAAGCTCAGTATCCTGTTTCCCACAGCGATTCATGGGCTGCCTCTGTGAAGCCCACAAGCAGGGGGTAAAGAAATACTCTGCTTCTCTGTACCTGAGAAACCTCAAGCCTAGAGAAACCCATATCAATTATGGCTTGCAATCCATTGAATCCGTGATTTGTCTAATCCCCGTTTTAAGTCATGGGCAGCGCAATTGTAACTTGTGCTGGAACAGGGAGGCTGGCAGGTCTGCTCCATATCCAGCGAAAGTTTGGGACTGAAAGCAGCTCAGCCTGGGGTAAGGGGAATCGTTGCCCCTTACCTTGGGAGAACAGTAGCAGCCCCAATGAGTCTACTCGGATCAAGAGGTGGCACAGATCCGAGCAGCTTGGAGCTGCCACGGGCTGCCTGGGAACGGCATCAGGATCTGGCAAGTGCTGGATCCTGGCCCCACCTCCCACTCTCCCGCCACCTGCCCACAGGCCTGCCTGCCCTTCCCCACCCAAAGCGCTTCCTCCCTGTCCTCCCCATGTCCCGTCCCCCCCGACCCCTGCACCTGCTGAGCTCAGTCGGCGTGAATTTACCCTGTTTTGGCACAGCGGGGGTTGGATGTAGCCTCTGCAGACCAGCACCTATCCCGGCTGACTCAGGAGTAGACACAAATGTACTATACCACACATTTGCAACTCTCCTGGGCCGGCACAAGGGATTTGCACTGGCCCATCACAATCTTAGGATTGTGCTTTCAAGCTAGTAACCATCACCACATCACATGGCAGTGAATTCCCCAGGCCAATTATGTTCTCTGTGTAGAAGTACATTCTTTTGTCCTTTCTAAACCTTCACCAGTCAGTTTCACAGGAAGAACTCTGGTTCTAGAATTGTGAAAGAAGTGTTATACAGTGGGTGCATGCGAATAAAGGAAGGCATAGAGATAACAGCTTGATATGTTTATTCCATCTTCAGAACAGAACCTGGCAATGAAACACAAGGCAAACACCCCTGGCTTTTATAGCCTTTAGCTCTGCCCAGACTCCCCATGATTGGTGCACTTCAAACCTTAAGTAGAGGGCCAATTGGATGGTAGGATTTCGATCCATCACCCAATTGGCCAGCCATAAGACTGGGCCAATCAGTTATGCAGGATTTCAATTTCAATCCTGCATAACTTGCATACATAACAGAAGGACTCTTCAATCTCCCCATCACATAATTGTGTAAGTTTAAGAGCTCCAAAATGGGTGTGCCCTAGTCAGTTGGGGGGGGGGGGGGATAGAAAGATAGGGAGCCTTCATCAGGGAAAGGGGATTTAAGTTCTTTTACCCTTGTGTAAGCCTCCCAACCTGCAATGGGTCTCCTCAGACCTGCACAAGAGTTTTGCTAGTGCAAGTTCAAGGAGACAAAGAGATTGGGGTGGTAACGAAAATGAGTGGTAAAATCCAGTGTGTGCCACTGTCCCCTACTACAGCCTCCTTGCCCCCATCTTGGCCCCTCCCCACCCAGTTTCTCCTGCTTCCCACACACATTCTGCCCTCCCACCTCCCACAGTGGTTTACCTTTTCCTGGAGGCAGCAGGTTCAGTGTGCAGTTGCTGGCAGACCTTCCTCTGACCCTGACATACCCTTTGCAGCAACACTTTTTCCTTTGGATGCCTCCCTGATTTATTTCTTCAAGTCACAATCATCCTCAGCATTTTGACCAGGAGGGCAATAGCATTGTGCCAGTACTACAGATGCTATCAGCTGATGACCAACCAGATCCGCTGTTGATTCTCCTTCTTTCCACTATTCTCCAAGCAGGACACCAACAGCTGTCAGAATTAAGAACATGTGCTTTTTTGGGAGGAGAGAAAAACTGAAGAGCTTTTAAAAAAGTCTCACACATATTCGGTTGCAGCAGTTTATGCTTTGTGATGGTGACAGCTATGGTGCTGTTCTTATTCAGGTGATTAATAGAACTCGGGGCTTTTAAATGATACAAATGAACTGAGATGGAGTATTTCTAAGATGCAAAACATCAATAACATACGGAAAGTATGTTTCCAATAATAGAATCCCATTAATTACCCTGACACAGAATTATGTAATTGCACCTCAACTGTGCTATTTTTCAAAGCTCAGCCACATTTGTTTGCCGAATACCTCTGGAATTGATTTCATGTGGAAGGGAACTCTAAAAGGTTTTGTAGACCTCATTCTACCAATTCAAGGAAACAAAACCTTCCATGGACACTCCTGTTAGAAGTCTGTATAATTTAAGTTTGTCTTAAATGAGCGATGTTTGTCTTCTGCTGTCCTATCCAGCAATACTTTACTAAACAGTTTCTTCGAACCCAATATAATTTTGGTAGAACCCTGTAAGTTTGATCCTCAGTTCCCAAGTTAAGAACAGCCCCACTGGATCAGGCCATAGGCCCATCTAGTCCAGCTTCCTGTATCTCACAGCGGCCCACCAAATGCCCCAGGGAGCACACCAGATAACAAGAGACCTCATCCTGGTGCCCTTCCTTGCATCTGGCCTTCTGACATAGCCCATTTCTAAAATCAGGAGGATGTGCATACGCATCATGGCTTGTAACCTGTAATGGATTTTTCCTCCAGAAACTTGTCCAATCCCTTTTTAAAGGCGTCCAGGCCAGATGCCCTCACCACATCCTGTGGCAAGGAGTTCCACAGACCAACAGTTTTACAGTGCTTGACCCACCTTATCCTCTGCAGTGAGCTACTATGTGATGCTCCTGGTAGCGCCACCATGCCTTATTGGTAGGCTTCTTCCAGGTTGCACTGGACCCGCAACCCACTCCATTGGCCTCCACAGGCATCAGAATGTCACGCAGAAGGGACTGGAAGCTATTTCTGGTCAAACCAGCAGTTGCTTCTGGTTGCTTCGGCAGGCCATTCTGACGCCCGTGGAAGCCTCATGGACCCAGTGTGATATGGAAGAGGCTTCTGGGGCCTTCCAGTAAGGCATGGTGGCACTACAGGGGACAAGGAGGCAATGGCACACACTGGATCGCATTGGGCCTAGTGCCCATGCGGTCACCGCCCACATTGTGGTAAATACTGAACCAGGTGGTTGGTTTTAGCTGATGGGTCCCTGCCAGCACACGGCTACAAATCACCAGAACATGGGACACAGCATGTGATCAGCAGAAAGGATAGAAGTCAGAGTCTGGATATGAAAGAGGGTAGTAGATTATGCTAGCAAATGGCTTCCAAGGATAGGAGAAACTGAACCCCTAGTTCTGAATGAGTTGCCATGCTGGATATTGAGATGGTCTCCTTGTTACCTTTGGCTATTAGAAATTTGGTTTCATAGTCATTATTCTGTTGCATAGAAGGAAAGCAGAAAGGAACTGATTAGACTAAAAGTGCTAATTGTATTCGAGAAGTATTGCAGAGCAAACTGCGAAGCACTTTATCCTAATCTGGCACTCTCATAAGAATGCTTCCACCAAAATTATGTCATAAATATGCACAACATGACAGGTGCCAGCGTTCTTGAATTTATATAAATATTCATTGACTTATGGGATCCTCATCTACCCACAGAGAACGCTTCCATTTGAACAGGAAAATCAAAACATTATGCTTACATGCTTAAAACATCATTCACAGTTGGAAAAGTAACGTACATGTGAGACAAAACTTTATGGACATGAAAAGATGAATCCCCTGGGAAATGTCAATTGTTGCCTTATAATTAAACAGACTTACTCTTCCCTCCCGCTTTGAAGCCTGCCAGGAGCGCCCCTGTGCTGATGAGATGCAGCACCTCTGAACTCTTCTCTCCTCCAGCCTTGACCAATCCCAGGATGCCCAGGGTGAGGGGCACTCTGGGAAATGTAGCCATTGGGGCGAGGTTGCACATGGAGAGAGCTCCATGATGAGATGCGGCACCTCTGCCTGCCCAGCCAGCCTTCTCTCCCACCTCCCCCCAGCTTGTTTCACAGCCCTCCCAGCCTCACACTGTCCCACCCACCTCATTCACAGCTTCAGAAAAGCAGCAAGTCAGCAGGCCACACATGCAGCAGAGCAGCCTAGCCCCTCTCCCGAGATGCCTGGTGACACCCCTGGAGGCCAGCCACACCTCCCTGAGGAGGCGGGACGCACAGATTGAATACCTCAACCTTTCTGTGTAGGTGGCTGAGCCATAGATGTTCCAGAAGATGCTGTATAGAAGCTGGATTATAGACACTCCAGTTCAGATCACAGGAAGAGAGGCTACCTTGTCGCTAACAGTACACAGCCTGCTCTGCTCCAAAATAATGCATGAAGATCATTCTTTTTAATATCAACAGTTATTTCATTTCTTCAAAACACAGCAAAACTGTATTTTCTGTTTTGAATACAACTGGTTCCTAGCACAGTACTCAGTACAGAATGTTCCATCTTTTAACTAGAGTGTCTAGTCTTTGTGTCTTTTTTATTGGTCCTCTCTAGCTTGCTAGTTTTGCCATTGACACCTGACTTCTTTACCCACTGATTAGTTAATGAAATTGTCCTTGTAATGCCTTGTAAAGCATGCATTACAACTGCTAATGTTAAGCAAGGAATTCTCTACAACACAATTATTTTCTCAAATACTCTGTCCTTTCAGACATCTGAATGTGGCTGTGCTTCACAGAATGCATGACAAAAACGAATGGTTTTAAAGGCAATCTTTCCTTCAATTTTAGAACAGTGTTGTTGGTTTTTGTTTTTTTTTATAACTTCCATACATAATATTTCTTAATTCAGGCCATAACAGATAGGTGGGAAGTTTAATGCCCTGTGTTCCATGGATTTAATAATATCCACTTGACCTCCAAGGATAAAATGTAGCCTTGTCATTATTACTTGAAGATTAACCAACTGGAAAGACAATAAAAAAAAATAATGGAAGCAGGTCAAGCTATGGAGTCTGTTGAATATTTAACATATTTCTTCACAGGTCAGAATACGACACTCTAATAACCCAATCCTATTCTGGGTCAGCCTTGAGAATGTAGTAGTGTTGGTAAACTATGGGCTGGGTGCATGCTAAAGGCTGCAAACTATGGGTTGACCAGGAACAAGGCAGTGTTGGAAAGTAAAACATTTTTTCCTTATCTGCACTGCCGATGCCTTGTCCTCACTAGGCCTAGTTGGATCTGCACCTGCTCTTTGGCTGGTGTTAATCCAAGCAGGGCCAATGTCAAGCCTGTGCCTGGGGTGTAGAATTTTGGCACCACTGCTGCCTTTGATATCTTCCACTAGCCTGCCCTTGACATACCCCCAGCCGGTCCCAACTCCTGCCCTGATTCTCCCCTGGAAAGCCCTGAAATGTAGCCTCTCCTAAACTGCTCTGGCAGGGGCTCTGGAGGTCATTGGCATGTGGCTGCCAGCCAATTGTGCTGGCAGCCCTAGCCCAAAAGCTGTTGCAGCAACCACCACATCCCTGGCCCCAGCTTTGCACTGACAGAACGTGAGTTCCCTGAGTGCAAGGTCTGGATAAGTCTAGGCCTATCTGGTTATATATTAATAACAATATTGACATTTTAATGAGAAATCAAGAGAAATGCCCATCTATTGCTTGCTTCATTCCAAATCAGGACTGTTGGCTATTTACAGCTATAGGCTTGTTTGGTATCACTATGTTATCACCATGATGAAAAGAAGATATCTCTCCTAAAGAGGGTTTAAATCAGTTCTGACAACTTTCTTACCCAATCATGTAGCAGGAAGAGAGCCAGGAATCTATTCAGGTTTCTTCTCAACTTATGAACAGTCTACTACACAGAACAACAGGGTTTTGCTGGCTCTCTTCCAAAGTAATAATAAGAAAACAAGAAAAGTCATTGTCCTTAATGAAGAACACTGAAATGCCATCAACTCCCCCTTGAGCTACTTTCCATTCATGAGCACTTAATGCACAAGTTTGTGTGGGGTCGGTCAGATCACAATGATTGCCTGATACTTCCTTGCTTACTTAGAGGAGCCTTAAGTTTTGCTTAATAATAATAATAATAATAATAATAATAATAATAATAATAACAGGTATTTATATACCGCCTTTCTTGGTCTTTATTCAAGACTTTATTCAAGGTGGTTTACATAGGCAGGCTTTATTAAATCCCTATTAAATAGGGATTTTTACAATTTCAAAGAACGTTCTTTCTTTCAAGAACGACTACATTCAAGGTGTTTCATTCCGATCTGGCTTCACATTCTGGCCTCCATCCTCCCACGCTCAGAGCAGATGGAATAGCTTGGCTTCAGCTTGTCAGCTGCTCCAAGGTCGCACGGTGCCGGTGGCCTCGAACTGGCGACCTTGTGGATGTTATCTTCAGGCAGACGGAGGCTCTACCCTCTAGACCAGCTTACTGTCCTTCCAAAATAATTAGAAACAAGGTAATATCTGGATAGATCTTGATAGGTAGGGAATCCTATTTAGAATTTTGTCTCAAAGTATTGGTTGTAAGATAAGGAGTATCCAGAACATATTGTTATAATTATGCATAAAATAACATCACAGGTGTTGTGTGTGTTTTGTTTTTTTTAGTGGTTGCTGTGTTTTACTAAAACACCACACAAAAAAGAATCTTGAAATAGTCAAATGTATGAGGCTAGTATATTGTGGGGTTTAACAATTATTAAATAGTTTAGAGGGGGAGGCGTAAATGAAGTGAGGGAAATGGAGGCAACCTGAACCTACACAAAATTTGGAAATAAAAATTGAAATAACGGAAGGCTCTAAATACATCATTTCCACTTTGTCAAGGGCTCTGGATAATTCAGAATTCCAAAATCTGGGGAGAAGTGAGAGTGAGGTTAATTTTAGAAGCGCTCCTTTTTCAGGCAGCATGACTTAGAATATTATTTAGTTTTTCACATGTAGAAAAAAAAATAACAAAACGTAAGTTAAGAACTGTAGGAAAATACTCTGATGACACTTTATCTTATGCTGATTAAAAATTGGTGGAGGATTTTATATAAAGGGTTCTGATGAATATATTGCTGTCATTAGAAAGGATTGTGGTGGTAGTACTGCAGATATCTGTGCAGGGCCCATTCTTCTTTCATAACCTCTTTAATGATCTGTAAAATTGTGGTAATAGCACTCCAACAAAATTCACAGCTGATGGTAAATTGGGAGACGAGGCATGTGCTAGAAGGCATAGAGACCAAGCATGATAGAAATTAGCTGGATTAGAAAGTGGTATATTATCCATTGCAGTGGCATAGCTAGAGGGGGTTCAAAGCACTAAGTTTTGCAGGAAACCTCACCGCAGCATGTAAACAACCCTCCTCCTCCCCTTCAGAGCCATGCTGGGTTGTGAGAGCAAAACTCCCACTGCCTGGAATGGCTCCAAATGGCAGGAGCTATTGGCACATTGCAGTGAGGCTCCCTGCAAAACATAGTGTTTTGCACCTCCTCTAGCTATGCTACTGATCCCTTGCAATCTAGCTTGGAAACTTCTAGCAAATATTTGTTCAAGACATTGAAGCAGGTCTCACAGACAAACCAGGCTAGTTTGCCCTACTAAACGCAAGTTCAGGTGTACAGAAGTTCTGCTAGAATTATTTAAATTTTTGTTCGTTCCCTTCAATGTCCTTATGTGCTTTGAATCAGCAGACAGATAAATTCAGTGTATCTCACTGTGCAAGCCTACATGAGTCTATTCAAATCTAAGTTCCATTGTGTTCAATAGGGCTTACTTCCCCCAAAATGTGAATAGGATTGCAGCCTACAGGGATGGGTCTATGTAAACACCGTACCGAGGATGGTACAAGCATCACCTGATGTCTCCATGATGGCCATATTATCAATTGCTTGGCTGATTCATTTCAGTCATCCTGTATAGCTACCTGAGACAGAGCCCAATCCTGAGCTTCCGGGGCATGCGGCTTTGGCACGCATCTTGCATGACTGGGGCAGCCGCAGGTGGCAACTCTGCACCTTTTGTCTCCTTCCCCTGAGTAAGGGAAGTAGCTTCACAATGGGGCTATTCGATTCACCGCCAACCAAAAGGTTGGTAAAAACGTTCGTATCAGGTGGCAAACACATACGAATGCTCAGGATCTGTTCCTGCCTCCCTCCCTCCCTCCCTGCTCCCTCCCTCTGGCACACCTCTTCCACATCCTCTCCCCGCCTCCCTGTCATGCCTCCTCCCACCCTCTTCCCGCCTTCCGCCCGCCTCCCCCATCCCCAGAACGCCTCCTCTGAGTCAGCCCTTTGGTCCATCTAACCCAGTATTTTGCGGCTTTCCAGAGTCTGAAGCAGAGGTCTTTCCCCTTCCCTAGCTTGTAACTTGTAACAAGTTTCCCCTTCCCTAGCTTGTAACTAGAGATGCAAGTAATGTAACATGGGATCTCTTGCTCCTACAATGTGTCCTCAACCTGGACAATAGCCTTTTGCTATCAGGAAGATGCAGAAAGCATACACTAATCATTTAGGTTCCTGAGCTGTCAGACAGGTTCATCCTACCCTCAAGGTGGCAGCTCCACATCATAAGACCTTGAATATTTCATGCTAAGAGGATACCTTGGCCACTTTTACTGGCAGTGCTTTTAAAGACACATGTAATATGAGTGCATGAGGGGAAAACTATTGTGTGCAGGAATTCTGTGTAGTGGGAAATGGCAGAGCTATGAAATTTGACAGGGAAAGGTACAAGAAGAGGGCACTTAGTTCTCAAAAGCCAAAAAGAAATTCAAACTGAGCCCTAGCTGAACTTACGAAGGCTTAACTCTACAGAGGTAGTCTCTGCTGAACATTCATGAACTATGGCACCCTGGGAAAGTGCTCAGGAGGAGGAGAAATGAGGAAAGGGGAGAAGAGAGGAACTCCTTAGAATAAGAAGGGGGAAATGTGGGAAGAGAAGGAACCTAGAGATATTAGCTGGGATTCCCAGAGGAACTAGGAGAGGGAAATGGAGATTGTGGGATGCAGGGAAAGAGGGAGGAAGGGAGGGAAATGGACAGATTAGAGGGAAAGATTCCAGATGGTTAGGCTGTGGTGGAAGGCTACAGTTGGAGGCAGCTCTCCATAGCCTGAACCAGTCCAGTTAGCATCTCCTAAGTGACTGAAAAGTCTCCAGCCACATCTTTTCCCAAACACAATAGGAAACTACCATCTCCACCAGAAAGGGGCAACAGGAAAGCTATCAAGGACTACCTCAGCACAAAGATTGTCCAGAAGGAGCTCCCCCACTACTGAATCCATGTTGGTCTGTGGCAAAATTCCCTATAAACTCTCACAGGCCTAAGTCTAGGCCTATCATAAGTCTAGGCCTATCACAGGCCTATCACAGGCCACCCAGTATGTACCTAACATCCGAGAGTTAGATGTTAGTGATATGTTAAGCATTCCCACTCCCATCAATGACCTAAAAACCACTGTACCAGCCAGCAGTCAGGAGAGGTACTAGACCACTTTCCTTTCCAGACTTCTATATTTCTTCCCTTCCCCATGCATTCTTCCCTATGAGTGCAGCAACCCCCCTCCAGAATGTATACTCAACTGAGTTTGCCAAGATGTCCATATGCCATGCACAGTATTTATTGAAAGCCCTATAGTCACATAGGCAACCTCATACTGCAATCAATAGATCATCAGAAGTCTAGTTACTTTTCATGCCAGCCAAGTGCATGATAGTTAATCATTTTAAACAGCATGAACCACAATGCACTTCAAACTTTTCTAGCTGTCAGATTTCTTCTGCAGACATACAAAAATGTCAATACTTCAAGAGCTTGTTATTTGAATAGAAACTCATGGTTGTATTTAAGAAGAAGAAGAAAAAGAAGAATCAGAAAAAAAAAACTCACTTGCGTATTACAGCTTGAAAGCCCAAGGCTTTGTTAAATAGATAAAATCACAACCTGTCAGAATCATCCAACATCAACTAGGACTATGGAAGGAAAAATCAAAGATGCATGTTTTCATTCCATGTTGTGCTGCTTATTTTTGTATTTAAAGTCATTAGGAGGATGCCTGCAATGAACATTTCTGCATCCAGACCTGTTCTTATGACTTGTCTTCAGCCTATTTTGCAATCAGAACATCCTTCCCCCAGTCCGTTGAATCATGATATAACTGTTGGTCTATGTGACTAGGCTGTGCGTAGGAAGAACTGGTAGGCGCATGAGAGCTGCCATTGACTTTTCGCAAGGGAGGAGAGCATTTGCATCTAGCCCTGTCCTATGAGGATTCTAATTGTCATGAGTTCAGATGTCTCCTGCAAACCTCGACCCAACCACAGCAGTCCCTCTACTCATGTTGGCATCCTTCAGTCTCAGAAGACTATGGTATCGCACTCTGAATAGTGGTTCTGGAACAGAGTGTCCTTTCCAGTGCGCGATGTCTGGGTAATGTAGATATGGAGGATAGACTGTTACCCATGCAGCAAATCCCCCCTCTCCACGTTGCTGGAATGGTCCAATGGAAAGGCAGAAGCCAATACGGTTGGTTCCAGCGGCATCGCAGGAGTTGCCGGAACGTGGCTGTGTTCAGCCATGAACTACCTCAGGGACTCCAGCTCTGGATTTTGCCTCGAGGTTGTCTCCTGAAGCCTTTTCCATAACTGGATGTAGCCACAAAGCAGTGGAGGTTTGGGACCAGAGTTTTCCTTCTCTCAGATGAGCTGCTTTCCCAGGCTGACGAGTCCCATCTACCCGGTGGCTATTTAGTCACCTCTTACGACAACTACAGCCAAACGGAGGGCCTGTTCTTATCCCCCAGCCCCCAGGGGTAATTCCCTCTACTATAGTGTAACAAAGCCCAAGAAATAATCAAGAAATAATCACATATTGTTCTTAATTTTAGCCCTGCTTCCCATCTAGACCTTTTGTTGTGTCCTTTGTATCCATCTGTCAGTTTCAAAGTCAACCAATAGGGGCTGTGCAATAGGGACAGTGCTTATTTTAGATGTTTATTCATTAAAACAAATTAGACCTTTCCTTGTGTCCTTTGTGAAACCTATCAGTTTCAAAGTCAACCAATAGGGGGCGTGCAATAGGGACAGTGCTTTTTTAATGAGGTTTATTTATTAAAATAAGTTAATAACTGTTGGGCAGAATGCCAAGAGGAGATGGATGAGATGAGAGGCAAGCAGTGGGTGGAAGAGAAAATGAAGCTGAGACTGTAGAGATTGAGGAGACAGTGGGGAACTGTCTAGAATCACTAGATGGTGGGGAACTCACTAGAATCAAGAACAGAATGGTGGACAACATTGTAATTATTTTTATATATTGATATACATGCATCTGTCATGAGTATAGGTAATGAGAAGACAGGTCATGTACAGCTGAATGTGCACAGGGTTTCTGTATGTAAAGGTGCCCAACAGGCACTTTCCTACAAATGATGAGCCTGGGCAGCTGATTGATGAGATGAACGGAGTACTGGGCATTTAATTGCTGTAGAAAGTCAAGTGCCAAACATCCTTCACCAGTTCCCAATATTTTCAATGGGTGGAAAGTTACAGCACTATCTTAATGTGGTTTTGCTTTGGTACAGCAACCTCTGTGCTGGTGTGCATAGTCATAAACATGCAGTAAAGCATGTCATGACAGTGCAGAAGATACAGGCACTAACAGGAAGACCTGAGCCATCCCACTGGTGCCAGAACAGGATGGACTGCACACCAGAGCAGGTAAGAGCTACTCTGAGCAGAGCAGGGGCTGAGGGAGGATGGGGGGAGGGGGTGTAATGGGGTGGGGGAGGGAAGAGACAGAGGTAGGTAGATTGGGCTTGGGAGTGGGATGGGATTGGCGGCACTGACACGCACCATATTCTATCCCACTTCCCAGGCCAGATCTGCCAACATGAGATTACTCAGATTCACACGAGCGACTTTACTGGCACAGGTCCAAGTAAACCAATTGCACAGGCTGGAGCTTTCCCCAGAGCAAGGGGACAAATGTTCCCTTATCTCAAAAAGACCTCCAGCCTACTCAGTTTCCATGCTAGCTCTGCTGCATTGGTGCAGGTTTTTGGACTGCCCATTGACTTAGTTTTTCCCCCGATGGAAGTTTCTTTCTGTTCATGGATGAAGCTTCTGTTTGCAGAGGGAGTTCCCAATGGCCAAAGCACCATGTTTTGAGTTTCACTTACCAACTCAGTTTATTTCCAGAGGAACAGTCTTTGAAAACACTGTTTTCTACTTTCTCTCCCTCTTATTTTGTTTCCAGGCTCAGTGATTCTACACAAAGATTTGTTATTCCGGTTCCACTTCCTTTCCTAGTGGGAGTCTCTCTCCCTTTAGGAACTTCATCCTGGTTGACAGTGATATTTACCTCAGTGGTTGGTCCCTTCCCTGTAGAGTACAACCTTTAACTTTGGTGCTTTGAAAAAATGCTGTCTGTTGTTGCAAGGTCAAAAGAGCAAATACCTGCTTTCAACTCATCACCAAAGGACCAATCAAGGCTGTGAAAGCTATTCTTGTGACATGTGCTGGTTCTGTCATTGGCCTTTTCACACCGGCAGAGAGACATCTATAACCAGACAGCTTGAACAGTGGCAGGTTTCTCAAGAAGACAAACATCCAACCACTGTGAAATCAAACATTTGATGAGTCTAGATCAGTGATTTTCAATCTTTTTTGTCTCACGGCACACTGACAAGACACTAAAATGGTCAAGGCACACCATACTGTTGGTGGGGGACTCACATCTCCAAATGGCCCTAATAATAAATGATCCTCCCCCAAACTCCCACGGCACACCTGCAGACCATTCACGGCACACCAGTGTGCCACGGCACAGTGGTTGAAAATGGCTGGTCTACATGTTTAGCATTTATACCAATCCATGAATTACAGGTGAACTAAAGCATCATATCCTTTGTTGTGGCTCTTTTAGCTACCATTTTCAGAAGTCTATAGGGAGTATGACTTGGGTGAAGTTGAGGTTAGGCTGTGGTCAGGCAAGGCTCAAGAAAAAGTGGGACCATATTGCAGGTGAAGCAAACAGCCCCATTGTAGTACATGGAAAAGCAGCACAGCCCTGTCTGCTTACACCTAAGGAGGATCTCCTTATGCCTGAGAAAGTGGATGTAAGGACAGCCTCCTCAAGTGTAAAGAGAGGTGGGGCAGCTGCGGTGCTTTCCATGGTGCTTTTCCTGCTGCTAACTGATATCTAAGTTCAGACTTTGATTACTGGTCCAGGTCACACTTGGACCCATAAGAAAGGAAGGTCCAGGTTACACTTGGACACATAAGGAAGGGGTGTCATATGGAAGAAGGAACAAATTTGTTCTCAACTGCCTCTGAAAGTAGAACTGGTTTCAACAGGTACAAACTGCAAGTGAAGAGATTCTGATTGGATATCAGGGCGGTTCAGCAGTGGAACAGATTGCCGAAGGAACTTTCCCTCACTGGAGATCTTCAAGCAGAGGCTCGACAAGCACCTGTTGGAGATGCCCTAGGAGAATTTCCTGCTACAGGCAGGGGGTTGGACTAGATGACCTAAGGTCCCTTCCAATGCTATGATTTTTTGATTCTATGATAATGGAGACTGATAGCCCAAGCCTAATTACAGCCCCTTTTCCTTGCACATGCCCAATCTTGTCTGATCTCGGAAGCTAAGCAGGGTCAGGCCTGGTTAGTACATGGATGGGAGACCGCCTGGGAATACCGGGTACTGTAGGCTTATATCATAGTCTTTCGAGACTGAAGGTTGCAACCAACCAATTAGAGCTTTGCTGCTCATTATGCTGGAAATGATTTCTGAAGGCATGCTATGTGTGCTGCTGCCAGTCATTTTGGGACTGCCGACACAAATGGCAGCAGCGCTGGAGGCCCACTCCTGCAGCTGGCTATCTCTAGAGGGCAGGGGTTCTGGCAGAGGGGGCGGGTAGGAATGGGGAGTGTTCAGGCTGGGAGGGGGTAGATGGGAGGTGGAATGGGGAGGGAGAGAGAGCAGTTACCAGCAGGACTCATGTGTGCCTATATCCTAACGTCATTCCTTTCCCCATTCCCTCTCCCTTACTCTCCTTGGCTCTGTGTCAGCAAAAGAGCTGACATGGATTCAAGGAGACTCATTGGGGTGGCAGAGGCTTACCCCAGGGTGAGGGAATAAAAGTGCCCTGATTTTGAGGAGACCTCTGGACGGTGCAGTTCACACTTTGCTGACATGTTTGCATTGATATTTGGGATTAGGCTTTAGGATTTAGGATTCATCACATCATCAGAAGTGAATTGGGCTTCTACAGGATTGCATTGTAGCCTTGTATTTTTATCTAAAGTTTCTAGTTGAATCTACAGTATCAGTGTCTCAGGCATGGCATGGGGGAGCATGGTTTTTTGGATTAATACATTTTCCAGATGGTTCTAGAAGCTCATTCAACAGGTCCATGTCAGTTCAGGGTCTGGGTCCAACTGCAATTGTCCACATTGAGGGTCATGGTCTGTTTCTCTGCAGATGCTGATATAGTTTTCCATGAAAAAAACAAAAACAAAAAAAAAACAGCTTCTTTGGCTTTTTGAGTTCATAGTCTTAGGTCTCAGTCTGATGCACTGATTCTTTTCCACCCCTCTTGCCTAACAAGGTGTTCATTTATTTCAACTATGCCTATGCCTTGACCAGAGAAAGTGCACTTTTCATGTAAACATCCAAAATTGCTCTACTTTAATACCCCCCCCCCCCCCCGTTTTCTGGCAGATGTCAGTGCAGTTTTAAAAAAGTTAAAATATTCCATGGCATTTTTCATAATAGCATGTGAATGCTGAAATGTTTTCAGCTATTTTTGAAAAAAGGAGTAGGCCATTTGGTAACAGCGGTTAGGGACACTAATTTAAAATACAATACAATATTTTGTTCTGTCTTGCAATTTATTGTGCATTAATCTCATTTGAGTCCAGCGTTTTTCTCACACATTTTGATTTCGACTGGCCCTCCTGTATCAAATGGACTGCCAGTTACACATATCTAATGTGATTATTTGCTTCGATGTCTAAGATGGCTATTTTAAAATATGGGTTTTTTTAGTCTAATCACAATCTGGTCCATGATTTATAACAAACATTAATAAAAACAAGCTGAAAGTAAATTTATTTGGAGTCCTGGCCCCTATTTTTCAAATGACAGCTTCTGTCATTTCATCTAAAAAAAATGGAAAGTCAAATTGTAGGAAATTAGGGATAATTCCAATAAGAATAGGTAATGTGTTTCATTATAAAAATTGGGAGCACCATTCTGTCCTCAGAACATAACTGTTTCTTTACCTTCATAAAATGCCAGGGACACAATTTTCTCTTGATATGGTTCACTTTTCTATCCTTTAGAGGCCTATGACCCACTCAATTCAGTTCAAATTTCATTTTAGGTAAAATTCAATGACAATCCTATTTCAAACAGTATACCACACACTTCTACCCTTAAAATAATTGACCTCAGCACACGGTGAACCATTCCAGATTGGGATAGAGTGGCTGACTATTCCCATTCTGGCTATCAAATCTATGTTGTCAGGGATCCCAGCGGTTAATTTCTAAGAAAGAAATGCCAGGAGACATATATGCATTACCTTATATTTATGTCTGCTTAATTTACCTGAGTTGCCATCTGTTCGGATCTCTATTTCGGGGGGGAAGGGAACACTTTCAAATTTTAAAATATCATCTACTGCATGAATGGTCAATCTGGGTTGTGGACACTACAAATGGTGCAAGCAGGAAAGTTTGTGGAATTTCTAGGCAGGAACCGTAGGCTTTTTTGGGACTATGGTAGAGGAGGGGTGTCAAACGCATTTCATACAGAGGGCCAAATAGCATTCATGACGCCTGCTGTGGGCCAGAAATGATGCAGGAAGTGCAGGAAGTGATGTCAGGAAGTGCAGAATGATGCAGGAAGTCATCATGCAGGAAGTGATGCCATTAAACAGATCTTGACCAGAAATAGGCACATTTTCTCCCTTAGGAACTCATTAGCTACAAATAACAGAAAAGAAAATACGCAAATCATATTTTCAAGATATGGGATAGCCCAATTATCACATAGGCTGTCCTTTCAGCAGTGACACCTCAGCACAGCTCAGCAGCTGAGGGAAACTAATGGTGATGCTGGGAGAGCCCAAGTCTGAATAAAGTGCTTCTGGTGGCTGCATCCAACCTGTGGACTTTATATTTGACACCACTGGTATAGAGTCTTAGGGCGCAATCCTAACCAACTTTCCAGTGCTGACTTAGTCACAATGCAGCCCCCAAGGTAAGGAAACAAACATGCCCTTAGCTTGAGGAGGCCCCCTTGACTACCTCCCCACTGCAGGATGCAGTGTGCACCACATTGGCACAGTGCTGGAAAGTAGGTTAGGATTGTGCCCTCGACCACATTTGATTTCATAACAAGGGCAAAGAGATGGACCCACAAACTGTCTTTGATACATAACGATGCAATCTGAATGATTGAAATGTATTTTAAATGTGGATAAGATAATAGTTAAAACTGCTTTTTTTTACCCCGTCACAGCAAATCAAGTTGTTTGCCAAGTGTGCATTTAGGAACCACTAATAGCTTTCCGCGTCATTTTACGAGAAAGAACATGCTTGTGTTTGGCAAATTACTGCCCTCAAAAAATGAATACAAAATTTCACCGCTGTGCTTCATTCTATTTATCTAGCCTCACCTTTGTGGGAAAACAAGGCTTCACTGACCTCTATACTGTCTAAACAGACATTAATGAATTGAGTGTTTTAATACTGAACATATAATTTATCACGTTAATAAGAAAGCTTAGTGGGGCTTGAAATTGGCAAATGCTACGTCGCAAATTGTATCCAAGTTGTAAAGAGGGCCTGGTCTAATGGCGATGCAGAGAAGTTTTCCATCACAAAGCTATCAGCACGTCAGAATCTTTGTATTTTTCTGCTTTTTCATCCAGTGGTTCCCAACATGAAGGGCATCTTCAAAAATCACTAGTTGTTTGGATCAGTAGCAGATAATGTGCTTTGCTACTAGCGGGTGACAGTCAGCCTCCATGCCAACCGCCGTTGTCTCTTCTAGGACTCTTGTTCAATTCCCACATTGCAATCAAAATGGTAATCAGCAGCTTACTGTGAAACTCTCTGCCCACATGACCACATGTCAACTGGTACCTTAACAATCTCTTGGCACCAGGATTATCTTCTTAATAACAATACAGAAATTGGCCAGTGAGAGGTGCAGGTTGATGGTGCACTTTAGGCAGCAGATTGACAGGGGTCAGCTGATTGCTTTCCATCCATTTGAATCCATGGCTCCTCCTTCCACTCCATGGATTGGAAGAGGGAGAGAGGGACAGAGAGGAAGAGAAAATGTGGAGGGGTGAAGGGTGCTGAGCTAGAACACTGGAGACTGGGAGAAGCAGAGGCTGGCATATCATTGGGTAAAGGGGGCAGCATTTGGTATGCTGTCTCAGGTATCAGGAGGTCCTGGGCTGATCCTGGATATGCATATTTACACACACATGTCCAACTGAGGTCAGTGGATTTTAGGATTACAGCCCTCCAGCCCAATTCAGTAGATCGTTATTCAGAAGTAAGCTCCATTATGTTCAGAGACTCACTTTCAGCTAAGCGCCCATAGTCTTAGATTTGGACTCAAATTAGCAAGAGCAGAACAAACCTCCCAGAAAAAGACTTTCCCTCTTTGACACTGAAAATCCAAACATTCCCTCCTCAAAAAAAAGTGGCCCCTAAGGGTTGGGGGCTCTGGAATTTGTGCAGAGCAGGAAATTCCATCACGCAGTGTTGGTGGATTCACCCTTACCATTGCAGTCCCCTCCATGCACTATATGCCATGCATATACTACAGATATGTCATCTGAAGACCTCCCAGCTTTCAAGAGTGGCTTTCTGAAGTGTAGTGGGAGTTGCAGTGAGAGGAGTGGGCAAGCAAGTCTTGTTCCAGAAGCTTCTTTCTTTTCATAAGTTTGGATGCAACTCGGACAGCCCAATCCTCTCCAGATCCACCACGGTACATGCAAAAGTCACACTGCTTTTGTGCTGTGTGAGACAACCATGCGAATAGACAGAGGCCCCATGTGCATGCCAACAGCCACACAGGCCATGCCGGAACAGATAAGGTGGCAGTGGGGGTGGGTGGTGGGAAGTTAGGATTGGGGGAGGATCGGGATGAAAACTGGGTTAGACAGGAGGCAGAATGGAGTGAATTTCGGCTTCAGCTTTGGTCACCAGGACCCCCCTTTCCAACCCAGATGCGACCCTGAGGCTCCTCAAAAGTAGGCCAGGTAAATAGTTAGTATAGGTCTGAGGAGATCCCTTGGTGGCCAGTCAACCTATGGGGAGGTAAGTAAAAAACATTTTTACTTGCCTCTCCTGAGCCATCTGGTTGCTTCCTTACCATAGGATGCAACACATGCTCCATTGGAACCATTGCATCACATAAACTGGGGTGGGATAAGGTTGGGATCTTAGAGTGCAATCCTATACCTCACCAAATTACAGCATGCAGCTGCACCAACATATGCTGTGCTGCATGCTATGGGGTCTGTGATGGGACATTCTGCAGGAGGTTTTTTTTAATGGAAAAACACTTTCCCATTCCTCCTTTGACATTACAGGTCCAAACATTCCCCCCTTCCCCCCCCCAAAAAAAAATTGATAAGTAAAATATAAGTAAATATTTTACCCCCAGGTAGGTTGCCTGATTGTCCAGGTTTCCCTGGACCTATGCCAGCCATTTCGCTGGCACAATCCAAGGAAAGAAAAGGGGTAGAGACGGTTCAAAAAAAGGGGATAGAATCCCGGTGCAAATCACTGCTGCTGAGATCTACCCCCGCCCTCCCTGCCCCAAAAACTCCCTGCCCACGTCATGCCTTTGCCACAAACTTAGTGGTGCCAATGGAAGACTCTGGAGCCGCTGCAACATGAGCCACACTGCTGCCTGTTTGTGGCTATTAAAGTAATCCCCACTGGTATTCTTTCAATAGAGGTGTGTCTGTGTTTCAGACTCATTTACTTATACCTGGTATATTATTCCACAGTTGCCTGGGCAGTACTGTCTAAGGGCACAATCCTAACCAACTTTCCAGTACTGGCAAAACTGTGCCAGCGGGGCATGTGCTGCATCCTGCAGTTGGGGGGGGGGCAGTCACAGAGGCCTCCTCAAGGTATAGCGATGTTTGTTTCCTTACCCATAAGTTACATTGCCCTTATGTCGGTGCTGGAAAGTGGGTTAGGACTGCACCCTAAGTATTTTTCAGGATGTTTCTGGATCATAAGCCATCATGAGTCTTACTTAAGTCTACTTAACAGAAGACATATGAAGATGTGTTGAAAAGTGATTCATTAAATTAATCACAACTGTTAATCACAGCAAAAAGAAATGACCCCAATGATAATTGTGCATTAACCTGTAGAGTTCTGAACAGAAGTGTAATGTTGACCCTCCAGTACTATTTAAATCCCCATGAGGTGATGTGGTGCTGGCAACGTGGCATCCCACAGGGGAATTTCAGCTGCTGGATGTCTCCTCAAGACATCCCCTTGCTTCAGGGTAAGTCCCAGGAGCTGCAGTGGGTCAGCTCTGATCTGTGCCAGTAATATTGCTGGTGCAAGTTCAAGTTGATCTGTGCAGGCAGATCAGGCCTGGGAATGGGGTTAGGATACCGCACACACTGGCATCACTGATCTTGCCCCTTTACGAACCATACATCCCACCCCATTTCCTCCCCTTTCCACTATCTCCCCACCCTTCCCCAACGCTACACTACCTGTTCCGGCAGCCTTCTTGACAGCCGCCAGCATGTGCAGAAAGGCTCTGGCCTTTCCTCCTTTATGAAGCTTTTGCAACATTATGTACCGGTGGAACGTCTGTTCCACCTGCACAGGCCCCACATAGAATTGAGCCATGAGTTTTGTACAGTTCTTCACATTTCTGTGTTAAACTCCTTGGTCAGAACAGCCTGGCATTAATGTCAGGCTTGGTGCTTAATATGGATTTAGTAGGAGGAAAAATGAATTCTCCTTGTAAGGCGTAATATAATGCTGTAAAAGTCATTTTTTAAATTTAAATAAGCCTGGAAAGCTTAATCCATTGTAAAATCCACTCATTTCCTCCTGTAATCCTGTCCCACACTCTTACTTATTCATAACCTTTTCTTTATATCTTGTTGCTCCTTATAGGAATCAACCTATCCCAATCAGTCAAACTAATCTAGTAATGACAGTGCAACTTGCAGCTAATGTATGCATATCAGGTAACTGTATGCACATTTTGAGCATCGCCTATAGCCACTGTTGCTCACATTTCCAGATGCAATATTGATTCAAATGGCATCTCTGCCTAAGCAGTTTATCAACACTAAATTATTCTAAGCAGCAACACCATTTTCTACAATGCTGCATTTAAAGATCATATTTCCCACTGTGATTTGAGTACAGTTTTTTGACCACATTTAAAAAGACTTAAGTAGTGTGTTACAAATCGTGACTAACAAAATGATATGCATTAGTGGGCAGCCCAATCATATTCTGGCTCCCACTGGCGAAACAGATACTCTTGTGGTCCCAAGCTGCACTTGCCAACTGGGGTAAGTACAACACCAGGCAATGGAGAGAGGGGGAAAGTGCAGAATATGTTGGTTCAGGCAAACACTCTTAAAGTCTTCTACCCAGGCTGCCTGCAAACCAAGGCACAAAAACTCAGATCCAAAAGTTAAGACCAAAGGCAGTTTACTTACAATCTGATGCAGACTTATACAAACATTTCTCACATCAAGGTTCTTAAAACTAGAAGACCAGGAGCCCTATAAAGCTGCCCCTGGATGCATGCAAGTATAGTAAAACAATAGTTTAAAAACAGAGATTAAAATACACTCTCCTGTTCTACCAAAGTCAGCAAACAAGAAGCTATATATACATAAGGAGGAATCAGCAAGGGGACACACCCTTTAAAAAGACCATTAAAGGGACCACATAGAATTTCAATTTTAAAGAACCAGATACTCAGCTGATAACCACTACTCAGTGTTGTTATTCCCCAACAGAATATAGGCATGGAGGTGTTTCAGGGCAGGAGGAGGGGAGTGGGACAGGCCCAGGAGGGAGGTGACAATAATGGAGGAGGCCACTGACACATTCTAGCCCCATCTGTGCCTGAAAGCCCAATATGCACAGTGATTGAGCTGTTATGGATCAAGTAGACCCATAGGGGCTGCTAGGGCTTGAAACAGGGTAAGGGAAAATCTCAAGAAAACCGCCAGCTGCCTCCCGTTTTAGCGCTTCTGTATCACAGCACGGGAAGCCTACACAGGACTGGTCTGTAAAATGAATGAGAACCATGTAAGGCTGCCATCTTATACATTGTTTCCTGGGAGTAAGTTCCACTGAACTCAGTGGAGCTTACTTCTGAGAAAACATACCTAAGATGTTTGTATTAAAATGGGAATGGGAAATTAAAATGGGAACCATACGATAAATCACAGTTGATACAGAGTTCATTACCAAAGAATAATTTAAAACTTGGAATAAATCAAGCCATTCTGCATCTAGTCACGGAAGTATATGACAATTATTGAACCATCATAATAACAACAGAGAAAAAGAAAACAGAGAAAAATTATGGCTTGAGCCATAATTGCAGGGTTCATGAATATTTTTGACAATGGTCAGAAAGGTCAACTGTTTCATCATTTTTCAACACCCCTTGAAAACATTTTGCCTGTTCATTTACATTGACTTTTTTTCACAGCCCAACCTACTTTAACTCCTCTACAGTGACACATCAGTGTCAATATGGTGCTCACTGTGTCCCATGGGGATTTTTTTTTTTTTTACATGCTGGGGCCTCCTCTGGGAAATCACTGGTACAGCAAGATCACTGGTACAAGTCCACATTAACCTATGAAAGTGTATCAGGCCCAGGACCTGCCCCAGCGAGATCACTGGTGCAAGTTCACACTGACCTATGAAAGTGTATCAGGTTCAGGAAGGGGGTTAGGTTTCAGAGGGTTCTGCTACCACCACCCCTAACCCTTCAACCCCTCCCCGCCTCACTTCCCAACCCCTGCACAGGTTTACCTCCACTGGAGGGCATTCTCAGTCCACCCTCTTGCAGACATAGCCGCTTGCAGCCAGGCCATATGCTCCGGTAGTATTGCACATTCTGCCATCATCATGCGCCAGTAGGATTGGGCTGTCAGTTGACATGGCCTGCTTTCATTGGCATAATAATACAGTCAAATCTGTTTGTCTCCTGCAAACCTTGACCCAACCACAGCAGTCCCTCTACTCATGTTGGCATCCTTCAGTGTCAGAAGACTATGGTATCGCGCTCTGAATGGTGGTTCTGGAACAGAGTGTCCTCTCCAGTGCGTGAAGCCTGGGTAAAGCAGGTACGGAGGATAGGCTGTTACCCATGCAGCAAATCCTCCCTCTCCATGTCACTGAAATGGTCCAATGGAAAGGCAGAAGTCAATACGGTTGGTTCCAGCAGCGTCGCAGGAGTTGCCAGAACGTGGCTGTGTTCAGCCATGAACTGCCTCAGGGACTCTGGCTCCGGATTTTGCCTTGAGGCTGACTCCTGAAGCCTTTTCCATAACTGGATGTAGCCACAAGGCAGTGGAGGTTTGGGATCAGAGTTTTCCTTCTCTCAGATGAGCTGCCTTCCCAGACTAATGAGTCCCATCTACCTGGTGTTCTGTCCCAATTTTTGACTCCTGCTGACCACGCCAATTTGTCCCATCCAAATATCTCAACTCCCTTCTAATGCCCACTTTTTGGCTAATTAACACCCTCCTTTTCCAAGAACAACAGCTGTGGTGTGCAAAGGAATAAACACAGAACTTCTTATCTATAGCAATTAACAAGAATGTATTGCTACAAACACAGACACACCCTGCAAGTCCTCTTGTCCAGAGGCTTTCCCTCCCCCAAACTCCACTTAACTCCGTGGGTGAAGGTCTGACGCCTCCAGTCCAAGTCCAATCTGGTCTCCAAAACACAGTCCAGTCTTGTGCAGTAGAGTTTCTCCTCTCCAGCAGTGTGTCTCCTCCAGCAGGGTCCTGGCAGTCCACTCTTCCTGTAGGTCTGGGTCAGGTAGCCCTCTTGGTCAGTGTCCAGCTTCCAGCTGGGTCAGCGTCCTGCTTGGCCAGCCCGTGGCTCCTTCTGAAGCTGCCTTTTATCCTGCAGCCCCTTGTTAAGTCCAAATTCAGCTCAGCTGTGAGCTACCTTGTTAAGTCCAAGTTAGGCTCAACTGAGCCATCTCTTCAGTCCATGAGTCCACGTCCATGCAAAGTCTCATCAAGGTCAAATGAAGCTCAGGTGTCCATCAGAGTCTCCATTGGCCTTGATTGATTACAGCTGTGGAGCCAGCTCTGCCCTTCCCAGAGCTGTCAAACAGCTGTCAAAACATGGGATCACTGTCAACACCACATCATCCACCTGATGATCTTCTGATCTTCCATTACACCTGGTGGCTGTTTAGTTGCCTCTTACGACAAGTACAGCCAAACTGAGGGCCTATTCTTATCCCCCAGCCCCCAGCGGTTTGTTTCTTTAACATTATGATAACATTCCATTTATGATGTGAACCATGACAAGCTGGGATTGCTCATGTGACAAAATCCAGGAAGGTGAGAGAAGCAGACACTAAAGAAAAGATAGTGAAAAAAATGCCCCTGATTAGTATGGGGAAGGGAGAATGAATATTTGGAACATATTTGGGAGGGGGAGTATTTCTATCCCACTCACACAGCTATTTTTCAATCTGAAAATTGAAAGTGGAAAATTCAGCACAGACCTTTTAATAATCATAGTTTATTGCAAGGCAACGTTTTAGAACATAAGAACAGCCCCCCTGGATCAGGCCATAGGCCCATCTAGTCCAGCTTCCTGTATCTCACAGCGGCCCACCAAATGCCCCAGGGAGCACACCAGATAACAAGAGACCTGCATCCTGGTGCCCTCCCTTGCGTCTGGCTTTCTGACATAGCCCATTTCTACAATCAGGAGGTTGCACATACGCATCATGGCTTATAACCCTGTCACCTAGGCCCAGCCCAGGTGGACTGGAGCTCCTCAGGAGCAGGGATCTCCTCAAGGGTAGGGGCCTCCTTGGGAGCAAGACTTAAGCACTGTCAGGACTGGGGTCCCAGGCAAGACACCTCCCTGGGAGTACGACCTAGTGCCTCCTGGGAGCAGCCAGCAGACACCTGGGCAGAAGGGTTGGGGCTGGCCCAGCCCAAGGCTGGCTTCATAAGGAGGCTGGATAGCCTAGAGAGAGGTCGTTCCTCTCCAGTTGGGAGCAGGGTCGAAGGGAAGGCCAGAGGGGGTAGCCACCCCGGCCTTATGCTGACAACCCAGGACCCAAGGGGAACTTTGGTGACCTCAGCCCTGGAGAAAGGGGCCGGGGACTGGGAACTCCCCGATCCTAGGGCTCCGGGGGTGATAGCAGGAGAGGTGAGGTTGCGGAACCGATGACCCGGTACCAACTACCTCCATTGGAGGCCAGTGGATCGGGAGGCAAGCCCGGAGGTACCGGGGGTCCTCCTGAGGACTGCTAAGCTGACCCCAGGCAAGAGCACTGCCGCCCTCGGGAATCCATACCCTTGGCCGACAGGCACCAGCCAGAGAGCTCTGCCGGAAACTTCAAGGGGTCGGGAAGGAGCAGGGAAAGAGCATATCGTGTGCTGACACCACAAGTCTGTGTAAGGCAACGGGGCCTGTGACGTAACAGGCCTCATGAATGTCAAGAGTTTGACACAAGTAAACCGTCTGTGCAAGACAGCTGTGTCTGCATCCCATCCTTCTTTCTGCCGACGACCGACTTGCCTTGATAGGGTAAGCTCCCCGCGCTCGGTCGCACACTAAGGGGCGGGGTCTCTGCCCGCCATGGACGTTATAAACCCATAATGGCTTTTTCCTCCAGAAACTTGTCTAATCCCCTTTTAAAGACATCCAGGCCAGATGCCATCACCACATCCTGCCGCAAGGAGTTCCACAGACCGACCACACGCTGAGTAAAGAAATATTTTCTTTTGTCTGTCCTAACCCTCCCAACACTCAATTTTAGCGGATGTCCCCTGGTTCTGGAGTTATGTGAGAGTGTAAAGAGCATCTCTCTATCCACTTTATCTTTCCCATGCATAGTTGTGTCAGGTGGTACAGCTCTGTATAACAGTGTCAGGTGGTACAGCTCTGTATGTTGTTCTCTATGGAATGAATTGGAGCTTGGTGTTGATAAACCAGAGAATACGAGTCCCTTTGTCACTAACCAAAAAAAAAAAAACACTGTGAAACAAGGGAAGCTGAATAAACGCTTTCTTTTAATACAAAAATGAATGTCCATCTGAACCTATTAGTCTTGATTGTGCCATACTTTTTCTGTCTTCCTATATAGCCATCCACAAACAAGCAATCTCATCAGCCTGCATTGTTTGAATTGCCACTGTTATGTTGAGGCCTTTGTCATCTGTCTTTCTCCTTCCGTCCCTTCAATATAGCCTCAAGGATGCCCTATTGCTTTTTTAAATGAAATGTATCACCTAGCGCACTTCTTGACACTTTCAGTATTCTGCTGAGAAGTTAGCTATCCTCCTGGCCAGTTCAGAAAATATATACCAAAGCCCCAGCTGATTCACTGCCCAATCCTATGCATGTCTACATAGAAGTAAGCCCTATTAGAGTCAATGGGGCTTACTCCCAGGAAAGTGTGGTTAGGATTGGGCTGTCATTCCTTTTCAACTCTTGCATCTTTTCCAAGCTCTCATTGGCCTATTGCACACAACAGTTTTCTGCTGGTAATTGTGATGGGGTCATATCATTGAAACAAAATTCCTGTGAATTGAATTGGATTCTTCTTGAATTGCACTGCATTGCATTCAACATCTGTTATACTTAGCATTTCTGTTGACTTCACATTAATAAGTGGGGATGAATGATCTCCTGATCAGTTTACAAGCTCCCCCAGTTTTTGTGGCACTCTTTGCAAGGGTTCAAAATTCCCCAGGTGTTTTGTACTTGCAAGCAATGCCTGGGTTGACAAGTGGTCCCCATCTGGCAAGCAACAACACTCCTTACAGGGCAGCAAGCGGGGGTTACCGCTGACAAGAAATAGTCCAGTTCACTACTAGCAGGTGGATTTCCATGCGCCCACCAGCGCATGGGAGGCCACTGTAGCCCTGCAGTGCGCGTTTGTGCATGCTGCTTTGTGACAGCTGAAAAGCAGCCTCTGCTGGCACTATTGTAGTTATGTCTGTGGGGGAAGGGGTCAGGATTGGGCCACGAGAGACTGAAGCTATCACAGCTTCTTAGAGGTGCAGGGGAAGCCATGGAAAAAAATTTCATGATCAACTCAACATATTATTATTATTTTATTAATTTATACCCCGCCTTTTTGCCCAGCAGGCACACAAGGCGGCTTACAAACACCTTAAAAATACATTAGAAAACAATTTACAATAATTACAAATCTAAAAACAAACAAACCCTGTGGATTTTCATATAAAAAGCAAGAACGCCAGCCAGCCTGTCAACAATTAAAAGCTTTTTGAAATAAAAAGGTCTTCAGTCCACGCCGAAACATTAACAACGAGAGAGCAGTTCTCAGTTCTAAGGGGAGGATATTCCACAGTATGGGGCCACCACCGAGAAGGCCCTCTTCCTGGCCGCCGCCCCTCTCACATCTCTTAGTGGCAGCACAGTCAAAAGGGCCCCCCCAGATGATCTAAGAGCGCGGGCCGGATTGTAGGGAAGGAGGCAGTCCCTCAAATACCCCGGACCCGAGCCGTAAAGGGCTTTAAAAGTCAGAACTAGCACCTTCAATTGGGCCCGGAACAGAACCAGCAGCCAGTGTAGCCGCCAGAGCAACGGCTCGACAGAGTCAAACCGACGTGCCCCAGCAACCACACAAGCAGCTACGTTCTGTACTAGTTGTAATTTCCAGACCGTCTTCAAAGGCAGCCCCACGTAGAGCGCATTGCAATAATCTAATCTAGATGTCTTGACATAGTCTTGACAGAAGCTATGTCAAACCACATGTGGGCTTTGAGAGTCAAGTTCATGTCTCTGTGGCCTCCATTAGGACTTGTGCCACAATCTGCTGATGCTTCAGCTGCTGCCTCTGCTGTGGTGCTCTAGAAAACAAAAGCTCTTTGTCTCATGGTTGGGTTGTCAGTTCCCCCCCCCCCATTTTTCCTCTCCCTGTTCCACCCCTCTTCCTTCTAAGGAATTCTTCTCTCCTCCCTTTTCCTCATTCTTTCCTCAGGGCTCCACATTACATAAGAAGAGCCCTGCTGGATCAAGTCAAAGGCCCATCTAATCCAGCTTCCTGTATCTCACAGTAGCCCATCAGATGCCTCAGGGAGCAAAAAAGACAACAAGAGACCGAAATCCTGGTGCCCTCCCTTGCATAAGAACATATAAGAACATACGAAGAGCCTCACTGAATCCGGTCCAGGGCCCATCTAGCTTCCTGCATCTCACAGAGATCCACCAGATGCCTCAGGAAGCAAAGACCACAAGATACTTACATCTGGCATTTTGAGATTGCCTACTTCTAAAATGCTCAAATTGTTAGCCACAGAATTCCCTTGTCTAGAATAAACTGTGAGTGAGCAAAGTCAGTCAGGCCCCAGCTTGAGTTCCCTTTTTTTGGTTATTAGCAGTACTTTTTTTGTGAAAAAAAAGGTGCAGGAACTCACCGCTTGTTAATCTTTTATTTATTTATTTATAAACCATTTTTTATTGGAGAAATAAAGTATTTTTATGTGCTTCCCCCCTCAAGATAAACTTACTTCTGAGTAGACATGCATAGGATTGGGCTGTCAATCTCCACATCCCCTTCCCCCTAGCTACTTTTTCTACACATACTGAAAAATACTGTACAGGTGCACTTGTAGCATGTAGTATGTAGTGTGGCACTACTTTGAGGAGAGGAAGCAGTGAATGGATTCTGAAAAATGGCTTGCATGAGTTCCATGTAGTAAAATTACTCTAAGCAACTGTGGGAGTAAGAACAAAAAAGGAATTCTTACACGAGAGGGGTCCTTAGGTGCACATAGAAACAGCTACTTTTGCAAACAAGCAATTAAATATGGTTTAATTCAGGTATCAGAATACTCTGTGTCTTTGGGAAGGCGCTTGGCATGCAATTGTATGTTCTCTGCTGCCCTGGGCAGCTGCTGTGCATTGCTGGAGAGGAGCTGCAAATGCTGGCTGGTGGAGGGCATGCTTGTGGGGGAAGGACGAGGAAGATCTCTGGCAAGGCTGGACAGCATGTTGTACACACGTAGAATCCCTTTTCACCAGCCCTTAGCATGTGAAAACGGGTGCAGATATATATCTCTGCCAGGATTAAGAGCCCAGTCCTAGGTATGTCTACTCTGAAGTAAATCTTGTTCTAGTCAATGGAGCTTACTCCCAGGAAAGTGCCTAGGATTGCAGCCTAAGAGCCCAATCCTATGCATGTCTACTCAGAAGTCCACTTTAGTGAATGGCTTACTGTGGATAGGATGGCAGCCTAAGAGTCCAATCCTGTGCCTATCTACTCTGCCTCTGTTTTGCTCCCCCCCCCCTGGAATGCCTCTGAAGGGGAGGGGCCCCTGCAAAAAGGTGCCAGAACTCCATCCCCTGGCGTTCCATTAGAAAAAAAGCCCTGGTTATTAGAATAAATCCTTTGGGAACTTTTCATCCTTGCTTCATTTTCTTTTTTAGCCCTCCCGCATCTCTAAATACTTTGGGTAAAAACAAGACTTGGGAAAATCAATCAATCTTTGGTGTTTAGCCATAGGCTTTTACAGCGTCCTTCTGAAGAATTTGGCACATTTTCAGCAGATCATCCCGTACATAAAGAGTAAGCAGCAAATGAGGTATGCCATAAAAATTAAGCAGAGCAAATGAAAATTCAAACAAAAGTGCAAAGTTGTACAACACACACACACAAATTACAGAATAGTATTAAATGCAAATTATGCAAAAACCAGGCCAAGTAATTGCATTCTACCAGATCGCATTATGCTAAATTGGCCCTTACCAGTGAATAAGAGTAAATCTAACTTGGAGCCTCACATTTTATTAGTAGTGATAAAACATAACACCAGCTTGTTAACATCAAATGACAATAATTACAGAGTGAGTTGGAGTAGCTCTACAGAAATGCTGCCTTGATTTTCGCTGATGTCGCAGGCTGCTGTAGGAATTCTGTCCATCCGACTCTCTCGTAAACATTTAACTTTTCCTGCTGTTGTTTTGAAGGTTTTCCTATTTGCCAATAAAGGAGACTGCCGTAACTTCTGAACATTCTCACATCAGAAATCATATACTACACGACAGGTCGGAATATACAGTAGAAGGCGGTATCTCAAATACACTGGTCCCAAGCCGTTTAGGGCTTTAAAGGTCAAAACCAGCACCTTGAATTGGGCCCGGAAACAAACAGGCAGCCAGCCGCCAGAGTAGCAGCGTAACAGAGTCAAACCACCAACCTCCAGCAACCACATTCTGCACTAGCTGCAACTTCCGGACTGTCTTCAAGGGCAGTCCCACGTAGAGCATGTTGCAATAGTCTAATCTTGATGTCACCATGGCATGGACCACCAACTGAGGCAGTTACAGCCGCAGTTGGCACACCAACTGAAGCTGGGCAAAGGTGCTCCTGGCCACAGCTGACACCTGGGCATCCAGGAGCAGCTGTGAGTCCAGGATAACCCCCAAGCTGTGAACCTGCTCTTTCAGGGGGAGTGCAACCCCATTCAGAGCAGGGTGATAGTCCAGCATCTGCATCGTGGATTTCTGCACCAGGAAGACCTCTGTCTTGTCCGGATTTAATTTTAACTCGTTCACCCTCATCCAGATCCCAACTGCCTCCAGGCAGTGCTCCAGGACAGAGACAGCCACGCTGGAGTCTGGTGGAAAGGAAAGAGAGCTGAGTGTCATCAGCATACTGATGGCACCCAACTCCAAATCCCCAGATGACCTCTCCCAGAGGTTTCATATAGACGTTAAATAATATTATTAAATGACACCAGCTCACCTCTGCCTACAGAATGCTTGTTTGAATGACAAGTCTTGCATTGCAGGCATGTGCCACGTAATAACCGTTTGCTTAATGACGGACCACATATGTGACGGTGGTCAAAGCACAAGAAAGATGCTCATAATGAGGCAGTTGTGTCTCCCATAGCCTGCAGCAGAGTGTCTATTTACCCAACAGAAAGTCTCTTAATGCAAAGAAGAGGCAATCAGTCTCCAGTAGCCTGTGCAGCCAGCAAGTGTCTGGGAGGAAGTGTCTGTTTACACAACAAAGGCAGTAGATTGGATTGAATGTTTACTTAATGACCTAATTCCATAACAACGGGGATAGGAGAACGTATTCCCATCGTTAAGTGGTGCACAGAATTACTGTACTTCTGGAAGGAATTTGGCCTGTGCCATTGCTTGATTTTTGGAGACATGATCTTACTGACTGACTGACAGCCCAATTCTGTGCATATCTACTCAGAAGTAAGTCCCATTAGAGACAATGGGGCTTACTCCCAGGAAAGTGTGGATAGGATTGGACTGTTACTTACCGTATTTTTCGCTCCATAAGACGCACCTGACCATAAGACAGACCTAGTTTTTAGAGGAGGAAAACAGGAAAAAATATTCTAAACCAAATAGTGTAATAAAATATTTAATAAACTATAACAGAACAACATTTGAACCATGTAAAGTGAACAGCAGTCAACAGTGGCATTAAGAACCATTATTACTGTCATTAACAAATGGAGAGACTTAAAGGTTTGAGTACTCTAGTTTTCTGGAAACCCCAAGAACTCATCATCGCTAGAGTCAGAATTTATGAAGCTCACAAAAGCAGGTGCACACAAATAGGGGATCACATTATCTTTCTGCTACAATGATGTTCTGCCAAATTCCAATCCACTGGGCCTCATGCCCGCTTAAGGCTGATCAGTCCCCCTTGTGCAACTCACCAGTGCAGCAAGCAAAAGTGAGTCCAGTTCTAGTCCACAGATGCCAAGTAAATCAGTCCCATCAATCAGAGTTGCCAAATCAGAGTCCAAAGCCAATAAGCCAAATTACAGTCCAAGGTCAGGTTCCAGGTAGGTTAGTCAAATCCATCAGGGTATCCAAGTCCAGTCACAATCCACAGTCAGATTCCAAATTCAATAAACCCAGTCAGTCTCCTCTCCAACCTGCACTTCTTCAAAACCCACAAACCCTTTCTGCCTCAGGTACTCCTTATATCCCTGAGGGCCCTATTGCCTTCCAGTGGCTGCAGCTGTGCAGCACACTCTGCTGGATGCCCAGGCCTTACCCTTAAAGGGGCCACTGCTGACACCACATCTACCTCCTCGCCAGTTCTTCTGTGATTCCAATACAAATGAACAAATGGAAAATCCAACCACAACTTGAATTCTCAAGACACAACAAACCTCTGGATTTATGGTGATTTACTTGGGGCTTGTGCAATAAGCAAACACTGGCATTCTGACCAAGGAGACAGTTTTTTTCTTTGTGATGGGGGGGGGCTTACATTCAGATGCTGGATGAGGTGAGTGAAAGCGCCCCTCCCCTGCTGTGTGAGTGTGTGTGGGGGGGAGGGCAGAGCATCTGTGTGTGTAAGAGAAGGGGGCAGCCTGTGTGTGTAAGAGAGGGGGGAAAGTGTTTGTGTTGCAGAGAAGTTGTGATGCTCTAGGCTTGGGGTGGGGGAAAAGAGAGGCTATGATGCTCCAGGCTTGGGGGGGGAGAGAGAGGCTTTCCTGGGAGTAAGCCCCCCTGACTCTAATGGGACTTACTTCAGAGTAGGCATGCACAGGATTGGGCAGCGAGACTGCCACCCCACCCACGCTTTCCTGGGAGTGAGCCCCAGTGACTCTGAGACTTACTTCTGAGTAGACACGTGGGCTTGGGCTCCCTCCAGCACTGCCACAGTCCATGCAGGTGCTGAGGGAACGCAGGAGCCCCCCAGCCAGCTCAGCCTCTGACTGCCCGGTGAAGCCGAGCAGAGCAGAGTGAGCGGGCAGGGGGCAGGGCCAGGGCCGGGGCGGAGTGTTTTTTGTTTTTTTTCAGTATTCGCTCCATAGGACGCACACACTCCCCCCCCCCACTTTTTGGGGCGGAAAAAGTGCGTCTTATGGAGCGAAAAATAAGGTACTTACCATATATCTATCCCGCCTTTCTTGCTTATTCCAACCTCCGCAGGCCAGCACACCTCTGTTGCCGGCCTTGCTTACGGCATGTTTGTAACCCTCCTGGACTGGGACTTGCACCGGCCCAAGTGCAGCTCAGGATTGCGCTGTAAGTTGGGCTTATGGTTAGCCTGCATATGTAAGCAGCCTTAAATCTATTAGTCTCAAATCTAGGAGTCTTTGAGAAAGGTGATATGTAAATACTGTAATAAATAAATGTCAACAAGCTAGGAAAATGCCTGAGTATCATATTTGCAGAGCAACAGGCTTGTTTTTCCTCTCAAATGCTATGTCTATATTGGTATGTCAACACCTACATATATCCCGTTATAGGTATAGAATGCTCCCTTTTTTGTTTTTCTTACACATTTTTCACCATAAAAGTCACTTCTAGGAACAACTTCCCCAGTTCCTCCATTACTCTGTCTACCTTTCCTGTCACTCATTTTGCAAGAGTGTCAAAGACTTCAATGAACCTGTTCTTGAGTAAGTCATCAGAAAGCTACAACCACTCTCAGCCACCCTAGCTTGCCACAAGAATATCAATGCAGATTTGGTGTCTGGATGGATTCTATAGGTCAGAGTTATTAAGTGAGCTCTTTCACCACTTTGCCTGTCTAAACTGTCATAAATTTTAACTGCGCTTTTGCTGCTGGGAGACCACAATCATTAAGACTAGGTGAAAGAAAAATGAGTTTGAACATATTGCTCCCTGTAATTATCCATGTCACTCAAATATGCAAATATTCTGGAAGCCAAATTTGGCAACAAAGGAACGAAAATAATCAAAGGCTTCATCACAGTATTCTTTTTTTTTTTGTCTGCATTTTCATTCATTAGATAAGTTCAGATAAGATGTAATGCTTGCACGCTGCGAAGCAAACTTTGCAAGTAGATATGTGCTTTTTCCATCTACTTCACTTCTGTTCTATCTAGAGAGATTATACACCTCCCTCCTTTACTGGCATAATCAGGGTTTTGTGTCCCTGTGCACTGATGCTAACCATGGTTAAAGCACACTAGGTTCCCGCATGTGGCTGCTCAATGTGGCCAGTGCTGCTGGCACCTGGAAAGCAATGAAGTTTCCCAAGAGTGTGTGGGTGATGACATCATCCTTGACTGAGTTGGAAAGAGGAAATGCCAACAGTACAGTCACTAATGGTGATTTGGAGGAAGGGGAGAGGGTGTGGTGGAGGTTCAAAAGACATTGAGAGGGAAGGTAGGGAAGAGAGAGAAAGAGGGGCAATGTCGACATTGAGAGGAAAAAATGGAGGGACAGGAAACAGTGAGAGAAGCAGAAATGAAGACCCAGAGAAGAGAACAAATGAACAAAAGTAAGACTCTGGGTGAGAAAGGAGATTGAGGTAGGGAAGTTGAAGAGGGGTTAAGTGCTGGGACTGGACTTCTCCCAGCACTGAAGGAAGAGGCAGAGTCAGAGGAAGAAGCATGAAAGTGATCAAAGGAACCTCACAAAGAAGAGCAGAAGGGTACCTTGGGACAAACAAAGGAGAAGGGGGAGGAAGGACGATTGGGAAGGGCCTGTGGGTGAGTTGGAGGCAATCGTTCCCATCCCTGGCCTGGCCTTCTCCCAGCCCTGAACTGTTCCCAGTCCTCCCATGAACCACCCTACTGCTGACCTACCTGCTCTGGCAGGGTAGCCGCTGTCACACACATAGGTTCTCTGGCCATTTGTGCTGACTCTGGCATGCACCACAGTGGCACAACTTTCACACCATCAGTCCGGAACTTAAGGATCGTGAGCTCCCACCCTAAGTGCCAGATAAGCTTAGGCTGTTTGTCATGGCTAACTTAAATCCCATGATACAAACCACAGAAGTCTAGGAAATTGAATAAAAAAATTAGTCTCTTTTTTCCGTATGGGGTCAAGAGGATGATCATTTGTTACGAGGTATGGGCCATGGTTCACGGTTCAGACACAAACTTTGCACGCATAAAGTCTTGGGTTTATAGCATCTCTTAGGTAGTAAGGCTGGAAAACACTTTCCAGGCAGTGAAGAACTGCTATCATTTAGGGCAGACAGTACTAAGCTAGACAGGGAATAGTCCAATTTGGGTTAAATTTCAGTTAATATGAATCAAATTGCATGGGGTGAGATGATTCCTATTACCACCAGTGCTCAAATTAATCATCTGGGGAATTAAAGAGCCCAGGGTTGGTTTCTTGAGGATTGGAGTAGATTATCTCTCTCTAGCCATTATCTTCCCTTAAGGGGCACCAGTAAAACAAAGAATCTTTTGGGCTACATGAAAAGACCAAAGTCTTTTCTCACCAAAGTGAGAATTGATTCAAGTGGCAGGCAAGGGAGCATCACCAAAGTTCTCACCAAAATGAGAATTGATTCAAGTGGCAGGCAAGGGAGCATCTTCAAAGTTATAAAAGATTTATTAAAGGAACATGTGATTACAAAGATACAGATTCAATAAGTCTATAAGCCTTAAAAAGGTGTGTTGTGTGAAATGTTCATAGGTTGTGGTGTGAGCAGGTATGCACTTGTAATTGGTGCACTGGTAGGAAAGGAAAAGGGAATAGTTTTCAGGGAAGGGGGTTTAAGATAGCCCTACACTTTTGTCCCAATCCCTAAGCTCAAGGAGGGGGAAAGCAGAAGTAATGCAGAAGGAAGGAAAGTTGCAAATGAGAAAGAAAGTTTGCAGCAGAGGTTCACAGCATTCCAAGCAGCTTGTGGAAACTCTGACCACAATGCAAAAGAGGCAGAGTTCTACCAGGTTGAGTGAAACCAGGTAGAGTGACCTCTTGCTAGTCAAAAGCCTCTAAAAATTAGGGAGTTTGTGAGTTGCTGCTACTGTGGGGTTTTGAACAGGTTAATCCTGGTATCAGGGTGAGCAAAGTTCTGGAGCCTTCTGAGTCAGGGTGTAAAGGTACACCTCAGTGGAAGCATGGGCTCAGAACGGGTTTGGATGCAATTCGAAATGCAGACCGATAAAGAATGTCGCTCAAAGACATTGAAACCTTTACAAATAGCAAGAAGATAATCTCTTTTCTTCTCAGGGTGTGCTGCATGAACAGGCAAACAGCGTTCTTGGGCTTAACCTGCCTTTCCAGTGTTCATAAACCAGTTTGCAGTGCGGGGATTGCACAAACAGAGAGGTTTGGCTTGAGTCAGTGGCATCGCTAGGAGGGTGCCGGAGCTGCAGGCCACACTGGACGATGCGCATAGGGGAGAGTGACACACACTAGTGACCAAAATAGCTAAAATCGCAGTTTTTAGGAATAATGTTATATACCATTTGATGTGTAATTTATAGCAGAATGCAATGGAAAAAACCACGTTGAAGTATCCGTGTTCTAACAAAAGGTATAGTAAAAAAAACCAGCAGGGTGGGGCAACAGTACATCACCACGGCCACCATCCAGGTCATTGTCCCGCCCACTACATGGGAGGTGGTCCATCATGGGGGTGACGTGCCGATGCAAATCCTAGTGACACCACTGGCTTGAGTGGTGCTGCCTGGAATTGAGGCATGCACTGTCCATGATTGCACACAGTACTGATAAAATAATTGTAAATAATCCAGGAAAAATCACCACATGTAACATTCCCACCTGACATGCTTTTTAGAGTGCTGATTACACTTTCAGAGATTGACTGCTTCTCACCAATGTCCTCTTTTTTTAGAGGTTCTTATTGGCCCATCAGTCCGTTATATCCTTTAAGATGCTTGTCTGTCTTTCTACAGCCTAAAGTATGAGTGGGTGAAGCCATATTGCCTTCCAAAATACCTACCCTCTATGAATGTTGTCCTATAAATCCTGACCTCAATGAAAGTGAGTGCAGTTATATCAGCAGAAAGGGCTCTTCCAGCGTTCTAGCAGTCTCACTAAATTCTAAGTCATTTTGTACGGTTGAAAATGTGGCCTTAGTTTAATCCCACCAAAGATGACATAGGTTTTGTTGAGCATACCAAAAAGAAATTTGAGCACCAAAACAGTTGAACAATAAAGTGTTTCAGACAAGTCAACAAGCAAGCAAGCAAGCAAGCAAGCCTTGGAGCAATTGTTACAACAGGTATACTGACAATATGTTTTGAAGTGTCAGTAAATGGGAGGAGATATGGACAAAGGAGAAGAGACAACTGTAGGGTCATAGAGACATCATAATGGAAGGGACCTGCAGGTCATTCAGTCCGATACCCTATCCTAAGGAAACAGATCTCATTTGCCAATGAAAGGTGGGTTTTGCCTTGATTATAGTAGCATCCCCAGGTGCAGTGTTTTATTTTTGCCCCATTTAATTCAAGGCTTTCAGGAATACCATTGCAGCAGGAACAAAATGTTTTCCTTGTCTTTGGGAACCTCACATCTTGGAGAAGGACCAATTTAGCCTCCTCCCACCGGTGAACAAGCTCACTTGTGTACCCAGTTGATGTTTCCTTGCAAAGCTTAATAGGAATAATTGAAAGTGAAGCCTACTGCTAACTGTAGCCTCATCACATTGTCTATACAGCCTCCTCAAATATATTTGAGGAGGCAAGATTCAGGGGCAGGCGATTCAGGGGCAGGATCTTGGAAGTAGGTTGCATACTGAGATCTAGTCCCCCTTTCCTTGTCCCAAACTGCCTTCTGAACCTCTTCAGACTTATGCCAGCTAAATAGCTGGTATAGGTCCAAGGAGACCCATTGGAGGTCAGGCAGCCCATGGGGAGGTAAGCAAAAAGGTTGTTTAAAAATTTACCTCTCCTGGGTCATCTGATCAAGCTTCCCCACAACAAAACATCATGGGTTAGGAGGTCTCAACTGGGTGTAATGGACCCAGTTGCTTAGTGAATCAAAAGAGAACTTCTACTTATACATTGGCCCTTGAAATTTGCCTGAAGTAAAACTATAGAAATGTCAATAAAGCTAAAAATAGGTCAAGCTTAAAGGAAGCAGCCATGGCAAATTGGTGAATCAGATTAGAATATCAGTTCCACTGAATGAAAATTTAAATTCTAGGGTGCAATCCTAACCAACTTTCTAGCACTGGCATAGCTGTGCCAGCGGGTCATGGGCTGCATCCTGCAGTTGGGGGGGGCAGTCATGGAGGACTCCTCAAGGAAAGGGATTGTTTGTTCCCTTAACCCAGAGTTGCCTTGCCCTTAGCTCGGTGCTGGAAAGTTGGTTAGGATTGTGCCATAGTTTCTCCATCTGGTTCGTTCGTTCGTTCGTTCGTTCGTTCGTTCGTTCGTTCGTTCGTTCGTTCTTTCTTTCTTTCTTTCTTTCTTTCTTTCTTTCTTTCTTTCTTTCTTTCTTTCTATATGAATTGGACTGACCAATGTGTCCTTGCATGCTTAATTTGATGCACTTATCACCTGATCTGATGTGAGTTCTCCAGTCTCCAGTGCGGAACTCATGCAAGGCGGTGGAGCCTTCAGTGACTGACAATAAACTGCTAAGTTGCTGAAAAGTCTGAATAAGCCAGTGAATGAAATCTGAAGTGCCAAAGTCAATACATCTGCTTGGCTAGTACAGAGAAAACAAACTTTTGAAAAAAAGCCCAAGGCAAACTTTGCTCAATCAAACATTCCCAATCTTATTTGTCTGTTGCATTCAACACTAAGGAACAGCAGATCTCCTTTCCAAAAGTGATCATCTCAATGTGTTCTTGAGTCATTATTCTCACATTCTCAAGTACAGTATACATTTTTTATATGTATAAAATGTATGCCCTTGTGACGTCACGTCAATGTGTTCTGGTGCTGGAGGAGGAAAATGCAGAAATGATTCATTACTGCAAACAATTGCTCTAGAAACAGAGCCACAGAACCCAAAAAGGTCTCCTGGAAGATGGAAGTGACATCACAAGAGGCAAAAACCATAAAGTGTGCTGTGAGAAAGAAAATGTTGAAAATCGCTGGTCTAGAGGTCCTGAGATGGGCACGGAACAGCATGTAACAAGGCTTTAGACCCATGCTGCATTTGTTTTTCAACTAGAAAATAGCCGGAAGTGACCTCGCTAACACTCCACTAGTACAGTGGTTCCCAAAGTTGTCCTCAGGAGGAGGCAACCACTTAAGTCTTTGTGGGGGCTTGGGGATGGCAGCAACGCAATCACCAGGATCATGCTGCTGATTTTTTTAAACTTACCTTCCACAGTACTGGCCTCTGAGGGGTGCGGGGAGTACTGCGGAGCCCTCCGTGGGGCTCCCCAAGCCTCTGTAAGTGTATTAAAAGTGTATTAAAAATCCCTTTTTTTACACTTATTTTTTACTCTTACACTTTACAGCCCATCTGTGGGATCCCCCAAGCCTCTGTAGGTGTAAAAAAGGGATCAGAAACTGGAAGTGGTTTCCAATCATTCTTTTTACACACACACACACACACACACACACACACACACACACACTTTTTTAAAAATTTGCATTTTTTACATTTGTACAGGCTTGGGGAGCCTTATAGAGGGCTCCGCGGGGCTCCCTGCACCCCCTGGAGGCCAGTACTGCATAAAGTAATTTTTTTAAAAAATCCTGATCAGTTTTGTTTTTTTTTAAAGTTTTTAAAAAATCCTGATCAGCACCAGCAGCAGCACTATCCTGGGGATCATGTCTCTGCCATCTCCTTGCCTCTGCTCCTTAAGGGGCTAGAGCAGAGTGCTTTTCTGGCTGGTGGGTCACGACCCACCGATTTGGGAACCACTGCTCTAGTATGCTTCTAGCCTGATTCAAAAACAAATGACACACAACACAGAAAATTGTGTCGAATTCCAAAGTATATGCAGTATTTACCATAGAGATGCAGTGGCTAGAGTGGCACCATTCTTTCTCCCCAATACAGAATTGTTGCAATGGAGGTGGCTCTGTTTCTAACCTCAAGCTTGAAAGAAAGATTGCTAGCATGGCAAGCATCCTAGAAGGAGATTTCTAGAAAGCCTCTTGAGTGCTATTAGCCCTGGAAGCTGAAAAATTAGTGCAGACCCAATCTCATCTCTTGTGCAGTAAGATACCAACCTGGCTTTGGTATCTCAAAGTTGTTGTTTTCTGTCACTCTAAAAATCTCTTTACATCTTCTTACAGAGGATCCAAGAGGGTACAGATTTCATGCAGCACCTCCACGTGGCTGCAATGAACATGGCCTTCACAGTGCCCCAGATGCTCTGGGGAATGCTCAGATCTACCGAGATACTCAAAGGTTACTGTTATGACACAAAACTTGTTGGCAAGATAGATGCTCCCCAGTAAGGTAGTGTTGCTTTCACAGCAATCTCTGCCACGTTTCAAGTCTGCAGGTAGCCTCACACACTTCCACAGGTAATCACTTCATGGTAGCTGCAAATCTTGGTCAATACCAACTATTAATTTCAAATATGAATATCCCACGTTTCAATCCTGGGGTTCCCAGAGCAGTTTACAACATGACTTAAAACTTTATGGTTAGAATTAATGGGTTAGGGTTTTATTAATGGTGTTGTTCATTAGTTTTACAATATGATAATGAACAATCCAACAATAAAATACAAGAGTAACCCAAACAATACCATTAGTATTCCATCCATCCTTTCAGACTGACAGATATAGGAGTTCTCTGTTTAATGACCAAGCAGGGATTGAACTCTAGTCTTTCCTCTAAACACTTTATCATCTTGGCCTCAGGATTGTGGGTAACTATGGACTCACTGGGATTCTTCTGTGAGTTAAATATCACTGTACTCTTTCTGTTCTAAAACCAGGACTTTCTGGAACAGAAGAAAATAGATTTTGTTCCTCTTTGGTGAAACGGTATGAAATCCTGTGCAATGAGCCTAGACATGAAAATTTCTGCCCAGTGTTGCATATACACAACAGGGATCAAATGTGCACACCTGTGGGCTGGGCAGAAATGGGTAAATTTGTCACTTGGCGCATCTCTGGATTATATATGCAGGCACAGCTACTTGTGTAAAAGAGGGACCAATTTAAGAACAGGAGGAATCAGTGCTATATTATGATCTGTCTCTGTTGACAAATAGATGCCGCATCTGCAAAGATGTTGCTGTGCCTTCATTAAAATGGAAACCCATAGGACACAAACACCCACACATAAAATCGGATGGCACCAGCCAAAGCTAGGAAATATATATGGCAATAAACGTAACCCGAGTGGTGAGGCAGTAAAACTCTCTCCATCTACACTGCTGTTGAATAGCGTTGACAGAAAATCCAGCCGAGCTGTGCAGACAAAAAGTCACCATCATAAAAAGATGGACTGGGGATTCAGAGGGCAAAGAAGCTGCTCAGCATAGAAGGGCCATGGATCAGGCTCTGACAATGCTGAGTTGGCAGAAAATGCCATGAGGGCATTTGGCAAGGGACGGAGGAGAAAAAGAAAATCACAGGTGGTCTAATGAAATACCTGTCTGGACAGGAAGGCATTCTCCAATCAAAGGAGAAAAGGCATTGTTTTCTATTACACATTAGGGAGGAATAACGAGCATGTAGAGAACAGAAACCTCAGTGCAGTGTGGGGGGGGGATATATAAGCAGAAACCATTTCTGCGCATGGATTTCTTTCTTATCCATTGCCAAGTATGCAAACCGGTTGTCAAAGCACTTCCACTTGTCTGCGCTACAGATATGCAGCAACTAATTCATCTCCCATTTGCATTACATAGTGTGGATGTGGCATGCATTCCATGTGCACCAACACATGCACATGTCCTTCTATCATTGCAGACATGTATTGGCAACCTTCAGTCTCGAAAGACTATGGTATCGCGCTCTGAAAGGTGGTTCTGGCACAGCGTCTAGTGTGGCTGAAAAGGCCAATCCGGGAGTGACAATCCCTTCCACACCGGGAGCAAGTGCAGTCTGTCCCTGGTCTGTCTCCCTGGCTATGGGCCTTCCTTCTTTGCCTCTTAGCCTCAGACTGTTGGCAAAGTGTCTCTTCAAACTGGGAAAGGCCATGCTGCACAGCCTGCCTCCAAGCGGGCCGCTCAGAGGCCAGGGTTTCCCACTTGTTGAGGTCCATCCCTAAGGCCTTCAGATCCCTCTTGCAGATGTCCTTGTATCGCAGCTGTGGTCTACCTGTAGGGCGCTTTCCTTGCACGAGTTCTCCATAGAGGAGATCCTTTGGGATCCGGCCATCATCCATTCTCACAACATGACCAAGCCAACGCAGACGTCTCTGTTTCAGCAGTGAATACATGCTAGGGATTCCAGCACGTTCCAGGACTGTGTTGTTTGGAACTTTGTCCTGCCAGGTGATGCCGAGGATGCGTCGGAGGCAGCGCATGTGAAAAGCGCTCAGTTTCCTCTCCTGTTGTGAGCGAAGAGTCCATGACTCGCTGCAGTACAGAAGTGTACTCAGGACGCAAGCTCTGTAGACCTGGATCTTGGTATGTTCCGTCAGCTTCTTGTTGGACCAGACTCTCTTTGTGAGTCTGGAAAACGTGGTAGCTGCTTTACCGATGCGCTTGTTTAGCTCGGTATTGAGAGAATGAGTGTCGGAGATCGTTGAGCCAAGGTACACAAAGTCATGGACAACCTCCAGTTCATGCTCAGAGATTGTAATGCAGGGAGGTGCAGAACTGCTCTCAAATTTGCCTCCACTTAATTTCACTGAAGGTCAAACCAAATGAGCTCCGGGCACGTCCTGTTTTAGTCCCAAAAAATTGTCCCGCTGTAGCAGGGTTTTGGCTCATTTTGTTTCAGGAGCAAATCACCACTTGGCAAAGCAGGGAAAGAATGAACCTCTCCCTCCTCGTGCACTCAGTTTCTACTGGGATTGCCTTCCTCTGCATGGTTATTTCTAAGAAAAGAGTGGTATTTCCACCTGGAAGCACACCTTGACCACACATGTTTGCGTGCTTATATAGTTCAGCCCTAAGGGCAACCAAAAGGAGATTGATGCCAGTAGTAACCACAATAAATTAAATTTGGGGATAACATGAGTTTCTCCACTCTACATCTGCTTAGTTGAGTGGCAGCGATAGCTGGATTTGCCCAGGTACACCCTGGCATTAATTCAGAATAACAGATTTTGAAGACAGACAGACAGACAGACAGACAGACAGACAGACAGACAGACAGACAGACAGATAGATAGATAGATAGATAGATAGATAGATAGATAGATAGATAGCATAAGGAATCTGATTTGGATTTGGAGAGTTTTACCCTTAGGCCTTGCCATGTGGCAATGACATCATCACTGAATGACATCAGTGCATACTGCTTCTGCCATCATTCTTATTTCATACCATTCATGGCTATTTACAAGGCAAATTTGAATGTAATTACAGAGAAGATAACAGTGTATTGTATTGACAACTGGATCTAGCAAGCACATCGTTGCCACATTTTTTGCCAAAGTGCTGACCCAGCTAAAGGAGTCTTTCCATATTCTTCCGAATATTCTTGAGCACTTCAGGGAGCATGTAACGCTTGTTCATTGTCTTGGCATTCCCACATGATATGGAACTGTTCCCTTTGCTTCCTCATCTTTCATAGATTGTATAAAGAGACCCTTTCACTGCACAGAGTTTTGGCAAGGCTGGCATGAAAAGAGCATGAAGACACCAAACACAATGTAGATCCACTTTTAATGACTTGGGTATAGCCTATCCAGGGCCACGATTCATATGAGGAGGGAGGCAACACATGCCTAACATCCAGTTCTGGACCTCCTTCCGTTCTGTTTGCAACTCTATTGAACGGATTTTTTAAGCCAAAAAAGTAACATTCCAATCTTTGAGACTTCAAGTCACGATGACGGAGCACTTGGTGAACTGTCTTGCTCTTCTGATTCTCTTGGCCTGTCTACTAGACACTGAACTCAGCCAGCAGAGACTTCATGGCGAAGCTAAAAATGGCCTCGGCTGCGGCTTCTTGACAGAGCATCCAAAATAAAGTCCTAGAGCTTAGTTCTCACTGCCTGACATCCTGTCCAGTCATTTACACCTGCGCAGAGTGAGTGTAAAATGGGTGTCAGATGCTGTCCTGTCTAATTTGCTTCTCTTGACCCTTTATTTTTCCTCCACCTATTCATCCTCAGGCTGCCACAGGAGAGGAAAGCTGCAAAGAACCCTGTGTTTCTTCAGGTGCAATGGTATATCTATCATAGATTAGTTGCAGCTGTAATCAATCCAGCTCCCCATTCGAGCAGGTTTGGCTTTAATAATCTCTCCCTCCCTAAGTGTGCTCCCTTGCCACAGATAATATGAGGTAATTTGTCACCACAGCAATGTACCTGTGGCTGGATTGCCTGAATTCTTACTCACAGTACATCCATGCACTGGCTGCAAGTAAAAGGCCATGCTGCAAACAGTGCTGTTAGCTGTACAGAAAGAAGTCAATTGTGACCATGTAATTCTCTCGTTGGTTTTATTCTAGCCAAACACTGACCTCATTCAAGCATGTGCTGTGTAGGCTCATCACAATCTGATTACTTTATCTCCAGAGCTCATATTCTGCTTTGACACCTTCCATCAATATCGCCCTTCTCACTAAAATAACAAACATCCAGTTTCTTCCAGAATGTTGTAGAAGCAAACTTTGTCCCACATTGTTTATATGTGAGGTTGGTATGTTTGCCACAGAGATCAGCTTCTACCCCAGGTGTATATCATCTGTCAGAATCCATATCAGAGATGTTTGTTGCTACTGTTATGTACTAAACTGCCTGACATGGATTGCAGGCTAAATCCTGTGGCAAATATATCAGTGACCATATTTCTGCAATCACCAATTTGTAATATTTGCACAGCTGGTTTCTGGGAAATTTTAGGGTCAAACACTGACTACATAACATGACCTGTTTTTGTTTTCCCTTTCCGTCCCCCTTTAATTAGTGTGCAGGGAGTGAGAAGACTGGGAAAAAGGAGTGTGGTGGGATTGGCTTTTGCTCCACTATGATTCTGATCCCATTTGCAGACCCCCCCCCCGTCCCACTCCCCCAGGACTATTAGGAATAGAATAACATTTCCATTGGGTGTTGATGGAATTGATGACCACATCCCCAGCTTATGTATGCTATTTTCCCCAGCCATACCAGGTGCTAACTCCTGAAAAAAGCAAGTAGAGCATGTGTACATGAGGCCTTAAATGCCACATAACCCAATGAGAGGAATAGAGGACCTGTTGTGGTTGTTCCATTGTGTACATTGCTGTACATCCAGCATGGCATGTGTTTCCACATGCTCTATGCATGTAAGGAGAGCTGAATGGTGGTACAGCAGTTTGGGCATAGAACTTAGACCTAGAAGATCCCGGTTCAAATCCCTGCCCAGCCATGAAGCCAGTGGTGGACCTGCCATTAATAGAAAGGGGCAAATGCCTGGGTGCAGAGCCTTGTGTGCCTCTAGGACCACATGGATGCCTGTCTGAGACTCCTGTCGTGGTCAGAAACTGTGCTTCCGGTTTGCTGGAAACACAGTTTAAGAGCCTGGGGAAGCTTCAATAGGCTTCCCCAATGTGTCCTAGAGTCGCACGAGGCTCTGTGCACTCCTGATAAGTGGAGGGGGGCAGATTTGCAGCATCCCATGGAGGGTGCCATTGTGGATCTTTGCCTCAGGGTGCAGGGCTGGGGAGGTCCACCACTGCATGAAGCTTCCTAGGTGAAGCTTCCTTGGACCAGCCACTTTCTCTCAGTTTCACCTACCTCACAGGGTTGTTGTGAGGACAAAAGGAGGAAAGGAACCATATATACCACCCTGAGCTCCTTAGAGGAAGGGCAGTGTTGGCATCCTTCAGTCTCGGAAGACTATGGTATCGCGCTCTGAATGGTGGTTCTGGAATAGAGTGTCCTCTCCAGTGCGTGAAGCCTGGGTAGAGTAGATATGGAGGATAGACTGTTTCCCATGCAGCAAATCCCCCCTCTCCATGTCGCTGAAATGGTCCAATGGAAAGGCAGAGGCACATGCCTAATCTTGTCTGATCTCGGAAGCTAAGCAGGGTTGGGCCTGGTTAGTACTTGGATGGGAATACCGGGGGCTGTAGGCTTATACCATAGTCTTTCGAGACTGAAGGTTGCCAACCAAGGGCAGTGTAGAAATATGAAAAATAAATAAATATTTATCACTATAATCTCTAATCTTAATATTTTTCTCCTGTTCGTTAATACCTGGCATCACAATTTGCCAGGTCCCACCTATGGCTTGTGATTTATGTAACAGTATAGGTAACTGATGCATATTGGGAGAATTGCACTACAGTATGTTTGCTTGATTATTGCAAGGAACCCAATCATATATATTGAAGACCCCTTGCTTACAGTGCAGGCACCCACTGCAGCAGCGGTCCAAATGAACGAGTGTAAGTTGGGGTGGGCCCTACATTCTATTCATTCTTTCTGGATTCTGAATACCTGAAGAAAGACTTACGTCAACATATTTTGGTGATGGCTGCAAGCCAACCAGTTATGTACATGGGGAGTAAGTGCTTTTGCAGTTCTTGTTACAATTTTATCTTTGCTAATGGTGCTATCATAAGTGGTTTAAAATAGAAAAGAGGCGTGAAATGCAATTTTACACGCTATCTGTGTTGTGTAGAGTATTTGACAAAGAGATCTGTTTGACCAAAGAGAAGTTAAATATGCATTTGGCAGTGTTTCTTATAAGCCAATAATCAACATTTGGAATGGATTTGGGTGACGCTGTCACGCAGCAAGGCCCTAGTCCTGGGTTCTCATGCATTTAGACTAATCGCTGAATCATGGAGCACCATTTATTTTCAGCAGGACAGTCTCATCAAAACAAAATGAACAGCAGGATTAGGACTGTCATCTGATTATTTTCAAATATCTTTCCTCCTGCCCCCTTCTACGGAAGCTGTTTTGGTTTGATTTTTTTTGTAGATACCTATGCAAGGAATCTTTACATTATGGAGCAAAAAGGCTTTGCAATCAGATGCGCAGCTTGATTCTATGCATGTTTGTTCAAAAGTCATAGAAAATAATGGGGTTTACTAAGTGTGCATAGGATCGCATCCCTGAGGTCTCAGGCAATTCAGGTTTGCTTGAAAGAAAACCTTACTGACTTCAGTCAGGATTATATTCCAGAAGTAAACAATATCATCTAGTCCTTGAGCCCAGTGACATGCATGTTGATCAGAAGTAAGTCCTACTTAGAGGAGGAGCAGTGATCATTACAAGAAGAGCTGCTTTGCCTAGAGAAGGCCTCAGGTGTGATCTCCAGGTAGGGCAAAGAAAAATTCATTTCTTTCCACTTCAGAGAGCTGTTGCCAATCTGTGTCTGCAAAACTGATCTAGATGGACCAAAATCCTGATTCCCAACCCTATCTTAACCAGCTGATAATCAACATTACTCTGACTCACAAAAGAACATAAGAAGAGCTCCACTGGATCAGGCCAAAAGCCCATATGCTCTAGTTTCTTGTATCTCACAGTAGTCCACCAGATGCCTCAGACAACCAGAGATCTGCATCCTGGTACCATTTCCTTGTATCTTGGCATTCTGAAGTAGCCTACTTCTAAAAACTGGAGGTTGAACATACCCATCATGGTTTGTAACCTGTGATGGACTTTTCGTCCAGAAATCAGTACTATCCCCTTTTCAAGGCATCTAGGCCAGATTCCATCTCTACATCCTGCAACAATGAGTTCCACAGGTTCAACATGCTTTATGGCACGTTTGCGACATCCTAGGCTGGCTCAGCACTCACTGCATTGGCATTGCTCCAGGTTAGGATTGTGCTGTCAGATAGTACCCTATACACTTAATTCAGTAGGGTTTACTCCAAAGCAAGTGTCCCCAGGATTAAAATGTTGACTGTTGTAGTTAAAATCACAGAATTGGCTACCTCCATAGAACAAATTCACCTTTTTCTCCTTCAATAGGGGGGACTGGGGGATGTGGCAGAAGAAATCATTATTGGTAGAGTGAAAGCTGATTCAGAACTCAATGGGAAGCCTGTTTCCATTGTCATAATTTGCATAATGTATAACTCTGTTATTCTAATTATGTCCCAGATTATCAGCATCTCATACCACACAGTGGCATTGAAGGAAAGGACAGTTAAAAAGTCGTTTGACCTGAGCATTCCTACTGACAAGGAAAGGACCCTCACACACCAGGCATCCCGTTCTTCTCCAAGGACAGGCTTGTGCTTGTTGGAAATGAGATAGACTGATCCACCATCCCTGTTTCTCCGTCTTCAAGCTAAAAAAAAAAAGCAAATTTGACACCTGTTTCAACTGTCTCTACCACTGAAAACCCCTATTTTCCACAACCACCCGTCCTTCATTCCTTTCTCTGTTTTGATTGTCTTTTGTATTTGCTTCCTACCCCACCCCAAATACTGCCCATGCAAATAGTGCTGCATGATTTTGAGGTGTAGCGATTCTGTGTTAAGTACCACCTAATTGATTCTAAGATGAAACATTCGTTAAAACGACAAATGGAAAAGTGTCCTTCTTTGAATATAAACATGGGGTGGGGGTAGGGGTAGGAGGGATTGGGACCAAAGTAGTGAGATTACCTTAATTAGGTCAATTTGAAACTAATCAATACAAACTCTTCTCCGTAGTTTTCAGCAGTACAAGGTCAGTCTGTTATGCACTACATACCACACGGCTCTTTCCACCACATAGGAGGTATGGCATCCACTTACATCTGCAACATGAACCTACATTTTACTGGCACATGTTAATGGGCCGCTATAGTTTCAACCCCAATTGATATCATTTCAATCTCTTCTCACCTCTCAAATACAATGCTTTTCATTTGAGCTACAGTCACATATTCAGTGTCTAGTCCAGAGTTTTTCAAACTGTCCCATAGTTGCAAGCAAATTTCAGGTGGATCGCATTGCACCTAGCTCAGCTACCATTGAAAATACAGAGCAGAAAATGCCAGCCCAGTTATAGAGCTGCCAGGCAGGGTGATCTCCTGGTGGGAAAAAGGCATGGTGCTTTGCCCTGAATAGGTGGGAAGATGGAACACTGGAATGGGGGCACAGCTGTGCGGTTGGAGAAGGATCCAAGTCTACATTCTGCTTTGATTTCTGAGCTATGCAAAATAACAGCACAAGCGTACTGTGCGATGGAACATTTGGCTAAGTGCAACTTACATTTGAAGCCGAAACTGATGATGTCACCAGGTCATGACATAACCTCAAAGTTAATATCACTTTCAGTGAGTTTTGACAGACTGTCATTCTGAAAAGTGGTGCTGAAAGGTTTGAGAGACACTGGGCTAGTCTACAAGTGCAAGGACACAGAGCCCAATCCTATGCATGTCTACTCAGAAGTAAGTCCCATTAGAGTCAATGAGGATTATTCCCAGGAAAGCTTGGAAAGGGCTGGACTGACAGTCATTACGTGATATAGGTATACTTGTGAGTCAGTATTGAAAGAAGCCATCTTTCAGTCAGGTTTTTAAATAAGAGTGAGAAAACTTACTTTGGGTAAGGTAGAGTCAGAACTGAATTTTTTTTAAAAATGAAATTCACAGCAAATTTCAAGGTCTTACTAGGGAGAAACATCCCTGACAGTATCTTGTAATTTCATACCTGGACTGAAGACTTCCTAGTTCACCTAATCCAGCAGTTCTCAAATGTTTTAGAACTGGGACCAACATTTTAGAATGACAATTGATTGGAACCCCCTGGAAGTGATGCCATTAACCTGGAAGTTATGGCTGGAAGTTACATCATCAAGCAGAAATATTTTTAATGTCCCCATATGACAAAATCAAATAAATAAGTTTTGCTTATTTCCTTATTAAGTTTCAATAAGTAAGTTTTTTTTTTTAATTTAAAAAAATTAAAGAAAATAAAGAAGTCTCCAAACTTTCCCAAGTAGTGGCTGATCCGTTTTTAAAAAAAAAATTCCCAAACATCCCAAAGGCTACAATCCTATCCACACTTATCTGGGAGTAGGTCCTATTGACTATCATTGTTAAAAGCATATACATATAGCTTGTTGAAAGTACAGATCTGTAACATTTCTCCAAATGCAGTCACGCACCATGGTAGCGTCAAGTCTAATATATCAAAAATAAAATACACATTGAAATGAATGGGGACCCACCTGAAATTGGCTTGTGACCTACCTAGTGGGTCCTGACCCACAGTTTGAGAAATGCTAACCTAGTCAATTTGTTGAACCACTATGCTTCAGTCAATCAGATGAGTTTGCATGAGGCAAGTCAAATTTCTAAGGGGGTTTCTACACATCCTTTGAATGTAGACATTGTCTGGGTAAATGGCAAAGCCCGATAACGAATATACTAATGCAGACATAAATCTGCCAGAATTCATTTGGACTGACTTCTAATTAAACACAATTAAATGTCAGACTTGCTTTGTGTGTGAAATATGAAGTAGATAAGCTTCACTCCTAATGAAGGCTTCCATAGTATCTCTTTCCAGGCGAAGACATGACCAACCCCAAGAAGGTTTGTGAAAGTCTCATTAGGAATTAGGCATATCTACTTCTAATATTCAATGGCAAATTAAGTCTGAAGTTTAATGAGTGATGAAAGTAATGTGACCACAAACCAGAGTATACAACATTTTGACGTCACAGTATAGCCACAAGTATATGTCATTCAGAACTGTCAACCTACGGCTGCAATCCTAAACTCACCAACCCAGGATCACATCCCATTGATATCAATGGGGCCCACATCCACGCAGACATGCACAGGACCGCACTGAAATCTAATGTATTAAATACCATTCAAATAGGTTGTAAATATTAGCAGATATGCTAAGAAGAGTAGCTAAAGTTTTGGCTGTCTACTGTGGTTGGAAGAGCCAGGCTGGAAGTGATATAGCTTGTGTGTTGACCTGCAAAAGTGCCTTGAGCTTGGGAAGGGGATTAGAAGATTCAGCAGATTCCATTGACACTAAACCCACCACCTTCATGAACCTGACCAACCCGCCCTGTCCCATTGCTTCCCTATTCTGCCCATCCCCACCCCTATTCTGCCCTCCCCCACCCCATCCCACCATCTCCCACCCTCTCCCCACCTATCCCACCTCTCCTGCTAACCTACCCATGTCAGTGGGCCTTCTCTGGGCTGCTGGCATGCCCAAGAAGGCTCTAGCCTCCCTGCTGGCACTCCAGCAGTGTGTGACTCCATGCACAGCTGGAATGCTTGTTGGAACTGGTGTAATGCAATCCACACTGGCAGAAGTCTTGTTCCAGCAGTGGGGCAGCCCCCCAAAATTGGGCTGTTAGGCACAGTGTGCATCCTGGAAAATACATTTGCTTGCTACAAGTGTCTGTGACCAGACAGGGGATGGATAGAGAGAATGCATGGGGTGGATTGAGTAGATAGAGGGAAGTTCTTTTCCCTTTCACACAGCACCAGAACCAGGCGACATCCTCTTAAAGTGAGTGTTGGGAGAGTCAGGACAGACACAAGAAAATATTTCTTTACCCAGTTTGTAATTAGTCTGTGGAACTCCTTGCCACAGGATGTAGTGATGGTATCTGGCCTAGATGCCTGGACAAAGAGGACTTGACAAATTTCTGGAGGAAAAGTCCATCACGGGTTACATGCCATGATGGGTATGCGCAACCTCCTGATTTTAGAAGTAGGCTACCTCAGAATGCCAAGGTGCAAGGGAGAGCATCAGGATGCAGGTCTCTTGTTGTCTTGTGTGCTTCCTGCTGCATCAGGTGGGCCACTGTGAGATAAAGGAAGCTGGATTAGATGGGCCTTTGGCTCCAGATCCAGTGGGACTCTCCTTTTGTTCAGAAAGAAGCACCTTATTGATATCAAAATGAACTGGGGGCTCAACTAAAAAAGACGCCCCCAGAGTCTCATGGGCACACATAATGAGTGCTAGACAATTCCCTTTTAAGCTCCCATTAATAGTGCCGATGATTACAATACATTCTTTATCAGCCTGAGGCTCCATTGCTTCTGTATATGTTTGGGCTGCATTACATGCATCTCAGCTCCAGCTCTGACTCCGACTATAAAGAAGATATCAAAGGAAAACTTCACAGAATATCTGAAGCCGAGCCAGGGAGAGATAATTCATATTATTCATGAACTCCCAGAGCAGGTTTTGGGAAAAGATTGGGGTGTAGATCAGAAGTAAAGTGCCTTCTGTCACTTGCCGAATAACTCTACTAAAGGAGACACTGGAGAGCGTGCCAATTTATCTGGAGTAGCTTGTATGCCCGCACAAAATTAATTTGAATCAACGGATGACCCTGCAGATTCTGATCCGGCTTGGTATTTGCTAAACATTCAGGTACTATTACAAGGTGTGATGAGAAAGTAGACATTTGAATCAGTTCAGCAAGGAGATAAATTGTATTCATTATTTTTTTTTAAAGCACAGCGAAAGAGAAAAACAGGATGCAAACCTGGGTGTCTCGAGAGGGCTGTGTTTCAGCCCAGAAGACATCTGGGTACTTCTACATTGGACCTGCTCACACAATGCTCTACCAATCCATAAGTCATGTATGGTGACCTGATGACGTCCATATGGCTAGGATTGCAAAAAGCAGGGTGTTGTCTGGAACCTGGCAGGATAAATTACGTGGCTAGCGAGCTGTGCTCAGTTTTCTATGTCACCAAATTGGTATGCAGGCAGTGGTGGACCTCCCAAGCCCCATGTCCTGGGCAAAGGTCTGCAATGGTGCCCCCCATGGGATGTCGCCATCCCCCTGCACACAAATCCCCCCACCCCACTTACCTGGAGCACACAGTGCCTCGTACAATTCCGCAACGTGTCAGGAAAGCCTCCTGAAGATTCCCCGACACTTTAAACTGCGCTTTTGGAAAACCAGAAGCACAGTTTCCAACCCTGTCAGGAGCCTCAGAGAGGCTTCCACAGGGTCCTAAAGGCATGTGAGGCTCTGCACTCAGGCATTTGCCCCATAGAGTCAATGGGAGGTCCGCTACTGTATGAAGGCATGCTGCACATGCACAGAGGAAGCTCCAAATTCCACCACAGCTAGCATCAAGGTCAGAGCCTTGGGTACAGCTGGCGTGGGTTCATTTTCCAAGTGGAACCAGGAGCTGCTAGACAGAAGGTTCTTGGCCCATTCCAGGAACATCTAGAGGTCTTCAGAATGGTAAGAAGGTGGTAACAACACCACTTATTTCCCATAATGGTATATTGGACCATGTATATTAATGACCCAATCCTGTCCCCTGTTTATGTTAGTGGGTTTTGCAATCTGCTGCCGTAAGGCCATTTTCAACAGTGCAAATGGTGTGCCACCCTCAAAAGGTAAGCTGGCAGAGGCGGGGGATAGGGCCACAGGCAGTTTGGGAGAGAATCAGGCTAGTTCAGGGGAGGAACCAGGATGTGGAGTGGGCTGGACATTGTGGGTCTTGGTGGCAAAAGCACATGGTAACCCCCCTTTTCCAACCCAACCTAACCCGTCCCCTTCCTCTTCTCAGGTCAGCTACATAGCTGGTGTTGGTCTGACCAGACCCATAAGTAGCCAGAAAACCTACCAAGTGGTAGGTTTTTTTTTTGTTTTTTTTTTACTTCCCATAGGTCTTCTGGTCTGTCCATCTCCCATATTTTCCATTGGCATGACTTCATGTCAGGGGAATGGCAGGGGATAGGATTGGGCTGTATGTATATTAAGGTGGTCTGTGGTTGTGGAAGCATAGACCCTTTCATGAGGGGCATGTGCAAAGGACCCCAAATGTGCTAGACCTCTTTGTGCATAATCTGAATGGATTATGGAATATGCTTTCAATCAATCAATCAATCAATCAATCAATCAATCAATCAATCAATCAATCAACAGTATTTATATACCGCTTTTCAACTAAAGTTCACAAAGCGGTTTACAGAGAAAAATCAAATAACTAAATGGCTCCCTGTCCCAAAAGGGCTCACAATCTAAAAAGATGCAGATGAATACCAGCAGACAGCCACTAGAACAGACACTGCCAGTTACTCTCCCCCTGCTAAAAAAAGGAGCACTCACTTGAAAAAGTGCCTCTTACCCAATTAGCAGGGTAATTGGTTACCAATTAGCACCAAAACTATATAGGGAGGAAGCAGGTGATTCCAGCTCTCCATGTGTGGAGAGCTGGAACAATTTGGAGCAATATATCATAGCCTGATTCATTTATTTCCTTCCCTCTGTACAGCGAAGGGAAATCAGTCCTATTCCCCAGCTGGCAATACGAGCACCCCTGACCCAACCAATACCTCTGCATTCAGCAGGATTGTCAAAGAGGAGCCTATGTGTGTACAGTTCTACATGCATAAGCTTTCAATTCAAATGAGAACCCTGAACAACTGAGATTTCTGCTCCCATGGAGATTGTAAGCATGTACCAGTCCACACACACCAGTTCCATTTTGACTTGTCCCACCAAATATGAAGATGTCAGGAAGAAGGTGGTCCAAGGCCAATTCCTCCACACATTTACTGTATGCACAGAGGGAAATTTGTGAATGGAGACCTTGTAGCACACAATTCAACAGAGTGAACTAGGCCTATTCTCCCTACTTCAGTTTAGAACTTTGGACATTTGAGCCAGTGGCATAATTATGGGAGGGTGTGTGGCTGATGGGGGCTGCACTGGGTGTGAGCCTCAAGACTGCCTGAGCCTCCATTTGATGATCTTTGGCCATCTCCAGGTCCAGCCATCTCACACACTTGGCAACGATCTTGTTTTCCCAACTCGCTGGTGAGGACACGAAACAATTTTGCCTGGAGAAGGCCAAAGATCACCGAACGAAGTGAGACCTATTAGATTAAAAGCAATGTGATTGGGCAGAAGGTTGGGACAACATGATTATGTCATTATGTCACCCCGAAATTCAAGAACGCCGAGCTCCACAAGGTACGTGCCACACTAAGTGTGATGCATGCATCCTTGGGATGCCTCTGATTCCACCTTTCTAAATCACATTGGATCAAGTGGTCTCCAGGTTCTTCACTAACCTCCTCAGACAAATGTTGAACAATGGGAAGGCACAGAGAGTGGCCAAGGAGCACAATAATTTGTGGGTCAAGGCTGACTGGTGCAATCCTGTTTCCCCTCAACCTGGGCACAGCATATCCAGTCCAATAATTCCTGAACAGGGCTTCAAAGTTGCACCAGGTGCTGGGTGACCTGTGGCCCATCTTTAAAATCTGCTAACATCCATACAACAAAACATCAGACCAGGGACTTGCATTGTTCCTTCTTCTTAACTGTCCAACAGTTAGCAACATTAACTTCCTTTGCAAGTTTGACGACTCCCAGCGTGGAACCGTTTCCTTCAATTAATTTTCTGCATTGTTGGGATATGGTATATATTCAAGGTGACTTAAGGAAAGTACAATGCAGTCCTCGAGAGTGGCTAAGAACAATAGTTGCATTCTGATATGTAAAGAAGAAATGGCAGGGTATCACGAAAAGAAGAAAGCCTAGTTTGAGGAGTAACGCTCTGCAAGAACTCTTTGGGAAGCAAACAGAGATAATAGGGCTATTGTATGGTGAGACTGAACAGTGATTAATGACGGGTGCTCACGAGGGGATTTCACTCTTTGCCACATTTCCTCTTCCATATTCTGAAGGTAATAAAAGCATGCCATGCTACATCATGTTCTTACAGTACTGTTAATGTTAAGCTGTCCAAATCAAAAATATATAGAAAGATTTAAAAAAAAATATATCTATGAAAATAAATATGAATTATTTTAAGTTTTGGTGTATTGTATACAACAGCTTTCACCAAACCACAGCCTGCTGACCGAATCCGGTGCACCGCTGATTCTCTCCACCCCCCATGAGCAGCACTTACTGTTCTGCTGCACTGCTCACTAGAAGCCCCTCTTACTGCCACTGTAGTTGCGTCTACCTGAAAATTTGGGCGCAAAGCCTGCTGGGACAGCGGGCTACAGATGCTGCTGCCCAGAACATTGCACAATGGGTTCTAATGATCTGCACGGTGCAACAGTAAGCCTCGGTCTGACCCAAGACCGTTTTCGCACTACATAGCGGTCATGAGTTTGGCGACCGCTGGTAAGCAACAGAGTATACTTGAGCATCTCTTATGTGCATGAAAATGTTCATTCACCATGGTTAATGGTTGGCAACCTTCAGTCTCGAAAGACTATAGTATAAGCTTACAGCACCCAGTATTCCCAGGCGGTCTCCCATCCAAGTACTAACCAGGCCTGACCCTGCTTAGCTTCTGAGTTCAGATGAGATCGGCAATCATCTTGCCAAGAACAGGCACCAGAAGTAGTTTATTTTTCACCCCACAGTTCAGGGTAGTTTGCACAACTGGTTGAACTAATAGTGATAGGCCAGAGGAACAGCAGACTTCAAAGAGACAGACAGGACACAGACTAAAAGCTCGGCTAGTGGAAAAGATTAGAACAGCTACGTTTTGATTCAGATTACATTTTTTTTTTTCAGATTACAGACATTAACCAAAGTCTAAGGTTTCTTAAGGCCTGGTGCAATTGCGTACCTGCCATAGATCAGGACAGGGCAAAAGCCCCAGGCGCTAGCCAATAGGACCCCATGGAAGCCTCTCTGTGGCTCCCGACGGGGGCAGAAACTGTGCTTCTGGACAACTGGAAGCACGGTTTTTAGCATCAGGGAACCTCAGAGAGGCTTTCCCAACATGGGTGGACGTTGTGTGAGGCTCCATGACCCTCTGGTGAGCAGAGGGGTGCAGATTCCTTCTCTCCCTTTTCTTGTCACCCCGTTCTTTTTCTGCTGTTGTCACCAACATGGGGATCTGGGCCTATGAACTGACCCTGAGGTAGTGCACTGACTGTTAGAGAATTAGGACGCAGTCCTAACCAACTTTCCAGCAGTGGCCTAGTTGCAGTGCAGCCCCAAGGTGAGGTAACAAACATGTCCTTACCTTGAAGAGGCCCCCTTGACTGCCTCCCCACTGCAGGATGCAGTGTGTACCATCCTGGCATAGCTATATCAGTGCGGGAAAGTTGTTTAGGACTGCACACCTAGGCTGCAAACCTATCCACACTTACCTGAGAGTAAGCCCCATTGACTATAATGGGACTTACTTCTGAGTAGACGTGCATAGGCTTGGGCTTTTAGGGAGGACGCATTAATGCTACTGGTGATGATCGAACTGGAATTTCTCAGCCCATTCGAAAAGAAAAAACGTTTACAGTTGACAGGAAGGTACAACAAAGTGGGTAACTAGGTCTCTAGAAAGGAACTAGACCCTCACCCAGCCCCAGAGTTGCCTTCCAATAAATGCAACCGAATCGCAACCCTGTGTTTCCAAACACAAAAAATACCCCTGACCCAGTGATTTCAGGCATTGCTAATGTGAAATCAATTAGAATTAACGGAAAATTAACCTTCCTTCCTTCCCAGCAAAGGAGCTACTTCATACTGTTATTGCCCTAAAGCTGTGATTAGGTGCAAGTTTTATATGAGGCTGCTTTTGATTAAAACTGTCATCCTTAATGCACACACATTCTCATAATCTGCCCTAAGAGAAGAGAGGCTCACGGTGGGAACAGCCACTGCCATACTGCCTTTAATCGCTGCCTCTCTGTTTAGCAGAGTTAGCGTCGCTCGCTCACAGGCGCACCAGCTGCTGTCATGTTTTATTTCAATATTCCTCCTTTTTCCCCCTCTAGACCCTTCGTTTAAATAAATGAACAAAAACTTGCGAGACATACTAATTATACCGGCACTATGCGGCAAACGAAGCAAAAGCATGCCTGACTGGGAGAGGGCGGGCTTGGCGATGAGAGGCGGTATCCCAACGTCTTTGAACATTATTGTTTTGTCTCTGTAAGGTTAGCACTGCAGTACTGGCAGCTGCTCCTCAAGAGCGAACAGCACAAAGCTCTAGATAACCAGATGCTCCATGCTTTTGTCTTGCCAAGAAGACCACTAAGTCTTCTTATCCCCATTGTGCTTCCTTGCCCACTGTTGGCTGTTCCAGAACCAGACTTTGCACATAAAGGGTGCCCCCTCTCTATTCCTGTTAAGTGATTCAAAGAGACAATTCTATTCTGCATTCTTTTAACAACAAATACTTTTGTTGTGTGCTCACCTTGCCAGCCGCCCCTCTCTGAGCAGATTCTCTGGATGCTTTTGGCTTATGTCCCATTCCAGCCCAACAGTTCAGACCGATATATTCTGAATGAACCAGTATGTCTTGGCAGAATTTTGATAATGCATTCGTGCTGGAGTTCTAAGATGTAAGAGTCAGGCTAGAATCCTTGGAGAGAATTCCTATCTACTGATACTGCAATCTTGCCCCTGAAGGGCAGTTCTGTTGAGGGATTTGAAAGGAATAACAGCCTAGACCAGCATTTCTCAATCTGTGAGTCGTGACCCACTAGATGAGTCACGAGCCAATTTCAGGTGGGTCCCCATTAATTTTAAAATTTTATTTTTAATATTTAGACTTGATGCTCCCATGGTGTGTGACTACATTTGGGGAAATGTTACAGACCTGTACTTTTAACAAGCTACTGTGTACATGCTTTTAACAATGATAGTAAAAGGGACTTACTCTTGGGTAAGTGTGGGTAGGATTGCAGCCTCGTATTGTTAAAAATGTTCCTGCTTGATGATGTCACTTCTGGTCATGACATCACTTCTGGAGGGTCCTGACAGATTCTCATTCTAAAACGTGGGTCCCGATGCTAAATGTATGAGAACAACTGGGCTAGACATTAGTACTTGCCAAAGATGTGCCCATGTTACTAAGCTTGAGTCGCGAGTCAAGTTGTCAGTCCCTGACCTCATGACTTGACTTGCAAGTCATACGAAGTGCCTGTTGTGACTTGACTTGAAAAATTTCAAGTCTTTCAAGTCACAAGTCTGAGATCCCAATATTGTGGTCTGCTCTGCGCCTCCGCAGCATGGACCACAGTCACAAACATGCCATAAGGCACATTTGTGGGGCTTACCACCGGGTGCCTGCCGGAGGTGGCTCAGCTCCTGCCGACGCTGAGCCACCACCCAGCGGGTGCCCACGTTACGCAGCTTGGCAGTGTCTGTGACTGCCAGGCTGCAGAATGGGGAATGGGGGCATTCCTGGGGGCATGGGGAAGGCGTTCCAGGGAGGGGGGAGGCATGGTCGGGGGCGTTCCCGGGGCGGGGGAGAGGCGGGTCTGCGGAGTCGAGCTTCGCAGAATCCAGGGCACTTGGGTAGGGCTGCTCGCCCTACACGAGCACCTTCACTTTAGCAGTGACCAAACAGTTGCCGCTAAAGTGAGTAGTCCCATTGTGGGACTGCTTGCCTTACTTGGGGGAAGGGGACGAATGTCCCCTTCTCCCGAGGAGCCGCCCGTGGTAGTGCGGGAGGCTCTGGATTCGACAGGAGCCCTTTGTGGAGCTGGGTCCCACAGCTCCGGGCAGCTTAGGATTGGGCTACAAATCATTTTGAGTCCTTTTGCAAAATGCACAGAAAAAAGGTGGTGGTGGTGGGTTGTATGTAAGCAAGAACAAACAAATAATAGAACTCAAGTCATTTCCAGTCCAGACTCTTCTTGAGTCACTGGCCCATGTCGTGAGTTGTTGAGGTTAGTGACATCCACAACACGAGTCAATGCAAGTAATCAAAAATAGCTGCTTAGCGCAACTCAGGTTGAGACAACTCCAGTTGAGTGCCCATCCCTGGTGTTTACTGCTACTTAAGTTGTTCTGAAATTGGGTGGTGGACAGGTCGATGAAAGTGTTGACCCAATGTGCAGCGACAGTAAAGAAGGCCAATACTATGCTTGGGATCATTAGAAAAGGTATTGAGAACAAAATAGCTAATATTATAATGCTGTTGTACAAATCTAGTTCTGGTCGCCACATCTCAAAAAGGATATAGTGGAAATGGAAAAGGTGCAAAAGAGGGCAGCTAAGATGATTGCTGGGCTGGGGCACCTTCCTTATGAGGAAAGGCTATGGCATTTGGGCCTCTTCAGTCTAGAAAAGAGACGCCTGAGAGGGCATATGATTGAGACATACAAAATTATGCATGGGAAGGATAAGGTGGATAGAGAGATGCTCTTTATACTCTCACATAACACCAGAACCAGGGGACATCCACTAAAATTGAGTGTTGGGAGGGTTAGGACACACAAAAGAAAATATTTCTTTACTCAGTGTGTGGTCGGTCTGTGGAACTCCTTGCCACAGGATGTGGTGACGTCATCTGGCCTGGATGCCTTTAAAAGGGGATTAAACAAGTTTCTGGAGGAAAAATCCATTATGGGTTACAAGCCATGATGCGTATATGCAACCTCCTGATTTTAGAAATGGGCTATGTCAGAATGCCAATGCAAGGGTAGGCACCAGGATGCAGGTCTCTTGTTATCTGGTGTGCTCCCTGGGGCATTTGGTGGGCCGCTGTGACATACAGGAAGCTGGACTAGGTGGGCCTATAGTCTGATCCAGTGGGGCTGTTCTTATGTTCTTGTGATATTACAGCTTGAATGAGAATTTAATGAAACCATGGATACTTGGGATGAATTGCTCCTCACATACAGTACCGACAAAAGGGACAGCATCTCTTAAAGTGTGTTTTTGCTAGAAAGGTATGCACAAAACACATCCACCCACATCTTTCATATATAAATCCCCTTTAGTTAGTCATATGAGGAAATCTCATAAAGGAAATCTTGGTGTAACCTCATAGGTATTGGCAACCTTCAGTCTCGAAAGACTATGGTGTCGCGCTCTGAAAGGTGGTTCTGGCACAGCGTCTAGTGTGGCTGAAAAGGCCAATCCGGGAGTGACAATCCCTTCCACACCGGGAGCAAGTGCAGTCTGTCCCTGGTCTGTCTCCCTGGCTATGGGCCTTCCTTCTTTGCCTCTTAGCCTCAGACTGTTGGCAAAGTGTCTCTTCAAACTGGGAAAGGCCATGCTGCACAGCCTGCCTCCAAGCGGGCCGCTCAGAGGCCAGGGTTTCCCACTTGTTGAGGTCCATCCCTAAGGCCTTCAGATCCCTCTTGCAGATGTCCTTGTATCGCAGCTGTGGTCTACCTGTAGGGCGCTTTCCTTGCACGAGTTCTCCATAGAGGAGATCCTTTGGGATCCGGCCATCATCCATTCTCACGACATGACCAAGCCAACGCAGGCGTCTCTGTTTCAGCAGTGAATACATGCTAGGGATTCCAGCACGTTCCAGGACTGTGTTGTTTGGAACTTTGTCCTGCCAGGTGATGCCGAGGATGCGTCGGAGGCAGCGCATGTGGAAAGCGCTCAGTTTCCTCTCCTGTTGTGAGCGAAGAGTCCATGACTCGCTGCAGTACAGAAGTGTACTCAGGACGCAAGCTCTGTAGACCTGGATCTTGGTATGTTCCGTCAGCTTCTTGTTGGACCAGACTCTCTTTGTGAGTCTGGAAAACGTGGTAGCTGCTTTACCGATGCGCTTGTTTAGCTCGGTATCGAGAGAATGAGTGTCGGAGATCGTTGAGCCAAGGTACACAAAGTCATGGACAACCTCCAGTTCATGCTCAGAGATTGTAATGCAGGGAGGTGAGTCCACATCCTGAACCATGACCTGTGTTTTCTTCAGGCTGATTGTCAGTCCAAAATCTTGGCAGGCCTTGCTAAAACGATCCATGAGCTGCTGGAGATCTTTGGCAGAGTGGGTAGTGACAGCTGCATCGTCGGCAAAGAGGAAGTCACGCAGACATTTCAGCTGGACTTTGGACTTTGCCAGAACCACCTTTCAGAGCGCGACACCATAGTCTTTCGAGACTGAAGGTTGCCAATACCTATGAGGTTACACCAAGATTTCCTAAGAAATCCTTTGAGATAACACTGCTTTCCAACTTGGGTCCATAGCCTAAAGAAACCATTCAGGCATGAAGAACTGTTCCTCATTACTATCACTGAGCTTATTTAGAAAGAAATCCAAATGACTCTGAAATGCAATGGATACTATTCTTCAAATGCAACCAACTGGAAAAAATCCTAATATTCATGCTAATAGAATTCTGTTATTCAATTCGGTTTTCGAGGCACTCTGTGGATGAAGGGAGAAAAAAATAGCACTTATAATTCACATTGATAATACCAGAAGAACAAAATATGAGTAGGCCACATCTGATACAGAAATTAATCTTATCTTTGCTGTATATTTTGATAAGTCAAATTAGTGTATTATACTTGTAATTCCTATGTGTTTTCTGTTCAACATATGGTACTCCTCCTTCCCCGGTCCCCCTATTTACAATAGTTCATGGCGGACAAAAAACTTTGCAGATTTTGAGCTGTTTTCCAAGACAAAAACGTGGTCCCAAATTCTATTTCACACAAAAAGTTGGAGGTTGACACATAACTCTTGGACGAGCTGACACTATGTATTTTGGATGAATGACTGCTGGAGTGCCTTCAGAAGCATGACGTATTTTAAGTCAAGTATGGGCAAACCTAGAACATACTAGACCCTGATCAATATCCACTTGCATCTGAGGGGAAAAAATATAAATAAAGGCAGCTTGCGTGCCTGTATTGGCACACTAGCAATGATTGCCAGGCTTGTCCCCCTATCAGCCGGCAGCAGGGCTTTGCTGCCAGCTGATTGGCTGGCTGGCCTTAGGGGGCGGGACAACTGAGCCCGATCTGGTGCGCAGGCGCTAGACCAGGCTCAGTTCCGTTCCAATCTTGTACATCACTACTCAGTAGTAAATACGACTGAGTTCAATGAGGCATCTTCAGTGGGATGGCTGTACCCATGGATCCAAAAATATTTTCTAAAATGCCACTGTGACACTCCTCCTTTTGACGGTGGCTGCTATCTTTGTGATGAGCAATGCACTTGCACCTCTTAAGAGCCAAAGAGGAAAGGCCTGATGGAGCATCTTTGAGAACTGGAATGCTTGCTGCAGTGGCATAACTAGAGGGGGCGCAAAGCACTAAGTTTTGTAGGGAGCCTCACTGCAGCTTGCCCTACCCCTCCCCTTCCCTTTCAGAGCCATTCGAGGTTGGGGGAGCAAAATAGAAACATAGGCCTCTGTTTTGCTCCCCCTGCCTGGAATGTCTCTAAAGAGGAGGAGGAGCAGCTTGCATGCTGCGATGAGGCTCCCTGCAAAACTTAGTGCTTTGCACCCCTTCTAGCTATGCCACTGTCTTGCTGCTCAGGGCTTCGTTTCGTTTTGGTTGGTCCTAATACTCCGGTGATTTCTGGATTTATTCTACACACTCCACTCTTCCATGTGGCATAGCCATTGTGTGAAACCTGTTTCAGATGGCCTCCACTTGGCAATCAGGCCATGTAGTCCAAGCCTAGAGTACCCATTATGGAAAAGAAAAAAAAAACATTTTGAAGTCAATTTACATTTAATTAAAGGGAATTTTGTTCCAAGAACTATGCTTAAGATTGGGGTGTTGTAAGGTAAATTGCTTTACACTTCCTTTGAGATGCCTAAGCAGAAGTTATGCCTCATGCAGGGAATTTCACAAAATTCCACGAGACACCAATTTTAATAATGCACTACAGTTCCTTTCTCTGGTGCCTCTAGTCCCCATACGAAAGGCTTGATGTTCATGGAACTCCATGCATAGAAGACCATCCACTTAAGTGGCTGAGTGAGCCTTTCTCTGCACAAAGCAATCACAATATTGCAATGAATGAGACAGCCCCTGTTAATGCTCTTCTAATTTGGAGCCCAGTAGGTATTTGGTGTGGATTGCTTTTTTTTTTCCTTGTACACATTGGATTTTGTGGTCTAAGACAAAATTTCTTCTGATTCCATTATGTGGCCTCATTGTGTGGGTTTATTGCAAAAACATTTAACTACCTGATTAATCCTGTAATTGAGATTCAGATTGTGATTTTGCAGGGATGAGAAAATCCAGGGGGGCTTGACTTGAGTCGAGTCTAGAGTCTCCGCCCCCCGTGACTCGACCTGAAAAAGAATCATAGCGGGGGCACTTTTTGAGTTGCTGAGTTATCCCTTTGCAACTCTAAAGGATTCGAGTTGAGTCGCTCCCCCTCCTTTTAAAAAACCTGCCATGGAAAAAAACAGGGCTGCTGCTGGGCTCTCTCTTTCTCTGTGAGTGAGAGAGAGAGAGAGAGAGAGAGAGAGAGAGAGAGAGAGAGAGTTTTAAGACTCCCCTGCTGCCCTGCCCCATCTGTAAAGAGGGTGGGAGGGGGTGGGAGGGACTGCGTGAGAGCCAGGACAGAAGCGGCAAGAGGGAGGGGGATCATGCGCTGCAACTGGGAGGCTTACCAGGACAACCCGATTCTTTGCAGCTCTGCTCAGTAGTAATCCCACTTCAGCCGGACATTCAATGAGGCTTCCTCCACCCAAGTAACAGCCATGCAGAGGAAAGCGTGATTGCTACAAACCACCTCCCTCCCCCCCCCAACTTCCCTGCCTCCTTTCTGTCCCTCCCTGGGGTTCTGCAGCCAATCGTAAGGCAAGGACCCCTTTGGGCTCCTCCTCCTGCATCCAATGATCATTTGTTTCTTCCTTCTGTCCTATCACAGGTGGGCAAAAAGCCTGCTCCTGCCTCCCCCCCTCCTATTCATTGCAAGAGGAAAGCATTAATCATTTCCCTGCCTCCTGGCTGAAATTTCCCTGCTGCCTGCGCGATCGGAATGATGGGCCCACAAGGCTTTTCACACTGTGAAAACTGTAAGCAAGCACACCCAGACGCAGGCAGACTTGAGTCAGCATGCCTGGGGATGAGTGCAGAGTCAGGGGGCCCTTGAATCGAGTGTTTTTCAGAGTCTTCTATGCGTGCAACTCACAAGTCAACAAGTCACTGAAAAATGCGCATTTTTGCAACTCGAGTCTGAGTCACTGACTCAAGTTCCCATCCCCTGTGATTTTGATTAATAAATGCTATTTTGTTCTGAATTTAGAAACCACAGCAGCCAGGAGTCAGGTTTCCTATAGAAACTTCACTGAGCCTGAGTCCAGGCTACTGTCCTGATCTAGATTCCCCCACGCACCCTCAGCCCGTAGTTGCAAACTGATAAACTCAAAATTTTAGAAAGAACACAAGGGCTAATCATGTTTAAAGTAATATCTAATTTGATCCTAAAAATGACTTTTATCTGTAAATATGGGTGCAATCCTAACCACCTGTGCAGAACGGGCATAGCTGTGCCAGTGGGGCACGTGTTGCATCCTGCAGTTGGGGTACAGTCACGGAGGTCTCCTCAAGGTAAGGCAATTTTAATTTTTCTTACCTCAGAGTTGCAGTGCCCTTACCTCAGTGCTAGAAAGTTGGTTAGGATTGCATCTAATGTTACTTACTTTACTGCCCAATCCTATTGGACTGGACGCTGCCACTGTCCAGTCAGGTCTATGTAGGGCTGCCCTATTAAGTGTCCTTTAGGGAAAACAAGTCATCGTATAGCCAACCTGGCATCTGATTTCTTGGTTGTTCCTGTAACAGCAGAAAAAGGGCACATTTATCCCATGTGTTCAACAGCTGAGCACTCGAGTGAATGCACTGATTAACGCTGCTATACAAGCAAAGGTTAATTCCTTCTGATAAAGACAAATTGGACTCTCCCTTTCCAAATATTTTTTGGTGATGAGATCATGACACCTATTAATCCAAAACAGAGTTTTATAAATAGAGAAATAGTCAGAGGACAACTGAAGATTAGATGGATGTTTTCCTGAGAGAGAGAGAGGACAGCACAAAAAGATACAAATAGAAGCTCTTCACCTGAGTATTGAAATGGTATGAAGAGTGTCAAGAAACCTTTTTCCCTCCAGGAAGCGAGTAACAAATATCTTTAACAGAAGATGTTAAAACCTCAGACCACATTTTGAGAGAAGGTGCTTTCTACCAGGGATAACCAGGTAGGAGCACTTTTAAAACAGTGACTGTCCCAAACAAAGACATTTTTCTCAAATTCTTAGCTGCGTATTGTATTAGTTAACCAACATAAAAATATAGTTGGCTGTCCTGTTTGCTGTTTTCTTGTTATTGTTCTCATTTGTTCCCCTTTCCTTACTGTGCAAGCCTATGAATGTCTACTCAGAAGTAAATCTCATTAAATTCAGTTTGACTACTGAAATGAACTCTACATGGGGCTACCCCTGAAAACAGTTTGGAAGCTGCAGTTGTGAGGGGAGGCATGGGAGAGGTAAGGGAGAATACTTACCCCTCCTTCCTTTGATCACCAATGGATTTCTTCAGACCTGCAGCTGATCTTTAGCTGGCACAAGTCTGAGGACAGAAAGAGGGCATCTCAGCAGACTCCAAAGAGGACAGCATCTAGCGGCAGTCACTTGCACTGGGTGTCACCTTCTTCTGCCTCCAACACACTCTATCCCTCCCCCAGTCCTCCTTGATCCACCCATCCCCTGACACCCCACCAACTTACTAACATTGACAGGGTTTTTATTCCCCACTGTCTACAGTGGTGGCTCAGATGTATGTGACTACACAAGCTTCCAGAACGATAATTTCAACAGTAGAGGGCGCTGATAAGACTGGGCAGTTAAATATGTAAATAGATTTCAAAACTTCTGTCTACAGAACAGTGTTTCTCAACCAGTGATACTAGTACCACTGATGTACTTGTTTGTTGATACGTATGGGACCACCAGACTTCCGTGCTGTCTAGCAGGGAAATCAGCAGTGCAACATGACAGGCAGTGGGTAGGAGGCTCAGTGGGAAGAGTTCCAGCATGTGCTTTTCGCACGTTCGAAAAAACCTTCTCATCTGCCCTGAGGCTCTTACCAGAGTCTGTTGCATCACATTTGGCCTTCCAATCTGGAAGTAACTGGCCATGACATCATTGCTGCTTACTTCTGGTGGTACTTCCAACATGTGGACCATGTAAAGTGGTATGGAGATGGACAATCATTAAGAAACGCTGATCTAGAGCGGTGGAACAGCTGTCAATGGGAGGGTGAAATAAAAATGTTAAAATAAATAAAATTGACTTTTGTTTTTTGAAGTTTGATTTTGAAGGCAGGTCTTTTAGCCATCCAAACTTTTCTTATGAACAGCAGGCCATGGAATACTTACACCATGCCCAGCTGCGTGTCTATTCTTTTTGCTTTGTTTAAACATCAGTCTGATGGAGATTTCAGGAGTGCTTGCTGATTTCGTGTTGTGAAATTGGTCCTCTTTTTCAGTGGTCTTCAACCTTTTCTGTGCCACAACATCAATCAATCAATCAATCAATCAATCAATCAATCAATCAATCAATCAATCAATCAATTATGAGACTGGGAACCCCATCCCCCTCCCAGAACCCTCTCTGCCCATCTCCACCCCTGTAATGCCCTCCCAGCTCCATTCACTGTAATCAAATATTCTTATTAGAGAGAGCAGAAAAAGTTACCATGAAGTTTAGCACTAGTGAAAGCTATTTTAGCATAATTGCTACGAACTTGAGCAGGTCTGCGACACAGTCTCCTGGAACCTGAAGTGGTACATCAGTGGTCCAGTGGTCTTCAATCTTTTTCAGTCCTGTAAGTTTCCACAACTCCAAAACCGAGCCTTTGTGCCCCATTGGGGTCCCAATCCCAAGGCTGAAGAACACTTAATAGTTTGTGACTTTGGGATATTTTTGAAGGACCAACATAGCTATCTACAATGCACGCATTACTGTCCTTGGTTGAATTTAAAATTCAGGACATGGGCAATTATATATTTAAGAAATAAACTATAGAGGAAATGGTTAAACTCTCTCTCCACCAGCACCACTGTTCCAACTAGAGTCCCCTCCCCCAGCCACAGTGAAATTAAGAGCAAACATTGGGAGATCCGATCTCCCATGTTACATAAAATTTGGCCCTTAGCTTGAAGGTGCATTTAGTTATCTCGGTTTCACTGCAGTAAATTAGTTTCAACCCATGTTTCAACAGCTCAATGGATCTGTGAGTCAGGCTTCCTGTGCACCAGAGCACAATGAAATATCTGGAGGATCAGTTATCCTGATATTTTCAAAAGAGCTTGAGGGGAAATTAGCTGTGAAATGCAAGCTACCTTCAGTACAAGAGATGAGACTAAACACCTGTGTGCTACTTTCAGGCTAGAGTGGTTCTGAACTACAGAGAAAATAAGAGGTGATTGCATGAAGGACTTTTTTTAGGATCAAGTTTTCACCTTAAAAAAAATTCGTACATGGCAAATTGTTTCAATCAATTGAGAAATAAACATTTCAAAATCACTTTATGTGATTTAACTTAAAGAAACCCTAAACCACACTCACTTATTTCAAAATGATATTTGTAATTTATGTACTCTTTTGGTGAAGAGCAGAGAACATAATCAAGCCATAGTAAATCACATTTAATTCCCATTGATTCCCCCCCCCCCATTAAAATCCAATGGAGCAAAAATCAAAGTGCTTGACTGTTTCATGTCCTAGATAGTCAAATTACAAACTTTGTTTGGGTTTTTTTTTCTTAAAAGAAAACATACACCAACCTTTAAGAAAACAAATGGGCAGCCCAATCCTAACCTGCCCTGGAGCAGGTAGGCTGGCAAGCCTGCCCTGCATCCAGAGTAGGGTTGGAGCCAGTTGTTGCTCAGTCTGGGGCAAGGGGAATTCCTTCCCCTTACCTGGGTAAAGCTGCAGCAGTCCCAATGAGATGGTGCAAATCTGAGCAGCCTGGAGCTGCTGCCGAATCCTGGGCCCACCTCCTACTCACCCCCTACCTGCCCATGGGCCCACCCACCACCTGCCCTCTCCCCGCCCCAAAATGCTTCCTTCCCATCCTCGATCCACCCCCCCCCCAGTCCCCCAAGCCAGCCTGACTTGGCCTGTGCAGCCTTATCAGGCCAGCGTCCCAGTGGGGTTTGGGTCTGCCTCCTTTCTCGAGCAGTGGCACGAAAGTGCTTTACATTACTTTTGTGATACCTCTGAGCCGGCACAAGGACTTGTGCTGGCCCAACATGTGGTTGGGATTGCACCCTCAGAGTAAAAAAACATTTTGCTTTCTGGGCTGGTATTACTTGTCATCACTGGGGATGGTTCTGATGATACTCTTAGCTCTTGTCCAGTCACAAAAGGATATAAATGTGCTTCTGATGCACACATGTCCAAGTTCCTCGCCCCTCCCTTCTGGGATCATTCAGAACAGTGTTCCTGCAATTTGCACAGGGACTGTGTGAAGCCCTATAGAGTGGGGAGGGGATGGGATAGGGACAGATGGATCAGGCCCACGAGGGGGACTGGTTTGGCATATGAGCAGTGTAAGCCAAATCCTGACCCCCCCCCCTTTCCAGGCCTCATCTGCTGCAGTAAACAATGTGGATTTCTGCCAGCAATATCACCAGAGCAGGTCTGAGTTGATCCATTGCAGCTGCTGGGGCTTACACTGGGGGAGGAGACAAATGTTTCCTTATCCTGAGGAGACCTCCAACAGCCAAACATCCCTTCCAGGATGTAGCGTGGCCTATGCCAGCCTATGCCAGTGCTGCTGCCTCACTGCAAGGGGATATAGGTTGAATTGGGCTGTCAGTCAATGGTGCCAGTGGTGTATAGACATAAATAGGGAACATTCCAAGCACTTTGCTCAATCAATTGACCAATCAAACTGCTTAAGCAACTGCTTAAGTTGCTTGGGTTAAGCAACTGCTTCTGTGTACACCATATGCTGTATATTGGGAAGTATAATATCCAAGTATGCTGGCAACCTTCACTCTCGAAAGACTATGGTATCGCGCTCTGAATGGTGGTTCTGGAACAGCGTCTAGTGTGGCTGAAAAGGCCGATTCGGGAGTGACAATCCCTTCCACACTGGGAGCAAGTGCAGTCTGTCCCTGGTCTGTCTCCTTGGCTATGGGCCTTCCTTCTTTGCCTCTTTGCCTCAGACTGTTGGCCAAGTGTCTCTTCAAACTGGGAAAGGCCATGCTGCACAGCCTGCCTCCAAGCGGGCTGCTCAGAGGCCAGGGTTTCCTACCTGTTGAGGTCCACTCCTAAGGCCTTCAGATCCCTCTTGCAGATGTCCTTGTATCGCAGCTGTGGTCTACCTGTAGGGCACTTTCCTTGCACGAGTTCACCATAGAGGAGATCCTTTGGGATCCGGCCATCATCCATTCTCACAACATGACCGAGCCAACGCAGGCGTCTCTGTTTCAGCAGTGCATACATGCTAGGGATTCCAGCTCGTTCCAGGACTGTGTTTTTTGGAACTTTGTCCTGCCAGGTGATGCAGAGGATGCATCGGAGGCAGCGCATGTGGAAAGCGTTCAGTTTCCTCTCCTGTTGTGAGCAAAGAGTCCATGACTCACTGCAGTACAGAAGTGTACTCAGGACGCAGGCTCTGTAGACCTGGATCTTGGTATGTTCTGTCAGCTTCTTGTTGGACCAGACTCTCTTTGTGAGTCTGGAAAACGTGGTAGCTGCTTTACCGATGCACTTGTTTAGCTCGGTATCAATAATAAATTTGACACATCCAAATAATTTATTTGGATCCAAATAATTTCAAATATCCAAATACTCCAATAATTTATTTGGATCATCCAAATAAATAAATAAATAAATATCCAATATTTATTGGATATTATTATTATCCAATAAACAATATCCAAGTACATGTGTGAAATACAGCATAATAAATTTGACACAATGAAGCGTGTGTACATTTGCTTGCCTCCTGTCAAAAAGTTTTAGCTTTTGCTGTTTGGCAGAAAGTTACAGATAGAAGAGGCTTAATGCAATCAAAATGAACAAGCACATTCTTAATGGCCTGTAAGATATTCAGTGCTTTCCCCAAGATAATCCCATCATTATCACTGTCAGCTTATTAACCCAGGCAGTATGCTAACTGGCTTCTTCATGGTCATTGCTGACAAATATAAGATGTGATGCTCTGGAATGAACTTTTGTGTCCCAAGGCTGGTGTGCTCATTCCCAACATACATCAAGGAGAAGGAACAGTGTACTGGTCGATAAGAAAACGCAACTCGCACCAAGTTTTGATCAAAGAGGTCTGATGGGACAGAGCTATTTTTTGTCCAATGACCTTTGATTTCTTTCTCCTCCAACACATGGGCAGATTCATTGCCCAGATCCTAAGGGAATCAGCTAAACGCCCCTAGCTACTGTCCGTGCAGTTGTAAGTGGCTCTACCCATTAGATATGGCAATTGCCCAGGAACAAGAGAAATGAGATAAAAATCGTAGTTCAGGCTGAGAAATCAGATGCTATCCAGTCATTTAATGGGTAAGTGGGATGGGAATAGAAGACACTGGTGTGTCATCTGCAAGGTAGCACTGTTTTAATTTTTTTCTGATTGTGGCAGGAGTTTTAGCTTTTTCTGTAGGCAGGATTTTAAAAAAATCTAATATTAGCCTCCCTAAGTATTCCCTGAGGGGGAGATTTTATCACAAGTTATCTCAATCATAACCTTTTCCCCCCTTCCAACTGTACTCCAGTGTAGGAGTCATGTCTTAATGAAAGCATATTTTTCTGCTCTGACAACCCACTAAATTAAAGCAATACCAATACACGATGATCTTTTTTTTCCCCAATTTATCTCCACAAGAAAATGTTACAGCCCAATCCTAAGCTCCCTGGTGCTCGAAGGAACAGCAGCACCAAAATGGCAAGCCACCGGAGGTCTGCCCAGGGGAAGGAGACTTTCTTCCCTTCCCCTGAGGAAAGCCCCAGGCCCCACAATGGGGCTTCTCAAGTCTGCACCAGCTATTTTTCCAGTGCAGACTTGAGAACCACCGTGTCAGGCTTTTTAGCCTGACATGGAGGATAGTATTCAGAGGAGAACATAAGAACATAAGAACAGCCCCACTGGATCAGGCCATAGGCCCATCTAGTCCAGCTTCCTGTATCTCACAGCGGCCCACCAAATGCCCCAGGGAGCACACCAGATAACAAGAGACCTGCAAACAGGTGCCCTCCCTTGCATCTGATATAGCCCATTTCTAAAATCAGGAGGTTGTACATGCACATCATGGCTTGTACCCCGTAATGGATTTTTCCTCCAGAAACTTGTCTAATCCCTTTTTAAAGGCGTCCAGGCCAGACGCCATCACCATATCCTGTGGCAAGGAGTTCCACAGACCAACCACACGCTGAGTAAATAAATATTTTCTTTTGTCTGTTCTAACTCTCCCAACACTCAATTTTAGTGGATGTCCCCTGGTTCTAGTGTTATGTGAGAGTGTAAAGAGCATCTCCCTTTGTTGGTCCTACCCCCTCCTGCCCCAGTTCCATCCCCCAATCCACCCACCCTGCACCATGGAATGCCTCTCCCCAACCGGAACAGCTGCAAGGCTGGCTGGTGGTGCCACTTACCACTGGCTGGCATCCTTCCAGTGCTTGGGCCCATGCCTACTTGTGCCGGCCTGGTGCTGGCACTCCCTCCTCCTGCAGTACCGTAAACGTGCTTTACGGCATGTTTACGACACCTGTCACTGTCTCTGGAGCTCAGTACCAGTGCTACGGCCCAGTAGGATTGGGCCGTTAATTGACTATCACTGTATAGGGTTTAAGAGGCCTTGCTCTGGACCCTACATCATATTGGGTTATTCATCTCCCCCTATTAACTGGCAGGCAGGTTTGAATGTGTAAACTGTGTTGCGTTTAAACTGCCGTGAAAAACCATTTTAAGAACCTTTTTGTTGAACAGCAATATATAGCAAACCCTCACTTACACTTATCAATAGGTTCTCGGAAACTGCAACTTTATTTGAAATGACCACAAAACCCATTTACCGTAGGCTAATTGATATACGTAAACACGAGCTATGTTCATACCGCCTATTTCTCGTCCCAAAAACATCACCAAACAATTGTAAATAAAAACTCCAGACACTTCTAACTTCAAAATGACTTTACGTGAAGATTTGCTGTATAAATACTGTATTTTTAATAAATCATGACATCATTTTTGAACTTTTTACAGACGATTGCGTTGCAAATGTCCATTGTAAGCTGATAGTGGTTTCTCAGTATTCAAAAAGATCAACATTTGTTATGTTCTATCTGTTTCCTGGAAGCCAGGTCAGAGATCAAACTGCGGTTTGTATTTGAAATGCAGGCAATTCTCCTAAATGTGATTAAAAAAATCTAATTCTAGTTCACTTTAAATTAGTAAATCCTTGATTTACTCATTATCTGGGAGTGAATCCCATTAAGCTCAGTGACTTACTTCTGAGTCAAAACGCATAGAATTATGCTGTAAATAACATTAAGCATATGAGATTTTTACCTAGATATTTGCTGCTTGCATTGATTTACAGTGCCTCCATCTACCTGGGCAGCCCAATCCTGAGTTTCCCAGTGTTGCTGGCTAAGCTATGCCAAAATACCCCCACTGTATCCTGCAGGGCCAAAGGAGGTGGTCTCCTCAAAGGTAGAGGACATTCATCCCCTTTCCCTGAGTAAATCTCCAGCCCTCACACTCTCTTCCCGGGTCTGTCCTTTATCCGTTCCATGCTTCCCCCTTACCTTTGCTGCACCGGTGGCTGGGGCTTCCTCCATGGCACTGGTGGGGTAGTGCAGGCCTCTCCACCAGTGCTGCTTACTTGAAGGGTGCCACAAAGGTGCTTTACGGCACGTTTGTGACACCCAGTGCTGGCGGTATGAGTGTACCACCGGCACTAGAGCCCATAGGATTGGGCTCTCATACTCCTCTCTATATTTTTGACTATGGCCCAAGTCACTGATAAATTTGTCTAACTTTTTTTCTCTCTCTCTAACATTCATCTGAGTCGGTAAAAGCACTTTTTATTTATGCCAAGCATAAAGGCACAATGATGGACGACTGCTGTTAATAAGAAAAGGCAATCTTCAAAATTATTGGACTATGCCACAGGTTTCACAAAAGGAAAATGAATAAGCATTGCTAATAATGGAGATTCTACATGACCCCTGCAATATGCTGTGTACAGGCAACGTTTTAAACCAAAACACGTGACTATAATTCTGGGATAGCATACATCATTTACATAAACTGCAACACTATATTTAATCTTTGCCTCAAAGTTTGGACAATGGAGAAGAAACAGACTATAATGGCTGATAATTTCATGCTCTTTTGCAGATATACATACATACATACATATATATATATATTTGTATTTGAAATGCAGGCTATTCTAAATGTGATTAAAAAAATCTAATTCTAGTTCACTTTAAATTAGTAAATCTTTGATTACTAAGGATTCTAATCCTTGATTAGACTAAATCAAGGACTAAATCCTTGATTACTTGATATATATCAAGGAGTAAATACACACACACACACACACACACACACACACACACACACACACACACACACACACTGTTATTCAAAGAAATCTACGAGTATTGGGGGTGATAGAAGTCATTTGTGCTGTTAACTGAATCGCATTGCAGTTAAATAGAGGGACAAAGGTAATGCCTTCATTGGAACCATTTCAGATGACAAATTTGTGTAGCTGTCAAAAGCTGGAAAAGGGAAACCCAAGGAGTAATTTCTTATTTCTTCAGTTAATAGGAAGGTTCTAGTCTTATAGTGGATCATTGAAATGAGCTCTTGCATAACATAAGGCTGCTGAGTGACAGCTGCAGAGAACCTTTGTGCGATAGAAGCAAAACACAGCCCTTATTGAGTTTGAGTAGCTCACCACATTGATCATCATCAGCATGCAGAGGGATTGCATCTCAGTCCTCCTTGTTCCTGATACTGTCTTGGCTAGCTCAAATATCCCCTCTCCTTGGCAGGGGTTTATAGAATCCCATGTAGTTGTGGTCAAGTGTACATAGGCACCATGAGAAGGAGCATGAACATAGGAGAGGCACTTTCAGTTGCCACAGGTTGACAAATCAGTGGTGCTTGAACATGTGGCAAAGACAGGCCATAGGATGATTTCCAACGTGCACAAGTATTACCTATGACCACCCAATAACAAATTCTAATGCACAAGGAAGCTATAGAGATACCAAAACACTGCAACAATAGGAACAGGAAGCAGGAAACTTGGAGCACCAGCAACGCTTGGCTACCAGCCCGTAGAAATGCTAGGATCCAGGAATTTGGAACAGGAAAAGAACTGGGCTGTGGATACAAAGTACATTTAAGGAACCTACGGTGAACAAGATCAGTGGACAGTTATTGGACAGTGGACAGTGAAAAACAGCCTGTGGTTCTCACCTCTAATACTTTGAAATCACCCATCATAGTTGTGGGTGAAACATTAGGAAATAAGAAATGTTCATAGACTATAGTCAATAAGCCCGAACATTTCTTAATACAATACTAATAGTACCAGCCATGAAAACTTTAGAGTGTATGTCAAATATTTTCCTTTAATGTCATTGTTGGCATCCTTCAGTCTCGGAAGACTATGGTGTCACGCTCTGAATGGTGGTTCTGGAACAGAGTGTCCTCTCCAGTGCGCGAAGCCTGAGTAAAGTAGGTATGGAGGATAGACTGTTACCCATGCAGCAAATCCCCCCTCTCCATGTCGCTGAAATGGTCCAATAGAAAGGCAGAAGCCAATACGGTTCGTTCCAACGGCGTTGCAGGAGTTGCCAGAACGTGACTGTGTTCAGCCATGAACTGCCTCAGGGACTCCGGCTCCGGATTTTGCCTCGGGGTTGACTCCTGAAGCCTTTTCCTTTAACTGGATGTAGCCACAAGGCAGTGGAGGTTTAGGATCAGAGTTTTCCTTCTCTCAGATGAGCTGCCTTCCCAGGCTGACAAGTCCCATCTACTTGGTGGCTGTTTAGTCGCCTCTTACGACAAGTACAGCCAAACTGAGGGCCAAACTTTAATGTCATGGGTGAATTATAATTAGTAAATCCAGGAGGTCTGGTCTAGAGGGTAGAGCCTCCATTTGCCTGAAGATAACATCCACAAGGTCGCCAGTTCGAGGCCACCTGCACTGTGCGACCTTGAAGCAGCTGACAAGCTGAAGCCGAGCTATTCCATCTGCTCTGAGCGTGGGAGGATGGAGGCCAGGATGGAGGCCAGATCAGAACGAAACATCTGAATTGTTGTGGCTCTTGAAAGATAGAGCCTTCTTTCAACTGTAAAAATCCCTACAGGGATTTAAATAAGCCTGCCTATGTAAACCGCCTTGAATAAAGTCTTGAATAAAGACCAAGAAAGGCGGTATATAAATACCTGTATTATTATTATTATTATTATACCCATTATGCCCCTACCACTTTAGTTTAAGTGCCGTATGTGCCTATAAGTTTTCCCTTAAGAGTTCTAGTACATTTTAAAAGGTTTCAGACTCCAACCCAGAACACCAGCATATACACACTAGCTGGACAAAGAGAGTTACAAAACAATGAGAGCAAGCAGGTGGGACTGCTCCGCCGGATCCAGAACCCCACATTGGGTATTCTAGCCTGACACGTGGCCTCTCAACTCTGAGCCAGTGGTGGACCTCCCAAAGGCTCAATGGGTGGGGCAAATGTCCCAGGCGTGGAGATTTAGGACCCCGCGGAAGCCTGTCCGAGGCTGGAGGCTGGAGGCTGCTTCCGATTTACCAGAAGCACTGTTTAAGATTTGGGGAACCTCAGAGAGGCTTCCCTGCCATGTCCTGGAGTTGCACAAGCCACAGTGCGGTCCAGGTAAGTGAGGGGGGGTTTGCACACAGACGAGTGACAGCATCCTGCAGGGGGGACGCCATCCTGGACCTTTGCCTCAGGGTGTGGGGCTGGGAAAGTGCACCACTGCTCTGCACAAGCAAGATAGCCAGTGCAGACTTGAGTAGCCGCATTAAGGGGCCTGCACTCTACTCATGGTACTTGACACATTGAAACTCTCCAAATGGGAGTAGTGACCCAATGTGACCCAAGTGATCCAATGAACATCATATAGGCAAATTATGCATACCACACAGAGTCACCTCCAATACTCCCCGAGTCATAGAAGGCTATGTAGTCTGAGAGTATATGTGTTTACTTTGAAATAAGTCCCAAGCAAAGCATGTATAGGGTTACAGTACTGCTTTATGTTGCTTTACTATGCCTGTGTTTCTTATTCCTCTTTAACTGTGTGGTGTTTTCCTTTAAAAAAGCTCTAACTATGCTTCCCTATGCAGTCATTATACACTCCAATGAAAGTCACATATCAGTGATAAGTAAGCCCTATAGATTACATTATAGCATTTTAGCATTTTGTTTAAGAAGCACTTTCCACTCCCTTTGGGATGAAGTCTGCTAAATCAGCATAAGATATTGTTAACACATCTTGGCTGCTTCTCCCCTTTAGGTTTGTAGCAATTTGGACTGTTGAAAACTTGAACTTTGCAAGACAGTGCAAAATGAAAAATGCATGATCATTACAGGGATGGCTGGCACCTATGCAAATCAACTGTAGAATGTTAATTGATCAAGCTTCTAATAGCTGCCATTTATCCAGGGATGACCACTTAATTCTGCTGCTGACCACAACCCTACAACCCTGGGGTAGCATTGACCATAACTGACATATGACCTCCTTGACCAGAAGCTGCTATGATTTTATACTGTTTTTATGGATTTAAACTTTGCAGACCTCAATGACTAAATGAAGTTCTTCACATGGATTACTTTATATTTAAAATACAATATCATGAGCAATATTGCCTACCAATGTTGTCTCCTGTTGCTCGTGGCTCTCAATACCAGACGCTAGAGACACAACAGGGGGATAAAGATGTAGGACTCTCCTCAGAAGTTCCAGATGACATCCTACTACTGAATTTCTTAGCCATGGAAGGTCTCAGAGGGAATAATCCCAATATGGAAGTGGCTGTAAAGGAAGCCAGGTATTAGTCCCTTAAAGGGCAGGCTTGCCTCACCTGGGTTGCTGTGTGGTCCTTCTGGTTCCTGATGGGAATCCTAATGTTTGGACTATGACTCACCTTCTGCTGCTGCACGTCTTAGGAATTGTGATTTGAAATGCTTATGACCCCAACCCTGAACTCGGCACAGCGGCTTCGTGCTGCCGCGCACTGTCGCAAACATGCCATAAGGCACGCCTGTGAGTCCTACCACTGGACTACCACCCGTGCTAACCCAACGCTGGCCGGTGCTGGGTTAGCGCCGGGCAGGCGCCCATCCTCTGCTGCTCGGCGGTCTCAAGATGGTAAGCGGGGTCAGCGGGGGCAGGGAGGGGAGAAAGGAGGAGGTATTCCAGGGAGGGGGGAGGCAAGCGGAGGGTGGAGAGAGAGCAGGGAGGAGGCGTGATGGGGAGGGAGCGGGGAGGCCGAGAGGCAAGTCTGTTGGAGTTCTACTCCACCAGATCCTGTCCGTTCATGTAGGACTCGGCACCCTACATGAACGCATTTACCTTACTGCTGACCTTTTGGTTGGCGGTAAAGTGAGTAGCCCCATTGTGGGGCTGCTTCCCTTACCTGGGAGAAGGGAATGAAAGTCCCCTTCTGCCGAGGTGCTGCCTGCGGCAGGCTGAGGCATGCAGGATGCGGTGGCAGTCGTTCTCTGAGCTGCTGCAGCTGCGCACCTCGGGCACCTCCGGATTGGGCTGCCCATCTCTTACAATTTCAGTACAAATGTTGGCTTTGTGTGGATAGTTGCAACAGGTCCAAAATATCTAAAAATAGTGATTGTGACCCACTTCTGGTTTATGATCACGAAATCGCTATTTGTTCCAAGGCTTGGGTAGCTCTGCAGAGGTGTCTGGGGTTTCCCTGCACCTCCCAGAAGGCCAGTGCTGCCACCGGTCAGTTAAAAATAAACCCTTTGTCCCTTGTAGCAGATGATCCTGGTGATCACATCACTGCCTTTGGCACCACTCTACCCCTTAAAGGGATAGAGACAGGGCTTCCCTGGCTGGAGTGTCGCAACATGCCAGCCTGGGAACCTCTGCCTTACCCTGTGGTATCCCTGTCATACCCAGAGTAACAGCATAAACCTACGCAGAAGAAGGCTACATTAAATTCAATGAAAGATACTCCCAGGTAGTGACAGCACAAATGCATCCTGTCAAACGTGTCCCAGTATTAGACATTTGCATCCCTTCTTTTTTGTGTCCTGAACATTTGTGTTCCAATATATGTATATGAATATTGGATGTACATTTTTATTTATAAAACACAAAGAGAAGGCAAGGGCTAAGATAATTGGCTTAGGATATATGGGGTTTGTTGCCAAGTCATAATTTATTTGTTGGCCAGTTATAGTGGGATGCAAATGACTGGGATGTAAAAACAAACAAACAAACAAAAAAAGTGAATATTCAGGGATGCCAATGACCAGGACATATTAGACCAGAGCACAAGTGCTCAAGACACAAATACCTACCACTCCCAGATACAGAGCCATAGTGAGAAGGTGTGCAAAGCATGAAGTTTTGCAGGTGCTTGAACGTGGCGTGCAAGCAGCCCCTCCCCTCTCCTTAAGGGTCATTCCAGGTGGGGGAAGCAAAACGAATGCGTTCCACAGATGCGTTCCACATCTGTTTCCCCCCCCCACCCAGAATGGCTCCAAAGGGGAGGGGGGTACAGCTTGCATACCACATTCAGGCACCTGCAAAACTCCATGTTTTAAACCCCTCTAGCTTCACCACTGCCCAGGTAACTGTGTGAAATATTGCAGCCTAAATCAATAGCATACTGTTGAGAAGGTCAACTTTTAAAAGATGGTTCAAATATATTACATATTGCTTAACTAATGTAACATGTGATAAATGACTTCAATTAAAAGGCTTTGAAACCGCAACCTTCACACACACACACACACACACACACACACACACACACACACACACACACAGAGGTCATTTGAAAGCTCATGAGATATAGGTGCTATACAATTAAATTTACTCAAATGGAGAGTGTCTTCTAGTCTGTTTGTTCTTTTTTTTCTTTTTAGTCATTCTTAATGTAACATGGAGTTTGGTGTTATTGTCATCTATTACTTTTTCCAGTTAAGATTATTTTAAAAGTGCCGAATATGCATAAGGACCAGTACAAAAATAGGGAAAAAGCAGAGTTCCTGCCCACAGGCCCACAGACAGTTCACAGTGGAGCTTACTTCTGAATAAATGTACACAGGCTCAGACTACACAGATAACTACCTTCTTGGTACTTTGAATGAAAGGATTTTGCAAAACACAAGTGAGTGATGCTTTTTCTGAATTACGTCTGGCAGACAAGAAGAGGAGAATTGTAATAATCCTGTCAATTTGGGGTCTTGAAATTGCCTTAAAGATATTTTATAGATGTCTTCATAGTAATCATGCTTCACAGAAAGAGAGGGTGTCTGGGAATAAGTTTTGTGCTAAAAGAAGCAGGATTCAAAGGCTAGAATTACTGCATTCACACACAAACCAAAAGCACTTGTGTAAAGTGATTTTATAACTTATGGTGGGCTTCATATTTATAGGCATGTAATACTAAGGAGACATGTGGATGAAAGCTCCTCAACAAATGTGATGAGAAGATTTTTTAAAGACAAAGCTGGAAAATATGAATTTGTTGCAAATTGATCCAGTCTGAATTCTAAAGAGACCTATCTGGTGAACGAGATTCAGCTGTAGTCTTGCACCCCTGCAACTAAAGGTCAACCTTCAGCAACTGATTGGCTGAAAGTGAACAAAATGAAATACAGTAGGTCTTCTTTAACTGCAGGTTCAGAACCTGTGGATTTGACCCACCGTTTCAAACCCAGAGCTGTGGGACCCACAAGAGGACCCACCCAGAGGGTTTTGCCAGGCATTCTGAGGCATAGGGATGTTGTGTGTGACCTCCTTGCACCTCAGAAAACAGGTCGGACCACTGATTTGATTATTTGTGGTTTAATCCATGGTCTGCATCCACAGGGATTCCGGGAAAGGACTGACCTGTAATTCCAAATGCAGCATGCAATTAATCTATAGCAGTGGTTCGCCAACCTCTATCGGGACCTACTTTTTAGAATGAGAATCTGTCAGGACCCACTGGAAGTGATGTCATGATTGGAAGTGACATCATCAAGCAGGAAGACAATCCTAGCCTGCAATCCTACCCACACTTACCCAGGAGTAAGTCCCATTTATTATCATTGTTCAAAACACATACAGAGTAGCCTGTTAAAAGTACAGATCTATAACATTTCCCCAAATGCAGTCACATAGCATGTTAGCATCAAGTCTAATACAGATTGAGCCTCATTATTCGCGTGGGTTCAATTCTAAGCACTCACGTGGATGACAAAAATCGCACTATAGCAAATCAATTTTAAAAAGCAAAGTTATTATTATTATTATTATTATTATTATTATTATTATTATTATTATTAACAGTATTTATATACCGCTTTTCAACTAAAAGTTCACAAGCGGTTCACAAATTTCTTTGCTCTGGTGATTTAAAAACAGCCTTGCTGATCTTTGTGATGTAAGATAAGAGTAATTAAGAAGACAATCCATCAATCAGTCATCCTCCAAGTGCTTGTCACCAATGCAAAGTGATCACCTTTCTTTCACATGCTCAGGGGAAAGGGAGCGGTCAGAGAGATAAGGATTGATGGATTGTCTCTAGCTGCCCTCTCTCTCACTCTCTCATTGACAAGGTTATTGTTAAAGGACTGTTCAGTTTTTTAAACTGATTTTAAAGGGATGCATTTTAAACTGTTTTTTTAAAGGGATGCATTTTTTAAACTGATTTTAAAGGGCAGGAGGTCTGGTCTAGAGGGTAGAGCCTCCATTTGCCTGAAGATTAACATCCACAAGGTCGCCTGTTCGAGGCCACCAGCACCGTGCGACCTTGAAGCAGCTGGCAAGCTGCAGCTGAGCTGTTCCATCTGCTCGGAGTGTGGGAGGATGGAGGCCAGAATGTTAAACCAGATCGGAGTGTAACACCTTGAATGTAGTGGTTCTTGAAAGAAAGAACCTTCTTTCAATTTGTAAAAATCCCTGCGTGGATTTAATAAGCCTGCCTATGTAAACCGCCTTGAATAAAGTCTTGAATAAAGACCAAGAAAGGCGGTATATAAATACTGTATATTATTATTATATTATTATTATTATTTTTCCCCTTCTCCAGGGATCAGAACATTCTCTCTCATTTCAGGGGCCATTCGTGTTGAGTCAAATCCACGTGTAAAAATTCAGTGTATAAATAGACTTAACCTGTATATTAAAAATAAAATATTGACATGAATGGGGACCCACCTGAAATTGGCTCGTGACCCACCTAGTGAGTCCCAACCCACAGTTTGAGAAACACTGATCTATAGAATTCATTGCCATACAACAGTTATCAAGATGCTTTTTTTAAAAAAAGTATTGGATGGCATTATGGAGAATGGGTCGACCAATGTAAAAATTCATGCTTGAATCCATCTGACTGCATCTGTTTGATGAGAGCAAGCAAAGAATGGAATAGCCATCCCTCCCTTGTCTTACTTTTTCTAATTATTTGACTGGTCGATACCTTGTCAGAATGAAAGTAGAAGACCACATATTTAATTGCACATGGAAAACTACTTCATTATGGAAATGAACTCTAGCCCCACTTTCTCTCTGATGTGCTAGGAATTGCCACAAAGAGTTTTCTGGAATATGTATTCAAAACAGGACCAGGGCTGGCCCAAAACCTCCTGATGCCTGAGGCGACATGCCAAAAGTTACCCCCCTCCCATTACTCAGTGATGTGACAGACTCTGCTTCTTCCACTCTCCAATATTTTAGCTCAGCACTCGTCCCCTCCATGCTTCCTTTTCCTTCCTGACCCTGTCTTCCTTTTCCTCCTTCCAGAAGGGGAAGGAGGAGCAATTGAGGCAAGCATATGGACAGAGATCAGCACCTGCTACAAATCTGCTACCAGTGTGAGTAGCGACCCATGAGCCAGTTTCAGGTGAGTCCCCATTTATTTCAATTTATATTTTATTTTTAATATATTAGACTTGATGCTACATATGCTACATATGTGACTGCATTAGGGGAAATGTTACAGACAGGCTACTATGTACAGATTGTTCCTCATTATCCACTGGGGTTCTGTTCTGGAACCCCTAGTGGATAAAAAAAAATCTATGGATAAAAATACAGTGGGAAAAAATAGACATAAAGACCCACTTCCAGTTTTCTTGCCCCTCGGAATGCTCCTAATGGAATAAGGTTGTGCCTCGACATTCGCAAGGGTTTGATTCTGGGACTCCCTGCTGATACCATAAATTGTGTTAAATAAAAGCAGTTTAAAAAAAAATAAAAAAGTGTGCCCCTTTACAATTGTGGTTTAAAAATAGCTTTTCTTACTGTTATAGAGAGACAATCAGCAATTAGAAATGCAAAGGACCCCCTACCTTTGCCTGGCTCTGCTGAAGAATGGAATGATCACTTGCATGACTGTCTCTCTACAACAGTATGAAAAACAGCTTTTTTAAAACTGTGGTTTTAAAGGAATGGATTTTATTCCCCTTCTCCAGGGATCAACATGTTCCTTCTCATTTGCAATGGCCATTTGTGTTGATTCAAATCCGTGTATAACAAGGTTGGACCTGTATATGTTTTTAACAGTAGTCAATAGAGTATACGCCTGGGTAGGTGTGGCTAGGATTGCAGCTTTTGGAATGTTTGGGGATTTTTTTTTAAACAGATCAACAATTGCTTGGAAGGTTTAGGAGGTGGTTCTATATTTTAAATATATTTTTAAACTTAGATTTATTGTAAACTTTTAATTTACTTAGGGCACAATCCTAACCAGGTCTACTCAGAAGTAAGTCCTATTTTGTTCAATGGGGCTTACTCCCAGGAAAGTGCAGTTAGGATCGCAGCCTATCTTAGGGCCAAATCCTATCCAATTTTCCAACCCTGGTGTAATCGTGCCAATGGGGTGTGCCCTCTGTCTTGTGGTGGGAGGGTACTTATGGAGGCCTCCACAAGGTAAGGGAACATTTGTTCCCTTGCCTCAGAGCTGCACCAGAGCTGTAAAGTTGGATAGGACAGAACCCTCAATTTATTGTCATGGTTGGCAACCTTCAGTCTCGAAAGACTATGGTATAAGCCTACAGCATCCGGTATTCCCAGGTGGTCTCCCATCCAAGTACTAACCAGGCTTAACCCTGCTTAGCTTCCAAGATCAGATAAGATCAGGGATGTGTTAAAAGTGAGTTAAAAGTTTCCCTACTTGATGATGTGAGTTCTGGCCATTATATTACTTCCAGGTTAATGGCATCACTTCTGGTGTGTCCCGGCAGTTTGTCGTTCTAAAAAGCGGGTCCTGGTGCTAAAATGTTTGAGAACCCCTGCTCTAAACAGTTTGGAAACCACTGCTCTATAAGATTATATGCTTCATTTTCCATCTCATCCATCTTTAGTAAGCCTTCCCCAATTATTAATCATGCATGCTTTCATTTTCGGTGACACTGCAGCAGGAATAAAACATTAAGAATCTTTATTTTTTTTAAGCCATGTATTAAGTCGGTAATTATGTTTCTTTTTATCACCAATACATACCAATTCAGAAGTCAGGTTTACACATTAAGGGTAGAAGGGTGACTGTTTTAATGGATCTAAAAAGACAAAACGTCTACTGTGAGAAGCCAATTTTGATTGAAAGTGATGTAAAATTCCATTAAAGGCAGAGCCCATTTTTGTCATTCTGCTTTAAGTGATTACTGTCTCTTTGGGAGGGGCATGCTGTGTCTTACTACAGAAATGATCCTGTGACCTTAGGTTGTCAGAGCCAACAACATTAAAATGAAACGCTGAAAGCATTTATAGGAAATGCAGAGGCATTACACTAATGCAGGAAGCTACAGAGTTGGTGCTTGATGGATGCTAGACTCGCAGAACTTAAAGTTCTTTGATGTATGTGCAGTTTTCAGGAGTCTGAGATCCCTTAGATTTATACCAAGTCAATTTTGTGGGCTTTTCATGAAGCCATTCCATCAATTAGAAGAGCATATCTTATTATGGATTTATTAAATTGAACAGAAAACACAAGAAGTGAATTTAGCAGATAACTTTTGCTGTAGAAGCTCTGAGAGCAGAAGTGCACTTGCTACAGGCTACATGTGATCTATACTCACACATTACAATCAGCCCTCAGCCACCAAAAGCTTTAAAGACAATATTTACTCTTACATAGTACTCTGGATCAAAAACCCTGTGATATGCGAGAGTGTCATTCATCAGATTCACATTACAAACAAGGTCTTGTTGGTTAGCTGTTTAGTTTCCCATTTTGATAGTTAGTTGAATCTCTTGTACTGCGGTCCAAATTTTGGATTGTGGGTTGTCTTCTAATGGAACCACACTGTCTTCTAGGATTATATAAAGCTGAATAACCGAAAGACCAAAGCAGGTGTTGGTCTTCCAGAGAGGACCACTGCACTTGGGAACATGCAGTCTGATCACATTCTCATACTTATGTGTTCATTGACCATGTCCTAGATGCTCCTCCATTTGGGTTCTTGTCTTCAGAGGGCAGGTGCAGAATGCAGGGAGAGTTGTCCCCATGATTAAGAGTAGTCAGGGTGTGAATAACTGTGTTCAGGCTATTCCTGTCCAAATACAGTCATAGCTGATGCACCTGTTTAATCTATGAAAGGCACTCCATACACCTTGGCTTCCCATGACAACACTGGATGAATACAGCCACCCTGCCCTTTCAGACAGGGGCATTCTTTGCCCAGCCCCACCCCTGCATGAGGTAATGTAGGGAATGCTGTCACCTGTTGGTGTATTGACAAGGGGTGAGCAGTGAGGTGGCTAAGTTTGCAGACAACACCAAACTTTTCGGTGTTGACCAGAAGTGAAGACCAGAATTGATTGTGAGGAGCTCCAGAAGGATCTCTCCAGACTGGCAGAATGGGCAGCAAAATGGCAGATGCGCTTCAATGTCAGTAAGTGTAAAGTAATGCACATTGGGGCAAAAAATCAAAAGTTCACATATAGGCTAACGGGTTCTGAGCTGTCTGTGACAGATCAGGAGAGAGATCTTGGGGTGGTGGTGGACAAGTCGATGAAAGTGTTGACCCAATGTGCGGCAGCAGTGAAGAAGGCTAATTCTATGCTTGGGGCCATTAGAAAAGGTATTGAGAACAAAACGGCTAATATTATAATGCCGTTGTACAAATCGATGGTAAGGCCACACCTGGAGTATTGTGTCCAGTTCTGGTTGCCACCTCTCAAAAAGGACATAGTGGAAATGGAAAAGGTGCAAAAGAGAGTGACTAAGATGATTACTGGGCTGGGGCACCTTCCTTATGAGGAAAGGCTATGGCGTTTGGGCCTCTTCAGCCTAGAAAAGAGATGCCTGAGGGGGGACATGATTGAGACATACAAAATTATGCATAGGAAGGATAAAGTGGATAGAGAGATGCTCTTTACACTCTCACATAACACCAGAACCAGGAGACATCCACTAAAAATGAGTGTTGGGAGAGTTAGGACAGACAAAAGAAAATATGTCTTTACTCAGCGTGTGGTTGGTCTGTGGAACTCCTTGCCACAGGATGTGGTGATGGCATCTGGCCTGGACACCTTCAAAAGGGGATTGGACAAGTTTCTGGCGGAAAAATCCATTATGGGTTACAAGCCATGATGTGTATGTGCAACCTCCTGATTTTAGAAATGGGCTGTGTCAGATGCAAGGGAGGGCAGCAGGATGCAGGTCTCTTGTTATTTGGTGTGTTCCCTGGGGCATTTGGTGGGCCACTGTGAGATACAGGAAGCTGGACTAGATGGGCCTATGACTTGATCCAGTGGGGCTGTTCTTATGACGTTCCCAGGTGTGTAGCTGCAGAAGTGTTTTTGCTAGGTGAGCCTCAAGCACAATATTCAGAGTTTGAGATTAACTGGTTGCCCTGTGGGGTTTAGATTAGAATTTCTTGCCTCCCACCTGATTGGTGCTAGAGAGGGAAGTTTTTTCTCTTATTTCAGATTGTCCCCTGGAAGTGTTTCCACCCCCTTAGGCCGGCCACATAGGCTTAGTAAGGGACTGTGAATAGGATTCGAGATGCGGTGTGTATCCTAAGGTAAGCAAAAGTCAGAATGTCTGTCTGATTTGGGAAAATAGGCTGGTAACCCTTTGGGCTTAAATTACTGTTCATCTTAAAGGCTGTCTGGCTGGAGAGAGGAGAAAGAATTTGGTTGCCTTGACCCCCTTTCTAAGGGTGCTGGAGAAAAGCAGGGGTTGGAAAGAGGCAGTCTCTGATTAGAACGAGGGTGCAAATGCTCTAAGGAGAAGTGAACATCCGTCTCCCTCAGGGTAGGTGCCCACACTTAAGAAGAGGTGTTCGCTAGTCAGGAACAGCTGCAGGATTTATATGGAGTTGGTGCTGTAATGAATAAAGTGGTCGAGGTCATACAAAGAATTAACCTTCACTTATACTCTTTGGAGGAAGGGCTTGGGCCAGGACACAGGAGCTTTTCTCAGTCCTACCTGAAGAAATAATAATAATAATAATAATAATAATAATAATAATAATAATAATAGGTATTTATATACCGCCTTTCTTGGTCTTTATTCAAGACTTTATTCAAGGCAGGCTTTATTAAATCCCTATTAAATAGGGATTTTTACAATTTCAAAGAAGGTTCTTTCTTTCAAGAACTACTACATTCAAGGTGTTTCATTCCGATCTGGCTTCACATTCTGGCCTCCATCCTCCCATGCTCAGAGCAGATGGAATTGCTCGGCTTCAGCTTGTCAGCTGCTCCAAGGTCGCACGGTGCCGGTGGCCTCAAACTGGCGACCTTGTGGATGTTATCTTCAGGCAGACGGAGGCTCTACCCTCTAGACCAGACATATCAAGTGTTGAATCTGGAAACTTCCACACGCAAAGCATATACTCTGCCATAAACAGTGCAATCCTATTCACATATAACATGGGTTCCCAAAGTCCTACTTGGATCTGAGGGACCCTGTGAGTCAGTGGTTCTCAGACGGGGGTGTTGTAACGCCCTAGCCTGACGGCCCTGGATTCTGCCTCCTTAAGGGGTGGGGGGTAGGCAGCAACGTGATCCCCAAGATCGAGTTGCTAAGGAGGTGAGGGGACTGGCATGCATATACCAGTCCCTGCATCAGCCTCCTGGGTGTGCGGGGAGCCCTGCACGACCCTCCGCAGGGCACCCCGAGCTTTAGAAAGTTAAAGTGGAGCAATCGCACACCGCTTCTGGTTTTCAATTGCAAACTGGAGGTGGGGCGCGATTGCTCCACTTTCATTCCCCTTAAAGGAGAATTTTTGGGTCCTCTGGTGGGTCATGACCCACCAATTTGGGAACCACTGCTTTAAAACAAGTTCCAATACATTTCGGGGGGGGGGGGATACTTCCAGATAAGTGTGCATAAGATTGTGGTCTTATTTATTATCCCATCTTCTTTGGAGTTTGTAACAGGCTATCAGTTATAAAAGTTACAAAGGCTATATAATATCTAAATAGCAAGATAATTACCTGTATGACCAGGTAAGCCAGCATTAAATGGAAAAGTTGCATGCCTGATGCAAAGGAGTGGTACCGGGATGCAGGTTTCTTGTTATCTTGCGTGCTCCCTGAGGGATCTGGTGGACCACTGGGAGATACAGGAAGCTGAACCAGATAGGTCTTTGGCCTGATCCATCAGGGGGTTTCTTATATTCTTATGTTCCATTGGGTGATTGGCTACTGTTCATAACGGTTCTTGTATGTCTGCGTACTTCTCTCCTTCCCATGCTATAACCATATAGGAATGCGGTCTCAAAGCCCCAGGATTTTAAAGTAAGCATTTCAAATAATAGGGCTGCTCAGGCTTTCTCATGCTGAACCTTTGGGCTGAAAATTATTTTACACACAGTAAGCACACACATTCATATGGAATCGGCAAGAGGCTACCCCAGCGCTCAAGTGAGAAAACACGTTTAGATACAAATCATAAAGTAAGAAAAGTCTGCAGAAGGTCTACAGAAGCAGGTTATGAAGTGCAACGTGAAAATGACAGAACTGGAGTTTGGCAAGGAGAGCATTATTAAGAAATTGCCCACCCTAGAAGAAGTAAACCCAGAAGAGAGTCTCATCTTTAAACAGGCATGAAAAGCTAAATATTACCTTCAAGTTCAGAGAGCTAAGGTTGAGGAGACTCATCATAACCTCTTTTATGGACCAATTAAAACCCAATGGAGCTTCTGAGTAAGAGATATATGATAACAATCTTAAGTGGTCATGGGTGCCTATTAAGAAGTATTCAATCCAAGCCAGATTCATATCGTTCTTTACTAAACTGATGCTAAGGGGGGAATCAGGTGCACAAACTCTGGTCAAAAGCAATAAATTGATTCCCTTTATTGACTTCACCCCCCTCCCCTTCTCCTGGGTCCAGAGAAGCCCATATTAAACTTCAACAAGCCACCACACCTTTGCAGCCATCACATTCACGCCGAAGTACAATGATACAAACCTGGCAGCTCTCTGTCCTTAAGATAACACAACCATGTAGGTTACAAAAGGGAGTGCAACTGGCCCCTGTCTTCCTCTCACCAACCCCATTGCCAATTCAATCAGACCCCTGCACGAATTGAACTAGAAGACACCAAGGCACCCCTTGGTGCCCAGTCATCCTATTGATGGAGATTGGTAGCAGTCCATCCCATCAAGGGCAATCTCCTAACTATAGGCCAGTGGCATTCCTTGCTACTGCCCCAGCCAGGGCACACCCCCAGGGGGGCTACCCCCCACCTAGAGGTACTGCCCCACACCCACTGTCTCCCCTCCCCAAGGAATTCTGAGGGCCATGGAAGCTGTGCGCAGCCTCCCTGGCCTTCAGAAGGCTTTGTAAGGCCTTCTGGAGGCTGAAAATCATCACTTCCAGTTTTTGACCAAAAACCGGAAGTGATGATTTTCAGCCCCCAGAAGGCTTTCTGAAGGCTGGGATAACTGTGCCTGTCAGCCTGCCTGTTCCAGTAGAAGTTAGGATTGCACCCTTAATGTTTTCTCCCAGAATTTTCTCTCCCATGATTCTAATGTATTAAAGTTACAGCTTGTTTCTACATATAGGTGATGCAAACAGGCAATCCTGAATTGCTGGGAGGAAGAAAGCAGCATTGGAAATGGTTGCGAGCTGCGTTGTGCCCAGGCCACTCCGGAACCGCTCCGGACTGCTGCTGGAGCTCCGCCAATGGTTTGGCACGGCAGACAGCTGCACAGCTGTTGTTGTTTCTGCGCCTCAAGGCCGAAGCACTATCACCCCGGGCGACAAGGAAGACTCAGAGGCAGAGGTTCTCCACCACACTCCTCCTTTACTTATGTACAGATATTTACAGAGTCTAAGTAGTACAAACGGTACACGATCCACTCTCCAACCAACGTAGCCTCCGGCTCACAATGCTCTGCTTCTCCCACACACTTGCTTGCCTCTGCTGGACATTTATACTTCCTGCAGCCAATCAGTGCGTAGGAAGTACTGCACAGTCATGGTGACTGTGCAGTTGCTGCCACACACGCACACACTCACATGAGGTCACATGCTGCACATCACCCGATGTTGCATCAGCTTGAGGCTCCCAGGATGCTGTGCAGTCCTGGTTCAGCCAAGGCTTCAGGCCTGTTACTGTACAGCCAGCAAATTACCTGTCAGGACTGGGGATCAACCCGTGACAGAAATATATGGAGTACCCTCCCCAATGATTTATTCACTAGCAAACATGTGGAGGAGGATAAATAGAGACAAGTTCTGTATGGTAGAATTCCCACTGAATTTCACCTGAAGGGATGTTTGGATGGTTCATCTTTGGTGAAACGTGAGGTATTTCAAGGAGACTTTCAGTGAGAGTAGCAAAGTTTCTTAGGTGCTCCTGCATATCCCTACTATATACATGAATAAATGAAGCTGCCTGATACCAAGTCAGGCTATTGGTCCATGTATCCCAGAACTGTCTCCTCCAACTTGGAACACCTCTTTGACATCTCAAATAGAGACTCCCATTCTGCTACCTGAGATCCTTTTAACTAGAAACAAGAATTGGGACCAGCAGCAGATGTAGCGCTGGGCAAATGGTGCAAATGCCTCAGGTGCTGGGTCTGCGCAATGTGAGGACCGTGTGGGAAGCCTCACTGATTCTGGTTTTCTGGAAGTGCAGCTTAAGACTGCAGGGAAGCCTCACAAGGCTTCCCCAGTCAGACTAAAGATTGTGCAAGGCTCCACTGTGCTTCAAAGTTAGGGGGGTAGTTTTGTGGACTTTTGCCTCTCGGGAGCGGGGAAGGTGCAGTCCGTCACTGATCGGGACTTCCTATACTGTGGAGGATGCAGTCTCCAGCACAGAGCAGTGGACATTAAATTTTGTTCCCCAAAATACAAGCAATATAGACCTAAATGCTAACTATTACTAAGAACAAAGTACATGTGACTTCTGTAGGGATCTCTTTCCAGCATAACCAAACCAAAGCTGTCTTTTCAACACACCTCATTTGGTGAGAAAACACTTTGCATTAGGATGAAAGTCATCTTCCTCAGAATGAGTGGTCTCCTTGGTTACTCTAAAAAAAACCTTCAAAGTCTGAAATGTGGTAACCAGTTCTTCAGGGAAAACAAAGTGGAACACCTGGCCAATACACTATAATCAAAAGTCACATTTGGAATCTATCAAAAATATCGCACAAAATGAGTCTCTCAACCAAACAGTACAATCCAGCAAAAATCCCCTATGTAAGCAGCATTGCTACTTTGATTTCCAAATGCAAATGTATGGAGCTACAGCATATGGAGCTGGAAATAGCTCAACAAGGTATCAATAGCAGCCATATCTCTTTGCCAAGAACAGAGTACCAAGAGATACAATTATTAAAGAAGCCTGTATAATGTTTTTTTTTTTTTATAAACCTACAAGGAAGGTTAAAATTTATGGACACACCAAACATTCCAGCTGATATGTATATAGTCTTACGCTGATGTTGACTCAAGGGAAGAAGCGAAGCCATCGGAGAACTGCAGATAGTCATCAAGCAAGAGCAAAAATGTGTTCTTGGACAATCACGCCTTCATGTTGATGTTTAATAAATAGACCCATAAAAGAGCATTCCTGAATAAGCCGTAGGTTCACTAAAACCCCAAACTTCTCATACAGTTAATGTACAAGTCAGGTTTAAAAATGAGCATTCCTAAGATGAGAGTCTTTGAAGCCCAGAATATACCCCAATGACTGTTTCATCTGGCCCTCTCCCACACAAAAACTGCTATCAGTAATAAATGTCCTTCAGTAATAAATGTAGAGTAGGCAAGGAAATAAAGCTACTTCACTCTACCCTTCAGCTTAGTGATATGCTTGGGAGAAGGTAGCCTTTTCGAAAAGGACAGCTTCCCAGAGTACTCCTTCCACACTTTGTTCCAATGGGCATGGTTCTATGAGCCCAAAATATAATCACCTTAACATCCCTGGGGAGATTTGGACATTCCTTTCCTCAGCCCTCCCCACTATAAATAGTGTGATCTGCTATCAGATCCACAATTTAGGAAATGACTGCCATTCAGTTTAATAATGAGAACAAGGTCAGCTTCCTCCTCACTCTTAAACATAATCATTGAAAGACAAGAACCAACGTTTCCTTTGTGTCAAATTCCTATAAAATAAGCTGCTCAGCAGTTATAACTGATAGTGCAAGCCTATGTGTTTACTCAGAAGTAAGTTCCATTCAGTTTAGTAGGATTTACTCCCAGAGAAGTGTGTATAGCAGTGGTTCTCACACGTTTAGCACCAGGACCCCCTTTTTAGAATGAGAATCTGTCAGGACCCACTGGAAGTGATGTCATGACCGGAAATGACATCATCAAGCAGGAAAAGTTTTTAACAAACCTAGGCTGCAATCCTACCAACACATACCCAAGAGTAAACCCCATGGACTATCATTGTTAAAAGCTTATACAGAATAGCCTGTTAAAAGTATAGATCTGTAACATTTCCCCAGATGTAGTCACAAACCATGATAGCGACGTCTAATATATTAAAAATAAAATTTTAAAATGAATGGGGACCCACCTGAAATTGGTTTGTGACCCCACCTAGTGGGTCCCAATCCACTTTTTGAGAAACACTGGTATCTAGTAGGATTGCAGCCTTAGCTTGCTTCTGCAGTTTTCTTGTTGCAAAGTTTGACTTAGAGTCTTACAGTTCAATGCCATTGAGCCAGTACACCTGCAAAACATGCATTCTGCCAGGGCACACTATTGCAAAAATACTGTAAAGTGCTTTGTGACAGTGCTTCTAGCTAGCACACCAGCAGAAAGGCCGCAGCCTTCCTGCATGTGCTAGCACACACAGGGATGCCAGTTGAACCAGTTAATCCAGCACAGGGGAAGGGCAGGGAGGAGTGAAATGGGGTGGAGGAGGGCAGCAATGGGAGGGGGTGGGGAGATCATGTCTGGGAGGGGCTAGGATTGGCTAGCGTGCACTGTATCCTATCCACCTTCCCAGGCCTGATCTCCTGACATGAATCAACATGAACTTGCATCAGTGATATTACTGGTGCAGATCCAAGGTGACCTGTAGCAGCTGTTGGGGCTTACCCAGGGCAAGGGGACAAAGGTCCACTTATCTTGAAGAGACCTCCAGCAGCCAAAATTTCCTTGTGGAATGCAGAGTATGTCATGCTGGCACTACTGCATCAGTGCGTGGGAATTTAGTTAGGATTGGGCTGTTAGAAGCGTAAGTACCAAAGAAAAATCAGGACTTGTAAAACACAGCTGTTAGATAAGCAGGAAAATAGACCTAATAAATGAACTGGAATCGTCACTCCATCAGATCAGCTAACTAAAAACAATTCTAAACAGCCTAATTATATGAGCTATTGCACCAAAAAATAAGTGTTAGCCTAAAAATGAATGGGAGTGGGAGAAAAAGTGAATAGAGTCCCTTATTTTTAAATTGCTTGTTTAAAAAAAGGTCAAATTAACATATTCCTTATTGGCAGCATGCTCAATTATGACTGGAATTGAATGAAACAGAACCATTTTGTTGATCAGAGAAATAAGAAAACAAAAGAACTCTGAACGGCTTGAGGGCAAATGATTTAGTTAGCGCTGAACAGACATAGATGTCTGGATGTGAGCCTGCCCACATAAGCTACTCCAAGCTTCCCACTAGGCAGCAAAGCATCACTATATCTAGTTGCATGGCCCTGTGTCTCTCAGTAGAGCAGCAACATGGAGCCACCAACAGGCGAAGTAGGACTGTCTGCATACTTACAGCCCAATCCTATCCTCCCTGTAAGCCAATGCAATTTCCCCCACCCCAGCAAGGAAGTCCACCAGGAAAGGTGTGTGCTACAGATTCCAGCCCAACCCTCGAAACACACTGCCCCAATGCCACCATGTCATTTGGACCCTGTGCCAACTCTACCAGCAGACAGGCCAAATTGGGGAGGAGATTGGTCCATGACGTAGGAGGGACATGGAAAGAACAAGGAGAAATTCCTACATGCCATACACTGACCTTAGAATGCCTCCCAAATATAAAAGGAAGTTGTAGAAACAAACCAGAAGTAGTTTCTGTAATTGGAAGCAGCTTCCTATTGCATTTGGGAGACATTCTAAGGTCCACCGTGGCCAAGGGAGTTGGTTGCAGGCTTTTTGAGGGCAAATCTGAGCATTGTGCCATGACCCACTGCAGACCATGAGGTGGGTTGCAGCACTGAAAAGTTTGGGAACCACTGTTGTAAACTATTGCAACCCACACCAACAGTTAATGAGATAAACGAGCTATGTTGGCAACCTTCAGTCTCGAAAGACTATGGTATTGCACTCTGAAAGGTGGTTCTGGAACAGCGTCTAGTGTGGCTGAAAAGGCCAATTTGGGAGTGACAATCCCTTCCACACTGGGAGCAAGTGCAATCTGTCCCTGGTCTGTCTCCCTGGCTATGGGCCTTTGCCTCTTAGCCTCAGACTGTTGGCCGTCTCTTCAAACTGGGAAAGCCCATGCTGCACAGCCTGCCTCCAAGCAGGCCGCTCAGAGGCCAGGGTTTCCCACTTGTTGAGGTCCACTCCTAAGGCCTTCAGATCCCTCTTGCAGATGTCCTTGTATCGTAGCTGTGGTCCTTTGGGATCCAGCCATCATCCATTCTCACGACATGACCGAGCCAACGCAGGTGTCTCTGTTTCAGCAGTGCATACATGCTAGGGATTCCAGCACTTTCCAGGACTGTGTTGTTTGGAACTTTGTCCTGCCAGGTGATGCCGAGAATGTGTCGGAGGCAGCGTATGTGGAAAGCATGTGTGGAAAGCATGTGGAAAGCGCATGTGGAAAGCATGAGATAAACGAGCTAGATCAGCAATTTTCAACATTTTTCTTTTCACAGCACACTGTTCTGTACGGTCTTCTCTACGGTCTTCGCCTCTTGTGATGTCATTTTACAGCCTTCAGGATAAAACTTCAGCTTTGACTCTGGTCACTTTATGACTATATTTGGACAGATCCTTTTCTTGGTCATGGTGTTCTCATGGCATTGTCTGCTCCTGATCTTGCAAGGATTCAAGCTTCGTTGGCATATGGCCCAGTGCTGACACAAACATAGCCCAGTATTAAACCAGTCTCAGGCCAGTTTCAGATATACAAAATAGTCTTTCTAGCCTGAAATTACAACCTGATTGATTGTCATGTTACTTGCTGAGATAGGGTCAAATTCTTTCCAGTGCCAATACAGCTGCAAAGCAGCCCCGAGAGAAGGGAACAAATGTAGTGGCCTTTGTGACTGCCCCCCACAAGATCCAGAACATTCCCCATTGTCATGGCTGCATCAGCGCTGGAAAGTTGGACAAGACTGAGCCTTGATTTTCCCTATCCACAAGGTGAATATTTCATTCGGATGTGCCTTCATGTGGTGAGATTTGGTATTTTCCAAGCCAGGGTAAGCGACTGGAAACAATAACAACAAAATCCTTCTGACATGGTAAATAAATATCATCTGTCAACATGTGAAGGAGAATGCAAATGAAATATTCACCACACATAGGATTAGTGATGTGCAAACTCTTCTAATCTCAGATGATAATCGAATCACAAATTACAAACGTCATTCCTGAGAGCTTGGGAAAAAATGATTGCTTTTTCATTCCAAATTGGATCGCAATGTTGTTTTCCTCATGTATGTTACGTAAGAACATAAGAAGAGCCCAGCTGGATCAGGCCAAGGGCCCAACTAGTGCAGCTTCCTGTATCTCACAGTGACCCACCAAATGCCCCAGGGAGCACACAAGACCCCTTTTGAATTGAATGTTCTTTCAATGCCACTTTGGAATTGTAGTGTGAGGGTGGGGGAAGTGCATTTCCTAGATCAAAGCTCAAACCTACAGAGCGCGAGAGAGAGAGAAAGCTATAGGAGGATCTACCCAGTAACCTCCAGACAAATCTCTCAGTAATGGGTCTCAAAAACATAACAAGAGATAACATGGATTCTCTCTCTCTCTCTCTCTCTCTCTCTCACACACACACACACACACACACACAAAATCAATTCTGGTAAAACACACAGAACACATGACATTCCCAGCCAACTGACAGCAATGTTATTCCTGTTTGAAAATGTCAAGTCAATTTTGGCAATCAATGACCAGGTGATTGAGACTATGGAATTAACACAATCTTTTGAGCATGCACTCAAAATTCATACCAGCTTTGTCTAGACCAAAATACCAGCTTTGGCTAGACCAGAATATGTAGGTTCAGAATCAGCACACTTATGATATATCTCAGCTTAAATTACACAAGGAGTAAGAATTCATAGGCCGGGCAGTTCAATTTGCAATTCAACTTGTAAGTATCGTGAGCTAGGAAAATGGGTATTTCAAGTGGTATATTTTTGAACTTAAGCAGCATTACAAGGTAAGACATAGTCACCACATCCCTCTCTCTCTAATCAGAATTCCAGGCAGAAAGCAAAGCAACACTTGGGCGGTAATCTCCTCGTTGACATGTGCTGAATATTAGCTGAATTAAGTTTGTGAGAAGGGGGAGGGGTGTCTTAAGGATGAGCTCTGTTATGGGAGGGGATTTTATTGTTCTACATCCATACAGACTTCTGTACAGTTTAAGATCTGTTGAAGAGATTCTCCTTCAGTTTCCATCGCATTTAGAGACGAAATTAGCCTGTCTGATAAGCATGACCCCCAAGCTGTCACTCCAGAGTTTTGGAACGCTCATATGGCACTGTCTTTTCTGACATTCTGCAAGTCAGTGAAAACCTTTTTGTTCTGATATGTATTTGGTTGCTAGTTCCTAATTTCATTTGCAGGTACTGCTTTTACAGTGCAATCTGCACATGTATACTCAGAAGTACTGTGTTCAATGGGGCTTACTCCCAGGGGAATGTGCATAGGATTGTAGCCTTGCTGCCCAATCCTATGTGCCTGGTATGCCAGTGGAATGCATGATCCACTGGAATAATATGCTTTGTGGCTGTTGCAGCCATGACACCACAAGCACTTGCAGCCTTGCCACTAGTGGTAAGTGGCTAGGTCTGTGTGAAGATGGACTGAGGGTGCCCACCAATGCAGGTAAGGTCATGCAGGAGTTGGGAGAGAGAGGAAGACAGGGTAGAATGGGGCAGAGGTGGGAGGAATGGGGAGGAGATGGGGTGGAGGGTGGATTGGGCCTGGAAAGGGGGCAGGTTCAGCTATAGCTATGCCTGCCAAATCCTAACCCGCTTCCAGGACCTGATCCCATGGCATGGGTGCACGCAGACCTGTGCCAGCTATTTAGCTAGCACAGGTCCGAATAGATCCCCCATGCCATAGAGGCTTATGTCATTGTTCCCACACCCAGAGGAATATAGGTCTAAACTGTCCCCCACCATAGGGTACAGCAGTAGCCATTTTGGCACTGATGCATCACCGGGGGGGGGGGGAAATGAATAGGATTGGGCCATGACTCACTTGTCCTTGCCATGCCTGCGCCTTTTGCAAAGAGAATGCTACTATTAGCCATATGGCCCCACTGCTGTTCAAGAGACTAATTGTAGAGAAAGGGAACAAAGGCCAGAGTCGCAGCCAACTACAGGTGTGCGTCACCTAACGATGGGGATATGTTCTTCTATCCCCGTTGTTATGCAGTTAGGTCACTAAGTGAACATTCCATCCAGTCTATTGCCTTTGTTGTGTAAACAACACACCCTGCCAGACACTAGCTGGCTGCACAGGCTACTTGAGATAGATGGCCTCTTCTTTGCATTCAAGAGCCTCTCTGTTGTGTAAACAGATGCTCTGCTGCAGGCTATGGGAGACGTGATTGCCTCATTAAGAGCATCTTTATTGTGCTCTGACCACTGTCATATATGTGGTCCATCATTAAGCGAATGGTTGTTAAGCGGCGCACATCTGTATACTGGGTAAATATGAATATATGAAGCTGGTTTGCACTGAATCCCATCCCCGATCCCTCTAGCCTACTCTTGTCTATTCCGACTGTAGCAGTTTTCCAAGGGTATAGGCAGATGTCTTTCTCCTCACACTTCCTACCTGAAATCCTTTTCACTAAAGAGTCCATGCACTGAACCCGGAACCTTCTGCACAGGAAGCATATGTTCTGTTACTGAGCTCTCCCCACTGTGTGCCTGGTGTTAGCACCTCCCTCCATGCAGGAGTACTGTCAGTTTGGAAAGTTGGCAAGAAAACTAAGTGAAGAATAGCATGAAAAGCCAAGTTGCTGCCAAGACTCTGATAATCTAAATATAGAATAGATGATAAACAAACAAAAAAAGGTACCAGAAAATGTGGATTATGAATGAAATGGAGAAGTGAAGAAAAGTTGTGACAGAAGATCGAGAAGCTGTAGCATGAACCACCACTGGATTTTTATATGATCATATCATAGGAGAGGTCTATGCTGTCCCCCTCCTCCCTGACACTGTGTCCGCAATGATGGCAGCTGGCAGAGGTATCTTGTTGGCAACCTTCAGTCTCGAAAGACTATGGTATCGCACTCTGAAAGGTGGTTCTGGAACAGCGTCTAGTGTGGCTGAAAAGGCCAGTTCAGGAGTGACAATCCCTTCCACACTGGGAGCAAGTGCAGTCTGTCCCTGGTCTGTCTCCCTGGCTATGGGCCTTCCTTCTTTGCCTCTTAGCCTCAGACTGTTGGTCAAGTGTCTCTTCAAACTGGGAAAGGCCATGCTGCACAGCCTGCCTCCAAGCAGGCCGCTCAGAGGCCAGGGTTTCCCACCTGTTGAGGTCCACTCCTAAAGCCTTCAGATCCCTCTTGCAGATGTCCTTGTATCGCAGCTGTGGTCTACCTGTAGGGCGCTTTCCTTGCACGAGTTCTCCATAGAGGAGATCCTTTGGGATCCGGCCATCATCCAGTCTCTCGACATGACCGAGCCAACGCAGGCGACTCTGTTTCAGCAGTGCATACATGCTAGGGATTCCAGCACGTTCCAGGACTGTGTTGTTTGTTTGGCAGAGGTAAGGAATGCACCAAAAGAAGGAGGGGCAGGGGAGGGTGATTCAGAGGTGAGAAGGTGGGTTTTCTGGGCAACGAAGGGTGGAATGGGGTGAAACAGGCCCAGGAAGGGGTGGGAGCAGCAGGAAAGGTCTCCACAGTATCCTTACTCCTGTCCTGTGCCTCCCAGCATTTCATGGGGCTGGCTCAGACTTGTGCCTGCTATTTAGCAGGCTCAGATCCAATTAGCCCCACAAGGCAGGACTTGGCATAAGGAGAAAAAATATCCCCTTACCCCAAGGAGACCTCCAGTTTGCTCAAAAGCTGTGCTGTATACCATGAAGGCAATATGGCCCTGCTGCGTCAGTGCAGTTTAGGTTGGGCCTGTCAATCCCATCTGCTGAACTACAGATTTAGTGGAAACTATTTGGGAAACATCAGTCTCCACCGAAGGCTGAAATAGTGCGGTTGGACAGAAAAGGTGCTTAATGTGCTCCCCCAGATTTTCCGGTGAAATTTTCTTTTCCTTCAATTGCTTTTCCCACTGCCCAGTGTCTCCACCAAGTTGCTGGGGGACTTGGGAAATAAGCCCTGCATTGGACTCTCCATGGTGCCCCATCTACTCCCTGGTGGCATATAGGATACCCCCATGCAACAGCAGCTTTTAGAGATGGTACAGCCAGGAGGGCTCCTTGATATGTGAGCCTTCAACCAGGGCCTAACCCTGATGCCACGCCTGACTTCCAGTGCCTGTTTACAGCATCACAGAGATCTGGGTTTCAGCCAACCATGGTAGTTCTATCTTAGTTACAAACCTGTGCACTTATTTGGGAATAAACTCCACTGAATGCAGTGGAACTTAGATAAAATGCATAAAATTGCATCACATTGTTTAATCATCAGATCAATATCCCACTTATATCCCACTTAAGTCATTCTTTAACCGTAGCCATTGAAAAAATACTGCTAGACATCTTAACATATGTATGCTACATATGTATTTACTATTACAATATGCAATGATAACGAAATTGACTGAAGATTAGAGTGAAGTGGAAGACAATCTTTTCAAAGGAAAAATGGTGCTGATTGGTTTATTATTGAGAAAGAAGAATTGTACAATATCAGCAATGTATACATTATATTCTTCTGTTTCATCTATTATAATATGACAAGATAAAATAAATTTACTAAGAAATAAAATAACGCGTTAACCAGTGCAGACTGAGCATATTTTGAAGTGATCGGACATTTGTACTCCTTTCTCTGAAGACTCAAACCGCTGCTTTGACATTAGACTACTGGGTGCCATCATTGATTGAGAGGGCTCTAATGTCAATGGAATAGAAATGGTGATTACAAAATGTTGACTTGCTTCCAGGATTTCAAATTTTATGCTATCCCAGTAGAAAATTATGCACCGTTGCTGCCAAGCCCAGAAGAACAGAACATTGTAAAACTCTTCAAAAACTAAACCAACATAGACTAAAAATCCTGATTTTTTTTTCTCCCCAGAATTTATTGCACTTCTGGGGTGCTGTCACCAATTGATTACCTATCTCAATTACACTAGAATATCACATCTGCTTCCCTTCTCTAATTCTGGACATTTCAATTTTGAACTGACGGGAGTGCAGATGTACGAAGAAAGGGCAGTTTAAAACAATTCTGTACCAGAGGAGAAAAATTTCCTGATTTGAAGACAAGATTTGTAACTGAACTCTAAAAACACAATCTTATGCTTTTCCCTACCATCCCATGGAGCCACACCAAAACAGTCTGCACTGCACGCTATGGGGGGGAGGGGCGGTGATCAGGACGCTAGGGAGGACATAAAAAGAAACGGAAATAAAAGGAAATAGAAATGGAAAATAATTTCCCTTACCCCTCCATAAGCTCCTTGACTTCTCAAACTTGCTTTATAGCACATTTGTGATAATGTGTGCCGGTGGTAAGCCAGTGGTTAATCCATGGCTCTGGATTGGACCCTTAATCCACAAGTTCTTTTCTGGATTGGAGTGTAAAACTACACTCTGCACATTCATAACATTCAGGCTGACTAGGCTGCATTGCAGACACATGCACAGAAGATCTGTCATATTAATCCCTAAGTGTTGATGACACTCTTGCTAATCATCAGCTAGATGAGTAGATTTGCAAAAATGAAATTGAAAGCAAAATTTTAGGGCTCCTTCCCAAGAGAAATATCTAAAATGTTATAAGGATGATTAACTAAAGTGAGATTTCTTAGGTTGGTTTCCACATAATACTCAACTAGTCCAGGCCAGCCAAGCAGTCAATTCTTCCTTTTTCTGTCTAACTTCTGAACATTTTTCATAGTTTAAAACTGTGGAAAGGTCTTCAATGGCTTATTGTTAAAGCTGCAGGGCCATTCCTGAGCGAACCCATGGTAGGTTAGCTGACAGAAGCTCTGAAGAGGTTTATGGTAGGTCCACTGCTAATTTTCTTTGTACATTTGGATGCCCACTGTTGCATCTGGTTAGGGCGCTAAAAGTCAAAAGCAGCCCTTGGAACTGTTCTCAAAAACCAATTGATGGTACTCAGTACAACTATTTCAGGAACAATGTAGTAATGAACCCCAAAGCTGGTTGTACTGGGAAACTGAAATTGTGCATTATAAACCAGTTATTTCTGAACGTCTTTGAAAAGCAAACCCATATAGATTATGGTGCATTACATTAATCCAAACCTTGGATGTCAAGGTGTATATCACAGTAGCTAGTTCTTAATGGATACTTTGCAAGTACAAGTAGGACACATTTAGGCAGCCAGAAGGAAACCCTTCTCTGCGCATGGATTCCCCTTCCAGGATCAAGGTACACAAGTCAATTTGAGTTTATTGAGATCATCACGGCAGGCAACACAGAAAATAAGCTTCGCTGCTGAAGGCAGGAGTCATTGCTGTCTGCTAATTGTCAATTCATGAGGCATATTCCTGCCATTTTATCATCAGCTGCTTGCAATTCTAAAGAATGCTTAACGAGCATTTATTGCCATGGCAAAGAAAAACCTGACGCTGTAGAAAATATTACAGAAAAATAGATGGAATGAAAAAGAAGCAGCCATAGTCTCCTGTGTTTCTCTTTATTGACAGGCAACAAAAACCCTCTAATTTCCTTTTGTAGCTTCTCAAATTAAAATGGTTGCAATCACAGCTGGTAAAACTGCACAAAGTAGTGCTCATTTGTTTATTATTTAATGCATTGTGTTGCCAAACTAGGATAGAATATTACCCCCCCTCCAGCTCCCACCCCCCAAAAAACACACTTTATCAAAAGGCGGACTGGAACATTCTGAAATTGATCGGACAATATTTTCATTGAATAACATTTTTGGACTAACTCAATGTCATCTATGCAACAAAAGCAATAACAAAGTAATGATGCCCAGATAACTAAGGAAAAGAGATAAACAGGAGGCACGAACTCTAATTAACATGTCAAAACCCTGCCAAATCCGTAGCCAGTCACCAAAGGCAAGCACGTAAATTTGCACCTGTCATAATTCTAATTATGTTTTTGATCACAAGAGTTCTTCATTGACGGATGATATTAGGCTGTTGTCAGAACATTTTATTCCACCGCTGAACACGGTGAGTCTCACATATCTCGGTGAACGCAATTGATCGGGGGATACAGAAAATGTAACACATTTCATTGCAAGGTATAAAAAAAGGAAGGTAAAAGATAGTTTGCTAGGGGACATTCTGGGCGCAAGAGATCTGGCAATGGATGCTTGAAATCTTTCCTAAGCAGCTTTTCATGGTATTGCTTAATGCTTTAGGGACTTGTAGGAGCAGAGACAGTGCAAAGTAAGAATTCTTTAAAGAAGAATGTAACTGTCAACTACCAGAAAGGGAAGACTTGCCTAGTGAACCCCTCCAGGCAGCTCCTCAGCCCGACTCCTGCAACTCTGTGGCCCTCATAGGAACTAAGAACATCAGCCTTGCTAGATCAGGCCAAAGGCCCATGTAGTCCAGCTTCCTGTATCTCGCAGCAGCCCACCAGATGTCTCAGGGAGACTGCATGATACCTTGAGGGTTTTTGGAAGGCTCTGGGAGAAGGATGGCACCCAATGGTGACTGGGGGAGTCTGAAGAAAAGGGAAGTGATCACTGTCAGGATAATACTGGTGTTAGGTGAAAACCATGATAGTTCTGTTCCTGAAACTAAACTTTTATGCCAGTTTATTGTGAGGATGTTATTTTATAGTCGGGTTCTTTTGTAAACCACTGTGGCAGCCTGATAGAGCTGTTAAGTGGGGCATAGGTTTTCAAATATAATAAAATATTTAGAACAGAGATGACACATATTAAAAATGAGAAATTATCACCTCAAATGGACCCTCTAAAAAAAGTCGATTGATTGATTGATTGATTGATTGATTGATTGATTGACACATTACTCATTGCTCCTGGGTTTCAGCTAAGATTGGCTTCCAAAGTTCTCTTCATTTGAATTTCTCAACCAGGATTTGGAGGTCTGAACCACCAGGTCTCATTTGCAAAGTGGAACAGATTCATTAGGGATTGCCCATGGGAATGCATTTTATTGAAGAAGATTCTTAACGTTTACAAAATGTTGTGTGCAACTTTCAGATCCTTCAGTATATATCATAGGATTGTTTTTACCTTTATGAGTTCGGCTGTGTTGGCTACCAGTATATTTCTGGGCGCAAGTCACCTCTGGTGCTTACCTCTAAAACCCTAAATGACTTCGCACCAAGATAGCCAAAGGGCTGCCTTTCGCCATATGAATCTATCCATAACATCTGGGAGACAGGCTCTCCTGCATGTTCTCCTGCCTGTTGCGGTTTGGAAAGCAGCAAGCAACACATGAGTGTGTGCCCCCCCGTCCCCCCCACACCCCCTGGAATTCCTTTCCTTCTAGTGCGCTTTTGTCTCTCTCTCCTTGCCATCAGAAGCTGAAGACCTGGTGGTTTTCTGAGTTGTGATATTTTGTTCAAATCAGTTCTGTTGCTGATACCCTTCACATTTATTTTAATTGCTGCTGTGGTGTTTTTATGATCTATTTGTTTTGAGTTATTTTTTTTCATATCTTAAGGCTTCTGACTTAAAGCATATCTCCCTAAAGCGAGAAGGATTTGATTATAAAAACAATAATAATGATATTCATGTCTCCTTCACCCCCATCTACATTAATGAGCACACATGCATTGATATACACTACAAAACACTCAGCCTTGATGCAACTGTATATACAGGTGTATAAAAATTCTATTTTTTGTGTGTTTTACCAATGTGTAGGGATTTACATGGGCATCTATAAAATGCTACACGAAGAGAGTATTGTCAACATCATAAACGCCTCAAAATGGCCATTTGGAAGGGTTTTCTCAATGTGAAAATGCACATTGACCACACAGAGGAAGTGAGGGAAGGCAAATGAATGGCAGAAATGGAAAGCTAAAGCAAACTGCACATGTTCCAGTTCTGGAGGTCATACAGACATTATCCTTGTTAAACAAGAATTCAGAAGAAGCAGAAAAGAAAGCAGAGCAAATTCGACAAATGCTGCTGCATGCGTGATGGTGCTGGGAGCATCTGGCCCTCCATCCCCCATAGGGATGAGCATGGTGAAAGACCAGCCATTGGCTGAGTTAGGTTGGAGTCAGGGGCTTACCCATTGGAGCTCTTAAGCTCTTGCTGCCCTACAACCCAACCCTGAGCTGCTGGGTGCCCAGAGGAGCAATGGCACCAAAATGACTGCCACTGCACCCAATGCTCACTGGGCAGCTGTTGGCAGCTCCTCAAGGGAAGGAGACATTTGTCTCTTCCCCTAGGTAAGGGAGCAGGCCTTGCGATGGGGCTACTCAAGTCTGCACTGGCTATTTAGCCGGTGCAGATTTGAGAGGCCCCATCTCTGGTCAGGAGGCCTGACACAAGTTTCTGGATCCAGCAGCGCAGAGCTCTGCATGTTCTGCCCCCTTCCCCACCCCACCTTCCTCCACCCTGGAATGCCTCCACCCACACTCACCTCTCCACCGCCCGGAGCAAGGGACAAGCTCCAGACAGCATGCGATGGTCGGTGCTAGCTGACTACAAACTGGTACTGAGCTGTCACCAGCATTGAGCTGGCGGTGAATCTCACAGGTATGCCTTAGGGCACACAATCAGCTCTGGTGGAGTGCTGGTGCTAGCTGTTCTGGATTGGACCCCTCATTTGGCAGGGGAAGTGCTCATGGTCCTCTACCAGCCACCTGTTACAAATCTGAGGTTAGCTGGTTGCCTCTGGAGCAGAGTAGGAATGTTTTGCTTTCTGTCTGATGGGCCTTAGGGAATCCGTTTATTTGTTTCCACCTACTCTAGATCGGGTTGGGATGGGATGGGTTTTTGTTTAACCAGGTGGTCACAGCTGGCAGGTTTGGTGTGATTTTGGGATTAAGAATAGGGATTAGTCTGCACCCTGAGGTTAGCGGATTGGTTAAGGGGGACCCAAGACTGACCCCAGAGGTCCATGAGTAGGGGTGCTGGTTGGATTCCCTTTGAGCAAGGATTGCAGAATCAGCCCCAGAGACATTGTGGTTTGGGGCAGGCTCTGTGGTTCCTTGATCTCCAGGTGATCCTTTGCTTTGAGTCAGGGTGGGAACAAATTAGAAAGCTGCTGTTTTCTCCCCCAGCACAGGAATCTATACTAGCTGGGGTGGAGTTGTGGTTAGGGAGTTCTCATTGCAGTTTTGCTTTTATTACACTAATAAACCATGGCTCTTAAGACCCACATCACCTTGTCTATGTTTTTATTTGGGGCATCTGGGCACTGAACCCAGTAAAGAAACAAAATAGGAGGAGGGATTGACTCATCCTAACCGCAGACGAAGGAGAGAGGGTTGCTTGCCCAGCATTTAGGGATTTCTCCTAAGGACATTTACCTGGATTTAAGAACAGAACTACCTGCTGACTTTGAGCCCTGTCTTACGAGAGATAAGATATTCTGGACACTTCGTGCCGTCAGGACTGCATTCCTGCCATTTGCCTCATTATGATACATAATGAGTACATCTGACAGTGACCTCTTGATAGATTCCTGAAACAGATCTTGCAGGCAGCCAAAACCAATATCTTTCAGGCCTTTATAAACTCGGTCAGCACAATCTGAAATTAAAATAGCCATTCTTCAGGCAATCACTGTAAAAAATGCTCCAGAAGGCTATTTCGCTTCTGGACCATCATTATGTCCATGGCTTTGCTGGCTTTTCCTGTGCAAGGGACCATTTAATGTGAGGGTACTTCCAAACCAATGGTCCCCCATGTGCATTTTGGGCCCATGTTGGTCCATGCCACCAGAGGCCATGCTCATTCAAAACACTGCTAAGCAATAGTGAAGGTTAAAGGACAAGCAGGGTCGATCACTGAGAATGTTCTTTAAAAGAAACCAAAGTTTCTTCAAAGCAGGGAAGTTGGAGTGCTGAGCTATATTCTGCCAAGGCAAAGCCAACTCAGAATACATGCAGAACCAAAGACTGGTATTACCAAGGGAACTCCTTTGACAAGCTGTGTCAGAAACTTTTTAGAATAAAGGACTCGTTTCCAGATACTTTACCCATCTACATCTTTTGTCTTGAATACTCAAAACTATCTGGGCAGAACAGTGGTGTAGCTAGAGGGGGTGCAAAGCACTAACTTTGGAAGGTGCTTGAATGACCTGTGCAAGCACATTCCCCCCTCCCTTGGTGAGTGAGGTGGAGGCGAGTACCTCCATTTTGCTCCCACCGCCCAGAATGGCTCTGAAGGGGAGGAAGAGGGGCTGCTTGCATGGCACATTCAGGCGCCTGCAAAATTTAGTGCTTTGCGCTGCCTCGAGCTACACCACTGGAGCAGAGATGCTTTCAGCTCAAAAATATCACTGTATTGATAAAATAAAAAATCACCAAGAGACCAGAAAACAAGGGGTAGGTGCTTCATCCATCAGAACTAGTCAGAAAAGCCTTTGCTTCTTGTTCTGCCAGATTCCTGGCCCAAGTTTCACTTAGAGAATTAGGCCCACTTTAAGCTAATTTGCTCCCCTTCTTTCCCCAACAATAGCCCCAGTTCTCCACTGAGGCACTGCTGGATGCCACCACCAGGGTAGCTCAACTGTTCAACCTGCAGAGGTCCTCCTTCTTCCCCTCTCCTGCCAGCAGCTTCTCCAGTCACTACAGTAAAACCTTGGTCCTCAGCAGGTCTTGGGCATGGCAGCCACACACCAAGCTCCAGTGTCTCTAGCAGTCTCCAAAGTCCATTCACCCATCTGTCCTTAAGTCAGTTAGTCCATCAGCAGTTCCAGTAGTCCATCAGTTCCTCAGTCCATTAATCCATCAGTTCAGTTTCCTTCCTTCCTCCAGCTTTCCTCCTTCTACTACCCACTAAACTCTCCCTTCATCAGGTGCTACTTTTATCCCTGAGGGTCCTATTGGCTTCAAGAGAGGGCAGCTGTGCAGCACATTCACTGCAATCTAAGGCCCTGGTGTTAACCCCATGCTTGCCTGCCAGAGCAAAGGGCCACTGTTGACACCACACCCTATCTCCTCGAGGGATCTTGCACATTTCCATCACACACCTTGCTTGGGCAGGGGTGAGAAATTTCTCCATGAAATGTGAAAAATGAGCTTTCATCATTCTATAAGCAGTGCGGGCCTTAGATACAATGACATTTGAAACAAATGACTGAGATTGGCAGTGGGAAAATGGTACCTCCTTTGGAATACACCACAAAAGCTAATGCTGCTATGTGGCCACACTGACTCTGCCTACAACAGGAATGTCAAACTCATTTCATATAGTGGGCCAAATAGCATTCCTGGTGCCTGCTGAGGGCCGGAAGTAACATTAAGCAGGACTGACATCATTAAGCAGATGTTGACCAGAAATAAGCCTTTTTTTCCTCAGGAACTCATTAGATACAAATGACAGAAGAGAAAATGTGCAAATGTGGTGCTTAATTTCAAGATATGAGACAGCCCAATTATCTTGCTGGGAGAGCCCAGTTATAACAGGGGCTGGAGAAATTGTTTCTGGGGGCTGCATTTGGGCCACGGGCCTTGTTTGGCACCCCTGGTCTAGATGCTACTCTTTGCATTCACTTTTCATAAAGGTCATTGTTCACATAGTACCTCCTGCAACTTTAACCCTTGTCTTTTTAAAAACCTCTTGAAAGTATACTTATCTTATAAAATGAGAATGATTTTCAATTATTACTCACCATTGCTCATTTTGAAGATTGGACTTCCTGTCTAGCAACACGTCTAGATATTTTAAGAGCAGGCAGCACAAATATAACATGAAATGACAGTTCCTAGAGATGCCACATATTAGAAGAAAGGCAGCAATCGTATTGTAAAAATGTCATGTTGCTACCCTGGGAAAAAGACGACCTTAGATAAGTAGGAAAAAAAAATGAATCCCATCCTTATCGAACCTTGCTTTCGTTTGTTTAAAACAATTTAATAAAGGCACTTCATACCTTTAAATAAGCAATCAGTGCAGAATCCAGAAAAACTCCAGGTTCATGAAAGAGTTTGTTTACAAGGGCAGCAAAGGCTGATCATGCAGGCGGCAGGGGAAAGACAATCCTGTGCTTCTGGATCTCAGTTCTGTTGTTGTTGCAAAGGATAATTTTAAAAAATGTAAGTTTTTTGTTGTTGATTGTTTTTGACTGGTTTAACTGTGGATTTATAGAATCATAGCGTTGGAAGGGGCCAAAAAGGCCATCTAGTCCAACCCCCTGCCTTCGGCAGGTGATATAAGATGTTTATTCAATTGATCGTGTATTGGTGCTTACTTTGTTGTTTTGATATGATATTCTTAGCTCAGATTGTGATTTTCTGTTCCTCTAATCACTAACCCATCCACTTACCTGAATGCTGCTCCATGAGTTACTTCAGCAGCCACAAGGATTCTTCGCACTCCTTTCTCTGCATCCCTTCTCTCTCCACGAAATGTGGTTTCCACCTGACAATCTTAGCCATGCCTGGGAAAGTATATTTCCCTGTGTTCTGTACCCTAAAGACACTGAGGAAGTGGGGTGGAGAAGGAGAAAATGGAAGAGGGAGACCTCAAAGTCCTTCCATGGGTGCATCAGTCATTGTGGAAAGAAGGGGGATTGACAGAAAAATGCAATTGCCAGAACATCAACAACACCTACCAAGGTAACAACTGCCACCAGGTAAAGGGCTTTGGAGATCACAAAGGAAGATGCTTGGGGAGTCACAGAAGGATGCAATTATGCAAAAATTTAGGACACCTCGTTTGCAGAAGGTTTCTCCACTTTTCCTGGCCATTAGTGGTTGCAGTTGGAATTGAGCCTCTGAGAGTTCATTCATCTCCAGTTCACCTGTGTTGTTTTAATTCTTCTTCTACATCACCTTACATATTGGTTTGGTTAGGGATGTGATTAATACATTTTAAAATGAATCTATAAGTAAACCAGGTTGCCTTCCTAACAGCCCAATTCAATCATCTGGCTTCACTGCCAGAACTCACGTTCTGACAACGCAGCCTGACTTTCAGCATTACAAAACACAAAGCTTGATACAACCAGGATACTGCCGGTAATGGTCAGCATTGTCAGGAACATGGCAATGGCATCCTTGGAGTCCCTGGCACTGGTAAGTCAGTTGCAGAGGTGGGCTGTGGACAGAAAAGAGGAGGATTGGGGTGTGACATTGGACGAATGGGAAGGACAGGGAGGGGTGGACATGGGGGCAATGGTGCACACTTATCCTTACAAAGGAACTTATCCTTTCTTTTTAAAACTTCCCTGTTCCCTTTCCCTGCTTGGACATATGCAGGGAAACGTGGGCAAACAGGAGGTGTTTGCCCAAGAGGACCCATAGGCAATCCCAGGGCTTAGGTGAAGTAAAAAATATTTTCACCTCCCATTTGCCTCCCATTTGCTTCCAGGTCACCTCCCCCCCCCCCCCAACCATAGGATACTTTTTGGTGCACCTTTTTGGTGCAGCTGAATCTGTGCTGATGGTGGGGGATAGGATTGAGGCCTGACTGTAGCAGAAGGATCTCCTCCTAACTCAAACAGTTATTATTTTTAACATGTTGAGGCGAAATAACAAAAGGGGACCAGAGTTCATTTTTGCTTGCATACCTTCTTGTCACTTTGTTGTTTTTTTTCTGAACTTTGGGACTACTCAGTCATATCCGGATGACACACTAATCCAGTTTGTTTTAAGCTGAAGCAGAACAATCTCGATTGGCCAATTAAAGGGTGATCGGAGTTGGTTTAGCATGGCCTGGAACACAAGAGTCTCCTCCCAGTTGGGGAGTGGAGGAGGGTTGGAACTGGCGGCTATGGGGGCCTTCCAGCCCTCTTCCTCCTTTACACGTGGGCGCTGTGTGGACAGGATCGTCAGATCCTGCTACTGGAGCGGTAAGGTGGGGGCGCTTCGGGGGGGGATGCATGGTCTGGGGCATTCCCTGGAGGCCAAGGTGGGTAGTTTGGCCAAGGTGGGTAGTTTGGGGGGTTCCCACCCCCATTCCCTCCTCGCCACTGCTGTCCCCTTGGGGCGTCTCTCGGCTTACTTGTCCACTCCCGTTCCCTAGGGCGGTTCTTGCCCTCCTCGCCCCCCGGCTCTCACCTTCCACCCATGGGTGACTCTCGCCTTTCACCCCCTCCAGCTTGCGTCCGCCTGCAGGCTCGCCTTCCACCCCATCCCCCGGCAGCCCGCTCACCTCTGGCTCAGCGCCCGCCTGCCAGCTCGGCCAACCTTCCCTGGCCGCCAGCTCGCCTACCAGCTTGGTGCCCTCCATGATGCTCTCAAAGGCGCGGAGGCCGCATGCAAGGCTGCCATGTTGGGGAGGCTGGCCGGCGGCCTTGGCATGTGTGAGGCCGGCTGGCGGTCTTGGCATGTGTGAGGCCGCCATGTAGGGAGGGCTGCTCCCTGCTTGGGTCTCCGCGCCTTCGCTACAGCTGCCATCTTGTGTGTGGCTGGCCATGCTGGTGCCATTTTGGGTAGTGCTAAATCTGGCAGGCCTCTGCACCTGCACGGAAGGCACCATCCTTCCAGTGCCAGCTTTGCGCGTGTGTGGTTGGCACCATCCACGGCAGGCAGCATCTTGGTGAGGTCTCCTCCCCTCGCCTGCGCGGTGAGGCTCAGGTGCCGGCCATTGCGCGTGTGTGGCCAGTGCCATATTGAGGGGAATGCAGGCAGCTGTGGTGGGCGCCATCTTGGGGAGGTCTCCTCCCTGCACCTGCATGGTGGGGCTCTGGCGCCGGCTTTGCGCATGTGCGGCCAGTGCCATATTGAGAGGGACGTGGGCGGCTGCAGCAGACGCCATCTTGGGGAGGAGTCCTCCCTGCACCTGCGCAGCAGGCCACCAGGTGGGGGGCCCTACCTGGTGGTGGAGGGGCTGAGCCCTCGGCCTGGCAGGCACCGCATTGGGACTATCCAGGGCGCTGGTTGCGGGCTGATTGACGGCGGGGGGTCTAGCCCCTTCCCAGGGCGTGACTGGGTACCACTTGGAGGGGTGGCTACCCTGCTTGGAGCTGGGCAGTTTGGTGGTGGCACACCCAGCAAGGACAGGCAGGGACCCTTGGTGTCGGCCCAGGGGGACAGGCAGGATTGTTGCAACCCTTGTCTAGCGAAGGAGTCGGGGAGATTCAGCAGGCCCCCAGGCAGTCAGTTTCCCCATGGCTGCCCTCCTGGTAGGGGGCAGCTCTGGGCCCAGCCAGTGGTCATGCAGGTAGATGGCAGGCACGCGGCCTCCCCACAGGGCTAGGCCACCCAGCATACCTTACAGATGACCACTTTGCAGGGCAAGACCGCCTCTCAGCAAGGTGGCATGACGCAGGTGGCTCTCCCCCGCAGGCGGCCACAGCGCTGCATTCAGGCCCCTCTCAAGGGTCCTCAGCTGCCCCATCTGAAATGCAGGCGGGAGCATCGCAGGCGAGAGTGCAGCTTGCTGCAAGCACGACTGGGCTCAGAGGGCTCCCTACTGCGCAGAGGGATGGTTACTCAGTGTCACAGCAAGCTGCTGCAGTCCCCGCCTGGCATGCGGAATTGCCTGCGCAAGTTGGGCCTGGACTGGCCGCGGGTGCTTGGCCCCTGTTATCACCAGTTTCCCAGGTTGTGGTGCAGGGGGCTTCCCTGCTCCCCTCATGAAGAAGAAGCCCTCCCACTTGAGGATCACCTGGCCCTGCGGTTAAGGAAAAGATGTGGAAAGGTGAATATGTGGATCTCTTCAGCCTTCTCCACAGGGAGCCAGAGCCTGAGAGCAGGGCGGGGGAGTGCACTTGGGAACAGCAGACGGTGCATAAGCCCAAGATCGATCGCAGTTGGACCAATTGGTTGACAGGGTTTACCATTTACATGGGGAGGTTCTATAAAAGGATTTCTCCAAGGGCCCGGCGCTAGCAAAGTATCAGGACTTGATCCACAGGGCTTTTAGAAGATGCTCAGGTTCAGGTTGGTTGACCTATGATGAACAGTTCCGCATGCGTGTGGGAACTAACCCACACCTCTCCTGGGCAAGGAAGAACTCAGAGCTGTGGATTCAGCTCGTGATTCCGGGTGGTGCAACTGGGGGAGAGTGCTCTGACAGCAGACGTTTGATTGCCAGAAGTGCCAGCTCTCGCTCTGCAGGGCCAGCTCAGATGAGGGCGCCGGGCCAGCAGGTTCAATCTCCGCAAGTTTGCTATGAGTATGTCTCCTCTGGGTGTTGCTCCAGAGCGAGTTGTACGTTCCAGCACTCTTGTGGCCTTTGCGAGCCACCCGCTCACCTCCTATCCAAGGGGTAAAGGGGGCAGGAGATGGAGGGGGCCGAGGCTCCGGTCAAAGGAAGGGAGGAGATGCAAGCGACGCCACCATTTCCAATGGGGCCAAGTCCAATTAGGTTAGCAGAATTGGCCAGGCTGCTGAGCGAGTACCCTGATCGCTCTGCGGCGGCATTCCTTTGGGAGGGATTCACACAGGGTTTTTGCATTCACTCACCACACCCCAAGGTTGTGATTTTAGCTCAGAACCTGAGGTCGGTCACAGGCATGGAAGACATTGTTCAAAGGAAGGTTGCCAAGGAAGTAGGGCTGGGGCGAGTTTTGGGCCCCTTCCCTACTCCCTCCCACCTGACCTCAAAGTTTCCCTGCTGGGGGTGGTGCCCAAAAAGGCCCCAGGGGAATACCGCCCTCATTCACCATTTATCCTACCCTGTGGGGACATCAGTGAACGATGGCATTCCCAGCCAGCTCTGCACGGTCCAGTACACCTCTTTTGACCAGGCAGTCCGTATTTTGAGACGCTGTGGGCCAGGAGCTCTTATGGCAAAATGCAATATTGTGCACGTTTAATACAGGCTGGCTCAATGAGAGCATCACCCAGGTTGGGGGGGGAGCAGCATCAAAATGGGGATGCCTTGCAGTAACCTCTCTTCTTTCACCCTGCAGGATGCTGTGGTAGCCCAGTGCGCTTGTTAATCTGCAGCCACTCCATTGTCTTTTGGGCCTGTATGAGGGCGGCTGCAAGCTTGCTTGGATCACGACTGGGCCTTAGCCCCGCAGTACAAGTTACCTGGTTGGCCAGGCGGGGGAAGCGGTGGGGCCAGCTGCTGCCCGCAATGATTGAGTTCCTGAATGAGAAGCCCCCATCTGAGGTTTTCGTGCTCCAGCAAAATGACAAAATGACCTGTGCAGGCAAAAATGACCTGTGCAGGATGTCCGGTCTGTCTCTGAAGATCAGAGTATGTGAGGACATCGTCACCCTTCTGGGTTGGCTGCCCGGTACCACTCTGGTCTGGTCGGACTTAATGCAGCGTTGTGTGTGGCGTGGGGCCTACTGCTGTGCTAAGGTCGAAAAGATGCGCAGGAAGGTCACCAGGGAGATTGGCCTGTTTGTGTCCCGTGCCGGCGGCTGGGTTGTATTGCATCCTGCAGTAGTCTATTTGCTACCTTACCAGTACAGGGGCAATGGTGTTCACTTGTCAGAGGAGGGTGCAGACATCTTTCTGAGGGACCTGGTTGGGAGCGGGGGGGGGGTCAAGCACTAGACTGACCCCTCCTGGTGGCAGGTGGTGCGGGTTAGGAGGTGTGACTTCAAGCATGCACCTTCAGGCAGCATAGGCAGGGCAGAACCCAATTGCAGTCCTCAGGGGCTTGGCAGCACAAGGACATAGACGGGGCCCTGGCCGGGACCGTGGGGTCCGCCTCAGAGGTTCAGCGGCTCGAGGCGGCACAGCCCGCGGTCCGGCTGCCTTCCCCTTAAGGGACAGACCTGGATGAGCTGTGCCACCTAACAGTGGGGCGCAGCTTGGAGTTGGGTGCATGCCCGCCTGGGGGCAGATGTGTTCTGGTACCGCCCAGTGGTCCTGCCTCCGCACCACAGGGGGCTTCGCTGCCTTGGATGCTGCAGGTCTCAGCCTCCTCTTCTGTTGTAACTGCTAATAAAGTGGCCCTTTCTCCCATATTTGTTGTCTCGAGTGTTGATTGGACAGTGTGAAAACAATTGCTAAGGTCTGGAATTGGTTGGCTTGGAATATCTAGGGAGGAACGTTCTGAGGTTGAAATTTACAGCCTTCTTTTCTTGCCAGAAACGTCCTTTGTTGTAGCTATTACATCTAAGAATATCACTTTACCTGTCAACAGTATGAAATATGCTCTATTCTTGTCCTATGCAGTAGGTCAAAATCAAATCCCAGCTCTGCCGGCTGCTGCTAAAGAACACAACTAGGCACTGAAAGATAAGTTGACATCTCGGCACGCAGGGAACCTATCTTTCTAGCAGCGAGCTCAGAACACTTGACACTTCAGAGAAAAATAGCACTAAATGATCATGTTCTTTGATAATTGTTGTCGGGACTGAAACCAAAAGAGTTGGACTGAATGTTGCACATTCTTTCATTTGTTCTTCAAGCATTGGATCAATGCCCCACATCCGACTCCCCCCTATATTCAAAAAAGGAATAATTTTGCATTTCTTAAAGATTTTTTTTTCCTTTCTCAAGGTAACTAGACAATACATACAGGATCAGCAAAAATCAACAAGCTTCACTGTTATAGATCTACCAAGATCCACATGATTGGAAGATCCCCATTGCATTCAGATTCTGTTCTCAGGCATAGGTTGAATGAATTTTGCCACTAAATAAATTTTTTTATGTAGAGGTCTGGAGGTCAGGAGGTCTGTTCTAGAGGGTAGAACCTCCGCTAGCCCAAAGATAACATCAGAAGGTCGCCAGTTCGAGGACACCGGCAGCTCCCTGAACGGCTGAGAATGGCGAGACCTTGAAGCAGCTGACAAGCCCAGCTGAATGATTCCACCTGCTCTTGGTGTGAGCAAGAAGCATCTTGGTTGCCCTCCATGTGAGAGATGGGGCTACTTGTCAGCCTGCGTGGGAGAACTGGAGGCCAGAAGCGAGACCAAACCAGGAAGATCTATTCTGAAATGTTGTTGGTTCTTGAAAGAGAGAACCTCTATGATGGTAAAAATCCCCTTGAGGGATTTAGAAACGCCTGCCTATGTAAACCTCCTTGAATAAAGTCAGAGGAGTAATCCGATGACCAGAAAGGCGGTATATAAATACCTAGTTGTTGTTATTATTATTATTATAGATAACATATGGTGGACAGATGAGGAGCCTGGTGAAGGGATCATTTTGGTGAAGCCAAAATGTTTCTAAGTGGATAAAGTCCCCGATAATGAGGGTAATTTTATTGGTAGTGAGCAAATGCCATAGTTACAGGCATTTATAGTCATTTTCAATCCAAGGATGGAGATCTCCATCAGTTAAAATTATTAAAGCTGGAGGTGACGCCCTAAGAGGAAAGACAGAGGTGAGACCCTGGTGTGCTATTTTCTTAAACAAAGAAGGCACCAGAGGAGGAAGCCAGCACTCCTACAGCAAACTCCTCAACTTTCAGTTATCTCCATTGCTTGACCCCTGTGGCAACTTAAAAGAAAAGTGCTTTTTCATTATCTCATATGCACAGTCAATTCTTATCTGTTGGGATCAGGATCCTAGAAACACCCAGCAGATATCAAATCCATAGATACAAAGTCATTGGTTCTATGGGATCAGTGGGGTTAGGGGGAGAGGTAGCTAACTCTCCAGCAGCAGATACTTTCAGAATGTCCTATGTAGCTTCAGAATATCTACAGCAGTGATTTTCAACCACTGTGCTGTGGCACACTGAGGTGCCATGGATGGCTGCAGGTGTACCACAGGAGTTTGGGGAAGGGTAATTTATAAGTAGGGCCAATTGGGGATGTGAGCGCCCTGCTGGCAGCATGGTGTGCCTTGTCAATTGTCAAAAAACTAAAGGTGTGCCCTGAAAATTTTAGTGCCTTGTCAGTGTGTCATGAGATGAAAAAGACGGATAATTACTATCTACAGCATCAATAAAGAGTAGTTCTTCATGGGTTCATTACCATTGATTTATGTTTCACATTAATGCAATACAATACTATTTTTCTTTCAGAAATCTAGCACGTAGAGCAAAGTATCCCCTCCCCCCCCCAAAAAAAAATAATTTGCTTCTGTGTTCCCCTCCACCATTTATTTCGGTTGCCATCAAAGTCTTAAAACAAAGTGGGTGTTTATGATTGTTCTTGCTCAAACTAGGAATTACTAACTGGTTTGGTGGTGAATTACTAACTGGTTAATTTGCTTACCCTTCTAATGCCCAAATGCAATATGAATGGAGACTTCTTCCATAGCTCAGAATATAAAATGGAGTTTGCATAGCAGTCACTGCACTACACTTTATAGGAAAAGAGCGCATTGCTAAACTCCTGATTGTAAGGGCACAATCCTAACCCCTTATGTCAGTACTTTCCAGCACTGGCATAGCTGTGCCAATGGGATGTGTGATGCATCTTGCAGTTGGGTGGCACTCATCGAGGCCTCCACAAAGTAAGGGAATGTTTGTTCCCTTACCTCAGAGCTGCATTGCCCTTATGTCAGTGCTGGAAAGCACTGACATAAGGGGTTAAGATTGTGCCCTTAGTCACATTTTTATGTAAGATGTAGGAAGAGAGTGTGGCCTTACTTCCTCCTTGGAGCTGCCACTGGAGACTGGAAGAGATAAGGGTTGCAAACCTATCCACACTTACCTAAGAGTAAGCCCCATTGACTATGATGGAAATTACTTCTGAGTAGACATGCTTAGGATTGGGTTCTAAGACTGCAATGTTGTACACAGTTTCCAAGGAATAAACGTCATTTAACACGATTGCAGTTTCTTCTGAGTAGACATTAGTAGGATTATGCTGTTAAAGGGTTTAGTTGTGGAGAAGGTAAGTGACAAGGGAGAGAATAGAGACAAGGAGATCAGTGATGGGGTATGGTAGGTGTTTTACTTGCCTTAACAGTGGTAACTAATTTCAAGTTATTGTTGTAATTCTGTATATAGTTTTCACTGATGAAGCAGAATCAATGAGTTTATTTGAGGACTGATTTTGAGTCCTGTATACAATGACTAATCCACCACATGCAGAAAATGGTTTTTAAAAATTCATAGATCTATTGCTAAACAAGACCAGCATACGACTTATTCCTCAACCACAGTTAAGCAATCACCCCCAACAGGGATTTTGGCAGACTTTAGGAGTCTGCAAAGTCAGGGCTACTGTTGAACTTTGAGAAAATATAGAAGCTGTGTAGGCCCCTGGGTTAGTCTGACCCAGCTCTGAAAAGCTTCTTAACCGCTCCACCAGTTGTATGCACAAAGGCTTTTGTTACAGGCCCTGCCACTTATCTCTGTAGCTCTTGTGCGCATAATATCTAAAGCTTACAATAATTTAGGCTGCAAGCCTATACACCAGGGGTGCTCAAACTTTCAACTTTAGGGATGCTGGACCTTTAACAAGTGTATAGAAGAGAGAATTGCAGCAGGTGCAACTTGTCATCCCACAGATGACAAGCTACACCTGCTGAAATTCTCTCTTCTATACACTTGTTAAAGGTCCAGCATCTCTAAAGTTGAAAGTTTGAGCACCCCTGCTATACACATTCTCTTAGGAGTTCATCCCATTGAGCAGTACAGACATGCACAGAATCATGCTGTGAGGGGCATGGCTCAAAGTGCAGTTCCCCAAACTAAGTACTGGTATTATGAAACTATTGCTTGCTGGTGTGAGCTCTAAAAGCTAAATCTGACCCATTCACTCAGGACTGTTGGCAATGTCTTGCAGTGGCTCTCAGAGGCTTCAGGCAGGAATTGATCAGAGATACTGGGGATTAAACCTGGAACCTTCTGAACCTTCTGCCTACAAAGTGTGTGCTCTGCCATTAAGCCACAGGCCTTCCCTAAAGGACCATAAGGTCTTGGACAAGGTAGGGAAGAGGAACGTATCATGACCCAATAGCAATCAGCCAACTAATTTGTTTACTTGTATTTATCAAGGTCCAATCCTATTCAACTTTCCAGTACGGATACAGTCACAATGCAGCTCTGAAGTAAAGGAACAAACATTCTCTCACATTGAGGAGGTTTTTAAAAATTCATAGATCTATTGCTAAACCAAGACCAGCATACTACTTATTCCTCAACCACAGTTAAGCAAACAACCCCAACAGGGATTTTGAGTGTTCCTCCCTCCCTCCCTCCCTCTAGGATTCAGCTCATGCCCCATAGTTATGGCTACATCAGCACTGGAAAGTTGGATAGGACTGGGCCCTCTGTCACTGTTTTTCTACCTAGAAAGTGCAGAAGGTGATGTGCAATTTAACTGTGAGGCCACAAGGGGCCAGGGTGGCCTCGAGAGGCCACAAGGTCCTGAAATATTAAGAGTTATTTCAAGGAAGTAAGAGAGGCTCTAAACAGGAAGCACAAGGTATCTTCCTTGAAACTGATCAAATAAAGGGTGGTCACAAAATACACTCACTGCAGTGATCCTTCTTCCATCATGCTACCTTTTAACCAAACAGTTTTTGGTCTTTATCTTCCCATGTTATTGAGAAAATTAACAGATGGTGTAAGATGAAAGGTTTTAGGAAGCTCAGATGGCTTTGGCAATATTGCACTCTCTGCAGACATGGAGATCTGAATGCTGTGCTGTTATATTAGGGTGAGGTTATGCCATATTCAAACATGTCCATACACAGCAACACATTTGAGTCGGAGAGCTAGGCTACCGAATTACAGCTTCTTGTAAATCCTGAAAAAATGAAATTTGCCCCCAGAAGTAAATGTGAGAAGAGCTTACTGCACTGCCTTAACTTTGGGAAAGATCTATGAGTTTATTGAGGAATTTAATGCTCCAGAAAACTGCTGTCATAAGGCATAGTGGAACACAATGACTTCCTATCCTACTTTTCTGTTCTCAGAAGCCAATACATATAAATGATCATTTGGTTGGAAAATACAATCACACAAATGGCAAGCAGTGGATCTTTCACAAATTGAATCTCTGCAGAGCATCTGATTCCTTAATTAGTACATGAGAATTGATCTAACCAATGGTGAGCTGAGTACCTTGGTTCAAGAAGGCGGGTATCAATGAAGCCTCACTGCTGACATAGTCCTGGTTTTGCTACTTGGAAGTGTGTGGGTGTTTAAAATTCCATGACATGAGCAATAGAGCAACAGAGACACCTACAGGAAATTCCATACCACGCGAAATATTGAGATTGAGAAAAGCAAGAGCTTAGCTGAAATTTTAATCTTTCTGTGATATAGTCTTATGGATTATCATCAGCTGTCATAATTGTCGAGAAAAACATAACTGCAGAAAGGCAATGGATCTCGCATATGATACATTCTGCATTTCAGCAGTTTCCGTACGTCTCTTAAGTACTTAGGCCATATAATAATTGAAGATTAAAATGTATGAGCACACTCACATCAGCCAAAATCATTGTTCAGGTCTGATTGCCAGAGTGTTATTAGTTTTGCATGGTGTTTGTGCACAAATGGAATTTGTCATTTCTGTTTAAAGGATCGGGGAGGGGGGAAGAGGAAAGCTGTGAGTTTCCTTTCATTTTTAGTGTGATCTGTTTGAGATCCTAGTTTATTCTGAGTAGGACGCAGGAAGTTTCCTTAAGCTGGATCAGACCTTTTGTCCATCTTAAGTATTGCCTACCAGGAAGGGCAATGGTTCTTCAGTGTCTCAGGTGGGGACATTTTCCAGCCCTGATATTCTTGTGGATGGAGATAGTGGGATCAGGGTCTCAGGTGGGGACATTTTCCAGCCCTGATATTCTTGTAGACGGAAATAGTGGGACCTGAACCATGATTTCATGGGGGCAACTTTGAAGTTGGCTGCAGGATTTTCTGTTAAGTGGCATCCCGTGGTGCCTCTTTCTGTGCTGCCTATGTCCCACCAAATACTTCTATCACTCTTGAAAAAATAGTATAAACTTTTGTCTCCCTTTTCTTCAGTCTGATCTTTTCTGCCAACAGCTAGGTTGTATCCATTGTGAATTTAACATCTCTGAATTGGGCCCTATCTCTGCTAACTGTCCTCAATGAGGCAGCAGTGCTTGCGCTGACATTAAAGTATCCTCCTAATACTTGCTCAGTGACAGAAGAGCTGCTAGCGTGTCTCTGTGGCACGCTAGCAATAATTGCCAGGCTTTTCCCCCTATCAGCCGGCAGGAGGGCTTTGCTGCCAGCTGATTGGCTGGCTAGCCTAAGGGAGCAGCAGCACGCAGGCGCTGGGGTTAGCTCAGTCCATTCCTAGGAAGCGACCTCCCCTTGTGGCAGTAGAAGTGCAGGGTGGTGTCTTGTCACAGCTCCTCCCCACTGGGCCTTGTGCCCGCTTAAGGCTGATTAGTTTTCCTGGGTTGACTCACCAGTACAGCACGCAAAAGTCAGAGTCCAAAGTCAGCAAGCCACGTCACAGTCCAGGGTCAGTTTGTCAGTCAGTCAGTCCAATCAGTCAAAGGTGCCAAGTCAGAATCCAAAGTCAGTAAGCCAAGTCAGTCAGTCCAAGATCAGTTTGTCAGTCAGTTCAATCAGTCAGTTAGTCTCGTCTCTCCTCTCCACATTCACTCCTCCTACAACCCACAATCCTTTCTATCTCAGGTGCTCCTTATATCCTGAGGGATCTCCTTTAGCCTCTAGTGGCTGCAGCTGTGCAGCACACCTCCAGCTACCACCTGGGCCTTAATCCTGCATTCACTTAGAGCAAGGGGCACTGTGGACACCACACCCTATCTCCTCGGTAATATCTTCCGCAATGTCACTACAGGTGGGTAGGCAGAAGACCTTTTTGGTGTCCAATCTAAGTCAGCAAGGACAGGGGGTGAACCAGAACCACTCCCATGATGCTTGACCGGCTCGAGGAGGCAGGCTGGCTAGCCCCTTGTTGGAACTTGGGGGCCTTGCAGGGGTGACCTGAAGGCATAGCAGTTCAGCTGACTTACCCTCTTCGGGCGATGGTGAAAGGCAGGCTTAATAACAATTGAGTTACGTCTGGAGTTGGGCGGACGCCCTATGAGATTGGGGGACGTAGACAGCTAGGGCCGTTTCCCCCACTTAGAACCCCACACTTGGGATGGGGTATTGTTTACCCTGTTGTTGCCTTGTTGCTATCTTGTTGTATTCAATAAAGTGGCCCATTTTAATTCCATACCTGTTGTCGGCTGTATTTATTTGGGGAGTACATGGTAATAAAGACTGCTGGGTGAACAACTTGATTGAGACATGAACAACATGATTGAGACATACAACTGGATGAACAACATGATTGAGACATACAAAATTATGCAGGGGATGGACAGAGTGGATAGGGAGATGCTCTTTACACTCTCACATAATACCAGAACCAGGGGACATCCACTAAAATTGAGTGTTGGGCGGGTTAGGACAGACAAAAGAAAATATTTCTTTACTCAGCGCGTGGTCGGTCTGTGGAACTCCTTGCCACAGGATGTGGTGCTGGCGTCTAGCCTAGACGCCTTTAAAAGGGGATTGGACGAGTTTCTGGAGGAAAAATCCATTATGGGGTATAAGCCATGATGTGTATGCGCAACCTCCTGATTTTAGGAATGGGTTAAGTCAGAATGCCAGATGTAGGGGAGGGCACCAGGATGAGGTCTCTTGTTATCTGGTGTGCTCCCTGGGGCATTTGGTGGGCCGCTGTGAGATACAGGAAGCTGGACTAGATGGGCCTATGGCCTGATCCAGTGGGGCTGTTCTTATGTTCTTAACTTTGAATCTGGGCATCCCTGCTAGGAATAGCAAAGAACTAGTCCAGCATTTGGGACCCAGGAGATACCACTGAGGAATAAAATCTGTGTGAGTAGTTGGCAGGGCTTACTATGGGAAAAGAATGCTAGGAATATTCCAACATCTCAGAAAGCTGTTGGTATACAACTCCGAAGAACAGATTCAGTTGTGTGCTGTAAATGGGAAGTGAGGGCCCAATCCTATCCAACATTCCAGTACCAATGCAGCCGCAATGCAGCCCGGAGGTAGGGAAACAAATGTTCCCTTACCATGTGGAGGCCCCTGTGACTGCCCCCCTACTGCAGGATGCAGCGCATGCCCTGTTGGTACGGCTGTATCAGCGTTAGAAAGTTGGAGGATTGGTCCCTGAGTAGCAGAGAAAGGTGTGGGCTGCCCCACTAATATTATGACAACAAAAAGCCAAGTCAAGGGAACTTTGTGCAATACCCCTTCTGTTTACCAGATACTGGATCAGCGATTTTCAACCATGGTGCTGCAGCACATTGGTATCCAGCAAATGGTCTACAGGAGTGCTGTGGGATTTTGGGGGAGAGTCATATATTAATAGGACCATTGGGGGATGTGAGCCCCCTGGCCAGCAATGTGGTGTACCTTGTCAATGGACATAAAACTGACGGTGTGCCTTGACAAATTTAGTGCCTTCTCAGTGTACCACAAAATGAAAAAGGTTGAAAATTGCTGTTTTAGTTCAAGGCATACAATTGCAATAATGACCTTGGACAGGTTTACTACAGATAAAATTACAGTATCCCTATCCCAGCAACCACATGAATATAGGTGGGACCTTGGTATCTGCTGGGGTTTTGTTGTGGGACTCTCTGCAGATACCAAAAAATGTGTTAAATAAAGGGCACAATCCAAAGGTGCCCATGGGCTGAACCAAGTCTCTTGCGCTGGCCCAGGAGGGTCACAAATATGCCATTCTGAAGACTTCAGAATCCAGCCTCCATAGCAGCTTCCTCCGAATGCCTTGCGTCGGCTTGGATGTGCCGACGCAAGGCTGTGAGGTAGGTAGGTAGGAGGTGGGAGGGAGATGTTCCTAGGCAGGGGGAGGGTGGGCGGCCCTGGGGATGGGCAGGCAGGTGGGGAGCGGGTGGCAGGGCTGGGATCTGGCAGTTATGCTGAATCCCAACCCCCATTCCCAGGGAGAACGGAGCAACTTCAAGCCGCTTCGCTCTCCTTGGACTTGCGCCTCCTCAAGAGGTGGTGCAAGTCTGGGGAGGCCCATAAGGGCTAGCAGCCCTTACCCAGAGGTAAGAGATGTTTCCCCTTGCCTCTCGCTGAGCTGCTTACAGCCACTATCCTACGCTGGATACCGCATAAGCTTCTGGGCTTGCCTGTTCCAGCTCAGGATAGGATTGCACCCAAAAGCAGTTAAAATGAAATAAAACAAAGACAGATTAGTCAGGCAGTCAACTAAAACCACTTTTCTAGGGAATCAGATATTAGAACTGCTATTTTACAGCTCGCTTTGAGAAAAGTGACCCCCCTTTGCCCTGGCTGGTGAGTAATCACTTCTACATTCCATTGTTCATCAACCCAGGGTGAGGGGAGGGGGTCACTTTTCTCAGAGTAAGCTGCAAAATAGCATTTCTAGAAATGCTATTTTGCAGCTCACTCTGAGAAAAGTGACCCCCTCCCCTCACCCTGGGTTGATGAACAATGGAATGGATTCCCTAGAAAAGTGGTTTTTGGAATGGGGTCTGTAAAAGTACATTTTTACTCCCTACTCCAGGGATCAACAGGGTCCTTTGAATCTGCAGTGGCCATCAGTGTTTTAATCCATAGATTAAAAATCAGTGTATAAAAATGTTGGAACCTGTAAGTACACATTCCAGTGAGTGAATACTGGTGTGTACATATACTTCCTACCCTGAAACTAGAAAAAAGTACCAACATAGGATTGGTCAGTTCCAACACAAGTTCAACATTACAGTCCACTGCTGTTCTGAGCTGAATAAAAGAACGTTGGCTTGATATCATCATTTGACTTGTCTCTAGTTGGGATTAAAAAAAAATGAAAGCTGTCTAAGTAGTAAGAAAGCAAGGAGAACGTGAGAAGCAAAGCCAAACAAAGACATCAGCTGTAGTAGAGACCATAGCTGCCAGCTGCAGATTGGAAAGACAAGATATAAACATGAATTGCAGCCGATGTTCACTGAGCTTAGTTAGAGCTGTAGTCTTGGTCACTTCTGTCAGCTGACAATTCAAAATGTTCTTTTGGTGAAAATTGACACGATGTATATTTACAGACATTTTCCCTTTTATATATATAAAAAAAAGTAATAAGATAATCATTTATGATTTCATCACCAGAGGGCAATACCTTATTTGCTAACAGAGCAAAAATAATCATTAGGAAAAGCAGCTTCTGATGGGCTATCCAAAATCATGGTGTTCGTCTTTAGGGGGGAAAAATATCTGTATAAAAACATTTCTATTTTGGAACAAGACAATTGGAGAAGGCTTGGAGCTTCCTTCTGAGTGTTCTGTTTCACTTGAAGATTCAACCCTGATCAATGCCTTAGTTGGTAGGTTATACTGCCATACTGCCCGAGCTCATCCCGTCTGTACTGCCTGAACTCATATTCTAGCAGCACAGCATGGTTTGCGGTGTTGCCAAATGCAATGCACCATTATGTGCTACTGGGCCACTACTGCAAAAAGGGAGTGGAGCAGGTCACATAGCAGCAGCTCCTCTGTTTTCTCTGGTACTGGTAAGTTGGCACAGGAGGTGGGCAGGGTGTGGGAGTAACAGGATGGACAAGGAGAGGATCGAGGTAAGGACTGCGGCCTCTGTGAGGCATGTCAGGGTGGGCACGCGGTGGTTATAGGTATCAAAGGTGCCACCAAAGTCCTATGCCCTCCACCTGGCCTTGCCACACACTCCTTGGGTCCATGCAGACTCATGTCAACCAAAGAGCTAGTGCAGATCCAAGTCGTCCCACAGGGAAACAGAGGGCTTACCCAGGGGTAAGGGAACTACATTCCTTTACTTTGAGTAGGCTTCCTGATTGTCCCCTACCAGCAGTGCGCCTGCTGCTTTTTTGCAAATGGTGGGGGATAAGATTTGGGCATTAGGCTATGAAACTGGAATAGGGAAGTTATTGGGTCTGATTCAATCCCATGATTCTATCAAAATAAGACTTTTGAGAACAAAATGGCTACCCTATCTTTTAGACCTGTCTGTGAATATCAGGTTTATGCTACTATCCCATCTATGCTGTCTCTATGCTACTCATTCTTCAGTGAGCTCAGAGCAGCACACATTCTTTTCACCTCTCCCCCTTGAGTGTTGACATCACAACAGTCTTTACGAGGTAGATGAGGCTGAAAGATAGTGACTGGTCTAAGTCACACATTGAATGTTAAAGGCTGAAGCTTTGAACCTTGGTTTCCCTGATTAAAATTCAGTATTCAACCCACTACATTACACCAATCTCAGTCTCCATAGGGAACATTGACAATTTTCCCAACATAGATTGTTTTGATTGACCAAAATGAATACTCCTTCCCATTCATTTCCGCTTCTTTTGATGGGATTTTTTCAACTTTCTCTGTTTCTTCCATAAAAGTAGCAATGCTCAGGCAAGTCTTTGTATCTTGCTGCTTTTCTTGTTCACTTTGAAATCACAGAGCTTAGCTGCCAAATTTTGCTCAGTTTTATATTTTCCATTAGAAACCAATTTCAGGTGCAGTAAGTCAGCCCCTGGGGGCTGGGGATAAGAATAGGCCCTCTGTTTGGCTGTACTTGTCGTAAGAGGTGACTGAACAGCCACCGGGTAGATGGGACTCGTCAGCCTGGGAAGGCAGCTCATCTGAGAGAAGGAAAACTCTGATTCCAAACCTCCACTGCCTTGTGGCTACATCCAGTTGTGGAAAAGGCTTCAGGAGTCAACCTCGAGGCAAAATCCGGAGCCGGAGTCCCTGAGGCAGTTCATGGCTGAACACAGTCACGTTCTGGCAACTCCTGCGACGCCGCTGGAACCAACCGTATTGGCTTCTGCCTTTCCATTGGACCATTTCAGTGACGTGGAGAGGGGGGATTTGCTGCATGGGTAACAGCCTATCCTCCATACCTACTTTACCCAGGCTTCGCGCACTGGAGAGGACACTCTGTTCCAGAGCCACCATTCAGAGCGTGACACCATGGTCTTCCGAGACTGAAGGATGCCAGCAAGTCAGGATATCACTCAATCTGTTTTTGTTTTGTTTTTAAATCAAAAGAAGTCTTTATTAAGACTTCTTAATCATGAGGATGGACAAAGGATTATGAAAGAGGAAAAGGGCTACTTTCATATGGATTTCAAACAAGTACTTAGGGAGAATGTTTGTAGTGAGGATTTCTTTGTGATTTTGGCATTATGGAAAATAGGGAGAGAGGTTAACATTTTAAGTAAGAAAAAAGAAGACTAGATTTCCAGCTATTGTATTATTATCAGCAGAAGTCTTTAAGCTCTGCTGTGGGCATGATGGAAGGACGAAGGCATGTAGTATGCATCTAGAAGCAAGTACTATTAGTTAACATGACCATAGGTAGGTTATATGTCTGTAAGAGCTCTGCTACAGATGCTGAAACTACACCTGAAGCACTTCTGCTGAAAGCAAGGCAAAAGCACTAAGAAGATCAGTCGTTCCTTATCCTTTCCATTGAGGCCAGATCCTGACACCAGAACAGTTTGGATGCCTTGGAGAAGCATAATGGGTTTTAGGACCTCTTTGCGGTCATTACTCTGCATCAGCTTAGTCAGACCACTATTGTGCATACATCTGGAGTCTCATGGACTGCAAGTGGTCCTGCTCAAGGACACCAGTGTCTGTCTGGTATTTTGGGATGCTGTCAAACATACCTATGGAAATGCAGCTCTCCGATGGGGTGAAATAGCCTAGTTTACATGTAGAATCATCATTGATGGCTCTGAAATGATCCCCAAAGTTTCAATCAACTGGAGAGAGAAACTCCAGTTTATATGCAGTCATATTACCCTTGCTAACTGGGCTAAGAGGCTCCTTTCAAAGTGGTGTCCTCTGATATTTAGCAACTGTCCCTCTTCACCCCAGCATGGCGTCTTTTCCAATTGTTGTTGCTGGCATCTCTCCTTTATTTTTTTATTGAGATGGTGAGACCTTTGGGGAAAGGGAACCATTTATTGATTTAGAGCACAATCCTAACCAGGTCTACTCAAGAAGTCCTATTTTGTTCAATGGGGCTTACTCTCAAGAAAGTGTGGTTAGGATTGCAGCCTTATTCTACTATGTAAACAGCTTTGTGAATGACTCCCATTGAAAAGCGATATATAAATATTCTTAATAATAATACAGTAATACTATTGCAGCTGTTAGTGCTCAAGTAAATATTGGAAATTTGTTCTAAAGCTGTCTGTTCCCTCTATAGCCACAATCAGTTGTTTGCTGTCCTTCCCCCTAAACTATCTTTAATAACCCCGAAAGCTTTCAAGAACAACAGCAAAAAGCAATACAAGATTGTGAACAAGATATATTGTCGTGCTGTCTCGGATCTTGTGAAGATATCACAAACTGGGGAAATCCCCAGGTTACAAGTTACCCAATAGCTGCAAATCCAGTCGGAGTCTCCAAATGGATCAGCTTGTAATTCTCTGAAATCCCGAGGTCAAGACGTGACATAGCTAGTCATTCCTGCTTTCCCATTCTTCAAGGTCTGCCTCTGCACAGACAGGCAGCTGAATATTCAGCTTCCACAAAGCAGCAGAATCTGAAAATGAAAATGAATGAGGGTTTTCAAGGCCACCCGTTATTTTAGCAGCACTGAGTGTTAGCTCTTTGTGTCCTTGAACGTTACAGCTATGGAATGCTTCACGCATTCTAGATAAGAGAATCTTACATGTGAGTGGGGAAGCTATTATTGGAACTCGGTTCTCAAAGAACACAATTCTCTCTTGATCTCACCCACCAATCCAATACATGGTGGACATACTCACCTGTCTTCCGACCTGCTCAAAGCAACCCCTGCTAACTGGTTAAGAGGCACTTTTTCAAGTGGGTGCTCCTCTTTTATTTAGCAGGCGGAGAGTAACTGGCACCCAGCAGTGTCTTTTCTAGTGGCTGTCTGCTGGTGTTGTATCTTTATAGATTGTGAGCCTTTTTGGGACAGGGAGCCATGAGTTATTTGATTTTTTTCCTGTAAACCGCTTTGTGAACTTTTTGTTGAAAAGCGGTATATAAATATTGTTCATCATCATCATCATCATCATCTGTAGTTTAAAGGACCCTGAGAAGAATATGATACAAATGCCATCACATTCTGTTTGTGATGCCCTAAATGATTAACATCCCTATTCAGAGAGTCACAAAGACAGCTGAGTACAGGGAGCAGAGTGACAAAGAAGAATGTTCATAACTGAGAGGTTCAGAAATGAATTTACCCAGTTTGGAAAAAGGTGGCCAGTTATGAACCAAGTGAAGCTCTCATCTGAGCTCAGAATCAGTTTTTAGTTCCTCCTTATTTCATCTATTATGTCAGGAGGAATCAAAATTAGCTGCATCTTCTGTATGATCTAACGTCAGTCAACTCCCAGAATATACCATCTCTTGGCTTTTGCATGGTTCTCCCCCCCCCCCCCGAATACTCTACAATATATCTAACATTGATGAGAATAAAAAGGAATGCAAACAATTGTCACAGTAACTCTCGTTTATGTTTTTGTTCAAGCTTCTGCATGCTATGCTTTTTTTTTATTCACTTGCTTTTGCAAAGGTAACCTTGTCTAAAGCTGCTTCTAGAACGGTTTCAGTGCTCTCTTGCAGAAAGTGTGACCATTCATCAGACACACTCCGCTGATGTGCTTTTCTGTCAATGACAGGCTCAGGCATGTTTTTCCTTTCTTGAAGCCGGTGCTAAAGCTACTCTGCTCTTCAAGTCCTGATAACCTGTCACACCTATTTGACTGGCTTACTGGTTTGTATGGTTAGAAGAGGAAGAGGACTCAATCACATTCCTCCATGGCAGGGTCATATATGGAAAGTCTTCTTTCAAAGGTTGTTAACACTTGCAATTTCACCCAATGGAACTGATGTTCTTTTACTGCATCAACCATTCTAGAGTAAGACAGACACAAATCCGGTTCTGTTTTTCAAAGCTAAATTTAAAAAAATAGCCGCCAACATGTTCTGGAATAATAGAATTCTCTACCAACAGTTTCATATGTTGCAGGATGATGGACTAGGTGATAATTTGGCGCAATCCTGTCTGGTTATTATGGTTTTTAATATTATTTAAATAAGTTATCTTGCTTTATTGTTTGAAAAAAAGTGTATGAAAGATGTTTCAAACAGTACGCATAACAATAAAACAAACAAAACAGAGCAGCAGAAGTGAAATAATCAAATAATTAGTCCCATCACATATAAAAACTGTGGCCAAGAAGGAGTAACTCTGATCATAGTTACAGAAGAGCAGTAAATATAAAGATGAGTAAGATTCTGAATGCCTTCTTTACAAGCAAGGTTTTCACCTGACATGTGACAGACCTCATTGTTGGTTCAGGTGGGCCTCCCTGGACTGGGTTTTCCAAAGAGTTGGTGCCATCACTGAGAAGAGACTGTTCTTTGAGCATTTTCATCAAATGTCAGTGAGATGAGGGTAATGAAGATCTTGGTTGTTGAACAGAGTGCCCTGCAATTATCTCTTTCCAGCCATTTCCAGGCCAATCTTATCCCCCCCCCCCCGCTGGTACAACCCTGCCTCCCCCACAATCTTACCTGCTTTTGTGGGCACTTCTGCATCCATTGATGCAAACAGGAAGACTCCAACTTTCCTGTTGATGCTCAAGCAGCACACTACTTGGTGCGCTGCCAGAGTGCACTTTACAGGGCAATGGAATGCTGAGGTAAGGGAACAAACATTGCCTTACCTTGAGGAGGCATCCATGACTGCCCCCCAACAGCAGGATGCAGCACATGCCCCACTGGCACAGCAATGCCAGGACTGCACCCTAAGTTGCTCTGCAACCCGACCCAGCCCTGCTCTAGATGCAACACAGGCCAGTCAACCTGCCTGCTCCAGGGCATGTTAGGATTGGGCTCCTTGGCTGCAATTGTATACACATTTACATAGGAGTAAACCTTGTAGACTCAGGGTTCAATCCAGACCCACACTTGAGCCAAAGCAAAACAGTTGCACTGGCCTAGGAGTGTCACAAAAGTGCCGTAAAGCACCACTCAAAGGGGATAATGGCAGGCTCACAGATGTGCGCGAGCCACCCCATGCCACTGTAGGCCTTGGGGACAAGGTGAGTTGCGTTGGCCAAGTTTGGCCGACGCAGAGATCTGGACTGGGTGGAAAGGAACCGGGAGGGAGGGCTTTCAGGGCGGGGGAAGGGCAGGCAGTGGGTGCTCCTGGGGGTGAGTGGGAGGGGAGCAGGAGGCAGGGCCAGGACCCGGCAGTTATGCCGGATCCTGACCCCATTCCCAGGCGGCCCAGGACAGTACCAGGCTGCTTGGATTTGTGCCACCTCATCAGGTGGCATAGATCCAAGTAGACCCATTGGGGCTGCTGCAGTGCGACACGGGGTAAGGGGAAACATTTCTCCTTGCTTCAGGCTGCATCACTTTCAGCCCAAGACTTGCACTGGATTTAGCACAGGCCCAAAGGCCTGTCTGTTTCCAGCACAAGTTAGGATTGCGCCTTTGGTGGAATTTATCACCAAAGTCCCATATATATACTTGCACTGTGAAAAGCATCCCCACTGTATTCTATAACTGTAGGAGAAAATGCTGGAGTTCCTCCCCCCCTCCGTGTATTACTTAGGATCGTAAGGTCCAGCAAGAACCGCCAGCTCAGTGATGCTGCTTTAGCTATCATTAGTGTTTCTGAGTTGGTTCACCTGTATGTTAGAAGACTGCTGATCCTGTGGGTAATAGATATAACCCCAAACAATAATTTATCAGAATGTTCAGCATGAGAATTCATACCTGAGTAGTGGGTGTTTGGGTGCCTCCCACAGTGGTGGTACTTTTCGAAGGACTTTGGTGGGGAGGCCATAGACCTGGTTCATATGCCTTGGTTCATATCACTCAGTAAGTTTCATGGCTGCATGTAGGATAAGTAAAATATGATGGAATCATTCAGCTTCCAAGTATGGGACATATATGAGATAAAAATGGTGCCATTACATTCGCATACGGGCCATTACAGTCCCATTGTTTCACATGCGACTTCCTCCGCTACTTGCAGGCTGCAACTATATGCTCATTTGAACACTTTAAGAGCCCAGTTCTTTCCTCTCTGCCCCTCTCCACTGGTATAAGTGCGCCCAAAAGCAGCATGGGGTAGCCAGTGGGGGGGGGGTTTGATTGGGAGTCTTTGGAAGGGGAAAGGAGATTTCCCAATCCCTGCCCCCACCCTGCCCCAACCACTGACTTACTGAGCCTTGTGGTCACGGAAGGTCTGGTGGTGAAGCTGGCGCCATTTGCAGTGGTGATCACAGAATGACTGCCAACAGAGTGCTGATCATGCCAGGGGCGGCCATTTTATGACAGTGGAAGGCTCTTCCGCTGTTGTAAATCCCTCCTCCTGACAGTCCAATCCTATCCAGGATTGGGCTGTAAAGTAATCCGTAAATACTTTTCAACATCATCCTAAGCTGCACTTGGGCAGCAAGGGACTTGCACTGGCTCAGGAGGGTTGCAAATGTGCCATAAAGCACATTTGTGCCACGAGCAAGCCACGCTAGCGCACGGAGGTGCGCCAGCACACAGAGGCTGAATCTAGCCTCAGTGGCAGCTTATGCGGTGAGCCTTGCGTCGGCCCAGCTGGGCTGACGCAAGGCTCTGGGGTGGGCAGGGAGGAGGTGGAGGGAGGCGTTCCTGAAGCAGGGGAGAGCGGGTGGTGGACAGCCCCGCAGGTGGGCAGACAAGGAGCCAGAGGCGGGGCTGGGATCCAGCAGTTATGCCGGATCCCAACTCCCATTCCCGAGGAGTTCAGAGTGACTTGAAGCTGCTCTGCTCTCCTCGGACTTGCGCACCTCCAGAAGTGGTGCGGGTCTGAGGAGACCCATAGGGGCCAGGGAGCCTTACCCAGAGGTAAGGGGAAAAATTTCCCCTTGCCTCTGGCTGAGCCAATTCTGGCCCCTATCCTGTGCTGAATACAGCGCAAGCCTCTTGGCTTGCCTGTTCCAGCACAGGGTAGGATTGCGTCCTTAATTATTTACTTGCAGTAATTACAATGAATTAATCAGAACCAGGAAGGTACTGTGGAGGACCTCTCTCCTGACACTCCCAAAGTCAGAAAACACTCTCTCTTTTTGCAGTGCTTGTGTTAATCTTTAGGAGGTGATAGATGGCGGTGAGGCCCACCACTCAGCATTCAGTGGGACATGCATTTGGCTTAGGAACACAGAACTTGACGGTGATGGGCTAGGATCTACCCAGGTTTGCTGTATGCTTAACTGGGGCCTGTCGGTACACATACTGAGCACCTGCAGCTTTCAGTGACCTTGTGAGATTGGGATTGTTAATTCTGATTTTAGGCATTCCAATAAATCTTTCTTTTTCAGGAGACAACCAGGCAATCCATCTTACATACGCTTCCATGTTATTCTGAAGGGTGAACATAAGGTTTCATCAAGAGAACAAATCTTTTAGGCTCCTGATTTATTCAGAGGCATTACTGCTGCGGCAGACAGAAAGTCAGGAGCACGTCTTTCCATTGCGTGTGAGACTCAGCTGAGTTTTCGCTGAGCAGAATTAATTCAAAGTCTCAAAGCTGCGGAATTTTTGATCAGATAAAAAATATCTATCAAATGGAGTTGGTGAAATAAACATCATGTAGCATTCTGTTACATATCACTCAAAACGATTGCAAAAGTACACATAAAACCTCCACCTTTCTGTTTTTATGTTTCACAGTATCCGGCCAAACTACGCCGGTTGTGTGACTGAACGTCCTTATATTGAGTCTGTCGGAACCGCAATGGTTTACAGCAGGGGTGCTCAATAGGTGGATCGCGATCTACCAGTAGATCGCGAGGCAAAATGAGTAGATCGCAGAGCCCTGTCTCTCCAAACTGTTAATATGTCAGTTTTGCCTAGTGACTAGACGAAACTGACATATTTAGCTGACACTAAACTGACACTGAAAGGGACACTTTAGCTGCTCTTCAGGCATGCAGCAACAAAACTGACGAAACTGACTAGACTCCAGCAGGGGCTCCATACGTTAAAGGGGGTGTCTGTCAGACGCTTCCTTCCCCTCTGGTAGATCTCCGGGCCTTGCTGGGTTTCAAAGTAGCTCTCGAGCCAAAAAAGTGTGAGCACCCCTGGTTTACAGTGTTGCCCTGGAAAAACAGACATATCTGAGGGCACAATCCTAACCAGGTCTACTCAGAAGTAAGTCCTATTGTGTTCAATATTGGGTTACTCCCTGGAAAGTGAGGTTAGGATTGCAGCCTGAATTGCTGTTTTTGTACCCTTTGTCAGCAAATCTGGCTTATTTCCCAAATTGCCTTTGCAGCCTACAGCATGATATGAAAAGCTATGCTATGCAAACATTTTTCGTGAATACTACTAAGGGGTTAAGATGTGGACCGGCTTATTAAAGTTGTGCTTTTTCTGCTCCATGGAGAGTGTGGCTGTGGATTCCTTCACCAGGCACCCTTCTCACTCTCTGCATCACATACCCACAAGCTGCAGGGCACGCTGAACACCGGACCGGATGAATACACTGCTGGATCAGAACAAAGATCAGTCAGGCTTGGCATCCTGCTTCCTACAGTGACCAACCAAGGGCTTCCAGGAAATTCACAGCATGAAGGCAACGGCTTTCTCCCAGAGTTATTTCACAGCAACTGGTGTTCAGTGATATCCTGTCTCTGAACATGAAAGTTTGATGCGGTCGTAGCCTTGCGAAAAAAACAAGTGAGAGAAAAAGAAAAAGCAAAACTTCCAGGTTAGCCAGGGTTATTTACTTTGGTGCTTTGGCCTATTACCTGTTGGCAGGGAGAGGAAAAGCAGAGGTGAAAGCAACTCTTTCCTATGGTAAGACATCCCACCACCTGAGCTAGCTGCTATCAATAAACGTACACAGGTGCAGAGGCGTGCTTAAAGCTTCAGAAATGCTTTACTGAGAAAGAAATGCTTTCTTTAGAAATGCTTTACTCGCAGTTCAAAGATGTATACGTGCATGTCCTGATGGGATCAGAGGGCCTACCATTTTGGAACATAGAACCCTATGCACTGTTTCCTTTGTGTGGAAGTCTGGGGAGGTTGGCCTGGAGGGCGTGGAACCCTAGCACTGCACATCTTTATTCTTTGATGGTATGGAAGAAAGAAGAGGGACTGTGTGGAGAAAGGACAGGAAGGAAATAGTGTTAAGGACCATGCCTCCTGCAAGAACCATTAAGGAGGCAGGTGAAGAGGTTTCAGGTGACTGGACGTTACACTTTCCTGAGAGTCTTACAGGGAGATGCATCCAAACTTCAACAATATTTACACTGGGCAGAATTCAAAACTGATGCTTCTCCCCATAGCTTCAAACAGTGCAGCCTGCCCTGCTGTCTCCAGATTCTTAGAACTTCATTCTGCTATATAGAACAGGTCTAAACCTGCCTGTCCTCCTATGGCAGGTAGCTGGAGGACAGTTTGTGTGCATTTCTGATCTGGATATACTATTTCCATCTTCCACTGGGATAACCCATGAAGGAAGTGTCAGATATTTTAACAAATCAGGAGAACATGCTTCTGGATGCAATGGGGAGGGAGGACAGGGCTTGCATTGGGCCTTCCTCTCCTTTGTTACTTCCATCAAAGAGGCCTACAGTTCCAAAAGGGGAAAATTCAAAACTGGGGCCTAGCTGAACTTGAGTATGGTACGAACCGGCATGAGTATGTTGCATTGCTGTTTCACTCTGGAAGCAGGTGAGTGAAGGCCAGGTGAACCTTCTGAGTAAGTGGGTCCCACTGACAGAATGAGTATCAAGCAATCCCTAGGCCTGCAACCAGGCAGCAGACTCCTTTACAAGGAGAAGCAGGGCAAGGGAGCACAGAGAAGTGGCCCACAAAAGTTAGTTGAACAGCCCATTTTGGCTCAACAGCATCACTTGTACTCAGACATAAAAGCAGAACAAAGGTTGGAAAAGAAAAGAGGAGCAGGTGCCAACTGCCAGCGAATGATCCTGGGCACCATCTAACCAGGTGATTGGTGGATGGCAGCTGGAATGGAAGTGACTTGAGGCACCATTAGCAGATAAACACTCCACAAACAAACCGTAAGGTATGAGCTGGGTGAACCACCAATACTGGATCAAAGAACATGAGGCTGTAGTAACCAGAGTTGTTTTAGAGTCTTTCCCCATAAAATCCTATGTGATTCTGGTGGAGTGAACTAATCAGGGGATCCTCCTTCGCTTACTGAGGACCTTTGCTCGGTGCTGCTTTTGTCTTTCTCACCCAGTTGAGGATGTAGTAACTAGTTCAGAGGTCCCCAGGCTTTTGTTGTTGTTGTTCAACTTGTTTCTCCCAAAGTCAGGAGCTTTGTGGAGGTGGCTGTGGAGCTGATCAACTCCATTGGAATTTTGGAGCTCTGGAAATTCCATATGAATCTGGAGTGTGCAGAGCTCAGCCTGATCAATTGGGGGGGGGAGCATCTGAGCCATCTCACACACACCTGAAATAAAGAAGAAATTTTAAAAAATTGACCAAGTAACAACTTGCTCCGCATGTCATATTTTACTTCTTGAAAAGAACCATGACATCAGGGTTCCGGTCAATGATTCACTAATTGCTGAAAGGCCCTGGGATTAAAGAAAAAAAAAATCTTTATTGTATTGATACTGGTATCATTTATCTGTGTGTGTGTGTGTACACATACACAATGTACATGTCACACATTATGAATGTTATACTGTGGCTCGCAAAGTTCAACCACTTTCCCTGGTCCTGGCCCAATGCTTGACTTTTCACAGAACGCCCTGCTGTGCAGATGGTTCATCCTGAGTTAGTTAAGCTGCTTGAAAGCTGTCTATGTGGGCAGATGATCAAGCACAATTAGATAAGGCACCCAGTGCCAGGATTTGAGGGAGGAGCCAAAACCAGCCAGCCATCTGTGATCACTGATGCTGCCAGAGGAGCACATCAACTGACAGCAGCTGACAGTGTGGCCAGCTTGTCATCTACTCTCATGTCTGCTGGTGCCATGTGAAGGTACAAACTATCAGTGCCTGTGAGGGAGGAGCCAGAACAGACCCTCTCTAGTTCCATTGGATTTTTGGAACACTGTCATAATTCTGATTGTCATCATCTCTAAGATTTTTTTTTGGGTGACAGGAGGTCTAAAAATAGGAAGGAAAACTTTTAATTAAAATTATCTCTACATGTGTAAAACCTCCCTTAGAACAGAATTTCCCTCTATCTGTTATCAAAATAATGGTTATTTATTAATAAAGCATTATATGTGCAAAAATGAACAGTGCAAAGGTCAATATGTAAGTAGGCCAATCCGATCCTCATTTAAGCCCATTCCATGTATCTGTGCCAATGGAACGCACTCTGCATGCTATATTAGTGGGGTGACCATATAGCCTAGGACAGGGGTGTCAAACTCGTTTCACGCCGAGGGCAGAACAGCATTCATGATGCCTGCTGAGGGCTGGAAGTGATGCCATTAGGATAAAGTGATGTCATTAAACAGGTCATAACCAAAAATAAGCACTTTTTCTCACTTAGGAATTCATTGGCTGCAAACGACGGAAGAGAAAATATGCAAATCTTGATCATATTTCAAGATAAGGGAGAGCCCAATTTTCATGTGGGCTGCCCTTTCAGCAGCAACACCTCAGCACTGCTCAGCAGCTGAGAACCTAAGGGCTGGATATAAAGTTTCCGCGGCCCACATCAGGCCCCTGGGCCTTATGTTTGACATCCCTGGCATAGGAAATCATCATTTTTACTCACCTTTCTCTAAGCTGCCAATTCAGTGGCAGCTCCAAAGCACACCAGCAGTGTGGCTTTTGTGGCGCTGGACCAAAATGTACAGCAGCAAATCACGAAATCCACTGCTGTAGACCCTCAATAGGACTGGTTCAAAACCCACTCAGCCTGCAAGTACCTTTGAATGGGAAAATGAGCAGAGTTCATGTAATGGCAGAGGAAAAGGATGCCTTCCTCTCCTTCTTGTAGGTTTCCCAGAGGCAGCAGATGAGCTACTGTGGAGACATGATGCTAAAATAGATGGACTGTAGGCCTGATCCAGCAGAGATTACTTTATGTTCTTATGTTACTTACAATTAGGTTGGAACTAAAGACTCCGAAAAGTGAAATTCGAAATGAATTTCAGATCTCCTTCCATGTGAAAACATTGAGGAATTTTCAAGGGCAAATGAATGTCTATGAGAACATAAGAAGAGCCCCAATGGATCAGGCACAGAGTCCATCTAGTCAAGCTTCCTGCATCTCACAGTGGCCCACCAGATGCTTAGGGCAACCAAAATTTCTTAGGATTTTTCTGCACATCCCGTGTGTGTGTGTGTGTATTTGAGAGGGAGAAGGGAAATAAATTTTGGAGTCAATTATGTAGGCACAGGAGTAATAAATTCAGCTGCTGTGAAACTAACACTACCACTGGGCTGTTACCTGCTTGTTGTTTCCTGAGAAATGTCCCATTTTTTTAAAAAAAAAACTCTTTTCCCCTGCTCCTTCTAACACAATTCTTCCATGCTTCATCCTTCTTTATCTCCTACCTCTGTGGGCCATAGTTGGCAAGCGTTTAAACCTGTGCCCTACCTCAGTTGCCCAAGAAGAGGCACTCAGACTCCTACCATTAACTCTCATCATCCTGAAAGGACTGATGGGGCAGCTGCTCCCCACATTCCCAGAGGCTACCTGAAGAAAAAAAAGTGAGCCAAGCCAGGAGACTTGTATCATCCATTTTTGAATGATGGCCTGAAGCAAATCCATTAAATCTCTTGTAACATTTGTGTGGTTATTCTTGTTTTAGTATTTTAAATTTGAAATTCCCTTCAACAGCAAGGCAGAAAGGGTATATATAAGTACAGTAAATAAATAACACTGAACATGGTGAGTTTGATTGAAGGTGTGATGCTTCAGTCATCAGGTGATAAATAGGCGCATGTGAGATAGACCTCTGCAGTGATGGGCCAAACCGGGTAATGTGCACAGAGGGGTGACACCACTATTGGGCAAAACTTTTAAAATCTTGATATTTTTGAATAATACCATGTTATATATCAATTGATGTGTAATTTCATGCAAAATGCAATGAAGCAAACCAAGTTGAAATATCTGTGTTCTATCAAAAGTCACAGCCAAAAAACCTGCAGGGGCAAGGAGATGTACATCACCGCGCCCAACGCCTGGGGCATTGCAGCGCCCACTGCAATGCCCCTCCTCCCACCCCACGGGAGGAGGGGTGACATGCTGGCCTCCCACACTGGGTGACCCAACCCTAGTGACGCCACTGGGCCTCTGTTTTAAGAAAGTCCCTAAATCAGAGACAAGAGCGCATTGTTTTGTCTTTTTGTTGAGAGTCTCCCTGCTATAACCACTACAAGCAAGAAAGAAAGGCCACTGTTGCAAGTGGAATGAGGTGCAGTGTGCATGTCAGCAGCTCTTGGAGATTCCGCCCTCACTGGTGGCCAGGAGGGGGTGGATCTTGGTGTCACCAGCATGATCCTATCTCTTCCCCTTGCTTTCATTGGATTTATGCCAGTGATATAGCTAGCATGGTTCTGAGGAGATCCATAGGATACCAGGAGGCCTATGCAGAGGTAAGTGGAAAATATTTGTACATACCTCCGGCAGGCCTCCTGATCAACCGCCCTCCCCCCCATTAGATGAGCACATGTTCTATTAGTGTGGCTGCATTGTCGGTAATCCTGGAGGATAGGATTGGGCAGCAAGAGTGCCTACACACATATGTTAACAAACAAGGAAGTGAAAATAGGCTTATTTAATTTGAGATGGCTCCACATCAGTTTAATCAGGCTTGTAAGTTAAAAAGCCTTAATTATGGTGATAGGGATGCAGTCATGCCTATGCGGATGGAGAAAATAGTTTAACATGTAAAATAAACATCTGCTATTCTTGTATCCTCATAAAGCTCATGCAGGTTGTTAAAATTATGCATCACATTAAGCTTCACTCGGCTTCAGTATCATCAGTCCAAGTTAGGAATGTCAAGCTTGTTTTGTAACTTCTACAGACTGTAAAGCTCCTGTAGATAGCACTGGGTCAGAACATTTTCAAGTTGATCCATAAAGCAGCTAAGCTGTGGGAGAGTGCTGGGTGGGGATCTTGCATGGCCAACATTTTATAAAGCAGCACACTCTTTTAACTCCCCTCAGTTGGCAGGAGAAGATTCCAACTATCTGGGTTTCCTGCTTATAAAGGGCCAGAAAAGACAACTTTTATGCTCTATGAATTTCACTATTGTACTGGGATGGGGGGGGTGTCAGTGGGTGCAAGAGCTCCCAGGTGGCATAGCTGCGGGGCAATTCCACTTCCCAGCTGTGCCGCCCCAAGGGCTTCCTGTGTCTACTGCCTCCCCATCTGGAGGTCTTCTGAGGACTGGAGAGGTTTTGTGTGGCCTTCCCAATCCTCAGAAGGCCAGCTTTTTGGAAGTGATGTTTTAAGGCCTTCAGAAGACCTCCAAAGGTCATGCAAAGGGGTAAAACTTCCAGGTTCATCCTGGGGCAGCACAGTAGCCCGGACTGCCACTGATGCGTTCCTCTGTTAATAGTTAGGAAGGTATTGTAATACTAAGGACAACTCAGAAAATCAAGGAACTCAGAAAATCAAGAAGGACAGCAGTTGTTGGCATCCTTCAGTCTCGGAAGACTATGGTATCACACTATGAATAGTGTTCTGGAACAGAGTGTCCTCTCCAGTGCGCGAAGCCTGGGTAAAGTAGATATGGAGGATAGACTGTTACCCATGCAGCAAATCCCCCCTCTCCATGTCGCTGAAATGCTCCAATGGTAAGGCAGAAGCCAATACGGTTGGTTCCAGCAGCGTCGCAGGAGTTGCTAGAACGTGACTGTGTTCAGCCATGAACTGCCTCAGGGACTCCGGCTCCGGATTTTGCCTCGAGGTTGACTCCTGAAGCCTTTTCCATAACTGGATGTAGCCACAAGGCAGTGGAGGTTTGGGATCAGAGTTTTCCTTCTCTCAGATGGGCTGCCTTCCCAGGCTAACGAGTCCCATCTACCCGGTGGCTGTTCAGTCGCCTCTTGCGACAAGTACAGCCAAACCGAGGGCCTATTCTTATCCCCAGCCCTCAGGGGAAAAGGACAGCAGCAATATCTTCCTTATTACTAATAACAATAATAAATAACAATGCATGTGTGCGCATATTTTTGAGAGCCTGGGACTGTAGCTCAGAGACAGCACACATGCCTTGCATGCCAATTCAAGCCCAGACATGTCCAGACATGACTAAGAAAAGTCCCTGTCTGAATCTCTGGAGAACTGTTATCAATCAGTGTGAACTTGACTGAGCGAGACATTTCAATGGCGTTTCAGTAGAGACACAGTATTCCTGCGAGCTGACTGTCTGTTTTGGAATGCCCTCCTGACTGTGATTATTGATAACCTGCACTTTAACATTTGCATCCTACATCATTTATTTTAATTCTATCTCTATGATAATTTCCTAAACAGAAGCGGTTCTCAGAAATAGTTGCTAACACAGATGCCATATTAATTAATTCATCAATTAATCAATTAAAATGGCGGATACCTCACCTTTCTGATGGAAGAACTCCTCAGGGTGGCTATCTATATGATTAAAATATAGAAAACAAAATACAACCTCTGCAAAATAATAAAAGCCAGGACGGTGTCATGGTTTAGGAATTAGACATGGAAGATCCAGGTTCAAATCTCTGTGCAGCTATGAAGCTTCCTGGGTGACCTTGGGCCTACCTCACAGGTTGTTGGGAGGACAAAAGGAGGGCAAGACACACGACCCTGAACTTCCTGGAGGAAGTGTGGAATAAAAATGTGAAAAATAAAGAAAATAGATAGCAAAAACAAAGAAATTAGCAACTGAACAATCCTATAATTTCTTGCTTGCATTTATTTCTCATACACTTGATTGTACAAAGTAGAACAGGAGTTCATCTTTCAGACTGCCTATCTTGCCCTTGTTACAAATTTTTCATTTTCTCATGATCGGAGGCGCCTATAATAATGCACTGCTCCATCAAACGCAACAAATCACATGTGAAGCATATAATCAATGTGTTCTTACTATGTCTTTAAGATATCACAAGTGGTTCACTAGGCTACAATTTCTGGCTAACAGCCAGCTCTTCTCTTGAAAAGGGTATAATGAGCAGGGATCATAAAAGCAGCACAGACCTGCTTCAAGGACAGCAGGACAGATACGTACATGACACAACAAGAAAGAGAGAGAAGAGAGACAGTGAATTGTAGGGAATGGTAATAGTGAAAGCATTAGACACCAGGAACAGGATACAAGGCATTCTGTAGGAGTCTGCATTGTTTAATTCCTCATTACGTTTCCTAGGCTGCAATCCTAACCACACTTTCCTGAGAGTAAGTCCCATTGAACCCAATAGGACTTACTTATGAGCAGACATGCATAGGATTGTGCCCCTATTTATCTATCTGTTTGTATTTGAAAGATTTATATTCTCCTTTTTTCTAAAAAGATTAAGGGCCCAATCCTATGGACTGGAACACCCAAGGTACACACGTACGACTGGCTCTCGGTGTCACGGACATGCCGTAGAGCACGTTTCCGGCACCAAGGGAAGAGGGAGTGCTGGTGCTGGGCCACAAGGACGACTTGGTGAGCGGCCAGCTTTAAGTTTAACCATTAGCTGCTGGTGTAGCTTTTCAGGGCTGGGGAATGATGGGCAGATGGCAGGGGAGGGCAGAACTGGGTGACTGAGGGCAGAGGGATGACAGGATCAGGCCTGGGGAGGCAGAGATGGCAGCAGAGTGTACTGCCATATCCTGTGCTGCCTCCCCGGCCAGGAAGCCAAACACAGGTCTCCTTGAGCCTGCTTTTGAGGAGACCCACTGAGGAGATCTGAGAAGACCCATTTTTGCTGCTCCTTTACTCCAAGGAGACAAGGAGTACCCCTGAGGGCTGGGGGATAAGAATAGGCCCTCAGTTTGGCTGTACTAGTTGTAAGAGGTGACTAAACAGCCACCAGGTAGATGGGGCTCATTAGCCTGGGAAGGCAGCTCATCTGAGAGAAGGAAAACTCTGATCCCAAACCTCCACTCCCTTGTGGCTACATCCAGTTATGGAAAAGGCTTCAGGAGTCAACCTCGAGGCAAAATCTGGAGCTGGAGTCCCTGAGGCAGTTCATGGCTGAACACAGTCACGTTCTGGCAACTCCTGCAACACCGCTGGAACCAACCGTATTGGCCTCTGCCCTTCCATTGGACCATTTCCACGATGTGGACAGGGGGAATTTGCTGCATGGGTAACAGCCTATCCTCCATACCTACTTTACCCAGGCTTCGCACACTGGAGAGGACCATTCAGAGTGCGATACCGTGGTCTTCCAAGACTAAAGGATGCCAACATGCAACTCCAAGGAGACTCAGGCAGTTCCCGTGGTGCCCATAGGATACAATGGCAGCCATTTTGTTGCCGCTGTTCCTCTAGGTCAGGGGTCGGCAACCTTAAACATTCAAAGAGCCATTTGGACCCATTTTCCAGAGAAAAGAAAACCTTGGGAGCCACAAAACCCTTTTGACATCTAAAATGAAGATAACACTACATATATAGTTTTTTTTTACCTTTATGCTATGTATAAAAAAAACTATAATGTGTTGCATTTTTTAATCCCACCAGACACCCCTCAAGCACCACTGGTGGTACCACTGGGTATACTGGTGGAGAAACCCAGGAAGGCTGCATGTGCTGATCACTGTCCCAACCACAACTTGGTGCCTGTTTATGGCAGGTGCTGCCTCAGAAAGCACAGCCTTTGGGCCACCCAGGCACACAGACACCCCTGCCAAGGGCACTCACATGCATTGGCGTAGCTGGAGGGGGTGCAGCACTCAGCCTGGAGGGGAGGTGGGCGAGCTGTTGCAGGCAGACCACGAACGCCCTGTCGAGGATCCTGCCCAAAGGGGCCTGAACGTCGCACTCCATGGGCACCGGGCTGGAAGGAGAGGAGAGGCTCTTCTCGCCCATGGAGGCTGCCCTCGTCCCCGCTGCTCTCTGCCTCTCTGCCTCTCCCCTGCTGCCTCTGGCTGCGGCCTGGGTGGGGCAGCATCCCTCGGCCAGTGAAGGGGGCAGCTCTGATGGACGCGCATCTCTGGTCTGCAGCCCGGCTGAGCGGAGGATAGGGGTCCCGGAGGGAGTCCTGCCGCTGCCACTCTGCCTCCTGGCACTCCTCGCACTGCCCAGCGCTGCTCCCGTCACAGGTGAGGGCAGAGGGTTCGGGGCAGCAGGTTGGAGCTGTGCTGGGCAGCCTGAAGTGGGGGGGCTTGGGTGGGCACTGGGGGTCCTTCCTCAGATCATCCCCCGCACATGCATGCATGCAGGGGCAGGGGAGCCTCTTCTGCGGGGGGGGCTGCAATGTCGCTGTCCCGTGCTGGCGGCTTTGCGAGCAACCGAGCGCCCAGCCCCATGCCTGTCTACACAGAAGTAAGTTCCATTGGAGTCAATGGGGATTGTAATCAATGGAACGTACTCCTAGGAAAATGCAGATAGGATTGCAACCCCAGCAGCCCGGATTGTGGCCAGCCTCTCCGCCTCAGGCTGCGATCCTGCACACTTTCCTGGGAGTAAGCCCTTTGGAACACAGTGGGACTTCCTTCTGAGTAGACCCGCAGAAGCTGGTGCCCTCCTTCTCCTGAGAGAGGAGTTCCGCTGGGCTGGGCAAGTCCTCGAGGCAATCAGCGGAGGGAGCGGGGCTGCCGCAGCCGGGGCAGGGAGTGACGAGCCACCCTCCAGCTGGGCTCTCCGCCTGTCCCTCCCCGCCTGTGAGTCTCTTCCGTTCAGAGGCACTTCTCCTTCACTGCACAGGCTCTCCGCCTCCACAAAATGGCCACACTCCGGGAACAGAGAGTGCCGCCACTTTCACCCAGACTCTAGAGCCGCAGCAGATGACTGAAAGAGCCGCTTGCGGCTCTAGAGCCGCGGATTGCCAACCCCAGCTCTAGGTGCTGGGGAAGATAGGATTGAGCTGTTTAGAAGCTTTCAATTTTAAAATACATACAGTGTAACAGAACTGCTGTTCTGGGAACTTGGGAACTGCTAAAGGCTTTCAACACTGTTTGTTTCATTGCATTCTGCATTAAATTACCCATCAAAGGTTATATAACATGATGATATTTGAAAAATACCAAAATTTTCACAATTTTGGCCAGTAGTGGTGTCACCACCATGCCAGTGTGGGCCACACACCCTTAGTGACACCACCATTGCTCAGTGTCTCCTGTTTGGAAGGCAGGAGAAATCCAAGTTGCTATGAGATTTGCAATCAACACAGCTTTAAATGGTCTCTTCCCATAGTGTATGTTCCATTAATTGCACTTTTGAAAACGATTCTGTGAAATTCAATTGAGAATGCTCATGCTATTAACCAAGGTTGCTTTCTCAAACTGGCCGGTTATATCTGCTTTGAAGCTGAAACTCTACCGCTAATGCAACGCTATCTGAATTTCTTTAAAACATATAAATGGAAGGTCAAGTGCCTGGCAATTATAATTTATTAATAACATATGTTTTGAAATGAACAAATAGTTAGCTGACCAGTTGTGAAATGAACAGGGAAGGAGGGTTGACTCACTTCCTATGTTTGGGAGGCCATGTCTTAATTGCAAAGCTCTCTCTCTCTCTCTCTCTCTCTCTCTCTCTCTCACACACACACACACACACACACACACACACACACACAATTCCAAAGTATAATTGCAGTGGAGACAATTCTTTTTCCATGACACCACAATGCAGATAAAGGTGTAAATGATGGACACATGGAATACTTAGCACAGGGGTGTCAAACCCGTTTCATACAGAGGGCTGAAGTTAGCATTCATGGTGCCTGCTGAGGGTCGAAAGTGACATCATTAAGCAGGAAGTGACATCATTAAGCAGATGATGGCCAGAAATAAGCACTTTGTTCTTACATAGAAACTCATTAGTCGCCGATAACAGAAGAGAAAATGTGCCAACTTTGTTCATATTTTCAAGATACGAGAGAGCCCAATTATCATGCTGAGAGAGCCCAATTATAACAGGGGCTGGAGAAATTGCTTCAGCCCACAGGACTTATGTTTGACACCCAAGACCTAGCACCATCAGCAACATTAATTCTGCATCATTTTTTTTTTAGATTGTGAGCCCTTTTGGGACAGGGAGCCATTAGTTTGTTTGTTTGATTTTTTCTCTGTAAACCGCTTTGTGAACTTTTGTTGAAAAGCGGTATATAAATACTGTTAATAATAATAATTAATAATAATCAGGTCCCAGAGCAAGTCACATCACATATTGTGACTGTCAATAGATATACATGTGCGCATGAAGTGGGGGGGGCAGGGTGTTCCTACAAAAAACTAATAACCCCTGACTGAAGAAAAAATGTGATGACTAATGGTGAAAGCAGAGAGGGCATTTATTTTACATAATATTTCAAACACTTGTGTGACATCTAACCTTGGGGTGAATGGCACCCCAAGTCTGCCACTCCCTTGGACCTCTTGCAGTGTAGCCCTTGCAGTGAATCCCAGTGTGCCCCGCACCCCATCGGGTGGCCAACAACATTGACAGAATGCTCAGTGTCTCCTACTGAGAATTCCTTGGATGTGTCTCACCTAGAAACTGCTGCTTGATCCTTCTCTTTCGTTTTGCTTTGCCCAAATCTCATCTTTCACGAATCCTTTCTGCTGCTCCTTTTCTGCCCAAGTCGACATCTTGTGTCAAACTATTTTCTTAGCTATGAAGCTATTGATATATTAACTCCAGTTCTCAGGTTCTAAATGGGAAAAAAAAAAATGGCAGAGTTGATCATTACAATATACTCTGTAAACCACTTTGTGAACTTTTGTTGAAAAGCAGTATATAAATACTGTTGTTAACAACAACAACATACTTTTGCTCAGATTTTTTGCCAATGATTTTTCTTTTTTTTTAAAAAGTGAGTGAATTATTCTAGTCAACAGAGTACATTTTATCCATAATATAATGAAAATTTCTTCCTTTATTTGTTACCTGAGGGTGAATTGAGACACATATGTTTTATAACTCATGACTTCAGTGTGTCAAACATTCATTCGAGACCTAATGACAGGAGAGAGCCAGGATGGTGTAGTGGTTTTGGTATTAGACCTGGAAGATCCAGATTCAAATTCCTGTTCAACCATGAAGCTTCCTGGGCCAGTCACTATCTCTCAACCTGACCTACACAGGGTTGTTGTGAGGACAGAAAGAGCGAAGGAACCATGCACACCACTTGGAGGTCCTTGAAGCCAGGGCAGTATAAAAATGTGAAATATAAATAAATAAATAAATAAATAAATAAATAAATAAATAAATAAATAATGCCACTGACAGGCCTTTCAAATCAGCTCAAACACTCTACTCCAGTGTTTCTCAAACTGTGGGTCACTAGGTGGGTCAGGAGCCAATTTCAGGTAGGTCCCCATTCATTTCAATGTGTATTTTATTTTTAATATACTTGATGCTACCATGGTATGTGACTGCATTTGGGGACATGTTCCATATCTGTACTTTTAACAGGATGTATACACTTTTAACAATGATAGCCAATGGAACTTACTCCCAAGTAAGTATGGCTAGGACTGCAGCCTTAGGACATTTGGATAATTTTTTTTAAACAGATTTGCAACTGCCTGAGAGGAAGTGTTCTTCTTTATTTTAAATAAGTTTTTAAACTTATACTTATTGTAAACTTTACTTGATTGATTTGATTTTGTTGTATGGGGATGTTTAAAATTTTCCTGCTTGATGATGTCACTTCTGGCCATGACATCACTTCCAGGTTAATGACATCATTTCTAGTGGGTCTCAACAGATTACCATTCTAAAAAGTGGGTCCTGGTGCTAAAAAGTCTGGGAAGCACTGCTCTACTCTCTTACGAAGAGAGTGCATACATTCAGCTGTGATCCATCAAGTACTGAAAATGTGTGACTTTGTTGCCCCCTTTAACAGGTATGTCTGCTCCACCAAAGTTGTGTTCTTTTTGTTCCTTTTTAATTTGACATTTACACATGAGCTACCAAACACTCCAACCATAGCACTCAAGTTGATTAAATTTGTATTATGGAAGCTGGATCACCTGTATCCTGATTCCGACTGACTAGCTCCGAGGCCTTGGGCCAGCTGTATGAAATGTAGCTGTTCGGTGCGTCTCCATCTGTAAAACAGGGTTAATAATGGTTTACTTGCCTCACAGGGATACTGTGATGAATGAGCACATTTATAATGGGCTGATGTTTATGTAATTATATTAGTAGCAAATAACCTAGGCCAATTGTTTCCGAATGCATTAATTTTAGAGCTATTCCTTAGGCTGCAATTCTGTACACCCCTTCCTGAGAGTATGACCCACTGGACACAATAAAAATTGTTGATTGATTGACTTACTTCTAAATAAGGCACAGGATTGCACTGTTAGTGAAGTGGAAGAATAACACAAAAAATCTGTAACCCATGCATCAAAATGTTCACTTATTCATACACAAACCATTTGCACAGTAACACTAGAGCTGTGTTTCCCAAAGTGTGGGTCACAACCCACCAGAGGGTCATGACCCAATGCTCAGTGTTGCACCAAAAGGCCTTATTTGGAATCCCTGGAGGCTGCTTCTGGGTCATACCAGCCTGTGATCCATTTCATTGGCCTCTGTGGGACTCAGTGCCTCCCGGATGTGCTCATTCTGGTTTGCTTCCTTCACCTCCTGTCATGTCCAGGAGGCATTCTGAGGCCTGTGTAGAGCAATGGAATGGGTCATGGGCTGGTGCAACATGGAAGCCGCTGGGGACTCAATGTATGGCTTTTGGGGACAGAATTGAGCATTGGGTCGTGGTGCTCAAAAGTTTGGAAATCACTGCACTAAAGGCGTGTATATACTAGGAATGTAGTATAAGATTAATTGCTCTGGCAATGACCATGAGGGGTTCAGAACCAGTTACATTCTCTGTGGCAGAATCTTGGAGAAGGAGAAGCAACTTGGGGCTCTGATAGCATTTTAGTGTTTCAGTGAAGCTGCTCAGCCCCTGTGGCCTCATAAGCCATGGAGCCTACTTTACAGGATCTTCTTTATTTTGTATTTTATTCTCGTGTAGTGTGGTGAGTACAGCAGTGTGGTCCTCCCCTTGTAAGCAGCTGCTCCAAGGAGCCTCCAAGACCCTTCCAATCAGCAAATGCCTGCATGTGGCTGTCGCTGTCCTGAATGGCTCTGATGGTGACTGGGAGGAGCTGCTTACACAGGGTGATATGGTGCCTGCTGTACGTACTGCTGCCCTTGTGCAAGGAAAGTGCCCTACAGGTAGACCACAGCTGCGATACAAGGACATCTGCAAGAGGGATCTGAAGGCCTTAGGAGTGGACCTCAACAGGTGGGAAACCCTGGCCTCTGAGCGGCCCGCTTGGAGGCAGGCTGTGCAGCATGGCCTTTCCCAGTTTGAAGAGACACTTTGCCAGCAGTCTGAGGCAAAGAGGCAAAGAAGGAAGGCCCATAGCCAGGAAGACAGACCAGGGACAAACTGCACTTGCTCCCGGTGTGGAAGGGATTGTCACTCCCGAATCGGCCTTTTCAGCCACACTAGACGCTGTGCCAGAACCACCATCCAGAGCGCGATACCATAGTCTTCCGAGACTGAAGGTTGCCAACAACAACAAAAATATGGGTACACTACTCTGTGTAGTTCGGGGTAGGCTCACTCCTCACTCCCTCCCCCTACATGAGATCACTATGTGTGTTTTGAAAAGAGCCAGTTTAGTTTTTCAACGCTTGCGGGGGGGGGGGGGGAGGGAGTTACTGCAGTCCCTGAAAACTATGCAAGTTTTCCCCTTGTAGGACCCAGTTCTGTTTTTCTGCTTACTACATGTCACTCCCAATCTAATTCGGCTTGTTTTCAACATTTTGATATATCTGCTTGCTTTCAGCATTTTGCTGTGCCGACTGTGATTGATTGTTTCACAGAAACAAAAATATTTGGCCGGCCTGATGCAGAATTCTTATGATTATTAATTTTCTTTTGTGCAGATAATGCAGAATTAAATGAAGCAGGAGCTAGATGAATAGAAAACGTCATTGACTACAAACCGTGGTTTTCTGAGCGATTGCATGCGATGCCTACAACTGATTTACTATTTTTCCAGTGACCATTAATTTAAGATGTGAAGCTTCCCCATCCCTTAAATCACTTGGAGTGTATATGACATTATATGTGTACCTGAGAGCCTGACAGTCTTCTCCTTTGACCTAACTGATCCTCTGAACAATACATCATTTACTGCATCAGTGCAGCATTGTGTTGAGCAAGAACCCTGTTTTGTGTTACAAATGAGTTGTGTAAAGCTTCCTTATGTGGCATTCAACGTCTTACAGCACAATCCTATCATGCACTGGAACAGGCAGGCCAGGAGGCCTATGCTGTATCCAGCGCAAGATAAGGGCCCAAAGTGGCTGAGCTTGAGGTAAGGGGAAACTCTTCCCCTTACCCCTAGGTAAGCCACCACAGCCCCATTGGGTTTCCTCGGACATGCACCACCTCCAGAGGAGGCATAAGTCTGAGGAGAGCAGGCTTGAAGCTGCTCTGTGCTGCTTGGGAATGGAGGCTAGGATCTGGCATAAGAGCTGGGTCCCAGCTCTGCCTCCCGCTCCCACCTGCCTTCCCTTGGGACCACCCTCCACACACTCTCCCCCAGCCCCAGAATGCTTTTCTCCCGCCTCCTCTCTGCCTCCTCCCCACCCACCCCAGAGCCTTGCGTTGGCTGAGCTTAGCTGATGCAAGGCTCCATCCCCGAGTTGGTGCGGAGGCTGAATTCAGCCTCTGCAGGCCGGCACGCGTTCCTGCCCCAGCCCAGCTGACTCTAGAGGAGGCCCTAATGTGCTTTACAGGCATGTTTGTGACCCTCCTGGGCCGGCGCAAGTTGCGCTGGCTCAAGGGCAACTCTGGATTACGCCCTTAGTTTTCCAAATAAATTGAATGTATGCAAATTAATTTGAAACTGCAACTATACATGTTAAGACATGAGATGTTGTGGGTTGAAGCCTGGAGAGTAAGCTGGTATTTCAGGTTGTCATCATCCATTCTGCCACAGTTGCCTCAGGTAGCAAAGGCATGCCATCCAGGGTGGAAAATGAGGGCCATTCAGGGAACTTAATGAGGGCAAACTTAGACATGGCCAGGGAAGGGGATAAAAGACCCAATCCAACTTTCCAGCCCTGCAACCACAATGCAGCCCTGAAGAAAAGGAATGAACATTCCCTTACGTCACACTTTTTGCTCACACTTTTTTGCCTCGAGAGCTACTTTGAAACCCAGCAAGGCCCAGAGATCTACCAGAGTTTTTTTTGACAATGTTCGCGCCATCATAACATATAACATTTATGTGTACAATGTATGTTGGTGTACCGTGCATAACCGCATGAGCCAATATTGCACAACACAACATAATTAACTATAAACATTTTTATAGTTTATAAATAAACAATATTTTATTGTTTTATAACAATATATTTTATTTATTTTACAATAACAATACATTTTATTTATTTTAAACTTGTAATTACTTGTAATTACTTTGTAATTCCTGAGCTTGCCCCAAACCCCCCAGGGCACACCTGAGGACTGTTAGTGGCACACTAGGGTGGTCTAGCCAAGCCATCCTTCTTACTCAGGCTTAAGTGGCTGGGGGGGGGGGGATAGATGAATGAGGGCCAGGGGAATGGATCTTGAGTGGATGGGACAAGTGGGGGGAGGTACTGTATAGGGGGCACAAGTGGGGGTGGCAGAATGAGTGGGGCAAGAAGGCAAGAGGGGAACAGGGACTTTTCCAAGCCAGGACCCCCCCATTGAACTTTCCTCCCCAGTGTCTGATTTGGGAGCCCACCACCACCATCTTCCTCATCCTCACCCTGGTCCAACTTTGTGCCCGAAGTCTGCCACACGTGCCCACCTCTCTCTGGGTCTCAGCTCCCCCCCCAAGCTGGCAGCACCTCCTGGCCACCGTCCAAGCAGTGCCGTGCGCTCCCCGGCTCAGTGGCGCATGGATCACCGGCCTCAGTGACCCAAGCGCGCAGCTCACAATCGCCTCCTGTGACTGCCTTGAGTCCCACAAAAGAAGAAAGGGGGAAAACCACACACGCAGACACATTTGGCAAGGCTGATGAAAGCTAACAGCACAAGAAATATGCCAGTTGTGCTTCTCCTTAATGCTAAAGCAGCCCCCTTCTCTCCTCCCACCATCCAGATGTTTTTTGTGTCTGATGGCCTGGAAGAGCCACATGTTTTCCCAAATCCTGACAACAAGATGTACCCATGACCTATGTATATACAATGTCCTGTTCTATTCAACATCCTATTCCAGGCAGCAAAATGTGCATTTATTGCAAATAAGCCTGTAAGAAGAGGACAGCCCCACCCCACATACACACAAAACAGCCCCACCACACACAAAACACACACACACACCATCCCCACCATCACCCCTCCACACACACCCCACTACCACCACACACACAAAACAGCCCCACCCCCATCCCACTCACAAAACACCTCCAACACTATCCCCAACACACACACCTCACCCCCACTACACACACACACTCCACCACACACACACCACTCCACCCCACCACAAACACAAAATAGCCCCACCCCACCACACACCCCACCCCCACCGCACTCACAAAACACCTCCACCACCATCCCCAACACACACACCTCACCCCCACTGCATGCACACACAACACACACTCCACCACACACACACTCCACTCCACCCCACCCCAACACCACACACACAAAACACCCCCACCATCACCACCCCGACTACACACACACACCCACACAACTGGCCACAGATGGACCCAAGAAGGCAGGTGCCACTGACAGCCACTGTCACCCGCCCGCCCCACTTAAGCTCTCACCTCCCGGGGAGAGCCTGCAGGAAGGGGGGGCAGCAGCGCCCACAACTTTGCGGCCGGCCGGAGGCATCAACAGAGATTTCAAACATCCGCTCACGGGACCAGAAAGGGCAGCCCTTTCCATCCAGGCACGGGCGGACCCGGGAACGCTGCCTAGAGAAACGAAACACCTAGACCACGGGGGGTGGGCGGCGGGGGGAGCCTCTCCCCTCAGGTCCGCTCCTTCCTCCTCCTCCTCTTCCTCGGGCATGCCACTGCCGGGCTGCGCTCCCTCCTCCCCGGCTGTCCTCGGCTCTGCAGACTCCCGTGGCTTCCTCCTCTTCCTCTTCCGGCGTCACCTTCTCCAATGCCCCCCAAGGAAGCCCCGCAGCCAGCATGGGGCGGAGGAGGGAGCCTGCCAGGTGCCTGGAGCTGCCCGGCCAGCCTCGGCCCCGATCCTCCGCCCTGCGGCCAGCGCGATCCTCGCGCGCCTTGAGCAGCCTCGCCTCGCAGGCTCGGGGGCTCCTGCAGGGGGGGCAGAGTTGGGGGGGAGCCCGGCTGGGTGACTGTGGCTTGCCATCCCTCTGTGTGTGTGTGTGTGTGTGTGTGTGTGTGTGTGTGTGTGTGTGTGTGTACAGACAGGGCTCCGCGATCGACTAATTTTGCTTCGGGATCGACCTGTCGATCCTGATCGACGTACTGAGCACCCCTGCCTTATGTTAAAGAGGTCTCCATGACTGCCTCTCCACTACAGGATGCAGCACACGACCCATTGGCATGACTGCATTAGTGCTGAAAAGTTGGATAGGATTGGGCCCTAAACCACCTGATTTCTTCCTCCTGCACCTTTACTCACAGGGTCATGGGCAACCACACTGAATTCGCTCCTACTCTTGTACTGAGCTCCACATTGGCCGCCAAAGGATGCTTGTATACAGGGACCCCTGTTTCCACTCCATCTCTTCCTGCCCCATCCTAACTTTAAATATTCACCCCAGTGGGCTATGGAGCTGTTGCCCCACCATTCTGTGCAGGCCTCCCAGGTTGTGTCATCAAGCAGTGGGAATGGTAGCCGCAGAAAGAGGACCATTGGCTTTCCCCAGCTCTAAGGGTCAGTCCACAGGGGCTGAATGTAAGAGTTGCCCAAACATTTATATACTGCTTTTCAACCAAAAGCAGTTCACTACGTGGTTTGAAAACCAAAATAAATCAGTAAATGGCTCCCTGTCCCCAAGGGATTCACAGTCTTAAAAAAAGAAAAATAGCCAGCAACAACCATTTGAAAAGATACCATGCTGGAGCGAAGAGGGACAATGATCCCCTCTTACCCTTACAGAAGCCATGCTGATTCTCCCTCAGTAAGGCCTGTTCATCTATGTGTTCTGAGATTCTATCTTTGATGAGGCATTCCACTATCTTTCCCGGTATAGATGTTAGGCTGACTAGCCTATAGTTTCCCGGGTCCCCCCTCTTTCCCTTTTTAAAGATTGGCATGACATTTGCTATCCTCCAGTCCTCTGGCACTGTGGCCATTTTGAGGGACAAGTTGAATATTTTAGTCAAGAGATCAGCAACTTCATTCTTCAATTCCTTAATAACTCTTGGGTGGATGCTATCCGGGCCCTGTGACTTATTGATCTTTAATTTATCAATGAGGTCTGAAACATCTTCTCTTTTAACCTCTATTTGACTTAATTCCTTGGTCAGGAGGGGCCGTTTGGGCAGCGGTATCTGCCCGAGGTCTTCTGCTGTGAAGACAGATGCAAAGAACTCATTTAATTTCTCTGCCATCTCTAAGTCTCCTTTTATTTCCCCTTTCCCTCCCTCACCATCCAGAGGGCCAACCGCTTCTCTGGTGGGTTTCCTGCTTCTAACATATTTGAAGAAACTTTTATTATTCCCCTTAATGCTGCTGGCCATGTGTTCCTCATAGTCTCTCTTGGTCTCCCGTATCATCTTCTTACATTTCTTTTGCCACTGTTTATGTTCCTTTTTATTCTCCTCATTAGGGCAAGACTTCCATTTATGGAAGGAAGCTTCCTTTCCCTTTACAGCCTCTCTCACTTGGCTGGTTAGCCATGTGGGCACCCTCCTGGACTTAGTGGAGCCCTTCTTCCTTTGCAGTATACACTTCTGCTAGGCCTCTTGTTTTAAGCAGCCTCCATGCACTTTGGAGAGATTGGACTCTTTTTACCTTCCCTTTCAACCTCCTTCTAACCAGCCTCCTCATTTGAGGGAAGTCCGCTTGTCAGAAGCCAAGGGTTTTTGTGAGAGATTTACCAGGTATTCTTCCCCCGCCGTACATGTCAAAACGGATCGCAGCATGATCACTGTTCCCCAATGGCTCCGTAACATTGACATTTCTAACCAGGTCCTGAGTACTGCACAATATACATAGCAGACTGGTTCAATATGGAACCTGTGATTGCTAAACTCCAAGTATTAGGAGGAAGTTACTAACTGGGTGTATCCCATGCAAATTCTGTCTAAAGTTTTTGTGTTGTTTTTTTTTAACTGCCTCTCAAAGCTAGGTCACTCAGTTGAAAAATAGAGTTCATATCAAAGGAAAAGTTCAGCTCTCTTTAAATATATATTTTATGGGGTTTCGTGCAACATTTTGACACCTTCCTAGAATTCAGTGAGCAGTGACATTCAACCTTTAAAGTAAATTCTTATTGAATTGCATTGCTATTAAACAAAAATCGCCTTTGACACAGGAAGACGGTATCTGGAATTTTGATTAAGAAAAAAAGAAGTTGCACACAAGAAAATTAAAAAGTGATCTATGACTGTGCTCACTTTGCAAATTAAATTTCAGAAAAAGAGCTAAAATGCATGAGAGGACAGTAGCTAAGCCCCTTTCCCCCCCTTAATAAAATAAATAGATTTGGATTAAAGATAAATACGGTGTAGCAAATTCACTGGTCCTTCTTTTGATGGGCTCTTGATAGGGGTATATGTTGAAGTTTGACACATGTCTTCAAAACCACAACAGAATATACATATCTGACTGAGTAAAGGTTGAAGAAAGGGCAGTATAGACTTTGGATGTGTGGGGAGAGTGTGTGGTAGGTGGGGAGAGAAGATAGAGTCTATGTTTTTTGATCTGGCTATCACACAGTGGCGGACCTGCCATAAAATGAAAGGGGCAAATGCCCTGGGTGCGGAGACTTGCATGCCTCTAGGACCATGCAGAAGCCTCTCTGAGGCTCCTGACACGGTTAGAAACTGTGCTTCTGGTTTGTTGGAAGCACAGTTTAAGATGTTGGGAAAGCCTGAGGAGGCTTTCCTAGTGCATTCCAGAGTCGTGCGATGCTCCATGCACTCCAGGTAAGTGAGGGTGTGAATTTGTGTACAGGGGGGCATGGGGTGCCACTGCAGACTTTTGCCCTGGGGCTGAGGAGGTCCACCACTGCTATCACAAGACACCTGGCTAATTCCAGGATGGTATTTTGACTTTGGGAAGAAAAAATATAATGAATTAGCATTATTTTTATGTATGCTGCTTGCTCTCTAGCCACTCAGCCTGTAGATTTATTGATAAACCAATATTTTGGGCAGTGTCAAATGCTCACTCCTTTCATTTGGGGAGGGGCAGGAGTACAGGCATCACCCACTTATTCATTGGGTTAGAGACCAGAGTAGTATCGAAAACTGGAAATAGTCAAAAAGTGGAACCCATAAAGCCACGTGAATCACAGAAGTCCAGCAATGGGGGAAGGGGGCAATCTGCTTCGCTGGCGAGTGGGGCACATGCCTCCCTCTGGCACTGCCTATGGAGTCATAATCCTAAATGCACACAATTTATGAATCAATTGCTAATGTTCTTTGCTGTGCAGACTGGAAATGAAGCTCTGTGGTTGCTGTGCATCATGGGGGAAAAAGTACTCTCTGGAGTTTCTCCCCATTGTAGAAAGCAAAGAGACAACCAGGGAAAACTATGTCTCCCATGAGGCACCATGTTGTCACCTCAACTAAGCCATCCTCCGGCATGGTGGGTGATTGAATCTGCTTGTACTGTAATGGTTGCAAGTGGAATATGGTCCGTTTTATATAAGGGACTTGAATATCCGCAGTGTTGAAAGAGCAGGTCATTGAAAAGCTGACCATCAAAAAATGGGGGATACCTGTAATGATCTTATGGAGGTTGAAATATTTCCTGTAAAATACCCAAAGATGATGAATTATTCACTTTTTCTGAGGCCATTTGTCTGCCTTTGTTTCACCAAACTGCTTCTATTTTGCCACCGTGTTCTTTTGTTTGTTTAACTGGATAACAGTGGTGTGGATATCCTAGGCCAGTGGTTACCAAACTTTTTCAACTGGCGGCTGCCTTGATCTACCGGGCCATTGGCCATGGCTCTCAATTGGGGCTACAATCCTTTAAATTGTATAGGTCGTTAGGTTTTTCACAAGGATTCTGTGGCTCCCCTGGCTGGTTTTCATGGCTTCCAGAGGAGCCACGGCTCACAGTTTGGGACTCACGGTCCTAGGCAATTAGGGACACATGCATTGACTGGGATGATATTATGGTACATAGATAGCCAGTTGGCAATGTATTGATGTCACGGATGTTCAACACAACCTTCAGGAATCATTGAACATATTCTTGATGGGAATTATCTCACTATATTTTAATGCATTGTCCCACCAAAATAAATAACCAAATGAATAAATAAAATCAATTTCAGTGCTGCTGGGGAAAAAAAAATTAATTTCCCCCTTTCAGGTTTGTGCTACAGAGATGACAAAATATCATAAGTCTTGGGCTCAGAGAGTGCCTTTTCCCTGTGAAACTGTCATGGAATGGGGCCCTTTGGGGAGAAAGGCAGGGTAAAAATACTGTCAATGAATGAATGAATGAATGAATGAATGACAGCCCAATCCTATCTGCACTTTCCTGTGAGTAAGCCACATTGACTAATGGGACTTACTTCTGAGTAGTCACGCATAGGATTGGGCTGTAAATGAATGTTCCTTTGACAAAAACCCACCCCAGCCTGCAACTCTGGGGAGCAATGTTAGTATCATCCCATGGCTCTTATCCCAGGCTCTCATATCTGGTAAGATATGATCTATTATTTTTTTTTTTTTTTGGGGGGGGGGGGAGATCTATACAACTACTGTTGGAATTGCAGGTGAGCATACTGGTTTCAAAGCAATGGCAGGCCCTATCAGACTGAGCTGAAGCTGAAAATTGAACAGTGGGGAAGAGAAGCATTGATCACATTGACTGGCAAGTTCTTGCTCCAAAAAAAGGATGTCTCTGAGTAGGTTGGGTGATCTGAGAAGGAACTGAGTGCCATAGACTGCCCCTGCCCAACTGATGCATGGGGAGAAGGCAAGCACAGACTCCTACGGCCTTCAGACACCTTATATCCCGCTGTGGGAAGCACATAATGGTTATTCTGTGGTTGACAAACAAGAAATAGCTAAATATTAATTCACCCAAATTAAGGATTAATGGGAAAAAAATAATTGACATAGAAGACAATGAATAACCACAGAAAAATGTACATTTAGAGTAACCATATGTACCTGAGCTAATTCCATTTAAAAGCAAGCAGCAGAAACCAGAGCACCGAAAGACTTATTAAAAAATGAAGGCTAGGTATGTTTCTTATGATCTTCCATTTACCCAGTTCTGAATGTTTGTTTTGCACCAGCAGCTTTTATTACTCAACAATATAAGGACAATAAAATGCTCGCTTATATTGAATAAATTTCGTATTCTCTTATTGTTAGGTGGCTCAGTTATGCTTTGATTCCAAATTAAATTGATTCTTTCTTTCAGGCTCTGGTCAGCCCTCCCCAACCCCTTCCTTTTAATATTGATATTTTATTATCTGATTTTCTGCCTGTGTTTCTGGTTTGTGCATGTAAAGTTAGGGTCCCTGCGCTGATGAAGGGTGTTGCAAATGTGCCTTAAGGCAAGTTTGTACACCCAGAAAGTAAGCAGACTGGCAGGGTGGCCCCTAGTGCCCCACCAATAGTGCCTGCCACCTGACAGGCTGGTGGAGGTTGTAAGGTTGTACTGGGTGGTGGAGGAGGTGGTGGGAGGGTGGTTTGGAGGTGGGGAGAGGGTGTTTTGGGGCGGGGAGAATGGAACTGGAAGCAGGCCTGGGAGGGGAATGGGACTGGTGGAGCAGGCCTCCACCATATTCTAACCCCTGGGCCTGCTGCATTACATGGGGCTGCTCGGACATGCACCTGCTCTTAAGCAGGTGCAGATCTGAGTAGCCCCATAGATCAAGCTGGGGCATTACTTGGGGTAAGGGGAAAAATAACTCCTTACCCCAAGGAGACCTTCAGCCTGCTCCTAACCTGCATTGGATAAGCAACAGTGCAGCTTAGGTTTGGGCTGTCTGTGAGATTTACTGCCAGCTACCATGTAAATTATAGATTTGGAAAATGTGTCTTCTCTGTGATTTTTGGAAATGGGGTGTTCTCTGCCAGGCCTTCCCCTTGATTGAGCATACTTTCTGCACCAGACTTTGAGTCAGCGGAGGGAAGAGCTTGAGGCATGCTATCAAACTCATTCAGTGTGCTCACTCCCCTCCCAACTCAAAGGGCCCATCTGAAACCAATTTTTCAATAGTGCATCTGCATCTCCAGCCTTGAAAGGCCACCGGGATCGGAAAGCCAGGTGATAGCACTCATAAAACTATTACCATCTCTGGCACGAATAACCTGAAAGGTTAGCAACAGGCCGATACCTTGGATGCTCCTGCACTAAACTTATGGCCCTCCTTCAAAGCAGGGAGGTAGAAGCCTTTCAAACATGATGGAATCCAGACATCACGAAGTGGAATTTCAAAGTACTTGACAGAGTGCCAGGGCAAGGTCTTCTTGTAGGTTCAGATTATAGCTATGAACTTTACAGCTGCCAATTGGAAAGCTAATTCCTTTTGAAAATGAACTATCAATGGTATTTGACACTTCACAAATTAAAATTGATATGCATCAATTGTTGGGCCATGATCATTGTTGATGATGTAGAAGCTCCCAGCTGATCCAATACATGTGGACCAATTAAAAAAAAACTCCCCTATCCCTGAATGGACTTCATCCAGAGGTACCTGTGATGCTTCTGCCTTTGCCCCCACACTTTCTGCCATTGCCTCCACACTCCACAAAGGCACAGGCTAGAGCCAGCCCCTGTGAACTCATGTCTGCATCTGATTCTGGCAGACAAGCAGTCTACCTGTGTGATGGAGAACCTTTTCCATGGAACAACTTTTGCCCAAGAACTAAGGTGGAACTGTTGCCTGCTATCTTTCATCATGACTTGCTTATAAGATACCTAAAGCAGTGATTCTCAACCAGTGATTCTCAACCAGTGGTACTTCAGGTGGTGTCTGGTGAAACTTGCAGGACCCCTAGACACCTGCTGTCCAACAGCGAGACCAGGAACACGATGCAACAAACAGCGGTTGCAGGCTCAGCTTGGCAGGTAGCGCTCCAAAGCATACTTTTCCACGCTTGAAAAAGCCCTCCTGTTCACCCTGAGCTGCTTACGTGATGTGTTTATCACATCACATCTGGCCTCCCAACCCGGAAGTGATGATGTAATCACCAGTTCCGTCCGGTGGTGCTTTGAATAGGTGGACAACATTGAGAAACACAGACCTAGAGACATCTGACTGGCCACTATAGGAACAGTGGAACTACTGTAGGACTATTTTTGGTCAATTTCAAGCCACTCCTCAAGAAGCTGAGATTGGCAAACAAGATTTCTGTCCAGTCAAAAAAATGTTCCGTCTCCTAATGCCCACTTTTTGGGCTAATTAACACCCTCTTTATCTCTAGAAACAACAGCTATGATGTGTAAAGGAATGAACACAGAACTCCTTATCTATAGCAATTAACCAAATTTATTGCTACAAACACTTATTCCCTGCAAGTCCTCTTGTCCAGGGGCTTTCCCTCCCCAAAACTCCACTTAACTTAGTGGGTAAAGATCAAAGCCTCCAGTCCAAGTCCAAAGCACAGTCCAGTCTTCCCAATCCAGTCTTCTGCAGCAGAGTCCCTCCTCTGTGTTCTCTCCAGCAGAGTGTCTCCTCCAGCAGGGTCCTGGCAGTCCTCTCTTCTCCTGTAGATCTGAGTCAGGCCGTGTCCCGTAGATCTGGGGTCCCTCTTGGTCAGGTATCCTCTGGGTCAGGTAGCATTGGTTTTGCTCCTTCTGAAGCTACCTTTTATCATTGGATGTCCCATAATCCAAAATGCAGCTCAGCTGTGAGCTACCTTGCTAATCCCTTGTTAAGTCCAAATTAGGCTCAGGTGAGCCATCCCTTCAGTCCATGTTCATTCAAAGTCCCATCAAGGTCAAATGAAGCTCAGGTGTCCATCAGAGTCTCCATTGGCCTTGATTGATTACAGCTTGATTGATTACAGCCCTGCCCTTCCCAGATCTGTCAACCAGTTGTCAAAACATGGAATCACTGTCAACACCACATCACCCACCAGATGATCTTCTGATCTTCCATTACAGTTTCCCCTTCAAATTTCATCATGACAACACCACACTGCACAGTAGGTTAGGATGAAAGATACTGACTGGCCCACCATCACCAGTTAGCTTCATGGCTGAAATTGGAAGACTATATAGCAGTGGTGGTGAACCTATGGCACGAGTGCCAGAGAGGGCACGCAGAACCCTCTCTGTGGGCACAAGCGCCGTCACCACAGCTGTCCCCCACCCGCCCTGCCTTACCGCAGGAGAGTGAGGAAGAGCCTCCAACCCCGGCCGGGAACCCTGGGAGGCATCCAGGGGCCTTGCCTGGTCAGGGGCAGGGGAGGGAACAGGGCAAGACCAGCAACCCACTGAGGGGCGCTCCTCCACTCTGAACAGGCGTGAGCCTCTAAGCTGCGCACCTGCTGTGGAAGGCTGAGGAGCCCACGCAGCCGCAAAGCCAGCCTCCCCCTGCTTGGCAGCAGCTGGGGCAAAGGAGGGAGGGGTGAGGCCAAGGGGTGGAATGGAACGGACAGCAGGAGGAAGAGGGAGATCCAGGCGTGCTCCCAAGGGAGCCCATCCAGCCAGGCCATGGGGAGGAGGAAGGCTGAGAGGCTCTATGAGGGGCCATTTCTCACATCATCCCCCCTCTGCCCCACAGCCCAATGGGAGCACTTCCTCCCTCCCCTGTCTGGGGTAAGGCGGGCGGCTCACATGCAGCGTGAGGGTGCGGCGTGTGGGTGGGCATAGTGAAGTTGCTGCCGTGGGCTTTGGGATCCAGTTCTGAACGTGGTGCTGGTCCTGCCTTACTAAGAAGTCTCATTAAAGTCAATGGGGCTTACTCCCAGGAAAGTGTGGATAGGATTGGACTGCCAGACCCCAATCCTATGCATGTCTACTCAGGAGTCAGTCCCATTATAGTCAATGGGGCTTGCTCCCAGGAAAGAGTGCCTGGCATTGCAGTCTTGAAGCCTGCTCCTGTGCATGTCTACTCAGAAGTAAGCCCCATTACAGTGGATGAGGCTTGCTCCCAGGAAAGAGTGCCTGGCATTACAGCCTTGGAGCCTGCTCCTGTGCATGTCTACTCAGAAGTAAGCCCCATTAGAGTCAATGTGGCTTACTCCAAGGAAAGAGTGGCTGGGATTGCAGCCTTAGAGCCCACTTCTGTGGGTGGGGCTTTTTAAAAAAAAAAAAAAAAATTCTTGTTTGAGAAAATGAGCAGTGGCAAGGTCTTACAGCCACCCCCTCCCTGCCAATATTTCTTTACCCAGCATGTAATTACTCTGTGGAACTCTTTGCCACAGGAAGCAGTGATGACAACTTGCCTAGATGCCTTTAAGAAGGGATTGGACAAATTTTTAGAGGAAAAGTTCATTATGGGTTGCAAGTAATAGAAGGTAAACGATGTTAATATATCAGTTGTTTTTTCTAAACTAAAACCTCAGTATTCAGGTTAAATTGCCGTGTTGGCACTTTGCGATAAATATGTGGGTTTTGGGTTGCAGTTTGGGCACTCGGTCTCTAAAAGTTTCACTATACAGTCTTTGGGATCACTGCACTGAACTGAACTTCCAGTCTTATCCAACGTGACCATTCTTGTGTTCTTCTGCTTCACACCTCTTTGTGTTTGTGTTTTTCCCAAACTATTTCCCAAACTTCCAATTTAATGGAAAATTACAAAATATGAATTGTAGGGTGCTCATATGCAGATATGCCCTAGGTTGAGTTGAAAGCTAACGATGGAACATTATATTTATTTATATTTTTATTTTTCACATTTTTATACCGCCCTTCCTCCAAAGAGCTCAGGGCGGTGTACACAGCTACCCCCTCCTTACAACAACCCTGTGAGGTAGGCGAGGCTGAGAGAAAGTGACTGGCCCAAGGTCACCCAGGGAGCTTCATGGCTGAGAGGAGATTTGAACCTGGATCATCCCTGTTTAAGTCCACCTCCCAAACCACTACAGCACCCTGGCTCTCTTATATAAATGTTTACCCTACCAATCCATGCCAGATACCTGTGAAATCCATTATACTTCCTCAACCCTGAACTAAATTAGTCAATAATATGCCCAACTCTACAGTTTATGTTCTGTTTTATTTACCTCCTTGCATTTCATTTATTCCTTGGCATTGTCTAAATAAATTGACTTGCATTATCTCCCCCCCCCCCCTTTTTCTTTACTTATAGCTCACAGTTTGCAAGGGAGCACCCGTTCAGGGTGTGAGAAGAAAGACTGGAAATTCATTCCTAATTGACACAATGCTTAACACATCTCAGTTAAAGTGAAAGGGTGCTTTCTTGCAATGAATATTTTATGTTCCCTCTCTGTCTGGCAAAGAGAAGGAAAGTAGATCTAAACAAGCACCTCTAACGTTTAATTGGGGAAACCGTGGCTATCACCAAAGGCTGTATGCAGGTACACTTGAGGTTCGGATAAATGAGTGTACTGCAATTTGAGAATATGGTTAATTACAGTTTGGATCAGAAACAGCCAACTTCTGCTCTTGGTAAGGCTACATGTAGCATGTGTACAGGTAAGAGAGCAATTATTCAATTAGAAGCTCTTAAGGAGGGTTTCCATTCCCAGGATAGGAGATCTGGCACAGGAATTATCTTTTTCTTCCGACTAAATCATTTTCATCACATCCCAGAACAAAATCTTAATTTAAATACTGTTGGACTGAAATTATGGGGAGGGGAGTGTCATTTCAATAGACTACAGCTATATACTGTCTTCAAGCGATGTGTGAAAATCTACAGCCATTCCACAGTGTAATGACTGTTATTTTGCAAACCTCTGTGCGTTGGCTTCATTTCCATAACTGTTCTTTCCATTTCGACTCAGCAGCCTCAGAAAATAAAGCTGCAGCATAATGTAAGTATCCATGCTCAGAGTAATGTTTTCAAGACCCATTCTTTGGCTCTGCTTTATTGATCCTGAGGGCAAGCAGTTAGCATCTCTGCAGAGTTCTATATATTCAGTGCCACAGATCTCCCCTTTTGAATAACACATTTGAATTTACCTCCTGATAGAAACCCAAAATAATTTTTTTTAAAAAATATGTGAAGGTGTTTTAAAATTTAATCTACTTATACTTAGTGGCATAGCTAGAGGGGGTGCAAAGCACTAAGTTTTGCAGGTGCCTGAATGCGCTGTGCAAACTGTCCCTCCCCCTCCCCTTCAGAGTCATTCTGGGAAGTGGAAGCAAAACAGAGGCGCATGCAGGTGTTCCCAAGTGTTTAGGTGAATGTATACCTTATTCTTGTCATTTTATAGATCACCATCAATGTGCAAGGCAAAGAATGAATATAGTTGGCAACCTTCAGTCTCGAAAGACTATGGTATAAGCCTACAGCACCCGGTATTCCCAGGCGGTCTCCCATCCAAGTACTAACCAGGCCTGACCTTGCTTAGCTTCCAAGAGATCAGACAAGATCAGGCATGTGCAGGGTAACAGTTAAAGAATGAATAAAGCAGTGGCAATCCTGACCTGTGTGCCTGGAAGTGCTGCCCTCCTCCCACTGATCGTGGCCTCTCTGGCCCTCAGAATGCCTTCTAAGGGCCTTAAAATGTCATTTACAGTTTCCTTAAAAAAAAAAAACCTGTAAGTGACGTTTTAAGGCCCTCAGAAGGCATTCTGAGGGTCTGAATGCAGCCTCTCTGGCCTTCAGAACACCTCTGAAAGTAGAAGCAGCAGTGCGGGTGGCCCTGAGGGCAGCATGGCTGGCACCCCCCAGCCATGCCACCTGGGAGAACTTGCACCCAGTGACTCCCCCCAGGTTATGCCAGTGGAGTAAAGTATCCCCATAGAAGAGGAGGTCCCTCCTCCAAAGTCCAAGAGTATAGGAGAATCTGAAAGCCTAAAATTTAACACAGGAGGAAAGAGGGAAGGAGAGAATGAAGCAACAATAAGCAGGGGAACAATATGACCTAGCAGTAATAAGAATAAATTGTGATGAAGTTGTATTTTTGTTTTTCTCTAGCCTTTCGGCAAACTGTAGTCTGGATTTTATTGATCAGTCTCTGGTGGACCGACGTAGGCAGAGGGTAATTTGAATCTTCTAGACTTGTCTATTCCTGGCAAGCAAGGGGGGTCCAAAGGCTCAAGCCTGCTTGAAGGAAGTCAGGCCTCCTTCAAAACTGCATTTGAACTTTGGACCCTCCAACAGTGCCTCTCTTTTCCCATGTCCTTTGGACTGCCTCCCCAAAATGTCTGTGTGTCCACTAGCTCGTGTCCACTGCCACCCTTTAGCTGATCTCAAGAACCACCTGCATTTTGCAAGCATTCTTGTTCAATACTTGAAAACCCCTGGAGCATTCATCAGAAGTGGCTGCAAAAATACTGAGGAGTTTCACAGGGTCCTCTTAACGTCTCCATTTGCCAGCAAACCCCTTGACAGGGGAAGCAATCTGCATGCCTGATGTCCAAGCTTGGAACAGTGCCTCCTGGCATATTAAGGAGATTCATTTCCTGCCAGAACCATGGGAGTTATAGCCTTCTCTGTTGAGATGAAGCTTAGCCATTACTTTGTCCATCAGGCCTTTCATTTGTTCCAGGCCAAGAGCTGATGCTCAATCAAAGCTGGTGCCAGGGAGGGATAACCTGCATGTATTGTGTTATGAGACCATTGCTGTGACATATTGCTTTGCCTTTCTCACTCCAGCTTTTACAGAGGGCACTGGAAATCCTGTCAACTTTGACAGGCTATATCTGGTAGAGAGGCTCTTGTCACTTTCCGCTCATTCAATTGATGTTCACCTTTTGCTATTGCCAGGTCAAACAGAGCAATACTGGTTGTACTTCAGACTTCAGTTCTGGTCATAGATCCCAGAGACTCTGACCTGGACAATTTATCCTACCTGTCTAGCATTGCCTCTACTTACCCTTGGTACAAGCCTGGTCCTTTCGTAGTCATAGTGAATCTTGGTATTCCTACAAGTACTGTATGTGCTATAAATCTAGAAATGGTTCAAGAGGGCCTGCACAAAAGGCCTTCTTTGATGCTACCTGATTTGCCCCATGGTTCATCAACCATTTGGGGCAGTGATGGCAGTGCATTTGGGGCAAAGCCATTTGGGGCAGTGATGGCAGTGATGGCAATGTAGAAGAGCTTGCTATTTGCCCATTGCCATCACTGCCCTGATTGGTTCCAAGGGCAAATAGGAGGAGCCACTTACACAGCACATCGCAGTGCCTGCTGAATTTACCGCACTGCCCCCCTCTGGCCACACTCCTGATTACAGTGTTTCCAGTCATAGCCCATTATCAGCCATGAGACCGTAGCCTTCAGAAGGCAGAAAAGATCGATAACTTTCCTGTATGAAGATTAGGTTTAGATTTAAATTAGCCATTGAGTATCTCCAAAATAGGCTTGAAGGATGTGAAGGTTTTACAGGTGGAAGACACATTATCCAAGTTTTTAAATCAAAGCAAATGAGGTGCAAGCCACCTTAGCTTTGTGAAAAAAATCAGCTGCATTTGGCCTCAGGTAATTTCCCAGCATGTCTAAACTGAAGATATGTTTTAAAATCATGTTCCTTTCCCCACACACGCCCTGTTCAATCATTTACACTACATGAAACACACAGTGGCAAATAATCTTGTTCTGCCTGATAAGAGATCAAACATATTAAAATGTCCCTAGAAAAATAACAACAATATATTTAAAGCTCCCATTCCATGTAATTCAAACACCTCCTGAGGCACCAGAAAAGAGTCTGCGAGGCAAGTCTTTTCTCCATGTTCATTGCAGGATCCAGGATCCAAGTCTCTGTCACCGTCATGATTCCCTGCCCTCCCCCCACCCCTTTTGAGGTTTGGGAAAGAAGAAGGGGGTCAAAATTCTTAATATTCCCCATACCAAATACACCCATAATACCCCCCCCCCCATTTTTAACACTCCCCATATGACATATTGAAGAACCTTCAGTCTCGAAAGACTATGGTATAAGCCTACAGCACCCAGTATTCCCAGGTGGTCTCCCATCCAAGTACTACCAGGCCTGACCCTGCTTAGCTTCTGAGATCAGATGAGAACAGGCATGTGCAGGGTAACAGTTGCTGCATTAGAGGTCTCTAAAAGAAAACTGGATGTTCCTTTCAGAGGCCTCCAGGAGGCCTTCTAAGGGGAGGGTGGGCACTGGGTTCCTTCTGAGCCCTGTATACCATGCCTTGGGGGGGGGGGTGTCTTAGAGGTCTCTGAAAGGCACTTCTGGTTTTGCCAAAAATCAGAACGGCCTTTTGGAAGCCTTATAGTGGTTCTCAAACTTTTAGCTCAGGACCCACTTTTTAGAATGAGACTCTGTCAGGACCCACCAGAAATGATGTCATGCCTGGAAGTGACATCATCAAGCAGGAAAATTTTTTAACAATCCTAGGCTGCAATCATACCCTCACTTACCCCAGGAGTAAGTCCCATTTACTATCATTGTTAAAAGCATGTTCATAGTAACCTGTTAAATGTGCAGATGTGTAACATTTTCCCAGTGAAGTCACATTCCATGGTAGCATCAAGTCTAATATATTAAAAATAAAATATTGAACTCAATGGAGACCCACCTGAAATGAACTCATGACCCACCTAGTGGGTCCTGGCCCACAGTTTGAGAAACACTGCTCTCAGAGACTTGGCCATACTACTTGGGTGGTACCAGAGCAATGTACCCCCTCCCCCTTCCCCAGCTCTGCCACTGATTTTGACTCAGTATTGCTTACACGGACTGGTAGTGGCTCTCCAAGGTTTCAGACAGGGATACCTTGAGAGGACAGAGATTGAACCCAAGACTTTCTACATAGACAGCATGTGCTCAGGCATTGAACTACATCCCCCTTTCTTTTGGTGCATTGTTTGATTTGGCATTCCAGCTTCTTGCCATAGTTGGCTCTGACATGGTCCAACAGATGTTATTGTTAGAAAACACACTGAGATACATCCTTTCCCATCCTACCCCTCTTGCCTAGCCTCATCCTTGGACAGCACACAGAATGTAGTAGACACTGTGTCAGCATCCCTGCATCCCTTGCGCTGTCCCAGGACAGGATAGGGTCATAAGCCACTCGAGGCATTTTCTGGGCATCTCCCTGAATTTTCAACATTCATTGTTTGATAAGCAAATCTCTCTTTAGGAGATGAAGGAGACAAAAGTGTATAGACAGAACTCTGCCCAATTGCTCACTGAGAAGTAAGCTTGTATTCCAATTTTCTGCCAAAGGATCTCAAAGCCACTGGGAGAACTGGGAAGCTGTAGGCTCTTATTTTTAAATTATATAAAATATAGCAGTATTGATATAGACTATGTTTAAATAATAAGTGTTAGGCTACCTGAATTTTTGCCCTGCCTTTTCTTCAATGATTCCCCACGCTTTGGGTCTTAACATTTCTGGCGACATGCCTGAGAGCCCAATCCTAGCTGTGTCTACTCAGAAGTAAGTCTCATCATAATGAATGGGGATTATTACCAGTTAAAAATAGCAAGAATTGCAGCCTGACTCAGAGCTCAGTCCTGAACTCACTGCACCAACCCACTGCCAGCGCTGAGTGTCACAAACATGCCATAAGGCAAGCCTGCAACACTCAGCACTGGGTCAGTGCTAGCGCCAACTCAGTACCAATCCACGCTGAGCCAGCACCAGCCAGAGGTCCACCGCACACCACCTGAAGCAAGGGACGAGCTCTGGATGGTAGAAAGGTGAGTCAGAGTGGGGGGAGGCATTCCGGGGCAGGGAGAGGGTGGGGGGAGCACGGCTCTGCTCTGCCGGACTCAGAACCCTGCATTGGTCCTTCCAGCCAAACATGGGGCCTCTCAACTCTGCACCAGTAAAATAATAATAATAATAATAATAATAATAATAATAATAATAATAATAATAATAATAATAATAATAATAATAACAACAGGTATTTATATACCGCCTTTCTTGGTCTTTATTCAAGACTTTATTCAAGGCGGTTTACATAGGCAGGCTTATTTTAAATCCCTTATTAAATAGGGATTTTTACAATTGAAAGAAGGTTCTTTCTTTCAAGAACCACTACATTCAGGTGTTTCATTCCGATCTGGCTTCACATTCTGGCCTCCATCCTCCCACGCTCAGAGCAGATGGAATAGCTTGGCTTCAGCTTGTCAGCTGCTTCAAGGTCGCACGGAGCCGGTGGCCTCGAACTGGCGACCTTGTGGATGTTATCTTCAGGCAGACTGAGGCTCAACCCTCTAGACCAGACCTCCTGCCCAGTGCAGTCTTGAATAGCCCCATTGTGGAACTTGGGCCTTTCCTCAGGGGAAGGGGATGAATGTCCCCTTCCCCCAAGGAGACTCCGGTGGCTTGCCCGGCAGCCATTTTGAAACTGTTGCTCCTGAGGGTGGTGGACAGTTCAGGTTTGGGCTGTCCTACTCCAGGGATTATTCAGTATTGCCTTTTGGCTGATCGTGTTGCATTAGATGCATTTAAGAGTTATTTTTGTGAGCTGCTGATAGAATGCATTGTAGCAGAAGTGGGGCAGGGGAAGATATCTAAAAAAATGATCATGGATATATGATTCTTTAAAAGAGTCCATTTATTTATTGACTACTTTCATATTTTTCTTTTAATTTTAACTGATGCTAAACCTATCTTCACTTTTATAGAAACTGGACTAGAAAATGCTTCTTGTGGAATCTGGATTGTCAAATATATTCATGTAGTCTGATGCTTTTGTTTGTTTGCTTTCTTTTTTTTCTGATATATATATAATCCTCAGGCTACATTTTTTCTCTTGCTTATTTTTTTCTACTCAAACAGCCTGGAGTTCTAATCTTTTCTTGCCTACATATTGGTTTAATTAGCAAATGATGCTTTTGCTGTTTGTTTGATCTATTTAAAAAAAAAAAGTGGAATGGAAGGATGTGTACCAGTCTGCAGGATATTATTGATTTTCATAACTGTAACTGCATCTTATTTAAAGATCTTATGGCTCTTAATTCTGCTATATTCCTTAGTAGCCGCACTGGTGCATATACTGTGTATGTATGAAACAGTAACAGGTATTCGGCTATAACATTTGATCAAATAGAGAGATCTCAGTGTGGTTTGTTTCATTGCATTCTGTGTGAAATTACACATCTAAAGATCTATAATGTGATCATATTACAGGCCGAGCCTCATTATTCGCGTGGGTTCTGTTCCGGTCACTCACGTGGATGGCAAAAAACGCACTACAGCAAATCAACTTAAAAAACAAAGTTTCTTTGCTCCAGTGATTTAAAAACAGCCTTGATGACCTCTGTGATGTAAGATAAGAGTCATTAAGAAGACAATCCATCAATCAGTCCTCCAAGTGGGCTTAGAAAGGCGCTTCACTCAGCCCCTCCTTCACCAATGCAAAGTGATCACCTTTCTTTCACATGCTCAGGGGGAAGGGAGGAGTCACCTGGAGAGAGAAGGACTGATGGATTGTCAGGCAGCTGCCCCCCCCTCTCTCATTAAGAAGGCTATTGTTAAAGGACTGTTTAGTTTTTTAAACTGATTTTAAAGGGATACATTTTTCCCCTTCTCCAGGGATCAGCACAGTCCTTCTCATCTGCCAGGGCCATTTGTGTTGAGTCAAATCCGTGTATAAAAAATCCGTGTATAACAAGGCTGGACCTGTACTTGCAATATAGCCTAGTGTTTAAAGTGTAAAGATTCCACTGTGCATGAGACAGGCAATAAATGTATTCATTGAGATAAAAGGAAATTGGCCTTTGCAACCCGTGGTGAAACTCTAGCAATAAATGTTGACAGACAGAGTCACATGTAACAAAGCAGTTAATTTTAGAGTAGCAGAAGCTGTATGAAGGATAACCTCACTTATTAGAGTCCATTCAAGAATGGCTAACAGACCACTAGTATGATACATCCCATTCCCAGTCCACTCCATTCCACCCACCTCCTGCCCCATTCTGCCCATCCTGCCAACTGACTAATGTCAGCAGGGCCTCTTCTGGTGGCCACAGCATACAGAGTGCTCCTTGGTGTCTGTGGTGTCAGCTTGGAAGCAACTGGCTACGTGCGTTTCTGTAGCAGCATTTGCAAAACCATTAAGTGGGCTTCCAGGCTACCACCACAAGACACCCAATAGGATTCTCCTATGGAGTTACCAGTACCCCAGAACAAAATTTGGGATACAAATTTACCCTGACTGAGGAGATTTCTGTATAAGAAATCCACAATAATAATAGCATCCACAATGCTATAAAGGACATTCTTTTACAAGCACCTCTGTTCAGTTTTCTAAGTGGTGATAATCGCAGTGGAATGGAATTAACAGCGCAATACTAAGTTGTGCCTCCACAGCAGTGCCTGCACTGGCCAAAGGTGTCACGAACATGCTGTAAAGCACTTTCATGACACAGCTGGAGTAGGAAGCACTGGCAGGGAGGCCTGCGCTACCCCGCTAGCACTGTATGATACATCTATGGTACATGATACATTCTGGGAACCCTGGTCGCTAGCAGATGAAAGCACACCACTAAGTAGCACAGAGACTTGGTGAGGGTGGTGGGAGGGTGAATCGGAGGCAGGAAGGGGGCATTTCTAGGCAGGGGGACGGAACGGGGCAAATTGGGCCCAGGAGGGGTGCAATTGGTGGAGGACTCCTCTGCCATACACTAATCCCCTCCCAAACTAGACAATGTTACATCAGGCTGCTCAGATTCCTGCCAGCTATATAGCTGGTATAGATCTGAGTAGGCCTATAGTGCTGGCTAGGGCACTCCGGGTAAGAGTAAAAATATTCCCTTACTTTGTGGAGACATCCAGTTGCCTCCCAACCTGGGCTGGATACCGTGCAGGCCTGGTTGTGCCATCACAGTTTAGGATTGGGCTGCCCAAGACAGATTAATACCTTATAAACATTTTCTTGGTTTGGTCACTTGATGTTCACTCAGGTCTGCCCCATAGTCATTTGGGGCAGAGATGTCATTTTTTTCTGCAAAGGTGTTATTTTTTTTCTTTTGTAAAGATTTTGTTTGGTTTTGTTATCCATTTATATTGCTTTGTCTTTGTTGTTGGAATTGCCTAATCTGAGGCTAGGCTATTTGAATTTTGTCTGCTTTACTTAACAGTCTAATGCAGAGATTCAGAGCACCAGCAAGCAGTTATTTAGAATGGTGCATGATGCTCACTGTACCAGTGTATTGTCCACTTTGCATTGCCAGCATTGATCAAGATGATAAAAGTCTTAATTCCAGAGTGGACCAGTGCCACTTTACTGGGAGCCAACGCCATGTACATTGTAATATCCACAGTCTCAATCTAGACCAGAAATATTAGAAGAAAATGTGTGGCTGCTTAAATCCCACTGACTGCAGTGGGATTTAGGGATGCATCTATGCATGCTTTCTGGGGGTAAAGCCATTTATACAAAATACATTCACTACATTTCACAAAATACATACATTGGTTGAGGGCATGGGGGCCACAAGGGGCTCAGTGCAGGGCTTTGTCCCATGATTCCTTTAACCTGCTGCTGGCACTGCCTGGGTACAAGATTCCAGACATGTGCTGTGTGTGCAGCACATTACTGATGTGCTGATCAGGCCGAGACTTTAAAAAAAAAGCCTCCACATTGCCCAAGTACTTCCTACAAATGACATGAGACAAAAATAATCTTTTGTATGAAATGAACCACTTTTCCTATCCCTAAGGTAGATCAACTAATAACTTCTGTTGGCAAAGCAGTATTGGTTAGATGTGCTCATTTGTCTGTGTAGTATCCTTGGCTAGCTGGGGAGTAGATTGGGCCATTCATATTGCAATGGCCTTTACCTAATATTTATTCAACAAACTGTGTGCAAAAAGATCATCTTTGGTATGAAATGGACCACTTTTAGTGATTACACCATTTAATTCAACTCATGATGCAGTGGTTCCTATCGAAATAAAACTCTCCCTTTAGTGCAGGCACCTCTCCTAGAGGAGACAGGAGCCCTGTCACTTGCTTCTTGCCAACCTCACATTTTCCGCACCAACCCTGGAAAGGGGGTCAAGGCAGCTGATCCTGCTATGCCTTTCCCAAGCCTGATTGCCTTTGAGCTGGACTTTGCAATTCAAGCCCCAGAGGTCACCAACCTGCATCCACAAACCAGGCAGCATCTTGTGACTGGTTCTGACTCCCCATCTGATGTTTGCTTACCTTAGGGGGCACACTGGATCCCTAACTCAACTCCCAGCCCCGCAGTTGCCCATAGTGGTTACTCCCAGTGGCATAGCTAATGATTGTGTAGCCCGGTGCCAAGTTCAAAATGTTGCCCCGGAAGTGATGTCACAACTGAAAGTGACATCATGCCCGGGCTTATTTAAAAGAAAAAATTGGGAAGAACCAACCTCCTCCCCCCAGCAGCTCACCACGCTCTGCTGCCTCCCCCCAGTCAGTGGCATAGTTAAGGCATCTGCTACCTGGGGTCAAAGAAGATTTGTAGCCTCCCCCCCAGACAAAATCAAATTTAATAAAAAGTGTGTCCCTGATTGGTTTGAGACACTGTGCTGGGGTGAAGAGGGATGGTTATTCTCTTCCTGCTAAATATGAGTGGCACCACTCGAAAAAGTGCCTTTTTACCCAGTTAGCAGGGGTAACTGTATTATGATACATGAAAATGAGAGCTGACTCATATTAACACCTTATTGGTTCCATGCTGTATCATGATAACAGGTCATTGCATGTCAATCACATAATAATATGTCATTGGCTCTCAGAACAATGGCAGCCCAATCCTATCCACATTTTCCTGGGAGCAAGACCCATTGACTCTAATGGGAATTACTTCTGCATAGATATGCATAGGATTGGGCTGTCAGTCTCATACGTTGGTTTTGCGTTAAGAAAATCCACTTTTTGTTCCATAAGGCAGTTTTGTTTTCATTTTCTGGTTAATTGGCCATAACGTTTGGTAGAATATAGCTATTCCAATGCCGTTTGTTGCATTGCATTCTACATTAAATTACCTTTCCAGTGATGTATAATATGTTGGTATTATTCATACATACCAAGATTTTCACAATTTTGGTCACTAGTGTCAAGCTGAGCTTGTTGCCCCCCTAAAGCTTGATGCCCGGTGCAACAGCTACCCCCTGCACCCCCTTAGCTACGCCACTGGTTGCTCCAAAGAACATCACCCCTCAAAAGACAAAAATACCCCCATTCCTTGTAGACCCAAACAATGATCTAGAGTCAGCTTTCCCTGCCTTCTCCCGTGGAGAGTGGTACCTGGCAAAGAGAGCCCACAGAGGGGTCTGGATTCTTTAACCTTGCTAAAGGCATTAGGGAAGGAGAACAGATTCTTCAGGTTCTTTCAGTAGTGTAGCTGGGGGGGAACAGTAAGTGCTGCAGATGCTGCAATACACCGTGTAAGCGACCCCTCCCACTTCCATTAGAGCCATTCTGGGCAGTGACAGCAACACACAGGATACACCATTTGATTTGGCAAGTACCTGTGCATATCTGTTGCTGCCTGGAATGGCTCCAGCAGTGAGTGGGAGGGATTGCTTACATAGCGCATTGAGATACCTGCAGTACTTACCATTTTGCTCCTAGCTATGCTACTGGGTTGCTTTGTTTCTTTCGAGTTATTCATTTATCTGTGATCATGGCCGAACAGACCTCTTTACCAACAACAAGGCAGCAATCCTATGCATAGTTTCCTGAGAGTAAGCCCCATCGACTCCGATAAGACTTCTGAGTAGATATGCATAGGCTTATGCTGTAAGTGGTCTGGAAAGGGTTAAAATGTGCACCAAGAAGTGTTCCAAATGTTTGCATATAACTAGAAGGAAAAAAGAATGGACTTAAAAGATGAAAATGATGTATGTGAGACATTAACAAAAGCTCAGCTGGCAAAGAAGCAGGGAAGAAAACATGTTTTAGCCACGGGTCATGTAGGGAGATGCTGCACATCAAATTGCTAAAGATAAACACAGATTTGAATGGGGGGGGGGATAGTTGTCTCATATGCACAATGAGAAATGCATTAGGCAAAATAAATGACTCAGTGCTTCATGCCCTGGAAGTAATGAAACAATTGACAGTAAAGGGAAAAATCTCCAAAGCAAGAACATCCCTTTTGAAATTAGTGCATGTGTGCCTTTTAAGGTAATGATCAAAAATTCTGTGAAATTCATTCCTCTCTCAATCATGTGTTAGTAAAGGATTGCTACAGTATTGGCCATGGCAAGATGGCAAGTGTCCAGAAGGAGTCTCACATCACACAATAATTCCTGATATTGATTGGTATACCTTTAAAAAAAAAAACCCCTCCGGTTCATTCAGCGCATTATTAAATTTAATGTTCATTTCCATCGTTCACTGTCAACCAGCATGCTGGCACTACAGTTCTCCTGCAGTCCAGCATGTGCTATTAAAAGATCAATGTGAGCTATACAGTGGTGTGATTCAGTTTGTGCAGATTGAATCAACGCTGGGAGAAAATATGCAGGTGTGTCCCTATATCGCTTTTAGTCGGGGCTTGCACTGTTAGGACCTATGGAGTGGCTGTTGGATGAAATAAACATTCATGTGGTTGGCTTGAACTGCATTCAGGTTCACATGGAACTTATTTTCAATATCAGGGGTCAGCCCTGCAGCATGTGAACATAATAAAGCAGATTTCCGCCTCTGAATATGCATACTTTCCTTATCACTGAATAACTACAGTACAGCACTGAATATATTGTCAGTGGCATCACTAGGTTTGTGTCACCTGGTGTGGAAGACTAGCACATCACCCACATGATAGACCTCCTCCCAGGCAGTGGGCATGATGATGCACCATTGCCCCACCGCTGCTGGGTTTTTGGTTATAACTTTTGATAGAGTATTTCAAGGTGGTTTGTTTCATTGCATTCTGCATGAAATTATGCACTGAATGATTTATAACATGATGGTATTATTCAAAAGTACCAAGGTTTTAAAATTTTTGGCCAGCAGCGGTGTCACCTTCCCCATGCATAACCCTAGCGACGCCACTATATATTGTTTCCGGGAAATTAGCATTCTTATTGAAGCTGAGGCCTCCGTACATTCTTGACAGCTCAATCCTTTGAAAGCCTACTCAGGTGCCTACCCAGGTAAGTGCATTGGATTGCAGCCTGAATTCCAGCACTATTTTATTTGGAAATGAACGATTGTGTATTTCTTGTGACTGTCATACTGAAGCTCTTAGGCCAGCGTTTCTTAAATGTTTTCGCACCGGGACCCACTTTTTAGAATGACAATATATTGGGATCCACTGGAAGCGATTCCAGTAACCTGGAAGTGATGTCATGGTCAGAAGTGACATCATCAAGCAGGAAAATTTTTCACCCCACCCCATATGACAAAATCAAATCAAATCAATCAACCCATTTCTGCTAGCCCACAGGTGTATGCATTTGTTCCCTGTTGCATTTATGCAATGTTGGGCAGAAAGTAAGTAAATTGAAAGTTTACAATAAGTTTTAAAAAAATTATTTCAAATCAAAAAGAACCCTCCTAATCCTCCAAAGCAGTTGCTGACCTGTTAAAAAAAAAAATTCCCAAATGTCTCAAGAGCTGCAATCCTATTCATACTTAACTGGGAGTAAACCCCATTGACTTTCATTGTTCAAAGCATATACGTGGTTAAAAGTATAGATCGGACACATTTTCACAAATGCAGTCATATGACATGGTAGCATCAAATCTAATATGTTAAAAATACAATATGCATTGAAATGGATTGGGACCCACTTGAAATTGGCTTGTGACCCACCTAATTGTTGTAGCTCCATCTGCTGCTGGCTTTTTACTTGCAATGTGTTTCTTTTCAATCAAGTGAGCATTTATTAACTGGATTCCATTCCTTCAGCCAGAAGTGATACACCTCCACCTCATTCGGCTATACATGCAGACCAGGCTTTGTAGCAACAAAGGTTTGCACACACATAATGAGATTTTAGATTTCTAGCTCTTGTGGGAATAATCAAACCAAAATGGAGCCAGCACCATCTCATGGTTCTTTGAGTCACGCTGGTGGTCCTCTGCTTTGCCACAAGAGCTCTTCATACAAGTTTAGAGCCGCAAATTGACTTGTACACCAGTTGTACCGGCAAGCTGCTGCCTTGCCAGAGCAGTTTGTTCTAGCTATTTAAACTAGATCTGCTTTTATGCTTGTTTAACTCCATCACCTTCTGTGGGCTTGCTCACAATTTCTCAAGCAGCTGGAGACCAGAATCAACTTTCCCCGGGTATTTCCTTATGGTAACTTCTTAAGCATATTAATGAGGAAACCGTGCTAAGGAAAGGAACAGCAGGCTAATGCCTATTTCAGGATTGTTTAGGGGCTTGTGCAGAACGGAACATAATTCCTTGCTGGTTGCTGGTTGAATCCCCTGGGGTGTTTCCAACATACCCTAAACAAGGAGTTGGTTAGATCCGCCATATGTTTCTCTGGGTGAATCTCTAGGTGTGGCTATAATCAAGGGCAGAGAAACATGGTTTCCAAATATATATATATTTGTTGTTTTTTTTAGCAACACAGCCAATTGCATGCTTAATTAAATAAATGATTATATATATTTCAATTTTTTTTCCGCTGTTTCACTCTCTCATTCTCCTATCCATTCCTTAAAACTTGGAATGTCTGAATGTCTTGTAGAAGATTTTAAAAACTATTATGAGATGTAGTATGTTTTGGAGATTATTGATTCCTTTCTCCTCATTTTTTTATTTCTTTTGAATGCATTTTGTACATTTTTCCTACACAAAGAGTTAAAGACACAGACACATGCAGTGTGGGAGGCCAGTCCCCTATGATGGATTTCCTCTCATGCAGTGGGCAGGGCAATGGCCCAGGCAGTGGGCATGGTGATTGCCCCTTCCCCACTGGTTTTTTGGCTATAGAATTGAATAGAATTGGGATTTTTCAATGTGGTTTGTTTCATTGCATTCTGCATGAAATTACACATCAGTTGACATATCACATGATGGTATTATTCAAAAATACCAAGATTTCAAAAATTTTGGCCAATAATGGTGTCACCCCCCCATGTACATGTCACCCAGTGCAGCCTGTACCCCCTGCACCCCTTAGTGACGCCACTGGAAACATGAAACTTTGGATCTGATCTAGAATTGTAAGCATCTCTAACACTTCAATTACCACACTTTGAAAGTTGCTTAATAACAGCAAAACAGCATGTGCGCAGTTATTTTACCCACCAGTACTTCTATAGATACTGCAAATAACTCTTTTTAAAAAGAAGTGCTTGGATGCCCTATTAATCAGAAAGAGTTGGTCAGAACAAACACTGACCTTTTGTAATTGTGTAGGCAGCTATGTCTGACGCAGCCCGCACACACTTTGCCTTCATTTTTACAGAGTATGGTAAGATGCCTATAGATACCATACTTTGTAAAGATGAAGGCATATAGATGCAGTTTATAACATCTGGGCTAAAGTGATTTATGTGTGCTATATTGTAAAAGAAGAGAAAACAGGACAAACCTGGATTTTAGCAGAAATGTGGTCACACAAAATAGCTCCAATTTGAATAAGAACCCAGTTCTGCCCTTTCCCCCACGTCCTCCAATGCAGCAACATCAAAATGGCTACCACTGCATCCTATGGGGGGCAGTCACAGAGATCTCCTCTGGATAAACCTACTTACATGTTCTAAACAGGAAAACAGGATGCCAGTCAGATGTTAAGACTTGCCTTATCAACTTAGAGCCAAATCCTATCCTTTTGCCCACCATAGCATGGAATTGTGCTAAAACAGATTGCACTATAAGCTATAGTGGAGAGGGCAATCAGGAGACTTGGGATGGGAAAGGGAAAATATTTTTTCCTTACCACTCCATAAGCCTTCCAATCCCCAATAGGTCTCCTTGGACCCGCTCCAGGTCTTTAGAACATGATCTTTCAGCCCAGTTCCACATTCCCCAATGAGGTTGGCAAGCCTTTTTCACTCCATTGCCATTTCTTCCAACCATAAAGCAGTTAATATTGCTAGAATGCTAGTTACAGGCCTAGTAAGATTGGGCCATTAATGAGATCTCCGTGAGTCATAGGCATTGGTCATATTATCTGTCTTGTGCCCTGTGAAAGCTGCCTTTTTCAGGTCTGTTAAATTCTACTCTCCTTCCTCCTCCATCTACTGCTTCTTGTCTCTTCTCAGCGCACTGGTTATGATACCATCTTGGGTGGAGATGGAAGTGAATTGGGCTGACACTGATTACGAAAAATGGTTCAGGACATTTATGGGATAAGGCAACTGACTGCAGAAGTGAGCTGGTTTGTCCCTCTAAAAAAAAGTATTGAGAAATTTAATCTGAAATGTCAGCTCACTGATGGGTTGACCTGGTCATTACCTAATTCAAACACTGGACCCTAGGTAGACTATTGGGGAAGATATGGCTGGCATTCGAGAGTGTATGAGAAACCAAAGCACCAGAAGACACTATGCATGGTAAAAGGAATAACTGTGCTATTGATAAACCATTTGGAAAGTCTTACCTTTAATGACCCTTTAAAAATGAAGGCACCAGCTCAATCTAGCTTTGCACATGGTTTTGCCATACATCTTATTCAATCCAGGCACAGAAAGGAAGGGTTTTGACTATGGTCTAGAAATGTCTAGGATAGAGTTTTAATGGTTATCAAGTGCTTGTGTCTCTTTTTATTGATGAGCCATGCTGAGAGGCAGGCTTGAAGAGATATGCTGTGAAGATTCAGAAAGAAAGAAAAGGCAGAAAGAAAAGGTTAGCAGTAATAGCAGCTCAGACAACCGAAATGCTATCCAGTATCCTGACATCTCTAGAAGTTTATAATTAACTAAAGATTCAAGCAGTGCCAGACTGTGGCCCATGTTCCACACAGCCTTTGTAAATTCAGAACCAAGCACAAGAAAAATGAGCATTATTCAGGCTTTCCACTTGTTTACAAAGCAGTCCGGTGCTTTCAGCTGGTGCACAATGGATTTAATCTTGCAAGACTCAAGTTTCTTTGTTTCTTTAATGTGTCACATTTTCTAAACATCAGAAGAGCAGAGAAAAATCACGAAGGGGTCTGAAGGCGCACTGAAATGTTGTGTTAGGTTTCCCTTTCCACAGCGCTGTCGTGAATATGTACATGCTAGGCCTTGGTTAGCATGTGGAGCCTGAAGCAAACTAAGTCAGTAATGGAGAAGTTGCTAGCAGTCTCTAGCTGCAAGAATGTGAGTAAACAAACACAAAGATTGTTGTCTCTCCTCTGCTGGCCAGAAAGGACAGACAAAAAGAATTACAACCCATTGGAATGTAGCACCTTTGCAGACAGAACGGCACCTTATCAAGCTGATGAAATGTAGCTGTGGATCTCCAGTTGGGAGGGGTAAGAACTAGGAGGACTAGCAACCAGACCCACTTCGAGAAGGTTCTGTCCTCAAAAGTTTCTGATTGGAAAGTCTAAATAAGTATAAAGTTATCTCAGTACTATTAGCATAAGAAGTATAATAATGAGGCCCAAGGGGTGTGTCCAGGCCCTTCTTGGACCGAGGTTTTGGGCACAAATCCAGCACACTGTGAACTCCATTGTCCAACATGGGCATCTAGCCTCACAGGTAGCCTGGAGCTAAAAAATATCTACAAGAGAAGCTGACCCAGGTGAGAGATAGGGATTAATAGAGATAGCCAGCTAGCTTTATTATTTTATTGCTGATCTTTCCTAGATGTTTATGCTTCTAGCATTTGCTCCCTCATGTAACCTTATGTATTTAATAAACTAAAATCTCTTTTACTTTCATTGTCTGTTGGGGACAAAGATTCAGAATCCTGCCTAGCCGTTCAGCAAGCTACCAAGTGCTCATTGAGGTCTAGTAACTTGAGGACTGAAGCTTTAATTGGAGAAAGCGCTCAGTGCCTGCAAGGGATAGAATTAAGCCTAGAAGGTCTCAGTGTCCCTGGACTGAGGCACTGGCATGTACAGGTTGGTGGCAGTACTACTGAACCGGGGGCCCTGAGGGCTTCAGGGTTCGAGAACCAAGAACTCTGAGCACCCCAAACCCCCCTAAGTTTGCGACAGGTGCCCAGGAGAACACAATGACAGTTGTGAAGTATGGAAGAGCACATCTTTGCTTGCTAGCAAATTCAAAAACACTCTAGTTCAAAAGTAAGGAAAGAAAAGGGAAAGGAGAAAAAAGGGAAGGTTGCAAAGTAAGCCTCTAGCTAAAGATTTGTTGCAAACCTGCCCTAAAAAAAAATAAGAATATCATTTTTGAGTTGGACTGCTGGTCTATTTGGTTCAACACCCTCACTGCTAAATGTTTTCATTCTGCTACATATTTACTTTGCTATTCAGATGTAATTTTATAGAGAGCAGAAGAGGAAAGTTAATTTAAAAACTTTATTAAAATTTTTTATTAAAGACTTTATTGACTTTATTCAGCCATTTGCTGCTCCATGTTATCAATCTCAACTACCATAATGATTGAACTGGTCATATAATGATTGAACTGGTTTTATAGGCATGCAGCTGGCATGTCCTCTTGTTGTAGTAATTTCTTCCATGGTTGTGGAACTTCATAAACTGGCATCCCAACCGCAGATATAACTGCAAATGATATGGTTTAACTATGGAACCTGGGTTTACACCCTTGCATTATGCAAATACATATTATGCAAATTATGCACATTCCAGCAGTGCGGGGGCTCCATCAGAGCCTGGGCTGCTTCTTCCCTCCCCCATTCTTTTCCAAAGGAGACAGCAGTGTGGAAGTAATTGCGGTGATGATGACATCATCACAATTACTTTCTGATCAGGGGGTGGCAAATAGAGGGGGTGGCCCCTGGCAGGAAAACCGCCATGACCGCCACTACAATATTGCATACTTAGTACATACTTACAATACAAATGAATCCATTCATTATGATCATTATAGCCCAATCCTGACTGCAGGCAGAAATGGGAAGGTGCCAGCAGATGTGATGTTCCACTGGTGAGTACAATTAGGTCACCAGTGCAATGACTGTAAGCTGCATGTGTAGGTTGGCAGAGTGGCCACTGTCTCCTGACACTGATGAGTTGGAAGTGGGGTCAGGAACAGGCAGTGGGAAGAACAGGTGCATTTCTGCTGCATATATATGAAGGTCTGTTGGCACTGCTTCACTATGAAACCATGCCATGAAGCTGTAGCATGTATACATGAATGCCATAGTGATATGGTGTGTCTCCATTGCATTGGTTTTTCCCTGCTTGATTGGTGCTCTCTCTCTCCTGATGGTTTGCACATGCAACCAACCTCACTATGTTGTTGCAGTGATCACACACAGGAAAAGCATGTAACCTGAGAAAGGAGCTCCCATGTGGTTCAAGGTACGTGTGAGCAGCCTGTGCGTCCTCCGAACACTGACTCTAAAATGTCTGCATAGGATTTGAAGTTTAGCTTCTATGTTTAAACACACACACACACACACACAGAGAGAGAGAGAGAGAGAGAGAGAGAGAGAGAGAGAGAGAGAGAGAGAGAGAGAGTCTAGGACAGAACAAGATTGAATAAGAGAAGAACAATTATTTCTCAGCCTTAACTACAAGTGGTCACTGCAAGTCATATCCACATAAACGAGTAATGACAGATTGTTTGGGCTTAAGGTTTGAAATCCTTATGACCACCGGCAGATAAATACAACCCAGATGAGTGATATATGAAACTGATTACAGGGAAATGACTGTTTGGGAAATGGATTCGAAAAGCTCATGTCAGTTTCTATTAGATAGGGAGTCACATTTGGAGCATACCCCACTGGCAGTTTTAGGGAGATGACTGACTGTCTGCACTGTCAGGCCATTCTCGTAGTTAGAAATGCCATTCTCCAGGCCTTTCAGGACATACAAAAACTGTTCAGGAGTACAGAAGAATGTTGATGATGTGAAGAAAGATGGCAGACTCTTACAATGCTCTCTGAACATGACACCAATAGTTTAGAGCAGGGGTGTCCAAAGTTTTTCGCAGGAGGACCACATAATCTCTCTGACACTGTGTCAGAGAAAAAGGGGAGAAAGGGGCCAGGGAAAAAAAGAATTAATTTACATTTAAAATTTGAATAAATTTACATAAGTTTACATAAATGAATATGTTAAAGATGAGCTTATATGAATGAATGAAGGTCTTGCAATAGCTCAAGGCCTATAAAAGGCCTTGCACAAAGGCCTTTCCTTTGCTGCCGCTACTGCATCACAGATGTGAAACAGCAAGCAGTGGAGGGAACCCTCATCCCACAGTTCACGCGAGAGTTCAAACAGTCGCCCTCACGCTGAGAGCAGTTGTGTCGGGCCAGTGTGGGCTCCAACAAATCTCTGGAGGGCCAGAGGCTCATTGGAGACTGGGGGTTCCCTGAGGGCCGCATTGAGAGGCCTCAAGGGCCGCAAGTAGCCCCAGGGCCGGGGTTTGGGCACCCCTGGTTTAGAGTCACTCTGCATGGACCTACATGCTGATACCAACTCACAATGCAATGCAGATTGTCTTCTTCTTCTTCGTATTATTATTATTATTATTATTATTATTATTATTATTATTATTATTATTATTATTATTATTATTATTAAGGGAGAATACCATATCAGTGGTGGACCTGTTGGCTCGGAATCCACACTGCGATTCTGGATAGACGCTCTCTGCAAGTACCTGGAGCCTCTTTAGTACAACTCGGGCAAACAGCTTTCCTACAACGCTAAGGAGAGAGATGCCGCGGTAGTTGTTGCAGTCACCCCTGTCACCTTTGTTCTTGTACAGCGTGATGATGTTTGCATCCCTCATGTCTTGAGGTACTCCACCTTCTCTCCAGCAGAGACAGAGGATTTCATGCAGCTCAGTGACGATGATCTCTTTGCAGCATTTTAGGACTTCAGCAGGGATGCTGTCTTTTCCAGGTGCCTTGCCAAAGGCAAGGGAGTCCAGGGCCACGTGAAGTTCTTCTAGGGTTGGTTCACTGTCAAGCTCTTCCAGCACAGGCAGGCACTCAATGTTGTTCAGTGCTTCTTCGGTGACTACATTTTCTCTGGAATATAGCTCAGAGTAGTGCTGCACCCAGCGTTCCATCTGCTGCGCCCGATCCTGGATGACCTCGCCTGTGGCAGACTTCAGAGGGGCAATTTTCTTCTGTGTTGGACCTAGGGCCTGCTTGATACCATCATACATCCCCTTGATGTTGCCCGTGTCAGCTGCTATCTGTATCTCGGAACAGAGCTGGAGCCAGTAGTCGTTAGCACATCTCCTGGCAGTCTGTTGGACTTTGCTGCGAGCAGTTCGGAGGACCTGCTCCACTGATATGGTATTCTCCCTTAGACAACTGCAGGAGAAATGCAGGGAACAACGACAGCCACTCTTTATAGCCTTCATAGATCTCACAAAGGCTTTCGACCTGGTCAGCAGAGACGGCCTCTTCAAGATTCTCCCCAAGATTGGATGTCCACCCAGGCTCCTCAGCATCATCAGATCTTTCCACAAGGACATGAAGGGCACTGTTGTCTTCGATGGCTCCACATCAGACCCTTTTGACATCCGAAGCGGAGTGAAGCAGGGCTGTGTTCTTGCACCAACCTTGTTTGGGATTTTCTTCGCTGTCCTGCTGAAGCAGGCCTTTGGAACTGCAACAGAAGGCATCTATCTCCGGACCAGATCAGACGGAAAGCTCTTCAACCTCTCCAGACTGAGAGCAAAATCCAAAGTCCAGCTGAAATGTCTGCGTGACTTCCTCTTTGCCGACGATGCAGCTGTCACTACCCACTCTGCCAAAGATCTCCAGCAGCTCATGGATCGTTTTAGCAAGGCCTGCCAAGATTTTGGACTGACAATCAGCCTGAAGAAAACACAGGTCATGGTTCAGGATGTGGACTCACCTCCCTGCATTACAATCTCTGAGCATGAACTGGAGGTTGTCCATGACTTTGTGTACCTTGGCTCAACGATCTCCGACACTCATTCTCTCGATACCGAGCTAAACAAGCGCATCGGTAAAGCAGCTACCACGTTTTCCAGACTCACAAAGAGAGTCTGGTCCAACAAGAAGCTGACGGAACATACCAAGATCCAGGTCTACAGAGCTTGCGTCCTGAGTACACTTCTGTACTGCAGCGAGTCATGGACTCTTCACTCACAACAGGAGAGGAAACTGAGCGCTTTCCACATGCGCTGCCTCCGACGCATCCTCGGCATCACCTGGCAGGACAAAGTTCCAAACAACACAGTCCTGGAACGTGCTGGAATCCCTAGCATGTATTCACTGCTGAAACAGAGACGCCTGCGTTGGCTTGGTCATGTCGTGAGAATGGATGATGGCCGGATCCCAAAGGATCTCCTCTATGGAGAACTCGTGCAAGGAAAGCGCCCTACAGGCAGACCACAGCTGCGATACAAGGACATCTGCAAGAGGGATCTGAAGGCCTTAGGGATGGACCTCAACAAGTGGGAAACCCTGGCCTCTGAGCGGCCCGCTTGGAGGCAGGCTGTGCAGCATGGCCTTTCCCAGTTTGAAGAGACACTTTGCCAACAGTCTGAGGCTAAGAGGCAAAGAAGGAAGGCCCATAGTCAGGGAGACAGACCAGGGACAGACTGCACTTGCTCCCGGTGTGGAAGGGATTGTCACTCCCGGATTGGCCTTTTCAGCCACACTAGACGCTGTGCCAGAACCACCATTCAGAGCGCGATACCATAGTCTTTCGAGACTGAAGGTTGCCAATATACATACATTATTATTATTATTATTACCCCACCTTACTCCCCGAAGGGACCCATGGCAGCTTACAACAAGGATTAAAAACACAAATTAAAGACATAATTTAAAAAACAAGATAAAACATATTAATAAACATAATAAAATAATAAAATTATTTTTACACATCTGTTATGTATGCAAGTTTTGCAGGATTGAAGTCCTGCATAACCTATTGGCCCAGTCTTATGGCTGGCCAATTGGGTGGTGGATCAAAGTCTAGTTTAGTGTTTCAACAGCACCTATCATGGAGAATGTGGGCGGAGCTAAGGGATATAAAGCCAGGGGTGTTGCCTTGTGTTTTCATTGCCAGGTTTTGTTCTGAAGATGAAATAAATGTGTTGAGCTGTTATCTCTATGCCTTCCTTTATTTGCATGGACTCACTATTTAACACAGCACCTGTTAATTGCGTGTGGGGAAAGAAAAAGCTAGCTCATGTTAAGTTCTATATGTGGATATAGACCTTTACATGCCAACCTTAGTGCAGTGTTTCTCAAACTGTGGGTCGGGACCCACAAGGTGGGTTGTGAGCCAATTTCAGGTGGGTCGCCATTCATTTCAATATTTTATTTTTAATATATTAGACTTAATGCTACCAATGTATGTGACTACATTTGGGGAAATGTGACAAATCTGTACTTTTAACAGGCTACTATGAAGTTGCTTTTAGCAATGAGACTTACTCCTGGGTAAGTGTGGATAGAATTGCAGCCCAGGATTGTTAGAAATTTTCCAGCTTGATGATGTCACTTCTGGTCATGATATCAGTTCCGGTGGGTCCTGACAGATTCTCATTCTAAAAAGTGGGTCCCGGTGCTAAAGTAGTGAGAACCACTGCTTAGTGTATAGCAGCCACACCATGCATTGATTCAATGACATGACTAGCATAATTTATTCAGGCAGCCGCAAACCAATGCTATGTCATTGATTCAATGGACTGTTTCAGATGCTGGGGAATACTCTGCATGAGATGCCCCTGTAGTCACAGCTGTATGGAGGAAATGACATCTGAACCAACATGACTGCATTTAGGTGTCACTTCCCAGTGGCAATTCACATGCGTGCAGTAATGCAACACAGAGGCACAGTTCATAAAGGATTTTCCAGCTTCCAAAATAGCCCATAGCCTAACAGATTCAATGAGATGGATGTGATGCAAACGAATCACCAATCCTGAAGAGCTGTTATGAATTGATGGAAATATTTTACTGCAACAGATGGTGATATGCTGGAGTTAACATTGTTTGTCCAGTTTATATAAGGTTTGAGCTTGATGCAACTTCTTGCTTCTGCAGAGGAGAGGGACTACACTGTATAAGCCATCTCCAGAGGCGAATGGATCCTGATGGCTTCCTCAGGGCTCTGAGGGATTTTCCAGCTGCCAAAGTCAGACTTATTCAAGGCCCTGGTTGTTTTCTAGAACAGGGAAATGGCCAAGGCTGTGGATCAGATTTCTCCTGAATGACTTCCACCATGCCACAGACTCAGGACAGCTCCTTGCCCTACTGCAGAGGCCATTAGCAACAGTGGAGTCTGACCAAACATGGGTTAAAGTGGTTAACGTCCACTTCCTGCTGACCTTGATCTAGTCTTTTTCAAGTGTTCAGGCTGCCAGGGGGCAGTCTGCATGTCACTATAAGCTTGTATGCTTATAGAGACCCTGTAAAGGAAGAACTGAGTCAAGCATTTAAAAAAGCTAATGTATGTGGGGGAGGGGGAGAGGTCGATGAGACAGGGTTCCCTTTATCCATGGGTTCCTTATCCCCAATGGATACAGTACAGATCCCCCACGGATATGGAGCACACCTGTATAGTATTATAAAAAAAAAATGTAGAATTCAAATCAATCAATCAATCAATCAATCAATTAACTGTGAAATGATATAGTTGAGTTGCCATTATTTGTCACGGAGGTGTTTGCCCTTATGAATGCTCTCATAAGTGTCATCTCAGGCGTTCACCATGATGCTCAATCAATATCAAACACTTATTGCCTTCCATTGACCTCCACAGTCAAGGTACACAATGAATGCTTCAATATAGAACTATGTTAGAAAATGCCCAGCACCATATAAAACAAAACACATTCAACTATGAGGAAAAAAAGACTATGATTTTAAACACAATAGTGGCTTTCAAAAACGTTTTTTTAAAAAAAAGATTTTTGAAAGGCTTTCCAAATTTTTCTGTTAATTCAAGAGCATTAGACTCATCCGTGTTCATTTTCACCTCCAATGAGCACTTACAGAAGATCTAAGGCTACATTTCAAATGAGGAGGTAAGAACAGAAGTTTGCAGACAAAAGGTCAGCGTACACATTGCTCTGTAACATAAACCAATTCAAATGAAAGTGAACGTGCAATAAAATTCTACTTCCTGTTTTTAAAAAATGTTATTTTCGTCTTATGAAAAATGTTATTTTCGTCCATCCTCGTATATGTGTTGTAGAATGGGCTCTAGTCTTTGGGATGCAGGCGCCTTTCAAAAAGTAATGTGTATTAAGTAGCATTCTGAGATCTTGAGACCAGTCAGGAAGAGTAGGGAAGACGACAAAGGGTCCTTGAAGTGTTTTCAATGCCTGGCCAAGACTTTATATTTCACCAAGCATTCCACTGACTTGATTATCCCCTACAGAGTTCGTTTGGTACCCCCTCTATTCTCCAAATTCTGATTTTGAAATGGTTGAATTTCATCACTTTTTTTTTTTTTTACCAGCCCAATCCAAACTAAATTCTTGCATGGCAATACAGTGGCACCAGTGCAGATTCTGCTGCATGGAAAATCTTGAATGGGAAAATTTCAGGTGCAGGAGGTCTCCTCAAAGTAAGGAGACATTTGTGCCCTTGCCATTGTGTAAACCTCAGCAGCCTCAATGGGTCCGTTCGAACCCGTGTCAGCGATATTGCTGGTGCAATTCTGCATCGATCTGTGCAGGCAAGCAAAAGCAATGAGGAGGCAAAGCGAAAAGGTAAGCGCAGCTACTCTTAGGTTTGCTGGTCTTCTTTCCTTAGCTGTTGCTTGTACCCCATCCCTAGCCTTGGGTAGAAACTGTTGTGGTAGGGTGTGTGTAGGAGTCTCCAGCAGAGCGAAAAACAAACGGCAACGCAACAGAAACTCGAGGCTGATGTCCAAGGCAATCTCTCAGAAGGCAAAGAAGCACTTGATACGAAAGTTAGGTTCCATCACCAAGATACGTATATTCATGTATTGGCAACCTTCAGTCTCGAAAGACTATGGTATCGCGCTCTGAAAGGTGGTTCTGGCACAGCGTCTAGTGTGGCTGAAAAGGCCAATCCGGGAGTGACAATCCCTTCCACACCGGGAGCAAGTGCAGTCTGTCCCTGGTCTGTCTCCCTGGCTATGGGCCTTCCTTCTTTGCCTCTTAGCCTCAGACTGTTGGCAAAGTGTCTCTTCAAACTGGGAAAGGCCATGCTGCACAGCCTGCCTCCAAGCGGGCCGCTCAGAGGCCAGGGTTTCCCACTTGTTGAGGTCCATCCCTAAGGCCTTCAGATCCCTCTTGCAGATGTCCTTGTATCGCAGCTGTGGTCTACCTGTAGGGCGCTTTCCTTGCACGAGTTCTCCATAGAGGAGATCCTTTGGGATCCGGCCATCATCCATTCTCACGACATGACCAAGCCAACGCAGGCGTCTCTGTTTCAGCAGTGAATACATGCTAGGGATTCCAGCACGTTCCAGGACTGTGTTGTTTGGAACTTTGTCCTGCCAGGTGATGCCGAGGATGCGTCGGAGGCAGCGCATGTGGAAAGCGCTCAGTTTCCTCTCCTGTTGTGGGCGAAGAGTCCATGACTCGCTGCAGTACAGAAGTATACTCAGGACGCAAGCTCTGTAGACCTGGATCTTGGTATGTTCCGTCAGCTTCTTGTTGGACCAGACTCTCTTTGTGAGTCTGGAAAACGTGGTAGCTGCTTTACCGATGCGCCTGTTTAGCTCGGCATCGAGAGAATGAGTGTCGGAGATCGTTGAGCCAAGGTACACAAAGTCATGGACAACCTCCAGTTCATGCTCAGAGATTGTAATGCAGGGAGGTGAGTCCACATCCTGAACCATGACCTGTGTTTTCTTCAGGCTGATTGTCAGTCCAAAATCTTGGCAGGCCTTGCTAAAACGATCCATGAGCTGCTGGAGATCTTTGGCAGAGTGGTTAGTGACAGCTGCATCGTCGGCAAAGAGGAAGTCACGCAGACATTTCAGCTGGACTTTGGATTTTGCTCTCAGTCTGGAGAGGTTGAAGAGCTTTCCGTCTGATCTGGTCCGGAGATAGATGCCTTCTGTTGCAGTTCCAAAGGCCTGCTTCAGCAGGACAGCGAAGAAAATCCCAAACAAGGTTGGTGCAAGAACACAGCCCTGCTTCACTCCGCTTCGGATGTCAAAAGGGTCTGATGTGGAGCCATCGAAGACAACAGTGCCCTTCATGTCCTTGTGGAAGGATCTGATGATGCTGAGGAGCCTGGGTGGACATCCAATCTTGGGGAGAATCTTGAAGAGGCCGTCTCTGCTGACCAGGTCGAAAGCCTTTGTGAGATCTATGAAGGCTATAAAGAGTGGCTGTTGTTGTTCCCTGCATTTCTCCTGCAGTTGTCTAAGGGAGAATACCATATCAGTGGTGGACCTGTTGGCTCGGAATCCACACTGCGATTCTGGATAGACGCTCTCTGCAAGTACCTGGAGCCTCTTTAGTACAACTCGGGCAAACAGCTACGTATATTAGATACAAGGATATTTACCATAACATGGTCCGGCATACAGCAACACACATATACAGCATCCTGATTCCTACGCATCCTAACACCCAACATCCTACACGCTCACCATTGAGCATTTGTCTGCGGCCTTGTTTTATGCACAAGGCACGCCCACACTCAGCCGCACAGGGAACAGCTGCTACTTGTTACTTGCTACAAACAGTCTATTCACCATAGCGTTTGTCACATTCCCTCCTGTGCACAGGACCTGAATGATTTCCTGGGTTCAGACCTCAACAGAAACCAAGAAGAATACCTGGAACAAGAATTCAGAATGCTCACAGCCAGTGGCGTCACTAGGGTTTGCATCACCCAGTGCAGGAGGCCAGCATGGAACCCCCATGATGGACCTCCTCCCATGCAGTAGGTGGGGCAATGCCCCATGAGGTGGGCGTGGTGATGCACCACTATAACCTTTGATAGAATAGAGATATTTCAATGCAGTCATTACATTCTGCATGTAATTACACATTAAATGATATAATTTTCCGACTGTGGGTCTGGACCCACTAGGTGGGTCACGAGCCAATTTCAGGTGGGTCCCCATTCATTTCAATATTTTATTTTTAATATATAAGGATGCTGCCCTGGTATATTATTGCATTTGGGGAAATGTTACAGACCTGTACTTTTCACAAGCTACTATGTATATGCTTTTAACAATGATAGTAAATGGGACTTATTCCTGGGTAAGTGTGGATAGGACTGTAGCCTAGGATTGTTAAAAATTTTCCTGCTTGATCATATCACTTCTGGTCCTAACATCACTTCTAGTGGGTCCTGACAGATTCTCATTCTCAAAAGTGGGTCCCAGTGCTAAATGTGTGAGAACCACTGATATATAATAGTACTATTCAGACATTTTAAAAATGTTGGCCAGTAGTGGTGTTACCTCCCTGTGTGTGTCACCCCATATGGCCCACACACATCCCTGCACCCCCCTAGCCATGCCACTGCTCTATTGTCTAACCAGTCTGCAATCGGGTGAAGTGGCTCTTGTTTGTCATGAGAAGGAACCACAAGCAATTTGTTGTCTGCTATCCCTAAGGTAGATCAAATAATAGCTTCTGTTGGCAGAGCAGTATTGGTTACATGTACTCATGTGTCTGTGTAGCACGCTGGGTTAGCTGGGTAGTGGATTGGGCTCTCCATATTGCAGTGGCCTTTACCTAATATTTGTTTGACAAACTGTGCGAAAAGGCATTGTAGTATCAAGGGAGAAGGGCAAGGAGCTGTATTGACTTTCTAGGCTTCTTTCAGTCAATAGACACAGAAATATCCTTGCTTTCTCCACTTCCACTGTATTTGCAGACAATAGCACATGGCTGGTACATTTCTCAACCTTTTGTCTTGACACGCTGAAGGGTCAGAAAGATCCACTTTAATTTGTGCAGTGTTAAAATAGCTGCAGTATAAGACAAGCACCTATTCCATCCACAGTGCATTAGTTCTCACTTGCCAACAGATATGGAATAGATTCTGTTCTCTTCACCATACCTGATACTGGGATCTGTAACAACACTGAAAAGTATCATTATTGTATTTTTTCAACTTACTGCCCAAACATAAACATGTTTACGTGGAAGCAAGACCAATGATGTCAGCGCAACTCACTTCCTCATAAGTATGCTTAGAAAAGCAGCCTGCTTTTTCTTTTTCTTCTTTCTGCCTCCCTCTGTTCCTTCCTGGATGCAAAGAATATATACTTGCTCACTATCATCTAGGGGTGAATATTGGTATTATTTTCTAAAATGTCTTCAGGGGCCCAATCCTTTCAAAAGCCATGCTCAGTGTGGTGGCAGCACCGGCACAGCTCCTGCTGTATCCCGTAAGGGATTTTTAGCTGCTGGAGGTCTTCTCGGAGTATCCCCGTGGGTCAACTGAACTGGCTGGTACAAGTTCAAGTTGTTCCATGCAAATGGATTGAGCCTGGAAAGGGAGTTAGGATATGGTGCACATTGGCGCTGCCCGTCTGGGCCCAATCCACCCAACCCTCACCTTCTCCTTGTTCCACCCCCTCAATGCCCTCCCCCCACCCTCCCCTGCCCCGTCACTGAACTTACCTGCTCTGGTGCATTCTGAATGCCAGTGCGTTCTGGAAGGTTCCAGCCTTCCCACCGGTGTGCTGGCTGCTAGCGCTGTTGCAAAGTGCTTTATGCTTCTTTTGCAACAATGCATGCTGAAGGAACCAGTGTTGCAATGCTACAGCACTTAGATAGGATTGGGCTATAGGACTGTGAACTTGAAGAAAGTATTATTTGAGATGATTCATGTCTGCAAACTGTCCCATTTAGAAACAGTCCTTTTTCTTTCTTCCTTTTTAAGCTTTCATGCAAGTCATATATTTTTGGTGATCTTGGTTGGCAACCTTCAGTCTCGAAAGACTATGGTAGAAGCCTACAGCACCCAGTATTCCCAGGTGGTCTCCCATCCAAGTACTAACCAGGCCTGACCCTGCTTAGCTTCCAAGATCAGACAAGATCAGGCATGGACAGGGTGATCATATTTTGGAAAAGTCTCAATAAACAGAATAGGTGTAGTCTCCATATTCACAGATTTGGGACCCACAGTTTTAACTAACTGCGGTTTCTAAACCCATGATGGAGGCTCAACCTGAGCTCCCAGACACAACCAAAGATGTCCTCTGGATGCATTTGAGAACCTTTCTGAGGCAAGGGGAAGATTGCGTCCTTAGGGCCCAATCCTATCCATTCTTCCAGTGTTGGTGGAGCTGTGCCAACAGGATGTGCAGTCACACAGGGTTCCTCAAGGTATGGAGACATTTGTTCCCTTACCTCAAGGCTGCATTGCAGCTAGTGCTGGAAAGTTGGATGGAATTGAGCCCTCATCCCAGTTAGCAGCCAAAGCTTCTACAGTTATGTAATCTCTTTTTTGCCATTCACACTTATAAATGTTGGCTCTGTGTGCTGATTATAAAGCCTGTAAATTAAATCAGGGGAATGGATAAGAAATTATCTGACACAAAGAGTGCCATAGCTCTTTTTTTTTATTGCAGTCTGCTCTTCCCCTGCAAATTTTCCAAATTGAACTCAAACCCACCAGCACTGAAACAATATCTGTGCAAAAGAGACAAAGTGGCAAGTGAGTCTGTGTCATTCAACTTATGAAAAAGTCACAAGCGGCAGGAGGAATGAGACCTTTCTTGCCTAAAACAACTTCCGCAAGAAGTGAGCAAGCCTCTGAGGTCTCCAGAGCTCTTCCTCGGGCTGGTTCGAAAGCAAAAAAGGAACGTCTTCTTCAAAGGCCTCCTCCCTTTAAGCTGAACCTGGGGGGAGTTGAATCCCCACCCTGGGAATAGAAAGACCCTCTCTCCACAGGCATCTTCAGTCAACTACGCAGGCTCTCCTTTGAAGTCTTTGGCCTTCAGAAGTCCATTTGCCTGGAGGGGTGGTGCAACAGTGCCCCAACTGTATACGCTAGAAATTGAGCTGTTTGAAGCAAACGGAGGTAGCCAGGATTAGAGCACGAGCTTCAGCTGATCAGAAAATAAACCTTTGCTTCTAGAACTAAGCTTGTAAGAAAAATCCACAACTCAAGGTCAGGCAACGGTGTATTTTATATATGCTTTTAGGAAAGGAAGTTGTAAGTAAAATGGTCTTTTTGGTAGGGAAAAGTACTGCATGGGGTAATTTTTTTTTAACCCAGTGGATGCCTTTTATTTAGAACTGAGAAAGAAATGCAAATATTCTATTTAAAAACCAATTTTGCTAAAAGTATTATTAACAACAAACAAGATTTTTATGTACACATTCAGACGTAACATGAGGAAAACAACGTTGTTTAATTTGCAAAACATATTAAATATGGGGGCTTCCCCTGGGGGCTGGGGATAAGAATAGGCCCTCAGTTTGGCTGTACTTGTCATAAGAGGTGACTAAACAGCCACCGGGTAGATGGGACTCGTCAGCCTGGGAAGGCAGCTCATCTGAGAGAAGGAAAACTCTGATCCCAAACCTCTACTGCCTTGTGGCTACATCCAGTTATGGAAAAGGCTTCAGGAGACAACCTTGAGGCAAAATCCGGAGCCGGAGTCCCTGAGGCAGTTCATGGCTGAACACAGTCACGTTTGGCAACTCCTGCGACGCCGCTGGAACCAACCGTATTGGCCTCTGCCTTTCCGTTGGACCATTTCAGCGACGTGGAGAGGGGGGATTTTCTGGATGGTTAACAGTCTATCCTCCATATCTACTTTACCCAGGCTTTGTGCACTGGAGAGAACACTCTGTTCCAGAACCACTTTTCAGAGCGCGATACCATAGTCTTCCGAGACTGAAGGATGCCAACAACAACATTAAATATGGAAAAAGTATAGTCTTTATATAGCTCCATAATTCTTGATTTCATTATAAGTCTGCACAGAAGACAACTGTACTTTTCAAGTATTTTAGCACACAATAGAAAGACAATGTTCAGATGCTGAGTGGCAATAAAACTCACAGCCCAGTCCTATGAGGCTGAGAACTAAGGACGTTGCACTAAGAGCACATGGACACCTGTATGGTGTCCAGCAGATCCCATGCTCTGTCATGATGGAGTGGTTCGTTGAGGGGGGTGACAATGTCACACTGGCATTCCAACTGCCGCATAGCTTCCTATGGGACTCCTCCAAGCAATGCCAGCTCTGTGGCTGTCATAGTGTTTCACAGCTACTGGGGGCATATCTGGCTCAGAAAGTTGATTTGGGATCTACAGGCCATGACTCCTGACTCTTTCCATCCCATCTATCCCCTATTGCAGCCTCTCAGGGTCAGACCCTTATCTAAACTAACTGCAATTTTTCTGGGGATAAAAATCTATCCTGATTTCTCGTGGAATACTCTATTGATGCACATACCATTATATCATATTTTTTCTGTGTGTATGTGTGTGTGTTGGTTGTAAAGGTTGTTGTGATTTATATTGGTTGCAGGTTGGACAGAGGTGGTGAAAGCAGCGTCAAGGTATAAGATCGCTCAGATCAGATCACTCGCAATCATCCCTCACAATCATCCCTTGATGCCACCTGCATCAGGTGACTTCATGAATGGTGCCCCAAGTGTGTAATTATTCAGCCACTCTTGGCTATAGCTGTATTTGGCTGACTCAGAACAAGCCAGGAGCACAACGATGGTTGCTCCTAACTCAACTGGAAGAAGGTTAGGTCAGCCAACCAATGGTGCAGTCCATAAAAGCCAATAGGATCCCATCGGGAGAGACCAGTCTAATAACACGCGGGGCTGTTCTTATGTTCTTAACACCTTCAGAATTTATACTGCATCAGAAAAGGACACTTGATAGGGATGCTATACATTAGAAACATAAATGCTGTTATTTAAAAGCCCAGGGTTTTTTTTTTGTTTTTTTTTTTTTTTGGGGGGGGGGGAGGAGAGGAAGGAGAAATAGAAGCCCAGTTTGCTGACTTGCAAACTATATTAAGATGACATAAAATGTACAGAGCTTACTCCTTATAAATACGCAGCAACCTTTTTCACTTCCTTTTCACTCAGGCAGACAATCACAACATTCATGAGATGCACAGATAATTCATTCTGTGATCTACTTAGCCACAAATGGTTACGAATATATAATAGCTGAACTAAGGTGCTCATGTGAAGGATTGCTTTAATATTTATATCCCTGAATGGGCAAATGGAGTGGCAGTGGGACTGTTAGCTTCAGTGCACCAAAGGCTTGCTACGTGCTTGCCACAACGAAACCTAAGAAGACAGTGGACTAGCTCAGGTGTTGTCCAAGGAGACCCTGCCCACACAAGTTTAAGGACATACCTGAGCACAGCCTGGTCAGTAGCATAACTAGAGGGGGGGCAAAATAGTAAGCACTGCAGGTGCTGGTGGGCCAGAGCAGTGGGGTGGGAGTGTGTAAGAAGGTTGGTTGGGAAAGAATGGAGAACAGCCTTGAGGACCTGCCTGGGCTTGATATATGGTTGCCTGTGGAAGCTTGATAGCAAGCAGCCAGAAGAGAACCACACCATGAAGCAGTGGTGAACCTCCCCCATATAAAACCCCATTGTAAAATTGTGCTTTTGATTAGCCTGCCTATGTAAACCACCTTGAATGCTGTGTAAAAACAGAGAAAGGTGGAATATAAATACCGGTATGTATGTATGTATGTATGTATGTATGTATGCATGTATGTATGTATGTATGTAAAGTTCCAAACAACACAGTCCTGGAACGAGCTGGAATCCCTAGCATGTATGCACTGCTGAAACAGAGATGCCTGCGTTGGCTTGGTCATGTTGTGAGAATGGATGATGGCCGGATCCCAAAGGATCTCCTCTATGGAGAACTTGTGCAAGGAAAGCGCCCTACAGGTAGACCACAGCTGCGATACAAGGACATCTGCAAGAGGGATCTGAAGGCCTTAGGAGTGGACCTCAACAGGTGGGAAACCCTGGCCTCTGAGCGGCCCCCTTGGAGGCAGGCTGTGCAGCATGGCCTTTCCCAGTTTGAAGAGACACTTTGCCAACAGTCTGAGGCAAAGAGGCAAAGAAGGAAGGCCCATAGCCAGGGAGACAGACCAGGGACAGACTGCACTTGCTCCTGGTGTGGAAGGGATTGTCACTCCGGAATCGGGCTTTTCAGCCACACTAGACGCTGCTCCAGAACCACCATTCAGAGCGCGATACCATAGTCTTTCGAGACTGAAGGTTGCCAACACACATGTATGTATGTGCAAGTGGCTCCTCCCACTTTCCACTGGAGGCATCCTGGGCAGCAATGGCAATGCATAAGGTCTCCTCACCAAACCAAATGATGTCTCCTGCACATTGCCGTTGCTGCCTGGAATGGCTCCAATGGCAAGTGGGAGGGGCCGCTTCCACGGGTACGTTGCGGTGCCTGCAATATTTACTCTCTAGCTATGCTACCCCTCTCTACCTATGCTACCAATCCTTGTTCCTCCCCCTTCCCCTCCTTGTTAGTGGGGGAATGCACTAGTCTGAAATGTACCCTCACAAGAAGCCTAAATACTGCCTTAAATTAGACCATCTCGTGCACTCAGAAGAAAGCAAAAGGCATGACAACTGCTTGTGCCCATCACATTTGGATGACTGGAAGCAGATTTTGAACCAGCTCATTACCCCTGCTAAGTGTTTGGCTGGATCCTTCAGAGCAGATGACCCAATTATGTAAAATTCAGCACTGGAACAATTTCTCACGGGCCTAGGTAAATGATGTGAAGGTCTGGGACAAGTGGACCCCACCTAGGTATAACCCAGGGGTGCTTTACATACAGAAGAATGTAAGTTCAATTTCTAATAACTCCAATTATAAAAGACTGGAGATAGCAGGACTGGAAAAGGATGTCGGCCTGAGATGTTGGAGACATAGTGCCAGCCTGGTGGCAATAATGGTCAGACTAATAGGCCAATTCCCCCGCTACAATTTTGCAAGCAACTTTGACCCTTGGGGAAAGCGAGTTAAGGCTGTCAAATATTTTCAATGCATATGCAATGTGTGCAGGGTAACCTGGCTGGTTGCCCTCTCCGCACGTAAGTTATTCACATGTGACATCTCATCATATATACAGCAATGCTCACAATCTCAGTAGCGGATCTGCCATTAAGTGAAAGGGGCAAATGTCCCAGGCGCAGAGCCCCTCATGCCTCTAGGATCATACAGAAGCTTTACTGAGGCTCCTGATGTGGTCAGAAACTGTGGCTCCACTTCATTTTGGTGAGTGGGGGGAGGGCAGATTCATGCATGGGGGGGTAGCAGCATCTTGTGGGGGGGGGTGCCATCACAGACCTTTGCCCCAGGCTGGGCAAGCCTGCCACTGCACTATCTGTACCCTCTGCCCTGAACAATGGACATTTGTGCATTTCATGCAAATTTCATGCAAATTTCATGTAAAATGGACACCTGTGCATTTCATGCAAATTTCTGTCACAGGCATTTAGGAGAGATGCAATATTGCACTTCAGCTTGGGAGCTGAAATTTGACATGAAATGGTGTCACTAATTAAGCTGTGAAATAATGTGAAAGTTAGCATGGTACAACACGATGTGTTTATTGTTTGGCCAGACTCTTTAATCAACTTGGCCGTTCCCAAAATCAAGGACAAATTAGAAGATGTGCTTAGGAGGCTCCTTGCATACCGGGGTGAAATATTAAACTGCCAAAGCACAAAGCAAACAATTTGCTTAACAGTAATGGAGTCCTTGAGATGGGCAGGAAAGGCATTGCTGTCTGTCTCAAGAAGGAAAAAGAGATGTTCAGAAGAAGAATCTTCATTTTCTTTTGTTCAACTGACCTGCCTTGGGCAAAGATCAGGATAACCTAGCTGCTGACTCTCTCAGAACAGAAAGAGAATGTGTGAGTGTCGCTTTGGCAAGCTGAAATCAGTGTGTGCTCTTCTGATAACTGCCCTGCCCCCACGAATGGATATGGGCAGGGGCATCGTTTGCCAGTGCCAGTCTGCCTGACGCATTGGACTTGGCTAGGCACCTGACTGGTGCTTGAGGAAGCTGAGGGTGGTGCCAGAGATATGCAACTTTCAAGTGGCCTCTATCTCTCTGCATTGACAGAGAGATGAGGACCTGCATGAGAGGACCCGCTTTGCTTTGCTCCAGCTCCACGTGTTTCTACCCTGGCTAGCTCCCCGTGGTGTTCCAACTTTCACTGGAGGATCAACAACATCAACAGTAGTGGTTGCTGCATATCCTTTCCAGGCTTCCAACAAGAACTGGTTATCGCTGCAATATACCAAAATCATCAGCTTCAAACCTTGCTTGACCAGTATCTGAATTCCAGTTCTTTTTTGTTTTTTTTGGCCTTAGTCTTGCCTCTCCCTGGTTGCTGGCTTAGGGCCCAAACCAATCCAAATTTCCAGCACCAATGAAACTATGGGTGCAATTCTAACTTGCACTGGAATCAGGCAGGCCAGTGAGACTACACTGCATCCAGTGCAAGTTTGGGGCAGGCTGAGGTTTGGTCTGAGGCAAGAGGAAATTTTTCCTCTTACCCCATGTCACCTGGGCCTCTGAGCGGCCCGCTTGGAGGCAGGCTGTGCAGCATGGCCTTTCCCAGTTTGAAGAGACACTTGGCCAACAGTCTGAGGCTAAGAGGCAAAGAAGGAAGGCCCATAGCCAGGGAGACAGACCAGGGACAGACTGCACTTGCTCCCGGTGTGGAAGGGATTGTCACTCCGGAATCGGCCTTTTCAGCCACACTAGACGCTGTTCCAGAACCACCATTCAGAGCGCGATACCATAGTCTTTCGAGACTGAAGGTTACCATAGTCTTTCGAGACTGAAGGTTGCCTACTACCCCATGTCACACTGCACAAGCTATGAGCTATGCCATGTAGGGACACAGTTTTGACCTGTCCATCTTGGGTGTCTCTACATGGCATAGCTCATAGCCTCACTCAAGCCCGTTTGGCAGGACAAGGCAGTGATCCATGAATCTAATACCTGCAGCAAAAAAGGCTTTAAATGCAGAATTCTGGTGCAATTTTTTTTAACAAGGGATCTCCAAGCTTTATATACCTTAGGATCTCACCAAGTCTAAATCTGGTACTGCTTCTATCCATAAAGACATTACATGCAGCCAAAATGAAGTACAAATTGCTTCCAGGAAAAGATATGACTTTCAGGAACTCTTAAGGTCTGACACTCTACTCCACTCAGAACTGTATAAACTAATGTGCTTGTATGCTTTGTGACTCATTAGTCCTCCCCTCAGTGATGAGAGCTATTTTCCCATCATCATTCTGTATAATCTGAATTTTTTGTTAGAGTAGTTACTGATTTTGACAACTGTAAGAAGGTAGCAAAGGATTACATTGCAGGTGACAGTGTTAATAATACCCCAAACAGCTAGAATGGGATGGATTACATTTGCTGCCAATATGTTGCATACTGGACGTGCAGATTTATACTCCGGTGGCAAGCAGTGTTTCCAGTCAGGAAATTAGCAGGCATGGTGGCTCTCATTATTTCACAAAGCATTCTGTCACTTTCTATTTCACAGAAACTAACCATTCAGTCTATGGCCATTGCTAGTCTCCAGGCAGCATGGTTGCTCCTGGAGCACATAAGATGGGGTCCCCTTGCAGATATAACTGTCAATCTGCTCAGATGGCTACCTGGAACCCATTCTGAGGAAGCAGCGAGGGAAAAGCCTTTAGCTTTTCTTCAGCATTGCAAGTGTCCCCTTGCTCTAGCTTGATTAATTGTGCTCGGTTGTTGCCTAGCAAACTAGCACCTTGAGGCATTAGAGAGACAGGTGCAGGTTAAAGCAACCAGTGCTCTCTCCCAGCTCATTTCATGTGGAGATTATGTTTAAACTTGGATGGTAATTTTTGCTGGGGGCATTAACCCTTTTTTGCCTGACCCACACGTATACACATTTGGTCCCTGTTGCTTATACGCAACGTCGGGCAGAAATGGCTTAACGATCAGCACAATCCTGTGCGTGTCTTTTTAGAAGAAATTCCCATTGTATTCAATAGGGCTTATTCCCAGGAAAAAGCTGCATAGGATTGCAGCCTAACAGCCCAATCCTTAGCTGTCCATTGCGCAGGGCTTCTGTAGCGCCAAAATGGTGGCCGCAGCACCCAACACATCCCAGGCAGCTGCCACTGGCTCCTCAGAAGGTGACTTTTGACCCTTTCCCCCTAGTAAGGGAAGTAGCCCTGCAATGGGGCTATTAGATTCTGTTGTGGCTCTCAAGCTGCCTCACCACCTGCCCCCCCCCACACCTCCACTGATCTCTCTGCTGCCAGGCAGTCTGGGCAACTGCTGGGTGGCGGAATGTGGGCCCAGTGCTGGAGCTGGCCCAGTGTGGGGTTGTGCTGGGCCTGCAGTAAGGGCTTGCAAATGTGCCTTATGGTACATTTGCAATAGTCATGCCGGAGATGAGCTGGCGCACACTGTTCAAGATCAGGTCCTAAGTTACCTATGGCAATGGTTCCCAAACCTTCCTGAGGAGCACCATCTTGAATCATGCAAGATCTCACACAATCCATGGTGGTGGCCCCAGGGAGAGCCAGGAAGAGGCCATCGGGGACATCTTGTAGTGTCCCTGTGAGTTCACTGTGTTGCCCTCAGGTGCTGTGGCGGACAGTTTGGGAACCACTGAGCTATGGGATGGTTTACAGAGGGGGTATCACCCAGGCTTCTGTTGGTAATGAGAATTCCAAGAAAAAAAAGCACAGGCACTGTGTGTCCAATGAGGAGCATTTTTCTATGAAGAGGGAATTTTCCTTCAAAAGATAGAAAGAGTCTCTGGGAAAGAAAAAGAGACCTTGATGAATATAAGAATATGCTTTTCTCAAAGTACTTTAGAAAGCCTTTATCAAGTTAAACCTAGGAAGATGTATACCGAGCTTGGTAATATGGAAACAAAACAAATAAATATTGTTTTCAGTAGGGGAAAACAGCCCCCCCCCCATAACAATAATAAGCTCTTCTAGAGTTCACACACACGCACACACATTCACACAAAGAGAGTTTGCCATTCCTTTGAATAAAGTCTGCAGACGTCTTTGCTCATCTTTCAATTATTGTGAAATTGCTGTCATTGTCAACAGCCACGGAGCGCATGTTCTGAGAGGAATTTCTTGCCAGGAATGCCAATAAAATGTATGCAATTAGGATGTCTGTAGCATTCGGCGGAGGGATGTAGGGGGATTTAAAGGCCTCTGGAAACTCTGCCTGAAGACATACAGCTTATTTGTTTCCTGAATTGAATGTCTATACCAAATTTGGCTTTAAGAACTCTTGATATTTTTCTATATACAAAATATTTTAAAAACAGAGTACAGCAATGAAAAAAAAAATAGCACTGGAAACAATAATGGATCATTGCAAATATAAACAACAGTTAACCCCTCCCCCCCTCCCCTGCAGACACAAGGACCTCTCTCTTTTGGAGGGTGTTTGATAGGCAAAGGTGTATAACGCACCCCCCTTTCCACCTATCTGATCTTGCCTCATCATTTCTTAGCTTATTTCATAACCTACTGAATCAGACCAAAGTTCTATCTAATCCAGTGTTCTGCTTCCAGGAAGCCCTCTTCCATCAAGGATCCCCACCAACTAGTATCTAGTGTCGTACTGTATCTGGAGTTGGGGGGGGGCATAAAGTCCCTCCATATAGCCTTCATGACTGACAGCAATTGGCAGACCCACTTTCCAGGGATATGTCTAATCTTAAAGTCCAAGAATATGTCTAATATCCTCTGAAAGTCATCACTAATGACCCCCAATCAAATTCCTGTGGCAGGGAGTTCCATAAACTAACAGCTTAGTCCTGACCAACTTCCCAGCATTGATGCAGTCAATGAGGATAAGGGAACAAATGTTCCCCAATCCTGCGGACGCCTCTGTGACAGCCCACCACCACAGGATGCAGCATGTGCGCCTTTGGCATGGTTGCATCAGTGCTGGAATGTTAGTTAAGATTGAGCTACAAGGATTCTATGTTTCTCATAGCTTATCAGAAGACCTGTTTTCTTTACAACTATCCAAACCGGTAGCCTCTGCTACTCATAAAGTTGGTGGCAGAGGAATGTCGGGGGTGGGGAGGGCAAGGGAGTTGGGTGGGGGTGGGGAGGGGGAGGGCCAGGGTGGATCAGGTAGGGAGGGGGTGGATCCCAAAAGCACCATTGTGCATCTGAATCCTACCCCCTCTCCTTCACCCTGTCACTCCCCTTTTCTCTCCTTGGACTTAAGCCAGCTATATATGCTGGAGGTCTGAAGAGGCCTGTAGGCTATCAGGAGTCCTAATTTTCTTTACCTTTCCCAGCCTCCTGATCTCTCAGCCTCCTGCAACATAGTCTGCAAAACAGACGTCCATTGATTGACTGTATCCTACAGGATGGCATGGGATAAGGTTGGGCTGCAATATCATCACACCCACACTATTGTGGGCTGTAAAAACACCACAGTGTTTCTCAAGCTGTGGGTCAGGACCCACTAGGTGGGTTGCAAGCCAATTTCAGGTGGGTCCCCATTCATTTCAATATTTTATTTATTAGTGCTACTATGGTATGTGACTGCATTTGGGGAAATGTTATTCATCTGTACTTTTAACAGGCTACTATGTATATGCTTTTAACAATGATAGTAAATGGGACTTACTCCTGGGTAAGTGTGGGTAGTATTGCAGCCAAGGATTGTTAAAAAATTTCCTGCTTGATGATGTCACTTCCAGGCATGACATCACTTCCGGTGGGTACTGACAGATTATCATTCTAAAAAATGGGTCCCGATGCGAAATGTGTGAGAACCACTGAATAATGACTATCTGAAAGTTCTGTTGTCTGGCCAGTTTGCATTACTGGGAGTGGAAATCAGGACACCTGTTGTAATAAACAATCTTTTATATGCAGCCACTACAATATTAGTAGACATAGATCAATCATTTGATGTAATCTATAAGGTTCGTCCATAGCTGAACATTTGCTCACAACCTGAGACATTATAGACTTTCAAGGGTATGGGAATCTAATGGAGAAATGATATCTGTCAAAGGTTGGGGCGTTAAGGAAATGATGTGTTGCTTCTTGATCTGAGGTTACATCTTGTCAGATATGCTGCAGACGTTCTGTGTGACATGCGCCTCTCTTCCGAATGTGATGTCATGTGCCAAAAGGATCCCATTTCTAAAAAAATGTTTCTAGCGGCAAACGAGGCCTGTCATAGCAAATGAAAATTAAAAGATATCCTGACATAGATGAGCAGGATTTATTTTTACACCACCTCACTCTAGATGGTTATTGTAATCTCACTAATTTACCCTTAAAAACAGGCTGAAGGTGAGCTGAAGTTTAAAATGGGCTCTGCACTGTCTTGGAAATGAAAGGATTGGCAACAGACTTTCTTTGTGGAGAGTTGAGGGATTAAAATGTTTTTCTTTTACAACCATACCACTTCTATTTCTACAGCTGAAACTTATTTTGCTTGTTGTGTTCCTGTGTTTTTTGCCCTGAAATATTCTTCCCAAGAAGCAATGTTTGTCACTACAGTAAATATATGGCTATACCGGAAATGTTGATAAACTGGTACTCTGATGCTATTCCAGTCATTGGCCCTTTGGTGGCTGAATCCAGTTGGGTTTGGGGGAGATATTTGGAGTGGTTTTCCTCCCCTTCATCTCTCATTGTAGGTGACTAATGTGAAAACACAAAGGATTGTTAGAAGCTAAGCCCCAGGATTGCTGGAGAGTACACATTTTAGCTGGTGGTTAATCATCTGGATATATTCCTAAATAAAAGAAATTACTTCTGATTTTGGTGTGCTTGGCAGAATGCGTGCATCAGCGGGCAGAGAATGCGGAAGCTAGTACTAGAGCAGGCTGCTAGAGTTGAAGAAAGTTTGACTCTACACAAACCTGTCGCCATCTTTCACACATGCCCTGACATTTTCTCTCTCCCGCATAAGGTAAAGGGATCACCGGAGTAGACAGATATCTCAGTATGTTATGGAGTCCTATTCTTTTCCCACAAAACAGCAAAATATACAGGGGGGTCCCATATCTGCGGATCCCATATCCAGAGATTCAGTTATCCACAGATTGGGTCTGGAGCCCCCCAATGTGCACACCCCTGCGTGCGCCCTCTCCAGAGGCAAGGGGGTCTCCACTCCTTTTGCCTCCTTTGGGGACTCTGAGCTCAGCAGAGGTCAAGGACATCTGTCCCCAGTCTCTGCCAGGCTCAGACTGAACTGTATAGCTCAAAATACATGACTTCTGGTTTCACGGAGAAACCGGAAGTGACATTTTTAATGCCTTATAAGGCATTGGGAGGAAGCCCTCCAGAGTGAAACCAGAAGTCATGAGTTTTGAGCTATATAGCTCAGCCTGAGTCCTACAGAGGCCGGAGACAGACATCCTCAGCCTCCGCTAAGCTCAACTTTCTTCCGGAGGGGCTTGCCACCAGACTGTGGGACAGGTGTTTGCCCATATCTACAATTTCAGATATCTGTGGGGGTTCTTTTTAGATTGTGAACCCTTGGAACCATTTATTGCTTTATTTTACTATGTAAATCGCTTTGCGAACTGCTCTTGTTGAAAAGCAGTATATAAACATTCTTAACAACAACAATATCCTGGCACAAGTTACTGCGGTTGGGATACACCCCTCCCTGCCCCTGCTGGAATGACTCCAGACCCCCCTGACCCATCACCAATTCACCAGCACCAGCAGAGCCTCTTGGATCCCTGGCACACACACTAAACCTCTTTCCATCTATAGCAGTGACCCAGAAATGCTCAATGGTGGCCTGGGTTTTGCACCACCTCAAAGGGCCTTGCGCTGCCGGAACATGAGTCCTGGTAGCACAAGGCCTAGAAAGGATTGGGGCATTAATTTGTAAAGTTAATTCAATCCGAGTAAGGCTCAATGAGGACTGAGAGGAGTGAGACTGTTATCCTTCCTGTTCCTCCCGGTTCATGTGTAAAGTTCTCTTGCTTTAGCAATTCATCCCTAGCTGGGAATGGCAAACAATCACATTGGCTGATCTCTTACTCTTTTGACTGGATCTTATTGACACTCATACTCTGTGATACATTTATCTTTTGCGTGGCTGGCTCTGTGGGTTCTGCTCTGTGGTAATGTCATATGCTCCCCTTGCTTCTTGCTTCTAAACCTTCATCCATGAGTGTATGTATAGCTACCATCTGAGAATAGCATAATGCCTCTGATGACAGACTCTGGCCCATATAAGCTTATGTTACAATAAATGTGTAGGCTTTAAGATGCCACAAGCCTCCATGTTATTGATGGTGCTTTTAGGTATTCAATGCTCTTCACAATGCACAAGCACACACAGCCCCACAAATGACCTTAAACTAATAGCTCATAACAAACGACACTTAAATCACTAAATACAGTCCTCAGTGGGGAGGGACAGGGCAGGGGGATAGATTGGAGGAAGGCAGCCGGCAGGCTGATGGGGGTGAATTTCAGTGGCAAACTTGCAAACCAGATCCTGTCCTTCATTTTTTTGCCCTTTTCTCTCATTGGACTTACACCAGCTATGTAGCTGGCATGTGTCCAAACAGACCCATATACGCCTACAGGTGCCTATGCAGAGGTAAAGGAAAAAATATTTTCCTTTATCTTGAGCAGGCCTCCTTCTAATCCCCCCCTCCACACACCATAGCATATACCACATGCCCCCATAGAGCAGCTGCAAGCTGCAAGCATTGGATTGGGCAGTACGAGTATTGCAAATTTGACTGCCTATGAGACATGGAAGATACATTAGCAGGATCAATGACCAGTAGGTCCAACAACCAAGGTAACCTATCCGTTTCTGCTGGGATCATTTAGGGGAGTTGTGTTGGTGCAGGAGTCACGCGGCTAGTTAGACAAGACACAGCAATCTTCTCATTAGAAGAAAAAAATAGTTTCAAAGGTTCACGAATGATAGAAAGTTTGATAGGTTCAATAAGCAAACTCAGCTCAGATGACGCAGTAGCCTGGTAGGTTCTAGTGGAAACAAGGAGACCAAGCCAGTCAAGACTGATTTCCAGGGGGAAGATAAAAATGGAATGAAACATGGGGTACAGTCAAAGAATTCTGATTATTCCCCATACAAGTATCCCCAGCATAATCACCCACAGGGACTAGTTTTTATTCTGTGCAGTCTGCAGTCAAACTTTTTGTGTTTTTTTTTTTAATTCTTGCATATTATTAATTGAAACAGAAATAACAGGAAGCCTTCATATATTAAGATTCAGAGACATTAACTGATTTAGAAGAAGGTGTTTATAAATTCATGATGCTTTAATCCCTAAATCTGTTGTACTGTAATTGTTTTTTATTGTACGTGACTCATTTGCCAACCAAGAAAATCAAGTGGCATTATCTCCATGCGTCATTGTATTATATTCATGCTGAAGCAGCTATTTGTTGTCACCTCTTTGCTGTAGTGTTTTGATGCCTGGCATTTCTAATTTTGCTATATTACCTTGTTTTATAAGGCTTTATTTTGCTTTGTGATTACTTTGTTAGGTCTAAGAGAGAGAAAATTGAGAGATCTATAAAACAAGCAGGAGGAAGTTACTCGAGATAATTAGAAAAGCAAAAGGAAGTATCGAACATAGAATATTTCAACCAGCAATGGGTTGCAGTTCTGCAGAAGGGGAATGAAGAACATTGATCTAAGGTACTAAATAATACAATCAAAGGTGGATTTAGAAACTGTGGTTACATCATTTTTTGTTCCAAATGGTACTGTAGACATCAAAAGAAGTGTTCAAATCTTAAGAATAGAATAGGGGTCTGTTCAAACACAGCAGATAGGAATTATAATAAAATGTTTGCTTATATCAACTTCATAGTGACCTATTCCACTGAATTATTGATACCAATGAATGCAGCGTTGTGCTAACGTTACACAACTGGCCCCCAACAACTGGCCCTGAAACAGAAGCAGAAGCTGATCTGAGAAAATACAGTGGTTCTTCATTTACAGTCAAATCAGTTTACAATCAACTCACTTTACAACGAACTCTTCATAATAAAACAGGATTCACTATATAATGTCAGAGGTTTCCAGTCTTTACCAAGCCACAACCCACTTCTTATCTTCTTATTGGTCAATGGAATTCCTTGGCACAGGATGTGCTGATGGCATCTGGCCTAGATGCCTTTAAAAGGGGATTGGACAGATTTCTAGAAGAAAAGTCCATCACAGGTTACATGCAAACTCCTGGTTTTAGAAGTAGGGTATCTCTAAATGCCAGCTGTAAGGGAGGGCACAAGGATGCAGGTCTCTGGTTGTCTTGTGTGCACCCTGAGGCATCTGGTGGGCCACTGTGAGATACAGGAAGTTGGACTAGATCCAGCAGGGCTCTTCTTATGTTCTCATTCGACACAATGGTCCTGGTGGTTCCTCGTGAAGCCCCAGAGTCATGCCCCAGAGTCAGTCTTCCAGGTCATGCTGGGATCCACTTTATTGGCCTCCACAGGCATCAGAATGGCCCACAGAAGCATCCAGAAGCTACTTCCTGTTTTCAAAGGTAACTTCTGGTAATTGGCAAGGGGGGGAAGGCAACCAGACAGCCAACACTTTTTTTCTACACAGGCTACCTGGTCTCCAGTGGGTCATCTCAGACCTACACCAGCTATTTAGCTGGTGAATGTCCAAGAAGGCTCAGGGGGCCGTTCACGGTGGGGACAGGGGACAGGATCTTGGAGAGTACTGCTGCTGTTGTTGAGATCTTTCCTTCCTGCTTCTCCCATCGCTTGCCCAGCCTAATCCACCCCCTCAACCACACATGATCCTCCCCTGGACCTCTCCCACCACTGACCTACCTGCTGCAGTGGGGCATTGGGAGCTGTGTGTGTGGGATCACTGGCAGACCCAAAGCTCACGACAGTGAGCTTTCATGCTTTCAGTCTGGGGCTTAAGGTGGCAGATTGCATGACCCATCACCTAAGCTGTGGATAGGACTGGGCTGTTAGTTTGCTAAGGAAGAAAATGGCCCCAAATATTGTTTCATCGTGGTTTGGGCTCAGTGCTCTCATTTAAATAAAAATCTATTAAAATCTAGTATGGATGCATTCGATTAAGAAACTATTGGAGAAGTGGAGGTGCTGCTGGCGATACTTAATCAGCCATCTTACAAACACCTGCAGCTTGGTTTTATCTGTAATGTTTTGTCTACAGGCTGATACACATTTTTGGATACCCCAGATTCCTAAACCGAGCATGCTTAATGATGGAACAGCTGACAGTTCTGCGATAAGCAAATCCTCCTCCAACGAAATTAGCAATACACATTGCTAAGCAGCGTCAATAGACTTCAAAGTGTAATTAATTCACCCTGAGCTCCATCTCATGTCAAAGGCAATAAGCAAGGCTGCCTGGAAAAGGTTTTTATAGCTGTCTTCAGACAATTGACTGATTTCTTAATAGTTGTTGATGGATTAAGATTTCAAAAGACAATGGGAAAACACTCCTCGGTAATGAGGTCTGATTACAGCAGCCCCAATAAAGTGAGCATAGGTTGTTTCTGTTCCAATGGTCACAGCAGGAAAAAAAAATGAGCAATGTGCTATTCCAAGCCTTGCATAATCAGCCTACTTATGCATTTTCAAGAAATCATTAGACATCAGCAAGGAAAGGCTGGAAAAAGAGCACTCCCACATAAACCAGATGCTCAAATAGACATTTGAAAATAAATTTATTACATTTTAAAGTTGCCCTTCGTTCAAGGAGCTGAAGATAGTAAACAGAGATTTTGTCATGCACACTTCTGTTGTGCCTTCACAACAGCCCTGCCAGGTAGGTTAGGTTGAGAGGTCACCTACAGATCACGGCTGAGCAGAGAGCTGAAAAACTAAAAATGGGGAATGAAAGGTGGACAATCAAAAACAAAAGGAACCAAAACGAATGGGATAACAAAGTTGGATATATATATATATATATATATATATATATATATATATATATATATATATATATATATATATATAAATAATACCTTTATTGGCATATAAACAAGTAAACAAAATTACAACATTCTCTAAAAGAATAAACATGATGGGGAGGGGAGATGGGAAATGATTCAAGAGAAGAGGGAAAAAGAGAAAGGAGTTCAGGAAGGGGGGTATATTTTAATAATTTGGGATAGAAAACTGGCAACTGCTATAGTAATGTTTGCCTGATTGTCACTAAGCAAAACAAAAATGGGATCAATAAATGGGCCAGTAGGATGCCGTAAAAAGGGATCCAAATACAGCTTTCTGAGTGAACAATGCGCTGGACAATGGATTAGAATATGCTCTAGTGTGTCCGGTTCGAGATGACAGAAGGCGCATAATCTGCAGTTCCGAGAAATGCGGGAGAATCTGCCAAGATGATATGAGGAGGGTAAAATATTAAAACATGTGAGCATAAAAGCCCTTCTAAGGAAGGGATTTATTAGGGTATCAAAATATTTGGAGGACTGATCTGGTAAAGGGCAGAAACCAAAAGAAAGAGGGGAACATACTGGGTTAAGATCAGCAGAAAGAGAGGTAAATTCAGCTTCCCAGAGCCTGGTTTGGATTAGCTTATAGGCGCTATTAATATCTAGGCCCACTAAAGATTCCAAAGGCATATCAAGGGAATTCAATTTGGAATCGATTTTATGAAACCAGCTAGACAAAAAGGGGTCTCTTAACAGGTCATTAAGAAGGAAGTCAGATGGAAGGGACAGATGGAGTCGGAGCCAGAATTTAAACTTTATAGCCCATATATATCTGTATCTACAGATAGATAGATGGATAAATAGATATATCTGCTTTCTGAGATAGTTGAAATGCATGAAAGGCTATACAAATATTTAAGTTCCTGTAGATAAAAGGCAGATTTGAATCTGGTTTTCATTGGTCTAAATAAATGAAACCATTCATATATCAGCTTCACTGATCTTCTACTCTGTGTTGGCCTCAACACACCCCCTTGCCTCTACTCCGGCTTGTGCCTGCTAATCAGCTGTTGTCAGTCCAACCTGGCTGGCAGAGCGTCCGAGTGAGTCTTGCACTGGTCATTTCTGTGCCGCCAGAACAGTACCTGAGACAGTGGCTCATGAGATCCGCTGACACAGGCCCTCAACAGGATTGGGTCTTAACTCATGCAACTCTGCCTGTCCATTTAAGTCAATTATGGAGGCCCTCATGCATGACTTGCACCCATGTTTGCGATATGGCTGGCATGGGGATGTGGGAGAGAGTCCTCTCAATAATGGCACCCATCTCTTTGAAATTCTCCGCCCTGCGAGATTCAGTTGCCCTTCTTCAATGGCATTTCACTACCTTGCAGAAATAACAACACCGTTTGCATCTATGCAGAAACACTCCGTCCCCAGAGAACCCAACTGGAGCTGTAATCGAATGTGTTTCCATATAATCCATTTAGGGTACAATACATTTGCATTCGTTCCTCAAACAATGCTCAGTCAACACATTTTACCTCAAGGTTAAGTGCCTCTCGTAGTGAGAAAGTATTTTTCAGAGCAAGGGTAATATTTTTGTGCCTTGAGAAGCATTCTCCCCTTATCCACACACATTTCTATTACTTACGGTTGACTGTGAGAGCATGGAGTCATCAAAAGAGAGCAGGATGAAGCAGAGCTCCAGGACTTCTCCCATAGCATGAATGAATGACATCAGCAGCAGAAGTTTTTTTTCAAAGGGCTTGAGCGAAGAAGAAGCATCGTGCTGCGTATGAGGCAAACTGAGAAATTTGCCTGCGGGCCTGTGTCATTGTCTTTCCCAAGAGCTGCCTGGGAGACTGTATGTCGCTCATGCAACATTAGGGCTACAACCTTATGCAGATTTACCTGGGTCTAGGAGTAAGTTCTACTGAACTCAGTGGCAGGCACTTGTGCATAAACATTCATAGGCCAGCACTGTTCATCTCAGAGACTTAAAAACCTAGTTTCTATATTTAAAGCCACGGCATCTGAAAACTTGGGATGAAATGCACTTGATCACTGACAGCCTAATCCTATCTAGATGCCCCCACTGATGACTACACCACCAGAGTGTGTGCTACATCCTGCGGTGGGAGGGGGGGTGTCAATCCCAGAGGTCTCTTCCAAGTAAGGGAACACCTTGCCTGGGGGATAAGGTTCTGCTTTCTGAATGGGTCTACTCAGACCTGCACAAGTAGGTCTCATGCAGGTTCGTGCAAGTCCTAGTAGACCCGGGAAGGCAGATTGAGGGGGATAGGATATCAGCAGTGCTGATATCCTTCCCGGCCTCAACATACACTGCTCCCTGCCCTGATCTCCTCCCTGTCGCATCCACCTTCTGCCCCGCCTGCTCCTTGTGACTTACGTCTTGGGGCAGCACCTCCAAAACGGCCACCGACAGAGTGGGCAGCCATTTTGTGGCAGAAGCGCCATCCGCTGTTCAAAGCACTCCAGCTGACATCCCAGTCCTATCCAGTAACTTTTATCGACATTGTCTTTGGGTTTGTTTTTTTTTTACTCCTTAAATGAAAACGGAGCATTTAAAGTATTGGAAACAATGTGGATTTTTCTTTTTCCTCAGACCGATTATCATCTGATATGACAGCTGGCTGAACAAAACACAAGCACAGCCCAAGACATAATTTATACAGTAGTGATTCAAATATTTGCGTAAGACATCTGCCCGGGAGCAGGAGCGCACTGTGCATGTTATGGTTCAATATGTATTACTGCACTCCCTTCCTTTTTGAATGTTTGTCAGTGCTTTCTGGTGATGTGATCTAACTTCACCTGATCTATAAAAATGATCTTCATATTTCTTAAGAAACCAGCGTTGGTAATAACAGCAAGGTCTGAGATTCTCAAGGAAGACCAGAACCTGTTCTGTCTAACATAAGAACATAAGAAGAGCCCCGCTGGATCAGGCCATAGGCCCATCTAGTCCAGCTTTCTGTATCTCACAGTGGCCCACCAATTGCCCCAGGGAGCACAGAAGACAACAGGCACAATGTGCATCCTGGTGCCCTCCCCTGCATCTGGCAATCAGAGGCAGCTTGCCTCTAAAACCAAGAGCTTCCACATACCTACTATGACTTGTAACCCGTAATGAACTTCTCCTCCAGAAATTTGTCCAATTCCGTCTTAAAGGCATCCAAGCAAGATGCCATAACTACTATTTCTGGCAAAGAGTTCCACAAACTAATTACATGCTGGGTAAAGAAATATTTTCTTCTGTCTGTCCTCTCCCAACACTCAGCTTTCGTGGATATCCCCTGGTTCTGGTGTTATGCGAGAGGGAAAAGAGCGTCTCTCTATCCACTCTGTCCATCCCCTGCATGATTTTGTATGTCTCAATCATGTCCCCCCTCAGGCGTCTCTTTTCTAGACTGAAGAAGCCCAAATGCTGTAGCTTTTCCTTGTAGGGAAGGTGCCCCAGCCAGTAATCATTCTTTGTTGCTCTCTTTTGCACCTTTTCCATTTCCACTATATCCTTTTTGAGATGCGGCGACCAGAACTGGACACAATACTCCAGGTATGGCCTAACCATCAATTTGTACAATGGCATTATAATATTAGCCGTTTTGTTCTCAATACCTTTTCTAATGGTCCCAAGCACAGAATTGGCCTTCTTCACTGCCGCCACAAATTGGGTCGACACTTTCATCGACCTGTCCACCACCACCCCAAGATCTCTCTCCTGATCTGTCACAGACAGCTCAGAACCCATCAGCCTATATCTAAAGTTTTGATTTTTTGCCACATTGTGCCTGACTTTACACTTACTCACATTGAAACACATCTGCTATTTTGCTAAAGAGAGACAATATTGAAAACTCTGGCTGCAGCTTCTGGTTTCAGTTCTTTGTGAGAAACAATTGAAGAATGATTCGATTGGAATGATTCAGATATATTTTGTGGCTTGTTGACGATTACATGTAGCCGACATAATGTCACGACAGGTGACAACGGTGTCATGTAATATAAAGATGAAGCATGACTGCAATCCTATGCACTCTGAACTAGGTGTAAGCTCTAGAACAGTGTTTCCCAACCTGGGGGCCATGACCGTCCAGGGCACAGGGAAACAACATGTTCTGTTGGCTTGTGTGCTCCCTGAAGCATTTGGTGGGCCACTGTGAGATACAGGAATCTGGACTAGACGGGCCTTTGGCCTGAACTAGCAGGGCTCTTTTTATGTTCTTATGTTCCCTCTTAAGAGGAGTGGCTACCTGGGGGTGGTAGCAGGATGGCAGCAACTATCAGGTTTCTGCAGCTGCCACCACCATATACCAAAAAAGGGTTTTTTCTGGACTTAAACGTTTGCATCAGTTCTTGCCACCATAGATGGATAACTCCAAACCCCCTTTTTTCTTAGTTGGTAGTGGACGTGGCTTGAACCTGGAGTCGCTGCCCTTGTTACAGCACTGCATGAACTTTATGGTTCTCTTACCGTCAAGTAAATATTGGGAACCAGTGCTGCAGCAAGTCTGACTAATGAATAAACACGTATAAAATTATACTGCATGTTATATTGAAAACACTGTACTTCCATCTAAATAAAGCCCTGTTCAGGCATTTAGCCTAAAATGCAGGAAGGAGGGATGAGAGCACCACGAGTTAACCAGAACCCCATGCTAATGTGCTCCTTGGCCAGGGCCTCATTCAGTGCTGATCTGCAGGAGCAAGCACTAAACATGAGGATTGTTTCTCCCCATGCTTGGGAACTCTGCCTGATGAGAGGATGCTGCCTATAGACAAGTGCAGAATATGGAGATGTTTAGGGGTATGGCCAGAGGATTTAGCTGACTGATGAATTCTCTCTCCCTTTATCTTCACATTCAGGAACAACATCTGCAGATTTTGTGTGTGGTGAGGATGAGGAAGTGAAGAGCGTTGCCCAAAATTTTCTGACATTTTCAAGACACTGCATTTAACCTTTCACACTTCTCATAGCTTGGTGATGGGCAGCCCAATCCTATGCTGCCTGGTGCCCAGAGAAGTAGCAGCGCCAAAATGACTGCCGTTGCATCCAATGCTTGCTGGACAGCTTTCAGTGTTCTCCTCAGGGGAAGGGGGCATTTGTCCCCTTCCCCCTGGTAAGGGAGCAGACCCGGCAATGGGGCTACTCAAGTCTGTGCCAGCTATTTAGAGTTGAGAGGCTCCATGCAGGCCAGGAGACATGAACCGGAGTTCTGGATCTGGCGGATCAGAGCATGGCTGGTACCCTCCCTTCCGCCCTGCTCCGCCCTGTCTGCCCCAACCCCAGAACAGTACCCCCCAGCCCCACTCACCTCTCCACCGCATGGAGCAAGGGCCATTCACCATCTCTTCCCTTAAGAAAGCACAGAGCTTCCCAGTTTGAGAACCACTGCTCTATAGAATAACACTTTTTAAAACTCCACTTGAAAAAAATGGGATTTATGGTCAGCCTGCCTATGTAAACAGCCTTGAATCTATGAGACTCAAGTCTAAAAGAAAGGCAGTATATAAATACTGTAATATAGTGCTTCTCAAACTTTTTAGCACCGGGACCCACTTTTTAAAACCATAATCTATTGCGACTCACTAGACAAAATAGATATAGAAGTAAATATGTATTTATTAATAATAATAATAATTAACAAATAATACAATTATTCATTAATAATCATTGGGGTCTTGTGCTCCTGATGCTTCTAGAGACCTTACATATAATATGTGTGTGTGGACCTTTGTAGACTCTCCCTAGAAATGGAGTTCAAGGACTATTCCATTAAACCTTTACAGCCATTCCAGGGTACCCCGGAGGCTGAACTGGAGAGCAAGATGTGCAGTTAGAGATTTCCAGGCCAGACAAAAGGCTGAAACTGGGTTCACACTTGATCTACAGCATGCCAATTAAAAGAGAAAATTGGAAAATGTGACATTTGAATTGAGCAGAGTGAAGATTACCTCACGTCACAGGTTAGCATTCCAGCTAACAGCTGCAGACCCAGCACTGGGCAAATGGGACAATGTCCCAGGCGCTGAGCCAGGGTGCTTCTAGGGCTGTGCGAGAAGCCTCCCTGAGGCTCCTGATGTGGTCAGAAACTGCACTTCCGGTTTTCCAGAAGTGCTGTTTAAGACCATGGGGAGGCCTCACAAGGCTTCCCCAGTCAACTCCAAGGTCATAAGAACATAAGAACAGCCCCACTGGATCAGGCCATAGGCCCATCTAGTCCAGCTTCCTGTATCTCACAGCGGCCCACCAAATGCCCCAGGGAGCACACCAGATAACAAGAGACCTCATGTGAGGTCATGTGAGGTTCCATCACGCTTCAGAGGTAGGGGACGGCTTCACGCGTGGGAAGGGTGGCATACGTCGCAGGAGTGGCTTCGCGAACCTTTGCCCTGGGAGCAGGGTGGGGGAGGTCCGCCATTGCCAGCTAAAAATTTTCTTCTACAAACCAGGCAATGTTTTTTTTTTTTTCTTCAATGTTTCAAAAACTTTTCACAACCCACCAAAAACTGGTTCACAACCCACTGGTGGATCCTGACCCACAGTTTGCAAAACATGGTGCTCTGTGCCATGAGGCTCTGGCATGATGCCTCTGCAAGAGCATGACTGTTTGTTTAATTAATTAAAAGAGTTCTATACCACTTTTCCTATGCTCAAAATAGTGTACAATTAAAAAACACAAGAAAAATATAATCACTAAAAGCATTAAAATAAAACAATTAAAAGAATACAGGAGCAGTTAAGAGATGTAAAAACAGCAACAAAATAAAGAGCAGTGACAGAAGACCTATAGATACTAGTGAAAAAGGGGTTCCTCAGGGGTTCCTACCTCCATTTATAACCCACAGAATTCAAATGTCAAAATCACTATTATTTATTTATTTATTTATTTATTTATTTATTTATTTATTGGACTTGTACTCCGCCTTTCTCCCTGAAGGGCACCCAAGGCAGCTAACAACAATTAAAAAGACATAGAATACATAAAAACATAAAAGCAGCAACTGTTACCCTGCACATGCCCGATCTCGGAAGCTAAGCAAGGTCAAGCCTGGTTAGTATTTGGATGGGAGACCACCTGGGAATACCGGGTGCTGTAGGCTTATACCATAGTCTTTCGAGACTGAAGGTTGCCAACTAAAATTATAAAATACAGTAATAAAATAAGTAATAAAACAGCACAGCCAGCAGCAATAAAATGAGCAGTATAAAAGCAGTTATTTAAAAAAGTTACTAAAAAGCAGCCACCATGCTCTCTATCAGTCAAATGCTTTATGAAATAAGAAAGTCTTCAGGCCTCGCCGGAAGGTGAAAAAAGAAGGAGATGTTCGAACCTCAAAGGGGGGGGGGAATTCCACAGTATTCCAAAGCAGCACCAAGAAAGCCCTGTTTCTGGCTGCCATCTCCCTCACCTCTCTCAATGGCGTCACAACCAACAGTGCCCCTCCTGATGACCGAAGAGAACGGGCCAGATTATATGGAAGAAGGTGGTCTCTCAAATATGCTGGTCCCTAGCCAATTTTACTATATAAGTATAATTGTTCTACCACCCCAGTGGGCTGTGTAAGAGTTGAACAGCTACCATGTTTCCTGAGCTATCTCTGTCTGCACATGCATGTGCAGAAAATATGCAGGGGGGAGGGGCAGAGGATGGACTATAGCAGTGTTTCTCAAACTGTGGGTCAGGACCCACTAGGTGGGTTGCGAGCCAATTTCAGGTGGGTCCCCATTCATTTCAATATTTTATTTTTAATATATTAGACTTGATGCTACTGTGGTATGTGACTACGTTTGGGGAAATGTGACACAGTTGTACTTTTAACAGGGTACTATACGTATGCTTTTAACAATGATAGTAAATAGGGCTTACACCTGGGTAAATGTGGGTAGGATTACTAAAAATTTTCTTGCTTGATGATGTAACTTCTGATCAAGACATCACTACCGGTGGGTCCTGACAGATTCTCATTTGAAAAAGTGGATCCTGGTGCTAAAAGTTTGAGAACCGCTGGGCTATGGGAACGGCTTTAGCACAGCAAGCAGGAATCGTGGACTGAATGGCTAGACAGCAATAACTGTAGAAACAGCATCCCACTAGATGTCCAGAAGTCCATCTCAAGAACCAGAACTCTGAATTCACATGTGCAAAATCCATCTCAAAACAAGAGCCCCTTTAATAACCAGCTATTCCATTAGAACAAGGTGATTAAGTTGACCGCATAAGGCAATAGAATTTTTTTTAAAAGCTGTTGTGAGCCATCAGTTCCATTCCCATTCATAAGATGGGGATTATTATGGCATATAATGAGCTCTCCATTGGCCCTGTGGTTTAGAATCAAAATCTATTCTCACATCTACCTTGAAAGTGACACATTAGAAACGCAGGACTGATTGGTCTCCAGAAGAAAGAGGCATTAATAAGGTACAGTTTTCTGTTCTTTAAAATTTTTTTTTTGCTGTTCTCTGTTTTCTTCCATGATCCTTTCTCACAATTCTTTCTCTATAGCTGGAATCATTCAGATACTTGTGTTCAAAAGACTTCCTATAATTACCAAAAAAGAAAAAAAATAAAATAAAATAAAAGCTGCAACACTCCGGCTACAATGAATTGAGAATGGGGGCTGAAACTAAAGACATGGGTAAAAGAAGCCAGCAACCAAATAGCATCCTTCAAATAGTGTTTTCTAGCGGAAGGGGGGAAAAATAGATGTTTCTTGTTTCAGGGAAAAAATATTTTTAACAAAGGATAACAGAGGCTGTCTTGTTTATGCTGAAAGACAAAGCAGTTGCTATAGTGCAATGGTGGCATCTATTGGTACATGCTAAATATGAACATCTGAAATGGAAGGGAGTTATTTATTTATTTGTCTGTTCTCCCTGGGCAAAGCCAATAGTTAATATAGTCAAGTCTGCGCTTCTGCATGCTGAGAGCAGCTCTGGAATGACAATTCCTCTACAGAGAGATGACAGCATGAATCATAGCAATAGCTCAGAGATTAGCAATTTCTGATTCAGGAGTCTGGCTACATGGACTGACTAGGTGCCTGCACTGATCGCAGTGGGAAAGAGGGAGCCTTTGAAAAGCAACAGGTCTTTCTACTCTCCTAGACCCCAGGAGGGAACGTCTACCAAACAGCGGTTCAGCTGACCCCACACTCCTTCCTCCCTTGCTCTCAGCATGAATCATTTTCTTTGACTTTCTGTGAGACTTATAATAGAAAGGCTGTGTTGCTCTGTGGAGATCCAGCTGTGGCAAAGAAAAGTTTGAAATTTTCTAATCTTGACCATTAAAAACAACAACATATATGAAAATCTTTAAAAAAAAAAAAAGTCTGAGCCAAAGTGGAACCCAAAACAACATGAAGATTCTGCCCCCTAACACTTGCCATGCCCTACCTCCTGCTCTCCCTCCTCTCCTTTGCCTGCCCTATGCAGCAGGTGGGGGAGGGAGGAAAGAGGAGGTGTGGCAATTTGGAGCCCACCCCCTCACCATGAGTACCAGTGCTTCCTCCTTTAACTGACTCAGCCTGCTTGTAATCAAAAGGATGGGTAGACCATGGGTTCACATGTTGTACTGTTTAAGATAAGTAAAAAGACATAAAATTAATAATTGTTAATTAATAATTCTAATAATTATTTAGAAGCAGAAAGACCCACTTTCTCACTAGCAGGGGTAAAACAGAGCCCTGTACTGGCAGGTTGCAAAAGACCTGTGTGTTTCGAGGAATTAGTGGTCTGCCCAAGTTCGTTCCAATGGTAAGTTTGCTCTGATTGGGTTTAAAAAAAAATTACTGAGTCACTCTTAATCAGCTTTTGTATCTATTGGTAATGGTTGCCTCCTTTGCTGTTGTTATATCTTGAGATGTTCTCCACACCAAACCAATCACATGCCTGAATGAGGCCAGCAGACTGGGGGATTGCATTGTACACTCCCCCCCCAAGTTGGGTTTGGAGATGCCATTAGTTATGTATCTAGCATTGGTGTGGACAGCTGCAGATGTGCCATACGGAAACTTGCCCTCAAGAGCAACACATTGATAGACGAGGTGGCATTTCTGTTTTGAGAACACTGTATTTCATTCTGTTTGTCTGCGGAAATGTTGCTTACGCAAAGCTAATTTCAGTCTTTCTCCCACTGGTCTTTTCTATTGCTTCCATATCCAAAAAGAACCTTGCCCTTCTGGCAAGCTAAGCCCTAGTTAAGCAACTTTTTGAAAAGTCTGATTTTGGAAGTGCTAAGCCTGAATTTGAGGGTTGGGGCTGAACTGAAAGGGAAATGGATCGGGCCCCTTGGGGCTTTCCAGCATCAGCCAGAATCCCTGGTGTAGACTGTAAATTTGAAAAATGACATCGCACTTTTCTCAGTTGAATCAAGTTGCTCACAACGATAGCAATTAAAGCAAGAATAAAGTAAAAGAGGAAGAACAGTATAGATTGGTCATGATTCTGTGTGTCCCAGCAGTCAGTTGGTGGCTCAGCATGCAGGGAACCCATAAAGAGAAAGCTTTTATAGGACTTCTCTGCACGCTTGCTCTAGATGTTCAAGGACAGCAGGATTCCACTCTTCGTTTTTGAAATATCACAGGAATAGAAGAGCGATTGAAATGGCTGAAACATTGTGGTAGCGATTTTAGGCCCTGTTTGAACTAGGACAAAAATGGCAGCAGAACTCTAAACTTTGCAAAAAAAAGAAAAAAGTTTACTTTCAGTTTGGTTGGAATACTTCTTGGTTTTTAGAACCTTCCTCCCATTACCATAAGAAAGACTGTTCACAGTTAAACTACACCTGGATACATAATTGTTAATGTGCATTAAGGTATAGTTATTCATGCAATTAGGTACAATCAGTGTACATGGACTGCTGACATGTAAAAATGAACCCACATTCATTCACATGGTACATTCATTCACATGGAACCGTGTACCTGTGTACAGACAGCTGTATTGGGGGCAGACACTTGGTACAGCATAATATGCTCATAACCCTAGTTGACTGAGTTTAAGTCCATTTGTTCATAACGAAGCAACAAAATACTCTGCATTTTCTTTTTAAGGGCTCTTGAAATTATTTTTTTTTATTACAAAGGTGATGAGCATCATATTTCTGGGAAATAAACACGGGGGCTGTCTGATTTTCTTAGTTCTCACATTTAATATCACTTGTTTGCTGTTATCCGACTGACGCTGTCAAGCTGAAATTGCATTTATCACATATAGCACCATTGATTTTCATGGAAATTGCAGTCAAGTTCAGTTTATTGGTCAAGCTTTTAACCAGCTAGTAACCACTCATAATCCATAAATGTGACATGCATTTATGGACTATGGAGCCATCTTCTGATCTTATATAAATTTGAATTTTATTTGTATATTGTTTTGATGTATGTATATGCCAATAAAGGTTACAACAACAACAACAACAACAACAACACTCAGTAACCCAACAGTATAACACAAAACAACAATTACACCTAAGTAAGCACATACTGCATCATAGCCCAAGGTGGGGTTGTTTGCTTCTTTTGATTTTAAGGTCTTAGTACTCAGCCACAAATATTGATCCAGGTGCTAACTGGTTCAAGATGCACATCCACACCTGCAGTTCATAGGGATGTCTGCTTTTGCACAAGAGTCTGCTTACTCATATGGATTTATTGGCAATTGCAGAAGGCCTACATATGTCCAGGAGATAATGGTCTGCAGAAGTTCTTCCTGATGGTCAGTCTGTTCCTCCACTATTGGGTTAATTTTGGGATAAAAGTACTGAATCACACTTCATTACTTTGCACCTGTTAGGAAAGATGCCTCTTGACCTTATCATGCCAGGAGATGTGCTGGGCACTAAGCCAAGGTCACAAATCTGGATGAAGCCACATCTCAGAGGATTGCATCAGCTACCTTTACTCATGGAACTGTACCAAAGGGGGCTCCAAGGCACTATTTGTCAGGCTTCTGGCATCATAGAGGCAGCTGCAGATGGGCCACATGCAGACTTGCCCAGGAAAGTGTCATGTCCAGTAGAAGGCGACCCCACCTCTCTTTGGAGGAATGTATGAACGTATTGTGTTTTGTCTTAGAGAATTGTTGCTTGTGTGGAGCTCATAAATCCTGGCTCCTGTCTTTCTCCTGGTCTGTGCCTTGTTTCTGTATTTAAAAACAAACAAACAACACTTTTATCCAACACATGGATCTTTTGCTGGATGAGGTCAACCAGGAGAAGGTCTATGAAATATTATAGGAGGAAGTTCAGGAAGTAGTCAGATCATTTTTCCTACTCCTCCTCACCACTCACATTTTATTCCACCCTGCATCCAAGGGGCTCAGACTGTTTTTGCCTCTTGCTTTCATCAGGGACCTGTAACCACAGTGAAGGAGCACTGGTTCAAACCAGCATGGAAATGCAATGACTGTTTGTTGGCAACCTTCAGTCTCGAAAGACTATGGTATCACGCTCTGAATGGTGGTTCTGGAACAGCGTCTAGTGTGGCTGAAAAGGCCAATTCGGGAGTGACAATCCCTTCCACCCTGGGAGCAAGTGCAGTCTGTCCCTGCTCTGTCTCCCTGGCTATGGGATTTCCTTCTTTGCCTCTTTGCCTCAGTCTGTTGGCCAAGTGTCTCTTCAAATTGGGAAAGGCCGCTCAGAGGCCAGGGTTTCCCACCTGTTGAGGTCCACTCCTAAGGCCTTCAGATCCCTCTTGCAGATGTCCTTGTATCGCAGGTGTGGTCTACCTGTAGGGTGCTTTCCTTGCACGAGTTCTCCATAGAGGAGATCCTTTGGGATCCGGCCATCATCCATTCTCACAACAATGACTACAGATGTTTAATCTACTAATGTTTCCTTCTCTCATGGCTTTTGAAAGTAAAAGAATCCTATCAAATCACACACCCTTAAGCAAGCACAAAGACAGATACACACATCCACAGAGAGAGAGAGAGAGAGAGAGAGAGAGAGAGAGAGAGAGAGAGCATCTAGTAGTTAATCTGTCCTTTCTCTAACAATCTGTTAACTGCTCTTCCTCTTGTTCATTAAGGATGTTCCCAACTCAGTATACAGCATTATTATATCATCCTAATAAAATGGACGACATGCCATTCTGCTCTATTGAAGAGCTAAAGTTCTAAAACTGCAACAAGTCTGACGATACATAATGAAACGAGGGCTCTGTAGCCATTTTTTTCACTCTCTGTGACTTAGCAACAACCTCTCAGGTTAGTAAGATTTGCAAAGACTGGATATATTGGATGTAATCGATTTCAGGCTTTGTACTTAGTGCTTTTTTCATCTACACTTCAATAATGTTCTTTCTATACATCATTTTCTTTTTATTATATTTGCTGAAAAACACATGGAGTGTTGTGTAGTGTATCAATCAGAGAATGGCTGGTGTACATACCCAGAGTCACACAGGGCAGCAATTAGACACAGATTATAGTCAATTCTTTGAATGCGTATCCAAACTGAATCTTCTCGTCTCAGGACGCTGATTACTTCTCTTTGTGGATGCAACCTCTGAAAATTACAAGTTTCATTTCTATTCCATATATAACTTGCGCTTCACTGGCTTTCAATGCAGTGTCCCTTTCAAGTGAAAGGAAAGTCCTTCTCTGACACAGCAAGAGCTGCCATTTTATAATAGAACTCCTATTTATGTTGTGCATTAACAAGTGAAATGATCAGCTTTACCTAATGGTTGCTTGCATTTTTCTTTTTCTTCTACTAAGGAAATCTGATTCCATGCCCAAGCATTTATTACTAATATGAAGCACATAGTAGCAAGTAAATATGTACCTTCCTTGGATCTAAATTTCAACAGTGGTGGGAAGACAGCATCTAAGTGTCAAGGTAGCATTTAAGCCAGATGTGATTATGGTCACTGATTTAAGAGATTAATGGCCTGTTCCTATCTTGTCTTTATGGTGGCAGATCTTGTGATCCACCACTATAAATCCTGGGCTGAAGGCACAAAAGCCACTCTGCAATTCTGTGGGATGGGCATGCCAGCCAGAGGTTGCACTCAGGTGTCACCAGCCTGCAGAACCTCCACTATTGCGAGTAAGTCAGTGGCAGGGGTGTTTCAGCAAAGCTCTGTGGGCAGATCAGGATGGAGTGGGCTGGGCCTGGGTCAGTTTGGGGTGAGATGGGGTAGATCCTGGCAACACTAGTGCATGTGGGATCTTATACCCCCTTCCCAGTCCACCCCAACCCCCAAGAATATCCTCAGATTGATACCAGCTAAAAAGCTAGCATTGAGGACACTCACTGTAGACCAGGTGGCCTACTTACAGAGGTAAGTAAATATGTTCTTTATTTACATCTCCTGGGCTGGCTGTGTTCCTGCCAGCCCATAGAATGCAGCATGTGCTCCATCCATGGTGCTGCACACTCTGGGCTAGTGGGGGATAGGTTTGGGGTCTAAGAATGCAATCCTATGCGTGTCTACTCAGAGGTCTCATTACATCCAATAAATAAATTAGATTAATTGATTCAATACATTTATGGAAGGTAGATTTGTCTTCAACTATTACCAGAGAAAGTGGTACCTCCATATTCACAGACAGTATATTACTGAATACTTCTTGCTGGGAAATAACAGCTTATCATTTTCATGACCAGCTTGTGGGCTTCTCAGAGACATCTAATTGACCACTGTGGGGGCCTTTTATAGCCTAATCTAGAAGGTCCTTCTTTTGTTTTGACAAGATTTCATTGAAAGTGTTCCAACAACCTGATCCTGTGCATATTTATTCCAAGATACGTCCCATTAAGTTTAGTGGCATTTATTCCCAGATAGGTACACACAGTATTGATTATGTATTGTGTTACTTCCTACAAATTTGAAAACAGATGAAATTCCTAGGAGCAGGAGGGATTGACTTATATTAAAAGGTGCAGTTGGGCGGAATTTTCTAAGGACTTCCTGTTAAAGGAAGAGTTTTGTACAAGGGAAAGAATGTAGGAATACAAAATTGATATGCCACCTGTCAAAGGGTTGGTGCCAAGGCCCAATGGGGCATGGGACATGAAGACTTTCTGCAACGTTTGCAACACAAGGAGTTTTAAAAATATATAGAGGCTCTGTAGAACTCTAGAACTTTCTAAGTGAATTTTTAGGGTGCCACAACAGCTGCAGCAGTCAAGGAGGAATTGGGGTGGGATGTCCAGGGCCCTGTGGGAGACATGGACCTCAGCACATGCCCAAGCAGGCCTAACTTTTGGAGTTGGGTCTGACCTGATGAAAGATGTAATGTTCTAATTGCAGGAATGATAATCAGACACTGAGTTGTCTCTTGGCTGTAAACAAATGTTCCCTTACCATGAGGAAGCCTTTGGGATCGCCCACCCATGCGATGCAGCGCACACTATGTTAGCATTGGCAGGGGAGCAGGGCTTAGATTGTGGCTTAGATTGGGGGGAGGGGGCTTGAACATGTTTTCATATGGAAGATCATGGTTAGAGCTAGAGGGTTAAGTATTACTTACATGCATCACTAAACTCTCTCTCCCTCTCACTTGTGTGTGTGGGGGGGAGGAGGGGGGACTGTTGAAGTATTGTATCTTCCATGAACCGTGGAGCAGAATTTATATTATCGTCCCTACCAACCCCTGATGATTTCGAAGAGGTCTATTGTCTGAATCCAAAATTCAATTATGTCATGATTATTTTTTACTGCTAAACTTAGTCAGCATGGAGAGTATGTTCTATTATCCAATGGAAAATTTCTGAGTGTCAAGTGTTCATTCTTTAAGCACTCAAGATGTAATTGGTGGAAGTCATCAAGGGAAATTCACCCTTTCCTTCATTGACGTTGCTGAAAAGGGTTGCAAGCTGATTGTTTCAATTCTGTAGTTTTCGAAACACTCATCTCTTCTTCACCCTTCAGTGCAGGAGCCAGTGACTGCCAAACTCCCCTCTGCTTGATTATGACCCCTCTCCAGAGACCATTCACAAAAAAGACACAAAACATCTTATTGCCAATAAGTTATTGTTCTGTTTTTTTTATTCAGTTCTCTCCTGGGAGGAAAAGGGTAGGATTGAGACCTTATTTATATATTTAACAAAATATAAACTTATATTTAAAACATCTTGATTGGATGGTCACATAATTCATTGCAAGGTAATTTTGTTCTTGTGCCTACAAAACAACTGGCTTTGGGGGCTTGGTGTAAGGAATTCATTTATTTGTTTTGATTTTTTTTTTTTCAATTTTACCCCACTTTTCTCCCAGATGGGCACCCAAAGCAGCCTACAAAAACCATATGAAAATATATATTAAAAATACATAAACAATTAAAAAATAACTGGAAACTACCAGTAATCATCCAACAAAAAGAAGCAATGAGCAAAGCATATTCAATAGAATGCAGCTGTCAAACATACCCATAAAACCTGCAGCTGATTACCAATGTGGATATATTTTGTTTTAATTTGAAACTAGAGAAGAACTTTTGGGGAAAAAAAAAATCAGAGAAATTCTGCTTGACTTGTAAAGAGCCAAACATTGCAAGGTGGACACATTCATATTCCAGGGTAATTATGAACTTCATCGACATCTCTAATGGGACCTACCTTTGCAGAGGTTATACTGTTAATAAATATACAGGCAAGAGGGAGAGAAAAATCTATTGCTAGTTAATTCAGAGCCCAAGTAGCAGAGAAGCAAATACTGTTATCCATTATTTACCAGTCAACCATCACACAGAAAGCAGTAAATGTGTAGGCAGGAAATGGAAATATAATTTAGTGTTTCCATCTCTCCCAAGATGATTCACTAGAACATATTGTGTAATGTTGATTATGCTACTAACAATTGTGATTTATTCAGCTTCAGTGACACAATTCTGTGGCACATTTGTGGCACATTTTGATTATCTTGACCTAAAATGTGGGAGTACAAAGGTGCAGCCACATCTATGATGTCACCTCCAGGTCCCGGTAGCATGAAGACAATAAAAGAACGAATGTCAGATTGGAAAGGAGGAGGAGGAACTCATACATCCCTAGTAGGCAATCATTATATAAGTTCACAAAGGCTACAGTCCTATGCATACTTTCCTGGGAGTAGGGCCCATTGGTCTGAGTAGACATGCATAGGATTGCCCTGGAAATCACATATTCAGTCTGCAACTTGAATGCTTGATTTTTTCCACCTTGGTTGAAACATCCTTATTTTAGGAACGCTAAAATATTCCTGCTTTTTTAAAAGTGCAGGTGAAAGTTTGGAAACTTTTTAAAATTGTATTCTTGTTCTTATGGCTGCAGAGAAAATCTAGCCATGTTTTGGGGTGTGGCAATAACTTCCCTTATCATTTATTTTATTTTACACATTGACATGAACCCCTGCTAATTGGGTAAGAGGCACTTTTTCAAGTGGGTGCTCCTTTTTTCAGCAGGGGGAGAGTAACTGGCCCACCTCACCCTAGCACTGTCTGTTCTAGTGGCTGTCTGCTGGTGTTCTTTTTGCATCTTTTTAGATTGTGAGCCCTTTTGGGACAGGGAGCCATTTAGTTATTTGATTTTTCTCTGTTAACCGCTTTGTGAACTTTTAGTTGAAAAGCGGTATATAAATACTGTTACTGTTACTGTTAATATCCAGGTGTGTAGTGGTCAGTTTTAAAGCACAGGAATTCTTCGCAATACCCCAATGGCCCTACCTGTAATCACAAAACAATCACCCCAATTCCAACAAGGGAGACCTTGGCTGGCTCTGTTTCTTCCTTGCCCCCTGACTGCCACCATTTCCCTGAAAATTAGCATAGTTGCTAAGAGACTGAGCTGCAAATCAGCACTTTACTGTCTCAAATAACCCCTGTGCCATGAAGTTGCTAGGCAGCCTTTGCAAGCCACTCCATCTCAGCCTCAACATTTCAATCTGCAATATGGGGATAAAAGCACTTGTCTGCTTTACAGCATTATTGTAAAGCACTCGTTCCCAGCCTGTAGTCTGTGAACCACAGGTGGTCCATGAAACCCTCAGAAGTGGTCCACGAGATCCTCAGAAAAAGATCACTTCTGATCACTTCCAACATCTCACTGGAAGCGATACCCCATGGACCACTAGAGAGGACTGAAGTGTTGGCTGTGTCTGTGGGTGGTCTATTCCCCACCCTCTCTAGTAGCCCATGGGGCATTGCCCACTTGGGAGAGGCTCCCCCACAGACCATCTAGACAGGAGAAGAACTGACCACCTGCAGTATAACAATTCCAATTTTTGCCTCAGTGATCCGTGGGCCACTAAAGGTTGGGAGCCATGGTTGTAAAGGCTTCAGTATCATACATGTGAGGTATGCTGACTCCTGAGATCCAAATGTAAAGTATTTCCTGCCTTCTCCCTACAATTGTTTTCCTTCTCAGATTTGTTTGTTTCTTTCCTTCCCTATGAGGTTTCCTTGCTTCCCTCCCTCCCATCCTTTCCACCCCCAGCTTTATTTCCTCACTCTTCTTTCCTTCTTCCACCCACGCTAGGTCTTTTATCTATTTTCCCCCTCCTTTGGCTCTCTTTCTTTTCTTCACCCCCAGCTCTTTACTTTCAGCAGTGCCTACTGATGCAGCCACAACTCCTTTTCCCTGCATCCTCTTGTCTTTCGGAAAGGCTGGTGCTAGGAGCCATGGGAAAGACAGATGTAAGGGTGCAGTACAGGCTAAATCCAGTCTCCTTTCACCACTGCTTCCCCATGACTCCTGCCTTTTCAAAAAGGAGGTGTTGATGCTGGCCAGGAGTGGCAGCAGCTGGTTACCTAAGATCAGAAGCCTGGCAGGGAGAGATGAGAGGAAGAGCGCAGGTGTGTGGGAGAGAAGAGTGGATGACATTATCACTGATTACTTTTTTGTCCAAAATGGTGGAGCTTCACTTTGGCCTGCTGCCCCACACCCTTCCCCTAAACATACAGCTGTACCAAAGTGGCAGACATTACAATAAATAACAAAGCAGTATTAAAATTAACACAACATAGGGACCAATCATAACCATTGCCAGTCCATAGTATGGAGCTCTGAGTTGTGTCACCCTAGCTAAAGAACATGGGAAACCCCCGACACAGATCTTGGGTGCAAGTGGTCTTTAACAAACTCACCACAGCATTTCAAGATTGGTGCAAGAGTAGAACTGCATGGTATAATAAAATCAGCCTATGTCCATTTTTTCCCTCACCTCCTATGTAACTGTTGGGAAACAGTACCTGCTTTCAGACATCATTTTCTGCACTTCTGATCTCAGCAGTCAATGATGTAAAGTGGGGAAGCAGACACCAGGGCAGGAGTTTGGAAACTGCTGGATGCTGCTCCATCAAGCTTGGTGCTGACAAACTGATAGGCAGTCAGCTCTCCAAGGTGTCTTCTTAGTTCTACCTGAAGATACCAGGGATTGAACCTTAGACCTTCAGCAGGCAAAGCAGTGCTCTACCATGGAAAGGCAGCTGACGCACCATTATATTTACTATAGCGCGTAGTTCAACTCTAATCATTTTATAACAAAGAGCAAATAATTTGAATTGAGGCAGTTAGGATGGTTTTATGGGCAATGACTGCTACTTTTAAAACTCTTTAAAGTTTTAAAAATTGGTTTCATTGAGATGATGCTTCAATGTTTACAGTTTTATGAAGTGTTAAGCTGCCTTGAGCAGTTGGCGAAACTAGGCAGAAGTAAATAAAATACAAATTAAGAGAAAACTAAAGAGGAGAAATAAAAATAGCATTCCTAAATCTGCATTTATCCAAGTGTCCATGCCATCATTTTCATTGCAGTGAAAATCTTTGTGGGGAAACTGTGGCTGCACTCCTATGAGCACTTACCTGGGAGTAAACACCATTGTACATAGTGGGACTTACTTCTGAGTAAACATGCATAGGATCATGCTGCAAAATAGTAAACAGCCCAAACCTATGCATGTCTACTCAGAAGTCCCATTATAATCAATGGGGCATACTCCTAAGTAAAGTTGCCTAGGATTGCAGCCTAAGCTGTATAATTTCAAACAGTAGTAGAGGCTCACATGATTTGATTCAATCCTGCTCCATACAACAGAATTCCCTACAGAGGGGTAAAAGGTGATCAGGCATGTTTTGCATACAAAAAGCCCTGCAGTTTTAAGCATCTCTCATTAAACAACCTCAAATAGCAGTGCAGAGAATGAATTCTTTGCAAGGTACTCTTGGATTCAACCCCTGCTTGCTGTGATTAAGAATGGAAGTGGAGTTCAGTGATGAGGGTCATAGATTACACCCAAATCCATTTTTGTCATTTGTGGTAGCACTTTTATCCGGTTCTGTGATCCCAGAAATTGCTCGGCTGCATCCAGGTAAAACAAATTCCTTTTATACAACTGCATAATTTGCATAACCATTTCTGGTCCCTGCATTTGGGATTTAGGCTGACAAAGTCTACTTCATTGCAGATATCTAGACTTGCTGGCTATTATACAGCCTGCAAGTTAAAAAAAAAAAAAAAAGCAATGTATGAAGCACTTGGTTTTTATTTGTAATGCAGACTTCCTGTCTCCTTAAACATCTGGATTTCTGAATGTGTACAGTTGGACTTCAGGATCTGGTGGGGTTGATTCCCGGACCCCTCATGGATACAGAAATCTGCAGATAATTGAATCAATGGGTGGGGGCCTCCAGATGACTTCTGGACATGACTGGAAGCTCCTTCTGTGACAGGAAAGTGCTCCCTGTCATGTATGGGAGGTAGGCGAGGCCCTCCAGCATGGATCCAACACCCACTCTGAGTCAGATGCACAGGTGCTGAATCCGTGGATAAAAGGGTTCCACTTGTATAACTATGGCTGTGATCAGAGCACACCTACAGTGATATAAACCTTACTCCAGGGTGCTTTTACAACCCCAAAGGTATATCTCTTATTAAAACACGCAACTCAATGGTGCTGCAACTTTGCCTGTTTAGGACATTGTTACCAACACATTCATCTGCAAAAGTTAAGCTACATACCACTTACCATTTATTTTGATTCCAGTGAAACAGGAGTTAATTACTACAAACCAAAAAAATAAACTACAGTTTCCCAGCTTTGCTCCCAAAATAACCCTGAAAAATGTTAATTGTCCTTTTAACAACTCCTGCTTTAACTACAATAGACATTCTGCCTCTGTAAGCCTCAAGAGGCCTTTGAAAACCTGATTAATGCTCTCGGGACTTTGATGGGTCAAATTCCACGTTCCAAAGTGAGGAAGCTAGGACCACCCTTGCAGACAGATAAAATCTATTTCTTATATATAAAAGGAGGAGACAAAAGTGTCTTTGCTAGAAAGAGAATAAAGTTCTTCTCAAGGTTTGCTTTGTATATCCTTTGTTGTCAAAGTCTGGTCATTTTCATAGCAAGAAAGGTTTTGATTAGAAAATGGTTTGTTGCAAGAGTCAGATTTGCTATAGCGCCCTTGTCTGTGCATATTACAGATATGTCTTAGAGCTCTTCCAGGAAATGAACCATCCAGTAATCCTTCCTTTAAGTCAGCAAGTTTCAACCTTTTTCATCTCACAGCACACAGACACAGTGCTAAAACTGTCAAGGCACACCACCCGTTTTTAGGAACACTTACACCACGCTGCTGGGGAGGGGCTCACATGCCCCAAGGGCCCTACTAATAAATGACCCTCCTTTAAACTTCTGCGGCACACCTGTGGGTCATTCACGGCACACCGAAGTGCTACAGCACACCTGCTGAAAGTTGAAGCTAAAAAATCCTGCAGTGGTGCAGAAAATAAGATCTCTGGGTCTCACCATCTTGTTTCAAATGCTCCAGTTCCTTCAAAGTATCCAGTCTTCAACAAGGATAAACAATCCGTCCTGCTACTTACATATGAAATGGTAAATTATTTTCCCCCCCAAGATATTCATCAACGACAAGCAACAAAGCTCTTCTGCTTGATCAGCTCTCCTTTTCTAACCTCGTCTTTTCCTCTCCTTCAGCAAGAAACTAAAGCTTCTTAAAAAGTAATTGGCAACCTTCAGTCTCGAAAGACTCTGGTATCGCACTCTGAAAGGTGGTTCTGGAACAGCGTCTAGTGTTGAAAAGGCCGATTCGGGAGTGACAATCCCTTCCACACCGGGAGCAAGTGCAGTCTGTCCCTGGTCTGTCTCCCTGGCTATGGGCCTTCCTTCTTTGCCTCTTAGCCTCAGTCTGTTGGCCAAGTGTCTCTTCAAACTGGGAAAGGCCATGCTGCACAGCCTGCCTCCAAGCGGGCTGCTCAGAGGCCAGGGTTTCCCACTTGTTGAGGTCCACTCCTAAGGCCTTCAGATCCCTCTTGCAGATGTCCTTGTATTGCAGCTGTGGTCTACCTGTAGGGCGCTTTCCTTGCACGAGTTCTCCATAGAGGAGATCCTTTGGGATCCGGCCATCATCCATTCTCACGACATGACCTAGCCAACGCAGGCGTCTCTGTTTCAGTAGTGCATACATGCTAGGGATTCCAGCACGTTCCAGGATGTGTTGTTTGGAACTTTGTCCTGCCAGGTGATGCCGAGAATATGTCGGAGGCAGCGCATGTGGAAAGCATTCAGTTTCCTCTCCTGCTGTGAGCGAGGAGTCCATGACTCGCTGCAGTACAGAAGTGTACTCAGGACGCAAGCTCTGTAGACCTGGATCTTGGTATGTTCTTAGAAAGGAAGTCCACTAAACCAGAAAGACATTAGGACTTGTCAAACAATTGACAATATTTCATTGGCAATGCAAGCACATCTTTGAGCTTGAGAACATCGATGGGTCTAGAGGACCCATGAATGTAGAGCAACTTTAATTAAGTGACGTGCATTCTAAATAAAGGGAACGGTTTCATCTCTTGACATTTTATACCTGAGAATTCAATCATGGGAACAATAAAGCAAAGCCACACTCTCCTTCCAGCCCACCACCCCCCCCCCAACCTTTTCAGTTAGAAAGTTGTATTGTATTTGACCGCCTGGTATTCTGGTACGATTCTGTCAGTGTGGTGCAAGGCTTAAACAATGCTCCCTGCGTAAACGTAGATAGAAATTGTTCAACGTTGCTCTTCCATCTTATCTCCAGTCCTGAAGGTCTGTCCCTTTCTCCTTTTGTCATTACCTGCTAAATTTGATAGCTCCGTAAATGCCTGTTATCAGCCAGAAAGGCAGTCACGTTGAAATTACTCTTTGAAGGTGTTCTGCCAGGCATTTATAGCGAATGGAGTCTCACCAGGCTAGATTACAAACTGACATGACAGTTCCTATCTGAAGGAATGTCTCCTTCTGTGTCTCTCCTCCCCATTGAGAGCGTTGGGGTGCCTGTCTTATGGCAAAATTTTATTGCCAGTTCACACCAGCATAGCATATGCCTTGCCAGCACATGCTGTCGCAAACGTGCCAAAAAGCACATTGCGACTGTGCACCAGTTAGTAGCGCTGGCAGGAAGGCCAGAGCCTTCCTACCAGTGCCAGTATAAAGAGTGGGTAAGTGATGCACTGTGCATCAGGGACATGTGGTTCAGGGGCGCCAGCTGAGGCAGGACCGCCCCACTGACATCGCGTGCACAATCACCGGGTTAGGCCACAGTGATTTTCGAAGGACTCTGATGGAGTAGTTCTGTCTCATATGCTGTCCACACACTGCACATCCCTGCTTTGCAGTGCAGGGATGGGAGAAGGGCAGACAGGGGGTATAACAGGCAGGGAGAGAGAGTGGCAAAAGGGATGGGGTGGGCGGATTGTGCCTGGGAGGGAATGGGATCAGTGGTGCTGGTCATATCCTATCATCTTAGGGGATGGTAGTCACATAGGATCTAATCAGCCAACACAGATCAACATGGACCTGCAGTAGCAATGTCACTGGTGCAGGTCTGAGTTGACCCACTGTGCAGGCTGAAATTTTCCCCGGGCAAGGTGACAAATATTTTACCTTGAGGAGACTTTCTTCCTGCTAAACTTCCCTGTGGGATCCAGTGTAGCCCATGCTTGAACCGTTGCATCAGTGTGGGAAAGTTTAGGTAGCACTGGGCTGCTGAAGTGCCCATCTGATCTGAAGCTCGGCATGTACAAACCTGGCCCATCCATGAGATGAACTGAGACGGTCGCTTCAGCTAGCTGTGGAGGATCCAGCTGGCTTTCTCTCCACACACTCGCCTCTTCCTGCTCCCCCCTCCCACCCCATTACAAACTCCTTCAGCAGGAGAGCTGAATTCCTCATTCAGTCTGCCCCTGCATCTTGTTCAATAGCAACAGATACTCTGACCACCCAGAGGCATCGCTAGAGGGGGGGGCAGTGCACTAAATTTTGCAGAGAGCCTCCCTGCAGCGTGCAAGCGGCTCCTCCCCCTCCCCTCAGGAGCCATGTGGGCAGGGGGGAACGGAGGCAAATGGCTCCCAAGGGGAGGGGGAGGAGCCACTTGCACGCTGCAGGGAGGCTCTCTGCAAAACTTAGTGCACTGCCCCCCCTCTAGCGACGCCTGTGTGACCACCTCTTTGCTTTCTTCCCTGCTTCCTTTCACACCCTACCATTTAAAATACAACTGCAACAAGGAGGGAAAGGGAAGAAGTGGCTTTTTACTCATGCCATATACTGCTACCACTGAGCCAAGTGGTTGGGGAAAAGCAGGGAACCAAACTAGGGAGAAGCAGCAGTGGTGGTAGGCAGGAGGTCACCTCACCTCAAATCTTGGGCTGAGAATGTGGTCACTGAATCTTTGTGATGGTTCTCCAGCTGGGGTATAGTGAGGAGGAACTAGTGCTCAAGGACTTACCTGAGAGTAGGAGCAGTGACAGCAGCAGCAGGAGCACTCAGAGGTTGCCTTACAAACCTTTTCAAAGGACTCAAGCTAAGGAGAAGCATCAAGCTCAACAGCAGGCAAACATAAATTTGCTTAGGCGCACATGTGTTTCTAGGCCAGGGCTCTTAAAGATAAGGTCCAGGGGCAGGATGCAACCCATGGAAGCTCTTTATTTGACCCTCAGGCTCTCCCAGCACCACCACCAGCTGCTCTCAACAGCTGCTGGGGTGACACTGCTGAAAGGGCAGCCTGTGTAATAGACTCTCCCAAATCTTGAAAATACTATCAGGGTTTGCTTATTTTCTCTTCTGTCATTTGCAGCTAATGAGTTCCAAAGTGAGAAAAAAGTGCTTACTTCTGATCATCATCTGAGTAATGACATCACTTCCTGCTTAAGGACAATACTTCTGGCCCACAGTAGGCATCATAAATGCTGTTTGACCCACTGTATAAAAGAAGTTTGATACCCATGCTAGGCCATTGTCTTTCCCAAGGGCTATACAAGCAATAGTATGTACTAGTTCATGTTTCATTAAGGCTGCAATCTTATGCAGGCTTATGTAAGAGTTCACTGAACACAATGGCCCTTACTTATGAATAAACATGCATAAGCTAGCACATTAGCACACTGAACTTAGCTACTCAGAGATAAATTCCATTGAGTTAAATGGGGCTAACTTCTAGGAAGTGTACAGCCCTGTAGCCTAATATTCCTAATCTGGAGCAGTCTGGAGCCAACTCATCTGGAGCAGTTTGTTTTTAATCCAATTTTTTCAATTTGCATATATTGCTTTTAAACTACTGCCACCCCACCCCAAGAGTCTGGGATGAAATCATCGAGTTCAATAAAGCTCAAAGTAAAAACAAATATCAGGAAAAGAAAGCATTCTAATGAAGAAATTTCACGTTGATCTGTGTTTCTGTTATCCTTTTAATGTGGTGTGGCTAGGCAGGCATGGCTGGGGAATAGATGTCCTGATGAGCTCCTGATTTTTATGTTCACTACTACATCACTGCTCCCCAGCTATGTACAGCACTGTCTAGCCAGCGACAAGAACTCAATACTTTCCTTTTCGCAGTTGCAAGTGAAAACCTTTTTATTACAGAGAACTGTTAACGGAATCAGGTTCTTAATTCAGTGTCCTTGTTTTTGTTTTATATCTGGTGAGGGTCCATGAGAGGGGGATGCAGGGAATTATATCATACATGGGCCAGGGATCAAAAGGTGGGATCAGGAGTCAGAGGAGGAATGCTGGAAATTTCCTGGGATCTCAGAAAATTTTTTGCATATGTAAGACTAGCATTCACACTTTGCATAAGCCTGAATAATTTTATACAGGTGGCCCTCAATATCCACAGATTTGATACGGGGAATTGGAATACCCATGGGTTCTGAACCCATGGGGTGGGCCACCTGTAGCCCTCTGAACCTGACCTGAGCTGTGCTCTAGCTTTTGAAGTCCCTTTTGCCCTTCTCCCTGGACCTCAGAAGAGCCTTTGGACATGGCCAGAGCACAGCACAGCTCTGGCCGGGTTGTAGGGTTTGGTCACCACCGTGAAATCTGAGAATTTGAACACCAATGGATTTTGGTATCTGCAGGGGTTCCGGGAACAGAACCTCTGTGGATAATGAGGGCTGCTTTGTTTATCATAACTCGTAGAAATATTACCCAATGGAGAAGAAAAGGGCCCCAAAGAAACTTTGTACCCCTTGTTAAAATTCCTCTCATAGACCCCTCTATCTGATTATTTGTTTTCTTTTTCACATTTTGTACATGTACAGATGGGATGTCACTTCAAGGCCAAACTGCACATGACATTTCAAGTGTGTGTTTGACACTTGTTTATTTTTATAAACACGATGGGGGTGGGAGCCTTAGCAATTAGCTCCCATAGAAGTCCTTATTCCAGTTTCCTTGCATACTATCTCAGTAGACGTGCATAGGACTGTGCTCTAATGTATTTTGAAAGCCACTAAAAGCTTTTTTTTTTTCAACAATAACTAGCACATTTGGAATTGGAACTCCCACGGGAGCTACATGCTAAGCTTTCCTTATCCCTCTCAGTTTTGGACCATTTTGCAAGCCCCTGGCACTATTTGAAAGGAACAAAAAAACAAATAAGGGCCAAACATACTCATTCATCTTAATGGGTAATTTGACCTTCAGAGACTCTTAATGGGGCATAGTTTATAAAATTACTAGAATACATATTTTCAGGAAGCATCCTTGTCATTATTTTCTTCCCTTTCAATTGTTCATTTCTGTATTGATATTAAAAAGAGCCACTAGTTTTTAATCACAGGTATACCAAACCACTCATATCATTTTGAGATCTACTCATCTAAGGGCACAATCCTAACTCTCAGTGAGGCCAGCGCAAGTCCCGTAAAGCATCTTTGTGCCTCCTTGTGAGACGGCTGGGCTGATGCTGGGATGCTTGTCAACCCACAGAGGCAGCATCCAGCCTCCACACCAACGCAGGGAGGGAAGTTTACTTCGGCAGAGGTCGGCTGATGCAAGGGTCTGGGGAGGGCAGGGAGGAGGTGGGAGGGAGGCGTTCTGGGGCAGGGGACATTCCAAGGGACGGGCAGGGAGCGAGAGGCAGGGCTGGGACCTGGCAGTTATGCTGGATCCCAACCCACTTTCTCGAGCAGCACAGAGCGGCTGCAAGCTGCTCCGTTCTGCTCGGACTTGTGCCACATCCCAAGGTGGCGCGGATCCGAAAAGTCCCATTGAGTCTGTGGTGGTTTACCCGGGGGTAAGGGGAAGAGTTTCCCCTTGCCTCTGGCTGAGCCAATTCTGGCCCAAGTCTTACACTGGATACAGCGCAGGCCTCCTGGTCTGCCTGTTCCAGCACAAGATAGGATTATGCTGCATGTTTAAATAATGATCAGATATAGGTTTGAAGTGTTTTTCTTTAGGACTTGTGTGGTCTATAGAGGTGAACAAAGAATTTTGGCCCGCAGTTCCTGACACACAATTTTGGAGAGCTCGCCTTTGGTATATCACATTTTTCTGCGTTTGATAAAGAATAGCATCAGATAAGAATAGCAGAGCAAAATGTGTTGTCGGCATGTCCTGCCGATCAAAATTAAGACCGTGCATGTTAATGCTGGTGCAGTGACCTAATTATAGCATCACATACAAGATTATCAGTCTGAGGAGGCAGCAGAAAGTGACACTACACATTTTCATCTCAGCTAAGACATTCGCTGTCACGGAAAACTTGTCACATGTTACAGACTCTGAATGGGAAGAGGCTGAATTGTGAATTCCTCTTGCTTGAAAACTCTGCTCTGTGTTGAGTCAAGTTCAGCCCCATTCAAAGTGGGCTAGATTTAAGAGACAAGCAACCAGGTTCAGGGGAGATGCCAATGTGGGAAGACAGAGTTTCAAGAGACCACCGCAGGTCAGACAAAAGTTGAGGTCCAGCATAGAGATCTGGGCACTGATGTGGAAGAGGTGAGTACAGGAGATCCTGGAGAGGAGATCCATTCCTAGATCCCCTGTGGATACCAAAACCCATGGGTCAAATGAATGGGTCAGCCCTCCCTGTACCTCCTGGACATGACTGGAAGCGTCTTCCAGTCATGTCTGAGAAATCTTCTGAGCACAGAGAGACTCTCTCTCCTGAACATGACCAGAAGACTCTTCCGGTTGCCTCCAGGAGGTACAGTGAGGGATCAATACCCCTTCTGACCCGTATTGCATCAAATCCTCAGGTCCCAAACCAGCACATAAGGTTGCACTGTATGTTGTGAAGATCGTATGTTAAAGTTAGGTAGCTGGGCTCCTCAAAGCGGCCATCAAAGGGAGATGCAGGTGAGGAGAAACAAGGCAAGCTGCATAGCTCCTTCGGCAAACAAATCGATTACACTGAGAAGCCAAGACTGAAGTCTGGTGTGCTCCCTGGGGCATTATCTGGTGTGCTCCCTGGGGCATTTGGTGGGCCGCTGTGAGATGCAGGAAGCTGGACTAGATGGGCCTATGGCCTGATCCAGTGGGGCTGTTCTTATGTTCTTATGTAAGTCCCACTTGCACAGGGCCAGCCAAGACACTACTTGTTCCCTACCTGGTCTGGATGGGCTGAGTAACAGCCCCCTCTCAGGCCATCAATAGGATTGTGCTGAACAATAGGATTGTTCTTATGTTCTTATGAACTCCTTGCCACAGGATGTGGTGATGGCATCTGGCCTGGACGCCTTTAAAAGGGGATTGGACAAGTTTCTGGACGAAAAATCCATTATGGGGTACAAGCCATGATGTCTATGCGCAACCTCCTGATTTTAGAAATGGGCTCTGTCAGAATGCCGGATGCAAGGGAGGGCACCAGGATGAGGTCTCTTGTTATCAGGTGTGCTCTCTGGGGCATTTGGTGGGCTGCTGTGAGATACAGGAAGCTGGACTAGATGGGCCTATGGCCTGATCCAGTGGGGCTGTTCTTATGTTCTTATGTTCTTATGAAATATAGCAAAGATAAGGTAAATAACTAGAGGTGTTTGTTTCTGGTGAGTAAGATAGATTTACCGCCTAACAGCCCAATCCTAACCTGCACTGGAACAAGCAGGGTGGCTGGCCTGCACTGTATCCAGTGCAGCGTAGGAGGTGGCTGCGGTGCAACTCGGGACAAGGGGTTATTTTCCCCCTTTCCCCAAGCACTGCCCCAGCCACCACAATGGGGCTACTCAGATCTACACCAGCTAAATTGCTGGCTGATTGGGGGGGGGGGGTAGGATCCGGCCTAAATGCACTAAACAAAATAACCAGTTTGTGAAATGTACGTATAAATGCATATAAAAGTAGATAAATTTGAAGTAGTACATTCCACTTTCCCAAAGATCATTTAATACCATCCTGATTTCTCTGGAAGAAGGAATTTATTCTCTCTCTCTCTTTCTCTCTCTCTCTTTCTCTCTCTCTCTCTGCCTGTATGTACATGTGCGCGAGAGAGAGAGAGAGAGAGAGAGAGAGAGAGAGAGAGAGAGCATAACGAATATAGATTTTTCCCCTTCAAAAATGCAAATGCAATGAACACTCTTAGGGCATCATCTATAAATACCTTGCATATCTTCCAATGTCAGTGTCTCCTTTCCTTGAAAAATAAGACAAGATGACGCCCTGAGTATCTTTCTATCCCATATAATTTTACGGTTCTACCTCTCAACGATATCTTCATTTTCCTGGCGTTCTCTACCTTGTTCATGTGCTGGCTTCGTAACTGGCAGGCATGTTGCCAATTAGTGAGCTAATGTACTGGAAGAGAGTGATCAGAGGGACAACTATTTTTTTTTTTCCTAATAAAAACCTGCTAAGTAAAAAGGAACAGTTCCTTTCACAGAGCCTCCAATTTTCTGCATTGAAAACTTGTGCCGATTACCATAACCTTTTTATTGTAATGACAGCCCCTTGAAAGTAACTGTTTGATCCACAAACCAGTTAATTTGCAGCATTTTAGTAGTCCCTGACGAAGCCATTTATATGTATATGTTTATCTCTCTATATACATACATGTATATCTTCAACTGAGATAGATCATTGGCCCATCTAGCTCAGTATTGTCTTCCTAGGTGTCATACAGGAATTTTTTTCTGCTTTACCTTGTGATTTATGTATTTTTCATATTATATACCTTACTTTTCCACCCTTCTGGAAGGACAAGGTGGAGATGTCAGGGATTGAACCTGGGGCCTCCTACCTTTATTGTATGTGCTGTGCCACTATGTCTCTCCACACAACACTCTGGGAGGAGTGGCTTGCTTGCTAGCTGAGCAGTCTGAAGCAGCAGAAGTGGAATGAGTTGGTTTTAAGTAAAGTCAAAGACAAAAGACAGCTTTTATTGCTATGCTTCTTCTTGTTATGCCATTTTTTTCAGCTCATCTTCCATAGCCACTCTCAGTTCACACACACACACACACACACACACAGAGAGAGAGAGAGAGAGAGAGAGAGAGAGAGAGAGAGAGAGAGCTGCAGGAAGCTGGGTGGGTGGTGTCAGAGAAATATGGCACCTTTGAAAAGGCAGCTGCAGACGTTTCTCGAAAGTCTGTTTCCTGATGTAGCGCCTCCATTCCGCATATGCTCAGGCTCAACAACAAGAAGGCAATTTCACAATTGTGAGTCTAAAATGCTTGCCCAGGAATGGTTTTGGATCACAGTTGGTATTGGAGCTGGCTCCTGGTTTTTTTTTGTTTTTTTTTTGGGGGGGGGGGGGGCTCTTGTGAAGGATAAGCTACAACAGGGTTTCTCAATCAATGGCACAGGTACCACCAGTGGTACTTGAAGTGTTGTCTGGTGGTACTCACGGGACCCTTGGATTCCTGCCACCCAGTAGTGAGGCCAGAAACACAATGCAACAAGCAGTGGTGGGGGACTTGGCTCGGCGGGCAGAGCTCCAAAGCAGGCTTTTCTGTGCTCAGAAAAGCCCTCCCATCCATCTTGAGCCTCTTATTGGTGTTTGTCACATCACATCTGACCTCCCAACCCAGAAGTAACTGTCATCACCAGTTACTTCCGGTGGCACTTCAAATAGGTGGACCATGTGAAGTGGTACAGTGGGGGACAAACCTTGAGAAACAGTGAGCTAAAATCACTGGCTTAGATTGATCACTGCAAGCTTCCATATTGCAGACCTGCAGCCATTTTGAAGCAGCTGTGAGATCAGAGTTTGTTAGCAAACTGAGAAACCAGTTTCTTATCAGGATCCTCACTTCAGCCAGGCTAGGAGCATGAGAAGATCACCTGACATCAAGGTTTTGCTCATTGGAAACTGAAGCCAGTTGTGTATCTCCAGTTGGGAGGGATCAGAGTGAGTGACTGGCTGTAACACCAGTTGGTGAGGTTATTTGCCAGAAGGTTCAGCAGCTTCAGATCTCTGGTTGACCAGGAGCTAACCTGAAGTTTAGTTAGTGAGAGGGGGTGAGCTGTTCTTTCTGATTCCATCTAAGACAACTGGTTATGGGTTCAATCCTATCCAATTTTCCAGTGCTGGTGTAGCCATGCCAATGGTGGGTGCACTGAACTGTACCTCGGGGCTGCATTGGAGCTACAATCGTGCTGGAAAGTTGGATAGGATTGGGCCCTATATCAGCCATGGGATGTCAGGTAGAAGACCTACCTTTGCTTTTGCTCAGGAGTTGGAAGGTTTCAGGTGAGTGTTAGGAATAAGTAAGTTTAGGAGCTATGATTGATTGCTTTAGCTTTGTGTGTGAGTTGTATTTATTCTCTCAGATATCTAAATGTCTTTCAAAGTAATCTGCAGCTACAATTCGATCTTTAGATAAACCATTTATTATTACAGCCTTGCATCTGTGTGACTACAAAGGATCTAGATTCTTCTAAGTCTGGCCTAGGCCATTCAGTCTATCACTGCAAAGACAAGCAGACTCTTAAAGCTCTTGTCCATGGAGTTGGGGGAAACTCCGAGTTTGCAAGAGTTTGTAAGTTAGCCTTTATGATTTCCCCTTAGTTGGCAGATTGGCTGTTAGAGGGGATAGTGGCATCTACAATAGGGCCGTTTGCCTTGAGGACTTGCATACCTACCTGTTTGGGACACCTGACCAGCCAGGTGGAGGTGTGCAAGAACTTGTACTCAAGCTTTGACTTTTTTGCCTCAGAACTATGCCCTACTTTCTCATGGAATGAAGACCTGTGAGACAGTAGGCTACACAAGAACCAATGGGGAACATGCATTTCTGACTCACTGGGAGTGTTGGACCAGTAGCGAACCAGGAGTGATTCTGATTGGTTAGAGACCCAGGACCATGATAGCCGTGATCAAAATGACCTCAGTGGGCTATCAGGATTCCTGCATCCAGCACTTTGTCTTTCCCCTCCCTCAACTTTTCACTGCCACACTGGGCCATGCAAATAGAGTGAGGAAGGAGCAGTGAAATTGTCAGGGAAATGGAGGATGTGCTAGTCAACTGCCAGCACTTTCACCTCCCTAATCATATCCTCCTTTCTCCCACCACCACTGTGGATATCAAGAGAACAAGAGGATGGGGTGATGGAGCTCTCTGGCAGCTGGAGAGTGTGTTTTCCAGGTGCCTTGCACATTGCCTGTCTCCTCTCACTGTGACAAGGGAAGAAGGTTGTGGAAAAAGCAGTCAGCTGCCTCCAAATCCTTTTCCCACTTCAGTAAAAGGAATAAAAAGGGGAAGAAAAATGTTTTCTCTTGCTAATGCCAGATTCTCAACAGTGGGCCTTCCCCTTGCATTGGACTCTCAGCACTTGCCCAGGGATCCCACATACTGCTTGTGAAGAAAGAGACATGGATTTCTCCTAAGCACCATGGGCAGCAAAGTGTGTATGCCATGTTGGTTCCAGATATTGGAGAGTTTTCAAAGCAAAAGAAAACTGTCCCTATTTCTCCTATCATTTCAAATATTTTCAAGGCAGCTGACATTTGAAACAATAACAGCAGTGGCTCCAGAGTACAAGCTTGCAGATAAGATGCTACCCATCACAATGGCATCCTATTATGCCAGAAAAGCCCAGACGAAGAAAAGAGTCAGCCTAGCTCCTCAAGCTCATCCGGCTACACTCCAGGTGAACCTGAAGGACAAAAGACCCCTGCGCAGAATGAGATGAGTAGTGTTTCCAAACGTTTCTTTGTCAAGGAAAAATGTATCTGTAAAAACAAGTTCAAACATACACATAATCAGCCTGCACCCAAAAAAATGCATAGGCAGCACAGTCAACCCACAGCTCTCTTTGTGTTTTGTTGTTTTTTGGGGGGGGAGCTCCTTCACACCTGGGCTGAGTTTGGATGAGATTTTCATCATTTGGTGAGAGCAAAATGGAGGAGACATGGCAGCCAGTAAATCTTGTACAAGTAGTGGCGAGCTGCAGACCAGCCATTGGTGCAAGTAAGCGGATGGCAGGGTCAGGCTAGTGAGAGAACTGGGATGGGCTGCAGCAGGTCAGTAGCAGCAGAACTCTATGCCCCCACCCCACCCCAGGCCTGACACACACCCCCTTCAGCCTTATACCAGCAAAACAGCTTGCATAAATCTGAATAGGGCTATTGGGGACTAGGGAGAAGCAGAAGAGATAAGTAAAAAATCTACTTACCTCTCCCAGCCAGCTCAGTCCCCAGCTAGTCCCCAGCATTCAGCAGACGCTGCCTCAGACACCCTTCATGCTGCAGACTGGCAGAATGATGGAGCATAAGGCACTTACCCAGCAACAGACGTGGCCAGGATGTGCGCACACTATAAGTGTGCACCTCTTAAGATGTATAGCAATGAGATAACGAAAGCATCACCCAGACCTTTTAAAATCCTTTTTAACGTTGTGTTCCAGGAGTCTCCATAGGGATACTGTTCCAGAGATGGGACATCAGCATGGAGAAGGTCTTCCCTGCTTCATTTCCAATGGTGAGAAGAAGATCAATAAATACATCTCCCATGACAATCTTAAGAGAATGGTTCAGAATTGTGTACAAAATGATGCTAGGAGCTGGCAGTGGCGTACCTAGCCCATCTGTCACCCCGGGGCAAGCTAACATTTTGGTGTGCCCCCCCATGATTTAATTAATTAAATTTATTATTATTACTGTATTATAGAACAGGGGTGCCCAAAGTTTTTGGCTGGAGGGCCACATCATCTCTTTGACATTGTGTCGGGGGCCAGGGAGAAAAAGAAGTAATTTACATTTAAAATTTGAATAAATTTACATAAGTTCACATAAATGAATAGATGAAAGATGAACTTATATGAATGAATGAAGGTCTTGCAATATCTCAAGGCCTATAGAAGGCCTGGTACAAAGCAAGGTCAGCCTTTCCTTCACTGCCACTGCTGCGTCACAGACGCGAAACAGCAAGCAGTGGAGGGAGCCCTCATCCCACAGCTCACATGAGAGGTCAAACAGTTGCCCTTACGCTGAGAGCAGTTGTGTCGGGCCAGTGCAGGCTCCAACAAATCTCTGGAGGGCCATAGGCTCATTGGAGAATGGGGGCTCCCTGAGGGCTGCATTGAGAGGCCTCGAGGGCCGCAAGTGGCCCCAGGGCCGGGGTTTGGGCACCCCTGTTATAGAAGATAGCAATGTAAAAATGGTAGGTGAAATAACTTTAGCTGACAAAAACTTGTGCCACATTACTTTGTTAGGGCACAATCCTAAGCAAGTCTACTCAGAAGTAAGTCCTATTGTGTTCAGTTGGTCCTACTCCCAGGAAAGTGAGGTTAGGATTGCAGCCTTACGGCCTATCCAACTTTCCAGCACCAATGCAGCTGCAGTGCAGTCCCAAAGTAAGGGAACAAATGTTCCTGTACTTTGAGGAGGCCTCTGTGCTGCCTCCCTACCACAGGATATTTATTTATTTATTCATACAGATAAGAACATAAGAACATAAGAAGAGCCCCACTGGATCAGGCCATAGGCCCATCTAGTCCAGCTTCCTGAATCTCACAGCGGCCCACCAAATGCCCCAGGGAGCACACCAGATAACAAGAGACCTCATCCTGGTGCCCTCCCCTGCATCTGGCATTCTGATATAACCCATTTCTAAAATCAGGAGGTTGCGCATACACATCATGGCTTGTACCCCATAATGGTTTTTTCCTCCAGAAACTTGTCCAATCCCCTTTTAAAGGCGTCTAGGCTAGACGCCAGCACCACATCCTGTGGCAAGGAGTTCCACAGACCGACCACACGCTGAGTAAAGAAATATTTTCTTTTGTCTGTCCTAACCTGCCCAACACTCAATTTTAGTGGATGTCCCCTGGTTCTGGTATTATGTGAGAGTGTAAAGAGCATCTTCCTATCCACTCTGTCCATCCCCTGCATAATTTTGTATGTCTCAATCATGTCCCCCCTCAGGCGTCTCTTTTCTAGGCTGAAGAGGCCCAAACGCCATAGCCTTTCCTCCTAAGGAAGGTGCCCCAGCCCCGTAATCATCTTAGTCGCTCTCTTTTGCACCTTTTCCATTTCCACTATGTCTTTTTTGAGATGCGGCGACCAGAACTGGACGCAATATTCCAGGTGTGGCCTTACCATAGATTTGTACAACGGCATTATAATACTAGCCGTTTTGTTCTCAATACCCTTCCTAATGATCACCTGATGATGGTATTTATATACCGCCTTTCTTTGGTCATCAGATTTCTCTTCAGACTTTAATCCAAGGCGGTTTACATAGGCAGGCTGTTCTAAACCCCCAAAGGGATTTTTACAATTGAATAATTCTAGTCTTTCATAGAACTCCTTTGTTCCAGCTGGATTCCTTCCCGGTCTGGCCTCGATCTGGCCCTTCACCTCCCACGCTCCACTTGCACCTCCACGCAACTCCTCTCTGCCACCAAGGGTCAGCTCAACAGTATATCAGCGTGTCATAAGTTCTCAGGTACTTCTGGTTGTTTCAAACTGGCAGATCTTCAGGCATCAAGGCGGCAGCTCTACCAACTAAGCCAGACCTCCTTCCCACTTCATCCAGTGGGGATGAAGTGTATGCCCCACTGGCATAGCTGCATTGGCACTGGAAAATTGGATAGGATTGGGCCCTAAGTTGTCACAGGGTCACGAATATTTACAATCTTGGGACATCTCCCACACATTCAGTTCTGTCTCAAGTAGCATTATGAACTCTGAAAATATCTGATCAAAAGCATTCTCTCAGAGACAACTGCATCCTAAAGTGTTCTGTCTCTTTAAAATGCAATGTAAGAAGTTGCCCATAAATCATAATCCTGAGCATGATTATTTGGAAACACTGAAATAAATTAAATTTACTTACAAAGTTAAGGTGTTTGGGTTCATAGAGTTAGGTATACCACTTATTATCATTATAATATGAAATCCCCAGAGTGGTGCATTTGCACAGGATATTTTTGAAGGACTAAAATCAGTGCAACTAATCCTGCAAGCCTGTCATAAAACACAACCTTCTTTTCTGGGGCATAATTCCCTATGTTTCTAGTTTTGCATTTGACATAAACACAGATCTCTCCTAAGCAAATATGCCCAGAAAATGACTGCGCCTTCATATGATATTTAAATCAGTCACAAAACAAAGGTGCAGTTAATCAGTTACAAACACACTCAAACAGCTTTGATTGGCAGGGTGGCCATGCTTCCTAAAATGTGCACCGCACTCATGAAATTGGCAGGAAACTCCAGGGCTAGTCCAAGCTAGGAGGCAAAGGCTGCAATCCTAACCACACTTACCTGAGAGTAAGCCCCAATGAACAAACTAGGACTTACTTCTGAGTAGACCTGGTTAGGATTGTGGCCTGAGTTTGTTAGCCACACACCTGGAGGGTTTTGGAAAGGGAGGGGGGAAGTGATGAATTTGCTGGGGGAGGAGAAGACTTTGTTTTGTGTGTATCTATTAATTGCAAACTGATGCAAACTGAGACTCAGAGGCTGTTTGGTTGCAGTCCTAACCTCACTTTCCTGGGAGTAAGTCCCATTGAACACAATAGGACTTACTTCTGAGTAGACCTAGCTAGGATTGTGCCTTTTGTCTTACAGAGTACCCCCCCCCCCCAAAAAAAAAAAAAAAAAAAAGCAGGCAGGGTTTTCTGTACTTACTCTTCCCTCCCAGTTTGAAGCCTGCCAGGAGCTCGACCTGTGCTGAAGAGATGCAGCACCTTCACTGCTGCCCAGTCAGCCTTCTCTCCCATCTCCCCCCACCATGTTTCACAGCCCTCCCCACTTCATGCTGCCCCACCCACCTCATTCACAGCTGCAGAAAAGCAGCAAGTCAGCAGGTAGCACATGTAGCTGAGCTGAGCAGCTACAGCCACCTCTCTCCCCCAGGTGCCTCAGGGCGCCCCTGGAAGCTAGCCATACCTCCCTAGGGAGCACAGATTGAATACCTCAGCTCTATGTAGTTACCTGGGAGTAAGACCATTGACCACAATGGGATTTACTTCGAGCATTTCTATGCTTTTCCAGCAGAGATAATGAGCACCCCTTCTCCTTTAAGAAAAGGACAAATGGGTGGGGTGGGTGAGGCTGGTGGAGGTGCCCCCAGAAGGTCAGCGCTGGGGCATTTGCCCCGTTTGCCCTGCCCTAGGTCTGCCAGTGGGAGCTCTTGTGGACTCTAAAGCAGTCATATATTCCTGTGCACCCCACAACCCTGTTAAACCGAACCTACTGATGCTTCTGATTGATTATTAAGGGTTCTGTCTGTTTTATTTTTGTTCTGATGTTTTCCCCTGGGCTGCTATGTGGCCCCTTTGTGCTCTGATAATGGTGCCACAGACTACTGAGAAAATCACCTAAGAAAACTTCAAAGTTATTATTGACTGCTTTCTTAATGCATTTTTCAGAGAATTGTCTTGTTTACAAAGGCAAAATAGGCTGTGCTTGCCATATTAGCAGCAGGCACTTCTCAGTTATCTTAAAATATACTAGATGAGTCAAGAATTCCAGGTATCTGCCAGCATTTCAGCAACCAGAAGGCACCTGATAATGCATTGACCTGCCAACAGATCTCCATCCCTCCCTCCCCTTGGAACTGTACTTTCAATGGTTAGATGTTAATTGTCATTAATCACCACGCATTGCCTTTTTCACACCTCCACACTTCATAGGCCTCCCAGCTTGGCCTGTCACCATTCATTTTTTTTTCCCAGTATGAACATATGGCTTTACTTCCTTTCCAGAAGGCATGCACAAGATTTCCTAATATGTACTGTATTCTTGTCTAATTGCCACCTCTATTTATTTAGTAACCAAGAATAACTTTTTAAGTATAGTGATGGAAGCAAGAAGCTCTTCAAAGGAAGAAGACAGTGCTTCCCTGCTGCTTCAGATTCCAAAGGAACAAATACTACAATGCAGAACAGATAGAGCAGCCATTTTCAACTACTGTTCTGTGGCACACTGGTGTGCCACAGATGGTCTGCAGGTGTGCCACAGGAGTTTGGGTGAGGATCAGTAGGGCCACTGGGGGATGTGAGCCCCCCACTGGCAGCATGGTGTGCCCTGTCAATTGTCATCAAAGTGATGATGTGCCTTGACCATTTTAGTGCCCTGTCAGTGTGCCATGAGATGAAAAAGGTTGAAAACCTCTGAGGTAGAGAGTATCTTCCCATCTATCCAAATAGTTTCAAAGCAGACATACAAAATAGTGATGTATTCCAAAGCTTGGGTAAATTAGATCACAGTGTAGGTGGGGCTGCATTCTTATACAGGTGTCCGCTGCTTAACAACCTTCCGCTTAACAACGGACTGCATGGGTAAAGGTGGTCAAAGCACAACAAAGAGGCCCTTAACAAGGCATCAGGACTCCTATAGCCTGCAGCAGAGTGTCTGTTTACACAGCAAAGAGACCCTTAATGCAAAGAAGAGGCAATCTATCTCCAGTAGCCTGCACAGCCTGCTAGTTTCTGGCAGGGAGTGTCTGTTTACACAACAAAGACAGTAAATTGGGTGGAATGTTCGCTTAACAACCTAATTGCATAACAAAGGGGATTGGAGAACATATTCCCATCTTTAAGTGGTGCACACCTGTATATGAAAGGGGGTAAACTTATGGTTTTTTTCACAAATACTTGATCAGTATTGATCATCACTGGATTATGACTGTCATCGGTAGACAGTTTTACCCTATCTTATCCTAAGTGTGTATGGACATAATCAGGGTGATCAGATAAAATGGAGGACAAAGTGCCTATACCTTTAACCAGTGTATAGAATAGGAGATTTTGGCAGCCGTAGCTTTCTAAACCCTTCCATGTTGAGCTGCACCTGCCAAAATGCCCTCTTCTAAACAGTGGTTAAAGGTATAGGCGCTATGCCTTCCTTTGTATTTGGTCACCCTGTTGATAGTATAACTAAAACATTTGAGCAACTCATATAGAAACACCATCAAACAAAACATGTAAAATGAGGAGAACCCTAAGAACATGGCAATGCTTCTAAGACCATGGTACAGTCAGAAGCCAGACAAAAGCAATAAATGTGTCCTATGACAACATATTTAAAAATGAAAGGACCAAAAAAGGAATGAATTCTCACAAGATCTTATCTATGTTAGGTCTCTTGTGAGAATTCATTCTCCAGAACTAGGTCAACTACTGACTTTTATGTTCATCCTCCTCCTCTTCCTCCTCCTCATCATCATGAAAAAGTTATCTAGGTAGATAAAGTGCCTTTTAACAACTAGTTTTTGACATCTGAATGGTTTTGTAACTTGGCTGAAGAATCTTTCAGCTAGTTTTATCCTCCAGATAGTCTACAGATTTCCCAATATGGTATTCCCTCTATTTTTATTTTCTCCTCTCACTTCAAGATTTTCAGTAACAGAGATTGAGCGACGGTCTGGGGCGAAGGTCCATGATGACGCCCCCCACACCACTTTGCCCGCCCATACTTACCCAATGCAATGGAGCCTCGTGCGGTGTTAGGAGTGACTCAGAAAGCCTTCTGAGGCTTCCCATACCATCTTAAACAGTACATCTGGTTTCCCAGAAGTACTGTTTAAGATCGCGTCAGAAGTCTTTTTGAGCAGTCTGCAATGCCGTGTGGGCACGGCGTTTGAAGCACTTGCCCCCCTGCCCGCTGCCAGGCCTGCCACTGCGCCTCATTGTACACCTTGGGAAAAAAGTGTTTAGAGTATCAACTTACATGGCATGAAACTTCAACATGGTTGCTGACTCACATACAGGAAAATCTTCTTGTCCCTTCCAAAGATAAAAACCACCGTAAAGGTTGACCAGTCATATCCATTGTCCATCTTCTCATTCCTCTTTTTTTTCTTTCAGTCCACTAGCCTTATGAATTTGCTGAGTACTGCTCTCTAAATTTTCTTGAAAATATTGTTAAAAACCAATTGTTCCCATTTCATGCAAAGGAGATTTTTTTTTCTCCCACGAAAGACAAACAAATGTGTGTAGCTGCGATAGGACAAAGGTTGTCCTGTTTTGTTTTATTGCTGAACCACAAACTTGGATTCTCTGCAAATATTTATTTTTTCATAACTTGCAGATGTTCTGTTTTTCTTCATCGCTGAGTGTCATATTCAAGTTTCTGGCAATTTTCCACACATTCTGATAAGCTGTACATAATAAAAATTTTAAGACCAGAGACAATTGCATTTTCTGAATAGGGAATTGTAATACTAGAGGGATTCATTGCCTTACAAAGTGTTGCGATCAGATTTTTCTACGCTGCTTTGTGAAAATGTTAGGAAAATCTTAGCATATGAATTATTGAAGAAATAAATGACAATTAACATTTCATTGACTAGAACTTGGGGTGGGAGGAATATTCTAAACATTAGAGCGGCGTTTCTCAAACTTTGGGTCATGGCCCACTTAGTGGGCTGCAACCTGATGCCCTGTATGGTCATGACTTGGGACCCTCCTACCCTCCCTTTCATCCAGTTGGCTCCAAGTTGGAGCCATCCGGACACAATTGGAGGCCACACCAGGACTCTGCAGGTCTCAGAAGGCCTCTGCAGGCCTCCAGAAGTAGCCAGAAAGTCACTTCTGACTTTCTCCTAGATTTGTGAAAGTCACTTCCAGAGGCCTGGGGAGGCTTGGTGCCAGAGAAGGAGGTGGATCACAGTGTCCTCTGTCACAGAACAGGTAGGTTGTGGTGGTGGAGGGGGGAGTTTGAGATCTCCTGCATTATAACATACAAAAATAAGTTATTTACTTTGGGTTTTTGTCCACTTCCTCTGGGGCATCAAGAACAGCAAGCTGAACAGTTAGGAGTAGAACCCAAAGTAATTTACTTTGAAATGGCCAATCAGCATATTTGAAGATGAGAAGAACATTTACCACACATCAGTTTTACTAGTGACACAGTTGGGTTCTTTCATTACACTGTCTGGCTTGGCTCAGTTGCTTGAGTCAGTTGAAACTACTTACTCTGCAAAAGCTGATCCATGCTACACCCATTGTAACTGTGACACAAGCACCTATTTCATAGAAACATAAGGCTCTAGACCAAAGGTGTCTAATGTGCTTCATACAGTGGGTCAAATGGCATTCATGATGCCTACTGAGGGCTGAAGTGGTGTCATTTAGTAGGAAGTGACATAATGAAGCAGACGATGGCCAGAAATAACCACTTTGTTCTCATGTAGGGACTCATTAGCTGCAAATGACAGAAGAGACAATACACAAATCTTGGTCATATTTTCAAAATATGTGAGAGCCCAATTATCACGTGGGCCATCATTTCAACAGCACCGCTTCTGCTGAGACCTCACTTCACAGCTAAGCAGCTGGGAGGTGCTATGTGAAGTGATACGTCAGTAGAAGTGGCGCAGCTGAAAGAGTATGCTGAGAAAGCCCAATTATCACAGGGGCTGGATAAAGAGCTCCCATGGGCTGTATCCAGCCTGTGGCCCATATGTTTGACATCCCTAGTCGAGACAGCAGGTGTGCAGGCTTTTAGCAAGAACTAGATATTGTTGACTGTCACCTAGGTGTTTCTGTACCCACACAACTTCTAGCTAATAGATCCCAGAAAATTAATATTTATATAAAGCCCCTCATATTTATTATCCTGAGGTTGTCCTTAAGTAGCCTGTAAAGTAAGTACAGGTCCAACCTTGTTATACACAGATTTTTTTATACACGGATTTGACTCAACACGAATGGCCACTGCAAGTAAGAAGGTATGTGCTGATCCCTGGAGAAGGGGAAAAATGTACGCCTTTAAAATGCTTTTCTTACTGTTGTAGAGATTTTTATCTCAGCATGATGAGAAGGGCCCTTTAAATTAAAGGAAAACAGTCTTTTACAATAGTTAGAGAGAGTGCAGCCAGCTGACAAGCCATCAATCATTCTCTCTCCAAGCGACCCTGAACACATGAAAGAAAGATAATCCTTTCTAAGGGTCTGGAGAGAGACTGATTATTGGATTGCCATCTTAATGACTCTATCTTAACATCACAAAGGTCAGCAATGCTGTTTTTAAATCACCTGAGCAAAGAGACTTTGTTTTTTAAATTGATTTGCTATAGTTCAATTTTTGCCATCCACATAACTTGTGGGAGAGAATCCACATGAATAATGATACTCAACCTGTATTATTATCTCTTGGGGCTAAGAGGGAATGGCCTGCCAAAAACTACTTAGTGACATCATGGCAGAGGTGATTTTTGAACCAGGAAAGACCTGATTCACAGCCCAGTCTTTAAGCCGCTCTAATGTTGAGTTCATGCTCTGTAAGCAAGTACGAACACTTGACAGTGTGTCCAATGACAGTTAATTATTATTATATCCCAATGAGATTGGTTATGGCATCAAAGTTGTCTACTCAATTTCAAGGGTGCTTCGTGATAATTAACTGTATTTGGATATACACCCCTTGTATGTATCCAGGCCTGCTCTGTTTAGACATAAATTATGTCATTTACATTTTTTTTGAAAGAGTTATATTTAAAGAAAGCTTAAAATTGAAAAAGGTCAGACCATTGCTTACACATGGCCTTTTGGCCTCCTGATCAGTGATTATGTGATGATAATATTCAGTTCTAGAAAATATGTTCTAGAAAATTCAGTTCTAGAAAATATGAATCACAGTTGTTTTCAGTTCAGTCAGCCTTGGTTTTAAGAACTGAAGTATAATTTTAACTGGGAACATAAAAAGCAAAACATTCCTATCCAATCAGGATAGGAATGGCAGATCTGCTGTTGCTCAGGCACCCCACAACAAATCACACAAGAAAAGGTGACTTGGAATAAAATTGGACCCATTAATTGATTAACAACCAATCAATTAACAACTGGCAGCAGGTCCCGTCTAAAACATTTAAGTGTGGGCACCTACTCTGGAAGAGACAGCTAACCTGTCCAGGCCCCTTTGGGCAAAGCCACCCTGGCTCCATCTGGAGGTTGCTGCTTGGCAACCCCAGCTTTTCAATTACATATGGGTCTTGTCAGATATAGGTCACCCATTTTAGTGGGATATGTCCAAGGAGGGAAAGGGGGCATGGAGGTCTTTAAAAGAGGGGATAAGATCTGATGTGCATGGCTGCTGCTAGATTTACACACCCCTCCTTTACACACTCTCCGTTTCCTTCCCAGAATACCCATTCCTCCACCTCCCTGCCCCCAACCTGCCCCCGCTGCTGGATTCCCAAAGCTGGAGGATTCAGGAAGGCTGCTGTTGTGCAACCATCACCACTCACCCTTTCTAGCAGTGGCCTGGATGTGCAGTATAAAGCCAGCCGCGGTCCTCCGCAGCCCTGTGCCTGAGGCAAAGCTCCATGATGGTGCCCCCCTGCGGGCTATCACCACCCCTCCTGGGGAGAAATCCTCCCCTGCTCACCTGAGGCTCTCAGAGCCTCACACGACCTCCACCCACGCCGGAGAAACCTCTGTGAGGTTCCCTGGCGCTATAAACTGTGCTTCCGGCAAACCAGAAGCACAGTTTCTGCCCTCGTCGGGAGCCTCAGAGAGTCTTACGCGGTGTCCCAGCGGTTGGTGCCTGGGGCATTTGCCCCATCAAACCCTATGGCAGGCACGCAACTGTATAAAGCATCACTCTTTGTGATGCAGGAAGTTAGATTTCACTGCCAGAAGAGCCACACAGCACAGCCCAATGACAGGATTGGGCTGATAGTCTTTGATGTTGGAGCAGAGATTTCATTTATACCACCCAGATTCAAAAAAAGACAGAATGTGGAAATTAAAATATTACCTGCATGGAGCTTGTAGCCTAAAGGAACAGAACCTAATGTGTTCCCTGACAGAAGATGAGTGTTTCTTCAATACCACGAATCATGGGTATCTTTTTAATTCTGCCTATTGATTTCTACAGACAGATGCATGAAAAATGTCAAACAACATAAAGCCAGGCAAGCTTGCAATTAGAGGATTACATATTCTCTATCTCTTGTTACAAATAACCTTTCTTGCCATTTATAAACAGAATAATAAATAAGAGCATGAGCCTAAACATATTAAAGTGGATAAATATTTTATGGACTTAGTGGATGCAATCGGAATGCATGTATAAGGTGACAGTTTGCCCCTTCACTGACTGCGAAATTTGGTTTAAGGTTCTCTAGTACGATGCTTATTTAACTTGGCAGGTCCTTGGCAGGACTTGCCTAAGACAATCTAGCACCTTAGGCCATGCACCAAATACTGTCTCTCTTACCCAGTGATGTGGCACTCTCTGCTTCTTCCTCTCCTTCAATTGGAAAAGGACGGTGGGAGTCACTCTAGCCCACAACTCTGCTTTCCTCCATACTTCCTCTTTCATTTTGTCCCCCTTTTCCAGTCCAGGGAGTGGGCAGACAAGGAGAAACATATGGATGAAGATGGGTGCTCCCACCAGTCTGTTGCCTAAGGTAATTGCTTCCATTGGCCTCATGAATCAACCAGGCCTGGCCCCATGGTACACTTTCGCATGATCCTTGAGGAATCAGTAGAAGAAATGCTGACAAGTCAGAAGTTTCTAAGGTATTTCCATTACATGCAGACATTTCCAATATATTTACCCATTGAACTCACCCCAACCAAACTTGCTCAGAGGTCGGCAGACATTATCCCAATAGCAAAGGAATCTGAAGCTGTCCTCCTTAAAGGAAAGGAGGGACAAAGGAAAGGAGGGCCATTTCCTTTTATTGTTACAAATTTTGGTATACGAAGGGGGTAAATTCCTGGAAAGCCCAGGAGATACCGAATCTGCAGGTGCTGATCCTAAGGGATCAAAAAGGTTAAGTGGAAAATCAAATTCGCATGAATGCCTTCAGAATGGTGTAGATAGTTCAGAATGACCATCAAGAACTTCAGAATAGCCCAGATAGCTTCAGAATGGCCACCACAGACTTCAGAATGGCCACTGCAGGCTTCAGAATGGCCACCACAAGATTCAAAGCGGCCTCCACAGATACTGGGATCACTTCAGTATTGTCTGGATAGTATCAGAATGGCTACAGATAGGTGAGAAGAGACCACCAACGGTGCAAGGTAAGTTGAATTCTTCGTTCACACAAATAAGCAAATCTGAATCCATGGGAACAGAGGTTGCAGATACCAAGAACTGACTGTATCTCACGTTGTCGATCACTGATAAGGTTCCTTCATATTAGGGAAGATGTTCATCATGCTTGCAGAGTGACATTGAAAAGGTCGACTCCTTTGCAGGAGGACCTTCTAATTTAGATTTAAGAAAATAAAAGATTGAAGAAAATAAATGGAGAGAGAACCAAGGAGGGGCTGAAGAAAAGGAAAAGGAATTGCATTGTAACTATTTTTGCAATGGTGCTCCACGGCTTTAAGCTGCTTTTGTTCATGGAAGGATGTAAATGGAACCCTGATGGATTAGGCCAAGGGTCCATCTAGTCCAGCTTCCTGTATCTCACAGTGGCTCGCCAGGTGCCTCCAGAAGCACTCAAGACAACAAGATACCCATATCCTTGGCCATTCCAGGGGACATCCACTAAAATTGAGTGTTGGGCGGGTTAGGACAGACAAAAGAAAATATTTCTTTACTCAGCGTGTGGTTGGTCTGTGGAACTCCTTGCCACAGGATGCGGTGCTGGCATCTAGCCTAGATGCCTTTAAAAGGGGATTGGACAAGTTTCTGGAGGAAAAATCCATTATGGGGTACAAGCCATGATGTGTATGCGCAACCTCCTGATTTTAGAAATGGGTTATGTCAGAATGCCAGATGCAGGGGAGGGCACCAGGATGAGGTCTCTTGTTATCTGGTGTGCTCCCTGGGGCATTTGGTGGGCCGCTGTGAGATACAGGAAGCTGGACTAGATGGGCCTATGGCCTGATCCAGTGGGGCTGTTCTTATGTTCTTATTCCCTTGCAGCTGGCATTCAGAGGCAACTCTCTGATGCAACTCTCTGTCCACTCCCAGAAAGGGTTTGTGGCCATAAGGTACTACTACAAGAAAATTTAAGATTCAACTCAAAAAAACAAGGAATTAAGTACCATCACACATTCTTAGATGTTTAAGGAGCCATACAGGTTGGCAACCTTCAGTCTCGAAAGACTATGGTATAAGCCTACAGCACCAGGTATTCCCAGGCGGTCTCCCATCCAAGTACTAACCAGGCCTGACCCTGCTTAGCTTCCGAGATCAGATGAGATCAGACATGTGCAGGTATACATGCTTCAGGGAAAATTGTATAGATCTTCTAAAATGATTTGAGGAAACTAAACAGCAGTAGCGGACCTCTCCTTGGGGTGCACTGGAGCAAAGGTCCATGATGGCGCCCTGCGCACGAAGCCGCCCCCCCTTAACTAGAGCACATGGAACCTTGCACGACTCCGGTACACACCGGGGAAGTCTACCACACAGCTTTCCCAGACTCTTAAACTGTGCTTCTGGCACAGTTTCCAACAACATCGGAAGCCTCAGTGAGGATTCCGATGCAGTTCTAAAGATCCGATGTGTGGACTCCATGCCTGGAGCATTTGCCACTTTGAATCAATGGAAGGTCTGTTGCTGCTAAACAGGATACCATCACATAGACATTCTGGTATCCACCGTAAGAAGTGTTCATTATCGCTTCCTACAAAGCGAGTGGAAGTACCATTTAAGCTGAAAAATTGGACAGCTAAACTATGATGCTTATTTCTCACTTTTTTTCACAATTTGCAGTTAACCCACATAACTCACCATCACAAATCTGAAAGCTGAGTAATTGTTCAGAACTCAAGATTTTTACAGAAAATAAGAATGCTTCCCATTAAGAAATGAACCTTCTGGGTGTCATGTTAGAAACTGCTTTGGTCTTAGAAAGAAGATCCTCACATACCAGGAATACCACGTGATTGTTCGCTTCAGCACATACTGCATATTGCAGTTAGAGAGCTGGCATTAGGGGTATCCAAGATTTTCCCCACCCCACCCCCACCCCATTTTAGGGTTCCTTTTGATTTTGTTGTACAAACTTTGTTTGTTGAGATATTGATTGGTTTGTCCCCTGGAGGCTGGGGATAAGAATAGGCCCTCTGTTTGGCTGTACTTGTCGTAAGAGGCGACTAAACAGCCACCGGGTAGATGGGACTCGTCAGCCTGGGAAGGCAGCTCATCTGAGAGAAGGAAAACTCTGATCCCAAACCTCCACTGCCTTGTGGCTACATCCAGTTATGGAAAAGGCTTCAGGAGTCAACCTCGAGGCAAAATCCATGGCTGAACAGTCACGTTCTGGCAACTCCTGCGACGCCGCTGGAACCAACCGTATTGGCTTCTGCCTTTCCATTGGACCATTTCAGCGACGTGGAGAGGGGGGATTTGCTGCATGGGTAACAGTCTATCCTCCATATCTACTTTACCCAGGCTTCGTGCACTGGAGAGGACACTCTGTTCCAGAACACTATTCAGAGTGCGATACCATAGTCGTTCGAGACTGAAGGATGCCAACAAGTAGTAGTGATTGGTTTAAATAACTGATTTGTTTTAGATGAATTCTTCCCATTTTTCTTTTCTCAAATAATTTTTGAAAGACATTTGGTTTATTTATTTGTTTGTTTGTTTGTTTGTTTGTTTGTTTGTTTGTTTGTTTGTTTGTTGTTTGTTTATTCTGAAATTTATGTACCTTCTTTCTCCATTGACTCATGGCGGTTTGCACAGGCAGGCTGAGTGTCCATCCATTTTTTCAGTGCAATTTTTACAAGTATTATTCCAGGAGACAATCTCACAGAGCTTCCATTCTGCCAAGTGCTCCTTGCAGTTGTCATTCTTGCTGCTGGCTCTTGCACTTTCCAAGCTCTCACAGGTAGCTGCAAACCAAGCTTCAGACAGACTTCTCAAGGAAGTTGGGGCAGGGGAGGGAATGGGATGGGAGAGGGCAGGATCTGCGGATCTAGAACCCTGCATTGGGCTTTTGGGCCCGCCATGGGGCCACTCAACTCTACACCAACTATTTAGCCGGTGCAGACTTGAGTAGCCTATTGTGGGGCTTGCTCCCTTACCCAGGAGAAGTGGATGAATGTGTGGTTGCCCAGCAAGCATTGGATGGAGCAGCAGCCATTTTGGTGCCACCGCTCCTCTGGGTACCAGACATCTCAGGATTGGACTGCCCATGGACCTTGTTTTGATTCAACAGCTTATTATTCATATAATTCTCATGTCCAAAGGTACTGGAATTCTGATTTACTTCCATTATATATAATGTAAGAAGAAATGTTGTAGTGTAGATAATTTGACCATGGAATTTAAGTGATGCAAAGAATCAAAAGGCCTTCAAGTTGAACCCCCTGCCTCAACGCAAGACCATCCTGAAAGCACCCTTAATTCACAATAAAAAACCACTTTAAATATTAATTCAGCTCCTACCTCATTTCAGAGAGAGAGAGAGAGAGAGAGAGAGAGAGAGAGAGAGAGAGAGAGAGAGAGAATGAAATGCATGGAGCAAACAGGACAGCGTAAAGGACCATGCGGGGAAGTGAAGTGTAGACATAAGTCACAACTAGTTATGCCATCAAAGAAGTGGTCCACAGGAAACCATCTGCTCCTTATAGTGTATGAATACATTTCCTCTCAAGTGACATGATGAATCATTCATAGAACATAACAAGCAATGAGGCCAACACAAATTCATTCATTATTAGCTGGAGCAGAAAATACAGTGGGAAAGAGTTTGGAGAAAGGACAAAAACGAATGCCCCAGTAAATGTGTGACTGCTGCCAAAGTTGGCAATTGGACATCAAACTCCCCCCTCCAGCACTCCATAGCATGTCATAGAACTGGAGTGTGAAATAACAACATCATTTAGAGACCACTCCTATCCATTCCCCCTCCCCCATGCAGCGGCACCCAAAAAATATACTGCTGCATTGTAAGGGGGCTCAGTTGTGGAGGTCTCCTACAGGTAAGGGAACATTGATTTCCTTATCCAGGGATAAGCCTCAGCAGTGCAGAGGGGTCTGTTCTGACCTGCACTAGTGAACTCGTTGGCACAGGACCATGTGAACCTGTGTCCATGAGAATGGGTCCAGGAAGGGGACTATGATTCAGTGGCTGTCACTAAAACCTCCCGCTTTGCAGACCCAATTGCCCTTCCCCTGCCTTTATCGCTGCCCCATTCCACCCTTCCCCTGCCCCGTTTTGCCCTCCCTCCACTTGATTTCCCCACCACCTTACCTGCATCAGTGGGTCTGACTGTGTCCAGCAGTACTGGAAATGTTTTCATAACTGCCATAAGGCAAGTAGCACTAGTTCTGGTTGAGCTAAGAACTCATAGGATTGGGCTGTCTTCCTCTTGCCCTTTTCCTTTGGCATCCAATGATGTGGAGCAGGGAAAATGCAGCACAGTGTCAGGTCTATGTTGGATCATCTATTTTTGGTATGAAACCTGTTTCTTCCCAACTGAAATAACACTGTTCGATAGACAATAGAACAATTGGGACCGTGTACAGGTGGGATGAGTAGCGTAACATACATATGCTTAACATATGTTAAGCATGATTTCAGAATGAAAAAATAAGGTTATACTACCAAGTAATACACTTAAATTCTCTGATTTGTTGATTTCATGACATTTCCTCATATTGAAATTCTGAAATTATTTTCCACTTCTAATTGATAGTATTATTATCCTGTAAGGTACAGACAGGAAGAAACAAATTTCATACTAAGAACAGTATGGCCATTACTAAGAATAGTATGGCCACTGCCCCAGAGCCCATATCCATCAGAGGGCCTACTAGGCCAGATTGACCGTGAACTTTCAGTAGCACTGAGAGTGGTGACAGTAATCAGAAGGAATGTGCTGGAACCATAGCAATGAGACTAGAGTCCCGAGTCTCTATCCCCTTGATTCAAGTTACCCACAAGTCACAACAGCAGCCGTCACAACTTGTCCAACTTGAGTCATATGAGTCTTGGCCCATCTCTGCTAATTAGGGGGTGAGCAGAGACATGGGGTGGCTAGTGCAAGGCTTTACCTCACAGTCCCCAGCATCTCTCTCTCTCTCTCTCTCTCTCTCTCTCTCTCTCTCTCTCTCTCTATATATATATATATATATATATATATATATATATACACACACACACATACACACAGAAATAGCTCAGTGATAGTAAAGTAGTAAAGTACTTGCTCTTCATGCTTAATACAATCTTGAAATTGTTTCATATAATGAGAATTTTTCAGTTATCTTTTTCCAATTATTTTTTGCTTATTCTTCAGACAAAAAAAGGAATAGAGAATTTATTGCCCCTGAAATGTAAGAGATCTCTGATCAACAACTCCTGGCACAGAAATCCTGAAATTATTTGCACAAGTCTAATGAAAACTGCAGCCAGTACACCAGGCAGATGCCTTTTGTCACAGGTCCTGATGAGGGCTCGGTTCTGTAGACTTTTCAAAGCTCGACAAAACCCTGCTGCTTCCAAATATATGGCCAAAGAGACACGTGAACCCATATACAGTGGTGCCTCGCATAACGAAATTAATCCGTTCCGCGAGTCCTTTCGTTATGCGAGTTTTTCGTTTTGCAAAGCGCGTTTTCCCATAGGAATGCATTGAAGTTTAATTAATGTGTTCCTATGGGCAAGAAAAGTCAGAACAAAGTCAAATTTGGTTTACAAAGTGTTTATTAAGTGCTCTTTAAAGGCATACATACTGTACAGAGGATTTTAAAAATGGAGGGGATGCTGAGTGGGGAGCTTGAAGGCTGTAATCCTGTGCACACTTTCCTGGGAGTAAGCACAATGGGACTTACTTCTGAGGAGACACGCACAGGATTGTGCTCTAAGCTGGGGAGGACACAGCAGCTGCACTCAATTGCTTGCTTTTGCCATGATCTTGGGGGGAAACGTGAAGGAAATGGGGCAGTGAGAGGATGAATGAGCGATGGGGGGATGCTGAGTGGGGAGTTTGAAGGCTGTAATCCTGTGCACACTTTCCTGGGAGCAAGCTGACATGAAGATCCTCCCCTTACTAGGGTGAACGGGATCATAAAGTGACATGAAGATCCGCCCCTTACTAGGGTGAATGGGATCATAAAGGGACATGAAGATCCGCCCCTTACTAGGGTGAACGGGATCATAAAGTGACATGTAGATCCGCCCCTTACTAGGGTGAACGGGATCATAAAGGGACATGAAGATCCGCCCCTTACTAGGGTGAACGGGATCATAAAGTGACATGAAGATCCGCCCCTTACTAGGGTGGACGGGATCATAAAGGGACATGAAGATCTGCCCCTTACTAGGGTGAACGGGATCATAAAGTGACATGAAGATCCGCCCCTTACTAGGGTGAACGGGATCATAAAGGGACATGAAGATCCCCCCCTTAAGACAAACCAGGACAATAAAAAAAAAATTCGTTATGCGAAGCATAAGTCATAAAAATTCATTATGCGAGTTACCAAACTTCGCACACCGCTTTCGTTCTGCGTGTTTTTCGCTGCGTGGGGCATTCGTTATGCGAGGTACCACTGTACTTTAAATATGTTTAGGTCTCGCAGTCTTTAAAGACTGAATCTTTAAGTGCCTCATAGTCTTTAAAGACTGGTGGGGAAGTGTGGTGTGGGCTGGGAGATTGGGGGAGTAACTGGAGAGTTTGGAGATGGGCATGAGGTGGGAGCTGGCCAGAGTGGGCAGATCTCAGTGGCAAAAATGAACACCAGATACTATCCTTCTGAAATTCAGCCTATGCTTCATCCTTACTTTCCTCCAAATTACTTCTGCTATGCAGCTGGTTTAGACCTCTGAGGGTCTCCTGAGGCTATCAGAGGGTCTAACTAGAGATAAGAGAGTAGAAGTTCTCTCACCTTGAGAATATCGCTTGATCAACCCCCCCAGGCCCCCATCCCAGCATACAGTACAAACATTCATGGCACAGCTGCATTGCGTAAACTGGAGGGGGATAGGATATGGGCAGTTGATGAGAGAGAATGTCATTGAGGGCACAATCCTAACCAGGTCTACTCAGAAGTCCTATTTTGTTCATTGGGGCTTACTGTCAGGAAAGTGTGGTTAGGATTGCAGCCTGAGTTATTTTTTTCCGTTTCCTAGGATTCTTTCTAGATTGTCCCTCCAGTTTGTTTTATCATTGCTCCCTCCAAATTTGTGCCCGGCACCAAACAACCTCCTTTTAATTTAAAATGCTTATTACATTTTCAGGGTTTTATTATTTTTTTCCCCAGAAGCGATAGTCCATTGGTTAAGTGAACAAAAGAAAAATGATCATTTCAGCCGGCAACTTTCAGCAATGCCCACAGTGATGCTATAATTGTTATGTAATTATCTCATTACTGAAGCTTTGGTGTTTTTCCTTTAACATCTTTTCATCACAAAGACACTTTAATTGTGGGTTATCGTTGAGCAGGACTCTCACAGAGATGTTCCATGAGTTGGCTTTGAACTCTTGTCATCTTTCCACTGTGGCTTCCATCCCTTTAGGTTTCGTAATAAAGGGTTGAGAGGTTCTAAATAGGAAACTGTATTCTTTTGGCAAATGAAGGGAAATTGGAACAAATGAGCCACATTGGTTGAATTCATTTTCGTTTTGAAAGTGAATGGAAATTCAAATGGATCACTTCCGAGTGAATATTCATTTGACACTTATTTGTTTCATTCACAACTCATTTGTTAGAATTTCTCATTAATTGATGGACTTGAAGCAGGCTGCATAGTTCATAGAAAGGCTACGGGGGAAAAAGAGATTGAGAGCGAGAGCGAGCGAGCGAGCGAGTGAGCGAGCGAGAGAGAGAGAGAGAGAGAGAGAGAGAGAGAGAGAGAGAGAGAGAGGAGCACAGTGGAACTGTCAGATTGGAAGGGTGTCCAGTAAACCAATGGCCGAGTATTTGCAGAAGTGATTCAGTGCTTTGTGCTCTTTAGTGGTGGACATCCTCAAGGGGAAAATGCAGACAGAATGAGTCAGCTTTTACTTAGAGTGGCAGCTCAGATCACAAACTTACAAAGTCCAATATAGCCATGGCTGCAAACTTTCACCGAAAGTTGCCACCATACATATACCATAGATAGATAGATAGATAGATAGATAGATAGATAGATAGATAGATAGATAGATAGATAGATAGATAGATAGATATCCACTGTAGGGCAGGCTATTTGGGTACAGACCTTTTGGGTAGCAGTTGTCACCCATGATCTCCAATGCAATGAGGATAGAACATAGTCAGGGGCTACCTGAACAAACCCATTAATATTATCACTATTAACCAATTACCTTCCTGGATGAACAAGTCACAGGTCTGCTGGGACCTGATCACTGTAGACCAGACCTCATTCTCTTGCCTAACCGGCATGCCAGAGAGTGTACATGAATATACAACAGGAGACATCATAACTGTTCAAAGCTTGAACCTGAGTTATTGAACAACTGGTATTTCTTAAAGTGAACCTGCTACTTTTGGAGTGCTCACACTGCCCTTGTAGTGAGATCTACACAGACACACAGCCAGTCTGCAAGACCCATCCTGCCCTAGAAAATGTTCACCAAGAATCTGCTTTCATTTTTGCCTTGAGTTGCTTGCTAGTTGATCCGCCGCAAAGCTCACCTTCTACCCAAGTTTGCCTCCCATATTTGCCTGCCTGCTGGATCATTCAACCAAATACTGGTGCTATACCCTGAACCTGCCTTCAATCATTCTGCATTTATGGAACCAATGGGAAAATGTCTAGGCATCATATTCTTGCCTTTTATCTCAGCCTTTGGTTTCTGCATGTATGATGGGTTGGGCATAGTGAATTAAGATGAAGAAAGGTGGATTTTGCTCCTCTCCAGTAAGTGCTCCATTTGCTACACAAAGTAAACCCCTCCCTTCCACTTGATAGATGAGTAAGGCTACCACATATTTAACATAAGGAATCCGACATAGTCTCCAGATTGTAGGAACCGAGGGCCAAATCCTATTCAGCTTTCCAGCCCTGGTGTAGTTGTGCAAATGGGGTGTGCGCTGCATCTTGTGGTGGGAGGGTAGTTATTAAGGCTTCCACAAGGTAAGGGAATATTTGTTCCCTTGCCTCAAGGCTGCACAGCAGCTACACCAGCGCTGGAAAGTTAAATAGGATTAGGCCCCAGTTTCACTAGCATTTTTTGCTAGCACCCACTGCATAAAATGCTATACATGGCAATTTTATATTACACACCCCTTTGGAAATGTCTGTGAAAAGGAGATGTAAGTATCTTGCAAATTAAAATGTATGTTTTAGCCCACATAAGGTTCTCAAGGTTCTTTACCCTTGAAGGACGTTTCCTGTTGATCCGATTGCCTGACCTTCACGATCGTTATAGCAAAATAAATGTCTTTGCATTTCCTTTAATTCAGGTAAAGTGAATCATTTTGAAAGCCTTGAACTTGTACTTCAGGATAGGTATGGAAGCTCTGTACCTATAGAGCTCTATTCCCCTTCAGTTTTCAAAAGCAAACTATTTGTGGAAAGCAGAATTGCTGAGCTTGTCAGACCAGGAAAGTCAAGTAAAGTTCAGCAGGAAGAAGAACAGCCGTTTACACCATCAGATATATGATGTAAGAATTAACACCCTTTCAGTTTTCCTGCAGAGTTTTCAACCGTATATCAAGTTCTCAGCAGGCTGTTAGGAAGAGAACATTGGGCAGGAGCAAACAAATCATTCAGCTACCGATTCATCTGCCCTTAACAGCAATGGGTCTTGCCTAACCAGCAGTAGCACAGATGCCACAGCTAACTTTTTCAAAAATGAAGGCTTGGAACTTGAATTATTGTCTGTGTTGGTGGGCTGTATTTATTAACAGTATTTATATATTATTATTAACAGTATTTATATACCGCTTTTCAACAAAAAGTTCACAAAGTGGTTTACAGAGAAAAATCAAATAACTAAATGGCTCCCTGTCCCAAAAGGGCTCACAATCTAAAAGGGCTCACAATCTAAATGCTGTATTTCATGCATTGTTACTTAAACATTTGATAGATTCCCCTGGAGCCCAAACTCATGAGTCAAACTGCACTGGGAATACTCTAGTGTTCCCAAACTTTGAATAGCTGCACTTTTTTATGGATTAAAAATGTATGTACTTTCTTAGCTGATACTTGTGTACTTGTGCAAATATCAGTCCAAGGATGTAAATGAAATTTGAACATATGAAGTTTCCTTATGGTGCATTTTTCTAAGTCTGAATAGGGAATGTCAACTTGGTTGGCAGTGCAGCAGGACCATGGACAGAGTCATTCCCATCCTTACCTGAAGGTGCCCCAGATCGAACCTGCATTCTCTAGTCCAGGGGTGTCAAACATAAGGGGGCTGGATGTGGCCCGCAGAAGCTTTTTATCTGGCCCTCAGGCTCTCAGCTACTGAACAGTGCTAAGGAGTTACTGCTCAAAGGGTAGCCAACATGAAAATGGGGCTCTCCCACATCTTGAAATATGGTCAAGAGTCACACATTTTCTCTTCTGTCATTTGCAGCTAATGAGTTCCTAAGTGAGAAAAAGTGCTTGTTTTTTGTTATGACCTGTATAATGACATCACTTCCTTCCTAATGACATCTGGCCCTCAGCAGGCATGATGAATGCTATTCAGCCCTCCGTATGAAATGTGTTTGACATTCCTGCTCTAGTCTCCTGGGTATGCATACACATGCATTTCCAAATGTTTATTATTAGGGTCAAATAACACATTAGTTTTACCCAATGTTTCTCAAATTGTGGGTCAGGACCCACTAGGTGGGTCACAAGCTAATTTCAGGTGGGTCCCCATTCATTTCAATATTTTATTTTTAATAGATTAGACTTAATACTATCATGGTATGTGACTACATTTGGGGAAATGTTACAGATCTGTGCTTTGAACAGGCTACTCTGTATATGCTTTTAACAATGATAGTCAATGGGACTTACTCCTGAGTAACAGCCCAATCCCATGCATGTCTACTCAGAAGTAAGTCCATTTGAGTCAATGGGGCTTACTCCCAGGAAAGTGTGGATAGGATTGGACTGTAAGTGTGGGTAGGATTGCAGTCTAGGATTGTTTAAAAAATTTTGCTGCTTGATGATGTCACTTCCAGTCATGACATCACTTTTGGTGGGACCTGACAGATTTTCATTCTAAAAAGTGGGTCCCAGTGCTAAATGTGTGAGAACCACTGCTTTAAGCCATTTGCTTTGAAAAGATGTGCTTGGTTTTTTGTTTTACATTAAATAGAAGCTAGATGCATGCTAGCTGGGGAGAAAGAAGGACTTCATCAAGTCTTCATGCCAATTACTGTTCACGATGCAATGGACCATGGTCTTTCATTGTAAAATATAAATAGTGCTACCTGTATGCTGTTGATCTTATTTCAGACTCACATTTCTGCAACATAGTTTTGCTACTAAATCAAAAAAAAAACAACCATTGATTTTTATCATCTGAGTTATTCATTCATAACAACAGGGATTTGGATAACATCAGTCTGCTTTGTTGTTAACATCAAACAAAATCACAGTCACATTCCAAGAAAGACTGTAGAAAATGAACTGATATATCTGGACCAAATCAAGCTGGACTTTTACGCATGCTAAGTATGTACCATTGCCCTGTGAGCACAGAGTTTTTCCTGTGGAAAGATATTGATGGGTTGATGAGTCAACAGCAGGAAACTCTTGATGTGAAGCATATGTAAGAAATGTAAGAAGAAATGTAAGAAGGTGATAGGGGAGGCCAAGCGAGACTATGAGGAATGCATGGCCAGCAACATTAAGGGGAATAATAAAAGCTTCTTCAAATATGTTAGAAGCAGGAAACCCGCCAGAGAAGCAGTTGGCCCTCTGGATGGTGAGGGAGGGAAAGGGGAGATAAAAGGAGACTTAGAGATGGCAGAGAAATTAAATGAGTTCTTTGCATCTGTCTTCACGGCAGAAGACCTCGGGCAGATACCGCTGCCCGAACGGCCCCTCCTAACCGAGGAGTTAAGTCAGATAGAGGTTAAAAGAGAAGATGTTTCAGACCTCATTGATAAATTAAAGATCAATAAGTCACCGGGCCCTGATGGCATACACCCAAGGGTTATTAAGGAATTGAAGAATGAAGTTGCAGATCTCTTGACTAAGGTATGCAACTTGTCCCTCAAAACAGCCATGGTGCCAGAAGATTGGAGGATAGCAAATGTCACGCCTATTTTTAAAAAGGGAAAGAGGGGGGACCCGGGAAACTATAGGCCGGTCAGCCTAACATCTATACCGGGTAAGATGGTGGAATGCCTCATCAAAGATAGGATCTCAAAACACATAGACGAACAGGCCTTGCTGAGGGAGAGTCAGCATGGCTTCTGTAAGGGTAAGTCTTGCCTCACGAACCTTATAGAATTCTTTGAAAAGGTCAACAGGCATGTGGATGCGGGAGAACCCGTGGACATTATATATCTGGACTTTCAGAAGGCGTTTGACACGGTCCCTCACCAAAGGCTGCTGAAAAAACTCCACAGTCAGGGAATTAGAGGACAGGTCCTCTCGTGGATTGAGAACTGGTTGGAGGCCAGGAAGCAGAGAGTGGGTGTCAATGGGCAATTTTCACAATGGAGAGAGGTGAAAAGCGGTGTGCCCCAAGGATCTGTCCTGGGACCGGTGCTTTTCAACCTCTTCATAAATGACCTGGAGACAGGGTTGAGCAGTGAAGTGGCTAAGTTTGCAGACGACACCAAACTTTTCCGAGTGGTAAAGACCAGAAGTGATTGTGAGGAGCTCCAGAAGGATCTCTCCAGACTGGCAGAATGGGCAGCAAAATGGCAGATGCGCTTCAATGTCAGTAAGTGTAAAGTCATGCACATTGGGGCAAAAAATCAAAACTTTAGATATAGGCTGATGGGTTCTGAGCTGTCTGTGACAGATCAGGAGAGAGATCTTGGGGTGGTGGTGGACAGGTCGATGAAAGTGTCGACCCAATGTGCGGTGGCAGTGAAGAAGGCCAATTCTATGCTTGGGATAATTAGGAAGGGTATTGAGAACAAAACGGTTAGTATTATAATGCCGTTGTACAAATCGATGGTAAGGCCACACCTGGAGTATTGTGTCCAGTTCTGGTCGCCGCATCTCAAAAAAGACATAGTGGAAATGGAAAAGGTGCAAAAGAGAGCGACTAAGATGATTACGGGGCTGGGGCACCTTCCTTATGAGGAAAGGCTACGGCGTTTGGGCCTCTTCAGCCTAGAAAAGAGACGCTTGAGGGGGGACATGATTGAGACATACAAAATTATGCAGGGGATGGACAGAGTGGATAGGGAGATGCTCTTTACACTCTCACATAATACCAGAACCAGGGGACATCCACTAAAATTGAGTGTTGGGCGGGTTAGGACAGACAAAAGAAAATATTTCTTTACTCAGCGCGTGGTCGGTCTGTGGAACTCCTTGCCACAGGATGTGGTGCTGGCGTCTAGCCTAGACACCTTTAAAAGGGGATTGGACGAGTTTCTGGAGGAAAAATCCATTATGGGGTACAAGCCATGATGTGTATGCGCAACCTCCTGATTATAGGAATGGGTTAAGTCAGAATGCCAGATGTAGGGGAGGGCACCAGGATGAGGTCTCTTGTTATCTGGTGTGCTCCCTGGGGCATTTGGTGGGCCGCTGTGAGATACAGGAAGCTGGACTAGATGGGCCTATGGCCTGATCCAGTGGGGCTGTTCTTATGTTCTTATGTTCTTATATGCAGGGCTTGATAGGGAGGACACAAGAGGCAACCGGTACAAACCTGTAGTGTACAGGCATAGAATAGAAACTGGCAGGTGCATTTAAAAGTCTATCATGGTTGGGAAATCACCAAATACAAATGCATAATGTATGTACAGTATATGTATGTGCGAGCATGTGTGTGAGTACACATGTACACAGGGTATTCTGCATTATCCACAGGGGTTCCATTCCCCCATGGATAATGGAACCTGCGGATGATGAAATATGTGGTTCTCTGGCCCCTCTAATCTGTTGGAGGTGATGGGAGCTGTGATCCTGTGGCCTCTGGAGGGTGTTCTGAGGCCTGTGGAAGCCTAGCATGAGGCCTCTGCAGTCCTCCGAAGGCTTCTAAAGCATTCAAGAAGACTTAGAGGGTCATTTCTGATTTTCAGGGGAAGACTAGAAGTGATGTTTTAGGCCCTTATAAGAACTTTTGAGGCCCAAATGCCTCCCCGGGCCTCAGAAGGTCTTATAAGGGCCTAAAACATCACTTCCAGCTCCCCACCCAAAAGAAAACACTGGATGTGACCTTCTAAGGCAGTGATTTTCACTTTTTTCATCTCATGGCACACTGACAGGGTACTAAAATTGTCAAGGCACACCATCAGTTTTTGACATTTGACAAGGCACACCATGTTGTTGGTGGGGGGCTCACATCTCCCAATGCCCTAATAATAAATGGCCCTCCCCCATACACCCGTGGCACACTTGCAGACCATTTGCGGCACACCAGTGTTCCATGGCACAGTGGTTGAAAATGGCTCTTCTAAGGGCCTACTGAAGACCAGGAATACCACGCGAGACCTCCCTGGCCCTCAGACCATCCTTCAGAGGTGATGGGAGTGCAGCTCCCATTGTCTCCAGAGGGTCCATGTCGGGCCAGCCTCATAGGTTTGGGACCTGCAGATAATCAAATAAGCGGGTCCTGAATTTACGGGTTACGGGGGCCAACTGTATTTTTTAAACTTGGATTCACACAAGTTAAAATCTACTTACAATAACCTGTTCTAACTAATTGAAAATGGAGGGGTAGAAATATTCCATTCAGGAATGTGAAATTCAAAAAGCGATTAAAAAAATAAAATAACCTAGGACATTCTTCTTTTATTTTTTCCTGGTAATGTTCTGTACACAAAATCTTTTGGGGAAAAAAAAATCCAGGTTCAAATTCAGCCTTGAAACTTCCTGAGTGACCTGACTAGTCAGTATCTCCTAGCCTTACCTACCTCACAGGGTTGTTGTGAAGACAAAAGGTGGGAAGGAACTATCTACACCACCTTGAGCTCCTTGGAGGAAGGGAAGTATAAAAATGTGAAAAATTAAAAAACAAACAGGAAGTGGAACAGGAAATAGAACCAAAGCATTTTTTTTTAACAGTTTAAGAGTTTGGTGTTACTCTTGGTATTTTCATACACCCTATACTGCCCATTATTTATTTATTTATTTAAAATATTTCTACCCCCCCCCCCTTCCTCTGCTGAAAGCAGATGCCCATTCTTATCCTATTGATCTTCATGGATGAGCAAATATTGGCTCAGCCCTTGGACAGTGGGAATCAGGAATACTGATTCAGATTCAAGGCTCACTGTAATCAATAGGACTGAAGTGTGTTTAATTAACCCTGGACTTCACCACAAGATGAGGCTTGGTTTTTTAAAGATTATTTTCAATGCTGAAATCAAGATATAGAGTTATGAAGTGGAAATGAGTATTCTAAACAAACTTCAACATAATCTAAAATAGTGTGGGATGATATTCATGGTAACATGTTATTCAATACTCGGGGGTAGTGAAGCTAATTAACCTATAGAAACTGCAGCCCGCTGAATAAAAATGAAGTTAATTATAGCAATTTTGGCATTCCAATGAATATTCCCAAATGAAAAGAAAAGTTCAAGCCAATTGTTGAGAAACATATACACGCAGTACACCAGAGATCCAGATTCAATATAAGCACATGTAGCTGTATGATATGGGATTTCTTACAATCAAAAAGAAACAACATGGTCACTCTCAACGGATTCACAGAAGGCTCTGTCTAGATTGGTAAGACCCTACACAAGGCCCAGACATCTCCAGGGATTAACAGGAGAGGAATATCTTACTTAACCTTAGGGTATTAGAAATATACTTTGGAAGGGATTCTACTAATCGTACTTTGAAGAAAATGAGACATTGATGAACTATGTCTGAGGGATAGGGTTGTCGATAGAATGCAGGCAGGCAGTTCCAGATTCAATCCCTAGGATCTTTGGGTGGGGCTAGAAAAGACTCTTATCTGAAATTCTCAAGACTCACTGCCAGACAATGCTGACCTGGAGTGTGCAGGTCCTTTTGCCTGTGCACATGGGCTAGCGTGGACCTTCACACCAGCACTGGCAATGGCTATACCATTGTTAAGTGCTTTATGGCACTTTCATGACAGATAGAGCCAATGCAGCACCTGATGTGCTGGAACACACTGGAGAGGATTGTGCCATATGTCAGACTGTCTACATTGCCAGCGTTGGTGTGAAGGTCCATGCTAGCCCATGCGCACAGGCAAAAGAACCTGCACACTCCGGAGAAGGTAAGATCTGGAGAAGGTAAGCAGTATGGAGGTGGAATGGGGCAGGGGGAGGATGGTGATGGGGTGGGCTGAGCAAACCGGGCTGCAGGATTGGTGGTGGCTGTGCATGCCATATCCTATCCCCCTTCCTGGGCCCAATCTGCCAACACAGATCCACTCAGACCTGTGCCAACTATTTAGCTCATGCAGGTTCGAGTAGACCCATTGCACAGGCTGGGGCTAACACCAGGCAAAGGGACAAATGTCCCCTTACCTTGAGGAACCCACCAGCCTTCCAGATTAGGGTGAATCATGGTCCATGCTAGCCCAGCTGCAAGGATCTGGAGGGGGCTGGACAGGATTGGGTTTTGGTAAGGCTACTTCCTACATCAAAATAATTCACTATTGGCCTGGAGTCCAAATGAAGTTTCTTTTCTAAAAAATTATTTTGAAAATCAGTACAGACACAATACAAGAGTAAAAAAAAATATTCCAGGATATAATTAGTATTAATCAGCTGGTTTCCAAGCATTCCTTTATAGTCATTTCAGAGCTGTTGCAGAACAAAAATAAATCATAATTGCATTATAATTGAGGGGCATAGGGCAACAACTGACAAAGAGGCACCTGAATTCTAAAAAACACCCACGTTTTATTATTCATTCTTTTCTTCCCATACATCTAACAAATGGACCAATCCAATGAAGGCCTATGGCAGCGGATCTCATGATCCACTACCGTAAGTCCTGTTATGGAGGTGCAAAAGGCATGCTGCCATTGTGCATTCCAGAGACGCTGACACGAACAGCCAGAGGCTCCATATATTTCTGTATATCACTGGATCCTGGACACCCATCTGAACAGGTAAGGTGGCAGTGGAGGCAGGCAAGGGTAGTTCAGCAGAGGATTAGATTAGGCTGAGCAGGGAGCAGTTCAGGGAAGGATCTCAGTGGCAGCAGCACATACTGAGATTTAATGCCCGGCTCGGGGGTGGACCTGCCCACAATTATTGGGCATCTTACGCCCTGCTCAGCCTGGACCTGCCCCCATTCTCCTCGGATTTCTGCAAGCAAAAGAGCTGACGTTGGTCCAAGGAGAGCTGCTGATGGTTATGTAGCCTATGGAGTCGTAAGTAAACTTTTTTAAAAAATTTTTTTTACTAATCCCAGGTCTTTCAGCCAAATTGCATGCTCTGGGCTGGTAGGGGATAGGATTTGGCTGTAATTCTAGATTGTGCTGAAAAAAAAGTTTACAGAAATTTGAGAATATGACTTTTTGAATTTTAAACATATTCATTCATTAATTCATTCATATCCCGCTTTCTATCTCTAATGGACATTCAAAGCAGCATATATACATCTTGCGCCTGTAATTTGACCCTGAAAGCATTTTTTTTAAAAACCCTGATAATACTTTTTAATGAATTTAATGAAATCTTCCTAATTAAATTTAAGAAGCCAGTGTGAAATACTGGTTCGCAAAATACACTTAAGAACATCCAGTGGAAGTTAGGTGTGACACATTGAAATCCATGGACTAAGAGCCCAATCCTGTGCAGGTCTACTCAGAAGTAAGTCCCATAATAGTCAATGAGGCTTACTCCTATGACAGTGAAGATGGGATTGTAGCCCAAGTCATAATTGAGAGCTTTTTAATTGTTTTCAATGGAATTTAGACTGGACAAATTTTGCTGCTATCCTAGACACACTTACCTGGGATCATCCCATTAAACTCAATAAATTTTACTTCTGAGTAAACTTGCTTTGGATTGCTCTGTGTGTTTAATACTTATTCAACTTAGAAAATGCACAAAATTCAACAAGAGACAAGGATTGTGATTCAAATGAGAACAAAATAGCTATAGTGTAAGAAGAAATCAAAAGCATTTTTAAGAATAGACTTCCAAAGAAGCTAATTACACAAGAATAATTTATTTATGCATTTATTATTTTTAAAACTCAAACCCTATGGTTTCTTACACTGGGAGATTAAAAGCAGCTTTGAAAACACAATTTAAAACAGTCCATTCAATAAGAAAAAAAAAATTCTCATCAGTAATACCCTCAATAACAAAAATCATCCCAACACAAAAAATAAGCAGTAAAACTATCAGAGGAGACAGCAGAGCTGAACTGAGAAAACAAGATATGTTTTGCCTTTGCAGTGACTTCTTCAACTCTCATTTTTGTTCTCAGATGAAGACAAATTGATTACAAATTTATTGAAAAGATATACAGTACTACAAGGAGTAATGTTAAGGCTGCAATCCTAAGTACACTTACAGCCCAATCCTATGGGTATCTACTCAAAAGTAAGTCCCATTAGAGTCAATGGGGCTTACTCCCAGGAAAATGTGGATAGGATTGGGCTGTTACTTGGGAGTAAGCTCCATCAAAGGCAAAACCCAGAAAAAAAATGTGTAGGCTTAGGCTAGAAGCATATTTTTAATTCATTTCACATCTTATAATAGGGTTCCCTCCCCCTTGTGTTCTTTGTAATTTGTGCTACAGCTTTTTAAGTTGTGCAATAATAAATAGATTATAAATTGGAAGTGATTGACATGTAGTTTTTTTTTTTAAGGAGCTTACATAGCAGAAACAAATAAAAAGATAAGAGCTTTGCAATGTCCTGCAGGTAAGTCCCGACACCTCCTGCTCTGTGGGTCAGTCTAAAACTGACTTACATCTCTGGGGTTAATTCAATCTTCCTTAGTCTAGATGAACTTCAACAGTTTTCTCATAAAGTCTGCTGTCACTCAAACTCACTTCGGGTGAAACAACAAAATTTGTTCATTCTATTTTTAAAGGACACCATCTGTAACAGTTCTGTCTTGGGCCTCACTATTTTGCTGACACTGCATGCCAAAAATGAATGAGACCTGACATCTAGCAAAGGATCCAGTGTCTGCCCCAGATAAAATTGGCCTTTATTCATATAACTTGAAAGAAGTGGGGGGACGGGACGGGACGGTATTCAGAAAAAGACTAATGCTCAGCACTTTATAGTTTTTGTTTGTTTGTTTGCTTTTTTAAAAAAGCAAAACACCTGCCATTTGGCTGCCTGTTTAACCTGGAGCATACTCAAGTTCGGACAAAAATAACACATCTCAGGAATTATTCCAAAAATAATCACAGAATTATTCATTCTAGTACCAAACTTGGTAACCCTGTTACTGTCAGTGTAGCTATGTTAAGGACCTTATTTTAAGGACACCCACAGAAAAGGAAATCACTCCTACATATATTAGGACTCCCCAGGTGTGCAGAAAAATATTAGTCTGTAAATTAAAGGAGAGAGAAGGGGGGAAAACTGTTCACTAGCATTCATAGTACCATCTTCCTTTCCTTCTCCCTAATGAAGCTCTCTGATGCCCCCAAAGCCACTGTAGAAGGTGAGGGCAGCTTCAGCAATGGCATGGGATGTATCATGGGAAATGCAGAGAGATGATTAATACTAGAAATAGCGGTGATAACATCCTTTATACTAGCTGTTTCCAATTATTAGGTTATCATCCTGCAACCCCTCAGGTCCTCACTGCAAGCCATGGCCTAGTGTCTCCTGAGTGAAGTTTTGTGCCCTAAGTTCTGTCTGAAGTGAACATCACTGCTTTAGTAGGGATTAGGGGGCATGGAAGATGTCTTGTGGTGGTGCACACTGTGTCAGCCATGCTGAAGGTGCTAGCCAAAAAATGAAAACCCACATGAGGACTGAGCATGGTCAGTGGCGCCAAGGAATGCTGAAGGAAAGGAAAGAGAAACCAGTTGGGTAGGCTGCAGATGCTTCAGAATGACCCCAGGTGCTTCAAAATGGCCGTGGATAGCCTCAGAATGGCTGCAGGTGGCTTCAAAATGCTTGCTGCAGATGCAGAGAACAGCTTCAAATGGCAGCAGATAGTTTCAGAATGGCCATGGATGAATGGCCACTGGAACTCTGAACAGAAGGACTTCCACTCATGGCTAGAAATCAGGGACGTGCGGTGTGGGGGTGGCAGGTGAGGCAGAATTGTCCCATCATAGTACATAGAAAAGCACCACAGCTGGCTCACCTGTTTACACCTGAAGAGGCTCTCCTTATAGCTCCTTTCTTGGGTGTCAGGAGAGCCTCCTTGGATGTAAGTAGACGGGGCAGCTGTGGTGCTTTTCTCTGAACTCCAGTGGGATGGTTCTGCCTCACCTGCTGCCCCTGCACAACACGTCCCTGCTAGAGAAATATGTTTTGTATAAGGCCTCTCATTTGTAGGCCTCTCCTTCAAACCTGACTTATTTCTGGGTTATGCTGCCCTCACTCCAAAGGCTCCCATTCTGAGCCGTTGAATCTGTCAGCTTCAGGCAGTGAGAAACCCTCAGTGTCCTTTGCCTCTTAAATAAACCACTTCACACATTATTGATTTCCTGCAGGAAAACACTTCCATCTCCTAGCAAACAGCATGCGATTCACTACAAGCCCACACATACTGAGATGCTGCAGTCAATTGCGTGGTCACAGATCAAGACATAATATCTCCAACAGTGATGGGCAGTAGTTAAACCAGTGATTTGCAACCTTATTCATCTCAGGACACACTGACAAAATGCTAAAATTGCCAAGGTACACCACTGGTTTTTGGACAATTGACAAAGAACACATCACGCTGTCGGCAGTGGGCTCACATGCTAGTGGTCCTCCCCCAAACTCCTGTGGCACACCTGCAGACCATTCGTGGCACACCAATGTGCAATGGCACACTGGTTGAAAATAGCTGAGTAAAATAATTTGCCATGTCATGGAATAGTAATTAGTGCAAGGACTGTAAGAAAAGTACTCTGGACTACATAGTTAAATTACTTTTGTTGCTAGTTATCTATTGCAGTGTAACTGGTGAGCAATAATAATTACTTATGAGCCATTGGGGGGGGGGGAATCCTATTGTTCAGACAATTCATTGTTCATTATCATACTGACATTTATTTTTTTTGCATGCCTAACAATTGAATTAAGAAATCAGTCTCCAACAGCGCCACCATGCTGTGCCCGTCTTACTGAGATGTAAGTCCCAGTATGCTTGATGGAGCCTCTAATTACCAGGCATTATGAAGGGCTGGCAACCCCTAGCATATTCTTACATTACTGTTAGGAGCATGCCCAGTGTGTAGTATTTCTAAGGGGGCTGACTGCATTTGTAGTACTCTAGCCCAGGGATTTTCAACCTTTTTCGTCTCATGGCACACTGAAAAGGTGCACACTAAAATTGTCAAGGCACACCATCAGTTTTTGACAATTGACAAGGCACACCATGCTGTTGGTGGGGGGCTCATATCCCCCAATGGTCCTAATAATAAATGACCCTCCACCAAACTCCAGCAGCACACCTGGGGACCATTCGCGGCACACCAGTGTGCCACGGCACAGTGGTTGAAAATGGCTGCTCTAGCCTGTTCCAGGAAAAGACCAGTAGACCTGAGGGTGGGGGAAGACCTGCATGGACCCCCTTTACTGTTTATGGGGCTGTTTTGCCTACTTACAGCACCAAGGCTGGACAGCCATGAGTCAACAGTTCCCTCGGGGGGAAGGGAGAGCCCATCTTAGGCCAACTTGCCTCAGATGTCCTTACTTCTTCCAGGGTCACTGAAAGCTGGCATTGGGCCCAGGGCAAGATGCCTGATTGGCCCTCTCCCGTCCTAAGCAATCTGAGAACTGTTAGAGTTTGTTAGAGTTACCCTTAACAAACTAGTCTCCAGGATACATTGGGGTAATAGAAGTGCATTGAAAGTGGACTAAAGCTGTGGTGGAAATGCAGCCTTGAATAGGCTAAGGTTGAGATACCCAAATTTATTTTGTAATACATTTTTTTTGTACTGTATATAGGTGTGCATCCCTTAACAACCTTCTGCTTAATGACGGGCCGCATATACAATGGTGGACAAAGTACAACAAAGAGGCTCTTAGTGAGGCAGTCAGGACATCCATAGCCTGCAGCAGAGTGTCTGTTTACACAACAAAGAGGTTCTTAATGCAAAGAAGAGGCAATCTGTCTCCAGTAGCCTGTGCAGCCAGCTGGTGTCTGGCAGGGAGTGTCGGTTTAGAAAACAAAGGCAGTAGATTTGGCTGAAAGTTCAATTAACGACCTAATCGCATAACAGTGAGGATTGGATAATGTATCCCTGTTGTTGTGATGCACACCTATAGTTTGTTTTGTCATGGCCCGGGCCCCCTGGAAACCTGGGACCTAGGGATTTTGCCCCCCCCCCAAACTCCTCTCTGCAGGCCTGCCTTCTCCTACTCCCAAAGTGAAAAGGAAGAAAGGGACCGAGAGGAAGAGGAAATGTGGAAAGAGGAGTGTTCTGGGAGATTAGGAAGATGGGAGATTGGGAAGATGGGAGGTTGACATACCATAGAGTAACGAGAGCAGCATTTGGCATGCCACCTCAGGCGTCAGGAGGTCTTGGGTCAGACCTGTACATGACTCTTGCCCAGGAAGAAAGACTTCCAAAAAGCTTTAATTGCCAACCAGAGGAAGAAGGAGATATTTAAAAAAATAGCTTAATTATGAACTGCTTTAATGTTGTTTCAGAAAGAGTTCCAATGTAGTTTTGTTCACTAAAATGTAGTTAATTAGTAGTTGACTCTACTTTTCAGGTTGTAATTAGTAGTGGCTGTTCAATTCCTTCTAAAGTACTTGGCACCCTTTGCTGATTGGCAATTTCAAATCATTATGTAGATTTTTAATCATTTCTTTAATAGAGGCAGTTTTTGGGAGATGCAAATTATGTGTGTGACCCTCAGTTTAAGAAGCAACATCATGCCTTCAGGTCACATGAAGATGAAAACTCTTGAGGCAGATTATACCAGCAGCCATGCCGGAACAGACACATGACATGGACAGGAAACATGAACTTCATTTATTGGTAGCCTAGAGCTCTGTTAATTAAAGGAGGTGGTTTCAGTTTAATACTCTGGAAGGCCTTTTAAATCTTTGTTTCACATGATAGATCAAAATGTACAGTCATCATTAACACAAGGTAGGCGCTGACACCAGCACGAAACTATTACAGAGGAAGACCCCTTTGTGAATGATATAACAACCTTGGTCCTCTGCTACGGGGATCTAATCTAGTCCTGTTTGAAGTGAACGCCACGCAAGTTCAAGGGATGCAAGATCAAGGCTCCGTGTTTCTACAGTCATTCTCATGAACCTGTGACTTCTGAAACACCCTTATCCCTCACCAGGTTTTATAATTATGAGATATCATGGAAAGATGCACAATGTCTCGGTCAAATTAGCTGTGATGATAATGGGATCCAGGAACTGAGCGTTCTCAGCTGCAAACTAAATAGTATATTTTGCAGCATCATTCAGTGTGCCCGTTACAGCGGTAATGTAGGTGTTTTACATACGGTGTACAGCGGTAGGTGTTTTACATACCAGCCTCTGTCTTTAGGGGGAAAAAAATAGCCATGGGTAATGAAAGAACTGCTGCAGTAAATTAGATCTGTCAAGCAACAGCCATAAAAGTGCTGTTTGCAAATAATTTCATTCACAGAGAACATACCTAGAGTCCTGAAGGAAGTAGTGGGCTTTGGGGCAAGATGATTAACAAAGCAAGAGGACCAAGGAATAGGAGTATCCAGAAAACAACAGTTACGTTGAGAAGTGATTGCAACAGACAGCCCAATCCTAAGTCCACTTGAGCCAGCACAGGCTCCATGCTCTAGGACCTGCATGTTGCACACATGACATAAGGCACATTTGCACTGACTGGTGAGCCAGCTGCACCAGCACATGGATGTGCACTGGCCTGCCAGACACAGATCCCATCATTACCTGCGATGGCCGAGGCAGGTAGGTGTGTGTGAGTAGCGCAGGGGGTGAAAGAGGGTGGTGGGAGAGCATTCCTGCATGGGGAGGGGTGTATCCGGGCAGGGGGAGGGCAGAACAGGGAGGAATGGGCCTGGGATGGTTTGGGATAGGCGGTGGCAGTGCACACCGTATCCTCACCCCTACTTTGGGGCCAGGCAGCCCTACATGGGCTGCTCGGCTTCGCACCATAGGGCAGGCTGTGGTGTTACATGGGATAAGGGGAAAAATATCCCTTTACCATGCTTTGCCCTTCAGCAGCTGCCCAACCTGCATAGGATACTGGCACAGTTTAGGATTGTGCCCATAATGGAATAGTTTACAGCCCAATCCTAACTTCATTTTACGTCAGCAGATGTCTTGTGCAATTCAGAGGGAAAGTATCAAATCCTCCTTCTGCTTCTCCTCCTCATTTAAATAGCATGGCACTTCTTATACATGTTTTATAAAACATTTCTGTCTTGCCTTTCTTGCTTATCCAGGCAGTCTAAAGCAGTTCACAATAAGATAAAGCACCATTCAAGATGCAATCAAACACAACTGGTTAAAAAGGCATAATAAAACAAAACACTACGACTGAAAAGCCACAGCTAAACATCAGCCTCTCTTAAAGATTAACAGGAAAGTCAAGTCTTAACATATCTGCTGAAGGAGTGTAGGGCAGGAACCTCCTGGGTCCTCATGGAGAAGACACTCCACAAGGTAAATGCCATTCCAGAAAAAGCCCTGCTTCAGGTGGGTGCCTGCCATTTCCATGAAAGCAGGGGCACCTGGAGCAAGGCCTGTGATGATAATCTTATTACAGCCATATCTATACTAACTAATAACAGTTTCAGTGATAATACAAATATAAGCGTCATGGCTTACCAGAAAGAATTGTAGGAAATATAGTTTGGGAAAGGTGCTGAGTTGTCATTGTCCCGTGTCCTGCCCCCCTCCCCTCCCCCGATGCTTGGCTTCCTTTCACATAAACTCACATTCCTTTGGTTTCTTGAGATGAAGGAATAACTATTGAACTGGTTTGAATCCATGTGGATATATGTTCTCATCCGAATGTATGTACAGGTGAGATCTCTTAATCTGTGGGTTTGAAAACTACGGATTTGATTTAGCACAGCTTCCAAACCTGCTCTGGAGGGCCTCACCTGACCTCCCTCTTGTGACTGGACACTTCTTCCTTTCACATTCAGAAGGCTTGCTGAGACCAAGGGAAGCCGCACACAGACTCTTGGGGTCCCAGAAAGCCCCCCCCATCCCCGCCGTAGGTATCAGAAAGGCACTTCCGGTTTTTTTAACAGGAAAGGACATACAGGCAAAAGAAAATATTTCTTTACCCAGCGTGTAATTAGTCTGTGGAACTCCTTGCCAAAGGAAGTAGTCTTCCCTAGATACCTTTAAGAGGGGACTGGACAAATTTCTGGATGAAAAGTTAATCAGGGGTTACAAGTCATGATAGGTATGTACAAGCTCCTGGTTTTAGAGGTAGGCAACCTCAGATTGCCAGATACAGGGGAGGGCACCAGGTTGTTGTCTTGTCTTGAAGCATTTGGTGGGCCACTGTGAGATACAGGAAGCTGGACTAGATGGGCCTTTGGCCTGATCCAGCAGGGCTCTTCTTATGTTCTTATGTTCTACCGCCTCCGGGGGGCTTTCTGAAGCCCAGAGAGGCCACATGTGGAAGGCACTTCCAATCTCTCTCACCTGGAGGTCCTATTAGACCCCAACCAAGGATTTCATTATCTGTGGGTTTCTGTATCAGCAGCGGGTATGTGAGCAGATTCCCTGAAGATACAATCTGATTGTACAATCACATACTGACAAGAATCTAAAATGAATCAAATTCATTTTTTTCCCTTAGACTAGATCCTTTTCTTCCCAAAGTTAGAAAAGAAATGTTAAAATTAACTCTCAGTATGTATATATTTTTTCAAACCTTCTACTCACAAAGCTAAAAAATAATGGCATTCTCCTTAGAACATCAGTTTTATTGGTGTGAAACCATTCTTATTATCCTAGAATGCATTTGCGTAATGGGTAAAACTATATATATATATATATATATATATATATATATATATCCCCCACAGAACATGTGGGATTCAAGATTATGAACATTTTCCAATGCAATTGAATCTTTCTAATTTAGAAAAAAAATAAATAAACATAGCAATTTCTGTATAAATTAGCAGCCATTTTTGCATAGTCCGTTCTATAAAGCAGTGTTAATTCCCTTTCTTTCTATATGCATTAATGCTCTTATTGTACAAACACAATCATTCTGAACTATACTGCAGGGAGGAGCTGTACTTTCCTCAGTGTTTGTACTTCTTAATTATTGCAATTCCTCAGGAAACAAGATGGTAAAGTGAAAGTCATTGGAGTAACATTATGATTTCTCAGGTTTGCCTGGGAGGTAGATGGTAGGAGTATGTAGCAAGAGACTTTGTGGGCAGTTTGGCACAATCCTATCCTGTGCTGGAACAGGCAAGCCAAGTGGCTTGCACTGTATCCAGCGCAGGATACGAGCCCAAAGTGGCTCAGCCAGAGAAAAGGGGAAACTTTTCCCCTTATCTCTGAGTAAGGCACCCTGGCCTCTATGGGTCTCCTCAGACTTGCACCACCTCCTGAGGTGGCACAAGTCCAAGGAGAGTGGAGCAGCTTGAAGCTGCTCCTAGCTCCCCAAGAATGGGGATTGGGATCCAGCATAACTGCTGGATCCCAGTCCCGCCTCCTGCTCCCCACCCGCCCACCCCCAGGGCTGCCCTCTCCCCTGCCTCCTCCTCACCCACCTCAGAGTCTTGCGACAGCCAAGCTTGGCCAACACAAGACTCAGAGCGTCCGTCGGCACAGAGGCTTATGCCAGCCTCCACATGCTGGCATGCCTCCATGCACTGGCTTAGCTGACTTATGGCACATTTGCGACCCCCCTGGGCCTGCACAGCGAACTTGCGTCGGCCCTGTGTGCAGTCTGGATTGCGCTGCACAGAAGATAGGAAGCTATTCTATACTGAGTCACTTGGTCCATCTAGCTCAGTACGATCTTCACCAACAACCCAATCTTATCTGACTTTCCAGTGCTGATTCAGCTGCAGTGCAGTCCTAAGATAAGGGAAACCTCAAAGAGGCCTCCATGACTGTCACCCCACCCCCCAACAATGCAGCCCATGCCCTGTTGACACAGCTGCATTGCTGGAAAGTTGGATAAGACTGGGCCCTATCCACAGGGGATCTGTTGTATGAAGTAGCTTCCTAGATGGTTGGAGTAATTTCAACTATGCCACTGCAAAAAATGTGTCACTACCATGCATATTTGGTGTGCTGTGGATGGTCTGTAAGTGTGCCACAGGAGTTTGGGGAGGGTCATTTATTAGTAGGACCATCAGGGGACATGGGGGTGGCAGGTGGGGCAGAATTGCCCCATCATATTCAGTGGAAAAGCACCACAGCTACCCTGCCTGCTTACACCTGAGGGGACTCTTCTTACTCCCAAGAAAGCGAGGGGTGAGGAGAGACGCCTCAGGTGTAAGTGGGTAGGGCAGCTGCGGTGCTTTTGCATGGACTACAGCGGGGCAGCTCTGCCTCACCTGCACCCCACGCCCCTGATATGAGCCCCCTGCCAGCGACATGGTGTGCCTTGTCAATTGTCAAAAAAAACCGATGGTGTGCTTTGACAATTTTATTACTTTGTCAGTGCGCCATGATTTGGAAAAGGATGAAAATTGCTACTCCCTGCCAAGCAAAATGAGACAAAAATGCTATAATCCACATGATGGATTCTAAAATGGATGATCAATTCTGAACAGCATGTGAGAGACTTTTCATTTGTTTCATTATCTCCATTTGTTTTCATCATTAAAAGCTTGGTTTGTTTAGTTATTGCTTTGTTGTGATAGTCATTCAGGTTGCAATGAATGGTGGCCATTTGCATTACATGGCTCCTTTTCATCATGGGGGCCTTACCTTGCAATGCATAAGAGCAGAATCTCCTGCCCCCTTTTAAAAAATCCTTCTTATATTAAAAGAAGTGCAGAGCTCCTTCAAGAAGAAGCCGGTAGAGGCAGCTTCATTCTCCCCTCAGAGTCCTAGAGTATGTCATTCTAATAAAATTATGGGAAATAATGACCAGAGCTAGAGGTGGCCACCCAAAGGAGCTCTGTTTCTTTTCAAATCTAAACCACAAAGAGGGAACAGTCTGCTGCACTATGAGGTAAGCACCCTATTATGAAAATGAATGGGGTAATCAAGGCAACCACCATTAATTTCAAGATGAATTGCAGTCATAATAACCCAATAAGTAAACAACATATATTTTAGTCATGAAAGAGAATGATGAAGTAAACGCAAGGAGCCAGGGTGAAATTCAAGCACATGAAATAGATCCCCACACCAATTGCAGATTCTTTCTCTCTCTTTTTAATTGGCAGGGGGTTATTTGCTTTGATGTGGTCAAAATAATGACAATCATCTGGGAAGTGTCTTCATATAAACGAGATATACCCATGATTAGCTGCACAGGAGACATCTGCTACTCATTAGGCAGTTAAGCACCCACTCTCCCAAATACCAAAGGAGCAATAAAAGAATAACAAATAGGCAGCCCAATTCATGCTCATTTGTGGCATATCAGATTTGTTTTTGGGGGAAAAAAATCCCATTTGGTTCATTTTTTATTTGTTCCATAAATGAATGCATACCCTGGTATCCCATTAGAAATCTAAGACACAGAGCTACCTTGGTCAAAATCCTAATTCTTCCTAGGGCCTGTTGCTATCACTGCACTTTTTAGAAGAAAGGATATTTTGCTTTGGGACTCTTCTAATACTATCAGATGACTTAGTTTTAGGTTCTGACACTGAAGATGAACACCAAATAAAACTAAAAGTATGTTCATTTTTAATTAAACAGAACAGCGTATGGTTTGGATAGCAGACCTGTTTAATTGTGCAGACTGTCTTCTTTCTTTCTTTCACATCTGTGCCAAAAAATTCCGTCCTAATTCAAATTCAGACTGAATCCTTCTAGCAGAGAGTCTGGACTTTCATATCTATATTTTCCCATTCAACCCGGGAAATAAAAAATGCTGAAGGGTAGATTGTGCCATGATAACACTACTGTACTTCAAAATCAGATTAAAGGCACCATCTTATAACCCAAGATGTTTAGCAGGTCTGCCCATCAAAGCCTCAATTTTTTACTTTTAGATATATTCCCCTAAAGACCCAAATCCCATTTGCATGGAGAACTTACAAACCCATATTACAACAAGCTCTGAACTCTGAACTACCATTTTGTATACTCAAAGGTTTGTGTTTGTTTGCTTCATTATGGCCCAATCTTATCCTCATAGTATGCCAATGTATTGCAAGATCTACTGGCATATTGTGAGATCTGTTATCACTGCAGCTGTTCTGCTGGTTTGTGCAGTGGCTTTGCTGGTGAAAGGGTTGGAAGGTTGCCCATAGACCAGCTGCTGGTGGGTTCTGCCAGAGGAAGGTTGGGAATTGTGGTGGACCAAGGGTGGGGGTGGGAGCTGATCTTGTTGGAACTGGTGCCTGCCATATTCTGGAACCCTTGTCTTGGGCCTGACATGCCCACAGCAGGCTTCTTAGAGCTACAGGGCCGATGTACTTGCCAGCTACAGGGCTGATGTACATCTGAGGTGTCCCACTAGAGACCATGTGGCCAGGAAAGTAAGTTTTTTCTTTTCTTACCTCTCCTGGTCCTCAGCCTGGTCCTGATCAGTACAGGGTGCAGTGGATGATATACTGGTGACCTTGCATCAAATGTGCTGGTGGAAGACAGGATTGGGCCGTTAAACAACTAAAGCCAATGGATTGAGAACAATTCATAAAGATGGAAGCATCAATGAAATGCTGGTGTAGTCTTCCATTAGGTTTCTTACTGAACCAGCAATAAAGGCTGGGATCAGCTTGCAGATGCTCATGACACCAAAGCAACTTATGAATGAACATGAATACAGAAGTTTGCTTGTCTAACATTTGTAACCTAGATGGAAGGAGGAGCACCCGAGACCTTCCCCAGTGACAGAAGCTAACTAACTGATTGGAAAGAAAGTTTTCAGAACCTACCTCTTAGTTTGTATTGGTTCTAACTAGGTGGTTATTTGTTTGTTTGTTTGTTTGTTTGTTTGTTTGTTTGTTTGTTTGTTTGTTTGTTTGCAGAATTTATATTCTGGCTTTCCATTCCAGAAAAGAGCACTCAGGGCGGCTATAAACCATGGTTATAATCCATGTTGATATTATAATACAGGATCACCTTGGCCTGTTGTGATTTTGGACCTTGGTCTCTATCTACAACTGGAGTAACTTCTTCTTCATTATATAGAGATGCTGTCCCTTATCTCAGTGGTTTTAGGCAGCTTCAGACCTTCTCTCAATTACAGCCTGAAAACTGATGAAAGGGAAACATATGCCTCTAAAACTCTTGCCACTCCAAGCACCCAGCTGGGCTGTTTGTGAAGTCACATGGCCCAGGTCCCCTTGGCAGTACTCTTTGGTGCTTTTGGTATGAAAAGAAGGAACATAAAGACACGTGATTCCAAGTGGATGCTCGTTAGTTCTGGAGAACATGATTACCCAGAAGATGGCCATCTTTTGAAGGCAAAGGTGAACTTTTATGTTGTGTCACTGTACAATTGAAGGAAATCCACAAAAATTGAGTGTTGGGAGAGTTAGAACAGACAAGAGAAAATATTTCTTTACTCAGTGTGTGGTTGGTCTGTGGAACTCCTTGCCACAGGATGTGGTAATGGCATCTGGCCTGGATCCCTTTAAAAGGGGATTGGACAAGTTTCTGGAGGAAAAATCCATTATGGGTTACAAGCCATGATGTGTATGTGCAACCTCCTGATTTTAGAAATGGGCTATGTCAGATGCAAGGGAGGGCACCAGAATGAGGTTATCTGGTGTGCTCCCTGGGGCATTTGGTGGACCGCTGTGAGATACAGGAAGCTGGACTAGATGGGCCTATGGCTTGATCTAGTGGGGCTGTTCTTATGTTCTTATGAAAAGCAAAAATAAATGCATTCAAATGTCTATTGTGAAAACGATGAAGGTCACCAATTCCAATGGTACAATTCCATCAGTCACTGAGCCTTTCTTAGATTCATTTAACAAAAATCAAAATTGCAGAAAGGAAATAAATAAGTGCTATATCCCTTTGGCAAGGGAATGTTTATCCTACAAATTTATACCAATTTTATACCAGTTGAACGGCCATTACCTTACCCAAAGAATCCTGGGAAGTGTAGTTTAGCCAGGATGCTGGTATTCTCTGTTCACCACTCCTAAACAAAAATACTGGTCCCAGAAAAGAGAGAAAACATTAAGTTAAAACCAATTTAAATCTGCAGTGTACATATGTACAAGACTCATATACATTCAACAATTTTCCCATGCTTCAGACAGGAACGGAATGAGTTTTTATATCCTATATGGTACTCTTCTGGCCCTTAATGTCGGCCGTAAAAGTGCAAAGCAATATGCTCTGCCTATTTTGTACACTAAAATATTGAAATAAAATAAAATGGAATTTACTTTGAAAACGTATTAAACCAGGCTTAAAAGTTCCAGTTCCTATTACAGGGCTTTGTTCTCCAGAAAATGAGGCCTTAAAGATGAATTCACACTACTGCTATTCATCTCTATGGGAGAATTCCCAGGACCAAAATTTAACATATCTTCTCTTATTAAAACCAAACAATGGTGCCAAGCCAACTATCTAGCAAAAGTCAAACTAAGGTCATTCTTCCCATAAAACAGGAACATTAAGAAAACCATATTATGTGCAAAATATATATATTTTACTCCAGGCAATAAGAGCCGCATTGTTTCAATCATAGTCTATAAGTCATCAGCCAATTTCTCTTTGGCTTGTTCCGGAAAACTTGCTGGAATCACCTTAAGCATCCTTATTTTATGAAATAAAATAAAATCCACAGACAAGGAGAAACGCAGGTACCAGCACACATGCGTGGGCAGCAATCTGTGTCATATTCAATAGGAAGTGAACCTCCACCCTCTCACAGATAAAAATAGGGACATGCTTGGAACCCGTCTGCTCTCTTGCCAATGTTCACCCCAGGTATTTTGACCCTTCACAATTACACCTTGCTGAAGGCTCTACCCTGCCTGCTGTGTGATGCATTCATTTTAGACTTCAATAGTCTGCTGATTTTGAAGTCAAGAGGGTGATTGTTCTTTTAGGAAAGCATGCATAATTGTCCCACGGCATGTTGCCAGCCAATCAAAATACACCTTTGGGAATGCCCGAATGTAAACTTCTTTTGATGTAATTTCCTCTTGACCATGAATCCCCATCCCCTGGTGCCAATGTAGCCACTAGCCACATATTACGTCTTGGATTTTCTTGAGAAATGGGTGGCATCCACCTGCATCACGGGAGTTTGAATCCTCAAACCACCGCTTGTCACAAGGAACATTAAATAATTCCTCTCTGTGACAGAATGCAAGGTTCCAGACCCCTCTTTCCCCCAGTGGATTGGGTTTCCTAAGACACAGAGATGTCTACAGATTTGATGCATTCTGCATATATGTGCAAAACATTTTTTTTAATGTATGCATTCAATGTATTATGCATCAGTTGCTTGCACAGAAATAAATGAACATGCTTGGAAAAAAATAAAGAATTGGAATATGTGTTGAAATGCAAAAATAAAAGATCAGTGGATTTTTAGTGGAAGAGAACAGAATGGAAGTCAAAGGGTACCTTGTGAAGGACAGGCAGAACAACCAAAGCAGAAACAAAGAGATCAATCCATCCCCTCTGTGTCACAATTGCTTGACAATTTTGCAAATTTGGGTTGTATCTGAAGCACAGCAGCACCTTTTCAATCCATCTTTGCTACTCTTCCTCCCGAAGGCAGTTCCTTGATTGCCTCCCCAAAGAATCACTTTTGAGGCAGCTGCAGTGGGAGGGGGCAAGTAACTGAAAACTTCACAGAGAGCGGTCCTGACAGTGGAGCCCCATCCCACTCTAGCCCCTGCACCACATGACACACCATTCCTAAGGACTTCCAGCCCTTGGGAGACCTTCTCAGGGAGTTGCCGTGGAAAGCTTGTGTGTACAGGATTGTGATTGCACAGCTTGGTACACAACCCAAATGTGTCCTTTCACAATGTATAAAAGAGATGCGATACAAGGACATCTGCAAGAGGGATCTGAAGGCCTTAGGAGTGGACCTCAACAGGTGAGAAACCCTGGCCTCTGAGCGGCCCGCTTGGAGGCAGGCTGTGCAGCATGGCCTTTCCCACTTTGAAGAGACACTTGGCCAACAGTCTGAGGCAAAGAGGCAAAGAAGGAAGGCCCATAGCCAGGGAGACAGACCAGGGACAGACTGCACTTGCCCCCAGTGTGGAAGGGATTGTCACTCCCGAATTGGCCTTTTCAGCCACACTAGACACTGTTCCAGAACCACCATTCAGAGCGCAATACCATAGTCTTTCGAGACTGAAGGTTGCCAACATGAGGAAAAGAGATGAAACAGGAGAAAGGTGTAAGAATTCTATGACCAAGTTTTCATATGGTTTGCATGAAGCCAAAATCAACTGTTACTGAAAAATCAAAATTATTAGAGAGGAATATGAAGCATCAGCCACTTCAGACACAGCATGCTGAGAGCTGGAGGTCATATTTAAGAAGTTGCCATGATTTCCAGTACTATGGTACAGAGAATTTGCTGGCATTTTGGTGTTATTTTGTTCCAAAATCCACCTCCTATTCTCACATTGTCAAAATTAGAATGGTGATCTGGGAATAGAGTTTTGAGAGCTGGATCAAAATAGATAGAGATAGATCTCATTGTTCCATGAGACGATGACATTCATGGGTGCCTGAAGCCCTAATGGTTTCAAGCCAGAGAGGAGCCTAGAAGTGGGCGGGTGGTTGGTTGGTGTGTAAGAAATTTTACGATACTCTGTTATAAAAGGCCCAGTGATGGCACAAAAACCGTGCCACTGTTGGTCCAGTTGCAGCCATCGCTGCAAAGTGACAGTACCTCTGCACCCCTGCTTCCATGGAGCCCAGGCTGTGCCAACTCTTTTAAGTCAGTGGCAGGGGTGTGTCATAGGTTGGGAGGGCAGGGGCTTGATCCTGGGGCAGCTCCAGGTGCCAGGAACTTATTCCCTCTTTCCCAGTCTGCCCCTCTTTCCTCTCTTCAAATATACGCCAGCTCCATATACCACATATTCAGTTCTTTTGCACCTGTGAACCGCAATCCATTTAAATGACCCATTGGGAACATCAGAGGTGCCGAGTAATCACATAAAAACCTTCCCAGCAAATCTAGTGGAAAACGCTACAGATTTTTGGACAGCTCATAATTTAATTTCAGATCCAGCTGTTGCTCCTAAATCTCCCAATACATATTCCGCTACTAAACACCGCCGTTTCTTATAAAGCTTTAATAAATCCTGCGCACCACCTGCTTCATCTGGGTCTTTGCAAATAAAGCACAACTTCTGATCAGTCCATGCATTTCACTGTTTAAAAAAAAGCTCCCTGCCTGGCTTGTCTTTATAAAGAAATTTCTAAACTAAAATTTCTTCGAGCAACACACATGTCATGGTGAATGGAGAACAGCCTTTTCATAACTTAAAAAAAAAACACCCTCACACTCTCTGTACGCCATTGTGATCTTGTGGATACAAACAAGGCTAACGGTCTGTAAATAAAGATGTGGCTATTTCTTGCCAATCAATATGTGCCTGTCAATCTTCTTCAGCTCAGCAGTTTGTAATAGTATGTATGTTGCCTCTCAGCCTATTTTCTCTTCAAGTCTCCCCTTCTCCTCCCTACGGTTTTTTTCTTGTTGCCTGATAGGTTGTTTTTTTTTAATGTATGCAGGAAACATGCATGCATACATGTGGATGTACTGCTAGCCTCATGTTACAGCTGGGTCATTTTTGAGGCCTGCCAGGAGAGAATAACCCAGACCACTAACATGATGCGAACATGGAAACTGATGGCAAGAGGATTCACAGGTCAGAGAGCACATTTCTCATAATCAGAGCAATCCCTCCCTCCCTCAGACTGAGTCAGATGCATCTTTGCCTTCTCCAAAATTCTAATGAAGCAACTGTACCTTTCTAGTGCAACAAAAGTGGACCATGTGACTAAAGACAGCTCCTAGGAACCCCCGCCCCCCCCCGCCATGTTCATGAGCCTAGAGACTTCTTGAGCCAGCTACTGCACACTTGGGCAGGTGCAGAGAGAAAAGCTACACCCATCAAGGATTGAGGGAAAAACTATCAAGTGCCACCACATAAAGAAAATTCCCTTGATTAGTTCATTCCACCAAGGAGCTCAAAGGAGTCTGTGGGAGGAAAACCTATAACAGTTTGGGGCATTACACTCCTCACTTTCCTAACCCTTCTTTTCCTTCTCCACCCCCACTCTATTATACACCTCCTTTTTTCTCTAATGACATCCTTCCCTCTCCTCCCTTCTTGCTTTCTCTGTTGTGTAGCAATAGCTTACGCCAGTGGTTCCTAAACTGGGCACCGTGGCACCACAGGGTGCCGCAGCACTCATAGGGATGCTGTGGGATGTCCCCAGTGGCCCCTCCTACTGGTTCTCCTGGGTGCCACCATCTTGGATCTTGCGAGATTTCATGAGATTTGGGTGCTGCCATCTTGGATGGCATGCATCCTGGTGGAATGCGGAGAATCAGTGGGATACAGCAATCCCGGGCTATAAACTCTACAGGAGGGACAGGCAGGGGCGTGTTGGAGGTGGGGTGGCCCTTTATGTTAAGGAAGGGATAGAATCCAGCAAAGTAGAGATTGAAGGTGGGTCCGACTCCACCGTAGAATCTCTGTGGGTTAAATTACCAGGCTTGTGCAGCGATGTAATACTGGGGGCGTGCTATCGTCCTCCAGACCAGAAATCTGATGGGGACCTTGAAATGAGGAAACAGATCAGGGAGGTGACAAGGAAGGACAGGGTTGTAATCATGGGGGACTTCAATTATCCTCATATTGACTGGGTCAATTTGTGTTCTGGACACGATAAGGAAACCGGATTTCTTGACGTGCTAAATGACTGTGGCTTAGATCAGCTAGTCACGGAGCCCACCAGAGGACAGGTGACTCTGGATTTAATTTTGTGCGGTACGCAGGACCTGGTTAGAGATGTAAACGTTACTGAGCCATTGGGGAACAGTGATCATGCTGCGATCCGTTTTGACGTGCACGTTGGGGGAAGAATACCAGGCAAATCTCTAACAAAAACCCTTGACTTCCGACGGGCGGACTTCCCTCAAATGAGGAGGCTGGTTAGAAGGAGGTTGAAAGGGAGGGTAAAAAGAGTCCAGTCTCTCCAGAGTGCATGGAGGCTGCTTAAAACAACAGTAATAGAGGCCCAGCAGAGGTGTATACCGCAAAGAAAGAAGGGTTCCACTAAATCCAGGAGAGTGCCCGCATGGCTAACCAGCCAAGTTAGAGAGTCTGTGAAGGGCAAGGAAGCTTCCTTCCGTAAATGGAAGTCTTGCCCTAATGAAGAGAATAAAAAGGAACATAAACTGTGGCAAAAGAAATGTAAGAAGGTGATAGGGGAGGCCAAGCGAGACTATGAGGAACGCATGGCCAGCAACATTAAGGGGAATAATAAAAGCTTCTTCAAATATGTTAGAAGCAGGAAACCCGCCAGAGAAGCGGTTGGCCCTCTGGATGGTGAGGGAGGGAAAGGGGAGATAAAAGGAGACTTAGAGATGGCAGAGAAATTAAATGAGTTCTTTGCATCTGTCTTCACGGCAGAAGACCTCGGGCAGATACCGCTGCCCGAACGGCCCCTCCTAACCGAGGAGTTAAGTCAGATAGAGGTTAAAAGAGAAGATGTTTCAGACCTCATTGATAAATTAAAGATCAATAAGTCACCGGGCCCTGATGGCATCCACCCAAGGGTTATTAAGGAATTGAAGAATGAAGTTGCAGATCTCTTGACTAAGGTATGCAACTTGTCCCTCAAAACGGCCACAGTGCCAGAAGATTGGAGGATAGCAAATGTCACACCTATTTTTAAAAAGGGAAAGAGGGGGGACCTGGGAAACTATAGGCCGGTCAGCCTAACATCCATACTGGGTAAGATGGTGGAATGCCTCATCAAAGATAGGATCTCAAAACACATAGACGAACAGGCCTTGCTGAGGGAGAGTCAGCATGGCTTTTGTAAGGGTAAGTCTTGCCTCACAAACCTTATAGAATTCTTTGAAAATGTCAACAGGTATGTGGATGCGGGAGAACCCGTGGACATTATATATCTGGACTTTCAGAAGGCGTTTGACACGGTCCCTCACCAAAGGCTACTGAAAAAACTCCACAGTCAGGGAATTAGAGGACAGGTCCTCTCGTGGATTGAGAACTGGTTGGAGGCCAGGAAGCAGAGAGTGGGTGTCAATGGGCAATTTTCACAATGGAGAGAGTTGAAAAGCAGTGTGCCCAAAAGATCTGTCCTGGGACCGGTGCTCTTCAACCTCTTCATAAATGACCTGGAGACAGGGTTGAGCAGTGAAGTGGCTAAGTTTGCAGACGACACCAAACTTTTCCGAGTGGTAAAGACCAGAAGTGATTGTGAGGAGCTCCAGAAGGATCTCTCCAGACTGGCAGAATGGGCAGCAAAATGGCAGATGCGCTTCAATGTCAGTAAGTGTAAAGTCATGCACATTGGGGCAAAAAATCAAAACTTTAGATATAGGCTGATGGGTTCTGAGCTGTCTGTGACAGATCAGGAGAGAGATCTTGGGGTGGTGGTGGACAGGTCGATGAAAGTGTCGACCCAATGTGCGGTGGCAGTGAAGAAGGCCAATTCTATGCTTGGGATCATTAGGAAGGGTATTGAGAACAAAACGGTTAGTATTATAATGCCGTTGTACAAATCTATGGTAAGGCCACACCTGGAGTATTGTGTCCAGTTCTGGTTGCCGCATCTCAAAAAAGACATAGTGGAAATGGAAAAGGTGCAAAAGAGAGCGACTAAGATGATTACGGGGCTGGGGCACCTTCCTTATGAGGAAAGGCTACGGCGTTTGGGCCTCTTCAGCCTAGAAAAAAGACGCTTGAGGGGGGACATGATTGAGACATACAAAATTATGCAGGGGATGGACAGAGTGGATAGGGAGATGCTCTTTACACTCTCACATAATACCAGAACCAGGGGACATCCACTAAAATTGAGTGTTGGGCGGGTTAGGATAGACAAAAGAAAATATTTCTTTACTCAGCGCGTGGTCGGTCTGTGGAACTCCTTGCCACAGGATGTGGTGCTGGCGTCTAGCCTAGACGCCTTTAAAAGGGGATTGGACGAGTTTCTGGAGGAAAAATCCATTATGGGGTACAAGCCATGATGTGTATGCGCAACCTCCTGATTTTAGGAATGGGTTAAGTCAGAATGCCAGATGTAGGGGAGAGCACCAGTATGAGGTCTCTTGTTATCTGGTGTGCTCCCTGGGGCATTTGGTGGGCCGCTGTGAGATACAGGAAGTTGGACTAGATGGGCCTATGGCCTGATCCAGTGGGGCTGTTCTTATGTTCTTATGTTCTTATGGATCTCATGGCTGAGCCAGGAAGAAGAGGCTGTGAGGGCACTGTGACTCTGGTAAATTTGGGAACCACTTGGAAGTGCTTAGGCACTAGGTATGAATGAAAGGTCAAGAGACAATATTGCATGGCTTTATTTTGATTTTCCCATCCCTGTTATTATTACTGATCCCTACAATAAAATATATTTTGTTGCATCTTTCCCATTCACCTTCCTCTTTCCTGCCAAACCATTGGCCTACACACAAAGTGGTGTTCCACTGCATGCGCAAGTTAACACAGGTTTAAAAGCATACCCGGTACTAGTCTTCTCCTTGCCCTTCTAATCTACTTTATGTTGTCATTCTCCTTTTCTGCCTACCGCTCCACTTCTTTTGGTATGCAACTTTTTCAGCCACACTCGCTCACCTATCCTCTTTTAGGTAGTTCTGCCCAAGTGTCCTGGAGTTCCCAAAAATCTAAGGGCCCAATCCTATTCAGTGCACGCTGGCTCACCACCAGTGTGCACCATCACAAATGTGCTGTAAGGCACATTTTTGGGCCCTAGCATCGGCGGAGCTCCAATGCTAGCCTAGCGTTGGCCGGAGTTGGGCTAACACTGGTGGAGCACTGGAACTCTGCTGCTCAGTGGTCATATGGACCACTGAGCAGCAGAAAGGTAGGTGGGTGTGTGGGGGGAGGTGGGGAGCAGGTGTTCTGGGGGGAGGTGGAGGAAGGGTGGAGAGAGGGTGGAGAGGGGGCGCGCCAGGGGTAGGGAGTGGGGCGGAGTTGGTGAAGAAAAGCTGTCTGCTTGACATGGAGGCTCTGAATTCTATGCTGACCCTTGGTGTCAGCATAGAATTGAGTAGCCCCATTGTGGGGCTACTTGCTTTACTTGGGAGAAGGGGACAAAAGTTCCCTTTTCCCGAGGAAGTGGTGGTGGCTGCCTGGGGCATGCTGGATGCAGCAGCAGCCATTTTTGGCGCCACTGCAGCTCCACGCCCTGGGCAGCTCAGGATTGGGCTGCCCATAGCTCAACAGAGGAGAATATCAGTACATATGCTCAAAGTTCCACTAAAGGCAGACAGCAACCCTTAGAGATCAGTACCACAAATCCAGACAAAGTTCTGACAGCCTTATTTTGTGATAGGCAGGCAGCTGAACCAATCACTGCTGAAGTCTTCCTCACTGCCGCCAGCCCCAGCCGTCTGAAAAATCTCATGCATTACCATAGATTGCAGAGGAAGTGAAGGATTGTGCATCTAATTTTTCTTTTATTCAATTTATTCTTTTATTATTGAATGCAGAGAGCTTTCTTCCATTTATGAATTGTTCTTGGTAGCATTTTGTGTGGAGTAGCCCTTAATATGATTTAACTTTTCTTTTGTTCTCAGGACGAATGCGCCTCAAGGTTGCTACAGGTTGAGACAAACAGACTTCAGATATTTGTCTTTCTGTCTCTTCTTTCACACAGCCCATCCATCATCCAAAGACACTTAAGACAAAAGTTACTCTTCATGGCTTCCTGACATAGGGCTGAATCAAGGGAAGGATTGGGTGGAGAAGTTGGATGAAAAAAATTAACCTCAGGAGCTATTACTCTCTAGATTAAGAACCCTGGATGTGTAAGAACAAATCCCAGCATCTGATGATACAGGTTCTTGCCCGCAACAGCTTATGACACAACACAAGTTTATGGTATGATACATCTCCTTCCCTGAGTTTATGGTATGATACATCTCTTTTCTCCCTGCAGGTACCTGCTTAAGCCTTTTTTCCCCTGGTTTTGGGCTCAGTGAGCAAAGGGTCAGCTACCAGGAGGGTGGAGGAAGGAGCTGTGATTGGGAACACCTGTGTCTGGTCTCGGGACTGACGAGTGGCTGCTTTCTCCCTGCAGGTACCTGCTTAAGCCTCTGGCTTGCCAGAGACGCGAGCCTTTGGCACGAGCCGAAGGGCAAGAGCCAAAGGGCTCTTCGCCCGTGGCTCTTAGCCTGGGGCTCGTGCCCAGAAGACCAAGGCTCCCTTCCTGGCTGACAAACTGAAGCAGTGGTCGGATTATTCCTCCCCTTCTGTTTAAGGCAGGGGAGAGAGGAGCAACTGAAATCTTTAGGGCAGCACAGTCTTTTTTGCAGCAGAGGATTGGCCTGTGAGACACCCAGTGCTAGGTTTGCCTTGTTTTTATCTTTTTGTAAGCAGTCCTGCTGGGTGTCTCTCTCTGTATAGGCCAGTTTCAGAAGGTGGGCCTCGCCACATGTGTTTCTTTTTAGGAGGGAGCTCAGGGGAGGGGAGGGGTGCCACTATCAAGAGAGTGACGGGCCAAGGGAGATATGGTGGTGGGGGTTGGACAGGCCATTACAGGAGAAGGAGAGTTCATCATAGGCAGATCATCTCTCCTTCTGGTCCTTCCCCCAATTCTCGGATGCCTGGTGGTCTTGGCGGTGAGTCCCTGGATCTGAAGCTGCTGCTTTTGAATGCCAGGTCGGTGAATAACAAAACTTGCATCATCCGGGATTTAATCCTGAATGAGAAAGCCGACCTGGTATGTATTACGGAGACCTGGTTGGACATGGCGGGAGGAGTTAGTCTCTCTGAGCTTTGTCCTCCAGGTTTCCAGGTGTTGCAGCAGCCAAGATTGCAGGGATGGGGAGGGGGAGTTGCAATGGTCTATCGTGAGTCCATCTCCCTTACCAGGTGCCCTGTCCAGCAGTCTGCTGGGTTCGAGTGCCTGCATGTTGTGTTGAGAGGGCCGGACAGGATTGGGATTCTGTTGGTGTACCGCCCGCCCTGCTGCCCAACAATCTCCCTGCCTGAGCTGACTGGGGTGATCTCGGGGGTGGCATTGGAGGCCCCCCGCCTATTAGTGCTGGGGGACTTCAATGTGCATGCCGAGGCACCTGCATCAGGTGCAGCTCAGGATTTCATGGCCACCATGACAACCATGGGCCTGTCCCAGAAGATCTTGGCCCCAGCACATACTGCAGGGCACGTGCTGGACCTGGTGTTTACAGCTGGGCAATGGGGTAGTGATCTGGACATAGAGGAGATCAAGATCACTCCGTTGTCATGGACAGATCAGATTACCATGGACAGGTAAGGTTTAGGCTTGTTGCGACTTCCTACCTCCGCAGAGGCGGGGGACCATTTTCTATGGTCCGCCCCTGGAGGCTAATGGATCCTGAAGGTTTCCTGAGGGCTCTGGGGGATTTCCCCACTGCCAAGACTGGCGTCTCATCTGAGGCCCTGGTTGACCTCTGGAATGGGGAAATGACCAGGGCAGTGGATGAGATTGCTCCGGAGCGACCTCTGCCACGTCGCAGACTCGGAGCGGCTCCCTGGTTCACTGAGGAGCTGCGAATGATGAAGCGGCAGGGCAGACATCTAGAGCGACGGTGGCAGAAAACTCGGGATGAATCGGATCGGACACGGAGTAGAGCCCATTACAGAGCCTATTCCGTGGCGGTGGTAGCAGTGAAGAGATCGTTCTTCTCTGCTACCATTGCGTCTGCTGACAACCGTCCGGCAGAGCTTGTTCCATGTGGTGCGGGGCCTCCTCCATCAGGCCCCCCCAGTAGGCCAAGAGGAATACACGGTCAGCTGCTGTGACGTGTTTGCGCAACATTTTGCAGATAAAATCGATCGTATTCGTCACAACTTGGATGCCACATTGACAGTGTCTGACGATGTCCCCTTGGCAACTGCTTGTCCTGTGTTGTGGGATTCTTTTCAGCTTGTACAGCCTGAGGATGTGGACAGACTCCTTTGGAGTGTGAGGCCATCTGCCTGCCTGCTCGACCCTTGCCCAGCTTTGTTGATAAGAGCTGCCCGGGGTGGGCTGGCTGAGTGGACAGGGAGGGTGGTCAACTCTTCCTTGATGGAGGGGACGTTACCACTTGCTTTGAAACGGGCAGTGGTTCGCCCCCTCCTGAAGAAGCCCTCCCTGGATTCCACTGTGTTGGATAACTACCGGCCAGTCTCCAACATCCCGTTTCTGGGCAAGGTAATTGAACGGGTGGTGGCGTCCCAACTCCAGAGGGTCTTGGATGAAGCGGATTATCTGGATCCTTTTCAATTTGGCTTCAGGCCAGACTTTGGGACGGAAACCGCCTTGGTCACCTTGGTGGATGACCTACGCCGGGGACTGGACAGGGGGAGTGCGTCCCTGTTGGTCCTGCTGGACCTCTCAGCGGCTTTCGATACCATCGACCATGGTATCCTTCTGGGCCGATTGACCGAGTTGGGAACTGGAGGCACTGTTTTGCGGTGGTTCCGGTCCTACTTGGAGGGTCGGTCCCAGATGGTGGTGCTGGGGGATGCCTGTTCGACACCCTGGCCCTTGAGGTGTGGGGTGCCACAGGGCTCAATTCTGTCCCCCATGCTATTTAACATCTACATGAAACTGCTGGGAGAGGTCATCTGGGGCTTTGGAGTGGGGTGCCATCAATATGCCGATGACACCCAGCTCTATCTCTCCTTTTCTCCAGACTCCAGGGTGGCGGTTGAGGGCCTGGAGCGCTGTCTGGAGGCAGTGAGGATCTGGATGGGGGCTAACAAGCTAAAATTAAATCCGGATAAGACAGAGGCTCTCCTGGTTCGGAAATCCTTGATGCAGGTGCTGGACTATCGGCTTGCGCTGAATGGGGTTGCACTCCCTCTGAAGGAGCAGGTCCACAGCTTGGGGGTCCACCTGAACTCGCAGCTGCTCCTGGATTCCCAGGTGGCGGCTGTGGCTAGGGGGGCCTTCGCTCAGCTTCGGCTGGTGCACCAGCTGCGGCCGTACTTGGATCGTGCTGACCTGGCCACGGCGATCCATGCCTCAGTGACATCGAGATTAGATTACTGTAACGCACTCTATGTGGGGCTGCCCTTGAAGACGGTTCGGAAACTGCAACTAGTGCAGAATGCGGCAGCCCGTGTGGTTACTGGAGGTAGGCGGTTCGACTCTGTCAGTCTGCTTCTCCAGTGGCTGCATTGGCTGCCCATTCGTTTCCAGGCCCAATTCAAGGTGCTGGTATTGACCTTTAAAGCCCTATACTGCTCTGGGCCAGGGTATCTTAGAGATCGCCTACTCCCGTACAATCCGGCTTGTCCTCTTAGGTCATCAGAGAAGGCCTTTTTACAAGTGCCACCGCCTAGGGAGGTACGTGGGGCGGCTGCAAGAAATAGGGCCTTCTCAGTAGTGGCACCAACGCTATGGAACTCCCTTCCCCTTGACTTAAGAATGACTCCCTCTCTTGAAACCTTTCGGCGAGGCCTGAAGACCCTTCTGTTTAAACAAGACTTCTGAGTTCTCGGCCTTTTAACATCTTTTTAACATCTTTTAATATTTTTACAGGCCTGATTCTTTTATGACTTGCTGCTGCTCTATGCTCTTTTTACCTATTTTTTATTCTGACTGCTGTTTTTTATGATGTGTTAATATGTTTTTATTTGTTTTTAAATTATGTTTTTAATATGTTGTAAGCCGCCTTGAGTCCCTTCGGGGAGAAAGGCGGGGTAAAAATAAAGTTATTATTATTATTATTATTATTATTATTATTATTATTATTATTATTATTATCTCCTGCCCACTAAATATTACAGAGCTCTTTCCCCATCATGCTGCAGACTAAAGTAGCTAGCACATACAGCCATCTTTCTACGTGTGGCTGTTATTGGCAATGCTTTCAAAAATACATGTAACATGTGTGGGAATATATGTAACATGTGGGAAATACATGTAACATGTGTATACATGCAACAAATCATGTAGCAAAAATACATGTAGCATGGGGGGGGAAACCTACTGTGTGCAGGGATCCGGTGTAAAGACCAATGGCATGACTGTGTAATTTGCTGATGAAAGCAAAACCTGAGGATCTGGTAACTAGTTTGGATGGTAACTGGATTGCACTTAGATTGAGTTTAATAACAACAACAACAACAGGCATTTATATACTGCCTTTCTTGGTCTTTATTCAAGACTTTATTCAAGGCGGTTTACATAGGCAGGCTTTATTTAAATCCCTTATTAAATAGGGATTTTTACAATTGAAAGAAGGCTCTATCTTTCAAGAGCCACAACAAATTCAGATGTTTCGTTCTGATCTGGCCTCCATCCTGGCCTCCATCCTCCCACGCTCAGAGTAGATGGAATAGCTCAGCTTCAGCTTGTCAGCTGCTTCAAGGTCGCACGGTGCCAGTGGCCTCGAACTGGCGACCTTGTGGATGTTATCTTCAGGCAGACGGAGGCTCTACCCTCTAGACCAGACCTCCTGCCCGGAGTTTGAGTTGGTGAGGATCATTGAAGATTTAGAGCGCAATCCAAATAAGGGCATGGGCTGGCACAAGTCCTTTGCAGTAGTCCACAGATGTCACAAAAGTGCTGTAAAGCACTTTCATGCCACAGAGAGAGGAGGGAGGCTGGTGCACAGATGGGCACTGGCCTCCGGAGGCCGACTTGAGCCCTGCTCAGCCAGAACAACAGATAAGCCCATGCCAGTCAAGCTAGGTTGGTGCAGGGATCTGAGGGAGGGGGCGTGGGGAGGGCAGGAAGGAGGCGTTTAGGGGAGAGGGCGGGCTGGCCCATGGGTGGGTGTCGGTTGAGAGGGTGTGGCCAGGATCCAGCACTTATGCCCTGTTCCTGGGTAGCCAGGGGCTGTGCCACCTCACAGCTCCATTGGGGCTGCTGTGGCATTACCCAGGGTAAGGAGAAGCCATTTCCTTTGCCCTGGGCTGAGCTGCTTTTGGTCCTGACCCTGCTTTGGAGCAGGCCTGCCTACTCCAGGGCAGGTTAGGATTGGCTGTTAAAAAATTTTCTTTGTTTTACAAAAGTTGCTTCCCCCACATTCAGGAGTCCAAGGAGATGGCCACAGTCACAAGAAACTAGTTATGCTCTTCCAACAGGATTTGAACTTGGAAGGCTACATTTTGGAGAAGTGAAAGCTCCTTTTACATTTAAAGAATAAACAAGTGTCCATTCAAATCTGGAGAGTTTAACTCCATGGTTCAATTGGGTGGGGGGTGATTACATGGTCAAAATGAAAACTGTGGCCTTCCTGGCTTTTGAATCTGTGGCCTCTTGGCTATTAACAAAGACAAACATATCAAAGAGGCTCTTAGATACTATGATAGCTCCTGGCTACTTCTTTTCTTAGAGAGATGATCAGTAATAATCAAGGAAGACCTAATCAATCTTCATTAAAGGATAGAATACCTACAAAGAATCTGAAATGTGAAAAAGCTGCCTGAGAGAGAAAACAGGAAATGAGAGAGAGAGAGAGAGAGAGAGAGAGAGAGAGAGAGAGAGAGATGGTCTTATGGAGAGAGTCTTATGGAGCACAGGGTTCTGTTATATAGTGGGTCCATGCGAATAAAGGAAGGCATAGAGATAACAGCTCAATATGTTTATTCCGTCTTCAGAACAGAACCTGGCAATGAATCTGACACAAGGCAAACACCCCTGGATTTTATACCCTTTAGCTCCACCCAGACTTCCCATGATTGGTGCAGTTGAAACATTAACTAGAGGGCCAATCGAATGGTAGGATTTCGATCCATCACCCGATTGGCCAGCAATAAGTCTGGGCCAATCCGTTATGTAGGATTTTGATCCTGCATAACTTGCATACATAACAGGTTCTCTCCAGGGAGTCAAGGTAATGGACTTGCTGCCTTAATGCTCATCTTGTATATAAATATAAATATTAAAATGACCAAAAATCTCCTCCGATTTACCCAAACCAGGGTAGCATTGTCTCTGGAACTTCTAAGTGCTCGAAGAGCTTGCTACAGTATTGTTCTCCTCAAAAATCATACAAGGGAAGAAGGATAATTTGGATTTTTCATATCTTGACCTCAGGAATGTGACTCAAACATTGTTATGGTAGGAAAACGCCGTCCCCATGTGATTTAACTTAGTAACAAGACATCAGGATTGTGATTGGTACCACAAACGTTCACGAAGAAACAATCATTCAAATCAGTGCAGATGTGACATTAAACCATCATTACAAGGCAAACATGGGAAGGCAGGGAATTTGCATAGGAAATTGCAGTAGGACCACATGTACTTGATTTGTATTCCCAGACTGCAAACCAAGTTTTGTGAGGAGATGTCAGTGTTACATCTGCAGTGGAATGAGTGGGCTGTAGCGGTTTTCTGAGAGCCTATTTAAATGCCATTGAATTATCCTAAATGCCTTGTGATAAAATGTTTCATTTCACCAACAAATAAATATTTCTACTATAGAACAAAATAAAGACATCGAAAACAATTATGTGGGTTTAGCAAAACCGTGCAGAAAACTGATTCATTCACATTTCTTCGTATTAAGAAGAACGACAGAATAGCCCCACTGAGTACAAAGTAGAAGTGTTTCCAGAGGGGGGCTAGGTTTTGGTTGGCAACCTTCAGTCTCTAAAGACTATGGTATAAGCCTACAGCACCCAGTATTCCCAGGCGGTCTCCCATCCAAGTACTAACCAGGCCTGACCCTGCTTAGCTTCCAAGATCAGATGAGATCGGGCACGCGCAGGGTAACAGTTGCTAGGGCTAGGTTTTGTAGGCACCTCAATGCACCATGTAAGCAGCCTCTGCCTCTTACTTTTGAAGGCATTTTGGGCAGTGAGAGCAAAGTGGAGGAGATGCCTATGCGTTGCTCTCACCATCCAGAATGGCTCTGAAGGCAAGGGGGAGGAGCTGCTTACTCGGCACATTGAGGCTCCTGTGAAACCTTAGTGCTGTACCCCCCCCCCCCGGGAACACTACTGCTATAAAGAAATCTGTTAAGAAACACTGTTTGATTTATAATGTTAGTTCTGTTTGGCAATCAAAACGAAGGAGGCTTTTAAAAGTTGTTCGTAATAGACTGTGCAATTTTTTTTAAAGTAAAAAATAGACTTAATTTGATCGCATTGAAACGCTATTGAAAAATAGTTCAACCAAACGTGTCACTGTAAGATGAGTAAAGTATCAATGAAAAACTGGATCATCAGGAGGGAGGGAGAGTTTTTTAAAGTTTTTGGAAGGAATGGGAATTACTGATCCATAGTCTGCTGGGTAGACTTGAGTATGCTGTCCTTCTGTGAAGTAAGGCCAAAGGCTGTGTGGCATCATACTCTGAGAAATGCAGTGAAAAGATGCCCCTTGGTGGAGTGGTTAGGCTGTTCCTCTAGAGCAGGGGTCTCCAAACTTTTTGGCCAGAGGGCCGCATCAAATGTCTGGCATGGTTTTGAGGGCCGGAAAAAAAAATTAAATATAAAATTTATATAAATAAAGAGATGGAACTTAGATGTGTGAATAAATGAATGAATGGGCTCATTCATTCAACCTCTGGCCCTTAGAACACCCTCCAGATGCAACCAGAGCACAGTTCCAGTCATGTTTGGCAAAGTGGGCCAGGAGCTTTCAGGGGAGAAGAAGCTGGCCGCGGGCTGGATAGAGGCTCGCCGTGGGCCGCATCTGGCCCCCAGGCAGGGGTTTGGAGACCCCTGATCTAGAGGTAAAGAATGCTACTATGGCTGGAGGCTTTCCAAGCAGGAAAAAGCCTGCCTGAAATGGACAGAGTAGAAAGTCTTTCTTGGAGAGAGCCTACCAAAATGTGGTATCACCATCTTTGAGCCTGACATACCTCACAGGGTTGTTGGGAGGACAACAGGAGAGGGAGAAACCACATACATGTAGATGCTTTCAGGATGGGCCATATAGATGGGCCATGTTAGGACCAGGATGGGCCATGTAGATGCTTTGAGGAAAGAAATGACTAAGTTCTACTTCCAGAGCAGGGATAATGATTGGCTAATCCAATAAGAAAACTGGGAGAGTGTCGTTTTAAAAAGTGGGTTCCGATGCTAAAAGTTTGGGAACCATTGGGTTAAATGGGTTAAGGTCTATACCACATTTTTTTTCCTGAATGTTTACATTAATCTGAAGTCATTTTATGGACTTAATTTGCACAGAAATATGATAAAGACTACTGGATTGTTCTATTAAGAAGTGTGTGGATTGTGTCCATCACTTGACTGCACCTTTATAAACAGGCCGAAACTCCTTACTTATGCGAACAAATGTGCCATCTATGGGGCATCATGGTGTATTTTTCTTAAATATTACAGTCATTTTGGGTTCAATTTCCTAACACGATGGAGGAAAGACGCATTCGTTGACAATAATCAGCCAGGAGATTCAGTGATATAAATTATTTGACTCCATAAATATAAAATTGAAAATGGGACAATTATAATGGAAGGATGTCATACTTTTCCTTGCAAAAATGCAATAAAAAGCAAATTATAAAACCATTCCCTAGCTGTCCACACTCCATTACTGCCTACAATTATGGGAAGGACATATAAAAATAATTCCATCTGCTCTGCTTCTGCTCATAAAAACCTTGATTATGTGCAATATATGACAGTTTTATTTGAGTAGAGCCACATTTTGGCATATTACTGGCATTGCTCCTTAAAATAGAGTCATACTAATTTACACTATTTGAAGAGCATCCCCTTTAGTCCTCAGTACCAGTTGTAAATTATTTTAAACACACATTAGTTTTCCTGTAGCACATTGGCGTATGTTTCGAAAATGGGGGCACTTGAATGCTTGGGAGAATGCAAGATGTCTGGAGGAGGGATCATTACCCGTTCCTTTTCTGATCTGTCCTTCCTTCAACATCAGGATACTGGGGTTGCTCCCATTTTATCCTTACAAGGACCTTAGGTGGTAGGTTAAGGTGAGAGTTAGTGACTCATCCAAGATCACCCAATGAGCTTCATGGATGCTTGAGGATTTGAATCTGAGTCTCCCTTACAGCCCAGTCTTACAGTCTTACAGCCCAGTCCTCCTCGGGCTGTCGTGCGCAGCCTTTTGCAAGAGCAACTTCCACTGTTGCAAAATGGCTGTCAATGGAGTGCACATTTTGGGAGCACTGCTCTGCTGAAGTCCATTGCCGGAGCTTCCTACACCAGCCGGAGCAGGTGCGGTAGCGGCAGGGGTGGGGAGGGGGCAAAACTGGGTAGGGAGGGATGTAATGGAAGTTTGGAGGAAGTATGAGGGGTGGATCTGGTTGTGGTGGCCTCCCCGCCCCCCTTTTCTTCAGCCTTCCTGCCCCCTTCTCTCCTTGGGCTTGTGCCAGCAATTTGTCTGAACTTGGAAGCTAAGCAAGGTCAGACCTGGTTAGTACTTGGATGGGAGACCGCCTGGGAATAGTGGGTGCTGTAGGCTTATACCATAGTCTTTCGAGACTGAAGGTTGCCAACCAACCATTATTTTGCTGGCGCAAGTCCAAGGAAACCCATTGCAAATTGGAAGGCTTATGGAGGTAAGGGGATTCAAATTCATACTAGGGATCAGGAGTTAAGGGATCAAGAATATTATAATGACCCTATGCAAGTCAAGTTGGGCAACCACATTTGGAACACTGTATATACTCGTAGTTCTGGTCATCATTTCTTGAGGATATTGTAGAGTTGGAAGTGGTACAAAAAAAGGGCAATCTGAACGATCAGAGAGCTAGAGCAGCTCACCTTCCTTATGAGAAAAGACTACAGTATCTCAGGCTTTTTCGCATGAAAACGGTGGTTAATGTGATTTCATGACTGAGACATAAAATTATGCAGTGTGGAGAGAGAAGCTTTTCTCCATCTCTCACAATACATTCAAATTACCTGCTGGGAGAACTGAAACAGACAAAAGGAGGTACTTCTCACACAGTACATAATCAGTCCGTGGAATTCATTGACACAAGATGTGGTGATGGCCACTAGCATGAATGGTTTTAAAAGGGGATTGGGCAGAGCCCTGTAGGAAGGTCTGTCAATGGATGCTAGTCATACGGCTGTGCTATTCCTCAAGGGTCAGTGACAGTATGCCTCTGAATATCAGTTGTAGGGGGCTGTCACCCAGAAGCCAGGTAAGAAGTCAGCCCCAGGGAAGTCAGCCCCAGGGTTAGACGTTCACCCAGGTTAGAAGTCAGCCCCAGGGTTAGAAGTTCACCCAGGGTTAGAAGTCAGCCTCAGGAGCCAGGGGGGAAGCTTGTCACAGGGCTAGGGGAGTCCGGGATGGGCCTGGATGACCCCGCCAGGAGCAGGTGGTCATGGCAGGGGCTGAAGTGATGCCTGCTGCCACTGCTCCATGGCTGTCGGGCTGCGCCCTGCTGGGCAGAGCTGCAGCTGAGGGAGCAGCCTGCAGATGCCTCTGGAGTGCCACTGGTTGCCCCCGCAAGACCCAAGTTCTCAGGCCGTGGGCAGATCCAGAAAGGGAGAAGCCTGGCGGCCCAGCCATCAGGCTCATAAGTAGCTTGGTAGTTCGCAGGAGAGGAGGCTCTCCCCTGGGCTCCTTCCCAGGGACGAGGAGGCAGTGAAGAGGGAGCAAGCCCTGGAGCTGGTGCCTCACAGTCCCTGGCAGAGGGCTGACCTCCCAGGGGGAAGCCTTCTCCCCTGGGCCCCCATCACAGGGGAACAGCACCTCCAGGGGACTGGAGAGAGGGCAGGCCCCAAAGGGCCAGGAGAAGCAGCACCCGGTTACTCCAAGGTCTGGGGTACCCCACAATGTTGGGGCAAAAGGTGGCCAACCGAACAACCCACCAGACCTCAACCCCTCAGGAACCATGGGATCACCTGATCACTGGCACCCTGCCCCGCAGGGACTAGGGGTGTGAATTCCTCCAGCATTTGGGAAAGCACCCTCCTGTGAACAAGAACAGGTGGGGATAGTGCTGATCACCATTGTACTCCCGGCTCTTTGATGCAATAGGACCTAATGAGTGTAAAGAATTTAACAAGAATAAAAGTGACGTTGACCTCTACCAAAGACTCCTAGACTCCTTCCTGGGTTGGGTAAGTGCTGGAACTGCCAGAACCAATAGATACTCCCTGAGGACCCGCCCCTCAAGGGGCCCAGATGGGCATGACGGGGCAATGGTGGGAGAGAAGCATACCTTTTTCTCCAATCTGTAGACTTCTCAGAGGCAGCTGGTGAGTCATTGTGGGGAAACAGGATACTGGACTAGTTGGATCTTTGGCTTTTTTTTTTACATTCTTTTGTCCTTTGCGTGATTTGTTCAGGCAGCTGGGACTCCCCAGAAATAGGAAAAGCAATCTTTTTATGTCGTAGGTGTGTAGTGAAAAAATAAATAGCTTGGATTTGCTTTACCTCCTTTGAATACAGCCACAGAAAAGGCCCAGTTTGCTGCCTGGAAGCGTTAGGTTGTTGCTGAATCTGAATGTGAAGAAAACCTCTTGGGTAATGTGACCTCCGTGGCCAAAGCCAACAACACAGGCTTTGATGACCATAACTTCAATCCATTTTGCCTGACCTTTCTTCGGAGTAGCCAAACCGAGATGAGATCAAATGGAACAGGTGCTCCAAAATCAATACATAATTGCAACGCCAGCCTACAAAACATGAAATGAAGATTAAAACGCTAGAGTGAGAACAAACTGATAGCTGCATGTATTCTCAGTGTTAAATGGAGGGAGCACACTGAGAACAAAGATCCAAATATTGGGGCCAGAGAAGCCACCGTTAGAAAAAGGCAATCAGGAAAGTGAGTAATATATTTGCAGTCACCACTGTTGCTTCTTTTGCTTTTTATCCCTGCAGCCTGAATGCCAATTCTCAGGATCCTCTCAGCTCATGGCAGCCATAGGTTTCAGTTGATGCATGCTCATTTTCTTCTCTACCTGTGAGAAGAGTTTTACCCATGACACTTGCTGTGCTTGGAGTTCAGCGAAGGAAGGCAGGGAGCCAACATGGCCGAAAGCTGGAGTCTGTGGCTAAAATCAAAGCCCACCTTAAATGCCATAGTGACTGTAAAGGAAGCTGAATTTCACACATTCACTGTAAATAAATAGCTGTTTGGCTGGAGATCTTGAGCAATAACGCAGAGAACAGCTCAGGCCACATTCAGCATACTCTTGATTTAAGCCTGCGCATCTCTCCCACTAAACTTTTCTCTTGGACCCACGTGGATGTATACTAGTTAGTACAGATCTGAGTAGAACGGAAGCCATGGCACAGCAGAGCAGGGGAGCAAAAACATTCTTCCCTTTCACTCACTGCCTGGTCTCTGGTTGGCCCATAGCATACAGCAGAGGCTGTTCCACCCCTACAGCTCACTATGGGCTGGTCCAGGATAGGACTGGGTTGCTAATCAGATAGGATTGGATTCTAACAGCCCAATCCTATCTGGGTTTTGTGCAAAAAAGCCCATCAGCACAAGGCCTGGGCATCTGGAACGGCCAGTGCAAGGGGCTGGTGGCCCCATCCTTCCACCAATGGAATGTCAAGCACCTGACAACTGGCAGAGGGGGTGTTCTGGAGGAGAACTGTGGCAGAGATCAGGACACGTCAGAAGCATGTTGAGGGGGTATTGGATAGATATTAATACTGGCACTGATTTTCGCTCACCTGAAACTCCAGTTCTACATAGGATTACATGAGTAAAAGGCTGGGTGTGTAGTTGGCTTCCTTTCAACCTCAGCGTATGTCACTCAACAGTTTCTTAGGCTTTTAATAATCATCAAACCCACAAGTAATTCTTATATACGGGGATGAAGGATGAAATCAAAGGAACTTGCTTCTATGCAAGCTCTGGAACAGCCCCAAGGCTGAGGAAAGTGCTGTGTAAAGCCATTTAAAGCACAGCCTTCATATCCCCTCTCCCCCCAGCTTGGAAAAGATGCCTGAGTGTTTTGGGAATGTTTACTTCTGGATGAGATCGAGCCCCATGAATACAACATGACTTGGGGGATTCAACAAAGAACCTGTATCCCATTCCTTTGCAGATATTCGATACAGATATTCTACACAATATTCCCATCTCCCTGAGTATTTTCTGTATGGATTTGACATGGTATGGAAGATGATCACTGCGCCGTGCTCCCATTTTGGTATAAAAAGTAGTAGTGCTTCCTGGTTCTGCAATATAAGGCAAGCCATACAAAAAATATAGTATCATGGAACACCACATTTAACATACTCAATTCATAAGCAAAGAAACATGTCTTTTGACAGTTCTGAGCCTTAAAAATTTTTTAAATATCTTCTATATCGCACATACTTCCATTAGCCAAGGACTGTGGAAAGAGAATTATTTTCCCATACAAAATATTCCATGACCATTTATGTATTTCTTAAAATCTGGGACTATCAACTGAAAAATCATGACTCAACTATCAAGAGACGCCACCCAGTGTAAAATGCTACTGAGTTTTTTCACCCAAAATGAAATCCAAAGTGAATTTGGATAACCCACCAGGCAAGTTTCATAAAGCAAATAATATAACCCATGTTATAAGAACATGCATTTCACTGCATCCTACATCATGGGACTCACTTTAATTTTTTAATGAAACATATTATTATATGGTCACGTTCAGTGGCGTCACTAGGGTTGGCATCAACCGGTATGGGAGGTCAGCGAGTCACCCCCATGATGGACCGCCTTCCATGCAGTGGGTGGAGCAATGCCCCAAGCAGTGGGCATGGTGACGCACCATTGTCCCACCTCTGTTGGGATTTTTGGGCTATAACATTGGATACAATAGGAATATTTCAATGTGGTTTCTTTCATTGCATTCTGCATGAAATTATGCACCAAATGAAATATAACATGATGGTATTATTTGAAAATACCAAGATTTTATAAAAAATTTGGCCAGTCGTTGTGTCACCCCCTGTGTGCGTCACCTGGTGTTGCCCACACCCACTTAGTGACACCACTGACCATGTTTCATTACATGCCTATTGATTATATACTCATCTTTCTCCTCTTTCATATGTTTCAGCCTCTATGATTTTCTTCCCGTATGCTAGTCTATTCTATTTCTAGTCTGCCTGGCTCTTTCTCTCCCCCCCCCCACTTCCCTGTTTTTCTTTATATGTTCTATTTCTTTAAAAAGAAAAAAAAATTCCAGAATAAAATGTTGGCAATGTATAGTGTGGCTCAATTCTAAGCCCAGCTGTGGACTTCTTCAGCCATTGAAGATCAATCCCGGAAAGCATTGTAACTATTGAAAGTGCAGCATAACTGAATAATCACAAGAACTGAAATGTCACCCCCACGTTTTGCATTAGTAGTCTATTCCTTGTTCATTCAATTTCATGTTAAAGATGTGATCTAAACATAGTTGGATGATAAGCTTGTAAAATCCTAAGCTTTTCAAACTTAGCTGGTCCTGGCAATGCAGAGGTACTATATACTAGAACAGAGATTTTCAATCTTTTTCATCTCATGGCACACTGACACAAGGCACTAAAATTGTCAAAGCACACCATCAGGTTTTTGACAATTGACAAGGCACACCCTGGTGCCAGTGCTCACATCCCCATTGGCCCTACTAATAAAATGACCTTCCCCCAAATTCCTTTGACACACCTGTGGACCCTTTGCAGCACACCAATGTGCCAAGCCGCAGTGGTTGAAAATGGCTGTGCTACAAGATGTATGAAAAATTACACAATATATCTGCTCCAGGGGTGAAGGAAGGATCCCCTGCCTTCAGTCACTTCCTTTCCCACTCATCTTACAACCCAATCCTATTCATGTTTACTCGGAAGTCCCATTATAGTCAAGGGCTTACTCCCAAGAAGTGTGGATAGTATTGCATCCTTTGTTGTGAAATCAGCCATCTCTTGACTGACATTGCAAATGTAGATTCTCGGCCACTTTTTTACTTCGGACTTACCAGATTGCATCAGGTGAGCATCCTCAGAATTTGCCCATACTTGTCTCAACCAATGGATGTAAGAGATGTGGTCGTTATCAGCCCAGAAAGGAAACCAGTATGAACTGTGGGGGAATCTTTGGTCCCAGGGCTAGTTCTTCTCCTCTAAATCTACAGAACGTGCAACTCAGTTTAAGCCGTGTACCAAATTGGTGCCATCACTTCCACACATCCTGGCACCTTCTTTACTAGGTTACAGATAAATGATTTCTTCCTTGTCTTCCTTGTACTGTCATGGAAATCAGGGGAAGCTCTGCTTCTGAGTATGGAGGAGCAAGTCGAAGGCGTAAAATAACCACATCGGCACAGTAATGAGACCGCTTGGCTGTGCTACATGTAAGGAGCGTCGTATTTTTAATATGAGCTCTTCTTCAATCACTTCAGACACCCGAGTGTCTAATTTGAATTCATTGCAGGGGAAAGTATGGGAGCTCTTGCTCTGAAGTAGCCGAGGCATCTCTCACAAGAGTGAGTGAGGAGTTTTCAAATTACTTTTTGAATACTTTATCATCTCTACTAATACAGCAATTTCAGCCAGCAAAGCAAAAGAATTCAATACCCCAAACGCTGGAAATAAAACAGAATTTTGAATCAGTCATCGTATTGGACTTGGAGCAGTTTGCTTATCGTTACACCGGGAGGAGATACTTAAAGAGGATTATATGTGGCTGGAATACAAATTATCACAATTTGGTGAGCTGCTGATGTTCCTGATGAAAATGATGATGGTCTCTTAATTTGAGGAGGCTGTCCTTATAAATGGCGCATCTATTATAGAGGGCCACACACAGTATAAAAGAAAAAACTATAAGCACATTTTTGCCACAAATCAGGGTACTTTGGGAAGTTATGAGACACATCTCTATATGTTTTGTACAGCAGGTTGAGTGTTTTCCCAAACATCTGGTTTCTTCACCCTTCATCTTTTACCAATGCATTCAAGGAAGTAATTGAATAATTTCAGTACTTCAAGGGAGTAACTTGAATAAATAGACAAAAACACTGTCTATCCTATCATTTTAGCTGCTTAGCTAAAACAGTAACACAGGCCAACACACATGATACCAATTCCTGGGTGGTGGTATACAGGTTGAGACTCATTATTCATGTGCGTTCTGTTCCAAGCACTCACGTGGATGGCAAAAAATGCACTATAGCAAATCCATTTAAAAAACAAAGTTCCTTTGCTCCAGTGATTTAAAAACAGCCTTGCTGACCTTTGTGATGTAAGATAAGAGTCATTAAGAAGACAATCCATCAATCAGTTGTCCTCCAAGAGCTTACAAAGTCACTTCACTCAGCCCCTCCCATCACCAATGCAAAGTGATCACCTTTCTTTCAGGTGCTCAGGGGGAAGGGAGGGGTCACCTGGAGAGAGAAAGATTGATGGGTTGTCAGCCGGCTGCCCTCTCTCTCTCTCTCTCTCTCTCTCTCTCTCTCTCTCTCTCTCATTAACAAGGCTATTGTTAAAGGACTGTTCAGTTTTTTAAACTGATTTTAAAGGGATACATTTTCCCCCTTCTCCAGGGATCAGCACATTCCTTCTCATCTGCAGGGGCCATTTGTGTTGAGTCAAATCCATGTATAAAAAAATCAGTGTATAAATAGACTGGACCTGTATTTGGGGTTCCAATTCTAAAAATGGCATCCTTTTTGCCCTATCACGTCTAGTTTTGGAGGCCTCTTTAGTGAATGGTTCAAGCAGCTTTCTCATGAGGATGCCTACACCATGGCTTCCTCATGAGGAAGTTGCTTGAACCATTCACTAATGAGGCCATACTATATCTCCAAAACTAGGCGTGATAGGGCAAAACGGATGCCATATTTGGAATCGGCATCCCAAATTCATATCAACCACCATAAAGTTTGGGAAAAAACTTTTCTGACCCTCAATTTTGTAGGCCTGTATAATTGGGCTGAAGCGATCATGGTACAATGAATCAAGTTGTGACAGGGCAAACAGAAGCCTGCAATCAGGTATGGAAACATTCACCTCAAGCTCTCCTTTCCTCTTTGTGCCCATTCCCAACATGACCCATAGGTACATTAAGGTGAGCTTTGTAAGGAGAGCCTTGCTGAATCAGACCAAAGCTCCGTTTATCTTGGCATCCTTCTTCACACTGTGATTAACCACATGCCTTTGGGAAACCACAAGCTGGGCATGAAGTTAATGGTCCTCTCCTGAAGATGTTCTCCAGAAACTGTTATTTCGAGACCTGAATCTAGATGTTCCATGTAGCCATCATGCTGATAAACACAAATAAACCTGTTCCTGGACAGGATATTTAGTTGTACTAGAAAGGCTAGTATGTTTCAAGAAGCTGAAAGAACAATTGAAATCTACAGTCCAATCCTGCAGTGCTCTAGCACTGGCTCTGAAGCACCACCGCTGGGTGTTGCAAACATGTCATGAGGCAAGTTCGTGCCACCCAGGCCTGTGCTGCCCTGTCGACGCCGCAGCTGCTGGTGGAATGGAGGTAAGCAGCAAGCGGCATGGGGATGTGGGGAGTGTGTGGGGAGGTGTTTCTGGGTGGGCAAAGTCAGGTGAGGGTGAAACAGGGGAGCAAACAGATTGGGAGGGTGGGACCAGTGGAGGCCTCCACCATCAAATCCTATTCCCAGTGTCGTACTTAAAAGCCCAGCACAGGGCTTCTTGAGTCTATGCCAGTGAAATAGCCTCATTGATTAGGCTGGGACATTTTTCGGGGCAAGGAGACAGACGTCCCCATCCTCCGAGGAGGACTTCAGGCTGCTTTCATCCAGCATAGGATGCAGTGGTAGCCGTTTTAAGCTACTGCTCCTGTTCTGGATAGGGTTGGGCCCCCAGTCTCCTCAATTGGGCCCTTGTCTTCTCAAAATATGAGCAAGTCCTGGAATGATTAACAATTCAACCTTAAAATTGAAATAATAATATAGGAGCTAGCTACCAATTAAAAAAAAAAACATTCTGTAGAAAAAACATGTAACATCAATTACTCTGGTTTAAAAAAGAAAAAATCTGACAAGAAAAACAATGGGAAGTTTTGAACTGACGATTTTGCTCCTCCATAGAAACTATCCCGTGAAAGCATAATGCTGCCCTTAGAATAGACTATCTCGAATATTCCAGTCAATGTGGCAGGCAACTCATTAATCTTCAAGAGACAATTTAAAATAATGCTGCAAACACTCGAGGTGTTGCTGGTGGTTTCTTAAGCAGTGCTAAGTGAGGAAAAAGCACAAGGGGAAAATACCCAATTAAGAAATTAGCATTTATGAATATAATTTGATAATGAGCCAAAACATGATTTTGTAATTGGAGGTATTTGGTCCTTCTGCAATAGGAAAAAAAAAAATGTACTTCTACTAATTCTTGGAATTGATTTCTGGAAGCAGCAGAAGTTGCGCTATTTTTGCCACAGATTCCATAATTCCATATGCTTGGAGCTATTTTTGAGTTCAGTTTCTAACAGCCCAATTTTACCTAAATTCCTCTGCAGCGGCACCATGGGGGAATTTTGTAGGCTAGAGGTCTCCGTGAGGTAAGGGGACATTTTTCTTTTTGCTCTGTGGTAAACCGGAGCCAGCGCAATTGGTCGACGTACACCTATGCCAGTCATATAACTGGCAAACATTTGCTTGACCCATGTTGATGGATCAGGCCTGAGCAGAGGGATGGGATATGGCATGTGCCGGTACCACAGATCCTGACCCCTCCCAGGTTCAATCAGTCCATCCTGCCCCATCGCTGCTCTCCCCCACCTTGTTCCATCCCTCCCCACCCTCCCCTGCACTCACCTGCTCTGGTGCATGCAGACTTTGCTCTTAATGCCTTGTTTTGATGCCCTTCCCCTCCCCCATCCCATTGTTGTAAAGCCTTGTACTTTGATTATGGAGCTTTTAAGCCACCTTGGGCATTTGCTTTTGGCATGAGAAAGGTGGGATATAAATTTTTCAAGTAAATTTAAAGAGGCCACATGGAGGAAGAGGCGAGATCATTGTGTTCCTATCCTCGGAGCACAGAAGTTTTGCCCCTCCCTCCATGTGAGCTCTGTAAACAGACGAGGAAACATGGGACATTCTGCAAATGGTTCCAGCTTGCAAAGCAAAGTGAGTGGCCAGCTTTATGGAGTAGCAAGCCTGGGTGGCTACTCTTGCACAGCCCAGATTTTATGTAAACTCAAAATTGCATAAGGCGAAGCTTAAGTATGTCAGGCATTCCCACACACAGTTTCCTGAGAGTAAGCCCCACTGAACACAATGGAATCTACTTTTCAGTAGATGTGGTGTAGGCTTGTGCTGTAGGAAGTTCCATTTCTTCTTCCTTCTTCTAATCCCCTCCAATTATATTTCCCACCCCATCCCCCCACCCCTCCAATTTTAATTGCTGTGGCGAATTCCGTGTTCAGGAAAGCAAAGAGTGAATATCATTAGATAGAATCAGGTGGCCCTGCCCGATAGCTGAACATGTTGAATCAATTGTAGTGTATCATACTTTAATTATGGTCTCCCTTAGGAGTCCTCAGCCATCTGCCCAATTAAAGCCAGTTTTTGACAGTCCATTTAGTGACAGTTCAAAACATCATCTTCGTTGCTCCAACAATTTTATAACCTTTGCAGTAGCCTAGACATACATTTTCATTATAAACCAATTATAAGAAATCTTTGTTGTGGAAGATCAGAAGATCATCAGGTAGACGATGTGGTGTTGACAGTGACTCCCATGTTTTGACAGCTGGTTGACAGCTCTGGGAAGGGCAGGGCTGGTTCCACAGCTGTAATCAATCAAGGCCAATGGAGACTCTGATGGGCACCTGAGCTTCATTTGACCTTGATGGACTTTGAATGGACATGGACTGAAGAGATGGCTCACCTGAGCCTAATTTGGATTTAACAAGGGGCTAACAAGGTAGCTCACAGGTGAGCTGCATTTTGGATTATGAGACATCCAAAGATAAAAGGCAGCTTCAGAAGGAGACAGAGCTACCCTGACCCAGAGGGAGATGCTACCTGACCAAGAGCTACGTGACCGATACCTACAGGAGAAGGGGACTTCCAGGACTCTGCTGGAGGACACAGAAGAGAGGACTGTCAGGACCCTGCTGGAGGAGGGACACTACTGGAGAGGACACTGCTGGAGAGGAGAGACTCAGCTGCAGAAGACTGAATTGGGAAGACCGGACTGTGCTTTGGAGATTAGACTGGATTGGACTTGGACTGGAGACTTTGGCCCTTCACCCACTGAGTTAAGTGGAGTTTTGGGGAGGGAAAGCCTCTGGACAAGAGGACTTGCAGGGAGTGTCTGTGTTGGTAGCAATAAATTCTTGTTAATTACTCAACTGATAAGGAGTTCTGTTCATTTCTTTGCACACCACAGCTGTTGTTCTTGGAAAAGGAGGGTGTTAATTAGCCAAAGGGATTAGAAGGGAGTTGGAATATTCGGACGGGACAAATTGGCGTAGTTGGCAGGATAGGGAGAATTTGGGCAAGACAATCTTCCTTTACAATTTCATATCTCTGTGAGTGTGAGTGTGAGTGTGAGTGTGAGTGTGAGTGTGAGTGTGAGTGTGTGTGATTTTGTAAGATATTTATGGTCTTTCAGTGTTCTCAGCATTTGAGCATTTCAAGGGAAGGTCTCATACAGGCTTTCTAAAAATTGATCCTCTTCATTACAAATGTTTCCTGCCTCCAGCCCGTGTTTGATGAATTCAAATTCCTCCATAACATTTTACGCAGCACTAGAAGGGCATGAAAAATGTAATGTGTTGATGGAGGTACCCAGACTGGATGAGGAACCAATGTTGTAATTATTGATTTTGAATGTCTAACTAAGCCTTGCACACAAATGCATGTAATACAAGCCTAGTGGACACTTCTTCAGTTTAAAGCAGCGGCACTCAAAGTCGTGAATACTGTGATACAAAAATGCGGTTCCTATTTCGACCATATCTTACTCCTCCGTCCAGGCAGTGCGCCAAATCCTCCACATTTGGGGGACAGGACACTCTCAGCAGTCACATCTGCTGCCTGGTGTCCCAGAAGGCCGCACAACAGGATGACCAGGCAGATGCGATTCTCCAGAGCGTCCCAGTCCCGCAAACGTGGAGACTTTGCATGGCACCTGGCTGGATGGATCTGCCCAAACCCCGGATCCGGCCCCCAGGCCAGGGTTCAAGCAGCCCTGGTTTAAAGCATATACTTACTACATGTGTTTACTTAGAGTGAAGAAGCGGCGGGGGGAGGGGAGTATGTAACCCTTTCCCACCCCATTGCTCCTCAACACAGGGGAACTATCTCCACCCATGGGAATTCCAGATATATTTTTGCCTGTAAAATTCAGTTAAACTCTAATAGCAGGAGCCAATGCTCTATAAATGGTTGTATGGAGGAAAGCATTAATGCGTAATATCAAACAAGGTACAAAAATCTTAAGCAATGCTCAGTTCAGTAAAGCCTCTCTCACACATCTCCCCGAATGTTCAGTGAATGTGAGAGATTGCATCTGCTAGCCACACCCTCAATGCTGATGCATATTCCGGGTATGTTCCCTATAACTTTATTTTCTTTGGGGCAACCCAATCCTATACAACTCCCTCAATGGCATTGCAGTGGCACCAACAGGGCATCCAAAACTTTCCGCAGAGGAGTTTCAGCTTTGGGAGGCATCTTCAAGATAAGGGAACACCTACTCTCTTACACTGGGTAATACAGTGCCAAACTGCTGGGTCTACTCAGACCTGTGCCAGCAATATTGCTGGTGCAAGCCCACATGGATTGGTGAAGGCTGATTGTGCCTGGGAAGGAGGTCAGGATTTGGCGGGTGCTGCTCCAGTTGAACCTGCCCCCTTACAGGGCACAATGCACCCTTCTCTCCGCCCCCGTTAGCTCCCCATCCTGCCTTCCCACACTCTCCCTCCATCCCTTTCCCACCTGCCCCCTGCCAGCCTTACCTCAAGCAGCGGGTATCCCTGGTCTGTTGCTCTGCTGGTTTGACTGCTCACTGCTCGCGGCAGCAGCTTAGGCTGCACTGACTGGCATTGCTGCATTTGCAAGAGCTGGCAAGCACTTTCTGAAAGCCACTGGGAGGCACCTTCTGGAAGTATAATGGCCCAATAGGATTGGGCTGTTGGTCTGTGACAAGCAGTGCTCGATATGTGAAAGGCCTGTCCATGTGATTTGGAAACCTGGATTTTGTATGCAAAGGGCTTAAGTTTTACATAATGTAACTTGCATCATTTTCCCATCAAGTAGCACAATGCTTTTATTTAATGTTCAAGCAATTAAGGGCGCAATCCAAACTTGCCCTGGAGCAGGCAAGCCAGGAGGCTTGCGCTGCATCCAAAGCAGGGTAAGGGTCATAAGCATCTTAGCCAGAGGCAAAGGGAAACTTTCCCCCTTATCCCTGGGTAAGGGTTGCTGGCCCCAATGGGTCTCCTCGGACTTGCGCCACCTCTGGAGGTGGCACAAGTTCAAGGAGAGCGGAGCAGCTTGAAGGCTTTGAGGCTTTCGTCAGTCTCTGCTGACCGGCGCTACTTGGAGAGCTGGCCTGGCTTCCCCTCAAAGAGGTGCAAACATGCTTTACGGCATGTTTGCAACCTTTCTAACTACAAGTTAGGATTGCACCCTAATTCAACCAATTAATTTATTAAAGCTTGTTGCCCACATTTTTTATTTGCGGAACAATATGCGCACATCTGATCAGTATATCCTGCCACGGAGGCAGGTAATTACAAGCATTCCTCCATCGACAAACAGCACCTCGCAATGGTGTGAGCCAAGATGATCTGGTAGTGGGGCTACCATGAAACAGCCATCCTCGACCTGCATCACACTAATCTAGATTTTTTGTTCCCTAGAAATGACATCTTGGTAGGCAAGTCATAAAAGATTAGCTGTTTTTACACATCCCCACGCTCTCCTTTCTGCCAGAAAGAATGATCCCAAGGCCCACAACAGCACCTGCACAATTTGCCACCACCAGTTTTTCTAAGCTCTTTGGAGTCCTGATGCCATCACAAAGGTTTGCAGGTAGTCCTTGGGTTGCAGCTGGAATGGGGGTGGCTTGATGCAATACTTGCTGTTGAACTGCAGAAATGCAGTGGCAGACAAGCAAGAGACAAAAGTCATTAGAGTCTGGTGACCCAACTATTTATGCCATTTTTCTCCATAGAATCCTATGGGTTTTTTGCGGAGCTGAGCACATTAAGGAACCTTCTTTTTAGCTTGATGTTCCTTGATGGCTCACCTCCAGTTCTAAACTATTGATATTAACTATTGTGGTTTTCCTCTTGGTTTCTGGGAGGCCACTTGCCATCTGTCCTTCTTCTGGATCATGTTACTGGTTTGGGTTATGCTTTCTTGACAGGCACCCAGACATACATACACATCACACAGCATGCACATAAAATGAAAATAAAAGGCTTCTCAGGCAACATCTTCCAACTGTAACATTCTATGATTCTATAATCCCCCTTGTATTTAAAACAAGACTGTACAATCCTGGTAAGTGCCTTAATATCAGATCCAAATAACCTGGCACATTTGCTATCATACATACTGATAAGGCAATGATTTTAAGTCTAGTTTAATCTAAAGAAAAACTGCATTTTCCCCTTAAGAATATATTTATCATCTTCATTTACATGGCACAAATCTGTCAGAAAAGACACCACTTCTGGCAAGACTTAAAAAAAACGAAAACATAAAACCTCTGACATTTGGGAAAACTGGAAAGTACTGAGTGGAAATCAATTTTTGTTCAACCAATTTTTTGTTGCAAAGACAGCCTAATGGTTAATTGAGGTTATGATAGCTTCCCATCTGACAGGTTGACATGCCTAAAAGTTGCTTACTGGATAAGTAATAGGCATGCATGAAATTGATTCCAACTCAAACTGGAGAAGAAGATACCAGGCAATGCTGGAAATCCGAATTCCTAGTATTACCATGCATTCCCCAAAAAATGCAGCCGACAACTGGTATGGGATTAAATGGGCCACTTTATTAACTTACAACAAGCGCAACAAGGCAAAATAGAAAACAATACCCAAACTAAGTGCGGGGTTCTAAATGGGGAAACGGCCTAGCCGTCTACGTCCCCCAGTCTCATAGGGCGTCCACCCAACTCCAGGCGTAGCTCAATTGTTATTAAGCCTGCCTTTCACTGTCACCCAAAGAGGGTAAGCCAGCCAAACTACTCTGCCTTCAGGTCACCCCTGCAAGGCCCCAAAGTTCAGACCAGGGGCTAGCCAGCCTGCCTCCTTGAGCCGGACAAGCATCCAAAGAGCGGTTCTGGTTCACCCCTGCCCTTGCTGGCTTAGATTGGACACCGGAGAATGTCTTCTGTCTACCCACCCCGCACTTCTACCACCACAAGGTGAGGTCAGCCTAGCGCTTGGCCTTCCCTGCACCCAAAAAGAGGTTCAAGCCTTGTTGCAACTCTGAAAGAAAGCGCCCATAACCCACAGGAGAAAGGTAAACTCCATCGCCACGGTAAAGAGCAGGCTCCTCAAAACCAATACTGGGATGATGGATAGCCGCTCCACCAAGCTCCATGACGACCCTGCCCAGGTAAGCGTTGACCCTTTTGCGTGCTACCTCAATTCTTTTAACCCACTCGCCCACTGCCAAACTCGCCTATGCAGCATGTCAGACCACAGGATAGTGATCCTGGGAAACTGATGGACTAACAGGTTAAAATCCTTGCGGGCCTGGAGTCTCAAGGACATGGACGTCCTCTGACCCAGGTCATAAGTGTACACGATTACCTGCGGCAGGGGGTTGATAGCAATGTATTCCAAAAAGGCCAGGAAAAATTGGCCCAACACATACCCCTCTTGGCCAACCAGTCAATGTGTGCAACATCACCCAGCACCAGCTGAGAGCCGAAACTGGATGACATGGCATGCTTCCAAGCCCCCCCCCCAAAAAAAAAACAAACTATGGAGTGTCCGCAGATCAAGACCCTGGCTGGGCAGCTCCTTCGCGGACCTGTTGGAAAAAGAAGCACATCGTGAGATAAGCTCACTGGACAGGCCAAGGTGGGTGAGTAAATAATTCTACCCACAAGCCTTGGGAAAGGTCATACTTTCGTGCCTATTCCAGTTAAATGTGTAGCAGCTCGCGAGGAATAAAGGCAGGGAACCCCTTAGGTGGGTGAGTAAATAATTCCACCTACAAGCCTTGGGAAAGGCCATTCTTTCGTGCTTATTCGCACATTGCTACTGCACCTGTTAAATGTGCAGCAGCTCCCCAAGGACTAGAGGCAGGGGACCCATTAGGTGGGTGAGGTAACAATTCCAACCACAAGCCTTGAAAAGGTCATTACTTTTTATGCCTATCTGTACGTGCCTACTGCCTGTTAAATGTGCAGCAGCTCTCAAGGAATAAAGGCAGGGAAACTCATTAGGTGGATTAATAACTTGTGGGTTAACCCACAAAGGTGGGTTAATACTTGCAAAACTGCCAGCCATTACATTTGTGCCTATGTGCACAAGGCTCCACACCTGGTAAATGTGTAGCAGCCTGGCCATACCTGTTAAGCAAGGTACTGAAGGCATCATCCACCTATGAGGAGTAATTGCGAAAACCCCAGCCTTATAAAAACTTCACTGCCACCGACAATGAAACCCTTTCCATACCAGAAGATTGCAGGGATTCATGTAAAAGGATATTAATAAACAGAGGGTTTATGGATTTGTGCTATTATATCTTTGAGCTGGTTTTATCATAACCTATTTTAACGCAAAGAATGCAAAGAGGGAAAGGGCCTAACAGTTTTCCCTCCGAATGCAAATAAAATGACATTTCTGGCTTCAAAACAAGGGCATTTCCTGAGGAAATGTAAATCTGACATCCTGCACAAGTCAGGTGGGCCTGAGCATTTGACTACACAGGAGGTGAAATAGATCAGAAGTATTGAATCTGGGCATTGGGGATGAGCACCTGTGGTTCCCACTAATCACCCTAAAATGCTTGGCAACTGTAATCTCAAAGTCTGGGGAATACGTCTACAACACCCAGAATTCCCAGGCGTTCTCCGTGGTATAAGCCTACAACCCCCAGAATTCCCAGGTGTTCTCCCTGTCCAGTAGTAACCAGGCCTGGCCCTTGCCTAGTAACAAAATGATCATGGGCCCTTATGGCCCCCCGTGCCATGCGGCCACCCTAAAATGCCTCCGCTGCCCATAAGGCGTGCGGAGCCCGCGGCCTCCACACCGGGTGTGCGAATGTGCGGGCGAGCCTCAGACTCCCCCTGCCTCACCTTTCGACGGGCCTTTCCTTTTTGTCTCGCATCGTAGCAAGCCAAGACCTGCAACTGTGCCATTCACTCCTCATCATCCGATAAGGAGGGAGGGAGGGGAGGGGAGGGGGGCCATTCTAGAACCATTTTTTTATTATTTATTTATTTTTTATTTTTTTTGCGGCCTTGCCGCCCAACTTCCGAACTTTCATCCCCTTGTCCACCCCCCCGGTGACTGAACATCCCCAATGGGGGCCCACCACCCCCTTGTGTTCTAATTTGACAGTATACAATACGGTAGCCCACGAAAGGGCACGATCCCAGCAGTGACGCCGCAGCAGCACTTTGTCTCACCCCACCCTGCTGGCATGTTGGTTGCTGGTAGACCGCCCCAACCCTGCAAAGGAAAAGGCCCCTTGGGATGCAAAGCTCCTAAAATGGCCGCCGGGCTATTTTTAAATTTGTAAAATGGTGGCGCACCATGAGGCAGGAGCCTAAAATGGTGCCCAGCCACGAGGCGCCCTGCCCAATGGCCGCCAAAATGCAGCCTGAACCGAGCGCCCCAGGCAGGCAAGGGCCCCCTGGGAGGCACCCGCAGCTGACACTCCCGGGGTGCGCGAAGCTGCTGCGCCCCGCAGCCACAGGCAGGGAGCACAGCGGGCCACCCTCTAACGTTGCCACTTGAGCAGAGCGCGCAACGGGCGACCCCCTGCTAATACTGCTCGGGCAGAGCGCGCAACGGTCGTCCCCGCTGTGGTCGCTCACGGGGCTCCGCGTCCTCCGCGCCCCGTAGCGATTGCAGAGCGCGCAGCTCACCCCCCCTGGAGAGGCTACCCGCTGCCGCTACAGATGGGAGCCTGCAAGCGCGGGTCCCCATGATCCAAGCCCCGTCGTGGGGCAGCCTCTCCTCCACTCCTGGAAAAGTGACCTGCCTGGTCGCTTCCAGGAACGGAACTGAGCCAGGTCTAGTGCCTGCGCTCTAGATCAGGCTCAGTCGTCCCGCCCCCCAGGGCCAGCCAGCCAATCAGCTGGCAGCAAAGCCCTGCTGCTGGCTGATAGGGGGATAAGCCTGGCAATCATTGCTAGCGTGCCCATACAGGCACGCTAGCTGCCTTTCTTGCTACAAACTGCATTTAATAGTTATTTTAGTTGCTATTGTGTATTTAACTAAGCACAACGAAGAACCGTTTTCTTGGCATTAAGGAATGGTTTTCTTTGCACCAAACTCTGGAGTTTAACCAAGTTCAAATGGACAAGGCTATTAGAAAGTCCTTGAATGCATTTTGATGTTAACACAACATAGAACAAATTCGTCTGCACTTTGCAAAACTCTTGCAAGTTTTCATTTCCTTTGCATTGCAAATAGTTACCTGAATTATTGTGGATCTTCCAAATGAAAGCAAGCCATACACATACATACACAGTACACATCTTCTGATACATTGTCAAGACAGAAGCTAGCCTCCTTGGGTCAGATGTGATGTCCATGCCTGACAGGTCCATAAAACTCTTAGGGCTCTTTCTGAACAGTTCCCTGGCAGCAGCTTCCAGCAAAGATCCCACACATGAGCTGTCAAAGTGTATTGTATGTCCAGGGAAATGTTAAGTGACTTGATGGGTCATGTAATGAGCCATGTTAGGAGCTACCCTCCAAGAAATCTATGGGGAAAGCTCCAAGGATTGTTTGGCTTTCTTGCACAGGCAGTTCTGATAAACCAGAATTACAAGCCTTCTTTTGTTTTTTCTGTGGTAGGTCAAGAATCGGCTACAAAGGTCAAATGTTAGATACACACATGTAGTTGAGGACTAACCATGCTATAGTGCAGGGGTGTCCAAAATTTTGGCAGGAGGGCCACATCATCTCTCTGACACTGTGTAGGGAGCTGGGGGGGGGGGAAAGAATTAATTTACATTTCAAATTTGAATAAATTTACATAAATGAATATATTAGAGATGGAACTTATATGAATGCATGAAGGTCTTGCAATACCTCAAGGCCTATAAAAGGCCTTGCACATAGCAAGGCCAGCCTTTCCTTCACTGCCACTGCTACATCACACTCATGAAACAGCAAGCAGTGGAGGGAGCCCTCATCCTACAGCTCATGCAAGCGGTTGAACAGTCACCCTCATGCTGAGAGCAGTTGCATTGGGCCAGTGCAGGCTCCAGCAAGTTTCCAGAGGGCCAGAAGCTCATTGGAAATGGGGGGCTCCCCACAGGCCAGATTAGGAGTCCCCAAAGGCCACAAGTGGCCCCTAGGCCAAGGTTTGGGTACCACTGCTATACTGTGTGTTCTGTTGGACATTGGTAGCATACAACTAGTAGCACAGGAAATGCTACAGGGAAAGACCAGGAGCATTTTCATGGACAATGGACACTAAGAACAGGAAATGAGTTCTGCTAGATCAGATCCCAAATCCATATGGTTCTGTATCTTGTTTTCCATAGTAGCCAACCAAAAACTTTTAAATCATCTGTCATTTAGCCTTCATGGTCATAACTATGAACCATAGACATAACTCACATGTTGCAAAGTTGTGGGGGTGAACAGGTTGGAAAGAACTGCACAAACAGGGACATATTTCCCAAAGAGTGTCACATGCATTCTTTACTGTCTTTGAGTGCCACTTTTCTTTACTGAAAGTTCAATTTCTGACCTGAAGACACCAGAGCAAGTACAAGATAGGATGCATTGTAGGATATGAGACAAGCTGAACGTGCAATGTGAAGAAAACTGTGTCCATCAGCAGGAGACACAATTCCTGCTGCCATCAGGATCAGAGAAATAGAAGGTGACTGCAGAAATAAAGGTGAGTTCAGCTGGTTTTCTGAAACTCTCTGTTTGTTGTCCAAAAGGTCTGACATGTAACTTTAAGAAAATAACAACATAAGAAGAGTCCTGCTGGATCAGGCCAAAGACCCATCAACTTTGTGCTTGGCTGTCAGTAACTGATCAATGAAAGGATCTGTTCTCTTATCATATGACTGTTTCATTTACTGAGGAGCCTTTTTTGACAGACTTTGTAAAAAGCTAGAAGATGATTGCCCAGATTGCTCTGGACTGAGGAGGGGATCGAACAGGGTGGGGGGAGGGTAGACAGGGATGAATTGGACTTGGAAGAGATTGGTGACACTAGCATGCGCTGAATCCAAATCCCCTTTCCTGGCCTGATCTACCTCCATGGATCAATTGCGGACTTGTGCCAGCAATATCACTGGCACAGGGCTGCATTAACCTGTTGCGGCTACTGGGACTTACCCAAGGAACAAGGGGACAAATGTTCCCTTACCTTAAAGAGACCTCCAGCAGACAAAAATCTGCCCTTGGGATGCAGTGAAGCCTGCACTGGGACCGCTGTAGCACCATGTCAGGATTTAGGTAGAATTGGGTTATAAATGTCATATCAAATTGGCCTTGTAAATCTTATCAAGTTGAAGTTACCCATGAAGTTAGCTATTCCTGATGCCTTGTTTATACTCATAATACTGTATTTAAAAATAACCTCAAACCTGATCTAGGTCTTTGTTTATCTCAAGTATCATCTGGGCTCGGTAAAGGTATTCTGAGAATTTATAGCTGTGGGTGTGATCCCTGGAACAGGAATATCATATTATCAAAAAGATGTAATGACATCACTCATCTTTTTTGTAGACATTTTTTTTTTAATTTTGGAGTCTTTCATTCCATTTGAGTACTTTATCCACTTTATTCTGATTTTCTTGCAAGTAAAAACTACATTAACAGCCTTCAATTTTTTTTTGATCCTGAAACTAGCTGTCACTCTTGCTTCACTTTTCTTTGTATCAAACCAAACTCTTCTATTAATGAAGAGATTCACTTTTGACAGCTACAACCCCACCTCCCTCTCTTCGATCTTTCTTTGTGAAATGTGTCCTATTTTTCTTTGCATTTGGTGAAGCCTTTTGCAGTTGACTCCGTGACTCCAAAAGTCAATTTCTGTAGATTAAAACAGAAAATCCCTTGGAAGGTAGAGAATTTCCGAATCAATATTTGGCTTCTTTTCAAATATTGTTGAACTTGTTTTGGTCCTCTTGGGAAATGTTAATCAAATTCAATGTCCATTCATTCCTAAAAACACACATGTAGAATTGGTAGTGGTGTGCATTTATTGATTGATTGAATGGAGCCTATTAGGTTCTAGTTCCATTCATTCCAAAATGAATGGGTCAGAGAACAGATGGCACGAATGGATAAACATGGGTATCCATTTTCAGGTTTTCCTTTTGAGAACTATTCATTTTTTTGATTCTAATATTTTATGCTGTAATTTTTTAGCCTGTGCTGGTAACAGCAGGAAACCTGATGTGTAACAGCTTCCTAGCATCAACGGTCTTCAACCCCATTTTTCCTGGGATAAAAATGCACCCCAGGGCAATATGTATTTTTTTAAAAAAGTAGTTACCGTAAGGAGGTGGGTGATAACTGGGACTGCTCTCACTGATGAAATGGAGAACAGTGAAAACTACAGCATAAAATTAGATTATCCCTCACTGAACATTATTTTGTACATGTGCATTCAAAGAAGTCTGAGAGCCCAATCCTATGCACATCTAGTCTGAATTAAGTCCCGTTTAGTTCAACCGGACCTCCTCTCAGGGTTTGCAGCCTGAATGCCCTTTGTCAGTGCATGAACACAGTAGATAGCTTCCCCTAGTCAAGAAACAAGCAGTTCCCACATTGCCAGGTATACACAGTCAAGATAACAGCATGCCTGAGTGTTTCCCCCATCAGCCAGCCTTCACATAGAAAAAAACCATGTCCTGGCAGGAACAGGAACTTTCTTCCTGACACAATAGTTGGTCAGTAGTTAAGAGTGTGCCCGGCTGAAGAGACTAGCTTGTTCTTCCGGCAGAAGAGACTAGCTCCTCTAACTCTCCTGCTGTGAATAGGTGAAGTACTCTTAGGGCCTGCCTCTGGGCTCGCTCCTTGCTTATAGCCCACAGTTCAGAGAGAACTATTTCCAGCTGCCATAGCATTGAATTGCCTCTACCTCTCTCTTCCTTCTACTCATTTCTTTGACTGCGTCCCCTCATTCCACTCTCTCCCCTCCTATGAGATTCTGAGAGTCACCCTCAAAGTACAATAGCCCGTCCTCAGACATACCTGAGAGCTCTCTTTTTCATAACCCTGACCCTCCAAATAAGATGCCAGGCTGAGGTTTTTGTGTTGAACTAGGGCCACTTTATTAACAACAAACACAAACAGCAGCAGGGCTAGATGGGGCCAGGGGGCTAACCCCTGGGCAAACCAGGCAAGCGTAGCCAGACCAGTCAAGGGGGTTTGCCAGCCTACCTCTTCGAGCCAGCTAGGCATCATGAGGATGGTTTTGGATTGCCCCCTTGACCTTGCTGCCTTGGATGGACACCAAGTTGCCCTACATACCCCGCTCCGCACGCATCACGCCAAGTGACCATATAAATGACAACCTACCAAGAACCACACCTCCAAAGACAGCAGTCTGGGGTAGGTGAAAAAAAACTGACACCTACGGCCAATCAACATGCCAGCAAAAAATTCCCACCCAGCCCTGCAATAGCGACCATCTAGTCTTAGACTGTACCAAGGGAGGGCAGGTGAGGTCACTGCGACTCCCGGACTGAGCTCGAGCGGTCAGGAATCACCCACTCGAGCTCAGTCCCCTCCCCGCCAAATGGCACAGGCCAATAGGAGCCTGCCCCCTCAGCCTGCCTGAGGCGGGGCGGGGCAATGACCATTAGTCTGCACGGCACTAACAGGCTTTCTCCAACACATCCTACGTTCTTCACTTTCTGCCCTATCGGAAACGACAGTGTGTGAAAAATGGGTGTTGTATCCAGTGTAAGAAGTAAACTTTAAATAAGCCATTTGAGGGCCTTCAGCAGTCAGTGCATAATGCCCATTGATTTCAATGGCTCACTGACATGTTGTATACAGCTGAAACCTTGGGATCATTTAACTCAATGAGTATTTAGCATTGATTTTGTTGGGCTTCCTGATGTATAATATCGGCTTGGACCTCAAGTTTGTTCAAGTCAATGGGTTCTCTCCCTAGTCCTCAGCAAACTCCCTGATGTGAACACCTAATGTACTTATATATCAAGTTAATGAGCCTGGATTTAATAAATAGGGGTAAAGCAAAAAATAAATTAAGCCAGAAATTCTCTTAGGAAACATTACTGCAAACTACCAAGTGGTTGCAGGTGCACTACAGTGTTGATGTGAGGTTTATACAAATGCTCACTCTCCTCAGTGGAAAGGCAGTCCTCAAATGTAGCGAACATCGCATGGGTTGAAATGATCATGTGAGGCTTTTGATTGTGACATTTTTTGGAAATGTACTGAAAATTTCTTCTCTAATGCCCCTGCTTCCTTCCCTCAAGTGAATCTGGACTACTGATTATTTTGGGGAAATAATTTAAAGTCCACTCTTTATTTCTAAGCTCTGTTTTGATTCAGGAGATTTGTCCAGCCTGGGTACCTTCAGTTCTGCCAGGTCACAAACTTTCAGAATGGCATATTCCCATTTAAGTCCAAGTGGTTTTCCCCTGAGGAAACACCAGTAGCATAGCTAGAAGGGTGGGCAAAACAGTAAGTACTGCAAGCTCTGCAACGCATCATGGAAGCACCCTCTTGCCATCAGAGCCATTCTCAGCAGCGACGGCAATGCGCAGGAGAAGCTGTATGGTTTGGTGTGCACCTGTGTATTCTGTTGCTGCCTGGAGTGACTCTGACAGTGAATGGGAAGGGCCGCTTACACGGCACCTGTGGTTCTTACCATTTTGCCCAACTTCTAGCTACGCTACTGGGAGACACAGCCTGAGAGTAGGAACAACCATTTTTAGTGTTCTCCTTCAGTTTCTCTGCCTTTTCAAAGAGCATCCCCTGTATCCTCCAGATTAGTGAATAACTGAAACCACAGATACCAGATCCACGGATACACACTAGCCTGGATAGAAAAAGGCTTTGTGACTAGCAAGTAATGTGTTCAAAATGGAGTTTTCCAATCAAACCTGCAAATCAACGGATCGAGAAATGGTTTATCAATTTCTTATATTGCAGCCAATGTACTCTTCCATCATCCATTAGTGATCCTCCCCCCCCAAAATAAAAATTAGCAGAAATTTTTCCACTGTTAACTGTACCTTTTCGCACCGACAAGCAGCTTGTCAAGCTCCCTGTCATGTTGCATCATGTCATGAAATGTGAATGAGGCAATGACATATGTCACAGAATAAAACACAGTTTGCTTTGTAGGGTTTCAAAATGTGTATGTGGGAGGGAAGGTTTTTTTTGTTTTGTTTCCAGAGGGATGAGTGGGGAAAGGCATCTTGTACTCCTACTTCTGGAAAAAATAATTTTTTCCTCAAACTTTCTAAGAGCCTTTGCATTAAATCCCCCAAAGTAACGGGATGCTATTTAGCTCTCAGATCCTGCGAGTTTCATTAAAATGACTTGGCCGCTTGTGAGAAATGTACATTGATTCCATACCTCTGAAGGAAGCTGTAACAAGGCATCCACAAACCCTCGGATTTCTCCTCCCTGGCTGTAATATTTTCAGACTGCTTTTCTCCTTTTTCTTAAATCAAACAAAGCACCTTGGGGAAGAGACAATTTCCTTTGTAGATTGAAACATTTTCTGCACTATCCTTTGAATGGCAGTCGAGGACACAGCTGGGGAAAAGAGCTTCTCCTTTGGCAGCAACATCTGACTTCTTGGCAGCTTCCTCGGGCCATTGACGTCGACAGCTCAGGAGCAATGCAAGGGTCAGTCACATGGTTCTGCAGCTAAGAGCTCTCTGACTTTTCTCCTTGAGTACCTCATTTTCCTTTGATTTACATGTGTTTCCTAGGAGGTGGGCTTTGACTCAGTCAGCAGATGATGAACGGTGACTGGGTCTGAAAACATTTGAAGTCGAGCAGAGAACTTTTCAAGCAGAGCCATACACCTCTTTTTCCAACTTCTGTCTTTTTTGTAATGATTCGGTTCTTGACAATACATGTATTGATAGGGGTTTAAAACATTAATCAGCTGAGTTGCCACTGACTTTAACATGAAGCAAAACATTGAGCCTCCTTAAGTGAAATGAATGGCAAGCAAAGTCTGAGAAGAGAGGGGCAGGGGGGCAAAGTCCCCAGAACCTGGGCTTTCAAGGGGCCCAGGGTCATGACAAAACAAGAATGGCCACCTTGATTGCCCCCATCAGGAGAAAGGTGAGATATAATCAATCAATCAATCAATCAATCAATCAATCAATCAATCAATCAATCAATCAAGAAAGAAAGAAAGAAAGAAAGAAAGAAAGAAAGAAAGAAAGAAAGAAAGAAAGAAATGTGGGCACTTCAATTTCAGCCTATCCAGAGCTGTGCTTCCACAACAGGTTTAATTACTTCCACTGCACTTCTATAACCCCAATGCATTCTGGAGACTGTAGTTTATGACAATTTCCTTCTAATCTTGCTCATGCTAAGTTAAAACTGTCAATTAAGAACTTGTTCAAAAAACAAAGTAAGATTTGGTTTGTAGGAAAATTTAGGAAGGGAGGCGACGGCTAATCAAGCATCTTGCTCCGGGCTCAGCGCCAGCTCTCAGTGGTCCTGATGGCAAGAATGAGGAGCTGAGAGCTGGATCTCCAGCAGGAACTTTCTCCCTGACACACTAGTTTTCTGTGTGAAAAAAGGAACATTCAAATGGGCTGTTTCTCACCTGCAGTCTTGAAGTGGTACAGTCCAGCATGACAGGCACCACTTCTGCTTCTATTCCATTGTTTGTCAACATTTGTCCTCAACCGGACCACTTCACATGGTCCACCTATTTAAGTACCATCAGAAGTAACTGGCAATGACATCATTGCCAGTTACTTCTGGGTTGGGAGGCCAGATGTGATACAATCAACACAAGTGAGAGGCTCAGGGTGGATGGGGGGGGGGCCTTTACAAGCACAGAAAAGCATGCTTTGGAATTCTGTCTGCTGAGCTGAGCCTCCTATCACTGTTTGTTGTGTCACATTCCTGGTCTTGCTACCAGGTGGCAGGTGTCCCAGGATCCTGTGATTACCACCAGACACCACTTCAAGTATCACTGGTGGTACTCACATCACTGACTGAGAAACGCTGCTCTGTTCAATCAAAGCTACTTTTAAAAATAAAACCAATAGGAAGCATGTGCGTGTTGCATGACGAGGATCTTCTTCCACTTCTGAAGAAGAAAGGCAGCTAATTCTGCCTTTGCTCAGTGTGGACAAAATCCATTGAGCCTATTATACTCTATGAGATTTTGTCTTGAAGCACAGGATGTAATTACTTCAGTTCAAACATAATTAGAAATGCAGGTTTCGATCATAAAATAATCTATGACTCTTACGATTTGTGCTACAATATTGGGTCCTGACCTGCTGAGGTAATGAATCCTACCAGCTGACACAAGCTATGGGAAAACAGTGCTTCCTCAAAAACAAACAAACAAACAAAGAAACTTATTCTATTAGTTTCATGGAGAGACATATTGTTTCCATACATTATTGCAGTGTTTCTCAAACTGTGGGTCGGGACCCACTAGGTGGGTCACAAGTCAATTTCAGGTGGGTCCCCATTCATTTCCATATTTTATTTTTAATATATCAGACATGATGCTACCACGGTATGTGACTGCTTTTGGGGAAGTGCTACAGACCTGTACTTTTAACAAGACTGTGATTCCACCTAGTAAACAAAGCAGTCAGAACTGGTTATAACTGCATACGTAGTAACCTTGAACATGTCTGAACCTGCATGACAAGCAGCAACACTCTATGACGTTCAGTTGACTGTGAGTCGCCATTTAGTTTGGTTGTGTTTTCTGTAGAGTGCTGAAAAAATGCTAAGTTTAAAAGTCGCACAATGTGTCAATTTGAAATTTTTAGTAAAATTGCACAAAACACCAACAGAATGTTTTCAAATGCTTACTACGGCCTAAGGGAATGACTGCCTATCTCGTGCGCGTGTTTGAGTGGCACAAAAGATTCAGCGAGGGATGTGAGAATGTCAAAGATGATGAATGCCCTGGACGACCTTGCACTTCAAGAACCGAAGAAAATGTAGAAAAAATCAGTCAGATTGTTTGATATCAAGGGTGCAATTTTGGAAGAATGGGTTCCAGAAGGCACAACAGTTAACCAGCATTATTATAAGGAAGTATTGAAATAGCTGAAAGAGTCAGAAAGAAACAGCCGCAACTGTGGAAAAATGGTTTCATTCTTCACCAGGATAATGCGCCTGCTCACACAGCACTTTCTGTGAAGCAGTTTTTGACCGACAATCACATTACTACACTTGAACATCCTCCATATTTGCCCAATTTAGCACCTTGCGACGTTTATCTTTTCTCAAAAGTTAAATCAGTGCTTAAACGGACACATTTTGAGTCAGTTGATGCTGTAAAGAAGAAAACGGCAGATATGTTGAAACAACTGACAGAAATTGATTTGCTCCATGCCTTCGACCAGTGGAAAACAAGACTACAGCAATGTATTAGTGCAAATGGGGAGTATATTGAAGGGGACAAACATTAAATTTGTAATACCAATAAATAAAGGTGAGTTATTTAATCAGTCTCGTTATTTAATAGACATACCTCGTATATATTCTTTTAACAATGACAGTAAATGGAACTTACTCCTCAGTAAGAGTGGGTAGGATTGCAGCCTAGCAGTGTAAAAAAATTTCCTGCTTAATGATGTCACTTCCAGTCATGGCATCACTTTCAGTGGGTTCTGCCAGATTCTCATTCTAAAAAGTGGGTCCCAGTGCTAAACATGTGAGAATCACTGCATTATTGCATTGGTTCTAAACAACTGGTTGATCATCTGCCAACTTTCCAAGCCATAAAAACCTAGTGGGTTTTTTTTTTTCATTCATTTTTTTTTCCCTTCCAAAAATCTTTCAACTTACAGCAAGGCCAACATCCAGCTTTTTGTGGACTTCCCACAATTCTGAGAGAGAGAGAGAGAGAGAGAGAGAGAGAGAGAGAGAGAGAGAGAGAGAGAGAGATTCTTTTTACGTGTGTGGGATTAGCTCACCAATGAAAAATTCTCCCTCACTGAACATTTTTTTTGCACATTTGCATACAAAGCAGACTGAAGCCCAATCCTATGCATGTCAACTCAGAAGTAAGTCCCATTGAGTTCAATGGGACCTACTCCCAGGGGAGCATGCATAGGTTTACAACCTGAACATGCTTTGTCAGTTCATTAAGCCAATCTCATTTTGTATTTTGAGCTAGAAAAAGCACTTCTTGGAAGAATGACCCTCAGATTGGAACAGTTTGCAACATTATGAGACAAGAAATTTTGTATTCTGAACTGGGTCATTATGGACTTCTGATGCAATCCTTTCTTGCATTATTTCTGATTATTTTCAGTCACTTTTATAGTGGTTCCCTTATAAGCACTGTATCCAAATAAGGGCGCAATCCTGACTCGCAAGAGACTTGCTCTGGCCTAGGAGGTTGAAAACGTGCCATAAGGCACATTTGCACCTCCTCAAGAGTCGGCTGGGCCAGTGCGCATGCTGACAGAAGGAGCGAGCCTTACATTGGCCAAGCTTGGCCGATGCATGGCTCTGTGAAGGGTGGGGAGGAGGCGGGTGGGAGGCGTTCCGGGGTGGGGGAGGTTAGGCAGAGGGCAATCCCAGGGACAGGCTGGCAGGGAGCGGGAGGTGAGGCTGGGATCCAGCTGTTACGCCAGATCCTGGCCCCCATACCCGAGCAGCGCGGAGCGGCTTGAAGCTGCTCTGCTCTCCTCTGACTTGTGCCACCTCCAGAGGTGCCAGCTCAGATCCCACCATATTGTATCTGCGATGAAAGAAGTCACAATTTTCCCAGCTTTTGTCTTGGTTTCTTTGGCATGAAGCTCAAAATGCTCCATCCAATTTTATAGCTCTCATTACAAAGTAGGGGTTGTTTAGTAATTTCCAGAAGTGAGAGTGTTGGGTTTTTTTTTTAAATTTTCGGCGGGGAGGGGGTCACATTCACCTGCAGCAGCATCGGCCAGTGGCAGGAAGGTCACCGTTTTCTTCCCAGAATACTTCTTGGAACAACATCATCATCTAAAAAAGACAGTGGTTAAAAGAAAGTACACATCCACGCAACTTTCAGTAGAAAAGAAACAATGTGAAGAACAGTAGGGTGGGGGTGGTGGAAACAGACACAGGAAAGAATGTGGGCAATGTATTTGTATTTTTAGAAAGCCAGATTAAATCCCCAATCCTATAGGCGCCTTTCACTGATGGAACTACTGCAGGCACAGCACTGACATGTGCAAAGCAGCCACCAGTTCCAATGGCTGACAACTACACATGCCACAGGAGCACCCAGCAGCCACAGGCACCGGTATGTGGCGGGGAGGGGGAATAACAGGGAGGAACCACAGAGTGTGTCAGGGTGGAAGGGGATTGATCTAGCAACAGTCATGCATGCCAGATTTTATCCCTCTTTTTTCTGTCTGCACCACCTCTGCCTCTCAGATTTGAACCAGCTGGCACAGGTCTACATAGGCAATCTGGCAGACTACAGGAGGGTAAATAAAAAATATTTATTTGCCTCCTGCAGGCTGTGGATTGCTCCACCTCCATACCGTGTCGCACAGCCTCCATTGGTGCAACTGCATGCTGTAAAATGGCATTGGGCATCCAGAGGACAAATCAAAAAGGCCATGTGGGAAGGTGAGTTTGGTGGGTGGGGTGATATTGAAGGAAAGAAGAGAGATAGCAGCAATAGAGGACAGGGAGGCATGTACATCTACACCAGTGCTAACTATGGTTAATGCTGACCAGGGTCCGTCTAACCCACTTCAAAGCCTAGCTTCTGGTTAAGTTATCGTATAGTTCAGTGATCTTCAACCTTTTTCATGCCACGGCTCCTATAAATAAATAAATAAATAAATAAATAAATAAATAAATAAGAAAATAAGAAAATGAAAATGAAAATGAAAATAACAACAACAACAACAACAACAACAACATCAACAACAACAACAACAGTATTTATATACCGCTTTTCAACAAAAAGTTCCCAAAGCGGTTTACAGAAAAAAAAATCAAATAACTAATGGCTCCCTGTCCCAAAAGGGCTCACAATCTAAAAAGATGCAACACCAGCAGACAGCCGCTAGAAAAAACACTGCTGGGGGTAGGTGGGCCAGTTACTCTCCCCCTGCTGAAAGAGGAGCACCCACTTGAAAAAGTGCCTCTTATCAGTTAGCAGGAGTAAGTAAGTAAGTAAGTAAGTAAGTAAATAAAAGTATGAGACTGGGAACCCACTGTCGATCCCACTCACCCCCGGCACCCTATCTGCCTACTCACCCCCCCTGTCACCACCCACTCCTCCCCCGTTCCACCTTCCCAGCACTGTTCTCATCAGAGAGAGCAGAAAAGGCTACCATAAATCCTGGCACTCGTGAAAGCTCTTTTAACACAGTTGCTAAGATCCTGAGCAGAACTGGGACACAATATCCTGGTAACTGAAGGGGTACACCGTGTGCCTCCCCCTTTACCTGGTGGTGCTCTAGTCCAGTGGTCTTCAACTTTTTTAATTCCCATAAGTTGCCACGACCTCACAACTGAGGCTTCATGATCTCATTAGGGAAACGACCCCAAGGTTGAAGAGCACTGATGTAGTTGATTGGGATTTGCCATGGTTAGTGTTGGCATGTAAATGCTAAATCTTAGCAAAAGAAGGATGGGGGATTTGTGCTGGGATAGGAAAGGAAAGAGAGAGTTAATTGGGTCAACCCATGTTTCTGGAAGCTAGCTATTAAGGGCCCAGTACTATTCAACTTTCCAGCACTGATGCAGCCATGCCAATGGAGTGTGTGCTACATCCTGAAGTGAGGAGGCAGTCACGGAGGCCTCCTAAAGTAAGGAACATCAGTTCCCTTACCTTGGGGCAGCATTGCAGCTGCATCAATGCTTGAAAGTTGGACTGGGTTGGGCCCTTAGTTTCAGCTCTTCACATTATGTCTGACTATTTTGAAACTCATATACCTGCTAGTACCACATCTTTACAGAGAATTCCATTTCTTTTCTCTTCTTTGCAGAAAATTCTATTTCTCTTCCTTTCTGCATTTTTCTCACAATTGTAAAAAAAAAAAAAGACTATTCCCCCCCCCCAAATGGTGAGCTGCTCCTTAACAACACTGTCACAAAAAGTCAAAACTACTGCACATAAGTGTAAGTTTGCTGATTGCTGACACTTGCAATGGGCTCGATCTGCCGAACCATAAGCAGTTTCTTGTAATGCGCCCATTTATGAAATTGTGAGGTGGTTCTCGTAGCTGAAAGCCACAAACGGAAGCTTAAGAAGCCTGATATGTAAAATAATGTATTATTCAGAAATAAGCTTTTGAAGCTGTCAGAGATTGTTGTAACAATAATATTACCAGCAGACTAAAGCCATTTGTCTAGGACCCAGCCTGTCAGATATAAATACATTTGACAAGCCAGTGAAACCTCTTTATATGTACTGTGAGCCAACTGTAAAAATGTATCTTGACCTCTTTTTCTGACATTCATCAAAAGCTACATAAACTGACAAAGGAATTTGTTAAGAAAATCCGCAATGTATTATCTCAGGGAAGAGATAAAGACCTGGCAGATCTCAGACGCAGTAGTTCAGTAAAAGCACAAAACCAAGCTGTGGGGTGGCAATCAGGAGTGTCACTGCGGGCTTGTGCTATCCATCCCAGTTCCGTTCTTAAATTCAGGTTCCCACTTTCACTTCATGGTTTTCACTAACTACAGTTTGCTGTGATGTCAGACTTGACAAACCAATTGGTTTCGTAAACAAAGTATCCCCTTCCTTACATGGGAATTGGTCAGACACAGATCTGCTCCACTTGACCTGAATTTAGTCAAGCTTGAAAATCAGGAGTGCCTTTTGCAGACAAAAACAACCCTGGAAGAACAGAGGAATCCTCACCTCCAATGCAAAGGTCTTGTTTTTTCTCTGAAAGCCCTTCTCCCCCAATCAACAAATTAAATCTAGGAAGAATATCTGAGTACCTGCCCCACCTTCAAATTCACTTGATAACATTTTTGCACCAAATCTAAACCAGCCTGAGGGCACCTTTCTACCACTGAGACACTTCTGAATAGAAACCATACTATTTGACAATTGAGAACAGTTATATCACTAGGGTTTGCATCACATGATATGGAAGGCCATTGCATCACCCCTATGATGGACCTCCGCCCATGCAGTGGGTAGGGCAACACCCAGGCAGTGGACATGGTGATATGATGTGCATGTACAGCCTCCTGATTTTAGAAATCGGCTATGTCAGAATGCCAGATGCAGGGGAGGGTGCCAGAATGAGGTCTCTTGTTATCTGGTGTGCTCCTTGGGGCCTTTGGTGGGCCGCTGTGAGATACAGGAAGCTGGACTAGATGGGCCTATGGCCTGATCCAGTGGGGCTGTTCTTATGTTCTTATAATATACCATCTCCCCACCCCTGCTGGTTTTGTGGCTATAACTTTTGATAGAATAGAGATATTTCAACACAGTTTGTTTCATTGCATTCTGTATGAAATTATGCATCTACTGAAATATAACATGATCATATATTTCAAAAATACCAAGAATTTAAAAATTTTGGTAAGTTGTAGTGTCAACCCACCAAGTATGCGTCACCTGGTGCAGCCCGACCCCCCCCCACATCCCCCTAGCGATGCCACTGACTTTAGCCTAGAGACAGCTCTATTCAAATCAAGAAATTGCTCTAATCAAGCTTGTCTTAGCTGGATATTGCCTTAACCTAAACCATGGGCAGCCCAATCCAATGTAAATCCCCATGCAACGACGCAGTGGTGCTGATATAGGATATACTGATTCTGCACCAGAATTGGGACTGCTAGAGGTCTCTGTGGGGTAAGGCCCAGCAGCTGCAATGGGGCAACCTGGACCTGCGCAAGCTACATAGCTGGCGCAAGCCCACATTGCCCTATGTTGGGGGATTGGGCCCAGGCAGTGGAATAGGATATACCGTGCACCACTGGTATTCCAATCTCAACCTCACTTGGGCCTGATCTGCCCACCTCACCCTATCGCCACCCTCCCCCATTCTGTTTCACCTGCAGCACAGAAATAACCTTCCATAGGAAGTGCTGCTCTTTGTGCCGGTGTGTGCAGGCGTCAACACTGCAATTTTCAACCTTTTCCATCTCACAACACACTGACGAGGTGCTAAAATTTTCAGGGCACACCATCAGCTTTTTGACAATTGACAAGGCGCATCTCACTGCCAGTGGGTGGCTCACATTCCCAAAGGTCCTACTATTAAATTACCCTCCACCAATCTCCCACAGCACGCCTGCAGACGATTCACGGCGCACCAATGTGCTATAGCACATCCATTGAAAATTGCTGTATTAACATATGATGATCTTACATGCAAGTTTCCTATAACTCCCCATACAGAACAGAAGTGCCTTACATTTTACAGTTTTCTAAGACGTGAATCTGCTCACCAGCTTCATGATGTTGCACACTGGGAAAGAAAGCAGCAATTGTTGATTCAGAAATACATTAGCCTTTGTAGATGCTATTTTCTGGGCACACAAATGGTTTCTTTTCTCCTCTACTGTATTTCTCTTTATGCTTATCCAACTGGCATGTGAACCAAACAGTGTTTGAGTTCAAAGCAAGCTTTCAAAGCTCCTGATGCTCATGTGTATTCAAGTACAAGCAAACAATGCCCAGTGAAATAAAAGATGACAGCAATGTTTGGTGACCCTTTGTTCTGTGCCTTTGTTCAAAGGTCTCTAGAATGGATCCATTATGGGGAAATGCACCGTCACTGTCACCTGTTTTAATTTTGTGTTTATTTTCTGATATTGCTTTTATGATTTCTCATGAGGAAAACTCAACAACACACAGTATCATGAATGCAGCATAGTGTATGCATGTGAGTGATGTATTTTTGACTTGTCTCACAATAGCACAGCCGTTTTCAACACACTGGGGTGCTGTGGATGGTCTGCAGGTGTGCCACGGGAGTTTGGGGGAGGATCATTTGTTAGCAGAGCCACTGTTTGATACAGGCTCCTCCCTTGACAGTTTTAGCACCTGGTCAGTGTACCATGAGATGAAAAAAAAGTTTGAAAATTGCTGCCATCGCATGAGGCAAGTTGGATACGATAAGGATCCAATGTAGATTGTGCTTCTAACTCAACATTCATTCATGGGATATTTTAAATTTTGGCAATAACAAAAGTATGTACAGGTGTGCCCCCTTATCTGTGGGGCACAAGACTCCTTGCCTCTGGAGGGGTCCATGCCTGGCCTCTGCCAAGCTTAGACTGAACTTGGTAGCTCAAAACACATGACTTCTGGTTTCACAGAGAAATTGTAAGTGACATTTTTAATGCCTTATAAGTCATTAGGAGGCCCAAGGAAGCCCTCCAAGGAAACTCCCCTCGACTCCGGAGGGGACACACTCTGGGGGGAGGGCCTGGACCTGATCTGTGGATAACTGAATCCATGGATACAGGATCTGCAGATATGGGGACCCCCTGTACCTAATGAGAAGAAAAAAGTCTTGTCCATTTGAATCAGTTCAGAGAAAGAACCAAAGGGAAAAAAAAATGTAGCAAACACAACCAGGCTTCCTAGACCACAGTTCTATGCACACCTACTCAGAAGTCAGTCCTATGGTCTTCAGTGGGGCTTACGAACAGGAAAGTGTGCATAAGATTGCAACCCTAGTCAGCCCATAGCTGACAGGTGTGAATGTACAAAACCACCTTATATTAAATGAGATAAATTTATCAATCTGTTTTGATTGATCTATAGCAGGATGGTGAAACTTACTTAACATGACAGCCACGTACAATAAACTTCAGATGTTTGAGAGCCACAATATTTAAGAAGCATTTAAATTCTTAAATATATTTACTCACCGTGAACATTAAACTTCACATTATATGTCGAAGGACCACAGGCGGCTCACAAGCCACAGTTTGGCCACCCCTGATCTACAGTCAGGGTAGGCTACTTTGACTGGATTCCGCTTCTGAGATCACAGGCAAGGTGTTTCCAGCCTTATGATCTGTCATTCTTTTAAATGAAAATTCCAAGGACTAAACCCAAAGCTTCGTTTAATGCACACGCTCTACCTGTGAGCTATTGGTAAAAGCGGACAGAATTCCTCTCTTTGGGCCAGTTCACCCAAACTGCCTCCTACCAATTAACCTATGCAACTGCTTCCCAACATGCTTGAGTTAAGGGGGCAAGATGTAGGAGTCCTTTCTAGTCCCAATATGAGGGGCTGTTGAACAAGCATCATCCAAACCATCTTTATCAAGCCCGTTTCGTTATGCACAAATCAGGGTTCCAAAGCACAATTTCCACAATATTTGAAAAGCCGGAAACTTCTTTATATGTGTTGGCATGTGGATGATAAATCACACCATTTTGTTAGCTTGCCTTTGAATGAAGTAAACATTAAAGCAACAGTGAGATGTTGCCTTTGACATAATGACACTTCTATCGCCAGGACGAGGGCATGTTCATCTCAGAAGCCCAGGATGATGTGGGCTTTCAGGCTCATCATTTCACTCAGTGGAAGTTGTGTGTGTATCCGAGACTCCTAAGGAACCTTTCTTCGCCACTGACCCATGAATGATATGCAGAATACCAATTAAAATATTTGCTAAATGCTGCCCCTTAGGAATGACTCTCTAGCTTTGACCCATGAAGGGCATGTATAGGGATAATTAAAATATTTGTTACAGCATGAAGCTCATTCTCTTTAGACCCAACTGGGGGGGGAGGGGGGAGGAACACAGCTATGTGAAAAAGCGGTCAACATGTAAGTTTTCCTTGCATTATGATCTGCCATTGAATCACATTCCTATTGAGCATCGTGCACCATTTTATAAAGCCGTTGATGTGTTATTTGAAAGAAAACAAAATGGAAATGCTTAGAAAGTAGCATAGTAATTTATAATCCTAACTATACTCAGTTAGGAGCCAGGAAAAGCCAAGAAGCACTGCCATACAAGAGATATCTATTAACTGGGGGGTGGGGGGGGGGTGGGATTATTTATTTATTTATTTATTTATTTATTTATTGTATTTGTATTCCACCTTTCTTGGGTGTTAGGGCACCCAAGGCGGCTAACAATCAAGTTAAAAAATACAGATAAACATTAAAAATACTAAACACTTAAAAACAATTAAAACAAGATAAAATACATAGCAGCAGACTGAAAGCATGCAGTAAAAGACATAAGTTATAAATTTATAAAAACAGCCCTTATAGTGCCTCAAAGGCTTTCCTGAATAAAAAAGTCTTCAGGCCCCGCCGGAACGTTAATAATGAGAAAGCTGCTCTCAGTTCAAAGGGGAGGGAATTCCATAGTGCAGGTGCCACCACCAAAAAGGCTCTGTTTCTGGCCGCCATTCCCTTCACCACTCTCAATGACGGCACAACCAACAGGGCCCCTTCTGATGCCCTTAGAGAACAGACCGAATTATACGGAAGAAGGCAGTCTCTCAAACACGCTGATCCCAAGCCGGTCTCTCAAATACGCTGGTCCCAAGGATTATAGATTAATACCAATCATTGGAATTAAGAATGATGAATATTGAGGGGCTTATAATTGAGCTGGAGCCCTATCCATCCCTCCCATGCTGATACATCCACATCAAAAAAGGTGCATGCTGTGTTGGGGGGGGGAGAGTCTGGGAGGCTTAGGAGGTAAAAGGGGAATTATTTCTCCCTATCCTCTTTAAGTCTCCCTTTCTGCAATGGGTCTCCTTGGACCTGCATCAACTATTTAGCTGGTGCAAGTCTGAGGCGACGAAAGTGTCAGGGAGCCTCTGAACAGAGGGGCTTGGATCCATCATGTGCCATTGCTGTTGAATCCACCCACTTCCACTGCATTCCCAAACTCATTCTTGCCCTTCCCCACACAGTTCCTCCCTTCTTGCCCCTCCCCACCCACTCCTCAACTCCACTGCAGCCTTACCTGGCAGAGCAGGCTAGCAGGGTCTGTTGCTGGCATTGCGGCGGTGCTGCATCTTGCAGCAGAGTGTGCAAAATCGCTGCCAACAGAGCGCTCCACTGGCAATCATTTTTGGACACTTCCACAGTCATAATGGATTCTGTATGACATCCTGATCCTCAATAAGACTGGGCTGTAATCGCTTACTGGAAGTACTAGAAAGGTTTCTGTATCATACCAAAGGGAGATAGAGCACTGCCCAATCCTATGCATGTCTACTCAGAAGTAAGTCCCATTAGAATCAATGGGGCTTACTCCCAGGAAAGTGTGGATAGGATTAGGCTGTCAATCAACTTCAGTCAGAATTCTAAAACTGTTTCATTATTTTTTTCCCACAGCCTTCCTCCTCTACATTTTCTTTCTTCCTTTGAGGAAACTTAGATGGCCATAACAAATGGTCAGTTAATGTGGACTATTGCTAAAGATGTAGGCTGAGATTGGAAGGATGGTACAATTAGTTCCACGCATCCAGGAATGGCACATGCATGCGGAAAACTGAAGCTATCTCCTAAAGCAGCAGTTTGGTGGTGGCTGTCCATCTCTGTACTCCTACTTGCCTTCACTGCCCCTTCTTCACCTTCTTGGACTGGAAAAGTAAGAAGGGGGGAGATGAAAAGGAAATGCAATTAAGAGAAGAATGTTGAGCCAGAACATTGGAGGGTGGAAGCAGCAGAGGCTGGCACATCATCAACTAAGGGGGTCAGCATTTTGCATGCTGCATCAGGTATCTGAAAGTCTTGGGTCAGCCCTAGACAAACCCATGGCATGTCTGGACTTGCTTTTCTCAAACAGTAGAGTCCCATGTCACATAATATTAAGGGTATTTATATATCATTTTTCAACAAAAAAAAGTTCCTATATTTTGCCAGCATGATTTAGATGCATTGGATAGCCTCTCCCACTGACACCTCATTTCAGAGGTCTTATCAGTAGCATAGCTAGAGGGGGTGCAAAGCACTAAGTTTTTCAGGGAGCCTCACCACCATGTGCAAGGGGCCCCTCTCCTCCCCTTCGGAGCCATTCCAGCTGGGGGAAGTAAAATGTAGGCATATGCCTTCCTCCAAAGGGGGGAGGGTCCCTTGCGCCCTGTGGTGAGGCTCCCCGCAAAATTTAGTGCTTTGCACCCCCTCTAGCTACACCACTGTGTCTTTGTAGTCTTGCAGTATAGCATTGCACTGCATCCCCAGACGGCAGAAGCAGTAACACAAATTTACATCCCCAACCTTCAAACAACCCCTTTCCAGAACCACTCCTGTTCCAGGAAATGAAAGTTCCAGGTATCATAAACAAGTCAACCACACAAAGCCCAGGAGACTCTCTGAATTATTGAATGCTCAAATTGGTCTCAAATATACAGTGAATTCTAGCTATATAAAAAGTGCTTAGCGCTTACTCAATGCCATACATTTTCAAGACACTCTACAAGGACTGACAAACCTATCCTTATAATTCCCCTGAGCAGCATGTACTATCCCCATTTGATGGCATTCATAAGAAAAGAGAAGAACTGAAATTACATGTAAGTTTCTGAAGGCCAATACACCAGCTCATGGACAGATGAAGAATTCTAATGTCAGGTGCGTGCTTTGTTTTATTGGGCCTTCTGCTTCATCAGAGATTCACAACCCAATCCTAACTACAGCCCATGCACTGAGCACACACTGCATCCTATGGTTGGGGGCTGTCACTCCTTTAAGGGGTCCATTGTTGGCAACCTTCAGTCTTGAAAGACTATGGTATCGCGCTCTGAATGGTGGTTCTGGAACAGCCTCTAGTGTGGCTGAAAATGCCAATTTGGGAATGACAATCCCTTCCACACTGGGAGCAAGTGCAGTCTGTCCCTGGTCTGTCTCCCTGGCTGTGGGCCTTCCTTCTTTGCCTCTTTGCCTCAGACTGTTGGCCAAGTGTCTCTTCAAACTGGGAAAGGCCATGCTGCACAGCCTGCCTCCAAGCGGGCCACTCAGAGGCCAGGGTTTCCCACTTGTTGAGGTCCACTCCTAAGGCCTTCAGATCCCTCTTGCAGATGTCCTTGTATCGCAGCTGTGTTCTACCTGTAGGGCGCTTTCCTTGCATGAGTTCTCCATAGAGGAGATCCTTTGGGATCCAGCCATTATCCTTTCTCACAACATGACCAAGCCAACGCAGGCGTCTCTGTTTCAGCAGTACATACATGCTAGGGATTCCAGCTCGTTCCAGGGGTAATGTGAGCTGAAGAGCCTTTTGCCCAGTTCTCCCTAGCACATGACAGGCGATGGGACTTCAGCCAACTAGTTGATTTGGCAAGGGGAGGTACAGTGGTCCCTCTGTATCCATGGGGGGATCTATTCCAAGACTCCAGATACCAAATTCCATGGATAATGAATTCTGCGGGGAGGGGGGCTGCACAGCACCGCAGTTACTTACCTGGGGGTTGCACCCTGCCTTCCAGAGGTGGTGTGTGGCCTCCTGACCTCCCGGATGTGACTGGAAGTGCCTTCCAGTTGCAACCAGGAGGTCTTTTGAGGCATGGGGAGGATGAGCGTGACCCTTGGAAGAGCCAGGAACATTCATGTGACGCTGATGTGGGTCTTTCAAGCCTAAAAATAGCACTGGAAATGCATAGTTTGACCACGCAAAGGTTAGAAAAGCTATTTTGGCAATTTTTGTGTTTTTCAAATGCTTTTAAACTGGATCCTGGTATCAGTGGAAGGTTCTGGAACAGAACCCTCTGTGGATATTGAGGATGCACTGTACTCCACATTCTGAAAACTACGGGCCCAATTCTATCCAATTTTCCAGGGCAGGTGCTGCAGTGCCAATGGGGCATGTGCTGTGTCCTTTGGTGGGGAGGCAGTCCCAGAGGCCTCCTCAAAATAAGGGAACATTTGCTCCCTTACCTCCAGGCTGCATTGCAGCTGCACTAGTGCAGGAAAATTGGATAGGATTGGGCTGTACTGCTCTTCATTCCTGAATCCTAGAGAGGGGATTTTGTATGCTACTTTGCATTCCATGCATTTGAATATTTCTTATGCATAAAAAAGGAATACATAATTGGCTAGTCACAATATTAGCCAATGCTGCCTCACTGCAATCGCATTTTTACTGCCATATCTATAAGGGAGGAGATTTCCGGGGATATTTTTCCTTTGTCATTCTGCATGTGTGATATATTCATTGAGGACCTCAAACATTCTGAACTCTCTGCACCACAAGATTTATTGTAATCTGCAGCTGAGGGGAAAAGAAACCCAGCCGCAGGCATGGGGGAAATGGGAGAGCTTAGAATACCCATTGTGCTGATGGAAGGGCTTCATGCAGCTGGAAACATGCACATGCATGTGTGTGTGTGTGTGGGGGGGGGAAGGAATCAAAGGATATTTTCGATGGAAGAGCTATTCATCCAGAATCATTCTTGCATTCCACAGAGTCTACTGGGGAAGTGAGAACTTTTAATTGGATTCTGAACAGTCCATTGCCTGCATTCATGCAAAACACTAGGAATATCTATTTTGCAATGTTTTTAATTTCTTGTGGTATATTTGGACACTATCTCGTGCAGCAGTATCAAACATAAGGCTCGCAGGCCGGATGCAGCCCACAGAAGCTCTTATCTGGCCTACGTGATAGTTGGGCTTTCCCAGCCCCCCCCATCATCTGCTCTCAGTTGTGATGTGACATGTTGGCAGAAGCGATGCTGCAGAAAGGGTGGTGCTGGGAGAGCCTATGAGGTAGGCCACACTTTCAGCAGTGTCTAGAAAATATGATCAAGATCTGTGTATTTTCTCTTCTGTCATTTGAGTTCCTAAGTGAGAAAAAAATTGCATATTTCCAGTCACCACTTGCTTAATGACATCACTTAACAGAAGAACCAGGGGATATCCACTAAAACTGAGTGTTGGGAGAGTTAGGACAGACCAAAGAAAATGTTTCTTTACCAAGCATGTAATTAGTCTGTGGAACTCCTTGCCACAGGATGCGGTGATGGCATCTGGCCTGGATGCCGTTCAAAGAAATTGGACTAATTTCTGGAGAAAAAATCCATCACAGGTTACAAGTCATGATGTATATGTGTAATCTCCTGATTTTAGAAGTGGGGTACATCAGAATGCCAGATGCAAGGAAGGGCACCAGGATGCAGGTGTCTTGTGGGTGGGGCATCGGGTGGGCCACTGTGAGATACAGGAAGCTGGACCAGATGGGCCTTTGGCCTGATCCAGTGGGGCTCTTATGTTCTTACTTCCAACACTCAGCAGGTGCTGTGAATGTTGTTTGGCCTGAAACAAGTTTGACACCTCTGATCTAGTGTCTTCTCTCTAAATTAGTTAGACAACGATCAGGTAAGCAGCAAGACACTGCAGGTTTTGGATCAGGAGTATTGCAATCCAGTATATAAAACAAACAGAACTGCATCAGGGGATAGTATCACTCATTGACCTTCTGCTTAGGGCACAATCCTAACCAGGTCTGCTCAGAAGTAAGTCCTATTTTTTTTTCAATGGGGCTTACTCTCAGGAAAGTGTGATTAGGATTGCAGCCTTACACAACTATGCAAACTTTACGAAATGAGTGTAGGGGAAAACAAATCCAACCCCAAAATGGAATGGCATATTTTGGAACTGCTAAAAATGTTTGTGAGGACTGAATTGTTTGGGCTCAGCTCTAGTTCTGTATAACATGGATCTACAACATGGGAAGAGCGAACTCAGCCTGCTCCCAAGCCAGTTCAGAATGATGGGAGGGGGGGAGCACCAACTTTATATGACCATGAGCTACAGCATGATCCAACATCCTTCTATAAGCCTTTGGCCTTGCTCTCTCCTATAAACAGGCCACCAACGTTTCCCACAATCTCCACTTTCTTGCGGACACAAAGAGGGACACAGAAACACATTACAGTCAGTCTGCATGTCAGTCTACTATCTCTGCTAACGAGGAGGGAGGAGAAAGTGTTTCGGAGTAGAAGATCCAGGCAGAGCCCATCAGAGCCCTGTACTCGATGGATCTCTTCCTCTTGCTGTGCTGTTGAAAGCAAGAGCTCAAGTTCAGAGGACACATCTCAACAGCAATTTGTACTGCCATTCCAAGGTAGAGAGTGACCCTCTATGTTATTACTTTTCTTGATGTGCTAAAGAGGTGGTGGCCACACCAGGAGTGATGCTGCTTTCATTAGCTCCCAAGTGTAATACTTTTTATGTCCTTTCCAGCCAGTTTTGATGAGTTCCTGAAGACCCCCCAACGACATGCATCAACTAAGAGACTTTGGTCCACTTTGGGGTCATCACCCTTTACTCAGATTGTCCCATCTGAAGGGCAGAAAAATGGAAAGTGGATAAAGTTCAGTGAAACAATGTAATAATTCCTTTCCTCCTACAGAACTCAAAATTTCCCTGGAGCCTGTGGCGGACTGTGCTCACATGCAGCTGAACTACTAAGCAAGGACTCTAAGAGATGTATTCAATATATTTCTGCAACTTGCAGATCTTCTGCTGTGTACCTTTTGTCCTTTGCCGAAGTCTGTTCTTTGCTGAAGTCTCATATTCCACAAACGATCAGATAGATTTGTGACTCTAAGGCTATTGTGGACATTTCTTATAATATCTAACTTTTTCATATGATCCTTATATTAATAAGAGAAATTTAATAATAAAGTATACTAATTCCTAAAATGAGCTAGGAGAATATTTATTGAGGGGAAAAATAAATATTTTACCAGCTTGTCTGTTTGCTCATATGTACGTGGGTTTCAGAAGTAACTTGGCAGCATTAATAAGAAATACATCATTATCTTTCTATCAGGAATCTAATATGGAATAAAGTTTGCTCCATCCCAAAATGCACACTTGTCCCATTTTTGTGCTTCTATCTATCTATCTATCTATCTATCTATCTATCTATCTATCTATCTATCTATCTATCTATCTATCTATCTATCTATCTATCTATCTAAAGATATCACCATTTTTTTTCTTTTTCATTTTGGACCACCATAGCAATGCCAATGAATGACTAGCCATCCCAAGCCTATAGGCCTCAGCGCTTTCTGACAGCACACTGAGTAGCACATTGCCGGAGCACTAGTGGGAAGGCCTGGGCTTCTCATATGCATTGCCAGACCTGCAGAGGCCCACCGAGGCATGTGAGATGGAGGGCAAAGTGGGATGGGATGGAGGAGGGCAGAATGGGGGCATGGAGGAGGAGGAACAGGGCGAGAAGCCTGCAATGTGGATGTGATCACAATGGCAAATGCAGAGGTGTAATGTGGGCGGATCCTGGGGCCACTTGCCCCGGGTGCTATGCCAAGGGCGCAAATTCTTTCCTTCACCAGCACCTCCTCCTCCATGACTTCTGGGTTCTCCAGAGAAGCACTGGCAGCAGCCACTTAGCAATCCGGCTGCCACCCACTTTCTTCTCCTGTAGAGGCTCTCACTTGAAGGGGGCTGTGAAAACTCACACATTCTAAAGGTGCTTTGGTGAAGTGATCACTGTGACCTACACGGAACAAAAGTAAACCCATAATGTTGTTTTCTGCAGTTTACATTCAGAGGATAGAATTCCACCCATATGACCATTTCAGTTCACAAAGGACAGGTAGCCTGAGGCTATGGAGCAGCCCTTGGAGATTTACCACCACCTGAACTTGAGTGTTTCCTGTAAGCATTTTAAGACCTTTCATTTGGGCAGGATTTATTGGTCAGAGCTACGCTTTTAAGTTGAGTGTGATGTTTTATATAAACTTTATATAGCAAGGTAATACTTTATATCATGAGAGTGTCATTGTAGATTGTAATTCTTACAAAGGCTGAAGGATGAACATGGCTGGAAGTCCAATGGGCATTTTTTTTTTTTTCAGGGAAAAAAATTCCTAGAAGGATTTTTAAATCTCCCCCCCCCCCAAAAAAAAAAAAAAACACAATTTCCATATTATATTCATCATATTGTAACATTTAAACTACCTCCTCTGTGTCCTACAAATAGTACTTATATGGACTCGGAATTCCAATATACTTGCAATTGACTGGAAGTTATTCTACAGAATACCTTCTTGGTTAGTTTAAGAGTTGGCACAGAAGGATTGGCAGAAACCTGAACATTATCCAGGACCCCAAGACACCATCCTGATCTACAACTCCAATACAGGTGTGTGCCACTTAACGATTGGGATGCATTCTCTTATCCCCTTTATGCAATTAGGTTGTTAAGTGAACATTCCACCCAATCTAGTGGCTTTGATGTGTAAACAGACACTCCCTGCCAGACACTTGCTGGCTACGCAGGCTACTGGAGATATATTGCCTCTTCTTTGCATTATGAGCGTCTCTGTTGTTTAAACAGACAGAGTTAAACAGACCCTCTGCTGCATGCTATGGGAGACACAATTGCCTCATTAAAAGCATCTTTATTGTGCTTTGGCCACCATCATATATGTGGTCCGTCATTATGCAATCCGTTATTAAGGTCCATTATGCACCTGTATTTTTTTTCCTGCTTCCATCCAAATCATTCCTCTAGTATTTATAATAATAATAATAATAATAATAATAATAATAATAATAATAATAATAACAACAACAACAACAACAACAGGTATTTATATACCGCCTTCCTTGGTCTTTATTCAAGACTTTATTCAAGGCAGTTTACATAGGCAAGCTTTATCTATATCCCTATTTAAATAGGGATTTTTACAATTTCAAAGAAGGTTCTTTCTTTCAAGAACGACTACATTCAAGGTGTTTCATTCCGATCTGGCTTCACATTCTGGCCTCCATCCTCCCACGCTCTGAGCAGATGGAATTGCTCGGCTTCAGCTTGTCAGCTGCTCCAAGGTCGCACGGTGCCGGTGGCCTCGAACTGGCGACCTTGTGGATGTTATCTTCAGGCAGACGGAGGCTCTACCTTCTAGACCAGACCTCCTGCCCATAATAAATTTACTTATTTATTTTGCCTCTGAATAAGCAGATTGGCTCTTCCTCAGTATTTCTTCTCACTCAACTACACAAAAATGCAGTTACAGTCTGGCAGGGATGTAGACTTGAGTGACTCACTCCTGAGTCAGATATAAGTTCCATCAATCAAAGACTTGAACTTGACTTGGGGCAGAGGGGCAGTGACTTGAGAGTCTTGAGACTTGACTCGAGAATTTGAGCAAGGACTTAAGACTTAACTTGAGACATGAAGGTCGACACTTAAGACTTGACTCAAGGCTTGTGGTTAGGAACTTGAATACATCACTGCAACCTGGAGAGTTTGCACTGGTGATGGCTACATCCACTTCTGCTATTGTCTTGTGCCTTCAGTGCTGAAGACCCTGATTACTCAATCCCAATCATATAAGGACATTGTTTTTATGGCCTATTCCACTGTTTCCATAATAAAAAGGTTGTGCTTCTGTTCAAACAGTGTATTTAAGGAGCACCTCTAAATAAAACTGAGGAGAACTTTAGAAATGCTGGATAGTTATCTTGGTTATTATGGGCAGAAATTTGGTCTTCTATCTGGATTTGAATGTCCTTTAACTGAACCTACATCTTAAACTTGGTACAGCACATTTGCAGCACTTTAACATCAAAATACATTTTTATTCCTGATCAAGACTGACTGTCCTTCTGCCAGGCATGCTATAATTCAATTTTATGTTAAAGATACAAGATACCATGACATGAATTTGCAAGTGAATTCCTATTTCCTGTGTTTATGGCACTCAGATTGGTTTATAACAATAGTGCCTTGTGGGAGAAAAAGCTCAGGAGAGTCATATTTCACTTGTATCTAAATTCAATAACAGTTTGTTTTTCGGAGTGAGTGACTGTTCCGATAAGCTCCAGGTTGGCTAAAATGAATGTGTCACCCCTAAAATAAATACTAAATTAACACCTGAACTCACCATTCCAAATCTATTTACCATAGCATAATCCTTTTCCCATGCTGGAAATGGTTGGGGAGACTGTTTGAAACTTGTCCTCAGTGCAAGAGGTTCTGGGATAAGAATGACTGTTATAAACCTGGCATCAGGGAGATACCTAAATGCATCCATATGGGGGAATGCTCAGATCAGAGAAGCCTGGATAAGGGGGAGGTCATTTTATTCTGTTTTATCTAAACACTTCCACATAGCTGCACATTTTCCATCTATAAAACTGATTTGGAGGAATAGTTAAATTTCTCTGAGGATGCCAGGATCCTAGCTAGATAGGCAATGTTTTCACTAATATGTAACCTGGATAACAAACTGAGCATGCAAAAAAAAAAAAAAATTGTCCAGAATTGACCATACACCAAATTAGAGTCAGGCTATGCTTGTGGATTGAATTAGATGGTACAGAATGCCTGGAAGTGTTTCATTTAGCAGGTGGTGGACTGTTATGTGTCACTCACATACATTCCCTGCAAGAATTAATAATCAGAGAGTAGGGTAGTATAAAACCCTTTCCCTGGCATGCTATATTTCCATAGGCAGGGGGACTGCAACCTGATCAGCTATGGATCCAGACAGTGACACCCCCTAATGAGGTCAGACCACACTGGGTAACACCATTTGGGGATGACACCAAAGAAGGGGATTCAAAAATTTCCTAGCTGGGCCAACCGAGTGCGGGGGGGGGGGGGGGGTCAGGTCTCCTGGGTGGGTAGACCTGAGCTCAAACATTGGAAAGAACTCCAACAAGGAGGTCCAAACAGAGTAGACCTGAATTCCACATTGGGAAGCCTGGTAGACCTGGGCTCTGGAGATATTTGTGACTGCCCTCTTTCTGCCCTGTTTTTCCCTCTCCTCATCCCTATTCCACTCTGATAGTATTCCTCCCCCCCCCATTGGGTGATACCAAAGTGATACCACTGGATCTAGACCTCATTCAGTCCCCCTCCCTTACAATTAATACTGCTTTCTCTCTGGGGACTAGAATGTTAAAACTATGGCTACTAAGGACTGACTGCAAGAATTCATGGAATTCTCAACAAAAGGGTCTTCTGGTGGGTCTCCTCCTGCCTCAGGTGGCCTCTCTTTGTGTACCTTGGCAATGTGTATGAAGGAGGATGTGGGCTTTCCTCTCTAAATTCACTGTCAATAATCTACCAGGCCACTGCCCACTATATCACTCTCCACAATGCCCAGTGTAGCATCACACACAATCTGAGGAATTGAGATACTATGATGGGTCAACAACAGCAATGACAACAACAACAAAAATGGTAAGTAGCAGCGGGTTGGGAAGCTATTGTATTGGAAAGTAACATCACCACCCAGGCATCTCCATCTCCTTTGGAAGAAAATTCATGTCTGTTGCCACACCAAGGTAAGGAGACGGGCCACTTAGTTGTAGACTGAGCCCAATCCTGCCTGGGTTTCAGTTCAGTGCAGTAATAATAATAATAATAATAATAATAATAATAATAATAATAATAATAATAATAATAATAATAATAATAATAAACTTTATTTTTATCCCGCCCTTCTCCCCAAAGGGACCCAGGGCGGCTTACAACATATTAAAAAAAAAAGATTAAGACATAATTTAACAGATAAAAACATATTAAAAACACATTAAGAGAAACCATAAAAACAGTAATCAGATAAAAGTCAGAATAAAAAGAGCATAAAACAGCAGTTCAAGGAGGAATCACGCCTGTAAAAAAACCTAAAAGATGTATAAAAGATGTTAAAAAGGCCATAGAGTCAGAAGGCTTGTGTAAACAACAAGGTCTTCAGGCCTCGTCGAAAGGTCTCTAGGGAGGGAGCCATTCTCAAATCAAGGGGGAGTTCCATAACATTGGTGCCACTACTGAGAAGACCCTATTTCTTGCCGCTGCCCCACATACCTCTTTAGGTGGTGGCACATGTAAAAAGGCCTTCTCTGATGACCTGAGAGGACGAGCCGGATTGTACGGGAGTAGGCGATCTCTAAGATAGCCTGGCCCAGAGCAGTATAGGGCTTTAAAGGTCAAGACCAGCATCTTGAACTGGGCCCGGAAACGAATGGGCAGCCAATGTAGCCCCCGGAGAAGCGGACTGACAGAGTCAAACCGCCTAGCTCCAGTGATCACACGGGCTGCCGCATTCTGCACTAATTGCAGTTTCCGAACCGTCTTCAGGGGCAGCCCCACATAAAGTGCGTTACAATAATCTAACCTCGATGTCACCGTAGCATGGATCACCATGGCCAGGTCTGCACGATCCAAGTACGGCCGCAGCTGGCGCACCAGCCGAAGCTGCGCGAAGGCCCCCCTAGCCACAGCCGCCACCTGGGAGTCCAGGAGCAGCTGCGAGTTCAGGTGGACCCCCAAGCTGTCGACCTGCTCCTTCAGAGGGAGTGCAACCCCATTCAGAGCAAGCTGATAATCCAGCACCTGCATCGAGGATTTCCAAACCAGGAGAGCCTCTGTCTTATCCGGATTTAATTTCAGCTTGTTAGCCCCCATCCAGATCCTCACTGCTTCCAGACAGCGCTCCAGGCCCTCAACCGCCACCCTGGAGTCTAGAGGAAAGGAGAGATAGAGCTGGGTGTCATCAGCATATTGATGACACCCCACTCCAAACCCCCGGATGACCTCTCCCAGCGGTTTCATGTAGATATCAAATAGCATGGGGGACAGAATTGAACCCTGTGGCACCCCGCACTTCAAGGGCCAGGGTGTCAAACAGGCAACCCCCAGCACCACCATCTGGGACCGACCCTCCAAGTAGGAGCGGAACCACTGCAAAACGGTGCCTCCAACTCCCAACTCGGCCAATCGGCCCAGAAGGGTACCATGGTTGATGGTATCGAAAGCCGCAGTGAGGTCCAGCAGGACCAACAGGGATGCACTCCCCCTGTCCAGTCCTCGGCATAGGTCATCCACCAAGGCAACCAAGGCGGTTTCCATCCCAAAGCCTGAAACCAGATTGAAAAGGGTCCAGATAATCTGCTTCATCCAAGACCCTTTGGAGTTGGGCCGCCACCACCCACTCGATTACTTTGCCCAGAAATGGGATGTTGGAGACTGGCCGGTAGTTATTCAGCACAGTAGAATCCAGGGAGGGCTTCTTCAGGAGGGGGTGAACCACTGCCCGTTTCAAAGCGAGTGGCAATGTCCCCTCCACCAAGGAAGAGTTGACCACCCTCCCCGTCCACTCAGCCAGGCCACCCCGGGCCACTCTTATCAGCCAAGCCGGGCAAGGATCGAACAGGCAGGCAGACGGCCTCACACTCCAAAGGAGTCTGTCCACATCCTCAGGCTGCACAAGCTGAAAAAGAATCCCACAACACTGGACAAGCAGTTGCCAAGGGGACATCGTCAGACATTGTCAATGTGGCATCCAAGTCGTGACGAATACAATCTATTTTATCTGCGAAATGTTGTGCAAACACGTCACAGCGGCTGCCCGTGTATTCCTCCTGATCTACTGGAGGGGCCTGATGGAGGAGGCCCCGCACCACACGGAACAGCTCTGCCGGACGGCTATCAGCAGACGCAATGGTAGCAGAGAAGAATGACCTCTTCGCTGCTATCACCGCCACAGAGTAACCTTCCCTGGACACGTAGCCCTGGCTCAAGGGTTCCATGTGCTCACACCAACCGGTCGTACAGGTTCATTCACCTTTTTTAGTTACACAAATGCTTTAGAGTAAGGGTTCCCAAACTCCTTAACTTGGCGACCCATTGCATCGCCTGTGGTAGATCCCACCAAGGTCAGGACACTGCAGGTAAAATTGCAGATGACCTGGAAGTAGCATACACATGCGCTTCCTATGTCACTGGCTATGTCACTCTGCCTTTCCAAAACTGTGTGTTGCAATCCACCAGCATGACACAAAGTTTGGGAAATGTAGCACGATGCGACCAGTGATGGGGGGATGGATGCATACAACCCAGAAGCAACTTCCGGGTCGCCCTCCATTTTACCCTGCAGTGTAGCAGGCCAGTGACCCACCAGGAATCTAGCTACAGTAACAAATATACAAGTACAGTTAAATTTTGAGAGAAAGGATGTTTGGTGGGAACTGTAGTATGCACCAAGTTCATATTAGAAATTAGGAATTTCTAATTAGAAAACAGAACCAGAAATTAGAAAACATCCAGGCTTTAATATCCCATCGTCTGTCACATTTCTGAGGAAATGAGAAATTACGGTTGATACGTTTCCATGGACTGACTTTCTCAAAGAAATCACTACAACTCTGGATCGATCTTTTAAACCAGACTCGTTTGTTATTGATTTTTTTCTTAACTAGACTTCATGCCTCCAGCTTACCTTGCTAATTACTCCAAATACCTGCAACCAAGTCTTGCAACTGGCTTCTATGCATTCCATTTAAGTCACCTCACTTAAGATGGATCCTGTTTTATTGACTCCCTTCCGAATGAGGCTCTCTGGTTCAAGGCTGCCTTACTAATTAGATTGGATATCCAATACTAATTATTTTTGCTTGTTTCGGGGCATTTCATTTAAGCCAGATTACAATTTGGAAGCATATCCTGCTGTGCTTGAAATAATCAAGCTTGTAAATCTTGCAAGTGGAAGCCTCTCGCATGGATGGTCTTATTTAGCCCGACGTGGCAAATTCAAGGGAGATTCCAAAAGCCATTTCCACTCTGGCAAGAGGGGTGGGCCCGCTATCTAGAGGGGGATACAAAAAAGCCACACCGGATGGGGGCTAGATCAGATGAGATGTCTTTTCCATTCCAGCCCACCATATATGGAGCAAGTGTGTACAGCTCTCTTACTTTATTTATTTATTTTCACATTTTTATACCACTCTTCCTCCAAAGAGCTCAGGGTGGTTTTACATAGCTGCTTCTCCCCTTCTTCTTGTCCTCACAACAACCCTGTGAGATAGGTGAGACTAAGTGAAAGTGACTGGCCCAAGGTCACCCAGGAAGCTTTGTGGCCAAGGGGGGATTAGAACCTGGATCATCCAGGTCTAAGTCCACCTCCCAAACCACTACACCACCCTGGCTCTCTTATTTGATCTGTTACCTCAACCCCAAACATCTTTTCTTGAATACGTGTTGCATAGGACTTTTGAATGATGCCCAAGTATTTGATTCATTTTACAACAATAAAGCAATCAATCAACCAAGCAGTTTGATAGCATCTGGATGTTCTTTCCCCAGACATACAGGATGGTACACTGCACTTGTCTAGGAGAAGCTGCACACCCTCACTTCTCTCCATAAGATGGACCAGGGGAGATGTATAATTTAGTCCATCCTGGTATGAAATCTAGTCGACATGAAACATTTACATTTTTAATTGTCCTTTCCATCTTTGAGCTCTATCTTCAAGTTCACCAAAAAACAAAACACAAACCCATACCCTAACTAACCAGCTCTCAGGATGCCCTCACATTTTTTTATATCTTTATTTTTATTTTCTATACCCCTTTGTGTTTGGTTAACATGATTTTCTCCCCCCCCCCTTTTCTTTCTGCTCCATCTGTGCATGAAGGATAATGAAAGCCAGGGTGGTGTAGTGGTTTGGGAGGTGGACTCAGATCTAGATGACCCAAGTTCAAATCCTCCCTTAGCCATGAAGCTTCCTTGGTGATCTTGGGCTGTTCACTTTCTCTTAGCCTCACCTACCTTGGGTCAGTCACTTTTTCTTAGCCTCACCTACCTCACAGGGTTATTGTGAGGGAAAAAGGAGGGGTGCAACCATGTACACTGCCCTGAGCTCTTTGGAGGAAGGGCAGTATAAAAATGTGATTAATAAATAAATGGAACTCTGCATCACTTTTATCAATCTCTCTCTCTCTCTCTTTTAAGCGACAGGGTAATCAGAATGGGCACAGCTGCTTAATTTGTTCAACAACCAGTTTTTAATTCCTTCATATACTCAAAAGTATTCTGACAACAACTATCTAGAAGTATCCTGGAGCTTATGAAAATGTTTCCAAATCAATTATTGGATATTGAGAAATTTATGTGGATCTTTTCCTTCTTATATTCTCTACATTTTTTACAGTTTTACATGGCGTGAAAGAAATTGTTACAACAATGGTGGAACCAAATTACCTATAGTTTGTTGTTATTGTTTTTCACACTTCTTGGCTCCCTTAAAAACAACAAAAGGATTGTTTCAGTACTCTTTATGAAATCTGCAGTTGTATTGACCTTAAGAATGCAACTGCACAGCTAAATCTGACTGACTGCTTGAGATCATGGCACTATCACTTTCACTATGCGAACCCTGATTGTTTGGATGAACAAAGCAGTATTAATTGAGGGGGGAAATGTCACTGAAGAATCAGAGGTCAGAGAAATAAAAATCATATTAAACTGTGTCTTAAAGTGTTGTCTATTCAGTTTAAAAGGTGACTAGGTACTGTTGAGAAGCTAAACATGTTTGGCAACTGTTACCCTGCAGATGCCTGATCTCATCTGATCTCGGAAGCTAAGCAGGGTCAGGCCTGGTTAGTACTTGGATGGGAGACCGCCTGGGAATACCGGGTGCTGTAGGCTTATACCGTAGTCTTTCGAGACTGAAGGTTGCCAAACAAACATGTTTGGGACAAAGTTTCCATTTCAACATGCTCATTGGTTTCGCTTCAGCCCCAAAAATGCGGGAGGTATTTTTCATGGCCATAACGATCTGACACAGATCCAGAAAGAGCCAAAATGGCTGCTTGAAGGAGCACGGAAATTCTGGTCTCACAAAGTGCTTGGATGTGTGACCTCACCATCAGCACCAGTGCCACCTAAGTTGGGCAAGGAGAGTGCTGAGAAGAGAGGCATGGCACAATGGGGTATGGCAATCTGGAATCTGCCTCCCCACGGCCTTACCTTGAGCTCTGACACTATCTCAGCAAGCAGGAAGAGGATTCGAGACCTGATTGAAGTGGCTCAGTGGCTGGCAGGTTCGGGGTGGGCAGTGGGCAGAAACAGGGCACCCCTCATCCATTCACCACACCCCCAACTTACCACTGAAAATGGTTTCTAAACCAGTTCTAATCTAGCACTCTTTTAATCTTCCTTTCTGATTAGCGTTTGAACTAGTTAAGCTAGATTACTCCGCAAAGCTGAAATCTATATGCGCTTTCCTGGGACTAACCCAGTGAATGCAATGGAATTTGCTTCTGAGTAGACATGCCTAGGATTGTGCGACAAACTGCAAACTGCCATGATATCCATTTTATGCCTCCGTTTCGACTGACCTTGTAAGGACAACTTTTTTGCAGCACTTAAAAACTCTTGTTTTAGGAAGGATGTTATAAAATGTAGGCAGATGGGACAACAGGTCTTCCATCCAAATCTCTATGGTTAGCAGGGCAAGTTGTTGTCACTGCCATTGGCTGCAGTGACCAATTGGGATTAAGATACCCTCTCTCACAATGTTTACTTTAAAAACTGTGCCATGGGAACCCAAGAGGAATAAACTCTTGGCAGTTTGAAGGCTGAATGTCTATGAGGCCAGATAAATTGTCCTTAAATAGGAACTATTCATTCCGTGACCTTGCAGACTGTGGTGCAGAGAAATGAGACTTTAAAGAAACGAGACCCAATCAGATGCATTGCAGTCATCAGCAAGCACTGATAAGAGGAAAGGCAAGAGATGGTTCCAGAAGATTACTGTGCTGCTGCAAAGAAAAATGGGAGTATTGTGAGGTCCCTTCTCAAAATCAATCTGACATTAATCCAGTTTATTGGATCAACCTTTCCCCACCAAATCAGCTATTGACTTTGGGCAATGATTTCAATTACATCCAGATTTTTGTTTGCCTTTCAGAATGGAGATAGACATTGGTTAAATTGGTATCCCAGGCCTGATGTCAGGTGTACTAAAATTGATGATCTTGGATTGAACGAATACAGTCCAGTTGTGAATTAGGTAACATTTACATAACTGTATACAGGTGATTCGAGTTTACAGTCTTTCCCTTGCTTCATCGATTGCCTTTGTGTATACATTGGGTATCTCACTGTATCAAGGTGCATTCCACTGAATCAGTTCATTTTTTTTGTTCATCCAGCCCAGTAGTTCCCAAACTTTTTAGCACCAGAACCCACTTTTTTCAATGACACTCTTTCAGGACCCACCTAAGTTTACCAGAATTTTATAAAGGTGATCTAGAAAGAAAAATTTTATTTATGCATTTATTTATAATAATAATCAGGAAAAAGACTCTCAAATATTTATCTCCCTATATTTACACATGCTTGCAAACTGCAGGAGCTGAGCTTGTTGCAGGGTAATGAGCAGCTACTGTATCTGATTTTTGAATAGCCTCAGGGCTTAAGGCAATTAGTTATCAGATATTTCCATCACCCTTTGCCCACCCAGCAAAAATCAGGCCGTGACCTACCAGTGGGTCCTGACCCACAGTTTGGGAACCACTGATGTAGCCTAATAGCACTGTCAACTCTGGATATGGAGGATATCCAAGGAGGATATAGAGAGGTCTTCCTCATCACCTGCCACCTGAATGTTTTAATTGAAGATATAGATATAGATAGATATATTTAATTGAAGATATAGATATATCTATAGATAGATAGATATAGTTAATTGAAGATATAGATATAGATAGATAGAGGATATAGAGAGGTCTTATCTGGATATCCAAGGAGGATATAGAGAGTCTTCCTCATCACCTGCCACCTGAATGGTTTAATTGAAGATGCTGGTTTTTGAGTCTGATACTTTCCACATGCAAAATATGTACCCTACTAATAAGCATCTCTTCCTTTATGTGTTAGTCTTTCTTTATTTGTTTGCTACCTGTTTTATTCAATTGCTTTTCATTGGTGGAGATGAAAAACGATGGGAATTGATTTATTGCAAGAAAATTGAATAAATTTTAAATAATTAAAAGTTGGTGTCTTGTTACACGTGAACTTTAGCCAGGGAGCCTATCCATCCAGCCAACAGGCAGCCCAATCCTATGCATGTCTACTCAGGAGTAAGTCCCATTAGAGTCAATGGGACTTACTTCCAGGAAAGTGTGAATAGGATTGGGTTGTGAACTTGTTGCCTCAAGAAGCAGATTGGTGGGGGGTGCCCCCTGGGAGGAGAAGGAGATGCTCCTCCTTTTCTTGCCACTCCCTGGATTGGACAGGAAATGGAATACAGAGAGGAAGTGCAAAGGGGAGGAGAATGCTGAGCTAGAACATTGGAAGGGAGCAGAGACTGGCATATCATTGGGTGGAAATGAGGCAGCCTTTGGCAGGCTGCCTCAGGGATCAGGAGGTCTTGGGCTGGCCCTGGATTTAGCATGGAACCAATTCATAGATTCTGTGGATTCTAACACAGTATAGTATAGTCATACCAAGAGCTTCCATGTTAAAAGTTCTATCTTTATAGGCTCAAATAATTTTGCTCCATGATTGTGGGTGCAAACTGGCCTCTTCAGGGGATTTGATGCTGTAGTTTTACATTGGATTTCATAAATGTTGACTGCACCAAAACGCATCTACTGGAATTTGCGCTTTCTCTGAAACACAAAGCATTCTATTTCCATTAACAATCCACTTCTCTAATCACTTTTTAGCATAATGTCCCATCTGGCATATTAAATGCAAGTGGTCTGAGATGTTACATAGGATGGCAAAGACACTATCTCTTCTGGATGGTTTCCCCCCACTCCCACTAGGGTAAACCTCAGCAGGGTAAACCAAGGATTTGACCTGTTCATTTTTAAAAGGTGCCTGTGGACCATCCATTTGTCCTTATCAGTTTAATTTACCATACCCACAACTTTGTGAGCCTATGGGCTATTGCAGTCCTTGCCTGTGCTATCCTTCAAAACATCATCTGTACTAAAGAAACTATTTGGAAAGGAGGTCAAGAACCCTTTACAGTCAATGGTATCATTATGCAGCTCACTAAGGCTCAAAGGGGCAATTTGAAGAGGAGTATAGTTAGTCTATTGAGCCTGACCAACTCCATAGCCATCCGTAACTTTTAATCGCTCTATCAAGAGACCTAACAGTACATTTCTTTTTAAATGGCTCTATATGATTGCATTTCCCATCAGATGACCCTATGCCACACCAGCAAAACACCGTAGAGGGAGCATTCTAATGGTGCATTTATGCCATTGCTATGCGCATTGCAGCTCATTTGATGTTACGGTGTTATGACAGCTGGTTAGAGCTGATGGGAGAAACTTGCAGCCATTTGAATCTCCTTTAAAGTTCACTTTTTAATTGGTGTTCCACATTTAATTATGTTTAACTAATTAGCAGGCAACTAGAAAGTAGAAGATGTAGGACCAAATCAATAAGATGTAGAGAAAATGCAATTAGACACAGACGTAAATGCTGCTCAGGTCCTACAAACAGGAGCAACAAGACCTGCATATTCTATCCATCTTCCAGGTATCTAAAGCAGATCGGTTGACATTGACACCATGAACTTGAACATCTTCTCCACAATGCATAGCAGTAATTTTAGGCAGGAAACAAGCCATTTTACTTTCCTAATTTTTTTTATAGGAAAAAAAAATTGCATATTCAGTTATGCAGAATAAATCACAATGGTCACAGAAAGATGACTGGCTTTCAAATCTTGTCTCTGACCCCTCCCAAATCTCCCTCCTAAATGCACAATTGGATTTGACCCCTCCCAAATCTAAATGCACCATTTGTTGTGCAAATTGTTGTGTGGCCAAGCCAATTGCAAAGAGTGCAACTGGATGTCCAGCTTAATGTTCAGGACGATGTCCAGCGACAGTTCAGCATAATGAGAAATACCAGCAAGGGATGATCATCCTTAATAAAGAACAATAAGTATATCCACAAATCACTGAAAATTGCATATGCCCATTGTTTTATTTTTATTTTTTTAAGGGTAGGACATGCCCTTCAGTACCAAGTTTCTGGGGGCACCCTTGGGCAAAGCCCTTCTCTAGAGTAATGCTTCCTATAGTGTCCTCCATGCATCCCTTATGGTGCATTGGTGCTACCATAGCCACCCACGTGGAGGTGCAGGGTTTCAGCTGGATGGCCCCTTTGATCCTTGGCTACTGGCCAACTCACTGGCCAACTCACTGGCCAACTCACTGGCCAACTCACAGTGTCAACCTAATATCAGGGTGAGATATATGTGTGTATATGGGCATCTCTGTAAAATACAAATATTTTCAAATATACACTCATGCCAGAACCCGATGACGTTCAGTTACGAAAAGCATGTAACAATGATGGGAATGAATGTCCTTATGAAACAGCTTTCAGAGCAAAGTGGAAAAATTACCTACCCATGTTTGCAGATAAGTGTTCAAAATAAGCAGTGTTACATTTCTTAGGCTGTGGTCCTATGCTCACTTTCCTGGAAGCAAACTATGTTAAATGAGAAGAAATACTTCTGACTAGACATGCCCGAGGAAAATATCCTAGAATTGTGTTGGTACAGAAGTAGGGTGGAAATATTTGCAGAAGCAATAGGAAGGTTTTGTCCTCATTTTGCGCATGGTCTACAGATCACAGCAAAAGATTTTTCTTTGTGACCCACTGGAATTGCTCTACAAACTCTGATTAGCAAGACAGATACCACTAAAAATTAAAGAGCCTTTCACTACTGAATAACGAGGACTTCTTTACAGAGCATGGTAAGCAACGTAGATTCTGTAGTGATGTATTTGGTCAGTCGCATTATGGATTTCATAACTGGATATGGAATTGGCCTAGAGGTTTTGGTTTAACAGATGGTACAATTAATGAGCCAATGATATAATCCCCCCCCCCCCCACTGATACCAAAAATAGCTACCACTATTGGTGCCAAAATAGCTATTACTGCATCATGGGGAGGGGAGGCGCAGAGGTACCATATGGGAAATGGAACAATTGTTATCTTGGAGCAGGGGTCTCCAAACCCAGGCCCAGGGGCCTGATGTGGCCCGCAGCAAGCCTCTTTCCGGCCCGTGACCAACCTCTTGTCCCCTGAAAGCCTCTGGCCCACTCAACTGAACATGACCAGAACCGTGCTCTGATTGTGTCTGGAGGGTGTTCTGAGGGCCAGAGAGGTTGAATGAATGAGCCCATTCATTCACTTATTCACTTATCTAAGTTCCATCTCTAATTTATTTATTTAAATTTTATATTTAAATTTTTTTTCCGGCCCTCCACACCACGCCAAATATTTGATGTGGCCCTCTAGCCAAAAAGTTTGGAGACCCCTGCCTTAGAGTAAGCCTCCACTGTGTGTATGGGGGGGAGGGGGGTCTACTGTATCAGCTACCGCAGACACTCGCCTATAGGTCAACCCCACAGATAAGTCGAGGGCAGGTTTTGAGCCAACAATCATGGAATTTTCTATGACCCTCGGGTAAGTCGGGGGTTAAACTTAGAGGGGTGTCTGACTATAGTTTTGTCTGATTTTACCCCAGGCCAGATCCTGAAAAATAACCTACCACTAATTGTTACCTAAGAACTGTAGCCTCTAATTTATTAAAAACATAGTAAAAGATCATAAGATACATTTTTATTCTTTTTAAATTCTGGTCTTCACCACCTTTTTGTAAACACTATCGGAGTAAGTGCACTGTAAACTACATACCAGTAAAACAGTGGTTCCCAACCTGATATTCCCATACTCCCAGGGACACTCAACAGGACCTTTAGGGGTAATTGAAAAAGAATGAAATAATAGCAGAAAAAGGCAGGCTGTGCTCCAGAATGCCTTGCAAGGACCAGCAAGGCAGGAAGGGAGGTAGCTAGTTGGCTCTGAAACCTATAGCTAGTTTTTGGTCATCAATTAATCTATGAAGCAGTGATTGAAAATATGGAAAGTGATCAATCACCCAGAATTTCTCAGCACACTTCTGGTGCAAAACAGTGCAAAGGCAGAGTCTTCTGTTCCTCAAAAGAGAAAACACTGTGATGAATACATGAAGTCTAGGTTTTCATAGAGAGGAGATGAGGGCTTGTATTATTACAAACATTTTGCTAATATGAAGGGTACAATTTATTATTGTACCCTTGGGTATTATTGTACCCAAGGGATATGCAAGTGGAAAAGGTTGGCAACCACTGCAGGAGAACCATGAATCAAATCCACCTTTAAGGTGTCTGGTGTGTTAAGCCAGAAGCTCTACATACAACATACAACCCATAACACATAACTGAGAGTGTGCAATTCAATTCACAGCAGAGAGATGCAGCTGCATATAGTTGCAATCCTTTTTACTCACAAGTAGACCCACTGCTTTCCATGGGTGTTATTCTTAAGTAATGCTGCATTGAATTGTAGCCTGGGAATTGTTGCTTCAAATGGAAAGGGGATCCCATCCTGGAGTTGAAAAAAAAAAAAAAATCTGCCAAATGCAAAGCCTTTGCAAAAGGGAATCGGGTTGCAGCAGCAAAAGGGAACAGAGGGGAATAAAAGGTTAACTTTGACTGAAACGTCCCAGAAAAGTAACTATAGCAACTAACCAGTTGCCTGCCTAAGCTTAGCGAGAAAGAACCTGTTCGGAATTGAAAGGTTCTGCCCTCTGACTGACCCAGAGATAAGGCGAAGTGAGAATTGGAGCTTGATTACTTGGCAAAAATTTCACCTACTATACGCGAGTATCTACGGTAAATAGTGCATGTACACATGGACCCATCCCATCAAATTGGCTCCAAGACAGGGGATATGACTTGGTGGCTACCGCTGCCGCTGAATCCTCCCCTTCCCAGACCCAATCTGTCCACCTCCTGCCCCAGTCAGCATGTCATTCTGCCCTTCTCATGCCTCCTGCTTTTCCCCACCCCTCCCACCTCCCCCATCATCTTACTTCCTTTGTCATCGACATCCGGTTGCTCTTGAGCATGTGGAAAGGCTCTGGCCCTCCTGCAGGCATTTCTACAGCAGGCAGCCTGGAGCACTGCTGGAACACCTTTTGTGACTGGAGCTGACTGCTTTATGGCAGCCAGCACCAGCAGAAGAGGCGCACTGCCATCATCTGGCTCCGAGCAAACATTTGTCTATAATGACCACAGCTTATCAACACCAACTCCACCAGGGGTTTGAGGAAGACCTGGAATGCACCATTCACCCCAAGCTGCCTTTGAGGTTGACTTTACAATCTACAGACAAGGTGTTCACATCCAGTATCCCTGAGTGGAGAAGCCTCTCGAGGCCAGTTCTGCCCTCCCTGATTGGTCACTCCACTGCCCCCAAATGCACACCCATCCCTAAGCCTACCCTGCACCATGTCAGCTAGTTGTGAGCACCTGGTTAAGAGAAAATCACCAAATCTATCTGACCAGTCCAGAGCAGGAGAAAAAACTTGGTTGCCCCAGCTAATCATGCAAGAGAGCAAATCATTTCTACCCGACTTCCTATGGATAACTGACATATCCTGGACTGATCCGCTCAGTTAGTGAGAGAGGCCATTTGCTAAGAACGGCAAACTGTGGGAAATACACCAAGGCAGCAACAGAAGCTGCCCAGGCTCCACCCTGTGTCACCCTGGCAACACCAAAAGGCTACCCCTATGGCTTGCTTCAGCATAACGCTCGCCCCCTTCTTCAGATCCTGCTGAAGCTTGTCAGACTTCTTGTATCCCCTTGATAAAGACTTTACACAATTCACAATTAAAATGTATCGGGAATAAAGTTGCCCCAATCCTTTAGCTTTCTGTTTGTTTGTTTTTTCCTCCTCAGTCCTATCTGGAGGTACCAGAATTGAACCCTGGACCTTCAACATGCAACGCATGTGCTGAACTTCAGTTCCATCTGGAGATGGACAATGTCTCCATTAGATGGTAGGTTCTGCCTTCACTACAGCGGCACCTGCCATAGCTTTGCTTTGGACTGTAGGACTGAATGGCAAACTTTCACTGATATGGTGAAAAAGTAGAGGCCACCATGAAACCTACTTCCTGACCAGAGAGCAACTTCATGTCCATAGAGATAGAGATTCCTAATCTTCATAGCTATATGTGGGGTTCTAGTTTTTGGTTCCCTAAGATTTAGTGGCATGTTAGGGAAGTGGGAGGAAAGGCTGGGAGCTGGCCTTATACTTAGGACTTCGCTGAAGTGCCCCCCTCTTGTCCCCTGCCTCATTTGTAGCTGGTGAAACGGTGGGGGTAATTCAGAGATTTTGGGGGAAGAAGAGGGGGATTTTCATGGGAAGGTGAAACTCATATGGTGGCAGCTGTGCTCCTCCCAGTGGCCATTTTGTAGCAGAAAGACATTCTGACATAGCATTGTTCTGAGTAGCATTCTGGGGAAAACATGGTATCTGTCAGCTGGTGGTTCAGAGCAGTCAACAATGGTGAGGTTGGCAAAAAAGACTGGCCTGCTTTGCTACCCTCCTTTCAATCTAGGGCAGCCCAGTCCTAACGTGCACTGGAGTAGGCAGGTCAGCAGGCCTGTGCTGCATCCAAGGCAAGATGATGATGGTGATGATGATGATGATACTTTATTTTTACCCCGCCTTTCTCCCCGAAGGGACTCAAGGCGGCTTACAAAACAAGGTTAAAACACATTAAAAACATAATTTAAAACAGATAAAAAATAACATATTGTATTGTATTGGCAACCTTCAGTCTCGAAAGACTATGGTATCGCGCTCTGAAAGGTGGTTCTGGCACAGCGTCTAGTGTGGCTGAAAAGGCCAATCCGGGAGTGACAATCCCTTCCACACCGGGAGCAAGTGCAGTCTGTCCCTGGTCTGTCTCCCTGGCTATGGGCCTTCCTTCTTTGCCTCTTAGCCTCAGACTGTTGGCAAAGTGTCTCTTCAAACTGGGAAAGGCCATGCTGCACAGCCTGCCTCCAAGCGGGCCGCTCAGAGGCCAGGTTTTCCCACTTGTTGAGGTCCATCCCTAAGGCCTTCAGATCCCTCTTGCAGATGTCCTTGTATCGCAGCTGTGGTCTACCTGTAGGGCGCTTTCCTTGCACGAGTTCTCCATAGAGGAGATCCTTTGGGATCCGGCCATCATCCATTCTCACGACATGACCAAGCCAACGCAGGCGTCTCTGTTTCAGCAGTGAATACATGCTAGGGATTCCAGCACGTTCCAGGACTGTGTTGTTTGGAACTTTGTCCTGCCAGGTGATGCCGAGGATGCGTCGGAGGCAGCGCATGTGGAAAGCGCTCAGTTTCCTCTCCTGTTGTGAGCGAGGAGTCCATGACTCGCTGCAGTACAGAAGTGTACTCAGGACGCAAGCTCTGTAGACCTGGATCTTGGTATGTTCCGTCAGCTTCTTGTTGGACCAGACTCTCTTTGTGAGTCTGGAAAACGTGGTAGCTGCTTTACCGATGCGCTTGTTTAGCTCGGTATCGAGAGAATGAGTGTCGGAGATCGTTGAGCCAAGGTACACAAAGTCATGGACAACCTCCAGTTCATGCTCAGAGATTGTAATGCAGGGAGGTGAGTCCACATCCTGAACCATGACCTGTGTTTTCTTCAGGCTGATTGTCAGTCCAAAATCTTGGCAGGCCTTGCTAAAACGATCCATGAGCTGCTGGAGATCTTTGGCAGAGTGGGTAGTGACAGCTGCATCGTCGGCAAAGAGGAAGTCACGCAGACATTTCAGCTGGACTTTGGATTTTGCTCTCAGTCTGGAGAGGTTGAAGAGCTTTCCGTCTGATCTGGTCCGGAGATAGATGCCTTCTGTTGCAGTTCCAAAGGCCTGCTTCAGCAGGACAGCGAAGAAAATCCCAAACAAGGTTGGTGCAAGAACACAGCCCTGCTTCACTCCGCTTCGGATGTCAAAAGGGTCTGATGTGGAGCCATCGAAGACAACAGTGCCCTTCATGTCCTTGTGGAAAGATCTGATGATGCTGAGGAGCCTGGGTGGACATCCAGTCTTGGGGAGAATCTTGAAGAGGCCGTCTCTGCTGACCAGGTCGAAAGCCTTTGTGAGATCTATGAAGGCTATAAAGAGTGGCTGTCGTTGTTCCCTGCATTTCTCCTGCAGTTGTCTAAGGGAGAATACCATATCAGTGGTGGACCTGTTGGCTCGGAATCCACACTGCGATTCTGGATAGACGCTCTCTGCAAGTACCTGGAGCCTCTTTAGTACAACTCGGGCAAACAGCTTTCCTACAACGCTAAGGAGAGAGATGCCGCGGTAGTTGTTGCAGTCACCCCTGTCACCTTTGTTCTTGTACAGCGTGATGATGTTTGCATCCCTCATGTCTTGAGGTACTCCACCTTCTCTCCAGCAGAGACAGAGGATTTCATGCAGCTCAGTGACGATGATCTCTTTGCAGCATTTTAGGACTTCAGCAGGGATGCTGTCTTTTCCAGGTGCCTTGCCAAAGGCAAGGGAGTCCAGGGCCACGTGAAGTTCTTCTAGGGTTGGTTCACTGTCAAGCTCCTCCAGCACAGACAGGCACTCAATGTTGTTCAGTGCTTCTTCGGTGACTACATTTTCTCTGGAATATAGCTCAGAGTAGTGCTGCACCCAGCGTTCCATCTGCTGCGCTGGATCCTGGATGACCTCGCCTGTGGCAGACTTCAGAGGGGCAATTTTCTTCTGTGTTGGACCTAGGGCCTGCTTGATACCATCATACATCCCCTTGATGTTGCCCGTGTCAGCTGCTATCTGTATCTCGGAACAGAGCTGGAGCCAGTAGTCATTAGCACATCTCCTGGCAGTCTGTTGGACTTTGCTGCGAGCAGTTCGGAGGACCTGCAGGTTGCGCTCACTGGGACAAGCTTTGTATGCTGCTTGAGCTCTCCTCTTTTCCTCAATGACTGGTGTCAACTCCTCAGAGTGGGCTTCAAACCAGTCTGCCGCCTTGTTGGTCTTTTTGCCGAATATGGACAAGGCGGTGTTGTAAACGGTAACATATTGTAACATATTGTAACATATTGTAACATATTGTAAAAACAGTAGTCAGATCAAAACCAGTCAGATAAGAGCATAGTGCAGCAAATTAAAAAAGGATCAGGCCTGCAAACAGATGTTAAAAAATATTAAGAGATGTTAAGAGATGTTAAAAAGGCCAGGAACTCAGAAGGCTTGTCTAAACAGAAGGGTCTTCAGGCCTCGCCGAAAAGTTTCAAGAGAGGGAGCAGTTCTTAAGTCAAGGGGAAGGGAATTCCATAGTGTTGGTGCCACTACTGAGAAGGCCCTATTTCTTGCCGCTGCCCCACATACCTCCCTAGGCTGCGGCACTTGTAAAAAGGCCTTCTCTGATGACCTAAGCGGATGGGCCAGATTGTACGGGAGTAGGCAGTCTCTGAGATACCCTGGTCCAGAGCAGTATAGAGCTTTAAAGGTCAAAACCAGCACCTTGAATTGGGCCCTGGATTGGGACTGGAAGATGCATCACTTCGCCTTACCCCGTGTTGTAGTGCAGCAGCCCCAATGAGTCTACTCCAGTGGTTCTCAAACTTTCAGCATTGTTAAAAGCATATACAGAGTAGCCTGTTAAAGGTACAGATCTATAACATTTTCCCAAATACAGTCCCATAACATGGTAGCATCCAGTCCAATATGTGAAAAATAAAATATTGAAATGAATGGGAACCCTCCTGAAATGGGCTCATGACCCACCTAGTGGGTCCCACAGCACAGTTTGAGAAACTTTGGTTTATTTGGATCTGCACCACCTACAGAGGTGGCGCAGATCCAAGCAGCCCAGGGTTGGCTCAGGCTGCCTGGGACTGGAGTTAGGATCCGGCATAAGTGCTGGATTCTGGCCCCACCCCAGCTTACCTCCCAGCTGCCCACAGGCCCGCTGGCAGCCTTTCTTCCTCCGCCCTGGAATGCCTCCATCCTGTGCTCCCCATATACCCCCAGACCCCCACTGCAGCTGAGCTGGCCGGCGTGGGTTTACCATTGCAATGGCAGACTGGGTACCGCACCAGTCTCCCTCCTCTTAAGCTGGCGCGAAAGTGCTTTACTGCACTTTCACGGCCATCTTGGGCCGGCACAAGAAACTTGTGTTGGCCCAAGGGCGTTCTAGGATTGCACCCTAAGTCTCTCACAAATTTGGACCAAAGTTCTCCTGTTGGAAAAATGTTACCTCACTCTGAATACAGATAGACGGATGTTTGTGTCCTCACAAAACCCCTTTAATAAACTTTCCTCCGATGTCAACTCTGTAAGCAGCAACTTATACAAAGGTGAATTAATTAATCTTTAAAAGCCAAGGCAATGTTTCTGGAAGAAAGAAATCATTACCATTGCTGACTGCCGCAGTCAGAAAACGGCCCTTTTCCCCAAGAAAACAACACAAAAACTGACAGATTCTAACATAATCTCTAGGTATTAAGCGTACTATTGGATTCCTTTCTTTTTAGAGAACTGATTATTTTTCAAGGGAAATAATGCTTAAGACTGCTATTTTGCCTTTTATCGAAAAAATGGGGATAATTTTATTTCGCTGAGGCAAGCACAAATCATAGGCATAAAAATGTTGCTGCTCCACAATTAGAAGTGCCTTCAAGATCAACTTCTGCTCTTCAAGCAATAGCACCACACTGGCTGGATGATCTTATGCAGTCCAGTGAAATGCATGCATTCTCTATAGGTAGGAAATATATTTCTTCATTCAAATATGTGTATGGCACCCTTCTTTCCTGGGCAGTGAATCCTATCTTGCGCTGTATCCAGTGTCAGGTCTATGTTCTGGATAAGGCAGAAACACAGCCAACAAGGTGGTTCAGGAACAGGTGCAGATTGCTGGAGTCAGCAGGATCAGCAAACACCTGTGACTGCCTCACCCTGGGTGTGGCTTAGCCTACACTGATTGGCCACTCCAACTACTTTATGTTTGATCTGTTGAGCTTCCAGTGCAGCAGTAGGAGTGTAGTAGGAGACTACTGAACTGCTGCCAGTAACTTGGGAGGCTGGATGTGAGTATATACATGTTGTTACTGACCATGGAATGAACTTTGACTGTGTATCTTGGAAAACTGATTTGGATTTGTTGTTTATGGACTGACTGCTCATTGTGCTGACTAGGACTGTTTACCTGAAATATAACCACGGCATTCAAAGAACTCTGCTGGTGTATGCTGTTTTGTGTGCCTGCTCATCCAAGGTACCATACAACTCTTTACCAGACAAAGGGTTGCAACTCTAACATCCAGCACAAGTTTGGGCTGGCTGAGGCTCAACCCAAGGCAAAGGGAAAAAATTCCCCCATCCCCCCATCCATGGATACCTGAATCTGTACCTGATCTGCAGATACAGAGGCCCACCTGTATGTTGTGTGCATGTGTGCTTTATCCATTCAGTCTATGGTGACTTTAGTGGCGAGAGCTCTCCATGCTATTCTGTCAAGCATGGCTTCTTTCCATTGGATGTTCATCTCTGTACCTGTTTTGATGGTATCAAACCTACGCATTCTGTGCCTGCCTTTTCTTCTTGATCCACGGACAACTCATAACGTCATTGACTTCTCTAGTGAATTCACACACATGACGTGTTTTATGTATGTTGTGGTATTGATCTTCAAATTAAAAAAAGAAATTATTGCAATTTTGCAGTTGCATTTACCACCACACCCACAATAAAGAGACCAGACTTTGGCTTGGATGAAAATGGGCCACTTTATTAACTTTTAAACTGCAGCAGAGCAATAAACTATAAACATCAGATGTGCGGGGCTATATGGGGGAAACGGTCCTAGCCGTCTGCCTCCCCCTGCGATCTCATTGGGCGTACCACCTGGCTCAAGGCCCAATGCTGGCAATTGCCAACTTAGGTCTTTCAATGCCACCCCAAAGGGGGCAAGGCAGCTGGACTTCAGATCCAGTAGGCAGAGCCTCACCAGCCTGACAGTCCAGGCAAGGGGTTTGCCTGCCTGCCTCCTGGAGTCAGGCATCATGGGAGCAGTTCAGGCTCACCTCTCACCTTGCTGCCTTGGATGGACACCAAGCCAAATACCTACCTACCCAGCTGTTCTGCCAAATCCCAATCCACTGGGCCTTGTGCCCGCTTAAGGCTAATTAGCTTCCCTAGTTAAACTCACAAGTGCAGCAGGCAAAAGTCAGAGTCCAGTCCCAGTCCAAGGTCAAGCTCTGGTCTGGTCAGGTCTCTTCTGGATCAGGTAGCGTCTCCCTCTGGGTCAGGGTAGCCTTTGGTCCTTCTGAAGCTGCCTTTTATCCTTGGAGGTCTCATAATCCAAAATGCAGCTCAGCTGTGAGCTACCTTGCTAGCCCCTTGTTAAGTCCAAATTAGGCTCAGCTGAGCCTTCAGTCCATGTCCATTCAAAGTCCCATCAAGGTCAAATGAAGCTCAGGTGTCCATCAGAGTCCCATTGGCCTTGATTGATTACAGCTGTGGAGCCAGCTCTTCCCTTCCCAGAGCTGTCAACCAGCTGTCAAAACATGGAATCGCTGTCAACACCACAGCATCCACCTGATAATCTTCTGATCTTCCATTACACCAGCCCCACACGTATCCTGCCCCACACGACTGAAAGTGACCGAACCCTTCTTGGGCCTAAGGACCACACCACCTCTTGCCAGTCTGAGGTAGGCGAAAAAACAGACATCTCAGGGCTAATCAAGATGTCTGCAAAAAATTCCTACCCAGCCCTTGACAAGCGACCAGCTAATCCCAGACTGGTTAAAAGGGCAGGCGGGCGGGGTTGCCGGCTAGGAGTGAATTGAGCCCGGCCGGAGTGCGCGCTCCCGACTGGCGCTCTGGTCCCGCATCTCCCCAGCCGCAATAACCAATCACGGTGCAGCCTCAGCCTGGAGGCACGAGGTGGAGCGGGGGCAATTTGCCGCTAGCGCTGCATGGGCGCTAACGGCTTTTATTGCTGATGTATTTTTTCTACCTGTGTTAAAAAAACAATCTGTATAAAACAGTGCCCCTCAAAAGTCAGTACTGTGCCCCCCCCCGAGGTCTGCACCCTAGGCAGCTGCCTCATTGTTCAAATGAGAGTATTGACCCTGTCCTGTGCACATCTTTCCTCAGTTGTGGCAGGCCCAGCACATTTTCAGCTAGGGAGCTGCTGACAAGGGGCAAGGAAGCAAACAAGAGAAGAACACTCTCAGCAATCCAGGACTTTTGTCATAGCAGAAGCCATGCCAGTCCCTTTTCATGCACTGCCAGTAAACCTTTGTCAGACTTCCTGACTCTGCAGGAATTCCAGGAGCCCTTGTAGCGAACAGTGTGGGAGTTTGAGATTCTGCCCCCTCTGAGGACAGGAAACTAACTGGTGTGTCAATTTCATATGGTTCCCCACTCCAACTTGGCAGTCACTTCTGGATTCTTCCTGGAGGAGTCAGTACAGGTGGCCTCATGCCCCCTCTTCCTTCTCCTGTGAAGGTTCCCTAGAGTGATTATTTAGGTTCACACTAGAATGGAAAGTGTCCTGTGTGTACCAAAACTTGCTTCTGCAGCAGCTGTAGTCCTGCAGCTGTGTCTCTGAGCTCCTGTACACTCCTTCATGGTAAGCTCATCCACAAGCCAAAGAGCTACTGTAGCAGGGCAGTTTCTCCCAGATTTTACACTGTGTTAAGGAGCATCATACATGCACTCCTGGACCCGACGTGTATGGCTTGCAGCAGTAGTCGCCATAGCGTGACTGCAGTAGTGTCCCCAGCATCACGCGTAGGCAGCAAGTTCAGGTGAGATCAGAAAATGTAAGATCCCAGGAAATTTCGGGGCACCCTCCTTCAGCTTTTGGGCCCCCTTTCTGACCCTGGGCCCATATACAAATTACACAGGCCTACAAAATTGAGGGTCAGAAAAGTTTTTCCCAAACTTTATGGTGGTTTGATATGAATTTGGGGTGCCCAAGCATCCCAAATGGTTCAAGCAGCTTCCTCATGAGGAAGCCATGGTGTAGGCTTGAACCATTCACTTGAACCATTCACTAAAGGGGCTATGCTGTGTCTTCAAAACTAGACGTGATAGGGCAAAACGGATGCCATTTTTTGAATCGGCACCCCAAATATACCCAGGAATTGGTGTCACGTTTAAGGAAGCAAAATGTGTGTGGGCCTGTGTTATCCCCTTTATCCCCCTGCTGGTCATGCCCTCCTTCCGTCCCGTTTCCTCCCCCTGCCACGCTCTCTCCCCACCCTCCCCTCATCTGGGAACACCTTCTCCCACACCCCCACTTATCTCTCTGCCGCCCAGCTCTCACCCAGAGCTCTGGGCAACAGTCGCCCATTCTCCGCCCAGCGCTGGCTGAGCCAGCACCTGTGCTAACCTGGCAGTATGTGTGGCAGGCATGCCCTATGATATGTTTGCAACACTGCATGCCAGTGGTGAGCTGGTGCACCAGGTTCAGGATCAGGCCCTAATGCAGCTGTTCTGTTAATCATATTTTGACTTTTCAGAGATGTTTCATCTGGAACTTTCCTTACTGCCATGATCTTTGCTTTAAGTCACTGGTTCCCAGCCTTTGGTCTGTGGACTGCAGGTGATCCGTAAGACCCTGAGAAGTGGTGCACAAGGTCTCAGAAAAAAAAGATTGCCTTCTATCATATCCAGTGTTTCACTGAGCAAGCACTCTGCCATAGGAACACCAGAGAGGACTGAAGTGTTGGCCATGGCTGTGGGTGGTTCTTTCTCTGCCCATGGTGGACTGCTTGCTCAGGAGACATTTCCCCACAGACCACCAGAGAGGATGAAGAATGGACTGTCCTCAGTTGACACTGAAGTGTTGGCAGCAGCTGTGGGCAGTCTGTTCTCCACCCTCACTGGTAGTCCAGGGGGAGCACTCACTCAGGGGATGCTTTCCTACGAACTACTAGAGGGCAGAGAACTAAAATAATACCAGAACCAGGGGACACCCACTAAAATTGAGTGTTGGGCGAGTTAGGACAGACAAAAGAAAATATTTCTTTACTCAGCGTGTGGTCGGTCTGTGGAACTCCTTGCCACAAGATGTGGTGCTGGCGTCTAGCCTGGATGCCTTTAAAAGGGGATTGGACAAGTTTCTGGAGGAAAAATCCATTACAGGGTACAAGCCATGATGTGTATGCGCAACCTCCTGATTTTAGAAATGGGTTATGTCAGAATGCCAGATGCAAGGGAGGGCACCAGGATGAGGTCGCTTGTTATCTGGTGTGCTCCCTGGGGCATTTGGTGGGCCGCTGTGAGATACAGGACAGAAGCTGGACTAGATGGGCCTATGGCCTGATCCAGTGGGGCTGTTCTTATGTTCTTATGTAAAACTTCTCTATAAATAATAAATCTAATAAAACTCCAATAATTAATTATTACAAATTTAATTGTATTTTTTGTATGCAGGGAAGTGGGGATGGGGGATTGCATGTGGTCCATGATGATTCCAATTTTTGCCTCAGTGGTCCTTGGGCTCCTAAAGGTTGGGAACCTCTGCTTTTAGTGAAATAGATGGCAATTCCAATGGAAATACAATTCTGTACAAACACAATGTCATATGAACATAAGAAAAGCCCAGCTGGATCAGACCAAATGCCCATCTGATCAACCTCCTGTATCACACAGTGGCCGACCAGATGCCTCAGGAACACATAAGACAACATTGTATTGTATTGGCAACCTTCAGTCTCGAAAGACTATGGTATCGCGCTCTGAAAGGTGGTTCTGGCACAGCGTCTAGTGTGGCTGAAAAGGCCAATCCGGGAGTGACAATCCCTTCCACACCGGGAGCAAGTGCAGTCTGTCCCTGGTCTGTCTCCCTGGCTATGGGCCTTCCTTCTTTGCCTCTTAGCCTCAGACTGTTGGCAAAGTGTCTCTTCAAACTGGGAAAGGCCATGCTGCACAGCCTGCCTCCAAGCGGGCCGCTCAGAGGCCAGGGTTTCCCACTTGTTGAGGTCCATCCCTAAGGCCTTCAGATCCCTCTTGCAGATGTCCTTGTATCGCAGCTGTGGTCTACCTGTAGGGCGCTTTCCTTGCACGAGTTCTCCATAGAGGAGATCCTTTGGGATCCGGCCATCATCCATTCTCACGATATGACCAAGCCAACGCAGGCGTCTCTGTTTCAGCAGTGAATACATGCTAGGGATTCCAGCACGTTCCAGGACTGTGTTGTTTGGAACTTTGTCCTGCCAGGTGATGCCGAGGATGCGTCGGAGGCAGCGCATGTGGAAAGCATTCAGTTTCCTCTCCTGTTGTGAGCGAAGAGTCCATGACTCGCTGCAGTACAGAAGTGTACTCAGGACGCAAGCTCTGTAGACCTGGATCTTGGTATGTTCCGTCAGCTTCTTGTTGGACCAGACTCTCTTTGTGAGTCTGGAAAATGTGGTAGCTGCTTTACCGATGCGCTTGTTTAGCTCGGTATCGAGAGAATGTGTGTCGGAGATCGTTGAGCCAAGGTACACAAAGTCATGGACAACCTCCAGTTCATGCTCAGAGATTGTAATGCAGGGAGGTGAGTCCACATCCTGAACCATGACCTGTGTTTTCTTCAGGCTGATTGTCAGTCCAAAATCTTGGCAGGCCTTGCTAAAACGATCCATGAGCTGCTGGAGATCTTTGGCAGAGTGGGTAGTGACAGCTGCATCGTCGGCAAAGAGGAAGTCACGCAGACATTTCAGCTGGACTTTGGATTTTGCTCTCAGTCTGGAGAGGTTGAAGAGCTTTCCGTCTGATCTGGTCCGGAGATAGATGCCTTCTGTTGCAGTTCCAAAGGCCTGCTTCAGCAGGACAGCGAAGAAAATCCCAAACAAGGTTGGTGCAAGAACACAGCCCTGCTTCACTCCGCTTCGGATGTCAAAAGGGTCTGATGTGGAGCCATCGAAGACAACAGTGCCCTTCATGTCCTTGTGGAAAGATCTGATGATGCTGAGGAGCCTGGGTGGACATCCAATCTTGGGGAGAATCTTGAAGAGGCCGTCTCTGCTGACCAGGTCGAAAGCCTTTGTGAGATCTATGAAGGCTATAAAGAGTGGCTGTCGTTGTTCCCTGCATTTCTCCTGCAGTTGTCTAAGGGAGAATACCATATCAGTGGTGGACCTGTTGGCTCGGAATCCACACTGCGATTCTGGATAGACGCTCTCTGCAAGTACCTGGAGCCTCTTTAGTACAACTCGGGCAAACAGCTTTCCTACAACGCTAAGGAGAGAGATGCCGCGGTAGTTGTTGCAGTCACCCCTGTCACCTTTGTTCTTGTACAGCGTGATGATGTTTGCATCCCTCATGTCTTGAGGTACTGCACCTTCTCTCCAGCAGAGACAGAGGATTTCATGCAGCTCAGTGACGATGATCTCTTTGCAGCATTTTAGGACTTCAGCAGGGATGCTGTCTTTTCCAGGTGCCTTGCCAAAGGCAAGGGAGTCCAGGGCCACGTGAAGTTCTTCTAGGGTTGGTTCACTGTCAAGCTCTTCCAGCACAGGCAGGCACTCAATGTTGTTCAGTGCTTCTTCGGTGACTACATTTTCTCTGGAATATAGCTCAGAGTATTGCTGCACCCAGCGTTCCATCTGCTGCGCCCGATCCTGGATGACCTCGCCTGTGGCAGACTTCAGAGGGGCAATTTTCCTCTGTGTTGGACCTAGGGCCTGCTTGATACCATCATACATCCCCTTGATGTTGCCCGTGTCAGCTGCTATCTGTATCTCGGAACAGAGCTGGAGCCAGTAGTCGTTAGCACATCTCCTGGCAGTCTGTTGGACTTTGCTGCGAACAGTTCGGAGGACCTGCAGGTTGCGCTCACTGGGACAGGCCTTGTATGCTGCTTGAGCTCTCCTCTTTTCCTCAATGACTGGTGTCAACTCCTCAGAGTGGGCTTCAAACCAGTCTGCCGCCTTGTTGGTCTTCTTGCCGAATATGGACAAGGCGGTGTTGTAAACGGTATTCTTGAAATGTTCCCATCTGTTGGATGCGTTTGCGTCGGCCGGGCCTGGAAGAGATTCCTCAAGCGCTTGTGCAAATTCCTCCACTTTTCTCTGATCCCGGGTCTTGCTGGTATCAATGCGAGGTCTTCCTTCCTTTTTCGTGTGATACAGTCGCTTTGTTTGCAGTTTCACTCTGCTGCACACCAGGGAGTGGTCAGTGTCGCAGGCAGCACCATGATAACTGCGTGTGATCTTGATGCTGGGAAGGCTGGAGCGTCTGGTGAGGATCAGGTCGAGCTGGTGCCAGTGCTTTGATCTTGGATGTCTCCAAGAGACTCTATGTTGGGGCTTTGTGTTGAAGAACGTGTTGCTGACACAGAGACCGTGATGACAGCAAAACTCTAGCAGGCGTTGGCCATTTTCGTTCATCCTCCCAGTGCCAAACTGACCTAAGCAAGTGGGCCATGAACTGTTATCAGCACCAACTCTAGCATTGAAATCGCCGAGGATGAACAATGGCTCTTTTACAGGGATTTTCTTGACAGTGGTGGCCAGGTCATCATAGAATTTGTCTTTGGCTTCTGCTGGAGACGACAGAGTCGGTGCATAAGCACTGATGAGAGTGATAGGTCCTGCTGATGACTGGAGCTGCAGGGACAAAATTCTTTCACTTCCCACAGTAGGTGCGATGATGGATTTCAGCAGGGTATTTCTGACCGCAAAGCCAACGCCATGTTCCCTGGTTTCGTTTGGTGGTTTTCCCTGCCAGAAAAATGAGAAATTTCTCTCCTTGACAGATCCGGAATCTGGCAGCCTAGTCTCTTGAAGGGCGACGATGTCCATCTGCAGTCTGCTCAGCTCCATGTCGATGACAGCTGTTTTGCGTGCGTCGTCTATTTCTTGCAGGTCATCAGAGAAGCCAGGTGTCATTGTCCTAACGTTCCAGGTGCCCAGCTTTAGGGCAGTAGTTTTCTGTTTTCTGTTGCATGGTGCAGAGTTGTTGATCCGCTTGTCGGTTTTCACCCTAAACCCCACGCACCCCATGAGGTTAACGGACCGTGGCGAGGCAACACCTTACTGGCTGGGGACTGCCCAGCTTAAGGCGGGCGGTAGCTGCCCAATGAGATGCAATGATCTCTCCCACCGTCGGAAGCAGCCCCTGGCGTCATGCTCTACGCCAATCGAGCAAAGACTTATAACTGGTAAACTGCTGCTTCCCGTGTTGTGTCGACGCCGTATGGCGAAGTTGGAGTGTCCTCTCCAGTGCGCGAAGCCTGGGTAAAGAAGGTATGGAGGATAGGCTGTTACCCATGCAGCAAATCCCCCCTCTCCACGTCGCTGGAATGGTCCAATGGAAAGGCAGAAGCCAATACGGTTGGTTCCAGCGGCGTCGCAGGAGTTGCCAGAACGTGACTGTGTTCAGCCATGAACTGCCTAACGGACTCCGGCTCCTGATTTTGCCTCAAGGTTGACTCCTGAAGCCTTTTCCACAACTGGATGTAGCCACAAGGCAGTGGAGGTTTGAGGTCAGAGTTTCCTTCTCTTAGATGAGCTGCCTTCCTAGGCTGACGAGTCCCATCTACCCGGTGGCTGTTTAGTCGCCTCTTACGACAAGTACAGCCAAACTGAGGGCCTATTCTTAGCCCCCAGCCCCCAGGGCTGGTAGTATCCCATTGTACTACAAGACAACAGGAGACCCAGAATGTCACCCTACTCTGTGTTAATCCCTCATTTATATGTATCTTCATATGACTCCCACCCGTGCCATGCAATGAAGGGCCATGTGAGAATCCCTGTGTACAAATGTCCATGTGGGTGTAGTTGGCAACCTTCAGTCTCGAAAGACTATGGTATCGCGCTCTGAAAGGTGGGACTGGCACAGCGTCTAGTGTGGCTGAAAAGGCCGATTCGGGAGTGACAATCCCTTCTACACTGGAAGCAAGTGCAGTCTGTCCCTGGTCTATCTCCCTGGCTATGGGCCTTATGTGGGTGTACGCCTGTACAATCTTACTGCAATTTTCCTGGGAGTAAGACCCATTGGGAACAATGGGACTTATTTCTGAGCAGATGTGTATAGGATTGTACTCTCAGTCTGCACATTTAATTTCCAATCTATGAGAATCAATGTGCAGAAAAGGCTTTCACATGCATATCTCCCCTGCAGGACTGGAAATGTTCTTATATTAGAGATGCTTCTTTGCGTAGCTGAGGTCATCTCATCACATACTTTTGGGTCTGTTGTTCAGTTTCACATACTCCATAAACATTCTATTTCTTCTCACTGATTTTCTCATATATTTGCTACCTCTGGAGCCCTTGGTAGGATACATTTCTGTTATTTGAAATTGACTGTATGATCTGAAGACCTAGAGATGATAATTCATCTTTTAACAGCAAGTTGAAAGATGGTTAGTGCTAGATGGGGGGGATAAAAAAAATAACAAATCCTCCAGCAATCCTTGATTGGCTGTGAAAAATTTGAGAAGAGACTCCTTTCTATGGTAAAGTTGACAAATTGTGTCAGAATAATAGCAGGAGGACAGATAATTCTTGTGTTTCAAAATGGAGTTTCGTGATTGGGTTTTGAAATGACAAATTTTGAAATACTGGTGTGTGCTGCTTCACGACAGGGATACGTCCTCCCATCTCTGTTGTTAAGCTATTAGGTCATTAAGCGAACATTCAGCCCAATGCTTTTGTTGTGTGAACAGACTTTCCCTCCCAGACACTAGCTGGATGTTCAGGCTACTGAAGATAGATTGCCTCTTCTTTGCGTTGAAAACCTCTTTGTTGTGTAAACAGACACTCTGCTGCAGGCTATGGGAGACTTGCCTGCCTCATTAAGAGCTTCTTTGTTGTGCTTTGATCGCCTTCATATATGAGGTTCATCATTAAGCGGAAGGTTGTTAAGCAGCACAAGTCTGTATTGGGCATGCATTGTTCATTGTTAAGCAATAAATTGTTGTATGGTCTTTTTGATGTTCCTTTGTTGGATAATTCACATACTGCACTTTGTTTGCTACTCAATTTACAACCAAATCCACCAGCACCACAGTGCTAGCTGTTGCAAAAGTGCCATAAAGCACGTCGTGGCGGCAGAGCAGAGGCAGGAGCCGGGACAGAGGCCACTGTGGATGAGCATTGTCCTTTCATGCCAGTTAGAGAGGCCCCAGCCACCAGGATGGTGGTAAGTTCCCCACTGAGTGGTAGGGAGATGAACAGGAGTGAGGGAAAGGGGGAAAATGGGGATACAGGAGAGTGGTATGTGTGAGGGGTAGTTAGGTGCACCAGGTCCTGGAGGGGGTAGGGACTGCAGCAGAGGCTCCCGCTGGATCCTTTCGCCCCTCCTTGGCCCGATCTGCTGACATGGGGCTGCATGTTCCTGCACCAGCAATTTTACTGGTGCAGGATCAAGTAGGCTCATAGCGGCTACTGGAGCTTACTCCGAGGCAAGGGGACAAAATCCTGCTTACCATGGGGAGACCTCCAGCAGCCTCATTTTACAGAAGCAGCTGTTTTGGCTCTGCTGCATTGCCGCACAAGTAGTTTGATTAGGATCGGGCTGTTGTAGTATCCAGACCAACAATTTTGTGAAGAGAGATTCCCCCTGAGAATAGAAGTATTTTAACTGTGCAAAAGTCAGTTCGTGGCCCTTCTGTTTGTGGACGTGGTACTCTGGATGCCAACTTAAGTGAACAAACAAAAGTAGCTAAAGTTTTCCTATGAATGTTTTTTGGGTTCCAGATTTTTACAATCTTCATCCAAGACTTGTTTTGCTTTTCATACTGGCTTTTGTTCGAAGAGGCTGTGTGACTTTATTTTAAATGCGGACCATTTTAAAAGTGTTGATTGTTTTTATGATGTGCTGTTGCCACCTTCTATTGTGTTTGTCTCATGCTGGTTTAACATTTTGCTGATGTCTGTGGTTAAAACCTTTGCGGTTAACAAACACATTGAACGGAATTGATCTTCCAAAACAAAAAAAAATGATCTCGGTTTAACAGGATGAATTATAAACCCTTAATGGAGCGTGTGGTCAAGAGGCCATATGGCCTCAAAAATATTTTAAATAAAGAACTACTCCACAGCTGTGAATTGCACTGCTTTATTGCAATTGCAATTGCAATTGCAGAACATGCAGTAGAAAATACTGTTTGATTTTCATTAGCCAACCTTGGAAAAAATAAAAAAAAAATGACTTCTTTTAAGAACAGCTTCAAGCAAATCATAATTATAATTTAAAACAACCCTTATCCTGTTGCTCCTTAATGATTAACCAAGATTTCCCCCGAATAGGAAATAATCCAGATGGTTATAAGGGCAGGCCACCGTCTGCGTCTCTGTATGTTGCTTTCAATAAATCACAGCATGGTTTAGATAGCCCAAACTGCAGGGACTCATTCTGACTGCTATGGAGCTCCAATAAGATCGACTATGCCTGCTTGTTATTAATTTAGACACAGTTGGGCACAATCAAGACTAGAAATCATTACCAGGCTCAGAAATCATAGTTAACTCAGAAGTCGCAGTGCAACTTTAGCACTTAGCTATAACCTAGCTCAAGAGCACTGAGTCATCACAGGCATTCAGGAAGGTTAAAGGAAGCAGTGGTGTCACTAGGGTTTGCCTCACCCAGTGCACCTTTATTTATTTATTTTATTTATACAAGTATTTATATACTACCTTTCTTTGGTCATCAGATTTCTCCTCAGACTTTAATCTAAGGCGGTTTACATAGGCAGGCTGTTCTAAACTCCCGTAGGGATTTTTACAATTGAATAGTTCTAGTCTTTCATAGAACTCCTCCTTCCAGCTGGGTTCCTTCCTGGTCTGGTCTCTCTCTGGCCCTTCGCCTCCCATGCTCCACTTGACGGCAACTCTCTCTGCCACCGAGGGTCAGCTCATCAGTATATCAGCGTGTCGTCAGTTCTCAGGTACTTCTTGGGTTCTCGTCTCAGTTCTCGGGTTGTTTCGAACTGGCAGCCTCAGATCTTCAGGCATACAAGGTGGCAACTCTACCAACTGAGCCAGACCTCCTCCCATGTAGTGGGCAGGGCAATGCCCCGGGTGGTGGGCGTGGTGAGATATCATCACCCCACCCTCCTTTTTTGGTTGTAACTTTTGATGGAATAGAGATATTTCAATTCAGTTTATTTCATTGCATTCTGCATGAAATTGTGCATTAATTGATGTGTAACATGATGGTGTTATTCAAACATACCAAGATTTGAAAAATTTTGGTCAGTAGTGGTGTCACCCCCTTGTACACATCAACCAGTGGTACCCCCCTAGCACCCCCCTAGCAATGCAACTGAAAGAAAGAATTCAGTAATGGCCCATTTCTAGACTTACCAGCTATTGTTACTCCTCTTCTGCTGGCGCCATAAAGCAGTCAGCGCCAGTTGTAAAAAGTTCCCTGGCAACGGTGGTGTAACAGTAGGTGGGCCGTACAGCTCCATTTTGCTCTCCCCATCGGGAATGGCTCCAAAGGGAAGGGCCGCTTGCCCGTCCCGCTGCGCCTCCCTGACGGACTGAGTGTGCCGCCCCCTCCAGCTATGCCACTGCCTGGTAGTGCACTACTCAGCGTTCTGCTGGGGACACTGCTGGGAAGGCTGGCATTATCCTGCCCAGAATGTTGGCCGTCAGCTGCCCTGCTACCCATTGGGGCTCACTGGTAAGTCAGCAGGAGAGGTGGAAGGGGTGAGGGAGGGTGGAACAGTAGTGAGGAGAGGGTGAAACTGGGTGGGAATGGGGTGTAATGGGTGGGAGGCTGCAGGAGGGGGTGGATCCAGCTGTGCCAGATCCTTTCCTGCAGTCTCCCCACCCCCTTTCTCTCTTTGTGCTAGTGAAATTGCTAGTTCAGGTCCAAGGAGACCCACTGCAGGTTGGGAGGCTTACAGAAGTCTGTTTCAAATGTTTGTCCTCCGCTGTACCACTTCACGTGGTCCGCCTATTTGAAGTACCACCGGAAGTAAATGGCGATGACATCATTGCCATTTACTTCTTGGGTGGGAGGCCAGATGCAACGTGACAAACACCAATAAGAAGCTCAGGGTGGACGGGAGGGCTTTTTCAAACATGGAAAAGCATGCTTTGGAACCTCCTACCACTGTTTGATGTGTCACATTCCTGGTCTCGCTGCTGGGCAGCAAGGGTCCAGGGGTCCCGCAAGTACTACCAGACACCACTTCAGATACCACTAGTGGTACCTGTACCGCTGGTTGAAACACTGGTCTAAGGGGATTTAAATCCCCTTTTGCCTCTGAAGCATCCCAAACTGCCCCTCCCCAGCACGCCTGCTTTTGGCACGGCTGCATCAGCGGGGAAGGGAGGATAGTATTATGCTCTAAGTTACCCAGTGATGAGTGATAGAGCATCAACACCCATCACTTCAACTGTACTTTCCCATCCTTTGACGCATTATTGTCATATCAAGGTAGATAGTGTGCCGCTGTGAGAGAAGACATTCTAGCATTTAACTCCGACACGGTGATGATAACTCAGAAGAGAATGAGCATATTTTGGACACTTCTGCACCAGGGCACAATTTGTGATCAAATGTGATGTGGTGGTTATGCCAAGCACTCAATCATCAGGACCATGCATGAACGGGCTCATGATCTTTATCCTCCGCTGAAATGTCGCAGAAGTTGGGCTGGTACGACTTGTAATCTCGGGCTATATTTTATTTCACTGACATGAAATTCTCATCCAACTCCATCTGAGAGAAGGGAGCGTTATTCTTTAGATACAGGGAAGGAGGGGATCTGGATCAGGACACCAGCAGGGGGTTAGTATTCAAAATACTACAGCTGTGCTGCCCCTGTCCACAGGTGCATGTGTGTGGTCCAGCTACAATTGTTAATTTTGTGCAATTGATTTATTCATGAATACAGTATCAATACAGATTCAAAACAACATTAATCCTGTCTGACAACTTCCAATGTAATCTTAAGCATTAACGAAAGAAAAAAACACCTTAAACAATACTCCCATCAAAATGTCAATATTTCCACAGGCACATTCCAATTTGTATGTCTGTTCCAATACACAATAAACACATTCCAAGTCACATAACATTTATTCAGTGGATCATTTTCCCCCCCTCTATCTTCTTGATATCTTACTGAGGGCCTAATCCTATCCAACTTTCCAGCACTGATGCAGCCACAATGCAACCCCAAAGTAAGGGAATGCTTGTTCTTTTATCTCAAGGAGGGCTCCCTGACTGCCCCACTACTGCGGGATGCAGCGTATGCCCTGTTGGTATGGCTACATCAGCGCTGGAGTTTGATAGGGTCAGGTTCTCAATGTGTTAATTTTACTAGGAATCATATTTCCTAAACCCTTTTTATCCATTCTTCAAAATCAGATCCATTTCTAACACATCATCTTTTAGCCACCTCTACTCTAGTTGTTGCCAGTAAAAACTGAACAAATTCGAGGATGTCTGTAGGGAATATAGCTTCTGTATAAAACAATAATATAAAGGTATTGAGCAGAGATGGGCTCAGAGGTCAACAAAGGTGGGGAACTAGCCAAAGGTCTGTGCTCATAAGTCCAAGCAGGAAGTCTGGTTTAGAGGGTAGAGTCACCATTAAGCCTGAAGACAACATCTGAATGTTGCCAGTTCAAGATCACCAGAAGCTTCTGTGAGCTGTGAGATCTAGAGAAATTTAGTGTTGAGTGTTGGGAGAGTTAGAACAGACAAAAGAAAGTATTTCTTTACTCAGCGTGTGGTCAGTCTGTGGAACTCCTTGCCGCAGGATATGGTGACGGCATCTGGCCTAGATGCCTTTAAAAGAGGATTGGACCAATTTCTGGAGGAAAAGTCCATTACGGGTTACAAGAAACCCATGAGAAGATGACAAGCTGAACTGAGTTCTCTTGGGTGAGAAGGCAAGAAGAAGCCAGTGGCAGCTGTTTGTCAGCGTGGGAGGCAACAGACGGCCAGAATGTTTATCAGACTGAAAAGATCCATCTGGAATGTAATTCTTGAAAGATAGAACTTCTTTGCTTATTTTAAAAAAACCCTCAAAGGTAGAGAAAGCTTGCCTATGTGAAGCGCCTTGGATTAAAGTCAAAGGAGCAATTCCAATGACCAAGAAAATATAAATACCAGTTGTTGTTGCTGCTGCTGCTGCTGCTGCTGCTGCTGTTGTTGTTGTTGTTGTTGTTGTTGTTATTATTGGACCCATTGTACTGGTGACAGTTGGAACATCCAAAAATGTGCCATTGGGGGACAGACAAGGTGATGTGGGGGAACCCTAGTGCAGGGCTCAGCCTTGGGGTTTCAGCATCGTGGCACTGGCACAAGTGTCCTGAAGTGTGCTAAAGGTATACTTAATTTCTGTTTATACTGATCTGTAAACTTTTTTTTGTTGGAAGTGGTATATCAGCTGCAGCAGAAGAGGTAGTTGTAAAAGTGCCTTCTGCTGTCGCGAAGATTTACAGCTGCCAACCCAGTCCTATAAGATTGGTCTGTTAGTCCATGAGCATGGATGATGCCCTTAATTTATGTGGTTTGGCCCTGTGTTAAACCAGAATGCAGGAGGGATAGAACTTGGGTTTAGACCAGGGGTCTCCAAACCCCGGCCCCGGGGGCCAGATGCGGCCCGCAGAGAGCCTCTATCCGGCCTGTGGCCTGCCTCTTGTCCCCTGAAAGCCTCTGGTCCACTTGACTGAACATGACCTGAGCTGTACTCTGATTGTATCTGGAGGGTGTTCTGAGAGCCAGAGGGGCTAAGTGAATGAGCCCACTCATTCATTTATTCATTCGTCTAAGTTCCATCTCTAATTTATTTATTTAAATTTTATATTTATTTTTTCCAGCCCTCAGCACTGTGCCAGATATTTCATGCGGCCCTCTGGCCAAAAAGTTTGGAGACTCCTGGTTTAGACTAACCAACAAGCTCAAAACTAGGAACAGAATGGGAGAAATCATCTCATTCCTATGGTGGGCTCTTTCCTTAAGTATAAACTATTTTCCTGAAACCTGAGAACTGAGTACACCAGTGCCTGTTTGCTATCTTCTGCTTGAAGGAACATTTGAACAGCAAAAACAAGATAGCTGTATTTAATAAGAGTTCAAGCAGGCATAAATGGATTGTGGACAGTTGCAGTCTCGGACAGGTAAAAAAGGATTTAAATACTTCAGGGTTCTGCTCCTTGTGCAACCCTCTTAGAATGGTTACAAATCAATTTCAAGATTAACAATCTGAAAACAGCAGACGTAATTTGAACCTTCTTGCATGGCAAGAGAAGAATTTTGATAGCTTCTGCAATCGGTTCTTGCTGGGAGAAAGTCATTCTGCAATAATGATAGCTAAAATAAGGGGCCTGTCTAATAATAATAATACAGATATTTATATACCGCCTTTCATGGTCTTCAGATTTCTCCTCAGACTTTATTTCAAGGCGGTTTACACAGGCAGGCTATACTAAATCCCTATAGGGATTTTTACAATTGACGAAGGTTCTGTCTTTCAAGAACTACAACATTTCAGATGGATCCTTTTATGATCTGATATCACATTCTGGCCTCCAGTTTAATCCCTTCCTCAGAAAGTTTTTGACCTTTCCTGTTGGAAATCATGCTGTGAGCTGCAGGTGAATTTCATAAGAACATAAGAACAGCCCCACTGGATCAGGACATAGGCCCATCTAGTCCAACTTTCTGTATCTCACAGTGGCCCACCAAATGCCCCAGGGAGCACACAAGACAACAGATACAACCCACGTCCCAGTGCCTTACCCTGCATCTGGCAATCAGAGGCAACTTGGCTCTAAAACCAAGAGCTTGCACATACCTACTATGACTTGTAGCCCGTAATAAACTTTTCCTCCAGAAATTTGTCCAATCCCCAAATTTCCTTCTATGAGACTTAGAAAGTGTTGATAAAAAAAACTTTATATCAGTGGTGGTCCGGGGGGGGGGGATTGGGGGGTTGGGGGGCAAAGCCCCAGGTACCACTGCTGCCTTCACCTGCCCTCTGGAGCCATTCAGCAACCAGGTGCAGCCCCATGCTGCATCCACGGATGCTCCAAAAGTCTTCTGGAGCCTCCAAAGTGCCCTTAAACAGTAGTTCCAGTTTATACTGGAAAACTGAAAGTACTGCTTAACGGCACTCCAGAGGCCTCAGAAGACTTTTGGAGCACCTGGGAATGTCATATAGTCTGGGTAAGTGTCCCCTGGGGGGCGATGTGTTGTGGGCAGTGGCATGTTGCAGTCCTGTGCCCCAGGGCGGCACAGGGCCAGGTCTACAACTGCTTTATATTATGATGTTACTCTAATGAGCAGCTAAACAGACAGTCATTGTCATTGAGGTAAGAAGTCAAAACTTTGCTTTCAAGGTAGATCTCTTATGCATTGCAGAATTGGAATGCGTAACAATATCAGTCAATGGCCAGATTAATGCCCAGTACTTTACAGGATAGGGCTGTTGGGCTGAATGGAACTTTTCACCACATATTCTATCACATTTCTGCAAATACCGTATTTTTCCCTCCACAAGATGCACCTGACCATAAGATGCACCTTGTTTTTAGAGGAGGAAACAGGATCCTGCGGGTGCCGCCCGGGTGGGTGGAGCCTCGCGCGGTCCCAGCTGCTGTGGAGCCGGGCAGCGGCAGGTGAAGGGCAACTCATGCGCAGAGCTGCTGCGGAGGGAGGGATCCTCGCCCCACGCGGGAGAAGCGCTGCCTTCTCCCAACAGCCCTGCGAGGTGGGATGGCGGAGCGGCAGCGCCCCAGCCCCCTTCTTCCAGCGGACAGGCAGCGTCCCTCCCCTGGGCGCCCGGCCGGCTCCGAGAAAGCCCGTCTGGTGCAGGGACCGGGCACGCCAGCAGCTGGGCACGTGCGCCACCACTCACCCCGCAGCCCCGCTGGCGCCCCCAGGCGGCAGCACCAGCAGCGGCTCTGTGGCGGCATCTCCTGGCGGCGGCTCCTGGCCGAGCCCGGCAGCGGGCGGAACGAGAGGCGGGCGGGAGGTGAGCTCTCACCGGCGCAAGGGCAGCAGCCAGCCCAGCCCCGGCTTCCCTTTCTGATCTGGCTGCAGGCTTCCCCATGGCATCATTAAGGTCCCCAACGTGCACTCTTTTTTGCAGTATTCGCTCCATAAGATGCACACACTTTCCCCCCCACTTTTTGGGGGGGAAAAAGTGTGTCTTATGGAGCGAAAAATATGGTAGCATATGTTAATCCTCCTTCCTTCTTGGTAGGACAATACGTAGCTTACCCTGTGATAGATAGCTCATCTGACATTGCATACTGACTCTGGGCCAAAAGGAAATGAGTCCTATTTAGTGCCCAGATTCCAATGCACACTGCTCTCATACTAGTTCTCTGCCTAATTTTACTGAGCGCATATTTTTCCCGAACTATGACAGATGTGAATAATTTCGTACAAAATGAAAGAAACGGTGCCAAGGATGTCTGATCATTAACAGAGTAGTCTCCTGCTCGGGACCTCTGCAGGATACAGCTGCAATATTATGGCAACGAGAGAGAGAGAGAGAGAGAGAGAGAGAGAGAGAGAGAGAGAGAGAGAGAGAGAGAGAGATCATCTGAAACTGTTCAAGCCTCCTAATACAGCTGTAATGTATAAATAATTCCTGAGTAATAAAAATGTAGTGTGAAGGTAAATTAATGTCACCTTATATTAAAATGTTATATAAAGTTTTAAAGAAGCTTCTGACAAATTGGAGCTGGATTAATAGGATGCTAATCAGAAGTGGTTGTCTTTCCCCCCTACCCTGTTCAGGGAAAAAAGAAAAAAAAAGACAAGTTAGCATTCCAAATGACTGGGTTTTTTATGCAGCTGAACCGATTATATTTGATACAAAGTGACAATTGATAACAAATTGTATTGACAGACCTTGATTGGATGTAATTACTTTACCCAGAAAATGTTCTGAAGGAATTAACCACAGTGATCTCCCTCTTCTAATTTTAAAATGCTTCACTATCCATGTGAAGGTAACCATCACAATTTTTAATTAATACATTTTCTCGCTTAAGTTTTTAATTGTTGAAAGACGTTAGGAAAAAAAACCTTAAAAGAAATTTAGATTCCTGATTAGCCATACCCCAAGAATTAATAATAATAATAATAATAATAATAATAATAATAATAATATAGGTATTTATATACCGCCTTTCTTGGTCTTTATTCAAGACTTTATTCCAGGCGGTTTACATAGACAGGCTATTTAAATCCCCGTAGGGATTTTTACAATTGAAAGAAGGTTCTATCTTTCAAGAACCACAACATTCAGATGTTTCTTTCTGATCTGGTTTCACATTCTGGCCTCCATCCTCCCACTCTCAGAGCAGATGGAATAACTCGGCTCAGCTTGTCAGCTGCTTCAAGGTCGCACGGTGCCGGTGGCTTCGAACTGGTGACCTGGTGGATGTTATCTTCAGGCAAATGGAGGCTCTACCCTCTAGACCAGACCTCCTGCCCAATTACAATTAACAGTACAATTAACTGTTACAATTAACTGTAATTGAAAAATCAAACAACAACATCATTTATTGGGGGAGGGGAACAATTGTGTTTCATTTCATCATGAATTCTTTCTAGTCAATGCTGAAGACTTTTTTTCATGGGACTCCTAATATGCCCATGAAAGAAAGGTTAAGGAGACGAAATAAACACTTTAAAATTGGAAAGGGAAAACTGAAAAATTTTCTGACAATGCCACCACCTGTAGAGGTGAGGGGGGTGGTGACTAGAAATAGGGCCTTCTCGGTGGTGGTGCCCCACTTATGGAATTCTCTTCCCCTGGAATTAAGAAGGGCTCGCTCTCTGGAGACCTTTCAGTGGCGCTTCAAGATTTTCTTATTTAGGAAGGCTTATAATTTACACTGTGGGCTGGTGCTTTTAATGAGATGTATTTTAATAGTTGTGATCCTGGGTGTTAGCTTTGTTTCAATTTTTTCAATTTTTTCAATTTAAAATATTAATTTTTTAAATTTTTGGTATTTACGAAATATTGGGGGTCCTCCTGGACTCGCAGCTGCTCCTGGATTCTCAGGTGGCAGCTGTGGCTAGGGGGGCCTTCGCTCAGCTTCGGCTGGTGCGCCAGCTGCGGCCGTACTTGGATCGTGCAGACCTGGCCACGGTGATCCATGCCACGGTGACATCGAGGTTAGATTACTGTAACACGCTCTATGTGGGGCTGCCCCTGAAGACGGTTCAGAAACTACAATTAGTGCAGAATGCGGCGGCCCATGTGGTCACCGGAGCCAGGCAGTTTGACTCTGTCAGTCCGCTTCTCCGGGGGCTACATTGGCTGCCCATTCGTTTCCGGGCCCAATTCAAGGTGCTGGTTTTGACCTTTAAAGCCCTATACTGCTCTGGGCCAGGATATCTTAGAGACCGCCTACTCTCGTACAATCCGGCTCGCCCTCTCAGGTCATCAGAGAAGGCCTTTTTGCAAGTGCCGCCACCCAAGGAGGTCCGGGGGGCAGCTGCAAGAAATAGGGCCTTCTCGGTAGTGGCACCAACATTATGGAACTCCCTTCCCCTTGACTTGAGAATGGCTCCCTCTCTTGAGAGTTTTCGGCGAGGCCTGAAAACACTGTTGTTTATACAAGCCTTCTGATTTCTGGCCTTCTTAACATTTTTATACATCTTTTAGCTTTTTACAGGCTTGATTCCTCGGTGATCTGCTCTTTTACTCTTTTAATCTGACTACTGTTTTTATGGCCTCTGTTAATGTGTTTTTAAATGTTTTTATCTGCTATGTGTTAATGTTTTTTAAAATATGTTATTTTTTTACATGTTGTTAGCCACCCTGGGTCCCTTTAGGGAGAAGGGTGAGATACAAATAAAGTTGTTTATTATTATTATTATTATTATTATTGTTGTTGTTGTTGTTGTTGTTGTTGTTTAACTGAACTGCCCTGGTTTTAAGACTGGCCCCGGGTAGGGGGTGGGTGGAACTGGCCTCCAGCACTTAGGTTGGATTCTAACCCATCTCCCGAGCAGCCCAGCATTTCACCAGATGCCATCACTACATCCTGCTGCAAGGAGTTCCACAGACCGACCACACGCTGAGTAAAGAAATATTTTCTTTTGTCTATCCTAACCTTCCCAACACTCAATTATAGTGGCTGCCCCCTGGTTCTGGTGTTACATGAGAATGTAAAGAGCATCTCTCTATCCACTTTATCCTTCCCATGCATAATTTTGTATGTCTCAATCATGTCCCCCCTCAGGCGTCTCTTTTCTAGGCTGAAAAGGCCCAAACGCCGTAGACTTTCCTCGTAAGGAAGGTGCCCCAGCCCAGCAATCATCTTAGTTGCTTTCTTTTGCACCTTTTCCATTTCCACTATATCCTTTTTGAGATGCGGCGACCAGAACTGGACACAATACTCCAGGGAAATACATAAAAAATGGGAATTCTCCAGCGAAGATGCACAGTAGGAGAGTACTTCAGAAAAAAAATTACACTTTTTAAGTCATAAATTTCACCAAAGCGCAACTGCGTCCCATCCATGAAGCTTTTCTTGAAGTCCAACAAATATTTTTTTTTCTCTCAAATGTTTGAAAACGACCAACTCGATGACTCCTGCCAGTTGATCAAATGCGATACATATTAATAAATAATACAGCCCCAAGAATGGAATTCAGGGAGGAGAGATGGGCTGAACGTTGTTGGAGATTGAATTAATGCATATAAAAAGAGAAGCAGGAAGAAGGGGGAAGTGATGATATCACCGAAGACAGAACAGATAAGAGAAAAGAGAACACCTGAAATTAGTACTTTTTCCTCTACTTATTCATAAGGCACAGAATATGTAAAAATGAAAATTCTTTAGTGGAGAAGTATTATTTATTTTTAACTGTAGGTCTTGCCTTTTTCTAAGGCAGGGGTGGGCAAACTTTCAACTTTAGGGATCCTGGACCGTTAACAATTGTGTAGGAGAGAGAATTTCAGTAGGTGCTGCTTGTCTTCTGTGAGATGGCAAGCTACACCTGCTGAAATTCCTTCTTACAATAGTTAAAGGTCCAGGATCCCTAAAGTTGAAAGTTGTCCACCCCTGTTCTAAGGGACTGACAGCACAATCCTATGCATGTCTACTTAGAAGTAAGTATCATTGACTTCAATGGGACTCACTTCCAGGTAAGGATGTATAGGATTGCAACCTAAAGGCAGTTTACAGTCATCCAATAAAAATAATCAACTATAGAAACACTTATAAAACTCTGTGATAAAAAGAGGGGCGTGAAATCAGTGCATTAAAAGCAAAACTAGAGACAACCCCAAAGATCAGGGAAGGACTTCTAGAAGGCTCAAGTCTTTACCGTCCGAAAAGGTAGGGCAAAAGCCGGACGAGCAGAGAAGGAGCCATAACTAAGAAAGCCCTCTCACATTGCCCCTGCTGGATGAGCTTCAAAAGATGAGAGGTCACACAAGAAGGTTTATCCATCTAAGTTTGACCTGGATAGCAAGTGTACTGATAGATCTCCTCACTTTGCCCAGCTGAGCATGCAATAAACAAGAGTATGAAGGACATTCTCTAGTCTTTCACATGGGAAGATTTACTGCAGTGAGGGTCCAATCCTATCCCCTGCCAGCCCCATTGCATGCAGAGCTGCCAATGGAGCTTATCTTCCTGTTAGGCCACTTGGCCTCCACTGGGTCTCCTTGGACTTGTGCCAGCTATTTATGGGAAAAGAGAGAGAGGATCTCAGCATGTGCGGCTACTGCTGAGATCGTTCTCCTTCCACACCCTTCTGCCCCCAGCCTGGTCCACTTCCTGTCCCTGAATTGTGCCTGATCTTTCACCAAAACCACCTCTGATCCTCCTCAACACTGCCCCCACTGCCAACCTTTATGCTCTGGCAATGTGTTGCAAGCTGCTGTTGTGTGCATGGGGCCTCCAGCTGTTTGCACTAGCAGCCCTGGTGCACATGAGAGCTGTGCAGCTTTCGTGCCATAGGTCCAAGACTTAGAGCGGCAAACTGCAAGATCCACTACTTTTAGCCTCAGATATGGTTGGGTTGTCAGAGTTATAGTCAGCTACCCCTAGGTCACCACCCTCACCAAATTCTGGGTCATAATGTCATATGTGGGCTTAACTGCAGGCAACATATTCTTTATTATTCACATAGAGCTATCAATCTACATGGCCCCTGACAGAGAGTGAAAAACAGGTCACTGCCCTGAGTGGCTTACAATTTAGACATAGACACAGAGAAGAAAACAGAGAGAAAGCAGGGAATGGAGAGAAGGGCAAGCAGGGGAAGCCCTAAAGATGTTTAAGCTAAGCATTAAGCAACACAGACTATTGGTTTAGGAGAGCAATACATTGGATTACCACCACACAGTGATAGTCGCAATCGAGTTGAAGTGTAATTATATTCTGCATCACCAGAGTTCATGCCAATGTAGAATAAAAGAAATGTAGCTCCCCATTCTATGGTATAAATGAAATATCCATATAAAATGCAGAGTCATTGAGACTGTAAGATGTAAAAAACAAGAAGTATCTACCAGTTGGTTGAAAGTATAACAGTTAAATCAGATGATTGCCAGCGCATGAAATGGCAACAGACTGAATATATTGATACAAAATTGTATAAGCTGCACTCGTCAATTCAGCTGCTGTCTATGTGAATGATTGATCTTGATCTGATAACAGAAAGCAAACCATAACAACATCTGAAAGCTCATGAAAGGCCTTTAACAATTGATAGAGCCATCTTATTCTTTGGTTTTCACAGAATACAAGAGCGGAGTGAATCTTCCAATATTCCTGACATTGATCTGGTGCATGCAGATCCACACCATTTTTTGTTTCGTTTTGTTTGTTGTTCCATAGGAGCAAACTTAGCCTTTGCATGGATCCAGTAGCATAGCTAGAGGAGGGTCAAAATGGCAAGTACTGCAGGTGCTGCAACGCACTGGGTAAGCGGTCCCTCCCACTCACATCGGAGCCATGATGGGCAGCCATGGCAATGTGCAGGAGACGCTGTTTGGTTTGGCAAGCACTTAAGAACATAACATAAGAACAGCCCCACTGGATCAGGCCATAGGCCCACCTAGTCCAGCTTCCTGTATCTCACAGCAGCCCACCAAATGCCCCAGGGAGCACACCAGATAACAAGAGACCTGCATCCTCCTGCCCTCCCTTGCAATCCTGGTGCCCTCCTTGCATTGTGCATTGCTTGTCGCTGTCCAGAATGACTCTGAAAGCAAGCGGGAGGGACTGCATACACAATGCATTGCGGCACACGCAGTACTTACCATTTTGTTGTCGCCCCCCCCCCCCAGATACATTACTGCAGGGATCCTCTCTGCTTTCTCTTGTGGCAGACAAAAGACAGAACCCTATCCACAGACCCAGTAAAACTCTATCCTTCCAACAAGTTTACTCTCTTCTGAATGTTTTATGCACATTGAACCACTTCAACCTGGTCTTTTCCGATGTAAGATCTTCAACGACTAGAATTCTGATCTCTCAATTTGCAATGGCGTATTCCTAGAACAAACTGGTTCCTTATTAATGAGTCAAAGTGTCCCCAAAAATGTCAGCCCATAATTCTGGAAATCTTTGCCTCAGTTTGTTTTCCTGTATGGAAAATATAGTTCTAAAAGTCTCTTTTTTTTTAACTTACTGTATGATGTTCCTCGCTTTGCAGCCTGACATGGAGGATAGGTATCACCAGAGAAGGTCTCCACCAGTCCCAACCCCTTCCCAGGCTGGTTGGCAGAAGCGAGAGATCACTGCAAATGGGAGTTGATAGATACATACTAGGAATATGAACATGAATGTGAAATCCATCAGCATATGCCCCAGATATGCCTGTCTCTAGAAAAGATAAGTTAGAGGAAAGCTATGGAAGAATCCTTTAGTACCTGCTTAATGCATTTCTTCACCAAAATGTGCATATTTATTTCTGCCTCTTTCTCATTTAACAGCCTCAATTCCTACAGCACAATGATATTCCATCTTCTGCTCTTCAATCTATGGTCAATAGAAAAGAAAAAAATGAACTTTGGTGCACCATTTATTGAACTTAATGGTTTTGTAGAGTACATCAAAGCCACAGTGAACAACAGGCATAGATGAAGCCAGCAGTACAGCCCCTCTCCAGATCTATATAGTCAATGGGAGGTTGACCATTGACTGCAGCTGGATGTGGCTAGCACACCAAGATTCATTCATTAGCCTAGAATAGAAATAAGAACATAAGAACATAAGAACAGCCCCACTGGATCAGGCCATAGGCCCATCTAGTCCAGCTTCCTGTATCTCACAGCGGCCCACCAAATGCCCCAGGGAGCACACCAGATAACAAGAGACCTCATCCTGGTGCCCTCCCTTGCATCTGGCATTCTGACATAGCCCATTTCTAAAATCAGGAGGTTGCGCATACACATCATGGCTTGTACCCCGTAATGGATTTTTCCTCCAGAAACTTGTCCAATCCCCTTTTAAAGGTGTCCAGGCCAGTCGCCATCACCACATCCTGTGGCAAGGGGTTCCACAGACGAACCACACGCTGAGTAAAGAAATATTTTCTCTTGTCTGTTCTAACTCTTCCAACACTCAGTTTTAGTGGATGACCCCTGGTTAAATTAAATAATATCAAATGTTGGAGTGCTACTCCTTAAATATTGCTTTCTTGCACATGCAACATAGTTGTCTTCATGGGTCCAGGGATACACATGTACCATGGATCCCTGAAATATATGACCCTCACTCTCCTCCACTATCACTACCAACACCACTGTTACCCATGATGATATTGGGAATTTTGCTAGCAGTAATAAGACTAATGACCCAATCCTATCAGCCTGCTGCACCACTGAAAGTCATGTTCTGGTGGTGCAGTGTGCTTTTTGGCAGTTGCAAAACACAATCAGCAATTTTGCATAGCGGGGCTACTGCAGCTAGCGGTGCGTGGTGGAGAACACACACTAGTGGCCTCCAGAAGAGCCCCCAAATCAGCAAGTTGGAGTGAGAAGTGGAGAGTGGGCACAATAGGCAGAGGAATAGGAGAAATGGGGCAGATACTGGGGGGGAGGGGTGTGTGGCAAGGTCAGTAAAGGAGATGGTATCAGCAGCAGCAACTCAGACGTATCCTCCTTCCAGGCTTTGATCCAACTTCCTGGGTACACTTAGACTTGTGCCAGTAAAATAGCTGGCACAGATCTGAGCAGACCCAGTGTGGCAGCTGAGGTTTATCCCTGGGCAAGGGGGCAAATGTTTCCTTACCTGGAGAAGATCTCAGGGATCCCCCCCCCCCACAGGATATAGCACATTCTTGGTGGAGTGACTAAATCTGTGGGGGAGAGGGGTACATAGGATTGGGCTGTCAAGACAATATCTGATGTTAAATTCCCATCTAGTTAATGTTGCATACTTGTAAACCTTTCCTAACCTGTTGACCTGAATAAGCAAGTGAAAGTTATACCCCTCTTAAAATTTTTTGTAAGAAATCTCTTTTAGCTATGAATAATAAATAATAATAATAAAACTTTATTTTTATCCCGCCCTTCTCCCTAACGGGACCCATGAACACATGCATTGGAATCGTGGAAGATCTGGTGAGGAGGTAGATGTGTTGTCAGCAGTGGCCCCTTTAAGGGTAAGGCCTGGGCATCCAGCAGAGCACAGCTGCAGCCACTTGAAGGCAATAGGGCCCTCAGGGATATCAGGAGCACCTGAGGCAGGAAGGAGATGTGGGTTGTAGAAGCAGTGCAGGTTGGAGAGGAGACTGACTGACTTTGGAATCTGACTTTGGACTGTGACTTGGCTTATTGACTTTGGACTCTGCCCTGGATACTCTGACTGACTTTGTGACTAACGGACTGCTGGAGACACTGGAGTTTGGTGTGTGGCTGCTGTGCCCAAGACCTGCTGAGGACCAAGGGTAGTGGCGGGAGGCTGCTGGCAGGAGAAAGGACCTCTGCAGGTTGAACAGGTGAGCTACCCTGGAGGTGGGGTCCAGCAGGACTGCAGGGCAGAACCAGGGTCATTTGTTGGGGGAAAGAAGGGGAGCTAATTTGCTTAAAGTGGGCATAACTCTACAGGCAGAGCTTGGTTTGGGATTTGGCAGAACATGGAAAATTGAGACATATATGTAACTAATGCTCCGTTAAGAACCACTTATACTAGGGAAGGCAAATGTGTTTCTGAAGGTAACAGAAAATCCATGCCATCCATGGATATTCTGATGCACGTACATACACATCACTTGTACCTGTTTTAAATCATGCATTTGAATTTTGGATCCTTGGGTTGGATCCAAATCTAATGCTGTGTTCACAGGAGAACACCACAACAGAAGGGTGCTTCTCAGAGAACAGTGCTTGTCCCACTCCTGGAAACAGCTTCTGCGTGTGTCACAGTGAGCTTGATCCAACTCATGGTAAACAAAGCAGAGCCTGCACTCTTCCACTGAGACACACATTATTGCTCCTAAAATAGGTAAGGTGCAGGTGCAGAGCCCTCCTCCCTCTTGGCAAGAGACTTGTAGGATACGAAGCAACTGCATCTCAGTTGGAAACCAAGTAACAATGTGAGGGCCAAGCCACTGAGCCTTACAGCCCAATCCAACCTAAGATTCCCTGTACTGATGCAGCGGTGCCAGTGGGGACTATGCTGAATTCTGCAGGGAAATTTGGTAAGTGGGAGGTCTCCTCATTTGTACCCTTGCCCTGGGGACAAATGGGGGAAAATTGCTTTATATGGGTTAACTATGGGTTAACTCAGACCTGAGCCAGCACTATCGCTGGAGCAAGTCTGCGTTGACCCATATCTGCGGATCAGGCCCAGCAAGAGGGATAGGATATGGCACACACCAGTGCCACCAATTCCACCCCCTCCTGGGCCCAATCCACCCACACCCATTCCTCTTGCCACCCTTCCCTGCCCCATTGCACTCACTCCCTGCCCTTCCATTGCCTCTTACACCAGACCTACCTGCTCCAGCGAGACCCGTTTCATCTGCCGATGCTAGTAGGAAGGCTCTGGCTTTCCTGCCGGTGCTGCCTATAGGCACACCATCGCAAGCTGCTTTATGACACTTTTGCGATCGCTAGCGGTGGCAGAGCTCATGCTCCAGCGGCACAAGTGGGGGATGGGATTAAGCCATTTGGATGGCTAATATTCTGCCTTGAAAGGAGGCATCATTCTGACCATTCTCAGTCAAATGTCAGCTGCAGCTGCTTGAAATGACATATCTCCATGCTTTCTTCAGGAGTTTGGATAATTGCGTAGCTCCCTGCAACACCTCAGCGGAAGACTTCTTGTTCAGGGTGATGTATTGCAATTTAATTTCTTGAGTTGTTTCATGAGCAGAATTTGTTACGCTGCCAATCCCGGCAGTCCCTTATCTTGCTTGCTTTGCAAAGGGAAACCCTCCAGATAGATATTTTCTCATCAATGTCTGCGATGAAAAATGATGCAAACCCTAATCATAGAGTTTCCCAGCAATCACTTTATGTTCTCTGATTGCTCACTGCCTGCTACAGAGGCCTGGCGTGGTTTGCTCATGATTCATTCCCCAAGGTGAGCTATCAGCCCATTTGTCAATCCAGACGGCTTCCCTGCTACCTTTCGAAGCCCAGCAAGGAGCCACGGATCGTTCACTCATTTACTTATTGCCATTTTATCATCAAGATGTAATGTTGGTAATCTAGACTCCAGTCACATGGAGACGCTCAGCGAGTAACAAGTGAGGTGGTTGGATTTCAAAATAATTTCACCTTTTCAAGAAGTTAGCTAAGCACAGGGAGAGTGAAGTGAGTGGGATGATGCACACACAACTTCAGCGGCATAGCTAAGGGGATGTGGAGGGTAGCAGTTGTACCAGGCAACAAGCTTTAGGGAGGCAACCTGAGCTTGTCACTAGTGAACAAAATTGTGAAAATCTTGGTATGTACGAATAATACCATCATGTCATATATCATTGGAAAGGTAATTTAATGCAGAATGCAATGAAACAAACCACATTAGAATATCTGTATTCTAACAAAGGTTATGGTCGATTAACCAGAAAACAAAAACACAACTGCCTTAAGGAACAAAAAGTGGATTTCTTTTACTCAAAACAGTTAAATTGTTCTGAGAGCCAATGAGATGTTATTATGATACAGCATGGAACCAATAAGGAGTTAATATGAAGGAGGATATTTGTACTTTGTACAAATTTCCCCAATTTGTACTTTTTAAGAAGCCCGGTTGTGACGTCACTTCTGGTTGTGACATCACTTCCAGAGCATCATTTTGAGCTCCTCACTGGGTTACACGTTCATTAGCTACGCCACTGTACAACTTCTATATGTTTGTTATACAGTCTGAAAAGGCCAATTCGCATAAAGCTATATGCACTAAGGACTTTCTCCATGTTGTTTCGCCTTGGATTCTCACCAGGGGCATCCCTGAGGTGGGTACCACCTGGTGCAACGATTACATGAAGTTCGAGGTGATGTCATGATGAGCTCACATCACCCGACCTTCCAGGCTATTGTACTGCTTTAAATGCTAGAAGATCACCTCTGGATCACCTCAGGTCTTCAGATCATCAGCCTACTCTGGGCTCAGCTGCTTCGTACTCTCACTGCTAAGTGACAGAAGCACGATTGCCGGTGAGAGGCCTGGAGCAGACCAAAGATGACTGAATGGAAGCTTGGGTGATGTGATTTCACATCTCCTGTGCAGCCCACACCACCTGCACCCCTCTTGTGATGCTACTGATTACCACTGCCTAACTAGCTATGTATAGGGACAATGGGTAGAAAATGCACGCCATGTTTCCCCTCTATGTGGTGAGCCTTCCCCACCTCTGCAGTCACATGGAGGCAAAATGTCCAAATGGCACCTAAGTTGCATGGTTGAAATATAGTATCTTGAAATATCATGTAGTCATGTGATCAGCCTCAGTTTGGACATTCTTCTCCCTACCTACATGATGCAGGGATAGATAGTGTGGTAGATGGGTAAAAATGCATGTGAACTTGCTCCTCATTTCATGTCGGGCAGCTGGATGGGTCCTGTTGGGTCCTATGGATCCTATTAGGCCAGCGCCAGTCCTCCACCCATGCTGAGTGTCCCAAACGTGCCTCAAGGCACACCTGTGATACTCACTGCCGGCTCAGTGCAGGCACTGGTGCTCTTATCTCATTAGCAAGAATTACCTTATCAGTTTCAATGCGTTCTTCATTTCCTGCAGAATTTGATTCTCTGCCGGGAATCAAAAGTCTGGCTTCTCGAAGCTCAGCTGCCAAACACTTTGGGTGTGCTTTTTTCTCTCTCCTGCTATATGTGTGATATCTACATTGATGAATATAGCTGAGTCTTCCAGTTAAAGTCAAGACCTGGCAGGCGGGTTTTCACTGCATAGAGTTTTCCACCTGTAAAAGGCATCAGATGCCCACTGGTTCTGTAGATCCATGTGGTTGAAAAATATTATTCTCCTTTCTGGTTTAGGGAACCCTCTCTGAAGAATGACATCTTAGTTGCACTGGGACCTAAATATTTCCTATCATAGGCTCAGACAGGGTTGACCTTAGGAGCTGTAGGGCCAAATGCAAAACACTTTTGTGAATCCCCTACCCCCATGAGGTTCTCCTACTTACCAGAATGTGTGGCAGTGGTGAGGCACCCAGCAGCAGCATCACTGCCAACTGCTTGGCTGGGGGGGGGGGGAATTTGAAGTCAATTGGAGCCAGGGGTGGGAGGGAAGGAGGGCCATCGAGTGGCAATGCTCCATTCGTCACACTCTCCTCATAATGCCATGTCATGGAAGATTCCATTCTGGCGCATCAGCTACAGAGCAAAGTGCCAGCTGCAGCTGTGGGCACTCTGCTTGCCACCCCAGTGCAAGGCCCCTCTAGGTGTGGGATCCAATTTGGCCCAATTGGCCCAATTGCCCTAAAGCTGGCCTTGGACACAGAGCACTACCCTAAAAATAGCAACTTGGTAGAACTTTAGTAACTGAAATAGTAGCTGTGCCATTCCTATGTTACAAAGATCCTATGAGAGAAGAGAAGTTGATGACATTCCTCGGGCAGGGGATGGGTTAAGTGGACTTCTGGCTTCAGAGATCTTTGCTTTTTTTGGCCATGAGGCCATGTTTTAGGGCCATGAGTCCCATCAACCTGAGACAAGGTGTTTTTGTTGTTGTTTTTAAATAGCTGACCTACCAGTAATGACTTTCTTGTACAACATTCAGCTACAAGACAGTGCATTATCAGTTTGTACAAGACACCAATGAGGACTAAATGACCTGTCTAGATTTTCACTTGAACTGATCATATACATGCCCTATAGAGCGGCTAAGTAAGATTCATCCCCAAACCTGTGATTTCAGAGGTGATGATTGGTGATATCACAAGAGAGTCAATGCTTGAAAAATGGAGAACAAAATTGGGTAACAGGATGGGTTCCAGCAGAGCCCTCCACCAGCTTAAATATGCCCTGAAGTTAACCTGTGCTACCCTCCCAAGGAAAAAGAAAAACGCTGGAGAAATTGGGTTGGTTTTGGCAAACCGGGAACCTCAAAATCACTGAATGTTTGCAGTGCCCACAAGTTGCACAGCAGACAGGCAGGCGTGTCGTAATGGAGAAAGCATTCCTGGAAGTCAGATGACTTCAGTATCATTGAAGTAGATGACCTGCCCAGTCTAACAAACAAACAAACAAACAAACAACACTCTTCTTGATGCCACCGAAGAGGCAAAGTGGAAAGGGCAGGTTGGCACATGCATTAACAGCGCACATATTGGCTGCGTGAGATTTAGGTTCTGTTGGAGCCAAGCACATGAACACATCCCACGAAGCCACAATTGAAAGGCAACATGCTATTGAATAATCCCTTCCGGCAAAGACTGCCTCTTTCTATATGCTTCCCTTTTCCTATTATTGATGTTAATTGACTCTATGTGTGTGATCTTACTGCTAAGTAACAAACAGCTAAGGCGAAACCCAAACGATAGCACCCTTAATACATCCTCGGCGGAATTCCCCTCCAACCAAATACTTCTTAAAAAAATGCGAACTCATTTTCAGGCTTGCTCTCATCTCCTCGGCTTTGGATAATAAAGGTTTAAAAAATAAATTAAATTTGCAGCTGCTTGGGGTGAATTTGGGAAATATTGAATCAGGCAGGTTTCCAGCTGGGCTACAGCTGCACGACAGCTATTCCCAGCCTCCTGTGGAAAAAAGCAAGCTAAACTACAGTAATCTACTCAAAATCATTCCTATGGCACTCCAAGCTTCGCCCACGTACAAATTGTCATTCCGGGGAACATGTATTCTGAGCGCCATGCTTCCCATCTTCCTGGTGCAGTTATGCTCTGAAATGCAAGCTGCAAGGCAGAAAATGACCGGAGGCTCTATATTCCGGGCTGCATGGCAATGGTATTCGACTGCATGCAGATGGCAGAGCAGGGAAGGAGGGAAAGACTGCTAATTGCTATAAAGATTGCCATGAACAACAGAGATCATTATTCCAATGCATGCGTACTTTTGAAGCGACACAGTGTTTTTTGCTCGCCGGCCAATAAGGTCCTTAAAAAAAGATTTATGTCAGGTCAGTCAATATAAGAGTCCTCATTCCAACCACTGAAAGGTCCTAGTAGCCCCTCCATCCTCAATATCTACAGAGCAACAGAGCAGGATATGCCAACAGAACTGTAAAAGGCTTTGCGTGGAGATGTGGCACACATTTCAAGCAGGGATCCTTGACTGTGCCCGCATCAATGCTTCAGTTACAGTAGGTTCCATCAAACCATTGCTAGGCTTGCACGCCAGCCTCCCTTCGTTGTTTACTGTGCCATTCCCATCACCCAAGGAAGCAAAATATCTCATTTGGGGGAAGGAAGAAGTGGTAGACGGTGCCACTTGGCAGAAATAGGGGAGGCCAATCCAGCCTCGCCTTGACTGCCAATCATGCTCTGAGCATCCTTTTCCGCCATGGACCATAGGGCTTTTAGTCAGAGCCTCCTCACTCCCAGGAGGATAAGACATTCAGAGTTTCAAGATCCAATTGGCCTTTCTGGTCTGTGTCTCTGCTGCTATCGCCTTTGTAGATTTGTCTGTCTAGATATTGCACTCCTTTAGCAGTCATGTCAAAGGATCCAAAATGCCTTTGAGAGTTGCAATTGATTTGCAGGGTTATTTATTTGTTTCTCTTGGTTTTTAAAAAGATAAAATCCCTGCTTTCCCTCCAAATAAACAGAACATATGTAGGTGTTTGCCCATTCCCAGTATTTTGCATGTTTGCAAGATGCCGAACGCTTGTACCAAATGGTCTATATGCCTGTCCAAGTTAATCTGCAGAAAATAGCTAAGAAGTTCCGGTCCTTTCTCTTTACCCTTCCCACTCCCATAGTAACAGGGTCTGCCCTGACCTGCATACTTGTAAGATCTCATCCTTTGCAAATATTGAAACCAGGTAGAACAATCACACATTGGTGGGTGGAGGAATTCCAGAAACTATAATAGCGGCTTCACTAGGGTTGATGTCACCCAGAGCAGTAACTCATGGTGTCACCCCATGGACCTTTTCTTGTGCACAATGTCAGCTCAGATTGCTGCTTCTTTCTCCCCTCTTGGCTTTCTGCAGCCAGGGCCGGCTTTTAGGCAATTTGGACAATTTTGCACAGGTGGGCCCCACGCATGATGGGGGGCCCCGCACTGCCCTTCCGCCTGCTTCCAATTCACCTGAAATTGGGTCACTTTGGAAGCAGCTCCCACCCACTGTTACTTCCGGTTGGCCTAAAATTGGTGCCATGCAGGTGGCCGCACGCAAGCCTTGCTTTTCCCTGCTCTCACATCTCCCAGCAACATCCTCTATCTATGGAGTGGGATGCTGCAGACGGGGCATCAACAGGTGAGAGTCGGGGAGCACTGCGGGCTGGGAGTGCTCTCCCTCCGGCTGACCTCCCAGGTGCCTATTCTGCACAGAGTCCTAGAAGTAACAGACTTTTTTTCTTGGTTTGGCTCCATTCAAGAGTTAAAAAAACTAGTAGAGCGGGGCCCTGCAAAATTAAAGGAGGCCCCTCAAAAGCAATGGAAAATGCTTTTTCCATTGGGCCCTGCAGCTCTTAAGGCTGGCCCTGTCTGTGGCTGCTAAGTTCCAGCACAACATATGCCCTAGGCAGGCTGCACAGGCCACTTCAGTTCAGCTCAGGTGTGTTTAAAAGCCTTCCCCGAACCTTCCCTCACAGATAGTGCGCACTGCAGCCAGGCAGCACTATGCACTTTTACACCATGCGCTATGCACCGAGCTTCTCAGAACGTGCAGGTACAGCTCAAGGGGGGAAATGCAACCTCTTGTAGCAACGGCAATTGCACAACTGAGCTCCATGGAGGCAGATCTAACTGGGCAAGTCATTTTGGTGTCACCCCCATGATGATGTCACCCTGTCACCCAATGTGGTCTGCACCTTCCACACCCTAACTGTGACACCACTGTGGGTGGAAGTCTTCTGGAAACTGTGTTGCACCTCTCAACATTTGTTTCTAAGTCTTAAGGAAGCTTGTAACGAACTTCCGAAGAAAGTCTGTGCACGTAGATGTATGCATGTGAAGGAACCCCTGCAGGTGATCAAAAACCTTGACCTGAACATCTAACACACCCTCATCCCTGAAGCAATTCCCCCAGGCAGAACGAAAGATAGTCTTGCTTTTCCAAACCCAGTTCTCTTATCCATTATTCCAGACCAATCGCAGCCTCCAGTCAAAGTCTGAGAAGGTGTTAAAGAATTACCTTCCTATCCTCAATGCCTGGCCTTCTGAATTCAGAGTTGTTTCCCTGCCATCTTGCCTTGGTAATAAATAGCATTCAAACCCACCAAAAAATGGTTCTCTCTTTGATTGTGCACTTGGAAGAAGTGGGAGTCACCGAATAAGCATGCAACCATAAATGATTGAGAGCCCAATCCTAAGCATGTCTACTCAGAAGTAAGTCCTGTGATAGTCATCCACTAAAATTGAGTGTTGGGAGAGTTAGGACAGACAAAAGAAAATATTTATTTACTCAGCGTGTGGTCGGTCTGTGGAACTCCTTGCCGCAGGATGTGGTGATGGCATCTGGCCTGGATGCCTTTAAAAGGGGATTGGACAAGTTTCTGGAGGAAAAATCCATTACGGGGTACAAGCCATGATGTGTATGCGCAACCTCCTGATTTTAGAAATGGGCTATGTCAGAATGCCAGATGCAAGGGAGGGCACCAGGATGCAGGTCTCTTGTTATCTGGTGTACTCTCTGGGGCAGGGCCTAGGAGAGGGGGGTAAAGGGGGTAATTTGTGCCTGGGCCCAGGGTCAAAAGGGGGGCCCAGGAGCCAAAGGAGGGGGCCCAGAAATAATCCTGGGATCTGACATTTTCCTATCTGCTGGGGACAGTACTGATGCCACATGGGTGGGTAGACCTGGGCTCCAAAGTCTTTTCCAGCTGTCTCTACCCTACCCTCACACTGTTTTGTCCCTCCCTGCCCCTATTCTGCTTGCCTGTCACCATCCTCCCCTGCTCGGTTTCACCTCTCCCCCTTTGCAAAGGGGCCCAAAAGAAGCTTTGTACCCCCCTAATAAAATTGCTCTCAGAGGCCCTGCCCTGGGGCATTTGGTGGGCCGCTGTGAGATACAGGAAGCTGAACTAGATGGCCCTATGGCCTGATCCAGTGGGGTTGTTCTTATGTTCTTATGTTCAATGGAGCTTATTCCCAGGAAACTGTGGACAGGATTGCAGCCTGATCTCACAAAAATATGCCAGGGATAGATATTGCCAAAACAAACTCGAAACACCCTAATTGTATTGACAAATGTTAGCACAGGCTTCATAAGATGGTGGGGTATATTCACAGACCTCCTACACTAGTAGAGACATACGGTCTTCAATGGAGCTCCACCAAAGCAAATGATTTCTCAGGCTCACAGCAGCCACAGTCTAATATTGGATATAATCCAAGAGAAAGTAATATAATTTCATTGGGAGATAGGAGTTCTTTTATTATTGCTGTATCTGCAGTGGTATCTGTTATGACTAGTGCACTGACAATTCCATAGTATATTAAAATTTTTCTTGGGTGATAACTTGATTAGGGATGTAGAAGCGCTGTGTTGTAATATCGCCGCACCATGGCTGCCTTTCCCCCACAGTCTGTGAAAATAACATTGTCTCCTTTTATGCAATGATAAAGTACTCTCGCCGCAAACAGGGGAGGGAATCTGATGGTTCTGACAGCATTTTATAGAGCATCAAGTAAAACATTTTGGGTTTAGAAAAATAAAACAATTGTTGCTGCTGTTGGTCTGGGAATACACAGTTTCCCAATGCTGGTAGGGAATTTTTTTTTGCTCACTTTCCTGCACGGATCTGATTGGTGTTTCTGGGTAATGGAAAGACACCTGGAAAAGATTTAACAGCCATTATATAATATTCTAGTCCCTTGTGTTATCAGCAATTTCCAATAATTTGGAATGAGAATGCCAAATCCATGGTGCAATTAGATTTCAAACAACAATAAGTCTACAAGTAGAATAATAATAATCTAATAAAATTAGGTTCCAATCCTATCCAATTTTCCAGTGCTGATGCAGCTGCAGTGTAGCCCATGGTAAGGGAACAAATGACCCCTTACCCAAGGAGGCCTCTGCGGCTGCTCCCCTCTCTCAAGATGCAGTGCATGCCCTGTTGGGACAGCTGCATCCACACTGGAAAGTTGGATAGGACTGGGCTTCAGCAGCCCAATCCTGAGCTACCCAGGGTGAGCGGCTGCAGCGGCGTCGGGAATGGGTGCTGCCACATCCTGCGCACTTCAGCCTGCTGCAGGCAGCACCTTGGGAGAAGGGTAAAGGAAGCAGCCCCGCAATGGGGCTACTCACTTTACCACTGACCAAAAGGTCAGTGGTAAAGTAAAGGGGTTCGTGTAGGGCGCTGAGCCCTTCACGAACGGACAGGATCTGGTGGAGCAGAGCTCCACTGGACCCGCCTCCTGCCTCCCTGCTCCTTCCCCCCAGGACGCCTCCCACCCGCCCTCTCTCCGCCCTCCCCATGCCTCCCCCTGGGCTAGCATGGGTGCTGGCCCGGCAATCAGCCTCACAGATGTGCCTTACGGCACGTTTTTGACATTGCACTCCTGCAAGCTCAAGATTGGACTCTTAGTATAGGATTGACCCACACATTACCAGGATCCACTACTGCATAGACCCTAATCCTGACAAGAAAAGCCAAGAAGATCCTATTGCGTATGTCATAGTCCAGTCCTACTGGGCCTTGCAGCCTGCAGTACGCATGTTTTGCTGGCAGTGACTGCTGCAAAAGAGCCATAAAACCTTTCAGGCAGCCAATGAGTAGTGCACTGCAGGGATGCCGACAGGAAGGCTGGATGCTTCCTGTGCATGTCATCAACACTCCTGAAGCCTGCCAGAGCAGGTAAGCCAGTGGGAGAGGCAGGAGGGGGTGGCTAGAGGGCGGAATGGGGGCAGGGATGGGTGAAACTGGGGCTTGACAGGGGGCGGGGAGGCTGTGGGAGGGGGTGAGTCTCGTGGCAATGGTGAGTACCTGATACTGTCCCGGGAAGTCTACAACATCAGAGGGACTCTGGGAATATGCCCTCTCAGGTAAGCCTCTGCCAAAAGTGTTTGCAGTATTGAGGTATGCCCTTCCAGTGCTGGACCTCCCCTGCATCCTGGGGTAAAAGTCTGGCGCCCCCTGCAAGATACTGCCACCCCCGCTGAGCACAAATCTGCCACCACCACCCCACACTTTATCTGAAGCACACAGAGCCTTGTGCAACTCCAGGACACATCAGGGAAGCCTCCTGGAGCTTCCCTGACACTTTAAACTGCGCTTCTGGCAAACCGGAAGCACAATTTCCTACCGCGTTTCCACATGGCCGTAAAGGCGTGTGAGGTTCTGTGCCCGGGGCATTTGCCCCTTTGATTTAATGGCAGGTCCACCACTGAGGCCCCCCCCCCCCCATTTCAGCCTCTGGACTTTCCTTCATTACAGTTGAAGGACAGCACAGGAGCAATGGCACAGACAGTCAGACTACAATTCCTTCTACAATTTTTTTTCTACAGTTACTGTAAAAATAGAAGAATTGCTGCATATTTAAAGACCTCCAGTTAGCTGCTCGATGTGTTTCTTTCAGTCTCTCTCTCTACTGTATTACTAAAGAGAAAAAGCAAGGCAAAATAGAAAAGTCTTTAATCCTTTCTGGAAAGCCTTTAAGGAGTGGAAGTTTTTAGCTCAAGTGGGAGAGAGCTCCAAAGTTGTGAGGCTGCCACAGTGTCCTCCCCCTAGTTGCCACCCATCTAGACTCAGCCAGTGGCAGCACATGTAGGAAGTTTCCCCCAGATGATCTCAGAGGGTGGGCCATCTCATATGACAAGAAGCAGTCCCTCAGATAACTTGGTCTTAAATTGTAATAGGGCTTTATAGATCAAAACCATTACTTTGAATTGTGCTTAGAAACAAACAAGCAGCCAGAGCCGTCAAAACGTAGCACTTGAAAAGTAGCCAGTTAAGTTTTGCTTGTGTGGATTTATTTCAAATATTGCCAACTTCATATACAGTGTGGAAAGCATTTTGTACTCATCTCCCACATACACAGCACACAGTAGGATGAGTCAATGCAAAAGAGGCACAGACCTCAGTGGTCTTCTAACATTACTGCAGTCTACCAAGGCACCCACTGAAGTCAGCAATGCCAAAAAATTCTATAAAGAAAAACAGAACTAATTAAGCCTCTGAGGAAACAAAATGAGCAATTGCTAAAAGATCTGTTCAGTGCAACAGTTATTATTACTAAGGGCACAATCCAAACTGAGCCTTATGCTGGCCCGAGCCTAGGAGGGTTGCAAACATGCCGTAAAGCATGTTTGCGCCTCCTCAAGGGGAAGCCAGACCAGCGAAAAGCGCCGGCCTGCGGAGGCTGACTTAAGCCTCTGCGCCAGCTTCCCCTCAGCTGCTTGTGTCGGCCAACCTGAGCCGACACAAGTGGAAAAGGTAGGTGGGGGTAAGGAAGAGGAGGGAAGGAGGCGTTCCTGGGTGGTGGGAGGGCGGACAATGGGCAGCCCTGGGGGCGGGCAGGTGGGGAGCGGAAGGCAGGGCTGGGATCCGGCAGTTATGCCGGATCCCAACCCCCGTTCCAGGGGAGAATGGAGTGGCTTCAAGCCACTCAGCTCTCCTCGGACCTATGCCACCTCCAAAGATGGCACAAGTCCAAGAAGACCCATTGTGGCCAGCAGCCCTTACCCAGGGGTAAGGGGAAAAGTTTCCCCTTACCTCTGGCTGAGCCGCTTCTGGCCACAATCCTGAGCTGGATACAGTGCAAGCCTCCTGGCTTGCCTGTTCCAGCATAGGTTAGGATTGCACCCTAACAGATATAAGATATAAGATATAAAATAGGTTAATTCTTTTTCAAAATGGTAGCTTCTATATGCTGATGTATTTCTATAAATCTAAGAGTTAAAAGAGGCAATTGCAGATTAGGGCCTGTGTTTGTATTTTAAAATGCAAACAGAACCATATGGTGTTCTGATTCAGCTTAGAGGTCTTTAACTTTTTCCCTCCATTACGGTGGTCCCAATCCAGAAATCCCCTTCTACAATTGCTATTTTCAAGGGGGGGGGAGCTCCTTTTTCAGCTTCACTCTGATGAAAATTTAGCTTCTTGGAATCTCCTTGGCCATGTGACTATGAATGAACATGAAACCGTTTCCTGCCTTGCTCTTTGTGTATTCATTAAACATCTGAACAGCCCCTTCCCCCTGGTTGGCAACCTTCAGTCAAAGACTATGGTATAAGCCTACAGCATCCGGTATTCCCAGAATGGTACCATTCCCAGGATGGTATTCCCAGGAAGTCTCCCATATTTGAATGCATGCAGTGTTCTGTCATGTGATCAGGAACCCTGCCTATCCTGAATTCTGACACATGAGGATAACTGAATGCATGGAGGTCCTGTCCAGGTGTTCAAGGACTGCATGAAGAGCATGGATTTTCAATGCCACCTGCCCACTGAACTCATACACGAAGAAAAAGAGTTCAGGCTTCTGTCCTTATTTTGACATCCTGCCACACCAGTGCACTTTCAGTACTCTTTCTCCAGTACTTGATACATTTTTAGTCTCCTTCCAGAGTTCACTTCTTCAGAGTCAGTACCCTGCCACTGTGCAAAACTTGCAAGTGGGTGACACATCTTAGACATGCTCTGTCAGCAGGAGGTTTTTGAAACCCTTCTTTCATGCAAAGAAACAAAAGGTTCAAAAATAACCTTTGTACCTGTAGTTCTAAATGCACAATTTAATAATGTCACATCTTTAAACGCAATGAATATGTTCTCACAGTGGTATCTTGCATCTTATTGCATCAACGACAAATGCAATAAAGGCTGAAATCCTATGCTGAGTTACCTGGGGAGGGGTCCTACTGAACTCACTGGGGCTTACTTCTGAGTAGACAGGCATAGGATTACTCTGTAAGGTCCTTAACAATTCTACAAAGTAGTATTAGTCAGAAAATGGTCTCTGCAGGTTTGAGTAAGAACTGCTACTTTCAGGATGACAATGTTTTGAAACCATATGAATGAAACTTAGTGTTCTTTGAAAACCTGTCAGTGGCCCTTGGGAAAACTACATTTCCTAGGGACTGCTTGCAGCTACCTAGGTGTTACCAGAGAATGTATGGAGGAATGCCCTCCCTCCCTCTTGGTCTCCTACAGCTCACTACTACCACCACTAAGTGGCAGTGAAGGCAAGAAAGGAGGACATTTGGTGGGTGATGAGTTGGAATATATAAATAAGATGGAGGTACAGGAGACTTCCATGAGTGGAAGGTGATTTGGACAGGAATTCAATTTGAATTAAAAACTCATTACAACCTGAGAGGAAAGACCTGTGATCTCTTAGCTCACACCTCTACCAAGTATCCTACAACTATCAACTGTGGTGCACTTGGCAGACCACACATTTTGCACCCTTTATAAAACCTAACTGCCTTTTCTGCACTAAAGGAAATCTCATTGATTGTGCAATCAATTGATTTCTTTTTTATTTCTGCTATCTTAGAGGCAATATGTTTTGCTTATAGTAACAAAATGAATAGTAGTTGCAGTGGCATAGCTAGAGGGGGTGCAAAGTACTAAGTTTTCCAGGGAGTCTCACTGCAGTGTGCAAATAGCTCCTCCCCCTTCCTGCCGGAGCCATTCCTGGCTGTAGGAGCAAAATGGAGTCATGGTCTTTTCCATTAATCTGGGTCCTATGCTTTCCTAAATGTCCCTGTGTTTGAGGAGTACAGTTGCCATAACACATGTATTGAATTTTAGCATGTGACATTTGTACCCTGTTTGAAGAAGCTTTTTCTTCCACCAAATAACTATTTACGTTTACAGACTTGGTTTGAGAGCTAAAGAACCGGAAGGCTGCCCTTTGGATCACTTCTCAGTTTTAGATGGTCTCTTGCTCCATTAAGAAAAAGGTTATACGTTTTCCTCCTCTAGGAGTACAGTCTTCAGTGAATTAACAGCCTTACAACCTCACATCTACATTCAGATTGATCGGAAGGGGCAAAAGAATTAAGTTAATTAAAAAGTTTTTAATGGCTACTAGTAGACTTGTTTTCTTTGTAATGAATGGCAGTCTCCCTGGGGAAGGGAACATGAACTTTTTTCCCTATAAAGATTATGTTCCAACAGTGAGACCAGTATATATAAACAAGTGGGCACCCATGCAAATTCACAGGGAATGGAATTGAGCTGAAAGGAGGCATGTTCTCCGAGTGCATCTCCTACCACCAGCATGAGGTCAATCTACATCACAGCTAAATTTAAAGGATTCCTTGGAGGAATGGGCTTCACAGGACATGTGCCATAGGGCATACATTTAGCTAAGACATTCTTTATCTCCATACAATCATTGAGACTGCAATGGAGGAATCTCACTTTTAAAAATCCTCTTGGGGAGGGCAACTAAAAGATGAGGATTGGTCATAATAATGCATACCTGGCAGGGGGGGGGAGATGCAAATGAACTGACAAAATGGAAACATGAAGGAAACTGGTGAGTGAGCTGAGCTGAATTCACTCTGCCTAGTGGCGTAGCTAGTAGTAGTAGTAGTAGGCAACCTTCAGTCTCGAAAGACTATGGTATCGCGCTCTGAAAGGTGGTTCTGGCACAGCGTCTAGTGTGGCTGAAAAGGCCAATCCGGGAGTGACAATCCCTTCCACACTGGGAGCAAGTGCAGTCTGTCCCTGGTCTGTCTCCCTGGCTATGGGCCTTCCTTCTTTGCCTCTTAGCCTCAGACTGTTGGCCAAGTGTCTCTTCAAACTGGGAAAGGCCATGCTGCACAGCCTGCCTCCAAGCGGGCCGCTCAGAGGCCACGGTTTCCCAAGCGGGGGTGCAAAACAGTAAGTTTTGAAGGGTACCTCATGGTGACATGCAAACGATCCCTCCCCTTCTCCTTCAGAGCCATTCCAGGTCACAAGACCACAATGCTCTAGCAGCCCAGAATGGCTCCAAAGGAGAGGGGGAAGGACAGCTTGCATGCTGTGGTGAGGCACCATGCAAAACTTACTGTTTTGCACCCCCTCTAGCTATGTCACTGACTCTTGTCTAAAAAATCCTTTAAGCTGTGAGAGGGGCTGTACATAGTGGACGGAGAGGCAGTTGGTGCAGCTGCATGCTGTGGAGTGGAGGGGGGACTAGGATAGCCCCTACTTTCTCACCCCTCCTCCTTCTCACCCCTTTCTCCAGGGTTGCTGTGAGAACGTTAGCTGTAGGCAGGGCCTAGGAGAGGGGGGTAAATTGTACCCAGGCCCAGGGTCAGAAAGGGGGCCCAGGAGCCAAAGGAGGGGGCCCAGAAATTTCTGACATTTGACATTTTCTGACATTTTCCTATCTCACCTGAACTCACTGCCTGCTCATGATGCTCAGGCATGCAGCGCTAACTGCTGCTGCAAGCCATACACACCGGGCTCAGGAATGCATCCATGACCCTCCTGAACACAGAGTCAAATCTGGGAGGAAGCTGGCTTGCTACAGTAGCTCTTTGGCTTGCGGATCCCATAACCATGAAGGAACCAGAACCATAGAAGCTCACTGACACAGGTGTGGGGCTACTGCAGCTGCAGAAGTTCATTTTTGGTCCATTCTAGTGTGAGCCTAAACACGATGATGCTAGTTTTCTGCAATCAATTTTCTATATTTCAAAGATTTTAGAGTGACTTAGGAGTTTGTTTGGTTTTACATATTACTTTATCTCGTTGCCAGTGCCGCATGGTCAGGTAGACCTGGGCTCTGCATCAAGAAGCCTAGTAGACCTGGGCTCCAAAGACTATTGTGGCTGTCAGCACCTTCCACCTGCCTTAGTTTGCCCCCCATTCTGCCTGCCCCATTGCCCCCCCTCCCCTTTTGTCCCCCTGACAAAATTCCTCTCATAGGCCCTGGCTGTAGGTTCCTCCTATCTAGAGTAGGTATAAGTAAGCCAATTCACTTATAGCACAATCCTATGCCTGTTTACTCCGTAGAAAGTCTCATTATGTTCAATGAGGCTTACTCCCAGGAAAACAAGTCTAGGATTGCAGCCTTTTCTGGTTTTTGAGCACATTAGTAAATGTTGGGCACCTTCACCCTCGTCCCCATTATCCTTTCATCACCAAATTACCTGGCAGCCTGGGTCCCCAAATTACCTGGCCATTTCACTGGGTCCCCACATACACAATTATTTTTCCCCCAAGTGCACATTTTCCTGGTGCTTTTTAAAAAGTCCTGCCGCTCAGAGGACATCCGTTTATATAAGATAACTTTGGGTCTTTTTTTAACTAACTTTTGTTGGACTGTGTCTGGAAGCGGATTTGGTGGAACGGGCTCTAACTTTCCACAGGCTGCTCTTGGCATTTGTTATTATCAGGGGAGCCACAATAGTGTGCTTGGGTGCCAGATGTGAAGTCATTAAAAGGATCCAGTGCTCCTCGTATCATATTCTTGTGGGATTTGTTAAGATAGCGTTTCTGTGGGTTGTGCGGATTTGATTTTCATTTAAGCACCTTTTCTATATGGATCAGAATGGCGATGAAAGCATGTTCAGCACCATTAGAGCTTAAGATTTGTACCTCATGGAATTTCCTCCTTTCCCTTTTTTTTTAATTTCTTCATGTTTTTGGACATACTGTTTGATCTTTTTTCTCACTGAAGGGTATTTAACTGTTTTAAAACCAGCTCCATGGTGGATGACTCCCTCTCTTTTTCTTTTTTTCGCTTTTCCCCGGCAATATCTTTGTTTGATGTGGCTCGAAGCATTCATATTTTCTCACCCATATGACCCATTTAATAAATAAATGCCTCAGTACAACTTTGTCAAAGTAATGCTGAAATAACTTTTGAAAAGGCAGTCAATCCCAGGGCTACGAAACATCCCCATTAAAAGAGGTTTTCCATTTTTACGGCCCTTTGGAGTATCACGGTCTTGACTGATGCTGGTACAAACCACAGTAATTTGTTGAATGGAAATAAAAGCTGGCTTGTCTTTGCATCCTTTTCTTATCATTGTGTTTTGTTTTTTAAAGTGTAATGAAGCTTTTCTTGTGGAGCTGGAGGGCATTACTAGGGGAGGCTGTGGTTGCTGTATGGTGCTGTGAGGGAGGATTTGAAATTTGTGGCTTACCTCCTGTGCCACTGGTTCTTCCCTTCCCATGTGTACCTGGGTTACTAAGCATTATACTACAAGGGCATTGTCAAGAGATGCAATAATCATAAGCCGACCCCACAGGCTAACATAGGACCCATCTCACCTAGGCCTGAGAAGACCTCAGAGCTGGACTGTTAACTTGTTGCTATGAGCAGCATAGTGACTCACCTAACCATCTTTATTGGAACCTGATAGGGCTCATCCTTGACTAAACTTCTACCTCTGCTATCTGGACCCTGCCTAGTTTGCTTTGTCCTCAACCGTCTCTTTTTGAACCACTCCCTTGTTTTGGCTCCACCTAAAAAGCATCTCATATGGGACAAGCTCACCCACATTTATTGGGCGGAACTTGGAACTTTTGTAGTGGCATAACTTTGACCTTCAGGCACACCTGATTCCCATTAGCTTGACTATTGAGAAATGTGTGCTGTGAACTTCACAAACAGGGCATGGAGGAATGGGTTGAATCCAACTTTTCTTTCTTGTAGTAGAAGAATGCCTTCTATGGCCCAGTACTTTCAGAAAACTCCACTCCTGCTCCATGCCCATAGTTTTCATATAGTGGTAGATTGACTGTCTTGGGGGCCACCCAGATGAGGCCAATGTGAATTGTTTGGCAAGGACCCCTGCAAACCTTGGTCCTTAGGAAGGAAGTCTCTTTCCTCTGGAAGAAGTGCCTTTCATCAACAAAAGGGAAATTTTTGATATCACCTGGTATTTCCTAGTCAAACATTGCTGATAATGTGTTGTCTGCAATTACTGGTGTTTTCACCAAAGATCTTGGTACATAATTTGAAAACCAATACCTTACATAATCCATTGACTCATTTTACACAAGGAGCGTGAATGGAAATTGAAAAAAGACGCACAAAGGTCATTTCTTTCCTTCTTACTTTCTTTTGTTCCTGATTTCAGTAGGCATGTTGGGCCTCCCTAATAGCCCCTGACCACTAGATTTACATTTCTTTGCTGTAACAAAATTCCTTGTTTGTTTTTAATTGACATGGATTTTGCTATTTATTCTATCTGATGTTTCCGAAAGCAGCAGCTTGCTTGTCCGTGTTTTCAATTAATCCTCTGTGCGCAAGGAATGGAAATGATCCTGCAGTGTAATTAATCATGCTGACCTTTATGCACAGCAATAATAATGGCTAGCCTTCCTTTATTTAAAAATCTGACCTATTAAAGGAGCAGGGACACATGTGGGATTTTTCCCACTATGTGCTCTTTAGAACTTTTGCAAGGTGTCTGTAACTAGGGAAAACTGCTATTTTTATTACTGTTATTTAAGACTTATTTAGACTTATAAGATGGCCTCTATGAAGCAGGTTCAAAGGAGAGCGAGGAGGATGGTCAGAGGGCTGGAGAACAAGCCCTATGAGAAAAGGTTGAGGGAACTTGGTATGTTCAGCTTGGAGAGGAGAAGGCTGAGAGGGGATATGATCACACTCTTCAAATACCTGAAGGACTGTTGTATGGAAGTTGGGACAAATTGGTTCTCAACTGCCTCTGAAAGTAAAACTAATCCAGCGGGTACAAACTGTTCTTGCAGGACAAAGAGATTCTGATTAAGGCCAGGCCACACCTTGAGTATTGTGTCCAGTTCTGGTCACCACATCTCAAAAAAGACATAGTGGAAATGTAAAAGGTGCAAAAGAGAGCGACTAAGATTATTACTGGGCTGGGGCACCGTCCTGATGAGGAAAGGCTACGGCGTTTGGGCCTCTTCAGCCTAGAAAAGAGACGCCTGGGGGGGGGCATGATTGAGACATACAAAATTATGCACGGGGTAGACAGAGTGGATAGAGAGATGCTCTTTACACTCTCACATAACCTCAGCAGAACCAGGGGACATCCACTAAAATTGAGTGTTGGGAGGGTTAGGACAGACAAAAGAAAATATTTCTTTACTCAGCATGTGGTCGGTCTGTGGAACTCCTTGCCACAGGATGTAGTGATGGCATCTGGCCTGGATGCCTTTAAAAGGGGATTGGACAAGTTTCTGGAGGAAAAATCTATTACAGGTTACAAGCCATGATGTGTATGTGCAACCTCCTGATTTTAGAAATGGGCTGTGTCAGATGCAAGGGAGGGCACCAGGATGAGGTTTCTTGTTATCAGGTGTGCTCCCTGGGGCATTTGGTGGGCTGCTGTGAGATACAGGAAGCTGGACTAGATGGGCCTATGGCCTGATCCAGTGGGGCTGTTCTTATGTTCTTATGTTCTTATGACTGGATATCAGGAAAGAATTCCTGATGGTCAGGGCAGTTTGGCCATGGAACAGATTGCTGAGGGAGGTGGTGGACTCTCCCTCACTGGAGATCTTCAAGCAGAGGCTCAACAAGTACCTGCTGGCAATGCTAGGAGAATTTCCTGCTACAGGCAGGGGGTGGACCAGATGACATTTTAGGTCCCTTCCAACTCTATGATTCTATGATGTTGTGATTTTATAGATGGGGCCTGGCTGGTCATGAACTGACAGCCCATGATTCCAGAGGGCTGGACATGCCCCACATTGCCTGCTGCTGCTATTGCTATTTCCATGGCCCGAGAAACATCTTTGTGTCTTAGTGGATGATGGGGAATGGATCAGCAGCTACAATGGACATTCTCCTTCCCAAAATGATCATTTTGAATTCTAAGGCACCATACCTGACAAAGCGTTGGGGGCTGAGAGGTAAGAAAATGTTAAAATGACCAACACCCAGGAAGGAGGACAGACTACTGCAGGTGCTTACAGATATTTGAAAGCACAGGACTCTCCGGTGATGAGGGGATGGAGGGAGGCAGCAGCCACAACAGATAGTGTTTTTTGTGCTACCATAGCAGCAGCAGGGCAAAAAAGAGTGCTCCTCTGTCTCCTGCCTTGAAACTGAGCAGGAGATGGAGAACATGAGAAGGAAGTTCTCATGCTTTCCTTCATCACAGCTTGCCCATTGTTATGTATGGCTGCAGGGGAGAGTTGAGTGTGCCAGGATGCACACTTCTTATATATGAACTACTGATGAGATTCCCAATAGTCTGGTCAATGTACTACAGAAACGGAGATGTCAGAACTTTTGTCTTGTTTACTGTATAGGACTTCTATAGCCGAGGAGCAGGCATTTCTCAGTAGGCAAGTTAATGTGAACAGGATTTCCCTGAAGGTAAAGATGACTCTCCTCCATATCTGTCTCTTTCTGGGCAAATTGAGGTAGCATGCATGTAAATGGAGGTGCTCAGGAGTGTCCAAAAGCTGGCACCAACCCTGACTGTCTTGCATGCTGCTGAGTAATCAATCAAAACCATCAACCTGGTTACATACAAAGTCTCTGATTTTACCAAGCAATTGATTTACCAACGTCTATCGCATTGTCATGTTTTCATGGAAAACATAAAATATCCATACGTACTTTAAACTAATTCTCAATATTTTGTCACATGCTTCAGGATTCCCTGACATTCTACAATGACCAAGAAACAAAACACAAAATGTGGATAGGCAATTGGAGCAGACTTGATTTTGGAAGGTTGGGGTCAACAAAGGTAGAGTGCAAGTTTAGCGCCCTTCTCAACAGTGTTGCTGAATGCACCCTGTGGAGATGGCGGGAAAGGGAAGTTCCTGTACTGGTGCCAAACTGGATGATGGTCAGATGGAGAACAGTTCAATCATCACAAACCCCTTCACAGAATATATAAGTGAATCCCATGGAAGCAAATCGTTTCCATTTACATCTATGGAGAAACACTGTTGCAACTGGAGTCTAACCTGTCCTCCACTACTGATATTCAGTGGACCGGTCCCCAGAGACGAGGCTTTGGTGATGCATGACATCTCTGGGGATGCTCGAAACTCCCCCCCCCCCCCACCACCACCAAACATAATCAACTCATTGTAATGATGAACTTTGTGATAGCTTGTTAATCATAAAAGTTTCACAATTCTATGTTGATTACCCGTGCACCATGCAAATAAAGACAAGAGACAACTGCAATGGGGTGATTGGGCCACTTTATTTAATAATTAATTGCATGCAGAAGGGATACCTCAGTCTCCCAAAATGTGGGCCCTAAGATGGGGGAAATGGAATAATCTGTTTGCATTCCCCTGGGGTAAATCAAGAGTAAAAGCGCTTGACTTCAGGCTGCATTTGGTCATTGACCAAGTGTCCCCATCATAGCCAACCCTGAAGTGTCAAGGCAGCTGGATAGTGTAGACTTCCATGGGCTAGGCCAGGAGTGCCCAAACTCCGGCCCTAGGGCCACTTGTGGCCCTTGATGCCTCTCAGTGTGGCCCTCAGGGAGCCCCCAGGCTCCAAAGAGCCTCTGACCCTCTGGAGATTTGTTGGAGCCCACACTGGCCCGACGCAACCGCTCTCAGTGTGAGGGCAACTGTTTGACCTCTCACGTGAGCTGTGGGATGAGGGCTCCCTCCACTGCTTGCTGTTTCATGTCTGTGATGCAGTAGTGGCAGCAAAGGAAAGGCCGGCCTTGCTTTGCGCAAGGCCTTTTATAGGCCTTGAGCTATTGCAAGACCTTCATTCATTCATATAAGTTCATCTTTAATATATTCATTTATGTAAACGTATGTAAATTTATTCAAATTTTAAATGTAAATTAATTCTTTATTTTCCCCAGCCCCCGACACAGTGTCAGAGAGACGATGTGGCCCTGCTGCCAAAAACTTTGGACACCTCTGGGCTAGGCTACGCAACGTGGCAGTACTTTCAAGGGGTTTGCTAGCCAGCCTCACTGATCCAGACAGGCATCCTGTGAGTGGTACTGGCTTAACTCCTGACCTCGCTGCTTCTGAGTAGACACCAAGCCTGAATGCTTACCTATCCAGCCTGTACTAAACCTGTCAAGTGACCAACTAATAAAGACAACCCAATTAACCAACGACACCCAAACGCAACTGCCAGCCTGGGGTAGGCGAAAATACCTGCCAACACTTCAGCCAATTTATTGGTAGCAAAAAATTCCTACCCGCCCCCAAATGAACAACCAGCTGATCTCAGACTGGTGATGGGAGGTCCCGTTAGGGTCAAATTGCAGCCTCTGACTGGCCTCCAAAGGTTTGCTCTGGAGCCTCTTTGGGTTGTCCCACTGCCACTAAGCCTGGCCCAGTGAATTGCCTCATGAGGAGGCATGCAGTTGCCTCGTGACATGGGCAGAGCCAGGGCAAAACACGGTGGTGCATTAACGGTTCCACTGGGCTTCCTTGACTTTTGAGTAACCTCAAAAAGCCTTAGGGTGGGAGGCCTTTTCAGCCCCAAGTTATCACTCTTCTGACAGCAGTTTCCTGTGTCTCATTAAAGGCCGCTTCAGAGGTTCCCCTGACTTTGCATAGCAGCTTTTTCTGACAGCATAGGGGCTGTGGCGGAAGGGAGGGACTTAGAAGCACCACTGTGTGCTATCAGGAGATGCGCCCCTAGCTCTGTGAATTCTACTCTTAGCAGGGCATACCAATTAGAAAAATCAATGCCACATTGTAATTACGTTTGGGGATGGGGCGGGGGGCAAAAAAACCTTGTCTTACTTGGATGCTCTAATCCCCTGTCAGAACCTCTACTTTGCTTTTGCCTTACTTTTAAAAGGAAGTGGGTGTTTGCCCTAATACATCAATGTCGGTGCTTGCATTAAAACATCTGCCTTGAGGGCAAGAAAGGACTCTTATCCCATTAACTGCTAACACCAGTGAGGGCCTCAGTCTCTGCACAGCATTCTTTACATAGACGTTGCTGCCACAAAGGCCCCCTTTTGTAGGTTTTTGGGGGGAGAGGCTTCCTGAAAAAAAGGTCCCTCCTGAAACTCTGGCCTCACAGGACTCAGATTGTTCATTGGCAGAAAGGTAAGAGGCAACAGGGCATTGGAAGAATCTCTTTGAGGCAGCTATTCTATGGTCCTCAACTTGTCCCACAGGCTCCTTAGTATTGCCCACAGTCTATCAGAAGCCCACTGCATTCCCCATTGAATCGGAGAGTGTGAATCCATTTGGAAATGACTGCTACAAGCAGAGCCCATTTCATTCTGCCCACCATGTGTATAAGCTGAATGCAAGAACCTCAAACTAACATCAAAACGCCAGCAGTCCATTTCAGTACTTCAATCCTATGCTTGGTTTCCTACTCCGACACATCCTCACTAAAGCATCTACCAGCTCAATCCAGGCTGCTGGCTGGATCGTGTTGCAACAACAGGCAGAGCGTCCTCATCCACTCCCCTTCCTGTATACAGTGCACACCTTTTTGGAACAGCTGAATCAACTGAGGGGAGGATAGGATTGGGCTCTAAGAATGTGATAGCCCAGGTACAGAAAGACACAGTGACCACCACCTTAGACTGGCAAGGAACCAGGGGCAAATTCAAGGGGGGGGCATGGGTGTGTGTCCCTCCAACTGTCTGCCAGCAGGTAAGAGCACCTGCCGGGCTGGGGAGCAAAACTGGGTGCCAGAGGAACGCCTACTGTGTGGGCGCTGGCGAGATTGTCTGGAATGGGAGTCCAGGTCTACCCAGCCAGTAGACCTGTGCTCCAAGTTTAAGTGGGAGCCCACGTCATAGACCTGGGCTATAAAGCCAGGCGGAAGCCCAGGTCTACCCACTTCGTAAATCTGGACTCCAAGGCAGGAGCCAAGGTCTATCCACCCAGCAAACCTTGGCCACAGAGGCCATCAAGTTCAACCTGGAGCCCAGGTCTACCCACCTGGTTGACCTGGGCTCTGGAGTTGGTAGTGCTCATGGCACCCCCAAACAAAAAAAAAACTGAATCCGCCCCTGCCAGAACCATGTTGCCCAGCTGTTCCCTTCCTTCCATGTTGCGCCAGCCAGTTCCAATTATCCACTACTGCCTTAGAAGATAATTCCCTTGCTTGAATGTTATGTTTCTTTTGTATATAATTAAGGGCTTCTGGGAAGGGGGTCGTATATCAAAATTATCTTGAAATTTTCAGTGCAATATACTCAGACTGGAGCATATGCTGAGGATGGTGTATAAGGACTGCATAGTGACTACCATGCACCAGTACACATATCAGTTCTGGTTCTTCCTCTCCTGCTCTTCTCTATTCTGTGCTGTGGGCCTGAAGGCCTGTTCACAATGTTGTAGTGGTTTCTGAGCTTGTTGCCTGCTGAATTTAGTTCATGGTGCCCATTGGAATGCTAGATGCCTGCACTGAGGAGGGGCTAGATGATCTCCATAAATTCATCCAATTCTAATATTTTATCATTGTAGCTGGCAACCCCGGAATTATGCATATCTTGAAATTCCTGAATGAATGGAGAGGTGAAGCGGCCACGGCCATCCTGTCAGCCTTCCCTCTCAAGCATCTTCTAAGCTGCACAACAGGAGGTTTACCCAGTGCAGCAAGGCGATAGAAGGGATGAAGATAAAAGTACTAGAAAACAAATGGGTATGAGAAACTATAGCAGTTTTTATTTTATTTTATTTTTTCATTTCAGTGGAGAATTTAAAGGCGCAGTTCAACACTGCTGGGCCAGAACTTAGCATGGGCTTCATATTTTCCATAAGCATTGCATGCTGATGAGTTAGTCTTCAGAGGAGAAACCTCAAAGAGAAGTACTTGCTACATCTCTTATAGAACCAAATTGCTTCACACTGTGTTGAGTCTGAAAACTGTGTTGAGTTTTCAGAAGGCTCGCAACTTTTCAACAGTAGACACAATGCAAATGGGAAATGCAAACTTTGGACTATTACAGCAGTTCTCAAACTTCTCGGGAGTAAAACTCTGTCTGGGTGATGCGACGTGCAAAGCCTGCAGATGATTTAGTGCAGTGAACTGCTAGCACCCGAAGTGATCCAAGATAGTTGAGAGAAGGAATGGAAACACAAGCCAGGCAGATGTCCACCACCAAGCTGTATTTACATATGATACAAGTAGCCAGTCTCACCAGCACTGAAACAGCAAGCACAGTTCTTCAGATACACAAGCCTAGCCAAGTTATGCCGAGTTATTCCACCTGCTTTTTGGCCGCTGTCAGCCTATGTGGGAGGAAAATGGAGGCCAGAATGTGATACCAGATCATAAAAGATCCATCTGAAATGTTGTGGTTCTTGAAAGACAGAACCTTCTTCAATTGTAAAAATCCCTATTGGGATTTAGTATAGCCTGCTTATGTAAACCTCCTTGAATTAAAGTCTGAGGAGGAATCTGACGACCAAGAAAGGCGGTATATAAATACCTGTACTATTATTATTATTATTATTATTATTATTATTATTATTATTATTATTATTATTATTATTATTATTATTCATGCTCTTCCAAACTGCTCACAATGACCCACAAGGGTAGACTCCAGCAGCTTCCCTTTTATACCTCCTCTGACCAATCGGGTAAGGGATGACCTCATCCCCATTACCTCGTCCTCTCGTGACTTGGTTACATCATCCTCCCAAGATGCATCAACATCTCTCCCATACACCTGCATTGGGGCTGCTAAGTCACTATGACTCAGCATGTTTGTCTGGTCACCCTTGGTCAGTCCAGAATCACATGGTACACTTTCCTTTAGCCTTACTTTGGCCTTGGGCTTACATCTAGATTCAGGCCCCAGGTTTTCAGGCCTTGCCATGTTGAGGCAGCAAATTTCTCCCGGTCGTGCCAAAATATCCTGACAAACTCTCAGGGTAAGTCTTGGCAGGGAAGGGGGAAGGCAGCAACACGATCCCCAGGATTGCACTGCTGCCAGGCACCAAGAGTATTTTTCTTTTTTTTATTTACAGATGGATGCAGCAGTCTCCAAAGGGTGCGGGGAGCCCCATGGAGCCATCCGCAGGGCTACCCAAGTCTTAGAATAGTAAAAATAAGTGATCAGAAACCACTTCCGGTTTCACAATCGTAAACTGGAAGTGGTACCTGATCACTTATTTTTACTGTTCTAAGACTTGGGGAGCCCTGAGGAGGGCTCTGTGAGGTTCCACACACCTCCCAGAGACTGTTTCATCCATCTGTAAGTTTAAAAAACTCTCTTGGCCCCCAGCAGTGGTGTGATCCTGGGGATCGTGTCACTGCCTTCCCCCTTCCCCTGCCCTTTAAGGGATCAGAGGCTGCTCTCAGGCTGGGGTGTTGCGATGCGCCAGTTTGAGAACCTCCCGACTGTTACATCATGCCCAGGCAGCTCCCCACATTTTTTGACATCTATCTTGATGAAGAGTTTTGAAGAACTTGGAGAACTTCTGTGCCTTTTTGTTTGGTCCAGAGGCGGTCCTGGAGGGGGGGGGCAAAACAGCAAGCATCTTCAGGCTCCTGGACACCTGTGTAAAGCGGCTCCTCTCCCTCCCCCTCTGAGCCAGTCACACCTACGAAAGCAAAGCGAAGACATCTCCTCCACTTTGCTCTTGCCTTCCCAAATAGCTCAGAGGGGAAGGGGAGGAGCCGCTTTACACGGGTGTTCAGGAGCCTGAAGACACTTGCTGTTTTGCCCCCCTCCAGGAATGCCTCTGGGTTGGTTCCCCTAAAAGAGATTATTTGGATTGCGGGTTTTGGATTTTTCAATGGACAAACAGATTTCCATCCAGTTTTTATCACTCTCAAATGGGTTACTTTATAATTTAGTGGGACATGGTGATTTCAAAGCTCCACAACAGGTTGGCTGAAAACAACAAAGCTGTAGAATTTCCCTATTCATGTTGCTGGAAGATTTGTGGCTTCCTGGTCGGGCCACTGTCTTCCATGACAATGTCTGTACAACTGAACTTATTGTACATAGATCATTTGCATTCTAAATGAAATGTTTTATTTCATGGAAAAGGGCAACTTTTCAGGTCAGGTTGGACATTGTGCATTATTTAGAAAACTGATATCATTTAGTGCAGCATTTTTCATTACTGCTCCCCCAACATACTACTTCCTCCAGCGATCTCCATGGAAGTGCCACTGGAAGTAACTGGTGAGGAAATCATAGCTAATTACTTCCAGGTTCAGAGACCATGACGGGCGTAAGAAGTTCAGGGTAGGGAAGGGGGCTTTTTCAAGCATACCAAAACCATGTGCTAAGCCTCCTACTGGGAGCCTCCACAGGGCTGAACTTTCTACTGCTGTTTGGATGTTCATGTTGTGGTCTTGCTGCCGGGTAGTGGGTGCTGCACGTACCATCCAACATGCGTACCACCCAGTGGTGTGCATGCCACCAACTGAGAATCCCTGATTGAGTGCTATTCTCATCAAGAAATACAGCATAAGAACCATTGTTGCCCAGCATGTACATTTACAAGTTTATGTAGTCATGGGTGCACACTGAGAGAATATGGCTGCCATCCTATGCACACTTTCCTGGGAGTGAGCCCCTTTGACTATAATGAGACTTACTTCTGAGTAGCCATGCATAGGATTGAGCTCTATGTGACCCAGGCGAGATTCATGTTGTTTCTGACTAGGCTGATGCCAAGGGAGCTTCAGGTACATGGGACTCTGGAAAAAGTCTCTGGATTGACTCAAACCCCACTCACCCAGGCTTGAAAAAAAACCCTAGCAAAATTCCACAAATGACTGCTTCTCACCCTGCTGTCTCCTTCCAAATGAATGGTCCAGAATGAACAAAACTAGAAGAGGGCTACTCACCTACACGTCTCACTTCTGGGCTAGCCAGTGCAGGAACAGGACACTGGACTAGCTTGGCTTGGAGCTGATCCAGTTGGGCTCATCTTGGGTCAGATGAGGTCAAATTTGAATGTTGAGGTCAAAACACTTAAATTTAATTTGATACATTATCAAGTTTATAAATGATGCCTCAGCTCTCATTACAGGGTCCCTCAAAATGTGGCCGTATCTGGACAGTGGGAAGAACTTGTCCATTGTGGCATGGTGACATATGTTGTCAATGCTTTGCCTCTTTAAATACATGTGGTCATTCTATTCCCTCACCCATTTTATCTATTGTGCTGTCTTCATTAAAAAAGCATTTGGTATAAGAAGCGTTAACCATCTTGAAACCTTAACTCCTTAACCTCTTGGTAATTAATACAGACATCTCTAAAAATTAATGGTGCTGTCCTATTTGTAACAATACTCACATAGGGGTAAAGACTGAATAGTAATAAGAAATTTGTCACATTGGGATGAAAACTATTAAGAGAAGGAAAATGCATTAGCACTGTATGCTTATTAAAATGTAGACCTGCGCTAAATATAGCCGTTATATTGCCAAGAGCCATGGCTGGTCAATTAATTTGGAACTGGATTATTTCTGTAGTTACAGTTTTCATAATTTTTTCCATCTTTCTTAATTCCCATTGTGCTTTCCCGATATTCGGTTCTTGGCCAGGTTGTGTCCTACTGTGCAAATTGACAAAGCTTCCTTTTGACTTCATAGGTAATGGAACTGGGCCTCAGTGCTATTTCAAGGTAAGTTTAGCTCATGACTGCATGCAATCCTAATTGCAGTGGAAGAGGAATGTTTATATTGGATACTTGCCCTGGACAACTTTCTGTTTCCGCAAATTAACATGAGTAAAGCTTGAGAGTGCCTGCTGCAAAATAGCCAAAGAGAAGGAGCATAGAATCAGGGGGGCATATCACACTGCTTCTGTCCCCTGTGCATTTGTGAACACAGTACAGAACTGTGTGGAGAATGGTGTGAAGTGGGTCTCAGCCAGTGGCAACCACCTCAGTCAACCAAGATGGAATTTTCTTGATAATGCACAACAATGAAAATGGTAATTAGTTCTCTACCTGTCCTGGTCCAGGTTAGAGTGTATGTACATTCATCATTCCTGGAGGAAATGAAGGATTTGGATCCTTTCTTAAGTATTTTAATTAGGGATGAGAAAAAATTATCACCTGTCAACATTTTGAGAGGAAAATAGAATGGGCCCCAAACCCAGGTGTATATCGCTTAACAAACATTTGCTTAACAGCGGATCGCATATATGACAGTGGTCAAAGCACAAGAAAGATGCTCTTAATGAGGCAATCACGTCTCCTGTAGCTTGCAGCAGAGTCTCTGTTTACACAATAGAGAGGCAGGGACAAGGCAATCTCTCTCCAGTAGCCTCTGCAGCCAGCTAGTGTCTGGCAGGGAGTGTCAGTTTACACAACAAAGGCAATAGATTGGACTGAATGTTCACTTAATGACCTAATCGCATAACAATGGGAATCGGAGAAAGTATACTCGTGGTTAAGTGGCACACACCTGTACTCAATTATAAATCTTAAAATGCTTATTTCTTTATTTTGTGGCCTCTTGCAGCCAGATATTCTACCTCTTTCCTCTTTACTCAGCTACATTTTCTCTTTCTCCTCTTGGAGTGATCCCAACCAATGAGGGATGAAGCGGCATTTGCATTGAGGCCTCACCACTACATAACCAATCAGACTGCCTATATAATAATGTGCAAAGAAGAAACACTGTCTGGTCACCCAAAAAATATGGGGACATGTTCTCTCTGGTTCCGCACTGCAAGGGCCAACAATGAAATCACCACAGTGTAGTAAAAGAGGGAATATATCTCTGCATTGCCTATGCACCTAGACAACTAAGCTTGTTGTACTATGATGGTGACATCTGCCTGCAGAATTGACCTCCCTATTTTCAGGCTCTTACCAAAACATTATGCATGGATGGGCTCATGGATGGGCTCTTTTGCACCCCACAGGACTGTGAAGTCCAGGAGTTTTCAAGGGCAGTCATAATTTTAAAGGGGCACGCGCCCTTTCTCCCCATTCGTGCAGGCACACAGCATGCTTGATGGGGCACATATGTATTTTATACTCAGTTCTGCACATTCACAGACTCTGAATACCAAGAGAAAAAATTAGGACAGAGAACATGTCTCAAAGATTTGTTTCAATTATTTGGGATCACGAAGCAATTAGGATGAAAAGTGAGAAGGGGTAAGTGAACACCTATGAGATTGCAAGGATAGCACAAAACTAATGAAATTCCTTTAACAGAAGAGGCTCTGCATCCATCTTGGCCCTTGTCAAAACCGTGGATGATATTACAAGATCTAAAGCTTATCCAGGAACAGAGTTCTTTGAAGGCTTTTCATATACTTTCTCACAATGCATCACTCCCTACAGCAGTAGGTATTAGCTTTTTAATTAGACAAAGGATCTTCTTTCTTCAGCTGATAACAAGGATAACTTTAATCTCACTTGCAAGATCACAGGACATGCACAATTATCGCAGATATTCACAAATACTTGCTTTATGCCAATATGCTATTTGGGCAAAAGTTTATAATATTTGTTACAGAACCCTCACCTTCATAATACTTTTGAATGATGAAATTGCGTCAACTGTATTATTTTGAAATCCTTACAACAATCCTGTAAGGTAAGCATTATTATCCCTATATTGCAAGTGGAGGCTCACAGGACGACCTAATCTGTTACACAGGCCAACACACATTTTGCTTCCTTAAATGTTAAACCAATTCCTGAGTATCTTTGGGGTGCCGATTCAAAAAATGGTATCTGTTTTGCCCTGTCACGTCTAGTTTTGGATACACGGCAAAGCCTCTTTAGTGAATGGTTCAAACAGCTTCCTCATGAGGAAGACTATACCATGGCTTCCTCATGAGGAAGCTGCTTGAACTATTCACTAATGAGGCTATACTATATCTCTAAAACTAGATGTGATAGGGCAAAACGGATACCATTTTTTTGAATCGGGACCCCAAATTCATATCAAACCACCATAAAGTTTGGGAAAAACTCTTCTGACCCTCAATTTTGTAGGCCCGTGTTATCAGCAGAAGTGAAATTCAAACATGGAACTTTCCGATCCACAGGTCAGAAACCAATCCTATGAATGCCTTTTGCTGATGAAACTAGGATTCCATCAGTGAAAGGACATCTCTGTTGGCACTGCAGATGCAGTGATGATGGTGAAGAGGCCACCAGTGCTAATAGCTGGTGACCATGCACACACCACCAGAGCACCCAGCCAACACCAGAAGGGGTATATTGGCAGCAGGGGTGGGCAGTGGATGGGGGGGAGTAATGGCGTGTTTTGGGGGAGGAACCAGGAGACATGTTGGGGAGAGAGGGGGTGGGTCCAGAGTCAGTCACACATGGCCCACCCCACCCCCTGGCTCTCCTCAGACCTACACCAGCTATATAGGTCCAAGATACCCATAGGACATCAGGGGGCCTATGCAGACGTGAGGGGGAAAATACAGGTCTCCTGGTTGCCTCCCCACAATAGCACACAGTTTATGCCTCCATGGTGCAGCTACATGCTTCAGCATGGTTGGAGACAGAATTGGGCGACCAGTTTCTCAGCCATAGGTCTACATCAGTGTTTCTCAAGGTTTGTCCTCTGCCATACCATTTCACATTGTCCAGTACCACCGAAAGTAATTGGCAATGACATTTGCTAGTTACTTTTGGATTGGGAGGCCAGATGCAATGCAACAACAAACACTAGCAAGGGGCCAGAGGTGGAAGGGAGTTTTGAGTGCAGATAGACATGCTTTGGAGCCTCCTACAACTGTCTGTTGTGTTCCTGTTCTCGCTGCCAGGTGGCAGGTTCCAGGTCTAAAAGGTAGTGGTGGACCTTCCATTCACTCTATGGGGCAAATGCCCCAGGAGCGGAGCCTTGCATGCCTTTAGGATCCTGCGGAAGACTCTTTGAGGCTCCTGATGGGATCGGAAACTGTGCTTCCAGTTTTCTGGAAGCACAGTTTAAAGCATCGGGGGAACCTTCAGGAGGCTTCCCCTATGCGTCCTAGAGTCACGTGAGACACCTTGTGCTCCAGGTAAGTGTGGGGGTGTGTGGATTTGCACATTGAGTTGGTGACATCCTGTGGGGGCGACATCACAGACCTTTGCCCTGGGGTACAGGGCTGGGGAGGTCCGCAACTGCTAAAAGGTAATCTTCCAGGTAATTAAGGTCTGAAACAGGAATCTCTAAACTTTTAGGCCAGAGGTCCACATCAAATGTCTGGCATGGTGTTCCAGCACTGGCATAGCAGTGCAAATGGCATAGCAGCACTCACAGAGGCCTCCTCAAACTAAGGGAATATTTGTTCCCTTAACTCGGAGCTGCATTGCCCTTATGTCAGTGTTGGAAAGCACTGACATAAGGGGTTAGGATTGCGCCCTAAGATCACAATCGAACATATTCAAACATATATTCATGTTTTTTCAGGAAAACCAGAAAGTGATGTTTCTAGGCCGTTAGAAGGCATTCTGAGAGGAGGCGCATGGCCTCAATGACCCTCAGAACACCCTCCAGATGCAACTGGAGCACAGCTCTGGTCACATTCAGTTGAGAGGGCCAGAGGTTTGCAGGGTAACAGGGGCTTGCCGCGGGCCAGATAGGGGCTTGTTGTGGGCCGCATCTGGCCCCCGGGTCAGGGTTTGGAGACCCCTGGTCTAAAAGAATGAAATTTACATTGAATATGAATCTTAAAAAGAAATTTTATAAAATGATGTACAAGTGGTCTATGACTCCATTGAGGTTAGCAAAAATGTTTGAATATATGTCAAGTAGATGTTGGAAATGTAGGGAATATGAAGATTCCTTTTATCATATGTGGTGGACTTATGGTAAAGCATTATTTCAACAGACCTTTCATTCTCTATATCTCACATTCTAATATTGTGCTCTCTTGTCCACTGTTATTGTTTAGTGATTTCTGTTTGTCATTGCATTAGTCAGATATTTGTAAGTTGTAGTTTAAGAATACATATTGTGTACTAGAATATTATCTGACTGATCATATTGAATATGTCAATGAGAAAACAAAGAATTCCAGAGCCATTGTGGAAGTCTAACCCTCAGTCCTAAACACATTTGCTTGAAATCCCCATAGAACACAATGGAACTTGCTCCTAAGTAAATATGAACAGGATTGTATCTCTGGACCAGATCAGACGGAAAGCTCTTCAACCTCTCCAGACTGAGAGCAAAATCCGAAGTCCAGCTGAAATGTCTGCGTGACTTCCTCTTTGCCGACGATGCAGCTGTCACTACCCACTCTGCCAAAGATCTCCAGCAGCTCATGGATCGTTTTAGCAAGGCCTGCCAAGATTTTGGACTGACAATCAGCCTGAAGAAAACACAGGTCATGGTTCAGGATGTGGACTCACCTCCCTGCATTACAATCTCTGAGCATGAACTGGAGGTTGTCCATGACTTTGTGTACCTTGGCTCAACGATCTCCGACACTCTTTCTCTCGATACCGAGCTAAACAAGCGCATCGGTAAAGCAGCTACCACGTTTTCCAGACTCACAAAGAGAGTCTGGTCCAACAAGAAGCTGACGGAACATACCAAGATCCAGGTCTACAGAGCTTGCGTCCTGAGTACACTTCTGTACTGCAGCAAGTCATGGACTCTTCACTCACAACAGGAGAGGAAACTGAGCGCTTTCCACATGCGCTGCCTCCGACGCATTCTCGGCATCACCTGGCAGGACAAAGTTCCAAACAACACAGTCCTGGAACGTGCTGGAATCCCTAGCATGTATTCACTGCTGAAACAGAGACGCCTGCATTGGCTCGGTCATGTCATGAGAATGGATGATGGGCGGATCCCAAAGGATCTCCTCTATGGAGAACTCGTGCAAGGAAAGCGCCCTACAGGTAGACCACAGCTGCGATACAAGGACATCTGCAAGAGGGATCTGAAGGCCTAAGGGATGGACCTCAACAAGTGGGAAACCCTGGCCTCTGAGCGGCCCGCTTGGAGGCAGGCTGTGCAGCATGGCCTTTCCCAGTTTGAAGAGACACTTGGCCAACAGTCTGAGGCTAAGAGGCAAAGAAGGAAGGCCCATAGCCAGGGAGACAGACCAGGGACAGACTGCACTTGCTCCCGGTGTGGAAGAGATTGTCACTCCCGGATTGGCCTTTTCAGCCACACTAGACGCTGTGCCAGAACCACCTTTCAGAGCGCGATACCATAGTCTTTCGAGACTGAAGGTTGCCAATACTACTATACCATGGTAAAGCAAGAAAGAATTGTGTACAGATTCATAGACAGAGACATTTAATTCTAAAAAGTTAATATACAAATGAAACCAGAACTTTTTTTGTTGGGTATGGTAGAAGACAGTGTGGGAATGAACTCTGAAACATTATTTTGATATATGATAACAGCAATGAGAATATTTTATGCACAACATTGGAAATCTACAGAAATACCATCAGATGAAGTTTGGTGGATAAAGGTTTTGGATCTAGCAGAAATGGACAAATTGACAACCTTACTTAAGGACAAGTCAGTGAATGCATTTATGAACAATTGGAAACCACTTACTGTTTTTCTCCAGGAGAGAGAGAAAAATGATATGATTTGTGGATTTGAAGAATAAAAGCAATTACAATTAATAGTTAAGAAGAGATCAGAGAAATGTTAGATAAAGGGAATAGGAAAAAAAAAATACTTAAGAAAGGCTGAAATAAATTTGTATTAAGCATTATGATGATTGAACTTGATGCGTGGGAAGTTTGTACAAAATGATGACATCGGCTCCATGCTTGCATTAACTTATAGATAATTTGGTGCCCGATCCTGAACTTGGCCAGCACTGGCGCTGAGCCCTAGCGCTGGCACTGGATGCCAAAAACACACCATAAAGCACGTTCATGGCACCCGGTGAGTAAAGTATGCTGGCACTGGGCCTGTGCCAGTTCAGGCGCTAGGTCTGCTCCAGTCAAGCGCTGGGCCCAGGGCTGGCAGGAAGAGGACACATCACCACCAGGGGTAAGTGAGACTGCCAGGTGGTGGTGTGGTCTCTGGGAGGAGGGCAGAATGAAGGTGGGGGGGAGCGTGGGGTGGGGAAGGAATCAGGGCTGGAGGGGGGTGGGACCGGCAAAGCCAACAAAATAGCCTACAAAATCGTGCAGACTAGAACTCCCATTGCGGGGCTTGGGGCTTTCCCCAGGGGAAGGGAACAAAAGTCCCTTTCCCCCAAGGAGACCTCTGGCTGCTTTCCAGTGGCCGCTGGATACAGTGGTAGCTGCTTTGGTACTTCTGCTCCTGCGGGTGTCAGGAAGCTCAGGACCGGGCTATTGATATGTTCAAGAATTTTTTTTTTAAATTTTATAGTTATTAATGTTTAGTATGTGTTTATGTTATTTGAGTTATTTGTACTTGTTTTGTTAATTTTTAAATTAATAAATAGAAATGGGGGGGGGGAGAATATAATATATGGAGCTCAGTTTATACTCCAAGCAGTATAGTCAGATCCTGACACCCTGCTATAGTACAGTTCTTTGTGGTTTGTTTTCCTGTATAATCATACACTAGTATTTTCTTAACCTTTAACTGTCCTCTCAAAATACCTACTCAAAAATGAGAATGTTTTATTCAATTCCTATTTTATTTAAATGTAAGTGGCAAGGCAGATGATGAACCAATGAAGATATTCACGCAGAAAGGGATGCCTGTGGAGTTGTGGGAATAATATTAAAAGAAGATTGAGAAAGAACTCAAGTGTTTGGAAAGAACATGTAAAAACCCAGTAATCTCAGCTCCTGAGGGAAAAAAAAAATGATCTTGACATTTTTGAGACACATGTAAATATCAACAAATACCGGAAGAGGAAAAATGACTTCAAATAATGTCAGAAAGAATTTAAAAATGCTAGATTAAATGGTGCTATTGAACAATTTAAAATCATAATCACAATTTAAAAAAAAAATGAAATGCAGTTTTGTTTCGGCACTGTCCAATGAACACTCGAGATAACAGATATGGGAGAAAGGGCCACTTTATTTCACATTAGCAAGAGAAGCAGAGGCTGAGACCTGCAGCATCCGAGGCAGCGAAAGCCCCTGTGGTGCGGGGAGGGACCTCTGGGCGGTACCAGAAACCTCTGCCTCCAGGCGGGCATGCACCCGACTCCAAGTCGCACCCCGCTGCTGGGCAGCGCATCTCATCCATGTCTATCCCTTAAGGGGAAGGCAGCCAGACCGTGGACTGCGCCACCAAGAGCCGCTGAGCCTCTGAGGTGTGCCCCGCGGTCCCGGCCAGGGCCCCGTCTACATCCTCGTGCCACCAAGCCCCTGAGGACTGAAATAGGGTTCCGCCCTGCCTATGCCGCCTGAAGGTGCATACCAAAGTCCCATTCACGCCTCCTAACCTGCACCACCTGCCCTCTTAAAGCAACCAATGGCAGCTTGCAAACAGGGGGAGTGTAACCCCCTGGCCCACAACAGTCTGGGGTAGGCGAAAAAACTGCCTGTCCTTCAGCCAATCTTGGCAGGCAGCAAAAAATTCCTACCCGGCCCCAAACGGCGACCAGTTAAACTCAGACTGCCTCCAGGGCGGGCACGCGGGTATTCCCATGGTGCCCACGTGCAAAGAAGGAAGAGGGCTGGGTCTCGTGCCCTTTTAAAAGGTCTGCTGTAGCTGCCAGACCCAGCCCCTTTCTCCTCCCCCTTGGGGAGGGACTCTCGTGTCCCGGCCAGGCCAAACAAACTCCGATCACCTTTTAATTGGGCATTCGGGATTACAGCAAAACAGGGTACAGGGAAATTGACTCTCATCCTGCCCTACCAGGATGACTGTGATGCACTTAATCTTGTTTATAACCACTTGGTTTTGCCCCCTTATGGGTAGTGTTTACAGCACGGAAAGAAAAACTGTGAGAGCTACAGTAGAGCTCACTTACACTTTATGGATATGTCATCTGTTCAACCTTGAGATCACAGAGACTTGTGCACTGCTTTGACTAGCACTGTAATTAGATCCACCCTAATGAGAAGCATCACCAAAGACATCTCATTGCTCTTGGAGGAGGAGAAGAAGATGGGATGGTGATGCAACTTGGCTGTACCACTGTGCGCAGGCTTCACTGAGTGGCCAAACATCACCAGCCTGCAGGCAGGGTTTATGGAGCAGTTGAGAGTAAGAATGTGTCCTTTCTGACCCACTCCAAGGCTGTACATTCACACACACACACACACACACACACACACACACGCACCCCGCACGCCATGGCAACTCAAATTTTCTGCTGTACAAAGCTGCATTGGTGCAAAGTCTTGATTCATGTTCAAATATCAGATTTCATTTATTTATTTAAAACCATAGGTCATCTCCCAGGCATGCTCTGACATTTTCAGAATGCTCACAATTCACATCCTTAAAGCAGGCACCTGCCACGAAATACCTGCATATAAATGTGTGTCTCCTACACACCTTGAAAGGAAACAGAAATAGAAATTCACCATGCAACCTTCTCAATTTTTTAAGACATACTAAATCTGAGTAAGCAATCACAATCACAATTGACCTTTATTAGGCATAGAACTTAACAGTTGCCTGAGCAACTTACACAAGACATTGCATTCAAGCAGGTCATAAAAACAGAAATAAATGTAGATTAAATAAGATTTCCCTCCATTTTACATTTGGTTAAAATCTCATATAAAAAAATCCACCATTGGTTTTACCATTTTTTTCATTTGTAAGTACCGCAGACACCCGTCTATAAGTTGACCCCACAGATAAGTCGAGGGCAGGTTTTGAGCAAACAATCATGGAATTTTCTATGACCCTTGGATAAGTCGGGGGTTAAACTTAGGGGGGTGTCTGACTATAGTTTTGTCTGATTTTACTCGAGGCCAGATCCTGAAAAATAACCTACCACTAATTGTTACCTAAGAACTGTAGTCTCTAATTTATTAAAAAGTAAAAGATCATAAGATATATTTTTATTCTTTTTTAAATTCTGGTCTTCACCACCTTTTTGTAAACACTATCAGAGTAAGTGCACTGTAAACTACATACCAGTAAAACAGTGGTTCCCAACCTGGTATTCCCATACTCCCAGGGACACTCAACAGGCTTTAGGGGTACTTGAAAAAGAATGAAATAATGGCAGAAAAAGACAGGCTGCCTTGCAAGGCAGGACCAGCAAGGCAGGAAGGGAGGTAGCTAGTTGGCTGTGAAAGCCCCACCAATAGCTAGTTTTTGGTCCTCAATTAATCTATGAACCAGTGATTGAAAACCATCACAGTAAAAAAGTTGAAACATAATATGAAAAGTGATCAATCACCCAGAATTTCTCAGCTCACTTCTGGTGCAAAACAGTGCAAAGGCAGAGTCTTCTGTTCTTCAAACAGATGAAAAGAGAAAATATGTGATGAATACATGAAGGCTTTCATATGAAGGAGATGAAGGCTTGTATTATTATTTGCAAACATTTTGCTAATATGAAGGGTACAATTTATGGAAATGGGCTGCCAAGGGATATGCAAGTGAAAAAGGTTGGGAACCACTGCAGGAGATCCATGAATCAAATCCACCTTTAAGGTGGACATGAGGAGAACCATGAATCAAAGACACCTTTAAGGTGTCTGGTGTGTTAAGCCAGAAGCTCTACATACAGCATATAACACATAACTGGGAGTGTGCAATTCACTTCACAGCAGAGAGATGCAGCTGCATATATTTGCAGCCCTTTTTACTCAGAAGTAGACCCACTGCTTTCCATGGGTGTTATTCTTAAGTCATGGTGCACTGAATTGTAGCCTGGGACGGAGGGTCCCATCCTGGTGTTTCCAAAAACAGACCTGCGTTGCAAGCATTTGCCAAGCAGAACCAGGCTGCAGCAGAAGGAAGGAGAATAAAAGGTTAACTTTGGCTGGAATGTCCCAGGAAAATTACTATCGCAACTAAGGAGCTGCCTGCCTGAGCTGAGCAACAGCTCAGCTGAGAAAGGAAACTGTTCAGAGTTGAAAGGCTCTGCCCTCTGATTGACCCGGAGATCAGGCAAAGTGAGAATAGGAGCTTTAATACTTGGCAAAAATTTCACCTACTATACTATACTATACTATACTATACTATACTATACTATACTATATCTATGGTAATATCTGTAGTTTCAATTCATCATGACAGTTGGAATAATTGGCAAAAAACAGGTCAAAATGCATAGATCTAGACTTCTTATAAAGTGGGCAATGGAGCACTGTGTGGGTCAGAGACTCCCTGTATCCCAACTCACAGGGACCTGTCAATCGCCGTTGCATGGTTTTATTAAATTTCAGATCCAGTTCCCGAGAAGGGAACACATTACATCTGGCGAGCGTGAAAGCAAGACAAAGTAAAGGATTATCTAATATATATAAAAATCTAGAACACTGGCCAGGAGGGAAAAAAATCTGAAAAGACAAACGTTAGTGGGTTTTGTTTGCCTCAGCAAGGATTCCCTGGTATTCAATATCCCTCAATCTAGAAATAATGATCTTTCTAGCCCGCATCAAGGAATCATTACCCTCTAGGTCCACCGGTATACCAATCGATCGTAGCTTACTAAAAAGGCGAATATAGCCCGAGTAAGTCCAAGAATCAGAAAGCAAGTTCTGAATCAGTGAGTTATTCCCCCTGTTAAAACAGATACTTAACCAAAAACTAATGAATCTGCACCAGGCTATACATTCAAGTCTTCGTAGTCCTGCTTCTAAGCAAAGTGTGGTGTAAGGGACACAATGGGGTAAACCAAAAATCTTATAAAGAAAAATTGAGAGTACTCTTTCCATTTCCTTATTGAAAGCGGCAATCCAGATTGGTATTGCATAAAATAATTGGGCCACGACTTTGGCTTTGAAGATACACAGGGCTGCAGGAATATAGGAATTTACCCTTGCGTAGAAAAAAACGTAAGATACCCTGTAGGGATAATCTGGCAGATTTGAGAGCGGCTATGCACTGTGGAACCCAGGATAAACTATGATGGAAGGTCAAGCCCAAATATTTAAAGGTTTCAACCTGTTGAATAGCCTTGCCGTTGAAGACCCAAGAGTGCTGTTTCCAATGCTTTTCAAAGACTAAAAATTTAGATTTTGACTAGTTTAGCTGTAGAGCATTGTCTGAGAAATACTGGATACGCCTAGAGATCAAACACGTTAGCCCAACTCACGTATGCGAGAGCAATGCCACATCATCAGCGTAAAGTAAAAGGAAAAAGGGGTGTTGATTGAGTCTTGGACAGTGGGAGTCTGTCTCCGACAAAAAAGGGACAAGGTCATTAATGAATAGATTAAATAAAGAGGGGGCAAGGACACAGCCTTGCTTAACCCCCTTGTTAGCTGGAAAAGGATCTGTTAGATCACCCTCAGAGTTCACCCTGATCTGGCATGAGGTGTTTGAATAAAGCTTCCTAATTAAGAAGAATAACCAGGGGTCAATGTTTAATTTACCAGGTTTGGACCACAAGTCTCTTTTAATAGAATCGAAAGATGCCTTTAGATCTAAGAAGGCTATATACAATTTGGAAGGTGCTTTATCCAGACATTTTTCAGCTAAGTGGGCTAGGACTAAACAATGTTCTAACCCAGATTTGCTGGCTCAAAAGCCTGCTTGCTCATCCCCAAGGATGTCATTATCTGTCATCCAAGAGGTCAATCTGTTCAATAAAAGGGAGCCATATAGTTTCCCAGGTAGGGAAAGGAGGCTTATAGGGCGATAATCTGAGGGTAAATTCCTATCCCCTTTTTTGAAAATTGGCACAATCGGTGACTGTGTCCATTTTGATGGCATAAGGCCCGTTTTATCGATCCAATTGAATAGTTCGACTAAATGAGAAGCCTGCCACTGAGGCGCTGCCTTGATCATATCCGATGGAATATTATCAGGCCCAGTGGCTTTACTGCTCTTTAGTTGGCCAATAAGGGCTAACACTTCCTCTTTAGAGACTGGGGGCCATGGGGGCATGCCATGGCATTTAAAGCTATGACAGCATTTAAAGCTATGCCTAACCAAGAACAGAAGAAGATCATCGGCAACTTAGATGCGGTCAGACAGCAATTATTACAATCTATCGAAGAAGATCACATACAGGTCTGTCCTGCGTCCCAATGCGGTTTGTCTAACACTGTATGTGTAGAAGCACTTGTGCATTGCTTGGAAGTGATTCCAGTCCAACGAACAACGAGCAGTGACTCACTACAGCAGATGTTATATAGAGCTGAGAGTTAGGGGGATGCAATCACCACTGCAACTAGAGGATGATGCAGCACTCTGGGGCTGACTGACATTCACTTCACTTACCCAATTCAGCCTCCTGCCAGCAAATCAAGATGCTGGCCACCGGGAATTTACCCCTGCGTGTTTTATCCTGGAATGTGGCCAGCTGGGCAGGGAAACTCTGTGACCCTGAGTTTGGTCCTTTCTTAGAGAATTATGATTTAATTTTGTTGCAAGAAACTTGGTCCATCAAGCCTATTTGTTACTCTGGCTTTAAATCTCTCTCACTTCCTGCTCACAAGACTGGGATTAAGGGTAGACCTGTGGGGGGGGGGCTTGTAATCTTGTATACTTCAGCCATTTGTATCGACCTTATTTACATGGCTGATAGCTTTTGTATGATTCAAATTGTAAGGGTGAAGAACACCCCTAGAGATTTATGTGTAGCCAACATTTATATTCCGCCCGCTCCTTCTGCTGATTTGAGGGCCCGCCAATGGGATTACTTAAACACTATTATTAGACGATTTGAGACCAAACATCCTGATGTTCAACTCCTATTGGCAGGTGACTGGAATGCTCACGTGGGTTCTAGTAATGAAATCTTTAAGCAGGTTGATGATGATGAATCTGAGTAAGCATCAGCTCTGCTATTCAGTACATCAACTTCTTCGCTATATTGGCTCCTGCCCCTCAGTTTATCTGCCAGTAACCCATAATTTAATGTATTAGCTTTGCATTTATTGACCCCGGTATTCTCTGTAGATTTAGCAATCTGCTTCAAATAACACTTCTTCAAATAATATGAAAACAGGCCTCCACACGCTCACTTCTTAATAATTGGATATCTTATCTTTGCCGTAAACATTGCTGTAGATGTATAGTGCAGAAACCATAAAAGGGACCTCAAATCCCTTGTTGAACAGCCTGGATCTTTTAGTGTCTTATCAGAACTCATTCTTGGTCTGTGCAAACCATTTGTGGGGCAGTTGTTTCTATGATGAACTTCAGGGGAGATCAAATTAGCTTCCTTAGCTCTTGCAACATTCAGTGCAGGAATAGGTGTCTTGAAAGCTGGCAGACTTATTACTTCCAGCTGCCCACCAAGGATTAAAAAAAAAAAAAATCATTCAACTGAATACATAGATATTTGATGTTCTTGGAATGCTCCATACTATTGCTTTTTAAAAAAAAAAAATATATTTATGAGAAGTTGAGACTGCCTTTCAGTGAGCACCTTTAAAATGAGGTGCAATTAAATATAAAACAATGAAAATATAACATCTGATCATTAAAAACCAGAATGCAGTAAAAAGCAAAACTGAAGGAGAAAAAACATGCATTAGCAGATTTGACTTTGAAGATATAACCAAAAAGAAAGCTCTTCTGCTGCTTGTCCAGAGTCAGAAAGGATGAGAGAGAAGGAGTCACATCGACCTCCATGAAAGAACATTCCAAAGTTCTGGAACTACAAAATGAACTACGCATTGTGGGCACTGATTAGGGCTCCATATGAATGGGTATGCCATCTGGATTTTGTACCCATTTCTTGGGAACACTGACAAAACCAATGGTGGCCTAATCCAAGGCCTAGGAGAGGGGGTAAGGGGTAATTTATACCCAGGGCAAGGGTCTGAAAGGGGACCTGAGAGCCAAAGGAGAGAGCCCAGAGTTTCCTGAGAGTTCAGCACACCCAACCTGCCTCCCAAAGCTTTCCCGCATCCCCTGTGTGCTTTCCGTTCAACAAAAAGGAGATACATGTGGAGAGGGAGCCCTCCACAACAATGTACTCCATGACGACCAGAAGCAATGTGAATTATTTCTCTATCTGTATTGTTAATTCTTTCTTGCCTGAATTATAGCTTAAACAAACATGTTCAAATCAAATGTGCTTTCTTATCCTCTTTTATGTATTTAAATTTATTCTGCCCATCCACCCCCGTCAGTCCCCCCCCCTCGTTTACCCTCTCCCCCTTTGGGAAGGGGCCCAAAAGAAACTTTGTAACCCCTGACAAAATTCCTTTCAGAGGCCGTGGCCCAATCCTATGTTGCATTTACAGCAAAGGATCTCACAGTCTGCTACAATAAGTCCCGGGTCGACGGCACAAAAGATGCACCACTGTTTGGTGGACTGTTGCCAAGTTGCGATTGGCCAGAGGTTGCATGTGGGCAACAGTGGCTGACAGAATATCCACCATCCTCCACTGCCACCAGGAAGTTGGCAGCAGGGGTGGTTCAGAGGAGGATTGGGGCGAATCAGGACAGGGAGCAGGCAGGGCTGGGGGCAGTTTGAGGCAGTTCAGGGGCACTATGGAGATGGTTCAGGGGAATTTCAGGGAGGATCTTGGCAGCAGCCATGCACACCATGATCATTCCCCCATTCCCAGCCCAGACACACCTCCAGGGGTCTTCTCAGAATTATGCCAGCAAAAAAGCTGCCATAATTACAAGGAGACCATCTGAGAACCATGTGGCCTAGGGAGAGGTAAGAAAAAAAATGTTTTACTTTCCTCTCCTGGGTTGTTTGTTGTCCCCTAACACCCACAGTGTGCAGCCCATGCTCTGTTGTCAGTGCTACATGCACTGGGCTGACATGGCGTAGGATTGGGCCCGGACGTACTCATAGGAATTATTGCAAATCCTAGATGAGGTGAACAGAAGGATGCTCCCCATTCATATAATGAGATTGTTCACATACAGTGTTTTTATGTTCCTTATTATAAGTCTTCCTCCCCCAAAATGATGTTTCACATAGCTTCCCAACTTAAATTTTGAATCTGAATTTTGAGGTTCAGAATAAAAACAAAGAACCCAGCTTTTGAAAATGCTCAGTCATAAAGAATGTCTCTGGTGTAGTTTTTTTGGCCAGGAAACAGAGATGTTTATTATGTTTAAAAAATGGCATTTGATTATACTAAGCTCTTCAGGAATAAATGGTGCCTACTGTTGCATGAACTGAAACAGCTTTTCAAGCCTTGTCATGTTTTCCACTGGATAAGCAGGCTGGCAATATAAGTCATGTGCTGCACCGAAAGACTCTCCAGTTGATGCAAAAATCAGGCTAGCTGACAACATAGGTTACTGGATGCTCACATGCTCGTCCTGCCATTTCTACATGCTTCTGAATCCCCTTCTGAGATACTTTGGAGTAGCACTGGTAGTGGGTATGTGATGTGCCTCTTAGCAGAGGAAGCAATGCCCAGGGATTAATTAAGATGTTAATAGCTGGAACTTCACTGCTTTGTTTAAAAGGACACTAATGAAGAGCTGCCTCCAGGGATAAGATTTTTTCTCCCCCTTTTGAAATTTCCCTATCCCTTTCCCTTGTGCCAGCCACAATCAACAGAAGCTTCCCAAGGGCAGGCATTAATATTTGAATTAGTGAAAAAGAAGAAAAAGCTTTCATTCTCCAAGCCATCTGTTGCACTTCTGGTCTCAGTCTGTATCAAGTATGATGTTTTATATCTCAGAATCAAACCGGCATTGTGTATTGGAAATACTGTCGCTTAAAATTTTATGGAAACTATTTTTTTTTTTTTTTGTAGCAGCTGTTTGCGATAAAGGTCAGTATAGCTAGACATTGGAAGCAGTGGTTCTCACACATTTAGCACCAGGACCCACTTTTTAGAATGAGAATCTGTCAGGACCCACTGGAAGTGATGTCATGACCGGAAGTGACATCATTAAGCAGGAAAAAAATTTTTACACTCCTAGGCTGCAATCCTACCCACACTTACCCAGGAGTAAGTCCCATTTGCTATCATGGTTAAAAGAATATACATAGTAGCTTGTTAAAAGTACAGGTCTGTAACATTTCCCCAAATGCAGTCACATACCATGGTGGCATCAAGTCTAATCTATTAAAAATAAAATATTGAAATGAATAGGGACCCAACTGAAATTGGCTCATGACCCACCTAGTGGGTCCCAACCCACAGTTTGAGAATCACTGGACTAGAGAGATGAGGGCAGCCATTTTCAACCACTGGGCCATACTGGTGCGCCACAAATGGTTTCCAGGTGTGCCGTGGGAATTTGGGACAGGGTCATTTATCAGTAGGAAAAAATTGATGGTGTGCCTTGACCATTTTAGTGTCTTGCCAGCATGCCACGAGATGAAAAAGATTGAAAATCACTGGATTAGCGTGTGTATGCCAGACGAGCTTTGTATTGGAGCCCCATTCAGTTTGGTTTGGTTTCTGGACCATTTGAAGGATTGAGTATTGTAGCTTTTGCCACTGCTGACAAGGCAATACTATAGCTTAAAGTAATTAAAAAGAATTAAGGAAATGAAAATGATGGCCCAATCCCAAGGGCTTGCTGGAACAAGCGCACCAGCAGCACTGGGTGCTTCCTGGCTGTCGTAATAGGTGACATGCTGAAGTACATGGGTTGGCTGCCGCTGCAAGCAGCAAGCAGCCTTCTCTACATGCCTGCAGCCACTGGATCTTCACCAGTACAGGTAAGTGTGTGCAGGGGATGGGAGGGTGACAGGGTGTGGGTGGAATATGACAGCAATGGGGCAAGGAGGAGGATAGACTGAGACCAGGAAGAGGGCAGGTTTGAGGGCAGTGGGGTTTAAAAAAATCTAACCCCCTTCTTGGCCTCAATCCCCCAAACCGGGTCCATGTGGACCTGCACTAGAGATATCCTGGCAACCCACTGCAGGCTTACCCTAGAGCAAGGGAAAAAATTTCCCTTACCCCAAGGAAGTCTCCAGAGGCTGAAAATCCCCTACAGCAAGTGCAGCACTGGTGCCGCTGCATTGCGATTCAGGGAGTTAGGGTTTGACTGTAAATGTGTAATAACAGAGTTTCTGAAACGAATCCCCATTCATACCCAATCAAGTCCTTCCCATTCATTTCAGAATGAATGGAACGGAACGAAAATGATTTCTGTGTGTCTCCGTTTTCACTCCTTCCAAAAACAAATGCACATCGGTTGTGAATGATTTGATACCTTCCAGAAGGACCAAAAGGATCCTATGTAGGATCTGTACACTTACACTTCCAAAATCTACAGAGCACACACAAATCGACTCAAGGTCACTTGGCTAGTAGCCATATTAGTATGTTGTAAGGGAGCTATTTGTTTTAACTAGAAACAGAAGCTTTGGGTTTTACCATATGCATGTCAGACTCTGCTTCAAAGATGTGGGACTCAAAGCAGAAGATATTCTTTGAAATTTATTATCAACTATGAACTAGTTTTTGTCAAACTGAATTGGAATATACATGGTCCATACAAGGCCAGATTGAAGCCAATTGGACCAAGTTCTCTCAATTGCACCCTGCGTCTAAGGAGGCCTAGTGTAATTGCATCCTACACTAGGAGGCCTAGTGTAATTGCATCCTACACTAAGGATACTAGTGTAATTACTCTTGTATGCAATTTTATATTACAGCGTGTTTAGAACCGTGTGGTCCATTCAGTAGCATAGCTGGGGGGGCAAAATGGTAAGTTCAGCAAGCGCCACAATGCATTGTGTAAGTGGCCCCTCCCACTTGCCATCACAGCCATTCTGGGCAGTGACGGCAATGTGCAGACGCTTGCTGAAACAAACAACATCTCCACCGGCTCCAATGGTTAATAAGTGGCTGCTTACATGGTGTATTGTGGCACCTGCAGTACTTAACTGTTTTGCCCTCCCTCCAGTGCTATGCTATTGGGTCAATTAACTCACATGCATTTTTTAAGCACGCATCTTGATTGTTTCCCATTCTACCACAGAGAAATAAAGTCTATAATAAATTTTATTTATATCTCTAAGATTCTACAGACATTGGCCGTGAACCTGGGGCCCCACAAAAAATGTTTCCAATTGGGCTGAGCAGTTTCTAAGGGTGGCCCTGGTTGCATAGAAGACTGTCATTTCTGAGCAAGGCCATTGGTTCATCTTTGCTCAGTATGGTCTACTACACACTTACTGTCTGACAGGAACTCTCCAGGGTTTCAGGCAAGGTTCTGTCCCAACACTATTTGGAGAGGCCAGAGACTGAGCATGGGATCTTCTGCTGCAAAGCATATGCTCTTCCACTGAGCTATGGGTCCTGCCCCTACTTATCATCTGCAGCTACTCAAGTATTTGGGATGAGCATAAGAAATGTTCTGGTCACAATAAATAATGCAGATGTTCTTCAGCACTGCTGAGATTCAAATCCTTGTTCACTCACTGCCATAATCACTTTCTCTGGAAACAGCCTTCAGCAGTTTTGCAATAGGCTTCCAACAGGGACTTTGGGGATGGGGAGGGTTGAAGAGATAGCATGCAACCCCTAATAATGGATGTATTAATTACTGTATTACAGAAGGCCACAATCGAGCATAAGTTCAGCACAGAGTCAAGGGAATGGAAAGGTCAGCAAGAAATACCAGCCCTTTTCAAGCATTGCATCTTAACTCCCAGGGCACAGAGTTATAATTAAGAGCATTTTCATGGCAGTCAGGCCCAAAGCCAGCATCAGTTCATCACTGTTACAATGGAGCTCCTATGGAGTGATTGCTTATACTGAAGGAAAGGATGTTTGGAGCTTTGGAGAAAGCAGGCAGCTTCTTTTACCCATCAGAGCTGGCTTTAATGTGATTTGGGTGGTTTCACCCAATCGGATCTTGTGCCGGGGGTGGGGGGGCTCATGCCATGGCAGGGAGCAGGCTGCCTGCCTGCAGACACAGTCAGGACTTTACATGGAAGTAGACATCCATTCAGAGGCTGGCAGAGCTCTCACAGACCCTCCTGGCCGCTGCTGCTTTTGATTAGCCCAAAATGAGGTCGCTCAGGAAACAGGTGCCTCCCACTGCTGCTTCTGATTGGCCCGAAACTGCGCCAGTCTGAAAGCAATCTGTGCCTGGCCACTCTTTGCAGTTAAGCAGGGGAGAACCTGCAAGGAATGTGAAGATTTGGGTCCCACACCTTCTAAGGCTGGCCCTCTTACCCAGCCTCAGTCATCATGTGGAACATCAACAATATGCTATGGAATGTATATCTCCATGGTTCCTAGCAGCTGATATCCAATACATCCCAATTATTACCTTATTCTATATTCATGGTGTGTCACTCCTGAAATGATTTGATTCCATCTTTTTTTTCCACTGGACATATTCTCCGCAAATCCAATTTGATTAACATAAGAGGCTGACCTTGAAATGGTCTCGAAACTGCAATTAGTGCAGAATGTCATGGTTCATGGGGTCATTGGGACTTGGTGGTTTTACTCCATCAGGCCACCGCTCTAATGGCTGCACTGGCTGCCAGTTCATTTCCAGGCTCAATTCAGGGTGCTGGTATTGAAAGCCCTTTACAGCTTGGGACTGGAGTATTTCCAGGACTGCCTATATGGTCAGGTGCATCGTCAAGGATCATCAGATAGGGCCCTGCTATGAGTTCTGCGGCCAACAGTTGGAGGGCAGTGACAAGAAGCAGGGCCTTTTTGGTGTAGGTACTGCACTTATGGAACTCCCTCCCTTAAGATTTAAGAAATGTCTCCTCTTTAGTGATATTCGGAAGGACTTTCTCGTTTGGGCTGGTATATTGAGTGTGGGTGGACGTTGGGCAATGGATTGAATCCCTTACCCTTTATCTGCTGCTTATTTGTTGACAGCCCAATCCTATCCCCCGCCGGTTCATACCATGCAGTGCTGCTGATGGAGCATGCACAGCATGTTATAGTGGGGCAGGCAACCAGATGGCCTGGGAGAGGAAAGTTAAAATACATTTACCTTTCTGTAAGCTGCCAAGCCATCAATGGATGTCCTCAGACCCATGCCAATGCTTTTGCAGGCATAAGTCCAAGGAGAGTCAGGGTTTAGGTCCAGGCCATGAAAAGGAATAGGATCCACTGTATCCTGCCAAGATCCACCCCCTTCCACTCTCAAACTGCCCCAGTTCCTCCCTCAAACTGTCCCAGTCCTTTCCCAAACTGCAAACTGTCTCTGCTGTCACCATACCTGCTCCAGTGCAGCCGGGGGGGGGGCACATTGGCAGGCACACAGAGCCTCTGGTCATTTGCACCAGTAGTTCCAAAACTCCCAATAGTTGCACAACTTTTGTACCGCCATAACTAGACTAATGGCAGTGGATCACAAAACCTGCTGCTGTAGGCCCAGGATAGGATTGGGTCATAAGTCACTTTATATTGCTCCTTATGAAAAACGGGAGCGTTTGCTGCAGTGGGTTTCCGGGTGGGCCGTGTATAGGTGTTTTATGAAATACTGAAGATTAATGTTACTGTTGCATTTATATTTTAAGTTTTATTGGTGTATTTGTATTATTTATTTGAATATGCCAGCTGCCTTGAGCTGTTTTTTGAAAGGCGGGGCAAAAACCTTTTGATAAATAAACAAATTAAAACAAGTTCCTGCCAGCCTAATGCTATATTGTACAAACTGAAACTGATTATTAACTGCCCCTACATCTACAAAATTTCTTTGGAAAAGCCAGAACTCTCAGAAATTCTGTGGACTTTCCATACAGTTACGGAACACATCTACTCTGCCAAGGTGGGAACATTACCTGTCCCCATGGATGTGGTACAGTTACATTAATTTGTGGGATAAATTTGGCCAGTTAGCATAGACCCAAACCGTCTTGCTCTCTCCCTATATTTAGACTTGGATCTTCAAGCCCTTTTATCTTGAATAAGAATAAATAGCATCATGCATGATATGCTTTATTATCCAGCTTTTGTAGAAAAGTATCTCTGTGTTCCCGGAGGCTCACATCTATGAGCCTTACAGCCCAATCCTTACTAAATTCCTACATGGTGATGCATCCCATGGGGAAATTTTGGTTGCTGGAAGACTCCTTGCCCCAGGTAAGCCCCGGCAGTGTAAATCCAAGTGCTGGTCCAAATCCAAGTGAATCCATGCTGGCAGATCAGGCTTGGGAAGGGGGATAGGATACGGTACACACCAGCATTGCCAATCCTGCCCCCTCCCAGGTCTCATCCACCCACCCAACCCCTGTTGCTGCCCTCTCCCTGTGTTCCCCCATCCCTGCACTGGACTTACCTCATCTAGCAGGTGTCCAGTCGTCCATTGGTGCCGGTAAGATGGCTCTGGTCTTCCTGCCTGCACTCCTGGGAGTCACACTGTCAGAAAGTGCTTTACACTGGCACTCCCATTCAATAGGATTGTGCCATAACTCCTATAAGAATTTGTAACTTTTCATGATTCTGGCCACTGTGCCCATTTTTTTTTATCCTTAATGTTGGTAACATAATTTTGCCTCCCATTTTGAGAAGCATTTTAACTGTTTTTATAGCTCTGGTAGAAAGTGATGGAGTAATTCTATCAATTAGGAGCTAGAATGGAGTTTGCATGACCTCCTGGGGAAAAACATATGGCGTACCATTGCAGGCGCAGAAACCCCTGGGAATTTTGCAATTACACTCTGGGGAAGGGAGAGTAAATTACCACAGTAATTTCAAAACTGCAAAGAACTTTCCAACATACCTTGGGCTTGTTTGCACATTATGTTGTGATAAGCATAATTCCATCTCTGTTGCCAGAGAAATCCAGGGATATTTTTTTTTTTTTTTTGCCTATAGCATTTTGTTCAAGTTCACAGGAATGTTTAGGACACTCAGAGTGGTGTAGCAATTTTTGCAGCTATAATAAACAACATCATGTATGGAAACTGCCAATTTCCAACATGAGCCAATGCTGCAAGGTCATAACTATTCACTATGGACTGTTTTGTTCGTATTTTGGTAGTCCGTTTGATCGTGAATTTGAAATAGCTAACAAAACCATTAGAAAAGTATAAAATAACAAAAATCACAGTTAATGCATTAAAAAAATCCAGTGGCGTAGTTAGAGGGGGTGCAAAGCACTATGTTTTGCAGATGGGCATCTGAACTGCGCTTGCTAAACAAGTTAGCAAAGTTAACTTCCAATGCACCCATTGGTCCATAGTTGATGGATTACTCCCAACTACATATCTCTCACCATAATAAGAATTATCTTGAACTAGGACTTACCATGTCCCTACCACAGTCCTCCATCTTCTCTGGCTCTGGACATTGAACCACATTAACCCACGTGAGATCTTCAGTAGATTTCTGCTAAGGATTTACTGCACTTGCTAAACAAGTTGATATCAAAGGGTCTGAAACAGGAGAAAAGCTCATATTTTAAACTTCTCTGTGCACAGATGGAATGACCTAAGCAGAAAAAAACACATTTCATTTTCAGACAAGGGCAATGGCAAAGGTTAATCCATCACCACTTCTCTCCATTGGCAAAAGCCATTCCACTATTACACCTCCTTAAAATTGCAAAGTATGCCACATGGATGTAAGCCTTCAGATGTTATTGCTCACTGAATGGCTTTATGGTATCACGCACGTAATTGACACTTTATTTTAACTCAGAGAGGTCATATTGTGGTTTGTGCAAGGACTCTGCTTTGAAAATGCTGAAGAGGAATATTTAAATAGCTTCTCATCACACCACAGCCCCTGTTCAGATTTATTTCTTATAACGGTTCATGTTTAATGTGAAGTACCTAGGCAGCTTTCAGGACACTGGCATGTTTCAATTACAAAACAACCCAAACTTCCTCCCATAAGAATACAAATGTTTGCAGATGTCATCTCCTCTTCCATCACGAGACAACACAAACATGTTTGTCCATAATGTTCGTTTGTAACGCTGGCTCAACATTTCAAGATGCTAAGCTGGAAGCAGAGGACAGGATAGAAGAATGGAACTGGATTAGATCCAGAGGGTTCGGTTTCAGTGGTTCATGGACATATAGTTGAGTCACAAAGAACTCTTTGGCATCTTTAATGGTTGGAACTCAGGCATAGAACTGGAAAACGCTTCTCTATGACAGTCACTGGGGTTGCATTGTGCCTACACCGGAGCTGGAAAGTTGGATAGGATTGGGCCCATAGTGCTCTATGGACTCTCTCATGGTTTATAAACCAGCTTCATTTGATTCTGGGGGAACTGATGAGAAATCTTTGCAATTTAATTGCAAAATGGTTGCAAATCTAGATAACAGCCGTTGGCGCCACTTCAGCGCCAGCAGCCGATTACCCTCCTCCCCTCCTGATTGGCCCTGAAATGTCTGTTTGTTCGCCTACCTCAGACTGGCAAGGGGTGGTGTGGTCCTTAGGCCCAAGAAGGATTCGGCCACTTTCAGTCGTGTGGGGCAGGATATGTACGGAGCTGGGTAGGTAGCTATCTGGCTCGGTGTCCAACCAAGCCAGCAAGATGAGGGGTGAGCCTGAACCGCTCCCATGATGTCTGACCGGCTCCAGGAGGCAGGCAGGCAGGCAAACCCCTTGCCTGGACTGTCAGGCCGGTGAGGCTCTGTCGACTGGTCTGAAGTCCGGCTGCCTTGCCCCCTTTGGGGGTGGTGTTGAAAGACCTAGGCTGGCAATTGACAGCTGGGGCCTTGAGCCAGGCGGTACGCCCAATGAGATCGCAGGGGGAGGCAGACGGCTAGGACTGTTTCACCCATATAGTCCCGCAAGTTTGTTGTTATAGTTTATCACCCTGCTGCAGTGTAAGACTTAATAAAGTGGCCCATTTTCGTCCAAGCCAAGCCAAGTCTGGTCTCTTTATTTGCGGGTATGGGGGTAATTATTATTAACATTATTAACAGTATTTATATACCGCTTTTCAACTAAAAGTTCACAAAGCGGTTTACAGAGAAAAATCAGAGATACAGAGATAATGAAAAGCATCATCTTTTCCAACCCATTTTTAGTTCTTTGTATAATCTAAAAGAGTGCACTCCGACTCAACCTCTTTCTGTATCATGATGTCCTTCAAACTCAAGTACTGATGGCGTCTTTCAACACCTATAAAATATTTGCTTTTCTCTCTTCCATTAAATTCCACAACAAGTTGCTTCCCACCCACGCCTATACTGTTTTGTCCCTCACCTTTCCCTCTTGAAGGGCCTTTCCAGTTTGGAGCCTGAATTTGGAAGAATAAATCTGTTCTCCCCAGTGTTCTACCTTTTCTGAGAAGGTGAATGACAGTGCCTTCAGCAAGCTCACCTAGTTCCAAAGAATCCCACACCTTTTGACACTACTTTAAAGTAGCTATGAACACTCTCACATATAGGTGGTGTCACTTTTTGTACTCTTTGTACAGCTACTATTCCAAAAGCTGTTGAAGAACAGAAGCTATTACACCTGCTTTACAAGCAAAGGCCTTATATTAGTGAAGAAATCTATGTGGGGAAGATGATGAAGTAAAAAAATCTCCCTTTACTTGATGATTTGGTAACAAAATATTTAATCCTCTGCCCTTAGAGAGTATGCATCTCATGCAGTACTGATTGATTCTGAGAAAAAGAACATCAGTGTTTCGTGCTTGTCCAAGTTGGGCAATTATGTGTAGCTCCTTTAAATAGAAAAAAGAAAGAATATGGCTTAAATTGCATCTTTAAGAGTATACAAAACATTCCGTTTTCCATGGAAATGCAAATTGGCTTATCAGAAAAACATGTCAACAGGGACAATAACAGCTCCAAGGTTTCTCATGCTTTCAAGCTAGAAATTGCGTCTTGCTGCCCACAGGCTGAAGCGTTCATTACCATTTCACGTAACTCTTTGTTCAGAAACCTGGTGAGAGTCCAGTGTAATTATGTAAGCATTATTATGTCCAACATTGACATTGCCTCTCCATACTTTCATGGCTATCATCCCTGCTGTGCCCTGCTATCTACAGACAAAAATTCCTGAGGTTCTAAACCTCACAGTCTATTATCCGGAACATGCAAATGCTGTCTTTGACTTCTCCTTTGAGCTCTTTAAAAGAGTGTCTCATTGTTTCTTTCCCTGTCATTATCAACCTCTTTGAAAATGTCCTGTCTGGTTTAGGTATACAGCAGCATATTCCAAAACATGTTTTGCACTGAAGTCTTTATGAACAGTTTTGCACTGGGTACAAACTGCAAGACAGGAGATTCTGCTTGGACATCAGGAAGATATTCTTGAGGCAGAGGTTTGACAGGCACCTGCTGGAGATGCTGTAGGACAGTGCTTTTCAACCAGTGTGCCTCAGCACATTGGTGTGCCACTCATGGTCCACCGATGTGCAATGGGAGTTCTTTTTTAAGGGAGGGGGTTATTTATTTGTAGGGCCAATGAGGGATGTGAACCCCACACCAGCAGCATGGTGTGCCATGTCAGTTGTCCAAAAACATATGGTGTGACTTAATGTTAGCACATTGTCAGTCTGCCATGAGATGAAAAAGGTGGAAAATTGCTGCTCTAGAATTTCCTGCTACAGGCAGAGGTTGGACTAGATGACCGTGTGGATTACTTCCAAGTCTTATGATTCTATTGTTCAGCCACATCTTGCACAAGGAGGGGAAGTGTTCAAGCTTAGACAGCAGTTCTGAAGCAAATCAACAGAAGGACAAATACCTTCACAGCTTCGGTTCTCTTTTATATAAAGGTTCTGCCTGCCAGCTTTAAAAAATCCAGTGCTCAAATGGGAAGCAGACAAGTTTCCTGTTGTGATCCATCTTTCAGAAGTTTGACACACACTTCAGAGACGAGGGACCTTGGCTCAGAAAACCTGCACTCCTTGAGCCTGCCTAGGCCAGCAGTAGACTGAAACCAACATTCCAGTAGAAGCCAATTCCAATTTCCATAGCCCCCATCCAGTTCCTTCTCTTCCTTCTTTCAGTCAATACCTGATCACCACCTGTCTTCAAGTGTGCAAGCAGCGGCAAGAGCAAGGAGCGTGGGCAACAGTCTCTGCTGGCCTTGCTCGCTCCTTCTGGAAAGTTGCACAGACTGAGTGCAGAGAGAGAGAGAGAGAGAGAGAGAGAGAGAAAGGCAGGCAGAAGCCAAACAAATAGGCAGCTGTCGCAATGACAAGGAGGTGATCCTGCACATAAGAACATAAGAACAGCCCCGCTGGATCAGGCCATAGGCCCATCTAGTCCAGCTTCCTGTATCTCACAGCGGCCCACCAAATGCCCCAGGGAGCACACCAGATAACAAGAGACCTCATCCTGGTGCCCTCCCTTGCATCTGGCATTCTGACAATTCTGGGATTCTGACACATATTGTATAGCAACTTTTCTTCATCTTAAAACAGTAAGATGTTGCCTGTGCCACATACTGAGAAGTCCATTAGAAAACTAAACATTGTTGGTGGCAACAATGTGTTGGTGGCAACAAAGCTTTCAATATGTCTTTCCTATCCTCTCTGTCATGTGAACTACTGATAGCAAGGAATTTCCTAGTTGCTGACAATTTTCACAACATTTCAAGATTACGACTTTGACCTACTCTTTGTGCAGAAATCCGCACAATCCGTCAACATACAGTATACCAAAGTTATTCAACATGACTTTTTTTCTCTTATGACCCAGTGGTCTGCAGTTCTGCCTGTCAGTCAAAAGATGGTGCATGGACTACGAGTCCCTCCCTGCTGTCAGCCTCACCAGCATGGCATGGTGAAGTGGCTGCCTCAATTGACTCAGAGCGCAAGGAGGGATCAGAGAGGGCATTTTAGGGGGAGGGTGGCCTGGAAGGTGGATTGGGACCAGGAGGTGGTGGGAATGGCCATGGCAGCACAGGCCGAATCCTAACCCCTGTCCCTGACCTGATCAGGACAAGACACTGCTTGGATCTGAGTAGCCCCATAGGGGTTGCTGGGGTGTTACTCCGGGTAAGGGGAAAAATGTCCTTTTGCCCCTACCTCATGCTGGATACAGTGTAGGCCTCTTGGCCTGGAGCAAGTTAGGATTGGGCTGACATTCTCATGCTTATCCTCCCATGCAATCCACTGTCTCAACAGCCAACTTTCTTTGACTCTGCTTCCCCTGATCCACAGCATCTGCTGCTACCAAGGCTGCTGCTTCAGTTAGGGTGCAATCCTACCCTGCGCTGGAACAGGCAAGCCAAGAGGCTTGAGCTGTATCCAGTGCAGGATAGGGGCCCAAGGCAGCTCAGCCAGAGGCAAGGGGAAACTTTTGCCCCTATGGGTCCCATCTCCTGAAGTGGCACAAGTCCAAGTAGAGCAGAACGGCTTGAAGCCACTCTGATCTCCTCAGGAATAGGGGTTGGGATACAGCATAACTGCCGGATCCCAACACCGCCTTCCATTCCCTGACCATGGGGTTGCCCACTGCCCACCCGCTACCCACCCAGAAACACCTCCCTTCCGCCTCCCTCCTGCCCACCCCAGAGCCTTGCATCAGTCCAGCCAGGTCAACACAAGCCTCACAGAGGAAGCCAGCACAGAGGCTTGTGTCAGCCTCCGCAGGCTGGCGCTTCTCTAAGCACTGGCCCAGCTTCCTCTTGAGGAGGAGCAAATGTGCTTTACGGCACATTTGTGACCCTCCTGTACCAGTGCAAGGGACTTGCGTCAGCCCTTTGGCACTTCAGGATTTAGCCCTCAGGCAGGTGGATTGTGGGTGCACTCCATCAATTTGCTGCCAGAAGTGACCGTTTCATTTAGCCACACAAACAGGCCAGATCTGGAATATTCTGGAAGTACGTTCCTTTGGCTAAGGATGTATGGTGGTCCAACATCTTGGCAGGCTCAGTATCAAAGGTTGACATCATTGGGCAGCTGCCAGACCCTCAGAAAGGTCCAGAGCTGATCCCAGAAGCCACCTGTGTGCACTGATGGTCTCTTGAAACCTCGACCTTACACTGAATCTTGGACTGAACCGCTAAATGCATATTTATCTTTTATATTTTTGTTCATCTTCCATCCCATCTCTCTTATTCCACTCACCTATCATTTTAATGTTAAATTTTTCTCATTTCCAACTCTGTAGAATCTATTATGCTATGGAGATCTTTTCTAATGGTTTTGCATCTCAGAACACTTTTGCTATTTACTACAAAACTTTAGCAATGGCCTTCAACAACTTGAGAGATTTATCAAATGTATGACTCACTGAGAAAATGTTGTTTTCTTTGAAGCAATACCAAAACAGAGCATCATCTTACTTAGATGATGACCTCTGCTTCTGGTTATGAACTAATGTATTCTTTGACTCCCGTCGAGGAGATTAAGTCAAGTATCGAACGCACACCGTTTTAATGTTCCAATAATGTGCACCTTAATTATAACCATTGTGAATGCTGACAAGATTTAATCAGTTTTGTGAAAAGATTCTGGGCAGGAGATAAAAGAAATTCACACACACACACACACACACACACACACACACACACACACACACACAAACACATGCGTGTAAACATGTGCATACACACACACACACACACACACAAATAATTAGAGCATAAGAACATAAGAACAGCCCCACTGGATCAGGCCATAGGCCCATCTAGTCCAGCTTCCTGTATCTCATAGTGGCCTGCCAAATGCCCCAGGGAGCACACCAGATAACAAGAGACCTGCATCCTGGTGCCCTCCCTTGCATCTGGCATTCTGACATAGCCCATTTCTAAAATCAGGAGGTTGCACATACACATCATGTCTTGTAACCCATAAAGGATTTTTCCTCCAGAAACTTGTCCAATCCCCTTTTAAAGGCATCTAGGCCAGATGCCATCACCACATCCTGTGGCAAGGAGTTCCACAGACCAACCATAATAATAATGGTGACCTCACAATCGTAATTCATGGTGGATTTTCCAAATCCTTTTTGTAAAACTCTTCATAAGATATTGTTCAGGGAAATAAACAATTGGGAGAAAGAAACAAAATACGATCCTGAATTAGTCACAGATAGGTATTTATGAATTTGCTTATTGCCATTCAAATAATGCATAACACCCAGAATTGATGTGAGCATAGATCAAGGTCAAAGAATGTCTGAATAGTAATAATAACAATACTATCATTCTCTGCTGTGAACCCATACACAGAGGCAGGTATAACTATCCACGGATTTATCACCTGCAGTTTTATCTCAATGCAATGAGAAGGGCCCTTTAAATTAAAGAAAAAACGTCCCTTTGCTCAGCCTCACGTACCATTGCAATGCAGGAGAGGAGCAGCAGGCAGGCAATCAAATGATCAAACTCTCTCCAGGGGCTTAGAACAGCTGAGTTTCAGTTTGCTCCAAAGCAAGCAACCCTTCCCTTCCCACTGGAGCATGCAAAAGAATGCAATGCGGAAGTGATTCTCACCTCCTCTTTGCATTCTTTCGTGCGCTCCGGGGGAAGGGAGGGGTCGCTTGCCTTGGAGTGAACTGAAACTAAGCTGTTGATTGATTGCCTGCCTGCTGCTGCTCTCCTGCATTGCAATGGTCAGGGAGGCTATTTTTAAACCTTTGAGTAAAGAGTTACAGCATTGCAAAACATAATGCTGGATACTTAGCATGCTGCCAGGCTGCTGCTGCAAAATGGTGAGTGGCACAACAGCTGCCTTCCCAAGTCCCCTGGCACCACTGAGTCAGTGGTTGGGGCAGGCTGTGGCCAAAGGGGAGGATTGGGATGTTCCAGGGGAGAAGCTAACAGATGAGGAAGGGAGGGAGTTGGTGGACCCGATAGCAGTGACACACACCGGGTCTTATCCCCTCTTTCAAAAACCTCCCTACCCCTCTTCCCCTCCTTGTAAATACACCACCAAAATAAGTGGCATATGTCTGAGGACACGCATAGGTGACCTGAAGTCTAATGTGGAAGTCAGTAAAAAGCATTTTTATGAATTATGATCTCAGTTGCACACAATATTGTATTGGAAGTCCACCTTGATCTGTGCAAGTGGATCAGGCCTTGGAAGGGGGTTTGTATACAGCAGGGGTATCCAAACCTTTTGGCCAGAGGGCCACATCAAATATCTGGCATGGTGTGGAGGGCCGGGGAAAAAAAAATTATTTAAATATAAAATTTAAATAAATAAATTAGAGATGGAACTTAGATGAGTGAATAAGTGAATGAATGGGCTCATTCATTCAACCTTTCTGGCCCTCAGAACACCCTCCAGACACAATCAAAGCACAGTTCTGGTCCTGTACGGTTGAGTGGGCCAGAGGTTTTCAGGGGACAAGAGGCTGGCTGCAGGCCAGATAGAGGCTTGTCGTGGGCCACATCTGGCCCCCGGGCTGGAGTTTGGAGACCCCTGGTATACAGTGTGCACTGGCATCGCTAATCCCACCCCTCCAGAGCCCTATCCACTCATCACTTTGCCCTATCTCCATTCCATTCTGCCCTTCCCCTATCCCTTTCAACCACCACCCTGCCTTCCCCCCAACTTTGTGCTGGACTTACCTGCTTCGAAAGGCCTCTGGAGGGCTCTGGCCTTCCTGCTAGTGCACCTGGGCCTTGCACCGTTGCAATGCATTTTACAGTACTTTTGCAACCGCGCATGCTGGTGGAGCACACAGTCTGCTGGCATAGGCCTTCCTTAGGATTGTTAGAACATGAGCCAAAATCCACTGAAGTTAATCAGAGTTATTAAATCAATTTTATGAGACTCTGATCAATTTCACAAGAGTTTATGTGGGCGTGAATGTCATTTTACTCTCAAAGCTACAATTTCTTCAAAGCAAATACATGTATTATACCCATTATTAAATGCATACTTAGTTCCATATACCATTACAGCTGCAATCTCCATCACGCAAAGATGAATTTATAGACGTTTTAATTTCTTTATTCATCCATGTTTAAAAATTGCTGGCCTTCATCTTATTCCTTATACTGAAACACTTCCTGCAGTTGCTTTCTCTTGCAATCAGTACCAACTGTAACAAGTGAATATGCTGAGATTCCCTTGCTTGTCACTTCCAGTCTATAAAGCTGTGCATGTTCAGATAATCACATGGCCTTCTTGGGCATCTGTAGAACGTTCATTTCAGTGGAGAATCCATTCTAGTCAGGGTGACCAGATACAAGGGATATGGTCCATTGTATACCTTTAACCATCATATAAAGGAGGGAATTTGGGCACGTGCAGTTCAACATAGAAGGGTTTAAAAAGCTGCACTTACTCAAATTTCCTCTTCTATACAAAGGTTAAAGGTATAGACACTCTGTCCTCCATTGTATCTGGTCACCCCGGTTCTAGTCGATGAAGCCATTTGCTCCTGGCATAGATTAGGATCAACAATTTTCCAAGTTTGTTGCCAAATTGGAGGAAAATGCATATTTCAGTGGTGTGTTGGGAGAAAGACAAACCTATAAACCTGCCTTCTACTATCCTTGTTAAGGAATTATTATTTCAGTTGGCATCCTTCAGTCTCGGAAGACTATGGTATCGCGCTCTGAATGGTGGTTCTGGAACAGAGTGTCCTCTCCAGTGCACGCAGCCTGGGTAAGATAGATATGGAGGATAGGCTGTTACCCATGCAGCAAATCCCCCCTCTCCACGTCGCGGAAATGAACCAATGGAAAGGCAGAAGCCAATACGGTTGGTTCCAGCGGCGTCACAGGAGTTGCCAGAAGGTTAACTGTGTTCAGCCATGAACTGCCTCAGGGACTCCGGCTCTGGATTTTGCCTTGAGGTTGACTCCTGAAGCCTTTTCCATAACTGGATGTAGCCACAAGGCAGTGAAGGTTTGGGATCAGAGTTCTCCTTCTCTCAGATGAGCTGCCTTCCCAGGCTAACGAGTCCCATCTGCCCTGTGGCTGTTTAGTTGCCTCTTACAACAAATACAGCCAAACTGAGGGCCTATTCTTATCCCCCAGCCCCCAAGGGTTTTTATTATTTCAGTGAAAAGCAAATATATGAAGGGCTCAGTAAGATCACACTAACCAAGAACCCCCCCACCAATGACTCACCAGTTAGCCCAGGACCTCACCCTTCCTGCGTTTACCATTTGCCTTAGGTTAACTTTGAATGCAAGGAGGGTGCACGGAAGGCAGGGAGGGTGATTGACACCCCTGCGCATCCTAAATAAACATGAACAAGATCAGGCTGCCAATCTCCTTATGTTCCCCACCCCTCAGTGTTCTCATAGGTTTGTGCATCAATTACGCATAGCAGGAGAGCCTTCAGAGATGCACCAAATGAGATATCCACGAGGAGGTGGGAATGTGTGCTACTACAGGATCAGATAATATCATACCAACAATCCATCTCATATGTACCACCCCTGCAAAAGACATTGTGTGCAGCTAGAGAATGCGTACATTTTCATTGTTAATAATGAGCCACAGGCAATCTGTTTCTCGAGCAGCATTTCCAGCTGATAGGTTTTTTTTCTGAGTAGGCTGCGGAAGCCAGACACTGCCACGATCTGACACCTATAATAAGAAGTGTACCATTTGTTGGTTATTGTGTCAGGTTTAAAGTCGCAGAAGACTCCTGACGTTTAAGGTGCTTGAGATTCGTCAATGAACAATGCTCTTAAGCTATACCAATCTCACAGTTATTCTCTGCACTTAACATAAAAGCAAAAAGGAAATGATGAGGCTACACACACATCTGTTAAGTAGATGGAAGTGTCACCTTTCTGCAGGAAAATAAACTGGAAGCCTGCCCTTTAACTCAAGAAAAAAAAATGTCATGATATTTTCAACTTGGGAAAAATAATCTCTTTGACAGGAGCTATTTGACAGGAGCTAAAACACTGAGTTTTACTGTAGCTCATAGTGCCATTTCAGTCGCAGGCTGCAGTCAGACTACGGGCTGGTTGCTAGCTGGATCAACGACTGCGTAGGAGCAATGATTTGGTGATGAGACTGAAAATACCTGGAAGTATACCAACATGGCTTTTCAGGTGGCAAGGAACATACATCATTCTTTAAAAAGAATTGCCCCTGCTAATTGGGTAAGAGGCACTTTTTCAAGTGGGTGCTCCTTTTTTTTAGCAGGGGAGAGTAACTGGCCCATCTCACCCCAGCAGTGTCTGTTCTGGTGGCTGTCTGCTGGTATTCTTTTGCATCTTTTTTAGATTGTGAGCCCTTTTGGGACAGGGAGCCATTTAGTTGTTTGATTTTTCTCTGTAAACCGCTTTGTGAACTTTTAGTTGAAAAGCGGTATATAAATACTGTTAATAATAATTAATAACAAAAAAACAAAATCACAGTTGCCATGTAGCACTGAACAAATCTTTAACAAGTCAGTCCTAACCGCGTTTACTCAAAAACAGTGAGTCATTGTGTGTGTGTGTGTGTGTGTGTGTGTGTGTGTGTGAAAACCAGAGGATTTAACTGGAAAAAAAAAATTAGGAAAAAAGAGAAATATGACTGGCTGAAAAAGGTCCTCTGTAATAACCATCCCAACCATCTGTAATGACAATGGCGCTAGCAGCTTGTGGAGGTGTTGGTGGGTCTTTCGTTGGCTGGTTTTTCTTTCACCTCTTGCTCCTCACAGGGCATTTGCGGGCTCTGGGCCCAGTATCACGGATGAGGCAGGGCATGGTTCAAGATTTTCTTTGGAGCATTTACTCTCTGTTAATAACAATGGCAATAACAACAAAGCAAAGTGCTGGTTGTATTTGGGGCAGAACAGGAGGGTCCAGTACATTATGCTTTTCCCTGTGGAAAGTTTCCTCCTCTCCTTTTAAAAGTAGGGGTGTGTGTGTGTGTGTGTGTGTGTGTGTGTGTGTGTGTGTGTGTGTGTGTGTGTGTGTGTGTGGAATAAGCTATTTTTCCACAGAAATAAGCTATCCTGCCCCCATCCCCCACTTCCTCATCACCCTTCTCGCCTTCCCCCAGCTCTCCCCAAGCTGCCACACCGGCCTGACCCGGCTGGTGTGGCCTTACCAGTTCGCTGGCACTGTGGACCTTGCTGGCGCTGTGTCCTTTACGACACTTTTGCAACACTTCTGGGGTGGGCCATCCAAGGGTCAGAACTGCACCTTGAGTCACTTCTCATGATAAGCTTGTAACTTGGAAGCCGCTAAAACAGAACCCCTGGGTACGTACCATGAAAAGTACTAGGTCATGAGGGAAAAGCCACTCCCTGTAACTTGGAAGGGATAAGCTACTAAATCAGGGCTTTTCAGACTGGGACGTCGCGATGCCCCAGCCTGTGGGCCCTGGCGTCGTCCCCCTTAAGGGGCGAGGGCAGGGAAGAGACAGCGGCACGATCCCCAGGATCTCGATGCCCGGGGGGCTGTAGGGGCTTGGGTGCACTTATCTGAGCCTCCTGCAGCCTCCCAGGGGTGTGGGGAGCCCTGCATGACCTTCTGCAGGGCTCCCCGCAGCTTCAGAAGTGAAAGTGGAGCGATCGGAAGTGGAGTGTGATAGCTCCACTTTCACTTTCTCCCAGAGAGTTTGAAAAACGATGTACTAAATGGTCAGGATTACCATGTGGGAAGGAATCGTAATGCAGCAGTTCCTAGGCTGACAGCAAAACGCAAGGAGGAGCTCATTAAACAAGGCCAAAACACCACAGCTCAGCAATTTTCAGTCTTTCTTATCTCAAGGCACACTAAAGTGCTAAAATTTTCAAGGTTTTCGAATTACATCAGGTCTGGTTTTTGGTTTTTTTTAATAATTGACAGGGCACACCACACTGCCTGTGGGGCTCATGCCCCCAACAGCCCTACTATTAATGAGGCCCCAAAATTCCTGCAGCACACCTGCATTCCATTTGTGGCACACTAATGTTTCACAGCACAGGTTGATAATTGCTGCCATAGCTGGACAGTAGGGATGTGGACCTGAGCTTCCTACATCAGATACCTGGTATTCCAGCTATGGCACCACACTGGATCTTAGGATAAACACTTTAGGAACTTCAGGGCCCAATCTTATCCAATTTTCCAGCACGGATGCAGCCAAGATAATTGGGTGCGCACTACATCCTGCAGCAGAGGGGCAGTCACAGAGAAATGCTAAAAATAAGGGAATGTTTCTTCCCTTGTCTTGGGGCTGCATTGCAGCTGCATCAGCATTGAAAATTTAGGATTGGGCCCTCCTTGAATCAGGACAGGCATCATCTCCAAGCAATCTCTCCTGAGGATGGGTGCGATACACACACACTGGTTTTGTGTTAGTACTTCTTCAGAAGCCGGTGCTTTCCTGAAACATAGCCGCTGGGGGGCCAAGAGACCAATTGCTCATGACAGCAGAGAAGATTCTATATAGGTCTCTGCTTCAGCTCACATGATCTCATAGTTTGATATTTTCTCGGGCCTATTAGTCCCCATGTCTATGCCCATGAGAGAGAGTCAGCCATTCCTGAGGCATGGTAGTGTGACTAAAGTATAACAGCAGCCTGAGCAGAATATCCCCCTCCAACCAATAGAAGCTTATTCATTATTTCTACCTATGCTCTGTTTTTAGAATCGTGGCGTGGAGACACAACAGTTCCAGTTGGAGCTCAGTCATACCATTTTTTAAAGATGGCTTAACATAGTTTGACATGTTAAAGATTTGACTTCAAAGAGTTTTACCATCACCAATATTATGCAGCTGCCACCTGTTCATGATTAAATCTCATTATGCGATTACTCTCTGTCTTGGCTAACTACAGTATTTCACAGACACTTATGTTGGTAATCTAAGCTCCTAGTCAACATGATAAACAAACCATAGTCTAATGAACTCCACTGTCAAATCTCACATCCTTATTGACTGGAATAGGGTAAGTGGGAATTGATTCAGTGCTCCTTAAATGAAACCACTGATCTACACAGGAAACAGTTGGCTGTGCTCTAACAATTTAGTTTGGTTTACAATGTAAGGATTGTGGACCCAAAACTCTACTTAGAGCGACTTCCCTTGTTAAAAGTTAAGACCTAGAAACATTCCCACAAGTCATTCTTGTAGCTGAAAGCATTTAAGAATCAAATCTATACATCAGAAATGGCATGTGATGCAGACTCCCTGAAAGTGTATCTCGTCAGATTCGAGGTGAAGAATCACTGAATATTATCCTACATTAAAAAAAACCCAAAAAACTCTGCCCTAGGAAAGCTAGCATTCTAGGGACAAGCTATCTTCCTGATGCACTAATTTTCTACATGCAAGGAGTTCTTATAATATATGAAAGATAATTCATTCAGGGCTGTGCCTAATTTCTGTCCCACATATTTGGGTGTCCTGCCATTTGACAAAAGTTCAGGTAAGCAGAAAACAAGAATGTCAGGGAGAACCATTCTGGCTAGCTTTCTCTATTTTATACTATTTTAATGAGAGAGGTTTGTTTGCTTGCTTGCTTGCTTTTAACCCATGAAGGATATTCAGCAGGATATTCACTGGCTGCCTGAAACAGTAGAATACAGAAAAAGCAGTGCCACTTAATTCTATTATACATATAAACAGGCTCTTTTAATTTTGGTACTTGAAGCAATAAATGTTTTATGTTACATTTTCAAGTACATAACCAGCATACAAATGATTTGAAAAAGATAGAAAACAGACAAGATTGAACTAAAGTTGAACTAACTGATCTGTATCACTAATGCCAAAACTGCTTGGATAATCAAGCCTGCAATCCCTTATACACGACCCTTATAGGGATTCGTTGGAACTTACTTTTGAGTAGACAAGCCTAGGCTTGTACAACAAGAGTCCAAATAATTGGATGCAGAAGACAGGGAGCCAATAAACTAGGGAAAGCTGGTAGCAATTCATTAGAAGAAGAAACTTAGTTATTGGAAAAATTGTCAGTAAGCAGGAAAATGGATAATTGGATTTCTCCTACAGTGCAAGTACATGTTCTGGTTTTGTAGGTTAAAAAAAAAAAAAAAAAAGCTAAAAGGGCATTTACCTATCAAAAACCAGTTGTTTTAAAAAGTAACCTAAAAAGGGTCAAAACACCAATTAAATTGTAAGGTATGTTTTTCTCTTCTAAAAAGTATTAATTCTGACTTTCAATGGGCAAAAAATACATTTTAGTGAACACCATTGTCCAATATTATAAATGTTTGTCCTTATGGGCTTAGCTACCAAATGGTAGGGATGGGATTGATTCTTAAAGTTTTCCAAATATTCTCACTGCCCATTTGTACAAAGCTGACTGAAAGAAGCCAGAGCAATTAATGGAGGGTAAATGCAATCACCTGGACTCTTCTGCAAAAACACACATGTTGGCATCCTTCGGTCTCGGAAGACTATGGTATCGCACTCTGAATAGTGGTTCTGGAACAGAGTGTCTTCTCCAGTGCGCAAAGCCTGGGTAAAGTAGGTATGGAGGTGTGTCACCTAGGCCCAGCCCAGGTGGCCTGGAACAGGCCCCATGAATGTCAAGAGTTTGACGCGAGTAAACCGTCTGTGCAAAACAGCTGTGTCTGCCTCCCATCCTTCTTTCCGCCGCCAACCAACTTGCCTCGACAGGGTAAGCTCCCCGTGCTCGGTCGCACACCAAGGGGTGGGGTCTCTGCCCGCCATGGACATTACAGGAGGATAGGCTATTACCCATGCAGCAAATCCCCCCTCTCCACATAACTCTCCCTTTTCCATAACTGGATGTAGCCACAAGGCAGTGGAGGTTTGGGATCAGAGTTTTCCTTCTCTCAGATGAGCTGTCTTCCCAGGCTAATGAGTCCCATCTACCCGGTGGCTGTTTAGTCACCTCTTACAACAAATACAGCCAAACTGAGGGCCTATTCTTATCCCCCAGCCCCCAGGGGAGGAACACACACACACACACACACACACACACACACACACACACACACACACAAACTTTCTGAATAATATATTAGATTGCTTAAAAAAAAATTTTTTTTGTCTCCAGTTAAGTCCCAGAAGTGGCTGAATGGAAAGCAGGCGATGCGGTAGATGTCACTGAGCCACTTGTGCTGCAAAAGAGGCATGGCTCTTACCAAGGGGACTTAACACAAAATCCAAGATGCTTTTTAAGAGACTCTCATTGAGGCAGACATAAGGAAGAGGAATGACAAAGAGCCGAATGGGGAGAATTTCTAATCCAGGAGCCCACCTCAACCAAATCCTTGTCTGAATCTCTTGGCACCTCTGAGAAATTAAAAAAGAAAAGAAAAGTGGTTTATTAGAGAAGCCAAGCACAGGTTTTCCTGCAATTCTTTAGGAAGTCGCCACCATCCCCGCTGTATGACAGGCCTACAGCTATGTTTTTCCCCCTTACCAAACTGTTTCTTTAAACAATTAACATTAAATTTTCTAGGTTTCTCATTCTCAAAGTTTTATTGCTTGAGTAGTTGATTTTTTTTTCCCCCTGCACTTCTCTGGCTGCCTTTATCTGTAGAATGTGAACTGAACAATACCAAGAGTTATACTTTGCTCTGGAAGGAATTGCTTGTTTCTTTGTAAACAATGGCATAACTCACCACAACAGTTCTCACCTGGCTGGTTTAAATCTGGGCTCCTTTCACTTTTTTTTAATTTCCCTGTTCATTTCGTCAACCTCAGTGCTAGCAATGGGTGGTTTAAAGAACGGGCAGTGGTACAGTTGAATGAATTCCCATCCCACCTCCCCTAAATCTATTTAAGGAGAACCTGCTATGCTGCAGGTCATAAATTATGTCTTTAGCTTTGCTTGTTGTGCTCTCTTCTCTTACAGAGAAAGAAACTTAGACCCTACTTTACATAATGATGATTCAGAGGATATTAGTTCTAGTTTGCAGTCCTGGGATCACTCATATTCACACAGACAAAGTGTGTCAAAGATTTTTACACAGTAGCTCTTGCTAACTACCTAGACCAGCATTTCTCAATGTTTGTCCCCTGCCGTACCACTTCATGTGGTCCACCTATTGAAAGTACCACTGGAAGTAACTGGTGATGATATCATTGCCAGTTATTTCTGGATTGGAAAATCAGATACAATATGAAAAATTCCAGTAAGAGGCTCAAGGTGGATGGGAAGGTTTTTTCAAGTCCACAAAAAGTGTGTGTTGGAGCTCTACCCAATGAGCCAAGCCTCTTCCTGCTGCTTGTTACATTACATTGCTGGTCTCACTCCAGGTGGCAGGGGTCTGGGTGTCCTGTGAGTACCACCAGACACCACCTCAAGTACCACCAGTGGTACGAATACCAGCAATATGAGTACCACCACCTCAATTACTACAAGTGGTTGAGAAACACTGACCTAGACTCATTAGCCCTCTTTTGAAACTTCAGGCATTCAAAAATGTATATATTGAATACTGGAAGAATATTGGTTAGCCACACCTCTAGCATCAACCCACCGTGTCACTCCCACCCGCTCACCTCGTATTCTGGGTCAACTAGCTTCCCCCTTTTGCCATATAATATATGTGGGAGGAGCATTCATCAAATCGGAGAGTGTTCACATAATAAGCAAGCTCTGCCATTTCCCTCATTATTCTCCCGTGAAAATGCTTTCTCTTGAATACATATGAACCTGCTGACTCAATATTAGTCACATTCTGGAAACAAATGGTAAGTTCAGATTTCCCGTAATGTACCAGCTCATTTGGAAACAAGAAAACCTATATAATTCAATTGAGAATTACAAAAGAAACTTCCAGTGCTGTTGCAAGGTTGAAAGGCAACTCAAGAATAACTCAGTACTCAGGAGTGAAGGTTTGCAGGCTCTTTTATTTCATTGCAAGCAATGGGCATCCCACAGGACTAGTGTCCAAAGCATGGGAGCCCCTTTTCAACAGTGTCAAGACCATTTATACAATTTTCAGCTCTTTGTCCTGAAATCTAGACTTCCCATTGGCTGAAATTTTACATCAGAGATGGGGCTAACACCTAATAGGCCACAGATAAGGTACAAGATACCGCATAGGTACATTTCAGGTTACACTTTGCATAAACATGTTAAATTACAAAGTTTTCAAAAACCAGCAGGGAGCAGTATAACACCATTTATCCAGGGATCAATGACCTGGTCATAATTCAAGCCAATTATTGACAATTCAAGATTGTTTTGACAAGGTCTAGAACAACATCATTAAAAGAGATGGCACAATGTGATCTGCCTGGCACTCTCTATCTTCTCTGCATACCTTACCTATGCCTTAGTATAAACGCTAAGCAGCTGTGGGGCCTCTCTACAAAACCAAGGCTTTTGTCCTTTTTTTAAAGAGGGTTTTAAAAGCTTTGCTAAAAACAAGCAACTTTGGTTCCCTATGGCCTTCTACTATGTCCCCTATATGTGGGTTACAATCTGGGGCAAGGACTGCTTTGTCTTAATTCTGTCTATGTGTGCTTTGTACTCTAAAAGCATAAGAGCATAGTTACAGAGTTTTCCTGATAGATACAGGTGTGTTTTAACTTTTGCCAAGTCTCTAGTTGTTGCCTGGTACTGGACTGGAGGTCTGGTCTAGAGGGTTGAGCCTCCATTGGCCTGAAGATAACATCCGAAGGTCACCAGTTTGAGGCTACCGACATCGTGCGACCTTGAAGCAGCTGACAAGTTGAGCCGAGTTATTCCATCTGCTCTGAGTGTGGGAGGATGGAGGCCAGAATGTGCGACCAGATCAAAGAAAGAAACATCTGAATGTTGTGGTTTCTTGAAAGATAGAACCTTTCAAATTGCAAAAATCCCTACAGGAATTTAAATTTGCCTGCCAAGAAAGGCAAATTTAAATTTTAAATCTGAGGGCCAAGAAAGGCGGTATAGAAATACCTGTATTATTATTATTATTATTATTATTATTATTATTATTATTATTATTATTATTATTACAGCTATCTTTTGGCTTTCCACACCTGTCGCTTTAACATAAACACTGTGGGGCCCAGTTTGCAAAGCCAAGGTTTTCTGTAACACAGCAAAGCAGCTTTTGGTTCCTTTTAGAGTAGCCTATAAGTCTTTGCTTTTGTGACCACTGTGGCCTTTACATATGGTTTATAGTTTGGGGGCAAGGGCTACCATGTGTTAGTGCCACTCTGATAAAGAAATGAGGGCTAGAAATGAAACAGAGAAAATATGATCAAGCCAATTTATTAACAGAATCACTTGATGGCCTGAACCTCACTGTTTTGAACTAAACAAATATAAGTTGTCTGGAGGCAAAAGATGGGCTCTAATATTAAAACCATACCAGCAGTATAGTAATCTAAAAACAAATGAAGTTGACAGGAAAATAGGAAGAGAATGGTGTGGACAGAACAGTATTGGTGAAAATATTATTCTCTAGATTTCTGTATATGGATAGTGGAAGATGAGGATAAGCCCAAATTGGGCTGGTTAGGTCACAGTTGGCACAGTTTATACAAATCAAGACTTATGGTGTAATTCTAATCTCTCTTAGCACCAGCGCAGTGACCTAGGTGTTGCAAACATGCCGTAAAGCACATTGTGACACCCTGAGAGTAAGCAGTGCCTTCCTGCCAGTGCTGAATCCAGCTCATACACCTGATGGAGAAGGTAAGGGTGGAGAGGGGTGTGATGGGGAGGAGGGGTAGAGAAGGGTAGAGAAGAGACTCTGGCATACACCAAGTCCTAATCCCCCTCCTGGGCCTGAACGACTGACACAGGGCTGCTAGGACTTGTGCAAGCAATTTTGTGCAAGCAATGAAGGAGGGTGGATTGGGTTCAGAAAGGGGACAGTTTCAGCTTCAGTGGCTTCTGCCAAATCATAACCCCTTTCCTAGGCCTGATCCACCTTCATGGGTCAATTCATGGGTCAATCCACCTTCATGGGTCAAGCAATACTGGTCTTACCCCAGGAGAAGAAAACAAATGCTCCCTTATCCCAAGGAGGCCTCCCAAGGCCAAAAAACACCCATAGGATTCAGCAGACATCACATTGGTGCTGCATGGAGAGTTAGGTAGGATTGGGCTATTTGCAAAATAGCATTTAAGATTTGGTTCTCACCAGCCTCTCACCCCTGCAATCCGTCTGATGAACCCTGGCCTTTACTGTTTCACTTTTGCTATCGTTTCTGCAGTTTAAAATACATAGTATGTAAATGAGTACTGTTTTAAGTCAACACATGTATAAATATGCATGCTACATTTAAGTGTATGTAAAAATGGTGCTATAGGACAGAGAAAGAGGATTAGGATTCAAAACCAAGAATTAAGATGGGGGTAGCATGCAACAAGTGTATGCTGCATCTGGTCCCAAGATCCTATTAGATGCCTCCGCGGAGACATGGTTATAGAAGTGCATATACTTTTGCATGTGGTACAGAGAAAGTGATCAGAGAAAACTTGTCCTCCTCTACAAAACTAGGACTGTACAATAATCTCACTTCTATGAATTCTATAAAATATGGGGAGCAGCCCCTCATGCAGTGGCAGGGCTAGGAAGGCCAAGCAACTCAGATATGTCCGTGAGGATGGTGAAATGGGGACAGATATGTCCGTGAGGATGGTGAAATGGGGACAGATATGTCCGTGAGGATGGTGAAATGGGGTGGGGGGAGGTCAGAATGGAAAAGGGGAGGACGGGAGGCATGGTGGTGAAGGTGGCATGGAGGTGGAAGTGGGCACTCCGCATGAATGAGAGCAGCCAACACGCCGCATTGTTTCCTTGGACTTGCACCAGCAGAGCTCATGCAGGTCCAACTAAAGATTTGATGCAGGTCTGAGGAGTCCCACCGGCAAACAGGAGGCTTACGAAGGGGCAAGAGAAAATATTTTCTCTTTCCCCACCCAAGCCTTCTGATCTGCCCCCCTCCCCCACCATGGCAAACAGTGCAGACCATTTTGGTGTGGCTGCATTCTGCGGTGGGGGAAAGGATAGGAATGAACTCTCAGAAATTTTATGGGTGGTTGCCCAAGAATGGACTTTCTTAGTGGTAGCCCCCATCCTGGAAAGTGAGACACATTCCCTCCCTGTCCATCTTCTGTCATCTGCTGAGGAATCAGCCTCTCCAGCAAGCTCTTGCTGCTCTACTGCAGATGATCCTGTGGTATGTAGATGATGCTGTGGTCTCGCTCTAATCTCTTTTGAATTGTAATTGCTGTTGATGCTTGCTGTTGTGCTTTTATTGTACTGTTTTTAATTTTATACATCATAAACCTCTCAGGGTCTCAGGAGAAGGCGGGGATATGAGTTTTCAAAAAATAAATGAATAAACCACCGGTAAAGCGGAAGCATAGTGGAAGTTGAAGATCCAATAGTGCTGTCTGCGACGCTAGTTGTAGCTTGGCTTCCCCTCTAGCTGCGGCCAAGCCCTCTATGCTGGCTTTATTACATCATTGCAGACAGCAGCATAAGACAGTTTCATGCGTTCATTTATCTGACGATGCCATTTGGTGGGATTTTTTGCAAATCAATCGTGTTAGAAAATGGAAAAGTCAGGACAGATTTCATTATCTGGAAGATGACATTTGGGACTAGTTCTTTTTTTACATCAGCATTAAGCATCTCAGGGACTTGGAATGATTTCATTTGCAATTGGGAAAGTTAGAAGAACATAGAACCAGTATTATTTAAATGGATGCCATTTCTTCAACAATCTAATGTACCACTGGAGAAAGAACCCACTCCATTCCTTTTTGGGGGGAGAGGGGAGGGGATTTTCCTAGGTGTCACCCTGTTAAGGTCTTGTGTGCTTCATAGAAATGAGTTACATTGTACATCACCATGCCTGTGCTTCATAGAAATGAGTTACATTGTACATCACCATGCCTGTGCTTCATAGAAATGAGTTACATTGTACATCACCATGCCTGTGCTTCATAGAAATGAGTTACATTGTACATTCACCATGCCTGTGCTTCATAGAAATGAGTTACATTGTACATCACCATGCCTGTGCTTCATAGAAATGAGTTACATTGTACATCACCATGCCTGTGCTTCATAGAAATGAGTTACATTGTACATTCACCATGCCTGTGCTTCATAGAAATGAGTTACATTGTACATTCACCATGCCTGTGCTTCATAGAAATTAGTTACATTGTACATTCACCATGCCTGTGCTTCATAGAAATGAGTTACATTGTACATCACCATGCCTGTGCTTCATAGAAATGAGTTACATTGTACATTCACCATGCCTGTGCTTCATAGAAATGAGTTACATTGTACATTCACCATGCCTGTGCTTCATAGAAATGAGTTACATTGTACATTCACCATGCCTGTGCTTCATAGAAATGAGTTACATTGTACATTCACCATGCCTGTGAAGCCATTTTAAAGCAAGCAGCATGGAGTTCATTATGCAGAATTGCAACTGTCAACATCTGTAGTAGAAATGATCGTCATCTTTAAAACAGACACACAAATGAAAACCTTTCAGCAACATCAAAGAAGCATCATGAATATATATATATATGATCTCGCAAAGCCTGTAAATGATATGTTAAAACATGAATTCAAAAGTCTGCTGTCCGTAACTTGTTTTGTATTTGTTTTGTTTTTTTGTTCAAAGTATCAGATTGGAGTCAAAGGGTCCAACTGTTATGCACATCCACTCCGGAGTAGGGTTGAAAGGATTTATTTTGTTTCATTTTTTTTTTTTCTGGTTTGCTTGCTTCCTAAATTCCAGGTTAACTAGGAGAATTTCTAAAATTAATTCCACAATTGGAATATGCACAATTTCCACTGGCTTTCTTTCCTTCCCTTCTATGTTGCTAATGTGCGCACCACACAAACCAGTCTTGATAAACAGCACAGTCCCAGCATGGCTGCTTTTTTAAAAAAATCAATGCGCCCATTCACACTGATGGTGCTGAGGGGGAAAGAGACATACATCATTTGAAGAACCCAGAGCAATGGAGGATTCTTGATTCATTTCATGTCAAAAACAAAACCCAGTAACTCAGAGTTATGGAACTGGAGGTGAATTTGCGGTGCAGATAATTTCAAAAGCATCCTTACAAGTATGCTTCCATGGATTTGGTGGGACTTATTTCCAAGTCAGCCTGTATAGGACTGGTTTGCGCAGTTAAGGTTAATGCATTCCTGTTGCCAAGGCTCCATTAGCGCTGGAAAGTCGGATAGGATTGGGCCCTCCATCAGCCAAATGGACAGCTTGATCCCATCCTGATCTGTGGCAGATTCCTAACCCACATTTTTAAAAGCTATAAGGAATTCTTTCTTCAATTTTGTTTACATGTATTACTAAAGAAATTAATCATTTCCATAAATTCTGAATTCATTCCTGTCAAACTCACAGGAAATGAAACAAAGACTGCAATTCAAACCTCTTCTAGATCCAGTGCAACCATCTCGACACAGGCTCAGAGTGTTGCAAATGTGCCAACAAGCACATTTGTGACTGCTCGTGAGATGGCTGGGCTAGCGCAAAGGACTGAGCCAGATTGGCAGCACCGCATCTCATCCCCTCACTGGCCTGCATAGGCAATGTTGTGCCAGGTGCCATGGAGGATGGGAGAGTATGGCAAGGGGGGAGATTCTGGGTGGGGGAGGGCAGAATGGGGAAGATCAGGCTTGGGATAGGCATCAGCCTTCTCTGCCATATCCTAACCCCTTTCTCGGACCAGGCAGCCCTACACGGGGCTTCCCGGATTTGTGCTAACTAAATAGCTGGCATGGATCTGAGAGGCCCTATAGGGGTGGCTGGGGCTTGACACGAGGTCAGTAGAAATATATCCTCTTACCCCAAGGAGACCTCCAGGCGCCTCCTGACCTGCAATAGACACAGCATAGCCCGTGTGACCTGGGTGCTCCAGCACAGGTTAGGATTGGCTGAAAAATAGTTAACACTGAAGACACTTAAACAAACTCATGCGTGCCCCCCCCTCCAAAAAACAAACGAACCAAAACACCAACCCACAGAGTGTGTTCACTTTTTCAAAATTCCACCATGATTATCAGCTGGCAAATTCTGTCCTCTCTGTACAAAGTCAGATGTGTTTGGTTCAGGTTTTTCCGCTTATCTTTGTCCTTGAAATATCTGGAATTGAGTTACAAAGCAGTCAGCATAGTTTGAGCTCTCTGATCTGCATATCACATCAGGGGTCTTCAGTAGTTCAAAGGCAATGTGTTCAACGCAATGCCTTTTAAAACATGGTATTGAAGAAATACTCATTACGGCTCATTAATTTGTGATGTCTTTTAAATGCAATCATTTTTCGGGCTGCACGATTCAGTGACCTGGTCAAAGGAGCTGCCTGCTGGATGCATCGGGTCTGATTTCCTTTTTAAAAAAATGTGCTGTACAATCATCATGTGGCAAACAGAAGCCAAATGTTGGTGTTTCCTACTAAAACACTGAACCATTTATTTGCTCTAGAATGTCTGTTTTTCAATCCTCTTTATTCTGTTATTAACTTCCTTATGAGCTCTTTGAAAATCTTCTGGTGCTCTGGAAGCGGGGGGGGGCATCAGAGTGAAACAGGTTAGTGCAATGATTTTCAACCCATGTGCAGCGGCACATGGGTGTGCCACAGCACATTTGTGTGCTGCAAAAGGTTTGCAGGTGTGCAACAGGGGTTTGGAGCACAGCTTTTGAAAATCACTGAAAAACTCTTCTGGGTTCTGTGCCTCTGTTTTTAGAGCAACTGTCTATATATAATGAATTGTCTGTACCTCTTCCTCCATCAGCTCTGGTAGCCTCTCTGTCTCCCACATCAGGTTTGGCCCTCCCCAGTGGAAACCTGCTGAACTGATAGCCTGTTCTCCAGCCGCTAGGGTTTCCTGCAGATGCTCCTAGCAGTTCTTCAGGGCTCTGGCAGGCTGCCAGAGCCGTTTCCCAAGGAAAAGGCAATAGCTGTTAAATCAGCTTCAATCCCTAATATAGAAATGCCCTCATGGGTTGCCATCTCATAACAACCATCAGCAGGAGGTCTGGCTCAGTTGGTAGAGCTGCTGCCTTGTATGCCTGAAGATCTGAGGCTGCCAGTTCGAAACAACCGGAAGTACCCGAGAACTGACAACACGCTGATATACTGATGAGCCGACCCTCGGTGGCAGAGAGGAGTTGCCGTCAAGTGGAGCGTGGGAGGCAAAGGGCCAGAGAGAGACCAGACCGGGAAGGAATCCAGCTGGAACGAGGAGTTCTATGAAAGACTAGAACTATTCAATTGTAAAAATCCCTACGGGGTTTAGAACAGCCTGCCTATGGAAAACGCCTTGGATTAAAGTCTGAGGAGAAATCTGACGAACAAAGAAAGGTGGTATATAAATACCTGTATAAATAAATAAGCAGCTACCTGTGCCTCAAAGCACTGAAAGGATCATGTGCATATTTGACTGCACTATGTACAAATGTAGGATCTGCTCAATGACTCAGAAACTTGCATTCAGCTTTTATTTTAAAAACTTGTTTCTAGCTCTCATGATGGGAGGGAGGGAGAGGGTCACAGAAGCCAGTAAGATTTCCATAGAGCACTGTCTATAAGAAACTGTTGTATTTCCTATATCTAGCAAAACAAAAAATAAATATTGAAACAGTGAATAATAGAATAAAGAAATGCATGCAAATTCACGTGTCCTCAGGCTACACATTTTCAGCTCCATTTTTTCAGATGTATACCACAGACAATTCTACTCTTCAGACAGGTCTGTAAATTGGCATTGGAACCTTGATTCCATGACATGAACATTTATATGATACAATCTTCAACAGTTTTTCTTGAAAATGTGCAGCGTGTTCCATTAATTTTATAAGCCACTCTCTAATGCCGCAGTTATTAGAGCCTCTCATTGTCTTTTTTCTCTCTCTCTCTGCAAGTTGTAGCATAAAGCTGGAATTTCTACTCAAATGAAAGGAGGGGAACAAATCCAGATTTACTTTGCTGCCGTAAAATGCCTTGCCCATTATCCATGAAGCCCCTTGACAAACAAATATCAGACCAATAATTGTACTTCATCTTTTCAGATATTTTGCTGCTAAGTGGCAAGAGAGAGCATAAGAAGCAGATGGGCATTCTCATTTGAAAATACTTGGCATTTATGGAGCACTTTTAAATATCTCAAATGGTTGATATACATCATCTTGCAGTAAATTCTTACAGCAACCCTGCAGGGTAAACCACTCTTATTATCCCCATATTTCAGATGGGGGAGGCTTGCCAGGGGCAACCTGGTGGTTCATAATAGAGGTGAGGACTCAAGAACACAAGTCTCTCTCACGGCAAGTATTTGAAATATGGGGATAATAAGAGTGGTTTACCCTGCAGGGTTGTTGTAAGAATTTACTGTTGTTGTATGAATTTCACATAGCCTTTTCTTTCCCAAGGGAGCTAACTTCCTTCCTTCCTTCCTTTGGTCTGCCATCATCAAAAATGTATTTCTTAGAAGGGTGTGTCTGTGGGTACAAGCCTAAACAGGTCTACTCAGATGTAAGTCCTATTTTGTTCAATGGGGCTTACTCTCAGGAAAGTGTGGTTAGGATTGCAGCCTATGTGGCATAAGGGGACTTGAACCTTGGGATTTCTAGCAGCTTCTTCATCTCTATCGTTCCGGGCGGGGGGTACTGTGGCATCCTTATGTTGTTGCAGGTGTGTGTCATGTGATGTATTGGGCTACTCCCTGTGTTAGGTGACAAAGGCTGCTGCTATGCTACTCATTCCTTGGGGCTGTCTGGAGGGTATTATCCCAGTAGTGGCCACACATTGGACCTGCATGTGCCACCACCCTTTGCTTGGTTCACCCTGGTGGCAGTTCTCTGGTCATTGGCATTGGGGAAGGTGATTGGCTCTTTGTATGCTGGAGCAACATTGAGATTAGACATTAGGATGACATTGGACTACCACTCCATAATTGGTAGACCATATCAAGGTTTCCATGGATACTGGCAGAATTACAAGAGGACTGTGCCAGTCTGGAGTGGCCTGGGGTTTGATTTCCACCTCCCTTTTTGTGCAATCTGAGTTTACAGTGTGGTGGGCATAGCAGGGTATCAGTACAACTTAGGCATTGGATTTCTTTGTATCACATGCACAGTGATGGGGAATGGTCTGGGATGGACAGGTTGAACCAGGAATTGGGAGAATGGGTCTGAGTTCTGGAAATACAAAAGTATCAGCCATACCCATAAGAAACACTATTTTGTTGGGGTGGAATAGATAAATTTAGGAACGATGGAATGGCAGGAATCTATCGATTGAAAGGACGCACCAAAAACTCCAGGAAACATTCATTTGAAGTGAAATCTCATCCAGTGTAGAGAAAGCATCACCAAACCGGTTTTCCCATTTCCATAGTACCTATCCAAGGGAAGCAGCACTAACCTGCAGCATTCATTCAGATCTGAGTATTCTTCACTGCCCCTCACCATTTCTCTCCCCACCCAAAAAAAAAAAAAGAAAACTGCTTGAAAGCTCTCTTCTAAACATGGAAGGAAATGCTCCAGGCAGTTGGGCACAGAGCAAAGAAACATCTAAAGCAGCTTCAGATGACTTTGTTTGGTTTGGACCACCTTGCCGGGACCCTTGCTTTGTTTAGGGCTCTGTCTGAAGGGCAATGAGTATTGTTTTTTCTTAATCTAACACACCCCTAACATTTTTACAGCACGATCCAAACACTTCCCTGAGTCGGTGTGGCTGTCCCCGCACTGGCCTGGAGTGTCACAAACATGCTGTAAGGCACATTTGCAGCTATTTGGTGTGGAGGCCTGTGGTGGTTCAGCAGACAGATCTGATCCATGTGCTGGCCGCACAGGCACACACTGCATTTCATGGGGGGGGGAGGGACAGTTGCAGAGGCCTCCTCCAGGTAAGGGAGGCCATCATTGCAGCTGCATCGGTGCTGGGATATTGGTTAGGACTGGGCTATTTCATAATCTAATTCTCCAAAAACCTAAATAGTTTTCTTGTTCAACTTTCCAGAAAGATATGCCTCTTTCTTTATCTCTCCCTAAGCATAGCTAAATAGAAATATTCTCTTCTCTTCTCTTACTGGGCTGGGGCACCTTCCTTATGAGGAATGGCTAAGGCATCTAGGCACCTCTTCAGCCTAGAAAAGAGACGCTTGAGGGGGACATGATTGAGACATACAAAATTATGCATGGGAAGGATAAAGTGGATAGAGAGATGCTCTTTACACTCTCACATAACACCAGAACCAGGGGACATCCACTAAAATTGAGTGTTGGGAGAGTTAGGACACACAAAAGAAAATATTTCTTTACTCAGCGTGTGGTCGGTCTGTGGAACTCCTTGCCGCAGGATATAGTGGCGGCATCTGGCCTGGATGCCTTTAAAAGGGGATTGGATAAATTTCTGGAGGAAAATCCATTATGGGTTACAAGCCATGATGTGTATGTGCAACCTCCTGATTTTAGAAATGGGTTATGTCAGAATGGCAATGCAAGGGAGGGCACCAGGATGCAGGTCTCTTGTTACCTGGTGTGCTCCCTGGGGCATTTGGTGGGCCTCTGTGAGATACAGGAAGCTGGACTAGATGGGCCTATGGCCTGATCCAGTGGGGCTGTTCTTGTGTTCTTTCTTTCTTTCTTTCTTTCTTTCTTTCTTTATTTATTTATTTATTTATTTATTTATTTATTTATACCCTGCTTAATCTTTCAACAGGTATCCTAAGCAGGCATTCTAAAGACACACAATAGTTATATACATGGTTAAAAATTTTTATGTATAAATGAGAAAGAAAAAAAAAATACATTTTAAACATCAAGTTTTCTTACAAATGTTTTTATCTGCAAATTTCTACACAATTACTTGCTTAATTATGTGAAGAAAGCTCTGATGATTGACGACACTTTTTTAATCACATAAACCTGTGTGTGTATGTGTTTGATCTGTGAATTTACGTGCCCAGATATAGTCTGAAAGCCACTTTCCTATAAGGAAATTAGTATTGTGGAGACACAACTGACTTGCACATTCTCTTCCCAGGGCAGACCTTTGCAAAACGGTGCCTTCGCTTTCGGAATGGGAAATCATTATGATAGCAAAGGAAGTCTGAGGTTTTGTACAGTCATTCTCCGGCAATGTGGAACGTTGTATCCCTCGGGAAGAACTTAGCATTAACAACTAGCTGCTCATGGGCTTATTGATATGCCCACCTCCTTCCTCAGAAGTTCTTAGTTCTGTATGAAAAAGCCTCAGAATGAACACTTAAGAACCTTTAATCTTTTTTTCTGGTGTGTGCTACTTTAAAACACGAGAGCAGAGAGAGAGAGAAGGAGATGAAGGCTGGCTATTTCCAATTCAGAGAATATCATTAGCAGGTGGCTTCTTCTTCAGGCTATAATGAGCTTTAAGAATTCCCAGGAAGATTCATGCTGAAGTATATAATTCCAAGATTAAGAATCGTCCTGGATATTGTGTTCTGTTTAGCTTTTTATTTTCCTTCTCTCTTTCTCTCTCTCCTGCAGCAAGAAAAGCTACACACATTTTATTCTGGAAGAAACATGAAAACACGATGGTGCAATGGATTCTGCCAAAAGAGTCAGATCCTACCTTGGAGTTGGCTTTTATGTCTAACTAAAATGAGAGGTGTTGCGTCCTCAAGGCATTCACCTTCCTTGGAGGCAGAAGGATAAGGATGCGGAGATAAGAGCTCTGCCCTGGAGGCCACCCTTGTTGTTGCAGGCAAAGAGCATAGATTAAAATTTCCTCCTGGAGACGAAGTTCACATCATCAAAATTACAGAGGCTCTGCTTACACGGCTGATGTCTGCCTGCCATTTCGCTGTAGAGTGAGATCTGTATTACATCAGTTACGACACAATTTGTCTACCAACAGAAAATTAAATACATTTGTTAGTATCAAAAAGTTGCTTCTTTCAGATTTACCACACTCCATAACACTAAATCACGGGTTTTGCGAACTCTCAATTCATTAGTACAATGTAGCTGCATAGAACGAGCTAGCAACAGCCAAGAGAACTCAATGGAACCTCTGCGTGCAGGGACAGTCTATCTGGGCTGATCCACAAATATGGGATTGTTTTGTTAAATCAGGGGTAGGCAAACATTTTGGCAGGAGGGCCACATCATCTCTCTGATGCTGTGTAGGAGGGCCAGGGGAAAAAAAGAATTAATTTACATCTCAAATTTGAATAAATTTACATAAATGAATATATTAGAGACAGAACTTATATGAATGAATAAATTTTACTGAGCAAATTATAATACACATGAGAACTATAATACAGGTTGTAGAACCACTTGAGAACTATGGACTGTTTCCCACACTCCTCTCACACAGCCAAAACATACAGACCAAGCCAGAAACACATGGAGACGTAAGTCGTTCGGGGGGAAGGGGTTAAAATAATGCACAGGGAAAAGCAGAACGCACTGCTATAAAAGGCTTTGCTCTAACTCGGTCCACTGCTTGAACCTGGCAGTCGCAACCGGCAGTCACAGGCCAGTGCAGACTCCAACAGTCTCTGACGTGCCAGAGACTCATTGGAGATAGGGGGCTCCCTGTGGGCTGTATTGGGGGTCCTCAAGGGCTGCAAATGGCCTGTGGGCCAGGGTTTGCCACCCCTGCTTTATGCCAATGGTGGATTGGTTCCCTCGTGTGCTGGTGGAAAAAAAAACAGCGCTTCCAGCACAACTTAAGAATTCTACACCCAAAGGGAAAGAACACATGCATTCTCCCGTTCGGTTGTGATAAATGGGTCAAGAAATCCACACACCTCCATGTGACACAGGGCTAATTAATGGTGGGTTCAGCATGCTTCACTTGGGACAACTGTATCAGCAAAACGATACGAGGCACCGTTAAATCTTGCCGGGGGGAGGGGAACCCAGCCCTATTTAGAAAGCTCACATTCATCCCTGCATTTCTATGAGTATTGCCCTGAACTGGATTCTATATCACTATAATGGCAGAACCTTCACCCCGAGAGTAGAAATACATCACTATGATAGTGCTGGCATAGCTGGCTTTTGCAGGAACTACTCCCACCTATGATTCCGCTGCCACAAGTTTCTCTTATCTGCCATAAGACTGAGGACAGCGTGCATTCCCTTTGTGCGTGTGCTTTGCCAACAGAAAGCTGTTGTTATCCTTTTTTTATTAATCATTGCTATCGTAAACAATATTTATCTGAAGGGCATGTTATAAGAAGGGGAAGCCGAGACATGTCCCAACTTCCCAGCTAGGAATTAATTATGATAATCGCTCCAGAGACCTCAGTAGGCCATTTAAAAGCAAAGTCATTAAACCTTTCAGAGCATCTCTTTGGAAATAGCAAGTGAGTGACATTAATTATTAAGCAGGTATATTAAAGAAAAAAAAACTCTGCCGAACTACAGGTATTTATTAACATCGTCATTTCACTTGGACTAACTGTGTGCTTCTGAAGGCTGCAGAGCAGAGGACGTCCTGTGAGGGCAATCCTTTGACTGAACCGGAACGTATTTTAACACTAAAATGTTGTTATGGTCCAGCTCTCTGTCAACAGTTGGTTGGGTGTGGAGGGGGCGAGCCAAACTAGGCACATAGCAGTGAGTGCTGTCTGGGGATGTCCAGTTTGGGCACTGACCTGGGGCCTATGCCTAGCAGAAAGCCTACTTTGCTGCTCCAATCTCTGAACTCTTGTTACTACTGATAGCGTAACCTATGGATGCAGGGTTGACCCATCCATGGAGTCAACTGACATGGTCACCTCAGGCAGAAGATTGGTGGGGGTGCCCAACTCTGTCCACCAACTTACCTCCTTTGCTTCTCCTCCTTCCACTCATTGGATTGGAAAAGGAAGAGGGAGACAACGGCATAGCATAGTGTCCGTTGCCTCTTTGTGATAGAGTGGTGGTTTTCTGTCATCTCCACTAGGGGGTGACAGCACCTATCTTTCAGCACACGGAAGCGCCACAAAATTGGCCCGCCCACCCTGGTTCCTGTACAGCTCCAAATGGAGCCATTTTTCTGGGACCAGGGCTGCACATGCAGAGGGGAGGGGATGTCTGCACAGGTGCGGGGGTTACATCATGACATGGGTGTCATTGCGTCACCTGGCCCAGGGCTCCTGCGCCCCCAAATACGCTACTGGAAGGGAGGACAGTGCCGAGCTACAGTATTGTTGGAGGGGTAGAGGCTGGTATGTCATTGATAAGGGGGTAGCATTTGGCATGCTGCCTCAGGTGTCAGGAGGTCCTGTATAGATACACATGCCAGGAGCAGAAATTAGGGCAGTGGGAAGTGAAGAGCAGGCTGTTCATTCCCTCTAGTGCAGAAGCCGTGAAGCTGGGCACCCAGCCAGAATGAAGGCAGGGGGAAGGTACTATGATGGGCTGGTTCCCTCCTCATTTGCTGTTCTGTGATGGATGCTGCCAATTGCTTACTGACCTTGGAAATGAACGTTGGAGTCACAGCCCAATTCAAACTGACATTTATGACAGTGGAATAGAGGTTCCGTTGTCACAAATGGCCACATGGCAGTGTGCACAGCATGCCACCAGTGACCATTTCAGAGATGCTGCTACAAACAGCCAGTGTCAATAGCTCACTGCTACAGCTAGCTATCCTTGGGAAGGTAGGCGCTGGGAGGAACAAGGTAGGGAGGAATGGAGAAGTGTCTGAGGAAAGAGAGGGGGTGGTGGGAGATGGATCGGGGGAGGGCAGGCATGGATTCCAGTAGAAGGATCCAATTCCCATTCTTTCTCTCCTTCCCTCTCTCTTATTCTCCTCAGACTTATACCGGCAAGCTGGCTGGTGTAGATCTAAGGAGACTCATTATGGAAGCAGAGGCTTACCCTGAGATAAGGGAACAGAAGTTCTCTTAAGGAGGCCTCCATGACTCCCCCCCCCCATTGCAAGATGCAGTGCACACCCCATTGGCATGACTGCATGAGGGCTGGGGAAGTTAGTTAGGATTGGCTCTAAATGATTCTCAGTGCCACTTGTAACCCTATGATTTTAGGGAAACCTTCTGGCCTACTTATTTGACTTGAATTTTGCTTCCTTGTACTTCAGATATGTCAGGTTTTGAGTTTTTAAAAAGCATTTTGGTGAAAAGGCACCAAAAGCAGTGTAGTTTGATGGACACAAACATAAAAGGAGCCTGGATTCTGCCTCTTACTTCAGATCCTTGTGCTATGCTTGACCTCGTTTTCGCAAGATGGCGGCATGGCCAGGGTAGCCAGCTTGAATACTGTTTGTCACTGTGCTTCTTGAGACAAAAGAATAGCAATTGAGCTTCCATGAGGACAAATTGGTTCCCATTTTAAGACAATGGGGAAAAAAGAAGAAAAAATTGCACATTGTGATGCTGACAAAAGGCGCACACAGCCTTCCCTGACACGCTGCTGCATAGTCAATGAGCTATGCCTCAAAGAAGGCTATTCATTGCTAATATTACTTAGTGTAATGCACAATACATGTTAAACTGGAAATTACATCCTGATTCCTATGAGCCTTGAGCCTGAATGTTCGTTAGAAAGGAATTCAGGAGCCACCTTACCTTGTGCGAGGTGGTTTTAGATTAACATTGAACAGGAGTGCTGCAGCATTCCTTCTGGATGCGCTTTAGACCACTGGAGATGATGAAGATGATGGTGGTGGCGGCAAATTTGGGGTGTTCAGACAGGGGGCAGGCAATACCTGGGATTCAGGTGTGCTCATAACAGGCTGCAGGAGGGAAATAGGCAGACTGGGAGTCAGAAGATACAGAGAGAGAAACAGGAAGCCCCCTCCAGTGATACGTTGTCCAGATCAAGGCAAATCAACAGGTCCGTGGGTTGGCGTCACTAAGGTTTGCATCACCCGGTGTGGGAGGTCAGCACATCACCCCTATGATGGACCTCTTGCCATGTAGTGAGCAAGGCAAAGTCCTGGGCGGTCGATGTGGTGATTCCCCTGCTGGTTTTTGGGCTATAATTCTTGATAGAATAGAGATGTTTCAATGTGTTTCACTGCATTAGATTCTTGTTCTTAAATGTGAGAACTGCTGTTCTAATTGATAGAGTTGCCATTCTCATAAGCTATAGACGAATCAGAAAATACATTCCAAAGCAAGGCAACACAGTTCTTTCTACTTGGCTTTCTGGAGAATGGTGGTCTCTTGTTTCAATGAAATATGGTCCTTCAAGCCTTTGCCACCATCATCCAGTGAAGGACATGCAATCTTGATCTGTATAATACTCCTCACCAAAAGTGCATATTACCATGGAAGATATATGGCCAATATCAGTAAAAACCGATGCTGGTGCTAAAAAGAGATTATTTTAGTAGCTCCTAAAAGCTCTCCCGAACTGGAGATAAGGATCTGCCAGAGTTTCCATTATACATTTAATGATACATTTCAAAAGGTTATAATTCATTCCCTTTGAGCCTCTGTAACTCATTGGGCAAAAACTTGTGCAAGAATTTAGATTCATAACTTTTTTTCCCTGCAAGAAGTTTGAGAAGTATCTTTCCCATGAACTGCGGTATAAAAATAGGATGGAGGATCAATATACATATAAAGACGGCCTTTGAAGCAATCAACATTGAGATACAGGTTGACTGGCCTGCCTCATGGTTGCATATTGTACTCCTGGAGTTGTCACTTTTAGAACCTCTTGTCTGGAGAAATTCGTAAGTTATGTTGTTACCTGCACATATACATATACCTTAAAAATGCACCTGCTTTGGGTGTCCTGATAGTGGAAAGAAAGGTGGGGTAAAAAAATTTTCAAACAATTTTTCATTGTATTTATCGAAGTTGGTTTTTATCTGTTTTTTGCAAGACCCTAATTCTTCTTTCATATTATTATTTCTATACCATCTTTCTCACCGCCAGCCCAATCCCATACTTCCCAGAACTCTGAGGAACACCAGTGCCAAAATGGGAATGTCTGTATCCCGTGGGTGCCAGGAAGCTGCCACCCCAATCCCAGGCCAGTTCCTCCCACCCACGCCCTGAAGACCCGCACCGCTGCCCAGAGTCCTTACCTTGCTCCAGGCAATGTCCTTCCAGTGCCGGAACCAGTGCTGATTGGTGCTGATTGGAAAAATCCATTATGGGGTACAAGCCATGATGTGTATGCGCAACCTCCTGATTTTAGGAATGGGTTAAGTCAGAATGCCAGATGCAAGGGAGGGCACCAGGATGAGGTCTCTTGTTATCTGGTGTGCTCCCTGGGGCATTTGGTGGGCCGCTGTGAGATACAGGAAGCTGGACTAGATGGGCCTATGGCCTGATCCAGTGGGGCTGTTCTTATGTTCTTATGTTCTTATGTGCTGGAGCTCAGTGCCACCGCTCAGATACAATAGGATTAGGCCCTAACTCTCAGAATGATTGAGAGTTTTACAGACCCAAGGAGGTTCGCATAGGCAGGCCATCGCCAAACTCCATTTTTTTTTTTACAATTAATGTTCTATGAGAAACTCATTTCCAGATGCCTTCCTTCACAGCGTGGTCACCATTCATTTTACCCATACATGCCTGTCTGATCTTTCAGCAGGAGCAACCACAAATCGGTCAGGTGCTCTTCATTCTTGGCAGCTGACCTCCACACTCCTCCAACTTGTGGCTTATCGCCCTGACTCCTTTTACCCTCTCACAGCCTGGTGATCAACAGTGAGTACTCATAGCTCTTTACTCTCACTACGGCTTATCGGCTGCATTGGTCTCTCCCCCAAATCGTGGTCAGGGTTACTGCCACTTAGCTTCTTCAGGCAAGGCAGTAGCTTAACCTCCAGACCACACCCCCTGCTTACCATTAAATAGCAAAAAATGCAATAAAACACTGTTGGCAACCTTCAGTCTCGAAAGACTATAGTATCGCGCTCTGAAAGGTGGTTCTGGAACAGCATCTAGTGTGGCTGAAAAGGCCAGTTCGGGAGTGACAATCCCTTCCACACTGGGAGCAAGTGCAGTCTGTCCCTGGTCTGTCTCCCTGGCTATGGGCCTTTGCCTCTTTGCCTCAGTCTGTTGGCCAAGTGTCTCTTCAAACTGGGAAAGGCCATGCTGCACAGGCTGCCTCCAAGCGGGCCGCTCAGAGGCCAGGGTTTCCCACTTGTTGAGGTCCGCTCCTAAGGCCTTCAGATCCCTCTTGCACAGAAACACTGGTAATCAACCAAAAGTAATTTTATCTTGTCCAATTTTGAAACGTTGGAACATAGCTGGGGTAAGTTGAACCTTCATGCCTGGAGCTTATTCTGCAGCATGACATTGCCTGAGCCTTTTTCAATCAGGCTCTGTTCAGGTATTGGAGCCCTGGCTCAAAAAATAAAAATAAAAAGGTACCTAGGGAGACAGAGGTGACCCAGGAGACATGGGGGGTTTCACTCTCCTTCCCCATGTGTAGCTTATGCGTTTACACGTCAGAGGCTCAGTTTTCCCTGTGAATGAGGCAGCTCTATGCTTAAGCACACAGAAGTCCTTCCATGATTCCTAGTGTGGGCCTCATCCTTAGCCCTGGCTTACTCAGCTTCTGATGACAGGTATCATTTGGATTAGTATTGGAAGGATATTATTTTAATCAGACACACCATTCATGAGTGCCTCCCCTGGGACTGCTTATATCCTTCAACAGGTCTGGGAAGAAAATGCTAATAAAATGCATATATGATCTTTTCCTTTGCAACCCCCTGATTAAATATCATCTTCTTCCTGGCATGCTCCAGTGCAGTGCTATAAAGGAAATAATTAAGTTAAGCAAGGCATTGCAACATAACCTTTTCAGAACACAATTTCTTCCTATTTGTTAGAGAAAGCTGAACACGGGAAGATCAGTTTGACTTGGGTTTCCCCTCCCCCCTTTTCAATGGTAATAAATGTCAGAAGAACCCTGGCTTTGAGAACTGCAACACAAAAGAGAGGATTGATTGAAAATAGGGCACCAAATCCATTGTCTGTAGCCAGGATCTATGACACAACAACACTTGTTCAGGTTCATTGGAGAGGGACATTGAACTGTGACAATTCTTCAACAGCACCATTACAAAGGAAAACTAGTACAGGAATCAGTTGCATTAGAAATTATAATGAGGCTTGACACCATCACCACAGGACCTATTCAAGACAAGAGGTTATATAGCACATAGCTAAAAACAGCTGGCACAGACTTGAGTAGCCCCATTGCAGGGCTTGGACCTTTCCCCAGGCGAAGAGGACTAAAGTCCCCTTCTTCCAAGGAGACACAGGCAACTGCCCGCAGCCCATAGGATGCAGTGGCAGTCATTCTGGTGCCACTGCTCCTCTGGACGCCGGATAGCTCAGGGTTGGGCTACCCATGAGCCAGCAAAAGTCTTTGCACAAAAGGTACATTGCATCCACCCACTTTCTTTCACCATACAGATAAAGTTTATAGATGCCCAATTGAGAAGATGACGGATTGAAGCACTCTTCTCTGTTTTAAAGAAGGGAGAATCACAGAAATTAGGCATTTTCATGGAGCATCCACAATACAGAGGACAATATTTGCACGGCCATGGGGAGAGTGCAAGCCCATGCCTCCTCACAAAGATTTGATGCAGTCAGAGTCAGTCAGGCAGTTCTGTAGGCAGAGCTCCTTGAGGAAGGAGGCAAAGGAGTTGCAGACAGCATTGCATAAGCCAGTGGTGTACCTGTGGGGAGCAAAGGGGCTATAGCCCTGGGCACCAGGCAAGGGGTGCTGCCGTGCCACCATCCATAAACACATCTCAGCACTGAGGCACTCACTGCCTTTTGCCCAGAGGTGTTCTGAGGGCCAGAGAAGCAGCACACTGCCTCCCCAACTCTCAGAAGGCCTTACAAAGGACTCAGAGGGCCAAAAAAAAATCATCTCCAGTTTCACATAGGAAAGAAGAAGGGATGTTTTTAGGCCCTTCGAAGGCCTTCTGAGGACTGGGGAGGCTTCCCTGGCCCTCAGAATGCCTTCTAAGGGCATAAAAACATCACTTCCTGTTTCCTCCATGAAACCGGAAGTGATGTTTTTCAGCTCTCCAAGGCCTTTACAAGGCCTTCTGAGGGTCAGGGAGGGTGTGTGCGGTCTCTGGAAGGGAGGCAGGGAGTGACAGCCTGTCAGTGGGGGTGGCAGCTTGGCCGGTGGGGTGGGCAGCAGCCTACAGTCATGGCCCCAGACTGTACCAGGGCCAGGATCACCACTAGTATAAGCACACACTTTCTGTCTGGGGAGTGACCCCAGTGTGGGACCTCAGAAGACACAACTGTCCATCCACCAACCATGTGCATGCATGGTGCTGGCTCTGGGACCACCTACCCCCTCTACCACTTCTCAGTACTTGGCGGTAAAGGCAGGAATCTCCTACCCCATTGATCATAAGCAGCAATTTGTGACTGTTTCACCTAATAAACCACCTCATCACTGCTCCTTTCACAGCTCATTACGTAGTTCTTGTTCTGCCTGGCTTTCAACGGTTAGAGTCAGAGTATGTTTATCGAGGTGCGGGCACATGCACTTGTGTATTTTTTCCACACAAAATATTATATTGTGTTGGGTGAAGGCTATTTTTAAATTATTACCTACTCTGATGTCTAGGCATGGGACAATTTTTTAAAAAAATAAATAATTAACAGGAGGCAACTGCATGAAGCATACTATGCAGAGCAGTGGCATCCAAACTGTTTAGGGAACCTAGAGCAGCCATTTTCAACCACTGTGCCATGGCACACTGGTGTGCTGTGGAAGGTCTGCAGGTGTGCTGCAGGAGTTTGGGGGTGATTCATTTGTTAGTAGGGCCACTGGGGGATGAGAGCTCTTGCTATCAGTGCAGTGTGCCTTGTCAATTGTCAAAAAAACTGATGGTGTGCCTTGGCAATTTTAGTCCCTTGAAATTTTAGTCCCTTGGCAATTTTAGTCCCTGTGCCGTGAAATTGAAAAGGTTGAAAACCTCTGCCCTAGAGGCTGCTGCCCGATTCATAAATGCCAAGGAGTGTGGGTGTAATGGTGATTTGGCAGCAGTGCCCTCCACAACGCACATAGCCTAATCTGCCCTATCAGTTTCGCAAACCACCAAAAAATTGGGTCACAACTCACTGGTGGGTCCTGGAGTCACAGTTTGGGAACCACAGATATAAAGTGTTTAATAGTGGGTCCATGCAAATAAAGGAAGGCATAGAGGTAACAGCTCAACACACTTATTTCATCTTCAGAACAGAACCTGGCAATGAAAACACAAGGCAACACCTCAGGCTTTATATCGCTTAGCTCCACCCATATTTCCCAAGATTGGTGCTGCTGAAACACTAAACTAGAGGGCCAATCGGACAGTAGGATTTTGATCCACCACCTGATTAGCCAGCCATAAGACTGGGCCAACTGCTTATGTAGGATTTCAATCCTGCATAACTTGCATGCATAACATAGAGTAGGGGTGCCCAAACCCTGGCCCTGAGGCCACTTGTGGCCCTTGAGAATTCCCAATCCGGCCCTCAGGGAGCCACCAGTCTCCAATGAGCCTCTGGCCCTCTGGAGACTTGCTGGAGCCCATGCTGGCCTGATGCAACTGCTTTCAGCATGACAACCAACTGTTTAACCTCTCACGTGAGCTGTGGGACAAGGGCTCCCTCCACTGCTTGCTGTTTCACATTTGTGATGCAACAGCAGCAGCAAAGGTTGGCCTTGCTTTGTGCAAGACCTTTTATAGGCATGAGCTATTGCAAGACCTTCATTCATTCATTCATTCATTCATATAGGCACTGACTATAGGCTGATCAGCCTAACATCTATACTGGGTAAGATGGTGGAATGCCTCATCAAAGATAGAATCTCAAAACACATAGACGAACAGGCCTTGCTGAGGGAGAATCAGCATGCCTTCTGTAAGGGTAAGTCTTGCCACACAAACCTTTTAGAATTCTTTGAAAAGGTCAACAGGCATGTGGATCCGGGAGAACCCGTGGACATTATATATCTGAACTTTCAGAAGGCGTTCGACACGGTCCCTCACCAAAGGCTACTGAACAAACTCCACAGTCAGGGAATTAGAGGGCAGGTCCTCTCCTGGATTGAGACCTGGTTGAAGACCAGGAAACAGCGAGTGGGTGTCAATGGGCAATTTTCACAATGGAGAGAGGTGAAAAGCGGTGTGCCCCAAGGATCTGTCCTGGGACCGGTGCTCTTCAACCTCTTCATAAATGAACTGGAGACAGGGGTGAGCAGTGAGGTGGCAAAGTTTGCAGATAACACTAAACTTTTCCGAGTGGTGAAGACCAGAAGTGATTGTTAGGAGCTGCATTTCAACGCATTTCAGTGTAAATAAGTGTAAAGTCATGCACATTGGGGCAAAAAATCAAAACTTCACATATAGGCTAATGGGTTCTGAGCTATCTGTGACAGATCAGGAGAGAGATCTTGGGGTAGTGGTGGACAGGTCGATGAAAGTGTCAACCCAATGTGCGGCGGCAGTGAAGAAGGCCAATTCTATGCTTGGGATCATTAGAAAAGGTATTGAGAACAAAACAGCTAATATTTTAATGCCGTTGTACAAATTAATGGTAAGGCCACACCTGGAGTATTGCGTCCAGTTCTGGTCACCACATCCCAAAAAAGACATAGTGGAAATGGAAAAGGTGCAAAAGAGAGCGACTAAGATGATTACTGGGCTGGGGCACCTTCCTTACGAGGAAAGGCTACAGCGTTTGGGCCTCTTCAGCCTAGAAAAAGGCGCCTGAGGGGGGACATGATTAAGTCATACAAAATTATGCATGGGAAGGATAAAGTGGATAGAGAGATACTCTTTACACTCTCATATAACACCAGAACCAGGGGACAGCCACTAAAATTGAGTATTGGGAGGGTTAGGACAGACAAAAGAAAATATTTCTTTACTCAGCGTGTGGTTGGTGTGTGGAACTCCTTGCCACAGGATGTGGTGACAGCATCTGGCCTGGATGCCTTTAAAAGGGGATTGGACAAGTTTCTGGAGGAAAAATCCATTACGGGTTACAAGCCATGATGTGTATGTGCAACCTCCTGATTTTAGAAATGGGTTATGTCAGAATGCCAGATGCAAGGGAGGTCACCAGGATGCAGATTATCTGGTGTGCTCCCTGGGGCATTTGGTGGGCCGCTGTGAGATACAGGAAGCTGGACTAGATGGGCCTATAGCCTGATCCAGTGGGCTGTTCTTATGTTCTTATGTTCATATCATTTCCATCTCTAATATATTCTTTTATGTAAATGTATTCAAATTTGAAATATAAATTAATTTTTTTTTCCCGGCCCCCGACACAGTGTCAGAGAGACGATGTGGCCCTCCTGCCAAAAATTTTGGACACCCCTGACATAGAGCATTAAATCACACCCATTTCCAGGGTTAAAATGTGGGAAGCAGCAACAAAAAATACAAATTTTAGGTTTGTGCCCTTAGAGAGGATCCATAGCACTTGTACCTAGCTATAAACCAGTGCAAAAATTAATCAAGTAACACTGTAAAATAAACAAACAGTTTAAAGGTTAGTAGGGATACAAATAAAGTTTTGCATAATGATGGGTAGAATAACCACTGGCTTCCACTCTGCTGAGTTTTGGCAACGAGTGGGATAATTGTGTTCTTTGCTCTGTCAAAGCTGTGGATTGTAGAAGCCAAAAAAGGGTTTTTTCAATCCCAACACGGATCTTGTGGGTGAATGTAATTAGAACTCCAGGCCCTCTGGATCAGACTGGGGAAGTGTCTAGTACAATAACTAATGGGGGGCATGGAAGCAGTTCAGAATGTTATATGAGGAGTTCAGATGATAAATAGAGAAAACTTTTTTTCTTGCACACAGTATTAAACAGAGTCATCTAACAAAATGCACTGGCAGCTGGCGCAGGCCAGACACAACAAATAATTAAAACGAAATTCATTACCATGAGGTATAGTAAAATGAACACTAGTCTAGATGGCTTTAAAAAAAAATAGACAAATTCAGAGAAAGTGACTGATGTGGCAGCAATTAGCCATTAAACAACAAAATGAAGCCTTGTACTTAGGCAGGATGGTTTTGAGCAGTGAGCAGGAAAAACCAGACTCCACAGGATATTTATTTATTTAAAAGACATCCATGCTGCTTTTCTGCAGCTCAAATGGCGTACCAGAATTCAGGGTGAGACCTCTGGCTGAGCCACTAGGCTGTTGAGTGTTGGAGAAAGAATGCTAGAATGGACCTTTCTATCTTTACTATGGAAGAGTCTTCCTTATTGTGAATGGTAATCTGGTTCTTCATGTTCTAAGGGCCCAATCCTATCCATATTTCCAGCATTGATGCAGTTGCAATGCAGCCCCAAAGTAAGGGAAGAAAGGCAGGTATCCGTGACTGCCCCTCACACTGCAGGATGCGGTGCATGCCCCATTGGCATGGCTTTGTCAGCACTGGAAAGTTGGATAGGATTAGGCCCTAAGTATTGGATGTAGTTTCAGATACATGTTCTTTGAAAGGAAAGAAAAAAGCAGAACTACATGTTCTGATGTATAAATGATGAATAAATCATTCATTTATTGCTTTCTTTTGCTATAAACTTGTGCACCTGTTGAGGTCCATTCCTAACCTGTTGGACCTCAACAGGTGGGAAACCTTGGCCTCTGAGTGTCCCGCTTGGAGGCAGGCTGTGCAGCATGGCCTCTCCCAGTTTGAAGAGACACTTGGCCAACAGTCTGAGGCTAAGAGGCAAAGAAGGAAGGCCCATAGCCAGGGAGACAGACCAGGGACAGACTGCACTTGCTCCTGGTGTGGAAGGGATTGTCACTCCCGGATTGGCCTTTTCAGCCACACTAGACGCTGTGCCAGAACCACCTTTCAGAGCGCGATACCATAGTCTTCCGAGACTGAAGGATGCCATGACTGACTGACCGAAACTTTTGCATGTGTGCATGCATGTCTGTGCATCATGTTCAGTCCAATGTGGCCTACATGTGTCCTAGCCATAAATTCTTTGTTTTGCCAACATATTCACTCTTAATGATTCTTTAAGAAGTAATGTTCTTAAGGTGCAGTTTCTGCTGAGCAAAGGCATGTCAGTGACATGTTTGTTATTCCAGGATGTGCACCTCTCCTTTTCATGATTTCTTGCACCCTTTTGTCAAAAGCTACAACATTGTTTACAAAGTAAAGAGCATTAGGAAGAAGGGACACTTCTTTGCTGAGTCAACACAAGGAATCAGGAGATGGGTGGACAATAACTCTGAACAGGCATGAAAAAATGCATGGATGAGTGGAATGTGTTTTCTTTTTTTAACTTAAATTGTTGTTTTTAGACCTCAACTACAAGGTGTTTTTTTTTTTCTTTTTTACAGCAGTTTGGACCTGCTGGGAGGATGGCAAAAGAAGTTGTAGGCTCCCCAGACCCTCCAGAAGGCCATAGCAACCCCTACATAAGTTGAAAAAACCCTTCCCTTCCTGGCAGCAGCACAATCATCCCAATCCTGTTTCTGCCCCTCCCCCCCTGCAAATACTTACAGGGTTCCCAATGCCCAACTAGGACTTTGAAAAGCACTGGTCTAGAACAGCATTTCTCAATGCTTGTCCCTACAGCACCACTTTGCAAGGTCCACCTATTGGAAGTACCACCAGAAGTAACTGACAATGACATCATCACCAGTTACTTCCAAATTGGGAGGACAGACCAACACAACAAACACCAGTAAGAGACTCAAGGGCGTCCAGGACGGCTATTTTGAGCACATGAAAAGTGCATGTTGGAGTTTTGCCTGCCAAGCTGAGCCTTCTACTGCTGTTTGTCATATTGCATTCTGGTCTCACTGCCAGGTGGTGGGGGTCTGGGGGGTCCTGTGAGTACCACTAGACACCACCTCAAGTGCCACCACTGGTACAGTGCCACTGGTTGAGAAATATTGGTCTCTAGACAATTTGGTCAGGATTCAAAATCCTGCTCATAGTGTTCAGAGCACACGCTGGATCTTTTCTAGGCTGAAAATCACTGCTCATGAGCACGCATCCCAAAAGACATTTTGAAGGTTTGGGACACCTGGAGCACCATGTGATGTGACCACCATTTCCCCCAATATATCACTGTTTTCCCCCTTGCAAGGAGTGCTTTCTGCTTTCTGTTAGTCTCTTCAGACTCCTAACAGAGCAGTGTGAACAAATGCTATGAGAGGCAGGGAAGGGGCGGATGGATTCAAGTCCAACAAGCCAATCGAGTATACTAGGAATGTTTGAGTCTCCATCTGGAAGGAGAGCTGTTATTGAGCACCACAACAGTGCACTTTGTAGACCTTAATAGGACAGTATACCAAAAAGCCACTTTGTTCTTAATGACCATAAAACTCCGGGACACTTGACTAATTAATGCTGTTTCTTGGCAATTCGGAAGTCCCAGGTGCACCTAATGAATTCAGCTCACCATCTTGCCCCTCTACGAATGGCCTCTGTGACCAGCACCATGACAGCAGTTAGCAGCCCACCAGTATGTTCAGCCACTTTCAAAACGGACAGATAAATGTTGGATAATGAATTCTCCCTTGCAAATGAATTTTGATTCTTTGCAGTTCATGAATACTTTATTGGTATTCCAAGAGACTATGAAGGGCTGCAGACAGTTCTGCTGCTAGCACGGGTGAAACAAGCAAGACAGTCAGTTGTTTTGGCAGTGAGAGGGAGGGGGTCCACTTCCCTTTTGGGATATCCGATCTGTGACATTGTCATTGTCTGCAATTGACTTGGTAGATCGCTTTGTAAACACCCCTTCCTGCACTGAACTGGAAGTGCTCAAAAGGACTCGCAAGACAAAGTTGCTGAAAAAAGCGAGCGGATCAAGCCATTCACACACACGCTGCCAACCCTGCTCCCCTGGTCCTGCCCACCCACTGCTATCTTGCTTTCACCCAGACATACCTGGTAGGAGGGCAAAAACATCAGTAGCAACAAGACCTCCCTCTTTCAGGGTGCCCAGAATGCTGCAGCAAGACTCCTATAGTATGCACATGCCCGATCTCGTCTAATCTTGGAAGCTAAGCAGGGTCAGGCCTGGTTAGTCCTTGGATGGGAGACCGCCTGGGAATACCGGGTGCTGTAGGCTTATACCATAGTCTTTCGAGACTGAAGGTTGCCAACCAGCATGTTTCGGATACAATTAGGTTAGGACCTGAGAATCCTTGGAGAACTATGTTTCTAAGGGGCATTTGCAACCAGGCTGTTATTAGCAGGGCTGGCCCAAGACTTCCCAACACCTGGGGTGGTATGCCAAATGCTGCCCCCCTTACTCAATGTGCCAGCCTCTGCTCCTCCCACTCACCCACTCAGCACTTCTGTCCCCTCCACAGTTCCTCTTCCTCTCTGTCCACCCTTCCTTTCCAATTCAGTGAGTGGAAGGAAAAGCAGGAGCTATGGAGGCAAGTGAGTGGACAGAGATGGGCATCTCCTGCCAATCTACTGCCTGAGATGACTAGTTCAGTTGACTTCATGAATGGGTTTGCCCTGGCTGTTATCATTTTAGATAAGTCAATGAAGACAAGGGACAAGGGTAGCCCTTGCCACTCCCCCTGTCTCTCCACCAGGTAATTTGGAGAGCAAAGCCCAATATGAAACCATGCCTGACTTTGGAAAGGTCTGGGTTCACCTCATTTTGGGTTGCGAGGTATTCCAAATGGAGGAGTTTATGCTACGGAAGTTGTACACCACAGATCACCATCTACTATGTTGCTAGCCTAAGGCTGCAGTCCTAACAATACTTTCCTGTGAGTAAGCCCCATTGAACAAAATAGGACTTACTTCTGAGTAGACCTGGTTAGGATTGTGCCCTCAGTCTTCAAAAAGCAAGGGGGAGTTTAAGCTTCTGACAACCCACAATATTGTTGCACAATGATTCCCAAACTATGGATCTGAGACCAACTAGTGTGTCATGACCCAATTTTTGTTGGCTTGTGAAACTGACAGGACAGATTAGGCTATGTGTATCAAAGGTTAAACAAGTTGCTACTTGGGGTGGTAGAGCACTGTTGCCCAATCTCCTTTATAGCTACATCTCTTGGCATTTATAAACCAGGCTACAGTCTCTAGGGCCTCTAAAACATTTTGAAACCATTGCTGTAGTGCAGGGGTGTCAAATATAAGGCCCGGGGGCCGGATGCGGCCCACAGAAGCTTTTTATCTGGTCCTCAGGCCCTCAGTTACTGAGCAGTGCTGAGGTGTTACTTTGGAAAGGGCAGCCCACTTGAAAACTGGGCTCTCCAATATCTTGAAATATGATCAAGATTTGTGTGTTTTCTCTTCTGTCATTTGCAGCGAATGAGTTCCTAAGTGAGAAAAAGTGCTTATTTTTGGTTATGACTTGTTTAATGACATCATTTCCTGCCTAATGACATCACTTCCGACCCTCAACAGGCATCATGAATGTTAGTCGGCCCTCGATATGAAACGAATTTGACACCCCTGCTGTAGTGTCTTCTGTTCAGCTTGCTAGGTCCCAATGTGTGGAGGGCTTGCATTGAGGGGAAAATAGGTACTGTAAAAGTAAAATTACCTATAAATACATACCGTTTGGTGGGATGATTGCATGAGCAAACACATCCATATTATGGATCAATAGTAATCAGGGAAAACTCACTGATGTATTATAGTCAGTGACTTAAGAGGAGCCTATGGTATTTTCCTTGGTACAAAGCAAAACATCTAGCATTTTTTAAATTTATTTATTTTTTTGGAACCTGACAGTCAGTGTACTATAGCAGCCAAGAGGGGACTCTGGAAGGGTCTGGATTTAAATTGTACTTCAGTCACAAATCCACTAAGGCTGCAATAGTTTACGCACCTACTGGGGAGTCAGTCTCATGGAACTTGGTGGGATGTAATTCGGAGCAGGCATGCATAGCTTTGTGCTGTAGATTACTTAAGCACTGGGAATGGCTGGAACTCACTGGTAGAACACATGCTTCTGGTTGCTAAGGTTTCAGTTTAATCCCTGGCATCTGCAGAGCCAAAAGAGACCATTTTGAAACCTGTCAATCAATCATCATTATTATTATTATTATTATTATTATTATTATTATTATTATTATTATTATACCGCTTTTCAACTAAAGTTCACAAAGCGGTTTACAGAAAAAATGAAATAAGTAATGGCTCCCTGTCCCAAAAGGGCTCACAATCTAAAAAGATGCAAAAGAACACCAGCAGACAACCACTAGAAAAGACACTGCTGGGGTGTGGTGGGCCAGTTACTCTCCCCCTGCTAAATAAAAGAGGAGCACCAACTTGAACAAGTGCCTCTTACCGAGTTAGCAGGGATCCAGTTAGCAGGTTAGCATTGACCAAACTGAGCTAGATGAACCAATGGTTTGACTCAAAGCCAGCTTTATACTGATGTCGCTGATTTCATGCAAACAGGCTCTGTGCATGGTGGGGACACACTGTGGTGGAGAGTGTGTTGCCCATAGCCACAGCCAGCACTTCACATGGAGGTAAATCTCCATGCAGTGCCATGTGAAGCTCTTGTGTGTCCTGCCTACCCCCCCCCCCCTTGATTTGAGTGGGCCAAATGCGTCCCCCTGGAAGCAGCTGGTGGTGACATCATCATGTCACTGCCATCTACTTCCAGGTACTGCACTTAGCATAGGGTGCTATCAGCCCTGAACTTGCTGCTGTTTGCCTAGCAGAAAACCAGGCTTACCTCTCCACACTACTCCACCTAACTGTATAACAAGTCCATTTAGATTTGGGGTTTATCACACAGTGTCCATTCTTGAGTTGCTGAAAGTTGGCAGCATAGTGATGAGATGGTGGTGGGATGAGTGATGCTGCTCAGACTCAGGGGCAAATCAGATCTATGGTGTCATTTTTGGCAGGGTGTTCCTTGAGAGTCTTTTGATCAATAACATTTGAGATTTGTCACCTTATCAGTGAATTGCAATACCGCTTTATATGAGGGCCAGCAATGTACCTGATGCCTGATACCGCTTTTACTTTCACAGCTGCAGGGAGCCCTGCAGAAGGTCGTGCCGGACAGCCCGGGCACCCAACCCCTGCAGCCCCCTGAGCTGATCCTGGAGATCGCGTCGCTGCCTCCTCCCTGCCTCCAGGCTGCCCCCGCCCCTTAAGATGCCCCAGTCTGAAAAACCCTGCCTTATACAGAGTGCAAACAGATGGCCTTATCCTGCAGCTTTACAGTCTAGATATTGACACACAAAGAAAGGAAGGGGGTGGAGGCAGTTGTGTCTTTAGGGGATCGGGGGGGTGGCACACACTGAGTGATGCACATGGGGGGGTGACACCACTACGAGTCAAAAATTTTAAATTTTGGTACTTTTGAATAACACCATCATCTTATAAATCATTTGTTGCATGTTTTCATGCAGAATGCAATGGAACAAACTGTGTTGAAATATCTCTACTCTATCAAAAGTTATAGCCAAAAAACCAGCAGGGGGCGGGGCAATGGAGCATCACCACACCCACCACCCAGAGTATTGCCCCTCCCAGTGCATGGGAGGATGTTCATCATGGGGGCAATGCACTAGCCTCTCGCACCGGGTGAGACACCACTGGGTGGAGAAAAGGCAGGGGAACCTTTGGAATGCACATAATATGTTCTAGTTGCACATACTTCAGCTTTGGTAAAGCAGGAATGTGGACACCCCTAAACTGGCTTTTTGGAGGCAGCACTAGATTGACATAATAAATAGTTAATGCTCAAGAAATATACGTCCTTTCCAAGACTTTTGTGCTTGTACAAATGAGGACGGATTTTATTCAAAGGACAGACTCAGCTGTGACTGTTATTGTCTAACTGCTCCCAAAAGACCTGCAGGCAAACTGACAAGCTTTTCTTTTTTTCCCCCCACAATCCAATCCCTTCTACATACAAGACAACAGAACATGAAAGAGTTTGTGCAGTGGGAGCATCTGGCGATTCCTGAATTATATATTACAGTAGCCATGTTTGCTGTTGTACAGAGTCAACACTTTTTGTGCTATAGCAGCCATCAGCACAAAAAAATGCAAATACACCGGGACTCCCTACTCTTAGCTAGACTGCGAGCAATTGCCATTTTTATTATCATTTAATTATTACATTTGCTCCTTCTTTTTCCTCTGAATAGCTCAGAGCAAGTTGCAAATTGTTTCCGGCCTGTCTGTCCTCCAGGCGCCTTGTGGGTCCGAGCATTTTCAGCTTCAGCTGCGGGATGACCTCATGTGCTTTCAGATTCACTGATCTCCTCTCACCATTCTTGGCGTTGATAGAGCACTTCGGACATTTGGAATGCTTTGTATGTATGATCCCAGGCATCCTTAGAACAAGTCTGTCAAGTAGGCCGTATGATTCTCCCCATATTGCAGATGGGTCCATTGAGACTGTAAGAAAAATGTCTTGTAAATGTATGAGATTGAGGATGCATTCCTAACCCCTTGTGTCAATGCTTTCCAGCCAATGGGACGCGTGCTGCATCCTGCAGTTGGGTGTCACTCACGGAGGCCTCCTCAAACTAAGGGAATGTTTATTCCCTTACCTCAGGGCTGCATTGCCCTTATGTCAGCACTGGGAAGCACTGATATAAGATGTTAGGATTGTGCCCTGACTCACATGAGTCAAACCAGGGCTGGCCTTAGGAGCTGCAAAGCCCAATATGAAATATTTTTGCAGGACCCCAACCCCCTTTCGGGGACCCCCCCCCAGCACTTGTAAGAGGAGCAGCACACATCCAAACAAGAGACAGCATCAGGGGCAGGCTATGGTCACTTAAACGTCTATGGTCACTTAAGGATTAATTTACTAAGTAGACATAGATAAGCCACTTTCATCTTCAGCCTTGCATTTCAAGTTGGAGGCAATAATACTTTTGTTTCACCTGACTTACCAGGTTGCTGTCAGGATAAGATACATTGTTATAGTGTGACTGGGTCTTTCTTCAGGCAATAACCACATAATCTATTTCAGCCTATCTCAGATCTGGTCTTCTCATGCAGCAGATGGAGGAGGTGGTCTTAAGGTAAGAAGTGAACTGCACCATTCTCCAGTGGAGAAATTACATTTTGAATGTCCTTCATTCTCTCTCTCTCTCTCTCTCTCTCTCTCTCCTCCCCCACACACACCAGTGGCACTTTAGTGTCACCCAAAACACTTACTTGTGGTGTCACCCCACACAGTGTGGAGACAGAAGCAACTGGCAATGACATGATGATGACATCTTCATATCACCACCAATTACTCCTGGCTTTCCAAGTGGAGGTAATTAGCGGTGATGTAATGATGTCATCACATCACCGCCAATTACTTCCATGTCTACCAAGCCTCTGCAGAGGACAAAGCAGCTGAAGACTGTCAAGGAAAGGCTCCAACTGCTACTACAGAGGGGTGACAACTTTGCTCAAGATTCCTCAGCTGATCCAAAGCCTGAGACTGGGTGGTGATGGGCTTTTCCTGTGGTGTTACCCCCTTAGCCTCCTCCCTCTTTTGGGTCACTGGGGGTGACCCATCCCCACACCCCTGCTACAGCTGGCCCTGACACACACACACAAACACACACAAACACCCTGTTGAAAGGGAGTTTTTTCAACCAAGTAAAACATTCAAACCTGCTATCTCAAAATGCTTCAATCTCATTCTACCATATTCTACACCTATCTGTTGGCCCAAGTTCAGTGGATGTTTATTCTGAAGCCTGTCCTGTAGAGTTTAACATATTTACTCCCATATTTAAGTGAGAGGCTGCCTGCACAACTTATCCGGTGCACACTTAGAGCCCAATCCTGTAGTTGTTGGTAGCCAAGCACAGTCGCAAATGTGCCGTAAGGCACGTTTGCAGGGCTCACCGCCAGGCTCCCACTAGTGCTAGCCCAGCACCAGCCAGTGCTGGGCTAGCGCAGGGCGGTCGCCCAGCTTCCATGGCTTGGCGTTCTCCCGGACAGCTGAGCTGCGGAACGGGAGGTGGGGGTGTGGACAGGGGCTGGGAGGAGAGTTCCGGAAAGGGGGGAGGCTGGTGGGGGGTGGAGTGAGGGCAGAGGGAGGCGTGTCAGGGGGTGGGTAGGAGGTGTGTCAGGGGAGGGAGGGAGGCGGGTCTGCAAAGCTGTGCTCCGCAGGATCCAAGGCGCTTGTGCAGGGCTGTGAGCCCTACACAAGCATCTTTCCCTTACCATCAACCTTTTGGTTGGTGGTAAAGTGAGTAGCCCCATTGTGGGGCTGCTTACCTTACTCAGGGGAAAGGGACGTTTCCTGAGGTGCCTCCCGCGGCAGCCCTTCTTGGTGCTGTCAAGCCTGGGTGCCCTGGGCAGCTCAGGATTGGGTTGCTACTTGTTAGTAAGTCCCACTAAATTGAGCGTTTCTTCTTTTTGACAAAGTATATTTCAGATTGTCACACATATGTGCAGGGAGAATGACAATGTGTAGAGTGCTGGGGGAATATAGCATCCAATTATCTTCTATGATGGGTCACTATGGTTGGTCTGTAACTTTATTATTATTTTAGTGATGTTGAATGCAGCACTTCTTTTATCTCAGATCTTTTGCATATTCACAGTGCAAAGCTCCCCCACTGTTAGAAAAATATATCCAATTTCCCCTGGTGAGTGCAACCTACAGTCCAATGATTTCCACTGGTCATCTTCAAATGACCTTCCCTCAAAAACTAATAACCTAATTATTGAAGGCTTGGAGCTACAGTTCATTTTAATTTCTTACAGCTCTTTTAAAACTTTAAACCACATCATTATCCCTCTGTTGGCTCTTCTTAATGATCATTCCTTGTATGGGTTTTCTAACGGTCTTTTAACTTCTAAATCAGAGGCTGGTATGATTTAAAAACTGCTGTTCTCTTTTAGATATAAATTCAGAAATATCAAAATTAGGACTAGGCAAAACAGTTCGTTTGGATTTCTGCGTTTCTGGTCCACAATAATGAAGTAACCCATTTTAGTTTCATTTGTTATTTGAAGTCTTTTTGGTTATTAACTGGCGAGACAAAATTATAGGAAAAGAATGATCAAATGTTTTGTGCAGGTGAAATCCACTTTCTTTTGGGTGGTTAGAGGAGAAATAAGGCTACAAATTTTTGCTATCACTACTGACCTACAGTCGAAACTTTGATTTTCCCAATTCCATGTGCACATTTCTCCTCTTTGTAGACTTTGCAGAGCAATGGAGGGACTGCTTCTGTAGGTTGGCGATTTTGATGTTCCGTCTGCAGCTTGTACTTCTAATATATTTTTTAAATTGCCATCACATTGTACACTGCTTTGGAAGCTTATTTGTCTGAAAAGTAAGTATAAATATTAAAAAAAGAGACATATGTTGACATAAATAACATATGATGAAATAAAATTCTTTCTTGACCTCCTCACTTTATACTGCAGGCGGAAGATAGCTGATGAATACTTTCCAGCGGGGGAAAAAATCCCTGAACATATAAAACTAGCAAATCAAGAAGGGCAGCCTAGGTCTTTTAATAACAACAACAACAACAACAACAGGTATTTATATACCGCCTTTCTTGGTCTTTATTCAAGACTTTATTCAAGGCAGTTTACATAGGCAGGCTTATCCAAATCCCTTATTAAATAGGGATTTTTACAATTGAAAGAAGGTTCTCTCTTTCAAGAACCACTACATTCAGGTGTTTCAATCCGATCTGGCTTCACATTCTGGCCTCCATCCTCCCACGCTCAGAGCAGATGGAATAGCTTGGCTTCAGCTTGTCAGCTGCTTCAAGGTCGCACGGTGCCGGTGGCCTCGAACTGGTGACCTTGTGGATGTTATCTTCAGGCAGACGGAGGCTCTACCCTCTAGACCAGACCTCCTGCCCTTTTCTCTCTTATTTATTTATTTATTTATTTATTTATTTATTTTCAGGATTCATATCCCACACTGAAGGGGATTCAAGGCAGCTAACAACATAAAAACAGTGCAACTGAGTTAATACTAAAAGCATAAAACTTAGAAACAAAATATTAAGATAAAGCAAACAACCCAGATCACACAACTATTAAAATGCATATTATTAAAAGCACCAGCCCACGGTATCAGTTCAAAAAAGTCCTAAATGAAAGATCTTAAGGCCCCACCAAAATCTCCGTGGAAGGAGGGAGTTCTTAATTCCAGGGAAAGGAGATTCCATAAGAGAGGAGCCACCACCAAAAAGGCCCTGTTTCTAGCTGCCACCCTCCCACACACACACACACATCTCTAGTGGTGGCAGCACAGTTAGAAGGGCCCCCTCTCTTGCTCTATGTGAAGAAAGCCGAAAACTTTTCAGAAGTTTCAATATGTTGGCTGCCTGTCTGGAAGAAAAAAAAAATCATTGCCTGTGGAGTCTAGCAAAAGGAAGAATTAATTCCTACCGAAAATGTGTGGGTTCCTTGTAATTTATCTTAAAATTGCCTGCAGTCTGAACTGGCAAAGTTCATGAATGTTTGTGTGAACTCCAAACACCCTCCAAATCGGTGATTCTCTTATACCTAGTAGCCGAAGAGCAACCATAACCACTTCAATGATTATTTTGTGAATGTCTTCCCATGGGCTGTTTTAAGGATCGTGAGCTCTGATAGCACAGAAATGATCTTAGTTCTTTGAGAACTTTATTACTGAAAAGAGGTTTCCCAAACATGATTTATAGCTGTATCAGCACCATTTGCCTAAATCATGGGGAGACTCCCTGCAAAACTTAGTGCTTTGCACCCCCTCTAGCTGTGCCTAGCTTATTTAGCTATGCCTCCCTCTAGCACCCCCTCTAGCTTATTTAGCTACACCTCTGCTACCCATACCAGATGCATTTTGATTCATATTTTGAATGGTCTCCTATTTCAGATAATATAATGCTGCACTATTTACACATTGCCACACCCTCATTCAGATATGCGTTTGGTACAGTTGTATGCTAAAACATTATTTGTTTCATTTTGGGGATTACAGCAGTCGATGCTTATTTTGGATGATGTGGGCACCTTGATATTACCTATGCTAATTGCAGCTGTTGCCCTCACACAGGAGGAAGGGATGAACCGAAGCTTGTTATCCTGGGTTTTGAAATCTCTGCCACAGATCCTTTCTCATGTTAATTAGAATGTTGATTTAAAGGAGGTTTCTAATGGAAAAGACCTTATGCACCCTCAGAAAGAATTCAATGGGATTGCTCACACATATACCTTTTACCAGCAGGTGATCGCAACATTGCCACTTTAGTCTATAACCTATCTGCTTGATTAAATTACACTGCAGAATGAGATTGGATGTATTCAGAACCACAGAGAGAAGCTGCACAACAGGTGTCCATGCTGTTACCAGTTGGACATTTATTCTGACCTACTGGGTTTATGGTGCGAGAAAATACGCTTCCTTGATTTGCTAGTTTTGTATGTTCAGGGATTTTTGCCCCCTTTGGAAAGCAACAGGGAGTAATTGAGCAGGAAGACACTCATCTAAGCCTGGCCGTCATCTCATAGGACAAGTACAAAAATGTTTAGAAAAGGCAACAAGGGCAGTGGTCATAGCTAAATGATGGAAGAGCACAAGTTAAGGCATCTCTGATCACAAAGGATCATGGGTAGTAGACAGGGCTTGACCACTGCTTGGAAAGCCATGGCCAGTTGAGGTAGGTAATATTGAGAGGGAGAGGTCAAAGGTTTAACTAAGAATAAGGCAGTTTAGGGCACAATCCTAACAAACTTTCCAGCACCAAGGTAAGGGCAGTGCAACTCTGAGGTAAGGGAACAATCATTCCCTTACCTTGAGGAGGCTTCTGTGACTGCCATCTAACTGTGGCAGAGCTATGCCAGTGCTGGAAATTTGGTTAGGATTTGGGCCTTATAAGCTCATTTGTATCATTACTATTGCCAAATTTGCAACAGCAACTTGCTACACAAGGAGACAGTCTGCACACACAAGTGCGCTGGGCTTTTAAATTAGCTTATGTATTATTTGGGGGGAACATTTAGTATGTTGCCTCTCTCACATTGTCATTCCATCTAGAATGGTAGTGGAAGTATAAGAAGCTTCAACCAGCATTGTTCCAGTGCAAAACTGGCAACTGAAGAGTCATTCCAGCATGGTTGCTGGTATCAGCAGAGGCAACTGTCCAGTCAGTAACCATGTGCATATATAGTGCTCACTGTAGCATTCGCTAAGACTACCACTACGATCTCCCATAAAGGTAAGGGTGGAAATTTCAGTCTTATCTAACAGTCTCGTGAACCCCTGCTTGGTGACAAAGAGTGGCAATTTTCAACATTTTTCTTATCATGGTACACTGACTTCTCTGGTCTTCTCTAAGGTCTGCATCTCTTGCGATGTCACTTCCGACATCAAGGAGACTTGCCCAGATTCTGTGGCTCTAGGACAACTGTCTGTAGTAACAAATTACCTGTCCCTCTTCCTCCCTTGCCAGAGCCAATTTGTTACTACAGACAGTTGCCCTAGAAACAGAGCCGCAGAACATGGAAGAGTTTTTCAAGCTATTTTCAATGCTGTGCTCCAAAGCCTGTGGAACACCTGTGGAACTTTCACAGCACACCAGTGTGCCACAGCACACCAGATGAAAATCACTGGCACAGAGAAATGAGAAATGAAGCACATTTTTGAGAATTCAGCAAAACAAAACAGGTTCGGAATAGTTCAAGAATAAAAAGGTAATCAGAAGAACATTGAAAGGAACACAATATGAAATGAGATGTTGTTCTTGGGCCCCATCAGCCAGCATAGCTCTATACAGTTTCCTATCAAGGCCATATCTTATCTGCCTTAGAAAAGAATGAAGGTTCAAGAGTCAGACTCAAAAGTTATAAATCAGAGAGAAGTATCTGTCAGAAATAAAGCTATTGCCAGAAAGAGGGGAAAAAGGCAGAGGTGACTTCATATATTACATGTCCACTATGAAATGCTTTCAGAGGTAATTGGCTTAGCAGACAAAAGAGAAGAAAGAATGAGAAAGGAGATATTTTTAGGAAAACTAGGTGGTGAACTAGAAATGGAAAGTGTGAATGTTTTGCTCTTTCACAGTGTGGATATTTTAAGAACTATTTTGCTACTTTTGTAGCAAATCCTTTGACATGATTTTTCCCCCCACAAAATATATCAGTCTACTCCATATGAAAAAGTGAGAATCCAGTCTAATATATTTCATAGCTACGAAGTATCAAGCGTGCACATAAGAAGGCTGTCCACACAGCAAGGTTCATTGTAATTCACAATTTTATTGGTGCGTTTTACAGTCCTCCGCTTCATATAGACTCTCACTAGGAGCTGACCTGAAACCACCTTCACTTATAAATCAAAGCCTGTCCTACCAGCTCCTTTATCATTTGTAAAAACAGTCAGACAACAGAAACACGTTCTCATTCTTTGCTGCTATCAATTTCAAATGATGAGATGTGCTACAAAGAATACTGCCGTGGGCTTTGAAAAATAACAGAGTTGTGATTTAACTTGCAAATATTATATACCAGATATCTATCCTACTGTTCCTTAAAGCACAATGGGATGACATGGAATTATGTCATCTTAGCCTCACAACAACCCCATGAAGTAGGTGACAGCTCAAATCCTATCCTCCCTCACCCCCAATGGAAGCAGCAATCTCCTTTTTGGTGAGTGGACCTGGGAAGGCACACTGAGGCCATGAAGGTGGATAGGATATCAACCACCCCTTTCCCATCCTCTGTTTGCCCTCCTCCCTGGACTGATCACTGCCCCTTTTCTCCTGCTCCTCACTTCGTTTCTTGCCCCCACATTGAGTTACCAGCACTGGGGGATGTGGGCAATGCTCTGGAGCCTGGACTCATCCCTTGCTGCTTGTGATGGTGGCCGGGCTGCACAGAATGGTGTGTTGCACTTTCTGACGGCCATAAAGGGTCACTGCCAGAACAGTAGTTCCAGCAGCATAAGGTCCTATTATGATTCGGTCATATAACTCTTGGACTTCCTCATAAAGTATGTCTTGAATGGTTCCCAGTTCCATTATTCCAGGAAACTGAAATAAATTTTGAATTCAGTATGTCTGTTTTACAGATTATATTTAAAAAGGACTCTTGCTGACTTTAAAAAGAAAGAAAAAAGGTTCTTGAAGCTCAAGACCATTACTGGGATTTGGTTATTTCCATTCTCCTTTCTTACATGTCCTTTCACCTTTCTTTTTCTTCTCCTGGTACTGTACAAACCCCTTCTCCCTGGTTCCCCTGGGTAACCTCCTTAATTTTGCCAGATGCTATCTTCTTCCCACTCCTATCCCAGTCTCTGTCCAGTTCTTCCTTCTAACGCAGCCTCTTCTCCTGTGGACCATTTGTGCCATGTGGACTAATGTGCCATGGTGCAGTGGTTTAAAATTGCTGCACTATGGTTTAGGGCAGGGGTGTCAAACTTGTTTCATACAGAGGACCAAATAGCAGTCATCATGCCTGCTGAGGGTCATAGGAACATAAGAACAGCCCCACTGGATCAGGCCATAGGCCCATCTAGTCCAGCTTCCTGTATACCACAGCGGCCCACCAAATGCCCCAGGGAGCACACCAGATAACAAGAGACCTCATTCTGGTGCCCTCCCTTGCATCTGGCCTTCTGACATAGCCCATTTCTAAAATCAGGAGGTTGCGCATACACATCATGGCTTGTACCCCGTAATGGATTTTTCCTCCAGAAACTTGTCCAATCCCCTTTTAAAGGCGTCCAGGCCAGACACCAGCACCACATCCTGTGGCAAGGAGTTCCACAGACCGACCACACGCTGAGTAAAGAAGTATTTTCTTTGTCTGTCCTAACTCTCCCAACACTCAATTTTAATGGAGGTCCCCTGGTTCTGGTGTTATGTGAGAGAGTAAAGAGCATCTCTCTATCCACTTTATCCTTCCCATATATAATTTTGTATGTTTCGATCATGTCCCCCCTCAAGCGTCTCTTTTGTAGGCTGAAGAGGCCCAAACACCATAGCCTTTCCTCCTAAGGAAGGTGCCCCAGCCCAGTAATCATCTTAGTCACTCTCTTTTGCACCTTTTCCATTTCCACTATGTCCTTTTTGAGATGCGGCGACCAGAACTGGACACAATACTCCAGGTGTGGCCTTACGATCGATTTGTACAATGGCGTTATAATATTAGCCATTTTGTTCTCAATACGTTTTGTTCTCAGTAGGGTCAGAAGTGATGTCATTAGGCAGGTCATAAACAGGGGATGTCATTGAACAGGTCAAAAATAGCACTTTTTTCGCTTAGGAACTTATTAGCTGCAAATGACAGAAGAGGAGAAACACAAATCTTGATCATATTTCAAGATATGGGAGAGCCCAATTATCATGTGGGCTGCCCTTTCAGCAGTAACACCTCAGCAGTGCTCAGCAGCTGACAGCCTGAGGACCACATAAGCTTCCGCAGGCTGTATCCATCCTCCCTGCCCAGGCCTTCTGTTTGACACCCCTGATATAGGGCTTTGCTGTATGTGTGAGTGCTGCATGGCATATACTTTTGATTCTCACTTCCTTATACATTTATTCCTACACTCAAGTTTTAATTCCTACACTCAAGTGTTTAATTTAATTTAAATGCTGTAAATTAATTAATTAATTAATTTACAGCATTTATACACCACCTTTCTCCCCGAGGAGACTCACGGTAGACTCAATTCAGTCCGGTAACACCTATTTCTGTGCTGCATTCATGATTATGAACGTGTAAAGATTCAGTGAAATCTGTCCTGCTCACCCCACCCTCAATGTTCACACAGACATTTCAAGCAGTGAACAGAGCCCCATAACGCAGTCCACAGTTTGATTTAAAGCTGCCCCAGCAACCACCATGGTAAAAGTGCTATAAGGCACTCCGGTGCTGGTGGAGAAGGCATGATGCTGGCGCTGTGCCCCATGCCAGTCAGTGCTGGGGCTCAGCACCAAGAAGATGACATCATGGAGCTGCCAGTGGTAAGTGCTTGCGCCAGCAGGCGAAGAGGCTTTTTAGGGTGGGGGAAGGGTGAAGGAAGGCAGGGAGGGGGGCAGAGCTGGGCAGGGATGGGAGTGCTGGAGGGAAGATCAAGCCTGGGAATGGGGCAGAAATGGTGGTAGAGTCTGCCGTCAAATCCTATACCCCTTCCTGAAACACAAAACCTTCCCTAAACAAGATTCCTTGGTTCTGCACCAGCTGATGAGATGGCACAGCTCCAAGGAGACCCAGAGGCTGCTGGGTCTTGACATGGGGTAAAGGAGCATTTGTTCCATTTGTTCCAACAAAGGAGCATTTGTTACTTCAGACTCTGGAGGTTGCCCCGTTCTCACAGGATACAGCAGTGGCTGTTTCAGCACCACTGTTCCTCGCAATGGCCCCAGAGCATAGAACTGGGCTGCCCATGATCCTTACAAGATATTATATAGCGCCCATCTTTTCAGAACTACATTTCTCAGGTTCTTCTGAACAGCAGAAATTACTGTCAAAACAGTTTAGGTCAAGAGTGCAGATATGCTATCAGATTTTTTTGCTCAGCAGAGAAAGGTGGCTTATATGATGTCAAGTGATTGATCCACCTAGTTGAGTACTGTCTGTTCCAACAGGGTGAAATCTTCCAACGTGGATCAGACTGGGGTCCATTAACCTGGAGTTGCCAGGTAAAGAACATAAGGCCTTCTTGTGTGCAACTCATACGCTGTACCACTGAAGTATGGCTGCCTGTTAAGGTGAGGAAAAGCAACAGAAGCAATGAAAAGTTCAATCTATGTCCCCTTCTCATGTCTTAGAATGTTTTGAGAGGATTTCCAATTATTCTCTTGGCAAAGCTCCTGAGTTGTCTTCTTTTCTTTCTCTGAAAAGGGCATTGTCTACAAATATTCCAGAAATAATTAATGCAGGAGAGAACATTATCCATGTGCTGAAAAAAAAAAGCAAGTTCAATGATGAAGGGCCAAATTGAATAAAAGCATGCCTTACAGCAGTGGTCTCCAAACCCCAGCCCAGGTGCCAGATGTGACCCGCAACATGTCTCTATCCAGCCCTCAGCAAGCCTCTGGTCACCTGCAAGTCTCTCACCCACTCAACTAAAATGTGACCAGAGCTATGCTCCAGCTGCATCCAGCTGCATGAGTGCTGGGAAGGCCATGCACCTCTGCTCAGAATGTTTTCTAAAGACCTAAAAACATCACTTCCTGGTTTCCCTGAAAAACAAGAAGTGATTTTTGGGGGGCCATCTAAAAACATTAGGCTTTCTGAGGCTTTCTAATGTACTGATTTAAATGTTATATTTAACATTTATTTTTCTGGCCCTCGACACCATGCCAGATATTTGATGTGGCCCTCTGTCCTAAAAGTGTAGAGACACCTGCCTTACAGCATGGCATGGATGATCATGAAGCATTTTTAAAATAATGGGGGGCAGGGTGATTATAATGCAGCCCAAAGTTCAGCTACAGATGTGCTGATTGCTGTGAAGGAAGTGACAAAAATAATCTTAAAATGGGAATATAGGAGGCAAAGAAAACCACAGAAAAGTCTAAATGTCAAGTAACATTATTCTGAAAAATGTCAGAGTAATAACCAGAAGGAAACAACTCCAGCTGTTACATGCTATCTAAAATTCACTTTTTATATGGGGATCAAGGGGGTCAATTTTATCAGCACTTACTTAGGAAGAATTCTTTTTTAAAAATGTCAGTAAAGCACATTTTAAATAATCTATAAAGCAGATATGCCAGATTCCAAGTCTAATTTAATTTCCATTTTTAAGAAGAAATAACTTTAAAGTTATTGTACAGTGCTTCGGCAACAAGACATGGGGCAGCTATAGGACTGGGATCCAGTTAAAGTTAAGCCCTTTTGAACCCATCAGGCAATGCAAATACTTTTATCTTTCCTACTGAAATAAGAGGAATGGAATAAGCTTAACTTTGAACTAGAACATGTGGGGAACTTACAGATCTTTGTTGTTACAGATCAGAGAACCTGGCACCGTGAATTACTGTGTACGGTTACTTGTAAGTAAGCTTCGTTAATGAAAATGGAACTTACTTCTGAGTAAGCATGCATGGGCTCAGGCTGTAAATTCCATTAAGAACAATGGGACTTGACAGGGTTGCGATTGAATACTTTTTTCATTGCTTTCAGAAGAACAGAGGCACTTTTGTACCTCCAAGGATGACACTGTAGGCAAAATTTACAACCCAATCCTGAGCTGAATGGCCATGGGGATGTGGCGGCTCAGAAAATGGCTGCCGCTGCATCCTGCACAGTGAAGGCAGCTGCTGATGGCATCTCGGGAGAAGGGGACTTTTGTCCCCTTCCCTTGGGTAAAGGGAGTAGCCCCACAATGGGGCTACTCGATTCACCACCGACAAGAAGGTTGGCAGTGAGGTAAAAGCCTCTGTGTTGGGCGGTGAGCCTGACGCGGAGGCTTTGGATCTGGTGGAGCAAAGCTCCACCAGTCCCGCCTCCCTCCCTCCCTCCCCACTCCCTCCCTCTAGCATGCCTCCTCCCACCCTCTCCCCACCTCCCCCCTTCCTGGAACGCCTCCTCTCTGCCTCCCCCCACGCCCCCGCTTTCTTCTCCACTGCTTGCGGTAAGCCAGCGTGTGGACCTCAGGATTGGGCTCTTAGATACTAATAAATTATGCTTTTGTGTTTTTTTCTTTTCAAGCTCTCTCTCTCTCTCTCTCTCTCTCTCTCTCTCTCTCTCTCTCTCTCTCTGTGTGTGTGTGTGTGTGTGTGTGTGTGTGTGTGTGTGTGTGTGTGTGTTCTTGTTTTTTAAAAAAAAACACAGGAAATTAAGGGTGCAATCCTAACTAACTTTCCAGCACCAAGGTAAGTGCAATGCAGCTCTGTGGTACGGGAACAAACATTGCCTTACCTTGAGGAGGTCTCCATGACTGCCCCCCCCCCAACTGCACGATGCAGCACATGCCCCACTGGCACAGCTATGCCAGGGCTAGAAAGTTAGTTAGGATTGCGAACTGAGTGAATAACTGGCAGCACTTTCAAATTTTTGTTTTATCATTGAAATGCGGGCTCAATTTTTGGAGTGTATTATTCAACTGCTGGAAAAGTTTTGATTGCTTATTTCTTTAACATCAAGTGGAATTTGTTTGCAAATCTTCTCAGGGGTTTTGCTTTGCTTTGATGCTTCTTTCTGATGAGTTGTTCTCAATCTACTGCCGACCTCCATTTCTACCCTGAAATTGACTGCAGCCCCCCTTGATGGTGGTGCTTCAGGGGATTCTGTTGCAGTTTACAATTTGATCATAAGAGAAGTATGTTTGGTGGGAAGAGCTATTAGTGGGTGAGACTATTAGCTTAGGGAGATGCTGATTGCTCTCAGTTAAGCCCTGCACAAAACAGAGTTCATGGCAAGTATAGAAAGGAAGTCATGCCAAAATGATGTGGCATTAAACGGCTGCCCTATGTGGAGATGGTGTGGTGGAATAGCCCTGTCAATGTCTCATCCTCCAGTCCCACTCCAAATCCACCTACAGTGGCTCTACACATTATATAGAGTGCAGTGTTATAATCTGAAATCATTTCCGTTGGCATAAATGCTCCCTCACATAAAAGACTTCCTGTGTATACCAAATTAGCACACCAGAGAGAAGGGTTTAGGGTCACACTAGGTGATAATTTGAGCACCAGCTTTCTGCAAACATATGCTGACTTTTTAAAATGGCAAATAGCCACATTGGGGCCCTGCAGGTCAGTATGAAAGTGAACCCCTTGTTGAGATCTTGCTGTTATCTGCCAAGAGAAAAAAGTTCACATCTGTATCAATAAGAGCTTTTTTCCCCTGGCAAATGGCATTCATAGGGGAGATCCTGATGAGGAACATGCCAGAAGTAGGGCTAAAATGTTCTCCCACTCCATGGCCCTAATCTGTGGGAACCCTGAGCCAGCTGCTATTTACAATTAAAAACAAACCAAACAAAAAACCCAAGCGCATCTTTGCAAATTACTTGCTTAAAGCAAAGCAGTACTTTGACTCCTACAGCTCTATCCTATAGATGTTGATTCCGAAATAAGTCCCACTACGTTCATTGAGGCTAACTTCCAGATAAGTGGGTTCAGTTTTGCAGCCTTAGGCCCCAATCCTATTCCCCGTAAATAGGACTTACGGAGAAATCAGTGGAGCACTACTTGATTCTGTGGCGTCTCTTAGCCAGCCCTGAATCAAGGAGTCCCATGTTGGGCCACACCAGTCCTGAGCCTGTTCTACCCCACTTCCTCCCCCTGCCACTCCTTCCCCCTGCCCTCAACGCCCCTCCAGAATGCCACTTCCTGCCTCTGCCCATGCCCTGACTTATCTGTCCACCATCAGGTGCTTCGCACAGAATGCCTGGCAGCGGATTGCTGGCCTCCAATTGGCACTGTCCCAGCACAGGCTTGTGCTGGGCTGGCGCTAACCCCTGCAAATGTGCCTTACAGCACAGTTCTGGATTGGGCCCTTATTCCCTGCCACAGTCCTCTCCGATCTTCTGCCAAACCATCCATGACCCACCCCTACCACCACCTTACCTGGTCTGGCACTGCCTGGGTGACCTGCTGGCTCAATGTGGAGTGTCCAGTCATATGCACTGGTGGTCTCACAGCACACGACAGTGGCCTGCCCTTTGAGGTTCAACACCAGCACTTGCAGAAGCAGATTGTGAGATCTGCTACCGTAAGTGCCCAGTAGGATTGGACTGTTAGAGTAACATATTGCCAAATGTGCTAGAGTTTCATTTTGTTTTAACAGCTGGAAGATTCAAACATATGATCTTGCAGTCCCCACTTGCAATCCAGGTTTCCACCATCTCACTCTGCATAATTAGGCTAGAAAATCTATCAATGTGTGCAAGCCAAGAAAGTGACCGTGTCCATCTCATCTGAGCAAATGGATTTCCATGTGTGAGAAGGGCGGCTCTCGCGTTCCTTTTTCTAGCTAAGAGTTCCAAGCCACTGAGCAGATAAATGATGAAACAGACTTAGAAGAGAAGGCAGTGTAAGATAATTACCTTTCCATAGTTATGCATGTGCCCCTTTTAATTTTTTTTAAGGTGAGTTGGTGGTGGATTATTGCCATTTGGTGAAAATGTCATGTGAAATGTTAACTTTAAAACAAAAGGTGCTGCAATATTAATCTAAAGCGTAGAACTACAATGGATATTTCAAAAATAAATTGAATAAGCGTTATTAACTGGAAGAAAAAAAAACCCAGGATATTCTTCCTAGACTGCTCGCATATTCTCCTTTATTAACCAAAAAAAAAAGTAGATTAAAAACTGCAGGTACATTATTCTTACCGACATAAACTGTATAGCAAGAACATCTCAGGAAAAGGAGTAATGAAATGGTCTGGAGCCCCATATAAAGCACACCAGAAAAAAAGAGACCTGAATTTAAAAACACTAACCTGGAACTACTGAAAGAACTTACTTTATAGCACGTAATGAATGGAAGATGCTCTGGAGAGTTGTACTATATTCTTCTGACAATATTTTCTCAGTGCCATGGATATAAACTATACAGCATTATTTAGATAGGGGATTCATTTCACCTGCAGTTGCTCAGTCTAGTTCTGGGACATGTATATAAGCCAGCCATACAAAGTATGGAAGTTGGAAAGGAGATATCTGTTGAACAGTATGCCAACTCCCTGAGCTTGTTATAGTTCAAACGATTTCAAAAAGCAGGAAAGAGCAGAAGAATGATCTGAAGTCTGGAAACAGTGAGAATTGCAGAATGCAGCGGCAACCTTCTGTTTCAGCTCAGGGTTCTCTACACTGAACAGGTACAAACTCTACCGGAATGAAAATCCATAGGTACCTTACAGTTTCATGGGCCTTCTACTCCTGCCCCCTCCCAATAACTGGTCAGCAGTCGCCTAACTGTTTAAATCGTCTCCATAGGGACAGAGCACATGGTTATGACATATGCCCTACACCAGTAATTCTCAAAGTGTGGATCCAGGACCCACCAGTGAGCGTGACCCAATTTTTGGTAGTTTGTGAAACTGACAGAGCAGATCAAGATATGCACATCAAGGATTAAACAAACTGCTGCTTGGGGGGGGGGGAGCACTGCTGCCCAATCACCTTTGTCACCATCACCAATCACTATTTTCACCATCACCAAATGCCACACCCTTTGGCGTTTATAAATCAGGCAGCAGCCTCTAGGGCCTCTAAAAAGTTTGGGAATCACTGCCTCACACCAAAGTCTAAGAGGTTAAGCAAGTATGAAAGAGGTGGGTTTTGATGATGGATATATAGAAGGAAACCATAGCACAAGGGAAGCACCAAGCATTGGGTTGCTATGGAAGAATAGGTGAGGGTCACTTGGAGTCTTTTTTAATATTAAAAAAATTGCATTGACCAGTGCAATCCTACCAAGGATCCATTACGAAAGTGGAACTCAGTTCCACAGTTGTAAATGGACATGCAGTGGTTCACACAATGGTTTCCATCATTTCAGAACTGAAGTTGCAAATGGTGGTTGTGTTGGCAGCTGCCAGAAGAAGTGCAGGGAAGCCAGGACAAGGGTGAGAGAAATGGGGCGGCAAGGGGGAGGAAAGGGGGAGGGTGTGGGCTGAGAAGAGGTGAGTGGGAGATGGAACAAGGGAGGGAGGGGTGGATCCCAGTGGTGCTGGTGTGCTCCAGGATCCAATCCCCTCCCCTCTCCCCTACTCTCTTTAGTTCTGTGCCTGCAAAATGGCTGACACAGATCTGGGGAACCCATTTAGGCAATGGAGGTTTTCCCCGGGTTTCTTGCTGAAAGTTCTCTTACCCTGAGAATTTCTCCACCACTGCCTCCCCACACGATGTTGGCCCAGCTGCATTGATGGATTGGGGGGGGGGGGAAGGATTAGTTAGGATTGGGCTGTAAGTCTTTCTTTATCCAGGCATTTATTTTAAGTTTCCTTAGTGCACGAATATTGGAAGGGGGAAAATAAAACCTGAGTCTAATAGATTTTCACCAGAAGTGCTACAGAATGAAGCAGATTTTGTGCTCTCCAAATAAATTGAGTGAAAAGATGTGGCACACAGCAAAAATGACCCAGATCATGAAATGAGGAGTCGGCCACTCTGCTCCAGTAGCTCATTGGAATCTTTGAACTATGATTATGGGCTTTCAGAGCAGCAAGTACCACTTCCAGAGCAAAACAGGATTTGAGTGATGATCACTAAGGCTCTACAGTCGGGCCAAGTCGGAGCATCTGTCACCAAAAATTGGCTTGTACTGCATTAGCGAAAAGGGTTTCCCAACAGAATGTAAAAGCAGGTGCCGTGTTCCTCAACTTCAAAGCAGCACATGACATTTTCTGACACACCAATCTCAATATCAAGTGGTCAAGAGCGATGCTACCACAGGTTGTCTTGGCATGGGAGGTGATGATTCATGGTCAAAGCTTTCAAGTTCACATCAGCAGATGGAGATCCCAGAAGTATAGGCTGTCCAGAGCTATGTGATCATTGTCCAGAGTTAAGTGTTCATTGCTCTCTTTTATGTAACAAAAAAAAATTGCATGGCTCTAGCAATAACATGATAATTTAGATGTGCCAGAAATGTATATACAAACTTAAATAGGGGGAAATAGAGAGATCCATTTGAGAGCACTATAGGGGAATCAACCAGCTCCCTGCTAATGGGAACCCTGAGGAATACGTTTAGCCCAGTGGGTCCCAAACAGTGTGCAATGGCACCTGGGGACACCACGGCTAACTCACAGGGGTGACACAGGATGTCCCGGCAACCTCTTCTTCAGCTCTACTGGGTCCTCCCATCTAAGATTGCGCAAGAACTTGGGTCATGAGATCCAAGATGGCGATGCCTGGGAAAACTGGAAGAAGAGGGTGCCGTGAAGGATGGGTGCCATAACTGTGGTAAGTTTGGGAACCACTAGCTTAGCCCCTTCTTAGATTTTTCCCAGATTGTAATCTATTATCTTTCTCTCAGGGAATGTCATGGCCAAGATCAGGAGTCAATCTACTCTTCAATGCATAGCATCATTCTGGCTTCAATCCCTTGATCAGGCTGAAGTACGTATAATGAAGTTTGGGGGAATTGTGTGTGTGTGTGTGTGTGTGTGTGTGTGTGTGTGTGAGAGAGAGAGAGAGAGAGAGAGAGAGAGAGAGAGAGAGAGAAGTGGCAGCAAAAACGTCAGTCTAACCAAAATGGAGCCATTTGCATTTCAGCTGAGAACGTTCCATACTGCTGATCTTCTTCCTTCTGGGACCAAAAACTGCCACAGTTCTGAGGCTGACTCTCCTTTTTCATACAGTTTTGATCAGAACCAAATCATTAATAAAACGGCTGTGCTGGAAAAGCTTAAGAGCTGAGGTTACACTTCGTCACCTTTTGAGAGGAAATGACTGTCCTAGAAGAATGAGACCTTGTCACCCTGCCAATGGTCGGTGGATGTTTTCACAGCAGGACAACAGCTGTAGGTTCTGCCGCAAGTTTGCTTTTAGCTATTCTTGGCCATATCCAGCAGAGCTCTCTCAAAAAACCCGTGGATGTCATTTGAAGGAGGGTGTTAAGAGGGAAAAAATTGACATCTCCAAAGTTCATGCAGTTGTTAGTAGGATAGAAATAAGAGGCGGTGCCCCTTCCCATGCTTTCGACTTGCCACAGGAAGCAATCAGGCAAAAGAAAACCCAGCAGGTGGGTTATGGGCTACCAGCCTCTTTGCAATTCCAGTGGCATTTGACAAGCAAATCAGAAGTACCAAGCTGATATGTTTCCATGGAATCAAACAGGCAGACATATACAGGGGCTGAATTATTCTCTACTCTTTGCTAGCTTGGAACTATGCGGGAATAATTAGAATGATTTATTTTCCAACCTTTCTGTCCCTCCTTAAAGAGATCTTTCAATGAGTCTGATACGACTGAGGCATTCTTTGATCGTTCCAGTTGGAAATCCGGTAGCTGAATGTGATGGTGTGAGTGTGTGCTGAATGCCCTGTTTTCCACCCTATTTTTTGCCTACTTTTCCCTATTTTAGGGGACTTTCAATCCCCCAAAAGCTTCTGTGCTGGTTCAGCAACATAAATGATGTTGGGACATCATGATATTGGGACAGATACTGGTTTGACTCAAGCTGCAGATATTCAAAGGTAAACTTTCATTAAAAACATTTTGTTGTAGTTCAGAAAGGGATCTTATAGGCAGACATATACCTTGATATCTAACGGCTGGTGCTCTCTCTCTCTCTCTCTCTCTCTCACACACACACACACACACACACACACACACACACACACACACAGAGAGAGAGAGAGAGAGAGAGAGAGAGAGAGAGATATCAATGCTTTAGAATGAGTTTGGTTCTTTAGTTTCCAGTGTCTGAGAGGGGCTGACAGAAGCATTCAGGAAAACAGACATTGGCAAAAGAGACGTAGGAGTAAAAGGGCATATTCTGAAACCTTCCTTTCAGAACTGTGTATGTGTAGATAATCACATATACACATTTGTGAATCTAACACCAAGGTTAAAAGACTGCCTGTGAGAGATGTTCAATCAAATGTGTGTCTATATCGTATCTATCAGTCAAAAGAGAAAAACAGCTTTAAAGTATACAAAGGATTCCATTGACAAAAGCTACTGCAGCTGGTGGGTCTTGTGTGTCAAGGGTAAAAATTAAAGGAGCTACTGGCACAGTTAATTTCAACTGAGCTTATGCAAGCAGTAACTGGCTCCACTGAAGCTTAAGTGGGACCTGCCACCTGGGGTGAGGGTCAACAGAGCACTTTGCTACAGGCTTGGAAGTTTAGACTGCTTTAATAGCGGTTGCTTCTGCATAGGAACACTGTGAACTAGCTTTGCAAGGGAAGCGAGGAATCTTAAACAGAGACTTCTCTGCGTTCTCACTAAACTGCAGTCCCCAAGATGCTTTGGGGCAAGACAAAGCAGGTAGAAAACAGTAGTTTTATACTAAAACTATCTTATAGTAAAGCGGACAGTGCAATCATATGCGTGTCTACTCAGGCCCGTTGAGTTCAAGAAGGAAAGTGTGCTTTAGGATTGTAGCCTGAGGGCCATATCCCATCCAACTTTCCAGCATTGATGTAGCTGTGCCAATGGGAGGGGTGCTAAAATCTTATGTGGAGGGACAGTCATGGGAACCTCCTCAAGGTACAGGAACATTTGTTCACTTACCTCGGGACTGCATTGAGGCTGCATCAGCACTGGAAAATTGGATAGGATTGGGTCCTAAGTCAGCTGGCATCTCCCAGAGCATCTCTGTCCAGTGGTGGACCTGGGGCAAAGGCGGGGGGGGGCAAAAGCCCCAAGTGCCATGCTCACCATGACCCCGCTGCTGCCGCTTCTGCCTGCCCCACCTGCCCGTTGGAGCCGTTCCATGCACAGGCAAAGCCCCGTGTGGTGCTCGGCAGTGTGCAAAAAGCTTTCTGAGGCTACCCACGCGGTATTAAGCAGTACTTCCAGTTTTGTCAGGGAACCAGAAGTATTGTTCAAAACTGCGAAAGAAGCCTCAGAAGGCATTTCAAGCAGTGGTGAGCATCACACGAGGCTCTGTAGGCCTCAGTGAGTATCCTGGGAAACAGGAGCTGGCATGATGGAGGGGGGTAGCCTGTCACAGACCCGTCCTGGGGTACAGTGAGGACAGGTCCGTTACTGTCTCTGTCTTCTTCTTTACAGTCATTTATGGGCAGATCTGTGTACTCTGCTTATTAGCACAGCACAACAGTCACAGAGGTTCCTTATCATCCTGGCCAATCACATTCTTCTACTGTCTTTTGCCCCAATCCTAACTTCCTCCCCTGCTGGTGTAACTAGAGTTGCATCGGCAGAGGCTGCTTTATGCCTGGGAAGTAAGTAAATGTTAACGATATTTTTACATATCTCTTGCTGGCCATCTGACTGGGCCCTACCATAGCACCTACTTTATGGGAGTAAGTCCAAGAACTGGAAGAGCAGATAAAGGTGGATAGGATCCAGTATGTGCAGCTACTGCTAGATCCTCCCCCTCTCCCCTTCTCTCCCCACACCACCCCTAACCCTTTATCAGCCACGACCATCCACACTACTACCTTACCTACTCTAGTACAGATTGGGTCCATTGATGGCAGGTGCACGGAGCTGCCAGCTGTTTGTACTACCATTTATGCCACCACAGAGGCATTTACAACAGCGGATGGTGAGTTCTGCCATCTCAAATGCCCAGAAGAATTTGGCCAAAGGTCTCCTCCCAACCCAGATCTAGTGTCAAACTGCATGCAGAAACCTACTGTTCTATTGACTTGCCTGCAGTTGTGTTGTGCTTTAGATGTTTTAAAACTCAAACATTTACATTTTTTCCTATGGAAAAAAACTGAGCTGTAAAGAACAGAAACTCATTTCCCTTTGGGGGGCTGTCTAATTACTAGTACCCCCAAATCATAGGTTTCTCCATTGCTTTCTCCATTGCAATAAGAAAATTGCAACTTGAACCACAGTCAGGAAAAAGGTGCTTCCTCAGAACCTTCCCTGTTTGAAGTATATGTAATTGGTAGGCAGTTCAATGATTAATATGCTTGATTTGCATAGCCAGCAAACAGGTTGCATAATATGCAAATTAAGCCACTTGGCTTTGGAGAATTGGTGCAAGCCAACCCTATTTATTTATGCTTAACAAGGTATTCAAAACCCATTTCTATCCAAAAATCTAGGCATAGATATCAATAGGTGTATGTGTGAGTGCCCGCACATGCATGTTTAAATATACATTTTAGAAAAAGGGAGGGGAGAATGCACTGGCCACTTCAGTTACGCTTTAAACAGAATACAATGGTTTAGCTTTTCTCGAAAAGGTTAGAACTTACAAGTTATGGTTTCCATAGAAACAGGAGCCAATATGTTTGAGTATTAAAGATTTAGCTTTGTAACAGAAGTGAGCTCTGCAAAACATAACTGTGATCTGAGATAAATTGAAAGTCCAATCTGCTATAGCATGTACTCTAACACGGAAGGTTGTTTTCCTTCCATATCTCTTCCACATAGTAAACAAAAATGTGTTTTTTGTTTTGTTTTTGAATATAGGACAAGTTGTGAAGCTGTGTGTCTTTAGTGTTGCACATTAAACCAAATTACTCCTGTCGTCGCATCCAAGCAATCACATTGCCTACGACAATCATGGCAAAATATTTTCTTTTTTTTCCAGAACAGTACAATTGTAACAGTTTCTTTCTGCTACTGATAAATCTTTACTGAAACACAAGAAGCATCTTATGCAGAATCAAACCATCAGTCTGTCCAGTGACAAACAGGGTTACCATTACTTTGAAGAGAACATCTTGATACCTGGGTGGGGGGAGGGGGAGGTTATAGGCCTCTGGACCAAGAAATGGAAAACGTCCAGGGTGAGAAGACAAACTCTTTTTGATGGGTCCAAGTGTGGATAGACTGGTGGGATCTACTGGAGTTTTTTTACTGGAACCCCAAGCTCCACCAGATTGGCTGGTGGTGGACATAGAGCCAATTACTTACTATGTCTCATTAGCTGTAGACTGGGAGAATCTGCATAAGTTTATTACATGCTGAAAAAGCTATACTAAGTCTGGGTCAGCAGTGATATTGACCAGGAATCATATTTTACAGGTATGGAGAAGAGATGGAGACTCGAGACTCAAAGACTCGACTCAAGTTGTTAGAACACTTGTTTTTCGTGACTTATCATGGATTCGAAGCACTCGCGCCACTGACTTGGACACTGACTCATGGCAGTGACTCGGAAATGAGACATGACTTGTTCAGACTCGAGTCCTGACTCTCTTCTCTCTTTAGTGTGTGTGTGTGCACTTGCTTGTTTACCGTTTTCCCCCCATCATTTCTACTTTGCCCCAAAAGCCCTTGTGGGCAATCTGGAAGCCATCTTTCAGACCAAAGGCAGCAGTAGACCTGGCAGGAAGAGGGTAAGTGGTTCCAGGAGGCTGGGATGAGGGGTTGAGGGGAGGAGGAAGGCTTAAGGCTTTTTAAAAAATTATTTGCTCAAGAACAACTCATTTGTTGAAATGACTCAGAACTCAAGTCAAAATGACTTGAAAATTTCCATGAGTCATGATGGTGCGAGTGATGACTTGTGACTTCAGTTGTAGTCACTCACTTGACTTGACTTGAGTCACTTGACTTGAGTTGTAGGGTTGCTAACTCGGTGCTATGACTCTGGCACATCTCTAGTAAGGAGTAATGACATGTAGAGACAAGTGTTTAGAACAAGATCAGTTATGGTGGACACTTTTTCTTTCGCTTGCAATTTTTCTTGCTATTGGGAGATAAGAGAGTTTGCTGGTCTCCTCATCCAGTGATGTCCTGCTATATCCTGATTACCTTTGGCCTGCTAAGATAAATGGCTGAAAAGCAAACAAAATCACTACCTAGATTTGTTTTTTTCCAAATTGGTTGGAAACCTGATTGACATTTTCTGGGGTCTTGACAGACAATACTAGGAGTTTTAGCCCAGTCAGATTAATGTATCTCTTAAACTTGTCTCCTGCACTCAAAGAACTTGGGATCGTTTACAAGTGATTCCCAGGTGGCCTTCCATCATGCTTATTAACTTCAAAAACAGAACGGCTTCATATTCCTTGGGAGCACATCTGAGCTGTGTCTGGCCCATTTTCAGTTTGGGACAACAGCACGGTGGAAAAGCCATTAGAGATTTTTGATTAGGTATGGAAGCTGAAGGGTAAAAGAGATAAAGCAGATTGCCTGAAATGACCAAGCTAATCTGATTTGAAACAGGATCTGGAAATTCCAAGCTTGTGTTCTTTATCACTATTTTATGCCAGCTCCCAGGGGAAGTTCTTCCACAAGAGGGTACTAATTACATTTGTGCTGCTGTGTTGTCTAAATAAGTGCATAAAGGAACCAGTGATTGACCATCAATGAGTTTAGAAATATTGCCAACAATTGCAAAGAGTGACACATGGATTCCAGCAGCATCTACAGCAGCGTATTGGTTGAGAGGACAACCTGGTCACCAATAAGGGGGGAAGAAGAAGAAGAAGAAGAAGAAGAAGAAGAAGAAGAAGAAGAAGAAGAAGAAGAAGAAGAAGAAGAAGAAGAAGAAGAAGAAGAAGAAGAAGAAGAAGAAGAAGAAGAAGTAGTTAAGTGCATGGAGAAGCCCATTTGTGATTGTCTCTTAGCACAGGTATACACTACAGAATTTGTCTACAATTTTGGTCATTGACCTACAATTTAGGTCATTATAAAGCCCTCTGTAATGGTGAAGCCTCACTCACACAAAAGCAGGGAGACATACTGTTTTCAACCATTCCTCCTTCCTCCAATCCCTGAATGCTCTAACCCTCAAGAGCAGATTGGTAGGTGTAAAGAGGATTGCAGACAGAAGGGGACATAGTCAAAAATCATAGCCTTCTTCGTTTCACACTAGTGGGACACAGTATTAATGCAAGCCGGAGTTGACCTAGCCTATCATTAATAATGTGCCTCTTGGTTTATTTTGCTTTCCACAGATGCTAGAATGCAGTTAGCATGCTGTCATGCGCTGATGATTTTGCACTGCCCACGCATGAGCTGCAGGGCTGAGGCATGCCTTGCCCAATGTCTGAGCTATTGCTGGGGGTGGGAGTCAACATGGTTGGCTTGGGTGTCAGTCAAAATTGGCCCTCGGCTGACAATTGTTTTGCCTAACCCAGACTGGTGTTGGTGGTGGAATGTTTAAGTAGGGATCCCTCCTTAATTTCTGGTCACTTTGTCAGGCTTTGTGCAGGGTGGGTAGGTAGGTACTGAGGGCCCAATTCTGTTCAACTTTCCAGTACTGATGCAGCTGTGATGCAGCCCCAAGGTAAGGGAATGAATGTTGCCTTGGAAGGCCTCTGTGACTGCCTCCCCACTGCAGGATGCAGTGCATGCCCTGATGGCATCTGCACTGGAAAGCTGGATTGGGCCCTGAGTCTTTTGATGTCCCACAAGGACAGGGAATGAGGCAGGGCTGCTCCGATGTTGCTTGTCCAGCTCAAAGAAGCTGGCTGGCAACCCCCTGAGTGGAATTGGTGTGGACTAGTGAGGCTTGTCCTGGGTCCACAGCATCCAGCTACCTTGACCCTTCAGGGTTGACCATGATAGACTCACTCAGGCATTGACTGAGGGAAGCCTCGAGTCAGATGGTATTCCTATAAAAACATCTGGGGGCAGGGGGGTAGATGGCTAGTTCTGTTTCCCCCGTTCTAATGCTGGGGGTGGAATAGTTACCCTACTGCAGTTGTTTGTTGTAATTTTAATACAGTGGCCTAGTCAATCCAAAAACCTCTGTCATGCATACTTATTGTGGGGTGCATGGATAATGGGTTGACATTCAGATAAAGCACAGCTTTGATTACACAGGCCTACAAAATTGAGGGTCAGAAAAGTTTTTCCCAAACTTTATGGTGGTTTGATATGAATTTGGGGTGCCGATTCCAAAAATGGCACCCGTTTTGCCCTATCACATCTAGTTTTGGAGAAACAGCATAGCCTCATTAGTGAATGGTTCAAGCAGCTTCCTTGTGAGGAAGCCATGCTGTAGGCTTCCTCATGAAGAAGCTACTTGAACCATTCACTAAAGAGGCGATGCCGTATCTCCAAAACTAGACATGATAGGGCAAAACGGATGCCATTTTTAGAATCAGCACCCCAAATATACCAAGTAATTAGTGTAACATTTAAGGAAGCAAAATTTGTCTTGGCCTGTGTTATCAGCTGCCCAGCCCTCATAACGTTCTTGAGAAGCAGATGACACAATAAATGTTTCTGTTCCCATGATAATTTGTGCAAAAACTGAGTCTATTTTCCAACTTTTGGGGGGTAGATATCCTAAGAAGAATACATTCAACTGAAAAATTGCTAATGTCTAAAGTAGATACGATTGGCTTTAAATTAATCCACCTACATGTAGCCCTGAGGAAAGTAAGTCAGCATAGTATTCTGGATAATGTTTATGATTTAAATAAAGTTAATATGTTAATGACACAACATGGATTTGCTCATAGATTTCATATATATTCATGGGGTTTGCAGATATTTAAAATAAAGTCTCTGAATTCCCAGCCATTCATCCGGATGAGTGGCATCGATGCTTCTTAAAACTGTACATTTACTCCAGAGGTATTAAAATCTGCAAAACAGCAGAAGAGGAGACAAGAATGCTAGTTTTCTTATGCAAGAAGTTAAGACTGTCCAAAACTTGCTTCCCCAAATATGAACATTTATAAGCTTTAGAGATTTACAGGTGGCTGCTAAAGTTTTTTGTTTGTTTGTTTGTTCTTTTGTTTGAGACAGGAACATAGAATGATATACAGCAGTGTTTCTCAAACTGTGGGTTAGGACCCACTAGGTGGATCACAAGTCAATTTCAGGTGGGTCCCCATTTATTTCAATATTTGATTTTTAATATATTAGATTTGATGCTACCATGGTATGTGGCTGCATCTGGGGATATGTTACAGACCTGTACTTTTAACAAGTTACTAGGTATATTCTTTTAACAATGATAGTAAATGGGACTTACTCCTGGGTAAGTGTGGGTAGGATTGCAGCCTAAGATTGTTAAAAATTTTCCTGCTTGATGATGTCACTTCCAGTCATGACATCACTTCTGGTGGATCCTGACAGATTTTCATTCTAAAAATTGGGTCCCAGTGCTAAATGTGTGAGAACAACTGATACACTGTGTTTCAGAAAATCAGTGCTTACCCCCCCCCTTATAGATTGGAATCCTATACATGCTTTCCCCAACAGTCAGCCCCATTGGATATAATAGGACCTACTACTCCAGAGATATGCATAGGATTGGGCTGTAAGACAAACTGTACATTCTTATTGGCATCCTTCAGTCTCGGAAGACTATGGTATCCCGCTCTGAATAGTGTTCTGGAACAGAGTGTCCTCTCCAGTGCGCGAAGCCTGGGTAATGTAGATATGGAGGATAGACTGTTACCCATGCAGCAAATCCCCCCTCTCCACGTCGCTGAAATGGTCCAACGGAAAGGCAGAAGCCAATACGGTTGGTTCCAGTGACGTCGCAGGAGTTGCCAGAACGTGACTGTGTTCAGCCATGAACTGCCTCAGGGACTCCGGCTCCGGATTTTGCCTCGAGGTTGACTCCTGAAGCCTTTTCCATAACTGTATGTAGCCACAAGGCAGTGGAGGTTTGGGATCAGAGTTTTCCTTCTCTCAGACGAGCTGCCTTCCCAGGCTGACGAGCCCCATCTACCCGGTGGCTGTTTAGTCGCCTCTTACAACAAGTACAGCCAAACTGAGGACCTATTCTTATCCCCAGCCCTCAGGGGAAACTGTACATTATTGACCCCAAATATCCAAGAGTCAACATGATACCGTGGTCCAATTGTGAGGGTAAGAGAGATTGAAGTCATCACAGCATCTCCATTTCATACTATTTCAAAACCACACTGATTTGTAAAAAGAATCATGGTCTTCCTTTCATTAGGCCTGTAAGACAGACCAGTATTATTACCCTCTATGTTACAGATGAGTTGCTGCAATTTAGAGGTTATGTCTTGTTTTGGGCAACCTAGGGCGCAATCCTAACCAGGTCTACTCAGAAGTAAGTCCTATTTTGTTCAATGGGGCTTACTCTCAGAAAAGTTATGATTGCAGCCCTAGGGACTCATGGACTAAAAAGAGGTTTGAACAAGGATTTCTTTCTTAATTACTGCACTGGTTCTTTAGAGTCTGGTCGCACAATCCTAAGTGAGACTGCTGGCCTAGGTTGTCCCATAAGTGCCATTAAGCTATCCATGACACCCAGAGAGTAAGCAGTGCCAGCATAAAGGCTTGCGCAGTCCCACCAGTGCTGGATACAACTGGCCCCATCTGACGGAGCAGGTAAATGCATGTTAGGCAGCTCAGGAGCTGAGGGAAGGGCAAGAAGTGGGTGTAACAGGGTGGGGGGAGGGCAGAGATGGGGTGAATCAGGCCCAGGAGGGGGCAGGATTGTTGGCACTGGCACACTCCGAATCCTAGCCCCCTTCCCAGGCCTGAACATCCAATATGGAGCTTCTTGGACCTGCACTGGCCATTTGGCAGGCGCAGATCTGAGTAGCCCCATTATGTAAATGTATCCTTACCCAAAGAAGACCTCCAGCCTGTTGCTGGCCAGTCCTGGACACAGCTCGGGCCCTGCAGCCTTGCTGCACCAGCTTGGGCTGAGAACAGGCCCAGTTGATTGGATTGAAGGATTGGGCCCAATACTATCCCCCAACTTCCTATGTGATGCAGCCGTGATGCTGGACCGCATGCAGCATCCAGTGGGTGGGGGAAAGCAAACAGCATGGGAAAAGCAAGTAAAAATATTTTTATTTACCTCTCCATAGGCCACCTGCCCATCAGTGGGTCTCCTTGGACCTACAATAGCTATTTTGCTGGTCTAAGTCTGAGGAGAGAGAGGGGGTGTGCCAGGCCAGAAAAATGGGATTCGGATCCTGGCATCTGCTGCTACCACTGAGATCCACCCCTTCCCATCCAGCCCTCTCCATGCCCTGAACCTTCCTCAAACTGCCCACAAACCACCCTCTCTGCCACCATACCTGAACAGGCGCAGCATCTAAGAGTCCCTGGCACATGCAAGGAGCCTCTGGCCAGTTATACTAGTAGCCCTGCGGTGTATGACAGCAGCACACCTTTTACAATGCCGTGAAGGGACTCATGGTTGCAGATCACTGGATCTGCCACCGTAAGCCCTCATTAAGGTTGGACTTCCTGATACCTTTAAAAAAACAAAACAGAATCACACATTCCATTTTGGACAGCCATTACTGGGTGGATGTGCACATGAACAGGTTCTGTGCATGCCAGTCACCTAATCATTTTATGATGGGAATCATGCCGATTGCTACGTCTAAGACATTTCAGAATACCGCACTATTTCAGAAACTAGGCTGCAATCCTATGCACATTTGTTTGGAAGCAAGTTCCTTTGAACTCAGTGGCACTTGCTTTGACGTAAACATGCACAGGTGGTGGAATGAAGATGGAAATAAATATAATTATTATTTGGCTAACACTCATTTCAGGCACTATTTTTATGGGGGAGATGAAAAACATTCCACCATAGACAGGACTTTGGAGGCAGTTAGACAAAAAAAGAAGCCACATGTCACAACAGAAACCAACAAACATTTCCAGCACCCTTTGCTGGAGATGAGTGTGAAGGAGCTGTCCAAAAGAAGAAATAAAGTGTCTTGAGATCCACTTCACTCGCTGAAGTGGAATTTACATTTGAAAGACAGTTGAGTTCTGTCAATCACAAGTATTTTGTTCTCCCCCCCAAATGAAACTGACAAAACAAGCGCAAGGAGATCTTCAGGCTGGGCACAGACGAGAGATATCAGAGGAGGAATTAATTTTAGCATAATTATCTTAATTTCTGCTGCTGCTTAATGCTCCCGACCATTTGGACACATCAGTATTCTGTGACACTTACTGGGCAGCTGTGTTTACTTTTACATTGAAAAATGTGCCACAGTCCCTTCTGTCCGGCTTTATTCTACGAAGATGGAGGTTCTTGTTATCCTGTGATAGGCACGTGGCAGCCATGTGCTTTGAGATGAAGTTAATCAAAAATGCTTTGGGCCCTCTGATCCACAGTGAATGGTTCTCCTTGGGGATCTGGATTTATTCTGAGACTGGCCTTTCAGAGTGACCTCCTTGTGATTCCACTGAAACAACGATTGGTTTATCGAAACAGGGCAATATAACGCAAGGAGAACTGTTATGCTGATTTTGCTTCTGCTGGATCCATAGATGCTCTGCAATAATAATAGGTGCTGTATGAATCATAGGTATCAGGTTATACCTTAGTAACATATATAATTACCTCCCAAAGTGAGGGGTACTTATGGTCCAATCCTACTGAAACCATTTTTGCCCAGCGTCACATATATGTAACAGGGATCAAATGTGTATACCTGTAGGTTGGTCAAAAATGGTTTAACTCCCTATGTGGTGATGCAGTGTTGCCAGCACACTTCTGCTGCATCCCACAGGGGAGTTTTGGCTGCTGGAGGTCTCCTCAGGGTAAGGGGATATTTCTCCCCTTGGCCTGGGGTAAGCACCAGCAGGCTCTATGGGTCGCCATGGACCTGTACCAGCTCAATCTCTGAAGCAAGACCACACTGACCCAAGAAGACGGATCAGGCCCAGAAAGGGGGTCAGGATTTGGCATATGCCACCACTGATCCCACCCCCTCCTGGCCATTAGCTGCCCTCCTCCCCCATCCCCATCACTGTCTCATTCCACTCACTTGCCTAGTCCACCCAGTTGAATTCCAGGAGAGCCAGCAGAATAATTAAACAGAGAGTGTACTTGGTTATGATAGATTGCTCCAGTTGGCACTTGAATATTCACGCTCCCCACGAATGTTCCCACAAAACTTAAAAAAGTTTTTAAGTTTTAAATTAAAGGTAAACAAAAATCTGTTAGGGCCTTTCCATTGATCTTTATAGAGAGAATTAGGCTAGAAGATAGTAGGATTAAATTTATCTCCGTCTAGCCATTCTATATATCTCCGAGAATTTTACAGGGCAATAAGTTAGTGCAGATGCTGATAGAGCAGAAACCGTACTGTGTTCACGAGTGCAGCATGCATCATTTCCTTCAACAATGGATAACCCGCCACCCCGATAGGCAATCTGCTTCACGGAAGAGGGGGAATATCGGACACTAGTCCATGCTGATTCCATCAAACAATGTCAGGGGTGGCTCCTGGAATTTTCAGGAAAACACAGGAGTTTTTAAAAGGCTGTAGTTTGGACAGAATTGTGAAGAAAATCTTGGCTTTTCCCTTATTTTTTCACCTATTTTGGACCTTTCAAGCACCCCGGTTTTCTGTGATGATTCACAGAAATCATCACAGAAGACTGCTGAGTTGTCCAGATGTGGCAGTCATTGTCCTTATTGTGTAATATTGAACTACTTCTTCTTCCCCAACTAACTGGTAAACAAAGAACTTGACTTGGAGCTAGCATGGAATTACGAAGCCTATTTGATTTTCAAGAGCAGGAAGTTCAGATCCCCCCCCCCCACACACACACACACACTCCCATATCATTTCACAAAGGAAAACTGATTAATATGCACAGGTTATAAAAAGTGGAGTCATGCACAACCCTCTCTGCATTTATCCAGGTCCCATTTTGAAAGCACCTGATGTTTCATCAGGACAGTATGTGCAACCTCCTGATTTTAGAAGTGGGCTATGTCAGAATGCCAGTTGCAGGGAGGGCACCAGGATGCAGGTCTCTTGTTGTCTGGTGTGCTCCCTGGGGCATTTGGTGGGCCGCTGTGAGATACAGGAAGCTGGACTAAATGGCCCTATGGCCTGATCCAGTGGGGCTGTTCTTATGTTCTTATGACTCTCTTTGCCATAAACGTGGGTGCTGAGATCAGGATCCTCGAATTGGGTAAGGGCCCAATACTATCTAAATTTCCAGTGGGGTATGCACTGCATTCTGCAGGGGTGGGGGGGGGATGACAGAGGCCTCCTTAAGGTAAGGGAATACTTGTTTCCTTATCTCATGGCTGCATTGTGATTGCATCAGTGCTGGAAAGTTAGATAGGATTGGACCCTAAGTAGAGATTCTAGCCAGTTAGATGCATTGGGTTTTTATTTTCATTTGCCTTTTAGCAGCTTTGTCAATCTTTGTTGCCACACCTTTTCCACCTTTTGCTGGCTGATCAGTGCCTTATTATCCCTCGCATCTCCCCCCTCTATTTTACATTTTTATCTTTTTACTAAATGTTTACTTTTACTGATAACCTGCCTTGCCTCAGGTGGGAATGGAGTGTCCCATCTACCACACCATCAAAGTTCTACCACATTCTACTACTGTTCTACTACCAGATCAAGCCCCCCCCCCCTTTCCAAAAAAACTTGGAGCTCTCAATTGACCTGGGAGAGAGGCTTTCACAAGGCAGGTTCTTGCTATCTGGGCTTTCCAGCTTTGGGTGGTGACAGCAAAGGCTACCTTCTCCTGTCACAACACCGTTTATTCACTGAAAGAGGTGAGGCAAGGCGCAGGGGGTGCCAACCACTAAGCTTTTGCCCAAAGCTCTATGAACTCTATAATAAGCACTGTGTTCTTTTCAGTCCTCTGACTCTCTTCCCGTAAGAGTTTCAGCTTCCTGCTTGCAGACAGCAAAGAGCCTGGGTGACACAGGAGACAATTAATCACAGGCAGATAATTGATTTGTGTAGTGGGGGATATCTTTGAACTCCGGTGAATTAAAACCATGGATATGGGGGGATACCTGTACATAACCCCACGTATGTACATGAAACTTAACTACTGCATGAATCTGTTTCCCCATTCGCTTTACTGAAGAGTGACTATCCAAGCCTGCATCCTTGTGGAGCTGCCTTCAGCATTTAACTGAAAGGAGAAGCTTTACTTTAAAACGGGCTTGGACAAATTTATAGAGGAAAAGTCCATTGCAGATTACAAGCCATGATGGGTACATGCAACCTCCTGGTTTTTGAAGTAGGCTACTTCAGATTGCCAGGTGCAGGGGAGAGTCACCAGGATGCAACTCTCTTGGGCCAGATAGGAATTTTTTTTCTGTCTTCCGAATTGGCTGTGGATGGCAATTTTTTTCCGCCTACTCCAGTCTGGCAAGGGAGGGAAGATTTATTAAGTAGGTTTCATGCATTAAAAATTAGTCACTGTGTTCAATAAAGTAGCACAAGTTCAACCCAACTGCAATCTGGTGTTTTTGCTGGGGTGTGTGAGTGTAAATAGAATGTTAGATGCAGGGAGGTGGTAGCGAGATGCAAGTATCTTGTAGTCTTGTGTGTGCTCCTTGAGGCATCTGGTGGACTGCTGTGAGATACAGGAAGCTGAACTAGATGGGCACTGACCTGATCCAGCAGGACTCTTCTTATGTCTTGTGTGCTAACTGAAGCATCTGATGGATCACTGTGAGATACAGGAAGCTGGACTAAATGGGCCTTTGGCTGAACAAGAGAACTCCTGCTTATCAAGTGCTGACTGTAAGTAATTGAACTCCTACTTGAATTTATCAAGTGCTCATGAACAAAAGAACTTCTGGAACAGTGTAAATAGGTGCAGCAGAACTGAGGCCCAGTCTGAGCTTGGTTTCCTTCAAAGTAAGTCCACTGCACTTCAGTGGGACTTGCTTCCAACAAACAAGTGAGGACCAGGTTGCTGTAGTAGTTGATGAATGAATAGAAGCCCACTGGCAGAACTTAATTCTTGGGGCGGGGACCAGGAGAGAGAGAAAGCCAGCGCAGAAATGTGTGTTCTGTCAGCGACCCAGGATAAATTCATATTCCGTTTTGACAAATGTTTTGTTTGCATGGGAAATGTCAAGCAAAACATTGCATTTACCCAGCCTGTCTAATTCCTCTGAAAAAAGGCTCCGCTTTGGGATTTTTCCATTTTTCTGCTGCTGACTTGCTTGTGATTCTGCTTGATATTTAATTTGATTTAGGAGAACACCTGATGGAGAAACAGCATTTAAAAACACATAACGTTGTGCAGCTCCCACTTTCATGGGAAGTAATGGCAAGTTATGGGGGGGGGGGCAAGATACAGAGCAAGATACAGAGCAAATGTTTCCTGTCAGTAGTGGATCTCAGCCAATGGCACCAGCCCGTGATGCCAGCTCTACAAACAGAGATTGCCCTTTGTGGACACAGAGCTTTCACCAGTGACTGAACAAAAGTGGGGAAGGCCTCAGCATATCCATGGGATGCTCTGCTCAGTAGTGCAGATAGGCTGGGGTGGGGGGGGGGGCTGCATTGCTCCCATAAGAACATAAGAAAAGCCTAGCTGGATAGGCCAGAGACCCATCTTTTCCAACTTCCTGTATCTCCCACTAAATGCTTCAGAGAGCACACAAGATAAGACACAACCTGTGTCCTGTTGCCCTCCCCTAGCAGAGTGGCAGTTTTCTGCCATCTCTGCTGGGGGGAGGGGCTGACAGCATTTACAGTTGTTACAATGGGCTCTCCTGACCACCCTCAGTCATTTCCGGGACCAGGGCCACATACAAGCAGGGAAGGGGATGACTGCACGGGTGCAGGGGCGATGTGATGATGCAGAGGCAGTAGTAGGTATGCTACTGGAGCTACTTGTATGATCACACACATGATCTTGGCACATGGAAGGCCTGCTAGGTAGCAATTGGCTATGTTGGCACAAGGGAGGTCCCTGGTGCATTGTCCTGTGCAAGGAGTCCTCCCTGTGTCTGTTCTTGGTTAGCAAAGAACCAAACCTCACCACCCTTTGCAATAGCCTGAAATTAGCTGGCTCCCTTCAGTGCCAGGTAGGATTTTTTTGCCTCACTCCAGATTGGCAGTGAAGTTAAGTTTTTTTAAATTTTATTTTATTTTATTTACCTATCCCAGACTATACCTTGGGGCAGGTAAGCCATGACTAGCAGGTATAGTCAGGGCAGGGAAGAGGAACTGGGGCAGGAGGGAGCCCTGCTCCACCAGATCCTATGCTCTTTGTCATGCTGCCGATGCAGACTGGAAGAGACCCATTGCAACTCCTGCACTGTACTCGGGGGAAGAGGATGAAAGTCCTCTTCTCCAAGGAGGCGTCTGGCAGACCCAGCAGGGCAGCTGTATTCTGCAGTTGCCATTTTGGCACCACTGCACCTAGTGGCACTGCTGCCATTAGGATTGGGCTGCCCATCAATATTGTGCTATGAGGGGAAGTGCCTGGGTAAGTGTCATTGCCACGGGATCCTATACTTCCACTATTTACATTTAGATGGAGGAATCCCATGGGGATGGACTAGGGATGTGCTACTGAAGTGGTTCCTTCTTGCACAGTCCACCTATCCTTCATCTAACCTGTACAACACAAAATCCAGCACGGAATTGACACAATTGTCACTCTAGTAATAGTTACTCTTGGCTGCTGCTCTGAATTTGCTTTGCTAATTTACCTTTGACAGCTGCTAAGAAGACAACAAGTTATACAGGGGAGGAAGACTTGACCTACCATCTATGACAGAGTAGTTATTAAGTGTTTGAAATGCAGTGTACATGGTTAAATTATCTAACATTGTTAACTTTAGGAGAAAGAAGACCAGCAGCCAACCTGTGCAAAAAAATTAACTGTAATCACATCCTGGAAAGATATCTTGTCACAGCTCCTCCCCACTGGGCCTTGTGCCTGCTTAAGGCTGATTAGTTTTCCTTGGTTGACTCACCAGTACAGCAAGCAAAAGTGAGAGTCCAGAGTCAGTAAGCCAAGTCACAGTCCAAGGTCAGTTTGTCAGTCAGTCAGTCCAATCAGTCAAAGGTGCCAAGTCAGAGTCGAAAGTCAGTAAGCCAAGTCACAGTCAAAGGTCAGTTTGTCAGTCAGTCCAATCAGTCAAAGGTGCCAAGTCAGAGTCGAAAGTCAGTAAGCCAAGTCACAGTCCAAGGTCAGTTTGTCAGTCAGTCCAATCAGTCAAAGGTGCCAAGTCAGAGTCCAAAGTCAGTAAGCCAAGTCACAGTCCAAGGTCAGTTTGTCAGTCAGTCCAATCAGTCAAAGGTGCCAAGTCAGAGTCCAAAGTCAGTAAGCCAAGTCACAGTCCAAGGTCAGTTTGTCAATCAGTTAGTTAGTTAATCTCTCCTCTCCACGTTAACTCCTCCTACAATCCTTTCTATCTCAGGTGCTCCTTATATCCTGAGGGATCTCCTTTGGCTTCTAGTGGCTGCAGCTGTGCAGCACACCTCCAGCTACCACCTGGGCCTTAATCCTGCATTCACTTAGAGCAAGGGGCACTGTGGACACCACACCCTATCTCCTCGGTAATATCTTCCGCGATGTCACTACAAACGATAACATATAAGATAGAAGTCAACTATTTATATTACTGAAAGGGATCAAGGATTTAAATTGTAAACACTGTCTTTTTATTTCTTTCTATCTTTTGTATTTTTGTAATTTTATATTACGAAAAAAGAAAACGAGGGCTTTTCTCGTCTATTGTCATGTGGCCAAATATATTCGCCATTGTGAGCAGATAAAGTAGTTTTGGAAAGATTCAGATTATTCTTACGCTCTCATTGTATTATGCTCTCACATGGCCGCATTTCTCAGAGGTCTTTATTGGGCCTAATAGCAGAGATACTAGTGATTGAACATAAGACTTTGTTTATGCAAAGCACCAGCTTTCCCCATGATATATGCACCCTGCATTTACTCATGGAATCATGGGAAGGAACCTAAAAGGTCATCTAGTCCAACCCGCTGCATGTAGCAGGAAATCCTTTAAGAGCATCTCCAGCAGGTGACTGTCGAACCCCCGCTTGAAGATCTGCAATGGGGGAGAATTCACTACCTCCCGCGGCAACTTGTTCCACTGCTGAACAGCTCTTATCAAAAATTTCTTCCGATACCTAGCTGGAATCTTTTCTCCTGCAGTTTGCACCCATTTGATCTAGTTCTACTCTCAGAGGCAGTTGAGAACATAAGAACATAAGAACATAAGAACAGCCCCACTGGATCAGGCCATAGGCCCATCTAGTCCAGCTTCCTGTATCTCACAGCGGCCCACCAAATGCCCCAGGGAGCACACCAGGTAACAAGAGACCTCATCCTGGTGCTCTCCCCTACATCTGGCATTCTGACTTAACCCATTTCTAAAATCAGGAGGTTGCGCATACACATCATCGCTTGTACCCCATAATGGATTTTTCCTCCAGAAACTCGTCCAATCCCCTTTTAAAGGCGTCTAGGCTAGACGCCAGCACCACATCCTGTGGCAAGGAGTTCCACAGACCGACCACGCGCTGAGTAAAGAAATATTTTCTTTTGTCTGTCCTAACCCGCCCAACACTCAATTTTAGTGGATGTCCCCTGGTTCTGGTATTATGTGAGAGTGTAAAGAGCATCTCCCTATCCACTCTGTCCATCCCCTGCATAATTTTGTATGTCTCAATCATGTCCCCCCTCAAGCGTCGCTTTTCTAGGCTGAAGAGGCCCAAACGCCGTAGCCTTTCCTCATAAGGAAGGTGCCCCAGCCCCGTAATCATCTTAGTCGCTCTCTTTTGCACCTTTTCCATTTCCACTATGTCTTTTTTGAGATGCGGCGACCAGAACTGGACACAATACTCCAGGTGTGGCCTTACCATCGATTTGTACAACGGCATTATAATACTAGCCGTTTTGTTCTCAATACCCTTCCTAATGATCCCAAGCATAGAATTGGCCTTCTTCACTGCCACCGCACATTGGGTCGACACAAATTTGTTCCTTCTTCTATATGGCAGCCATTCAAGTATTTAAAGAGCACTATTATATTCCCCCCTCAGCCTTATCTTTTCCAGGCTAAACATGTATAGGTCATGATATGAACAGTCACAAAACTGGGATGTGTTTGTTCCCCACTGTCGATGCTAGGGGGATGCAGGGGTTGAGGACCGCACCAGGTGATGCACGTGGGGGTGCCATCACTACTCACAAAAAAATTTTAAATCTTGATATCAATCTATGCGTAATTCCATGCATAGCGCAATGAAACAAACCACACTGAAATAGCTCTATTATATCAAAAGTTATAGCCAAAAATCCAGCAGGTTTGGGGTGATGGTACATCACCATCATAGGGGTGACATGCTGACCTCCTGCACGGGGTGATGCAAACCCTAGTGACGCCACTGTTGGTCTCTACCACTTCCTTCTGTTAACCAGCCAGGTAGCTGTATTGGTACCATAAAATCCCCCCCCCCAAAAAAAAAAAAAAAATAACACCCACAGACTTGGTGAAATAATACTTTTTGTTCCGAAAGGATGCTCCTTTATCTGTGTCCTCCCTGGTATCTGAAGATTTCCGATATTATATATATTTTATGGTCTAGCCTCGCACTCATCATAAAGATGTGTAAGCAAAACCAAAGATGTCATTTCTGTATTTCTGTAAGATTTTACTATTATGGGAATGTACTCTCAGCACAGTTTGCCTAAATCCTCGCCAACCACCCTCTTTACAAGGGGGCGTTTGTGATGTTCCATGTCAGTTCTGATTACCTTCTGATCAACAGCTTCTCCCCCAAACAGCCCTGCCAGAAGCAGCTGACTTTGACAATGGGAATGTGTGCCTAATAGAGTTCATGTTGAAGTTGGCCATTTCACAGCTGGCATGATAAATTATGCCAACTTTTATAGACAATTAAAAGCAGGGTGACCTCGGGGGTGTTTATGGGTTTGAACTGGAATCCTGCAAAAAAGAATAAACAACTTTGAGAGCCTGTGCTGGCTTTGGAAATGCAGGCCCCAGCAAATAAATTGCAGATATGATCTTGCAACAGAAAATTTCCCAACCACTTAGAAATACACAACATATACATCATTTTTAAACCACTTAGAAATACACAACATATACATCATTTTATACCCTTTTTAAAAAGGGAAAGAGGGGGGACCCGGGAAACTATAGGCCGGTCAGCCTAACATCTATACCGGGTAAGATGGTGGAATGCCTCATCAAAGATAGGATCTCAAAACACATAGACGAACAGGCCTTGCTGAGGGAGAGTCAGCATGGCTTCTGTAAGGGTAAGTCTTGCCTCACAAACCTTATAGAATTCTTTGAAAAGGTCAACAGGCATGTGGATGCGGGAGAACCCGTGGACATTATATATCTGGACTTTCAGAAGGCGTTTGACACGGTCCCTCACCAAAGGCTACTGAAAAAACTCCATAGTCAGGGAATTAGAGGACAGGTCCTCTCATGGATTGAGAACTGGTTGGAGGCCATGAAGCAGAGAGTGGGTGTCAATGGGCAATTTTCACAATGGAGAGAGGTGAAAAGCGGTGTGCCCCAAGGATCTGTCCTGGGACCGGTGCTTTTCAACCTCTTCATAAATGACCTGGAGACAGGGTTGAGCAGTGAAGTGGCTAAGTTTGCAGATGACTCCAAACTTTTCCGAGCGGTAAAGACCAGAAGTGATTGTGAGGAGCTCCAGAAGGATCTCTCCAGACTGGCAGAATGGGCAGCAAAATGGCAGATGCGCTTCAATGTCAGTAAGTGTAAAGTCATGCACATTGGGGCAAAAAATCAAAACTTTAGATATAGGCTGATGGGTTCTGAGCTGTCTGTGACAGATCAGGAGAGAGATCTTGGGGTGGTGGTGGACAGGTCGATGAAAGTGTCGACCCAATGTGCGGCGGCAGTGAAGAAGGCCAATTCTATGCTTGGGATCATTAGGAAGGGTATTGAGAACAAAACAGTTAGTATTATAATGCCGTTGTACAAATCGATGGTAAGGCCACACCTGGAGTATTGTGTCCAGTTCTGGTCGCCGCATCTCAAAAAAGACATAGTGGAAATGGAAAAGGTGCAAAAGAGAGCGACTAAGATGATTACGGGGCTGGGGCACCTTCCTTATGAGGAAAGGCTACGGCGTTTGGGCCTCTTCAGCCTAGAAAAGAGACGCTTGAGGGGGGACATGATTGAGACATACAAAATTATGCAGGGGATGGACAGAGTGGATAGGGAGATGCTCTTTACACTCTCACATAATACCAGAACCAGGGGACATTCACTAAAATTGAGTGTTGGGCGGGTTAGGACAGACAAAAGAAAATATTTCTTTACTCAGCGCGTGGTCGGTCTGTGGAACTCCTTGCCACAGGATGTGGTGCTGGCGTCTAGCCTAGACGCCTTTAAAAGGGGATTGGACGAGTTTCTGGAGGAAAAATCCATTATGGGGTACAAGCCATGATGTGTATGCGCAACCTCCTGATTTTAGGAATGGGTTAAGTCAGAATGCCAGATGTAGGGGAGAGCACCAGGATGAGGTCTCTTGTTATCTGGTGTGCTCCCTGGGGCATTTGGTGGGCCGCTGTGAGATACAGGAAGCTGGACTAGATGGGCCTATGGCCTGATCCAGTGGGGCTGTTCTTATGTTCTTATGTTCTTATCATCTTTATGTTCACTCTGAAAGCCCAGCATTTACATTGATTTCTTATGGCATGTCATTAGATTTGGTTTTTGTGTTTCTAGCCCCTCTCATCTGAAAAGCTGAGGATGAGTTTAAAGAAGGAAGGATGTAGATGGAATGCCTACTAATAATATGGGCTAATCTCGTACAAGGGTGTAGAAGACATCTTTGTTTGGGGAAATTGTCTACATGACCTTCAAGACTATTCAACAGCTCTTGCATAGCTTCTCAATCTTTGTAGGTGATACCTTCCCTAGCCTAGTGCCACCATTATTGTTACTGGAATCACTGGTCTGCAATAACACTACATGGGTGGCCACTGCTAGTCTGAAATACTTCCTAAAAGAGGATCTTCCCAAGTCATCAGCACAGGAGACTCCAGTCTGCACGAGTCAGCAAAAATCACATATTTTTGCAACTTGGACTCGAGTCACTTGACTTGAGTTTCCATTCCCAATTACATCTCACTATACATTTTGGCCACAGTCCCACACGCTCATTGAAATCTATGTGCTGAAGCATGCTTAACATTTTGTGGAAGTGTGGCTTATTATATACCTTCGGGACTCACTCATTGTTTATGCAACTTGTTAAAAACTCTTGGATACGTGCCTTTAATTCACTTGATGTTCCTGCTTAAAAAGCCAGCTCCTGCCTTACCTTTCCAAAGTTAATTGGGCCCAATCCTGAAAGGAATCATGCTCACTCTAAGCTCCTAATGAAGCCAGTTCTGGCACTCCTGAAAAATGTTCTTCCTCCTGCGTTGTATTAATTGGCCTTTTACTTGAGCGGATCTGAGAATCCACAAATCAGCAGCTGTCCACTGAGATATTAAGTTTGTGGAGTCATATCTGACAGTTACCCTTTGCTTTATCATAAAGAGAGATAAATGAGAGCATCGTAGTAGTGACATAAAGAGGACAAGGACCATATGGTATATCAGAAAGCACATATTTCTGGTTTATTCACAACATTTATTATTTAACTTTAAAAAAAACCTCAAAAGACAACTGAATGGTTCTCTTGCCAAGACAAGTTTATTTCCTTGGATTATTCAAGTGACAAGTGAACCTGTTAAACGGTCTTCAGCAGGTCCATGCCCATCTGGCTTGAGTTTTATAAGACCATAATTGACAAAACCATTACCATGATTGTATGCAAACATCTGCAGCCAGTGGGAGGGGGGGGGAGAAGCAAGACAAAGTACTTCCTTAACCTTTGGCGTTCCTTTCACAAAACATGAGGACATTGGCTTCAGAATATGTATTTCGCTAGATCTTGTCATAGTCTGATTCAGATGCTTTTTTGATGTAACTGTGGACCATGCTCAATAACCAATTTCGTCTTCCTGTGAGAAAACTATCCCTGGGTACCTGTTAACAACACCTGTCATCACAGTTACTTTTAAAACTTGTTGATCTAATCATGTAAATCATCACTGAGAACAGCAGCAGGCTCTGAATCTAATTTGCATCTGAGGTTTTCTTTGAAACTTGTGGAAAAAAAAATACAAACCTTACAGTTTGTGTCATGTGTTTTTGCAGCCATTTAATTATTCAATGCTGTCTGTAAACTGCTTCATGAACTTTTTTGTTGAAAAGCAGTATATAATATTCGTAATAATAATAATATTTATAGCAGTAATATCCTACTCCCCCCCACCCCCAGCAGTGGTGAACTTTGCAGAATCATCACTTAAATCTGTTGCTTGATGAGTCCAAAATACTGCACAAGAAGTCCTGTAGATCAAGCAAGGGCAGGCTCTTGTTTATGCCTGCCCAATCCAGAGGCTCCATAGTGCCTGCCAATCATGAGGTTTAATATTGCATGTCTCGACTGCTGCTGTAGTTTTGTGAAATACTAGAATTTTAAATGCAAAAACTGACATTTGAAAGGGTATGAAAAGGTTCAGAAAAACACAGACACCTAATTGCCACATCCTCTTTTTTTGTTTGTTTTTCCTTTCCTTGAAGGGTTTTTTTTTTTCCTTAACATTAGTCCAGCCAGTCAAGACCAGATTGTTCAAGGAGATGTCAAAAGCCATAAAGCAGATGTGGCCATTTGGTGGTATCAGTCTGATCAAAGGTGTGCTGGCCACACCTTTTTTTCCAGTCCTGCTGCAGAGTACTCATGTGCCAATGAGCATAAATGCCTCCGATTCTTGAAATGCATCATAAAAATCGTTGCATCTTTTCACGTTCCTCCCTGCAAAGAGTGAAAAAGAGGGGCATATTTCCAGGGCTACAAAAATATTTTAAAAACTTGCCCCCCCCCCCACAATAAATTAGGCTCATCCAGTTAGGATTAGGACTAATATTTTAGGATTTATTTAGGTTTACCCCTAAAATTAGGGTTAGCCTCTTCCTTTTTCTACTTGATGAGGCTTGAGCGCTCTGTGGAACATGCTTGGATAAGCCCCAGCCTCAGACCCTGAGGTGCCTAAAGCAAGCCCAGTAGATGTTCAGTGCCATGAGTCATGAGGCATGAGTTATATTCAAATGTCAACACAGGGCTTTTGCTATATTGATCTCTATTGAACCCAGCAATGTTCCATTATACCCATTACAGCTGAGTAAAGCACATAACATAGAGACCATGAGAGAGAGAGAGAGAGAGAGAGAGAGAGAGAGAGAGAGAGAGAGAGAGAGAGAGAGAGAGAGAGAGAGGTGTCCAGGCTCTACTGTTCAAAGTATTTTGTTTTTTCCTAGGAAGCCTTTTTTTTTTTTACATTCTTCAGCATTGCTTGACTGACCTTGATGGGTGAACAATTACTTCAAATGGTGTAAAACTGCTTGTGGAAAAAAAAAGAGCAATGTTCATTCCCGGCAAGCAATTATTTATACAGAGACGCTAACGGAAAGTGTCACATTTGGACTGCCGACATATTGCCAAGTGTCAGCATGCGTTAAAGTGCACCCGGAATGAACTCCCATCAGAGTCAAAAGGCCAGCTCCTGGGGTGACACCAACAATGCCAGTGGAAAGGTGTCTGCACCCTAAGTTTTGTACAGCTACTCAGCCAGGCTGCTCACCCTGGGGTGCCATCGAACACTTGGCTGTGTCTCCAGCCCCTTGGCAGCCTTTGTGCGCTGTGTGGGTTAGAAGAGTCTTCAAGGGCAAGCAGTACTGAATGGAGGCCATCGATAAATCAGAATGGTGCTGATTCATGGACTTGATCTAAGTAAGGAGACTTTACTTCTAATCCCCCTTTGTCACATAGTTCAGTGAATAGCCTTGACCTAGACACAGTGAAAGACTGTGCTCCTGATACTGCTATCAAGAGGTGTCCTTGTGTTTTATTGACCTTTACTGCCATTCTATTAGGTAAACCCTGTATTTTACCTTCTCGTCTCGCTCATTATTAATCCCAAGAGTGCCCTACTTGATTCCCTGTCCCTATTTCTTTCTTTCTCCTCACTTTTTCTCTTTGTTTTTTTCCCTTTAGATAGACACAGCGGATTCTTAAGCCACTTCCCACCATCAAGTTGCAAGACAGGGCAGGTAATAAATACAGCGATACAAATTGGGATGCAGACACGGGGCAAAGATTTTGTCACTGAAAGCATGTCACCAGGGCAATGGGTCAATTTGGCTCAAAATTCTGCATAGGGTCAAAGCACATGTTACGGTATGCTTGTGCTTAGTGCTGACATCCTGATTGCTTTTCAACTGCATAGCAGTTGATTTGTACCACTGCAGACTGGGACCATGAGGGGTAGCGGAATTAAAGTTCCCCCTCCACTGCTGCTATTTGTCAAGGAAAGGGGGAAGTCAGTTATTGTCCAGCTTTGCATGAAGAAGGTTCCCTGTGCAATCCCTGGCATTTCCAGGCCTGGGTGGGGAAGCTCCTGCTTGCAGTTCTGTGAAGCCATTTTCAGTAGTGGTAAATTTTGAAGGACATGACCTTGTGATGTTAGTGTCCACAGCCATACCTCACTTAGGGTTCAATCCTGTCCTTTGCGCACCAGCTTAGCACTGGCAGCACTGTCATAAATGTGCCGTAAAGCACTTTGCGGAGGGTTAGCGCCGGCCGAGCACCAGAGCTGGCCCAGCGCGAGCCCGCACTGGGACAACACCAATGGGATACTAGCAATCCGCCACCAGGCGCTCCTTGAAAAGCAACTGGTGGCAGAGAGTTAAGACGCGGCAGGGGGAGATGGGAAGAAGGCGTTCCGGGGCAGGCTGGGGTAAGTCATGGCAGGGGACAGAGTGAGACGGGGAGGGGCAGGACCGTTGGATCTGGAGCCCCGTGTCAGGACTGACACAGGACTGACACAGGACCTGACACAGGACTCCTTGATTCTGCGCCAGCTAAAGAGCCACCACAGAATCAAGTAGCCCCATTGTGGGGCTACTTCCCTTATCCGGGGGAAGGGGACAAAAGTCCCTTTTCTCTGAGGAGCTGCCAGCAGCTGCCCCATGTGCACAGGATACCACACAGCCATTTTTGCCACTGCCCCTCCACTGGTGCAGCCAGCCCCCAAAATGGGACTGTATCCAGTGGGAGGGGCAGATCAAGAGCCTTCAGGGGCAAAAAGGGATTTAAATCCCCTTACCCTTCTGTAAGCCTCCCTGTACAATGGGTCTCCTCGGACCGGCACCAGTGAAATCACTGGTGTAAATCTGAGTAAAGAAAGAGGGCAGGGAGGCTGCAGAAGATGGGGATAGGATCCGGCCCATGCCATCCCTGCTGTTTCAAAAGGCTGCATGTGACAGCCCCATCCTCGATAGGATTGTGCTGTAAGCAAAACTGTTAATGTCATCATTGGTGTACTTTCTTCTCTGATCATTTATTTTTACTTTGAAACTTACATACTTCATTTACTGTCCAATCCTGTGAGGGTGTTCTGGCAGCACATGGTCCTTTACTGCTATGGGGAAGAGACCAGAACAGGGGGGAGGGCAGACTGAGGCTAGGAAAGGGGCATGAGCGCTGTCAATCTCTCCCTTCCCAGCCTCGATGTGCCTTCCCAGGTCCACTTAAACTTGCACCAGCTATATAGGATAAATATATCCTCAATGCACAAAGATTAAGACTGCTCCCTGTCTTTTTTTATTATTGCTGAAAACATTGGAACTAATTTAAGCAGGTGATGAAGGATAGAGTTATTGTTTTCTTTTTCATTCAATTACAGGAAGTTTGCTTCTTGTAGTCAACCACAAGCTTGCGCTGAGTGAACTGCTTGACTTTCACCCTCTTAATTGTAGGCCAGTTCTTGACGAACATAACAAAATGCAGAACACGTCACAGCATCTTCACATTGCTGTAAACATGTGAGACATTTTTTAAAACTCTCTTTACAATGACAGGATACATGGCAGATTAATGATTGTTATTTGAATCTACATTTCAGTTCATTTCGCTTTAGGACATAAGTTAATAGGATATTGATGGTATTCAAACTGAAGTACGTGCTTTGTAAACAGAGGCTGTGTAAACTTCAATAGGCCTTCTCACCACCTGATCTTTCAGATTAGAGTTTCAAGGTAGAAATGGGGGATGTTATTACAGCATTGCCTTCTTTCACCTGAATCTTCTCATCTTGCCAGTTCTCCCCCCCCCCCAAATGCAGTGACATGCGGTAAGGTCCAAGACTGGGGAGAAAGACCTGGAAGTATGGAGGTGATGTGATGACATCACACCGCAAGGCATTCAGGGGGCTACCCCAGTGACTGCACAATCACATCAGAGGCAGAGCTCTTGTTTGCCACAGCTCTAATGGCAGAGAGACTCAGAGAGACTAGAGCTTGTGGCAAATGCAGGGGCAAATCCAGTGTTTGTGTTTGGGTCCATGAGCACTACCTTAACTCCAGAGCCTTACCTTAACTCCACAGTCAACCAGGCAGGTAGACCTGGGCTCCTGGTTGAACTTTGGCTTCTGTGGCTGAAGTCTGCTGGGCAGATAGACCTGGGCTCCCACCCAGACTTGGAGCCCATATCTACCTACTGGGTAGACCTGGGTTCCCATGCTCACCACTGACACCCTGCCCAGTGAGTGTTCCCCCGGCACTTGACTTCACTCCCCATCCTGGAGGGCACCCTTTCCTGCTGGCACAACAGTTTTGGGGAAGCACGCACCCATGTCCCCCCAGATCTGACCCTGCTGCAATGACAGCTTAGTCTCCCCATGATTGTGAAACCACTCAGAAACTGGGTGGAGCACATGTACAATCACAAGGCAGGCTGAGCTGCTGTTGCCGCAAGCTTTACTCTCTTCCTGCGTGTGAGGCTATTTTCATTGGAGGTGCATGAGGCTCTGAGGCTGCAATCGTGGGAGTAAGCACCATTGAACCCAATGTGACAGATGTTTGAGTAGACATGCACAGGATTGCATTGTGAGGCTATTTTTATTGGTGCAACATAGGAGAGGGGAAGCTCTGTCGCAAGTCCCTGCCTTACAGAATGTACCATGGAATCACACAATGTACTGTATGCATACGTTTTCATGGTATTCAGTGGTGCATTCCAGAAGGAAAAGTGTTGGTCTGCAGAGTACACCAGGAAGATCGCCATCATGGAAATGCTGATCTCACCAACCATGACACTCTAGTAACAGAGACAATGCTGCTTGCCATTTAGAGAAGACTCCACCTCTCCCTCCAGATCAGGTGAACGGAGACAACTTGTCTTCACTATAATTTTTCCTCCATTCTGTGCAATTGCATCAAGTAGGGAGTACCAAACTACCCCAAAGTCTAACATAGGAGCCTAGGCTTGTGTAGTTGGAATTGTCACCAAATGTACAGATCTTCTTATGGGCTTTATGACCACATTCCTCAAATTTAGTTTTTCCTGGCATTTCGCCCTTAACTATGAAAGGCATTGTCAAAGGACTGAAAATGCTACCTAAAACTGAAACTAACCAGAGCAAAGATGTATAAGCTCCAAACACAACAGAAGGTAGGCCTGAAACATAAGTTTTCCCAGACAAAGTCCAAAAAGACCCCAAGCCTGGGCAATTCAATGTAGAATCTAGTGCTTCGAAATCCCACTCCCATCTGAATGTGGAAAAAAGGAGAGGATATTTATAACTAAAGGCTTTCCTACCCAGGAAGTCCGACAGCCCAATCCCAACCTGCCTTGGAGCAGGTAGGCTAGCAGGTAGGCCAGCAGGCCAGGCCACCTAGAAAGGAGTTAGGACCTGGCCTGAGTGCCAGATCCTGGCATCCACTCCCCTCCCAGGCCTGGCCTGCCCATGGGTCCACTCGCCCTCCCCCCAACAGAAACACCCACAGAACACCCTCCCCCCATCCTTCCCAAACCCCCACACTGGTGGCCCATCAGTGGCATGAACTTACCTGTCCGCATTGGTGCGGAGGCTGAATCTGGCCTCCGTGGGAAAGTGTATAGCCGTGCTCTGGCCCAGCTGACACTGGAGGAGGCTGAAATGTGCCTTACATATTTCCCAGGCCTGCATAGAGGATTTATGCCGGCCCACTGCAATCTTAGGATTGCACTCTGTTAATCAGCTGACTGAACAAAGGCGGAGGAAGAATGATTTATACCAAACAGGGCTCACTGGAGAAAGGATAGAGATGTAACTACTGCTAAGAAACAAGTTCATTTTGAAGACATTTTAGGTGATTGTTATGTGTGATGAAAAGAAATAATATGAAGTCTTAGATGGAAAGTTCATTGTTCACCCAAAGCTTCTTACGATAGATGCGGCTTAGTTCTTACAGACTTGTTTGTCCCCCAGCGGTGGGTGCTGCAAGTGGAGCTTTCACTGTTCTTTTTCATGACTTCATGCAAACCTGATAAGCCACTCAGAGCCCAATCCTGAGCTCTGCTGCATCAGTGGTACAAGCATGTCGCTGGTGCTAAGTGTCGCAAATGTGCCATGAGGCACCTCCGTGACATCTCCCACCAAGTCAGCGCTGGTGCTGACCCAGCACTAGTCGGTGCTGAGCCCAGTGCCAGCCACATGCCACCCAGAGCAAGGGAAGAGCTCCAGGCAACGGTAAGGTTCATCAGGCTGGGGGGAGGTGTTCTGGGGCAGTGGAGGGTGGGGCAGGGAGTGGGAGGGGTGTGGGACTGGCAGAGCTCTGTTCCGCCAGATCTAGAACATGTCAGACCTTCTGGACCAACATGGAAACTCTCAAGTCTGTGCCAACAAAATAGCCAGTGCAGACTTGAAAAGCCCCATTGTGGAGCTTGGGTCTTTCCCTGGGGGAAGGGGATGAAAGTCACCACTGCATCTGGTGACGGCACTGCCTTTAGGACTGGGCCATCAGCCAAGAAACTAAAGTTTTCACTTTCAGACCTTTCCCTTGAATGTGTTTGAATATGTCCGCACTTAATCTCAAATGTACCAAAGTGAACTTCTGGGCCGTTCGCCACACTTGAGGCTACATGTCACAGCTGGGGTTTGACAGTCGCGGAGGAGGATTCAAAAGTACGTACACGCCACATGCCCTCTGTAATTGCAGCAGGATGACCAAGCGTTGGCTAGGCAAGGAAAAAAAGAATACAGTATCTTTTTTTCCCAGCCAAAAGGACAGAAGGACTGTGCTGGAGAGGCTTGCCAGTTTATCACGCTGCCCTTTTTAAAAGCATATTTAATGCAAACAAACTGCAGTGGCTTATGAAACTATCTTGCTGATATCAGTTTCCTCAATACTTTACAACAATACAATTATGAGACCAAATCAAAATGCCAGAAGCTTACACAACAGCTTATACCGGCAGTGAATCTGGCTGCCAAAGCTGGAGCAGCTAGGGAAATAGAGTTATCGGCTTTTTTCAGTAGGCATCTGCTAGACTGTCAGCAAAGCCAAATGCCCCCTGCTACTAGAAGATGCAATATTGTTCTGAAAGATATATTCATGCTATCAGCGTTCATGGCCAGGAGTGGGTGTAAGAAGTGCCACCATATTCTCCTATAGCCAATTTTGCAGCAGCTTGTGAGCTCCTGCTCAGGAAATTCATGGGAAGGCAAAAGAAACTCGAGAAGATGTTCTGGGTTTGGACTTGCCATGCGCATGGATGCAACAAAGAAGCGCTTGGACCCATCATTAGAAATCTGCATTGGGAAGGTGAATCCTGCAGGAAAGCCTGCTAGAGTGGAATGGAGAAAGCCTATGCAAATACAAATGCTACCAAAAGGCAGGTCCAAGGGAAAGCAAACATTATCACCTGAAACTGACAAAGGGGAGCCACTCAGGGAAGAGGGCTACACCTGATATGCGTGCAGTTGAACACCTGAGTATGGACCCAGGCCTGCATTACTATGCTCATAGCACAATCCCACACATGCATACTCAGAAGTAAGCCCCACTGAGCTCAAAGGGCTTTACTCCCAGAAAAGTGTGCATAGGATTGCAACCTCATTCTACTGGACACTGGATGGGTCTTTTGATCTGAACGGGGGATGTCTTCCATCCAGGTCCATCAGTTGTTGCATGTACCTGACTGAGCACTGCTGAAGCTGATACAGTTTGTCCAAGCAATCCTACAGCTTCAGGTATCCCTACTACCCATTCCACTGGTGGGATACTGACCATTAAGAATGGCTGCAAGATGCCTGATTGGCTGATTTATTTTCTGTTCAATTCTAACCAACTTTCCAGCCCTGATGCAGCCCTGAGGTAAGGGTTTACCTTCTGACTTTGAGGTGGCCTCTGTGATTGTCCCCTCCCACCACAGGATGCAGCACATGCCCCATTGGAATGGCTGCATCAACACCAGAAAGTTAGTTAGGATTGGGCTGTTGGTCTTTCTGTGAGCATTGTATTGACACTTCCCTCCACATCACTTATCACTGGTGGCTGTGCTGGTACCCAGTCTCTAGGAAAAACTACCACACATCTGGATTGGGAGAACGGCTTTGGTGTGTTGACCTTAAGGACCTAGACCAGTGATTTTCAACCTTTTTCATCTCAGGGCACACTGACAAAGTACTAAAATGGTCAAGGCAAACCATCAGTTTTTTGGCAATTGACAAAGCACACCACACTGCTGGGGGGGGGGCTAACATCCCCCAGTGGCCCCACTAATAAATGACCCTCCCCCAAACTCCAACAGCACACCTACAGACCATTCATGGCCCAACAGGGTGCCATGGCACAGTGGCTGAAAATGGTTGACCTAGATGGACCAATCACATAGGCCAACGCAGATTTTGCTTTGCACCAATTCCTGGGTATATTTGGGGTGCTGATTCCAAAAATGGTATCCATTTTGCCCTATCACATCTAGTTTTGGAGACACGGCATAGCCTCTTTAGTGAATGCTAACTGGATGAATGCTCTTTAGTGAATGCTAACTCTTTAACCCCGCTAACTGGTTAAGTAACCCTGCTAACTGGTTAAGAGGCGCTTTTTCAAGTGGGTGCTCCTCTTTTATTTAGCAGGGGGATAGTAACTGGCCCACCTCACCCCAGCAGTGTCTTTTCTAGTGGCTGTCTGCTGGTGTTGCATCTTTTTAGATTGTGAGCCCTTTTGGGACAGGGAGCCATTAGATATTTGATGTTCATTGTAAACCGCTTTGTGAACTTGTTGTTGAAAAGCAGTTTGTTGTTGTTGTCATCGTCGTCGTCGTTGTCATCGTCGTCGTTGAATGGTTCAAGCAGCTTTCTCATGAGGAAGCCTATACCATGGCTTCCTCCTCATGAGGAAGCTGCTTGAACCATTCACTAATGAGGCTATACTATATCTCCAAAACTAGACGTGATAGGGCAAAACAGATGCCATTTTTGGAATTGGTGCTCCCAATTCATATCAAACCACCATAAAGTTTGGGAAAAACTTTTCCGACCCTCAATTTTGTAGGCCTGTGTAATCAGAAGAAGGCAGATTCCTATGAGAACACATGGCCAAGTATTCAATATAAGACTTGAGGGGTGCAATGGCTGCTAGCTCTCCCTGCCTCAACTTAATGAAGGTGAATATAAGGCACAGATAAAACAGAAAAGGTTGTGCATCTCCACTGGCAGAAAATGATGCTCTGAGGCTTAAATCTGTTGACCAAGCACATTGTGGCTGATTATGACATTTTCCAAAAGTCAAAGTGTTTCCTCAGGCCACCAGTGAGAAGAAGGGTGAGGGATTACTCTGGTGCAGGGTTTCTGAGGGGAGTTTTATCATGGGGTACAAAATTTCTTTTGGGCCCCTTCCCTTCTCCAAAAATCATTCTGTTTTTATCCACTATGGTTTCATGCAATGAGCTGCCACCTGTAAGGTCAAAAAGGGTATGGAAGATTAGAGAGGGGTGGAGTGGAGAGCTCTGTTAATTGCCTACATTTAAGGCCTTACGCACTTATGCTCCCTCCACAATAAATATAAATAAAATAAAAGAGGATCAGAGATAAGAAAGCACATTTTAACTTGAACATACAATACAGATAAGGAGAAAAAAATGACATTGAAACAACCTTTTCTATTGCAATGAAGATCAGCTTACCAGTAGACATAACTATTAGTTTTTAAAAAAGGTAGATAAACTTATCATTTTTTTTTTTTAAAGATACATTAGTACCAAATGTGGCAACGCTGCATTAGGCTCTGTCATAAAATACAGTACTGAAGCAGTTGCCATGGTGACATAGAAAAATGGAAAAGTAGTGGGGTAACTATGACCCCACTTATCCATTTAGGTGTTAAATCGCACCAATGCAGTGATGCTGTGATGAAAGTAAATGTCCTTCATTCTACACCTACATTTCCCAACACTACATAATATTAAGGATCATAATTTCTACAAATTACAATATATAAAATTATGTAGGCTTACACAAATTGTGAGTGCCAGTCTCCACACAATATATGCAAGCATGCAGCAACTGTTACCCTGCACATGCCCGATCTCGTCTGAGCTTGGAAGCTAAGCAGGGTCAGGCCCGGTTAGTGCTTGGATGGGAGACCGCCTGGGAATACCGGGTGCTGTAGGCTTATACCATAGTCTTTCAAGACTGAAGGTTGCCAACCATTTTTCTGAGATCCCAGGAAATTTCTGGCTCCCTTTCTTTAGTTCCCGGGACCCCATATTTACCCCAGGCTCAGGTACAATGTACCCCCCTCTCATGGGCCATACCCTGGTGAACCAGGCCTTTTCCCTAAAGACCTGTGGAACCTTATGTTTCCTTGCCATCAGCACAAGCAAAATTCCATGAGACGCATCAGGGTCACGCTCTCCTTTCATGCATCCAACCCCAAGTCTATGATTCATTCAAGCATGTCAGGCCACAAGACTGTCTGAAATCCTGACTGGTAAGTCAGTAGATAATTGTTGGCATCCTTCAGTCTCGGAAGACTATGGTGCCACGCTCTGAATGGTGGTTCTGGAACAGAGTGTCCTCTCCAGTGCGCGAAGCCTGGGTAAAGTGGGTATGGAGGATAGGCTGTTACCCAAGCAGCAAATCCCCCCTCTTCACGTCGCTGAAATGGTCTAATGGAAAGGCAGAGGCTAATACGGTTGGTTCCAGCAGCGTCGCAGGAGTTGCCAGAACGTGACTGTGTTCAGCCATGAACTGCCTCAGGGACTCCGGCTCCGGATTTTGCCTCGAGGTTGACTCCTGAAGCCTCTTCCATAACTGGATGTAGCCACAAGGCAGTGGAGGTTTGGGACCAGTGTTTCCCTTCTCTCAGATGAGCTGCCTTCCCAGGCTAACGAGTCCCATCTACCGGTGGCTGTTTAGTCGCCTCTTACGACAAGTACAGCCAAACTGAGGGCCTATTCTTATCCCCCAGCCCCCAGGGGGTCAGTAGATAATACTGACATAGATAAGCCAACAACCTGATTCAACCTGATTCAACTGAAGGCAGCTTCCTACCTGTGTGCTCCATCACACACTTTTCTGATTGCTGATCTAACATTTCGTCTCCATCCCCCAAGGAAAGCCTCATAGCCTGTAATGGGGCTTTTCAAGTCTCCCTTGCTGGGATGACGCTGGCCAGCAGTGTGGGTGTTTGGGTGGAGGGGAGGCGCTGCCGGGTGGGACAATGCCGGAACAGAGGATAGGATCAGGCTGAGGATGTCTCCGTTGGCCCCACCCTCCTTCGCCCCAGCCCATCCCCCCTGTTCAGCCCTCCCCCTGCCCCGGAACACTTCTCTCCTACCCAAAACACCTATTCCGCTGACCAGCATCCTCTCTGGGTTGGGCCCAGCGCTGACTAGTGCTGGCTCAGTGCCAGTCCTCCCACTGTGCTGTAAATGTGCTTTACAGCACATTTATGATACCAAGTGCTGGTGCTGGAGCCCAGCGTAGGCACTCTGGGCCATTAGGATTGGGCCCTAAGAGTTGAATCCCCAACTTTGCACATTTAGATTTTTCTAACTATACATTTATTCTAAAAATTTGTACTCCGCCTTTCCATCACAGCTGAAGACCGCTAAAAGAATTCATAATAAATAATGAAAATCAACCAAACCATAAATGTACAACTTGAAGACACTGTAACAATACAATTAAAACAATTTCACCAATAAAATACAAGAAGCAACCAGTGCCCAATAGATGGCAGATTCCCAAAACTGCACTGTTTCCTTCCAAGTCTTATTTCCTATATTTTTATCAGTTCCATAACTATATTATTTATGGATTACATCCAGATATCTGACCTTTGACTGCTGTTCTTCTGAATTGTAAAATTTTGAAAAGCTTCAGGGGATGCATTTAAACACTAAAATATTAAGCCCAATTTAATTAGATACTTTAATGATCAGGCATTTGGTAAAAGCACAAGGGTTTGTTTTCCCATTTTTGTCTCGCAAGCAAATTGGCAAAGTTCTTGGAAACAATTCAGACGAGAACCTATTAGGGAGGAAAAAATTAAAAACACTGAATTGGGACAACAACAAACATCAAAACTAAAAATGTTATTGTGGGCTTTCTGGCAACTTTATTAATGTCTGTTTTGTGCCTTGTACATTTAATTAAGGTAATCCAATTTGAAGTGCATATTTTACAAGCAAGAAGCATCCAAATATATTGTTTTAGAAGGTGAGGGGGAAAGAATGAAACTAGACACGACAGCTTAAAAAAAATGTTAATTCTATGTTCATTGGCTGTTGGAAGCTTCTGGGACTAAAACCAGGGCCATAGCTCAATGGAAGAGCACATATTTTAATCCAAATTTAGTTCCTAGTGTCTCCAGATAGGGGTGGAAAAGATTCTTGTCTGAAACATTGGAGAGGTGCTGTCAGTCGGGACAGATTATACTGAGAAAAATAGACCAACTGACTTATATTCCATGCTTCATGCAGAAGAAAGCTGTCATCACTCATGTTTTGCACCTCTAGCGCTATCTTAAGGAACTCCTGTATGAGCCAGTTTGATTGTTAAGATTTTTTTTTCCACCCTCTGATCATAATAGCTGAGCAAGTTCCAGGTTTCCCTATCATAGATTGCTATCAAAACCAAGTCACCAACCATTTCTTTAGTAGGCCTCTGAATCATGTCCTCATATATAGCTCAAGATAGTTCACAATTGCACACAAATCTTGATCTGCATCTAAAGTGGTTTCTGAGGTCTAACGTAAATGGAGAAAAAAAAGAGGAAAAATGTTAGTCTACTTGCTTTCCAGGGACAAAAATGCTTTTTCAGTGGAAACCACCCTTTATCTGTCCCTTAAAACAGTAGTTCCCAAAGTTACCGGGATTACAGCGCCCCCACAGGCTCTTCTTCCTGACTCAGCTGGGTGCCACCATTTTGGATTTCATTAAACCTCATAAGATTCAAGATGGTGGTGCCTGGAAGGACAGGTAGAAGGGGCCACCGGGGACATCCCATGGTGCCCTATGAGTGTGCCACAATGTCATAAGGCAGAGTGTCAAATTCATTTCATACAGTGGGTCGAATAGCTTTCATGATACCTGCTGAGGTGATGTCATTAAGGCCGCCATCCTAATCAATTTTCCAGCCCTGACATAAGGGCAATGCAACTCTGAGGTAAGGGAACAAACATTCCCTTACTTTGAGGAGATCTCCATGACTTCCCCCCAACTGCAGGATGCAGCACATGCCCCACTGGCACAACTATGCCAGTGCTGGAAAGTTGGTTAGGATTGCGCCCTAAGTGATGTCTTTAAGTGAAGTGATGTCCTTAAGCAGGAAGTAGTGTCATTAAACGGTTGATAACCAGAAATAGTTTTTTCTCAGTTAGGGACTCATAACCTGCAAATGAAAGAAGAGAAAATCTTGATCATATTTTCAAGATTTGGGAGAGCCCAATTATCATGCAAGTTGCCCTTTCAGCAGTGACACCTCAGTTCAGCTGAGAACAGCTGGTGGTGGTGCTGGGCTGGATAAAGAGCTTCTGTGGGCCACATCCGGCCCTCGGGCCTTATGTTTGACACCCCTGCCCTAAGGTATCATGATGCACACTTTGGGAACCCCTCCCTTAAATACCAATGAGGTATACACACCCAGCAGAACTGCCGGAAAACATCAGGCAAACAGGGTAAAAGTTTCATTTTGAGATCACCCAGATGTCTTCTCTAAATTGCTCATGAAGAGGTGAAAAAGAAGGTGCCCAGTTCAAATGGGAGACACGTGGATTATATCAGTTAATTTAGCATCATAAATCACTAGAAAGAAGGGAAAATGTCTTGTTAACTGCAATAGTCAGATGCTAATAAGTGGCTCATTAGCTTTAAAAATATCAACCTGATTGTGTTATCAATGCTTTGAATGGTAGAATAATGAGTCCCATTAGCAAGCAGGGCACAACATGCAACAGGTAAAAGGACTGCATTGCTCATTAAATAAGTACCCTACAAGGTAATGAGGAACAAGGAGATGCTGGAAGCAGGAAAGCACTCACCTGGCGACTCACCTAGGGAAGCTTCCATGTCAGAGGTCAAACTGTCACGTTTACTGTGAGTTAATATTTCTAACCAACTTTGCTACACAAAAGCAATCAAAGCTGCTTGCAAATAACAGAAAACACAATGGACTATCATGTTTCTAAAGAAAATTAGTCATGATTAACAGTCTAATCCTATCCACACTTTCCTGGGAGTAAGCTCCATTGACTCTAATGAGACTTACTTCTGAGTAGATATGCATAGGTTTGGGCTGTAAGGCTGCAATCCTATTCACACATACAGCTCAATCCTATCCAGCACAAGAGCAATGGCTCCAAACGGCAACCGCTTCATCCAGTGCTGGAACAAACAAACCAGCAGTAACATTAGAGAAACAGACTACAAATTACAAAACAACTGGAATAAAAAAGTTTTCACCAGTTGTCTAAAAACAGTTTATGAGGTAATCTGACTGATCTCCACTGGGAGGAGGTTCCACAGTCTCAATTGCCACTACCACAGAAGGCTCAGTCTCCCTGGTGAATCTTTTATTTTATTTTATTTCAAGATGCGCATGAGATAATGCATGTGCACAAGTGCACTTGGTGCTACAGGTCTACCCAGCAGCACAAGCCACACCATTCATGTCATTATTCCCTGATCTGATATAAAAGGCCTCAGATCCACAGACCAAGAAGGCTACATTTTTGACGCCTTGGGTGATCAATACCCCATGCGCCAAAATTCAAAAGAAACTTGCTTGCTCCAAAATTCAAATTAACAACTGCGCTGTGCTAGAACAGCAGATTTTATATTGTGGTCACCACTGCCTCTTAAGGGCATTGGACAGTGGGAAAAACAGCTTGGTTGTCCTCACCAACTCCATGGTTAACTCAATCAAGGAGGCCTGTTAATGGACCTCCTGAACTGGCTACTACACCCCTCAAAAGTGGGCTAAGGCAGTACAGACCAAGGGCCATTGACTAACAAAGAGTCACCCTTGATTAGGTCACTCCACAAAGGAATCCATAGGATTATATGGGTCAGAAGTCTATAAAAACCCCAAGCACTAGAGCTTTGCCCTCCCTGCCTTATTGACTTAGCAGTACTAATCCACTGGTCCTGTGATAAGCCATCCAAGAATTGCATGGCAGCCAGCACCTACCTAAAAGGTTGGCAACCTTCAGTCTCGAAAGACTATGGTATAAGCCTACAGCACCCAGGATTTCCAGGCAGTCTCCCATCCAAGTACTAACCAGGCCTGACCTTGCTTAGCTTCCAAGATCAGATGAGATCTGGCACACACAGGGTAACACCTACCTACCCACCTATGATAACCCCCTTCGCAGAGTCAATCTACCCTCCTCCCCATCCCATTTCTGCCCCATTCCACTCCTCCCCACACCTTTCCAGCCATCCCTGCACCTTTCAGCCCACCCTCATCTCCCTTCCATCTCTTTCACTGTCTTACACTGGCAGGTGTCTTCTGGCCCCTGGCACATAGACCTGGCTGCTCACTTCTTGTGGCAGCAGCCAGGCCATGCTGAATAGTGTGTCATATTTTGCAACAGCCGTAAAGGACGTTATGCTGCTTGAACGCTAGTTCCAGCTATGTGAGGCCCTAATCGGACTGAGCTATAAATCAAAGTAATGTGTATAGTGTGCTTCTTTCTAAGAGACTGAGCAATCTGCTCTCATTGTGTATGCTTCAATAAACCCCAGCCTTGTCTTTACTAATATATGGGGGACCTCGCTTTGCATCTGGTAGACAAGCCCTTGAACTTAGAAGATCAACCCTAGCTAATCCCATGGCAAACATCCAGTGGATCAGATTTGCTGTGCTCCCTTCAACGTATGTCAAAGTTTGTTCTGTTTTACAAATTGATAGCACATGAAACATGGGTGCACCACATGACTATCAATGAAAAATTAAACCAAAGTGCCTGCATATAATACTGTCACAGTTAATTTCTTCCATCCAGTCATAGGTAGCATCTTATTCCCTAAAGTGACATAATGATAAATGATAAAAAGTAACCTAAGTAACTTTTATTCTGTGAAAGGTAGTTTTCAGAGGAGAGAGAAATAAATTCCCAACCTTTGATTAAAACTTGCTGAAAGGTTGGGAAGGGAACAAAGAACAAGGTCTTTTCCACTGAGAATTCTGGGGAAAGCTGATAGCCAAAAATCTCAGCTGAAGTTTGGCTGGAGTCCTAGGATGAACTTTGTTAGATAATGTCATAACTCTGAGTGCCAAAGATCTCGGCTTTACATCTCATTTGGAAGTCACAGTTCTAGCAGCGCCACATTCACTGAGAGTTGCCGAGGCCACCAGTTCAAGACTGACACAGAGAGTAAAATTTGAGTTCTTGCTCTTGGATTTTTTTCCCTATCGAAGCCCTGACTTCCCTTTACTCCCTATCGCTTGTGCTCTGTAATTATCTGTCCTTTTTTCCCCTTCACAGTTCTCTCTGAGCAGATCTGTACGTTACACAGAAGCGACAAAAAGAAAAGATAAAGTGCATGTTACTTGTTCTTTCCTCATTTCTGCTGTAAAGCGTGAAGCGGGACTTACAGATCTTGTCGAAGAGAAAAGCTGGATCGCACAGGAGCCCGTCTACTAACCCCTGCATGTACAGAAGCCTCCAGCGACCTGTAGCAGATGTGGGATTTGGTAGTTGCTAGAACTTATTCCAGCATTCCCAGCAGGTCACCTGCTGCAGCTCACCAACTTATCTTTCTGTCTCCTTTGGGCAGAGAAGATGAACTGCTTCTTTCTGCTGCAGCTTCCTCATTCCCCGGGTCTGCTGCACAAGAACTTTGCACCAGACATTATAAAGCAAGGTGAAGCATTGGATAGAGATGGCCCCAGATATATGATGGCTGGGACAAAAAATCCAAATGCCATCTCTCATATTGGTTAAAAAAAAAAAAAAAAACATAATAACCTAAATGATTGGCTGATTTTTCACAGTGCCTCTACCTTCTCACCCTCCCTAGTGATAAGGCTGGCTCTGTCAATAGCAGCACCATCTAAGATGACACTGTTTAAAAGGATTGGAACACAGCAATTTGGCTAGTCGTAGCAACTGTCAGAGCCGATAGCTGCTGCAGTCAAGTAGAAGCTACCATGCACATGTGGGCTGGTTCAGAGGCTCCTTTCACTCTGAGTCTGGTGAGACCAGTTGATGGCTTCTAGAGGCTGCTTCATGCATGACAACTGAACAGGGAATTATAAGGTACACATCATGTTTCCCCTTCCTTTTCAGTGGTAGACCTCCCCAGCCCTGCTGTAGTGGTTTAGGAATTGGACTAAGACCTGAAAGATCCAGGTTCAAATGCCCATTCAGCCATGAACTTCCTGGGTATCTATGGGCCAATCAGCATCTTTCAGTCTCACCTACCTCACAAGGTTGTTGTGAGGACGGAAGGAGGAGAGGAACCATGTACAACAGCCTGAGTTGCTTGGAGGGAGGGAGGTATAAAAAAAGAGGAAAAATAAATAACTGCCCTCTGAAGAGGAATGAGGAAGAAGAGCAGAGGACCTTGTCTGTTGTATGATTTCTTATCATTGATGTTCTGTGAGCCTGTCTTGTTAGCTGAAGGATGGGATACAAATATTCTAAACAAACAAGTCATATTTCAGCAGGACAATGAGGTCACAGAGGTCACGGATTCAAACACTCCCTACCTCTGCTCTGTGACCACAATCTGGATCCCACCCCTATATGGCTGCTACTTTGAACTAAAAATAAATCCCTTAAGCTGCAATCCTATCCATACATACCTGGCAGTAAGCCCATTGACATTAATGGAACTTACTTCTGAGTAGATACGCATAGGATTGGCTTCTTATTAGAGTATGGCACATTTAACATCAAGTCTAGTTTGGCCTTCAGAGTCTGTAAAGAGCTAATCAATTGATCTCAACTCCTTGATCTGGAATGCAGGTTAGAGAGAACTTTAGGTCATCCATTTCCCCTGAGAACTGGGGATAAGAATAGGCCCTCAGTTTGGCTGTACTTGTCGTAAGAGGCGACTAAACAGCCCCCGGGTAGATGGGACTCATCAGCCTGGGAAGACAGCTCATCTGAAAGAAGGGTAAACTCTGATCCCAAACCTCCACTGCCTTGTGGCTACATCCAGTTATGGAAAAGGCTTCAGGAGTCAACCTCGAGGCAAAATCCGGAGCCGGAGTCCCTGAGGCAGTTCATGGCTGAACACAGTCATGTTCTGGCAACTCCTGCAACGCCGCTGGAACCAACCATATTGGCTTCTGCCTTTCAATTGGACCATTTCAGCGACTGGTACCGGGCTCTATGCCGGTGTTCGAGACTTACCACCAGCAGTGACGTGCCTTATGGCACTCACATGACAGTTGTTGCCAGCCTCTGGCACTGCCCCAGCATAGGATTGAGTCCTAAATGAAACTACAATGGGGTTTTGAGTTCAATGTGTTGTTGCTTTTCAAAGGGCAGACGTGACCTTTTTTCTAGGCTTATGTACAGCTGATAGTGGAAGATCTTTCCTTAATGCCTGACAGCTATAAGATGCTTTCTTGATCACTTTTGATAACCTTTGACATGTGGTGGCTCCTAGATACTTGCATGGGGGCTCAAGAGAAACAATTTGGCATTTTGTAATGTAGCCAAAAAATGAGAACCACGTCTCAAAAAGAGGAAGACCTGGGCCATCTACATCTGCATGCTGTTTGCTTTGGGGGAACTGATTCTACATTAAAAATTAGCACTGCCATTCTAAATGATTGCTTGCTCTTCACAGTTCATCTTCTACAGTTTCTTATATCTACCCATGATACTTCGTAAGAATGATCATTACCTGCTAAAAACGATGTATTTCTTTTGAGTTTGAACTGGAGATGTGGACAATAATATATTCACCTTGGGATGCTCACTCTGATGCATTCAGCTCTTTTTGTTTCAAGCCTGGCTGTTGATAAAAATAAAGAAATTCAATGGATTTTAGAAAAGTGTATGCCACCTTACTGATAGATGGCAGTCAAGGCAACACAGCAAATATAGAAACTTAAAATACGACATCAAAAGATACAGATGAAAGCAGCAATTGGAATAATTCAACACCCACCTACCCCCATGAGAGGCCAAACTGAACACACAAAGTGTGTTTGACTCACACAGAGATAGGAAAAAGTATTAGGAAAATCCAGTTACTGTTCAATTCTGTATATTCTTTTTAATGCAACATCTAGACTGTCACGAATTCTACAGCAGTCAATGGGATTCTCCCAGGAACCCTCTAGGTCTCTATGGGCAATCCCCACTGGGGAGGAAAAGAGGGAGGCAGTGTTCTGAAAAGTCTAAAAGACTTGCCCCCATCCCTTAGAAGCAAGCTAGGGCAGGAGAAGAAGGAACTGCTCGTGCTTGGTCACTGCCATCACAATCCCCAGGTAAACCAGGGGGGAGTTGGAAAGTAGGAAGAGTAGGGATGGGTCAGATCAGATGGGGTGGAACATGCCATGACAGGAGTAGCCTGGATGTTGTGTGCGTAGTATGCAGGGGAACATGTAAAGCCAGCAGATGAACCAAGATGGGATACACCATGGGGCAGTTCATCTGTGCATGCACGAATATCCAAAAGTGGGCCATGCTACAGAGGCCAGCAAACCCTGCAGGGCAAGAACCATAGAAAAGGCTCCCAGTAACCAGCTTCTCTGCAAGTGAAAGAAGGTGAAGAAATCCCCTTTGAAAATTTGCTTTTCCCAACTACTCAACAGTTAGCAAGCAAAGACAACAGTTGGGTAGATGCACCTCTTGAGACAGTGTCTGGTTACAGAACCGAACCAGCATTAAGCAGAATTAAGCAGTCTTGCAATTCAGTCTGCAGCAGCCTCTTCTCCTCAGACTGCAATGGACCATATACATTTCTTCCATACCCACAAAAAAGCAAGATGGCCATGAAGATCAGGTAAGGAGAGGGGTGGCTGCACTAAATGCCACCTGCCTTTTCCTTCCATCTGCAAACACGTTCTTTTCATTTCTTGGGATACATTTTCCCCTATACCCTAAACTCTCTCCAGGAGAGTTTGAGCCACTGTAAGTTCTTGCGGGGGCGGGGGGGAGGCAGCAAGTGTGGGTGGAAGGCAGCGGTGCGATCCCCAGGATCGCACTGCTCAGAGGGCTGCAGGGGCTTGGGAGCACTTACCCAAGCCTGCTGCAGCCTCCCCAGGGTGCAGGGAGCCAGGTGCGAATCTTTGTTAGAGCTCCCTGCAGCAGTGAATGTAAAAGCGGAGCAATCGCGCCCCGCCTCCGCTAAAGCGGAAGTGGAGCATGATCGCTCCACTTTCACTGCTGCGCGGAGCCCCAGTTTGAAAAGCCCTGCCCTATGCCATCAAAGTGAAAAATCAGCTAGAAGTGATTAATCATAGATCCCGTTTTTACTCTGGTCTTAGGCTTGTTCTGGAGCTTTGTTTTGTGTTCTGCTTTCAGAGTTCATTAATTGTCTTTTTTTTTTCTTCCTTGACACCACAAACTCTGTGCTTTTCCAGTTCCACTGACGTTGAGGCACAGTTTTATGGTGCAAGACTGGCACCTACTGGTAAAAGACATTGAATTCATCACTTGGGAAGAAAAAAAAAAATCCCTTCCTGTTCATAAATGCCAGTCTTTGAGGAGAATGCCGTAATGTCTTCAATTGTTCTTTGACCCATATTCTGAATTATAGCATGAGAAAGCAACACTGCAAGAAAAAGAGGAGGAAGATCTTTCTGGATAACTTTTCTGTCTGCGAGCAGTTTTCGTATGAACAGCACTTTGCAGTTGATATCTGTTACGATGTGTCCATTGTGGCCCACTGGCTCATCAAGATGGTCTTACAGCAGCTATGTAACAAAAAAAATCTGCATGCGCATAGAACTGTCTGGGCTGGCCTTAGGAGCTGTGATGCCCAATTGGAAACACTTTGTGGGGGCCCCTCTAATTCTGTGGGGCCCCTCTGTTAAATTTTTTTAGCTCTTAGCTTGAATGGAGCCAGACCAAGAAAAAAAATCCGTTACCTTTGTGCAAGCAGATAGAACTCCTGTACCTTTAATGGTATTGCAGAATAGGCATCTGGGAGGTTAGCCAGAGGGAGAAGGGATCATGCTCCCAGCCCGCAGTGCTCCCCAAATTTCTCCCATCACTGCCCTGTCCGCAGCAGTCCACTCCAGAGTGAGACAGTGGAGAAGATGGCACCGGGAGCTGTGAGGGCAGGGAAAGAGTGAGGCATGCATACTGCCACCTGCATGGCAGCAATTTCTGGCCAATTGAAAGCAGCAGTGGGTGGAAGGGCAGTGCAGGGCACACACCATGAGCAGGGCCCAGTTGGGTGAAATCTCCCCAATTAAAAGCCGGCTCTGCGTGTGTAGACTTCATGCAGACATTCAGGTGAATGTGATTTCACTCCATTCCACCCACCATAGTTTCTGTCATGAGAGTAGGGCTTCATTGCGCCGCTACAACTGAATTTCAAAAATCTATTTGGTTCATGAGCCTCTCGTCATAGGAACTGTGGCAGCCAAGAATGTTGAATGCCCAGGTCGCTGAGTTTTTCTTTTAATTTAGAGAAGTGCTGTGAGACTAATTATTATGTTAATGTATAACGTTATGTCCAGATTGTAGATTTTTAGCTACTCTATTCCTGTTTGGTTTTTATTATTGCCATTTTATTATGATGTCATCAGGCTTAATTGTGCCTAACAAAGGCAGGATAAATGCTTGTTAAAGAAATAGAAACCATAACTTCTAACCTTGCACTGCGGGCTTATCAGTTGGTGCATCTATCAGTGCCATCCTGAGCACAGAATAAATTCTTCAGTTTGGGGCTGATAGAGTTTTGCCCAGTTGAACTGGCATCGTATGAATCCTCGAAGATCCCTATTTTCATTCTAGAAAGAAAGAGTCAGCTCCAAACTGTCATGGTTGTGGACAAAAGCTTTGAAAGGCAACCTCATTATTTGCCTGCCTTAGGCAATGTTTCTCAAAAGCAGCCACCGGGGCTGCATGTCACCATTAAGGGTCCTCCTGTGGCAAGAGAACAGCTCTCCAGAAACACTCCCTGCTCCCCGCCTGGTACACGAAAGCAGGGAAGCATTTGAAGGGCAAAGGATGAGATCCTCATTGCAAGATTGCTGTGAATGAAACAGCTGCCTAGACTCACTTTAAGTCAGGAGGCATAGAGGAGAAGGGGAATTGCCCTGGAGGTATAGATAAAGGTCCTGGAGAAGAACAAAGGTCAACACTTTGGACAGAGTAGGAAGGGACAGAACGGAATATGGGGAAGCTTCAGAGAACAGAAGATACAGTATTGAGTTCATCATTTATGTGGCGGGACTGTTTCCTTTCTTCCATAGTCAAATGAAGTCCTTCCGAACACCTGACCCATGGCAGTGCCTCCAGCAGCACAGAAACATCCAATATGGAGTTTCAGGTAAATTAGTTTTATTGGAAAAATGAAGATTTTTTTTTTTTTAAAAGAACAGCCTCTGAAAACCTTGAAAATCATTACCTATGTTCTTAGTAATTTGGTACTGAATGATAGGCTTTCCCTGAATAAAATGTCACTAATAAGATCACTGACAATCTGATTTTTCTGCATGGGAATCGCGTTTTTACAGTCTCTCAAGGTAATGTGACACAACCTGGTTTTGAATTTAGATAATGTGTGCTCCTTTTGAAGATCTTCGGCTCTGATATTTCACCGTCCGTTGCCGAGTAATCCTGTCAGGGGTTAGCAGAGCGAAGAATAACTTTCCAGTGAAATTATCTTGGATGTGAGTTTTTGGGTGGGGGTTTTTGTTTGTTTGTTTTGCTTTGTTCTTTTTAATATAAGTTATAAATGTCACTGCAAAAGCAAACAGAAACTTTTCTTGTTTCTGGGTCACTTTTGGCCTGGCCTCTTGCATTTTGTAGCCATCAAAAATGTGAGCACAAAACCGATTCATTCTCCTCTACACCCCCCCCCCCACCATTTCAATCTAGCAAAAGCAGTTTCCCAACATTTCTTGGCAAAGATTGATCTGTGCCCTCTAATCCACCCCTATTCCTCACCATTTACAGAATCTCGGGTTGTTTGCATTAAAAGTGGAAGATTTATAAGAAATGCTTCAAACTCCCTGGGGTCTCTTGAGGCAGCTGTTATGCGATTGTCTAATTTGTAATGCTAGAAAACCCCTAAAGGGTGCACACTATTTGTTGGCGAACTGTCAGTTACTGCTCCTGTCGTACTTTACTTCTGTCAGTTGAACGTTCCCCAAAATTAAAAGGTTGCTAGCACACACACAAATGTAAAGTTTCCATCATTCTTGCAGAACTCCCCTTTGCTCACAGTGGAACTAGAAAAGCCTTTTGGCCCAGGGCATGCAGCCAGCAGAGCATGCAGCCCAAGCAGGACTCAAAAAGTCAATTTTTCATGTTCTTTTTCTCCCTTCCTGTCTTCATTCCTCCTTCAGAAAAACCACACGGAGATGGAATTTTCCAATGGCAACTGCAGCTTTTGCTGATGCCATGTCTGGACCCAAAGGGCATGGCATGGACATTGGCATGTCCTGCCATCAAATGTAAATGAGTCTGCCTGGACAAACAAAGGATCCTGCCCTGGGGTGGCTTTGCCAAGATATTGCCACATACTTGTCTGTATTCCAGTGGCTGCAGTACTTAACACTTGACAGCAGACAGACACCGGTCATTACACCAAGCTTCCGTTTGGGTGGGAGTCAGGTTTGTAAAACCAGCATATTTGGTCAACTGGATACCAGCTAACAAACTGTTTACTGTAATGTTATGTGGGTTATAGTTTTAGGGCGCAAGCCTAACCAACTTTCCAGCACTGGCATAGCTGTGTCAGTGGGGCATGTGCTGCATCCTGCAGTTGGGGAGCAGTCATAGAGGCCTCCTCAAAGTAGGGCAATGTTTGTTCCCTTACCTTGGAGTTGCATTCTCCTTATGTCAGTGCTGGAAAGTTGGTTAGGATTGCAGCCTTAGTCGCTCATTCTTTACAACATCATGGCTTGTTTGTACCATGGCAGAAAGGCAAGATACAACTGTATGTGGATGGAAGTCAAGGTACACCTGTAGAGGGAAACAAGATGACCTAAGGGGGTGGGCCATTTTAGATGGAAGGATTTCTCATGAGGTGCTAATCAAAAACAATTCTATAGTACCTCTGTGACAACCACCATTATTTCTGCTTTCCTTTGGCGTGACACTGGATATCCTCCCCTCTTTCCTGGACAATCTTTCACTATTTCATTTTTGGAATATGACTCCCGTAAGCAGAGGCATAACTAGGGCTGAGCCGGAGGGGCACCTGCCCCGGGCGCTACCCCAAGGAGGGGTGCATGACTACCCTTCAGGTTCTGGCCTAGTTTCAGAGGAGGTGCTGGTGGAATTGTGTCCCCCGTTCCTTTTCCGATGGTGCCTCTTCTTGAAGGGGAGCCTCTGCAGGAGAAAGAATGGGGGTACGAAGCCACTGCAGCAAGCACCCCTCTTCCAGGGAGAACTTGGGGAAGTGATGTCATGATGTCACATGACACTGTGTGGCACCCAGGCACACCGGGGACAGTGTGGCACTGGGGCAGTGTAGCACCAGGTACTGGGGCAGTGTGTTAGACCTCTGCATGTAAGTCCTATACTGGTTCATGAAGAGAGGTTTGATGGGTCAGCCTGGTTGGGGGTGGGGGGGGGAGAAGAGAAGAAATGGATGTATCTGGAAATGTTTGGATGCTGTTCTAATGTGAAGTCAGATGAATCATCAACTCCCCAGATAGAACTACAAGAGCCTCGTGCTCTAATTGCCTACAGCACCAGGAAACAAGCCTGCCTTTGTCACGTTTGGCAACAATCAAGAGGCAAAAGGATTTAGGGGGGATTTTTGTTCATGCTCAATTAACATCTGGCTTCCCTAATAACCAAGGCTTTACTTTCATTATGAGAAGGATTGTCTTGTTGTTGCTGCTTTAAAAGAGGGAGGGAGAGAGAGAAAGAGAGAAGCATGCTTAGAAACTACAGTAACTGCAACGGCAATTAATGTGAGTGGTCCTGCTGCGGGAGCAAACGTGCAGCTCTGCTTATTTCGGAAGGCAGCAGAGAAGCAGTTCGCAGCCAGTGTTACAAAGGAAAGAGATTGCAGGCTACAGCTGTGCAGGATGGGGATTTATGGCAGCAGCACTGTACCCAGGTAAACAGCGTATCTGAGGCTGTGATCGGGCAACTTAGCAAAAAGGCAGCCGTGAAAGAGAAAGGAAGCAAGCTTTTCGTGCTCTGTATTCCCCCAAAGAGGAACACCTTGCATTTCATCTAGTTAGGGACCAGAGCATGGGCGAGAGTCATAAATGGACAAATGTCAAAGCATAGCCTAGATCAGTTCTCACACATTTAGCACCAGGACCCACCTTCTTAGAATGAGAATCTGTCAGGACCCACCAGAAGTGGTGTCATGACTGGAAGTGACATCATCAAGCAGGAAATTTTTTAGTGATCCTACCCACACTTACCCAGGAGTAAGTCCCATTTACTACCATTGTTAAAAAAATATACATAGTAGCTTGTTAAAAGTACAAGTCTAACATTTCCCTAAATGCAGTCACATACTATGGTAAGCATCAAGTCTAATATATTAAAAGTAAAACATTGAAATGAATGGGGACTCACCTGAAATTGGCTCATGACCCACCTAGTGGGTACTGACCCACATTTTGAGAAACACTGGCTATTTCAAAAAGCTCATATATGCCCGTACTAACAACTTACATGCAGAAAAGAGAATAAAAATCAGTGCATTCAGAGCCTGCTGACATGATTGTTTTGAGAGCACATCTGAATACATGTGTCCCCAGGGAACGTGTGGTAACAATTTCTCATCCATGGTTGAGGAGAAAGCTTCCTTTTCCAGCACCACCACTGTCACTTTAAACCATCACATGGATTCCTTATCAGAAACAGTCCAATTCCACACAATGTTCCCAGCACTATTTCCCAGCTGTCCATCCAACCAAGAACATAAGCAAATGGTGACAGTCTTTTTGGAATACTCTTCCAACAGCTTTATAAGATGACCGCTAGGCCAAGCCTTTCATGCTCAGTAGCACTCGTGTCCTCAATTAGATCTGCAGCTGATTTTGCAAAAAAGGACTTGGATCCAGAATTGTGGTTCCAGCAAATATAATCCTGCTCTATCTGGACATACTGATAGGGATACTGAAATCTGCCATGCTTTTGAGAAAGCTACCACACGTCTCCCTGGAGCAGCACACTCTATTCATGCTTATGTAAACAAGCTCTACGCATCTGTGTGACATCAGCACTCTTGTGATATTTTATGGATCTGATCCAACAAAATACAGTTGTGTCAAAGTATCAGTGAAAGGAATAGAACTCATGCCAGATTTTGCTAATGTCTTACATCAGTTTCAATAGAACTTAAGGCCCAATTCTCTCCAATTTTCCCATGCCAGTGCAGCTGTAATGCAGCCCCAAGGCAAGGGATCAAATGTTCCCTTACCTTGTGGAAGTCTCCTTAGCTACCCTCCCACCAAAGGATGCAGCACACGGTCCATTGGCGTGGCTACATCAGGGCTGGAAAGTTGGATAGGATTTGGCCCTTAGGCTGCTATTCTATAGCACAGTGTTTCTCACACATTTAGCACCAGGACCCACTTTTTAGAACGAGAATCTGTCAGGACCCACCAGAAGTGATGTCATGACCAGAAGTGACATCATCAAGCAGAAAAATGTTTAACAATCCTAGGCTGCTATCCTACCCATACTTACCTAGGAGTAGGTCCCATTTACTATCTTTGTTAAAAGAATATACATAGTAACGTTAAAAATACAGGTCTGTAACATTTCCCCAAATGCAGTCACATACCATCAAGTCTAATAAAAATAAAATATTCAAAGGAATGGGGACCCACCTGAAATTGGCTCGCGACCCACCTAGTGGGTCCCAACCCACAGTTTGAGAAACACTGCTATAGCACATTTATGAGGAAGTCACATCAGATTTACTTACATATGAATGAGCTTCAGTAGCCAGCACCTAAATTTTTGGCTCAACCATCTCTAGTAATCTTATCATAGCACAGTGAGATCTAATGCAAAACCACTTCTTATAATTTTGTAGGACTTATGCAGGTTTTCAGGCTGCAGTCTGTGATGCATTGTGATGTCCCACCTGTCCCACCATGTCCAATAAGATTTATCCCAATGGGCCGGCCAATCCTAATGAGCATTCCACCGGCAATGATTGCCTTATGGAGTCATAAACAACCACTCTGACAGCACGCAGAGGCATGTATGCTGGAGTGTAGGCAGGCAGGTTGGAAACTTCTGCAGCACAGATTTGGATCCTCCTGGACTTGCTGAGGGAAGTAAGTTGGCAGGGGAGGTGGGACAGAGTGGAGGAGGGTGTGACAGGGTGGAGGAGAACAGAACTACGTGGTGATGGTGATGAACGAGGGCAGAATAGGAAGGCGACAGGAAATGGGTGGATCAGGTCTGAGAAGGGGCGGTTCTATGGCAGTGATGGCTACCAGATCCTAATTCCCTTCCCAGACCCAATTTCAAGGCATGGATCCATGTAGACCTAATAATAATGGCTGGCAACCTTCAGTCTCGAAAGACTATGGTATAAGCCTACAGCACCCAGGATTCCCAGGTGGTCTCCCATCCAAGTACTAACCAGGCCTGAGCTTGCTTAGCTTCCGAGATCAGATAAGATCTGGCATGCACAGGTGTAGACCTGCGCCAGCAAATTTGCTGTGGAGTCGTACCCCTAGGTAAGGGAACAAATGTAAGATAAGGGAACAAATGTTCCCTTACCTGAAGGAGACCTTCACAACTTCCCCTCCACCAGATGTGGTAACCATTCTGGTGTCACTGTCACGGGGGAAAGGAAGAATAGGATTGGGCTGTAGGTGTACTGACATAGAATGAAATATATGAAACATGGATGGGCCTGATTAACAACTGTTTCACCCATACTGGCCCTCCTCACCCCAGCACTGTCTTTTCTAGTGGCTTTCTGCTGGTGTTCTTTTGCATCCTTTTAGATTGTGAGCCCTTTTGGGACAGGGAGCCATTAGTTGTTTGTTTGATTTTCTCTGTAAAGCGCTTTATGAACTTTCTATTAAAAAGCGATATATATATACTGTTTAATAATAATAATAATAATAATAATAATAATAATAATAATAATAATAATAATAATAATAGTACACATGTATCCCTTGATGACTGAAACATCAAATGATGGCTCACATTTGTGAATGAACCTTCATTCAGAGCTCAAGCTTCATTCTATGGTGCTAGATCCATCAGAGATCAAGCACCATTAGTTTCTGGTCATTCAGCCTAATCCTAATTGTCCAGCACCAATGCAGCCATGCCAATGGGGTGTTCGCAGCATCCTGTGGTGGGCTGTTTATCTCTATCACCATACTTTTCAATGGACTCTGTTCACATATTCATCTGTGAATAATCAACAGGGAATGAAATGATCTGTCTGCATGGATGACTCAGCTCTAGAACACAGCTTTCAGGTGAAAAATCTCATGAGTCCCTTGACATTTGTGAGGAAAACACACACACAAAACCCACAGCCTACAATTACAAAGCAAAGAACATTCTTTGTTGAAACTGTTGCAACGCTGAAATTGCAATGGAGCTTGTGCTAATTCAAATTGGCCAATAGATTTGAAACTGTTGCAACGCTGAAATTGCAATGGAGCATGTGCTAATTCAAATTGGCACATTTTGATAGATATGATTTGAAGATAGATTTTCTGCAGAAATCTGCAGGTGGGAGCTGAGAAAATGGAAGTGGCCACAGAATTGCTCCTGCAAGTTTCAGAAATGATGGTTCTCAGTCAAGGTAAGCACAACCAACTGAAATCTAGCATGAATATGATATAGTTTTAGGTCTGACTCCTGCGCATTAGTATTTTGCTACAAAACTGTGCCTAGCTTACTGTTCATTTTCACATAAAAATCTTTTAATAGCTTTATTGATTTTTTGGTTTCTCCCAAAGATCAATATCTATGTCTAGGATTAGTTCTTCCCTAGTGTTTTAGCTTATGTTGCTCAACTTTTAATGAATATCTGCCTAGGTAATATCAGTTTGATCGTTTTACATTTTATTATGCTCACTATGTTTCACAACCTCTCTCCATTTACCCCAAACACATATTATTTTGGTGAGTCAAGATAAGCAGATAAGGCTCATTTCTCCACACTAATGAAAAGGTCTCAAGCAAATGTGTCAATCAGCCATTGTTGCACTGCCATTCATTGGTCCGTCTTTGTGGCCTTAACAGTGGAGCAGAAACTACAGAGGAGAGATGAAGAGGGTGGTGACCTAGAGTGTGTCTGGGGTGATGCTCTAGGAGTACTGTTGCTATATACTGGTTTTCCAAAGCTGGGTGATGTAATTTGCATATCATGCAAATTGTTTGCTGGTTAGGCAAATCAGGCACATTAATTTTTGAACTGCCTGCTAGTTACTGGGTGTTGCTCTGGCAGCTACCTCAAACATGTGGTGAAGGGTCAGAGGAAGCATATTTTTACATATGCTCATGCCGCAATTTGCTTATGGTCACAGAAAGTAATGGAGAAATCCAGGACTTGGAGGTACCTGTAACTGGGCAGCAGTACATAATTCCCCACAACCCACTACAACCATTGAGGGCAAAGATATCTCAGATCTTAGTTCAGTTCCTACTTCAAGTTTGGATCTTATTTCATCTGAAAAATGTACTTTTTTGACCTTTTTTTTACCCTTTAAAAAGCACAGCACACCTGCATGCAAGTCTTTTAAACCCTAGGCTTCTTCTGCTTGCAAGCAGGTACTAGATTTGGGTTGGGAGGGGATCTACAGAGGCCATTTTGATTGTGCTTTGTTGCAATTCTGTTGAAGAGTATTTTGAATGGATATTTTTGGGCAGGACATTCCAAATGACCTCAGTTCCATTTCTAAAATATCCTTCAACCAACTGAGAAACACACCATGCTTAAAGGACCCCTCATCCCTCAGTCAAGATAAAGTAGGATCTGGGGACACAGCACAAACCTTAATTTGAGCTAGGTCTCACTGGAACATTAAACAAAGGCTCAAAACTCAGTCATGGGATTATTAGTGCCTGATCTCGTCTGATCTCAGAAGCTAAGCAGGGTCAGGCCTGGTTAGTACTTGGATGGGAGACTGCCTGGGAATACCAGGTACTGTAGGCTTATACCATAGTCTTTCGAGACTGAAGATTGCCAACCAACCAAAAATAAAATAAAAACAAGAGTATCTTTGACCATGTGTAGAAGCCTCCCCTTTCCCACACATACCCACCCCGGGAAATTGCAACTAGCCAAGCACAGACTTGGGGCAAGAGCTTTCAGAGAAGAAGCAATGAATTTCAGACAGTTTCTTTGAGATCCAAGATCTTTGTTTTCCTAAGTTAAAACATTCTAAAAGAACTAAAACATCCCTTCAGAACTCACAGGTATGAGTTACCACAGAGCAGATGCGAAGTGCCTTAATTTTGCCAATGAACAACCACATCTAGTTCTCACTTAACTAAAATAAAAGATAGAGTGTGAAAGAAGGTGCTGGATCAGGCTTCATTGAGCTAACACCCAAACTTGCGCAAGGGGCACTGGCGTAGCTAGAGTGGGGGCGGCGCACTAAGTTTTGCAGGGAACCTCCCTGCAGTGTGTAAGCGGCCTCACCCCTCCCCTTGGGAGCCATTCACCTCCATTTAGCCTCACCGCAGCGTGCAAGTGACTCCTCCCCTCCCCTTTGGAGCCATGTGGGGGGGGAAACAGAGGTGAATGGCTCCCAAAGGGAGGGGCAGGAACCGCTTGCATGCTGCAGGGAGGCTCCCTGCAAAACTTAGTGCACCGCCCCCCCCTCTAGCTACACCAGCGGTGAGGGGGAGCATTTCTGGAAGTACATGCAAAGTTTTCTTACTTTACAATTTCTTGAACACCTCAAGTGATAGGGAATGAAGGCCACAGAGTTCTGGGGTAGTGAATGCTGGCATCTTTCAGTAACAAATTGTGCAGTGTGTTTGCCTGGCATATTGGACTGGACAGATCAGCTAATGGGGCTGGGAAGGAATGTCACTCTCTAGCCAGCTGCAGCAACCTTTTATCCCCATTAAAAAGTCACTGTCAATATTTCCTGGAGGGGCTCCAGCCCTTGGCCCACATAGCCCTAAGGCCAGGACATCTGGCACAAGGAAGACCGAGCTCCACTCGTCCTATACTAGAGATTGGCATCAGCTAAACTACAGTAACCAAACTGCTACGTATAATTGGTAGGAAGGATGAGGGTTCCGTGAAATAAAATAACACCTCCTTTAGAGGGCTGGTCTAAAGCAGGGTGCCTTCTGCATGACAAGCAGCAACACCTTCTTGTCCCTTCACCCAAAACACATTTTTTGCTGCAGGAGCAGACTGGCAAGTCAAAATCAAAAACCTCACCAGATGCTGAGTGTTTACACTGGCCTGCATCCAAGACAAAGTTGGGCAGTTGTGAGCTGCAGAGAAGAACAGGTTGGCATCCAGCACATACTGAATAAAAGAAATAATTCAGCTTCTTCACCAGCTGCTCAGCAGATAGGAGGAAAAGACGAAACACAGGTTTGTTTCCAAGCATGTGGCCAGCACAAACTCCTTCTCCCTCTTCCATACAAACATGCTCTCTCTCTCTCTCTCTCTCTCTCTCTCTTACATTTTCCACCTGTGCTTCTTCAGCAGAAAAAGACACACACAGCAGCAAGGGTGATGGGCAGCCCAATCCTGAGCTGCCTGGTGTGCAGGGCTGCAGCAGCAACAAAAATGGCTGCCGCTGCATCCTGCACACTCCAGGCAGCTGCCGCCTCCTACTCGGGCAAAGGGGACTTTTGTCCCCTTCCCCTGGGTAAACCAAAAAGCCCTGCAATGGGGTGACTCGATTCTAAGATGACCCAAGGGTCATTCTAGAATTGAGAGTGTCCATATCAGGTGGCCAACCCGACATGGAGGCTCTGGATTCAGTAAAGCAAAGCTCCACCAGTCCCACCTCCCTCTTACCCTGCTCCCTTCCCCCAGGACGCCTCCTCCTGCCCTCTCCCCACCAACCCTCTGCCTCCCCCACCCTGAAATGTCTCCTCCCCACAGCCCCACCTTCCTCTCTGCTGCTTGGCGGTCCGCGCGACCATAGGATTGCTCCCTCAGTCCTCTGCCTTTCTCCCTCTTTGCCTCCCAAAGATACTTTTCGCTGCAGGTTCTCCAGTTTCAGATCACAGGGCTGCACATGCTGAGACTAAAGCAAACATGCACAAACTTTTGTGAATGAACGCCCTGCATTGTACTGCAAAAAGCGAAAAAGGAAGAAAAGCTGTTCTCAGGGCAGCAATTAACCTGGTTTCAATAAATATGCACAGCTGCCCTGATTCATTCATCACAGTGTGAGGGTAAGAAAACTGCAGTGATAAGGGGGAAAAAGAGCTTCTAAAGAAACCGAGAGTTCTATCTCTGGATGGTTGCATTGTCACGCCAGCTTTCTCTGTGGGCACATGCAAGATGCAATTGCTCCCTCATGAATCATAGTTGTGACTTTTCCTATTGCCTAGAATTAAACAAGGAAGATGGAACAGGCTTGTTTCATTCTGAACAATTGGCCAGAATTCTGCCTATGTGTTTTGCCTTCTATCTCTAGATACAGAAGGGTTAACCTTTTTTGCAAGTTGGCACTCCAGTAGCTCAATCTTACCTAAATCCCCATGCAGCAGCACCAGCATGGCTTCCGCCGCATCTCCGGAGGGATTTTCAGCTGCTGGAGTCTCTTTGGGGTAAGACGACATTTGTCCCCTTGTCCCAGGGTAAGCCCCAGCTACTGCTATTAGCAACTTGGATCTGTGCATGGTGGATCAGGCCCTGGAAGGGCTGGGAATTCAGCTGCTGCTGATCTGCCATCCTGCGTGCCCACTCTGTTCCACCCTCCCCCAGTCTACCCACCTACTGCCCTGTTCAAGCCCTCTGCCTCCCTCCAACCCCCTGTGTAGGCTTACCTGCTCCAACAGGTACCCAACAGGGTGGCAACCACCCCCCCCCACCTCAGATAATTTGACACTTCTGGTGCCGAACTCAGGGCATCTCATCATGGGGCCCGCATTGGTGTTGGTCATGTCTTTTTTTAAAATAAAAATGGTTGGTGTATATACTCAGACTCTTATTTGGATGCAGCTTTGAGAACATGTGAAAAAGCAGGCAGGCTCAGAAATACATAAATAATAAAATTGATCAGTCAGTGAGTGATAATGTTTACTTCCATACTGTGAAAATTCCCAGCTGCTGAGCTGCAAATCAAGAATAGGCTGGATCAATTGTTTTTGATTGTTTCTAGTCAGTTGGCAACCCAATAAAGGTGGCAGGAAGCTCCATTGTCACAGGGAGAGCAATCTCAACAACAGGGACACACCTTCAACTGTTTTATAATGGGAAAGAGAAGCTATGACTGTGCTTCTTCCCCGTAACTGCGGTTTCCCGAATTAGTACCGTACTGAGCAGGCCTGAATTGCCATACATTTGTGAGCTGGCAAAAGATCTTGTACTTGTACAGAAGTCTCAAATTCTCTTACTTGTGCACAGATTCTCACACAACTAATGATGGTAACCAGGACTAGAACCGCAGAAGATGACTGAGACAGAATCTGCAGCAAAATGCCCTAGGTCAGTGATTCGCAAACTTTTTGGGAACTTTACTCCCAAAATAAATCTTTGCAGGGGAGGGACAAGGGCAGCGACGCATTCCCCAGGATCACATCGCTTGGGGGGGTGTTTTTACGTAATGTGCATTAGGGCAAGCAGCAGGAGATGCAGGGAGCCCCATCCAGCCCTTCGCAGGGCTCCCCGAGGCTTGGAATCTTCAGAAATAGCAAGCGCAAGCCACCTCCTGGCTGCGTTTGCAAACCGGAAGTGTGCTCAAGTGCGCTCAATTCCAAGCCTCAAGGAGCCCTGCAGAGGGCTGCATGGGGCTCCCCACACCTCCTGCTTCTTGCCCTATCACACAGTAAGTAAAAGCCCCCCTCTCGCCCGCCCTCCTTAGCAGCGCAATCCTGGGGATCATGTTGCTGCCTGCCCTGTCCCTTAAAGGGATGGGGAAAGCATTACACAAACTGGTGGGTCGCAACCCACCAGTCTGTGAACCACTGCCCTAGGAAAAACAGAGATATAGGACAGATGAATCAATTACAAGATGAGGGTCCAAGTTGTGGCTGCAGATAACATTTACTCCAAGGAGGATGGGTGGGTACGGGGCTGATCCATATCAGGACCACAGCAGGGAGGAAAGGGCGATCTGCAAATAGCAGCCAGGTGGAGAGGAGTCTGGGGAAAGGGTGAAAACCCCATACTGGGATCAGGCCACCCAAAGCTGCTACTTAGCAAGCAAAAGTTAAGCGTGTCATGTATTAAACATAACATGTAATTGGTTCTTCCGACCTCTTTTAAAGGTGGTTTAAAAAGCCCCCGCCTTTTTAACCTTTGAAATAGACTCATACTTCTCATGTTTCATGTCTTAATTGTTCCAAAGTGTATAATGAAGGGCGACACAATTATATTTTTTTCCCCTACCGCTTGAAAGCCCACCGGTGAAAGCCAGCTCCATTGCAAAGCATTTGTGCATAGCTATTCAGAGCATGGATCCATGTGGTTTAGCTTTCAAGCAGCCGAGTCTAACATGTGACTGTTTTGTTAATCACGTGTGGAGCCCAATTCTATGCAGAGTTAGGCATGCTGAAGTCCACTGATTTCAACAAGCTTCGGCCGTACGCAGGATCACACTGCTGAGGGCCCATTCTCTCAAGGCATTCTGCACTTGAGAACAGATGCGCGAGTATAAAACGCAAGCATATCAGCTGTGAAGGTCACAAGCACATATAAATGGTGTATTCTCTTCCCGTGTGTGCATGGGCTGGCAGCCGCCACAAGTGAATGGGGAACGGGGCAGTGACAGGGGTGGGAAGAAGGGAAAATCAGGTCCAGGAGGAGGGTGGGATCAGCAGTGGTGATTCATGCTAAATCCCATGCCCCTTCCTGGGTCTGATAAGCTTGCACTGAGCATGAGGTCACCTGATGCAAGTTGGATCAGTGGCAGACTCAGGATGTCTTTCAAGTCCAGGAAGGTGGCAGATTCAAGGTGCCTTTCATCCTTCCACTGCCACCTAAATGCAAACCACAATTATCTGCTTCCTGCTCACTTGAAACAGATACAGGAAGCAGATACAGGTGGGCCCTGGTATCCATGGATCTTTTATCCACGGTTTCAATTATCTGTGGATCTGGATGGTACTGGAGACGCTGTTGTGCCACAGCTCCTCCCCACTGGGCTTTGGGCCCGCATAAGGCTGATTAGTTTCCCTTGTTAAACCCACAAGTGCAGCAAGCAAAAGCCAGAGTCAGGTCCCAGTCCAATAAATGCAGATTGCCAACTCACAGTCCAAAGTCAATATGCCGGGTCACAGTCCAAGGTCAAAGTCCAGATAAGCCAGGTCAGGTCAGGTCTCCTCTGGGTCAGGTAGCGTCTCCCTCTGGGTCAGGGTAGCCTTTGGTCCTTCTGAAGCTGCCTTTTATCCTTGGATGTCTCATAATCCAAAATGCAGCTCAGCTGTGAGCTACTTTGTTAGCCCCTTGTTAAGTCCAAATTAGGCTCAGCTGAGCCATCCCTTCAGTCCATGTCCATTCAAAGTCCCATCAAGGTCAAATGAATCTCAGATGTCCAACCAGGTCTTCATTGGCCTTGATTGATTACAGCTGTGGAGCCAGCCCTGCCCTTCCCAGAGCTGTCAACCAGCTGTCAAAACATGGAATCGCTGTCAACACCACATCATCCACCTGATGATCTTCTGATCTTCCATTACAGACGCCTTGTTAAAAGCTAGGCAAAGTGAAGGCCTCACTTTTCCGCAGCTGCATTTTCAGGGCAGCAGACCCTGAAATGTTCTGGGATGTGCCACCTCCGTCAGAGTTGTATTTGGTTTAACTGCCATGTCTTCTCCCAAAGAATCCTTGAAATGATTCTGTGGTTAGGGAGCCAAGGATTCTCTGCTTAAGCTCCATAGCTCCCTTACAGAATAGGGTTCCAGTTAAACTAGTTTAACCCATTTTTGCCCATCCCACAGGTGTACATATTTGGTCCCTGTTGTTTACATGCAACGTTGGGCAGAAATGGCTTCAGGCTACATTCCTATGCAGTGGTTCTCAAACTTTTAGCGCCAGGACCCACTTTTTAGAATGAGAATCTGTCAGGACCCACCAGAAGTGATATCGTGACAGAAAGTGACATTATCAAGCAGGAAAATTTTTAGGCTGCAATCCTACTCACATTAACCCAAGAGTAAGTCCCATTTACTATCATTGCTCAAAGCATATACATAGTAGCCTGTTAAAAGTACAGATGTGTGACATTTCCCCAAATGCAGTCACATACCATGGTAGCAACAAGTCTAATATAGTAAAAATAAAATATTGAAATGAATGGGAACCTACCTGAAATTGGCTCATGATCCATCTAGTGGGTCCTGACCCACAGTTTGAGAAACACTGCTATACAACATCACCCAGTCCCAATGAATCAAATGGAACTCACTTCTGACTAGATATGCATAGGATTGCATTGTAAGTTTCTCGCTCAGGTCCACTCAGAAGCTACAATCTGCTGGCTGACAAACGGGATGTGCCCTGCAAGGAACATTTTATTTCAAGGCATTTTTAAAATTCTGGTATCTGCAAATCTCTTTCTTTCCAAATGCCAAAACATTTCTCTTTACTTTTCAAAATATTTTGTCGCTTGTAAAGTGCCTACATGATGGTTCATAATTTATGTTTTACTTTAAGCGTTTGTGTTTTCTTTTGCTTTTTTTTTGTCAGTTTTCAGATTTTGAATTTTATTTTTCTTCCTGCCTGATAAGGGTTATGAATCCTTAGGAATGAAGGAAGCAACTTGCCCCTGAAGAGTATCTGAGACCAACCAAGGTTGACCATAATCAAACACAATCAAATATAGTCAACAGAGACAATGCACAAAATTCCTAGTCATGTTTGTAGATTATAAAATCCAATTCACTGAGGAGCAGGGAGGGCCTGCAAGTGTGTTCTGTTGTCTGTTTTGGCAAAATAAGAATTCATTGACATCCCTAACTTTAGGCAAGACGATTGCATTGATTTGTTCTTCCTCTCTTTGCTGCATCAAAAGCTTGCTTTAGAGAAACCCTCCAGGCCAAACTAGAAATGATGATGAGGGATCCATGATCAGAATGCTTACAGTTTTGAAAAACTGCAAAAAGGCTTAGCCCTTTTGCTTGCGTCATTTTTCCCTGTGAAAATCACCCCCCTTTTGAAACTACACGGGAAATTCTCACAGGCACATGCCTGATCTCGTCTGATCTTGGAAGCTAAGCAGGGTCAGACCTGGTTAGTACTTGGATGGGAGACCACCTGGGAATACCGGGTGCTGTAGGCTTATACCATAGTCTTTCAAGACTGAAGGTTGCCAACCAAGTTCATCTGAGGAATTTCCTAGTGGGAAACCTGAAGGAAGACATACATCAATCCAATACAACCTTGGATTGTGCCTTAGAGTAGTGTAGCAAGAAGGGGTGGGGGTGGTTAGCCCCAGGTGACATGCCATGGGGGGTTTACAGGTGCACCACCTGAGCCCCCACTGAACAGAAGTCCACATTTGGTAGTGGATGAAACTTCCTGTGCCCCAGGATTCAAACAGATGCAAAATGGTGACCCCTAGAAGCACTTTGGCGCTGGTGAGATGACATTATCACGGCATTGCCGAACCACTTCTGGGGGCCAAGCATCCTTTCTGGTAAGGGGGTGTTGCTTGGCATGGGAGGGTGACACCTGCTCCAGGTGGTGCCCGCATTGTCAGTACTACTGGTGCTCTCTATTTTCTCAGCTTGCACATTGGAAATTGAACCACCTTGGTTGTGAGACCTCCTAGACAACCAGCTGGTCAAAGCTCAGGGGTTAAGAGTCTGGGGGCCAAGACACATCACAACCTACTGGTGGAGCATGTTTGACAGTTCAGATCGAGAATCCAACCTGGTCCAATTTATGTGGTTTCAAACCTTATTCAAAGTTTCATGACAGCTCTTTGCTTGGGAAACTAGATGTTGATGCTCCCAATTTTTTTTTTCCTATTGGGGCAAAACATTCCTGGATGTTTGACAGTGGTGGTGGATGGAATTAGGATGTCAGCTAGATGGCAGAACTCTGGGTGAGCAAGAGCAGTCAAATCTTACACAATGGAAGCTGCTATGGGAACAAAGCTTTTGCTTGAGTGTTGGAAAATGTTCAAGGTATTAACTTAGGTTGATCCATATTATACCTTCACTTATGCACTCATCCTTAGCCAGGCAATCAAAGAACAGTGTGTAAACTGGCACATTGTGACCTAAGTAATGTGACCTGAGTGTTGATAATCTTTTAAGGGAAAGATTGTTATTCAATAATTGCTGCTGCATGGTGTAATGAACAAGTCCCGTAATTCAGAACTGGCTGATGGATTCCAGGCCAAGAGAGTGAGAAGGAGAAATGAATTGCATTACGAGCTGTATATAGTGCACTTCATTTAGCCGCAAGCTCAATTATTTTGAACTCAAACCCAGTTCTGTAAAGGGGAAAGAAGTTATTGGTTTCTTTCCTACTGGTTGGAGACTACAAAGGGAAAAAAAGGAATAGAAAGACCGTAATGTTACAATGAAGATTTAATGAGCTCTACCACAACAGATAGCATAAGAATGGAATCTATTGCTCTCACGGCTCATCGCAGATCCGATCAAGCCTATTAGAGCGAATGGAAGGGCCTCTTTTTTTACTCTTCAGAGCACTGGATGATGTGCTAAGTCAATAATAAAGGAAAAGAATTCATAGTCCAAGCCTGAGGAACAAGAAATCAATGTTCACTTTCTGCTAAAGCAATGGATTCCGTTATAAGACAATTGACATCCGTCACCCTTAACTATAAATACAGCTGTCTAACCCTTGACTTACTCCAGTTTAGTTTCTTCCAGTAATGGGAACTTTACTCACCTGGTCTCACTTGTTGAGTTGCACATCAGTCTGGCCTCCAGCTTATAAAGAAGAAGAGAATCCATTTGGGTTGGTAGTGACCAAGCTATTAGATTTTGAAAACATATCTTGTTAATTCTGTCGATTCTTGATGGAGGGGCTGTTTCAGTGGCCTGAACTCATTTTGGAAGCACAGAACAGGCTAAGTGCAAATGAAGAGTACCAGCAACTGATTTGCCATCGTAATCATCAATCTCCACCTTGGAAATGTTCTATTTCCCGCTCGCGAAATACAGTATTAGGATACAGGAATGCAGCCTGAAGCCACCTGAAATAAAGTGAGTCACTTCAAGTTAATTCAGAAAGCTCTGGCTAACATGATGAGGAACCCGTTTCTGCAATGGTGAGTCTGAATCAAAATTCAAGTCCTCTGTGAAAATTATATTTTGCCATGAGATGTCTTTTTTTGCCCTGTTCGTTCATTCAGTCGCAAGTAATATAATCTCATTTCAGGATGCGTGAGAAGCTGGCTTCTTTTTTTGCGTACAGTCACCCCACCAGTGAGGCATGCAGCTTAAACTATCTTATCATTATGAACACTGCTCAGGAAATCATTTTCTTTTTGATGATGAGGGCCGAAAAAGCAAAAATTGATTAATCAGTGCAATTAATCAGTTAATGCTTTTACTGCTGATTTTAAATGTGAATATTTAATTGGATTTTAATTATTTCCTTCTTCCGAAGCATTTGGGCACAGATGACATGGTTATAAAGATGTCAAGGTTTAAAGGATGGGCTCTGCCTAAATAACACATAGCACACCTAGATGGGGCAAACTCTGGCTTAAGCAGGGGCTCCACATTTCTTTGTTTAGACTACGCTAAAACCTCAATCCCAATCAAGAAATGCTCCAGTGAAGCACCTTTCAAGCAGGTACTGCCACGGGTGAAATGGGGCAGGGGTAGGGCATCAACAGGGGCAGGTGGGTAGATCAGGCTCAGGAGGGGGCATGGTCAGTAGTTCCTGCACACACCATATCCTCTCCCCGTTCCTGGGCCTGATCTGCCAACACAGATAGGTGGTGCAGCGATACCGGAGGCACAGGAAGTTGACCCATTGCAGCTGCTTGGGTTTACCCAAGGAGAGCTCCAGCAGCCAAAATTCCCCTACATGATGTAGAAGAGCTTGCGCCAGAGACATTGCATTGTGGTGGTGGATTTCATTAGGATTGGTCAGTCCAAAAGCAACTAACTGTGAAAAACCTGCCTAAAAAGAATATTTTAAAATGCCCACTTACTAGAGAAAAGCTTCTGACGTTATTGTGCTGGGGTGAGGAGCTGATTCCCAAGCTGGTGTCACCACTGAAAATTCCCATTTGGCAATGCCCGGTAGCTTATGAACCATCAAAAGCTTCTCAGCACCAGATGTTAAGGAGCATGAAGAAAGCTTCCTGCCTTCGGTGTGCCTCAGGGCATCACTTTAGACAAAATTCAGTAGTAACATAAGCTGCAACCCTATACACACTTTCCTGAACACAAAGGGATTGACTTCTGAGTAGTGCATTAGATTGCACTGTTGGGCCCAAATCCTAACCAACTTTCTAGCACTGGTATAGCTGTGCCGATGGGGCATGTGCTTGATCCTGCAGTTAGGTGGCACCCACGGAGGCCTCCTAAAAGTAAGGAAATGTTTATTCCCTTACCTTGGAGTCGCATTGCCCTTATGTCGGTGCTGGAAACTGGGTTAGGATTGCGACCTTAGAGATATTTGAAACCTCTCTGAGGAATTTTGCTAACTTCACCAACTTTCTTTTAGCCATGAACATTCCCATGAAAATTTATCCTCAAATTTCACTTTGAAATTCCAGATCTGAAATGCCCCTTTTAGAAGGGTGTTCTTGAAAATATTCCAAATTCATTTTGCTTTCCCTGAAATTCCTATGAATATTTTGCTTGAAGCTTTCAGGCAATTCTAACTGCATTTGAGATCCAGTTCAAATGTTCACCATGTCACAGCAGTGGCTGTTTGAAATGGAAACCTTGTAGTTTGCACCACTGACATCATGATATCCTGATCCTCCATTGGTGTAGCTGATATTACCCTAACCATGTTGAGAGCATCTCGCCACCAATGGACTGTTGGGTTGGGACGGTTCCCTCTTCTCCCCCATTCTAAGCAGCAATCTAAGCACGTACACGATGTTGGTTTTGTTACCTTCATTAAAGTTTTAGTTGATTGGTTATTAATCATTAAATTAATTAAAAGTAGACTGCTTACTGAAAATCAACTATAATGATTCTGGGAAAGTGGGACACATCAGTATCTGCTCTGCATGTTATGGTAGACGTCAGATCTTTTTTGCTCTCTCTGATTCATCATTCTGTCCTCCACCTTGCCAGGGGCAGAAGATGACCCCCCCCCCATTTCTACAATTTTCTCCTCTGGGAGAAGCCATGGTATAGGCTTCCTCATGAGGAAGCTGCTTGAACCATTCACTAAAGAGGCTATGCCGTGTCTCCAAAACTAGACGTGATAGGGCAGAACGGATGCCATTTTTAGAATCAGCACCCCAAATATACCCAGGAATTGGTGTAACGTTTAAGGAAGCAAAATGTGTGTTGGCCTGTGTAATCAGTGCAGCTTGCTAGAGGGGGCAGGGGAAGAATTGTGTCCCTCAGTTTTGATCTCCTGCTACTACCATTATAGCAACAGGAAAAGAAGTGTTTGAAGGGGGATGGGCAAGAAAGAGAGGTGCATTGGGCATGCATGGGGATGGGATTATGGGCAAAATTAGATTCTGCTATTCTATCAGTGACACCACTGGGGATTCAACTGGGTTCGCAACAGGATCTGAATTTGGTTCAGTGAGTAGTATTCTGAGTGTGGGGAACAGTTCATGCAGTGGTTCCCAAACGTCTTAGCACCAGAACCCATTTTTTTAAAGTAACACTCTTATCAGGACTCACCTAGCTTTCTGAGACTGAAAAAGAAAAATTATTTCACCTTACCAGCTGCTTGTGTGTTGGCAACCTTCAGTCTCAAAAGACTGCTTGACGTATTGAGGCTCAATAAGGCTCAATTGAGGCTCAATATCTAAGGCTCAATAAGTCCTTCAGTCTGCTCAAGCCTCTGTTTTTAACCTTTCTACTATGACCACCTTCTGGAGCATTTGTTGAGCTCCATGTTCATCAGATTGCAACCATTCTAGTGGCCTTGCATTCCCCTTTTCCTGGCCTTTGATAAGAGCCAAGGCACAATTGGCTACTCCTGAGTGAACCCACACTTGTGGTCCAGTTTCACTTTCCATACAGCTCAATACATTTTCCTTGTCGACTTGGGGGGGGGGAGCTTCCTTCTCGAATGCTTTTTGAGGTCTGCATTCATCAGATCAGGAGCATTCTGGTGGTGATGTGTTCCTCTTGGCCTGCCTTTTGAAATGGAATGAGGCACCTTTTCCTACTCACAAGTAAGCACTCACCTGTGGCTCGGTTTCACTTTCCATAGGGCTCAATACGTTTTCCTTGTCAGCTGTCAGCTTGTTAGTTTCTCCAGACCCACCAACAATCATGTCATGACCTCCTGATGGGTCCCAACTCACAGTGGGAAGCACTAGGTTTTTTAGCAGGGGGAGAGTAACTGGCCCACCTCATCCCAGCACTGTCTGTTCTAGTGGCTGTCTGCTGGTATTCCTTGGCATCTTTTTAGATTGTGAGCCCTTTGGGGACAGGGAGCCATTTAGTTATTTGATTTTTCTCTGTAAACCGCTTTGTGAACGTTCAGTTGAAAAGCGGTATATAAATACTGTTAATTAATTAATTAATTAATTAGGTTAATTGATTTCACCTGACTGGAAGGGGGTTATCCATTCCTTATTACACACCCTCTTTACTGCATGTTACTGGGGAAGAGAAGACAAAAAAAGAGATGTGATAGATTCAGTTATTGGTGGCAACCATCTCTCTCTCTCTCTCTTCTGAACCCTACTGCATGCAGTCTGTTCCATTTCAGAGCAAGGGTGACTAGGATCAAGCTCTGTACTCATTCAAATGCTGTGAAACGCAGTTTTAAATTTGGTAAAGACATACATGCCGCTTTGGCATAGCAAAAAAATTCAGCTAAAAACTTTTGCATCTTCACATTTGGACCTTGCATAAAACAAAAAGAGTCACACAATGCAATCAATTATGGTAATGGGGAGCGACAGGCTTAACAGCATAACTTAACTTATATCAGTGTGAGTTAAAGTCTTAATGTTATTTAAATGCAGAAGTCTATTTTTTTTTTCCCCTGCTTCATACACTTACTTAATTCCAATTCATGGCCAATGGAACAAACTGTCAAAGGGGATTGTGTAGCTGTCATCAGAGCTACTGAAGGCTGAGCATGAACATATTCTTGTTGAAGAGAGTTCAGAAGTAATTAAATTCATTCTACCTTGATGGAGGGTAATAGTTTAGCCAAGCTGGAAGATGCTCTTCACAGTCCCAATAGTTCTATAAAAACATTAATGTCAGTAGCAAACCGTGAACTCCTCTTTTCCTTGTGTTTTGTCTTTTGTGCCTTGAAAATGAAAGAGAAAAATGTTAATTGTGAAAGCACGAAAGGCACATTTTGTATAGATCTGAAGCAATTATGTTAACTATTGTCAGATGCTTTTTTTCCACAGATCATACAGTCTGTGTTGCTTATAAAGAATCAGGTCAGCTATAAATATCTACTTGGACAGCTTCTCCAAAAATCGGTTCCCCTTTGCTTCCCTTATATTCAGCCACCTTTCCCACTCCCAAAGGTAAACACTTTGCTTTGGGGAATGGGTAACAGAGAAGTGGCTGTGTAAGCATTTGAATTACCCACTTGCAAAGGCTTGAGCTTTTGCAAGTGTGTCCCAAAGTTTGATTCAATTTCAAGCCCTATTCTGAGGTGCTCATGCGTTTAGTGGGAGGGCCCTTTTGCTGCTAAATACAGCACATAGCTCTGCTCGGCAGGGGCTCAAGCAAAGCACACGTCACCCCCTCCCTGAGGCATGGCACCAGAAGTGGTCTGCCCCAGTAGCCCTTCCAGTGATGCCACTGCATCCAGGGCACTAATGCAACTAATAAATCCTTCAGTGCGATACTCCTTGACAACCAATTGAGCATCACCAAGTCTAATGAGCACCCCAGCACACTGTACCCAAACAGTTCTTGATCAGGAACTCATCAGCTGGTCTATGCAATGAGTGTTTTGGCTCTTTGCCAGACCAATGGCCCTCACTGCTTACACATCCTCCAGCTGACAAGCAAGGTGGTGTTCATGAATTGTCAGCTGCTGAAATTGCAAGAGCAGAGGCAGGTCAGGGTGGACAGTGTGGCCACCATACTGTTCTGCACTGTTATCCTCCATCATAGTGATGGCAACAGCAAGAATGGCTTCAAATAAGCAGAAAGCACAGTGTGGTTCGACAAAATGATCTGGTGTGAGATGTCCACCAGACAATCTAACGCTGAAGCCTCTGCAAAGTTCCCACATATGGGAAGAGTCAACAAAAGGCTCTCATTACAAGCAGTGACACCCACCCTACAACGGCACTTGTACAAGACCAGGAAGATCTGCCCTGAGATGGACAATTCATCATGTATGCTGGCACCCCCAAAATGCACAATGAATGTGCCCTGGAGGATCCTGGGACTTTCAAACATACATCATTAATATAAAATTAGTGCACGAATAATAGTTTTTGCTCTGCTCTACTCTCCGCTGCTCGTGTTTCCCATTGAAAAATGACCCTGTCCTTGCTCTTTTTGTGATCCTCAAATGTGAAGTTTTGGAGACAGAGAGTTTTGAGACCAAAGCAGAAGCACACTTGACTGCCCTCCACTGAGTGTGATGTCACTGAGCATCATTGTAGGGAGTATAATAGAGTGAGAGCAAAGGATAAGCACATAGCATCTGAGCAGATATTCTTTTGCTCTTAATTTAAACAAATGATTATAATACACAATACATTGTCCTGGAGATGTACAACAGGAGATGCACACATCACCCTGGATTAAGTATCAGCCTTTCTAACCTACAACCTCTGAAGCTGCCTTATATTGAAGCATCACTCTATCTAGATCAGTGTTGTCTTCAATGACCAGCAGTGACATTCAGGGTTTTTTTTATAGCTCTCCCTGGAGATGCCAAGAATTGACACTGGAACATTCTACATGGAAAGCATGTATTCTACCAGTGAGCTTCAGCTCCTTCACGTGCAGGCTTCCATGGGTAACTCTTATTCCAGTAAAAAAAAAAAAATACTGTGTAGTAATTAGTAGCAGAAGCGCTGGGCTTTGAAATAATTTGACATATTTGGCAACAACAGCAGACATGTCTACATTGTGCAGAGCACACTCTGCTAGCCTTGGAAATATACTGAGTGCCTAAGCCCAATGCTGTAAACAACAGGATGTTATAGTTAAGCGGTTATTATCTAGGAATGTGTTGTGGTTAGCTATAAGTCAGCTAGTTGTAGCTAGAAGCTTATCAGTATTGCTTCATGTGTTTGAAAGTCAATAAAGGCTTGGAGGAAGCTAAGTAAAGAGGACTCTCACTCGATCTCACTCCGTTCTGCTTCCGGCTTCCTCCCTGCATCTACATTTGAATCCTTGTCTGTCCTCTTATTCATTGCTCTGACTCCTTGCTGCTCTAGTTCTAAGTCTTAACCCCCTTCAGTGCTTCTGCTCTCTGCACTCCCTCAAGCAACAAGGTTCTAAGCCTTGTGTGCTTCCCAAAGTAGCATAGCGCTGCTACAATACTGAATGTGCCATTTTTCCCTAAAAGCCATGATTCATTCTTTAGATGCATATTGTCAGCTTACGGGCCCAATCCTATCCAATTTTCCAATGCCAGTGCAGCTGTGCCAATGGGGCAACCTTTGGTGGGGAGGCAGTCACAGAGGCACTTCAAGGTAAGGGAACAAATGTTGCAGCTGCACCAGTGCTGGACAGTTGGATAGGATTGGGCCCTATGCATAATGACATCCCATATTTTCCTACACCAGTGATGGGTTCATGCAGATCCATCATGTTTTTTTGTTGATATTCTTCCCCCCAACCATCATTTTTGTAGCAAATAATGTGTTTCCTGTCTGTATCTTATTTTCCTTCCTGACAAATTTTCTCTGGTCTGTGTTATACCTAAGTGCCTCTCCTGTAATCATTTTCGACCTTTTGAGTATATATGGGAGATGCCTGTATATGCATGCCACGGAGAATAGGGAGTCAAGGCATGTAAAAAGGATCGTAAGATATCAATGGGAGCAAAGTTTCAAAACTTTCCATCTGCAACTATGTATCTTAGGTATTCTTGCTGAACTCATCACTGAATTCAGTCCGCAATTCTATTGGGCTCATAGTACAAGGTGCAATCCTTACCCTACACATGCCCAATCTCATCTGATCTCGGAAGCTAAGCAGGGTCAGGCCTGGTTGGTACTTGGATGGGAGACCGCCTGGGAATACTGGGTGCTGTAGGCTTATACCATAGTCTTTTGAGACTGAAGGTTGCCAACCATTTATAGTGATGTACAATACCATAAATTGCAGTCCTTTATGGTGATGCTAAAGTCAGGCCGCCATTGCGTGCTTCTCGGTCACTGCCACAAATAGGCAGTTGGCACATGAAGCAACAGCTCCAGAGACCTCCATCAGCCAACTGGTAAGTTAGTGGTGGAGGCATGTTGTATGTGAGGATGGCAGGGTGAGTTTGGGGGCAGATCAGGGAATGGCAGGGGGGTGGGGAAGGGGTAGGATGGGGTGGATCTCAGCAACACCAGCATGCACCAAATCTTATCCCCTCTTTCCCATGTCATCCTGTCCCTTTTCTTGGATGTGTGCCAGCAAAGTGGCTGGTGTAAATCTAAGGAGATCCATAAGCAAACAGACAGCCTACTGGGGTATAAGTAAAAATATTTTTCATACCTCCTGCAGGCTGTCTGATAGACTTGTTCACCTCCCGCCATTGGAGGGAGCATGTGCTCTACCATTGTGGCTGTATCAGACAGTGGGCAGACAGTATCATTGGGTCTAGTATAATTCAGGAAAACCATTATCCAACAGTTTGTGGTCATGTTAAAGGAAACTGAGATAGATAGATAGATAGATAGATAGATAGATAGATAGATAGATAGATAGATAGATAGATAGATAGATAGATAGATAGATAGATAGATAGATAGATAGATAGATAGATAGAACTATGACATTTTTCATACCATAAAAAGAAAAATGAATGTAGTTGGGGCTACTCACTGCTTTTTAAGAACTTGTGTTAATGGTTTTAGAATGAAGATTCTCTAGCCAATGCAGCATAATGCCCTCCACCCAGCTGAATAAGGCCCAAATGCTAACCAACTTTTCCACACTGACAAAGCTATGCCAATGGGGCATATGCACTCAGGTGGCAATCACAGAAGCTTCCTCAAGGTGACGGAATGTTTGTTTCCTTACCTTGGAGCTGCATTGCCCTTATCTCAGTGCTGGAAAGTTGGTTAGGATTGCATCTTAAGTAGCTTAAAATAGTTACTTGGTCAATGTCAGCAGCCATTGAAACAGGCATAGAGACTGCTTTGCCTGGAAATAAGTGGTTGAAAAATGACATTTTGGCAAGTTATTTTAGGCATGGCACTTAGAGATGTTTTACAGATTTGTCTTAGGAGAAGATGGAGGGGGAGGAGGAGGAGGAAGAGAGATTGAGAGAGAAAGAGAATGATCATGTTTGGTCACTTTGTGGTTATTTCCAGATGAAGAAAGGCTCAACCTTTCATGTCCATAATAAATGTTCCATGTGCATTCATCATCCTGAAACATTTCTGTCATTTGTCTTGCTACCATTGAGAACTATGCATTAGGAAATGTGATGTGATGTGACAAAAAGTGTGCATTCCTTGTTTTTCTGTCAGGGACAAGAAAGTGTTTTCAAACCTTTCATTGCTTTTCTATTGAAGCCGATTGAACTTTCAGATCAAGGCAGAGCTGCTTCAGTTGTTCCAAGAAAACTCTGAAAGTGGAAGTGTGATGGGTTTTCACCTCCTCTCTCTACAACGCTGGCTTTCTTTCAGTGGGAAGAGATGTGTATCCCTCATCTACATACCTCCCATGGTGTGCATTCTTCCAGCAGATGATCAAACTATGCATCTCTCTTCAGGGGGCAGTGCAGAACTCCACAGGTGGGATCTAGAACCTTGGGAGAGGAAGGAACTTGTGCTTCCTTTATAATTGCTTCCTTGGGACATTTGAAGTGGTTATTAATATGTTTCACAATCTTATGAGTGCTATTCTTCACTCACCATAATACAAAGCAGGGATTTCTAGCTTCTGAATGTGTTGGGGCATTCTCCTGACATTGCTGGACTGTTTTCTTGACATTGAGCCAGAGTCTGGAAGCCATACAAAACAATCCTTCTCATGAATAGTTGGGCTCCACAATTCAGGGCCCAATCCCGATTCATGTTCTGGCAGCGTAGCTTACTTTGTGGCTATCGTAAAAGGCGACACACCGGACAGCATGGCCTGGCCATTGCTGCAAGTGGCAAGCAACCTAGACTGGGTACTAGTGGTCTGCCAGGAGCCCAAGTACTGGTATGTCAGAGCAGGTGGGTGGGCAGGAGGTAGGCAAAATGGAGCAGGAAGGAGACTGTGGGGAGGGGGTGGATTGAGACTGGAAAGGGGGTGGTATTATTTTTAGTACCGTATTTTTCGCTCCATAAGACGCACTTTTTCCCCCCCAAAAAAGTTGGGGGAAATGTGTGTGCATCTTATGGAGCGAATACTGCAAAAAAAAGAAAGAAAAAAGAGAAAAAAGAAGAAAGAAGAAGAAAAAAGAAAGAAGAAAGAAAAAAAGAAAAGAAAAAAGAGGCTGAGCTGGCGGGGGCAGGGCTCCTGCCTTCCCTCAGCACCCGCGCGGATTGTGGCAGCGCCAGATGGAGCTCAAGAGCGATGAGCAGGGCTCCAAGGCGCCGCAGCCCATGTCTACTCAGAAGTAAGTCTCAGAGTCACTGGGGCTCACTCCCAGGAAAGCGTGGGTGGGGTGGCAGTCTCGCTGCCCAATCCTGTGCATGCCTACTCTGAAGTAAGTCCCATTCGAGTCAGGGGGGCTTACTGCCAGGAAAGCCTCTCTCTCTCCCCCCCCAAGCCTAGAGCATCACAGACTCTTCCCTCCCCCCAAGCCTGGAGCATCACAACTTCTCTGCAACACAAACACTTTCCCCCTCTCTCACACACACAGGCTGCCCCCTTCTCTTACACACACAGATGCTCTGCCCCCCCCACACTCACACAGCAGGGGAGGGGCGCTTTCACTCACCTCATCCAGCATCTGATTGTAAGCCCCCCCCATCACAAAGAAAAAACTGTCTCCTTGGTCAGAATGCCAGTGTTTGCTTATTGCACAAGCCCCAGGTAAGGCTCGGTTCCCAACATAAATCCAGAGGTTTGTTGTGTCTTGAGAATTCAAGTTGTGGTTGGACTTTCCACTTGTTCATTTGTATTGTATTGTATGGGAACTGGCGAGGAGGTAGGTGTGGTGTCAGCAGTGGCCCCTTTAAGGGTAAGGCCTGGGCATCCAGCAGAGTGTGCTGCACAGCTGCAGCCACTGGAAGGCAATAGGGCCCTCAGGGATATAAGGAGCACCTGAGGCAGAAAGGGTTTGTGGGTTTTGAAGGAGTGCAGGTTGGAGATAGGAGAGGAGACTGACTGGGTTTATTGAATTTGGAATCTGACTGTGGATTGTGACTGGACTTGGATACCCTGAGGGATTTGACTGACCTACCTGGAATCTGACCTTGGACTGTAATTTGGCTTATTGGCTCTGGACTCTGATTTGGCAATTCTGATTGATGGGACTGATTTACTTGGCATCTGTGGACTGGAACTGGACTCACTTTTGCTTGCTGCACTGGTGAGTTGCACAAGGGGGACTGATCAGCCTTAAGCGGGCACAGGGCCCAGTGGATTGGAATTTGGCAGAACATCATTGTAGCAGAAAGATAATGTGATTCCCCTATTTGCGTGCACCTGCTTTTGTGAGCTTTATAAATTCTGAGTTCTTGGGGTTTCCAGAAAACTAGAGTACTCAAACCTTTAAGTCTCTCCCTTTGTTAATGACAGTGATAATGGTTCTTAATGCCACTGTTGACTGCTGTTCACTTTACATGGTTCAAATGTTATTCTGTTATAGTTTATTAAATATTTTATTACACTATTTGGTTCAGAATATTTTTTTTCCTGTTTTCCTCCTCTAAAAACTAGGTGCGTCTTATGGTCAGGTGCGTCTTATGGAGCGAAAAATACGGTATTTATTATTGTTTCACGGATTAATTACTCGCTGGGTAAATTTTTTTTTTGTCTGTTCTCCTGACACTCAATTTTAATGCATGTCCCCTGGTTCTAGTGTTGTGTGAGAGGGAAAAGAACATCCTTCCATCCACCCTATAATCCCCTGAATAATTTTATGTCTCATGTGCCTGCTCAGGCATCTTCTTTCTAGACTGAAGAACCCCAAATACTGCAGCCTTTGCTTGTAAGAGAGGTGCCCCAGCCCACAAATCATTTTGGTCACAAAATGATTTACCAGGTGTAAACAGGAGAGTCCACTGTATTAAAATGCAGGTTTAACATTCACAGTGAGAAAATACATTTAAGAATTTAAATGCTTCTATTGTGGTTCTCAGACATCTCTCTTGGGACTCTCAAACACCTTGCGTTTATTGTTTGTGGCTCTTATTTTAAGCAAGTTTGGCCATCCCTGCTGTAGAGTATCCCTTGCTTTCTTATCAGCTATTCATTATGCAAACCCCATTAAATTCTGTCCAAAGTCTTCCATTCAGCAAACCCCGTTATGGATTTCATTTTATATCTGCAGTGAAATTAGTGAATCACAATTATGTACTTTCGTATGAATAATTCATCAAAAAAGGGCCTTGCAAAATGAAAGTAGATTATAATATGATGATAATTTTCCATAGATGGGGTAATGCACCTGCCCATTAGTTACAACAAGAGTAGTGACAAGTCCCATTAATAAAGTCATAAAAGCAGCTCTTGCCTCAAATCTTAACTAATGCAATACCAGTAATGGTAGAACAAACCGCACCTTACCCTCTGCATTCTAATACAGGGAAATTGGTCAAATCGAAGTGAACTTTGCATAATCACTGTTCCGCTCCCCCTTGTTCTTGCTCTTGAATTTCATGATGTTCCTTCCATAATAAACGTGTGAAGGTAAGATGTGGTAGCTCTGCACCTTTTTCTGATTCAAACAATTCTGTTTTCAAGACTAGCTGGTTGAGTACAGTATGGAACAGTCAACCAAGCAACCTCCAAAGGTTTCAGCTGAATTATCCTCCAACAGCCCAATCCTGAGCTGCCCAGAGTGCTGGGCTGCTGTGATGCCAAAATGGTAGCCGCGGCATCCAACATGTGTGGGTGACTGCTAAGCAGTGGACCACTGGCCTCTCACCAGTGATGGCCCAGTGCAGGGCTGGACTGGTGCTAAGCCCCACAAATAAGGCGCTAAGCCTTATGGCACATTTGTGGCAGTGCACATTGTCGGAAAGCCAGTGTGCAGAGTTCACGATTGGATTCTTAAACAGCTATTTTCAACTGGTTGCTGCAGCACATTGATGTGCCACAAAAGGTCTATAGGTGTGCCATGGGACTTCTGAGCACAGCGGTTAAAAATCACTAAAAACGTCTTCCAGGTTCTGTGGCTCTGTTTCTAGGGCAACTATCTGTAGTAACAAATTCTTCTGACAGCAGAGAAAGAGAGATTGGCATTTTGTTACTACAGACAGTTGCTGCAGAAACAGTCACAGAACCCAGAAGAATCTCCTGGAAGAGTCTCCTAGAAGCCGGCAGTGACAGCACAAGAGGCAATGATCATATAGAAGACCACAGAGGTTAGTGTGCCACAAAAAGAAAAACGTTTTTAAAAATCACTGTTCTAAAATCATTTTTATCTGCTGTCCTGGGACTAGTTGTGCAAATGGATTAATGAATGAATGAAATGAATAATATGTATTTAGATTCTAGAATATATATCTATTAGGTATTGTATGCAGTTCTCTATCTGTATCCATCTGTATTTGCAGAGTCAAATAAGGAAAAAGAAGGGTCCTTGATGGAAGCAACATGAAATCTAAATAACCTTAAATGCTTATAGGAAGCTTTCTTATGCTGAAATAGGCCAATGATCAACAGAGTCTGGTGGCAACAGCCCAGGGTTTCAGGCAGGGACTGTTCTCTGCACTACCTGAAGATACATGTGAAACTAGGGCCATTTGCATGCCAAATATGTGCACTACTACTGAATCACTTCCCTTTGCATAGTAGCAACTCATGAGGTGGGCTGCAAAGCAGCTGTCAGAGTAGGTGCTTTGCCAAATTCCCTTTCCAAACTTGGTCTAGAGAACTTATGCCCACTTTAAGCTCATTAGTTCCCCTTGTCACTCAAAATAGCCCTAATCCTGCAGAAAGCACTGCTGGACCCCATCACTTGGATAGCTTGCCTGTTTAACCTGCAGTGCTCCTCCTTCCTCCACTCTCCCTCAAGCAGCTTCTCCAGCCAGTGCAGCAACACCTTTTTCCCAGCAGCTCCCAGCAGGGCGGCAACCACACACCAGTCTCTTTAACCCCTGCTAACTGGTTAAGAGGCACTTTTTCAAGTGGGTGCTCCTCTTTTATTTAGCAGGGGGAGAGTAACTGGCCCACCTCACCCCAGCAGTGTCTTTTCTAGTCGCTGTCTGCTGGTGTTGCATCTTTTTAGATTGTGAGCCCTTTTGGGACAGGGAGCCATTAGATATTTGATTTTCTCTGTAAACCGCTTTGTGAACTTTTTGTTGAAAAGCAGTATATAAATACTGTTGTTGTTGTCTCCAGCAGTCTCTGATCTAGCAGTCTCTGGTAGTCTCCATTCATTCAGTCCATCAGTCGGTCCATTTAGTTACTCCATCGTCTTTCCTCCAAACTCCTTCCTTCTGCTGTCTCAGTCTCTCCAACTTCATTCCAGTCTTTCCAATCTCCTTCCTTCTAAACCCACACCCTACCTTCTCCAAGTGTTGCTTTTGTCCTTGAAGATCTTGTTGTCTCTAGTGGCAGCAGCTGTGAAGTGCACTCAATGCAATCTAAGGTCTCCTTAGATTTTGTTGCACTTAACGACTATTATTTAGTGGAAGTGATCTTCAGATGGAGCAGAAGCCTCAGAGATCTCAACATTATGTCACTTGAAACAATCTGATCCATCTGTGTGCTGTTTTCTCTAACCTTCCTAGAATTCTTCTGTTCCTGGAAACAAGGTTTGAGTTTATTTATGGAGACAGCAAAAAGAATTCTAAAAGCCAGTATAGAGTTACCCAACAAATAAACATTGTGAGGTGAACTCTTCGGAGAGAAGGATATGTTCTAGTTAGGATTTATATTAAAAAAAAAAAAAGTACAATGTCAAATCATTATTAATAAGCTGCATGGAAATCTAAAAAGCCTTGGACAGCTTACAGAAACAAACAAACCAAAAAGGCTAGGAAATCAAAGGGCTATATATATCAAATAATCCTTTTATGGCACTTGTGTGTGTTTTCCAAAGGCTGTAATTGATATTTTGCTCCCAAAGTACTTATCCTCAAGGCTTTGCCACGGCCAGCTCTCCTCGGCATTGTTCATCCTCTTATTTTGTGGAAGTTTGCGCAGCCTGGATTAACGAGGAGCGCACTGCCAGGGCTTCTTTGTTTTGCTTGGAGATACGGTCCACATGCAGCCTTTGAGATGGAGCTCAAGAACGAAAGAGAACCATCAATGTAACTGTAAAAACTGGCACAGGCATCCTGTTGAAACCAGATGCATGAATACTTAAGCACATGCTATGTAACTTTGCACTTTTCCTTATCCACAGCCCAACCTGAAACAATGCGAAAATCCCACCTTGAGTCTTTTTTGGAGAATGGGGGTGTTTTTGCACACCCCTCTGCTGCATCATCCTCTGGGTTGTTGCCACAATCCCCTTAGCAGTCCGTTAAAGCAGTCTGGACAGGTAGAGAGCCCAGGGAATGACTGGAAGAGGTGGCAAGAGAATCGTAGTGGCAGCAGTGGCATCACAGTGGAGGTGCAGCTGGTGCAGGTTACACCAGGTGTCATCCTGAGGAGAAGATCGCGCCACACTGCTGGAGTCTCCATTTGGCAATCTTTGGTCTGCAACTGGGTCCAGAGCAGGTCAAAGATCACCAAACCAAGGCAGCCTGAAGGTGAGCTTTTTGTATTCAAGGCAATGCAATAGCCCAGATGGTTGGGAGCGATGTGGTTACATCATTACATCATCCCTGAACTTTGAGATGTGGAGCTTCTGCAGGTAAGCACCGCACCGAGTGACACTCCCTCCTCAGATGCCTCTAAGTGGCAACCTGGAGGACAATGAGGTGGAGTACCACCATCATAGTTCCTTTGGCAATCATGCACCTGTCCACATGCCAGATTCCTTTATGGAAAAGAGTGAACACAATGAGGACTGGGGCAGCTGAGTGAATGAACTTAAGGAGCAGCTCTGCGAGAATGCAGGCCATGAACGGCTTCCAGGGAATGGGAAGAATGTCTAGGTAAAGGACATTCTACTTGTTGACCAAAACATTACACTTTAGGAACACTCTCTTATGGCCTGAATTGGGTTATAAAGGCAATTAATGTGCTCTAATTAGTAGTTTGGTGGATTTAAAGGTACCTATAAGTGCACTTATCCCCTGGGGGCTGGGGATAAGAATAGGCCCTCAGTTTGACTGTACTTGTCGTAAGAGGCGACTAAACAGCCACCGGGTAGATGGGACTCGTTAGCCTGGGAAGGCAGCTCATCTGAGAGAAGGAAAACTCTGATCCCAAGCCTCCACTGCCTTGTGGCTACATCCAGTTATGGGAAAGGCTTCAGGAGTCAACCTCCAGGCAAAATCCACAGCCGGAGTCCCTGAGGCAGTTCATGGCTGAACACAGTCACCTTCTGGCAACTCCTGTGACGCCGCTGGAACCAACCGTATTGGCTTCTGGCTTTCCATTGGACCATTTCAGCAACATGGAGAGGGGGGATTTGCTGCTTGGGAAAGTCTATCCTCCATATCTACTTTACCCAGGCTTCGCACACTAGAGAGGACCATTCAGAGCACAATACCGTGGTCTTCCAAGACTGAAGGATGCCAATAAAAAAATAATAATAAGTATGCCTATTTATATATGTGCTGTTTTTACATGGGGTGATTGCAGGAAGAGTTCACTCTTCTCTTTTAAAGGCTTTGTTTTATTGCATATAACAGCCAGTATAAACACTTTGAATTTCCACTTGTTTCAGTGGGAGAGAGATTTAAGCACAGTTTTAACTCAACAGGACTCAGAAGTGTTTAGCTATGACTGGAGAGTTCCCATAAAAGCCGTATGTGCAGCTCACACTGATGCAAACCTATTTGCAAGGCCACCCCAGTAGTATAGCATGACAGTAGTGTGGCTCTGACAGTAGTGTAGCTAGGGGGCAAAACAGTAAGTACTGCAAGAGCCGCAACACTCTGTGTAAGTGTCCCCTCCCACTTACCATCTGAGCCATTCCAGGCAGTGATGGCAACATACAGGAGACATGAACTGGTTCGACGAATGCCTGCTCATTGGGAGGGGTACACATTGGCAGTACTTACCATTTTGCCCCGCCAGCTATGCTACTGTCAGAGCCAGTTCAACATGCCTGCCCAGCTCACGTTCTCCAAACGTGAAAGTTCTTAGAAACTTTCATTCATACTGCGTGCATTTCATATGTCATTCTGGTTTTACTGGCTAGAATTTAGTTTGTATTTTAAATATGCCAAAAAAAAGTTTCTTGTCTTGTCTTGGCTCGAATTTAGAGTGCCACATGTGATGTTCCACATCATAAGAACATAGGAACAGCCCCACTGGATCAGGCCATAGGCCCATCTAGTCCAGCTTCCTGTATCTCACAGCGGCCCACCAAATGCCCCAGGGAGCACACCAGATAACAAGACACCTCATCCTGGTGCCCTCCCCTACATCTGGCATTCTGACTTAACCCATTCCTAAAATCAGGAGGTTGCGCATACACATCATGGCTTGTACCCCATAATGGATTTTTCGTACATCGTACAGGATTCTTTCGTACATCGTACAGGATTCTTTCAGCTGACATCCCCTAAAAGCCACTTTGAAGATCAGGACACCTTCCTGTGAGGCACAAGGGTCTGGAACCAGAACAGAAGTCAGAAACCATTCTCCAACACAAGCACATTTGCTTCTGTGAACTTCACCCATTATTGCTAACAAACTGGTACCCTAGCCTCCCCCTAAGAAAGTAGCAGTGGGAGCGCAAGTGTATTTAATCTCTCTGAAATTTGGCATATATTATTTCTTTGGGAAGCAGTACAATGCCTGATCATTTAATGCCATTTTGTTGGAAAACACCAATGTTACAGGCATCCGCGCCAGGATAGTATAGTGGTTCAGAAGTTCACTTAGACCAAGAAGATCCAGGTTCAAATCCTCACTTAGCGCTGAAGCTTCTGGGTGATCTTGGGCCAGTCACAATCTTTCAGCCTAATCTAACTCACAGGGAAGACAAAAGGGCCACCCTGAGCTCCTTGGAGGAAAATGTGAACAATCAAATAAAAATACATAAAATGGGGAGTGCTTAGATTGTGTGGTAAACTGCACATGTAAAACAAAGTTATCATTCCTTTTTCATTTCCTTTGATTTTCCAGTTATTTTCAATAGAAAACACTGGGGCATATTAATTATCATTCTATCCAGTTTGTCATTCATTGTACATGCAGAGCTCACAGTGGGAGAGGGATCTTAAACAGCTGCCTTAGACTGAATCAGGGCCCAATCCTATCCAACTTTCCAGCTCCAGGGCAGCCGCAAATGCAGCTCTGAGGTAAGGGAACAAATGTTCCCATACCTTGAGGAGGCCTATGTGACTGTCCCCCCACTGCAGGATGCTGCACACAACCCATTGCACCAGCCCTGGAAATTTTGATAGGATTGGGCTCTCAGACAGCAGGTTTGTCTCATTCAGTGTTGCCTGCTGGTTGGCAAAGGTCCTCCAATGCCTTGTTATTGCTTCTCATGTCTTCTCCCAACAGCCTTTTAACTGGGTTCTTCCAGGATTGAATCTAGGATTTCATGTATGCATGAAACTTTATCATGTACTTTATCAACAGCCCTTTCTTTAACATACAAACATAGGCATGTCTACTCAGAAGTAAGTCCCATTGAGTGCAGTGGGACTAACTCCCAGGTAAGTGTGTATAGGATTAAAGCCTAATACAGTGGTTCTCACACATTCTGCACTGGGGCCCCCTTTTAGAATGAAAATCTGTCAGGGCCCACTGGAAGTGATACCATGACCGGAAGTGACAGCATCAAGCAGGAAAATTTTTAACTATCCTAAGCTGCAATTCTACCACACTTACCCAGGAATAAGTCCCATTGACTATCATTGTTAAAAGAATATACATAGTAGCTTGTTAAAAGTACAGGTCTGTAACATTTCCCCAAATGCAGTCACATCCCATGGTAGCATCAAGTCTAATATATTAAAAATAAAATATTGAAATGAGTGGGAACACACCTGAAATTGGCTTGCGACCCACCTAGTGGGTCCAGACCCACAGTTTGAGAAACAGTGGCCTAACAGACATGTCCAAGGTCAATTCGTAAGCTTCATCACTGGTATCAGGTTATTTGAATTCCTACATTTAAACCTCCCAGATCTGACCATTATACCACATTGTTTTAAAAACATCCCATTAATATAGCATGTTTTGGATCTAGTAATGTTGAAATAATTGATTGAGGAGCTGAGCAGAGTAGGTGCTGATCAAATAAAGAGAAGTGAAAGAAACTACCTATTTTAATTTTTAGCATAGGTCTGGTTTAGAAAAATGTCTTTCAGTCCAAATGATCACTTAGAGAGGAGATGAATACGGAAGACAATTATACGATTATCATTATCATGTGTGGCTATTTTTCAGCCGGCAGCATTAAGAAGTTGCTAACTTTTTGTTCCGTTACAGCTTTGAAAGCATGAGCTATATCTCGCTGACCTTCTGGTCAAACTGCTGATAATTATTTTACTCCATGAGGCTGCATTAAAAGGTTACTCTCGGAAATATCAAAAAATCAATGGCACCACTGACCCCAGTGGGGGCAAAGATAGATTATATAGTTGATCTCTGCGGTAGCTAATCCTGCGTACAAGGGATCCAAGTGACATTTGCCACTGTTTTGAATCGGAGTCAGATCAAGACGCTGCATATGATTATCATGAATGGGGGAGGGGAGATGGTAGAGCTCCAGGTGCTCAATACTTTATGTTAAGTGCCCTGCAAACAGGAAGCACGTATCTAATCCATTAGACAGAGTTCACAGAAATTTTTGGCACAGAAATGACCCCTTAAAGAAACCATTCTACCTTAAGAGACGAGCCATATGAAATGATTCAAGCAATTAAAAAAAATTAATTCTTCACATACTGGACAATGTGCTTTGTTTTTGTTCGTTTGTGTTAAAAGGCAATTCAGTTTATTGTAGGTTCACGAAGTGTCCTGAGTACACTTCTGTACTGCAGCGAGTCATGGACTCTTTGCTCACAACAGGAGAGGAAACTGAACGCTTTCCACATCCGCTGCCTCAGATGCATTCTCAGCATCACCTGGCAGGACAAAGTTCCAAACAACACAGTCCTGGAACGTGCTGGAATCCCTAGCATGTATGCACTGCTGAAACAGAGACATCTGCGTTGGCTCGGTCATGTCGTGAGAATGGATGATGGCCGGATCCCAAAGGATCTCCTCTATGGAGAACTTGTGCAAGGAAAGCGCCCTACAGGTAGACCACAGCTGCGATACAAGGACATCTGCAAGAGGGATCTGAAGGCCTTAGGAGTGGACCTCAACAAGTGGGAAACCCTGGCCTCTGAGCGGCCTGCTTGGAGGCAGGCTGTGCAGCATGGCCTTTCCCAGTTTGAAGAGACACTTGGCCAACAGTCTGAGGCTAAGAGGCAAAGAAGGAAGGCCCATAACCAGGGAGACAGACCAGGGACAGACTGCACTTGCTCCTGGTGTGGAAGGGATTGTCACTCCCGAATTGGCCTTTTCAGCCACACTAGACGCTGTTCCAGAACCACCTTTCAGAGCACGATACCATAGTCTTTCGAGACTGAAGGTTGCCAATACATAGACGCTGTTCCAGAACCACCTTTCAGAGCGCAATACCATAGTCTTTTGAGACTGAAGGTTGCCAACATGGAGGTTCACGAATGGCCAATATGCCTGGGAAATGCCAGCACACCGCCAGGTACATTAACACAAAGATGGCTCCACCATTGCAAGTGTCCCTCTGCAGATGGCTTCTGCACGGACACTGGAGCAGCAGCTGAAAAGCCTTGCACCCCCTAGTGATGGGGCGTGGATCAGCCACTGGCACAATCCCACCAGTGGAGAAGTGGGGAAGCTATGGAGTGCAGTGTGGTCTGTGGCATTGCAAGACGTGATGTGTTGTGGCATGCTATCAGGTCACTATCACAAACAGCAAGCAGAACTGGCCTTGCGACACTGGCAAATAGCACTGTCCGTGCGGCAGCAGCTTGCTGGCTCTCTTGGCACCGGTAAGTTGGCATGGGTGTGGGTCGTGGACAGGGAGGAGAGTAACAGGGTTGAGGAGGGAAGAATGGGGTGGGGATCAAGGTTGCTGGGAGGTGTGCCAGAGCAGATAGGGGATGGTTATCAGCAGCAAGTCACCATCAATACCATATGCTCTCTGCTTGGCCTTGCCATGCCCTCTTGGGTCCACTTGTCCCAGTCAAACTACTGGTATAGATGTGAGTAGACCCACAGGGCAATAGGACCTGTAGGAATGGTAACAAAAGCTGCCTTAATTCAAGGTCTCCTTTTCACCCTCCATGGGATGGTTGCATCAGTGCAAGTGGCTGGGGATAAGATGGAGACATCAGAGACCATGGTGGCCCATGGGCTCCAAAGGTATTGATCAGACTTGGTATGCCATGCCATTGGCAAATAATCTTGATATGAGTAGCAAATATTTTTTTGGGTGGGGGAGAGATCATCTTGCTTATGTGTAGGGGCAACCTTGCCTTAGTGTCAGAGATACTATACATAGATGTACAGATAAATCCAGCTGTGCAAACGCCCTGATCATATCCTTCAGGGATAGCTCCTTCAAAGGCAGAGGAAGAAGGCACGTTCTCCCACTCGCTAGGAAGTAATGATTTGTGCAATCACATAGAATACGATGTTTAAATTTGCAAGGTGAGATATTCTTCCTGTATCACATATTGAACATTATTATTGTACATATTGTACAATTGAACTTACATATTGTAAGTTCAAGATTCAAAGCTTTTTTTTTTTCTTTTTAACTGAAGTGAGAACTAAACAAGCTACTAAAGACAAGCGGCTATAAAATGAAGTGGGGCTTTTCCGAAGGGAAGGGGCTCTCAATATGGACATTCCTAACATTACAGAGTAGTTCTGATGTGCAATGGGTGGTCAACTGTCATGAACCACAATTTCCCATCAGTGTTTTTTTTTTTAAAAAAAAAAAAATAATAATTATAACTCTTAGTATGAAAGGAGCCAATAAGCACTACATAAAAAAGTTTCGGCTTCGCTGCTTTGTTTGCCTGAGTGAATAGTCGCTCCGCTTTTGTGTGAGAATTGAAAAGTCTCCGATTGCCCTCCTTATCCTCCTGCTTTTTTACAGGTCACAGCTTGCTAATCAAACAATTTCATTTTCTAATGCTCATTTCCCCCATTATGCAGCATGTGTGTCGGTGGCTGCATTACTACCTCTCTGCTATTGAATTGGGGGACAATGGCTCATTTACTTCTGAGAGCCCACGCAGGCACTGAGAAAGCCAGCCTATACCCTCTCGGCAATATTAGCATTGCTTCCCTTGACTTCTATAAAGAAAAACTGATATCTACCAACATGAGCTCATTCATAAGCGTCCTAGCAAGAAGGAGGGAACTAGAGTTCAAAGCAAGCATTTGGGAGAGGCGGGACTACCCAGGGCAATTAACAAGCACATGAGTGTGCACATATTCACACATACAAAGTATTTAGTAGTTTCTAAATTGATAGATCTTTCTTTTCCTTCTTTTCCTTTTCTTATGTCTTGTTAGGGCTCAGCTGAACGTCACCACCAGCTGCTTCTCAGTTTTGTTCATAGGAACCAGTTACAGGGGATAATTGGGGCAAGGACTGTGAACAGGAGAAAAGAGCAGGCCCAACTTACTAGCAGAACTATTCATGCACCTTGTTTTGTGGCAGGTGTCATTTCTTTAACAACATAAGGATCCCACTGGATCAGGCCTATGTAGCCCCGCTTCCTGTATCTCACAGTGGCTCACCTCAGGGACCACACAATGAGATACCTGCAACCTCTTGCCACTCCCTTGCACTTGGCCTTCTGAGGTAGCCTACTTCTAAAACCAGGAGGTTGCATATACCCATCATGGCTCGTAACCTGTGGTGGATGTTTCCTCCATAAATCCATCCAATCCCCTTTTAAAGACATCTAGGCCAGATGTAATCACCATGTCCTGTGGCAAGGAGTTCCACAGACTAATTACTTTCCCAGAAAGCTCTAAAAATGTGGTCAGGAAACATTACACTTTCTCTGATGGAGTTACGACAACCCCAAGTAATGGCATGGCTTCATCATGAAGCCAAAGTTGAGTGATGGAAATGCTTCCAGCCCTCACTCCATCACCTGGGGGGGGGGAATAGTGTAGCTAGCAAGGACTAATTCATCATAAGCAGTATCCTCAAGAATCCTGAAATCCTACTTCTTTTTATCTGATGCCCAGGTCTTATGACTCCTTTTCCAGTCTCATAGGATGGGGCGATTTGCTTGCCTGTTTCACAACCCTGACACTCTCCCAGTCTAGAGCACTGTGACTCCCATCAGGCATCATATCCTGTGCAGATATATCAACCCAGGGAGTACTTGCCCAGCCTAGTAATTAACCTTATCACCTGTGTCAGTTGTGCTGCTCCAACTTAGAAGGGAGGCAATTAGATCTTCACAGATACTGAAGAGCTGCTTCTGTCTAACGCAGAGGAAGAGATTCTTCTCTGTGGGAGGAGAGAAACTCAAGGCAAATGTGTTTGTCCTCTCCTCCCACTCTTGACACGTCTCTGTTCTGGAGGAGCAAAGCGCATTTGAAAAAGGGAGGCTGACTGTATTGCGGTAGTGCTGTGCTACAAAACTCTCACTCCCTGCATGAAGGCATTTGTCTAAGAACACAGCCTGCGGGGCTTGTAAAATCTTATTTTTTAACATAAAATGTTTGTTGCCCTCTTTTATTCTGGATGTATTTCTTTGCGGGCCTGCAATGTGTGTGATGTATTACACACTTCAAGGGTATCAGACACAACTCCACCGTTAAGGCTGTATTGTGAAATAGGCTTAAAATGGAGGGGGGGGGACGACATTAACAGCTATTTCTCTCTCTGTATACTTGGTTCTTTTGCTGTGAAATCACAAGAGTGTCAGTCTATGTGTCCTTTGAATTTTCAGTCTAGTCCGTACTTGTCTCTGCATCCCACTTGTTTAATGAAGAGTGCTTGAAATATGGGCCTATCATAGTTAATTTTCAATATGTGTCTTTCAACAGGTGCTGTGAACCCTCAAAGACATATGAACAGAAAGCAGAGTCTTGAATAAACTTGGTATGAGGTGGTCTTTGAAATGAATGATCAAGGGTTGACAGCATTTGTGCCCTGATTTAGCAAGGGATGTTCCCATAGAGAAGGAACATCCTGAAAAAGAAGCTAGTACAGATTAGAAAGCTCATCTAAGTGCCACTAGGGTGCAGTTTTTAATGGAGATGGGCATCCTCATCTAGTTGTTATATATGACTAGAACCAGGGCCCATGAGAGGGGTAAAGGGGATAATTTGTACTTGGGTCCAGGGTCAAAAAGGGGGCCCAGAAATTTCCTAGGATCTTATTTTTTTTTCTGATCTCACCTAGACTTACTGCCTACATGGGATGTTGAGTGTGTGGCTGATGCTGCTACCAAAAGCCACATGTGTTGGGCTAAGGAATGCATACATGACACTCCTTAACACAGTGTCAAATCTGGGAGAAAAAAAAAATGGCCTACTACAGTAGCTATTTGGCTTGTGGATTCGTTTACCATGAAGGAGTGTATAGGAGCTCAGGGACACAGCTGCAGGGCTACAGCTGCTTCAGAAGAATGTTTTGGTGCAAACAGGACACTTCCATCCTAGTGTGAACCTAAATGGTTGGCAACCTTCAGTCTCTAAAGACTATGGTAGAAGCCTATAGCACCTGGTATTCCCAGGTGGTCTCCCATCCAAGTACTAACCAGGCTATATTTAACAGATTTTAGAGAGACTTAGAAGTGTGTTTGGTTTTCCATAGTACTGCATGTAGCTGCTGATGCTGCATGGGAAGTTAGACCTGGGCTGTACATTTGGAAGCCCAGTAGACCTGAGCTACAAGACTTTTCTGGATGTCACCTTCCCCTTGCCCTACTTTGCCCCCTCCCTGTCCCGGTTCTTCCCACCTTTGTCACCACCTTCCCCCACTCTGTTTCATCCCCTCCCTTTTGGGAAGTGACCCAAAAGAAACTTTGTATCCCCTGATAAAATTCTGACTGGAACTAAAGGGGTATTATTGCCTTGTTCTTCATAATCAAGCTTTTAGCTCCATGAAGTTTGACATACAGGAGATTTTCATACACATCTTCCCCAACAACACCAGGAAGCATGTACATACCTCATTGATCACATGAGGTCAAATCAATTGGGATACCACATGTTCTTGTATGAAAAGGAGTGACTGCATGTGAGATATGAAGATATTCTTTCTGTTAAGTCCTAAACATGATGGCTCACAGATGAGTTCTGTTGCATTCAATTGCATTCGCTCCTTAGTAAATACATTTAAGGTAAACAGCATTTTATTTCAAGGTTAGGGAAGATAGTAATGTTTAAAACACAGAATCATAGAGGTGGACGGGACCTAAAAGGTCATCTAGCCCATAAACTGGACCTAGAAAAGAAGAACGGGAAAGTGGCAGTGTAAGCAGAGCACAGTGTGAGACAGAAAGGAGGAGAAAAAGGTGTTTAGAGGGGAAAAAATGTGATCTGAGTCCTGGGAGCTTGCAAGTCTAACATGATAAGCAACACCAAAACAGATAGCAATTTAGATACTGAGTCAAGTCAATGGCAGCATGATTAGGCAATAGACAAATTAGGCAGTTCATCATGTGCTCTTTTAAGGAAATCAATAAATCAAGAAATTAATTGCTAGCAAAAAAATCAATTGAACTAGGTGTAAGCTAAATGGCCAAGTAGTTAATAGTGCTGTGAGACTATCTCTTTTCTCCTACACAAGGCATTGTCTGGAATGGTCTTGGCATTAATTTGCTGTTATTTGTTGTGTTTGCTGAAAGCCTATCTAATCTTGTGACTATGTAATATAAACACTGTCTAATTTTTAGTTTTTGGAGGGACAGTGTGAGGTTTTTAAAAAAAATTAACAGAAAATCTTCAAATAAAAGTTGTGTGTGTGTGTGTGTGTGTGTGTGTGTGTGTAAAAGATCCTTCTAATTTTTTTTAAATACACCCTTTTTAGATCAGTCTTTCCTTGTAGTTTGTTTTTTTTTAATAAAATCAATGTAAAGGGGGATAATTTAGTCCAAAAAGACCATAAACATTAGCAGTAATCTCTCAACTGTTACCCTGCAGATGCCTGATCTTGTCTGATCTCAGAAGCTAAGCAGGGTCAGGCCTGGTTAGTATTTGGATGGGAGACCGCTTGGGAATGCCAGGTGCTGTAGGCTTATACCATAGTCTTTCAAGACTGAAGGTTGCCAACCACAACTTGTCTTCTAGTCTCCATGTTTTAACCACTATTCCTTCAATAATTTGATACACAGATCTGTGGACAAACATTAACTAAAGGCTTATACCATAGTCATGCTGTAGGCTTATACCATAGTCTTTCAAGACTGAAGGTTGCCAACCACAACTTGTCTTCTAGTCTCCATGTTTTAACCACTATTCCTTCAATAATTTGATACACAGATCTGTGGACAAACATTAACTAAAGGCTTATACCATAGTCATGCTGTAGGCTTATACCATAGTCTTTCAAGACTGAAGGTTGCCAACCACAACTTGTCTTCTAGTCTCCATGTTTTAACCACTATTCCTTCAATAATTTGATACACAGATCTGTGGACAAACATTAACTAAAGGCCCAATCCTGCTTGGGCTTTGAAACATTATGAAAGTATGTATGAGAGCATGAATGCCTTTGGTTGGTTACGTTCAGTCTCGAAAGACTATGGTATAAGCCTTCAGCACCCGGTATTCCCAGGCGGTTTCCCATCCAAGTACTAACCAGGCCTGACCCTGCTTAGCTTCCGAGATCATGGTATAAGCCTACAGCACCCGGTATTCCCAGGCGGTCTCCCATCCAAGTACTAACCAGGCCCGACCCTGCTTAGCTTCCAAGACCAGACAAGATCACTCAAGTGATCCATACATCAATGTTGCAAGCAGCACAACACTGGTAGCCATTTCACCTACCACCCAAAATGGTATCAGCAACTGCAGAAGCTCCGGATTATGCCACAGAGAGTGACCTGTGCTGAGGCAGGTAAGCCACTGTAGGAGGCTGAGGTTGGGCAGGGATGGAACAGGACTGGGAGCAGGAGGAAGGGGGAGTTTCTGGGTGGAAAGGAGGGCAGGCAGGAGGTGGAATGGGAGGTGGATCTCAGTGGTACTGGCATGCATCAGGATCCTATCCCCATTCCCTCTCCCATTTCCTCTCTATCACGTGCCTTGGTTCTGCTAAATGGCTGGTACAGATCCAAGGAGACCTATCAGGGCAGTGGAGGCTTACCCCAAGGCAAGAGAACAAAAGTTCCCTTACTTCAAGGAGGTCTCCAGGACTACCCCCATCCCTACAGGTTACAGCTTGCACTTCATTGACATGGCTGCATCGGTGGGGGCAGTTGGCTAGGATTGAGTTGAGCTTTTTTTGTTTGTTTGTTTTGTTTTTAATGGAGAAAAATTAGACCAGTGATGGTAGTATACAAGGGGGAATGATTCCAGCAATAAATCCAAATTGCAAACAAACCATTAAATAAATTCGTGAATTAAGCAAGTGGAAAATTAATTCAGTTCTGAAACCAACATGATAACAATTATTAATGAATTAACGAAAGTCAGTTATGTGATCAGTATAGGAACCAAGAAACAATATGAGGCTAATTGATAACCAGTAGAGTAGCTGGTTAATAGGACATTCTAGCAGAAAGTACTCTTAGTATGCATGATGGTTGCAGGTCAACACCCTCCTGCATAAGAAAGGAACAGATTGAATGCCACTGCTTCTGATCGACTGGAGGTTAAACTTATGAGAAGGATAATACAATTTCTTCTTCATCTGTAGAGACATGAGCACAAATAACCTAATCGGCATTTCTCATATTTAGACCTGACACAGGCAGCAACCTCTGTCCATGTACAGAAGACACTATCTTTTTTCCCTATCATATGTGCGAGATGTAAAGAACTGGACAAGTCAGGGGCACGTACCCCTTATGGAGAAATCACCCCAGTCCGTAGCAGACTAATCTAGCAGTTACTTTCTTATAGATGTGAAACTGAAGAGCTCAACTGACTTTAGAACCATTTGAATTGTTTGTTTTTATTACCGTTTTGATACACAAGAATTTCAGCTTGCGTAATTTCAGTTTTGAGGATGGCCACCTTCACAATTAGGCTGCCTACATATAGCTTTCTGAACTGAAATGTGATTGATTCAGATGATTCCACCACCAGTCCAGCCCCACACATTAAAAGATGTGCCCACTCATGGTTAACACGTATCCAGGTCTCTCCTCTTGAGCCTAGGTGAACAGGGGCTCTGACCTGAACTGAACTGCTCAAGCAATAGTTATTGCTTGAACAGGGAAGGGATGTGAGGGGTGGGGACATGTGCATGCTGAGACTTTCTACATTTTTTAATATATGCAGCTGATGGGGCAATAGAAGTCTCCTTCTCGTCCATGGACAAGAAGGAGGAGGGAGAGAGCGAGAAATTACAGTGCTATTGTGCAGGGGTGTCCAAAAATTTTGGCAGGAAGGCCACATCATCTCTCTGACACTGTGTTAGGGGCCGGGGGGAAAAAAGAATTAATTTACATGTAAAATTTGAATAAATTTACATGAATTTATTAGAGATGGAACTTATATGATTGAATGAAGGTCTTGCAGTATAAAAGGCCTTGCACAAAGCAAGGCCAGACTTTCCTTCACTGCCACTGCTGCATCACAAATGTGAAACAGCAAGTAGTGGAGGGAGCCCTCGTCCCACAGCTCAGGTGAGAGGTAGAACAGTCGTCCTCATGCTGAGAGCAGTTGCGTTGGATCGGAATGGGCTCCAACAAGTCTCCAGAGGCTCATTGGAGACTGGGGGCTCCCCAAGGGCCTGATTGGGAGCCCCAGAGGTCCTCAAGTGGCCCCCAGGCCGGGGTTTGGGCACCCCTGCTATTGTGTATGCACCCAAAGCAGACTTAGCAAAATATATTAATAAACAGAATGACCTTCATTTAAACTTTACTAGTCCACAACAGAGGATGAGACATGTCAAGTGCATGGGCATCAAAGCAATCAAGCCTAAATGAGACAGACAAGAGAAAGCAATCAATATGAGCCTTTGACTGTGTAAACTTACCCGTTAGAATTCTGCAACTAGAACGTGAAAGAAAAGAGAAGCATTTAATTCCCACCATTTTTCTTTTTTCTTTTTTTTAAATCTGTTTGCCTCTGTGCTCAGAAATGAACCCTCATAATATTATTTGGAATGCATAATGCATATCTACGATCTGGTTGCCAACGTATTCATATTCCGGAGGCTTAAGCAAATATGTGGATGAAGTGCTTACAGCAGTTGACATGTATCAGATCTCTCCAGTGCAGAGAAACAAAGACAATGTCAAAAAGGTAGTTCTGTAATGAGCTGGGTTCCAATCAAATAGTGGGGCAAATGCTACTTTGTGGCATGTTACCTCCATTTGAGCTGCAGCAGGACTGAGTGCCGCTCATTCTGTTCATGCAAATTCGAGCAACCGCGGGAAAAGAGATATATAGCAATGAACTGTAGCCCTCCCACCAACAATCCCTTTTTCAAGATGATCCATATATTATGAAAACATCTTCATCTCATGTGCAATGCTGTGATGTTATGGATGCATGTGTAGTTAGATGGAGTGACTGCCTATTAAACATCAGGCATCCAGCCCTGCCAGGTCTCGTTGATTTAAACTACCCCCCACCATCCTAAGGGATGCAGCCATGCTGCCAGAGACTGCATGATACTGTGGATGGCAATCAGACGGCCCAGGACAGGCAAGTAAAAATATTTTTTTTTTTACTTACCTCTTCGTAGGCCACCTGGCTGTCAGTGGGTCTCCTTATGCCAGCTATTTAGCTGGCAGAACTCTGAAAAGAGACAGGGCATCTCAGGCCAGGAAAATGGGAATATAATCTAGTGCTAGTGCTAATGAGATCCACCCCTGTCCTCAAAATGCCCCCTGCCCATCCTGCTCTCTGCCCTGATCCCCGATCCTCTCTCTCCTGTCAATGAACCTCCCTCCCTCCATTTTCTGCACAGGGTAAAGTGAAGTCCCTGGAGTGCATGAAAGTCTTCCAGCCGTTTATGCCAGCAGTCCTGCAGCAGAGTACCCCTTACAATGCTGTAAGAGAACTTACTGTGGTGGATCATGAGATCTACAGCCATAAGCCCTTGATAAGATTGGGCTGCTCGTATGTGAACCTTCCGAGACTGATATGTGAATCTTCTGAGTCTGATTCCCTCTTGGTGGGGCAGAGATGGCCAAAATGCCAGACAGGGGTAAGTGAACCAGTGAATTATTTACTGCTCATTTCTCTGCTACTTACTTTCATTTGCTCACCTATTCATGGCTTCCAAAGTCTACAGTGAACATCTCATTCTTCTGGTCGCTCAGTCTTATCACAGGGCTAATGATTCTACTTGACATTAACCCTTGCAAATCTCCTCAGTGGTTTCTGGGTGTACTTCCCTTATAAAGTGTGAGTGCTGTTGAAAAACTGGGTCTCTGATTGCCTCAGAACTGGCTTTTGGCATTGGCTAACATGAATAATGGTGGCCAAGGTGTAGCTTAAATAATTATGATATTAGGCAACCCTTTCTATTGAGCTGTAAGATTGAGTCTGATGTACCCATTTGCCTGTGCCAGTTTTTGGATTCTGATCATGCAAATAGATGTGAGAAGACAAAAGGGGTTGGCTGCCAAAATCACAAAGTCTTACCTACGAAGTCTTACTTACTTACCTACGAAGAGGTAAGTAAGTAAAACCGGCAAGTTCAGGCAACACCAGCGGCATACCAAGTGCATTTAACCAGTGGTGTCACTAGGGTTTGCATCAACTGGTGTGGGAGGCCAGCACATCACCTCCTCCCATGCAGTTGGCAGGGCAATGTCGCAGACTGTGGGCATGGTGATGTACCATTGCCCCACCCTGCTGTTGTTCTTTTTAGTTTTTATAACTTTTGATAGATTAGAGATATTTCAACGTGGTTTGTTTCAATGAATTCTGCATGGATTGATATATAACATGATGGCATTATTCGAAAAGATCAAGAATTGTAAGACCTTCGCCTCCTTCCCCCCCCCCCCACTCTCTGACTGTCCTCAAGTAACTTGCCTTTTCCACATGGTTCCTTAACTGCTTATCCAATATACCTGGAGCAAGCGACCTGGTTTGCCTCTGCCTGCTGAACACATTGTGGCCTGAAGAGATGGGGCCAGATAACGGAGGCAGGATCGGGCTGCTTGGATCTATTGTATCTGTATATCTTACTTCGGTGAAGGAAGGACCAACAAGCAAGCAACATGGGCAGCCCCTCTCTCTTCTTGCTGCCACCTCAGAAAGCACCAATCAGGTGCTAGATTTCTATGCCCTCCAGTGGGAGTACAAAACAGGCATGTGACGTTGGCACCCCCTTAGCACCACCTTATGGCTGGCACCCAGGGTGGATCATCTCCCCTCCCCCTTGGTAGGCTACTGGGCAACATGGTTGGCAACCTTCAGTCTCGAAAGACTATGGTATAAGCCTACAGCACTCGGTATTCCCAGGCGGTCTCCCATCCAAGTACGAACCAGCCCTGACCCTGCTTAGCTTCCAAGATCAGACGAGATTGGGCAGGTGTAGGGTAACAGTTGCTGCCACTGCAGTCATTTTTCTAAGAGCAGCTCCCAGGATGGGGGGAGGCTCCTAGATGGGGGCACCCAGACCATTCAGCCGCAAACCATCTTGATGACCACATTTCCATAGACATCCTCACTGTTCCGCCCGCATATCGCTCATGTAAATAACCACAGCGAAACTCACCTGGCAGTCGGGCCTGGACACCCATCACAAATCTACGGATTCCACTGCACTGCTGATTAATATTGCATGTGAGCAATTTCAGACTACTGATTAGATCGGTTAATAATTAATGCAATGTTATTGTGGATGATTAAGGCTATTCCTTTTAATGGGAATCTCAAATCACTCCTAACACCTCAGTATGAATTCTTTATGATATCCAGCCATGCATGCATTTCAGCAAGTCTACTCTAGAAAGGTTTGTAATTGCAATTCAACCAGCCCTTTCAGAACAACAGAAAACATAAGCTAGACTCAGATCTACAAACGCTCCAGTTTGATTTTTTTAAATGCTTTTTTTAAAAAAAACTTGATATCTTTATTCTAATTTAAAAAGCAAATATGTGTTTGTCCAGCTATGCTGACAACAGGCAGGCAAAACTGAGGGTGCAAAAATTGCCAAGGAATCAAAAGGGAGTGGCAATGAAGGAAGACTTTTGAATGAATTCAAAACAGGTATAAAAACTGGGGAGACCCACAATAGCAGCTGGGGAGTGAGAGTGGATTTCAAATCTCTAAACTGTTTTTTGAGACTACTGCAAAACTGAAGCAAAAAAAAAAAAATGTTTGAGAAGAACTGTGTATAGCAGCAACACTTGCAATAAATCTGTTTTCACATCCTAATGAAAATTTTGAGAATCAGAAACTTGGGAAATGTTGGCCTACCTACTTTGTGAGCAGGATCACAGCACAAACCCAGCCATGTCTACTCAGAAGTAAGCCCCACTGGGTTCAGTGAAGACCCAGGAAAGGGTCTATAGCAGTGGTTCCCACTGTGGATCAGAACCCACTGGTGGGTCACAGCCTGATTTTTGGTGGGTCATCAAAGGGTGGTGGAAAGATCTGATAATTGCCCCAAGCCTGATGCTATTCTAAAATCAGATTCTGTAGCTACTAATTACCCTGCAAAGAGCACAGCTCCTGCAGTTTGCAAGTATTTGTAAATATAAGGAGATAACTGTCTGAGTGTCTTTTTCTGGTTATTATTGCTTATAAATAAATAAAATATTCTTTCTAGATTTCCTTTTTAAAAAAATCTGTTAAACTTAGGTGGGTCCTGATAGAGTCTTGTTTTAAAAAGTGGGTCCCAGTGGTAAAAAGTTTGGGAACCACTGGTCTATAGGATTGGAGCCCCAACTTTTGAACAGGGATAATTCAAGACCTCCTACTGCCTGAGACACTCCTCCGCACCTTCAGTGGTTCCCCTCCTCCTTTCCTTTCAAGGGAGTAGGAGAAGGAGGATCAGTAGAGACAAGCGGGTGGAAGGCAGTGGGTGCCTCTCACCAGTGTACTTCCTGAGGTAACTGCTTCAGGGTGCAGTCCTAGCCAACTTTCCAGCACTGACATAGCTGTGCAAATGTGGCGTGTACTGCATCCTGCGGTGGGGAGGCAGTCAAGGGGGCCTCCTCAAGGTAAGGGCATGTTTGTTACCTTACCTTGGAGCTGCACTGTGGCCAGGTTAGTGCAGGAAAGTTGGCTTGGATTGCACCCTCAGTTGGTCTCATAGATAGGCCAGCCCTGGGTTTGGATCAGAGACCACATATTGGGCTCATGTCAGTCAATTCAGATTTGCGCAGCCATATAAGCATGAATGCCTCTATCCGTTTTCAAATAAGCATGTCACCTCCACAGGCAGTGGTTGCCACTTCCCTGTTTTATATATGCTGTTAGGGGAAAAGGTTGGCATTAGCAGAAATGCAACTAACAAGCAAAGATAAAGGTGGGAGATTTACAAGGTGCAATTAGATATATGTATTCATTACAAAAGGTTAATGCAGATTGTAAAAAGAAGTTGCAAAAGTTACTGCTCCCCGCAGGCAGCTGTAACTTATGTACTGAGCATTTATATGGATTTTTACACGTCCATTAAATCAGCAATTCTGAAATGTGGAGGTGCTTTAAGCTGCGCTGCCTTCATTCAAACACCAGGCTGTCTGGAAAGCAGAGCCCATTTCTTTTATTAATCACTTGTATCACAAATGTCACTTTCCTTTCTCTTTCCACCTCTCTCCCCTCCCCAATTAAAATAAGTAATCATAAGTGAATGGCAATTCTTCAACAATGGTAGAGAAAATCTTCTCTCATACCGATGTATGCTGAATGTGTTTATCCATTGATCCGTTATCTCTTTACAAAGGTCGAGAAAGACAAGGAGAACAAAAATTAAGGTAGATAAAATCCCTGCTCATTCCTTCCTCAGTCCCCACAACCAAACAAAACAGACGTAAAGAAGTGAAGAGCATAGGAGAAGCCCTGCTTCACTGTATCCTATCAAGTTTCTGGAGGAAAAATCCATTATGGGGTACAAGCCATGATGTGTATGCGCAACCTCCTGATTTTGGAAATGGGTTAAGTCAGAATGCCAGATGTAGGGGAGGGCACCAGGATGAGGTCTCTTGTTATCTGGTGTGCTCCCTGGGGCATTTGGTGGGCCGCTGTGAGATACAGGAAGCTGGACTAGATGGGCCTATGGCCTGATCCAGTGGGGCTGTTCTTATGTTCTTATGTTCTCTGTTTCATGCTGCAAAGCCCAACATGGAGGCTTTCAAGTCTGAGCCAGCAAAACTGTTGCCACAGATTTGAAAAGTTCCATTGTGGGGCTTGGGGCTTTCCCTGGGAGAAGGAGATAAAAGTCTCCTTCCCTCAAGGAGACTTCTGATGGCCCCAGCAGCGCTGTTGGATGTAGCAGTAGCTGTTTTGGCACCCAGCACAGGTACTGCCGTTAGGATTGGGCTACCTGGGCCCAATCCTATTCAACTTTCCAGCGCCAATGCGCCATGCACTGCAACTTGTGGTAAGGGGCAGCCACTGAGACCTCCTCAAAGTAAGAGAAAGTTTGTTCCCTTACATTACGACTGCGTTGCAGCTGCATCAGTGCTGGAAAGTTGGATAGGATTGGGCCCTAAAACACACTCACACAACCTTCTTCTAGTAGAGTGCTGACAATGGTTCTCAAGCACTAACATGCCAAGAAGAAGATGTTGATATGACTTGAAAACATGTAGCACGAGATGGTCTCTGTTTAAGAGATGATACTTGTCATACGACTCCTCTGACCTGACCCAGGCTTTCAGGTACAGCTGAGCATTTGCTTGGATAATACCTCCTGCCACTCCATGTTATTTCTTATTCATTATTCCTACAGTATGACACGGGGCAAAGTACTTTGCCAGCGAAAAGGAAGTCAGGGTCATTAATCCGAGGAAGGAAGAGCGAACTCCTGACCCTCCCATGAACAGAAAGCTTCTGGCACTGAATGGGGTGAACAAATCTGAAACCTTTGGTCAATTCCATGTTGGTGAAATCCTATACCAAGGCAACATTCTGCTGAATCCCACGCAGGCAAAAGCTCTGAAGGGTTTTCAACTGCTGTGGGCCTTCGGTTCCATGATAGAAATACCAGTAGGTGATTAAACACGTATCTGCCGGTTACAGTATGCTACATAGAGGCCTGTGAAATGTCACATATGAGAGGGTGTTTGACAGGGTCTCCAGCATGCTTTTCAAGGTTTACTGTCACATGAGTTCTATTCACTCATTTCTTCTGGATAAATTGGGTTGTAAATGTAGCTAGTGGACTCAAGTCTCATATCAACTCATTCATTCATTGAGCACATGAAGGGAGAATAAATAAACAGGGCTACGTGGGAAGGACGTAGGATGCTAGTAGCTTCCAGGATGCTAGCAGCTCCCAAAAAAATGGTCAGGGAGCCTAAGGGTACTCTACAGGATTAGGTGAGTATCAAGGCAGATCAGGCAGAAGTATAGGAGACTAGTATGTTAAAAGTTATTTACAGCCCAATCCTATCAAGGGCCCATGGCAGTGGTTTTGTGATCTGCTGCCCGAGCAGAAAGTACTGCCATCTTCATGCATGATGGAGCCTGGCAGCAATGGTCAGCAGCACTGCCTGCATACCAGACTCACCCAGATGCTCTGTCCGCCCAGGTAAGGTGGTGGAGGTGGCAGTTCATGGGAGGTTGGACAGGGTGCATCCCCAGATCCTACTTCCCATTTTCCAACCCCCCACCTCTTCTTCTCCTTGGATTTATGCCAGCCTGATATGTGGCCTGGGTTCAAGGAGACTGCTAGGTGATCAGGTGGCCTACAGGGAGGTAGGTAAAAAAGATTGCCCCTTCCAACATAGCATGCAGCAGGCACTCTGTCAGTACTGCTGCATGGCAAAAGATGGTAGGAAATAGGATTGGGATATCAAGGCAGCAATCTCATACACACTAACCCAGGAGTGAGTTCCATTGAGTTTAATGGACCTTACTTTTGAGTCAACATGCATTAAGGGCCCAATCCTATCCAACTTTCCAGCACTGATGCAGCTGTGCCAACAGGGCATGGGCAGCATCCTGCATGGAGGAAGCAGTCACAGAGGCCACATAAGATCAGGGAACATTTGATCCCTCACCTCAGGGCTGCATTGTGGCTGTGTCAGCGCTGGAAAGTTGGTTAGTATTGGGCCCCTCCATTGCACAGTAATTCCACTAACATTATCAAAGTACAAGATTATTTTATACACTTTGCACAGGATGTCAGTCATTCCAATAAATACCTTTGAACTCATTGACCAGAATGCTAGAAGGTGGGAGAAGATTTAATTATCACTGTATAGCTGGACTGAGCACTGCCCACATGCTTTCCCTTATGTTTCTGCCAGAGAAGGACCTACTACAGGGGTATCCAAACTGGGGCATCATGATGCCTCAGTGAGGGAAGCCCTGCCTCTGCCCCCTTAAGGGGCGGGAAGGCAGAGGGCAGCGACACAAACCCCAGGATCATGCTGCTGCCTGGGACAGGGAGCTTGTTTAACTTGCCTCACTGGCTTCACAGCAAGCCCCACAGACCCCTCCACAAGCTCCCTGTGCCTATGGAAATCTAAAAATAATGATCATGACCCACATCTGGTTTTGCGATCACAAACTGGAAGTGGGTCATGATTGTTATTTTTTTGACTTGCAGAGGCATTGGGGAGCCCTGCAAAGGGGTCCACAGGGCTCCCTGCACTCCCTGGAGGCTGGTGCTGTGTTAGGTAAGTTAGCCCCCATCCCCAGCAATATCACAAACCTAGAGATCATATCACTGCCTCTCCCCTGCCCCACAAACACTTACCAAACTCCCAAACCCCCCGTGCCCAAACTCCCTGTGATTACCAAACTCCTTGTGAGTCCCTAGTACTTTATTTTTAAAGTATGCTGACATTTCAGGGGAGGGGGTCCCACACCCTCTCTTAATGGCTACAGCTCTGTGACAGAGGTGCCAACTTCCGAGGACCAGGCTACAAGCCAAATCATAATGAATCCAATAAATATGTATAATGTATCCTATGAGGCATTGGTTGGCAGTGCTCTCTCTCAAAGCGTGGGGCGGGGTGGGGGTCGGGGTCAGCCGGCTGATGTGTCGTGAATGGCTCAAAACAATATTTATTCAATTTGTTTCTAGTTAAGCCTCCCGTAAAAAAGCAAGCAGCACCTCATTGCAGAGCCGCTCCCGGAATGGAAGGTAAACATTTTTATATGCACAGTTGAAAGTGTATTGTATTTTTAAACTGATAATTATACTCACCGAGAATATAAATCACTGCTTTTACCCTCCTTTCAGCTTCCTGGCTGCATTTGCATAAAACCGACTTGGTGACTTTCCACCAACATTGGCGACACTGCCACTTCGCACTCTGCCCTCTCTCTTTCAGAAAGAAACCTCCCTTATGTATGCTAATTGTGCTGATTACCCAGTACATTGGGTCCTGTGGTAGTGACGTTGTCTTGTAACATCTAATTATGTCAATCCGTCCAACCTCAGAATATAATTTGCTAGTACACTGGAACAATGGCTGGTTTTTTGTTGTTGTTGTTTTTTTTCAGGAATTGCAAAGGTCATGGGTCTCAAAAGGATGGCTTGCAAAAAAAAAAAAAAAGGCCTTCTGAGCATAACATTTTTAATATTTTAGTACCTGTGATAGTGCTGTGAAGATGGAATCTTTAAGCAAATCTATATCTTCAGTAAACAGAAATCATTTTTGCAGCAGGAGTAATATGCAGTTAAACAAAACATTGAACGAAGCTGACTCTGGGTCTTCAACAGTGGCCAGTTGGGTGCCTCTGCCTGCCTCCAACAAGAAAACAAACTGGTAACCATTCCTCCTGTATTGTTTGTTCCCAGGGTCGAATAACCAGAGGGACACTGAAGTCCATTCATAAGCACTTCCACATGTTCCGTGAACACATGGAGGTTGGATCAGGCCACATCTTCTCTAACCCCACCCCTGATGTCACCATGCCCCACACACCACACCTTCAATGTCCACGCATTTTGTGCACTGTCTGTAAGCAGAACCTACACACATTCAGTTGCTCGTAATGGTGCTCTGTGAGATTGGGAACCTCAGTTCATGAAAAAGACTCCATTCATGGGTCTGTTCATTCATAATTAATAAAATATTTAAAATAGCTACTTCTTTAGAGTTGTTTGTCTAGTTTTGTTTAGTGTGGCTTTCAAAAAGAAAGAAAGAAAGAAAGAAATGGAGAGGGAGTACTTGGAAGTATATTATCTGCGTAATCTTCTATGTAACATTGTTTCTCCGTCTCCTCTTTAATATTAGCAGTTTATCTTCTTTATAAGCTCAGTCGCTGGCAATAGTTTCTTTTTTTTTTTTGGTACTTAGGCATATTTCTATCATTGCTTATGCTGGAGAACCGGTTTTGATTTGCTGAATGAGAACAGGCTACAAAAATGTTGTACTGTAAAGTATAGACAGACTGGACCTCTGACATTACCTATACGTAAGAAACACCAGCTCTATCTCTCATGTGTCTGTTCCTTCACCTCCTTCTCTCTCTTGATTGTCTCGCATGGCCTCTAATGGCTGACTCCTACTCGTCCCCTCCTCCCAGGGCAGCTGCACTGAAAAGACATGCGCTGTATCCATGTGCTGTGTCCAGTGAGAGGAGGGGCAGATCAGGAAGCTTCAGAGGTGAAAGCAGATGAAAATCCCCTTACTCCTTCATAAGCCTCATGCTCTGCAGTAGGTAGACTTATGCCAGCTGTATGCAAGTCCAAGGAGAGAAAAGGAGCAGGGAGATTGCAAAAAGGGAGAATAGGATCCTGTTACTTCCCTTCCCCACCCCTTACTTCCCTTCCCCACTGCTACCTTATCCTGCTTTGGTGGTAGCAAGCAGGGTTCACTCAATATTAAGAAAAAAGAAATGTCAATGCCTGGATGGGAGACTGTCAGCATAGTCCACATGAGCTACTCCGGAGGAAGAAAAGGACCAATGCGCAATAAGATACATATGAGAAAGATGACTGGCCTATCTAGGAAACGGAACTATATGTTACAAGATTCTGGAAGATAGTGTGATTTTTGTCAGTGGTGTGATTCAGAAGCCATGGACTGAATGTGTTCTGGAGAAAGATACACATACACATGCAGACAAAAACCTTGGGCATAAATCATGGTGTTCGCTGTAACAATGGTTGTAGGATCAAAGTGGCCTAGAACAGTGTTCCTCAAAGTTTATCCTCCACTGTACCACTCCACATGGTCCACCTATTCGAAGTTCCACCGGAAGTACCACTCACTTCTGGGTTGGGAGGCCAGCTGTGATGTAACAAACACCAGTAAAAGGCTCAGGGTGGGTGGGAGGGTTTTCAAGCATGGAAAAGCATGCTTTGGAGCTCCACCAACCAAGCCAAGCCACCAACCACTGTTTGTTGTGTCACATTCTTGGTCTCAATGCCAGGTGGCAGGTGTCCAGGAGTCCTGCAAGTACCACCAGACACCCCCTCAAGTACCACTGGTGGTGCCCACACCACTGGTTGAGAGGCCTAGAAGAAGCAAGACATGCAGATAAAATCAATCAGAAGAATCTGGAGAAAGCAAGAAAAGAATAGAAAAAGGAATAGATATACCAATGGTAGATGATGCCCCCAAATCTAGATGTGAGCAGAGGCACCACCTCACCATCTCCATGTCAATAGATTTATATATAAATATATGTTTTGAGTCAACATGTAGGCCCTTTTTCAGTATCTTGGTGTAAAAAACAAATATATTCTCGTGAGTGTCTGGTTCACCTAGTTCTACTCATGAGCAACTAGTTGCATGCAACACCTGGCTGTAGGGGATGAATATGTAGGCATCAGTGGCGTCACTAGGGGGCGCAGGCCGCACCAGGTGACACACACAGGGGGGGTGACACCATTATTGACCAAAATTTTTAAAAACTTAGTATTTTTGAATAATACCATAGATATATCTTTCAATGTGTAATTTCATTCAGAATGCATAAAAACATATCTCTGTTGATATATCTCTATTTTCTCAAAAGTTATAGGCAAAAAACCAGCAGGGGTGGGGCAATGGTGCATTACCACACCCACTTCCCAGGGAGTTGCCTCTCCCACTGCATGGGTGATGTGCCGGCCTCTCGCACCAGGTGCTGCAAGCACTAGTGACACCACTGAAAGGCATCACAATGCACATTAAAGGACACATTCAGCCAGCTTAGTGGGGCTTAAGAGATCATTGCAATTTGAATGGGGATATGCACCAGCACATGAGCTAAATGAATTGGTTTCTGCACATGGATTTCACTTGCAGGATCAGGACATTTGTTTGTAGTTACCATGTTTGTATGACTGTAGTCAACATGTTTTGAGTATTTCAAACCACTACATGGTGTAATTATTTTTCCTTTGCATGTAAGCAGGGAGAAGGTTTATTTTCTTCCGGGAATGCAAATGTAGGTAACTTCTGTAATTTGCAAGTACAATGCAAATGAATCACAAGGTACAGATTTGCTGGCATACATTTTAGCACATATTTAACTCCTGAGATTGTGAATACTGATAATCAAATATTGACATTAAGTAAATGGAAGTTGGTAAGACCAACTGCATTTTATATTCTAATCATTTTAGATCTGAACCATCCTTGCATTGATTAGATTTGGTACTGTTATAGGTTTGCGTAGAATGTGGAAAGAGAAGCCTTTGCAAAGAGTGTTCTTGGAGGTTAAGTTTGCTCTCCATACAAACTGAGTTAATCTGGGTCATCTTTCTGTGACCTCTTACTGTATTTGAGCAGTTAATTAGAATTCCTAAAATGGAACTGGTACCTACTAGTTAAGCTTCCACAAAGTACCCTTCATCGAGCAAAGCCACTTCGGTACATTGTAATGCACGCCAAGCAGCAGAAGACTTTCTTGACTTAGAGCAACTTTGAGGTGGGACAAATGCTGTCTTTGCAACATTAGTAGGATTGTCCTTGCCTGTAAAGAATCTTTTTAGATTGTGAGCCCTTTTGGGACAGGGAGCCATTTAGTTATTTGATTTTTCTCTGTAAACCGCTTTGTGAACTTTTAGTTGAAAAGCGGTATATAAATACTGTTAATAATAATAATAATAATAAAGAAGGCCTGAAAAATCAAGGGAAATACAGCCCATTAGCCATGTCTTGTGGCCTACTAGATGCTGACCACCCCCCTGTTATTTTTACTCCTAGGAACCTTCTGTTACCCTGCACATGCCCGATCTCGTCTGATCTCAGAAGCTAAGCAGAGTCAGGCCTGGTTCGTACTTGGATGGGAGACCTCCTGGGAATACTAGGTTGTTGTTGGCATCCTTCAGTCTCGGAAGACCATGGTGTCACGCTCTGAATGGTGGTTCTGGAACAGAATGTCCTCTCCAGTGCGTGAAGACTGAGTAAAGTAAGTATGGAGGATAGGCTGTTACCCATGCAGCAAATCCTCCCTCTCCACGTCGCTGAAATGGTCCAATGGAAAGGCAGAGGCCAATACGGTTGGTTCCAGCGACGTAGCAGGAGTTGCCAGAACGTGACTGTGTTCAGCCATGAACTGCCTCAGGGACTCCGGCTCTGGATTTTGCCTCGAGGTTGACTCCTGAAGCCTTTTCCATAACTGGATGTAGCCACAAGGCAGCGGAGGTTTGGGATCAGAGTTTTCCTTCTCTCAGATGAGCTGCCTTCCCAGGCTGACGAGTCCCATCTACCCGGTGGCTGTTTAGTCGCCTCTTACGACAAGTACAGCCAAACTGAGGGCTTATTCTTATCCCCAGCCCCCAGGGGATACTGGGTGCTGTAGGCTTATACCATATTCTTTCAAGACTGAAGGTTGCCAACCACCAGGAGCCTTCTCCTGGACTGACTGGTCCCCCCCGCCCACCCATAGCATTCAGCATGCACTCTATTGACAGTTCTGAATTGTCTGAGCTGGTAGGGAATAAGACTGCACTCTTAAAATACTGGCCTATGAATGTTTACCCAGAAGTAAATCCCACTGTATTCAATAGAACAGGGATTCCCAAATGTTGCGGCACCGTGACCCACCTTCGCCCTCTGTGATGGGTCACTATGCTTCTGTTTGTGCTGGAGGCCTCTCCCAGTCCTGCAACCCACTCAACAGGCCTCTGCAAGCCTCAGAATGGCCTTCAGAAGTCTCCAAAAGCTACTTCCAGTTTTTGGAAGCAAACCAGAAGTGGTTTCCAAAATCCGCAAGTGGCTTATAGAGGCTTCTTAGGGCCATTCTGAAGTCTGCAGAGGCCTGTTGAGTGGGTCACCAGGCAGGGAGAGGCATCTGTAGGCTTTGTTAAGTATGGGGCTTCTGAAATGGCTCTTTTTTGGAGACAAACCAATGCAATGGTGGGGGGGGGGGAGCCAAATTGCAACCCACTGTGCTTGGGCTTGTGACCCACCAGGGTTTTTATACCATCTTTCCTCCAAGGTGGTATACATAGTTCCTTCCTTCTGTGGGATGAGCCTAACTGAAATTCCTGGGATTTTGTACATGATCAGAGTTATTTGAGCCTGTTCTGAGCATGCACAGAGTGCTTGGCTAAATTAGGCCCTTGTACTTGGTTGTTTGGTTCAGCTGAATGCTTGGACATACCCCTGTATCTGTGTTAAAGAGGAAGTGGTGTTGCAGGCACAAGTGTTGACCGCAAGAAGTTGTTTTGCAGAACCTTTGCAGTTAAAAACAGGAAACTGCTAGCCTAACCGCAACGGACAGGTAGTTGGAAGAGAAAAGAGACTTTTGCAAGCGTGCTATTAGCTAATCCAACAACAACAACAACAACAACAACAGTATTTATATACCGCTTTTCAACAAAAAGTTCACAAAGCTGTTTACAGAGAAAATCAAATATCTAATGGCTCCCTGTCCCAAAAGGGCTCACAATCTAAAAAGATGCAACACCAGCAGATAGCCACTAGAAAAGACAGTGCTGGGGTGAGGTGGGCCAGTTGCTCTCCCCCTGCTAAATAAAAGAGGAGCACCCACTTGAAAAAGTGCCTCTTAACCAGTTAGCAGGGGTTAGCAGGGGTAATCCAAGGAGGGAGAGATGAAACTTTTGCACTTAGTAATGTTCCACGGCTTTCTTAAATGCCATATAAAGTAGAGTACTACCACTACAGTTGAGGAGTGGAAGATGCAGGCAGAGGCGGAGACTCACGTGGTGTGCTGAAGCTGCTGAGATAGGTTGCTTGTTGTATGTCAATCAAAGTTAAATCTGGCGTGTATAAAAGCTAGGAGCCCTGGGTATTTTGCTGCTCAGCCTTTGGGAAAGATCCCACTGGGACGCATTGCTAGCAATGGAATAAACTTACTCCTGACCTCCTAGTGTCCTTGATCCCTGTCTGAATTTCTGAACCTGCAACACTTCCACCCTCAAAACAACCCTGTGAGGTAGGTGAGGCTGAGAGATCGGGACTCTGTTTTTCTCCCACTGCCTGGAATGGCTCTGAAGGGAAGGAGGAGGGGTCCCTTGCACGCTGCAGTGAGACTCCCTGCAAGACTTAGTGCTTTGAACCCCCTCTAGCTACGCCACTACAGAATCTTTCCCTGAAAAACTTGATTCAGAGGAGTTTCATTTTTAAAATAAGTTCCCTGAGTTGCTGTTCCTATTACTTCTGAGGAAGATAAGCAAGCTCAAAGAAATCTTTCATGAATAATCCATAGTATATGTATAGGTCAAAGAATCTGGGGGTGTCATTTGCCTTGACAGAAGGCAGGTATTCTGCCTTTTTGTGCAGTACTTCCCAAGCAAAAACCACATCGAGTGAGTTTGTCTTATGGTATTCAGATTGCACACCAATTTACTTATTCATTGGAATATTGACCACAAGTCTTGTGTTTAACAAGAATGGCTCCTTGGGCCGATACAAGGAAATAGATTGGTTTCTGGCGGCATTAAATATTGACCATCTGAAAAATGTCTGATGCCACAGTGAATCTCATGTGCCTCTGCTCCAAAGAGAACATTAACAGTGAGTAGCTTTTATCCAGAGGCCAGTTTAATTCAGAGACTGTAATGGCAATACTTCTTGTAGATTAGAAACTCCAGCCCTGGCTCTCAAAGTGTAGGCCTCCCTGAAGAAGCCCAGGCAAATGCTGGAGGCACAAATCTCTTTCTGAATATGCCCACAAGTGGGTTGGACCTGATTTTTGGAGGGTCATGTAACACAGTCTGCCACCCCGCCAAAACTTCCGGGTTGCTGAGCTATCACTTTTCTTAACACGTGTGATGGTCTTTGGCCCACTCTGTGCCTCATCACATTGTGTTCTGGCTGATAAAAATACGTTTGTCTGCAAGAAGATGATGAGACAAGGCTCAGAGTGGGCTGAAACAGCAGTGTAGCTGGAAAGAGCTGACCTGGCACCCTGTGTGCAATTTAACCAGGCCTCAGAAGACCTTCTAAATCAGGGGTGCTCAATAGGTGGATTGCGATCTACCGGTAGATCGCGAGGCAAAATGAGTAGATCGCGGAGTGCTGACCCCCCCTTCAGGTGCCTCTGGGAGGAAACGCCGGGAGTAAGCCCCATACTCCCAAGTAAGTGTGGTTAGGATTGCAGCCTCACAGCCTAATCCTAGGCATGTCTACTCAGGAGTAAGTCCTGTAAGTGTACCTTGAGCCCCACTGAGTATGTGGGGCTCAAGGTACACCAACATACATTGTACACATAAATGTTATATGTTATGATGGTGCGAACATTGTAAAAAAAACTCTGGTAGATCTCCGGGCCTTGCTGGGTTTCAAAGTAGCTCTCGAGCCAAAAAAGTATGAGCACCCCTGTTCTAAATGTATAAAAACATCACTTCCAGTTTTACCTGAAAACCAGAAGTGATATTCTAAGGTGGGGTGTCCAAAGTTTTTGGCAGGAGGGCCACATCATCTCTCTGACATTGTGTCCAGGGCCAGGGAAAAAAAAGAATAAATTTACACTTAAAATTTGAATAAATTTACATAAGTTTACATAAATGAATAAATTAAAGATGAACTTATATGAATGAATGAAGGTCTTGCAATAGCTCAAGGCCTATAAAAGGCCTTGCGCAAAGCAAGGCTGGCCTTTCCTTTGCTGCTGCTGCTACTACATCACAGATGTGAAACAGCAACCAGTGGAGGGAGCCCTCATCCCACAGCTCTCACGAGAGGTCAAACAGTTGCATCGGGCCAATGCAGGCTCTAGCAAGTCTCTGGAGGGCCAGAGGCTCATTGGAGAGTGGGGGCTCCCTGAAGGCCACATTGGGAGTCCTCGAGGGCCACAAGTGGCCCCAGGGCTGGGGTTTGGGCACCCCTGTTCTAAGGCCTTTCAGAGGCCGCAAAACACCCTCTGGACCCAAGTGGAGCAGAGCTCTGGTCAGGAGCAAGCAAGGAAGGTCAGGATCCATTGCCGCCCCCTGGAAGAGTGCCACCTGTGACACCCCCCCCCCACAGCTATTCAGAGACTCCAGCAACGGGATTTTCACATAGAACAAATATGAAAGCTTGGCAATGAGGATGTTTTGGCAGTGACTTGATGACATCTTCATCACGTCACCTCAAAAACTTCTGGGTAGCCAAACTCTGTGCTGAAGGTGGGTTGTGGGGCCGGAAAGTTTGAGGACCACTGACATGGCAGATGTTATTTTCAGCATCTATGAGGTTAGCTAGTGTTGCCTTCCCTCTCTCTGTTTCAGGTGCACAGTATCCTCAACCCCATGTGTACTAAGATACATAAATTCAAACCCTGTTGGCTTTTACCTTCTAATGATTTTTTTCTCCTGGATTTCACTTGGTGGAAGTGTTGAGATGAACCTCACACAGTAGTGGAGAAAGCCTTCCAATTTGACAGTAGTTCTCTAATAGGAATGGCTTAATGAGCCACTTTCTATTGTACGTGAGAAATTAAATTAACCACAAAAATGTAAATGTGCATGTATCCCAGTCAAGCTGCTCTTCACGTTCACTATGGAGCAAACCTGCCATTATAAATATGCAGAATTAGAAAAAAGGAAAACCACGTAACCATAGAAACTACCTTTTATCAAAAGCAAACTACCTTTAGAATTATACTGCAGATAAAGGCAAGAAAGATACTCCAAACGCCAACCATTAATGGCATGTATATATACACTAGGGAACATCTAAACATAATGGTCTCTACACTGTGTTTTGGAATAGTAATCAGAGTCTGTAGAAGGGCTAAAATGACAATAACGTATTCCTTCACCAGTGAAAGTAAACCTTCCTTTCCAAATTTGCGACTTCACAGAATATCATAAGGATTAGGGGAGCTGTTCTGTGGGTTTCCTACTTGCGCATTTAAATAGTGCGCGTTGCATGCTTACTATATTACGTTTTGCAATTTTAATTCAAAAGTTTGCAATCAAGGTGAGTGGGTTCCTTCCGTTCTGTTGTTTTATTGTGTTTTTGATCTGCTCTGTGTTGAGCTTTGCTTCTTCTGAATTCAGGTTCAACTAGGAAGAATTCAGAAATTGGTTTCAGAATGGGAGCATATACAGATATGCTACCATGTTCAGTTCCTTCACTTCGTTGACATCTTTTTAATCCTCTGTGTTATCAAGGTACACATGATGAAACACTGCAAAAAGAAAGTCACTTTGACATGATGGTAATGACTGTTGGAGAAGCGCCGGCATGTGAGCTGAGCCAGCCAGTGTATATAGACAGCAAATGTGTTAATAGTGGCATCTTTCAGTAGAGGAAGATGCTCCCTAATTTAACGGCTTTTGGACTTTGTTTTGTGTCCTCTCACTTTCCCTCCTACTGCACCAGCCTGCACCAGCTCGGCATGATTTTAGGATTGCACTCTAACAGCCCAATCCTATCCAACTTTCCAGTTCCTGTGTTGCCAAATGTAGCCCCGTAGTAAGGGAATACATGTTCCCACATCTTGGGAAGGCCCAGTGACTGCCTCTCCACCACAGGATACAGCGCATACCCCACCAGCACAATTGCACCAGTTGGATAGGATTGGGCCCTAAATCTGCTAACTATAATATGAATGATTACCTCAAACATCTTCCTGTGTAGGGTCTTATTGACATGTGCATGGCTACTTCTGCACATTGGTATGTATTGGCAACCTTCAGTCTCGAAAGACTATGGTATCGCGCTCTGAATGGTGGTTCTGGCACAGCGTCTAGTGTGGCTGAAAAGGCCAATCCGGGAGTGACAATCCCTTCCACACCGGGAGCAAGTGCAGTCTGTCCCTGGTCTGTCTCCCTGACTATGGGCCTTCCTTCTTTGCCTCTTAGCCTCAGACTGTTGGCAAAGTGTCTCTTCAAATGCACATTGGTAAAGTCCCACCAAAACAATATTAATGTTTTTGACAAACATATCAAGATTGCTTTTGGAGGGCTTTATCAATTTATCATGCATTCCCCCCCCCTCTATATTACTAATGTGCAATGATAAAACTAAAGATGATAAATTGAAAACTAGCAAACTGTGCACATGTACCAAACTACAACCCTGGGAGAAATCTCAATTCCAGAAGCATCTCTAGGTTATATGAATGGGATTAAACATTTATCAGAGGGTCATTGCTGAAAGTCTGAGCACATTTTCTCAAAGAGAACAGAAAGAGCATTTCATACCAGTAAGGATGGTGTCAAGGGCACACATTTAGGGGAGAGCCCATCAGGTTCACTGCTCATAATCCCGTTCCTGTAAATATATTAAATCAACTTGCCAGTGTTTTCCTCCAAAGGCAAAAATAACATCAACATCCACCTGAATGTGAGTAGCGAACAAACCCTGCAGATTCCTCCCCTGGAACATCATTCCACAGTTATGGGCCATGCCCAAAAGTCTGATTCTGCAGGCCTACCTTCCAAATTTCAGATAGCTGGGGGATACAGTAAAGGCTCTTGGTTGCTTATCTGAGTGCTTGAAAAGTAAATATGGAAACAGGCCATCCTTAAGATCATTGAAAGCCATAATGTACCGGGCCTGGCAACGCTATGGTAGCCAATGAAATTGGTACAAGATCAGAGTGATGCTCTTTGTTGATTGAGCTCCAGTTGACACTACGGAAACTGCACTTGGAGCCAGCGGAAGGTTCCAAGTGCTTTCTGAAGGCAGCGCCAATGTTCAGGGCATTACAATAATCCAGTCTGGATGTTACTGGAGCAGTGTTTCCCAAACTGTAGGTCGGGAGCAGAAATGTTCCCTGAAATGCCAGGCAGAACCTCCAATGTAAACACAGGTAATGATAAGATTAGATACTAATTGCCTCAAGCTCTGAGGCTATTCAAACATCACATAGCTGCTAATTACCCTGCAAACAGCTCAGCTCCTGACGTTTTGCACGGTAGCTGCTAATTGCCCTGCAAAGAGTTGAGCTTCTGAAGTTTCCAAGGAACTGAGCTCCTGCAGTTTGTAAGCATCTGTAAATATAGAGATAAAATGTGTCTTTAAAAAAATCTACATATATTCTTTCTACAGCCGCTGCTGTGAGCGTGAGTGCAGTCTTGGCGCCTCTCCAAAAGTTACGTCATGTGATGTCATTACATCATGTAATGTGACTCTGTTCCTGCCAGGGCAACATAACCCCTGGGTACATAACCAAATAGAGCCCAGTAAGATTGGACTGTTAGTAACTTAGGACACAATCCTAACTGTGCCTTGGGCCAACACAAGTCCCTTGCGCTGGCCCGGGAGGGTCGCAAACGTGCTGTAAGGGATGTTTGCGCCTCCTTATGAGGAAGCCGCGTTGGTGCATTCAGATGAGCCGACAAATGGAGGCTGAATCCAGCTTCCATGGCGGCTTCCCTGCCGAGTCTTGTGTCAGCCCAGCTGCACTAACACAAGTGAAAAAGGTAGGCATGGGGGAGGTGGGGAGGAAGCGCGAAGGAGGCATTCCTAGGCAGGAGGAGGGCGGGTAGGGGGCGGCCCCGGGGGCGGGCAGGGAGAGGGAGTTAAGGCTGGAATCTGGCAGTTATGCCGGATCCCAACCCCCCTTCCCAGGAGGAACAGAGCAGCTTCAAATGACTCCACTTCCAGAGGTGGCGCACGTCCGAGGAGACCCATAGGGGCCAGCAGGCCTTATCCAGAGCAGGTTTTGGCCTAGCAGGTTTTGATGAGCAGGTTTTGGCCTACCAAGTTGTTAGGGGCTGATTTGGGCTGAGCACTTGTCTCTTTTCAGAATGTAGAAATGAGCAACTCACAGTTGGTTTCAATAAGACCACAAGCGCCGTCTCAGTCTCAGAACCAGAAGGAAAGAGTGTTTTCAACTTGGCACTTGAAGGGTTTTAAAGCCTTTTGGGTTCCACCAGCCCCCATAGCAGTTTCCATTTCAGCATTAATGGAACTAATCTGCCTCATTCATATTTAATAAGAGAGGGCTCAGCCAAGTATTAACATGACTGAAATTCTCACTAATGCTTTCTGACTGTAAGTACCATCAAATGCCCTGGTGGAATCGCTCTAAACTGCTACACGTAGGGGTTGAGCAAAAAACCTCCCAGGAATCTGTTCAGGGGTCAATGTTGCAGTGGAGGAAGCTGAAATTTATTTTCCACTGGTGAATTCAGTGATTAGTTGACATGATGAATTCAAAATCCACAGCGGTTGTGGTTAGATAGGAGCGAAGCCAATTTGGAAAAGTATTCAGTTGAATATTTCATTCGGCGCTGAACCAAATCTTTGTTGATCTGATGTACCGTATTTCACCGTGAACGGACAGGCTGGACTCTGCATTGATAAGAACGAAACAGGGAATACGACAAACATAAAAGCCTTGCCCTGGGCAGCAGTGAAGAAATATTGACTTCTGGAGAAGAGCTGAAGATGCCACAACAACAACAACAACAACAGTATTTATATACCGCTTTTCAACAAAAAGTTCACAACAGTATCATTGTTATCTACAGTATCATTGCCACTACAGTATCATTGTTAAAACCCAGCAAATTTCAAAGAATTCTTGACATCTTACCAATTCTAGGCGGCTGTCACCTCTTGTATTTTTCTCTACAGCTAATTTGAAGAATGCAACAGCTGCCAAGGTCTGTCTAAACCACCTTTCTGTTTTGGGTGGTTACCAATCACATTCATCCAGATACTCACAAACAGGGGCTTCCCTTTCGTTCATTGCAAGCATCAGGTACTCAATCACATAAAGGTGGGCCCTCCTGGTCTGCGAGTTTGGAACATTTGACCCAAAGTGGGTTCCAAACCCACATCAAGAAGGCCCAGGCTCAACCAGAAATGCCTTCTGGTCGTGGAGGTGCAGGGAGATTGTGTGCAGCTTCCCTGCACCCAACCAGCACTTAGGATTTCTTGGCAAACTGGAAGTGCCTCACAGGCCTTCTGAGAAGTGAAGACAGATCTCTAGATCTGTGATTTCTTGCCACCAGTCCTGTAAATAGACATTTATTGGTCTTTCTTTGCTCTCCTAGCAAACACTTAGTACCAAGCACATTTGTGGAGATACATATCTCCTGCACATCCTGAATTAAACAGAACTAACAAATAAAAACATTGACCTTGTAACAAGATACTTCGACAGGATGCTTCAACACATGGAAGCATCTTGTGCTGAATTCTTCATTCAGAATTTGCAAAGGAGATTAAGAGATGGACTGGTATGGAAATAAACATTGCTGTATTTGCTTGCATTCCAAAGCTAGCCATGTTTACTTGAAGACATGCTCCATATAGTTCAATGGGATGTAACTCCATGTAAGTACTGATAGGACTACAAGCTTGGATTAATAAATGTGTACCAAATCAAAGTTATGTATTGCCAGAGGCAGTGGTTCTTCTTGTATACAGTGTCAATGGGCACACCAATGGATGAAGGGAATGGGATTGATCAGTGTAATTAAGACACAAGCAAAATTTCTAAGCAAGCAGAATAATCCAGGGAGTTGACACCACTTCTGGCATTGATAGCACCAAGACAACAGGGTCAAACTGTGATGGGCAGTGTGTGTAGGTCCTCTGCTACAGGTCTGCACCAATATTCTCTCCAATACTGTTCCAAGGTTCCATTTATAGGAAGGCCATTTCCAGCTTCAACATGGCAAAATATATATTTACCCCAATGTGTCAAAGAGATAAAAAGAAATAATACATGAGAACAAGTGATGTGGTTACTTCCAGGTAGTATTGTCAGTTCTCTTCTGGTTTCCCTGTTTTGACCTTGCAAGAAAATGCTGGTGAAGCTTAGAATAAGTGCAGGGAAGTGAAAAGGATTTAATACAGATAGCACTCTTGAAAAGTGCAGCAGAAATATACTACAGCAGGCTATTAGGTTTTTTTAGCCCTTAAGGGGCCCCGAATAGATTGTAGTACATCACTAACTCCTTGAGATACAATAGTTCTTCAGTTATTAGTTATTCAGTTAATCGTTCAGAGTTACAGAGGAAGGCCCATGCAAAAAAGTTCAGTGAGAAATTTCACATCTTATAGAAATGTGGCTTGATTTGGGCAACCCAATTCTAACAGGACTACCCATGCCCAGGACCGAAATGGCTACTGCTGTATCCCATGTGGGTAAGGTGGCAGCTGGAGGTTGCTTTGAGGTAAGGAAACATTTATTCCCTTACCCTATGTTGAGCCCTAGCTGCCGCTATGGGTTTACACAGATCTGCACCAGCTTAATTGCCAGTGCAGAATCATGTAGACCAGGGGTGCCCAAACCCTGGCCCTGGGGCCACTTGCGGCCCTCAAGGCCTCTCAATGTGGCCCTCAGGGAGTCCCCAGTCTCCAATGAGCCTCTGGCCCTCTGGAGATTTGTTGGAGCCCACACTGGCCCGATGCAACTGCTCTTAGCATGAGGGCGACTGTTTGACCTCTCGCATGAGCTGTGGGATGAGGGCTCCCTCCACTGCTTGCTGTTTCACATCTGTGATGCAGTAGCGGCAGCAAAGGAAAGGCCAGCCTTGCTTTGTGCCAGGCCTTTTATAGGCCTTGAGCTATTGCAAGACCTTCATTCATTCATATAAGTTCATCTTTAATATATTCATTTATGTGAACGTATGTAAATTTATTCAAATTTTAAATGTAAATTAATTCTTTTTTTCCCCTGGCCCCCGACACAGTGTCAGAGAGACGATGTGGCCCTCCTGCCAAAAACTTTGGACACCCCTGATGTAGACCCATGTAGGGCTTTCATGCCCAGGATGGGGGATAGGATCCAGCAGAAGTTTCTGCCACCATCCCTGGAACTGAACCACCCTCCTCTCAGTTTTGCCCCCTTCCCACCTTCCCTCTGTCCTCGAACACCTCCACACTGCTTGGTGGCAGACTCATAGGTTCCAGGGCCTCTCCGATCAGCATGAAGGTTCAGCACCCACCCGCACTGGCTTCCATGTCAGTGCCTCACTCCCTCTGACCGCCGCAAAATCCTTTACAGCACTTTCTCAATGGCCGTCTTCCTGGCAGCATGCTCATGGCCAGCACTGCAGAAGCGGCCAGCTCTTCTGAACAGGCATTCGGAAAAGGACAGCGGTGCATTATCAATAGGTAACTGACATATTACGATTCGGCTTAATGTTACAGACTGGCTAAACGAGCACCATTTGAAAGTACTGAATTCTTAAGGCAGAAATCATTTACATGGCTAACAACATCATATTTTGCAGGGGTGGTAAAAAAAATAGCATGTGGCAGGATTTTAAAATTGTGCTTAAGGCAAAGGAATAAAAAATGACAACAGAAGTGCTTTAATGGATGTTGAATGAGAGGAGAAAATCTCAACATCATTGGAAAAGGCTGGTAACAAGTGAGTTTCTCTTTTCTTTGTTTTATATAAATGAGCATACATTATTCATCAGGGAAGCCTGTCCTCGCTGGTCTCATGTGCAATTAATGAACTGTTGGAAACACCATTCCATGCAACAGTAAAGCCACAGGATTCATGACAAAGCAGTTTTGGCAGGTGATTTGTGGATAGACTGGGTAATTAAACAATGAGACCAATCCTAAAATTTTTGCTGGGAAGTTGAACTGATCTCAGCAGAATTGTCTTCCTAGGAAGCATGTTCAGGACATATTAAGTATGTACATATCCTAGGCTGCAAAATAAATCCCACTGAAAATAGATTCTGGGTCAGGCTGTGTACCTGCAACAAAAGATCCCTTTTAAGTTAGTTAAGCCATTTCTGCCCAACGTTGCATATATGCAATAGGGATCAAATGTGAATGCCTGTGGGCTGGGCAGAAATGGGTTTTGAGAAAGTAAGAACTGTCCACAACCTGAGATGTGAAATAGGAGTGTCGGTGATGCTGATCACCTGAAATGTTTGGTGCCAACATCTGAGCAAACCTAGGGGTTCCAGTTGCAAATTTAAAAATGAATTTGCATTCAGAACCGTGAACCTGCATGCCTCAGATTGATAGCTTGATTTTTTAAGTCATTTTAGTCCAAACCATGATGTGGTTGTAGTTTAGTGCCAGAACTGTTCACATGAATTAGTATGCAGTCACTTCCTGAATCCGCCTAAAGCTCATTATGTTCCCCTCCTTCCGGAAAGAAGAGAAGCTGTAACCTGGACAATACAATCTGCTACCAGGGACCAGAAAAGTCTGCAGATCAATAGAATCATAGCTTTTGGGCATTGACAATGGCATCTTACCCATCAACTGAGTGCATCTGAGAGCTCAATCTACTGAATCTACTGAATCTACTCAATCTACTGAAGATTTGATGGCACAGTGGTCCCTGCACCCTCAGATGGTGTCACAAACATGCCATAAGGCATGTTGTGACATCTGGAGAGTAAGCAGTGCCAGCAGAGAGGCTTGTGCTGCCCCCTGGCACTGCATCCACAGGCCCAGCTGCCAGCAGAGCTAAGTATGCTGCTGAGTGTGGCAGGGGCATTCTGTAGGTGGGAAAGGGCATTCTTGAGCAAGGGAGGGAGGGAGGAACTGTGGTGTGACAGACCCAGGAGAGGTGGAAACTGCAGAGCAGGCCTTTGCCATATCTTAACCCCCCCCCCCTTCCTGAGCCTTGCATTCAACTGGGCCTCCCAGATTAGAGCCAGCTAAATATCTGGTGCAGAGTGAAGGAGCCCCACAGGGCAGGTTAGGGCTTTACCCGGAGCAAGGGGGAAAATATCCCTTTACTCGTAGTAGACTTCCATCCTCCTCTTAACCTCTGCTGGATGCCAGTGCAGGTTAGGATTAGGCTGTGAATCTCGTCATCCTTCCTTTACTGGAGTCTGAGGAGAAGAATCTGGAACTTGGATTAGGACACAGACCACCAAGTATCAGAAGGGATTGCCATAAACACCTCTGGATGTCCCTAATATATAGTACTCTGTGGTTTTTTAATCAGAAGTCTCTTTGGAAGCCAATCATATCTGAAAAGTGGGCTACAAATATAGCTAGTAGAACTAGTAATACACGAGTGCTATGTGAAGTAGCATGTTGCCAGAGCACAACCAGGAAGGCCAGAGCCTTCCCATTCCCATTGGAGGAGCATTCTGGACCCATTGAGGCAAGTAGGTCAGTGACAGAGGTGGAGAGATGGGGAAAGGGTGGGACAGGGAGAGGGAGTGGGGAGGAATGGGATGGGAAGGTTGTTGAAGGGGTTGAACCAATGGTATTTGAGGATCTATCTCCTCCAGCAGCAGCCTCACTGCCCCTTGCCTTTCGTCAGACTTGTGCTAGTGAAATCCCTGGTGCCAACAGGAGCCCCACTGCAAGTCTGAGGAGCAAATCCGAGGAGCCCTATTGCAAAACAGGAGGCTTCCAAAGGGGTAAGGGGCTTGAGGGTTGGCTTGTAAATGCAATAATATGCTGACATGTCAATGCAGAATGTATAAATATGACACAAAAGGTTGTGAATTGCCAGTTCACCTGCTGTTGTGGGTATACAAAAGATACCTACAAAAGATGCTCTTGGAAACACTTCTTCTGCCACCAAGGTTGTCGCTGAATCTCAAGCACTTTGCTTCTTTGTATTTTGAATTCAGTTTCCATCTCATGTTTTCTATAGCACAGTGTCATACTTCGCATCACTGAACGCAGGCTGGTCTTTCAGCCACCCAGGTGGTGGGATTTAAACTGTAGGATCTTTGAGCTTGTCATTATAACCCTTGAGCTGCTCACCATTTGTGTGGTGACCTGCTTTTAGCTCCCTGCAAAACACAGCCTCAAAGATGCTGTCAGACGTGCCTCCCCACTCATTTTGGTGTGAGATGAGTGCACTTGTTCTTGTATTTCAGCCTTCCTGTCGCAGGTGTTTGGAAACATTATCAGTTTGGGTACCACTTTTACTGAACAACAAGTCGCATTTGACATTCACACCGAATCCTGCAAGTCAGAAGTCTTCAGACGAGTGCCAGAGGAAGACACTCCAAGCCTCTGAGGATTTGGCTCATGGACCCTGACAGCTATTGTGCCCTCAGAATTCATCTCCATGTCACACAGAGCAATGCAACCTTTTCGTAATCCAGCATATGGTTCCATTGGGATAACTCTGAGTGTTTTGTTTTCTGATGAAGTGCAAAGGAACTCGGAGAATGGATGCAAAAGAAATGGCAGCTTAATTAAAGAAATGCTACACTGAAGCCACGTTAAAGGCCCAAAATTAAATGCTACATTGAAGATGCATTAAATGATCTAAGTGTTGTATATAGTGAGACTTGGTGATTTACAGGTGTTAAATTAGCAGCAACATTTTGAACGATGTAGTCAGTCTTCCATTGTTTTAATTGCATTTTCTTTTTCTTCAGGCAGTAATTCTCAATGTTTCTCCTGAATATGGGAATTAGTAGAAGAAGGAAGAATGACTTTAGAAGTAGTGGATGAGAGAGACATTATGTTGTAAACAAAAAAACAAAAACTTGTTTCCTTAGTAGTGTGAAGATTTAGGAAAATGGTTGAATGTTCTTTGTCTGTTTTAAGCATACTTGTTAAAGTTCAATGGTCTTTTTTTATATTCTCCCTTGATTTCCCCAAACATTGTCTGAGGCAGCCTTCCTTCCTTCCTTCCTTCCTTCCTTCCTTCCTTCCTTACTTACTTACTTACTTACTTACTTTTAATCATTTATACCCTGCCGTTCACCTTAGTTCACTTTCTGGGATCATGGTGATCACTAAACCCTGGAGAATTCTGGTCTGTAAGAGTGTATCTTGGTTTGATTTGCCTCTAGCTCTCTCCTCCAAACAGTCCAACAAGCACAACAGGGAGCAGGGAATTAGTCCTTGTGAGGACTACTGGTTTGCTCTGCACACCCCTTGAGACTTCCTGACCACAGGTTGTCCTCAGGCAACAATTCTAAGTACTGGTTTCCTTGTTGTGACCACAAATATTGTCTGGTTGTGCCCCTCCCCAGTTTCTAGTAGTTACTTTGACTCTACTTATGGAAACAGCCATCCAGTCACTGATATTGGGATGGGAGTATCCAACTAAAGATTTGGAAGAACAAGTCACCAAGATCTACCACAGGATCTACCACAAACCTTATAAAAGTACTGTATGTTTTCTTCATAAAAATACAGATTACCTCTGATATATTGCCTTGGGTAACATTCTCAAATGTTGCCATAGCAACCTCTGCAATGTAAATTAGCATGAAGCTTTATCCCAAGATTTTCAGATTGCTGGATTGTAGGGGCAAAACAGAGGACACCCAACTGAAGTTGAAACTAAACAGCAAGATGACCTAAAGGAATCAATTAATATTCAACTGTGGTTCATTGGCAACAAGACATAGTGTTTAAAAAAAACCACTGCATTATGTCCAACAACAGTGGGTCCTGCGTTTGTTACCCATGATCATACTTTCCTGTTATTTATTTTTCAGAATAAAGAAACTGCCCTTTAAGATTAAAACCATTTTAAATACCTCATAAGACTATATGAAGATCCCTGCTGGATCAGGTCAGTGCCCATCTAGTCCAGCTTCCTGTATCTCACACCTGCCCACCAGATGCCTCAGGGAGCACCAAGACAACAAGATACCTGTATCCTCTTGCCACTTTCTTCCTTTTGGCATTCAGTGATAGCCTACTTCTGAAACCAGCAGGTTGGGTATAGCCATCTTGGTTTGTACCGTGTGATGGACTTTACCTCCATAAATCTGTCCAATCCCCTTTTAAAGGCATCTAGGCCAGACACATCTCCACATCCTGTGGCAAGGAGTTCCACAAAGCACGTATGGGCTCTCTGGATTGGGCCCTCAGAAATGTGAGCCAAATCTAGTTGGTGTCAGCAGAACAACTTCAGATGGCTTCAAAAAAATGCTCAGGGAAACTCTAGAGCTGAAGTTTTGCACTTAGTATTTATCGTGCTGCTTCATTCTGTGGAAGTATGATCAATGTAGACTTATAATGTCCTGCTTCAATTGTGTACTGCATTCTCTCTGCATGCTGAAGTTAGAGATAGCTGGCTATTATGGCCAAAGCAATTTCCACCTGCCTGGCACCACACCTTCATTTGCTTAACCCTGCCCATGTTTCATCATCACTTTTCAATATGGTGGAATCCAGGAACTGCAGTTTTTTTTGCCCCTTGCCTCCATGGCTTTTGACCAGGGGTGACAAAGCATTCTTCCACATTAAAATAGAGCTCTCTTGGACAAGGTGCCATGCTTTAACCAATTTCTGCCAAGCCCACAGATGTGCACATTTGATCCCTGTTGAGTATATGCAATGGTGGGCAGCAATGGCTTAAAGTAGGATCTAGACCAGCGATGGAGAACCTATGGCACACATGTCAAAGGTTACATGCCATGATGATTTAGGTGACATGACAGCATTCACCAACACCCAACAACAACGGGCAGCCCAATCCTGAGCTGCCCGGGGTGCCCAGACTTGGCGGCAGCGAGAAGCGCTGCTGCCGGATCCTGTGCCTCCCAAGTTACTGCGGCAGGCACCTTGGGAGAAGGGGGCGAAAGTCCCCTTCTCCCAGGTAAGGTAAGCAGCCCTGCAATGGGGCTACTCACTTTACCGCAGACCAAAAGGTCAACAGTAAGGTAAAGGCACTCGTGTAGGGCACACAGCCCTACACGAGTGCCTTGGATCCTGCGGAGCGAAGCTCCACGGACCCACCTCCCTCCCTCCACCTCGGCACACCTCCAGCCTGCCCTCTCCCTGTGTCAGACCTCCCTGTCACGCCTCCTCCCTGCCCCCGCCTACCATTATGCAACTCGGCAGTCCGGGAAGTCCGCTGAGTCGCAGAGGCTGGGCGACCGCTCCGCACTAGGCCAGCACAGGGCGGCACTGGGCTGGCACGGGTGGAAGCCCGGCAGAGAGGCTCCCAAATGTGCCTTATGGCACGTTTGCAACAGTGCTTGGCGGCACGGAGTCGTGCCGCCGAGCACAGGATTGGGCTCTGAGTTTGTTTTGCTTGTATTTCATTTTTTAATTATTTGGCATTTCTTTATATAATACAGAGCAGAAGCTTGAAAACAGCCATTGGTTAGAGATACACTAACTTTGAATTTCCTGCATTGAGTAGTGGAGTGTGACACCGAGATGGTCTACCCTTGCCCTCTAATTCTCTGTTTCCATGAAACGACTCCTGATCAAACATCTAAAGCTTATGACAGACAGACTTGGTGACAAAAAGCAGGGCTGTGTTTCCATGCAAGTATTCAATTAAGATTTCAGCTCCAAATGTAAATAACACATGCCCCCTTTTTTGAAGCAATGTGTACAGTTCCAAGCATAAAGCCAAGCCCCTTTCTGTAACAATGCTTTAATAATGTGTGTTACATAATTAACTATATCAACCTCTCTCTCTCTCTCTCTCTCTCTCTCTCTCTCTCTCTCTGCTTCCTGCAAAGATAAGTATTTCAAAGGGGAACAGTGCTCTCCTGTGATCAAAGAAAGGAATTGCTTGAATCGTAAAACCAATTATTCTCAACAGGCACAAAAAAGCACCAGAAACAAATATAAGCAATAAGAGGTATACATGGATGCAAGAGTGCTCTATGCAGAAGAGTGGAGACTCCCTCTGTAGACTCCCCAGAAGCATGGGAAAACAGGGTGTATCATCATGGAAAGGAAGAGAAAAAATGCCTTTGATTATAACAAAATGAGTTTGATTCAACTATGGCTTTTGATTCACCACCTGCCCGTTCGGCTTTGATTCACCTTCCACCTCCCTTGAGATTTTCTCCCTACGAACAAAACAATGCCTAAGATCACTTGCTAGCAAAACTGGCTTATTTTTTCCCTTATTGTTTCTTACAGAAATTAAGAAAGGATTCAACCATGCTTGGGAAGAAAGGTGGTTAGTCATTGAAGACATTCTGGAGAAGAGCACATTTGTTTGAAGGCAGAGGTCAGAGGGTATAGAGATCAAAGAGGTCAGTAAAAAAACTGATTTTTAGGTCAAAGGAAGGAATGAGGACATTACCTTTGGTCTTAGAGATTTAGGGAAGAAGTCTGAAATGTTGCTGAGATACATTATAATTTTGTCTCCCCATTTGTATTGCTAGGAATGTGTTATGAGCCTTCTGTTACCCTGCATGTGCTCAATCTTGTCTGATCTTGGAAGCTAAGCAGGATCAGGCCTGGTTAGTACTTGGATGGGAGACTGCCTGGGAATACTGGGTGCTGTAGGCTTATACCATAGTCTTTCGAGACTGAAGGTTGCCAACCTTCTGTGGACTGGCTGGAATGAGACCTCTGATTCCTTATTTACCCGACTCTTAGCAGAATCCATGAAAACCTCACCCTCTCCCTGGACTCAGGCAATGTGAGCATCAACCGCTGTATTAAGGTCTGTGATGCAATTTAATAATGCTTCTTGAACTGTGTAACCAGAAGCCCAATCCTATCCCCAGCTGCTGAGCAGGATTTAGGCTGCCAGCACAGGCTCTGCTATATCCTGCACACCAGCAGGGGACTAGGCTAACCAGGAGAGGTAAATTAAGTTTTACTGATTTCTTCCACTGCTGCCTGGGCTTCTATGAGTCTACTCAGGTCTATGCCAGCTCTTTTTCTGGGGTAAATCTGTTCCACCACAGGGGGCATGTCAGGCCCAGGGCAGGGGCTTCTGATTAAAGCAGTTGCCTCCAAGATCCACCCCATCCCATCCCCTTGTCCTGACCCACCACTTGTCTGTTCCACCACCCACATACCTCCATCAACAGCAACACACAGTTTGCTGGCAGACCTTGTGATCCACCAGCGTACTGCATGGATAGGATTGGGCCCAAGACTGCAATCCTGTGCACCTGTACTGAGCAGTACTTCTCATTGAAGTCAGTGGGGCTTATTTCTGAGTAGATATGCATGAAATTGCACTGTAGGTTCCTTGAAACTAAGCTTCTTGAAATTCTTTGTACGTAGTGTTATGATTCTTGTTCTGAAGACCATGCAGGCTATTTTTATATCTAAGAAAGTGACCCTAGATAGTTGTCTAGTAGAACCTTTGTCTCTCGAGCTCTTGATATAAAAGTCATTGTCATGCTAGGCCTTGACTCTGAGCCCATGGGAGCAGAGAGGTGCATATTTTTCATAGAAAATCTCACACCTTTGGTTATCTGAGTAGTTGATCTGAATACTGGGGGCATGGAAATATTATATGTAGGAAGCACAAACTACGACAGAATAAATACATCAATACATGAACATGGCTGAACCAATGACCATAACCAATTATATTCAAATAAAAAAAGGATAGACAGCAATGCAATAGATTTGAATGGAACTGGCAACCATTAATTAATTGTAGGTGAAATAAACTAGATCTGTGAGGATTGTTTTCTTCTATGTTACATGATTATTTTGATTCTTTTTTTCCTTCTCATTCACACAATTGCCCCAGTCCAACAGGGCAGGGAAACACCAGCAAATTGATGCAATCAGGTTTCCCTAGGATGAAAAGCCCAATGCAGAAGTCAGGGTTGTACGAGCACAGTCAAGTGTTTTCAATTTATTTTCTTATCTGACATATTTATACGGTACATCACCTTCCTACCAATATTGGCATTCATGCAGGCTTACAAAGTTTTATAAAACAGTAACGACAAACAAAAATAAAACAGTAACAACTTGGAAACAAAAGTGAGGCTGGACAAAACAGAGAAGTCCCTACTCCATCTCTCAGCCAGCCCTTCTGCTACCATGACTGTTTCCATCTAGAAAAGTGGTTTCCAAACTGTGCCACAGTGCTTTACAGCACTGCAGCAAACTCACAGGGGCACCAAGGGATGTCCCCAATGGGCCTTCCTACCGGCTGTCCCAGGAATCTCCATCTTGGAACCTTGAAATCTCTCATTAAAGATGGCAGCGCCCAAATCTGATAAGAGACCGTCTTGGATCACACAAGAGCTTGCGAGCCAGGAAGAAAAGGCTGCTGGTGTGCCATGATCCCAGTAAGTGTGGGAACCAACAGTTTGGAGGGGACCATGCACCCATGCCACCCTGGATTTACCCCTGAATCCAGGGAGAACTCTGGGACTTTTCCTACGGAAGGATCAATGATATTCCATCAGCAGAAATGATCAGGTGCTGCCTTTAAAGTTGTTTTTTTTGTTTTTGTTTTTGTTTTTTTTCAAAAGGACGTTACCTGAGAAGCCTTACCTAACATCAGGCTTAGCAGGCAACAAAGTGAAAAAGTTGCCTAGGGGCATATGGTCAGGTCTAGGCCATAGTCTTTCCAAGGGCTGCCTGAGAGACCGTAATTATCTCATGTTTCATCTACCTGTACAATCATCCACAAATTTATCTGGACATAAGTGGGACTTAACCGCTAAGTAATCTTGCACAGGCTAGCACTCATATTTCTAAATATATTTCATATTTCTATTTCTATTGCATAGACATAAGAACATAAAAACAGCCCCACTGGATCAGGCCATAGGCCCATCTAGTCCAGCTTCCTGTATCTCACAGCGGTCCACCAAATGCCCCAGGGAGCACACCTGATAACAAGAGACCTGCATCCTGGTGCCCTCCCTTGCATCTGGCATTCTGACATAGCCCATTTCTAAAATCAGGAGGTTGCACATACACATCATGGCTTGTAACGCGTAATGGATTTTTTCCTCCAGAAACTTGTCCAATCCCCTTTTAAAGGCATCTAGGGTAGACGCCAGCACCACATCCTGTGGCAAGGAGTTCCACAGACCGACCACACGCTGAGTAAAGAAATATTTTCTTTTGTCTGTCCTAACCCACCCAACACTCAATTTAAGTGGATGTCCCCTGGTTCTGGTATTATGTGAGAGTGTAAAGAGTATCTCCCTATCCACTCTGTCCATCCCCTGCATAATTTTGTATGTCTCAATCATGTCCCCCCTCAGGCGTCTCTTTTCTAGGCTGAAGAGGCCCAAACGCCATAGCCTTTCCTCATAAGGAAGGTGCCCCAGCCCCGTAATCAGCTTAGTCACTCTCTTTTGCACCTTTTCCATTTTCACTATGTCTTTTTTGAGATGCGGTGACCAGAACTGGACACAATACTCCAGGTGTGGCCTTACCATCAATTTGTACAACGGCATTATAATATTAGCCATTTTGTTCTCAATACCTTTCCTAATGATCCCAAGCATAGAATTGGCCTTCTTCACTGCCACCGCACTTTGGGTAGACACTTTCATCGACCTGTCCACCACCACCCCAAGATCTCTCTCCTGATCTGTCACAGACAGCTCAGAACCCATCAGCCTATATGTGAAGTTTTGATTTTTTTGCCCTAATGTGCATGACTTTACACTTACTTATATTGAAATGCACCTGCCATTTTGCTGCCCATTCTGCCAGTTTGGAGAGATCCTTCTGGAGCTCCTCACAATCACTTCTGATCTTCACCACTCGGAAAAGTTTGGTGTCATCTGCAAACTTAGCCACCTCACTGCTCAACCCTGTCTCCAGGTCATTTATGAAGAGGTTGAAGAGCACCGGTCCCAGGACAGATCCTTGGGGCATACTGCTTTTCACCTCTCTCCATTGTGAAAATTGCCCATTGACACCCACTCTCTGTTTCCTGGTCTTCAACCAGTTCTCAATCCATGAGAGGACCTGTCCTCTAATTCCCTAACTGTGGAGTTTGTTCAGTAGCCTTTGCTGAGGGACCGTGTCGAACGCCTTCTGAAAGTCCAGATATATAATGTCCACGGGTTCTCCCGCATCCACATGCCTGTTGACCTTTTCAAAGAATTCTAAAAGGTTTGTGAGGCAAGACTTACCCTTACAGAAGCCATGCTGATTCTCCCTCAGCAAGGCTTGTTCATCTACGTGTTTTCAGATTTTATCTTTGATGAGGCATTCCACCATCTTACCCGGTATAGATGTTAGGCTGACCAGCCTATAGTTTCCCAGGTCCCCCCTCTTTCCCTTTTTAAAGATCAGCGTGACGTTGCTATCCTCCAGTCCTCTGACGCCATGGCCATTTTGAGGGACAAGTTGCATATTTTAGTCAAGAGATCAGCAACTTCATTCTTCAATTCCTTAATAACTCTTGGGTGGATGCCATCAGGGCCAGGTAACTTATTGATCTTTAATTTACCAATGAGGTCTGAAACATCTTCTCTTTTAACCTCTATCTGACTTAACTCCTCGGTCCGGAGGGGCCGTTCGGGCAGCGGTATCTGCCTGAGGTCTTCTGCTGTGAAGACAGATGCAAAGAACTCATTTAATTTCTCTGCCATCTCTAAGTCTCCTTTTATCTCCCCTTCCCCTCCCTCACCATCCAGAGGGCCAACCGCTTCTCTGGCAGGTTTCCTGCTTCTAACATATTTGAAGAAGCTTTTATTATTCCCCTTAATGCTGCTGGCCATGTGTTCCTCATAGTCTCTCTTGGCCTCCTGTATCACCTTCTTACATTTCTTTTGCCACAGTTTATGTTCCTTTTTATTCTCCTCATTAGGGCAAGACTTCCATTTATGGAAGGAAGCTTCCTTCCTCTTTACGGCCTCTCTAACTTGGCTGGTTAGCCATGTGGGCACTCTCCTGGACTTAGTCGAACCCTTCTTCCTTTGCAGTATACACTTCCGTTGGGCCTCTATTACTGTTGATTTACTTCCTCTGTAATCTGGCTTGCTCCCATCAGTCATTACAGAAAGTGCTTTTGAATGTGCTGTGGCTTAAAGTGGTGGGACAGATGACAGCAAGAAGAAGGGCCTTCTTGATAGTGGCACCAACATTCTGGAATTCCCTTCCCTTTGATTACTGTATCACTTCCTCTTTAGAAGACTTTGGGCAGAGCATTAAAACATTTCATTTCCCACTAGCCTTCTGATTTTATTTTGGTAATTTTAATAGTGTGTTTTATGCTGATGTTTTATGGATGAATTTTACTGCTGCTTTGAATTTTATATGCTTGTTCTTTTATTCTTTTATCACTGGGGGCTTACTGCTGGTGGTGTTTTTTTTTTTTATATTGGTGGCTTTAATTGTTTTTATATTTTTAAAATCATGAATTTTATGTGCATTTCATGTTTTTTTTGTTTTTTTTACTATTCACTATATTGTTTTATAATTTGTAAGCCACTTTGGGTGCCCATTCAAGGGGGGAAAATGATATAAATTGAATAAATTAAACAAATAAATAAATAGTGTTGAATAGCAGAAGTACACAGCCTTAAGGGAAAAAAAAATCTCACCAAAATAAAATGAACAGGGTGCAAAGACAGTTAAGAATAGCTGGGGAGAGACTGACTGCATTTGATTCCAGTAAATGTGAAAGAGGCATGGAAAACATAAAACAATGTTACACTAAGGTGTGAAATACAGAGATAAGTTTCTCACAGAGAAGGTTACAGTAAGAAATAAAGGATCTTTTATACAGACATACATGGCAGAATGATGGAATGCTGGGAGAAAGCCACCTAACAGAAAATGGAACCGTTTTTGTTATAAAAGAAGCAATTTAGGCTCCCTGGAGAGTGATGATTTTCTAAATGTCTTTCCTGGTACTAGAGTTCCTAATTTAACTGCAAAGATCAGGTAATGCTGGGTAAAAATATTGCTATAGAAGGGATTAATAATGTCCATCAGGACTCCTATCATGTTCTCCATCAGTACTATTACCTTTGTAGTGAGACCCACTGATCCTATTCAACTCAGGGATCCTGTTCACGGGCTGCTTCTGTTCCTTATATTGTAAGTATTGTCTGGTTACACACTTCTGTGTCTGGGCAGATATGGATCAGAGGAAAGGGAGGGATAAAAGACTCAGTCGAGCCCTTTAAGAGAGCTGTCCTTTGCAAAGAGAGAAAGATTAAACATGCTCATGTTAGGTAAAATTGGAGCAGACCACAAGGACTCAATGCAATCAGCATTTTGCCCCACTCTACAGGACACAGACAAGTGGAGGGAAGACAGCACACTGTAGCTGCCAGAACATCAGTGGTAGAGCTTAAACAGCATCTGCCCCTCCTTCAGCTGGAGAAGGTAGTCAGTCTGTGATTCGTTGGTTGTCTTTTTGAGACCAAGTTGGATTTTTTTGCTCCTCTGCCCTATGTGGATAGAGGCAATCCAGGTGACTGTGCATAGTTGGACTTGCAAAAAGTTTCTGGCAAAGTCCCTCATCCAAGGCACTTGAATGAACAGAACAGTCATGGAATAAGAACAAGTGGATTTTGGTGGATTGGTCACTAGTGAAAGAACAGGAAGCCAAGTCTAGGAAGAAATGGGCATTTTTCACAGCGGTGGAAAGTAATTGAATTGATGTTAAACTGTATACTTCACCCTTGGGGTTGTGACCCCTTTGGGGTTGCAAAGCCTCAGTTGTGGGGATGTGGCAATTTATGGGAATGAAAAAGGTTGAAGACCACTGAACTACAGCTCCACCAGGTAAAGGGGGAGGCATCTGGTGTACGCCTTCAGGTACCAGGAGATTGTGTCCCAGTTCTGCTCAGGTTCTTATCAATGGTTCTAAAATAGCTTTCACTAGTGCCAGGTTTCATAATAACTTTTTCTGCTCTCTATAATAAGAATATTTGGTTACAGTGAGCAGTTCTGGGAGGGGATTATGATGGTGGGGATAGCAATGGGGGGGTGGAGTGGGTCGCTAGAGTCCTGGGGGGGCGAGATCAACGGTGGGTTCCCAGTATCACACTTCATTTAGTTATTGGCACTGTGGCATGAAAAAGATTGAAACCATTGATGTTAAGAATAACTTAGGAGCAGCCACAGTAAAGTCTGACTAGGCTTTGTTTGCGTTTTAGGGGGGCTGTCAGTGTGTAATGGCACCATAGGACATCTGTCTCTTTTTTTCCCCTTGGAAAAAACTTATTCCATAATTGAAATGACAAGCATTGTTTTTTCTCCAAAAACATTGGTGCCACAGGCCACATGTCATTACAAGTCCTCCTTTCCTTCAGATGCCAAAGCAGTACAGCTGTTCTAGCAGTTTAGTATTGTTTTAAAGCAATTACACTGTTCCTGTTCACCCGCTCTGGGGGACAGTCTTCAACGTCCAGTGGCTTCAAACATATTTGTTGATTATCATTGCTAGAAACAGGACATATTCAAGACATGGTACACCAACTTTCCCTTTGCTGTTCTCCCAGCGGTCATAACTTTAAGGCTTTAAAGGTACTGTCTGGAAAACCAACCATCTACAAAGCAATCTCTCCCCTGCATCTCTTTACCCAGAAATGAAAAGAAAAGATGTGACAACATCTTCAGAACTGCTAAGTTTGTCCCTGTACGACTTCAGATGGGCCTGCATATGGAACTATAGCGGAAAGTCTGTTATTTTCCAAAGTTTGAATACCATACCTATAGTAATCTCATTGTGGTTTTGAACACACTAACCTTTGAAACATTTACCCAGATAGGAGGATAGTAGGCCTTTTAACAGCCCAATCCTAACTAACCAGTACTGACGCTGCTGTACTGTGATTTGACACTACAGCTTGGACCTCAGTATCTGTGGGGGATCTGTTCCCAGACCCCTGCAGATACCAAACTCACAGATACTGAGATCCATGAGTGGGTCCCCAGAGATCCTTATGACCAGAAGGGCCTTCTGGTTGTGTCTGGAGGTGTTCTGAGACATGGGGATGCTACACATGCCATCCCTGCATCTTAGAAGGTACTTCCGGTCACATCTGGTGGCCCTCTGTGGGCCTTCCGGACATGGGTTCAGAACCCACAGTGAGTCAAATCTGATGGTTCCAAACCTGTGGATAAAGAGGACCCACAACATAATGTGTGTATACATTTTTTAGACCCCTCTGTGTGAGTGTGTGTGTGTGTGTGTGTGATCCTGCAAGGTATGTATCATACTATGCCCATACCATTGTAAGGACTCTATCCAGATAATAGATGTGATTTGCTGTAAACTCGAGAAACACTATACATTTGTTGTGATATGAGTAGACCACTGCACAAGCAGAATTCTATATCAAGGCCAAGGTATAAACACACATTTTGTACTTCGACTTCATCCTTACCTGTAGTTCTGCCTATGGTAGTAAAAAACAAAAAACAAAAAAAACTACCTTGGCCTTGGGCACTTTTCAGCTCACAACACCAAATATATGAAATTCCACCACTTCTCTGATCTCATTTCAGTATTAAAAATTACCCACCTGTGACTTCAAAAATCCTTTTCTTCATAGTGATAAAGAAGGCTGTTTTTTTCACGAGCAACTCTGAAGATACATGGATCATCACTGCAGGGAACTGAACATTGTATAATTATGTCACACGCTACTTAGGCTGTTGTTTAGATAGAGTTAAATACATCTCCATGTGCAGACATTATTTGGCTTCTGAAGTTTAAAATGCCTCTTAGAAGCTTAAGCGTGTGAGCAAAGCACTGTGCAAGGAAACAATTAGCTTAATTCATTGGTGCTGTGCAATGGTAGCTGTGGCGCTATGGAATGGATTTTTGAAGCAGCCCAGGATTATCATAGCAGCCCAGATGCAGGGCTGCTTATGGGCTCATTTGTTTCAATAGCTGGTATTATTTTCTGCAAGGCCAAAAAAAAAAAAAGTTTTTACAGAAGACTGGGATTTATATGTATGTGTTTCCTTGCCATTTGAGCTGGCAATAGGTAAACATGGACATTAATTCCAGAATATAAATTGGGGAGCAGGGATGGATTCTCAGTCTTGCACTTGGAGTGAAACGAACTTGGCACTCCTTCCTTAGTGATGTAGCAAAATCAATATTCTGAGGATGTTTACAAGAAGGGCACAATTCAGGCGCGCGTTCAGGCCCCCTGGATTTTGGATGGAGAGAGCTGAGCATTTCCTGAGCATTCCACTGACTACAGCAGGGTCCCAAAAAGTGCTGACATGTGACCAAATTGTGTCCTTCATTTTTACAAGGAAAGACACTGCATAGTAACATCTCTTTCTAATTCTTAGGTGGTTTCTCATTTAAAAAAAAATGCACCATGAAACTCAGGTGAGATGTTAGTTGGCAACCTTCAGTCTCGAAAGACTATGGTATCGCGCTCTGAAAGGTGGTTCTGGAACAGCGTCTAGTGTGGCTGAAAAGGCCGATTCGGGAGTGACAATCCCTTCCACACTGGGAGCAAGTGCAGTCTGTCCCTGGCCTGTCTCCCTGGCTATGGGCCTTCCTTCTTTGCCTCTTAGCCTCAGACTGTTGGCCAAGTGTCTCTTCAAACTGGGAAAGGCCATGTTGCACAGCCTGCCTCCAAGCGGGCCGCTCAGAGGCCAGGGTTTCCCACTTGTTGAGGTCCACTCCTAAGGCCTTCAGATCCCTCTTGCAGATGTCCTTGTATCGCAGCTGTGGTCTACCTGGAGGGCGCTTTCCTTGCACGAGTTCTCTAGAGGAGATCCTTTGGGATCCGGCCATCATCCATTCTCATGACATGACCGAGCCAACGCAGGCGTCTCTGTTTCAGTAGTGCATACATGCTAGGGATTCCAGCACATTCCAGGACTGTGTTGTTTGGAACTTTGTCCTGCCAGGTGATGCCGATAATACGTCGGAGGCAGCGCATGTGGAAAGCGTTCAGTTTCCTCTCCTGTTGTGAGTGAAGAGTCCATGACTCGCTGCAGTACAGAAGTGTACTCAGGACGTAAGCTCTGTAGACCTGGATCTTGTTATGTTCCGTCAGCTTCTTGTTGGACCAGACTCTCTTTGTGAGTCTGGAAAATGTGGTAGCTGCTTTACCGATGTGTTTGTTTAGCTCGGTATCGAGAGAAAGAGTGTCGGAGATCGTTGAGCCAAGGTACACAAAGTCATGGACAACCTCCAGTTCATGTGCAGAGATTGTAATGCAGGGAGGTAAGTCCACATCCTGAACCATGACCTGTGTTTTCTTCAGGCTGATTGTCAGTCCAAAATCTTGGCAGGCCTTGCTAAAACGATCCATGAGCTGCTGGAGATCTTTGGCAGAGTGGGTAGTGATAGCTGCATCGTCGGCAAAGAGGAAGTCACGCAGACATTTCAGCTGGACTTTGGACTTTGCTCTCAGTCTGGAGAGGTTGAAGAGCTTTCCATCATCAGGTTACATCAGCTTTCCATCATCAGGTTACATCAGGTGAGATGTAACCATTGAAAATTCCATTTAACTGAATTTTGTACTTTCCAGTACATTTACCATGTGGTTGCATTTGTAGGACCCTCAAATGAATTATCAGGAGAATGATATTGTGTAAGTGACCTTACACAAGGCAGTGGCAGATGGGAGGTGAAGGGCATCCCAAATCCACCACCCTCTTGCCTCCAACCCCACCATCTGCCACTGATCCAAGACCTCCTGATGCCTGAGAAAGCATACCAAATGCTGCCCCCTTACACAATGATGTGCCAGCCTCTGCTCCAACCACTTTCCAATGCTGTAGCTCAGTATTCACCTACCCTCCACATGTCTTCTTCCTCTGTCCCCCTCTTCCTTTTTAGTTCAGGGAGTAGAAGGAGGAAGAGGAGGCAAGAAGGAGGACAGACATGGGCACCCCAACCGCACAGATCTGCTTCTTGAGACAAGCACTTCAGTTGGCTTCATGGCTGGGCTGGCCCTGGGTTACATCCACAATTTCCAGCTTCCAATTAGACTCTGACCTATTGGAGACTGTTGGAGCCCACACTGGCACGCAACTACAAGTCGCAACCACCAGATGCAAGCAGCGAGCCAAGTTAAAGCAAGGCCTTCTATAGCCTCCATGTGTGTTCTGCTTTTCCCTGGGCATTATTTTAAACCCACCCCCCCCAAATTGCCTCTGAACAACTTAAGACTCCATGCGTTACTGGCTTGGTCTGTATATTTTCACTGTGCAAGAGGTGTGTGGCAAACAATTCGTAGTTCTCATGTGGTTCGACAAGCCTGTATTATAGATTCGCATGTGTGTTATAAATAAGCGCAGTAAAATTCATTCATTCATATAAGTTCGGCCTCTAATGTATTCATTTATGTAAATGTATTCAAATTTTAAATGTGAATTAATTCTTTTTTTCCCGGCCCCCGACACAGTGTCAGAGAGATGATGTGGCCCTCCTGCCAAAATGTTTGCCCACCCCTGTTCTATGGCATGTGAGAACCAGGCCTTCATTCTCACTCCCAGTTGGATACCTGGCAATTCCTCAGCATTATCCCAGTGGCATAGCTAAGGAGGTGCAGGGGGTAGCAGTTGCACTGGGCAACAAGCTTTAGGGGGCAACAAGCTGAACTTGACACTAGTGGCCAAAATTGTGAAAAAAATTTGGTATGTACAAATAATACCATCATGTTGTATATCATTTGAAAGGTAATTTAATGCAGAATGAAATGCAACAAACCCCATTGGAATATCTGTATTCTATCAAATGTTATGGCCAATTAACCAGAAAATGCAACTGGCTTGTGGAACAAAAAGTGGATTTTCTTAACTCAAAACTGACCCATGAGACTGATTGTTCTGAGAGCCAATGTGATGTTGTTATGATGCAGCATGGAAAGAAAATAAGGTGTTAGTATGAGTCAACTCTCATTTCCATGTATCATAATACAGCTACTCCTGCTTACTGGTAAAGAAGCACTTTTTCAAATGATGCTCCTCTTATATTTAACGGGGAAGAATAACTGTCCCTTCTTCACCCCAGCACAGTGTCTCTAACTAATAACGGGCACACTTTTTCTTTGTTTACTTAATTGAATTTGATTTTGTCATGGAGGGAGGGAGCTACAAAATCTTCTTTGATCCCAGGTAGCATATAGATACCTTAGCTATGCCACTGGCTGGGGGGAGGTGGCAGATCAAGTGGGTGGTGAACTGCTGGGGGGAGGAGGCAGGTTTCCCCCCAATTTGCACTCATTAAAAAGCCTGGTTGTGACGTCACTTCCGGTTGTGACATCACTTCCGGGGCATTATTTTGAGCTCTGAACCGGGCTACTCATTTATTAGCTACTCCACTGCATTATCCCTTGTTACTTTTGCTTCTTCCTTTCCTGTCTTCTTTCTCTTTCATTGTTTCTCCCACGGTCAACATTTAGAATGGAAGTTTCTTTGGCTCAGGGACCCATCTTGTTTTGTGTAGCTTTATAAAGCACAATGATCAGGGATGACTTAATTGCATTGTCTGTTGAACCCTGACATTCAGGCTCCACAAGTTCTGGGCAATTAGCTGATATATTTGAAAGGTGATATGCCTCTCCTTGGCAGTGCTCCTAACACAGTCTTGCAGCAGAAACTCTCTTGTTCAGAGAGGGACGGGAAATCTGAAGGCTGGGCCACACTTAAAGGGGCAGTGAACAAATCATTGATTGTGTCCAGATACACGACAGCATTATGCTGTCATCAGAAAAACTTAGAACATGTCACTATGCTTTTGCCAAAAGCAGGCAACCAAGCTCCCCAAATACTAGCAGCCCACAACAATTATGGTGGCCGGCAATATCTTTGCCTTCGAAATAAAAACAATCCCAGCTCCTGTCTCAGCCCAAATCTTTCCCAATCCCCGTGTGACAGTCAGCAGGATTCAAAGTTCTAATCCTTGCATATGATGTAGAGGTAGATCATGAATATTTGAAACCTGCTTTTGTTCTGTGCTGAGCAAGGAGAAACCAGACTCACAAAAGAGGTAAGTGTAACAGAGGTCAAAGGAAGAGCTGACTCCGAGCCCCTTGCCTTCTCGAATGCAAAGCAAAAAACAATGTTGTCATAAGGTAAAGTTGTGACAAGTGTAAGCCTTGGGCCCAGACGGAGTTTTCAACTTCTCGGGGCATACTTCCTTGAGATCTCAGATTCAGAAAAACAAAAAAGCTCTTGCTTCTGCCTCATTAGGCCACAGAATAAATATGAGACTACACTAGGCCCCTAGAGGGCTGATTGATATTAGCGCAGATAACATACTACATATACATTATGCATGACCCCCGGGGAGCAGGAGTCGTTCCTCATTCCAAAATAGCATTGCATTTTCCAATTCCAGCTCAGATTGTTCCTGCATTCCAGCCTCTAATACACATAGGCGCACACAAGACACAAACAGAATGCGCCCACCGGCATCACAAGTACTTAGAGTGCTGGAGACGTCTCAGCCAAAAAGTCTCTTAATATCCACGTTCTTGGGGAGAAAGCGTTTGAGAGGCACTGGCTGCGGACAGAAGCCATGCCACCGAGGCAGGGGCTTGCTACTGGAAGGATCTATCACTGGAGGTGAGACACCCCTAAAAGAACAAGGTCTGCAAAACAAAAATAAAAGGGAACTGCTTTTGTATCCCATGATAATACACTAATAAAAACAAAGCGTAATCCTATGCTTGCTCTCCACTGGCGCAGTAGTTGCTGCAGAGGCCCATAGTGTTGGAAATGTTCTGGAAAGCACCTTTTCAACTACTCTAGAGCAAGCAGCACTGGAGGGAAGGCCTGCACTGGAGGGAAGGTGCTGTATTCACAGGAATGGCCACTGGCAGAGGTGAAGAAAGCACTGAGTGGCATAGGAGGCTGGGGGGGTGCAAAATGGGAGGGGGTATGGGCTGAGTGAGGGCAGGAAGGGGAGATGGAACAGGCCAAGGAGGGGGAGAGATCAGCGGAGGCCACCGCCGTATCTTAAACACCTTCCCTGGCCTGCCAGCCTTACTCAGAGCTTCCTAGGTTTGCACCGGTGCAGATCCAAGAAGGAGAGGCTGGTGCTTTACCCGCTGTAAGGGGACAAATGTCTCCTTACCCCAAGTAGACATCCAGCCTCTTCCTAACTGACTCTGGATATACCATAGGCCATGTGACCCTGTTGCACTAGCACAGGTTAGGATTGGGCTGTTCGATAGGTTCCCACAGTTTCTCATTCCTTTGGAGAAAAGCTGTAGCTGAAGACCTGTTGGCAAGACCAAAAGCAGCTTCATATGCTCAATGAGGACAGGTGCTTTGCATCTCTGATACTGCTGTCAGGGCTACTCCTTCATCCAGTAAACAATGTCAGTGGTGTTGGGTTTTGCTTTTTAAATGCTTTTTTTTTCCTGGACACAAACACAATCCAGTCAAAGACAAGCACTTTAAGACCCACTGATTTCAAAGGAAGAGTCAGGGATGTCCCTGAGCATCTAGAATGGCTTCCTTGTGGCAGAATCACCTTGTTTTGAAACAACAAAACCAAGTCTAATTTTATTAGACTGCTTTTTTTTTTCCTACCCCCTTTCCCCCATTTGGTTTAATCCCCTTTTGAAATTTTAATTAAACTGGTTTTATGACTCCTTGTCTTAGACTCCTTTTGACTCCTTGCCTGTCTCGTCCAAGTTCACGGGTTATTCAGTGGGTTGACACATCTGTTTGCTTGTGAGCACTACTGCAACTTGATTTTTAAAAAAACACTCTTGTGGTTCTTCGATCTCTGGGGAGGGCAGTCCCCCTTCACCTGATCTCTTTAGTCTGGGGTGGTAGCAGTAGATAACAACCAATTCCTCTACCATCCACCCAGGCATCCTGCCCCCAAAGTTTCTCCCTATGTTTTTTCTTCTCTCTCCTTGGTACCTGGAGCACATCCCATCCCCGGTGGCTTCCCCCTACTCAAACTCCTGTGCCTTCTAGAGGCTTCCTATTTCCATTGCTCCTAGCTTTGTTCTCCAATCTGACCTCTGTCATTCTTCTCCTCAGCCTTGCTCCCTCTATCTTTTAAAAAGGTGGTGCTACAGAAAGAGGGAACAGAAAAGGAAGGGAGTCAGGATGAGAATGGATACACATTCTGCTTCTTCCAATGCTTCTTCCATTCTGCTTTTCTGATCCATGTTCATCCTGCCCTTCATTGAGGCACTGGGAATAGACCAGGGATGGAGCATGGTGGCCCTCTGTTGTGATGGAAGTAGAACTAGGTGATGATTACTGTTATTCAACAGAAATGGTTACTACCACTGCTGCTTCTCTCAAGCGGGTGGCGGTAGCAGCCACTGCTGGGTAACGGGGTGGTGGAAGCAATGGGTGGGTAGGGGGTACTATTTGGGTCAGTCTGTCACTTGAGATAGATTCCTCACCATGCATCACTGGCAGGCAGGCTCTGTCTGATCCCTTAACCTAGTGGTTCACAAATTGTGTTCAATGTTACCAGAGGATGCTGCAACAAATTCTCAGGGGCGCTGTAGGATGCCCCCAGTGGCCTCTTCTTCCAGCTCTCCCAGGCACTGCCATCTTAGAACATGCAAGATCTCACACATTTTTCATGAAATCTCATGCAATTTTCATGAAATCTCACAAGAATTGCATAATAGCTCACCTGATCCGAGATGGTGCATGGAAGAGCTGGGAAGATGAGCTCCACCATCTTGGATTGCGCAAGATCTTACTCATCACTCACTATGAGTGATTCTCATGAGATTTCACTACAATAGTGCGAGATCCAGCACTACTCTGAGCTATATTCCAGAGAAAATGTAGTCACCGAAGAAGCACTGAACAACATTGAGTGCCTGCCTGTGCTGGAGGAGCTTGACAGTGAACCAACCCTAGAAGAACTTCACGTGGCCCTGGACTCCCTTGCCTTTGGCAAGGCACCTGGAAAAGACAGCATCCCTGCTGAAGTCCTAAAATGCTGCAAAGAGATCATCGTCACTGAGCTGCATGAAATCCTCTGTCTCTGCTGGAGAGAAGGTGGAGTACCTCAAGACATGAGGGATGCAAACATCATCACGCTGTACAAGAACAAAGGCGACAGGGGTGACTGCAACAACTACCGCGGCATCTCTCTCCTTAGCGTTGTAGGAAAGCTGTTTGCCCGAGTTGTACTAAAGAGGCTCCAGGTACTTGCAGAGAGCGTCTATCCAGAATCGCAGTGTGGATTCCGAGCCAACAGGTCCACCACTGATATGGTATTCTCCCTTAGACAACTGCAGGAGAAATGCAGGGAACAACAACAGCCACTCTTTATAGCCCTCATAGATCTCACAAAGGCTTTCGACCTGGTCAGCAGAGACGGCCTCTTCAAGATTCTCCCCAAGATTGGATGTCCACCCAGGCTCCTCAGCATCATCAGATCTTTCCACAAGGACATGAAGGGCACTGTTGTCTTCAATGGCTCCACATCAGACCCTTTTGACATCCGAAGCGGAGTGAAGCAGGGCTGTGTTCTTGCACCAACCTTGTTTGGGATTTTCTTCACTGTCCTGCTGAAGCAGGCCTTTGGAACTGCAACAGAAGGCATCTATCTCTGGACCAGATCAGACAGAAAGCTCTTCAACCTCTCCAGACTGAGAGCAAAATCCAAAGTCCAGCTGAAATGTCTGCATGACTTCCTCTTTGCCGACGATGCAGCTGTCACTACCCACTCTGCCAAAGATCTCCAGCAGCTCATGGATCGTTTTAGCAAGGCCTGCCAAGATTTTGGACTGATAGTCAGCCTGAAGAAAACACAGGTCATGGTTCAGGATGTGGACTCACCTCCCTGCATTACAATCTCTGAGCATGAACTGGAGGTTGTCCATGACTTTGTGTACCTTGGCTCAATGATCTCCGACACTCTTTCTCTCGATACCGAGCTAAACAAACGCATCGGTAAAGCAGCTACCACGTTTTCCAGACTCACAAAGAGAGTCTGGTCCAACAAGAAGCTGACGGAACATACCAAGATCCAGGTCTACAGAGCTTGCGTCCTGAGTACACTACTGTACTGCAGTGAGTCATGGACTCTTCGCTCACAACAGGAGAGGAAACTGAGCGCTTTCCACATGCGCTGCCTCCGACGCATCCTCGGCATCACCTGGCAGGACAAAGTTCCAAACAACACAGTCCTGGAACGTGCTGGAATCCCTAGCATGTATTCACTGCTGAAACAGAGACGCCTGCGTTGGCTTGGTCATGTCGTGAGAATGGATGATGGCCGGATCCCAAAGGATCTCCTCTATGGAGAACTCGTGCAAGGAAAGCGCCCTACAGGTAGACCACAGCTGCGATACAAGGACATCTGCAAGAGGGATCTGAAGGCCTTAGGGATGGACCTCAACAAGTGGGAAACCCTGGCCTCTGAGCAGCCCGCTTGGAGGCAGGCTGTGCAGCATGGCCTTTCCCAGTTTGAAGAGACACTTTGCCAACAGTCTGAGGCTAAGAGGCAAAGAAGGAAGGCCCATAGCCAGGGAGACAGACCAGGGACAGACTGCACTTGCTCCCGGTGTGGAAGGGATTGTCACTCCCGGATTGGCCTTTTCAGCCACACTAGACGCTGTGCCAGAACCACCTTTCAGAGCGCGATACCATAGTCTTTCGAGACTGAAGGTTGCCAATACAGTATACAGTGCGAGATCCTGCACAATCCAAGATGGTTGTGCCTAAAAGAGCCGGGAAGAAGAGACCACCATGAAAGAAGGGCACTGTGACCAGGGTAGGTTTGGGAACCACTGCCCTAACCACACTGACTCCTCCTGTGAATCTTTATGGCAATGTTTGATCCACAGAGTACGTTTCGGTGCAGAATTACTGCAGACCAGCACAATGCTTATATAGTTACACCTTGTTGGATGCCCATCGAAACATGGCAAAAGTACTGATGCGCCCTGAGTTGTTTGTGACTCATTACCTTTGAGTCACGCAGCTGAGCAGCTAAGACACTGAGCTGCAAGACACCTACTTTGCACAGATTCATCCAAGATCTTGCCGTCTGCAGGCAGGTTTACCTCCTCAGCTAAAGCTTTCCTTCTTCTCAGCATGAGCTCGCCTGGTAATAAGAAGATTCTAATTGAATTTGCGCAGCTTTATATGTTTAATTAAATAAAGGCAGATTTCTTAGTCCATTCATAGTTTCATTTACACAATTAGAGTTATTTCTCTTCCTGACTAATATTTTTCTCTAATGGGGGAACTGAGCAGGTTACACATTTGGCGTACTGATCACCATAATGAAATAGTCACAGCCCTTTGAAACTGAGTGGCCGGGCAAGACAAGAGGACCAGAAGGACCAACACACTGGTTTATAGGCTACGGTCTTTTGTAGAAAATCCTATAATAGTGAATATAAAGTTTTGGAGTAGTAGTTATCAGTCCAAGATCTCTCTGCTCTGAAGAAGACATACCAACTGCTGCCCCCTCACCCAAAGGCACCCCAGTCTCAAATGCTCCTCTGGCTCTCTGGATTTGAAAAATAAAAGGGGAATCAGTGACATAGCAAGCAGGTGGCTGGGGATAGTCTGCCCCAGATACCAGGCCAGAATAGGGTGCCATGTGAGGCCCAGCTTCATTGGGAGAAGCAGCAGCATTGTCAAAGGTATGTAGAGGCCGCTCATGTTGGTGATCTCAGCTTTGTGATCAGGCTGGCACTGCCATTCCTTCTCCTTTGGAGTTTCAATGAGAGCATCCAAAAGAGAAGGAACAGGGGAAGCAGCCAGATCACCAAGCTGCCACCACCTCCTCCTCTGGCAGAACTCCCAGGGGAACCCAGAAGTTACATCTTGACATCACTGCCCTGGGTGCTGTGGCCTCTAATGACACTGCTGGGAGGGAATGGCTTTAGTCTGCTTTCATGGGTGGGCCAACTGAGCATGTTGGGTAAATAGAACCCACCTGAGAGCGGCACGATTCCTGAAAGGAGGGGCTTCAAAGTTCCCGGTGGTTCACCTGATCCTGAAGCAGGTGCCATGAAGCAGGGCACCAGGTCCTTTTCTCCACACCTAAGGCAGTTTGAAGGCTCCAGGCAGAGAATCTCATTGGTCTGCTTTCAATTTAGAGGTGTAACAGCATTCCCAGTACTGACATTGTCCCACTTTAATTCTTGAATCCATTCCTGAAGTCGATTCTGGGAGGGAAGGCCAGAGAGACCCCGCTTTTATCTATTTCATGCTCCAGCAGGGTATGTGCAACTGGTCATAAGGATCTCCACATTTCACCTGCTGAATAATTGCCGGATGGGGTTGGTGGAAGGCAAGTAACAGGAGGTTACAAATCGGGACTCCAAAAACTTGCAGAAATCTAACGTTGGAAGGAAGATCCTTACATCTCAAATGGCCAGTACAAATACCAGGAAGGCAACTTGCCTGCAGCTGTATTTCAGCTTTCAGTAGGCTTCTGACAAGTCCTGGAGCAACACTTCAGGCTACCTGAGCTCTGATCTGATCCTTGCTTATTAGACTCAGAGCCAAACAATGTCTTTCATTAATAGAATGCTTGGCCCTGACATGCTTGGTTTTTTAATTATCTAAATAGCAACCAGGATGTGTTCGTATTCTTGAGTGGGACTATGATGGGAGAAGGAATTTTACCCCCACCAAGGTCCCAACACTAACTAGGCCATGGGGGGCTGCTTTTTGGGAGAGAGAAGCTCTTATTGGGACCAATAGAAAATTCTTTCTTACAGCAGCAGTCCTGGGGGGGTCTGGATCAGAAGTGGGCATAAGAACATAAGAACAGCCCCACTGGATCAGGCCATAGGCCCATCTAGTCCAGCTTCCTGTATCTCACAGCGGCCCACCAAATGCCCCAGGGAGCACACCAGATAACAAGAGAACTCATCCTGGTGCCCTCCCTTGCATCTGGCATTCTGACATAACCCATTTCTAAAATCAGGAGGTTGCGCATACACATCATGGCTTGTACCCCATAATGGATTTTTCCTCCAGAAACTTGTCCAATCCCCTCTTAAAGGCATCCAGGCCAGATGCTGTCACCACATCCTGTGGCAAGGAGTTCCACAGACCGACCACACGCTGAGTAAAGAAATATTTTCTTTTGTCTGTCCTAATCCGCCCAACACTCAATTTTAGTGGATGTCCCCTGGTTCTGGTATTATGGGAGAGTGTAAAGAGTATCTCCCTATCCACTCTGTCCATCCCCTGCATAATTTTGTATGTCTCAATCATGTCCCCCCTCAAGCGTCTCTTTTCTAGGCTGAAGAGGCCCAAACGCCGTAGCCTTTCCTCATAAGGAAGGTGCCCCAGCCCCGTAATCATCTTAGTCGCTCTCTTTTGCACCTTTTCCATTTCCGCTATGTCTTTTTTGAGATGCGGCGACCAGAACTGGACACAATACTCCAGGTGTGGCCTTACCATCGATTTGTACAACGGCATTATAATACTAGCCGTTTTGTTCTCAATACCCTTCCTAATGATCCCAAGCATAGAATTGGCCTTCTTCACTGCCGCCGCACATTGGGTCGACACTTTCATCGACCTGTCCACCACCACCCCAAGATCTCTCTCCTGATCTGTCACAGACAGCTCAGAACCCATCAGCCTATATCTAAAGTTTTGATTTTTTTGCCCCAATGTGCATGACTTTACACTTACTGACATTGAAGCGCATCTGCCATTTTGCTGCCCATTCTGCCAGTCTGGAGAGATCCTTCTGGAGCTCCTCACAATCACTTCTGGTCTTCACCACTCGGAAAAGTTTGGTGTCGTCTGCAAAATTAGCCACTTCACTGCTCAACCCTGTCTCCAGGTCATTTATGAAGAGGTTGAAAAGCACCGGTCCCAGGACAGATCCTTGGGGCACACCGCTTTTCACCTCTCTCCATTGTGAAAATTGCCCATTGACACCCACTCTCTGCTTCCTGGCTTCCAACCAGTTCTCAATCCATGAGAGCAAGTTAAAGTCCTTTCCACCTGTGCTTTAGTCACTATCTGGATATTAGGGCTTGGCTCAGAAGCATATATGCTGGAGGTGCTGGGTTTCCCTGCCAACCCAAACACTGGCTGCTGTTCAAAGTGTTGATGTCTATAGAAAACCTAGAGGAATTCCAGATTGTCTTAACTCTACATGCAAGTCATGCATAGTTTAAAAAAAACAAAAAACCTTGACCTAGGTGATAAATGGGGGGGGGGGGGCTGAACACAACCACTGGGGTTTCAAGCATGTGTGCATAAGGGCCCAAATGCAAAGCTGGCCCAAAAGCTCGCCAGAAATTGGTGCCAAGTTCAGTAGGAGGCTTGGTTACTCCAGACATGAAGAAGGGCTGAAATAAACATCAGCACATGACTGTCTGAACAAAAGGACCAAGACTGTGGCAGGAACATGTCCCTGCAGCTCTCAGACTGCCGAACCTGCACAAACCTTCTAGGGGTGGGGGGGTCAGAAGTGTCCATAAATAAGGACAAAATAGGCAAAAAAATCAGGGGAACCAACAGAGCATTTACAGATGGGGAGAGGAGCAATCATCACTTGGCTTCAAGCAATTGGGCCAGGGAATTGGGCCAGGCCTGATGTGAGATTAAGATCAGTAAGATCCTCATTCAGAGTTATACTCCGACATGGTGTATTGGGTTCCTTTGGGCCAGTTACTATTAGCCTACCATAGGTCACATGATTTTGGGAAGGAAAATAAGGAGAGAGAAAATGTTATACTATACATTATGTTGAGCTCCTTGAAGTGATGCTAGGCAGTGGTGTCACTAGGGGAGTGTGGACCACACAGGGGGATGCTCATGGGTGGGGGTGACACCACGACAGGCCAAAATTTGTAAAATTTTGGTATTTTTTAATAACACCATCACGTTATACATAAATCAATGTGTAATTTCATACAGAATGCAATGAAACAAACCATGTTGAAATATTTCTATTCTATCAAAAGTTATAGCAAAAAAAACAACAACAGCGGGAGCAGGTGATGGTACATCACCATGCCCACTGCCCAGTCCACTGCATGGGAGAAGGTCCATCATAGGGGTGACATGCTGGCCTCCTGCCCAGGTGTCGCAAACCCTAGTTACGCCACTGATGGCAGGATAGACATGGAATGAATGAATGAATGAATGAATGAGTAAGCTGAGAATCAGTCACTCATTACCCATGGCCACTGTGTCGCTTTCATAGCTGAGCAAGGAAGTGTTCAAACCACCACACCATATTGGCTCCTAATTTGTAACTGTATATGGGCACAATCCTAACCAGGTCTACTCAGAAGTAAGTCCTATTTTGTTCAATGGGGCTTACTCTCAGGAAAGTGTGCTTAGTATTGCAGCCTGACTCCTTTAAAATTCTGAGTGAGCTCTTATTTTGAATCAGTTACTATCAGATGAAACATTAAAAGTTGAAAATCAAACATTCTGACACTCCCGCTCATTGATGTTGCCCATTCCCTGAGTTCGGTTTCCTCATAAAGTACTTTCTTTGTTCGTTTCCATACACCACAGTGGCAGATACAGCCTTGTGGGACAAACCGCACAATTACACAATTAAAGAATAACAACATCCCCTCTCAGATGCTAATAGACCAGTGATAGATTGCGAGTGATAAGACACCCTTGCTGGTAGCGGAGCATTGAAAGTGTACAGGGACGCATATTGCTTGAACCATTTACATCAAGGGCTATTGTCAAATAATTTTGAAAGTTATGAAAGCTCTTGTTAAAAACTCATTTAAAATTAGCTAATGAAGCAGAGGGCTACTTTCAAGAATGATGATGGCAGGCCATTCTCATAATGACCATATCATCATCCACAAGTACAAGGAACGCACCATAAACATTGACATGGAAGACTGATTTCAACTGCAGGGGATTTTCAACTAGAGGACAGGAGGAAATTCCTGCATGTTTTAGAGGTCTGCTTTTGCATCTATTCAATAATACATTGCAAAAATAATGTTCCTATTAAGAGCATGAGTTCTCGTTCTTTTTTTTCTGTAATGTCATCAATACAGATCAATCAGTTACTCTGTTTCGAGCAAAAGGGTTTGTGGCTTGGGCATGCATGCGTAAGATAAATAGCTCTTTACAGTCAGTTATATTCATTCGGTTGTCTTCAAAGAAAGTTAGTCACAATTAAGGCTCCAATTCTGTCCACAAACATGTAGCCATCACCACATCTTGTGGCAATGAGTTATGCAGACTAATTATGATGCTGTATGACAAAGTCCCCCTCCATAGTTTCAAATGGGGGGTCTTTCTCAGGTCACCAGGGATTGGTCCTGCGCACTACCGCATGCAAAGCAGATGCTTTAGCACTCTGCCACATGCCCTACCCAGTGCTTCCCAGCTTTCAAATTCCATGCATTGCTACTAAAGCATTAAATATTTATTATTTTAGCTATAATAGGCTGGAGGTCTGGTCTAGAGGGTAGAGCCTCCATTTGCCTGAAGATTAACATCCACAAGGTCGCCAGTTTGAGGCCACCGGCACCGTGCGACCTTGAAGCAGCTGGCAAGCTGCAGCTGAGCTGTTCCATCTGCTTGGAGCGTGGGAGGATGGAGGCCAGAATGTTAAACCAGATCGGAGTGTAACAGCTTGAATGTGGTGGTTCTTGAAAGAGAGAACCTTCTTTCAATTTGTAAAAATTCCTGAGTGGATTTAATAAGCCTGCCTGTGTAAACCGCCTTGAATAAAGTCTTGAATAAAGACCAAGAAAGGCGGTATATAAATACTGTATATTATTATTATATTATTATTCATTATTTGGTGGGGAGAGTGCAAGGAAGCATCTTTATGATTGCATTCAGAAGTCCAGGCAAAAAACTTATCTCTGGGGTCCTTTAGTTATATCTTGCTTTACAGTCTGCCTATTTTCCTGGTGGGGGGAAAAATCAATAAAGGATATAAATTATACTGCCCTTGACCTACATAAAGCAGCTTTGGGATTCAATAGCAGTTCAAAAAAATTTGCAGAATAAATTAAGAACAAAAGCCTGGCGTGTTATCAGACAAGAAGAAGAGGGAGCGCACCACGCAAAAGGCAATGTTTATACAGATTCATTCATTTGGTTTTTTTAAAATCATGATTAGCATTTCATTATTCATGAAAATCATACCATATTTTACATACTGGCATATAACAGAATGCAGTGATACAAACACATGGCGAACAGACCTCTCCTTTGATCAATATGCGAACATTGGTTTTCTGTGCTTTAGAGGTCCTTCTAACAGGGTCCATGCTGCTGCTGGAGTACCAGTTGACTCAACAGTGGAAGTGCATGTATTGCTCCTAATCCCAAGGAAAAGCAGCCAGTCCAAGCCATTTTCTTTTTAGCAATGCTGTCACCAAATACAGGCTAGGGAACAACCAGTGCAGCCAGTATGCACCTGTTTCTAGTTGGAACACCACTGTCCTCTTCTGCTTAGGTTGGCAGCTTTCAGTCTTGAAAGACTATGGTATAAGCCTACAGCACCTGGTATTCCCAGGCAGTCTCCCATCCAAGTATTAACCAGGCCTGACCCTGCTTAGCTTCCAAGATCAGACGAGATCGGGCAGGTACAGGGTAAATGGAGACAATTGCAACAAACCCTATATTCCTCAGGATCAAGTAATGCTTAGCATTTGTGCAGCAGTGTACGTGGATTATTTTGCTGTAAACATTGCCACAATCCTGCTTATCCCATTGCAGGCTTGTCTAAGGCAAGGACAGGGCCTAGGAGAGGGGGATAAAGGAGGTAATTTGTACCCTGGCACACAGTTAGAAAGGGGGCTCAGGAGTCAAAGGAGGAGGCCCCAAAATTTCTTGGGATCTTACATTTTCCAACACCACCCACACTGACTACCCATATAGGATGCTGGAGGCATTACTGTGGGCACATGGCCATAACTACTGCCACAAGCCATACACATACATTCCACAAACCATACACATACAAGGAATGCATACATTCCTTAAGCCATTTCTGCCCAATATAAGTAACAGGCACCAAATCTGTACACCTGTGGGCTGGGCAAAAGTGGTGTAATGGTGTCACACCTGGGAAGAAACTGACCTGCTACAGTAGATCTTTGGCTTGTGGATCTGCTTACCGTGAAGGAACGTAGAGGAGCTCAGCGACACAGCTGTGGGACTTGCAGCGGCTGCAGAAGTCAGTTTTGGTGTACACAGGACACTTTCCATTCTAGTGTGAGCCTAAATACAATGATACTAATCTCCTGCAATGATTTGCTATATTTGAAAGATTCTAGAGAGACTTGGTTTGGTGCATTTGGTCTTACTGTATCTAGCTGCCAACGCCAGGCAGGGACATAGACCTGAGCTCTACATTGGGAAGACAGGTAGACCTGGGCTCCAATTCCAGCTGTTGCCTCTTTTCCCCTGCCTGTTTTGCCCCCATTCTGTCTAACCCCATTGCCACCCCCCACTCTGTTGCAGCCCCTCCCTCTTTGGGAAGGGGCCCAAAAGAGACTTTGTACCCCCTGATAAAATTCCTCTCAGAGTCCCCAGGCAGCTTGTTTCATGCAGAGGGCTGAAGTTAGCATTCTGGTGCCTGCTGAGGGTCAGACGTGACATCATCAGCTGTAAGTGACATCATTAAGCAGATGATTGCCAGAAATGAGCACTTTGTTCTCACACAGAAACTCATTAGCTGCAAACGAGAAAATGTGCAAATCGTGTTCATATTTTCCAGATATGAGAGAGCCCAATTAACAAGCCAGGTCAGCCCAATTAAAACAGGGCAGGATAAATTGCTTCTTAGGGGTGCATTCAGCCCATGTGCCTTATGTTTGACATCCCTGGCTTAAGGCCACCAAGTTAGTTCATGATAAAGGCAAAATCTGAACCTGAAACTTCCTGAGTCATAGCTGAGTCTTTTAACCATAACACCACACCGGTGGCCCATTGGCTGGGCAACCCACTGAGCTGAACAGAGCCCACCAGCTTTGTATAGAAAACTGGATAAACGTTCTGATTTGGCTGCCTGCCACAGACTGCAAAACAAAACAAAAGGACTTTCAAGCATTTGGCAGGCCACATATGTACCTGATGATGGGTGCATTCAATTTGCTGGATCAGATGTTAGGACTGTCCTAATGATAGACCAGCCATTTTCAATCACTGTGCCGTGGCACACTGGTGTGCCACGAATGGTCTGCAGATGTGCCGCGAGAGTTTGGGAGAAGGTCATTTGTTAATAGGGTCAATGGGGATGCGAACTTCCCACCAACAGCATGGGGTGCGCCTTGTCAATTGTCAAAAAACTGATGGTGTGCCTTGACAATTTTAGTACTTTGACCGGGTGCCGTAAGACGAAAAAGATTGAAAATCACAGCTATAGACAGTAGCCTGATTGAGCTCAGTGGGGGGGGGGGGCTGCAAAAATACTGCAGCTATAGGCAGTAATCTCAATTCATCCTTTGATTTGAAGTGCATCATTTGAGAAGAGGAAAAAAGTGTGTAGGATAACATCCTGAATTCTTATCTTTTGCTGATGTGATGAGAACCTCTGAATAATCTTCTTATCTTCTTTCCCTTGCCTTCAGAGCTGCACTTTACACATTTCTGACACCAGCTCCACTGTGACTAAAATATATTCTTTTTTGCACATTGCATCTCACCCTTGACTTCCACAGAATCCCACCATTTTGCTACAAATAGGTGTGAAAGCAAATGTTGACCTCTGGGCTCACAGTTGTAGCTGAAAAGTTGTCCTCAATATGCTGGAGTTCTCTTTTGACAAATGGCATTTCTTGCATTAAAGCCTTCTCAGATGCGTTCCAAAGGGCAAATACGGAGCCAGGGTTATCCAGCATAACTGAAACAGCCATTGGCAAAGGAAAGGTGTTACCAGACATGTTATTACACATGTAATAACTTGTATTCACAGGGGACAAAACACATATGTAGGGTCCTTGTGCAGTAGGCTCATGAAACCTGATAGAACTCAGCATTCAACAATGACGGGAGAGACAGAGATGTACATGCAACATAGTCATAGTTATTAGGTTAAATGCACGATTAAAGGGGAGGGAGAATCAAAAATAAAATGCTGCAAAATAACTTGGTTGCTAGGGAGATTAAAGAACAAACCTACCTTCCTGAAAGATAAAGAACCTGTGGACATCAAAAGTGGAGGAGGGGAAAATACAACATGGATGGAGAGATGTTAGCATTTATGTAAATAGGAAATTTATCCAAGAGGGTTAGAGAGAATGGGTGACTGGTTGAATCTGGGGGGAACTCTGGAAGAGGGAGAAAGAAAGTTGAATGCAAGACCACATTTAGAGTGGAGATTCATTATAGCCTGGAACAGTGGCTATATGCAAGGCGATACTTTAAACAAGCACATGACAAGCACATCCATGTGCAGTGGGTAAGGTAGTCTCTTCCATTTATGATTACTTTCAAATAGTGCTACACCTCCACAGAGGCAGCCCTTCTTCATTCTATGCTACTAGACATCCCAGTTCTTTGAGAGGCTGCAGGAAAGTTGAGGGGAACATAAGTTTGCTGACTTGGGGTATATCTCTGGAGTTCCACCTTAACCAGTGAACTTTTTTACTTACCTCCTCAGCCACTCCCCGATCCTCAATGGGCCTACTTAGATGTACACTATTTTGCTGGTATAAATCTCGTAAACCTGCTGCCACCAAGATCCACCCTTGCTCCAATCTGACCCTTACCTGCCCTAACCACTCTGCAGTTGGCCACTGCCAACATGGTGTTTACTGGTAGCCATAGAATGGCAGAGCTACTGTGGTCCCAGGAGTCCGCAAGATACACTAGCAATCCTTGAGCATATCTTATGGATAAAATTAGGCCATTTGACATGCCTTAATTCTCATTGATTTTAATGGTGCTTAATTGTGATGAGCTTTCTTTGGATACAACCCATTGTTGGCCTTTACGGCCTTTGATAGACAGCAGTGCAGGGATAGGCATCTGTTAAATAAACAAAACTATTAAAATCATTACTGATTGTGAATGACATTTAAATTTATTGACATTGCTATTTATTTCCCAACACGGAAGTCCTTCCGCAGTGTACCGGAGCCACAATAATAGATGGCAACATTGTTCGAGGCTATGATCTGTTACAAAGAGAGGGAAAAATCCATATCTGGGATAATGAAGAATCTTAGAGCTGGGCATTGGAAGTTTCCCATTAATGGCTCCACAGCTTCAGCCGCACCAAAACAACAATTAAAGTAAACACATTACATTTTCTTGAGCAATTATTAAAAGATCTTTCTAACCACAACAGTAGGGGGGAAAAATTTCAATATCCCTCGATGCTAAAGATGGTATAAGACTGCCCCACACAGAGAAATCAAGGAATTGTTGCCCTTTTGCTAGGAAATCACACAAAACCTTACTATATGCTGAAGTCTCTGGATTTGGGTGCGAACATCACAGGCAGGTTCAGGAGGTTAATTCAGTTAATGAATTAATGGGCGAAATGCCTGCCATGGATAGCCCATTACATCCCCTGTACAGTTGTCTTTTTGTTGCTGTTGTGGCTGTTTTACAAATTTTGTGTAGTTTTTTTTCATTCATATCCCTTGACACATTGATGCTGAACAAAATCTTGAATCTAAGGTGCAAAAGGTTTGATGAAACTGTGCAACCTTTTAGTTATTTGCCTGTGGGCGCAATCCTAACCCGTGTTAGGGCAGGCAAGCCGGGAGGCTTGCGCTGCATCCAACGCGGGATTGCAGCAAGCAGCGGCTCACTCATGGGCAAGGGGAAGCTCTTCCCCTTACCCGTGGATAATGGCTGCACGCCCCTATGGGTCTCCTCGGACCTGTGCCACCTCCGGAGGTGGTGCTAGTCTGAGGAGAGCGGAGCGGCTTGAAGCCACTCCGCTCGCCCCGGGCATGGGGGTTGGGATCCGGTATAACCGTTGGGTTCTGGCCCCACCCCCAGCTCCCCATGTGCCCACCCCCAGGCCCGCCCCCTCGCCCAGTAACGCCCCCTCCCCACACCCCCCACACCTACCATTTCCGCTTATGTTGGCGCACTTGCACCGACACAAGTGGTGGCGCGGGAGCCGCGGTGGAGGCTTCTGCCTCTGTCTGCACGTTGGCGCATCTGAATGCGCCGATGCAGCTCCCGCCTAAGGAGGCGCAAACGTGCTGGACGGCATGTTTGCAACCCTCCAGGGCCACCTATACCGGCATAAGTGCCGGTTAGGATTGCGCCCTGTGTTTATTTTTGAAAAAAAATATATAAAATCCAGTACCCTGTTTACAAAACTGTCAGTGCAATCCTATGCATGTCTATTAGAAGTAAGCCTCACTATGTTCAATGGGACTTACCACCACCCACCCCCCAGGAAAGTACGCATAGGATGCATAGAAAAGCAGTTTATTAATATTCTTAATAACAATAATAATTTCAGACTAAGAATTCTAATCATATCAAAGAACATCTAACATTTTCCTTTGGCACAGTTCAATTCAATTATGACAAGAATGGTACCAAGTTCTGATTGGGGTCTGATTGGGCCCTCTTACAGCCCTTTACATGAAATCATTTGGTTCATGAGCATAACTTGAGCATAATATCATACGCTGCTTTGAATGCCCAAGAGGGAGATGAAGTGCGGTATAAATTTGTAAGGAAGTCAATAAATAACTTGCAGGATTATCTATTTCCAGATGTCTACATGAAGCAATTGAAGTTGTTTTCATGCTTACTGCCCAGTCCTAATGAACTTTCCAACCCCGATGCAGCCGTGCCAACTGAGTGCCCAATCCTATCCAATTTTCCCGGGCAGGTCCAATGGTGCCAATGGGGTGTGTGCTGCATCCTTTGGTGGGGTGGCAGTCACAGAGGACTCCTCAAGGTTAGGGAACATTAGTTTGCTTACCTCCAGGCTGCACTGCAGCTGCACCAGAGCTAAAAAGTTGGATAGGAGAGGATCCTGACTTACCAGCTTTGGAGGACCCAAGAAGGCCACTGCTATGTCACCAGTGCCTCTCACTGATTTTGTTAGCAGTCTTGCAGCATGCCATATAGCATCACAGTTAGCAACACCACAGGTCAGGTTGCATGGCTGGAACGCAAATTCCAGGAGCGCAGCCCAACCTTAGGACTGGACTCTGAACATCCAGCAAGGCTCATTTTGGCTTCTCCCGATTATGATGTCATGGGTATTATCATAAGAACATAAGAACAGGCGCAATGGATCAGGCCATAGGCCCATCTAGTTCAGCTTCCTGTATCTCACAGTGGCTCACCAAATGCCCCAGGGAGACCTGCATCCTGGTGCCCTCCCTTGCATCTGACATAGCCCATTTCTAAAATTAGGAGGTTGCACATACACGTCATGGCTTGTAACCCATAATGGATTTTTCCTCCAGAAACTTGTCCAACCCCCTTTTAAAGGCATCCAGGCCAGACGCCGTCACCACATCCTGTGGCAAGAAGTTCCACAGACCAACCACATGCTGAGTAAAGAAATATTTTCTTTTGTCTGTCCTAACTCTCCCAACACTCAATTTTAGTGGATGTCCCCTGGTTCTGGTGTTATGTGAGACTGTAAAGAACATCTCTCTAGCCATTTTACCCATGCATAATTTTATATGTCTCAATCATGTCCCCCCCTTAGGCGCCTCTTTTCTAGGCTGAAGAGGCCCAAACGCCATAGCCTTTCCTCATAAGGAAGGTGCCCCAGCCCAGTAATCATCTTAGGGCACAATCCTAACCCCTTATGTCAAGGTGCTTTCCAGAACTGACATAAGGGCAATGCAGCTCTGAGGCAAGGGAATAACCATTCACTTACTTTGAAGAGGCTTCCATGAGTGACACCCAACTGCAGGATGCAGCACACGGCCCATTGGCACTGCTATGCCAGTACTGGAAAGTACTGACATAAGGGGTTAGGACTGCACCCTTAGTTGCATAGGTTCACATGACAATGACAATAAAAATGTATTCATTTCCAACACCAGACTCCAAATTTGTTTCTGCACAGTGTGTGAAATGGTCCTAAGTCTTTTGCCATCTGGATCCAACACAGCAGCACCAATTGGGACAAATGCAGAAAGCATTTTGGAAAGGTAACAGTAGATGGCAGTGCAACCTCAGAGCTGATATTTCACAGTCCTCTTTCTGAACAATAAAGGAAATGCACAGATTGTATCTAAATGTGTGCAATATGTATGATTTTCTAAATAGCTGTTTCATTTGTCGCTAAAATTGAAAGCATTTTTAATATTCAGTTTTGCACTACATTCCCCTCTGTAGACCTGGAGAAAAATACAAGTCACTACCCAATTCCACTGCCCAGCATTGGTGCCAAGGCAGCTGAGCTAGTGAAGTGTGTGTGGGGGGGGGGGCTAGCTGCAATGGTGGGGGGCAATTAGAAAAATGCCAGAGATAAGTCAAACTATTTTTACTTACCTCTCCGTAGGCCTATAGGTCTCCTTAGACCCATGCAAGCTATATAGTTGGCACAAGTCCTATGAAAGAAAGGGGGAAGGTCAAGTCGAAAAATGAAGGATAGGATCAGGTATGTACGATTGCTGCTCAGATCTTCTCCCTTCCGCCTGCTCCCCACCTGCTGCCCTCCCAACTCCCTTCCTCAGAATGCCCCTGAACCTCCCCACTCCTCCCGCCAACTTACTGGTGCCTGAAGAGCCTCTAGGACAGTGTTCTTCAACCTGTGGTTCACAACCACAATGGGGTCACAAAGCCTCATTTGGGGGTTGTGGCAACTTTTCAAAGCCTATCCGAGAGAGGGCTTGGATCCAATCCAATAATGGCCCTGCCTTATCAAAACTGATTTCTTGATATAATCCTGCACAAACTCACCAAATCTGGCATGCACAGCACATTGGTCATTGTCATTGCATGTTGGCTGGTGAACGTTGGCCAGTGTCTGCCTACCTGCCAGCATGCCAGACTTGTTATGCTGTCACAAAGTGCTTTATGGCCCTTTGGTGACAGCTAGCACCAGTGCGGCACTTGCTATGCCAGTGCACACACCAGCTAGGACTATGCCCTTAATTGCACCTACTGTGTACTGAAGGACTGGCCAACATAAAATGGAGAACTGATCTTTAAGAAAACTAAGCAACAGCCACTGTTTGGTGTAACACTTCCTGGCCCTGATGCGATGCAGTCATGCTGAAGCGAAGCATGCAGAACTGATATTGAACTTATAACAATTACTGTATAATGTGTAGATGTGTTCAGTATCTATCAATACATAATTAACATGATTATGTAAAGCATTCACACAAAGTGAAGCATGCAGCTGCTGAAATCAATGGGCTTGATCAATGTTTCCTGTTCTATTTATGAATGCTTGGGTAATACCAGGGCTTTTTTTCTAATGGAACACGGGGGGACGGCGTTCCGGCACCTTTTTGCAGGGGCCCCTCCCCTTCAGAGGCATTCCAGGAGTGGGGGAGCAAAACAGAGGCATTCGCTGGGTGGGTGCTGGGGGTGCAGGGTGGGTGGGCGCCTGGCCCCTGCCTGACCGCACAACGACCCCCTCCTGCCCCCATCCCCAAGCTCTCGCCTGAGCCCAGCTCGCCTCCCCTCCCCCCGCGCTCTGCTTCCCCACGCAGCTTCCAAGCCGGTGGAGGGCATGGGGGACACGCACCGACACCGAGGAGGACGGACAGCCAGCCAGCCAGGGAGACAGGCTGCGGCACCCACAGGACGCCCAGATACTGGCTTGGTGGAGGAGGAGGGGAAGGAAGCTGGCTGGTGTAGCCCAAGTGCCAATCTGCAGCACGAGCCTAGGCATGTCTACTCAGAAGTAAGTCTCATTGTGCTCAATGGGGTTTGCTCCTGGGAAAGGGTGCATAGCCTTGCAGCTTGAGAGCCCAAGCCTATGCATGTCTACTCAGAAGTAAGTTCCATTGTGTTTAATGGGTATTACTCCTGGGAAAGTGTCATAGCCTTGCAGCCTGAGTAGACAGGCAGAGGAAGGGCTCTCAGGCTGCAGTCCTCTCCACACTTTCCTGGGAGAAAGCCCCATTGACTCTAATGGGACTGACTTCTGAGTAGACAGGCACAGGATTGGGCCCTGAGGCTGCCATCCTATCCACAGTAAGCCCCATTCACTAAAGTGGACTTCTGAGTAGACATGCATAGGATTGAGCTCTTAGGCTGCAATCCTAGGCACTTTCCTGGGAGTAAGCTCCATTGACTAGAACAAGACTTACTTCAGAGTAGACATACCTAGGATTGGGCTCTTAATCCTGGCAGAGATATATATCTGCATCCGTTTTCACATGCTAAGGGCAGGTGAAAAGGGATTCTACGTGTGTACAACATTATGTCCAGCCTTGCCAAAGATCCTCCTCATCCTTCCCACAAGCATGCCCTCCGCCAGCCAGCGTTTGCAGCTCCTCTCCAGCAATGCACAGCAGCTGCTCAGGGCAGCAGAGAACATACAATTGCATGCCAAGCGCCTTCCCAAAGACACAGAGTATTCGGATACCTGAATTAAACCATATTTAATGGCTTGTTTGCAAACGTACTGTTTCTATGTGCACCTAAGGACCCCTCTCCTGTAAGAATTCCTTTTTTGTTCTTACTCCCACAGTTGCTAAGAGTAATTTTACTACATGGAACTCATGTAAGCCATTTTTCGGAATCCATTCACTGCTTCCTCACCTCGAAGTAGTGCCAAACTACATACTACACGCTACAAGTGCACCTGTACAGTATTTTTCCCCGTGTGTAGAAAAAGTAGCTAGGGCGAAGGGGATGTGGAGATTGACAGCCCAATCCTATGCATGTCTACTCAGAAGTAAGTTCATCTTTAGGGGGGAAGCACATAAAAAATATTTTATTTCTCCAATAAAATATGGTTTAAAAATAAATAAATAAATAAATAAATAAATAAATAAATAAATAAATAAATAAAGGATTAACAAGTTGTGAGTTCCTGCGCCCCCCCCTTTTTTTTTTTTACAAAAGCACTGGGTAATACCATCCTATATCTGAATCACACAGACTAGCAGACGGTTCATGACAAGAGGATTTGTTTGCTCCTAAAACATGGAATAAAAGACAGTGCAAGATGATACCTGTTAAGGGGGAAAAAACCCCTACCTCCGCTGCTGCTTGCCCATTTAACACAAGGCGCAAGAGTTAAGAACATGTACATATTGCTTTTCAACAAGACGTTCACAAAAACGGTTTACATATAGAATAAAGAAATATATTGTTTCCTGTCCCAAAGGGGCTCACACTCTACATGAGAGAAAAAGAAGCACCAGCAAGCAACCACTGGAAAAAGATGTTATCCTGGGATCAATATGGACAGCTGCTCTCCCCCTGCTAAATAAAAAAGGGCTGCTGCTTTTAAAAGTACCTCTCTGCCCACTTAGCAGGGGTGTGGGTTCTTTTAATTTACCATTTGAACAGATCCAATCACATGGACACATGCAATGCACCAAATAATACACAAAATCTTAAATAATTAAAAATAGTTAATTAATGGAATGAGAAAACCAGATTGAGATGGGAAGACTGATTTACCCTTTGTTTGTTACATTTATTCTTCCTTTTTCATCCCAGAGAAATTCTCAAGGTATCTTGCAATTTAAATTATAGTAAACGTATATAATATGCTGGAAGGGGGCAGAAGGAGCTGTAAGAACATAAGAACATAAGAACAGCCCCACTGGATCAGGCCATAGACCCATCTAGTCCAGCTTCCTGTATCTCACAGCGGCCCACCAAATGCCCCAGGGAGCACACCAGATAATAAATAGTTGGATTCAGGGGCTGGTTGCAGTTATAACATATGTCATAAGACTGAAGCAGCCCTTTCAATGCTCTTTAAAATTTTCTGCTCCTGACAACTGGGAATTTCATCTGAGCAGGGCTTTTCTTAGCTGAGGACAGGAGAGTGGTTGGCAGCCTTCAGTCTCAAAAGACTATGGTATAAGCCTACAGCACCTGGTATTCTCAGGCGGTCTCCCATCCAAGTATTAAACAGGCCTAACTCTGCTTAGCTTCCGAGATCAGATGAGATCGGGCATATGGCAATCAGCTGGACAATTCCCAACCCCCTTAGTTATCCAAACTTAGATAAACCTCTATGTATTACAAAAAGTCACCTCAATTTGCTTCATGTGGTGAGCCTTATTATTAGAGGTGCTGATTCCCAAACTCCCTGGGAGAGTTTGAAAAGGTGTAAGTGTGTGTGGGGGGGGGGGAGGGGGCGGGATGATGGTGATGACACAACTGCCAGGATTGCGCTGCTGCCGAGGATAGAAAGGGGGTTTAGAATTATCTAAGCAAGTGCCGGCCTCTGGGTGGTGCAGACAACCCTGTGGGCCCCTCTGCATGGCTCCCCACACCACAGAAAAGTTTAAAAAAAGTGATCACAACCAACTTCAGGTTTCCTAAGCAAAGTTGGCTTAGGTAAGTCTAAAAACGCCCCCTCTTTCCCCAACAATCATAGCAATTGCATCGCTTCCTTCTTCCACCTTGCCCTTTAAGAGGTCTTTCCAGGCAGAGAGACAGGGCTTTAAGAGACAGGGCTTTCCAGGCAGGGGTGTCACAATGCCCCAGTTTGGGAACCTCTGACTAGAGGTGTTTAAGTGAGTAAGACAGGATTACAATCTAAGTCTTACTGAACACAATGGGCTTCCTTCTGAGTAAAATAAAGAACATCGTTTTCAACCACTTCTTCAAATACAATGAAGTATTATGTGTACCCGGTCAACATACAGGTAGGACATTTATTCCACAGTGCTAATGAAGAAGAAGAAGAAATGTTTGTTCTGGGATAGAACAAATCCATCTCCTCATCTGATCATTTACAAATTTATTTCTATAGAAAGCGTTGTTGGTCTTTCAATGTGAAGACCCACAGATGGTTAATGCAGGGGGGAGAAGCGCCACAGCTTAGACCTTGGCATTGCTCGAGTCAGACTGACTTCTTGTTTGTCACAGAACCTAAATGTCTTGCTCCCGCATTGCAAGAGGCAAGGTGGGTGCCACAACTCAGTGCTGGTGGCACCTCTGGCCATTTTCACCTCTGAAGCACAGCCACCTTCTGCCCTCACCCTGCTTGCTGCCTGCTGACGATCCAGGCCTAGCACACTCTTGACACATGACAATAAGCGGGTAGGGGGAAGAGGGGAGAGACACCTGTGAGAAATTCCCAGCAAACCCCAAGAGAAACACACGTGTAGCTCCCAGAGTAGACAGCCCCCTTCCCTTCCCACATGTGCCATTCCCCCCAAATCACAACCCCCTCTTATGCCTCTCTTATTCACTTGGTGGAACAGGGTTGCCTTCCCCGTCTCTCCCTCTCTCTGTCACTTGCCTCCTAAATAAATTCACTTGGAGCCCAATCCTGTGCATTTCTGCTCAGAAGTAAGTCCCATTATAATCAATGGGGCTGACACACACCACACCCAGTGCCGCGCATGGTAATTCTCCAATTGCAGTGGTGGACCCCCTCAGCCCCATGTCCCAGGGCAAAGGTCCACGATGGCACCCCCTGGAGAATCCTGCCACCCCCTCTGTGCACAAATCCACCCCCCCCACTTACCTGGAGTGCATGGAGCCTTGCACGACTCCAGGACACACTGGGGAAGCCTACTGAAGCTTCCCCAGACTCTTAAATTGTGCTTCTGGCAAACTGGAGGCACAGTTTCCGATTGGGAGCCTCAGAGAGGCTTCCACGTGGTCCTAGAGAAGCGCAAGTCTCCATGCCTGGGGCATTTGCCCCTTTCCATTAATGGCAGGTCTGCCACTGTCCAATTGGTCCCGGTTTCAACTCTAAAAATTATGTCTATGTAGTAACGAATTGTCTGTCCTTCTTCCTCTGATGGCTCTGCCTCTGTTTTACTGCAGACAGTTGCCTAGAAACCGAGCCATAGAACCCAGAGGAGTTTTTCCAGCTATTTTCAATCCCTGTGCACCAAACTCCCGCAGCACATCTGCGGATCTTTCATGACACACCAATGTGCCGTGGCACTCCGGTTGAAAATCACTGGTGTATAGGTCTAAGATAAATCCTCGCAAGAACCCAGTTCTACCCTGCTTTTCTAGAATTGGAAACTGGTCTGAGGATATTAAACAAAAAATACACTCTCCCTACACAACTAGGTCTGTGTAAGAGTCCCATGGCCAAAGCCCATTTCCTACCCTCTATTCAAGCTCCTGTTCTTGAGTTGCAGAACATGACATACAGATTTTCCAGAGATGCAGCAGCAAGAGACACAGCTGTCTGACAAGAGATCAGGCCATGGATTTTACTATTGACTTACATAAGGTAAGGATTTGTTCAGATATACGAAGTGGATGCTCAGGGAATGTAGAAACCATCTGCTTGTGCTTTCCATGAGCCAATGAAAAGGCAGAGCAGATGCATCTGGGTCTCTCAGCAAGCTTGATGACTCTTAGCAGCTGAGGCTTCTTTTGTCTCCAGAGGAGGTAAGGGAAGACCCCTGCTGTTTCTAATTCCTAGAACACCTGAGAGTTGAGATGAAATAAAAGGGGTGGGGAGGGAATGCTAGGCAAGCTGTTCTTAATTCAGATTCTGCTTCCAAATAAATTCAAATTTAATTCTTTTAAATTTGAACTGTGTATCAAATTTACAAGAACTCGTTGTACCTTTAAAAAAAAGCATTCCTTTAAGTCACAATTTAAAGTCACTTTTCTTACCATTGTAGCATGGTAGAGTGGCAAGCAAACAGTCTCAGGGGATTAGAACAGCTATTTCCGGGTTGTGCCAAGGTCACAATCCTCTCCCTTCGCCTTTGGTTGCCCCAGAACGCAACACGGAAGGATTAATCACTCCCACATTGCATTTTTTTTGCACTCCAGGGTCAAAGGCGGGGTCTCTTGCCTTGGCAGGACTCCAAGATAGCTGTTCTAATTCCCTGAGACTGCCTGCCTGCCGCTCTGCCACACTACAATGCTAAGAAAAGTGGTTTTAAACTGCAATTTAAAGAAACACTTAAAAAAAAAGTGGATTTCACTATCTGCGGTTTTTTGCATCTGCAGGGGTTCCAGGAACACAACCTGTATATACTTTCTCACCCTCAGATTTTTCATCAGATATTACTCAAGGTTTACATAGGCAGAACAAGACCTTATCCTAGACTTGATAAGGGTCTTCGTAGGACTGTTCTACATACAGAATTTTTTTCAGTCTCCAGATGTTTCCCTTCTGCTGTGTGGTCACCTCTCTGGCTGCACAATACATGCCTTCAAGCTTCCACAGATAGCTACAAATCACACCAGGCAGGATCTCAAGCTGGTATCACTCTTGCCGACTGACATTCCATTCTGCCCCCTCCCTTTGGTATGCCAGAGACTCCTCTCTCTCACCGAGGGTCATGACAGCTTATCAGTGACATCCAGTCTCCCCTCCAGGCATGAACAAGCTGCTCCAACTTAGTTTCAGGTAGACCTCAGGGAGCTCCAGAACACACTTTCTGCCCTTTATATATACAAAAAGTCCTGCATTGTCCTCTTCTGTATGTCAAACGTGCTGACAATTAACAGGTTCAATCAAATGACATTTTGCTTGGACACTGGGATACTACTGTATAGAAAGAGTATAGGCCTGCCCCCATATCCACAGGGGATCTGTTTCATCCCCCACGATTATGTAAAACCACAGCTATGACATTTTATTTTTATTTTTATTGTATTTCCCAATACTTTTTGTGAGCCGCCTTAAGTCCTTTCTGAGAGAAAGGTGGAGCAGAAATGCAGTAAAATAAATAAATAAATAAATAAATATAACAGCATACTGTGGTGGGGGGGGGGGAGAGGACCAGAAGGCCAAGAGATAAACATATTTTTAATTTTCTTCTCAATAGACAACCTAGGGCCCTATCCTATCCAATTTGCAACTGTGCTAATGGGGCATGCACTGCATCTTATAGTGGGGCAGCAGTCACAGAGGCCTCCTTAAGGTATGGGAACATTTGTTCCCTTACCATGGGAGTGCATTGTAGTTGCACTGGGGCTGGAAAATTGGATAGGATTGGGCCTCTAGATGGTAATGGGTCTTCTCGATCCATGCCAGCTATGTAGCTGGGCTATGTTCAAAGAAAGGGAAATTGGACTTTAAAGCAGGAGACAGCATCTCATGCAAATCACTGCTGCTGGAATCCATCTCCTCCCTCCCCCAAATCACCCCAGTTCCTCCCCTTCCCAAACACCTACAAACCACACCCTCCTCTATCACATCTGGGCCTACAGGGCATCCAGGTGGTTTTGGCACATGTGCCAGCAGCTCTGTTGTATGCAATGGCAGCTTGATATTTGTACCATCGCAAGGCCATTTACATCAAAGGATCAAAAGATCTGCTGTCCAACAAAGCCCATAGGACTGGGCCATTAATCAGGCACTACTAGAGTAAACATGGAGCAGTGTTTTGAGTAGGCCAGCACAAGAGAGACAATTTCAAAGGATGCAAAATCCCAAGCATGATGGAAGTCATTACATTTGGTGGGACTAGCTTCCAAAAGTAAACAGTGGACCAGTCTGGATGAGGACAAGCCCTCCTGGAACCTAAGGTGGCAAGCCACAATCCAGCCAAATAGGCATGAAATGCAAATAGTTTAACCTGTGATAATTATATGTACAGTTTAAATGCCAATAGGATAAGCACATTGACAATTCACAACAGCAGTGACTGGGGCTAACATAATCTTCCTAGCCTTCTTAACACCTGTAGTGAACAAGAAAAATACTAAAATCACTTTAAAAATACATAAAACACTTCACCAGCAGCTCCCAAGTCAAAACCCTGGCAGAAGAGGTTTTCAAAAGTTGAGAGAGGCTGGCTGCTCAAACTCCCTGATGCAGGGAGTTCCATGTTGACCTGTGCGCACCCCAGTCAAGCCCCGCTCAATGACAGCTTGTAGAGCAGAGCCAAAGATCTTACTAAACAGGAAGATTCATATGGCAGAAGGTGGTCCTTGGGTATTGTGGGTACTATGCACCCAAACCATATAAAGCTTCAAAGGCAATGACCAGCATCTTGAATTGGACTCAGATGGGAAGTCAGTGTACATCCTGTAGGGTGGGGGTAAGATGCTTTCCCCATATGGCCCCCAGTATGGCCCCCATCAGCAATCTTCCCATGGCACTTTGAACCAGTTGCAGCTTCAGAGGTCTTTTTAAGAGCAGCCCCATACAGGCTGTGTTGCAATAGTTCTTTCAAGATGTGAGCAAGACACAGGTAGCTGTGGCCTGATCTGCTTTACCGAGGAAAAACTGCAATGGCGCACTAGCCTAAGCTGGGCAAAAGTGCTCCTTGCCATGGATGCCACCTGCCCCACTGGAGCACGGTCCTGGCAGCAGCCTGATAATCACTATTTCCAGCTAAGCATGGGCAGATCCAGCCTGAAAGACTGGTGGGGAAGCATTCGGTTTGCAACAAGTGTTGCATTTTCTGTGAGTGCGGTTCTCAGATTCAATAAAGACCCCTTGGAGCTCTCCCCCCAAATCCTCCTTCCATACCCACACCACTCTCTTATGGATATGGCTCTCTGTCCCAATCATAAGAAAGTCAGCTTCCAGCATTTGAGCCCCTGTTGGATGGGCAGACGGGAGGGAAAACCATGTACAACAATAACAACACCTATCCCCGAATACCACAAACTCAAAAGGCAGGTTCTGTTTATTTACCTATGAAAGTGGCTGAGAGTGAACAGTTACAAGGAATGGGCACTGCTGCCTTCAATTGTTCAGCTGGCCAGAAAGGAAAACCCAGGCAAGTCCATGAGTGAGCAAGAAATGGCTACTCCACTTTCTGCTTGCTCACCTTTTCTCTCTGGACAGGACAGGTGGCAGGAATCGGGGCCAATGGAGCTGCACAGAGAGATCAGGTGATGTGATCCAGAGAAGGCACATGCCACCTCTTTTCACTTTTATTTCTGGGAGACACAGCAAGGAGGATTGCACCCTCCTACGCCCAGAGACAAAGAGAGTGCCAGCCATTGCCTGTGCCTGTTCATTTCCCATCTCTCTCCAGATGGCCCAAAAAGGGTTCATTTCCCCAATGCATTGCCCAGTGGAAGAGCCTAGATGAGCAAAGGAGCAGAAGCTCCCCCACTGATCAGCCTCTTCCTCCTGTTCACTCCCCTGCTTGCCTTCCCTCTGAGTGTTGCAGGAGTGGTGAGGAGGACTGATGAGCCCAGAGAGAAACAAAGCGGGAGCAGGCGGAGCAGTGGCCCCATTTAACTGGGGCGCTGGATCGGTTTGAGGCAGCTCCTGGGAGAAAATGAGAGAGAACAAGGGGGTGATCAAGACCAGTGGCAGCTACCTTGCAACTCTCACTGGCCCAGTTAGCCCTGCCAGGCTGCAGGGGGGGACCAGATGCTCCTGTTCCCTGGCATTCTCAAAGAGAGGGCTCCTTGGGGCATCAGAATCCCCATTGGCACACCACTCCAAGCCCTCCATCTGGTGGCTATTTGTTCCCCACAACAACAGGCTTGCAGCACCAAGCAGAGAGCTCCACTTTAAGGGTGTTTGCACTCCTTAAAGGTCAGTGCTGCATACGAGGCACCCCGGCCAGCAAGAGAGAACATAAGAACATAAGAACAGCCCCACTGGATCAGGCCATAGGCCCATCTAGTCCAGCTTCCTGTATCTCACAGCGGCCCACCAAATGCCCCAGGGAGCACACCAGATAACAAGAGACCTCATCCTGGTGCCCTCCCTTGCATCTGGCATTCAGACATAGCCCATTTCTAAAATCAGGAGGTTGCGCATACACATCATGGCTTGTAACCCATAATGGATTTTTCCTCCAGAAACTTGTCCAATCCCCTTTTAAAGGCGTCTAGGCTAGACGCCATCACCACATCCTGTGGCAAGGAGTTCCACAGACCGACCACACGCTGAGTAAAGAAATATTTTCTTTTGTCTGTCCTAACCCGCCCAACACTCAATTTTAGTGGATGTCCCCTGGTTCTGGTATTATGTGAGAGTGTAAAGAGCATTTCCCTATCCACTCTGTCCATCCCCTGCATAATTTTGTATGTCTCAATCATGTCTCCCCTCAGGCTTCTCTTTTCTAGGCTGAAGAGGCCCAAACACCGTAGCCTTTCCTCATAAGGAAGGTGCCCCAGCCCCAGCCCCAGAGAGTGCACTGGTGCAGCAGGGGTGGTAAGCTGGTATCCTCCCTTTGAGTGGATTTCCCCTGGTCCTGGTGTTGGGGGGGGGGGGAGAGAGAAAAAAGAGCATTCCTCTGTCCACAATATCCATCACCACATCCAGTGGCAAGGAGTTCCACAAACTAATCACACGCTGGGTAAAGAAATATTTCCTTTTTCTGTCCTAACTCTCTCAACACTCAGTTTGAGTGGATGTCCCCTGGTCCTGGTGTGGGGGGGGGGGGGGGGAGAGAAAAAAGAGCATTCCTCTGTCCACGATATCCATCACCACATCCAGTGGCAAGGAGTTCCACAGACACTCAGTCTGAGTGGCTGTCCCCTGGTTCTGGTGTTGGGTGGGAGGGAGAAGAGCATCCCTCTATCCACTGTATCCACCACCACATCCAGTGGCAAGGAGTTCCACAGACACTCAGTCTGAGTGGCTGTCCCCTGGTTCTGGTGTTGGGTGGGAGGGAGAAGAGCATCCCTCTATTCACTGTATCCACCACCACATCCAGTGGCAAGGAGTTCCACAGACACTCAGTCTGAGTGGCTGTCCCCTGGTTCTGGTGTTGGGTGGGAGGGAGAAGAGCATCCCTCTATTCACTGTATCCACCACCACATCCAGTGGCAAGGAGTTCCACAGACACTCAGTCTGAGTGGCTGTGCCCTGGTTCTGGTGTTGGGTGGGAGGGAGAAGAGCATCCCTCTATCCACTGTATCCACCACCACATCCAGTGGCAAGGAGTTCCACAGACACTCAGTCTGAGTGGCTGTCCCCTGGTTCTGGTGTTGGGTGGGAGGGAGAAGAGCATCCCTCTATCCACTGTATCCACCACCACATCCAGTGGCAAGGAGTTCCACAGACACTCAGTCTGAGTGGCTGTCCCCTGGTTCTGGTGTTGGGTGGGAGGGAGAAGAGCATCGCTCTAACCACTCTACCCGCCCCCCGCCACCTCACCCAGTGGGAGGACTGCACGCAGAAGGGGCGGCTCCCCTCGCCGGAGCGCACTTGCCTGCATCCCGCTGCTCCAGAAAGAGGGCGCGCGTCCTGCCGCCGCAGCGCGCTGCCCGAAGGCGGCGACGCGGGTCCAGCTGCTGCTCCCAGACTGGTCCGTGGCTGCCGCCTGAATAGCTGGCCGCAGACAACTCCCTCTCCGTCCGGGCGCTGCTCAGAAGTTGGGCACTGGAGGCGCCTGCAGAGCTGTCCAGAAGGGCACCTGCCTGCGCCTGGGAACCAGGACCCGGGAAGGCAGCCACTCCCGCAGCAGCAGTAGCAGCCCAGATGTGCCAGGGGGCCGGGAAGGGGCTTCACCCTGGAGGGGAAGGTACACTACCCCGGTCTGCTTCTGTTCCTGTCCGCAGGTGAGGAGGGATGCGGGGTAGCACTTTGGGGGTAGGTAGAGGGGGGCAAAGCACTAGCCTCATCGCAGCAGGCAAGGGGCCCCTCCCCTTCGGAGCCACTCCAGGCAGGGGGAGAAAAGCAGAATCAAATGCTAGAGGCGTAGCTGGGGGGGCAAAGCACTAAGTTTTGCACAAGGGACCCCTGCCTCTGTTTTACTCCCCATGCCTGGAATGGATCTGAAGGGGATGGATCCCTTGCACGCTGCGGTGAGGCTCCCTGCAAAACTTTGCCCCCCCTCTAGCTATGCCTCTGGGGGTAGCAGGCGTGGAACGGCATTTCTCAGAAGGTTTCCATGTTGCTCACAGTCCCTGCTGTCAGTTCTGCATGTTTTTAAGAGCCATGTAAAATATAAGTGATCTAATCAACTTTGTCAGTGGTTTCTGGTGCGGCACTCATCACCATGGCTGATTTTGGCAGAAGGTGTCAAAGAAGGAGACACTTAAAGCTGCCACCCTCTTCACATATTCCTGGGAGTAAACCCAATTGAGGAAGAGGAATTTTATCCTTAGTAAATAAGCATAGGATTGTACTCCCATTGCTGCACAGTTTTATGCACACTTGCTTAGAAGTAAATCATGTTGAACCCAATGGGATTTACTTCTGAGTAAGCTGGCAGAAGCTTGTGCTGCAAGTTGCTTCTCCGTTGCCTGTCTTACACCATGCACAAATGCTAGCATCACTGATCAGTTTAAAAGTTTGCCCTTTCAATCCCATTGCCTTGTTTCACTGCAGTAATAACATTGAGGGACATGTGGATAAAGAAAAATATACTGGTGTTAAGAGTAATGATATTAATGATGCGCTAGGTGCTGGCCAGATTTAAAAAGACCAGAAGGATGGCTTGCAATATTTGCAGACAAGATAAAGAAAGGAAGGAGAAGAGGAAGGACTAATTGAAATAAATTAACCCATTTTTAAGCAAGTCCTTAATGTAATCGGTCCTTGTTGATTGTCACATTTAATGATTAAATGTTGCATTAAATTGAAAAGGAAGCTGCTGCCTTATTAAATAAACTCCTAAGGGGCAAGTTAACAAACTCGATGCTAGACTAATAGCCAGTACCACTGTTTTAATTGTGCACAAGTAGGATCAGCAGTTCTGAGCCATTGTTTTATCATGTGGGATTGTGGAGCTGTTTAAGGAGCCAAGAGTTCCTACTTGGTTTTCATGAATGGCAGTGGTTTCCAAACTGTGAGTCGTGGCTTCCTAGGGAGCCATGGAAACCAGCCAGGAGAGCAGCAGAATCCTTGACAAATACCCTATACATCTCCCTATACAATATATAGGATCTCGCCACCCTATACAATGTATAGAATTGTAGCCGTAGTGGGGAGCTGCTGCCAAAGGTCCAGAAGACCCACCAGACAAAAAAGTTTGAGAACCACTGATGAGTCGCCATACCTACATGTCATGGTTACTGGCTTCTTCCAGAAGTTGTACTTTGAAGTAAGGCATTGCCACAGCAATAGTATCAGTCTCTATTATTCAGGAGAACAGAATGGCCATTGTTTTCAATTAGCAGTTTTCAATTAGCAGATAAAGGCCATTGTTTTCAATTAGCAGATAAAGGGTACTTCAACTTCCAGGCTCTACAATGGATGTGATGGTGATGAACATTTATCAGAGCCATTGAGGTGCACTGAGAGAGAGTGTTTGACTAACTAGGGAGACTTGAGATCATATCCCATGTTAGCTGACCCTGGGCTAGCCATTTCAATCAGTGTAACCTATATAATGGGGAAACTCCAGGCACATCATTCCAAGGTCCTTTAGCGGGATGGTTGACAATGCAGGTTGATCTGGAGAATTTGAAGTCAGAACAGACTGAAAAACCGAAGCAGCAAATGTAGAAAAAGAAAGAAAGAAAAAAGGACAAAAGGGAAAAATCTTTCTGAAGGCATGGAGATAGTAGTGTCTGGTAAAATCATCAGTTAAGGATCCTCAATATCAGTTGACATTCTACAACCTTATCAGGCATGCTGACAGATGATTACTGAGAACACAGACTTTTCTTATTCTTAATGATGTTGCAAATTTAAGCTTAAGAGAATGTCTTCCAAAATCTGGTATGGTTGACTCTGTGCCAAATTAAAAAGAAATAAAAAGTCCAGATTGCATAAAGAGGAATCATATTCTTACACTGCAGTATTTATCTGTATTCATTTAAATATTTATATCCCACCTTTCAGCTTAATACATCTTTTAAAATAAATCTGCTTTCCATTTGTGGCTAAGTGCTTTTTGTTGTCATGGGGGAGGAGCAATGGTATGCAAAACCTTGGACATCCATAGATGGGTGGCTTCAGACACTGATCCTGTGTACCATATTGCATAGAGGGCTCTTTAACTCTCACTGAAGTTTTCATGATTCTGAAATCCCTGCCACGTACAATGTGCTGCTATGGTTATGACTGAGGTGTAGTGATGACTGAGCAATTCCTACAGCCCCGATCATTGGAATATCTGAGGAAGCTCAAATAATTCCTTCCTTTAAGGGTGCTTGAAATGCAAGGGGTTGGTCTACCTTCTTGCTAAATAAATAAGCTCCTTCAACTTTCCCGTATACTTTTCCTTAGGAGAGACGGGGCTGCTGCCGGCAGCTAAAGGATGAAGTCTCCTCCTTGCTGCCTGTCCCTTTCATCTGGGGCATCTGGAGAGGAGCTGGGCAAGAGCACATCCTTGGGTTCTCTGGAGTCCAGCGTCTTCAGTAGCGAGGAGGAGCCGAGATTGTTGCTGCAGCAAGTGGCTCCGGCTTTGGACTGCATCACCATCAACGTGGGAGGTGCCCGCTTTGTGCTATCCCAACAAAAGCTGTGCTGCTACCCAGACACTCGTCTTGGCAAACTGGCCGTGGTAGTATCCGCTGCCCGGGATGTGGCCTCCAGCCTCCTGGACCTCTGCGACGATGCCAACTTGGTGGAGAATGAATATTTCTTTGACCGGAGTTCTCAGGCATTTCGCTATATCCATAACTATTACCAGACTGGCCGGCTCCATGTGATGGATCAGCTCTGTGCTCTGTCCTTCCTGCAGGAGATCCAATACTGGGGACTGGATGAGCTCAGCATTGATTCTTGCTGCAGAGACAGGTGGGTGGCTCGTTGTCTGTGAGCAGAAATTAAACTGGGTGACTTGGACAAGTTCAGTTGTCTCAGGCTAAAGAGGGAAATGGCTGGAGATGAAAGGAATAATTATGAGATGGTGGATTGATTGAGTGGCACTTGAACTCCTACTTTATGTATAAGGTGGCATCAGAGATAAGAAAAACAAGAGCTATGGTTGCAGCGATGACTTGTATTGAAAGAGCAGAACTAGAGCATCAGTGTGGAGGTGGCAGTTTTACACACTCGGTGTTTTATCCAGTTCATGATGGATGGAACTGGAGAATACATGATAGAGAATAGCCTTGATACATGCCTGGCCATACCCCCCTTCCTCAGCAGCTACTCAGTCTGTCTAATCCTTCTTAGGTGAAAAGGCAGTCTGCGTATTCACAGAGGTGCCATATGAAGCTGTCTTATTCTGAATCAGTAGCATAGCTGGGGGGGCAAAGTGGGTAAGTATTGCAGGCACCACAATGTGCTGGGTAAGTGGCCCCTCCTACTTGCTGTTGGATCCATGCCAGGCAGCAACTGTTACCCTGCACATGCCTGATCTTGTCTGATCTTGGAAGCTAAGCAGGGTCAGGCCTGGTTAGTACTTGGATGGGAGACCACCTGGGAATATCAGGTGCTGTAGGCTTATACCATAGTCTTTCAAGACTGAAGGTTGCCAACCACCATGCCAGGAAGCAACTGCAATGCACAGGTGCTCGCCGAACCAAACGGAGTCTCCTGCGTGTTGCCTTTGCTGCCTGGAATGGCTCCAGCAGTGAGTGGGAGGGGCTGCCTACACAGCACATTGTAGCACCTGCAAGACTTACCGTTTTGCTCCCCCTCTAGCTATGCTACTGTCCTGAATCAAACTATCTAGCTTGGTGTTGTCTACATGGGTTGACAGTGCCTCTCTAGAGCCCAGTTCACACTTCTTCAGGAAGCAGAAGTGCTGGGAAGGGCACAGTCTACTTAACTGCTAAGTTTGTTGAGTGGGTGAAGGGTAACGAGTGATGAAAGGGAAACCAAGAATGTGAGAACATGAATGTGGGAACAGGTTGGAGAGGATGATTTTTCTGATGAATATTTTCCTTGTTAATATGGTTACTGGTTTGGGAGTAAAAATAAGGCAGCATATGCAACTCTGCGGGCTGCAGAGTGCCACCCACCAGCAGGAGATAAGGTCCATGCAGAAAGCTGCTTTCAGAGCAAATCCAGAATATTCAAATAGGCAAACCAGGCTGGATGCTGCAGAGAAAGCTGGTGTGGGGTGTTTTAGAAATTCCACTGCCTCACTTCCTCTCTGCAACCCCACTTTTGGCAGGAGGTTAACAAGGCCCAAGTGACACATGGCTGCTGTTGCAAAATGCCTGCAGATGGTAAATGGCAACACAATGTTTTTTTAACGCATGCAAGTAATGCCTTGTGGGGATTTGCCATGTCAGTTCTGCACTTCCTACTGGAACTGCAGGCATGAGAGGTATGACCACAGCATGTTAGTAAAGTAATTTGGATACTGATTACAGGGCAATAATAGACCTGCCCCACTACACACTCCAGGGCAAAGGTCCACAATGCCACCACCCCCTGCTTGCTCATTGCTGCAGAGCTTCGCACGACATTCAGACCAACTGAGAAAGTGTACCGAGGCTTCCCCACGGGTCTTAAACAGTACTTCAGGGAAACCAGAAGTAGTGCTTAAGATCACATCGGGGCCTCACAAGGCTTCCCATGCGGTCTGGAGCGCTGTGTGGACACAGTGCTCAGGGCATATGCCCCCCTGCTCCCCTCCAGGCCTATCTCTGTTACAGGGGAATGACCTTTCTCAATGAAGGAGAAGTCTGAGGTTGCTCAGAAGCAACGTTCTGTGACATAGAAGCTACTGACCTCTTGTTAGTGGTAAAGGAAATGAACTCTGCACATGCACAGTGGCCCTCTTATGAAGCTGCCCTATCCTGAGGCGGACCATCTAGCTCAATACTGTATTCGCTGATTGGTTCTGGTTCTCCAGAGTTTCAGATGGAGCAGGGTGTTAACTCACCTTATCTGGAGAAGCCAAGGCTTGGACCTGGGATCTTCTGTATGCAACATGCTCTGCGGTTCCATCTCTACCAGTTATCTTTGCCCTGACTTTGTCTGCCTTTAAAATACCTTCCAGATACAGCTACCTCTTGATTTGCATTCTCTGTGTGCTACACTTCTCCAGGTGTTGAACATTAAGGAGCCTACCATACAGGTTAGGAATGTTCCCTTCCAAAACTGGGGTGAAGAGATTGGCTTTCACAGCAGGCCAACCTCATTCTTTGTTCTTATTCCTCATATGCCCTTGCTCATCATTGCCCTGTCTGTCAGTTGCAGTATGATTGAGAAGCGAAGAACCTAGACTGACGGAAAGTTCTTTGCCACGGATAGACTAAGGTTGTCCCAGGTCAGAATGCCAAACTAGCTGGCCAGTCAAGCCCCTTCCTTATTACTTCTTAAAAATATTAAAGCAAACTGGATGTAAAGCAGTATGGATTGCTCCTAAGGCAGGTACCATAGGAACAATGGTACCTATGGGTGAAACTTTTAAAAGGTAAGTTATCTTCAGTTCTGAGAGATTCACAATAGCGCAGTGGTTCTCAAAATTTTAGAGGCCCTAAAGTCAACTGCCTGATTTGTAAATGTCAAGGGGTATGGCTGTAATGGTGATTGGGCAGCAGTGCTTCCCCCCCCAGTCCCATAGCAGCTTGTTTGTTGCGCATAGCCTAATCTGCCCTGTCAGTTTCACAAACCACCAAAAATTGGGTCTTAACTCACTGGAGGGCCCAGGATCTGCAGGTTGAGAACCACTGCAATTGTACAATTAAAGGTTATGTCAGTGGTACCCAAGCTTATTATTTATTTATTTATTGGACTTGTAATCTGCCTTTTTCCCCGAAGGGCAGCCAAGGCTTACCTGGGCCATGATGCCCTCACAGCCTCTTCTTCTCAGTTTGGCTGGATGCAATCTAATCTCTTGAAATCTCATGAGATTCAAGACAGAAGTGCTCAAATCTCACAAGATTTCATGAGATCCAAGATGGCAGCACCTGGGGGAACAGGTTGGAGAGGCAAACAGTGACATCCTACAGCACCCCAGTGAGTATGATACAACGTCCTAAAGCACTGCAGCACACTATTGTAACCCCTGATTTATGGCATGGGAACAACTTGGGAATAATCCTGGTTTGTACAAACATTGGCCAGAATTCTGCCATGGGTCTGCATCACTTTGCACTTTTCGTTTCTTTCACATGTAGTTGTGTAATATTTGTGTCTGGTACTGCGCAGGTACTTCAGGAGGAAGGAACTGAGTGAAGTCTTGGATATCAAGAAAGATGCTATAGAACTGGATGCCCAAAATGAGGAAGAGGACTTCTCTGGAAGCCTGTTTCCTGCCATCAGGCAGAAGCTTTGGGAGGTATTGGAAAAACCAGGGTCTTCTATAGCTGCCAGGATTTTTGGCACTCTGTCCATGACTTTTGTTATCATCTCTATTGCCAACATGGCCCTGATCTCAGTGGAGCTGAGCTGGCTGCATCCACGTGTTCTAGACATAGTGGAATATGTGTGCATTACCTGGTTCACCGGAGAGTTTGCTTTGCGTTTCCTGTGTGCACGGAACAGGTGCCACTTTATGAGAAATGTAACAAACATCATAGACTTGCTGGCCATTTTGCCCTTCTACATCACCTTGCTGGTGGAGAACTTGCGTGGTGATCACAGCTCCCAGGAGCTAGAAAACATGGGCCGAATCGTTCAGGTGTTGAGACTGCTGAGAGCTCTGCGCATGTTAAAGCTGGGTAGGCATTCAACAGGTAAGGCCATACAATGTGGAAGTCTCTTGGGGAATGATTTTTATTTTTATTTTTTGGTACTCAAAGAAGAGCAGGAAAGTAGAATTTAAGGGCCAAATTAAAGGTAAGGCAGATGTTCAGCATATGGGCCCACTGGTGTTTTGGCTTGAGTTATAAACAGTACATGGGGTGGGGAGGCCAAAAGCGTGATGGAGGGCTTTAGATCTATGTCCCCATTTAGGACAATGTCCTCTGTTCATGTTCAAGAAGCAAGTGAAGCCATCAAAGATGCAAGGACATTGCACTAGGACTCAAAAATGTATCTGTGGATAAATCCAGTGGTTCTCAGACTGCCATGGGAGGGCAGACCACCCCCCTGCTTCACCCACAGTATGCAACTGGATGAGAGAGCACAGTCCTCCAGACTCTTTTCATTCAAAAGCACAGAGAGGTTCCAAACTACCAGGAACTATTGAAACTACTATAATAGCTTAGAATCCCTTTGTGTGTAGTGCAGCCTTGCAAATAAGTCTATACCAGCCCACCTGTCTGTCTGCATATCCCTGTGTTACTCAGCTGCAAAGTATAAGACAAAAGAATGAATATTTGTAAAGCTTCATTTCTGGTTCCTTGGAGACTAGGCTTACTCGGAAGAGATGCTGAGTGGCTCTGTGCAAGTCTGCTGGGCTCATTGGATACCCACAGATCTTACAATAGGCAGCTCCTTTTCCTCATGTTTCTTTCAGAGGGAATGTTGTCTTTAAGAATAACCAATTTATAGACTGAGGAGTGATGTACAGTTTTTGAGAATATCAAAATAGTAATTAGCTTCCACATGGCACCGACTTTAATGCACTGTTTTCAGGTATTGAAAAGATCAAGTGACAGAACAATTACAGCTGCTGCTTAATCAGCCATCCACAACTTACAAAAGCTACCACTCTGACATCTCTTACTATGTTTACTGGAGTATTTTGCCATGCTGTTGATAGTACATCTTCCCTAGATAAATCACAATGACTCAGACAGGCCTTGAACCCCTCTCTGCCTGAAGAAATGCTGTTCTTTACACTAGAGTTCATTATTTCAAATGTCTTAGGACAGAGGTCTCAATGACAGATGTCATGTACATATGTATTGCAGACAGGGAAGAATCCTTGGGCACAAAATGAGGAGACTACTGGATAAGTGATGGCACTAAGGCAGGGGTTCCCAAACTTTTTATCACCAGGACCCACTTTCTAAAATGACACTCGATCGTGACCCACCTAGCTTTATGCGACTGAAAAAGTTTCACTTTACCAGCCTCTTTTTTTCTGATATGGTGGGGGAGGCTTCTGGAGTGTGTGTTTGAGCTCCTCGTTCATCAAATAGGGCCCATTCTGGTAACCTTGCATTCCTCTCCACCTGTCCTTCAAAGTTGACCAAGGCACCTTCACCTATTCATGAGTACACAGGTATATGCAGCTCTATTTCAGTTTCCTTAGGACACGATACATTTTCCTGTCAACTATCAACTTTTCAGTTTCGTGACCCAACAAAAACCAGGTCATGACCCACTGGTATGTCCCAACACACAGTTTGAGAACCACTGCACTAAGGATTTGAATAGAATACATACAGAGCGTGAGCCAACAAACTGTATCTGAGCCAACAGCTTGATTCTGCTTCAAAAGGGCAAATGCTAATGTGGGTTAGACAGAAGTATTTCACCCAAGACATGAGAAGAAATTGTTCTTTTTAACTGAGTGCTTGTTAACTCTAAATTGCCAAGAATACTGCATCGGTTTTCAATCGCAACCATTTAAGGAGAGTAGCAAAAGCAACTTCCAAGGATGTTGGAAAACGAAGCTGTCCCTTTCTTCTAGCCTGTCGAATTAGTTGAGATCCTGTATTTTGGTGCTCCATTGCTCTGCTTAATTTGGCCTGCTTTCTTCTTAGACATTGAATGAAAGAAATAAGAACTTGAATGCTCGGAAATGTTTTTCTTATTGTTCTGAGAAAAGTCAAAGGAATATGATGCATGATTCTTAGTGTACAGGTGCAACCTATTTATCCACGGATTTTTTATCTTCAGATTTGTCTCAATTCGAATGGGGTGGGGGAACTGAAAGTCACACACACCTTTGCCTCCTTCGCCCTTTTCCAGGCAGCCCAAAACACTGCAAAAAGGCTCCACCTCGCCCAGGCAGGGAGATAGCCCTGGAGCCATGGAAGAGGTTCCCCTTGTGAAAGAACAGTAACACTCCTGGAGCCCCTGAGCCATCTGGAAGAGGTGAAGAGGGGAGGCAGAAAACCTCTGTAGCCAGAGCACGTGCAGCAAGGTGGAGCTCTCTCACACTCACACACACGCAGGGGCAGGTGTGGTAGCAACAAAGGGGATTGCTTCAAAAAACCCAGGGAGTGTTTGCTGAATCCCCCCTCCCAGATGGTGCAGGCTCTCCATGCTCCAGCCTATGGAAACAAAACAGCCCAGCAAGCAAGTCTTCCCAGCAAGCAAAGCATGAGATTTAGGCTACAATCCGATCCACATTTTCCTGGGAGTAAGCCCCACTGACTAGAATGACTAGACTAGAATTAGTCTAGTCTAGAATTGACTAGAATGACTAGACTAGAATTAGTCTAGTCTAGAATTGACTAGAATTCTAGTCTAGTCTAGAAATGACTAGAATCGACTAGAATGGGGCTTACTTCTGAGTAGAAACGCATAGGACTGGACTCTTAAAAGCTCAGCATCCCACCTGTGAAAGAAGCAGGACAGCTGGCAAAGGGGAGGGCTGAGTACGGAGCGGGGGAGTCGAAGGAGCGAAGGGGAGGGGATTGATAACAGCTGCCTTAGTTTCCTTCTAGCCCCAAGTGTCAGGCTGCAGCATATTTGCGTAACTCTATGGAATTTAGCACAACGCTTTAATTGCGCTGAGTCACGGAACGGAACTAACATGGATAAATAGGCTCCACCTGTAATGGGATGGTAGGAGAGCCCGTTAATTTCTTATTTTAAGGCCATTAAAACATTTCATCTTTTCATATTTAGGACCCAATCCTAAGGGCTTGCTGCACCACCAAAACTCACATTCTCGCTGTGCAGTGTACTTTATGGCTGCCACTAAAGGCAACATGCTATACAGAGTGGCCTGGCCACTGCCACAAGTGGCAAGCAGCCAAGAACACACACCAGCAGCCTGCCAACAACAGTAAATCAGCACAGAAAGAGCCCGATCCTGTGGTCCGCGGCATGGCTCCATGGCGTGGCCTACAGTTGCAAACGTGCCATAAGGCATGTTTGTGGGGCTTACTGCTGGGCTCCCGCTGGAGCTAGCCCAGCACCGGCCGGAGCTGGGCTGGCACGCAGTGGACACCTGGGTTCCGCGGCTCAGCGTTTTCCTGGACCACCGGGCTGCGGAACAGGAGGTGGGGTGTGGCCGGGGGCGTGGGGGAGGCATTCCCGGGAGGGGGGAGGCATGGCCAGTGTGTGGGGGAGGTGTGTCGGGGGAAGGGGGAGAGGCGGATCCGCAGAGCCAAGCTCCGCAAGATCCAAGGCGCTCGGGCAGGGCTGCTTGCCCTACATGAGTGCCTTTACTTTAGTGGCAACCAAAAGGTCACTGCTAAAGTGAGTAGCCCCATTGCGGGGCTGCTTCCCTTACTTGGGAGAAGGGAACGAACATCTCCTTCTCCTGAGCAGCCTCCCCCGGTAGTGCGGGAGGTGCAGGATCTGGTACGAGCCTGCCATGGAGCCACCAGACCTAGGTGCTGCAGGAAGCTCAGGATTGGGCTGTAAATCACCAGTATTTACTGACACCAGTAAATCAGCACAGGGGGTGGGTGGGTGGGTAGGTGGAACAGGGGGAGGGGAAGGAATAGGGAGGAGACTGGAGTAGGGAGGGGCCAGGAAGGAGGCAGTGACACCGCCAAGAACTTATCCCCCTACCCAGCCTTGATTCACCTACCCAGAACTTCAGCCAGGGAAGCTGCTGATGCGGGTCTGAGTAGACCAACTAGGGCAATGGAGGCTTTCCCCAGGGCAAGAGAACAAATGTTCCCTTACCTGGAGGAGGCCTAAGGACCTGAACCTCCCCTGGAGGTGTTGGCACAGCTGCCAACTGCATCAGCACAGGAGGAGTTAGATACAATTGGGCAGTAAGTTTTACAATTTTTTGAAAGCTTTCAGGTAGAGTCTAACTGAATGGAAGATGTTGTTTACATAACATCTCAAGTGCATCAGACCTAAATTATTCTTATTTTATAGATAAAATTTTTATCGATTTATTTTATAGATTTTATAGACTTATTTTATAGTCTTATTTTATATTACATTGGGAAAAGGATGACTGCTCAAGGTGCAGATTCAACTGCAAATCTATTATATTTCTGCCAACCTATAGTCCCTTACACTGTTCTTGCATGATAAAACAAGAAACAGTGGTTTAAGACAACACTTAAGACTTTAGCTTTCTAATTGTTGCAATTAGCATCTTAACAGTACATACAGTAGAGCACTGGAATAAGCCACCTAAGAAGGTTATGGACCCACTTTCCTAAAGATCCTTGGACTTAAGATCCTTCCTTAAGATCCTTGGACTTCCTAAAGATCCTTTAGGAAAGACCAGAGTAATCTTTCAGAGATGCTTTTCATCCAAAATGCACTGCTTTAAAACACAGTGTTTGGTAGATTTTGATAGTCAAGTGGACCCTTCAAGTCCACATTGAATTAGGATAGATTTCTTAATGGGCAAGTGACAATTCTGAACAGAGCTATCCCCCCTTTGACCTTCTCTGCATGCAAGAAGGAAGGACATAACAGGGAATGATGTAATTGACAGCCTGTCTTGTGTTCTAGGTTTGCGGTCTCTTGCAATGACCATTGCACAGTGCTACGAAGAGGTGGGTATGCTGCTACTTTTCCTCTCTGTAGGTATCTCCATCTTTTCTACCATGGAATATTTTGCTGAGCAAGGTGTCTATGGCACAACATTCACCAGTGTGCCCAGTGCCTGGTGGTGGGCTACAACGTCCATGACAACAGTTGGCTATGGTGACATTAGACCAGACACTACCTTCGGCAAGGTAGTGGCATTTATGTGTATATTATCGGGAATACTGGTCTTGGCTTTGCCAATAGCCATCATCAATGACCGCTTTTCCACTTGCTACTTTACACTGAAGATAAAGGAAGCTGCTCTCTGCCAACGCGAAGCCTTAAAGAAGCTCACAAAGAACATGTCCAGTGACTCCAATATCCATATAAATTTGCGAGACACATACGCCCGCAGTGTCATGGACGTGTTGAGGTTAAAAAGCCGAGAGAGGACAAGCACACGAAGCAGTGGCGGTGATGAGTTTTGGTTTTGATTTTTTAAAACTTGACTTTGCGGTGATGGTCTAAGCTAGTACAGACTGTTATGATGATATGGTGTTGAGCACATGGCAAACAATCCTTTAACATTCTTTCTAAAAAAAAACCTGCTTTCCAAGCTGCTGAGCATATTGCAACTAGAATAGTCCAAAGGCATAACAAGCAAAAAGTCTCAGGGTACATTGGTGCACAACTAGACCTGTCTGAGTAGAACTGTTTTGGATATTTGGCTAACAAACTTTTAAACTTATTCCAACATGAAAAAATGTATTCTGCTGTTAAAGAGTTTTAAAACTTTAATTTTCAGTGGATCTTTTGGGTACCATTTCAATGAAAAATTCTCAAAAGCATAAAAAGTGTATAAATCATGAGACTACTATCCACTGGTGGTTTATATTGCATTTTTGTAGCAAGAGAAAGAGGGTGAGTCCCATCCTATCCAATCTTCCAACACTGATGTAGTCGTGCCAGTGGGGCATGTGCTGCATCCTGTGAGGGTGGGCAGTCACGGAGGCCTCTTCAAGGTAAGGCGACATTGCTTCCCTTACTGTGGGGTTGCATTGACACTGGGATATTGAATAGGTTGGGGCTCTGACTATGTGTGTCTTTCCACCATGCAAATGGCCTATGTGGCATGTCTTCTACGCCAGCCAACTTTTGCATGATGTGTTCCAGTAGCTAAGCAATCCACATTCTGATCCCCTGTTCTCTTCCAAACGGTGGTCATCTTCATATTTAAAAAAAAGAAACTTAGTAGCTCAGTTAACAGAACTAATCAGTAATGTCTATTTATTGCATCTTTCAACATTATCATAATACTGATTTTCACTTTTTTTCAAGTTGTGTGTGTGTCCACATTTTGATTTATAAAGAGTTGGAAAACAGCCAAGAACTCTGATTCAAGATCCTCTGTTCATTAAGAACGTAGCGGTCCTTTGAAGCGGGGGAAGAGACTCGTTCCTTATAAAATTTATAAAATCCTTATAAAATTCCTTTATAAATTCCTTATAAAATCACTAAGGTCATGTGCATGTAAGTTCATGCACATTGGGGCAAAAAATCAAAACTTCACATATAGGCTGATGGGTTCTGAGCTGTCTGTGACAGATCAGGAGAGAGATCTTGGGGTGGTGGACAGGTCGTTGAAAGTGTCGACCCAATGTGTGGCGGCAATAAAGAAGGCCAATTCTATGCTTGGGATCATTAGAAAAAGTATTAAGAACAAAACGGCTAATATTATAATGCCGTTGTACAAACTGATGGTAAGGCCACACCTGGAGTATTGTGTCCAGTTCTGGTCGCCACATCTCAAAAAGGACATAGTGGAAATGGAAAAGGTGCAAAAGAGAGCAACTAAGATGATTGCTGGGCTGGGGCACCTTCCTTATGAGGAAAGGTTACGGCGTTTGGGCCTCTTCAGCCTAGAAAAGAGGTGCCTGAGGGGGGACATGATTGAGACATACAAAATTATGCAGGGGATGGACAGAGTGGATAGAGAGATGCTCTTTACACTCTCGCGTAACACCAGAACCGGGGACATCCGCTAAAATTGAGTGTTGGGAGAGTTAGAACAGACAAAAGAATATATTTCTTTACTCAGCATATGGTTGGTCTGTGGAGCTCCTTGCCACATAATGTGGTGATGGCGTCTGGCCTGGATGCCTTTACAAGGGGATTGGACAAGTTTCTAGAGGAAAAATCCATTACGGGTTACAAGCCATGATGTGTATGCACAACCTCCTGATTTTAGAAATGGGCTATGTCTGAATGCCAGATACAAGGGAGGGCACCAGGATGCCGGTCTCTTGTTATCTGTTGTGCTCCCTGGGGCATTTGGTGGACCGCTGTGAGATACAGGAAGCTGGACTAGATGGGCCTATGGCCTGATCCAGTGGGGCTGTTCTTATGTTCACTACCAGTTAAATAACTTGAACTGACAACCCCATTGCCGTAGAAGTCATGCCCGATAGCCATGCAATACCAGCCATGGGTGGGTTTCTTCATCCAGGTTCCCAAGCCTGCAATTTGGTTTCTTTGTCAAGGTTCCAAAGCCTTGTGTGGGTATCTATCTGGTTGCCAAGCCAATGATTGGGCTCTTATCCTAGGTTCCCAAGCCTAAACTGGGTATCTTATATGGTTCCCAAGCCAAAGTCTGCAGTTCAATTTTAACTGCTAACAATCTTTTTTTACATTCTGTTGCACTTACAAGCCACTTTCTTCAACACCGTTTCTGGAAATTGATATATACAGGCAACATAACAAACGGGAAACAGTTCAGATTATTTCAAACACAGAATGGAGGTACAAATTGGTACAAACTTTCAAAACGTTTTGAGAAGAAAGATGGCAAGAAAGCAGTAGCTGGTACTAGAGAGCATTACCAATTTGTACCAGTCGACTCAAACTCAGTTTGTGTCAGCAAAGTTTCAAATGACACAATAACTTTTGTCACCAAAATTTCTGATAATTTCATTCTGGGTTTGAGATTCTCTGAACTGTTTCCCGGTTGTTACGTTGCCTGTATTTATGACGACAAATGGTGAATCAGCAATGTTGTTGAGGTCTCAGCTGAACAAAATGATGCTATGATACAATTTATGCACCCTCAAGGTCCTGCTCATTCGTTTTATTGGCCAGAAAGGCAAGACGTTTGTTGGGTTCCAGAGCAACACTTCATTTGCAGGCTCCTCTCTCCCTCAGTGATATTGTCTTGGGGACAATCCTAGGCTTGGGAACCTAGGATAAGAACCCAATCATTGGCTTGGCAACCAGATAGATACCCACACAATGCTTTGGAACCTTGACAAAGTAACCAAATTGCAGACTTGGGAACCTGGTTGAAGAAACTCACCCATGGCTGGTATTGCACGGCTATTGGGCGTGACCCCTATGGCAATGGGGTTGCCAGTTCAAGTTCTTCAACTGGGAGTGACGATATCACCATGGAATTGTTATAATGATGTGGATAAAAAATTGTTTTAAAAAATCAACCTGACCTGAAAAATGACAGAATTGCATGTTGAAATATAGGCTGTTGCTGTTGGCAATGTCTCCCAACTTTGACCCTATTTTTCAGGCGTTGTTTGCCTGCGTTAGAAAATCAAACCCATTTTTCCGGGGGGTTTGAAACATGCTCTTTCTAATGAGATTAGTTTAAAAGCATTTCTAGAAGGTACTTTATTGTAAAAGCAGGTTGAAAATACCCTATTTTTGACCTTTTTACAAAAATCATCAGCTTTACACTTAATTTGTAAACTAATGGAAAGAGCTAGGAGGCTGAAATTACATATTTGAAAACAAGGTTATATTGGGATATTATGCACTAAATTTCACAATTATTACTTAATTACTGTGATCCTGGGGGTCGCGCCGCTGCCTCCTCTCTGCCCCTGCTGCCTCCCCCCCAGCCCCCGCAAAGACTTACTTTGGGTTTCAAACTCCCTGAGAGTTTGAAAACTGTAGGTGTAGAGTCTTGCAAGCACCCTTTTAATATGGAAGGGAAAGAATTCTACATTCAGAATTCTGTGTTTGGGTCAAATCTTGCAGAGTTAGGGTGTGCATGGGTTAACAAACCAAACACTGAGAACTACACAAACAAACCAGTTCCTGGTTTCTATCCATCATGCCCCTGGGTATCCAAGAAATGGAAGTTTAAGCTGAGCTATGGAAATAGAGAATGAAATAGTGGCATGCATGGAGTTCTATGGGACCAGGTTGGGAGGAAAGAAAAACTTGCTTTTCAGACAGTGGGATCATCAGGGGCATGGTGTAAACTTGGGGCTCAATCCTACTTGACTTTCTAGTGCTGATGAAACCATGCCAATAGGGCATGTGCTGCATCCTGCAGTAGAGGGGGACTGCATTGTGGTTACATCAAACCTGGAGAGTTGGAAAGGACTGGGCCATAGTCTCTACTCAGCAGTGCCCCAGAGTGTATCCCTCTACTTTCTTCCGAACGAGTAGATGGCTACCCTTCATTTTCATAGAAGAAAGTACAAAAACTCTGGGAAATCATTACAGTGAGGAAGGAAAAACAAATTACAGGAATCTCCACATGGTGACAAAATAGTAAATAAAGCACATTCTCCTCCTCAAGTGGCCTGTATATAAACAACTTCCCATCCATCATAATGCCAGCATTTTCTGGAAGGTTCAATAAAAAGGAGCTTCCACGTAGCAGAGTAGATTGGGGGATGCTGAAAAGCATGACCACATCAAAGATTTTGCTTTATGAATTTCTGTGTTCAAGTCCAGCCTTGAACTCACCAGACTTTTGCAGGCTGTACTGTACTTAAGTTTCATCCCTTAAAGTCAGTTTAAAGTCAGAGTACATGAGGTACAAACACATGAAATGGGGTACTGAAAGTTGAGAGACGAGAGCTGGTGGGACTCTGAAAAGATGCTTATGGCCTGGGTCATTCTGTAAATAATGTCAAGCGCCCTTTAAAATAGTCCCCTGGTAAAGAATAATTACCTGTCAGAACTGGCAGCTAAAGTTATTATTCTTGAATAAAAGCAAGCAAATAAATGACACCCGACAATATTGATTTCCTCAAGTATACATCAAGGTCCAGTGTAATAACTTGAGAGTTGTAGCTCATTGTGGAAAAAGGGAGACTTGGTCTACAATCCTATGCACACTTTTCTGGGAGTAGGCCCCACTGAACACAATGGGACTTACTTCTGAGTAGACCTGCGTAGGATTGGGCTGTTGGACTTCAAAGAACTGAAAGACAGATCAAGAGGGAACATTGCACTGAGACGCTGGCCTGTGTAAACCAGACCAGTGCCATTGGGGGAGAGGAGACAGGCACAGACATGGCTGCCACTGACCCATGTTTGCCCCATGTGTTCCCCAGTGACACATGTATTTGACATGGAAACACATAACTTGATTTTGTGTGTATTCAGTATTATTTTCCTGTCCCGGCTCACTGGCTGCGGTTTGCAGAAAGTGAGGAGAATGAGAAACATGTGTGATGATGGCATTGGATTTTGTGTTTCTATGGGTAGGGGTACGCTGAATCAGCAGCAGCCCTGAATCCCCATAGCATAAAGTGAGGCCCAACTAATTTTTCAAGCACTGGTGTTCCTGGAGGGGGGGGGGAGAGAGGAAAACGCTAAGTTTCTTCAGGTGACGGGTTACCAGAGTAAAGCGCCCCTCCCCCTTGGCTTCTGAGCCAGTCGTGGCTGCCCAAGCCAAGTGGAGTCATCTTCTCCACTTTGCTCTCACTTTCCTGAATGGCTTTGAAGCCAAAGGGGAGGGGGCACTTTACATTGGCATCCCGGCACCTGAAGAAAGTGTTTTGCCCCCACCCCCTCCAGGAACGCCAGTGGTTTCAAGTGCTATTACACCAACTTAACCTGTGAACGAAGACCATTCTACTTTTGTGAACAGTGCAAGATCCTTTAGAAAAAAAAAAAAATACAAGATGCTCTTTGGTCAGCATAGAGTCATCACTGTGTCCTCCATGAAATGGAGAACCAGATCACTACAGACACCTACATTATTATTATTCAGAATATTTATATACCGTTTTATATACCATTTTTCAACAGCAGTTCACAAAGCGGTTTACATAATAAAATAAATCCATAAATGGTTCCCTGTCCCCAGTGGACTCACAATCTTAAAGAAATACAGAAGGGATACCAGCAGCAGCCACTGGAAAAGACACCACGCAGTGAAGAGGGACATTTGCTTTCCCCCTGCTAAATAGAAGAGGACGCCGTTTTGAAAGGTGCCTCTTTGTCCCGTTAGCAAGGGTTGCAAACAACTGGAACGTATTTTTTAGAAGGGATTTCAGCTGCTGAGAAATATAAAGAGGCTCTTTCTGATTATGAGCTGTGGTCCACAAACGAGTTGGAGTTTGCTATTTGGGGAGGATGCCGTCTTCAAGTCAGATGTTTCTCTCAGTAGGTCTTAAATAAATAACTTCTACTTTGCATATCATGCAGAATGCATTTCCTGTTCTAATGTTCCCTGCCCTTGAAGGCTACAGGTGCTAAATAATTGATTCAGAGGAACTTACAGGCTCTGACCTATCCTGGGACCCTGGTGATGGCTGGCTGGTGATGAGAACCTGTGAAGGCCTGTTTGCAGCTCATATGTCATCGTGCCTCTTCTTATCCAGTCCCCTGCTGGAGAGTTGACGAAAGCTTTCAGCAGCAGTTGTAATCATTATGTTACGCTGATGCCCACTGGCAGAGTTTCAGTGGTATCATCTGTTGGCATTTCCATTTCAGGGCCTGCAGTGCGTGTGGTTGCTTGGTTTCCCCTCGGTGCATACGGAAAGATTCTGCACAACCGAATCCGCAAATTGGCTATGCCTTCTGAGTCCTATTATCATCAGGATGCAAATAGGACATGGCTGTGCTCGGAATTTAAGATCTTTCAAATCGTCTCGGAAGGAAAAGAAACCAAACTGAGACACACTGTGCCTTTCCCTCTAGGAAAAATGAAACCTCCCATCCTGAGAAGCGCTTGAAATTAGGCATAATAGTTATTCAGTCTTCCTAATCGCAGAATCTGTGGTACTGTAAGCATCCAGTCCTTGGACACGTTTGGAGAAAAGGTGCATTTCTTGGCCATCATGCTGAAAGCAGTAATGGACCTGTCCCTGGATGCACCCTGGGGCAAAAGTCTGAGATGCTGCCCTCCCCGGCACCATGCCCCCTCCCATACTTACCCAGCACCACAGAGCCTCGTGTGGCATTCAGGATGATTCGGAAAGCCTTCTGATGCTTCCCCAGGGTTTTAAACAGTACTTCCAGGAAACCAAAAGTACTGTTTAAGATTGTATGGGATGCCTTAGAAGGCTTCTTGTGTGGTCCAGAACACTGCATGAACGCAGCACTCAGGACATTTGCCCCCTGCCCACCTTCCAGGCCTGCCACTGGCTGAATGTATTATTCTTAATCCACACAGTGCTGTTTATGCTGCATCATGAAATTCTCACTTATGTTCCAGATTAGTTCATACAGGGTGTCCAGATGGTCTCATCTCATCTCTGCTGCTTACAGTAGTAGACCTGGAGTAGGCCTATACCTTGTGGAGTGCAACTTTGCCTAGACCGAAATACTTGAAGAGCTTGTTACCAGTCACACCAGGTTGCATGGACCACCAGTCTGATAAGGTCGGTCTTTGTAAAATTTCCTCTTTTTTTAATGGACAGAAGCTCTGTAAACCTTTTTTTAAGCCATGAGACATTTTCAAATGTGGAAACTCAGTACCATGGAAGACTTGACCAGACAGAATTTCTGTGTTTCACAGTGGCGTACGGGGCCTCCTGGTTCCTGTGGCCAGGCGACACAGTGATGTGGAAACCTCACTCCCACTTCATCATGTTGCCCCAACCCTGCATTGAACATTCCCCCCCCCCACTTCCAGAACAGCTTCATTTTGGAGCCATTTGGACCCAAGGGAGGGCAGGTGGGTGTGGGCCTAAATCAAGGCACTCACCACTTCTAGAGATTATCACTGCCCCCCTGCAACAAGCCCAGGAAACACCCAGAGTGCTGAGGAGGGGGAGTGTGTTCCCCCAGTCTTCCCCACACACACATCACTGCCCCCTGACAACCCCCCAGCCTGCACCCCCAGCCACTCCCTTTATGTGCTACTGTCATGCAGCTTTTGGAGGCAAAGCCTTTGTAACAAAGTGACATTTCAGTCCGTAATACTGAGTTATGAATTGTCCTCTAAAGAAGGTTTGATTTTAGGGTTACCATATTTTCATGCATGATAGAGTTCCCATTTGTTTTAAAAACTCTGAAGCTGACACAATTTCTACTGGTGCAGTATATTACTTCACAGTTCAGATGGGAAGGGAACCATAGAAAACATCAGTTGACTGAATCATATTTAGAGGCATTTCATTCTTTTCTCCAGACCCACCATTCAAGGTATGACTTTAGTGGTAACAGACTCATGTTGCTCTTCAGTTTTGAGAAATTAAGGCTTGCCACCTTTTTCAGGCTGCATTCCTGTAAATGAGGAGACCCACTAAGGACCAAGCAACCTATAGAGAGGTAAGTAGTTAATTACCTCTCCTTTCTGGTCCTCAGGTGGTCCATAGCATACATTGGTAACACTGCACACTCTGGGCTTCAGAAGAATAGGACTGGGCTATAGGAAGAGGATTCTGCTGGATCAGATCAAAGGACCATCTAGTCTGTTTCTCAGAGTGGTCATCCAGATATGGCCAGGGAGCTCACAAGCAGGTCATGATGACCACAATCCTCTGAAGACATTACTTTTTCCCAAACTGGAATTCAGTAGCATATTGTTTTTTTAATCTGGGGCTCCCAATAACTACTGTGGCTAACAGCCAGTAACAGACTTTTCTTCACATGTGGTCTAATCCCCTTTTAAAAGTTTAGGACAAATGGATCAACAGTGGTGGATGAAGACTGAAACCAGGTATCAGCAGAGATTTCTCCACACTTTGCTTACCAACTATTGATGTAGCCAATTAAGAACACTGTACTAGGGAACTGGGTCAGAAGAAATGGGTTAATGGAAGTATCCGTAACAGAGATCCAGAACTGATGTCACGCAAATGATGGGAACGAAGAGGATTTTGTAAGCAAGCAATTAAAACTGCTTGGAATCTAATCAAATTGCTAGCAAGTTACTGTTCGCTTTAATATGCATGTGATACTATCACCACAGCAACCCAAATGGGCAAACAACATTGTTAGTCATACAGACCACATGAGTACTGCGTGTACCACTTTCTGTGAAGAATGGAATGAAAGCCATGATGGGGTTGGAAACACACAATGGTGTCACTAGCAGGGGTGCAGACTGCACTGGGTAATGTGCATGGGGGGCAACACCACTACTAGCCAAATTTTGTAAATATCTTGGTATTTTTGAATAATACCATCATGTTATATATCATTCGATGTGTGATTTCATGAGGAATGCAATGAAACAAGCCTTATTGAAACATCTCTATTCCATCAAAAGTTATAGCCAAAAAACCAGTGGGTTGGCTCAATGGTGCATCACCACAGCCACTACCGGGGGCGTTGCCCCACCCACTGCATGGAAGGAGGTCCATCATGGGGGTGATGCCCTGGCCTCATGCCACAGGTGACGCGAACCCTAACGACACTTGCTGGACCTGACCAAAAGGTCTATCTCAGCAATTCTCAATCTATTTCATCTGATGGCACACTGACACGGCACCAAAATTGTTAAGGCACACCATCAGGTTTTTGACAACTGACAAGGCACACCATGCTGCCAGTGGGGGGGGGGGGCACACATCCCCCATTGGCCCTTGTAATAAGTGACCTTCCCCCAAATTCTTGTGGCACACCTGTGGATCACTTGTGGCACACCAATGTGCCACAGCACAGTGGTTGAATAAGGCTGGTCTATCTAGTCCAACAACCTACTTCTCATAATGGCCAGCCAGTTGCCAGGCAGGACCTCTGGTCCTAGCAAACAGCCCACTGTTGTTCAACAGGTATTCAGAAGCATAATGGCCCAACTATAACGTGGGCAAGAAAAATTGCTTCAAGGGGCTACATTCAGCCCACGGGCCTTATATTTGACACCCCTGGTTGACAATACACAGTATCCCAAATGTGGCTGCACTATTGTTTTGCATAAGGATATTAGAATATTGGCAGTTTATTTTCTATTCTTTTTGATGCTCCCTAGCATGGAATCTGCCTTTTCCACAGCTGCTTTACACTGTGTCAGTGTTTCCATTGAGTTGTATCCATCATGATCCCAAGATCTCTCCTCTACTTAGAGCCCAATTCTGTGCTCAGTGGCACAGCTCTGTGCAGCCGAGCAATGTCACAAATGTGCCGTAAGGCATGTTTGCGAGCCTCACCGCCGGGCTCCCGCCCATGCTAGCCCAGGCAAGGAAGCGTGATGGGGAGCGTACCCCGGGGGCGGGTACGTGGGGAGCTGGGGGCGGGGCTGGGACCCAGCAGTTATGCCAGATCCCAACCCCCATCCCCGGGGAGAAGGGAGTGGCTTCTAGCCGCTCCGCTTTCCTCGGACTTGCGCTACCTTCAGAGGTGGTGCAGGTCCGAGGAGACCCATTGGGGCACGCAGCCCTTACCCAGGGATAAGGGGAAGAGCTTCCCCTTGCCCCTCGCTGAGTGGCTGCGTTGGATGCAGCACAAGTCTCCTGGCTTGCCTGCTCCAGCGCAGGTTTGGATTTGCAATTTGGATTGTGCCCTAACGTGCTTAAGAAAGTTATTTAATTTTCCACTTCCACCTGGCAATTATGGAACAAAAAATAGGTGTCTAGGATCATTTTAACAACCACTAAATGGGAAATTGGGCAAAATGTTTCAAGAAAACCTCATTTCCATAACAGTTTCTCATTACTATGCAATATAACTGTCACAATGAGAATGCTCCAAAGCAAAGCTAGAACATTATATAAAATATGACAGATGGGAACCATACCATACTTTACCATAACAGAAGTTGCAAATGAAATCATGTAACAGAAAACAAGAATCCCAAAGGGGAGGCAAGGATGGATTCATTTTTTTTCTGTTCTTTAAAAAAAAAAAAAAAAAAAAAAGGCCTCATATGGTGACTACTTATATGACAGGAGAAAAGTGAATAGCCATGAATGGCCTAAATTTTGGACTAGGTTTTGGAAAGGAGCAGGGAGGAGGACAGATTAGACCCAGGATGGTGGTGGGTTCAGCAGAGGGGACGCACACCAAATCCTGACTCCCTTCCTGGCCTTGATCCACCTTCACAGATCAACTTGGACTTGTGTCAGCAATTGAGGGCCCAATCCTATCCAACTTCCAGTACCGGTGCAGCTGCAATGCAGCCCTGAGGTAAGGGAACAAATGTTCTCATACCTTGAGGAGGCTTCTGTGACTGCATCTCAACACAGGATGCGGTGTACGCCCCAATGGCAAATTGGATAGGATTGTGCCCTAAGCTGGCACAGGTCCAAGTTGACCCAAAGCAGCTACTGGGGCTTTCCCTAGTGCAAGAGGACAAATGTCCTCTTATCCCAAGGAGACCTCTAGCAGCCAAAACACCCCCACAGGATACAGTGGAGGCCATGCGGCTGCCGCATCATCGCATGAGGACTCATTAAGGATGAGGTCATTAATTTGCTTTACTGAAAACACTCATTTCTTTGCAGGGTCTTTAAAAAATTTATGGTAACTATCCAGCCAAGATTAGGCACTTTAAGTCCTATGGAGTTCAACAAGAGAGATTTAAGGATATTCTTAAGCCTCTCCCATTGAACCCTATGAGGTCTTAGGTCCTCAACGGTAGCTAGATTATGCCTGATATTATTAGCCCTGATATTTCTACAGATCTCTTCCAATGTGCCTGACAGCAGTTTTTTCTTCATGTAATTGCCTTAAAGAAAGAACAGATGTTCTTTCCAATTAGATAACTCTAGTGAAGCTTAAAAATATGATTTGGGTTGCCTTCATAAGGACAAGTAAAGAATTCAGAAATATATCGTGCACTATAGAACACACCATATGCCGTATTTTTTAATTGCAAGAAAACCCCCATGCTTCTGTAGGCAGTTGATAACAAGTGGTTGTCAGCTGCAGATCTTGTTCAGAAAAAGTTAGCTGGTATCTAAGGTCCTACCTTGGGCTGGACAACCTGTGACCCTCCCCTTATGCCAACTACAACCCACCTGCCAGATGTAAGATCCCATGGCGGTGTTGGAACTCATGGTGGGTCACAAGCTGTGCAGATACAGCCCATGTTCAGGCTGACCTTTCTACAATTGCTTGCAGTCCTATTTGGACATCCCTGGAAAGCATCAGTAAACATATTTATTCTCCGGCCCTTGCGTGCTCTTAAATGTTCACTTGCTGAGATGTGACACTGGAAATCCACAAGGAGGATCTCCTGTGGTTTTTGTTTTGCTAATTAGCAGCTCTGCAGGGCTCTTCTGAAGATCAAAAATGCAGAGCTCTGAAAAGGGGGGTGATGGTTTAACTCTTTCCATCTCTTGTCCCCAGTGTACATTCCCTTCCCCAATACCTGCTATTAGCTGCAGATGTTATAAGCCGTCTTTTTCCACACCCTAAAAATGAATAGCAGTTATGTGATTTATAGTGTAATTCTGTGTGGGTTTACTCAGAAGGAATTCCCTCTGCATTCAACGGGAATTTCAGCCCAATCTTATGACTTGCAGCAACTGGAGGAAAAGCAGTGGCAAAATGGTGAAAGCTGTATCCAGTGGGTGCTGGGAAGCCACCAGAGGTCTCCTCGGGGGAAGGGGACTTTTGTCCCCTTCCCCTGAGGAAAGTCCCAGGCCCCACAATGGAGCTTCTCAAGTCTGCATTGGCCAATTTTTATTTTCAGCCCAACATGGACAACTGGAGGCCCACCTCCTCTTGGGTTGGTTCCTATCCCCACCCTGCCCTCCCCCCACCCTCTCCCTGCCCCAGAATGCCTCCCCCCACCCAAAAACCTACACTGCCACTTGACAGTGCGACATACTTTCAGGCGTTCCCAGGGCGTCTCCATTCAGCGCTGAGGTCCAGTGCCAAATGGCACAGGCCTGGCTCCAGTATTCCCTCCTTCCCAGGTGCTGAGGACTTGACTTATAGCATATTTGCAACACCCAGCACCAGTGATGGAGCTCAGTGCCAGCACTCAAATAGAATGGGATTGGGCCATTACTTCCAGGTAGGTTGATATATGGCAGGAGGTCTGGTCTAGAGGGTAGAGCCTCCGTCTGCCTGAAGATAACATCCACAAGGTCGCCAGTTCGAGGCCACCGGCACCGTGCGACCTTGGAGCAGCTGACAAGCTGAAGCCGAGCTATTCCATCTGCTCTGAGCGTGGGAGGATGGAGGCCAGAATGTGAAGCCAGATTGGAATGAAACACCTGAATGTAGTGGTTCTTGAAAGAAAGAACCTTCTTTCAATTGTAAAAATCCCTATTTAATAAGGGATTTAAATAAAGCCTGCCTATGTAAACCACCTTGAATAAAGTCTTGAATAAAAAGACCAAGAAAGGCGGTATATAAATACCTGTTGTTGTTGTTGTTGTTGTTGTTATTGTTGTTGTTATTGTTATTGTTATTATATAGCACTGCAATCTTATATTGGGGAAAGGAGGAAAGATTAAACACCCTATCCCAGAGCCCTACATCCTTGATCATCTCAAAGCAGCTGCCTGCAAGAAAGAAAGAAAGAAAGAAAGAAAGAAAGAAAGAAAGAAAGAAAGAAAGAAAGAAAGAAAGAAAGAAAGAAAGAAAGAAAGAAAGAAAGAAAACCTAATTATGGATCTCCCATTGCTTGATTTCCTGGTTCTTGAAGTTTCATAGCAAATGTTCTGGGAGAGATTCAGAAGCTAGAACTGCTTCTCCTTCCACTTCCTGGATTTGAAAAGGAAGAAAGGAACACAACTATGACTCTCTAACCCACCACTGTCCTCTCCTCCATACTTTCTTTCCTGCTCTGTTCACCTCCTCATTTCTGAATGCAGGAGTAAGATGTGAAGGAGCAGCAGAGTTGGTCAGAAAGACAGACCACCACACGTTGGCCTCATGAATGGAACAGTCCTGCCCATTGGTCCTAACTTTGAACTACATTAATGAAAAGAAAACAAACCCTTAATCTTGTCTGATGTCAGAAGCTAAGCAGGGTCAGACCTGGTTAGTACTTGGATGGAAGACGGCCTGGGAATACCGGGTGCTGTAGGCTTATACCATAGCCTTTCAAGACTGAAGGTTGCCAACCAACCAACCAACCAACCTAAATAAGATGCAAAAGGGGAAAAGAACATATACTGTGGACAGGGTACTGGAAACATAACATCTGTTTTCTTAAACAAAGAATGTCAACTATCAGTAAGTATGTATTTGCTACCCTTACGTTTTGCTTTTTTCCCAGAGAGATCCACAGGGTTGTATACAGCTGCCAGGCAGTATGCCATTCAGGCAGTTTCCAGGGCCAGTCCTCCTTAGTTTTAGCAGCAAGATAGCATGATGTCTCTTCAACAGCATCTCAAACTGTCTTCCTCCAGAAACCTGGTGTTTTATAAATGTGCATGTCTCTTTGCAAGCAAAAGTCTATTAATCAACTGAGTGAGTGCTCACCAAAATAGAATTCTTTTTCAAAAGCGATTTCCATCTCACTCATTTGTGGGGGAGGGCGGAACTTTGGTGTTTTCGGCATTTCATTTCCCCAGGAATCGCACATTTGAAAACAATTCCCAACACACTGAACATGAACTGAGGATTTTGCATGGGTATTGAAAGATTACTTTGAGACATGCTTTAAAAAAGGCACACCATGCCAGCAAAGTTGGCCTCTGCAATAGATATGTTGCAGGCTGGGATCCATGCACCCCAAAAAAATAAAAAATAAAATAAAAATAAAGAGTATTACATGAGGGTAAAACAACCACATCCAGCTCTTGGGAGTGGACAGTCTCAATTAAGACTATATGCACATCTTCTAACATCCATTAATTTATTCCATTGATTTACAGGATTAACTACTTGAAATACAAGGATTTCAATACATATACACAGGATTAACTACTTGAAATACAACTTTTTCATATCAGCAGAGGCATCTTCAAAATCATAAACCTGTCCTGAATAAACATCATTCATTACAACAGGATACCACCTGAATATTAGCATTTGTTAATTTTACACAAGTCATTGTCTTTTCCATCACCTATAATCCCCAAATTTAACAAAGTTTTACCTTATGTACATTCACATCTTTCCACGTTTCGGCTATACATATTTTTACAGCCACCAGTGTAAGTCGGATTAGGTCTTGATCTTCCTATCTAACTTGTTAGGAACCAGAGGAAGACCATCCTCTTCATGTCCTGCTTGGGAGAATGCAGAGGCATATAGGTGGCTGCTGCTGGAAAGAGAATGCAGGACTTGTGTGTTCTGATCCAAAAAGATAGTTCTTGTGTTCCTAACAGAAGATCAATAATGGACAGTTCTCACTACTGATCCCTTGAGATCAAAAACACCTCTAGCTTGGGCTATACCTGCAGCAGAATTAGATATCAAAGAAGACTAGAAGTCTGAGGTAGAAGAATTGGTACCCTATAAAAAACCAATAAAAAATTGGTACCCTGATTGGTACCCTAAAAAAAACAAAATCACTGAAAGTAGAAAAATAGCACAGCAAACCAGCTATCTTTCTTCCTGGCAGCCCAGTTTTCTAATTACAAGGAATGTTCACATACAAGAGCATTCCAAAATGTGATCTCTTCCTTACAGTCTGAAATGGCAGTCCGTTCCACCACCCCAGCTTTCTACTATGTACGGCCTCACAGTTTACTCTCTACTACCTACTACAAGTGTGGATCAAGCCTATCATTAGCATAATTTTTCTTTGAAGTCCAGTAATAGGTAACTCGGGTTTTAATCAAGGTTGAATTTATGTTATCAAAACACGTTTTTATTTTGTTTACTTAATTATAGAAAACACATGAGTTTTCAGAATGTTCACCTTTCCGTGTCATCCCCCTAGCCCCACCAACCAGGGCTGGCCCATCCATGAGGTTAACTGAAGCAGTCGCCTCAGGGAGCAGATTGGTGTCCACCTATTTGCTTCTACTGTCCTCCTTCGCCTTTCACTTCCTGAATTGGAAAAGGAAGATCAGAGAGGAAGAGGAAATGTAGATGGGAGGGGAGTGTTGAGCTAGTACAATAGAGAGTGGAAGGAGAAGAGGCTGACACATCAGTGGGCAAGGGGGTCAGCATGTGGCATGCCACATCAAAATGTTGTGGGCTGGCCCTGCCACCCACTTGACTTAGGAAGAGCGTTTATAGAGACTATGTAGAGGGAGTCTACCAGACCTTGCCAGAACTGCCCAGCTCCTTTGGCCCCAAGACCACTGGCGTTCCTGGGGGGGGGATGCTAAGTGTTTCAGGGTGCAATCCTAACTGCTTATGTCAGTGCTTTCCAGCACTGACCTAAGGGCAGTGCAGCTCCGAGGTAAGGGAACAAACATTCCCGCACTTTGAGGAGGCCTCCGTGAGTGACACCCAACTGCAGGATGCAGCACATGTCCCATTGTCACCGCTATGCCAGTGCTGGAAAGCACTGACATAAGGAGTTAGGATTGCACCCTCAGACACCTAAATGAAGGAGTAAAGCAGCCCCTCCCCCTTGCCTGCAGAACCATTCGGAGAAGGGAGAGTGAAGCTGAAGATTTGGAGATCTTCTCCATCTCAGTGCCTCAGACACTTAACATTTTGCCCCCTCCCCTCAGATATGCCAGTGCCCAAGACTAAGAGCCCAATCTCATACAACTTTCCAGCACCATTGCAGCTGCAATGCAGCCCCAAGGTAAGGGAATAAAAGTTCCCTTACCTTGAGGTGGCCTCTGTGACTGCCCCCCACCTCAGGATTCAGCACATGCCCCATTGGCATAGCTGCCTCAGTGTTGGAATGTTGGATAGGATTGGGCCCTTAGAAGCTTTTCTGAGCTTGATCCTTGTGTGGCCTGCATTTCAGCCTTCTGGGGCCTGCTATAATACTGCACAAATCCATAAAAACAACACTTTATGTCTAGGACCTGGATGAAAAGTGGCAATGCAGTTTCAATTTTCATGTAATTTGTCATTGGACAAAAAATTCTCCTTGGTCAAAATGCAAATTTCATCAGGAAATGAGAAAGCACTCAGATTGGACCTAGTTTTAACTCTTGAAGTGAATGCTTCAGTCTTTGTGGTTCGGACCACATCGCAGTTGTCTCACATAGTAATATCTTCAAACACTGTTCTCTCCAGTCTTTGGCTTTACTGAAGACACACATTTGTTTGATGCATTTGAAATCTGACAGATTTCCTAAATTAGCACGCTATAAACTCAAAATGGCATTCAGGTCAAGGGGAAAGAATAACAGAGATGGATTACGATATGGCTGCAGTGTTCCGTTTCTCAGAAAAATAATTTGCAGCATGAATAACAGAAAATAACGGAAGGGTCACACAGCGACAACCCAAATGCTTTTTGGTCTGTAACTTTTTATTTTTAAACATTTGTGATGACGCTAATGTTTAATGCAGCATGTGCAGTGGTTTTTTTTATCTGAGTGATTTTCAATTTCAGTGAGTTCCTGCAAACGCGGGTGATGAAATTGAATTATCTGGGGGATTTGTGTTTTCCTGTGCTTGTTACCAGACATGGAAAAGACCTGCAGTTATTGTTTGTCAAGTTTGGGGCATTTAAAAAAAAAAAAGCATAGCAAATAGACTCTCCCATACCAGGAAAGGGTAGTAGGTGGTGATCTCTAAGACTGGCCTATGGATGCTTAAGAACACTCTTCTGAAAAACTGAAGCCCCATGGGAAGTATTGTCTAACCCAGACAGTCTGTGTTTACTAGTGGTACTTCCAATTGACAATTTGCCTTCATATGATGGCTGAAAAAAATGTGCTGCCCTACTCACATAGGCTGTCATTGGGAATCAAGTTTAATAGCCATGGATGTGCATGTTATTCCTTCCTTGTGACTGCACCTGCAGAACCCTTGGCTTGTTTCAAGTGCAGTTTTCAAGCATCGGAACTACCTTTAACCAGGAAAAGATACAGGCAGTTCTCCTTTAATGGGGGAGGAGTATATATGAAGTCACCATCATCTGAGGCAGACTGCTGGTCTAGCTCAATATTGCCCTCCAAGATTTCAGCCAGGATTCTTTCCCACTCTGAATTGGAAACTGAACCTGGGGTTGTCTGAATGTGAAGCATGTACTCCACCACTGAGCTACAGCCCCTCTTTACAGGACCATGGGAGGGACCACATGGAAGGTGATCATTAGGTGGGCTGATTGAGGCACTTAGAGGCACCATTTGTGAACATGGGCATTTCCATGTGTTTAGGGCCTGGGCAGCTCAAGTCTACACGGCAACTGAGGCAGTGAATCAAAGGCCGTCTTCGTCTTTACCTGGTGATGCACCAGTCTCTGCTTCCCCCATTCCCTGGATTGGTAAAAGAAGAGGGGGCAGAGTGAAGAAGGAAGTATTGATCCTTTTCCATTCTTTTTCCAGCCACCAAAGGAGACTGGTGAGCGAAAGTGTCTCAGTAGCCCACTACTCTCTTCCAGACTTCCTCTTCTGCTCTCCCCCCCTTGTTTTCCTCCAATTCAGGGAGTGGGAAGAGGAAGAGAGAGGAGTGGGCAGGTGTTGGTAGGCACCTCTGATGCAAGCTGTTGACTTGGGGATGGGACAGCCGTGGCCCAAATAATTTGTGATGTTCAATGGATCCTGTGTATGGTGATTGTTGGTATAAAAATGCCACCTATGCTGTTTACATTTGACTTTTGGGCAGCCCAGTCCTACCCAAATCCCCTGCTACCAATGCATGCTGTATCCATGGGGGGAGGTAGAGTGGAAAGGTCTCCTCAGGGTAAGTGAACATTTGCTCACTTACCCTGGGGAAAGCCTGCATTGCCAACACCTCAGATCCGTACCTGCTGTTTGGCAGGCATAAATCTGAGGTGTGTAATGGCAGTAGTAAGGGAGACAGATGGGTTTGGATATCGGTGCATGCAAGTGCTGCCAATACCTCCCCTGGCCTGCCTCCAACCCTGCCCTCATTCCACCCCCTTGACTCCCCAGTTCCATCCCTTCCTGCCTCATTCAACCTCCGATGCTGTCACATCTACCTTTGTAAATCCTAAGATGGGCCTCCAGTGCTGCTGTCTGATGAAGCAGCACACCTGAAATGCCTCTGCACACCAGCCCATGTATGCCTATGTAAGCCCATGGATGCCTATGTAAGTGTACATCTAAACTGGAATCTTTTGATATTGCCTTGTTTGCCCGCATCCTGAAGCAGAGTGTTGGCCCAACCACATACACACCTGGTGCCAGTGAACACCACCGGCACACTGTCACAAAAGTGCTTTAAAGCTTTGTGACACCACTTATTGTAGCAGCAATGGCAGGAAGGGTGGACCCTTCACACAGAGGCTGGAATGCAGGGATGCCCGCAGGAGCAGGTAAGTCCAGCACAGGGGTGGGGGATGGGCCGGATGAGGATGGAACAGGGCAGGGGGGAGCAGTGACAGGAGTGGGCAGTTCAGACCCAGGAGGAGGACGGGTTTGGTGGAGCTGGTGCTCTCCATATCCTATCGCCCCTCCTGGGCCTGATCCAACTGTGCAGATCAATGCAGACTTGTGCCAGCTATATAGCTAGTGCAGGTACAAGCTGACTTGTTGCAGCTGCTGAAGTTTACCCTGGGCAAGGGAGCAAAGGTCCCCTTACCTCAAGGAGAGATCCAGCAGCCAAAATTCCACCATGGGTTGCAGCGTAGAACCTGCCAGCTGCAATTTAGTTAGGATTGGGCTGCCCATTCAGAAAAAAACTTTAAGGATGGATATTTGTTCTGGGTTTGTTTATGTATTGAACTATGTGTCTTTTTTTAATGCTAATGGCAAAAAAAAAAATGCTCATTATTTACAAGTCTATAAAATGTCTGTCTCCTGTTATGATCTAATGGCAATATTAGCCTTATGCATCTGTGTGAAATCTACTTTTGAATGGCTTGATTATCATAACAGCTTATGTTCCAAACAGGCAACTAAGTCTAAATGTGATTCAAAATGAATTACTCATTGAAGGAAGCATTGTTTTAAGTTTCTGGTTTTCCCTCATGCAATCCATTATTTTAAGCATTGTATTGGCAACCTTCAGCCTCGAAAGACTATGGTATCACGCTCTGAAAGGTGGTTCTGGAACAGCATCTAGTGTGGCTGAAAAGGCCAATCCGGGAGTGACAATCCCTTCCACACCGGGAGCAAGTGCAGTCTGTCCCTGGTCTGTCTCCCTGGCTACGGGCCTTCCTTCTTTGCCTCTTAGCCTCAGACTGTTGGCAAAGTGTCTCTTCAAACTGGGAAAGGCTGTCACTGTTATGTCTCAATCCATCTATCAGTCAGTTCGAAACAAATTCAGATACTCGTAGCTCCACAGTGAAAATGAGCAACAGGTACCTTAGTTGTTCCTAATTGTTGTTAAGTCTTTTTACACTTCTCCAATATCAGCTTTGCATGTATTAGCGTTTTGTAGTTTTCGCTATCTCAGAGAGGCCTTTTCCTCAAGGAGGGAGAAGCAGAAGAAACCTAAGATTTAAGAAGCCAAGACAAAGAGGAAGCTGGAGGAAGTACCTGATCGACCAAGTGATCACAATGGCCTTCCCACACGAGACAAGGTAAAGTGGTTACCAGTGGTGATAGATTCTGGTTGTTATGAAGGGCTAATCATTTCGTTTACTGGCAGAAGGTGGAACACCAAAGGGAGTACCAGACAAGTGGGCTGAAGGCATGATTAGGGGGGTTCCACCTTTGCATTGTTTTACCACTGCCAGGTGATGAGGAAGTCATGCAAGTTCAGAGAGAATGAGGCCAGTGGGGAGAGATGGCTATGAGGTTGTCTTTTCACTTGAAGTGATGATAAGGCTACACAAGTGTGAAGTTCCCACTTCAAGCCATTCCTGCCCAATGTTGCATATACACAGCAGGGACGCAGCAGTGTACGCATGTGGGTCAGGCAGAAATGGGTTAACCTGCTGCATGCAGCACTTTTCAGTGGGTTATGGCCCAATCCTATGCATGTCTACTCAGAACTAGTCTCCACTGAGTTCACTGGGGCATATTCCCAGGAAAGTATGCATAGGATTGCAGCCTTAATGTTAATTCCGCGATGGGAGCAGTGATAACTGATTATTATATTAATACATTGAGATGAGATTATTCCAGGTTGACTCTTGGTAACACCAGCTGTTTTCCTCTTGCAATCACTTGTGGACTTGTGACATATCTTCTGCACAACAGCCGAATCCTACCTAAATCCCTGCACTGCGATGTAGTGGCACTGGTGTGGCTTCCACTGCATTCCATGAGAGAGTTTTGGCTGCTGGAAGTCTCCTTAGGGTAAGGTGACATTTGTCCCCTTGCCCTGTGGTAAGCCTCAGCAGCCACTATGGGACAACTTGGACCTTGTGCAAGTCCATGCTTCTCCATGCAGGCAGATCAGGACTGGGAAGGGACATGGGATTCAGCATGTCACCACTGCCAATTTCACCCCCCCCCAAGTCTGATCCACCCTCCTTCCTGCCCCATCACAGCTCTGTTCAGCCCTCCCCATGCCCTGCTCAACCCTCTCCCTGTGTCCCTCCAACCCCCTGCATAGGCTTAGCTGCACAGGAACGCACTCATTGGCAGAGGCTGGTTTGCAGCAGCCATAAAGCAGTTTCCACTGGCACAACACTAGTCATGATGGGGCAGGGGTTTAGGATTGACCCTCCCCCCATTTCTGCTCTATCCGAATATGCACCAGTAGCACCTGTCCAACTATTCTCATTACTGGGTTTTCCCATTCATGAATGTGATGGTTAAATCAAGGTGGGCAATGAATGGCCAGCAGATGGAAGCTCATGTCTTCTGCAGCACCTGTGAAGAGTGTATGACCAAAGTGTGACATTCTTGAACTAAACTTTGTCAGAAAATGCCTTACGGGGAAAACAGGATGACATCAGGGAGAATGATCAGAAAAAGTCCAGATTCCATTATGGGATGAGGCAGAAGACAAACCTGGGCCTAATCCACCCACCTCTCCATTCCCATCTAGTAGATCAATGCTAAGGATTAAGTATACTGAATGAACATTCCAGATTTTCTGTGTTTATCAGAAAATATCAACCAGAAGTGCCATGAGAGGGTTCAGGATGATATAGCTCTGTATTCCCCAGTGGAATGAGCTGATGGTTTCATTACTACACACTATACCTAAACTTTGACATCCAAAGCGGAGTGAAGCAGGGCTGTGTTCTTGCACCAACCTTGTTTGGGATTTTCTTCGCTGTCCTGCTGAAGCAGGCCTTTGGAACTGCAACAGAAGGCATCTATCTCTGGACCAGATCAGACAGAAAGCTCTTCAACCTCTCCAGACTGAGAGCAAAGTCCAAAGTCCAGCTGAAATGTCTGCGTGACTTCCTCTTTGCCGACGATGCAGCTGTCACTACCCACTCTGCCAAAGATCTCCAGCAGCTCATGGATCGTTTTAGCAAGGCCTGCCAAGATTTTGGACTGACGATCAGCCTGAAGAAAACACAGGTCATGGTTCAGGATGTGGACTCAGCTCCCTGCATTACAATCTCTGCGCATGAACTGGAGGTTGTCCATGACTTTGTGTACCTTGGCTCAACGATCTCCGACACTCTTTCTCTCGATACCGAGCTAAACAAACGCATCGGTAAAGCAGCTACCACGTTTTCCAGACTCACAAAGAGAGTCTGGTCCAACAAGAAGCTGACGGAACATACCAAGATCCAGGTCTACAGAGCTTGCGTCCTGAGTACACTTCTGTACTGCAGTGAGTCATGGACTCTCCGCTCACAACAGGAGAGGAAACTGAACGCTTTCCACATGCGCTGCCTCCGACGCATTCTCGGCATCACTTGGCAGGACAAAGTTCCTAACAACACAGTCCTGGAACGTGCTGGAATCCCTATGCACTGCTGGAACAGAGACACTTGCGTTGGCTCGGTCATGTCATGAGAATGGATGATGGGTGGATCCCAAAGGATCTCCTCTATGGAGAACTCGTGCAAGGAAAGCGCCCTACAGGTAGACCACAGCTGCGATACAAGGACATCTGCAAGAGGGATCTGAAGGCCTTAGGAATGGACCTCAACAAGTGGGAAACCCTGGCCTCTGAGCGGCCTGCTTGGAGGCAGGCTGTGCAGCATGGCCTTTCCCAGTTTGAAGAGACGCTTGGCCAACAGTCTGAGGCTAAGAGGCAAAGAAGGAAGGCCCATAGCCAGGGAGACAGACCAGGGACAGACTGCACTTGCTCCCAGTGTGGAAGGGATTGTCACTCCCGAATTGGCCTTTTCAGCCACACTAGACGCTGTTCCAGAACCACCTTTCAGAGCGCGATACCATAGTCTTTCGAGACTGGAGGTTGCCAATACTAATACCTACACTTACTAACAACTGTTACCTTGCACATGCCCGATCTCATCTGATCTTAGAAGCTAAGCAGAGTCAGGCCTGGTTAGTACTTATAAATAAATGCCTAAGAAACAGACTGTACAAAAAGTTGAACCTCATCCCTTGGGATTCTGCCCTAATTTCTGAGTCTGCAGTGGCCAATTAGGCTGTATAGAGCTCAGTTCCTGGATTCTGTTAATAAAGCACTAAATGGATGGCAAACTAAAACTTTTCCAAGTCATCATTTTAAGCTTTGTCCCCTGCAGAAAACCTGTAAACAAGAAACCTTGTGTATTCTCACTTTTCTGTCTCCAAAGTTTTCAAAAAACACATCTTCAGAATGTTTGCTGTCCATCTTACTTAAACGTGAGATTCTAGCGATGACTTTATATCCTAGCTGAGTTTTATTTAATGCCTTAATTGAAAGCTCTCAGATAGTCCTTCAGAAATATCTACCAGAGCAGCATGTCATAAACACAAAAAAAAATTATACAAAAATTCAAAATGGCAGCAATTAACGCAGCCTACAACAGACGGAGAAGAACCTTCAGCCAGTGCCACAGCTAAGGGGGACAGGGTACATTTCCTTGGGTATCACGCTTTGAAGGGGTGCCAACCCACACCCCCAACAACAGATCCCAAGGAGGAGCCAGAGGCAGTTGGCCAGCACTGAGCTCTAGTGCTGGCACTGGGTGCTGTAAACATGCCATAAAGCACTGGTGCTGGGTGTTGTAAACATGCCAGAACTCCCTGCCAAAAGGCCCAATGTGTAGTCTCTCAAGTCTGTGCTGGCAAAATAGCAAGCGCAAATTTGAGAAGCCCCATTGCAGGGCTTGGGGATTTCCTCAGGGAAAGGGGTTGAAAGACCCCCTCCAGGTGCTTCTCAGTGCCCGCTGGATACCACAATAGCCGCTTTGGCTGCAGGTGTAGCATAGCTACTCCAGCAGGTGCCAGGAAGCTCAGGACTGGGCTGCCCAAAAGGCACTTCTTGTTTTCACAACTGGATATGACTGGGGGGATGTTAAATTTGATTTTGTTTATGGGGGGTATTAAAACTCTTTGCACCCCTGGGTGCCAAATGCCTTAGCTGCACGACTGCCTTCAGCATTGTGCTGAAGAACAATCCTTTGCCTGAGAAAAGTAATGCTATGAATCCATCCGTGTTTGGATTTGTGCAATGTTGGAGGGTATATAGATGCCTACTGATGTAGATGAACATATGAAACTCGTCTGGAGATGCCAAGGATTAAATCTTGGCCTTTATGCACATAAAAGCATGTACTGTACCACAGAGCTATAGTTACAGAGGTAACACAAAAGGATCTGTATGAAGTCTCCTAATTTCAAATTGTGTGTATGTAAATGAATGAGTCTGACCAACAACACTTTATGCCAGTGTTTCTCAAACTGTGGGTCAGGACCCACTAGGCGGGTTGTGAGCCAATTCCAGGTGGACCCCCATTCAATATTTTATTTGTAATGTATCGATGCTACCCTGGCATTTGGAGAAATGTTACAGATCTGTACTTTTAACAGGTTACTATGTATATGCTTTTAACAATGATAGTCAATTGAACTTACTCCTGGGTAAGTGTGGGTAGGATTGCAGGCTAGGATTCTTAAAAATTTTCTTGCTTGAGGATGTTACTTCCAGTCATGACATTGCTTCTTGTGGGTCCTGACAGATTCTCATTCTAAAAAGTGGGTCCCAGTGCTAAAAAATTGAGCACAACTGCTTTATGGAATTGTTTTTGTTGCTGTTTGCTTTGCGACCGTGGGTGGAGAAGAATTCTTCTTGAATGCATTGCCTTGTCAAATGTCAGCATGACTACTGATTATCCACTGTGAAATTGTTACGTTTGTTGTAGAACGGTACAGTGAGATGGAGTCTTTCCTCTTTAACGCTGCAAGAGAAGTGAGAGCATCTGTTCCTATTTTCCTGTCTTGGTCCACAATCTTTGTCATGTTGCGCCGTGTGCCAGGAACACCAGGAGCTGCAAAAGTGCAGGATTCTTGTACGCAGGAACCGGGGGGGGGGGGAGGTTTTGCTTCTTAAAACATCCCAACATCTTTCAGAGGGTCTAAATTTTCAGCTGGGATGTGAATCATTGGCAAAGCTTTTCTAGGTCACTAACAGGGATGTGCTCAAGGCACTGAACCCAAGTCAAGAGTCAAGTCAAGACTTGATTTGCAACATGCCTTTGAGACTCGACACATGAATAATTTGAAGTCACGACTCGAGTCTTGAAAATGTTTGCGCATTGAGTCCAAGTGAAGCCCCTGCCTTCTGGTCCATCCCCCATTTTGTGCAGCCAGAAAATAAAAAATAACTTCTCTCCTCTTTTGTGCTCAGCTTAATAGAACATTTCCTTGTCAGATCAAACAATAGTTTGCGGTTACATCCAAACCAGCAAACTGTGGTTTGGGCTACTCCTCCAGACCAGAACTCACTTAAATGTGGTTTACAATTCTACTTTATCAAACTTACTGAAGCCATAGTTCATTGGTTCAGATATAAAGAAAGCTAAGATTTCATTAAACCAGGAAGCAATTTACTAAGCCATGTGCATGAGGGGAGTAAGATGGGCTCAGACACAGAGCTTAATTCTGATCCTCCAAACCATGATCTGTACAATTGTCTGCCTTTAGCAGCCCATTCTACATGGCCTGTCCCTCAGAGGTGGTCCTGGGCTTTCCCATGCCCAGTGCCACCTCTGCCTTTGCTGCTCCCCCACCCCTGACCAGGAAGTAATTGCAGTGATGTCATCATCACCGCAATTACTTCCATGCAGCTGCCTCCTCCATTCCCCCTTTGTCTCGGGGGAACGAAAGAGGCAACCCAGGCTCCGCCTGCGGGGGAGGAGGGGGTGGCCATCAGGGTGGTGGGAAGCGACATGCGTCTCCTCCAATTTCATTAAAGGACAGAAGAGGGGGCGGCCTCAGATGCAGCCGGGAACTGCGGAGAGAGTGGCTGCAGGAGCACAGACAATCTGCACAGTTCCCTGCTGATCTAAATGCCATCCCCCTTCCCCTTTAACAAAAGGGGAGCAGAGGGGAGGGGTGGCCCTGAGGGCGGCACAGAAGTGGCTGCACTCCTGCAGCCACTGTCGTCGTGCTTCTTGGTGTACCCAGAGGGGGGGGTGTCGCAGCGACGCCAACCCAGCACAGCGCCTGGGGCATTTGCCCCGCTTGCTCTCCTCTAGTACGCCACTGCTATCCTTTCCCAAAAACATTGCTAACCAAGGCTTCAGCAGTAACACCTACAGAACCCTTAGCATGTTAAAGTAATACAAATTCCTTGCAAATGCTAGAAAGCCAAAGGAAATTCAGCATAATAACGGAGCACAACAGATTTAAGAGTGGGAGTCTAAATAAAGGATGTCCTTGGAACCAGCTCATCTCACTGTCTCTGGAACAGTATTTCTCCTTCTGTTTTATATTTCCTTTATTCTTGCTCAAACTTCTCATCCACTGGGCTCCCTATTGTCATGCTACTTGCCATCCTCTGCAATTCAGGGTTTCAACAGCTCATCATCAAATGACCCCATACCTTCAACTTCATTCTCCTTTGTTGGAGGCAGTAAACCTGGAATTTTATCTTTTTCCCATCAGTAAGGCATTTTTCCTCTTCCTTCTGTATTTTCCAGCATACATCTCTTTCTCACAGATGGCAGAATCCATATGAGCTCATCTCACACATGGTGGTGAGATGTAACAAGATTCTTACAGTACCCTCAGATTTGGCTGAGCTACCTTCGCATCAGCCTCAGCAGCAACAGCTAAATTTTTCTCATCAAGTCAACTAGTTAAGAGCAAGGAAGGTCACTGACTTCAGCCCAAATTCTAACCAACTTTCCAGCACTGGCATAGCTGTGCCAATGGAACTTATGGTGCATCCTGCAGTCAGGTGATACTCATGGAGGTCTCTTCAAAGTAAGGGAATGTTTGTGCCCTTACCTCAGAGTTGCATTGTGCTCGTGTCAGTACTGGAAAGTGGGTTAGGACTGCAACCTTCCTTGCACAACAAGTGAGACAGCAACAGGAATGCAAAGAAAAGCAGGTTCCAGAGGTCACTTTTTCAGTGTAGTAGGCCAGTGGTTCCCAAACTGGTAGTCGTGACCCACCAGGGGAACCGGAAATGGGCCATTCCCCCTTTGAGGGGAATGGCCCAAAAATCAGCAGCAGCACAATCAAGATGATCATGCCACTGCTGGGAGAGAGAGGGCTTTTCCAATTTACCTGGGGAATGCTATGGCTCTCCAGAGGGTCTGGGAAGCCTGCAATCGCCTCTGCAGCCCTCTCTGAGCCTTCAAAGTACTGTAAAAAAGAAAAAAAAACCAATGAAAATAGGAAGTAGTTTTTTTACAGAAGCCACAGGGAGGGCTGCAGAGGGGGTCGCAGGCTCTGTGGACCAGAGAGAAAGAGAAAGAGAGTGACCCCCAGGTAAGTTGGAAAAACCCTGACCAGCAGCAGCGCGATCATCCCAATTATGTTGTTGCCCCCTGTCCCTCTCCCTTCCCTCCCCAGCAAATACTTACAGTTCCCGAAGTCCGAGTAGGACTGTTGTAGAATGAATGTGATCTGGGATTAAAAACAAACAAACAGGTCAACAGCCAATGTTAGTAAGATGATTGCTGTCGATCAGATATTTTCAACACCTTTCACGGCACACTGACCGCTATGGTCTTCACATCTTATGATGTCACTTCCAGGAGACTCTTCCAGGTTCTGTGGCTCTGTTTTTAGGGCAACGGATTGTAGTCTCAAATTGTCTGTTCCTTTTGCTCTTCCTCTTTAGAACCAGCAGGGGAAGAGGGATAGACAATTTGTTACTACAGGCAGTTGCCCTAAAAACAGAGCTGCAAAATCTGGAAGAGTTTTTCAGCAGTTTTCATCCATTGTGCTCAAACTTCCATGGCAAACCTGTGGACCTTTCATGGCACAGTGGTTGAAGATTGCTACTGTAGAGGCTTCTCTTGCCTATAGCTAAGCCTGGATTAAGCGCTGCCTGAAAGGCCCTGTCCCAGTGGTTCTCGAACGTTTCCAGCTCACGCTTTCCCTGATCCTTGTAGTCATTGGCCACGGCTCCCCATTACAGTACCTCACCTCAGTTACCCCCAAATTGGGGATGAAGGTGTTATAATTATACACTAGAAACAAGGCTGCCAGCAATCTGAGGCTGCAATCCTAACCACACTTACCTGAGAGTAAGCCCCATTGAACAAAATAGGACTTACTTCTGAGTAGACCTGGTTAGGATTGTGCCCTGAGTTTGTTAGCAGCACACCTGGAGGGTTTTGGAAAGGGAGGGGGGAAGTGATGAATTTGCTGAGGAAGGGGAAGACTTTGTTTTGTGTGTATCTGCTAATTGCAAACTGATGCAAACTGAGACCTAGAGACTGTTTGGCTGGAATCCTAACCCCACTTTCCTGGCAGTAAAGTTCCACTGAACACAATAGGACTTACTTCTGAATAGACCTGCCTAGGATTGTGCCTTTTGTCTTACAATAGCAGCCAACAGAGTAACCCCCCCCCCCCCAAAGGAGGCAGGAGGAAAAAGGGAATGACTAAAAAGGAATGGGGATTTTTATTTTTAATCAATTTTTGGAGACAAAGCCATCAAGAGTGGCCTTTTTTTCTTCTTCCTCGAGGAAAAAGAGAAAGGTGAGGATCCTGGGTTAAGCTGACACAGACCCCAAGCCTATGCAGGTCTACTCAGAAGCAAGCCCCATTTGAGTCAATGGGGCTTACTCCCAGGAAAGTGTGGAAAGGATTGCAGCCACACCCAGCAAGATTACAACTCACCCCAAAGTAGATGGGGGCTGCTCACACACATACACCCAACATGCAGATGCCACCCCTGTTCCCCCCAGGCAAGATGGAGGGATGCAGGCTGGGGCATTTGGACACCCCTCCCCCCCTAGGAGCAGACTGGCTCCTTCCTTCCCAAGCAGAGGAAAGCACTGCACTGTCTGTACTTACTTTGAAGCCTGCCAGGAGCGTGCCCTGTGCTGATGAGATGCAGCACCTCCGCACTCTTCTTTCCTCCAGCCTTGACCAATCCCAGGATGCCCAGGGTGAGGGGCACACTGGGAAATGTAGTCCTTGGGGCAAGGTTGCACATGGAGAGAGCTCTATGATGAGATGCAGCACCTCTGCCTGCCCAGCCAGCGTTCTCTCCCACCTCCCCCATGATGTTTCACACACCCTCCCAGCCTCACACTGCCCCACCCACCTCGTTCACAGCTGCAGAAAAGCAGCAAGTCAGCAGGCAGCAAGTGCAGCTGAGCAGAGCAGCCTTGCCTCTCTCCCCAAGATGCCTGGCGACGCCCCTGGAGGCTAGCCACGCCTCACTAGGGAGGCAGGACGCACACAATGACTACCTCAGCCCTATCCCATAATATTACCAAAATAAGTTTATTACTATAACAGAAATGACAAAAAAGGAATATCAAACATTTAGAGTTGCATACATTCATAGCAAAGACGGGGCATGTTTTTCTTCAAACATCACACTTTGCGCTCATCATGGGTGGTTCCAGCTCATATGTCACAAATGCTAACCACAGATAAAAATGGAACATGTCATGTGCATCTTTGAGCTTTTGCCAGAATTCAAACTATAATGTGGCCATTTTCCCCAGTCTTATTTATTTTTCAACATTAAGCTTTCATGTTTAGAGGCTCCTCACAATTTCAGGCCCTAAACTGCAGTGTACTTCACTTGTGTATCAACCCAGCTCTGTCCAATCAACAGTTCTTTTTCTTGTTTCGATGCCATCTAGACCCAGTGATTTGTTAACTTTTAATTTGTTGATAAGGCCTTGATAACTGCATCCATTGTTACCTCTATTGATTCAGTTCTTTAGATGTCCTCCCTGGAAAAGTCAAGCACATATATTTATTCTACATATTCTATTTTTAGATATTTCTTTTGCATATTTTATTTTTACTTATTTATTTAGAATAAAATATTCTATTTTATTTCTATATCTAGACATTTATGCTGTCCTGTGGCAAAGATGGACACAAATTCTTCCAACTTCTCTGCAATCTCACCATCTTTTAGCACATCTTCCATTTCCATCATCAAACCCCGGCCCTGGGGCCACTTGCAACCCTCAAGGACTCCCAATGCGGCCCTCAGGGACCCCCCAGTCACCAAGAGACTTGCTGGAGCCCACAATGGCCCTATGCAACTGCTTTCAGCGTGAGGGCGACTGTTTGACCTCTCGTGTGAGCTGTGGGATGAGGGCTCCCTCCACTGCTTGCTGCTGTTTCACATCTGTGATGCAGCAGTGGCAGCAAAGTGCAAGGCCTTTTATAGGCCTTGAGCTATTGTAAGACCTTCATTCTTTCATATAAGTTCATCTTTAGTATATTCATTTATGTAAACTTATGTAAATTTATTCAAATTTTAAATGAAAATTAATTCTTTTTTTCCCCAGCCCCCAACAGTGTCTGAGAGATGATGTGGCCCTCCTGCCAAAAACTTTGGACACCCCTGATCTAATAGACCAATCAGCTCCTCGGTTGGTTTCTGTTTGCCTAATATTTGCTGCCTAACATTAACTAATATTTGCTTTCCCATAATTTGTGCTCATTATTCTTGTCATTTGGCTCTTCAGTTAGTCCAAACTCTTATAATTCCCCTGTTCCTAGAAACTAAGGTACTCACACAACATTTTTATTGGCACAAAGCTCTAGCTTTCCTGATGTCATGCTGAAGTACTCTGAATACTATAATGTGCATTCGAGTTATACTCTGTTGAGAATGCTCCCTCGAGGCCTTCCTACTCAGAAAGCCACTTCTCTAAATGGATAATGCTATCCCTAAGCCAAACATAAATGGAGGGGCCATCCACATTTCCATTGTCATTTTCTTAATAATGCATGCCATGCAGAAGGAAAGATACTGAATGTAGCTGGGGATGATGACAAGGCAAAATGTTGGGAATTGATTCCCAACCCCTGCAAATCTCAGCTTCTTTTCTTCCTGATCTTTTATTCCAGTGGCATAGCTAGAGGGGGTGCAAAGCATTTGCCTCCATTTTGCTCCCTCCACCTGGAATGGCTCTGAAGGGGAGGGGGAGGGGCCATTTGCACACTTGAACTCATCAATGGCATAGCTAATTGGGCAAGAGGCACTTTTTCAAGTGGGTGCTCCTCTTTTTAGCAGGGGGAGAGTAACTGGCCCACCTCACCCCAGCAGTGTCTGTTCTAGTGGCTGTCTGCTGGTGTTCTTTTTGCATCTTTTTAGATTGTGAACCCTTTTGGGACAGGGAGCCATTAATTTGATTTTTCTCTGTAAACCGCTTTGTGAACCTTTAGTTGAAAAGCGGTATATAAATACTGTTTAAAATACTGTTAATAATAATAATAATAACTAGACGGGGAAAAGCACTAAGTTTTGCTCCCCTGCCCGAAATGGCTCCGAAGGAGAGGGAATGCTTGCACGCCACAGTGAGGCTACGCCTCTATCTATACCACTGGATCCAAGGACTCAGAATGGCAAAAAGTCATATGGCTACATCGTTAAGCTACAGTATATACGTAAGCAAACTTGGATACCTTTTCACCTTTCACAACCCCTAATTCTAAACCTCAGTTAGAGCAAGTTGCGCAATTAAGCAGACGTTGAACTGGACTCTTAATGCGTTCAGTATTTTGTAGCTGTTTTCTTTAAAGCTTGAATTAGCTGGTTTTCCTAATTCATTAATTCCCTTCCTATTTCTCTTCTTTCGTTGATTGCCCATTTAGCAGAAACAATTACATGCTTAGTTGCATTTTTCCTAGAAGGCACAGTATTTGTAGGCCAAAATCCAAGGATAGTCACATGGAACCATGTACATGTAGCCTGTGACAGTGGTTGGAGATAGGCATTCCCCTTGGTATTGCAATGTGGATGGAAATCTGTGCTCCCATCCCTGTCACGTAAGGCAAATGGAAGCCTCCCACATTACAATGCAGGTGGCTGTCTGGATGAGCACCTACAGCCAGTCTATGCCATCTCTGTAGCAGGAATAGTGGAACATCCAATTACTCAGAATAAAGAGAGACAGCCAAATTCCTGTGCTGTGTCCATGTGTTAGGACTCCTGCCCTGAGCTCAGAATCTGACCCTGAGGAGGGGGACACTCAATGCAGAAGAACCAGCCTTGTCCCAGGTCTCAACCCCATCCCAGAGCCTGGGTCTGAGCCCACCAGCCAGGAGAATTCTAAGCCAAAGACACAGGAGCCTGAACCCCCATAACAGGAGACCCAGAACTCCTTGGGGCATCAACCTCACTTACACCTGAAGCCACATTCTTCCCTGAGCCTCCACCCCAGCAATAGGCTACCAGGGGTGCAGTGGATAAAAGGAAGAGTGCAAGACTTGAGGCCAGTAGACTCCCCCTTCAAGATGACTCCACCCTCTAGACACATCCTTTTGTTACTTAAGCTGAAAATATTATTCACCGAATCTTTGCAAATATGAAATAGAATTCAAATCCCTAACGATGATTCCTTGTTCTGTAGAAGGTTTTTTTGTTGCTTTATTTTGTGGGTGTTTTAGTGCTGTAAAGAGCTATCTATTCACACAAACATTATTGGAGATGGTATTGAGAGATACAAACTTCAAATAGAAACCAAAGAATGATTATGCTCTGAAGAACTAACACAAATATTCTGGCAATGTGTTCACTGCTGACTGTATCTCTTAAGATGGAAACACATCTTGATGGAGATGTATTTTAGGCCTTTACACTGTACAGTATATATGGAAATAAATTTAAACTCTCCTAGAAAGGTGACTGAATGAAATGGCCCACCCAAAGGAATGGTCTACCTCCTTATTTTTTAAATACTTTCCTAACCTCACCCCGATTTATTCACACTTTCAAGCTTGACCTCATTGCAAGGTTATAACAGGTCATCCTCTGGCTAAAGCATTTGCTGAAGCTTCTCAGTCTTTTGGAGTGAGTCTACTGAGCTTGGAAACATTTGCTGCTCATTTCAAGCCAGGATACTTTCAAATGACTTCCTCAGTTCACACTTCTGGGTGAGCACAAAGCAAATTTCCTTATCTTCAGGACTTGGAGCAAGATTAATGGAACAAGACCATTTATGATGAAGTCACATGGTGACGAACTTACAGGAGTATCAGGCAACTGAGCCAGGAGATCAGTTGACCTCCTGGAGGCTCATGTGACTTGCTGACTTACAAAAAGCATCATTTTGGTAGCCCACCTGCCATGAATCATGCTCTGACATGCTTGATTCCACCTCAGGCAGACAGTAAGATTAGTAAACTCTAGAGCAGTTATTTTCAGCCTTTTTCATCTCATGACACACTGACAAAGCACTAAAATTGTCAAGGCACATCGTCAGGTTTTTTACAATTGACAAGGCACACCATGCTGCCAGTGGGGGAGTTCACATCTCCCATTTGCGCTACTAATAAATAACCTTCCCCCAAATTCCTGTGGCACACCTTTGACCACTCGCAGCACACAGTGGTTGAAAATGGCTACTCTGGAGAGTTTCCAGAAGGCTGCTGTCCATTGCAGTGGGGCTACATTCAGCTCAGTAGGTCACAAATAACACATATCTGGTGTAGCTTGGCTTTTAAAAAGGGTTTAAGGGCAAATAGCAACACGGTGATGTCCTTGAAGCAAGGCAATTTTTTGATCACGTGGGCATGGGATGCATGCAAACCAACTGTGGCTGAAATGGGACTGTGTGGAGGTGTATCAAAGGCCAGGATGCAATTGGTACATGCTTTGACTAATCATGCCCAAAAGGCCTCCTGCAAGATTAATTTTCAAAGGTTATAGGTCCTTAACTAATTCCCATTTCTTTCATAGCTTATTGTCTCTCTTCTCAAATGGATTCTTTGTTAGTGATTCCCATTGATTGTCAATGTACAGATGAAACAACAGTGCCATGGAACACACAAAACAATATGAATGCCTCCATGCGATGCATTAATCATCAAGCGAGCCAGGCAAACTTTTGCATAAAACCGAAATGCCATCAGCAGCCACAACAAAGGAATCAATTTATCATTGCTCAGCCCATCTACAAATGGAAGTGTCATTGTCAGCAGTGTTTATGCTTTTAATCAAAAAGTCTTCCCATATCTATTTCCCCCCACCACCACCTAATTAAGTTGAGTATTGGCTATTATCTGCTCAAATTACTGACTACTTGTAGAAGATACAAGAAAGGATCTCTGTTTGAGATTCTTCAGATGTCTCCGGAACCAGTTCCTGTTTCTCAGGCTGTATGGTGCATGCAGCTTCACACATCCCTGCGCATTATGTGGTCATGAAAGTAAGCAGGAACTTCTTTACTGATCAAGCCAAAGGTCCAGCCAGCCCAGTGTTCTGCTTTCATTGCTGGCCAGTTCAAATAACAGTGGAGGCCCCAAAGCAAGGAATGAAGGTGAAGGCCAACATGGATGTTTTGAGGGCATCATGGAAGGGGCAGACCAGCTGAAATCTTTCCTTCAACACACACAAAATAAGTTTTTTACTTAACTCTTGCTGGTTGTCTGATTATCACCCCTTCCCCCCCTCCCCCGGTGGCATGCATTTTGTGCTCCCTTCATGAGGCTGCATGCTATGAAGCTGTGGGGGACAGAATATATATTGGAGTGGTGGGGGATAAGTGGGGGATTGGGGTGTTAATGATATATAATAAATTTGATGATGATATAAATGATATAAATAACATAATCATCCTATTTGCTCCTGTACTTCAAGATAACTGGATCTAGGAATCGATTTAGAAACTCCAATTGATGCCAAGTTACCCCTGTTAATCACAATAGCCCCCAATCTAATGTCTGAAGCAATATCTTGTTTGGTCCTAAATGGAAGCAGGAATCCAACCACATTTATGTCGTTCTCTGAAAGGAATGAGACATAAATGAAACTGAATGTTTTCAGTGTACGTCTGCCTTTCCCCACTGAGAAGAGACCTATTTATTTTGTACACAGAGCGCAAAATGCATCTGGTACCCGAGCACAAAATGCAAAACGAAGAGCACCCCTTGGGGACTCTTCCCCTTCATGTCAGCAATTTGGAATTCTTGCCAATGTGTTGTTTTCAGCCTTTATCTAACTAATCCAATTAGGCACATCTCAATCAGTGGGGAATATTCCAGAGATGTCATTTTTATTCAGGTAGCGGATGCATCACTCAACCACATAAATAATATCCTTCACAAGGCTGACAACCATAGAAGGGAAAATACAACTCAGCCGTACAGTTTTGGCCTGGTGACGCCTTGAAGCTTGAAGCCATTTATTTGCATAGCTATAGTGTTTTAACTATTATAAAATGTCACCATTACTCATGATGTGTGTGTATCAGATGATTCTGTGTTCTATACGTTTCCCAGAATGGTTCTGTATCTTTCTTTTTTTAAGCTTTAAGTGTTAGGAGCCTAAACTTTCAGATTGGGAGGAAAGTGCTTTGACCTTTACAGCACATTCTATTTTAACTCAGTTTTAACACACGTTGCAGAAAATGTTACAAGAACCTTGTGGCTAAAAAAACCTTAGAAATCACAGTCAGGCATGTCTCAATAATATCATGGCATGCATAATACCTTTATACCAAAGAACAAGTCTTATGTAATGAATTTGCTTGGGCTGCCAAAAAGAAGCCTTTAAAAGAAATTAAGAACTGAAAGGAGCTTATAATTATAGGATCCCATATCTGTATCCCATATCTGTGATTACAATTAATTGGGGATCAAATTCACGCCCCCCCCCACAGGATCTCACCAGATATCTGGGGGTGTTTGCCCCCAAGCCCTCTGAACCTGATTGAAGCTGTACTCTGGTTGGGTTCGGAGGCTTTTTTGAGAACCACAGAAGTCACGAGCATTCACCTTCAGCCTCTGTGGGATTCAGAATGGTTGTTAGGGCCCCCCCCCAAAAAAAGTGACTTCCAGTGTCCTCAGGACACTTTTTTCTCCTTATAAGGCATTCGGAGGCCCAGGGAAGCCTGGGGAACAGAGCCCAGGCAGATACTGGGGCACGCCTGTACTATTCTGTATTTTGTAAGAAATACAGTGGGCCCTCCTTATCTGTGAGGTTGGTACCCATGGATTTCAGTATCTGTGGTTGCTGGGCCCACTGCTGGAAGGCCTCAGAGAAGCCCCCAGATGCAACTGGAAGTCACTTCCAGTTTGCATTGGCTGCTTCTGGTCACGTCCAGAGGTGTTCTAAGGCCCTCCAGCCATGGAATTAATTATCCACAGAATTCTGTATCCTCTGGGGGTCCTGGAACAGGTCCCCTGCAGATCCCATGGGTGTACGGTACTACAGTTTGAAAATCTTTGTTTTTTAGCAATAAGTCCAATATGTTCCTATATTTCTCTTCAGAGACATGGGACTACAAAACCATCATGAGATGTCATCAGCATTTGAATGGCATCCTTCAGTCTCGGAAGACTATGGTATCGCGCTCTGAATGGTGGTTCTGGAACAGAGTGTCCTCTCCAGTGCGTGAAGCCTTGGTAAAGTAGATATGGAGGATAGACTATTTCCCATGCAGCAAATCCCCCCTCTCCACATCGCTGAAATGGTCCAACGGAAAGGCAGAGGCCAATACGGTTGGTTCCAGCGGCATCGCAGAAGTTGCCAGAAGGTGACTGTGTTCAGCCATGAACTGCCTCAGGGACTCCGGCTGTGGATTTTGCCTTGAGGTTGTCTCCTGAAGCCTTTTCCATAACTGGATGCAGCCACAAGGGAGTGAAGGTTTGGGATCAGAGTTTTCCTTCTCTCAGATAAGCTGCCTTCCCAGGCTGAGTACAAGTACAGCCTGAGTACTGAGTACAAGTACAGCCTGAGTACTTAAGACAAGTACAGCCAAACTGAGGGCCTATTCTTGTCCCCAGGCCCCAGGGGATCATCAGCCCCCAGGGGATCATCAGCATTTAAGAAAATGAATTCAATGCATACTTACAGGTGCTCTCTTCTTCTCTGGGGCTCACATGAAGCCCTGCAAAATAAGAGGTTATAATTCTGGCTCTGTTCTCAGAGGGAAATGAATTTGGTTTTCAAGTGACACCATGACAAACGGAAGTAGATAGGTTGTCTTGTTTAATTTGGGTGCTCTCCGTGCATTATTCACAACCACATTGCATGCTGACACCAGGTCAATGAGGGGTCCTTGCCCCTAATAAGTACGTAATTAAGAGAAATGCTTCTCAGTCATGCAACCAGACCAGGTGATTTTAGCATTGACTTGCAAATAAATCCTCAGATCTCTTCTTCATGCATACTCCTCCGGGCACAACATTAGCCTTTTCACCTCACAATTCTCAGGGCAGGGAAACAGAGATGAGAGGGCAGTTCAGCAACTTAGAGAGTGTTATTTGTGGATGCTGTAGCTTCCAAATGAACTCTTGGGAACATCAGAACTTGCACACTCACTGCCTGACATGGAAACAAGTTCTGCCTTTATTATGTATAATAAATACATGTCTCCATGACCTTCCCAAAAGTTTTTTTTTAAAAAAAAGATCATTTGCTTAAACCACCAGTGCAAATTTTTAAAAATAAAGAATTTAGGTATAGAAGGAAAGATATAAAGTGATACATCTAAATTAGGTTGGGGGGGGGGTTCCAGTAGCTCAAGCCCATCTCCCCCTGGCATTAGGAGGGGTGAGAAAGCCCAACCCCAGACCTCCTAATGCCTTTTAAAGACATAAAAAATTTCACTTTGGGTTTTACAAAAAAAACAGAAGTGATGTTTTTTTGGCTGAAATGGCCAGTCTGAGTCCCACAGGCCTAGAGCAGATGTGTGCAGCTTCTGCAGTGCTCAAAAGAGCCTCTGAAGATGAGGAAAGAGATATTGGGGTGGTTGTGGACAAGTCGATGAAAGTTTAGACCCAATCTACTGCTGTAGTAAAGAAGGCCAATTTTATGCTTGGAATCATTAGAAAAGGTATTGAGAACAAAACAGCTAATATTATAATGCAGTTGTACAAATCTATGGTAAGGCCACACCTGGAGTACTGTGTCCAGTTCTGGTCACTGCATCTCAAAAAGGATATAGTGGAAATGGAAAAGGTGCAAAAGAGGGCAACTAAGATGTTTGCTGGGCTGGGACACCTTCTTTATGAAGAAAGGTTATGGCATTTGGGCCTCTTCAGCCTAGAAAAGAGACGCCTGAGGGGGGACATGATTGAGACATACAAAATTATGCATGGGAAGAATAAAGTGGATAGAGAGATGCTCTTTACACTCTCACATAACACCAGAACCAGGGGACATCCACTAAAACTGAGTGTTGGGAGAGTTAGGACAGACAAAAGAAAATATTTCTTTACTCAGCATGTGGTTGATCTGTGGAACTCCTTGCCACAGGATGTGGTGATGGCATCTGGCCTGGACGCCTTTAAAAGGGGATTGGACAAGTTTCTGGAGGAAAAATCCATTACGGGTTACAAGCCATGATGTGTATGTGCAACCTCCTGATTTTAGAAATGGGCTATGTCAGATGCAAGGGAGGGCACCAGGATGAGGTCTGTTGTTATCTGGTATGCTTCCTGGGGCATTTGGTGGGGCCACTGTGAGATACAGGAAGCTGGATTAGATGGACCTATGGCCTGATCCAGTGGGGCTGTTCTTATTTTCTTATAAATCCCCTTTCCCCTTCCAAGTCTCCTGATCCACTCCTCCTAGTGCACCCTTTTTTGGTGCAGCTGCACCAGCAGTAGAGGGGGGAGATAGAATTGGGCTACTAACCCCAATCCAGTGGGATTTATCATGCTGATGTCCCACTGATTTCAATAGGACTCATGCCTCAGTTCTACTCGGGACTTATAATAGCAGATCTAGTGATCCACTGCTGTAAGTGTGCCAAACCAGGGGGCATTTCAAGGTCAAGACAAGGTGGATCGGGGCAGTCATTGTACATGCCAGATCTTTTCCCCTTTTCTCAGCACCAGCTTTCTCCCATCCCCTCCTTGAACTTAAGTCTGGTAGCCTACTCACTGGCCGTCTGATTGCCCCCATAGCATGCTGCACATGCTTCATCAGTGGTGCTGCATGTTATGAACTGGCAGAGGATAAAACTGGGCTGCTAAACTTTGTGAGCAATAAGGTCTGCTATTTATCAGATAGGTGGAAACATCAGGCATTCTGTTCTCTGGTTATTGATCTTATTCACAGTTGCCATCTTGTGGCCGAGTAGGGCATTTTCCCACCCAATGTTGCAAAACTTGAGAAGCATTACTTTGGGGTCTGCTTTCTCTGCTTGATAAGTAACTAGGAGAACATTACTTCTGATAATGGTAAAAACACCATTATTTTTGCAGTTTAATTGGAACTAAATGAGTTTGAAAACAAGTTCTGCTCTTTTTGTGTGTGTCCTGCCTTGCTCTGTACCCAATTAAAACAACTGTTTAGTGCTAAATTTAATAATAATTGATGATTATATAGCAACTAGGTCCATCATCTATTAGGCCCACCCCTGCTTCCTCTCTCTCTCTGCAATCGTCCATTAGCCCCATCTCTGCTCCCTCTCTCTGCAATCGTCCATTAGGCCCACCCCTGCTCCCTCTCTCTCTGCAATCTCCATTAGCCCCATCCCTGCTTCCACAATCTTCCTTTCTGCCCCTCCACTCCTGCGTCATCCCCCAGGGGCTGGGGATAAGAACAGGCCCTCAGTTTGGCTGTACGTGCCGTAAGAGGAGACTAAACAGCCACCGGGTAGATGGGACTGGTCAGCCTGGGAAGGTTGCTCATCTGAGAGAAGGAAAACTCTGATCCCAAACCTCCACTGCCTTGTGGCTACATCCAGTTAAGGAAAAGGCTTCAGGAGTCAACCTCGGGGCAAAATCAGGAGCTGGAGTCCCTGAGGCAGTTCATGACTGAACACAGTCACGTTCTGGCAACTCCTGCGACGCCGCTGGAACCAACCGTATTGGCTTCTGCCTTTCCATTGGACCATTCCAGTGACATGGAGAGGGGGGATTTGCTGCATGGGTAACAGCATATCCTCCATACTTTCTTTACCCAGGCTTTGCGCACTGGAGAGGACACTCCAACTTCGCCATACGGCGTCGGCACAACACGGGAAGCAGCAGTTTACCGGTTATAAGCCTTCGCTCGATTGGCGTAGAGCATGACGCCAGGGGCTGCTTCCGACGGCGGAAGAGATCATTGCATCTCATTGTGCAGCTACCGCCCGCCTTAAGCTGGGCAGTCCCCAGCCAGTAAGGTGTTGCCTCGCCACGGTCCGTTAACCTCATGGGGTGCATGGGGTTTAGGGTGAAAACCGACAAGCGGATCGACAACTCTGCACCATGCAACAGAAAACAGAAAACTCCTGCCCTAAAACTGGGCGCCTGGAACATAAGGACAATGACACCTGGCTTCTCTGATGACCTGCAAGAAATAGACGATGCACGCAAAACAGCTGTCATCGACATGGAGCTGAGCAGACTGCAGATGGACATCGTCGCCCTTCAAGAGACAAGGCTGCCAGATTCCGGATCTGTCAAGGAGAGAAATTTCTCATTTTTCTGGCAGGGAAAACCACCAAATGAAACCAGGGAACATGGCGTTGGCTTTGCAGTCAGAAATACCCTGCTGGAATCCATCATCCCCCCCTACTGTGGGAAGTGAAAGAATTTTGTCCCTGCAGCTCCAGTCATCAGCAGGACCTGTCACACTCATCAGTGCTTATGCACCAACTCTGTCGTCTCCAGCAGAAGCCAAAGACAAATTCTACGATGATCTGGCCACCACTATCAAGAAGATCCCTGTAAAAGAGCTATTGTTCATCCTCGGCGATTTCAATGCTAGAGTTGGTGCTGATAACAGTTCGTGGCCCACTTGCTTAGGTCAGTTCGGCACTGGGAAGATGAACGAAAATGGCCAACGCCTGCTAGAGTTTTGCTGTCATCACGGTCTCTGTGTCAGCAACACATTCTTCAACACGAAGCCCCAACATAGAGTCTCTTGGAGACACCCAAGATCAAAGCACTGGCACCAGCTCGACCTGATTCTCTCCAGACGCTCCAGCCTTCCCGGCATCAAGATCACACGCAGTTATCACGGTGCTGCCTGCGACACTGACCACTCCCTGGTGTACAGCAGAGTGAAACTGCAAGCAAAGCGACTGTATCACACGAAAAAGGAAGGAAGACCTCGCATTGATACCAGCAAGATCCGGGATCAGAGAAAAGTGGAGGAATTTGCAAAAGCACTTGAGGAATCTCTTCCAGGCCCGGCCGATGCAAACGCATCCAACAGATGGGAACATTTCAAGAATACCGTTTACAACACCGCCTTGTCCATATTCGGCAAGAGGACCAACAAGACGGCAGACTGGTTTGAAGCCCACTCTGAGGAGTTGACACCAGTCATTGAGGAAAAGAGGAGAGCTCAAGCAGCATACAAGGCCTGTCCTAGTGAGCGCAACCTGCAGGTCCTCCGAGCTGCTCGCAGCAAAGTCCAGCAGGCTGCCAGGAGATGTGCTAATGACTTCTGGCTCCAGCTCTGTTCCCAGATACAGATAGCAGCTGACACGGGCAACATCAAGGGGATGTATGATGGTATCAAGCAGGCCCTAGGTCCAACACAGAAGAAAATTGCCCCTCTGAAGTCTGCAGCAGGTGAGGTCATCCAGGATCGGGCGCAGCAGATGGAACGCTGGGTGCAGCACTACTCTGAGCTATATTCCAGAGAAAATGTAGTCACCGAAGAAGCGCTGAACAACATTGAGTGTCTGCCTGTGTTGGAGGAGCTTGACAGTGAACCAACCCTAGAAGAACTTCATGTGGCCCTGGACTCCCTTGCCTTTGGCAAGGCACCTGGAAAAGACAGCATCCCTGCTGAAGTCCTAAAGTGCTGCAAAGAGATCATCATCACTGAGCTGCATGAAATCCTCTGTCTCTGCTGGAGAGAAGGTGGAGTACCTCAAGACATGAGGGATGCAAACATCATCACGCTGTACAAGAACAAAGGTGACAGGGGTGACTGCAACAACTACCGTGGCATCTCTCTCCTTAGCGTTGTAGGAAAGTTGTTTGCCCAAGTTGCACTAAAGAGGCTCCAGGTACTTGCAGAGAGCGTCTATCCAGAATCGCAGTGCGGATTCCGAGCCAACAGGTCCACCACTGATATGGTATTCTCCCTTAGACAACTGCAGGAGAAATGCAGGGAACAACAACAGCCACTCTTTATAGCCTTCATAGATCTCACGAAGGCTTTCGACCTGGTCAGCAGGGACGGCCTCTTCAAGATTCTCCCCAAGATCGGATGTCCACCCAGGCTCCTCAGCATCATCAGATCCTTCCACAAGGACATGAAAAGCACTGTTGTCTTCGATGGCTCCACATCAGACCCCTTTGACATCCAAAGTGGCATGAAGCAGGGCTGTGTTCTTGCACCAACCTTGTTTGGGATTTTCTTCACTGTCATGCTGAAGCAGGCCTTTGGAACTGCAACAGTAGGCATCTATCTCCGGACCAGATCTGACAGAAAGCTCTTCAACCTCTCCAGACTGAGAGCAAAGTCCAAAGTCCAGCTGAAATGTCTGCGTGACTTCCTCTTTGCCGACGATGCAGCTGTCACTGCCCACTCTGCCAAAGATCTCCAGCAGCTCATGGATCGTTTTAGCAAGGCCTGCCAAGATTTTGGACTGATGATCAGCCTGAAGAAAACACAGGTCATGGTTCAGGATGTGGACTCACCTCCCTGCATTACAATCTCTGCGCATGAACTGGAGGTTGTCCATGACTTTGTGTACCTTGGCTCAACGATCTCCGACACTCTTTCTCTCGATACTGAGCTAAACAAACGCGTCGGTAAAGCAGCTACTATGTTTTCCAGACTCACAAAGAGAGTCTGGTCCAACAAGAAGCTGACAGAACATACCAAGATCCAGGTCTACAGCGCTTGCGTCCTGAGTACACTGCTGTACTGCAGCGAGTCATGGACTCTCCGCTCACAACAGGAGAGGAAACCAAATGCTTTCCACATGCGCTGCCTCCGACGCATTCTCGGCATCACCTGGCAGGACAGAGTTCCTAACAACACAGTCCTGGAACGTGCAGGAATCCCTAGCATGTATGCACTGCTGAAACAGAGACGCCTGTGTTGGCTTGGTCATGTCGTGAGAATGGATGATGGCTGGATCCCAAAGGATCTCCTCTATGGAGAACTCGTGCAAGGAAAGCGCCCTACAGGTAGACCACAGCTGCGATACAAGGACATCTGCAAGAGGGATCTGAAGGCCTTAGGGATGGACCTCAACAAGTGGGAAACCCTGGCCTCTGAGCAGCCTGCTTGGAGGCAGGCTGTGCAGCATGGCTTTCCCAGTTTGAAGAGACACTTGGCCAACAGTCTGAGCCTAAGAGGCAAAGAAGGAAGGCCCATAGCCAGGGAGACAGACCAGGGACAGACTGCACTTGCTCCTGGTGTGGAAGGGATTGTCACTCCCGGATTGGCCTTTTCAGCCACACTAGACGCTGTGCCAGAACCACCTTTCAGAGCCCGATACCATAGTCTTTCGAGACTGAAGGTTGCCAATATAATATATATAGTACAGATGTCTAAAGTGATATACATACATTGGGGGGGAACCTTCTGGTGCTTCTCTGCTGGGGAGTTGGAAGGTACTGCAACGGTCTGGGTGGTCTGGAGGCATGATCAATCATCCAGTGTCAGCTTCCATGTCCAGAGCAGACAGGAAAGGAAAAGGAGAAAGGCTACAATCCTATGCACACTTTCCTGGGAGCAAGTCCCATTGAACATAATGGGAGTTACTTTTGAGTAGATCCACTTAGGATTGGGCTGAAGGTGTCTCCCTGGGAAGAGGCAGGGCCCTTAGGGCCTTGGGTCGCAATTCTATCCACACTTACATGGGAGTAAGAACTATTGAATCCAATGACACTTACTTCTGAGTAGACCTGCAAGGGATTGGGCTGCAATCCCATCCACACTTGCATGGGAGTAAGTCCCACTGACTACAATGGGACTCACTTCTGAGTAGACATGCATAGGCTTGGGCTGGTGGGCTGCAATCCTAACCACACATACATGGGAGTGAGGCCTATTGAATCCAGTGAGACTTACTTCTGAGTAGACACGCCTAGGATTGCAGCCTGACCTCAAAGTCTTGGCTAGCTGCTTGTCCTGACCCAAGCAGCACTAAGGCGCCTCTTCACCTCTCTCAAGCCGGGAGCGGGGAGACAGTGACTGTGCAAGCCGGAGAGGGAGACGCTCGACTTCTGGACGCGAATCATATCCCTCAGATGCAGAAGAAGAGAAGGAGGAAGGAAGATGCGCAGCAGCGCGCGCCGCAATTACTGCACACCGGCTCAGGGAGGCTGGGAGTGGGAGGAAATATGGGGAAGCAGAGCTTTCCAACAGTCGGGAGGGGGGGCAGCACGGGGGGGCCGCAGCACCAGGCAGCCCCCCCAGTGAAGCCTGGGCAATTGCTCCCCTGCGGCCCCCTTAGCGACACCACTGATCCAGTAGCTAGAGGGGGGCAAAGCACTACGTTTTGCAGGGAGCCTCACGGCAGCGTGCAAGGAGCCCCTCACGCTCCCCTTCGGAGCCAGGCGAATGCCTCTGCTTTGCCCCCCCTCCTGGAATGCCTCCAAAGGGGAGGGGCCCCTGCAAAACGTAGTGCTTTGCCCCCCAGCTACGCCACCGGTTCCAGCCTCCAGACACCGAAGCCGTCAAGTGGCAGCCCGTTCCACCGGTGAATTCTATGCCCTGCAAGGACTTTTTTTGTGTGAAGAGCCTCCCCGTGCTCCAGGGGCTACTCAGAAGCCGGTTTAGGGTGCCTGCGTCTCGAGCTGGAAGCTCAGCCCAACTTCTCGTGGACACAAACCTGGGTGATGCCCGGCCAAGGGCTGGCAGAGGGGCCGAAGTGGGGCAGGCAGGCAAAAAACGGGGACGGCCGACTCCCAGCGTCCTTGCTCCGGCGGCACTTATTGCCTGGGAGGCCAGTAGCTCCCTCCCAAGATACATTCCCAGGCTCCAGACGCTGGCCTACTCTGCTGGCAGCCACTACTGCTGGTCTTGCGCTGCCTTGTCGGCCACCAGGGGCCGCGCTCCTGCGCCCTCTGCCTGCCCAGGCGGCTCAGTGGGAGCCTCCCCGGGACTGTCCTTTACCTGTCGCAGAGGGCAGGGCCTCTTTCCTCCAATGGGCTCTGCGCATGCAAATGAGAGCACTGTGGGCATCCACCTGGTGCGCTGCTGCGCCTGCATCCCTCTGGGCTGAGCATCGCTGGACCACTGGCTGGGAAGCAGCCCTGAGCTCTCCCTGATGCTGGGAGAGGCGAGTGCAGAAGCCACTTTCTCCAAGGAGGGAGTAAAGTTCCGGGGGAGGGGATGGAGAATCGGACCTGTTTGGACAGCTGGGAGAGCACCCCTGCTTGATCCTGATTGGGGTTTCACATGCTTTCCTAGAAAGAATTGGGGGGGGGCCTCAACACCTTTGTTGCCCTGAGAAGGGAGGGGATGTACCCCAAGGGTGGGGGGCGGGTCTGGATTCTGGTCTGCTTGCAAGTTCTGGAATGGGTGCCTTAAGGTCCAATCCTACGCATGTCTACTCCGAAGTAAGTCCCATTATGGTCAATAAGGCGTAAAGGTACCCCCTCCCCGCATTAAGCCTAGTCATGTCCAGCCCTAGGGGCAGTGTTCATCTCCGTTTCTAAGCCAAAGAGCTGGCGTTTGTCCATAGACAGTTTCTGTAGTCATGTGGCTGGCATGACTAGATACCTAAGCACACAGAACACAGTTACCTTCCCTTCCCACCAAGGTGGTACCTGTTTATCTACTCAGGTTTACATGCTTTTGAACTGCTAGGTTGGCAGGAGGGCTTACTCCCAGGTAAATCTGCATAGGATTGTAGCCTTAGAGCCCAGTCCTACCCAATTCTCCAGTGCCAGTGCAGCCATGCCACGGGGGCATGCACTGCATCCTGTGGTGATGAGGCAGTCACAGAAGCCTCCTCAAGGTATGAAAACATTTGCTCCCTTACCTCAAGGCTGCATTGTGACTGCACTGGTGCTGGAAAGTTGGATAGGATTGGGCCCTTAATCTGTTGATGTGAAGAGGAACTGTGTCATTCCAATAACAGTGAGACCCAAGTTGCCTCCAAGTTGCCCCCACAGCCCTGGAAATACACCAGGAGCTGGGGGGGTGCGACTGGAGCAGACTCTCCTAACTACTGGGAAGGTTTAGGTTCAAAGTGAGCAGATGTCATAACCACAAAAGAGGACAAGGCACCCAATAATGTAGGGCAGGGGTGGGCATCTCACAGATGACAAGCTGCACCTGCTGAAATTCCCTCTTGGATACAATTTTTAAAGGTCCAGGACCCCTAAAGTTCAAAGTTTGCCGATACCTGATGTAGGACATCCAAGAAAAATGTAGGACATGACAAAATAAAAGCTAAAACCACTTGTATATTGATTTTGTATGGTTAATTTAAACACTATATTACTTACGGTTAAATTTAAAATATATCATACATATAATTACATATAATTTATTAATTACAAGAAGGCTATGTGCTGCCTGCAGGGGCCCTCTGACAAGGAAAAAGAGAACATTTGAGTCCTTTTCCAGGACATGAGGCTAAAAAGGAGGACAAGTCCTAGAAAAAGAGGATGTCTGGTCACCCTGAAATAACTTCCAAAAAATGACTAGCCCCCAAAAGTTTGCCTAGCCTACCTGTCAAAAGATATTAGTGTCAAATTGATGATCTAGTCTTGGTTTTGCAAAGCGTACAGAAGGGTTGGAAGGATGGAAATGGAGAAGGATCCTACCTATGAAAGTTGTCATTAAGCAGGAAGCGGCTTTGCTCAGCCCAAAACCAAGAATCGGAGACTGGAGAACAAGGACGGGTTAGAAAATAGGGTCTTCAGTACCATGGACAGATCCCAGGAAGCAGGCAACTTTTTTCCAATGGCTTCTTTCTGGTTCTTTCCAACTACCCCACTCGTGCAAGGAAAGCGCCCTACAGGTAGACCACAGCTGCGATACAAGGACATCCGCAAGAGGGATCTGAAGGCCTTAGGAGTGGACCTCAACAAGTGGGAAACCCTGGCCTCTGAGCGGCCCGCTTGGAGGCAGGCTGTGCAGCATGGCCTTTCCCAGTTTGAAGAGACACTTGGCCAACAGTCTGAGGCTAAGAGGCAAAGAAGGAAGGCCCATAGCCAGGGAGACAGGCCAGGGACAGACTGCACTTGCTCCCAGTGTGGAAGGGATTGTCACTCCCGAATCGGCCTTTTCAGCCACACTAGACGCTGTTCCAGAACCACCTTTCAGAGCGCGATACCAGAGTCTTTCGAGACTGAAGGTTGCCAACTATATACTATCCCCCCCCCCATGGGCTTAACTACCATTCCTAGATTCTTCCCTTTCACAAGGAGTAAAGAGCTTAAAGGGGCAGTCCTTTGGCCTGGAACACAAGTTTCCCCCAACTGTATGCTGATGGGTTCCCTCCAGGTATGTTACTTGTACTGGTGCTCACAAGGCCCTTGGTGCAAGGATGTTGTTCCATTAGACTTAGAGTAAATATGCTTTGGCATAGCTTCCTCTGGGAGTGGACTTTTCAGGGGTATTTCTCTCAGGAGGTCCTTCTGAGTTTTTTTGTGGGGGATTGGTGGTAGTTTCAGGAACAGAGCCTCTGCAGCTTACCCCACTGGTCTTCCCACACTAGCTGGCCCTTCTGTGTCTCTGCTATTAATCATGTTTGTGATCATGACATTTGTAGGTTGCAAAGTTTTATACAGTTTCCCTACCTGGTCTTCTGAAGGCATCTCTTCCTCACTCCGGGAAAGGAGCTATTTTCAAACCTGCTCATGTTTGTTTTGAAACCAACTGCTTCATTTTAGCATGTTGGTGTTAGGACAAATGTGCCTTGTCTAGCCCAGTGCAGGACCCACTGTGCTGGCAGAAGAGAAGATCAGGATTGTGCTGTGAATGTGTGGGAAGTGAGATGAAAAACCATGCCTGCTGATTTCAGCCCCAATGCTGACATGCTAAGTGCAAGCGGTCTGCAGAGGCCCCATACCCATGCTAAATCTGAAGGAGGCTCTTGGACCTTCCACACCAATACTGAATGTGCAGCCACTTGGAAAATGACCAGTGAGCATAGCCCTGCTTCAGTGTGTCTGTGTATGCCAGGAGGGAAGAATTTGTTTAGACTTAAGTTACACTAGTTCTTAATATAGTATAACCTAAGGTCTATACAGACTTTCTGAACAGTAAATATATCCCTGTGCATGCACTAAATATGTGGAAGGGAAGCAGGACTATGGCTGCAATACTAGAATACTTTCCTGGGAGTAAGTTCCATTGAACAACATGGGACTGACTTCTGAGTAGCCATGCATAGGATTGTGATGTATCTCTGCTAATCATGTCCCCAGTGGCCCCACAGCATTAGTGCAAACTAATTATATAGACACTATTTGTGGTGTCTAACCAATTAGGTACTAATTAAATTAGTGTAAACTAATTAAATTGGGACTAAGTGCACTGCCTCTTAGACCTGGCATGGGTCACTTGGATACTTATTTCACATGCCTTTTCCCTTCTTGCTGCAAGCACACAGGTTTCTTTGCTGCCTTTGCCACTGTCGGGCTGGCAGAGGAGGATGGCCCTTTCCTTCCTGGTAGCAGAGTGGAGCAAGAGCATAGTGGGGCAGCACAGAAAGCAACCAGTCCCAAACAAAGCCACAGACACAGGCTTGTTGAATATAGAAGCACATATTGGTAAGGGGCAGGCAGAAGAGTAGTCCGTCAAACGGTTCAGAAGTCAGGGATAAAGCAAGGCACAATCACGATTAGCAGTCCAAGTCACAGAAAACAAACCAGCAGCATTTCACCGAGAACATCCACCACAATCAACCCATACTTGGTGTCTGCCCCAGGCACCTTTTATACCAGAGCCAGCCAGTCAGAACAGGGCAACCTCATAGTCCCATGACAGTCTTGTGACCCTTCTCTGATTGGCTGCCCAGTAGTGCAGTGCACCACTCCACCATGGGCTATGTGACTCTTCACACATACCCCGAGTCACATGGCTCCACCTTACACAGGTGCATTTAATTACATCAGCAGTGCTGCGGTTACATTTGTTTACATTCTTCCAGGCCTGGGCATCAAGGCCTCCTGTCACATCCTGGCTAACAACAATCAAGGCTTGAGAGATGCCAAAGGCCTGTTAGCCACAATGTTTAATTTGATTTGTTTCCAGTTGATCAGTTCCACATGATAAGACCATGTGCATGCACACCAATTCAGTGATAACCAGGATTCACTTGTGAGTCAAACTCACAATCTCATTGTTGTCTGACTTTAAACACACTCATCAGTGTTATGGGGATGTCCCCCCACCCCCAGCTAGTCCTTTTTTTTTTACATTTTCCAGTTCAGTTAGGGGACCTCACTTGGGGAGCTCACTCAGCTCAGTTAGGGGAGCTCACATCTGACTAAGAGCAAATTTGGCTCATGTCCTATTTAAAACACCTCTTTTTCCTCCACAATATGAAGAGCTAGGTATCAGTGCTTCTGCAATCCAAACAGCAATATGGTCATTGGAGAGGAAGAAGCTAAAAGGAGCCAAAAGTGTTTCTTGTGAAAACACTTGCAGAACCTGAGCCCTCATATTGACTGAACTGACTGGATTCCATTTTCTTATCATTCAACCAACATCCCTACCACATTCATTTCAATTAGCCACAAAATGGATTGAAGAGAAGCTTGGTTTACTTATCACTCTGTTCCACTGTCACATTAACCCAAGGTGCACTGGTGGCAGATTAGAAAGGATTTGAAATCAATGACTGGTGAGCTGTTTTGATAAGCATTCTGGTTGTTGTTTTGCCAAACTTCCAGTCCAAGCTTCGCCTAGAGAACCTATGCCCACTTTTAGCTAATTAGCTCCCCTTTGTTCCCCAACAACAGCCATAGTTTTGCTACTGCACCAGGGTAGCTCACCTGTTCAACCTGCAGAGATCCTCCTTCCTCCCCTCTCCTGCCAGCAGCTTCTCCAGCCACCACAGCAAGACCTTGGTCCTCAGCAGATCTTGGGCAAGGCAGCCACACACCAATCTCCAGCAGTCTCCAAAGTCCAGTCACCCATCTGTCCTTGTGGCCACAATCCTAATCAATTTTCCAGCACTGACATAAGGGCAATGCAACTCTGAAGTAAGGGAACAAACATTGCCCTACCTTGAGGAGGCCTCCATGACTGCCCCCCAACTGCAGGATTCAGCACATGCCCCACTGGCACAGCTATGCCAATGCTGGAAAGTTGGTTAGGATTGTGCCCTTAGTCAGATAGTCCATCAGCCATTAGGTCCTCAGTCCATTAATCTGTTTGTTTGTTTTCTACAAGCTTTCTTCCTCCTACCACCCACCAAACTCTCCCTTCATCAGGTGCTGCTTTTATCCCTTAATGACCTGGTTGCCTCTAGTGGCTGCAGCTGTGCAGCACACTCACAGCAATCTAAGGTCCTGGTGTTAACCCCATGCTTGCCTGCCAGAGCAAGGGGCCACTGTTGACACCACTCCTTGAGGAATCTTGCACATTTCCATTACAGCTGTATGTGTGAAATCATCTATGAAGGGATCACCCACCTTCAAGTGTTGGTATTGGTTGTCCATTTTAAAATGCAGAGTTGGGAAATGACTAACAACTCAATCCTGAGCTGCACCAGCTCAGTGGCACCGAAAAGGGCTGCCGCTTAATCCTGCACCTCCCGTGCTACCGCAGGAGGCACCTCAAGAGAAAGGGACATTCGTCGCCTTCCCCCGAGTAAGGTAAGCAGCCCTGCAATGGGGCTACTCACTTTACCATCATCGGTAAGGAAAAGGCGCTCGTGTAGGGTGCACAGCCCTCCACGAGCGCCCTGGATCCTGTGGAGATCAGCTCTGCGGATCCTCCTCATGCCTGCCCCCCAGCACACCTCCCACCCACCCCTTGGCACACCTCCTTCCCACCCCCGCCGGCCTCCCGCCTCCCCAGAATGCCTCCTCCATGCCCTTGTCCACGCCCCCACCTCCCATTCCGCTGCTCTGCGGTCTGGGAGACCACTGGTTAGCTAGCACCGGGCTAGCACCGGCGGGAGTCCGGTGGTGAGCCCCGCGAACATGCCTTATGGCACATTTGCAACTGTGGTTGGTGGCATGGAGGTTTGGGCTCTGAGGACCCAATCCTATCTGGATCCTCCACTGATGGAGCTCAGGTTCCAGTGATGGAAGACTTGGGCCACTGGCACAGCAGTTACAGCGACAGTGCAAATGGCAAGCAGCCCTGGGTAAGCACCAATGAAGCTGGTAAGTCAGCACTGGGGGCATTCTGAGAAAATCTGGGGGAGGATCAGAGGAATACCACTAATATCCTATGCCCCTCCTGACCTTGACATGCTCCAGCAACAAGAAGGGGGTAACTGCCCCTCTCTACCCCAGCTCAGTGTCTTTTCCAATGGCTGTTTGCTGGCGTTCATCTGCATCTTTTTAAAGACTGTGAGCCCTTTTGGGACAGGGAGCCATTTATTATTTGATTTCCTCTGTGAACCACTTTGTGAAATTTTTGATCAAAAGCAGTGTATAAGTATTCTTAATAATTCTTAATAATAGTCTCCCATTAAAATAATTTATTTCTCTAGCTAGACATTTGTATCCACCATTCCACCTCCTGAGAGGTGGTTTGCATTTAGTTTACAGTACAGTACAAACCTGCATTTAGTTTACAGTACAGTACAAACCTCTTCCCTTTTCTCCGCCTTTTATCCACAGAGCCATTTGGTTGGTTCATCTGTGTGCGCATCACATCATCTCTCATCACCTGATTTTAGTGCTGATTAATGTGTGAAGTTTCATTTCAAGACTTGCACAATGTGTGCACTTTCTCAACTTAAAAGCATAGCACTGGAGACAAAGGCACATCTGCTTGTGGTAAGCACCTTCCACCAACTTCTATCGATTCTCAAGAACTTCCCAAACTTCCCCAGAAATTTCCTTTCAAAACAGGAAAAAAAACAAGGATCCTTAATGGATTTAAAAATCTACTCCCAGGGATTACAAACAGAATAGATATGGAGACATAAAAATAAGATACAGAATATTCCATGTGCTGTTAGTAGCACAGTATAAAACAAAGCCTATTATTTTACCACTAGGTGGCAGCATTTGATCTCTTTCCTTTAATTGAAATGCCCTAAAGCCACCTGAAGTCTATCAAAAAGAATAAAGATGCCTAAATTATAAAATCCTAAAAGTTATTTTTCAGCTTTCAGGAAGTACATAAACTACATCCTTGATGTCAACAAGTTCAAGTAACTGTAAAGAAATTCAGATTTATATCTTTCTGTCTTTATCTGTCTGTTTATTTCAGTCTAAAAATCCATTCCTTATTTTCCTCCTTTTTGAGGAACTTCATCCCATGTATTCAAGAGATGGGAGTTGCCAAAACAATGTACACTTTGAAAAAGGTCCATTTTTATTGCATTCCACCATCTTACCCAGTATAGATGTTAGGCTGAATGGCCTATAGTTTCCCGGGTCCCCCCTCTTTCCCTTTTTAAAGATCGGCGTGACATTTGCTATCCTCTAATCCTCTGGCACCATGGCCATTTTGAAGGACAAGTTGCATATTTTAGTCAAGAGATCAGCAACTTCATTCTTCAATTCCTTAATAACTCTTGGGTGGATGCCATCAGGGCCCAGTGACTTATTGATCTTTAATTTATCAATGAGGTCTGAAACATCCTCTCTTTTAACCTCTATCTGACTTAATTCCTTGGTCAGGAGGGGCCGTTCGGGCAGCGGTATCTGCCTGAGGTCTTCTGCCATGAAGACAGATGCAAAGAACTCATTCAATTTCTCTGCCATCTCTAAGTTTCCTTTTATCTCCCCTTTCCCTCCCTCACCATCCAGAGGGCCAACCACTTCTCTGGCGGGTTTCCTGCTTCTAACATATTTGAAGAAGCTTTTTATTATTCCCCTTAATGCTGCTGGCCATGTGTTCCTCATAGTCCTCATAGTCTCTCTCGGCCTCCCATATCACCTTCTTACATTTCTTTTGCCATAGTTTATGTTCCTTTTTATTCTCCTCATTAGGGCAAGACCTGCATTTATGGAAGGAAGCTTCCTTGCTCTTTATGGCCTCTCTAACTTGGCTGGTTAGCCATGTTGGCAGCTTCCTGGACTTAGTTGATCCCTTCTTCCTTTGCAGTATACACTTCTGCTGGGCCTCTATTACTGTTGTTTTAAGCAGCCTCCATGCACTCTGGAGACTTTTTTTACCCTCCCTTTCAACCTCCTTCTAACCAGCCTCCTCATTTGAGGGAAGTTCACTCATTGGAAGTCAAGGGTTTTTGTAAGAGATTTACCCGGTATTCTTCCCCCAATGTGCATGTCGAAACGGATCGCAGCATGATCACTGTTCCCCAATGGCTCAGTAACATTGACATCTCTAACCAGGTCCTGAGTACTGCACAATATTAAATCCAGAGTCACCTGGCCACTGGTGGGCTCCATGACTAGCTGCTCTAAGGCACAGTCATTTAGCATGTCAAGGAATCCGGTCTCCTTTTCGTGACCAGAACACAAATTGACCCAGTCAATATGAGGATAATTGAAGTCCCCCATAATTACAACCCCGTCCCTCCTTGACACCTCCCTGATCTGTTTCCTCATTTCAAGGTCCCCTTCCGGTTTCTGTTCTGGAGGACGATAGTACGCCCCCAGTATTACATCACTTCTAAGGCCTGGTAATTTAACCCACAGACAGTCTATGGTGGAGTTGGACCCACCTTCAATCTCTCCTTTGCTGGATTCTATCCCTTCTTTAACATAAATGGCCACCCCACCTCCAACACGCCCCTCCCTGTCCCTCCTGTAGAGTTTATAGCCTGGGATTGCGGTATCCCACTGATTCTCCGCATTCCACCAGTTTTCCGTTATGCCCACTATGTCAATGTTTTCCCTTGTCACCAGACATTCCAGTTCTCCCATCTTTGCTCGGAGACTTCGGGCATTTGCATGAAAGCCTTTGTACGTGGAATGCCCCAGGATGGGCTGCTTATTAACTCCTTTATCCCTGAATCCTCTCATTGTGCCAAACTGTCTATCATATCCCATCACGCTACCATTCCCAATTTCTTCTCCTACCCTGCCTTTGTCTTGTTGTTCTCTAACCTCCCCATCCTCGTCCCATAGGGATGAGGAGTCCCAAACCGGATGCCCCTCGGCTCCTGTTGGCCTTCCCCCAGGGATCAGTTTAAAAGCTGCTCTGCCACCTTTTTAATGTTATGCGCCAGCAGTCTGGTTAATCCCTGCTAACTGGTTAAGAGGCACTTTTTCAAGTAGGTGCTCCTCTTTTATTTAGCAGGGGGAGAGTAACTGGCCCACCTCACCCCAGCAGTGTCTTTTCTAGTGGCTGTCTGCTGGTATTGCATTTTTTTAGATTGTGAGCCCTTTTGGGACAGGGAGCCATTAGATATTTGATTTTCTCTGTAAACCGCTTTGTGAACTTTTTGTTGAAAAGCGGTATATAAATACTGTTGTTGTTGTTGGTTCCATTCTGGTTCAAGTGAAGCCCATCCCTCTTGTTCAGGCCCCACTTGTCCCAAAACGTTCCCCAGTGCCTAATGAATCTAAACCCCTCGTCCCTACACTACCGCCTCATCCATGCATTGAGACTCCTGATCTCCCTGTCCCTCCCACTCCCCTATCTTCTAGCTGTGCCCTCTCTTTCCCTCTGTGTTTCCTCATCCTCTCTGTCCCCTTATTCCTTTTCCAATCCAGGGGGTGAAAGAAGAAGGAGGCAAAGTGGAGGCAAGTAAGCCGACAGAGATGGATCAGCCACCAATCTGCTGCCTGAGGCAACTGCTTCAGTTGGCTTCATGGATGATTGAGACATGGATGATTGAGACATGCATACATGATTGAGACATACAAAATCATGCAGGGGATGGAAAGAGTGGATCGAGAGATGCTCTTTTCCCTCTTGCATAACACCAGAACCAGGGGACATCCATGAAAGTTGAGTGTTGGGAGAGTTAGGACAGACAGAAGAAAATATTTCTTTACCCAGCGTGTAATTAGTTTGTGGAACTCTTTGCCACAAGAAGTAGTTATGGCATCTTGCCTGGATGCCTTTAAGAGGGGATTGGACAAATTTCTGGAGAATTCATTATGGGTTACAAGTCATAGTAGGTATGTGCAATCTCTTGGTTTTAGAGGCAGGCTGCCTCTGATTGCCAGAAGCAGGGGAGGGCACCAGGCCGCAGGTTGTGTCTGTTGTCTTGTGTGCTTCCTGGGGCATTTGGTAAGCCACTGTGAGATACAGGAAGCTGGACTAGATGGGCCTTTGGCCTGATCCAGCGGGGCTCTTTTTATGTTCTTATGATGAACTGGCCCTGTGTAAAACATGTGTGTGTGTGCACACGTTAGCACTGATAAGGTCACTTCTAACTCTTTGTACTTGACTCTAAAGCAACTGTGAGATAACTGTCTGTGAGACGACAAGCTGCACCTGCTGCCATTTCCTCCTCCATGCAGTTGTTAAAGGTCCAGGAGTCTTCAAGTTGAAATGTTGGCCATCCCTGCCTAGTAGATCAAGTATGCCATACTTGAATGCTTTAAAAAAAAAGGTCAAAGTTAAAAGTATAAAGTTTACTTTAATACAAAATGACAGACATAAAATGTCATCTGAAATGAATGTCTTGAAATTTAGTGTAAATTATTTTTTAAAAATCAGCACAATCTTTTCATAGGGAATGCTGTTGTGATTGCAAATAAATAATTTTTGAAAAGAGCAGTAACTCTGGCTATGAAGATGGACGTGGAAATTTTAAAGCTTCTCCCAGGAACTCATTAATTAAGGGACGATTCAAGAATGCCGCAGCTACGTCAGTGGATGAGAAGCCACTAGTTACAGAGGCAGAAACCACCAGGAAATAAAGGCACAAGGAGGAAGCTAAAGAGTGAGCAGACCTGAAATGTCACAGTCACAGTTTCCCCATTCACACTGGACAGGCTGGTGCTGCCACGACAGTTTAAGCAAAAGGGTACCCACAAATCAGTTTCTGGAAAAATGTGGGTGTGCAACATGAAAAGCCCTGGAACCCAACAGATTTGACATCACTGCCAAAATAATGCCTGCCTGGCCAAATTCCTCAGCATCTCCAGTGGGACAACACTGGCTTTGAGTGATGCTTTTTCCCATTTGCTTGGCTTCTGCTAGCCACCCAAGTAGATCACCTAATTTAAAACTGATAGTAACCCTTTCCAAAAGTGCCTTCCACATAATCAGTGGATACGTGAGGTGGAGCAGGGCCGTGCCAGCTACCCATACTCCCTGAAGCCTATGCACAATGACAGGATCAGCCAGTCGTGGGGCTGGTTGAAACCTTTGCCTCAGGAGGTAGTCTGATAGGGATAGAGGGATATGCAGTAAAATTTGGGGGGGTGGACAGCAGAATTTGAGGGTGGGTTCAGGCTACAGTTCACCTTGGGTCCTTTGGTCACACACCCCTGTGTATTTGTGTTGGCAGGACGATATAAAGAATGTGTGCTCTCTCTCTTGCTCTCTCTCTGTGCGTGCGTGTGTGTGACAGAGAGAGAGAGTCCTCTTGGGCTCTGTAGCAGTGGTGTAGCTAGCAAGGGGCGGGGGGCAGTCTGTCCCAGATACCAGCCTTGGAGTAGGGGTGACACCACAAATGCCCCAACATCGCTAACATCACAGAGGTTACGAATAACCCCATCATGCTATATACTGTTGGATGAGGAATTTCCAGCAGAATGCAATGAAAAAACTGGAGTGAAATATCTCCTTTCCGTCAAACGTTATGGCCAAAAAACCAGAAACCAAAAAATGCATGAAGCCCTATGGAAAGTTAAACCAAGTCATATCGCACGTTTAGGCACGAGTAGGCAAACTTGCCTTAATCCATTGGAAAGGGCAGGTTGAGAGGAATCCAATGACACCAGAATGGTTCCTATCCAATGAAAGCAGCCCCCCCAAAAACACCCAAAAAGGAAGTCCCTCCCTCCAAGCAGATGAATGTGTTGAGCCCTATGGAAAGCGAAAGTAAGCCACACAGTTGCGTTTACTCATGAGTAAGCAAACATGCTCGGCTCCTGGTCAAGTCAGGCAAAGGGGGACGCAAGGCTAGCTGCATGGCCTCAATCTGATGAAAGTGGAGCTCAACAAATGCTCCAGAAGGCAGCACCCCCCCCCCAAAAAAAAAGAATAAGAGGCTTGAGCTGGTAAGGTGGGCACTGGGGCAGGCTGAAAATCTCACTGATTTATTTATTGGGGGTGTTATTGCAGGCAGGCTACAGAGAAAATTCACTTGGTGGAGCAGGGCTGGCTTCCCATTATTTAATTATTGGGTTTAATTTAATTATTTATTTTAATTTGCTTGTTGATGTCACTTCCAGCCATGACATCACTTCTGGTGGGTCCCGGACAGATTGTCATTCTAAAAGTGGGTCCCGGTGCTAAAAGTTTGAGAACCACTGCCTTAACTCAAAACTAACCAAAGAGACATCCTGGGGAGCTGGGAGTGACACACTGGTAACAAAAATTGTGGAAATTGTGGCTTTTAGGAATAATACCATCATGTTATATACCATTTCTTGCAGAATTTCATCCATTGCTTGTAGGGAAATATTCACTGCATTTATTTTCTGGCCATTATTATCATTCATTTCAAGGCATGGCTATTACTATCTCTGTCTCACCTACCTCACAGGGTTGTTGTGAGGACAAAATAAGGGGAGGAACCAGGTACACCACCCCGAGCTGCTTAGAGGAAGGGTGGTATAAAAATGTGACTGAATGACTAACTAATATAATTGATTAATTAATTAATAATTAATTAATTACGAGGTATGGTGTGACAAAAATTTATGGGCCCCGGGTGTCAAATGACCTAGCTACGCTACTGCTCTGTAGTCTTGGGGTGCCGCTTATATAATGCCTTTTTCTATTTCATTGTGATTGTTCTGATCAACTGAGAGCTGCCCTGAGTGTCTCCTACTGAGATAATCATCAATGAATTTACTACGCGCATTCAGCTGGGCATATGTGGATGTCCCCTGCATCATCTGAAACCCATCCTATGGGAAACCATTGGGTTCTGTTTCTCCTTATTCTTACCCCTTCTTTCCCCAAATCACCCGCCGTCCAGCGAGCGTGGGATTGCTTCCTGCTGGATTGCGCCGTTGCTGTGAGTCGCCGAGCTTCATGTTCGACAAGGCAGTGCGCATTTCTTGCTCTAGCAACACAGACAACCCTCTGCAGTAGCAAATGTGTGCCAAGATGAAACTGGCAGAATGGGGTCACTGGTGCTGCTGCCACAAAGTGTAACACACTTGCTGGCAACTATTAATATCTAGAATTGTCTCTGAAGGATCATCTGCTTTATTCAGCCCATCAATTCAGGGCAAGCCGTTTCATGTCACACAGAGTGCTAACAGCCGCAGAGACTGCTTTAGTGACTTCTATATCGTAGTCTTCTACATAGGAACCTCTGTCAAGCAACCTGGCATGGGAGAATGGAAAGTGTGTTGCTGGAAGGCATCTGTATGGCACTGTCCTAACATATCAACTTGGTTCTTAGCCATGGCAGGGCATTTCTGCCGTCTGCACACTTTCATTTAACCTACACTGTGATGACCTGCACTGATGATGGGTGAGAATGTGGAAGTCTCACACCCAGAGATAACCATGAGATCATGTAGACCAGGGGGGATGGATGTATTCTTCATCCTCAAAAGCAGGCCCCACTTCTGAAGGGTTGGACTAGCAAAGACATTGGAGATTCATGATTGGGGACCCAATCCTATCCCTGCCACCCCATAGCATGCAGCACCAATAATGGAGCATGCTATTGGGGGAACACAGATGGTTTTTACTTACCTTACCACAGGCTGCCTGCATCCAATGGGTAGAGGTGTTTGTTTTCAGTGTTTAAAATAGGATTACAGCTTAAGGCTGTGATCCTATCCACACTTACTTGGGAGCAAGCTGCATTGACTATAATGGCACTTACTTCTGAGTAGACATGCATAGGATTGCAACCTAAGTCTTACTGAACACAATAGGCTTACTTCTGAGTAAATAAATAACACTGATTTCAAACACCTCTATCAATGGGTCTCCTCAAACCTATGCCAGCTCTTTAGCTGGAGTAAGACTGAACATAAGAACAGCCCCGCTGGAGCAGGCCAAAGGCCCATCTAGTGCAGTTTCCTGTATCTCACAGTCGCCCACCAGATGCCTCAGGGGGTACACAAGACAACAACAATACGCCTGCATCCTGGTGCCACTCCCTTGCACCTATTTCTAGCCAATTTCTAAAACCAGGAGGTTGCACATATGTGGTTTGTAACCTGTGATGGACTTTTCCTCCAGAAGTCTATCCAATCCCTTTTAGGCCAGATGCCATCACCACATCCTGTGGCAAGGAGTTCCACAGAGGAGACTTTGGGTGTGGGTCTGGGCTGTGAAAGGGGGATAAGATCTCAGTGTATATGGCTGCCACCCAGCTCCTCCCTTTCAACCCCAAACCAGCCCACTCCTTGCCCTAATACACCTATGATCCTTCCCTGAACTGCGCTGTTGACTTACCAGTGATAGTGGGGGATAGTGGAGGTTCTGTGAGCTGCTGTTGCTCGCACATGGCCTCTGGCCATTTGTGCTGGTGGCTGCAAGCCATGAAATGGCAGAGCAGCTTTCCTGTCCAGTCCAGGACTTACTCTGACAGATCATGAGATCTGCCACCATAAGCCCCAGATAACACTGGGCAGTGGATCCTTCAACATGTCTTTAAAGGTGAGAGTCTGATTGCAGATCTCCAACTTCTCATCTAGTTTGACCTTGAGTTTACAGTAATGGGGCTTACTGCCAAGTAGCTATGCATTGGATCACAGCCTTACAGCTCAATCCTAATCAAGTGCTGCAGCAGTGGACCACCATGTTCCACAGGCACACGCTGTTGCAAAAGCATTTAAACAGCTTTGTGACAATGAAGAGAGCTGGCATGCTAGCAGGAAGACTGGAGCCTTCCCATACTATTATTATTATTATTATATGCACCAGCAGCTGTTAGGTTGCCTGCTGGATCTGGTAAGTCCAACACAGGGGCAAGGAGAGGGTGGAGGAGGGTGAGGAGATAGGGCAGGAGTGAGTAGATCAGGCCTGGAAGGGGAACAGAATTGAAGACACTGGCATTCACCATAGTCTAACCCCTTTCTTGGGCCCAATCCACCTGCATGGATCAACTCAGAGTTGTGCCAGTGATATTGCTGGCACAGGACTGGGTTGACCAATTTTGGCTGCTGAAGGTTACCGCTGGGGTAAGGGGACAATGTTCCCTTTCCCCAAGGAGACCTCCAGCAGTCAAAATCCCCTGCAGAGTACAGCAGCAGCCAAGCTGGCACCACTGAATCACCAAACAGGGATTTAGGTAGAACTGGGCTATCAGACAACCACTTTGTGACGTGTGAAAAAATTGTTTTATTGGACTTGTGAGCAAATTGTTTATTGGGCTTATTGTACCCAAACATCATGGCTGAAGAAGAAAGCTATACAGTTAACTCTAACCACATGTTTTAATTCCATCCAGAGATAAAATAAATTCAACCAGATGTACAAAAAAAAGCATTTTCCATCAGAGATAATTGGAGGCATGACTTGGATTGTTCCTGTTATGCCAGCAGAAAAGCAGGCAAAATTATTTATTCTTAAAGAAGGATGGAAAATATGCAGAGAAGAAATTGATATAATGACTATTAAGGAACATGTACATTCTCATTCTCCTGGTTGATGCTGAGCTTATACTACTGTTCAGAATAGTCTCTGCTGTCAAAACTGCCAGAAAGGCAGATGGAGCCAGTTGAAAGAGCAAAAGATCTTGATCTGATAACTGATTGATGTGATAGAAAGTGGCATTGTGCACAGAGATTGTACCGGTCTGTAAATTGGAAAGTTGCATAAGAGAACATGTATAGAATTCAGACTGAAAATAGACAGCAGAAGGGGTGACTCCACAACGTGTTTTCATCTTCTTCTTAAGACTGATCTCAGCCACCTTCCCATCATGTAATCATCATGTTCTTCCACTTCAGTGATTTTACGACCACTGCAAACCTGCTTCAGATGAGGGCAGTTTGGTGCTGATCAGCCAGCACAGATTATGGGGACTTGCACTAGTGATAACACAGGCACAGGTCCAAGTTGACCCAAAGCAGCTACTGGGGCTTACCCTGGGGCAAGGGGACAAATAACCCCTTATGCCAAAAAGACCTCCAGTAGCCAAAACTCCCTGGTGAGATGCAGTGAAGGCCTTTTATGAAGTGACATCTAAACTTTGGAAAGCCTTTCTGTGAGTGATCTGCCAGGGACATTTGGCCCCTTACCAGGGAAAGCTCTCTGGGTCTGCACTGCCCCTCAGGTTGGTGTGTGGGAGGGGGAGGATAGGATTGGGCTTTAAGGACCCAGTCCTGAAGTCTTCAGCGCCAACACTCCTCAGCTGGTGCCAATCTGGCCGGTGCAAAAGTGCTGTAAAGCTGAGCTGCAGTGCTGGGAATTTGATGCTCCACCAGCCAGTGGAGAGGTGTTTTGGGGAATGGGGAGGGTGGAGGTAGGTGGGGGAGGGCAAGAGGAGGGGAGTTTCGGGCCCTGGAGGGGGGTATCCTATGCTCCCTCCTGAGCCAAGAAACCCAATACAAGTCTTCTCAGTTCTGTGACTGCTCAATAGCAGGCGCAGATCCAAGAAGTCCCATTGGGGCCATGGCGACATTAGAGCAAATGCTCTCTTACTCCAAGAATCTCCAGTGGCAGCCCAGCCCCATAGGATACAGAGGTGGCCATGCTGCTGTTCATCTTGGTGCAAAGGCAGAATAGGATTGGGCTGCCCATGTAGTTAAAAGTATGCAAATATAAAACCACCTCCACTGACTAGAAACAAGGTTGAACGAAGTGGAAGACTGAAATGGATGAATAATGAAGAGGACCCAGATTCCAAACTAGTCTTCTTCCTTCACTGTTACCATGGTGATAAGCACTGCTGCTGCTTCTGATCTTTCCAATGAAGCTGTCTCTCATCATATGCACTTATTACAGCTGTCATGCACAAAAGTTGATCAAGTAAAAGAGATGGAACTGTGAACTAGGACATCCTTGTTTCCAATCTCACCTCGAGGCCAAACCCAATGTGACGTACCAATGGCTGAAACTCCAGATATCTTTGTGTTCCCCCACACACACAAAACAAAACCCCCTGATTTCTATTGGAACTAGGAGGGAGTGATGGGTGCTTTAAACCTTTTCCCCTGTGCTGTGGTCCAGATGCAAATTGTTCTCTCTTCAAAGCTACTATTAGACATGTAGGGGAAAAGAAATACAAATATTCCCCCTGAAGCTAATAGATGCTCATAGGGGTAGAATTTAAGCCAGAGAATCAGCATCAACTGCACCAGCATTGCGGCCCCCAATTCAAAGTCATGGTTAAGAAAATAAGAAGAGTCCTGCTGGATCAGGCCAAAGACTCATCTAGTCCAGCTTCCTGTATTCCCCAGTGGCCCACCAAATGTTTCAGAGAGTCTTGTCCCAGTTACACTCCATCTCCCAATGCCTGCTTTTGGGTTAATTAACATCCTCTTTTCTTTTTCTTTTTAAATCTCTAGAAACAACAACTGTGGTGTGCAAAGAAACGAACACAACTCCTTATTGGTTTGAGCAATTAACAAGAATTTATTGCTACAAACACAGACACTCCCTGCAATTCCTCTTGTCCAGAGGCTTTCCTTCTCCCCAAAATTCCACTTAACTTAGTGGGTAAAGGTCCAAAGCCTCCAGTCCAAGTCCATACCAGTCTCCAAAGCACACTCCAGTCTTCCCAGTCCAGTCTTCTGCGGCAGAGTGTCTCATTCAGCAGGGTCCTGGCAGTCCTCTCTTCTGTGTCCTCCAGCAGAGTCCTGGCAGTCCCCTTCTCCTGTAGGTTCGTCCTGTAGGTCTGGGGTCCTGTAGGCCTGAGTTGGGGTAGCTCTGGGCTCCTTCTGAAGCTGCCTTTTATCCTTGTATGTCCCATTATCCAAATGCAGCTCAGCTGTGAGCTACCTCATTAGCCCATGACCATTCAAAGTCCCATTAAGGTCAAATGAAGCTCAGGTGTCCATCAGAGTCTCCATTGGCCTTGATTGATTACAGCTATGGAGCCAGTCATGCCCTTCCCAGAGCTGTCAACCAGCTGTCAAAACATGGAATCGCTGTCAACACCACATCACCCACCTGATGATCTGATCTTCCATTACAAGCACACAAGACAGCAAGACACAACCTGCATTCTGGTGCCCTCCCCTGCATCTGACATTCTGAGGTATCCTACTTCTAAAATCAGGACCTTGCATAAACTCATCATGACTTGTAACCTGTGATGGACTCCAGAAATTTGTCCAATCCCCTTCTTAAAGGAATCTAGGCGAGGTGCCATCACCACTTCCTGTGGCAAGGAGTTCCCATTTGAAAAAACATATCAAAGAGTTTCCATCATGGAACACCCATGCTGTGTTCTGTTTGGTCCTCGGTCACGAATTCAGGGCCTTACGCAACCTCAGTCCCACCTCTCCAGCCACTTTGGATGTCAATTTGGGAGAAAAGCAAGGTGTAAAGTGAATAAATAGATACAATCTGTGGATAATTGATTTCTTAGAGGTTTGTTGTAAGAATTACTAAGGTAATACATGAAGGACTGTCAACAGTGTGAAACTCATAAATGAAAAGAACAAATATTTATAGCAGCTAACAGAAAAAAACAAAATAAATTGCTGAAATTCATGCTATCACAGTAAAACGTCATGAGGGCAACACACCTGATGCAGTATCAGTACAGCACAGCAGCTGTCAAAGACAGTGGTGTCACCAGGGTTTGTGTCACCCAGTGCAGGAGTCCAGCACATCACCTCCATGATGGACCTCCTCCCATGCAGTGAGCATGGTGGTGGGTGTGGTGATGCGTCATTGCCCTATCCCTGCTTGTTTTATTTTTGCTATAACTTTTTACAGAATAGAGATATTTTACGAGGTGGTTTGTTTCATTGCATTCTGCATTAAATTCTGCATCAAATGATATATAACATGATGGTATTATTCAAAAATACCAAGATTTTCACAATTTGGGCCAGTAGTGGTGTCACTCCTCCCCCCCTCCCGTGGGCATCACCCAGTGGGGCCTGCACCCCTTGAACCCCCATAGCAATGCCACTGGTCAAAGAGCCTGCTGGAATGCAAAGGTCTTAACTGCATCTCTGAACGAAAGCAAAGAAGGAGCCTGGTACACCTCTCCAGGGAGTACATTCCACAATCCAGATGCATTCCACAATCAAGAAGTTTCCATTATAAGAGAAGAAATTGTATCCAAAGTTTCCTTTCTTTCAACAGGAGCTATCTTCGTCTAGAAGAAAGACTGCTTCTTCCAAAGAAAGTTTGATCTATCAGAGGAAGGAACCTTTTAAATACGACCCATTACAGTATATTTAATTAATACAGAGACACAGAAGGCAGATATTAATCCATCACCCAAAAACTTGACAAAAAAGAAACAGTTAGAGCCCTTACTAAAAAAAACCCTGAGGGAGGGAGTCGTTCCTAATTCCTCTGTGAGGGAATTCCAGAATTACTGTTTCAGGGCTTCCTCCAGAACCTGTGGTCCTGAGGCACTGCATCCTGAGGCTGAGAATTATCTCATGCTTCTCCAATCTTCTCCAACCAGGCAGGAGGTCTGGTCTAGAGGGTAGAGCCTCTGTTTGCCTGAAGATAACATCCAAAGGTCGCCAGTTCGAGGCCACCGGCACCGTGAATGGCAAGACCTTGAAACAACTCACAAGCTTAGCCAAGTTATGCTGAGTTATTCCACCTGCTCTTTGGCCGCTGTCAGCCTGTGTGGGAGGAAAATGGAGGCCAGAATGTGATACCAGATCATTAAAGATCCATCTGAAATGTTGTGGTTCTTGAAAGACAGAACCTTCTTCAATTGCAAAAATCCCATTTGGGATTTAGTATTGTCTACCTATGTAAACCGCCTTGAATTAAAGTCCGAGGAGAAATCTGACGACCAAGAAAGGCGGTATATAAATACCTGTTTATTTATAGGGCAAAGGGAGGATGGCAGTGCTGTTGGGGTTGTGAGCCCACTGGCTGTCTGGGAGGTCTCATGAATGCCAAAATTCAACACCCTCTGAAGCTTACCCTGCACTACTTTCTTTTTGAAAGCATCTCCTCAATGAAGAATTGATGAGGAAATAAACCCAGGGGGGCAAGACATGGACTGACAGGCAGACTGAACTGTACCTGGTACGTCTGCAATCTGGGGATTTTAGCTTTACCTTTCATGAAGCAGATGCAGAAGGAGAAGTTGCTACTCCTGCAGAACCCAACCCGCAGGGTCCACCATTCAAGACTGGTCCAAGACCAACTGGTGCTTGAGATGTGGTGCCAGATGCCACCCCAGATCACTCCTCCATACTTCCATTTTATTGCCCTCTTTTCAAATACAAGGAGGAATAGGAGGAGCAGAGGGTGGTGTTCCTTGTCAATCCACAACCTGAGGCAGCTGTCTCAGTCAGCCTCATGTCCATGATGGCTCTGCTGTCATCCAGTTTGATTCTTTGTCACTATGATTTACAGAAGAAAGCCTCAAGGTATTCCCGGGAAGGAACACCTAAAATCTATTTAGGCATTAACTACTTGAGAGTTTGGAGGCATGTACAAGCAGAAGGACAGGTATGTATAGGCAGAAGGAACCACTCTGGACTTTAATCCCTTAGTTTATGGTAGCAAGTACTTCTTACATGGCAATTCTAATGCACTGTTGAGCCAGCACAGCCATCCCTCCACAAGCTCAGACTGTCGCAAATGTGCCACAAGGCACATTTGCGTCTACTCAATAGCTGGCTGGGCTGGTGGAGATGCCCACACCTGTTCAGCAGTGCCAGACTCAATCCCCACACCAGCACAGGTAGGTTGGTACCAGGTGATGCGGGGACTGGGAGAAGGTGGTGGGAGGGAGGAATGGAGTGGGGATGGGGCATTTCTGGGAGGGGAGGGACGAATGGGAGGTGGATTGGGCCAAGGTGGGATCAGCTGTTGTGACGCACACCACATCCTAATCCCCTTCCCCAGGCTGGGCAGCACTACACGGGCTTCACAGATTTGCACCAGTTATATAGCCGGCACAGATCCAAGAAGCCCCACAGGGGTGGCTGGGCTTTACTCAGGGTAAGGGGGAAAATATCCCCTTACCCCAGGCGACTTCCAGCCACCTCCTTAACTGCTTTGGATGCAGCACAGGCCATGTGACCAGAGCAGTTTAGGATTGGGTTGCCTGCTGATTGACCACTGCCTAGTGTTTTCTATCAGAAGCAGGATGTTGTAGTAGTTCGGGAGTTGGACTTTGACCTGGTAGATCTAGGTTCAAATCCCCATTTAGCCATACTTTGGGTCAGTCACTATCTCTTAGCCTCACTTACCTCACAGGGTTGTTGTGAGGACAACAGGAGCAGAAGAACCATGTACACTACCCTGTGCTCTGCAGATGGGAATTAAAAGGTGAAAAATAAATGAAGTAGTATTTCCTTATTGCAACGTGAGTTGGCAAACATCCCTACCTCATTTCACTCAATGCAATTAGTGGCCTTTAAAAAAAATGTGACTCTATCTGTGCTGTAAGGTATGCTGTTTGATGACTTTTATGCTCTCTCCTTGGTACTGAAATATGAAAAGGGGCATTTTGCCAGATGAACTATTATATAAAAAGACAGAGACAGGTTTGGGAGAACAAGATGTCTCCACCCTTAATGCGGCCACAGCCATACCCATTTTAGTCCATGCTAATACGCCTTTAGCTGGTCAATGCACAGCCTAGAACAGAAAGAGAACGCATAGCAGCATTTGGTTTTTATGCATTTATCTGAGCATTTGGCTTGAAACTGTCAGATCAAATAGATGCTCAGTGAAGTAGCAACTGTAAGGAGAACTGGAGTGTTAATGTCTTGCTTAGAAGAGAGAGAGAAAGAAAAAAGAGTTCACTCCTTCTTCTCTGTGTAACCATATTTCAAAAGATAATCTCACCAAGAAGCACCTAAATATTCATTTGCTTGTGTTTGTTTCTTTCAGGGTTTCGACATCTCCTTTCCATTCCAAGAAAAGAGCATGTTTTCTTAGGGCATGTTTTGTTGTTGGCATCCTTCAGTCTCGGAGACTATGGTATCGCGCTCTGAATGGTGGTTCTGGAACAGTGTCCTCTCCAGTGCGCGAAGCCTGGGTAAAGTAGGTATGGAGGATAGGCTGTTACCCATGGAGCAAATCCCCCCTCTCCACGTCACTGAAATGGTCCAATGGAAAGGCAGAGGCCAATACGGTTGGTTCCAGCGATGTCGCAAGCGTTCCACAAAAATGGTATTCTAAATACAATAATCAGAATCAAATCACTAGGGAAGCAGATGGACATAGCATTCGGGAATATTAAAAGAAGAAGAAAAATCAAGCAGCCGGTAAACCAAATGCTTGCCTTGATGGAAAAAAAATATTTAAATGACAATGAAAAACTATCAGTGAAGGAGTGAGATGTATCTCCTGTGGCAGGGAGTTCCATACCCTCAGCCTTGCCATTGAGAAGGCCTCTTCCTTGTGCCCACCAACATCATTTCAGCCAGCCACAGGATGCACAAAAAGGCCAATCTTACACACAACTGACCACAGAAGATACAGGAGGAGGCGGTTTGTCATCAAAACTAAACAACTAAGCAACTAAAGCCCCACGTGTTCATGATGTGTGCACTCACAATGCATGCGCTTCATGGCCCCCCCCATCCCCCTGCATACCTTCTTTATCACCTGAGTTCCTAAACCTTCTATAACTGTCTGGGGTATGATCCAAATTGGCACAGCCTTATTTCATGAGATCCCTCAGGTTGTAGAATACTCTCCTTAGAACCCAACTGGCATGTAATTTTAGTACCTTTTCCATGCCAGGTGAAAGGCTTTTATTGTTAAAGAAAGTTTCTCTGCTTGTATTACTGTTTTGTTCTGCAGTCTTTAATATGTTCTTGTTCAAATGTAGCATTGATCATTGACTATTAGCAGCTTTAGAAGCTTTTTTGCTGAAAGGCAGGGTAAAAAAACTTTTAAATTACCTTTAGACAATAACTAAAACAGCTCTTAAGCTCTGGAACAACAATTATGTACATAGAATAATGGATTCCAAAGTACTTTTCCTTTCCTCAGACAGACAAAAAGATTGCCTAGGTTTCTGTTTCAGTACAGCAGGCAACAAAACACAGGAGTTTATCAAGTCCCCATGCATGTCTTTTTTGGCTGCATTTGGTTTGCTGGGGTCACAATTTGTATGGCAGAAATCCATTATCTATTCTTGATTCATATTAGTCCAACTTGGCAGCCAACACACAGATTTATCTCTAATGATTTGTTCAGTGCATATTCAAATTTTAATGTGTGTCAGGATGCCACCTGGTAAAAAAACTGGTTGCTGTTTAAAAGTTTTGCAGCTATATGATCACATCACAGCATTCTCTTGCGTGAGTGTGTGTGTGTGTGTGTGTGAGAGAGAGAGAGAGAGAGAGAGGAGGGGTATGCATGCATGCTTGTTCAGGAACTGCTATCTGATATTTAACATTCTCACTGAATTAAAGAAATGGAAAATAAATTATCAGCGTGGTTTGAGTATGTTCCTTTCCAGTCCCTGAATGAGCAAAACAATGATCTTGGCTTCTTTTGTGAGAAACAGACTCCTGAGTGATGCAAGCCTGTTGCCTGCATGTCTGAGATGCACACAATTATTAGGCTTTTGTTTCTGAAGGGTGTCGTGTACAATACGCCTTTCCTTTCAATAATACCTGGCTCTAGAAGCTCCTGAGAGTCACAGCAGCTTTCTGGTTATGCTGGCCTTGGGCTGAATGTGCAATGATATGTCTGCTTTGAGACAAAAGGAGGATAGATAGATAGATAGATAGATAGATAGATAGATAGATAGATAGATAGATAGATAGATAGATAGATAGATAGATAGATAGATAGATAGATAGATAGATAGATAGATAGGAAGGCAGAAGCATCTTTAAGTAGGGAAGATGCTATAAAAAATGGTCAGCATGTTTATAGCTCTGAGATCCAGCTTTTTATACAATTGTTAGCAAAATCTCAAGAATTATGACACATGGGGTACATGCAGAGGCAGGGTTGGTGTCTATGCAAGGGCCCCCCCCCAAATTTGATTTTTTGGATACAGCACGTGGATATTTTCTAGTTGACACTGCATCTTATAAAAGGGTGGGATCACAAGGAATATTACAGAGAAGAATGAAGGAAATTTATCTAGACCAGGAGTGTCAAGCACAAGGCATAAGGCCAACAGGCCAGATGAGGCCCTCGAAAGTTCTTTATCTGGCCCTTGGGCTCTCTCAGCACCACCATCAACTGCTGTACTGAGGTGTCACTGCTGAAAGGGCAACCCATGTGATTATCAGGTTCTCCCAAATCTTGAAAATATGATCAAGATTTGCATATTTTCTCTTCTTTCATTTGCAGCTAATGAGTTCTGAAGTAAGCAAAAAGTGCTTATTTCTGGTCAGGACCTGCTTAATGACATCACTTCCTGCTTAATGACATCACCTCCGGCCCTCAGCAGGCATCACAAACGCTATTCAGCCTGGTGAATGAAATGAATTTTACGCCCCTGATCTAGACAGTCCTTTATCCCCTTCGACTCTGTCATTTCTGTACTACCATCTCTACAGCTTTTTCATGTACCTCCTTTATTCATCCATGGTGGAAGCTCATCTGAAAAACTACACAGCTGTGAATCTTTAAAATTTAATCTGGAAAACTGAAGTTGGTGGCAAAAAGTACTTTCTCCTGTAATCTTTCTCCTGTATTATTTATACAAGGATCAACAAAAGGACACGCAGAAATGAAGTCTCCTGCCTCAGTTGGATCTACAAATGACACTAGGCTGCACACGTTTTTAGTAGCCGAAACCAGTCATTTGTGTCACATCGATGGCTGGAAAGAAACAATTCTTATTCCAAATGACAACAGCTTTATGGTCTCCTCACCTGGAGGCAATTCTTCCCACAGGTGATGAGGCAAGGCATTGTAAATAATGGAAGGACAATGGGACAACTTTGTAGAACAAACGTGTTCATCAGTCAGTGTAACCTTTTTTGGCCCGTTTCATACAAAGAATAGGGCATTGTGGATCTTTTTATCCTGGAATGAGAATGTGTTCCTTTCCTCCACCATACATTCCCATAACTTGTGCAATTAGGACTTTTTTTGATGGCAGGTATGCTGACACAGAGTGATTCTTCCCCTGCAGAAATGTGAGGAACATTGCAATAATGAGATCATTGTGAAAATATCTACGCACATATGCCCCTGCATGAAATGCTCTGGGCAAAGCATGGCAAAGGGGAGGAATTTGCACAGGATGAGCATTGGTGTGCTATTGTATGAACTGGGCTTTGATGCTCAATTCACCCAGTTGTACAAGGTTTTGGGTTGCTCTGGTAAGAAAAGAGTCCTGACAACGTCTTACAGTTGCTCAATATCATGTGGTCCATTTTATGCCATTAAACTCAGTGCAAACCTATACCAGATTTAATTATGAATGAGACATTGGTTTGCAAGGAAAGGGGGCAGAGGATAGCATTCTCAAGCAGAGCTTAACTGTTATGATTTTAAATTTGCCAAATTACTACCCAATCATCTCTAACTCCCTGTGTAGTGATGTGGGAGCACCAACATGGAATCCACTGCATCCCACAGGAGACCACCTCAGGCACAGGAACATTTCTTTCCTTCTTCCAGGGTAAGCCCCTGCTGCCCCCATGGGTCAACTGCACCAGCAATATCACTGGCACAAGTCCATGCGAACTTGCAAAGGCAGAGTGGGTCTGGGAAAGAGGTTAGGATTCAGTGGGTGCTTCTGCCAATGAACCCACCCTCTTCCTGGGTCTGATCTGGCCTCCTCGCAACTCCATCGCCTTCCCCTTCCACCCAGCCCCTGCCCTGTTCCATCCACTCCCTGCCATCCTCCCACCCCCTGTGCAACCGTACCTGAGACAGCAGGTGTATCCAGCAACTGTTACCCTGCACATGCCCGATCTTGTCTGATCTCGGAAGCTAAGCAGGGTCAGGCCTGGTTAGTACTTGGATGGGAGACTGCCTGGGAATACCAGGTGCTGTAGGCTTATACCATAGTCTTTCAAGACTGAAGGTTGCCAACCAGGTGTCCCCAGTCCATTGCCACATGGACCCAGTCGCTCACTACTTCTACCGAAGGCCAGGCTGCACTCTCCGGCATGGCCACATTTGTGACAGCCAGATAGCATGCCACTGGAAGCATGTTCTGGCAGCAAAACGACCAGATGGGATTGGGCCATTGGTTGTCTTTATTTTTGCAATTAGCAGTCAACAGATAGAAGACACATCTTCTAAAATCCCTTTTTGCTGAGTTGCCATAGTGATAGTAGTGCTGTTTCAAACCTTCCTCATGCTGCTCTCCATTGCTGCTGTTCCAGAAAAGGCAGCAACAGCAGTGGCTTGTACAAGTCTGAGATCTCTGGAGTATAGCTGCAAATCAGCTAACAGAGAAACAGATTGCAAGCAACCTATTTTCTAACATAAAGATTTTCAAACCTCCTGCCTTTCCACCTCATTTTGTCATCCATGGAATGCTACACGAATGTTAGAGCAGTGGTTCTCCACATGGGCCATATGCCCCCTCCCAAGGGAACAGGCCATACTTGTTACTTAGAAATAACATACCAATTATTGGAATTAACAATGCAGATGGTAAACTATTTTTTCTTCTAACTAACAGTGGCTATGAGGGGGGTTTTAGCAGTAAATGAGGCTCAGAACGGGGCTATAAGCAAAAAAATAAATAAAAGTAAAAAGGTTGAAAAACACTGTGAACCAGGGCTGGGCCAGGACCTCCTGATGCCTGAGGTGGCAAGCCAAATGCACCCCCCTTCCCTAACCATGTGTCAGCCTCCCATCCTGCCACTCTCCAATGCTCTCTAGCTTAGCACGCCCCTCTCCTCCATGTTCCCTCTCCCTTGCCCAGCCTTGGAAATGGAAGAAGACGGATGACCAGTGGAGGCAAGTAGGCAGACAGAAATGGACAGCCTCCACCAGCCTGCTGCCTTATGCAACCACCTCAGTTGGCCTCATGGATGGGCCTACACTGTAGAGAACCTGTTTGAGTTACAGATGATTCTGAGGAATATTCTCTAGGAATATACTCTCAGTTCATCTAATGTGCTTGAATTCCAATATTAAGCTGTATCTGCGTACAGTCATTGTTACTGTGTATGTGAGTATAGTTATTCACACATTTCATTCAACAAAGGTAGGCAGCAGGAATGGGAAAACCCAGTGTGGCTTGACTTGAGTTGAGTCGCCAAGTCACCACCTGCGACTTGCCTCGAGAAAGAGTCCTAACAGAGGCACTTTCTGAGTCTCCAAGTCACCCTTTAGTGACTCTAAAGAACTAGTCGAGTCGTCGTCCCCTTTAAAAAGCCTGCTGTGGGAAAATGGACTCGAGTTCCCAAACCTGGTAGAAAGTATACTGGACAAGTTTCTGGAGGAAAAATCCATTATGGGTTACAAGCCATGATGTGTATGTGCAACCTCCTGATTTTAGAAATGGGCTATGTCAGAAGGCCGGATGCAAGGGAGGGCACCAGGATGAGGTCTCTTGTTATCTGGTGTGCTCCCTGGGGCATTTGGTGGGCTGCTGTGAGATACAGGAAGCTGGACTAGATGGGCCTATGGCCTGATCCAGTGGGGCTGTTCTTATGTTCTTATTGTTGATCTGTAACAAGGAACCCAGGTACAGCAATTCATACAGGTGTGTGTATCTAGGAACAGACAGCTATATCTGGGAACAGCAGAACATGTGAAAAACCTTCCTATCACCTTTATCCATCTCCCTCTGTACATTCAAAGCTGGCAGCAGAAAGAAGACAGTGGCTATGCAGAACTGGGGTATGAGGATTCCAGCAGCGTCCCGCCCCTCCCCCCATGATGTCATCTCTCTCTGTGGGTTTTACAATCTGCTTGTGCTTTTCCAGATTTGCCTGGGTTTTGCATGGATGCCAGTTCTCCATTTCAGTTGTTCCCCTTGCTTGTAATTTGTATTTGCGTTGCTGAAATGGTTTAATTGCACCCTACTTTGACAGAACTGAAAAGCAGGCTAAAAATAGCCTCTGCAAACGCCCAGTGCTTTCCTACAGTTGCAGTGCACAGAGGGATAGATTTGTACCAACCAGCCAAGCTGTTTCTCAGGAATTCCTGATAACTCCAGGATTTCCTAAAAATCACAGTTTGAAGGGTGCAGAGGTAAAATTTTGTAGGATGAGAATGTTTGTGAATCATGCTTCAGCTTTACAAAGGGCTCTTAGAGCAGGTGTGTGCCTCTCAAAATTCTTAACCCAAATACGCAAGGAACTCTGGGACTGAGAGTTCTTCTGAACATGTCACGCCAGGAAGGAGGCACACCTTTCTCTAACCGGGTTCAGAAGCGCCATAACCTTGGAGAGCCTCATCGTTATGGCACCTCTGCGAATGCACCCACAAGGCCAACCCCTGCCATACCCTAAAATGGTGATTTTTTTTTTTTAAACCAGTATGCTGCAGCGCATTGGTGTGCCATACAAAGTCTGCAGGTGTGACACAGGAGTTTGGGGCACAGGAGTTTGGAGCAGCTGAAAATAGCTGAAAAACTCTTCTGTGGCTCTGTTTCTAAAGCAAATATCTGTAGTCACAAGTTGTCAGTTACTCTTCCTCGGCTTGGCAGAGTGGTATTGCTGGGGGAAGAAGAGGGACGCACAATTTGTTACTACAGAGAATTGCCCTAGATACAGAACAGAACCCAGAAGCTGGAAGTGACATCACAAGAGATGAAGACCATAGAGAAAACCATAGAGGTCAATGTGCCTTGTGAAGAAAATTGCTGCATTAAAACCGCATGCTCACGGAGGTGCTGTAACCATGCAGTCCACAGCCATAGCACTTCTGAACACAGCTCCTGTCTCTCAAACCACCAGTCACAATTTAAGTGCTGCACAAACATGTGCTCTCAGTTCTAGAGAAGGGGCTGGACCAGTTCATCACTGCCCAAAATGTAGCTTGTTCTGTTCTCACTCTGCTTCTCCAGAAAAATCTCACAAGATCTGGACAACAGATCCAGAGCCACATGGAAACACATTTCCATGCATATCCTCAAGTATAACCTACAATTTTGCCTCAGACTTTTTCTTCATGGTACTGCTAGTTTTGTAGTTAATTTGTGACATTTTAAGTTTGCTTTAATAGGGCGCAATCCTAACCCCTTATGTCAGTGCTTTCCAGCACTGGCACAGTGGTGCCAGTGGGACATGTGCTGCATCCTTCAATTGGGTGTCACTCACGGAAACCTCCTCAAAGTAAGGGAATGTTTGTTTCCTTACCTCAGAGCTGCATTATGCCAGTGCTGGAACGTGGTTAGGATTGGACCCATAGTTTAAATTTTTTTTTTTTTTTTGGTTCTGTAAGCTGCTTTGGGTACCTTTCAGGGAGAAAAGCAGGATACAAAATGAGTACCAGTAAATAAAAATAAATACTGATAGTGCATGGTAGCCTCCAGATCTCTGGGATAGAGTAAAGCCTTTCTTCATCCCCTCCCTGTCTCCTGGTTTGGGCCCTGAGTATAATTAGTAAAAATAGTGTCATTAAGCGACTCACCACACCAATGAGAAAGTTCATAATTCTGGGATAGCAAACTCTTTTTTTTTTCCTTCAAAGGTCAGTATCTGCTTTTTTGTATATTATCATCTATAACAGGCCCAGAAGATAAGGGGTGGAAATGTCCACCCATTTTGCTTCAGATTAGGAAACACTTCCGTACAAGTAAGTGATTTGTGTTAAATGTATAGCTGGTATTAGGGTTTCCCTCACAAATTTGGCTGGCACCGCATCATCTCTGGTGTGGAACTCTCAAAAAAGATATAGTGGATGAAATGGGAAAAGCTGCAGAGGAGAGCAACCAAAATGCTTTTAGTGGGCTGGGGCACCTCCCTTTTGAGGAAAGGCTACAGTGTTAGGGGCTCTTTAGAAAAAAGTGAGTAATTAGTTGGTGAAACCCCTTGCCACAGGATGTGGTGATGGCACCTGAAGGCTTAGATGCCTTTAAAAAGGGATTGGACAGATTTCTGGAGGATATGTCCATCCACAGGTTACAAGCCATGATAACGGTATGAATGAACCTCCAGGTTTTAGAGGTAGTCTATCTCCCAATGCTAGGTGCAAGGGAGTGGCACCAGGATGCATGTCTCTTGTAGTCCTGTGTGGTCCCTGAGGCCTCTGGTAGGCCACTGTGAGATACAGGAAGCTGCACTAGATGGGCCTTTGGTCCTGGGTGATCAGATGTCCTCTTTTTCCAGGACATATCCTCTTTTGTAAACTTGTGTCTTGAAAAAGAACTTAAACGTCTTCCTTTTCCCTGTGAGAAGGTCCCTGCAAGCATCGCATAGCCTTCTTGTAACTAATAAATTATAGGTAATATAGTTTTAAAATTAATGAGTAATAATAGTGTTTAACTGACCACATGAAATCAATATATGAGTGTTTTTAGCTTTTATTTGTCATGTCCTACATTTTTCTTTGATGTCCCACATTTTGGGGTGCCTTGTCCTCTTTTGTGGTTATGACATCTGGTCACCCTGCTTTGGCCTAATCCAGTGGGGCTCTTCCTGTGCTCTTAAGGGGCTTGCAAGCCTGTTGCTTTTGCTCCAGCAAGCTAACACACCCCTGTGGCATCCTCCCTAGAAAGCGAGTTCAGGATCGCACTGGCACCACCCACAGCCCACTTCATTAAGACTAGAGAGGCGAGGAGGGTGCATCAGTGGCGTAGCCAGAGGGGGGCAAAGCAGGGAGCCTCACCGCAGCGTGCAAGGGGCCCCTCCCCTTCGGAGCCATTCCAGGCGGGGGGGGGAGCAAAACAGAGGCATCTGCCTGGCTCCGAAGGGGAGCGTGAGGCTCCCTGCTTTGCCCCCCTCCGGCTACGCCACTGGGGCGCATCTCCGGCCTCTCCCGCCTGGCTGGCTGGCTGGCGCTCCAGGGGCCAGAGGCGGCGCGCTGCCTGCCGCTCTGGATTGCAGCAGGCACGAGGGGCGCGCCTCTGCCCATTAGCAGCTGCAGCAGTGCCAGGCAGCCGGCAGCAGCCGCTCCACGTGTCAGGGCGGGGAGAGCGCAGGGGCTGGGCGGGCTGGCGGGCTGGGCTGGGCAGCCGAGCGCAGCAGGCAGGCGAGCAGCGAGCGAGGCTGCAGATCCCGGAGAGGCGGCTGCGGCTGCGGCACTGACAGCGCCCGCTCCCCGCCCAGCAGCAGCAGCAGCAGCAGCCCAGCCCAGCCGCCTCCGCCGGGACGAGGCGGGATGGGGCCCCTCCGGGAAAGCAGCAGCAGCAGCAAGGTGAGGCGGCGCGAGTGGGGCGCGTGTGATGCGGGGGCCTGCCCCGTGGGGCTGGCCGGGGCTGCAGCTCAGGTGTGTGGCTGGGGCTGTGGACGGGCGCAGAGGTGTACCTGCGGACGCGGGACACACTCATGCACACGGTACGTGAGAATGCTGGCACCCGTGTGTGTATACACACACGCACACGCGATACATGTCAAGCAATCTCTCTCTTTCTAGATATGATGTATATCATAAAATATGATATAGACATACATATATACGTCAGTCAAGGTATATATGAGATATATCGAATGATATATATCAATCAAGATATATAAGCACTTTCTTGCTCTCTCTTTATATATATATATATATATATATATATATATATATATATATATATATATATATATATATGAATGAGATTGAGCCATGGCGGGGGATCTAAGACACAGGCTTATATAAATCAAGATATGTGCATGCTCTCTCTCTCTCTCTCTCTCTCTCTCTCTCTCTCTCTCTCTCTCTCTCTATCTATCTATCTCTCTGTAAAAGATTGAGCCATGGAAGGGGAATCTAAGACCCAGGAATTTTTTTTTAAATCATTTTTATATAACACAAAACTTAGGTTTCTGTTTTGTTCCCGTCCCCCCTCCAGTCTTTCCCCCTCCAGCCTCAAAGACACCAAAGTCTGCTGATTGTACCCCAATCAAGCCTGCCACAGTGGGTAAAGATGTGGTTTTTAGGGTGTGGGCACCCACCTCTCCAAGATGAGAGATAGGAGGAGGAGGGGAGGCTACTTGTGGCTTGGGGGTGCTGAGGATGTGCTTGCAGTGGGAAGAAGGGCCCTAGAGTGAAGGGAAACAACATGTGGGGGGGGGCATCTTGCCCCCAGGGAAGGGCAATGAGAGAGGGTGGCCTTCCCCTCTCCCTCTCCCTTCCTGGCAACAGCATCCCTCCTCCTCCAGCCCTGATGGAGTCTGACATCATGATTGCTGCTCTGCCGCAGATCCTTCTCTGGAGGGGGGGGGGGACAAGCCCCAAATTACGTCACCCCAAACTGGGAAGGCTTCATAGAAACCCCATTTTTATTTGGCATCCCTCCCCCCATCCCTCTCTCGGGAGTTGTCATCATGATGATGTTATAGGTGGTGAGGATGGGTAATGATCGCTGTGCTAATTGCCTCTAAGAGCCTTTCCAGCTGATCCATTTTTGAAGCCTGTTAAACGCACTGCTGTCACCAGCCAGTTGTCTGGCAGACCTTGACATTCTCTGTCCAGCAAAACCTTTGACTTTGATTTGATCTGGTTGAAAACTGTGACTCTTCTTCGGTGACACCCGTCACAGACTTCTCTTCTGAAAAAAACAGGGCAGCCTCCCCATCTTATGTGTGGATTTGGCTGCTATTTGTTGCTTTTTTACAGTTGATGGAGTATGGTAGCATTTCACAAAGCCTGCAATGCTTATGAAAACTCTGCTTAAGGAGCATGTCATGCGTTGCACAGAGACAAACCTGGATTTCCTTCAGGGAGTGAGCTTGACAGGCAGTGGCAGCTAATTACTGCTACCTGATAGGAGTCATGTGCTTGCAGGAAAGAATCCATTTACACTTTACAGTAGGTGTGGACTGACTTGAAGGCCCAGTTCAAGTTGCATGGCAGCTTCCACATGGAAGCAGCTTCCACATGGGGCGGGGCCCCATGCAACAAGTGCCGTGTTTGTAAATAGTGACTCCGATGCTCTGTGTTATTGTGTGACCTGCCCCTAGATCAGTGCTTCCCAACCTTTAGGAGCCCATGGACCACTGAGGCAAAAATTGAAATCATTGTGGACCACATGTGGCTGTGGGTGGTCTGGCCTCCACTTTCTCTGGTGCTCTGTCTGCCAAGCACTCCCCTACAGACTATCAGGGAGGACGGAGGAAGGACTGCCCACAGCCACAGCTGACACTTACTGTAAGTGGCTGTGGGGGCAGACAGTCTCCACCCTTTTTGGTGGTCTTTGGTGCAGATTGCTTGCTCAGCCAGATACTGGAAGTGATCAAAGGAGATCTTTTTTCCTGAGACCTCTTGGACCACTTCTCGGGGTCTCGTGAACCACCTGTGGTCCCCGGACCAGTTGGGAACCAGTGCCCTAGATCTATACTGCACCCCCCTCAGGTGCCATTGTTGCCAATAGGGGGGGGGGGGTTTCAGTTCCTTAGCACCAAACCACATAGGTCACTATTTGCAATTATGCCAGTCCTGTGAAAGCTACCCATGTGGAAGCACTCTTTTATAACCAGTGTACTAGTGTCAGTGCAAGTCCTTTGAGATTGTGGGATTGAGGAGCACCAGAGAATGATGTTTCCATTGTTACTGTCATTGTAAGGAGCACAAAATCCAAGACAAGGAAATCTGCCGCAGTCGCATCCCTCGCCTGGTCCTCCGGCCTCACCTCCCCCAGCAGCATGTCCACCACCAGAAAGTGTCCCCAGCCTCTGAGTCACCCTTCTCGGAAGAGGAAAGCAGAGAATTCATCACCCTTAGCTCCTCTGGGGGGTCAGCAAGAACTATCAGCAGCAACAGCTTTTGCTCAGGTAAGGGAAGAATGGGTGTGGCCATGAAAACATAGAGTTCTTAAGCCTGTTGTCTTCCTTTTTTTTAGTCCCAAGAATAGAATGGGGAGGGGCCAGAACTCTGTGGTGGAAAACATGCTTTGCTTGCAGAAGATCCCAGTGGTGATCCCAGGAATCACCAGGATGCCATTCTTGACAATCCAGATAGGGCCGGGTAAGACCCTGCCAACTACAGGGACCAATGGTCTGATTCGGGATTAGAAATATCCCTTATTAGGGATAAGGCAGCTTCTGGTATTCATATGTTCAATAGCTTCCCTAAGGGGTCAGCAGTAGCAAACATAGCAATGGGAAATCCATTGCTTGCTGAGCGAAAGTCATCAGTGAATCTGTCAGAAACATGTCTTCTGATAGGCATCATGTATGTTGTGTATTGTCTACCCCTCCCCCCACACCTGATGCTGACTGCTTGGATGTGCAACTAGGGAAAAAGTCATGGTCAATGAATTTCAGTATTAAATATTTTAAACATGTTTCATTTTAAATGAAATCAGATGTTGCTGTTTGGATGACTGTCTTAAATATTGCATAAAAAAAATATTGGCATTCTGTTGGTATTAGAACTTTTTTTTTTTAAGCCTTAAAAGGTCTAGCTTTCTTTAAGAAGAGCTTAAGGCCTTGGAGATCTGTAAACTCTGTATGTAAAATGGGAGAGAAGATTGGCTTAGCAGGGATTACAGTCTTACGATTTCGATAGGGTTTTTTTTTACATTATTCAAAGTCCTTTATAATCCTTATTATTATTAATAGAAATTGATCCAGCAGGCACGGGTTATGTAATGATATTGATTTTCTACCCCACCTCCCACTAGATTACAGTGTCCCATTTGATGGTCAGTAATAAAACAATGATGTCATACAAGCAGTATTGATTGGGAGAATTACACTGTTCAAATGGCAGCCCACTCCTTTCCACACTAAATAATTTAAGATAGGAGCCTATTTCTTGTTGCAGTTTGCATACATACACAACAGAAGGTGGGGATGCTCTGTACAAATGCGCTTTAGAATAAGATCATGCTAAAAGACAATGTAGATAGAAACTCAACTCAATATATAGCAACCGTTAATTGTCCTTAGATAAAAGTGTCCTGGGACAACACTGGGGTAGGAGAGAAACTCTCATTTTGCTAGGGAAGAACAGTCCTTAAATTAAGAATAGCAATCTCATTTTGCAGTTATTGTGAGTTATATTGAAGTTAAAAATCTGCAATTTTAAGTAGTCCTTAAAATAAGACACTTCAGGAATTGCTGTCATGCTAGTGATTGCATATATTAGCGACCGAATACATAGCTTTTTATGAAGAAAGGGTTGAATTTAATGTTCTTTTATTGTTTTCTTCAAGGAAGGAATGCAGATTTTATATCTTCCTTGAAACTTTGATTGTGCTCTTAGTGTCTAAAGCAGCGTTTTTCAACCCCTGTGCCGCGAATGGTCTGCAGGTGTGCCACTGGGGGAAAGTCATATAGGACCATTGGGGGATGTGAATTCCTGACCAGCAGTGCCTTGTCAATTGTAAAAAAAAACTGATGGTGTGCCTTGCCAATTTTAGTGCCTTGTCAGTGTGCCAAGAGATCCAAAAGGTTGAAAATGGTTGGTCTAAAGCAGGGATGTCAAACATAAGACCCAGGGGCTGGATGTGGCCCACGGAAGCTTTTTATCAAGCCCTCAGGCTCTCATTTGCTAAGCAGTGCTAAGGACTTACTGCTGAAAGGGCAGCCCACATGAAAATTGGTCTCTCCCATATTTTGAAATATGATCAAGATTTGTGTATTTTCTTTTCTGTCGTTTGCAGCTAATGAGTTCCTAAGTGAGAAAAAGTGCTTATTTTTTGTTATGACCTGTTTAATGACATCACTTCCTGCCTCGTGACATCACTTCTGACCCTCAGCAGGCATCATGTATGCTGTTCGGCTCTCTGTATGAAACGAGTTTGACACCCCTGGTCTAAAGTCATCTTCTTTTTAAAAAAGTTCTTTTTATGAATATGTTTGAATGTTATGCAGAAGACAGTCTCATCAAAAACACAACCACTAGAATGGCACGCAGACCAGGTGCCTCTCCCAAATGCTCGAATGAACTCGCGCTCTGGATCTCATTCTTGCACGTCTAGAGCTTGTTAAATGTCATTGTCTTTCAGCACTAGCTCTTGACATCCGCCAGAAAGCCTTGCCTTCTGATTTCTGCATAACTGACTGGTGCAATACTGCTGTCCAGAGCATGTCAATGTTGCTTCAACCAGCACATCTCATACAGAAAAGAAACCGATTGCAGTCCTCTAGGCAGAATAAAGAGGCTGCCAGTCTGGAAGCAAGTAGAGGGGAAGGAGAAACCACTCAGAAGTAAAGGAGAATGTATGTACTATGGCAGGAAAGTCTTACCTTTGTCTGAGCTCTGAGACTTTTGGTGCAATCCTCTTGTGCCCCTGCACTGGGGTAATGAGTGCTGCACTGGCACAGTTACAAAGATGCCATAAAGTGCATTGCAACAGCAGTGGAGTTAGTAGCGCTGACAGAAGGCCTGTGCCATCCTGCTGGCGCCAGTACAGGACCCAGCAAGTGCAGGACCCAGTAAGATCCATGCTGGGCAGTGAAGGGGTGAAGGACGGGCAAAGGAAGGCAGGGAAGGGGCGGAAGAGGGCAGGGCAGGGGTGAGCAGATCAGACCCAGGAAGAGGGCAGAATTAGCAGTGCTGGTGCACACCGTATTCTATTCCCCCTTCCCAGTCCCTAATCACTGACACAGATCCATTAGGACTTGCACCAGCGATTTAACAGGGATAGGTCCAAGTAGACCCATTGCCATGAGTGGGGCTTTCCCTGGGGCAAGGGGACAAATGTCCCTTTACTGCAAGGAGACCTTCAAACTGCAAAATTCCCCCATGGGATGTGGCACAATCCGGCTGGCCCTGCTGCATTGGCTCAGGGGAATTTCAATAGGACTGGGCTGTTAGTTTTTTGACCCACCTTAGCATTGCAACTTGCTGGAATGTCAAGACTCAGTCTGATGCAGAAACAAGGGTGTCTCTGAGCACATGCAGTGTAGCTCTGTGGGAATACTGCACAATCCACAACAGGCTCCTGAATATCTTGAACTGGGGACCAGGCTTCTAGGACAGAAGCAGGGCCAAACCAAAGTTTTTGCTACCCTTCAAAATCCTGCCTGCCATCAGCACTTTATGTAATTATTGACCCAAATTCATGTATTGATTTTTATAGTTACATTTGAGAATTCTTCTATCACTGCATTGTGCTCTGTGCTGACTAAGTGCTAGCCCTAATGGGCTTTCAATCACATGCCCTGGAGGATATTTACAGCTATATCCTGCCCTTTCGCCATGGAGCTCAGGGCAACATATAAGGTTCTTTCCTTCTCCCATGACTTTTAATCTTCAGAACAACCCTGCAAGGTTAGACTGAGAGATGGTGATTAGCCCCTGCTAATTGGGTAAAAGGCACTTTTTCAAGTGGGTGCTCCTTTTTTTAGCAGGGGGAGAGTAACTGGCCCACCTCACCCCAGCACTGTCTGTTCTAGTGGCTGTCTGCTGGTGTTCTTTTTGCATCTTTTTAGATTGTGAGCCCTTTTGGGACAGGGAGCCATTCAGTTATTTGATTTTTCTCTGTAAACCGCTTTGTGAACTTTTAGTTGAAAAGCAGTATATAAATACTGTTGTTGTTGTTGTTGTTAGCCCAGGGTCACTAGTGAAGACCATGGCCAGATGGGGATGTGAACCTGCTTCTTGCCACCACTACATCAACTTGGCTATGTAGGAGATATTATCAAGCCAAAGATTTGCTAAACTGGCATCTGCTAAGCTGGCAATTTTCAGAGGAAGTACACAGTAAGCTGTGTACGTAAGCAGTCGCTCTCTTTCCAAGATTTACATCACCCCTGAATTATAGCACTCAAGAGGCAGTTACCTAGTTTCTCTGGTTAGGCTGGCCCTGGTAGAAAATAACACTGCTAAGCACTGTGGTTGCATATTTGTGGGGCAGCTATTCATTTCTCTTCCCCACCAGGTGATCTCATGGGTGGGGTGCAGCCTTCAGGCTAGCAAACAATGGTGATAATGAATGTATTGCTGTACAGCTTAATCCATGAACATGTTACGATGAAGATTTGTGGACAGTGTACTAGAAGGCTCCAATCTGATGCACGGTTACTTCCGTTGAATCCAGGGGGATTTGTTTCTGCATAAACATGCTCAGTTTGCGCAGGTGCTGAAAGAAAGCTACCCTTTACTCTTTGTAGATGGCACCCTTAAAAGACTGTGATAATAAAGTTTCTGAAGCTGAAATCTTATCCTACAGGTTTTATGAGTCAGCACCATTCAACTCAGTGCTTGATTGCCCAAGGAAGGAATATCTCCTAAGAAATTGTTGTGGGGGGAGCAACCCCCTTTCAAATTCCTGGCAAATACAGGTTGATTTCATGTACTTTTGTCAGTCTGAAACTTCAAACTGGGTGCCATTGTTCAATGAAAGGAATCCTTTGGGTGGACGCTGCCTGTCATCTGACATTGAAACTGGTACCCTCCACACTCCCTTCTCCCCACTCACCCACCCCACTGCCACCCTTTGGTTTGGATTTCAGCTGCTGGAGTCAGATGTCAAGCTGAGAAAAGCTTTTGGCAGCATCACCTGACTCCCTTGCGTCATCCTGCATCATGTCTGTTTTGCTCCCAAGCTATACTGCTTTGCTGTGGAGCATCTCTTGTGTATGCCCATATATTTATTGCATCAATTGGGGGGGGGGGGGAAACCCTGCACTTTAAAGAGTGTGAGCCACCCCCTTCTTGAGGAACCATCTGCACAGCTGTCCCAAGTGCAACAACAATAACAAAGAGGCTTTCTTGAATATTTGGGGGAATTTAAATCCTGGTATCTGCCTATAACGTAACAAGACACTGTGGGAAAGAGACTTCACTGACAGCACGCATCTTGCCCATTGCCACCAAGGGAAGGTCTGTTATGTGGTGTTTGAGATCAAATCTCTAAATCCGGTTGCTTGTTTAGTTTGTTATGCTAAGAGCTCATTTAACAGTGCTAATGTAGTTCAGTGGCTAGGAGTGTATATGAGCTGTGAAGTCCCTCACTCAAATCCTCTGCTATCAAGTCAGATTTGCCTTTCCTCAGTGGCATAGCTAGAGTGTTATTTTGCTCCCAACTGCCTGGAATGGCTCTGTAGGGGAGGGGTCACTTGCATGGCGTGTTTGGGTGCCTGCAAAACTTAGTGCTTTGCACCCCCTCTAGCTACTCCACTGTCTTTCCTATCTGCGTTACACTGAGTCAGAGCATTGACCTGCCTAGCTCAGGATTCTCTACACTGGCTAGCAGTGGCCCTCCAGGGTTTCAGCTCAAAGTGCTTCCCAGTTTATCTGTAGATGCCAGGGATTGAACCAGAAACATTCTATGTCCAAAACATGTTCTCTTATCACTGAGTTAAAGCTATTCTTCCCCCCCCCCCCCCAAAAAAAAATATCCAATAGAGCTACCTTTTAGGGTCATTGTAAGCAGAGGCATAGCTAAGGGGGGACAGGGGAGATGAATTACCCCAGGTTTCATGCCTTGAGGGGGTGCCAACCCATACCCCCAACAGAAGACCAGAAGAGGAAAAAAGCAGCCTTTTGAAGCCTCCTGGAAGCCTTAGAGAAGCACTTACAGTTTCTGGCTAAAACCAGAAGTGCCTTTTTAAGTTATTCTGAGGCCCAGGGCAGTTGTTAAAAAATTTTGTGCTCTCGGATGCCAGATGGGTTAGCTACACCACTGGTTGTAAGGATGACTGAGATCATATACATTGCTTTGCATGCTCTGAGGCTGCAGTTGTATGCATATTTACTTAGGAGTAAGTCCCATTGAACCTGGTGGAAGTAAGTAAGTAAGTATAGGATTGTGCAGTAAAGCCACTGCCGGCCCATCCAAAAAGCCAACCATTACAGGTTGCATCAGCAGTGGATTTCTTGGGATCCAAAGGGCTGGAAGGTTCAGAGTGCCTTTCACACCAAATCTGCCACTCCTTTGGACACTAGAATCTGGACCACTGATGCATCTCATATCGGGTGGCCTCATGGATGCAAGCCAGTTGAGCGAAAAGCATATAGTTTGCCCCCTTACCAACTCTCCTTATGTACTGCCTTGAAACTCGAAAGTGGGGACTTCTGGTTGCATTTACAGGGACAGTGTAAGTTCGTGCTGTCCCTCTAAATGCAACCAGAAGTCCCACACTTGCAGGTTCCATAGCAACATGAGAGTAAGAGTTTTGGGGTGTGCTTGTGTGTGTGCATGTGTAGCACAGAGGTGGTGGAATCTAGGCACAGTATCAGGTAATGTTGATGTTCTGGTCCCACCCCTCCAGTAAAGGACTATATAAGCCCTATTATCAACTGCTCTTCCCTGGAATTGATGCACACATGGAATGGACCAAGGTTGCTGGCTGAGCCCTGACCTATGTGTGCGTGCTGGTCCTACTCTCAATTTCTGTACATTCAGTAGTAAATGAGAATAGACTGTGTGTGGATACAGATGGAGGAACGCAGGGTCTGCACGCAATTGGTGTTCTGAGATACAAAAGAGGGGAGTTACAGCTGCCATACAGTACGTTGGCAATGTGCAGTTTTTGCCTGAACATGTGATCTGTGCATGAAGGGGGGGGGGGGATAGAATTTTGCTTTAGGCAGTAAATAAAAAATTGGGCCAGCCTTGACAGGAAGACTAAACAGAACAGTACAAGAAGATAAGAAGGCAGGCTGGCAGCAACCTCCTGGCACAGATATAGACAATCCCTGTTGACGGAAAGCAGGAAATCGTTGTAGGCTCACATTCTCCAACCTACGTCCTGTTACACAGCTACGTGGCTGTCATCACGAGATTTTATCCAAAGTGGGCAAGCCTGACATGGTTGGCAAGCCAAAGTGGGTGAGGTGAAGGCTGACAGCCGAATCCTATCCACACTTACCTGGGAGTAAGCCCCATTGACTCTACTGGGACTTACTTTTGAGTAGACATGCATAGGCTTGGGCTCTAAATCACCTACTACTGGACTCCAGGCTGTTCCGTGTTGCGATAACCTGCTTCCTCAGTTTACCTGCAGAGTAATTCCCCCTGACTTAACAGATGGTTTTGCCAGTGGGCACAGCTCCTGGCTGATGTGAGGGATCTGTTCGGAAAAGGAGGACAGCGGGTGCACTTAATCAAGCAAGATTTGCCTGTGTGTATGTGTATGTTTGATTAAAATTTAAGCAATCACAGTCAGATGAACTTGCTCCTGCCTGCTATCAGTGCATCTGATGGGCCATTCAGGATTTATAGGACATGCATCCTGAAAGTAGCGACAACAGCAGGCGTCCTTCACAACATTTTGTGATCCAGTAAAATAACATTTTGTGATCCAGTAAATGTGGAAATATAAATGCATACAGGTTTTCTCATTTTTGAAAGAGAAAAGAGAGTTTCTGGTTTAACTAGGCTACTTGAGCAATTTGGCATTTTGAACGCATCAGCATGTTCCACAGCTTGCTATCATCTTTGCTTAACCTGGCTTTAAAGTATTAAGGAGATGAGAAGGGCCCAGCTGGATCAGATTAAGCATCTGTCTAATTCAATATCCTGTTTCCAGTAGTAGCCTACCAGATGCTCCCACAAAGTTTTTGAGCAGGGCGTCAAAGCCCCAGCCGTCACCTGTTTGATCACAACATCTGGCTTTCAGAGATGCTACTTTGGAACCTGAAAGTCATTTAGTTGTCATGGCTAATAGTGGGTGCTCCCCAGCCTCCATAAATCCTTCTGTCGTCTACTTTGAATGTCCAAGAACAAAGTTTCTTCTATCAGTTTCTTTAAGGGCACAATGCTAACTTGTACTGGAAACTGGCAGGCCAGCGGGCCTGTGCTGCATCCAGCACAAGTTTGGGGCTGATTGCAGACTGAAACACTTCCCCTTAGCCCGTGTCACGCTGCAGCAGCCCAATGGGGTAGCACAAATCTGAGCAGCCCGGGACTGCCCTGGGCCACCCGGGAATGTGGTCAGGATCCGGCATAACTGATGAATCCTGACCCATCTCCTGCTCCCTGCCTGCTTGCTCCCCCCCACCCAGAATGCCTTCCTCCTACCTCCTCCCTGCATTCCCCCCCCCCAGAACCTGCTGAGCTCAGCTGACACAAGTCATCCCCAGGCCCCGCATCCGCATGGTGAGGCCGGCACACTTCCGTGCGCCAGTCTATCCCCCCTCAGAGTCGCGCAAAAGTGCTTTATGGCACTTTTGCAACACTCCTGGGCCGGCACAAGGGACTTGCGTCGGCCCAAGTGAGAGTCAGGACTGCGCCCCAAATGTTTTTTTCTATTCTTTTAAAATGTTATTTTTTCATGTTGGTTGCCCATGCTAAACTTTTGGAGAAATGGTAAAGCTAAGGCTGCACTTTTATACCGGCTTACGCAGAAGTAAGCCCAGTGGTCTCAATGGGGCTTGCTTCTGAGTAAACTTTTATGGAATCAGACCATACGTAAAGAAATCTTTTATTATCATGAGTGGCACCTGAAATTCTGGTTGAAATGCAGCATGAGCTCATCGACAAAGTGATTGTCTTTGTATCAGTGCTCCCTGCACCTGCTTGGGAAACTAAGCCTGTTGACCTTCACTTCTGTCTTCACCTGCTTTGTATATCAATCAGCAAATGAGCTGCAAAAGCTCCTGAGCTGTAAAAGCACAGTGCCACGTAATGTATATCCCACCCCACCCCCTTCCTCTTTGGTACATTTCTTTTAACTATATGGGCACACGGCGCACTTTTATTAATAGAATCCAACCCCAAAGTTAAGCGTTAACAGCTTTCAAAATGATCTCCTCTCAGATCTCAAATAGTTGCAGAGTTCTGCAGAATCAGAGAGACTGGTCCTTAACCGGAAGTCAGCTCTAAGGGTCTCCATCTCTCCATCACAGACTAAGGCCTGGTCTACACAAGTAGCGGATAAGTGGATGGACTGAATGCTGGCTTGTGGGAGAAAACAAAAAACAAAAAAATTGAGGAAAAAAACAGCTAGCACATCAGGAGAGAGATTCTGTCCCTTCTACTACCTCCTGTGCTAATTTTCTAGTTGCAGAAAGTTTTACTTTTACACACAGTAGCATTCAAAAACCACCAGGCCAAGTGTAAACCACCAGGCCTGAAGCTGGTTTAAGAGAAAGTTTCTTTTTTTCAGAAAACTCTGGGGATCGTAGTTTGGTGAATGGGTGAGGACTAGGCATCTGTAACAGGACCCTCAATCCCTTCTCCAAATAACAGTTCCCAGGATCCTATGAGAGAAGCTGTGACAATTAAGGGCCCAATCCTATCCAATTTTCCAGCACCGGTGCAACTGCAATGCAACCCCAAGGTAAGGGGACAAATGTTCCCATACCTTAAGAGGGCCTCTGTGACTAGCTCCTCACCACAGAATACAGTGTATGCCCCACTGGTATGGCTGCACCGGCACTGGAAAATTGGATAGGATTGGGCCTTATATGGGGTACTTAAGATAGTAAGATGCTACTTATGTAGCATAGATAATATCCGGTATTTCTGTTTTGCCTTGTAGATCCTACTAGAGCAGTGGTTCCCAAACTGGTGGGTCACGATCCACCAAGGGAACTGGAAGCAGGGCATTACCCCTTAAGGGGAGTGGCCCTGCTCTGATCAGTGCTCTGATCAGTGCTGCAGAGATCATTGCACTGCCACTTCCAAGGGACTTTTTTACTTACTTGGGAGTAGTGCTGGTCTCCTGCAGGGTCCTGGAGCCTTACAGCCCCCTCTGATCTCCTCTGTGGTTGCAGTAAACAGGCCTGATCTCTGATCTACAGTTACTTCTGGTTTTCAGGGAAAACAGTAAGTAACTTTAGATCGGAAATAAGGGCTTTGTAAACAAGCTGTGGAGGAGATCAGAGGGGGCTGTGAGCCTCCAGGACCCTGCAGGAGGCCAGTGCTACCCCCCGGCTAACTAAAAAAGCCCATTGTCAGTGGCAGTGCTGCAGTCTCTGTAGCACTGTCGCTGCCCCTCTCTGGCCCCCCTCGCCCTTACAAACATTTACCTTGGTCCCAACTCCCATATAGGAGTTTGGGAACCACTGTACTAGACCAGTGGTTCTCAAAGTCCTACTCGACCTTTGGGACCACAGTAAGTATTGGCTGAGGCGGGGTGGGGGACAAAAACCGGCAATAGGAGTTAATTGGAGCAGCGAGGAGGCTCGCAGGGAGGAACAGAAACCCGCTGGACCCTCCCAGAGGCCAGCATGATTCCCCAAGTAAGAAAAAACCCTTTCTTCTTGATCACTGCAGTGCCGTCAGAGGACCCATTTCTGGGTCACTCCTCTTAAGGGGAATGGCGCTCTTCTGGTTCCCCTAGTAGTGGCTTGCCACCCACCAATTTGGGAACCACTGTACTAGAGCAAGAATGGAGGCTTCATTCTCTTCATATCTGTCATTCCCCTTCTTCCATGTTTAAGAGAAATGCAGCGATGCTTTGTGGAATGGAGACCAGTGGACAGAGTGTTGGTTGACTGACCAGCTCGCTAACCTCTTGAAGGACGGAGATGCATACAGAACTCTGGCAGTGATTGCCCATTCACTTGAAGCAACTAGGCAAGCTCTATACACTCATCCTATAACATGTGTGAAACTAATTCTGACAGAGAGGGCTGTACATATAGTACTATATGCTTTGCACATGACATGCATGTGGATCTGGAGTGGGATACTGGATTTGGACCTGGCAGACTTAGGGTGAAGCCCTGTTTCAGCCAAATACTTCCTGCACAGTTCTGAGTTGGTTAGTCGTAGTCTCTTCATCTTTACAGTTTCTCCATCTGTAAAATGGGAATAAAAGGGCACAATCCTAAACCGGTCTACTCAGAAGTAAGTCCTATTGTGTTCAATGGGACTTACTCCCAGGAAAGTGAGGTTAGGATTGCAGCCATAGTGATTTAAGTCCCTGGACAGCTATGAAAATGTTGTAAAGTACCTTGCCCATTAAAATGGCTGTATAAAATAATCATGGACTGAGTTAAAATGCATTGTTTTGCATTCTCACAACATAGTTTGATGGACATGTAGCAGAATACTACATATGGTCTTCTTGTAATGATAATGAGACAATAGGTTGTTTGGGACCAGGAAATGAATCTGTAACTTGAACCTCACTAGGATAGTTCCACTTCCTAGGCTGTAGACCAGCTTTGTTGTTGATTTGAAATCCTGGCATCACTACACAACATTATTTGTCATGGTTTAGGGAAGAACACAGCATGTTCTTCATTTCCATTTGGAAGTGCTTGTTCTCTTAAGAAGCTAGCTCAGTGACTACATCCTGCCTGGGTTGTCAGCCAAGATCTAGCTAGAAAGAAACTATGTTGTAACAGACGGCCTGGTGAAGGAGGGAGGAGTGTAACATTTTGTGCTGTTCCAAGAGTAGTCTTGCCAAGTCATGAAAGCTGACAGAATGTGTGTGTGTGTTTATTTGCAATAATCAAGTGGAGAGAGGGAGGAGGGATGGTACAAAGCTCACGGTTTTCTCCCACCATCAAGTCCCTTCCTTCTTTCCTCTCATTTCTTCTGTGGAACTGCTTTTGTAGCCATGGACAGTTTTTTCTCGTAGAAGAAAATGGTCTCTCCACTGATCCAAGGACGACACGGAAACTTTCTCTCTGTCCCAGTTGTGACCGAGGCAGCGACTTCACAACCCGGTAGTCCCTTCTTATGTCAGCTGCGGATGTTTCTATAGATGTGTCACTCGCCACTTTGATCAATGTTTGTTGCTAAGAGATCCTGGAATGTTTCTGGATCTTTTAGCAGAAGTGACGGGTTGGCTGTGTGGAAAAGGATAACGTCTTCAAGAATCTCTCAAATGTCACTGCCTGAGCCAGCCAGCTACTCTTCTTGATTTATTGGGCAGTAAATTCTGACATCGAGGACAACTTGTGACTAGGCTGGGAAGGTAGGCAGGACTCTTGCAAGCTGACTACAGGCAGCTCTTTCAGGGCAAAAGACATTAGCTGATGTTTGGGCCTTGTTTTGGAGCTAGTTTTCTTTGTGGAGCTACAGAGAGAGATTTTTTGTTACCTGTTTGCTCTCAGAATAGGCTTGTACTGTAGCGGCTGATTTGAGTGTTCACTGGTTCAAATGTCACCTTGGCCATGAACTCACTTGGTGGTATTAAGCAAGATTCTTTCTTTCAGAATCTCCATTCATCTGCATTAGTAATGCTGGTCTATTTTACAGGGCTGTTAGTAGGACCTGACAGTGCTCTGTGCATCCTGCTTTTCTTTTTAATGTGTTCAAAGTGGTTTCTATAAGTTGATGTATGTGAAGCTGTCGGAACACTCAAAAGGTGGTACATAAATGCAAAGTATCACTGTCTGTCTTGCGACAGTTCTCCTTTTGTCCAACTGTTGACTCGTTCTGTTGAATGATAGGAAGGAATGGGCTTAAATAAAAACAAACTGCAAGGTGAGCAGAGTTTGCTTTTTGTTGAGATGTGGCTATCTGAGGGAATAGTTGAATGCATGCAAGGTCAGCTTCCACAGTAGAAGCAAAGCCATTATACTGGCTTTTTAGTGTTATGTTTTGCAGTGTACTATTACAGTATGATTTATTGATCCATGATAGTGGAGAGTACTTTACGATTTTTTTAAGCATGAATCATTTTTTAAAAAAATCATTTATAGCAACCCTGTGATGTGGATCATCACTGAGATTGCAAGTCTATGAACAATAACTATTTTCAGGGACTACAGCACAGTGTAGATCATTCAATCTGAAGGTCCAGGATCATAACCTGGCTTTTCCTGATTTTAGAAATGGGCTATGTATCAGAATGCCAGATGCAAGGGAGGGCACTAGGATGCAGGTCTCTTGTTATCAGGTGTGCTCCCTGGGGCATTTGGTGGGCCGCTGTGAGATACAGGAAGCTGGACTAGATGGGCCTATGGCCTGATCCAGTGGGGCTATTCTTATGTTCTTATATCACGTGGGGGGGGGGGAGAACACAAAATAAGGCAAAATTGATGGGGATAGAGAGGCATTCGGATTTTCCCCTTCCTATTCTGATTGCTCATCCCTGTGTATATGTATTTTTGGGGAGTGGGGGTGAGGAATGCTTCCATTGGATTTATTTCTGAGCAAGTATGTTTAGGATCAGACTGTGTGAGTGATATTTGAAGGTCATTAAATTCAATTAATTGGGGTTCAAGTCTCCATTCAGCCATGAATCAGGGACTGACTGCTCAAAGAAATAAAAGCCAAAAATTGATCTAAGCAAACCTGAGGTATTTGCCTAAAACCCAGCTGCTTTTGGAGCCCCACCACAGTACAGAACATTCAAGACCCACACATATCGGGCAGGAGGTCTGGTCTAGAGGGTTGAGCTTTCATTTGCCTGAAAATAACATCCGAAGGTCGCCAGTTTGAGGCCACCGGCACCGTGCGACCTTGAAGCAGCTGACAAGCTGAGCCGAGCTATTCCATCTGCTCTGAGTGTGGGAGGATGGAGGCCAGAATGTGCGACCAGATCAAGAAAGAAACATCTGAATGTTGTGGTTCTTGAAAGATAGAACCTTCTTTCAATTGTAAAAATCCCTACAGGGATTTAAATAGCCTGTCTATGTAAACCGCCATGAATAAAGTCTAAGGAGAAATCTGAGGACCAAGAAAGGCGGTATAGAAATACCTGTATCATCATCATCATCATCATCATCATCATCATCATCATCATCAATTTTTGGTTTTTATTTCTTTGAGCAGTCAGTCCCTGCGTTATATTACAGGCTGCTTTTGTCCATTTGAGAAGGCATTTCTCATATGGTATAAGAGTGGTTGTTTAAGAGAATCAAACCTAATGCTTTCTTATATTCATAGAACTTTGGAGTTCAGCTGCAGTACAGGTGCAAGAGGGAACAGTAAAATAATGTTGGCTCTAGAGATGAAAAATAAGATGCTCCAGTTCAAAATGCTTCCAGCATTCACTGCTTTCCCCAGATATTTTTTTCATGGTCAGAGATGAAAGCTCTGCAGGTCGTTGAAAGAGAGCTTGCCTCTACTGATGGACAGAGCTGCTTGGTCTGCAGCTGCTGCTTGCGCAATGGTGAAAATTTTGATCCTGCAAGAGATGTCGTGTTCAAATGTACATCTGATCCTTGCATGCATGGAAAAAATGTCTCTGGCAGCACGAGTTGTATATCGCAACTGTGCAGATGTATATACTTTCCATGTGGCTGTTGGGGGGAGAGGTTTACAGCGGTGTTAGGTATACAGCCTGATAAACATAACAGAAACGTAATAGGAAAGAGAAGTGCACACATCAGAACCTTTCATTGTCTGCAGCTGAATTCAAAAGCTGGACTTAGTGATTGGTATGTCTAAAGGTCATTAATGATACGGGTCAAGAGGAGGAATTGTTGTCAGTGCCAAGTTCACTTTGTTCCCATGATAAGCAGCATGATGTCCGTGGAAGCTGGACAGCTTAAGCAATTTCAGTTGAAATGGAGGAGGGAGGGGCCGAATGTCACTTTTTGAAATGTACATATACGTTTTACTTATACTGTGTATTAAAGTCCTGGTCTTACTACGTATGATTATTAATAGTAGATTTTACACCCCATATACCTGAGTGTAAAACAAGTTGTGATTTCAGTTTACAGAATGCAGTCTGTGTCATGGAAAGAATTCTACCTCAAGTACTGAGCTCCAAAACCCTCCATTTTGCCAAAACCCTCAATGGTGGTAGCCGGAAACAGTCAAGGATTTCCCAAAGATCCTCAATGGTGGAGACTGAGTGCCTGTGTACTGCCTTCATGCTAACAGGGAATGTCTCTGGTCATTAAGAGCAGAATGTAGAATTGAGACCTCAGCTGGCTGGAGCTGGGTGCTTGGAGGCTGTCACTTCCTTTCAGCCAGCCAACATGGCATTTCTCCTTCAAACCAAAATTCCACACCCCAAGATCCTTTCAGCAGCTGGGGGAAGGGAGGGCACATGACTGTCTTTTGCTGTCAGAAGTGTGCATCATGCAACTCCCAAGCCAGTTCTCCAAACAATCCTCTTGGAAGTGGAGGAGTGGCCTTCCCACAAATTATTTGCAGGTTCCCATGTGTCCTATTTAGTGTTCACGTTCCTCATTGTTGTAGGGCAAGGGTAAGCAAACTTCAGGCTTATAGAATCTCCATTTTTAATGGATCCCTGAGGTCCACCAACCAGAACCAAGTGGCAAAAGGAGGGTATGGAGAGATACATGTATAATTAAGGATTGGGGTTCCTCTGAGCTGAGGAATTTGTTCTCAGTATGTTTCTGAGGTTGGTTCAAGAATTTGTTTTTTGTTTCAGGACTGATTTCAAATTTCCATTCCTGGGTTCCCCCCAAACTTCTTGATTTCTGCAACCTGATTTTGAAGAAGACAAAAAAACTTTTTGGCTGTTGCTACTCAGAAATCATCCAGAGATTTACTAGTAGATCTTGATTTACTTGCCCCTCTTATAAGGCAGAGCTTTCTGTCTGCCTACCATCATTCCACTAAGTAAAAGGGAGATTTATTTTAACTACTGTTTTGATATGTTTCTTTTCATTTAAAATCTTAAATCTTAGTGCAGATACAGTTAAAAGAATCACTGTGGCTTTATACTGTCCTTACATATCCAGATTCCCAGCTGCCTCCCAAAAATCATGTTCCGCATTTTTTAAATGCAGAAGTAAAGGCACAAAATTTCTTCACTGAAAGACTAATTCCTTATCTTCCCACACAAGGATTAAATGCTAACTGGGAAATCAGTGACTGTACAATGTAATGTGCAATTCCCCCCCCCCCCCACAGATTCCGATTCTCTGCCACCTGTATTTGATCCAACAAATAACCTTTCTTGTGGCATGATTTTTGTGTGTGTCCTGTTTTTAGATGACACGGGATGCCCAAGTAGCCAGTCAGTGTCTCCGGTCAAAACTCCTCCTGATGCTGGCATCAGTCCAGTCAATTTTTGTACAGCCAGTGATGGAGACTGCACAAGAAAGAAATTTAATTCGGGAACAATGGGGGACGGAACTCAACAGCCAGCTCGATATAAGAAGGAAACAAAGACAAGCCTGATCAAGCCAGGTAAGATCAGACCTCGACAATTTTAAGTGCTGACTTTGTGTGGCATTTTAAACAAATGTTCCAAATATGTACATACAGGAACCTTGTGTAGTTAAATCATATCATAGTCCTCATATAATTATATATGGACCAAACAGAGTCCTGGATAGGGAAAAGTAAAATTCTGATCATTTGAGGCCTGGGTGTAATATGTATATGATCAGGAAGTGCTTCAATGCTTAGAATAAAATGAAAATTCATTTAGCAGGGCCTGCATTTTATTTTTGTCATTATCCCTTAATGTCACAGTACATGGGGGTGATTTGCTGCTGGACCCAAAAAGAATCAAACAATAATTTGGCTTTTCTTTTTACTTATTAATGATATGGGGTTTGCTCATAAATATAGTTTGTGGAATTGGCGCTAGCTTCTGAATATCTTGTTAGGTTTAAAAGTACTAATTTAATTTCAGCAGAAAATTGAATTATGCGAAGAAACCATTTCAACGCTTTGTTTTATTTGCTGAAATTCTTTGCCACCTTTGTGCCAAAAGTGCTGAAGGTGGTTTGCGTTCTGTAATCGTGGCTTAGAATCCCAAAGGCATGGTACAAAAGAACAAAGTGATGAGAAGGGAAGAAGAAAATAAGCATATTCAAATAGCAATTACCTAATGAGGAGGTGGAATAATTCCTGTAAGAGGCAGCTCTGGGACTGGGGGAGCCAAATGGAGATAAATGCTAGAGCAGGGGCATTGTGGGGGATGGCAGCTCCATCACATCCTCAGCAATCTCTGAGAGTAGAACTAGACCAAATGGGTGCAAACTACAATAGAGGAGATTCCAATTGGCTCTCAGGAAGAATTTCTTAATGGTCAGGGCAGTTTGGCAGCGGATCAGATTACCAAGGGAGGTGGTTGATTCTCCCTCACTGGAGATCTTTGCTTAAAGATAAGCACCTGCTGGAGATGCTCTAGGAGGATTTCATGCTACAGGCAGGGGGTTGTTGACCTTTTAGGTCCCTTCAACTCTATGTTTCTATGTTGGTGCAGAGAATGGAGCCACAGGTGCTGCCTGCCACTGCATGGTAAGCCTTCCAGGGCTCCACAGTAGTCAGAGGAATTCTAACCATCATAGTGTCCCTGATGTAGTGTCGCTCTGGGTCAAAGCTACATTGCAGGCATGTGCAAAATGACAACTTCAGCTGTGCTGGCTGTAAGAGAAGTGCCGCTTTCACCGCCCCATAATCCTACCAGGGCCCATCCAGGAGGCTGGGCCACAATATAGGAGGGGCCTATTGAAGGGCATTTGCCCAGGGCCCCCAGAAAACTGGAGCTGGCCCTGGGCAGCTGTCATAAGGATGACACCGCACCTCAAATCCCTGAACAGCCTTTACCATAGTTACATGTACAATCAAGGAGAGGCTGTGTTCTATAGGATAGCAGGCCATAACTTCCTATTGATTTGGAAGCATAGAATGCTACTCTCAGAGGAAACTAGCCCTGTAAAGAGTGTTATATAGCATGACATTTTGAAATGTTGTGCTTGCAGTGTGGTGATTTGTTCTCAGTTTTGTTGCAAAGATCAGCAGACTGTGAGAAAAAATAAATAATGGGTTTGTTGTTCAGACACAACTACAGAACCTGCAGAGCTGAATAGTGGCTTTGTCATGGGAATGGCTGAGTGGTTTTTAGATAATAGTTTTGCATTAACCTATTGTGTTGAAATGAACTCACAGAATGCTGCCTGGCCACTCTTATCAGAGGATGGATTTTTAAGATAGGGTCATCCAGTTTCAGGTAAAGTTCACATTGAGAAAGTTTGTTTCATGGGCTTTTTTTTTGTACTTTTCACTCAGTACAACTCCAGTAGAAAAATCCTTTACTTACAGCACAGTTCTGGACATGTTTACTCAAACATAAGTGTGTCTACATTCAAGGAGGCTAACTCCCTTGTAACTGTGTTTAGGATTACAGCCCTATTTTCATTTCCAGTTGATCTTCCCAGTTACTACTACCATCACTCATTTTACAGTTTGACATCTCCTGCAGGCTGGCAGCTGTGCAGGATGCATCAGTATGATCAAAAATATATGAAGGTGCACAACATTCATCTATTCATATGCTTGCTGTCATCCTCAACAAGCCAGTTGTTTGTATCCTGTGAGCATTTCTGTTTGGAAATTCAAGATCCACATACAGAGGGGGGCGCGTATCTGTGGATCCCATATCTGTGATTTCATTTAACTGTGGATCAGATCTGCTGGGTCCCTTCCCCCCCCCCCCCCATGAACACTTCCTGAGACTTTAGCTTCTCAGGCTCTGTCACCCTCAGCCAAAAATCTCTGATCACTAGCATAGTTGTGCAAATCAGAAAGTTCCTGGTTCAACTATCACATCTACCATGAACTCACTACATGGCCTCAGGCAAGCTACTCCAGCCCCCCTCCATCTGCAATGTGGGGGTAATAAATACTTACCTTTCAGGGTTGCTATATGGGGTGGAAAGGGAAGAAGGAGCAATATGTGTTCCTGGAGGACTTTTATTTGAAAGAAAAATAACATATTTCAAGTTAATTCTCCAGCCCTAAACATAAATGGAACGTAAGTGGAAGTAATCTCATGGAGAATTATTCTTTGTATGTGTTGATTCTTTGAATTGACTGATAAATAGAGGGATAGGTAGATTCGGGTGATGATAACAAGTAAAAGAAACCTGAGTTTGTGACAAGTGCCTTTCCTTTAAGTTACTACAGCGGCCCAACGGGGGGACGGGACTGCAGGAAGAGTAGGCAGGCTACTTCTCTGGGGCATTTCCTTCCCATCACCATCTCTGATGCCACCTATACATGATTACAAAGGATGTGAAGCTCTTTGAACATCTGGAAGTACTAGGCAAATATTTTGGTTAGTATTGGTCTCAGTGGGGTTTCTTTCGGCCTCTTATGCTTGGAATTTCTTCGCACAAGATACCAGTTCTTCCTCTTCCTTAAAGTCCAGCTTCAAAACCCATTTTTTTCCCATGATGCCTTTGGCTGAAGCCCTCAATCCCCATGTTCATCTGAAACAAAGGGCCAGTTCAGTGGCAGGTCTGTTGGTTCCTCCATCACTCGAGTAGCTTTCTATTCACATGTGAATGGTGGGTTGGACATCCTGCCCCCCCCCCCCAATGAGATTATGAGTTGGAATTCAACAGGATAGTCAGGCGGTATTGTTTCATCTAGACCAACACCTAAATACTGTACATGTAACCACTTTTGCTCACTTCTTTCCCTTGCTACCTTTGTCTCTCCTCCCCTTTCCCTGTTTACTGTTCTTGCCTCTTGCTTCTTTTTCATCCCCTCCCTCTGTTGTATCTGCCATTGCTGAGCTTCAGGTTGCATGCTCCTTTGATTTACCTCTTATGATTATGGGTGATGAGGCAACCCGTAACGCCTCTGCTTGAAAGAATGAATAAGCATGAAAACCCTACTAAAGGATATTGGACCTGAAATCTGTGGAATACACCCAGACCCGGAGACCTAAATGAGAAGTCATCCTAACAGGATTTGACACTAATAGCTCACGCACTTCCCTATTTCCCCTTGCACCTTCTCAAAATGGATGTTGCCCTTTTGGTGAGCCAGTCTGCGCATTGTGATAATGTGCTGTGTCGATTCCCTCAAGAGAGATGCTACCCATCCTCTGATAGGCTCTCTGTTACTCTCCAGTCTGTTGCTATGGCGTTGTATAGGTTTGCTTACTTGACCTGCTAACTGGAGGAGTTATTAAAGGATCTGTCTCCATGGAGACGCCGGTATGAAACTAAACTCAGTGGAAGGCATAAAATATACACATCTCTCTGCAAAAGAATCAAAGTGCTATTTTTTTTGTACAGAGCTAAACTCTCCCCTGTTCCAAAAGCTTAAGTAAATACGTTAAAATAAACATCCAGATTTAAGCAGAGAGATCAACGTTGTTTAAGGCATCATCTTGCTGTATTGAAGGAGCCATTGTTATCTGTATAAAAAGCCAGTCTCCAAGTTCTGTCTTTGTGACATGATGAAACACCCAGAATGCTACATGCTACCTCCAGGTTCAGAGGAACATAAGAACATCCCAACTGGATCAGGCCATAGGCCCATCTAGTCCAGCTTCCTGTATCTCACAGTGGCCCACCAAATGCCCCAGAGAGCACACCTGATAACAAGAGATCTGCATCCTGGTGCCCTTCCTTGCATCTGACATAGCCCATTTCTAAAATCAGGAGGTTGCACATACACATCATGGCTTGTGACCCATAATGGATTTTTCCTCCAGAAACTTGTCCAATTCCCTTTTAAAGGCATCCAGGCCAGATGCCATCACCACATCCTGTGGCAAGGCGTTCCACAGACCAACCACACGCTGAGTAAACAAATATTTTCTTTTGTCTGTCCTAACTCTCCCAACATTCAATTTTAGTGGATGTCCCCTGGTTCTGGTGTTATGTGAGAGTGTAAAGAGCATCTCTCTATCCACTTTATCCTTCCCATGCATAATTTTGCACGTCTCAATCATGTCCCCCCTCAGGCGTCTCTTTTCTAGGCTGAAGAGGCCCAAACGCCATAGCCTTTCCTCCTAAGGAAGGTGCCCCAGCCCAGTAATCATCTTAGTCGCTCTTTTTTGCACCTTTTCCGTTTCCACTATGTCCTTTTTGAGATGCAGCAACCAGAACTGGACACAATACTCCAGGTGTGGCCTTACCATCGATTTGTACAACGGCATTGTAATATTAGCCGTTTTTTTCTCAATACCTTTTCTAATGATCCCAAGCATAGAATTGACCTTCTTTACTGCTGCCACACATTGGGTCGACACTTTCATCAACCTGTCCACCACCACCCCAAGATCTCTCTCCTGACCTGTCACAGACAGCTCAGAACCCATCAGCCTATATGTGAAGTTTTGATTTTTTGCCCCAATATGCTTATCATAGCAATCATAGCTAATCATAGCAACTATGATGCTAAGTACCTGTTGCAGGGGAGCAAGCATGAGAGAAGTTGTTGCCTTCCTGCCCTTGCTTGTGGGCTTCCCAGAGTCACTGGTTGGCCACTGTGAGAAACAGGATGGTGAATTAGAAGGTCCTTTGTCCTGACTCAGCCAGACTTCCCTTGTTTACTAAGTGAAAAGCTAGGCATACATAGAAGATGCTATGTAGATGGACTGGTTGAGGGATGCCAATAGGCTAGACATTGTACTCTTTTGTTGTTATTATGTGCCATCAGTGTCCACATGGTAAGAGTCCTATTGGCAACATGAGTCCCAGGGGAGGACCTGAGGGCACGTAATAGAGCCATCTTGCTAGATCTAAACAAGTCTAGATCTGGTGAGCGTCTTGATCAGTGACCATCTGGGAACCTCCCTGTATGCCAGCTTGAGTTCTGAGCAAAACGTTGGGCTTTGAGGAAGGATTTGCAGTGAAATAAGTGAAGTAACATCACAGAATGATCGGATGGGCCCTTGGAGAGGGAGAATTGGATGGAGAAAGTTTTGCCGCGGTTAGGTAAAACTGAATGACATCCGAATGTAGGTGGCATTAAAAGCCATTAATAAAAAGGGTTTGGTAATGTCACTTGGGGACGGTAGGCACAGACAGAATAAAAGAGAGCCAAGAACAGATCCCTAAAGCAACAATGACAGGTACAGCAGGGAAAGAGGCAAGAATGTCCCCTATGTGGAAACAAAATATGAGTAGTTGGGGAGGAAGAGAACCAGCACCACTGAGGACAGCATCTCAGAGACCTAGGGCAAAAAGGGAATCCGGCATGATTGGCAGCCATGTTGTTATAGAAGGAAGTGAACATAGCTCTATGTACTGATAGTGTTCCCCGGCAGCCAATTCTATCCTGTGCTGGAACAGGCATGCTGACTGGCTTGCGCTCTATCCCCCTTACCCCGGGTAACGCAGTAGTGGCCCAAATGGGGCTACTTGGATCTGCGTCATCTCTTCGAGCAGGCCAGCACTAGGCGAGGCTAGATGGGGGGTTAGGATCTGACCTGAGTGCTGAATCTTGGCTCCACCCCCCTCTGGGGCTCAATCTGTACATGGAGGAGGCCAGATTCAGCCTCTCGAGGCCAGCACACCATGCGCCGGCCTGCCTCCTCCCACAGTGACCTTATGGAGCTTTTGTGACATCTCTGGACCGGCAAAAGGGACTTGCGCTGGCCCAACCGGGCCTTAGGACTGCACGCTAAATGAAGTTCCGCTGTCATAAAACCCTGTGCATGCTGACCCAGTCCTTGATAGGATTGGGCTGTCAGTCCTCTTACTGGTTGTGAATCCCATCCTCACCCCTCACATCCCATCCTCACCCCTAAGCCCCTAAAATCCTAATCCTAATTGGATATAACTGTAATTCAGCAAGTGTCCTGCCTCTGTTTCCTGATTGGATGGTGTTCAAATGAATGTTAATTGCTCTGCAGTGCTGCAAGTGCTATCCTTGATGTAAAGCTTATCTAAACTGTGATGAAGTCAGGTTCTGAAGGCACTGTGAGAGCTCATGACTATCTCAGAGCATCTCACCAGCAAGGAAAACTCACCAGGTGCCTTGAATGTGGAATGTTTATAAACTATCTCATTAAATGAGTTTAGATTGCCTAGCAGAAGGAACTGTGTTTGTGTGGGTTAATTACTTTTATCTTTCACCACCACCCCAACCCCTGTTCAGATAACAGCAGATGCACAGCTTAGCTGAAATTGATAACATATTTGTAAGTTCCATTGACTTCAGGCAGAGAAACAGTAAAGTGTGTGCTTTACCTTGCCATTGAAATCAGTGAGACTTACTGGCTGGATAGTGGCCCTAAAGTCTAGTACTTTTATGCCTGACTTTGAAGTACCCAGCCCACGCTTGAAACAAGGAAGAATGAACATAATAGGATCAGATTATTTATTAACAGTTGGGCATGTAGGCCAGCTCTAAAACTGCTCGACTTAATGTTGTCTGGCAGTACTACTGGGTGCATCTTACGTTATTAAGATCTTATGTTGTTAAAATGTCCTTCTGAGGTTGCTGGTGCCATTGACAAGTAAGAAGTTTGCACAGTGGTCAGTTTGGTACAGTGCATCTCTCTTCAGTAAGTTCCTCTGAAAGAATCTGCTCAGTTTCACAGGGTGATCATTATTGAATGTTTGGGTGCAAGAATGTAATTTCACAGTGTGTGTCTGATTCCTTGATTGGGGAATAAGTCCCCTATCTCCATCCCAGTTTTTTTTTGCATTGAGATACAGAAGTCCTCTCTTTCAGGAGACAAATGCACTGCTTGAAAGGAGAGCAGTATAATTTCTCCTTCACTAATCTAGGATGACATTGAGCCAATAAAAATATGAAACCGGTGCCATAAGCACTTCGCGCAATCTGTCGTTTATTTTGAAATATGCAAAAGGTTGACCTGAAGCGTAGCTTGCGGCTTGTCTGTCTAATTCTCCCTCCCCTCCCTCCCAATCTACTCTCTTGGACTATTTCCCTTTTCAGATTACATGTTTTCAGATTGTTATTGAAGAAATGTTGTGCGCATGTAAAAGGCCATAATTCCTTGTTAGGTTGGTATTTTTATGCCATTATCTGATACATCCGTATTATGTTAAAGCCCTCCTGGGATGGGTGGGGCACGATTGGCTGGAACTCTGAGTTGGACTGCAGTCACTGCTTTAAAAGTACATTTCCTTTTGCCGAATAAGTATTTTAAGAAGCTCATTGTGCAACTCAGGTATTTTGAGATGAGTCCAGTAAGGCAGTTGGTCGGTGCTGATTCCACTGACGTGAATGGGATCTGTGCCAGCAAATCACTTGACCATTCACTGCATGGGAAAACCAAATTTAATACTTGAATTCCTTGTGCATTGTACAAGAGATCTTTGAACATTCACAAGTGTTAATATAACTTTCCTTCCCTTCCCCCAACACAGCTAATATTGATGCAAAAAATAACAGCAAAATAGGCTCAGAGGCAAGTGTTTATAAATGATTTGTGAAAGTGATTGATTCCAACCATTCCTGGGTTTGCACTCCCCTTTAAACATTTGGAATCTGCAATGCCGAATACAGCTATGGTTACAATGCTGAGGTTGCAATACTTGAATAAATCCTCCTTCTTTACTTTCAGTTCAGATGATACAAGACTCTTTTAGCTATACCCCAGTGGTTCCCAAACTGTGGGTCAGGACCCACTGGTGGGTCGTCAAAGGGTGATGGAAAGATCAGATAACTAATTTGTCTCAAGCCCTGAGGCTATTCAAAAATCAAATACTGTAACTGTTAATTACCCTGCAAAGAGCTCAGCAACTGCACTTTGCAAGCATGTGTAAATAGAGAGATAAAGTTTGAGGATCTTTTTCTGGTCATTATTACTTATAAATAAAGTATTATTTCTTTTGAGATCTTTTTTAAAAAAGTTTGGTAAATTTAGGTGGGTCCTAATAGAATGTTGTTTTAAAAAGTCCTGTTGCTAAAAAGTTTGGGAACCATGGCTATACACTGCATAGTGATTGAGCTGTTTCCTGGGTCATGCAGCTTCATAATCTCTCTCAATAGGCATCTCAGGGCTTTGTCAATTGTTTTTCTCAGTCCTATATGAAAAGGGCTTTCTGCAGGATGTCTGGGGCAAGCTTTTCTCAGCCATGAAATTGGGGAAGGGGAGCTTCTTGTGGGACTTACATCCTCCCTGTTGTGTAAAGACTAAACTATGTATAGTTGTTTTGTATGTTGTGCTTGCTTTCTCCTGTTTGGTTTCTCTCCTCATTAAATGGATCCCTCTTTCTTGCTCCCAGATCCCAAGGTCCCAAGGGATCTGGGGATCCCAAGGTCCTTGTCTATGCGTTCATAGTGCTCCATGGACTCGCTGCCCCCTACTTTTCAGCTACCTAATCTCATGATACTATTGCCCTTAGGGCAACATCGCATCATGGACCTCTGTAAGGTTTCCTGGCAGAGCTGAGAATAAGAGATACATTATTTGTTTCAACCCCCAGTTTTGTTTCTTTTCTTTTTTTATTAAAGCTGAATAAAATAGCCAGCTTTTTGCAGTTTGCTAGTGATGAGAATTAACCCAGAGATTTGAACAGCCAGTCCTATTGTGATGGATGATCTAAGTAGGACCAAAGAAATATGTGGAATATCTTCCAGTGGTTTTTAGCTTCACTTTTTTCGCTGAATTTTGCATCATGTCTAAATTTCATGGCAACTGTGTCTGTTGTGGCTCCTGCCTAGGTCAGCCGCGGTCAAAATATTTTTCTACAAATCTGCATCGGTCTCCAGGTGGCCTGTGGGTTCCTTGGACCTACACCAGCTATACAACTGGTGTAGTCCAAGGACAGAAAAGTGGCAGTGTGGGTTGGAAAAGAGGGGATAGGAATCTGGTGCACACTGGTGCTGCTGAGATCCACCTCCTGTCCTCCCCTTCTCTGCCCACAACACACCCCTGCTGCCAACATACCAGCACAGCCTTTCGGAGCCACTGCTATGCACGCTGTACCTCTCTCCATTTGTGGTAGTGGCCTGGACACATGCATCAGTGGCCCAGCTTTCACCCTGCCATACAGTGCCTTGCGCTGCTGGAATGGGTGTTCCAGCAATTCAAGGGCCAGATAGGCTTGGGCCCTTAAAGTTTTTATGTTTACTTTGTCATAATTGTGGGCACAAGCCAGCAGAAAAGTCCTTCCTGTTTAGATGAAGAAGGGAGACGTATGGCAGTGATGGTCCTGTCCCCTGTGTTGCCCAGGGGCCAGGACCACAAAATATTGCCCCCACTAAGGAAAATGCCACCCACCAATTTGGGAAAAACCAGAAGTACCTTTCTAAGGCCTTCTGGAGGCCACAGAAAGCTTCTGGAAGTGACTGTGGGGGGAGCAGTGCTGAACCAGGTGTCACGTGCCGCCTGGGAGCACTTGCACCTGTGGATCCCCCTTGGTATGCCACTGCACCTTATGTGCAGTTTAGCACCTGTGGGACTTGCATGCAGTAGCGTTTACTGGTAGAATGTGTCCTAAACATTTAGAAAGCCATCATGATCTGTGTATATGGTGAAGATGGTTAGTGCAGATGCAAGTAGTTGAGAACTCTCTTTTGCAAGGCAAACTCATTCTTGTGGTTTAAGCAAAACCCACATGAGTCAACTTGCCTTGCCATATGGTATGAATGGTGCTTGTGTCCAAGGCTTTCAGTACCGCAGAATAGTTGCAGTGTGGTGACTGTAAATTCCCAGTTCTTCATTTTGCACTCCCCTGATTTATTTCAAGAAAGCCACCAGCGGTGTGTGGTGCTCTATAACAGCAAAAAGACAGATCCCTTTGGGACAGGGGAAAGAAGGAGGTGATTGTAAACAAGCAAAAATTAGGTGTTTAGTTCCGTTAGGAGAGGAGGACCAAATGTCAAACTGGTTGCAGCTTGAAATACATCTTTGAATGTTCCTGCCCCTCCTGTCTTTGATTCCCCAAAATGACAGCATTTATTACGTCAGAATAACTTCTGAATTATTTTCTTTCCATTTTTACTTCTCTGTCTCTCTGTGTCTCTCTCTCTCTCTGCTCATCTACTTGGAGAAAATGCTAGGAATCTGAACTGGATCTCTCCATAACATTCTGAAAACTGCAACCTTGGTTTCCAAGTACCAATGGGAGAGGCCTGGCAAGATGGCAATGATTCACTGCTTGAGTGGGGCACACCAGCCCTGAGTTAACATTTCCAGTGTGTTTTTATTCCTGCTTTTTCCTTCACAGGAAGTGAAGCTGATTTTAGCTCGTCAAGCAGCACGGGCAGCATTTCAGCACCCGAAGTCCATATGTCTGCGGCTGGGAACAAGAGGTCATCATTTTCTCGCAAGTAAGCAGCAGGCTTGTACTGCACTACCCAAATTATGAATGTTGCTGATTTTGGTGGTTTGTTAGTGGAGGGGGGTGGTGGAGTGGGAGGAAGTTGGCCTGGATTTTTTTTGTCCATTCACTTGTGTTGTGCACGCTTGCAAGTGTGATTTGCGGTACAAGCAAGAATCTGAGATGTAGGTGACAGTTGTTATCTAAAGGTTATAAGTAGGGAGCAAAAGGTCATATGCCTGTATTCACCGCTCATATTTGCAGTGTCGGGAAGTGGACGCAGACCGGTTAGGATGCGTATAATGGGAAACAGCTGGACAGAACTGCACTCATTCCAAGCAATTAACCTTAACCCTCTGGTCAGCACACATTTTGTTTTTCTGCTGTCACAATGCATTGGCCCAGCCGGTGCCCTGCTGTCTGTTGAAAAATAGTGACGCTAACATCTGTATTGCCAGTGCACTAAGAGATGTAGTAGTGGCAGTGATGATGACCCCAGAAAATGGACTGAGCTTCCCTAGCATCATAGAGGGGTGGGGGAGGCACAGGGCTCTCTGATTGATGTTGGCTGAGCTTTGCAGAAAGGCCTGTGGAAGAAGGAGCGGAAGCAGCAAGGTCCTGGGAAGGAGATCCTAAGGCAGCAGGCCAAAGAAAGGAGGAAGGGGCTGGGAAATGATTGGAAGAAGGAATGGTCCAGAGGGATACAGGCGAAAGAGAAAAAAAAAAAAGCAGTGGGAGGATGTGGAAATGGAACAAGTAATAAAGGCGGTTGTACAACTACGGCCCAAATCCTAACCAACTTTCCAGCACTGACATAGCTGTGCCAGTGTGGCATGTGCCGCACCCTGCAGTTGGGTGGCACTGACGGAGGCCTTCTCAAAGTAAGGGAATGCTTGTTCCCCTACCTTCAAGTTGCACTGCTCTTACCTTGGAGCTGGAAAGTTGGTTAGGATTGGACCCTAAAGAGGTTAGAGAGGCTTGACCATATATTGCTTTGAAACAGCCAGCCAGATCTTTGGGCTCAAAAACTCTACCTGAGATCCACCACTGGATAAGAAGTCGTCAATCATTTTGCGGAACATCTGGCAAGCATCTTGGCTGCTTGTGTGACCATTTTAATATGACATATATGCACATGTGTTTCGGGCAAGAAAGTAGGGTTTAACTGTGGGGGGGGGGCTGCATCAGCAACAGATTGGGAGAGTCCGAGGGGCTAGTGGATTTGGGCTGCCTTTCACTCTGCCACTACTACCTCCATTCCACCTGCCACCAATGCAAGCTGCAGTGATCTACTTCCTGTGCACTTGAGTGAGAAGCAGGTTGTTCTCCTCCTTACCATGTTCCTTACACTGCGCCATGAATCCTGGAGGTCCCACACATCAGGGTTTCACAGTGGCTTGCAAGGAACATGGTAAGGGCTTTGGATTTTTTGTTTTTGTTGAAGCATAGAGGCAGTGGACCCAAGATGGCATCAGGCAGTGTTCCAGTCACACCACCCCTGCCCATCATCAGTGATGAGTAGCAGGGACATCCTACCATAGCATAAATCAGGGGTGCCCAAACCCTGGCCCTGGGGCCACTTGCAGCCCTCTAGGCCTCTCAGTGTGGCCCTCAGGGAGCCCCCAGTCTCCAATGAGCCTCTGGCCCTCCAGAGATTTGTTGAAACCCACACTGGCCCAGCATAACTTCTCTCAGTGTGAGGGTGACTGTTTGACCTCTCGTGTGAGCTGTAGGATGAGAGCTCCCTCCACTGCTTGCTCTTTCACATTTGTGATGCAGCAGCAGCAGCAGCAAAGGAAAGGTCAGCCTTGCTTTGTGCAAGGTCTTTCATAGGCATTAAGCTATTGCAAGACCTTCAATCGTTCATATAAGTTCATCTTTAATCATTTATGTAAACTTATGTAAATTTATTCAAATTTTAAATGTAAATTGATTCTTCTTTTTCCCCGGCCCCCAACATAGTGTCAGAGAGCTGATGTGGCCCTCCTGCCAAAAACTTTGGACACCCCTGGCATAAATCATAGGAGGATGGAACATCTAAACCAGCCCTAATGCAGTTAATATATGACTTCAAAGAATTACATCTACCATGCAATTAGGGCTTGTTTAGTTATTCATGTCACTGGGTGGAAGTTATGCTGTGACCCTGCTGTTCTTTGTGCAGTGATGGGGCATCTCATCCCAAGTGGCCTGTTGCACCCCTCAAGGAGGCCCCCTGACAAATCCAGACTGCTACATGGTTGTATCCTGAGAAATGTCCCTCTTAGAAACATTGATTTCCTACATTAAGGGCAATCGAACATTATAAAAAAGCAAATCTGCTGGAATGGAGATTTGGATTAATTTAAATTAGAGTAACTAAGTAACCTATCCATTTCTCCCCTAAAAATTGTTAGAAGAAACACCCTGGGATGTTGGAGTTAAAGCCATTTATAATGCCAGTAACAAAAAATTAGGCAAGTTATTTCGGCGCAGAGGTGAAACAAGGAAAACCACACAGCTAAGGCATTAAACCGCCCCTGAAACCTTGTATAATATTCCTTCAAATACAACTCTTGAGCCAACGCGGCAAATAACACTTGCCAGAAATATCTCTGCTTTGCTGCTTGTACCAAATGCAAGCAGTTTCCCCCCTTTTTTTTCAGTTTCCTCAATTTTTGATTCTTTTGGAAGTTGCAGATTTTGTTTTTTGTTTTTTTGCCTGTTTGCAAAGGCAAGGTGCAGTTTTGAGAGATTCATTCGGAGCACCAGCAATGCCATACGACCCCCAGTGCAGCCTTCCCCCGTTGTAGTCTCCTAAGCAAATGGAAACAGAGAGATCCAGACCACAGCCTTGGGATGCTGGCAGGCAGCAAAATCATTCCACCATCTGGTCGATATAAAGTGTTCCACTTGCAAGTGGAGGAGGAAACCAGTTCAAACGAATTCTAAATAGAGTTGTTTTTTTTACATCATAATTTGTGGTGATTCATATATGGAGACTATCTTTCCCCATTTACTTTTTTTCTGAGCTCCTTTCTTTTATATTCTTCTGCAGGGAGGGAACTACTTTTTTGGCATCACCCGCACAAAAGACTGACCACTAATTTGCATGTCATATTTACATGAACAGCCTAATTTGTATTTTTCTAATGGGAGCAGCTCTTTTCATCAGCTGAAGCGTCAAATATCCCTTGAAACTGACATTTTTGTTTGTTTGTTTTAAGTTAATTCAGCTGCTTAAAATTATAAGGGCTTGGAAACTGAATGACTGCAAAACAAAACAAATATAGTGTTTTTACAGCTTATTCTTCTGGAAAATGAGATTTTAAAATGCCTTGTATTTTCTGAATTATTTTTGCAACCATTGGGAGAGAGAAATAACAGCATAACTATCTGCTCCGGCACGGTATCTGAACTGACAAGCCATAGTACAGCTGTGGTTCCACCTCATGCACCAAAGAAATGGGAGCATTGAGCAGATAAAAAAAAAAGAGAGAGACAAGCAGCTCTAAGTCATGGTTTACATATACATTTGGAAACTGAAACTGTGGCTAGAATTCTAAAATGTAGTTAATAAAAGTCATTTGTGTGATGTCACATGGGCAGACAGCAACTGTTACCCTGCACATGCCCAATCTCGTCTGATCTCGGAAGCTAAGCAGGGTCAGGCCTGGTTAGTACTTGGAGGGAAGACCGCTTGGGAATACCGGGTGCTGTAGGCTTATACCATAGTCTTTCGAGACTGAAGGTTGCCAACCAGTTCAGTCTTAATGCTGGGCAGTGCTGGTGGCCCACGCACAGCTATCACAAATGTATTGTAAGGCATGTTGCGGCAGCTGGGAGGAGAAAGACACCAGCAGGGAGGCCAAGGCCAGTTTGTGCTGGGCCCTTTGTGCCTGGATGCGGGAGCGGTACATTGCCCTCCGAGCAGCCGGGTGGTGTTTTGGATGGAGGTGGGGAGGGCAGCAGGGAGGTGGGGAGGGGGCAGAACTGGATGTATAGAGGGTGGGTTGGGAAGTGGATTAGGTCCAGGAGGGGTGGCAGGGACATCCCTCCCTGCCACCAAGGGTGGCTACTTGGCTACTGCTGAATCCTATCCCCCCTCCTGGGCCTTGGAGCCCCACAGGTCTCCTCAGTTCTGTGCCATTGATTGAGCTGGCGCAGATCCGAGTAGACCCATAGGGGCTGCCAGAGCGCGACACAGGGTAAGGCAACAAAAGTTCCCTTACCCCGAGCAGACCTCTGGCTGCTTCCCTGGCCCCACATGATACAGCAGTGGCCATTTTGGCACCGCTGTACCGCAGGACGGTAACTCCAATAGAAGTGGGCTGTAAATCATTGTCACAGGTATGTTTTGCTTATCTAGCTAGTGCACGGGAGGGATCAAGACCCTGGTAGGGGCTTGGATAGGGCTTTAGGTCTTCCTCCGTGTGCTCATTTCAGGTGGGGAAATGCTTTTTCCAACACAAATGCAAATGTGAGAGAGCAGGTTTCCTCTCATGGTTGGTTAGTAAACTCAAAATCTCTGTGTTTCAATCCTGATTTCCTCCACCCTTAGTCAAAATCCAGTTCTGTTTATTCTCCCCCACACTGGCATTATATCAGCTCTTTATTCTCTGCTCGGAAATGACGAGCTGAAGAGGCCATCAGGAATTCTTTTCGTTGCGCTCTCTTTGAATTCTTGTGTGTGCATGTTGCAATGTATTGTAATAATCTTGTACTAAAGCATCATATAATTCATATAAAGAAATTTTGGTTTATTCAAAGTATAATGTCTGGCCACCTAATCTATTTATAAATTTAATTAACTTATTAAATACACATATGATTCAAACAGAAGAAACAAGCATTCTTTTCTTGGCTGTCAGAAGAGACATTTTCTTTTGACTGCGAGTGGGGAAGAATGTCTCTAAGCTAGTGCCATAGCCCTAGTTTTTATATACAGCAAGCCCTCATTTGAGGTCATTTCATTATAAACTTGATGAGAAAAATAATTCCCTGCCAGGGCCACTGTCTGTGTGGAGTTTGCACATTCTCCCCATGTCTGCATGGGTTTTCTGTGGTCCAGAAAGCTCACATTTATTTCAGTGCTCAATATTAGAAGCGTTTTGCGTCTTTATTTAGAAGTTCGGTGATATTTTTCTGACCAGAAATATGCTGTGGGAACTTAACTCTTGCTTACATAGACCAACAGTCTCCAAACCATTCTCCCTCTGGGTGTGGTGTAATGGTGGCGAAGACTTAGGGCCCAATCCTATCCCATTTTCCAGTGCCAGTGCTGCTGTGCCAATGGGGTGTGCACTGCATCCTGTGGTGGGGAGACAGTCACCAAGGCCTCCTTATGGTCAGGGAATATTTGTTCCCTTACCTTGGGGCTGCATTGCGGCAGCACCGGTGCTGGAAAGTTGGATAGGATTGGGCCCTCAGGCTGCAATTCTAACCACACTTATCGGGGAGTAAGCCCCATTGCCTATAATGGAACTTACTTCAGAGTAGGCATGCATAGGAGTGGGCTGTTACTGTCCCACATCACAGCCAATGTTTGTCACCCCCAGTCCTCAGACTCATGCCGGGCAGTCACTTCTGCTGCCCTTTGCTCCAGAAGGCTCTGCACTCCAACTTCCTGGTGGAAGCAGCTGCCCGGTGCGAATCTGTTTGAAGATCAAGAGTGACAAACATCGGCTGCGGTGCAGAATGGCAAGGCTTCACCACTGCCGCGCCAGGATGGAGAATCTTGGGGCTCCGGATGCAGGAAGGGAGAGAAAGATCTTGCATGATGCATTTGTTTTTTGCTGTCTGTTCTAGCCGGGGTCCTCATGGAAGGAATAATGGATTGTCGTCTTACAAGTCTGGATCTAGCCCTCCTACATCCCGTGAGAAGGAGTTCCTGCCGATGCTGAGCAAAAATCAGTTGAGTCCCATTAGCATCCATCAGAATTATGGGGCTTCTTCAGCAAGCAGCAGCAATTCAGGGTCATACAAGGGAAGTGATAGCAGCCCTGTTCTGAGGCAAGTGAGCTTCTCCACACATCCTTCTCTTTTCCTCTTCTCATTTGAGTCCCCTCCATTTCCAAGCTATCATCTGAGGGCCAGACCAGACTAGACAGGATCTCCCTAGGTTTCTGTGTTTCTAATCTGAAGTTCCATGGGGCTCCTTTGGAGATCTGGGAAGAATCTTAACATTTTCTATACTGTAATTCTTCCTCTCACCCAAAAAGCTGCTGTTAACTCCATAGGAGAAAATGGATCAGCATTTGTACCTGTCTTTTTTTTTTTTTTCTGCTCCAGGGCTAATAACAGCTGTGTGTGAGAGAGATTTATACTGGGGAAAGTGCATGGGAGGAAAGAGTTAAATACCTTTCTTGTGTTTCCCTCCCAACTCCAAAGAAACCTAGCAGGACAGCTAATTACTAACCAAAAACTTTGGAAAATTCTAATCACTAATCTCATGCATGGCATCTGGCTTGGTCCTCACACTCTTGAATTGTTACAGGGTTGTCTTCATTACACATCATTGCAGACTCCTAAAGGCATTTGAACAGGGTGTGCCAGGGGAGCCCATTCCCATCTTCTGAATGAGTTTCTTTTCCTGGGTTTGAAGCTTTGGAAAAGGCCACCCATGCATTGCTAGGTTAAGGCTTGTCTTACCTTCTCTGCTAAAGGGGTGTCTTCTAGGTTCACATCTAATTAACACTATGCATCATTGCCTTGACCTGCAGCTGCTGCAAAAAGAACCTCTGGTGTTGTTGCATATGCTTGTATTCCGTGATGTGCATCTTTAGTGACATGCTTTGTGTGGCTGCTTCTTCTCATGGTGTATTTAACTAAAATCAACTGCATTCTGCTTGCAAGCCTCAGTCTGCTTGGTTCAGGGTGCTTTGATTGGATCCAGAATAGACAGTTTGAGGACTTGGGTTCTGAGTTAGGGAGCAATCCTAAGCCCTTACGTCAGTGCTTTCCAGCAGCAGCATAGCGGTGCCAGTGGGACGTGTGCTGCATCCTGCAGTTGGGTGTCACTCACGGAGGCCTCCTCAAAGTAAGGGAATGTTTGTTCCCTTACCTCGGAGCTGCATTGCCCTTATGTCAGTGCTGGAAAGCACTGACATAAGGGGTTAGGATTAAGCCCATAGTCAAATCATAGGATTTGAGGTCATGGCTATTGCTGGCCTGGTGCTCTACCTTGGAAGATCTAGTTTCACATTCCTGCTCAGTCATGATGCCTTCTGGGTGACCTCGCTCTCACTATCTCTCAGTCCAATCTGCCTCACAGGGTTGTGGGTAAGGACAAAAGGAGAGAAGGAGCTCCTGAGCTCCTTGGAGGAAAGGCAGTATAAAAATGTGAAAAAATAGATAATAAATAATACCTTGTTCGATTGAAACTTATGGGCAATGGACACGTAAGGTGCCAGGATAATCATGCAGATAAAGACAAAATGTGTTGCTAGCATGCCCAATAATGTACACATGATGTCACACAACAGTAGGTCTCCTTAGCAAGTCACCCCAAATTTTTGTTTGGGGAATTTCTTACTGAGTGGTTTGGCAATGGAACTGATTGCCAAGGGAAGTGGTGGGTTCTACCTCCCTAGAGGTGGAGGCTCGACAGGAACTGTTTGGAGATGCTTTGCAAAGAATTTTGCTGCTTTAAGCGGGGGGGGGGGGGCAAAGCAAGAGTCTTCAGCTGTCATGAAATGGCTGCTGACAAAGCACACAGTGCTGCATCGGCAGCCATTTCCAAGCACTGCCGCAAGAGCCGGCAGTGCTTCAATCCCACCTGGTGATCAGGCAGTTGTGAATGGGTGGGGAGGGGGCAAAATTGGGCTAGGATGGGGATGAACAGGGGCAGGGAGGCTGCAGTAGGGGAAGGATCCGTTGGCAATGGTACATGCTGGATCCTATTCTCCTTTTTAGGTCCTCCCAGCCCTTTCTCCTCCTTGGACTTGTGCCAGCGAAAGAGCTGGTACCGGTCCAAAGACCTATCATGGAGCGAGAGTCTTTTGAAGGGGTAGGGGAAACAAGTCACCTTTCCCCTCCAAAGCCTCCTGATACTGTGTGTGCCTTTTTGGCATGGCAGCAGTGGCAGGAGGGGAGGGGGAATAGATAGAAGAATGCCGGCCTTCTTCCTCTTGGAATCCCCAGTGACATCTAAAGCCCATTTGCTCTCCAGCATATCTGAATCATTTGCATGAATCATTTTGGTGGCCTTGCTGCCTACCTACCGGAATTTGAGACGAGATGAGAGAATGACTGTCTGTGTCTGAAGTCTGTGCCTGATTATCAGAAAAAAGACACACTCTGCCATCTGTCTGTGTCCCTCCACAAACTGGGGGTTGACTCAAGCACAATTGTTTTAGCATCTCAAGTCACCATTTCTTATTGTGAGTAGAATGCAAGCACAGCCTTGACTGGACTGAGCGTAACAAGTTTCAGGAGCAACAATGTTCTTTTTTTTTTTTTTTTTTTTTGCAGGAGGTCTGCAAGATACACCTCGTGTGGCGAGAACCATGGCGTTAAGCCACCGAGTCCGGAGCAGTACTTGACCCCGTTGCAGCAGAAAGAAGTGACAGTGAGACACCTGAAAACAAAACTGAAGGAATCGGAGAGCAGGCTTCAAGAAAGGTAAGCCTTCCTGCTAGGAATGGATGCATTCACAGATTACCCACTGCACTGTCCACACAGGGATACTTGGTAAAATAATGGTGATCTCATGGATATCAATCTCTGCTGGCTCCTAAACAGGTCCAAGTAAAACATGAACTCCTAGAAGAACATACACTTAGGACCTAATCCTATCCAAATTTCTAGTGCAGCCCAGATGTAACAGCACAAATCTTCCCTTACATTGAGGAGGCCTCTGTGACTGCCCCCCCCCCCAGGTTGAAGCACATGCCACATTAGCATGGCTGTGTTGGCACTGGCAAGTGGGATAGGACTGTGCCCTTGGACTGCAACCTTATGCATGTTTGCATGGGTGTAAGTCCCATTAAACTCAGTGGGGCTTATTTCTGAGTCGACACGCATAGGATTGCATGTTAATACGGTAATGAAACTGTGCCTACAAGGCATATCTAGCTATGCTCCCAATCAGTGACATCACTAGGGCCTACATCATGCAGGAGGCCAGCGCGTCACCGCTATGATGGACCTCCTCCCATGCAGTGGGCAGGGCAGCGCCCCAGGCAGGGGCTGTGATGATGTACCATTTCCCTGCCCCTGCTGGTTTTTTGGCTCTAACTTTTGATAGACTACAGATATTTCGACATAGTTTGTTTCATTGCATTCAATCACACATCAGTTGATATATAACGTGATGGTGTTATTCGAAAATACCAAAATTTTGGTGTGTAGTGGTGTTACCCCCCCCCATGCGCACCACCCAGTGTGACCCGCATCCCCTGGCAACGCCACTACTCCCAACCTCCTGATAGACATCTGAACCCACTGCCTTCCATTTGTGATCAGATTTATCACATAAACGTAATATAGGGTCTTCCAACGCAGTTCTGTATGCTGGAGATACAAACCTGAGCAAATTTCAGCAATATTACAGTTATTGAGAAAATGCATCCTACCCTTGAAATTCTTCTTGTCTTAGAATGATTTTTAGCTCAGTGGAGCCTTCAAAAAAATTGTAAGAATTTCTCAAACGTCCACGTCTCACTCTGGAACATTTTGCTTCTGAGACTTTAAGAATTGTCACTTGAAAGACAGAAATGAAAATGTGGCCAGCTGCCTTGGGTTTTGTTGCTGCTGCTTAGGTCATCTGTTTGCAAAGGCCATCTGTGCTGTCATTCTGTAGAGGAGGCACCACCTTGTATAATGCAGCATACAGGTCCAACCTATTTATACACGGATTTTTTATACACGGATTTGACTCAACACGAATGGCCGCTGCAAATGAGAAGGAATGTGCTGATCCCTGGAGAAGGGGAAAAATGCATCCCTTTAAAATCAGTTTAAAAAACTGAATAATCCTTTAACAACAGCCTCCTAAATGAGAGAGAGAGGAGAGAGAGAGAGAGGGCAGCTGGCTGACAATCCTTCTCTCCCCAGCAGACCCCTCCCTTCCCCCTGAGCACGTGAAAGAAAGGTGATCACTTTGCATTGGTGAAGGGAGGGACTGAGTGAAGCGCTTGGAGGAGGACTGATCGCTGGATTGTCTTCTTAATGACTCTTATCTTACATTGCAAAGGTCAACAAGGCTGTTTTTAAATCACCAGAGCAAAGAAACTTTGTTTTTTAAATTGATTCGCTATAGTGCGTTTTTTGCCATCCACGTGAGTGCTTGGAACGGAACCCATGCGAATAATGAGGCTCAACCTGTATATTTCTTTGTTTCAACTGAAAAGGTTCAGCCTGTACATTTGAGATTTCAAGGGCTAAACTACATGTTATACTGCAGAAGGTGGGCAGAGCTCAGAAAAGTCCTTCCTTCTGCCTTAAGCTTCTTACTGGTGTTTGTTATGTTGCATCTGGCCTGCCAATCCAGGAGTAACTGACTATGACATCATCACCAGTTATACCTGGTGGTACTTCTAATAGGTGGACCATGCAAAGTGGTTTGGGGGGTGACAAACATTGAGAAACACTGTCCTAGAGTACAAAATGTGTTGATAGGAATTGGTGTTGTCTTTTTCCTCTCCAGAGAAACAGAAATCAAGGATCTCAAGTCTCAACTGGCACGCATGAGGGAAGATTGGATTGAGGAAGAATGTCACCGTGTGGAGGCCCAGCTTGCCTTGAAAGAAGCGAGGAAGGAGATCAAACAACTCAAGCAGGTCATTGAAACCATGAAAAATAGCTTAGCTGAAAAAGACAAAGGGATTCAGAAGTATTTTGTGGACATCAACATCCAGAACAAGAAGCTGGAATCATTGCTTCAGAGTATGGAAATGGCACAGAATGGCTCTTTCAGTGAGGATCGGAGTCTAGAGTATGGGTATGGGTCACCTGATAAATCTTTAACTCGGAGTACAGACTATTCCAAAATGGGCAACAGTCTACTCATGGAGGACCAATCTATGGAAGATATGGCTGATAGCGGAGTACTGCTTAGCGACGACATGGCTAACCGAAATTACTTATTTGAAGAGACAACGAGTGCTACCACACCAGAATTCAGTCCAGCTCCCTTCACGCCCTCACCTTTAAACCCTATTGACCCTTCCCAAAACTTACTAAACACCAAAGAGGAGGATGGTGACCACAACTACAGCATGGCAATGGAACAGGCAGTCCAGGCCGATGTGTTGCTGTATAGCTCAGATATGGAGGAACTCATTCAGAACATATTTAAGGCACAAGATAGTTGCTCTCTCAGCCCGTCTCCAGCTTTAAAAGAATCGGATGGATCTTGTCCTGAAAACGCCACAGACTTGCTCGTGGATTTGACTCCGTGTGATCCAAATTCTGTCATCCTGTTAACCCCCATGGAGTCGATGAACAGCGCCATGGATTCTAGGTATTATGAGAACCGGGTCATGAAGGAACTGGACTTCACAGACTGTCATCCTGACATGCTTGGGGATGTTGTGAAAATGTCTGAGGGAAGTGTTGGGAAAAGATACTGGAGCAAGAACTTCCTTGTGGATCTTTTGGCTGTCGCTGCCCCTGTGGTGCCAACGGTAATATGGATGTTCAGTACTCAGAGAAGAGGAATTAGTTCGGGCTACAGTTTTGGAGCACTGCTTCGTGGCTGCTGCCTGGTAGCTTTGAATTCCCTCCGCCATGTTCCCACTGACATCCGACCCAAGATGTAACTCTCCCATACCGTGTGCCAAGAGGTTGAGGTCTGGTGGGTGTGGTGAGGCCATGATGAGCTTGTGTATGTAATGGTGGGTCTGTCCGTTTTGCTCCTAAATGTTTGATTTGCACTATATTTTGCTGAAAGCCTGTTTGTTGTTTAAAAGTGAAGCTCATGGCGACACAGCAATTTGTTTCCGCCAAGTGCAAACACAAGTGTGTTTTAGAGAGCATGCTAAGCACATCCCATTCTGTTGTTGGATGTACCGCTTATTATACCAAATGTTTTCAGATGTGAGGGGAAAGGTTCATTCTCTCAAAGGCAGCTTACATAATCTGCGCATGTATTGTCTGTCTGTGCTTCTTTGTGTGCTTCAATTGTGTAATCACTCCAGGATTCCACTGTTGCTGTATACAAGGGGACCGTAACCAAAAGGGGGGGGGGAAGACATGGGGGGACACACATTGTAGACTGGTTGGAGTCTTGAATCTTGTTATGTTTTATAAATATGGCTGTGAATATATTTTATGAAGAATGTTTTAAGTCTTAAATGAATCTGATTTGGAATGTGCCGATGTCACTCAAGTGTATGAAGGAATATTTTAAATGTATGGTGTACTAACTTATTTTTTTCTTCTTGTTAAATCTTTTAAGGAAAAAAAAAAACACAACCTTTATAACCACATAAGTAAAGCATGTTGAAACCTACTTGGTGTCTTTGACTGTTTCTGCACTCAAATGTACAGCAGAGGCATTTCCTTGTCAGTGTGCTGTGAGATGAAAAAGGTTGAAAATCGCTGATTTCCCAGTGCCACTGCAGTACTCCAGTGACTTTGCTGGGTTGGATGGCGCTCAAGACGGGGTAATGTGATGATGCTGTCACCCCCCCCCCCCCCAACCTCCAGAATGGCTCCAATTTGGAGCCAAACAGTGGCATGGGCAGGCAAGAGGGCCCCTCCCTGGATCTCTGAACACCCAGCGTGTGAGTGCTGTGCACCCCTCCCTGAAAGAGCCTGACAAACATCCAGATTATGTGATGGTGAGGGGGTGGATTGGCCCAGCCATGCTATGCCCTTGGAACGTTCAATCCTCTATTATAATTCAGCTGCCAGGTAAACTTCCCCCTTTCCTTCATGTGGTCCACAGAGTGAAGCAATTGTTCCTTCCCTTTCTTTTATGCTTTGATAAACAACTGCCGCTAGAGATAGAGATTCTCAGGCTGTCCAGTGGAGAACATGGCTCAAGATCTTGCCATCTTGCTTCTCTGCAGCCACAAGCCAAAATGTTTGGATGAGCATACACACATTTGACCTTTTCTAAATGGGTAGTGGGTGGGTTTGCAGAGAAATCTGCTTGTGAAAAGCTGGGGAGAAGCAGCCACTGCAGGTTGGTCCTCATTATCTGTGGTTTTACGATTCATGTATTTGACTCACTGCAGATTGCAACCCCACAATAGAGAGCCCTAAAGGACCTCCCAGACACAATCACTTCCAATCACATCCGAACATCTTGTGAGGTCTGATCATGGATTTAAGTACCTGTGGGGGGTTCAGGAATGGTCGCCCCTGCTGCTATCAAGGACGAACTGTATATTCAGTCCTCCCTCCCCTGCTGCTCAAACAATGAAATTATGCAAGCTCTAAAACAGGGGTCTCCAAACCCCGGTCCAGGGGCCAGATGTGGCCTGTGGAAAGCCTCTGTCAGTCTCTTGTCCCCTGAAAGCCTCTGGCCCACTTGGCCGAACATGATTGGAGCTGTGCTCTGGTTGCATCTGGAGGGTGTTCTAAGGGCCAAAGCGGTTGAATGAATGAGCCCATTCATTCATTTATTCACTCAGCTAAGTTCCATCTCTAAGTGATTTATATAAATTTTATATTTAAATTTTTTTTCAGGCCCTCTACACCGTGCCAGATATTTGATGTGGCCCTCTGGCCAAGAAGTCTGGAGACCCCTACTCTAAAGGAATGGAAAAGGGGAGGAAGGGAAGGAAGACTCACAGGGCAAGCCACACTGGGCAGGTGGGGGGGGGGGGTTGCACTCCTCCTTTTTTAGGAAAGACGAATACTGAGGAATAAGTTCTCAAAAGGAACAGAAGAAATGGATGATTTCCATAAAATGCCATCTGGTGGTCCCCCAAGATGTGTTGAGCAAAGGATGGAAACTGGTAAAGGGATAGGTGAAAACACTCGTCATTTTAATAACAAGGACATTCCTGCTGAATCAGACCTCAGTTGTGTCTAGTCCAGGAGCTTGTTTCCCTCAGAGGCCCACAAGCAGGAGGTGAAGGCATACTTCTCCCTTGCCATTACTCCCTGGCAACTGATACTAAGAGACACATTGCTGCAGAAACTGGAGACAGTCCATAGCCATTGTGACTAGTTGCCCTCCATTAATTTGTCCAATCCCCTTCTGAAGCCATTCAAGCCGCTGGCCATCACCACATCCTGGGGCAACAAATTGCCCAGGTTAATTATGTGCTGTGTGTGAAGTACTATCTTGTGTTGTCTGTGCTAAATCTCCTACTGATGAGTTTAATTGGGTTAAACCCTAGGGTTTCACTGTGAGAGTGAAAAATTTTATGTCTCAATTATGTCTGTCCATCCCCTTAATAACCTTTCTCAAGTTAAGAAGCCCCAAAGGTTGTATCCTTAATCATAAGGAAGGAGCTCAAACCTTCCAATGATTTTGGTTACCCTATTCTGCACCTATTCCAACACTATAGAACTGTACACAGTATTCCAAGTCTGGCTACATCATAAATTTGTACAGGGGCAATATAATTATTAAAACAGTTCAGTTCCATTCTCATATTCCTATATAGGGGTATATCAACTCTGAATGCAGATTTTCCATTAGTTGTTCTTGCTAATAACCATTGATGAACTTATTCCAGGTTTGCATGTCGTGATCTAGTAAGCAAGCACAAGAACACTTGGGTATGGTCAAGCAAACACTATTTTCTTAGAAAGATGCAATTCCCTTGCACGAAACCATAGCTATTCTCACTACACACTGCGGTTCAGTATATGGCTATAGGGCAGCTTGTATTTGAGATCTGCACTCTTGTCAAAGATTTTCTGAATTCGCATTCAACCTGCTGTTTGTAAATCCTGCCTCTGCATGTTAACTGATAGTTGGCCCTTTGCTTGATTGTCCAAGTCAACTAAGGGCGCAATGCCTGTGTTAGGCGGGTGCAAGTCCCTTGCGGCAACCTAGGAGGGTTACAAAGGGTTGTGCCTCCTTGGGAGCAAGCCGTGCCAGCGCACTGAGGCTGCATCCAGCCTCTATGGCAGCTTGCACCAGGTAGGTTGCGTCAGCCAATACAGGGATCTGGGGAGGGTGGGGAGGAAGAAGCGGGAAGGAGGTGTTCTGGGGCAGGGGAAGGGTGAGCAGATGGGGCGGGAGTCAGGGCTGAGACCCAGCTGTTATGCTGGATCCCAACCCTGTTCCCTGAGCAGTGTTCTTCTCGAACTTATGCCACCACCTGAGGTGGTGCAATACTGAGGAGACCCATTGTGGGGTAGGGGGAAGAGTGTCCCCTTACCTCTTGCTCAGCCACTTTGGGCCCTTATCTTGTACTGGATACAGTGCAGGCCTCCTAGCCTGCCTGTTCCAGAACAAGATAAGGTTGTGCTGCATGTTTCATAGGTAAAGTTCAAGCTACACAAAATGGTAGCCGAAGCACTTGTTTAAATCTACTTCTATTCCAATCACGTCATTTCAGAAGCGTATAACTTTTAGTAAAAAGAGCATGTGGGTGTGTCTGTACAAACACCGCCCACCTTCTGATCCTAGAAATGAGCCCTAAGCAAGAGGGAGGAGGACCTAAGGTACAGGCAAGCATGGGATAGTTCTGCACATGTACATATTCACAAACACATAGTATGGGAAGCACTGGGCAATTAGAAAGGCTGTCAACTAGTTAAATAAAAGCTAGTGATCTGCCTTTTAACCAACTGTTTAAACATTATTGCCAGATCATCAGTTCAGGATTTTTTCTTTAGTATTCTGAAGTACAAGACAGCAAATTGTAAAAGCTAACGCAATTACTAATGAGTCCCAAAGTTACTCATCCCATGAAGACAAAATGTCACAGCTAAAGACCCATCAGTCATGATTCAATCACATTCAAAACCACCTTAGCTAGGTTGCTGCTATTGTTTGAAGGGAAACCTACTTGGAACTAAAAAGCCTCAGAACAAATGCATCTCTCATCTCCAATTAAGATTTGCCCCTCGATGAAAATTTGAGTAATCTGTCCATTAAATAGGTATACGGTGCAATCCTATGTATCCAAGTCTACTCAGAACTAATTCTCACTGTGTTCACTGAAGCCTACTCCCAGCTCAGGATACTCTCCTGTACTTAACTTCAAGCTTGCAGCCCTAACAAAGATTTCTATAGAAGAGAGAGGTGACTGAAAGTGCATTCAATATTTTACACAATGGATCATTAGCCCGCTTATGTACTCCAGCAGAACTATGGGAACTTCACATCAGGAGCAAGAATCACATTTTTACTATTAAACATTAGAACAGTGGAATGGAAAGTATATCTCATGGAGGCTGCTTTGGGTTTCTTTGGCTTGATAAAGTTAAAACATGCAGAAAGTAAGACAAGACAGCTCAAGGACATCACTTACCCTTTTTCCAGCCTGGGGCAGGCAGATCAAACAGAAAGAGTGGGTCAGGGTCAGGACAAGTTCCTAAGCAAGTAATACTAGGAAAACAATCCCATGGAAGGTGTTTCCTCAGCTGCCTTCAGTTCTGACAAACAGCCCCAGGAATTGGGACCACTATGCTAAATTAAGAGACGTAAACACATTCATTCCTCTCTAAGCAACTGTCCATTTTCTTCCTCTTAGAAAGGGTTATGACAACATTTAAATAGGACACTTCTCAGAATTTGAGTTGCTTGCCATACATGGAATAAGCCCTTAGTTGCAATGAAAGGAATGTTTGTTCACATTGAGGCAAAAAGAAATCTGATCCCATGCGCTGGACTAGTGTCTTGAGAAATGGAAAGCATCAGTTTGGCTTTGTTGGCAAAGGAGCCAAATTCGCTCTGGCCACTGTCAACAACTGCTCTGATGCCACAGAAGCACTAAGCAGTTGTGGACTAAAAGGGAACTAGAGCTTAATACTTAAATGTCAAGGTGCACAAGCAACTGTTGTTCAACAACTTTAGCATTACATGTGTGCCACAGGTTTTGGACCAGCAGCTGAGCAATTTTGGAGAAAGAAGCAGACATCTTTTCCATACATACGGATAATGTTTAGTTATTCAGCTTGAGCACTGTTTATCAGGCGGTTAGCCCTGGGAATTTAAAGACGCTGATAAGTGTGCCACATCAGAACAGATCTAATGAAACAAAGCAAGGGTACAGGAAGGCACCTATCGCCTTGGAAAAAAATCTGCTTTATAGTCATTATTATACATTGCTGTTTTGCAATACTGATATTGGAAATGTGTCAATATGAAAATCCCAATTTTCTCCCTGCTCCAGAAAGACTGTTTACTGCCATGCTAAAAAAGCAAATACACCATAGTCAGGCTTCAGTCAATTAGCCTCTCTTCTATACGTGATGATATCAGCTCTTTACAATGAGGTACTTAGTACAGGCTGGATTTGTGTGAGAAAGACCAAGCCAAGCAGCAAGGCATTCTTTAAAATTATTTAATTACACACCTTTCAGGTAATAATAGACAATAGTACATTGCCATCATTCAATTATTTACACCCCTTTTTCCCTGTAGCTTCAAATAGGCATTTGAAAAGTTTATGCAGCAGTATCTCTTCTTGCAGTGGGATAGTGCTGGGTTAAGGCTCCTGTAGGAAACAGTCCTGGCCCAGTAGGAGTCAGTGGGATGATGCGTTACTGGCTTGAATGGTCCAACTGAATGTCCTTAATAGAAGAGCTTCCTCCTCCAAGATGGCTTTAAAGATGAAACAGTGAGCTGGAGTTCTAAAAATACCGAGATCAATACAAAATGATGCATAAGCCTTCAAAGCTGAATTCCCTCCCTTGTGCTGGCTTCATGAGACCAACACAAGTGACGTTAGGAGAGTTTCACTCCTATTTTGTTTTGTTCTTTCTTCATCAACCGCTGTGCCTCTTTCTCCATTTTCTTCCTTTGTTGCTCAGCTGATCTTTTTTCTCTTTCTGCTATTTTCTGCTGCCTGCAAATTCACAGAAGATACAGGATGTAAGGAAAAGAAAGTCCACGTCTAAGATAAAGTTTGGTTATGCACAACCAAATTTGACACTGCACTGCAGCCATTTTCTGAACTTTACCAGTGTTTTAAAATGTAGAACCCCCTACACATCCACCCACCATGGGACTAAGATCCATATACCCCAATATTGCAACAAGCAGTGCCCAGTGAACAGAATCAACAGGTGAAAACACAAAGGACATTCTATGGAAGGGGTGGGTTGATTTCAGCCTTGCTCCTTTTTTGTAACAAGAACCCCTCATTTTAAGTTACCAAACAAAAAAGTACATTTGAAATCTGTAAAGTTAAGGTATAACTAGCAGCCCAACCCTAACCAATTTTCCAGCACCAATGAAGCCATAATGCAGCATCAAGGTAAGGAAACAAAAATTCCTTGACCTTGAAGAGGCCACCGTGACTGCGCCCCCCCCCCCCAGGATGTAGCGTGCACCCTGTTGGCATGGTTGCATCAGTCCTGGAAAGTTAGGATTGGGCTGTAAGTTTAAGAATATAAGAAGCTCTTGTCAGATCAGATAAAGGTCCAACCTAGGTCAGCATCCTTTGCAAGAATTCCAGTAACCAGCAGGCTAAACTAGACTATTGGAATCTACACAGTCCCACCTCTGCTAGAGGCTGCTGACATCGGCGTGCCCTCAGTAAGCAAAAATTCTATCCAGCATTGTGCTGGGGCATATGGCAGGGAAACAAATAGCCTAAGCCCACAATCAGAGAATTTGCGCCTCATGTGTGCGCCAAGGAGCAAAACTAAAACTTGATTTTCCTGCTTCTCACCTTATGCTTGACACATTACATCCTACTAAGCATCAAGCTTCCTTTAGTAATTATATTTTAAATGACACACCTGATTTAAAATTAAAATTCATCTAGTTTGCACTTTCTTCGACAGATTAAGCATAATTAAGAATAATTAGAAAAGGCTACATGCTACTACTGTTATAATCAAATGCAATATAGACTCACACCTCTATAACGGTGCTTTTCAAATTGGAATGGAAATACCTATTTGAAGGATATCATGGATAGTAATAAAAGAGATGCATTTTAAAAGATTGAATGCTGTTCTATAGGCTTGATTATGTAGTTAATTGAGGATTCATTTGGATTCTACTCTAAAATGTATACATCAAATTCATACCAGGAATACTGTAAATGTAATTAGGGGCCCAATCCTAACCAACTTTCCAGTGCCGATGCAGCTGTGTCAACAGGGCATGTGCTGCATACTGCGGTGGGGAGGGGCAGTTAAAGGGGCCTCCTCAAGTTAAGGGAACATTTGTTCCCTAACCTTGGGGCTGCATTTTTTCTGGCAATTTGGATAGGATTGGGCCCTTATTTACATTTACAGTATTGTCAGTATAAGAATTACTTCATCCACATATAGGAGACCTGTGAGATTAGCAGGTTTTTAAAAATACGTGCACATTCATGCATGTATTGGGGGGGGGACAACAAGCAGAAATAATGCCACAAAACCAGTTCATACTATGAGCCTTTTGAATGATTCCTCTCTCCCTCAAACAGGTCAAGAAAAAGAGGCTGACGCTCTGAGCTGTTTTCTATTCTGCAATCACCTTTTGTTAGTTTTACTCTTTACTTTACATGACTTGCTTACGTATACTCTTGATATTTTTCAGATACAAATTTATACTAACATTCTGAAAGAATCTGGAAGCTGTCACATGGGGAGGAGGGGAAATGGAAGATAGCTTGTGCAAGAACTACTAAGAAAGTCACCCATTTAGGTTGCACCAGAGACTCTCTGTTCCAGTGAATATCCGGTAATTGACAAGAGACAGAAACACAGATATATTTATTTTACTTTAATGAGTTATTGAGAGAAGCCATCTTAGCAGTGTACTGAGCCCTCTGCTGGTGACTCTAGGCATTATTTTTAGAATTCAACATTTTCAATTTATGCAACTCTCCCACATTTTACACATAAGAACATAAGAACATAAGAACAGCCCCACTGGATCAGGCCATAGGCCCATCTAGTCCAGCTTCCTGTATCTCACAGCGGCCCACCAAATGCCCCAGGGAGCACACCAGATAACAAGAGACCTCATCCTGGTGCTCTCCCCTACATCTGGTATTCTGACTTAACCCATTCCTAAAATCAGGAGGTTGCGCATACACATCATGGCTTGTACCCCATAATGGATTTTTCCTCCAGAAACTCGTCCAATCCCCTTTTAAAGGCGTCTAGGCTAGACGCCAGCACCACATCCTGTGGCAAGGAGTTCCACAGACCGACCACGCGCTGAGTAAAGAAATATTTTCTTTTGTCTGTCCTAACCCGCCCAACACTCAATTTTAGTGGATGTCCCCTGGTTCTGGTATTATGTGAGAGTGTAAAGAGCATCTCCCTATCCACTCTGTCCATCCCCTGCATGATTTTGTATGTCTCAATCATGTCCCCCCTCAAGCATCTCTTTTCTAGGCTGAAGAGGCCCAAACGCCCTAGCCTTTCCTCATAAGGAAGGTGCCCCAGCCCCGTAATCATCTTAGTCGCTCTCTTTTGCACCTTTTCCATTTCCACTATGTCTTTTTTGAGATTTGAAACAATTTGAAACAATTGGGGGGGACGACCAATCATCTCTCAAGTAATGGAAAAAAGATTAAATCTGACAGTTCTTAATTAGCATAAGTAAATGCTACTTCAGCAAATTACATATTCACCATTTAAAATGTGTGGGAAAGTTTTTCCAACACAGCACACTTTGCTCTCAACAGTGCTGCACTAGCACCACTGACTAACAAGCTGGTCGTCTCACGATGGCTACTTGATGAGGAAAGCTTCTCCAAGATAGCTTCCATCTCCCTGGCTGGGTAGATGCAAAAAAGCACTACATTAGCTAAGACAATATTTTTTTGGAGCAAGATAGGGTCAGAATGCATAGAGAAGAAACCACAAATTGCATCAGAGTCATCTGACTGAACTAGAATAATCCATCAACAGAGAAGTGGGTATTGTGTACCTATGACAACTGTGCTGGCAAGACCATTGTTAATCAGTATTCCCGTTTTGAGATACTGTATACAAGTATGAATGACCTCCGCACCCAGCTAAAGAGTCCATATGCCTACTGAGAAATGGCTGTTGGTGACTCTTGCCATCAAATTCAATAGAAAACAGAGTTTTGGAATTAGTTACTTATTGCTATGCTGTGCCCTCAAACAGAGGCAATCACTGCTGAAAATCTAATCATTCATTTCATGTGTACAGAATACTAACTCCATGCAGGAGAATTAACATCAGCCACCTATAGTCACAAGAACCCTCATGCCCTTTCCCAATTTACCAACTTGCTGATAATAATTTTGTGCATGTTGCTAGCAGTTTTGTGACAATTATTGTAAAAGGAAAGCATGAAATTCCTGCTATTCATAAGGCTGGGGGGAGGTCTTGAAGATTAACACAGAACTTTTAACACCCCCCCCCCCACCATTTTGCAAGTACCTCTTTCTCCAAGGACAGCTGCTATGTGCGGGTGGCTCATTAAACAGTATTCCTACAGTTTAGGAAACAGATCAGGGAGGTGACAAGGAGGGACAGGGTTGTAATCATGGGGGACTTCAATTATCCTCATATAGACTGGGTCAATTTGTGTTCTGGTCACGAAAAGGAGACCGGATTCCTTGATGTGCTAAATGACTGTGGCTTAGAGCAGCTAGTCATGGAGCCCACCAGAGGGCAGGTGACTCTGGATTTAATATTGTGCGGTACACAGGACCTGGTTAGAGATGTAAATGTTACTGAGCCATTGGGGAACAGTGATCATGCTGCAATCCGTTTTGACGTGCACGTTGGGGGAGGAATACCAGGCAAATCTCTAACAAAAACCCTTGACTTCCAACGGGCAGACTTCCCCCAAATGAGGAGACTGGTTAGAAGGAGGTTGAAAGGGAGGGTAAAAAGAGTCCAATCTCTCCAGAGTGCATGGAGGTTGCTTAAAACAACAGTAATAGAGGCCCAGCAGAGGTGTATACCGCAGAGAAAGAAGGATTCCACTAAATCCAAGAGGGTGCCCGCATGGTTAACCAGCCAAGTTAGAAGGCTGTGAAGGGCAAGGAAGCTTCCTTCCGTAAATGGAAGTCTTGCCCTAATGAGGAGAATAAAAAGGAACATAAACTGTGGCAAAAGAAATGTAAGAAGGTGATATGGGAGGCCAAGCGAGACTAGGAGGAACGCATGGCCAGCAACATTAAGGGGAATAATAAAAAGCTTCTTCAAATATGTTAGAAGCAGGAAACCCGCCAGAGAAGCGGTTGGCCCTCTGGATGGTGAGGGAGGGAAAGGGGAGATAAAAGGAGACTTAGAGATGGCAGAGAAATTAAATGAGTTCTTTGCATCTGTCTTCACGGCAGAAGACCTCGGGCAGATACCGCTGCCCGAACAGCCCCTCCTAACCGAGGAGTTAAGTCAGATAGAGGTGAAAAGAGAAGATGTTTCAGACCTCATTGATAAATTAAAGATCAATAAGTCACTGGGCCCTGATGGCATCCACCCAAGGGTTATTAAGGGACTGAAGAATGAAGTTGCTGATCTCTTGACTAAGATATGCAACTTGTCCCTCAAAATGGCCACGGTGCCAGAAGATTGGAGGATAGCAAATGTCACGCCTATCTTTAAAAAGGGAAAGAGGGAGGACCCGGGAAACTATAGGCCGGCCAGCCTAACATCTATACCATGTAAGATGGTGGAATGCCTCATCAAAGATAGGATCTCAAAACACATAGATGAACAGGCCTTGCTGAGGGAGAATCAGCATGGCTTCTGTAAGGGTAAGTCTTGCCTCACGAACCTTATAGAATTCTTTGAAAAAAGGTCAACAGGCATGTGGATGTGGGAGAACCCATGGACATTATATATCTGGACTTTTAGAAGGCATTTGACACGGTTCCTCACCAAAGGCTACTGAAAAAACTCCACAGTCAGGGAATTAGAGGACAGGTCCTCTCATGGATTGAGAACTGGTTGGAGGCCAGGAAGCAGAGAGTGGGTGTCAATGGGCAATTTTCACAGTGGAGAGAGGTGAAAAGCGGTGTGCCCCAAGGATCTGTCCTGGGACTGATGCTTTTCAACCTCTTCATAAATGACTTGGAGACAGGGGTGAGCAGTGAGGTGGCAAAGTTTGCAGATGACACCAAACTTTTCTGAGTGGTGAAGACCAGAAGTGATTGTGAGGAGCTCCAGAAGGATCTCTCCAGACTGGCAGAATGGGCAGCAAAATGGCAGATGCGCTTCAATGTCAGTAAGTGTAAAGTCATGCACATTGGGGCAAAAAATCAAAAGTTCACATATAGGCTGATGGGTTCTGAGCTGTCTGACAGATCAGGAGAGAGATCTTGGGGTGGTGGTGGACAGGTCGATGAAAGTGTAGACCCAATGTGCGGCGGCAGTGAAGAAGGCCAATTCTATGCTTGGGATCATTAGGAAGGGTATTGAGAACAAAACAGCTAATATTATAATGCTGTTGTACAAATCTATGGTAAGGCCACACCTGGAGTATTGTGTCCAGTTCTGGTCGCCGCATCACAAAAAAGATATAGTGGAAATGGAAAAGGTGCAAAAGAGAGCGACTAAGATGATTACGGGGCTGGGGCACCTTCCTTACGAGGAAAGGCTAAGGTTTTTGGGCCTCTTCAGCCTAGAGAAGAGACGCCTGAGGGGGGACATGATTGAGACATACAAAATTATGCAGGGGATGGACAGAGTGGATAGAGAGATGCTCTTTACACTCTCACATAACACCAGAAACAGGGGACATCCACTAAAATTGAGTGTTGGGAGAGTTGGAACAGACAAAAAAATATTTCTTTACTCAGCGTGTGGTCGGTCTGAGGAACTCCTTGACACAGGATGTGGTGATGGTGTCTAGCCTGGACGCCTTTAAAAGGGGATTGGACAAGTTTCTGGAGGAAAAATCCATTACGGGGTACAAGCCATGATGTGTATGCACAACCTCCTGATTTTAGAAATGGGTTATGTCAGAATGCCAGATGCAAGGGAGGGCACTAGGATGAGGTCTCTTCTTATCTGGTGTGCTCCCTGGGGCATTTGGTGGGCCGCTGTGAGATACAGGACGCTGGACTAGATGGGCCTATGGCCTGATCCAGTGGGGCTGTTCTTATGTTCTTATGTACAGTAAGGAAGATACTTCCCTAGTTGCTGCTGCCTCCTGATCTCTCCTTCATGCTGTGCTCTACTTGGAATGACCAGGTCTAGGCTGCCACATATCCACATGTTACTGCAAATGTACTGCTGACCCAGCCATCTCCGCTTCCAGTGGGGATCCAGCTAGGCAAAATAGTGTTGCAGTCTCTATGGCACTTTGAACACATGCAGAATATTCTACATAGCCATACATGGCCAAGTACCACTAATGGAGTCATACAACAAGTTGAAAAGTATTGTTTTAACACTTACCCCAAAGCACATCTTCACTTGTCCTACACTTGCAACACTAGTCATTTATATAAAAGATTTACACCCAGCTTTTAAGGCAATGGTTCTAAAGCAGTGTTCAGGACAGAAACGACCAGCAAAACGACGCACAAATTGAAAGCAGAGAATTGGCATAAACAACAACTACAATCAGTTAAATGCCTCAGAGAATTTTTAAAAAGTATCAGCTCAGAGCCTCAAGCTTTAATTAGGCTAGTCGCTAGGCATAAAGACCTCGGACAAACTATTCCGTAATTAAATTCACAAAACTTCTGGGACATTAAAACTGATAGCTCTTACTATTATGAATCTTCTCCGTAATTTTGTTGCTCTGTGCAAGAGGTTTCTATTCTTAACTATCTCCTATGAAAGTTGACCAGCATTTCCCATGTTCTAGTACTTATCATCCCTCAAACCACAACTGCAAAGTTAACCACAAAAAGGTATAGTACTGACATTTTTGCTCAGTTACTGGACTTTGTAGAAGTTACCTCAGAACTTCTTCTGCTTGCCAGGCTGCATCTTCCTCTTCTTCCCAGGCATTTGTATTTTCCTGCCATGTCTCTAAGTCTCCCAATTCTGGCTGGAAAAAAAGAAAAGAACTCAATTCACCATTCCAACTGAATTCAAATTTTTGCTAAATCTCAGAATATTATAATGCACTAGAGTCCAGTGTTTCTCAAACTGTGGGTCGGGACACACTAGGTGGGTCACAAGCCAATTTCAGGTGGGTCCCCATTCATTTCAATATTTTATTTTTAATATATCAGACTTGATGCTATCATGGAATGTGATGGCATTTGGGGAAACAATACAGATCTGTACTTTTAATAGACTATTACGTATGCGCTTTTAACAGTGATAGTAAATGGAACTTAATCCTGGGTAAGTGTCGGTAGGATTGCAGCCTAGGATTGTCAAAACTCTTCCTGCTTGATGATGTCACTTCTGGTCATGACATTACTTCCAGTGGGTCCTGACAGGTTCTCATTCTAAAAAGGGGGGTCCAGGTGCGAAAAGTTTGAGAACCACTGCACCAGTCTAATGCAAACATTTCAGTTAATGAATCTAACTTTTATTTCCTATATCTTTTTTTCAAAGAGTTCAAGAGGATAGGAGAAAAGAACCAGACAGAACAAATAATTACAGATACTGTAATGCAGCCATTTTCAACTCGTGCCATGGCACACTGGTGTGCCGCGAATGGTGCACAGGTGTGCTGCGAGAGTTTGAGGGAGGATCATTTATTAGTAGGGCCATTGGGGGATGTGAGGCCCCCCCCCCCCCACCAATAGCATGGTGTGTTTTGTCAATGGTCAAAAACCGGATGGTGTGCCTTGACAATATTAGCACTTTGTCAGTGTGCCATGAGACAAAAAAGATTGAAAATCACTGCTGTAATCACTTCCTCATTTTTTACAATTTAATAAATTTTCACAGAAAAAAGGTTTGGCAATGTATTTCAGAAATGGGAAAAAACCCACCTTAAGCACACGCTTGGAGACATAATGCATTAACGAAAGTAATACTTTTGTTCTGAGTTTTATTTTTTTTAAATCAAAGTTTTTTTTATATAACTGTGTGCATGCATGTCAGATGATGGGGCATTTGGGTGGCAAATTGAATGACTCATCTATTAATTAGAAAACTGTTGGTGAGGAAACTGGATGAAATGATACCTTGATTGCTTTAACAATGCCATGGAGGGCAATCAGCAGGAAGGGAAATGCGTTTTCAAGGATGAAGCATCTCCAAAGTCTCTTTCTGCTGAAGTGGCTCTCCAGTTTATGAATGAGTGAGAATCTGCCAGTTCTACCAATTTTTCTTACAAAATTTAACAGGTTTCCTGTTCTATGGACACAAGTAGAATGAAAATGGATAGTACCCTGAAAGGTTTGTGTGGGGTTCACTCAGTGAGCAGAAGGTCTGGAAGCAAGAGTTGTGCTTACACAATGAAAAAGATCCCCTAAAAGAGAGCAATTCCTCTTCCCTTCATGAAGAAGCTCTCAGTGACAGGCACCTCTGTAGCAGGTTGTATACAATTTAGTATAATCAAAGGCTTCAAACAGTTCACTTTATCATGCCATTAACAAGACCTCTTTGAGGTATTTACATATCATTCAGGCATTTCCCTTGCAAGAATTCTGAAAAGTTTCTTTAAATTTAAGATTGAAAGCTGACTGCATTTAATTTTCAAGCTGATCTAAGACTCTATCAAACATTCTAACAACATGATCTGCCTCTTAACAAGCAAAAACAGTGACGCTTTCTCCTCTGATGGAAAGCATTAACCAGAAACAAAACAAATAGTACGAGTCAGATACTTACAGATTGGTGAATAAAAGGAACATCTTGTGTAGCTGCTAATCTACTAGAAAATGCTGCACTGCCATCCTGATTCCCAAAATTTAAGGGTTCACGTTTTTTAACAATAATCTAAAAGACAAAGTTGATGTGGGAACACATCAATGGGTAAGTTAGACCAAATCCTTTAAGACAAATCTATATGCATCAGGTATATAGACAGAAAGAGAAATTTGTAAGTAGCTTGTGGTTTTTATATGGCTTTATACATGCTGTGTTTTTGATGGTAGTTGTACTGTGGGCCATTTCATTGAATGAAGCAATGAAAGCAAATTGTGTGCACATTGTGCCCCCAAACTGTTGTGGTTTCCAGCATTAATGTTGTGAAGTTTTCCTCTAGTATGGGTAGGAGTCCTGTTTGTGTTGCACTGTATTGTTAAATAAATAAAAAAAACCTGACAGAAAGATAAAGTAAATTCACAAGTCCGCTGCCTCATTCTATTGGAGTTCCAAGCTACATAAAACAATAATAGAGTATGGTTGTCCTGGAAATCTTCCATCCTCAACACCAGCACTGAACCACCACCCATTCTACTGAGCCGATAGCTATCCAGAACAGCAAGCCATTTGAAGATCTAAATAGAGTAGCCCATGTAATTCTATACACATTTACCTTTTGCAAGACACTGGTCTTATTTTCTAACCACAGCCTATTCGCACATCCAGTCTAGTGAAACCACAGGTGAAAAATAATTTCTGTTCACTGACTGCTGATGTTGAATCATGACTGTTCTAAAAGTTGTCATAAAGTAACTGCTCATTTCAAAAAGAGTTATGAATGGTGGAAACATACTTTTTGCGTTTTCCTTATTGTTGGTGCCATGTCCTTAAAATAGTCAGGCTCCATTTCTTCCAGACCATTTTGCTGAGTAGCCATATTGCCATTACCACCTTCAATCTTCACACTTGTAGGAGCGTCTTCGTCCCATGAAGTCCAGTCTTCTACTTCTGGCTAAAGAGTAAACAGAAAGACTCTGGCGCTGTATTTACAAACTCAACATCAAGAATCTATATTTTAAACTGCTCTGATAGAATTATGGTTTAAGCCATATTCAGGCCATTAATGATACTACCTGTTTAGGAACTGATGAATAATCCATAGTGGTTGGCAAAGTTATTTGGTCCCCACTTAGTTTTCGACCTCTTCCAGTCCTGAAAAAGAAATATACAATTCTATCTAGCTCTGAAAATATGAGTACTACAAGAAGCTTCTAGAAAATGTTACGGATTAAAGCTACAGAATTAAAAGAAGTATTTTAAAGGCTAAATAAAAATGTAGTGAGTTTAAAAGGAAACACGAATCTTAGCATGAACACATTCATCATTAAAATATGAATGTAATTGTAAAGAAGGAAAATTTTCCAGCTGCTTTTAAACAGATCTGAATTTCACTAGTATTCTAAATTCTTGTTTATGCTTTGCACTATTTACCCAGTGAAATAGTGACATTTTATATTTCTATGATATGAAAAAAATCTCCTTTGCAAGCTAGTGTAATAAAATCTGCTCTGAACGAAAAATTCAAGCTTATAACCATGAGGTGTAGGGCTGATTTGGATATCTTTAAATGCCCCCCCCCCCCCCGAGTTGACCATCATTCTCTTTGGTGTATCCAAGAATAACATTAAATTGTGAGCATCTCATTTCCCTGTGTAAACTATTTGGCATACGAAGAAGTTTCAAGGACAAAATCATGGCATCATTAAGGGATCTCCAAGCTGACTAGTGTTATCACTGCTGATAGCAGTTGAAATTATTCAAAGCCATGTAAAAAAAATACCTCATGATCTGCCACAGGCTGCAATCCTATGCACAACTTTCTTGCGAGTAAACCTCAATGAATAGTGGGACTTAATTCTGACCAAACGTGCATATGTGCATCATTGGTTACTTGAAGGGCTTAGGCAGGTCCAGCAAGAACCCTCCACCCTTATACAGGTCTTTATCTTTTCTATATTTTTTTCAACTTTTTTTAAAAACTTCTGTATTCTTTGAGATGCTATCCCAAATCAGGAAAAAGTTTCTATCTCTTGCAGAACTCCAGAACAAACCTAATAACCTTAAAAAGGGGAGGGTTAAAATAGGTTAAACACCATGCCACCAGAGACATTAGCTTGGATTTATTATATAGATCTTATACAGATTCAGTTAAAGAATAAATTCAGAAGCCTATCTCTTTCTATTATCTATTAGAGCTGCTAAAACAAATATAATAGTACTTTCAGGCAGAAGCCATTTATACTTACAGCCATGCAAGTTAAAAGAGAACTTTAAATAATTCCTAATTCTTCTTTCCTCAGCATTACAACAGAATGGCAAAATTTTTCAAAAGGAAAAGAAAAATAGGTTAGAAAAAAGGTTCCAAGTAAAACAACTCACATGCAAACTGCTATTTACCTGCATATTAATCGCTTAAAAAAACCTAGTACAGCTGCCAGGCATGTACAAATTTTAAAGAGACGGAACTGTGTAATGGCCATGGTGAATGTCTTCACCTGCAAAAGGAAAGAAGAAAGTTACGCTGACTTGTATCAGGTATCCTTATATCTGCTTACTGCTTTTACTGCCACAGTGATGTAGAGCTAGTTCATGTAGATATTTTAATCCAAAGAGAAACTATAAGCATAGTCTCAAGGCATCTATATATTTACTAGGGACTTGCAAAAGGTCAAATGGAAGGGATGATTTAGCTTAGCACTTCTTTGATAGCATTTTCAGTACAAGTGTGCAAGCCAAAGGAGTAAACGCAAACAAAAACTTGTTTCAGAGGCATGCTTTCTGCACAGATCAGAAACAATGGCATTTCTTTATGAGCTTGCTCTCAGATGCATTTTGGCAATTATTCAAATTTAAGGCTGTACTGTTTTACAGCAGAAGTGGGATAGTGCAGAAACCCAAACAAGAAAATTTAACCTTACATAAAAGGTGCTTACTTTCACAGGGCACTACATTTACTGCATTTTATTACCATGAGCAGCTACTCGCTGACGAAAGTGAAATTACAAGCACATTTAGAGGCTTCTTCTGATTATGCATAGTATCCCTAGAAATTGGATGGGAATCTCTGAAGGAAATCTTTAAATATTTCAAACAACTAAAATGGGTGTTCTGCCACTTATCTGTAGTGCCACCCAAGTGGCAGAACATATGCAGAGTCCCAGATTCAACCTACAGTATCTTCAGTCCCTGCCCAGAAGAGGTAGCAAACAGCTGTCAGTATTAACAGGGAATACCAGATGTGGTCCAGAGTCAGAGATGGTTTTGATATACTAGTAATCATATTTCCAAGCCTACTTTCTGTTTTAAATTTGGGCAATCTTTGCACTTATCTCCCTTAACACTGCCAAGTTAAGTGAAAATAATCATTTAAATAAAAATGAAAGCAAAATGAGAATAAGCAAATTTCTTCTATACTAAAGTCATGAACACTTTTAAGAATCTGCTATATCAGGGCCTACAATTTGATATTAGTTTAAACAAGTCCTACAAAAGTCTCCAAAACTACTAGCTCATCTGCCCATGCACACCTGTTAGCTGTGCATCACACAATGACAGCCTGAAAAACAGCCAACCTTGCCAAATGGACAGAAACCAGTCTAAAAGTAATTCTTACTTCCTATAGCAACCAGGTAAGTGGCTATTACATGCCTGAAAGATTTCACTTCACTGATTCTACAGAAGAAGCAAATCTTAAATTTTAAAATCAAAGTCAATTAATGCAAAATGGTTACACTCTCAGCCTGTTCACAAGATCATTCTCTCCATTTAAACCATTTCTGCCCAATGTTGCATATATGCAACAGGAATCAAATGTTTCAGGAATCAAACCTGTGGGCTGGGCAGAAATGGGTTAAGGCAGTACTATTTTGGCTCCTAGAGTGTCACATTCACAGACTGACTCATACAAGGAAGTACAACTGTGAATTTCCACCTACTCTCTCACTCTCCAAACAATAAAGATGTAAACCTTATCTGTTTGGCTCTCACAGGAGTTTATTACAATTCAATCAGTCAGTCTTACTTTCATTGTGTAGTTTAATTTTTATGTGCAACGCAAAGCCATTACACAATAATTTGAGACTTGGGAAAAGAAATTATCAAGTAAAGAAAATATATGCTATCACCTTTTGAACTTTGATGATTTGAGCAATAAAAAATGAACATTCAATCCTACAACCTGAAATTCATTGTTATCCAGGTACACTGTACAGCTCTCTCAAGAGCATTACAACAGTTATTTGGAAATTCTTGTGGCACAGCAAGGTCTTTTCAGCAAATCGTTACCTGTATAATTACAAGCCTAAATCATTGTAGAAGCTGCATTTTATGCCACAAGCTTCTATAATTTTAAATATAGCAGGGCAGTAAAGCACTTCTTTATACTCCTTCATAAATGGCAGTCGTTACAGCTTCAGCAGCAATAGGAAGATGGGCGCAGCTATGGGAAGAAGGGGTTGTAAGTATGAACTACAACTCTAACTTCCAAGCTTGTACAGGTGTGGAGGTTTCAAGAACATAGTACCGCTCCAGCTGGAGGGGTTCGCTACTAGCAATCTTTTTAGCACAATGCAGTAGAAATGTAGGGTATTTTTCCTTATTATTAGAAAAATCTAATATAAGAGAAAACCATTCCCTTTGGTGTGAAACTTTAGTGTTTCCTCTATAGAACATAAAGGACAATATAAATCCCACTGCACTTTAAGCTGAATCCCAAATCTGTTACTTTCTGAAAATTTTCAACAATTTTCTCTTTTCAACATTTTAAAATATGTACATGTGTCCCTAAAAGAGAGACAGGATGTGTGCAGACTTTCAGCTAGTAACAGTCAATTCAAACCAAAATTACGGTTATTTGGAAGCAAGGTCTACAGATTTAAAACACGCCCTTCCAAGTAAATTTGCTTAAGAAAGACATTCTCCCTCAGATTTTTTTTTAAAACATATAATCATTTCTCACAGGATGACACAATCTTTTATGTCTGCAACTATAGGCATTTGTGTGTGGGGGGGGGGGATATTTTAACCCTGTTGTAGTACAGCCACTAACTATCCTGAAGGGTTTACAGAAGATCAAATACAGAAGAGATAAGGAACAGTTATCTTCTTAATTTGTGTAGCTGCTTACAGATAAATTGCAAACTCTTCATAGCAAAGTAGAAAATTGTTGAGTTTGGAATGAGTTCTACAGAGCTAACAATCACATAACTGTTAAATGGCAAGAATATAGCTCAGCCAGCAGGTTTTACTAGTTACAGCAACGTACAGCAAAACTCAAAGGTGCCACATTGTTGGCATAACAAAGTACGAACACTTAAAAATCACAGAAAGTGTAACATTGCATAAGATTTTTTTCCTGTACCAATGCTCCTTATTGTGTACAGGTAAGTAAGTTATCTTGTGAAAGCTAGTAAATGAAGCTTTCATTTTGCAACCATTCACGTTCCCCTAAAATTGTATTCAAATAAAAGAGAGGCAAAAAGTACAAAGAGATTTTTTAAGTGATACAGAACATAAGAGGAGCCCTGCTGGATCAGGCCAAAGGCCCATCTAGTCCAGTTTCTTGTACCTCACAATGGCCCACCAAGCACTTCAAGACAACAAGACACAGCCTGCATCCCGGTGCCTTCCCTTGCACCTGGCAATCTGAGGTAGTCTACCTCTAAAACCAAGAGCTTGTGCATACCATAATGATTCTGATTCTGATTGTGCACAGTTAAGAGCACAAGAGTTTCTTTTACATAAACCAAACTAGGTGGCCATATTCAAAATAATAAAGTGAGAAGAATACCTAGATGCCAAGATTAAGTCTAGCATTTGTGTAAGTTTTACAACTAAGGCTACAATCAAAATCAGACCCACTTATTCAGTGAAACTTGTTTCTAGGGGAAAAAAAATATGCTCAGGACTGGTTCACAAATGTTTCTAGAAAACACAAACATATAATGTGTATAAAATGTTCTCGTTTCATGATAAATAAAATCATTGTTTAAAATGGTTTTATCTATCTTGATCAACAAAGATATGTATTTCAATGGTACACTGAGCTACTGTAGCTCAGGTTCAATCACCAGGTTGGGCTGCTAAAGATCTAAAGCAGTGGTTCCCAAACTGGCAAGTCACGACCCATCAGCAAAGGAAGAACTTATCTCCACCCTTTTAAGGGACAGAGAGGAGAGATTGCAGCAATTATGTAACTATTTGCTAGGGCAGGGGGATTGCAGCAATGCTATCCCTGGAATTGCGCTGCTGCCAGGGATGGGAGGGGGGATTTTTATCCCCAGCCAGTACTTGGAGTCTTGGGAGGTCAGGGGGTGGGATTCTGGGAAGCCCTATACAGGGCTCCTCAAACCTCTGTAAGTGGGGAAAAATGGGCACTTCCAGTTTTTGTCATGTAACTGGAAAGTGCACGTTTTCCCTTTTCACACTTATAGAGGCTTGAAGAGCCCTGTGGAGGGCTCCCCAGATTCCCCCCACCCCGGAACCTTCCATTCGAAGACTCCAGTGCTGGCTGGAAGTAAGTGAAAAACCCTCCTCCTGTCTCCAGCAGAAGCACAATTCTGGGGATCATGTTGCTGCAATCCCCCTACCCCATGCAATACTTACGAGGTTCCCTACTCCTGAGGATGACTTTGGGAATCACTGATCTAAAGGTGATTAGTTATTTCAAATTGGTAAAGAGAATATCAAGACAGATAGGCTAATGGCATGATACAATATAAAGCAGCTTCATAAGATGTGACCAGATAATACAAGCTGGACTCAGCCTGCATTCTGCTCCAATGCAAGGAGTGGAATAGACAGCAAGAGAGCTCTTCCTTCTATGTTTGAAGCCTCCTTTCCCAGACCAAGATAGTCATCCTAGGCCTAGAGACAGACAACGGAATATGGGGCAAAAAGCATGATCAGTATTTGTTCAGTGGCCTTACCTAGTGTGAACCTTTTCTTCCTCAAAATCTATATCGCATGCACTCACAAGATGAAAGGATCAAGCAAAACTGAAAGAATGGTTGGGGCTATACCTACTGTGTGACGTCAGAAACTTAGAGCCAAATTCTATCCAACTTTCCAGCATTGATGCAGCCATGCCAGTGGGGCACGTGTTGCATCCTGTGGAAAGGGGCGGGGAAGAGGTCATGGAGACCTTACCAAGATAAGGGAACATTTGTTTGCTTACATTAGCGCTGCATTGCTGTCCAGTTGAATAGGACAGTTGCTGGACAGTTGAATAGGTCTGGGCCCTCAGCCTCAAAGGGTGACCCACGCTGGACAAACAATGATGTGTCAAGTGGCAAGCAGAGGAGAAGGAAGGGAAAGAGTTTTCTGTTTTGAAATTTTTTTTTATGGATAACTTTTTTATGAATAATTTTTGAGTCTTCAGAGAGAAAGCAGGAGACCAGCTCCTTTTTTTTTAATAGTAAAAAATAAGACAGAAGCAAATGGCCAATAAAAACTTAACATCATGTTACTTTCAGGCTGTAAGCCTGATCACAGGTGAACAGCTTTTGATTTTTTCCTTCCTCCTAAATGTTCTTCAACCTTGGGGTGGGACCCCAACGGTATCACTAAACCTCAGCTGCGAGGTCATGGCAACTCACAGGAACGAAAGAGGTTGAAGACCACTGGACTGGAGCACGACCCGGTAAAGGGGGTGGCATATGGCATATCCCTTTGGGTACTGGGAGACAGTGCGCCAGTCCTGCTCAGGCTCTCAGCAAATGTGCTAAAGCAGCTTTCGCTGGTGCCAGGCTTCAGAGTAACTTCCTCAGTACTCTCCAATGAGAATATCTGGTTGCAGTGTCCACTGCTGGGAAAGCACTGTAAGCGCAGGGAGCAGGCAGGTAGGGGGGAAACCAGCGGTGGATCCCCAGTCGTGTACTTTATGCGTTCACTGTGGCACGAAAAAGACTGAAGGCCACTGGACTGGAGCACCACCAAGCAAAAGGGCAGCACCTGACGCAGGCCTCGGAGACAGTATTCCAGCCCTGCTCTGCTGTCAGCGATTCTGCGCCAGCACCAGGCTTCGTGGTCGTTTCTTCTGCTCCCTCCAAGGAGAATACTGGGGGTGCTGGAGGGCACTGCAGGGCAGGGGGAGGGTGGGCGCGGCCAGGTCCTGGGCGGGGCGGCGGGGTCCGCTCTCTCGTCTCACATCCCCACGCGCATGTTCTTCTCTCCGTGCCGGGCCCAGGGCGAAGACCTCCCCGCTGCAGAGCGTCCTCCCGTTGCTGGCGCCTGACCAACGTCAAAACCGCCCCCGCTTTTTTCAGCGCGTGGGGACTTTGCACGCGAGGGGCTGCAGTGCCCGGAGCAGCTCCTCTTTCACGGAGCAAAGGAAACAGCCCCAGCGCCGAGAGGCGGCAGCCCCCTGGAGCGAGCCCCACTGCCCGCAACCTGCGAGGAGACCTGGGGCGAGGCTGCGACGGGAGCGAGCCCGCCGCGCACAAGGGACGGCACGAGCAGACCTGCGGGCCGGGCCAGAAGGCCCGCAGAGCCGAGAGGGGGGCCCCTCCCGGCCGCGCCGCTTGAGCGGACTCACCTTGACGCCCGGCGCGGAGAGGGCCGGGGGCGGCGCGGCCCAGGCCGAGGGGGAGCCGCTTCCCCCGGCGCCCGCCAGCTCCCTTCATGCACCGGCAGGCGCTGCCGCTGCCGTTCTCGGCGCCGCCATCGCCCGCTCCCTGCCAGGCCGCCGTCACCCGGGAGACCCGCCAGCTCCCAGCGCCCGCCTCTTCCGCTGCTCCCGACCAATAACGCGCGACCGGAAGGAGGACTCTCCTTGTGGCCCCGCCCCCCGCGAAGACTGACGTCTCGCTGAGGGAGGCCCGCCACGTGACACGGGCTCATCCGGGTCCTCGAGGCAGTCTCCTTAGCAACAGGCCTACGGGGCAGTCTCTGGACTCTGCTGCCTTAGAAAGGCCAGCGCGGGAGGGGGGAGGCGGCTCCGGCAACGCCCTCGCCACATGGAGGGCCCAAGTTAGCTTCATGATGCCTGAGTACCATGGCGCCGAGAGTGACGTCATTAGACATCATCAAGCACAAAGGGGTGTCATTAGGTAGGAAGTGACATCATTTGGCATAAAGTGTCATTAAGCCAGATGGGATGTTGTTAGGCATAAAGTGACATTGAGCAGGAAGTGATGTCATTGACCATAAAGTGACTTGATTGAACGGGAAGTGATGTCATTAAGCAAAGTGACGTCATTAAGCAGGAAGTGACATAATGTCCACACTTTCCTGGGAGTGTCCACACTTTCCCCACTGAATAAAATGGGACTGACTTCTGAGTAGACCTGGGCTCAGACCAACTGAGCAGTTCCAGCATAAGCAGGAAGTGACATCATCAGCCATAAAGTGACTTAATTAAGCAGGAAGTGATGTCATTAAACATAAAGTGACATCATTAAGCAGGAAGTGACATTGCTAGGCATGGTGACATCACTAGGCAGATGATGGCCTAAATAAGCCCTCTGCTGTCACATAGAAACTCATTAACTGCAAACAACCAAAGAGGAAAGGTGCATATCTGGCCTTCGGGCCTTGCATTTGACACCGCTGGTCTCTGCTCTCCCTTTCTGGGCCTCACAGAAGGGCTTTCTGCCCCAGGAAGGGTGCTGACCCCCAACAGGGCTGGCCCCCAAACTGGAGGTGGTATGCCACTCTGCTCCTCCCATGCCCTAGGTTGGAAAAGAGCAGGGGGGGGAGGCTAGTGTAGACCTTTTCTTCCACTCCGCCCCCTCTTCCTTTTCCACCCTAGAGATGAAGGAAAAAAGTGGAGGTGTACCCCACCCAGAGGAAATGAGCAAGCCAAGGCACTTCAGCCACAACATGCCTTCTTTGGGGAGGCAAGCCTACAGGGGTGGGTGCTCAGGGTGATGCCAGGAGGGACAGATGCAGGCTGAGTGACCTCAGTGAGCCTGTGCACCCTTGTACTACCTCTTTCTCTAAGCAGCACTGTGATGTAAGCCTACTCCTAACAAAGCCAGTTTGGGTGCCTTTGGAGAGAAAGGTGGGATAAAAACACTATAAATAAGCCACTGGACCCACCCCAAGAAAACACAGTGGTGAACCAGTAAGACCACCCCTTGCAGATGCCCTCTTCCTCTGGATCGCACAAAGGTTAGGATTGGTCTGTGCAAAGTGCTAGCTTTCTCAAGAGCACAAGTCATTGAGCCAATACTTTATGCTGCCACCTTCTGCTCCTTTGCCTCCCCAGGTGGTACACCCAGCATTGTACTACCCATTAGGACTGCACTGGCAAGCATCTCATACCTTTCAATTGTCCTCAACACCATCAGCGCAGCTGTAAGGATTACACCCAATAGGCCTACTCACAACTGTTGCACCTCACACACAAAATGAACCACCTCTGCCTAACCAGCCTTTGGAGCAGCAAGAAGCTTCCACACCAACCAGAGAGAGCACTTGCAATCACGATAGGCCAGTGAGCAGCTGGTGGCAATCTCCCCTCATCTGTCTCCCCTCCCATTGCCTACTACAGTTCAGAAGGAGAGAAAATATTATTATTATTATTATTATTATTATTATTATTAACAGTATTTATATGCCGGTTTTCAACTAAAAGTTCACAAAGCAGTTTACAGAGAAAAATCAAATAACTAAATGGCTCCCTGTCCCAAAAGGGCTCACAATCTAAAAAGATGCAAATGAATACCAGCAGACAGCCTCTAGAACAGACAGTGCTGGGGTGAGGTGGGCCAGTTACTCTCCCCCTGCTAAAAAAAGGAGCACCCACTTGAAAAAGTGCCTCTTACCCAATTAGCAGGGGTAATAGATAAAATAGATAAGCTATTGAGGTGAGACAAGTGAAAACTAGTTGCACTCCCTGGACAGCAGATCAGAACAGACTTGCAAGTTCTGTTGAACCTCTAAGAAAACTTGTAAAGGATTTCAAGTTTACAATTGAGTTGCAATGTCTCCCTCAATGAACAACCTGCTCACCAATTGTTTCAATGACTTGTGCCTAGAGGTGTTTGAAAACACTGTTATTTACTTTACCTAGAAGTAAGCCCAATAAGACTTAGAGCCCAATCCTATCCCCAACTTTCCACCTCTGGTGTAGCCACAATGAAGCCTCATGGTAAGGGAACACATGTTCCATACCTTGAGGTGCCAGTGCCTGCTCCTCTACCACAGGATACAGCACACACCCCTCTGGCACAACTGCACCAGCACTGGAAAATTGGATAGGATTGGGCTGTTAGGCTGTCAACCTATCTTACTCGCTGGAGACAAATATCTCTACTTATGCCTTGGATCCTGTTATTTATAAATCCCATTAAATTAAATCTTCTTCCACATATATCTTGAGTGGAATCCTAAGCGTGTTTGCATAAACCCTATTGAGTTCAGCAAGCCTTTCTTACTGCACCATTTTTCAATTAAGACACAAAACTAAGAAGCAGTTTTAAACAGGATTGCAGACTTCCTTTGATCAGAATTATTGTTTCAATCCTGAGATGGGAAAGGCCCAGGCAAGTACAGAATAAATGCCCAACACACACACGCTCTTTGTAGCATCCAGTGATATTCTCCATTCTCCTCCATTAGTCTTCAGCAGCACAGACCAGGAAAAGTTTTCAAACACAAAAATGTTACTTCTGGTCATACAGTTTTGCCAGCATATGGCCAAACTTGTATTACAAGTCACAGATTCTGGCTTTCATTGCCATGACAACTATTAACCATAATCAGATTGTTTCATTTTAAAACCTTATGTCTTCTTAAGCATATTCTCGTAAGTATTGGTTGGTTAAGGCACCATCCAGGAAAGGCTGAGTGAGGAGCCTCAGGGTCCAAACCTATCCAATTTTCCAGTGCAGGTGCTGCTGTGCCCATGGGGTATGCACTGCTTCCTGTGTTGGGGAGGCAGCCACAGAGGGCTCCTCAAGGTATAGGAACATTTATTCCCTTACCCCAGGACTGCATTGCAGCTGCACTGGTGCTGGACAGTTGGATAGGATTGGGCCCTCAGTATTCTAACAGGCAGTCTGAAGTGCCAGAACCATTTTCTATGCTACCCACAGTAGCAACTCACAGTATCACATAGTTATCATTCCTTTTTTTTCCAATACTATGGTACCATTTTACAGTTAAGACAGGATGCTCAGTGTAGCATGGTTTCTCCTGTGACCCTGTTAGCACATTTAAAGAGACACTTAATCTGAAGAGTCAGTATAAGATAAGGCAAGAGATAAAGAGACAATCACACAAACAAATCATGTTAAGCCGCACAATATCCTTTTAATGGCAAGAAATGAAATTTCTTTCCAACATATGCCCACATGGTAGGTTTTTTATTAAAATATCAAGATTAAGAATTCAGTGTAGCAAACTACACATCCAGTAACCAAACATTTAAAAAAAAAAAGAACTTTAACCCTAAGCATGGAAAAAAGTCTTCCAGTATCCAGCAAGATTCACTTAACACTGCAAAACACAACAGAAAAATCAGAGGCTGGCATGTTGGGCAAGGAATGTTCTTATTCTCTGTAGAAGCTCTTTCTTTACACTGTCTGGTACCAAGGCTGAAACACAAACAGGAAAGGATTAGGAAGAAGAGATGTAATAAATTAATATTGTGCCACACCATTTGTACTTATACCAGTTCAAAAATACAATACAATTTCCTGTTTATATTAGAGTACCCAGTTTGAAATTCCCTAATTCACCCCATCTAAGCTAGTGTTAACGGCAGATTCCCTTTCCAATATGATAATGAAACTGGACCGATAGCAGAGTCCCATGGCACGTTTTAAAGACACGATGCAGCAACATTGCTGAAACTAAGCTAAGCAGGGCTGGTCATGGGAGAATAACTATAAACCCTATGCATGCTGCCTTGAGCTACACAAAGTGAGATGTAAATACAATAAGTAGGCAAATTATGGAGCGCACAAGGGGCTTGATGACTGTGACTTTTCTACCTGTCTGAGGGCCCAATCCTATCCAATTTTCCAGTGCCAGTGCAGCTGCAATGCAGCCTTGAGGCCCCCAGGATTGCACCCTCACTGCAGGATGCAGCTCACACCCCATTGGTACGGCCGCAGTGGTGCTGAAAAATTGGATAGGATTTGGCTCTAAGACTAAAAACAGAATACAGGGACATCTGGTGGGCATGCTGAATAGCTGGGGAGCTGCCTTCCATTTACATAAATACTTTTCCATGGTTGCACCACACTATTAAAAGTCCCTCAAGCCAAGCTCAGGTTCTCATAATGTTTTTAGAAAAGTTTTTTAAGACTCCGCTGCTCATTCAGTCCAAGTTATCAGGCCACAGCGATTTCAACATCATTGTTACATCATTAATTGCTGTCAATCATGTTGTATATTTTGTTTTTATACTAAAACTTTTAAAAACAAATTTCAATTAATGTGAAAGGCTTAATTTGCAAACATCCACCCTTTTAGAGGAAAAAAAATCATGAACTTTAGTTAAGTTTGTTAAGTTTTTCTGTCACCTTGAGTCAACAAGCAAAACCATTGCAAGTAAATAAATAAAATTGGATCATGGCCATTGTGCTTCAGTTGTGGTGACAGACAACTAATCACATATAACAGCTGGATACTATCAATTGGCATTGGAAGGGGCATCTAGGTAGCTCAGTGGTTCTCAGATGAGTAATATAATGCACGTAGGACTATTTTTCCAGATAACGTGTTTGCCACAGTTACACATCTGGAAAGTTGGTCTATGACAGCAGATAACTGACAGATTTTTTAGATATTAAGTATTTGTGCACATGATTCAGCACACAAATAAAAAAGCCACTCTTCATATCATGTTTATAATAGATTAACTGTATGTAATCTCCTATACAATGTATAGTTTGAGTAAAATACAAAGGTTACACACAGGTGCAAAGTTATCACTATAACTATTCTCTAATTATTACGCAATATTACTTCCGTTACCTCTGCCTTTTGGAGTTATTTCTGCCACCAAATCATCAACTGTGACGTGTTCTAGGCCTTTCTCTTTGATGACATCTAAGCAAGATCAAGATAATCACGTGTTTAAAATTGGTTAGAAAATGACAGGACAGTCAAGAGATAACAGAACCCAACACAGAGAGGCAGACTAATCACTGATTTACATGTACAGTACTACAGATTATGCTCAGGAACACAGATTCACAACCCCACCCATTTAAGCATAGCAAAGGATGTTTTGTCCCTGCTCTATCCTGCTGACATTTAGTATGGTTTACATTAAAATCAGCAACACATGTAGTTAATGCTACAGGGGGAAAAGAGGGGAGAAAGTACCCCATAGGGCAGTGTTTCCCAACTTTGTCCTCCACTGTATCACCTCACATGGTCCACCTATTTGAAGTACTACTGGATGTAACTGGGGATAACATCATTGCCAGCTACTTCAGGGTTAGGAGGCCACATGTGACACAATAAACACCAGTAAGAGGCTCGGGGTGGATGGGAAGGTTTATTTGAGGAAGGGAAATTATGTTTTGGAGCTCTGCCTGCTGAGCAAAGACTCCTACCACTGTGTGTTGTGTTGTGTTCCTGGTCTTGTTGCCAGGCAACAGGTGTCTAGGGGTCCCACAAGTACCACCAGACACCATCTCAAGTACCACTGGTTGAGAAATACTGCCATGGGGGTACTCCTGAGCTCTCTGATACAGTTAAGAGATCAGGACATCTGTGCTGGGTCTATAATGAAAAGGAGAAATAAATTTGAATGAGCTACCATATACTATCACTGAATAGTATAACAATGCTGGAATTCCTCTAATGTGCAACATCTCTAACAAATTAAACCAAAAATACCAATTAAGGCAATATTGAAGTTAATGCAAAATATTATACATTTTGTATGTTAGGTCCATAATATTTTGCATTTCCAAGAAAAATAAACACTATTCTATATAGAATTTTTCAGTACTGTTATTCATTGCATGATGGTTTCATCTATTCAACTAGGAGATATGAATAATCTGGTTCTATTAAAAGAGGATCTGAGAGGCAGTATCTGAGATTACTAGAACGGGCTTTGTAAAATGACAACTACTGTAATTTGTGTTCCGTCAAGACTTAAAATAAAGGTATCAGGGTTTCCACAAGCACAACATGTTCTATCTGTTTGCAGGTGTGGTGATTGGGCAACAGTTACCTTTACAGTGTGCCTTCAGCTGGTCTTTCCAACCACATTCAATTAATTTGGCTCGCAATAATTCTTTAAGGCTGTAAAGACAGATAGATAATTAGAGACCTGCTAGCCGGGAGTACACACATTATTCAAAGTGAATCAATTAATACTAACAGAAAAAGTTAAACTGGTCTAACATTTTTCCACAATCTATCTAATGAAAAATGAGGATCCCCTAATGAATATACAAATAGTGAAATATACAAATATATGCATGCATACAGCAGGATGCAAGATTCTCCTTCACTCAGGTTATCCTCTTAACAGACCTCTGTGGTAGGTTAGGGAGCAAGGGAAGTGACTGGCCCAGTGATCTTTGTGACAGAGTAGAAGTGTGAACTCTGTTCTGCCCACTGCTAGTGACACCCTCTAACCCCCACACCGCCACCTTTAATACAACTGGAATATAAAATAAAGCCCACGTACCGTTCGCGTTCTCCAGTTTCAATTAGCTTTTGATTAATAGTTGCTTTCATTTGTGCATCTTTGTTCATTTTTCCAAGTCTTTATAAGTTCTACTGATCTAATTAAAAAGGAACAAAGGAAGAGGAGACTTTTGCCCCAGAACTTTTAACTTTCCCCCACAGTCAGGTAGGTAATTTTGACCGCAGAGGTCCTGCTCCAAGTTACCCCATCGTCAAAGACACACACACATAAGAATTGGGCCTTTTCAGTTCTGGCACCTGCCTGGTGGCATTTCTCCCCTTAAAGTACGCCTGGCACCATCTTTAGATTCTTTGATGCACCTGGTGAAAGGATTTTTATTTGCACAAGTTTTTAAAGATTGTGTGGTTTGAGCCTGGTATTATTTTTCCCCTGCTCATTAAATTGTTTTAAAATGTATTTGATTTATCTTTAACATGGTTTTGTTTGTTAAATCTAAGCTACCCTGAGAGGTAGCTAAACTCACGGGCAGACTACTGGAGAAAAAAAATGTTCTCATGTTTGCCAGCCTGTCTACACACAGCAATTGCATTAAGAACATAAGAATAGCCCTGCTGGATCAGGTCATAGGCCCATCTACTCCAGCTCCCTGTATCTCACTCTGGCCTACCAGATGCCTCAGGGAGCACACAAAACAACCAAAGACTTGCATCTCAGTGCCACTCCACTTCATATAGCATTCTATTTACCTTTGCACCCTCCAACGAAGACCCCAGACTGCACTTGTGTTTAACCTGGGCCACTTCATTAAACACGTGACCCATTTTTATTGCTTGAAATCTTCTGAACACACTATCCGTCCCTTGCCAGTGTGGGGTAGGCGAAAAAGCTGCCATCCTGGGCCAATTTGGATGACAGCAAAAAAAATTCCTACATGGCCCTACATACCCATTATGGTTTGTAACCTGCAATGGAGTTTTCCTTCACAAATCCCCTAAGAAGAGCCCAACTGGATCAGGCCCAGGGCCCGTCTAGTCCAGCTCCCCGCATCTCACAGTGGCCCACCAGATGCCTCAGGGAGCACTCAAGACAAGAAGATATCTGCATCCTGGAGCTACTCCCTTGTATCTGGCATTGGGAGACGGGCTACCTAGGTTCATTCTTGGTGGCTTGTAACCTGTGATGGACATTTCCTCCAAAAATCTGTCCAATCCTCTTTTAAAGGCATCTCCTTCGGATACCATCACCACATGCTGTGGCAAGGAGTTCCACCAACTCATTACATGCCAGATAAATAAATATTTTCTTTTGTCTTTTCTGCCATTACTTGGTGGATGCCCCCCTGGTTCTGGGGTTGGATGACAGGGAAAAGTGCATCCCTCTATCCACACTATATCCATCACCACATCCCATGGCAAGGAGGTCCAAAGACTACTGACATGCTGGATCAAGAAATATTTCCTTTTGTCTGTCCCAACTCTCCCAACACTCAGTTTGAGTGGCTGTCCCCAGGTTCTGGTGATGGGTAAGAGGGAGAAGAGCATCCACTGGACCCATCACCACATCCAGTGGCAGGGAGTTCCACCTGCACCTACCCAATTTGGGGTGTGCCAAAAGAATCAAATATTCATCTGCAGAACCACTAAGTCCTCCCCCCTCCGCCCCAAAAGAGGCCAGGAATAAAATGTGTGCCCAGGAGTCCCACAGAGGCTGGGATGGCCCATTGAAAGGGTCCCCAAAGTGGCCCCAGCCCCGCCTCTCCCCCTGTGGGCAAGGAACCTCCTGCAGCCGCAGAGGAGGAGGAAGAGAGTCCCCAACGCTCACCTTCTGCGCAGGCGGTTCCTCTCCAGACCCCGCACTGGCCTCGAACTCGCCAGCAGCCCGAGACCTGCTCCAACCCCGCGCGGGCGTCCTCGGGAAATGTAGTCCGCGCCGCCATTTCCTTGACCCCTTCTTCCCTTAAATAAACTATAATACCCAGACACGCTGTCCTTCCGGACGCCGCACGCATCAGTCGTCACGCTGAAACTATGCCTCCCATAATGCCTTTCTTGTAGGTTCTGCGCACGCGAGGGAGAAAGAGCTATTCGATACTAGAGTACACAGCGGTGGTGTCTTCGAAGTAGCACGCGTTGCAGCCCCCGCCCCATCGGCGCTCGGAAGGTCCACGTTAAAAGCCTGCGGCATAAAAACCCATTTGCAAGGGAGTGAGCTCGATAGAGAGCCGTGGTTAGGATTCTCAGCTTCATAAGCGGCACTCTTACTGTTTTCCTAGCTCTTTGTTGCTGTGGGAGGCGAAAGGCCACGAAAAGACTACAACCCCCAGAATGCCGCGCTGCCAGGCGCTTCTGCCCAGCAGGCATCGCTGCTGTGGCGTGCCTGACGAGACTCTCTCGGTGGCAGCTGCGGGCAGTCAGCAACGGGGAGCGGCCATGGCGGAGGCGGTGAGCTGCTCTCTGCGCGTGAAGCGGCTCCTGCTGGACGCCAAGTTCGAGGGTTATAAGCTCTCGCTGCAGCCGCTCGCCTGCTACCAGGTGGCGCTGGACTCGCGTGAGTGGGGGGACGCTGAGCCTCTGAGCGGGGAGGGGCAGAAGAGGGGGAGGGGCACCGAGCCGAGGAGGGGGAGGGGCACCGAGCTTCTTGGGGCCCCCAAAGGGGCGGGGGCGACCTCCACAAGTCTTTGGAGCCCAGGTCTACCTGGCTTCCCACTGTGGAGCCCTGGTCTGCCTGCCTGGATAGCTCAGTAGCCAGCTACACTGATACAGAAAGCCCAACACACTCCCTTTCCCCTAAATACACACACACACACATCTACACTGCTCAAAACAATAAAGGGAACACTTAAACAACACATCCGAGATCTGAATGAACGAAATATTCTTATTAAATGCTTTGTTCCTGACATAGTTGAATGTGCTGACGACAAAGTCACACAACAATCATCAATGGAAATCACATTTATCAACCCATGGAGGTCTGGGTTTGGTGTCATACTCAAAATTGAAGTGGAAAAACACACTACAGGCAGATCCAACTTCGATGTAATGTCCATAAAGCAAGTCAAAATGAGGCTCCATAGTGTGTGTGGCCTCCACGTGCCTGTATGACCTCCCTACAACGCCTGAGCATGCTCCTGATGAGGTGGAGGATAGTCTCCTGAGGGATCGCCTCCCAGACCTGAACTAAAGCATCCGCCAACTCCTGGACAGTCTGTGGTGCAACGTGGCGCTGGTGGATGGAATGAGACATGATGTCCCAGATTTGCTCAATTGGATACAGGTCTGGGGAACGGGCGGGCCAGTCCATAGCATCAATGCCTTCATCTTGCAGGAACTGCTGACACACTCCAGCCACATGAGGTCTAGCATTGTCCTGCATTAGGAGGAACCCAGGGCCAACCGCACCAGCATATGGTCTCACAAGGGGTCTGAGGATCTCATCTCGGTACCTAATGGCAGTCAGGCTACCTCTGGCGAGCACATGGAGGGCTTTGCGGCCCCCCAAAGAAATGCCACCCCATACCATTACTGACCCACTGCCAAACCAGTCATGCTGGAGGATGTTGCAGGCAGCAGAACGTTCTCCCTGCCATCTCCAGACTCTGTCATGTCTGTCACATGTGCTCAGTGTGAACCTGTTTTCATCTGTGAAGAGCACAGGGCGCCAGTGGCGAGGTTGCCAATCTTGGTGTTCTCTGGCAAATGCCAAACGTCCTGCACGGTGTTGGGCTGTCAGCACAACCCCCACCTGTGGACATCGGGCCCTCATACCACCCTCATGGAGTCTGTTTCTGACCGTTTGAGCAGACACATGCACATTTGTGGCCTGCTGGAGATCATTTTGCAGGCAGTGCTCCACTCTGGCAGTGCTCCTCCTGTTCCTCCTGGCGCGAAGGCGGAGGTAGCGGTCCTGATGCTGGGTTGTTGCCCTCCTACGGCCTCCTCCACGTCTCCTGGTGTACTGGCCTGTCTCCTGGTAGCACCTCCATGCTCTGGACACTACACTGACAGACACAGCAAACCTTCTTGCCACAGCTCGCATTGATGTGCTATCCTGGATGAGCTGCACTACCTGAGCCACTTGTGTGGGTTGCAGACTCCGCCTCATGCTGCCACTAGAGTGACAGCACCGCCAGCATTCAAATGTCACCCAAACATCAGCCAGAAAACATAGGGACTGTGAAGTGGTCTGTGGTCACCACCTGCAGAACCTCTCCTTTATTGGAGGTGTCTTGTTACTTGCCTATGATTTCCACCTGTTGTCTACTCCATTTGTGCAACAGCATGTGAACTTGATTGTTAATCGGTGTGGCTTCCTAGGTGGACAGTTTGATTTCACAGAAGTGTGATTGTCTTGGAGTGACATTGTGTTGTTTAAGTATTCCCTTTATTGTTTTGAGCAGTGTATATATACACACGCATGTATTTATCTATAGATACGCATACATACACACACACACACGTTTAAATTTTCAACTTAAAATAATAAACTCAAACCCACAAAACCTTGGGCATGCAATAATACAGGCCATGCCTCCTTATCCACTGACTTGGTATGTACTGATTTGACTTCCCACTGATCCTGAGGTCCACCTTTAATTGCCTTGTTACAAGGGGGGAAAAAATCCCAAATCCAACTGTTCAATAGTTATAATTTCATTCCACTAGACTCCATTATTCACCCCATCCAATGGCTGAGTGTGCTACAATGTCTGTACCAGGCATCTCTAAACTTTTTGACCAAAGGGCCGCATCAAATATCTGGCACATTGTCAAGGGCTGGAAAAAAAATTAAATATTAAATTTAAATACATTAGAGATGGAACTTAGATGAATGAATGAATGGGGTCAAATGTCCAGGATTTCTCCCAAGCACCAACACAGCCCAAGAAATAAAGCACGCACTTAAATGGACCTCCATTACCCCACTTCACAAGCACAGCTCTGTTTGTGCTCTCAGGGGATCAGAGGCTGACCTCAGGCCGGATAGAAGTTCTCCACAGGCCACTTCTGGCTCCCGGGCTGGGGTTTGGAGCCAGAAGTGGCCTGTGGAGCCTGGTCTATACCAATGCATCCTGGGGCAACAGTGGAGGAGTGAGAAACCAGGAAGTGAGTTTTTAAAGATATTTTTCCACTGAATTTTTATCCACTGAGGATTATCTCTGCCTTATGGGTTAGCAGTGGGGTTGGGCGACTCTGTGTAGACAGCAGTGTTTGTCATTGGACATAATATCAAGTGAAGCAGGATATCGCTAATGTTTGTGCTACACTGAACTGCTAACCCGTAAGGCAGAAGTGGGCAGAAGACAGACTTCTGTCCAAGAGTGAATCACCTAGTGCCGCCCTACAAAAAATCCTGGTTCTTATATTAAAGCCTGCATAATTTGGAATACTTAACACACATTAGTTGTCGCTTAAGAGATCCAGAGTATATATTCTTGCTTTTATGCTTAAGCGTTATCAATATATCACAGGAATTCTGGTTACACAGTTAATCCGTTTGCTAATCTCTGCAGCCAGGTAGTACAACTTTTTAATCTGTAGCAGCAAGAAGACAAGCAGAATTGCACACCTAGACTTACAACCAAATCCTAACCAGTTTTCCAGAAACAATGCAACTGTGCTGACAGGGTGCATATTGCATTCTGTGGTGGTGAAGAAGTCATGGAGGCCTCATTTATTCCCTTACTTTGGGATTGCATTGTGGCTGCATTGGCGCTGGATAGTTGATTAGGTTTGGGCTGTTGACTTGGAAGTCAGGCTAATTGAAATAGGAGGGATTGGCTTCTTGGGACATGCACGTATATTTTTTGAGGTGGATTTACATGAAGAGAACTGAACTAAAGCACAGTTACAATAATCTGAAGCTTGATAGTTTTATAATAATTGTATTTATAAATTGTGGCAGTTATAATCCACAGGGTGGCAGAGCAAAGCAAAGAATAGTCTTTGGTAGCATCTTCACTGCTTTACGCATAAGGATGATGGAAGAAAAGTGCACATCGGTGCCTCTCATTATGCCTGTTCTAGGGGCTGTATCAAGGCCTTGAAGGCTCCCCCAGCTTGCGCAGCTGTCACCTGTCAAGGCATATAGCAAAGCCTTAGCAAGGAGAGGGGTGGAAGAGGCTTATAGATTGTGCTGGGTATAGCACATGGGCACAAGAAGCCAGCCCTGTTTATGAGACCAAGATTGGCATGAAGCTATGTTCTGTATAGCAGGGCAGGGTTTCAACTGAGGTGAGAGAATTGCTGTGAGAATCTAAAACAGTCCCATAAAAAGATGACTCACTGAGTTGCATCTGCCTAGTAACCTAAGAATGAACCAGTGGGGAGTTTTGGGACAACCTGAGTAATAATAGTTACTGCATCAGGCAGGGTTCTGGATAGAGCTGGCATACAAAAGGTGAAATATAAACCATTAATATCTCTTATTAAGTTTTGTTAGTTTTCACTAAATTAGTCTCTCTGAAAATGGTGGTACTTTTAGAGAACATATGGGTAGTTATAAGTTTGGGACACTGATAGCACAATCCTGTATCTCGTTGAGTTCAGTAGGGCTTATTGCCAGATAAGTGTGTTCTGGACTGTAAGCTTACTAATTGGCAACTCAGTCCTGAGCTCCCTAGTGCTCGGTGCTGCAGTGGTGCCAAAAACTGGCATAATATATCCCCAGGGAAGAAGAAGGAAGCTTTTCTAGGTTACAGCTTCTTTTGTTTTCACATTTTTGACATAACAAGTGAATGTAAATTTTGAAGACAACAAGAACAGGACCTGGATACCTCTATCAAAGCTACCTCTTTCCCAGATATAATCTAAAGCAGAGGCAATAGGTAGCACTCTGAAATTGCTTTCTTTTATTTGCCTGTAAGGCTCAGTGTGCCTACTTTGAAGTAGATTGGAAATAAATCTAGAACCAGCAGGTCACATGCATTTTTTTTAAATCTAGTTTTCAATGCAACTAATATTTCAAACTGAGGTTCCATAGGGTAGCTGGCTGATAAATACCATAATTACGACACTTGCATAATGACTATTTTATCCCGTAGATATTAAAATACGTTCCTACTTTTTGTTTTCAGCGGTAGCAGAAGTCAAGCTCCGGGAGGATCAGTACACCTTGGACCATATGCGTGCCTTTGGCATGTATAACTACCTGCACCTTGACCCCTGGTACCCAGATAGTGTTTACTATGTGGATCAGCTTGGAAGAACCATGAATGTATCTGTTACTCTGGTAAGGTTATACATAAACCTAAGAAATAGAAATGCCTAAAGTAGGAGTGTCAAAATGAAATGCGTTAGAGACCGCCCTTCCTATACCGAAGGGCTACGTGCATATTTTTCTACCAAAACTAACAATTCTGCCTGAATTCAGTTCCAAGTCATCAATTTTATCCCACTTAGGACACAATCCTAACCCTTATATCAGTGCTTTCCAGCACTGGCATAGCGGTTCCAATGGGGCATGTGCTGCATGCTGCATCCTGCAGTTGGGTGTCACTCAGGGAGGCCTGAGGCTTGGGGCTTTCAACTTTTAATTTAAAACATGGAATTCCATGGAACTATGTGACAGTCAAGAGATATTGAATCCACAGTTAACACAGTTTTAAATAGGCTTGTTTCTCAAGTGGTACTATTTTATTCCCTTCTTATATTCATTGTGAGTTTATTTTTACATGATGTCTAATAACGACATGCATAGCTTATATTTTTAATAACCTTAACTAGAAAATATTACTAAATATGTACACTGTAATAACATTTAACAAAGAATTTTCTTGTTGAGTTCCAGGACAAATTAAATATTAGCATATATATGAGGAAATATGTTTACAACCAGAAAAATATGTAGTTGATGAAAGAACAAAGCAAGAGAAAGTTTAGATATTATAAAGCACTTGTGCATGTTCTCATAAGATTATACGATTTACAAACTTCAATGAATTGTAACTCTGAGAAGTATTTGTTCTCCACCCCCTTTTGTGATTTGTGTGGGAGTGCTTGCTCAACTGGATGCTGGAAGTGATCACAGGTGATCCTTTTTTCCTGAGACCTCTCAGACCACTTCTCAGGGTCGTACGGACCACAGGTTGGGAACCAGTGCTTTAACTTAACGGTTTCTGTTAATGTAACCAGTTCAGTAGTTTTTTGTCCCAGGTATTGTGTAGTTGCTCCTCAGCAGTAGAAACAGTTGAAGAGCACTGTTAGAGATTATTATGGACACTATGGGTGTCCATTTGGGAGAGAAGCAGGGCATGAGTTAAATAAATAATTATTTTAAGCCAAATGTTCTCTGGGATATTCATGCTGGTCATTTTTTTTAACAAAATTATTTCAGAATACATTTCTATCATTCTCTAATTTTAATGGAGAAGAGTATATATTAAATATCTCTTGTTTCAAATCTAATCAAAGTGTCTTCACATTCTTAGTTTTTTATATTGATTTAAATAAAATTTCTTAGCAGCAGAAATATCGATATTGAAATGGAATATGCTGTCGTTATTCGCTATCTTTTCATCCACACTAAATTGCATCCTATGCTTCTTCCGGAGATCTTGTTAGATTTCCTTTATCGGTCTCTTCTACAACATTGAAAGAGACATCTGGTTTTCTCTTATGTAGTACCTTTATGCATTATTATAATTTTATTTATAAAACACCTATAATTATCTAGAATTTGCACAAAAATTACATGCCTGTCCTGCCTACAGTCAACATAATCTAGTAGTTATGACACCAAAAGAAAGAAAGTAAAAGGACAGACAGGGAAGAAGGGACAAGCCAGTTCCAACTGCACTTGTTAACTCAAAGTGACATAAGTGTTATGAATTAGAATGTCCCCCAAGGGAGACAGTTCAGAAAGAGGAAGGGTCAATTGGCATTTGCTTCCAGCCAGGTCAAGGAATAGCCTAGCATAAAGATACTCTGCCTAAATTTTTGCACAGGTGAGTGGAAGAGCTTCCCTGCACTTGCTTAGGTGGGCCTTGCATTTTTCCCTGTGGTGTGATTTGCAGACTAGCTCAAGACCTGCATTGTTCTCTGGATCCTTACATGTCAACCTTGGTGGGCTTTTACACATTTATATCTGCATGATTATTCAAGGCTTGAATGAAGAAGGGAAATGAATCTTGGTTTTCTTGCAATTAGCTGTCTCACAAATGGTTCACTCTGATTAAACCTGCAAATATCAACATGATTAATGAAAATCTCCAAAATTGACTTGCTTCAATTTGCATTGTTCTCAACAATTTGACCTATTAATTTGAAACATTCACCTAAGCGCAATGGTTCCCAAACTTTTTTCAACAGGCCTTTTTTTCTCTTGACCTGCTGTGCCATTGGCCACAGCTCCCCATTAGGGCTACAGTCCTATATTTTGTATAGTGTGGCAAGGTTTTTGTGAGGTTTCTGCAGCTTCTCAAGAAGCCACAGTTCACAATTTGGGAACCACTGACCTTAAGGGGATTTGTTCTACAGTTTTTTTTCCTTCATTCATTTGTTTGTCTTTCTACTTTTATGTCTAATTCCTCCTACGTATTCCCTAATTCTTGTATATAAAACTTGTTGTTAATAACTTTTTCACAAGCAACCTACGGAGAAATCAAATAACTAAACAGCTCCTTACCCCAAAAGACCTCACAGTCAAAAAAAGATACAGATGGGGTGGGTAGGTTGACATTATCTTTTGGCAGCTCAGGATTCTAAGACAGAGATGGGAAGTCTCCTTTACAAGTCTTCTGAAGAAATCTGTGGGTCTGCATTCATGTAGTGTCCAAAAGCACAAGTGTACCATCCACCTGACTCATTTATTTAATGGATTTTTCTATTGCCTTTTTCTCAGTAGGGCACTCAAAGTGGCACAAGTCTCATCCAGAACATCAATTCATCAAAGTGCATTTGTTTCTTATCTTCTCATAACCATTTCAACAGTGTTCTTATTTCTTGCTTACAGGAAACTGCCTTAAAAAAGCCAAGAGAAGTGTTCAGACTTCCAGCAGACTTGATAGCTTGTGATAATCGCCTTTGTGCATCAATCCATTTTACCTCTTCTAGCTGGGTTACCCTTTCCGATGGAACCGGAAGACTGTATCTTATTCGAACTGGCAAGCGTGGCGATGGCTCATGTGAAAAGTGGGAGGTAGAGTGACAAAATTTAACAGCTTTTCTTAATGAGGAAATATAATAGTTTTGAATGCTTTTTGAATACGGTTTTTTTTTACCCCATGATTAGTGGTGCTTGGATTAAGTCAGACCTCCCTACCTCTTATATGCATACCCAGTCTTGGGTCAAATACTTTACCTTTGCTCTTTCTTAAAGAGCTTGTGATAGTGACTATTTGCATGTCTCATTGCATGTAATGGGTTGTAGCTAAAGAAAGTCAGTCATGATTCCATCCCATTGAAATCGGTGGGACTTTTTACTAACATGTCTCATTGATTTCAACACATCGTTACTGAGTCAATGATATTACGACAGGCAAATCTTGAAGTATGCTTGGGTAAATAAAAAATTCCTGTAAGTGTAAGGACTACTGAAAGAAATATGCATCAATTTTCTAAAGTGTCTCTTGTGAGTGTTGTTCTTTGGAGTGTGCCTTTCAGCACAACTTTCTAATTTAGCTGATTCTTGAAATTTGATTTTGTTCGGAGGTCATAGATTTGCAACTGAATTCATAGGGAGAGTTAATATATGCAGCAAAAGAAATGTGTGAGCACTATATTAAACGTTAATTGCATTTATATGGCCACTAATCATAACGTTGCACTAAAAGTGGTTTTATTCAGCATTAAAGTATTTGCTTTGCTTGCCTGAGTTCCCAGAACAGAAATCCCAAAAGACTGATGCTATTTAAGAGAGAATATTGCAGCACAGAAATGTAATTGTCTCACTTCATGTGCAAATGTAGTGTTGATAATAGTGTTGACATCTTTAAAGTATGTTAGGGAATTCAAAGTACTTCATACACAGATTATTTTCAGTATTCCTTACAGTGACATGTAAAGTAAATTGATGGCATTGTCAGCATATTAATGAGGGAATGTTGAGACTTACCACAGTACAACTCATGAGTAAAGTGACACTTGGAACTGCAGGCAGCCTGGCTTACAATTAAGGTTATTCATATCATTTCAAGGTTATTCATACCATTTCAGAAACACAAGTGATGCTTCACTAGGCAGAGGCCGTATCATTTTTGCTTTTTCATTGCCTAACCCAATTGCTATGTCAAGTATGAACTTTGTTTGTTGAATTCAGCAGGATTGTATTATGGGGTATGACATCTGTACGTAGCCTTAATACAAAAAGCATACAGTACAAAACTGAAATCTGAAAATCTTTTTCAACATACTATGGAGATCTTAAATGACTAATGTTAGTTACTGTTGGAACATGATTAAGGTGTATGTTAATAGACAACCAAGCATTTCCTACAGTTTTTAAAGCACAGTGCCGTATCTTTTAACTGTAAAATAGGCAAGGCGTAAGTTCATTGTAAATAAAAAAGTTTTAATATTAATGGGGCTTGAATGAGGGCAACTGTGGTTTGTTCTCTCCAGCAGGGCCTCTGTGTTCAAAAATAACCTGTAAACAGAGCATAAATTGTAGCCAATTCTTCTGCCTGTTTTTGACTGTAAACTGAAGTTGGTCACATCTCTTATACCTGTGCAAAACCCATGCTCTCACTTTGATTCTAGAGCATGAAAATGAGGAATTTTCATGGATAGGATTCTGCAAGCCATGTATTTCCTATTTGACTGCAAAAGTGATCTGACAGTCAAAAAACATATCAAATTCAAAGGCTTGAGAATCATGTAAAAAATTTTTTTTATAGTTGTGAGCTGCTGGTAGGGATGAAAAGAAAAATCTTGAAATTTGAAATCTATAAATAATTACTACTTCCATAATCCTGGGTTTTGGAAATGTGACTTTTTGCACTCATCAATATTTACCATGCCTAGCAGTTCAAAAATGCCACACACACACACACGCATGCATCCACACAACCCTTCCAAGGCTGGAGCTAGATAGTGCAGAGATGCAAAGCTGCCACCAAAAAGGCAACCACGGTTTCCTTCTCCTTCTTCCCAATTTTGTAATCCTGGATCTAGCTTTAGGTTGTCTGCTAAGGAGCAGGTACTGTGCATTTAAAAAAACATCACTCTATAGCTGACATAGATAATTTTCTCCTCCAGATATTATTCAATGAAGAGTTTGGGAATCCCTTTGTTGTAGTCCACAGCATATCATTTGTGAAGTCAGATGCACATTCAGTGAGTGTACTCCTCCTGCGGGTAGAAAAAGATGAATTAGACGTGCAAGGCAGTGGTTTTCATGTTTCCTTGGAGTGGGTTACGATTACAACAACTGGTAAGTAAGTTTCATGTTTTGCCTGATTGTGTCTTTTTTTGGTGACAGAAACCCCAACACTGTACAGGTGTTTCCCCATATCCATAGGGGTTCCTTTCCAGAAACCCCTGCAGATAGCTGAAACTGCAGATATGGGTGAATGCCTGTCCCCACAGCCTGGAACCTTTGGAGGTGGGGAGCTCGGCTCCCTTCCTCTCCGGAAGGGCTTCTGAGCACAGCAGAGGCCATGAACATTCATCATGGGCTCTGATTGAACTTCACAGTAGAAATAATGCAATTTCTGGTTTTACAGAGAAACCAGAACTGACTTTTTTAATGCCTTATAAGGCATTGGAAGGCCTAGAGAAGCTCCACTCCCCTCACCTTTGGAGGGGGAATGCACAGTGGGGGACCTGGATAATATTTGGGGGGGGGGGGCCCTGTACTTTTTAATTCTGATGTACTTATCCATCTCAGCTGCTTCAGTAACTGGAAATAACCTTTGACATCTTTTAGATTTGGTAGTATAGTGAAGAACATGAACTTGGATCAGCAAAAACTTAATTGCCTTGGGGCCTGCGAGAACCTAAGGGATCCCTCTTTTTCAAACACATAATGGAAGAATTCTGAGCATGTTTATCTTAGAAGTAAATTGCAATAAAATCCATGGGACTGACTTCTTAGTAAACATTGTTGGAATTAGGTCAAAAATCTTGGACCTGTAACTGCTGTTTATGCACCTCAAGTATTTTCCAAATACAGTCACTCAAGGGTGCAACTAGAGTGCTTGTTCATACGCTTCACTTCCAAACTAGACTTCAGAGACCATTCTTAAAATTGGCAAAGCTAGGTAAAACAATTCATCCAGTAGTAGCATTTACTTGTTGGCTGAATTTCTAAATCACTTTTATTAAACATCAAAGTGGTTTACAAAAGGAATTTAAAATAAACAATATTGGTTATAATAACTGAAGCAGTAAAATAAAAAGAGTATCTTGAGTAAAAAAAAGAGTGTTGGTGAAAGCTTTGCCAAATAGAAACGTTTTTAAATTTTTTCTTGAAATGAAAGGAATGCCATAGCTTGTGGGGCCATTGCTGAAAAGGTCTGTCTCCAACTGGATCTCTATAAGTGGCAGGCTAGAAAGCAGGTCCTCAAATTCCAATCTCAGAGGCCAGACAGAAGAATGCTTTTATGCAAATACCCGAAGTCTCCAGGCAAAGATGGGAGAACTAGAATATCTGTTGACTAGGGAAAACACTGCCGTAGTGGGCATAACGGAAACCTGGTGGAATCCGGAGAACCAGTGGGGTACCACAATCCCGGGCTATAAACTCTACAGGAGGGACAAGGAGGGGCGTGTTGGAGGTGGGGTGTCTGTTTATGTTAAGGAGAGGATAGAATCCAGCAAAGTAGAGATTGAAGGTGGGTCCGACTCCACCATAGACTCTCTGTGGGTTAAATTACCAGAACTGAGGAGTGATGTAATACTTGGGGGCGTACTGTAGTCCTCCAGACCAGAAATCGGAAGGAGACCTTGAAATGAGGAAACAGATCAGGGAGGTGTCAAGGAGGGACAGGGTTGTAATCATGGGGGACTTCAATTATCCTCATATAGACTGGGTCAATTTGTGTTCTGGTCACAAAAAGGAGACCGGATTCCTTGACATGCTAAATGACTGTGCCTTAGACCAGCTAGTCATGGAGCCCACCAGAGGCCAGGTGACTCTGGATTTAATATTGTGCGGTACTCAGGACCTGGTTAGAGATGTCAGTGTTACCGAGCCATTAGGGAACAGTGATCATGCTGCGATCCGTTTTGACATGCATGTCAGGGGAAGAGCACCAGGCAAATCTCTCACAAAAACCCTTGAGTTCCGACGAGTGGATTTCCCTCAAATGAGGAGGCTGGTTAGAAGGAGGTTGAAAGGGAATGTAAAAAGAGTCCAGACTCTCCAGAGTGCATGGAGGTTGCTTAAAACAACAGTAACAGAGGCCCAGCGGAGGTGAATACCACAAAGGAAAGAGTGCTCCACTAAATCCAGGAGGGTGCCCGCATGGCTAACCAGCCAAGTTAGAGAGGCCATAAAGGGCAAGGAAGCTTCCTTCCGTAAATGGAAGTCTTGCCCTAATGAGGAGAATAAAAAGAAACATAAACTGTGGCAAAAGAAATGTAAGATGGTGATACGGGAGGCCAAGAGAGATTATGAGGAACACATGGCCAGCAACATTAAGGGAATAATAAAGCTTCTTCAAATACGTTAGAAGCAGGAAACCCACCAGAGAAGCGGTTGGCCCTCTGGTTGGTGAGGGAGGGAAAGGGGAGATAAAAGGAGGCTTGGAGATGGCAGAGAAATTAAATGAGTTCTTTGCATCTGTCTTCATGGCAGAAGACCTCAGGCAGATACCGCTGCCCAAACGGCCCCTCCTGGCCAAGGAATTAAGTCAGATAGAGGTTAAAAGAGAAGATGTTTCAGATCTAATTGATAAGTTAAAGATCAATAAGTCACAGGCCCTGATGGCATCCACCCTAGAGTTATTAAGGAATTGAAGAATGAAGTTGAAGTTCTCTTGACTAAAATATGCAACTTGTCCCTCAAAACGGCCATGGTGCCAGAAGATTGGAGTATAGCAAATGTTACACCAATCTTTAAAAAGGGAAGGGACCTGGGAAACTATAGGCCGGTCAGCCTAACATCTATACCGTGTAAGATGGTGGAATGCCTCATCAAAGATAGAATCTCAAAACACATAGACGAACAGGCCTTGCTGAGGGAGAGTCAGCATGGCTTCTGTAAGGGTAAGTCTTGCCTCACAAACCTTACAGAATTCTCTGAAAAGGTCAACAGGCATGTGGATGTGGGAGAACCCGTGAACATTATATATCTGGACTTTCAGAAGGTGTTTGACACGGTCCCTCACCAAAGGCTGCTGAAAAAACTCCATAGTCAGAGAATTAGAGGACAGGTCCTCTCATGGATTGAGACCTGGTTGAAGACCAGAAAACACAGAGTGGGTGTCAATGGGCAGTTTTCACAATGGAGGGAGGTGAAAAGCGGTGTGCCCCAAGGATCTGTCCTGGGACCGGTGCTCTTCAACTTCTTCATAAATGACCTGGAGACAGGGTTGAGCAGTGAGGTAGCAAAGTTTGCAGACAACACCAAACTTTTCCGAGTGGTGAAGGCCAGAAGTGATTGTGAGGAGCTCCAGAAGGATCTCTCCAAACTAGCAGGATGGGCAGCAAAATGGCAGATGCTTTTTCAATGTAAGTAAGTGTAAAGTCATGCACATTGGGCAAAAAATCAAAACTTCACATAGGCTGATGGGTTCTGAGCTGTCTGTGACAGATCAGGAGAGAGATCTTGGGGTGGTGGTGGACAGGTCAATGTAAGCGTCAACCCAATGTGTGGCGGCAGTGAAGAAAGCCAGTTCTGTGCTTGGGATAGTTAGAAAAGGTATTGAGAACAAAATGGCTAATATTATAATGCCGTTGTACAAATCGATGGTAAGGCCACACCTGGAGTCTTGTGTCCGGTTCTGGTCGCCACATCTCAAAAAGGACATGGTGGAAATGGAAAAGATTCAAAAGAGAGCGACTAAGATGATTACTGGGCTGGGGCACCTTCCATATGAGGAAAGGCTACAACATTTGGGCCTCTTCAGCCTAGAAAAGAGGCGCCTGAGGGGGAACATGATTGAGACATACAAAATTATGCATGGGAAGGAGAAAGTGGATAGAGAGATGCTCTTTACACTCTCACATAACACCAGAACCAGGGGACATCCACTAAAATTGAGTGTTGGGACAGTTAGGACAGACAAAAGAAAATATTTCTTTACTTAGCATGTGGTTGGTCTGTGGAACTCCCTGCCACAGGATGTGATGGCGTCTAGCCTGGACGCTTTTAAAAGGGGATTGGACAAGTTTCTGGAGGAAAAATCCATTATGGGTTACAAGCCATGATGTTTAGGTGCAACCTCCTGATTTTAGAAATGGGCTATGTATCAGAATGCCAGATGCAAGGGAGGGCACCAGGATGCAGGTCTCTTGTTACCTGGTCTGCTCCCTGGGGCATTTGGTGGGCCGCTGTGAGATACAGGAAGCTGGACTAGATGGGCCTATGGCCTGATCCAGTGGGGCTGTTCTTTTGTTCTTATGTTCTTAAGAAGGCATAACTTCAGATAACTTGGTATCAGATCATTAAGGGCTTTAAAGGTTAAGGCCAGCACATCGAATTGGACCTCGAAGTAAAGTGCTGGTCCATGTGGATGGTGCAAAACCAGTGTTATGTGCATCTGTTTGCCCCTATCAGTAATCTGGCTGAAGTGTTTTGGACCAATTTAGTCTTCTGCTTTCCTCACGTGAGGCAGCCTCACAGGAAGCTAGCTCATTGCATTAGTCTAGCCTGGCTGTGATCGGTGTATGAATACCTGTGGCTAGGGCTGACCTTTTCTGGTAGGGCTGAAGGCAGGTGAAAGCTTTCATGAAAATAGATACCAAGAATAAAGTATCTGTACTTGTTGCCTAAAAATCATCAGTGAGGATGACTGACAAATGGTCTTGGAGGGGGGATGATATAGTGGGGAGATCACAAGTGAAAAGACCCTGCTCCTTGCTGTCACTATTGCACCTCAAATGATGGGAGTGCTGTCAGCAGGTTCTCCAAAGAAGATCTAGGTAGCTGGATACATTTATATGGAGCAGACAGTCCTTTACCTCATGGGTTATGTATCTTTAACTCTTGTTGAAAAGATGAAACACAAGAGTGGTGTTTTTCTGCTTACATCTGTTGTCATGTTTAGTTCTACCATGATGACAGCAGAGGGTATCTTAAAAAATCACTTTTTGGAAGCTTTTCATGAAGGTGGGAATTGTTCAATCTGCTTTAATAGAATAGTGAAATGTCCAGCTAAGTTGCAGGGATGAATCAGTCTTTCATTCACTGCATTTCTTCGCACCCAGTAGAGATAAAGAGTGGAAAATCTTCATTTAAAACAACAACAAAAACATGATCTCTAGGGGGCAGAAGAAACAGTAGGAGATCACAATTTATATCACATGTAGAGATCTGAGATGAAAGAAAAAAGCACACACATACGAGTAAAAATGATTTGATGTTCTTGTACTAATCTGCATAAATATTTTGTTGCAGTTCCTGGGCTAATAAAATGTTGGATTTAGAACTTGACATCTTTGAGCAATGGGGGTTAGAAAATTGTGGTGATTCAATAATTTGTATATGTGCAGTTGTCAGGGGCATGTGGCACTGTTGTGTGTGCATTAAATATGTCATTTCTTTTAAGGTCTGGATTTCTTTTTCCTCTTGATTTAGATCTTGTGCTGCAGTTCTGTGCATACTTTTTATCGATTAAGCTATTTCTGCCCAGTGTTGCATATATGCCACGGGGATCAAATGTGTACACCTGTGGCCTGGGCAGAAACAGGTTAAACCCCTGTTAACTCCAGGGAATTTACTTCTGAGTAAATGTGCATAGGATTGGGCTCTAGGGCATTTGCGTGGTACGTCACTGATGGAACATTACTTTTCTTTCACATTTTCATTTCAATATTCAGTGGTGCGTCGCTTAGCAACAGGGATGCAGACTGGCACCTCTGGCACCAAGCAATGCTTGACATTATGCAAAACCTCCAAAGGCGAGGGGAGCTGCACTCTCCTTGCCTCTGGAGGCTCAGAATGCCTGTTTCGGGTGGAAAGATACGATTCCGGTTTCCCAAGAAACTGGAAGTCACATGTTTTGACCAAAACGGCCAGTCCGAGCCTCGTACAGGCAGCGCATGGATATGTGCTGCCTCTGTGGGGCTCAGAAAAACCTCTGGAGGCAAGGGGAGCACAGCTCTCTTTGGAGACTGGGGGGTGAATAGGGACCAGTGGCAGCTGTCACATATGTGGGCTGTCGCTGGTTGACACATTGCTAAACAACGCTTACCTGTATTCAAAATTAAATCATGTTCAGTAACTTACAGGAATGGAAAAATGCTTGTCATTTTCCTGTTAGGCCATTGAAAGATGTTATCTTGGCTTCCTGGAGGGAACACAATGTTGAGTGTATTTAAGAGATCATTGTGATGATTGAGCCAGACCAGTCCTATTTCAAACACAGGCAAAAGACTTAACCAAAGAATGAGGGGTTTTCCATCACTATAGGTTCAGAAAGGCAAAGCCTCCTTTGGCTCCTGTCTGTCCTCACCTGCCCATGTTATGCATGGGATAGATAGAAGGATGCTCTTTTCCCTTTCACACAGCAACAGAACCAGGGGTCATCCACATAAATTGAGTGTCAAGAGTTAAAACAGGCAAAAGAAAATGTTTCTTTTCCCCGCATGTGATTAATCTATGGAATTCCTTGTCACGGGATATAATGATGGTGTCTGACTTAGATGCCCTTCAAAGGGGATTGGACAGATTTCTGGAGGAAAGGTCTATTACAGGTTAGACGCCACGATGGGCGTACACAACCTCTTGGTTTCAGAAGTAGGCTATCTCTGAATGCCAGATGCAAGGGAGTGGCAATAGAATTTTAGTCCCTTGTCTAGTGTGTGCTCCTTGAGGCATTTGGTGGGCAACTGAGATACAGGAAGCTGGACTAGATGAATTACAAGGATGGATTAGTCACCTCCCATTAAACCTGGCAAGCAAGGAAGACTGAGAAAAAAGAATGAGAAGAGCTCCAAGGGAAGGCGCTTTTCAGGTTGGTCCCACTTTGTGAGGATGGAATAATTATACGCTGCAGATGGGTCTCCCAACAGGACAGAGGCCCTGGAACATCTTGCTGCAGTTCACGGAGGTGCATGCCTTGAATTTAATTCCAAATAGTTGCTGATGTCTCCAACCTATATGAGAAAAGTAAGCCATGTGGAAGAGGGACACGAGGAATGAATGAAGGAGTCCTTCTGTGGGAAAGGGGGGGGGCAATAGGAATGAATGACGGGTTTGGTTGAAATGCTTGAGTTTTTACAGATACAGAACAGGATAAGCCAAGGAGGCGTGAAGAAAAGGACAGATAATGATCAAAAGTGGGCATTGCAAAAGATTATAGCTAAGAAACTTGATGGGTCATTTTAGCACTCTATTCATTTATTTATCCATATATCCATCCAAGTTGGGAGGGAAGAGCTTATCATAGAACAGCTAATCATAATATGATAGAAATAAACTCTGTCTTGGAGCAGAGCCAATGATGCTCAGGTAGCATTAGAAGTATAAAAAATGCCCTTGAGAGTGTTTTAGAATTGGGCACTAGAGACCATTTGCCCAGAGACAGTCCTCACTGCAAACCCAGTGGTCTGACTCATAGAATTCAGAGCAACACCTGTACTAGAAGACTCACTGAACTATCTTGTTTATGTGTTTGAGTTTGCTTTACTTTGAGTGCTTTGTATGTATGTTCTGTGTTGTCCTACCTGAATGGCATGCTCTGGCTCTATGTCTCCGAAGCTCACTCTTTTTCAAAGCGTGGAGAGGTTCCATCTTACCCCAGTGGTGATGTTGACATCCTACTAGAGGTGTAGGAAGTGTAAAGATACCTATCTCAGTGTCTGTGCCTTGACTCTTGATATGATCAAGGCTTTCCAGGGAGCAACCTGGAGGAAGATCACTATTCTATATATTTTTTTTTCTTCAAAAAAATACATTTTATTTATTTAAGGAATTTATACCCTGCCTTTCCACCCTACTTAAAGGTTCTCAAGTTGACTAAAAAATAGAGGGAATTTGACTCAGAGGAGTTTTTCTTTCAATCAGGTGATCAAGGGTATGAAATCTCCAAGCGTCGACTTCTCCAAGGGAAGTCAGTTCCTCATTATGCAGCTATAGAGCCAAGCGGTGATGGTCTCATGGTTATCTCTTACAAACCCTACACATTCATACAACAGAGTGATGAGAATGAATGTGATGGAAGTGAAAAGAAGAAAATGGAAGAGAAAAAGAAAGGTAAACGGGTTTATGATCTTATTTATTGTACTTGCAATCCATTCTCTCTTACAGCTTCAGTGTGTAGAAATCATATTTTAAATTTATGTTACTGTAAACATTAACGCTTAGACCATATCTAGGAGGCCATCAAAAAGCAACTTGCATTGGTTCCAAAAGAGATTCAGCATTCAACTTTGGTGAATCTTCACTGCCCGAGTTTGCTGCAGCCACTTCTTTCTGCAGACCCTGCAACCCAAAGTTGATACAGAGAATTTAACTGTTAAGAGGGTGCAACGGTTGTCCCAGGAGATCATAATGGAACATGGAGATGCATACCCTCTCCCAGATAAGTTGGATCACCCACAATTTAAGGTTTATCTATTTATATCCCACCTTATATGATATATATCTTTATATATAAATAAAAAAGAATAATTATACATCTAAAAATAAAATAAACAGCAGCAAAAATTTGATCCCAGCTTTAAAAGACTTATAAATGTGTTTGGATAAAATTACCTTTGCTGCCTGCTTAAAAGCAGGCAGTGCAAAGGGCCAGGTTTACCTTTCTTGGGAAGCTGTTCCATCGCTTGGGCACTGCAGCTGAAAAAGCTGTCTTCCAGGTGCCCACTGCTTGGGGAATCTAAATAGGCCTTCTTTGAAGCAGAGCAGAGTTGAGCTATTCTGACTCCAGACTGTTTTAATGGCTTTAAAGGTCAAAATCAGCAAAGCCCGAAAGCAAATTTAAAACAGAACAAAAAAATTGAATTAGACACATCAGAGCAAGTAATACCAGGCAGAACCCTGGCAGTTGTATTTTGAACCATTTGAAGCTTCAAGGCTATTTTCTAGAGGAATCTTACACATAGTGTGTTATACCTCCTAGCCTAGAGGGGACAATCATATGAACAACTAAGATCAGCTCTGCCTTCTCCAAGAAAGGATGCATCTGATGTGTTGGAGGAAGTTGTCACTCCTAGCCACTGCTACTTACCTGAGCATCTAAAGAGCAGATCAGCTCCAGGAACACTCCCTAACTGCGAACTTGCTGCTTCAGGGGAGAGCAACCCCATTGAAATCCAGTTGAACCCAGTCTAGAGCCCCCAACCCCTGTATGCCACAACCTGCATTACTTGGGACTATAGGGAACTGCAGTAGATGCTAAAGCTGTGATGTGATGTGTTGCGGTTAAGAAAAACACATTTCTCAGCAGGTGAGCAATACAGTTCTGCACCAGTAAAGTTTATAATCCTTCTTTGGGGGCAGCTTCATGTGGAACTCATTACAGTAGGCTAACTTTGAGGCTATGGGTGCGTGAATGACTGCTAAGAGATCAGAGACTAAAGGCACCTGTCAACTTGGCACGTGAAGTTGATAGGAACCACTCTTGACTGCTGCCAAAACCATCCAGGTAGGACAATAAATCCCATTTTAGACCTAAGTAAGAGAACCATAATTTCTTTTTACAACGTATATTCTGGACTTTATGACATCTTACTGTACTCTATTTTATTTTATAGGTTATATTTCATAAATTTGAAAATATCTTAGATGGGCTCCTAAAGGAATCTCTCTAAATCAGTTGTCTTCAACCTTTTTCGTGCCGCGACTCCACCATATAAACACAGTATGAGACCAGTGACCCCACTGTCAATCTCATTTTCTTCCCTAGAGCCTATCCGCCCACCCCCAGCTCATCACCACCCACTCCCTATCCCCATAATACCCTCCCAGTACTGTTCACTATAACTAAATATTCTAATTTGAGAGAACTGAAAAAGTTACCATGAAACCTGACACTAGTAAAAGGTATTTTAGCACAACTACTAAGAACCTGAGCAGGACTGGGACACAGTCTCCTGAAGGAGTACATCAGATGCCTCCCCCTTTACCTGGTGGTACTTTAGTCGAGTGGTCTTCAACCTTTTTCGTTGCTGTAAGTCGCCACAATCCCACACGGAGTCTTTGCAACTCCATTGGCGTCTTGACCTCAAGGTTGAAGAACACTGCTCTAAATCACTATATATATAGGTGTAGTTGTGAACTTTAATTAGAGCTGATGCTTTAGCAGCCAGCAGCAGCCACCAAAACAGTGGCAACTGTGATCTGGCCTCCATAGCCCTTCAGAACTTCTCTGAAGAGGAAGAGGCAAGAGACCTGAGCCACGTGTAAATCTATACCCCAATAAAGACAGTTAACAGAGAGTGACCTTCATCAGCTGTTATGTTTTGCCGGTACCCATTTCATAGCACATCTATTGGAGGTAAAGGAGTTTACCAGTTCAGAACTGATAATCCATAATTGGAAAAGCCTTCCATAAGAAGAAGACTAACTGCTGTTTTAATAGTTTGCTGTGAACCACCTGAGGACCCATATTGGTAGAAAGATATAATGCAGTTTCTTTAAAAGATTCTTCTTCAAAAGAAACATCAGTGAGCCTTCTATGTTTCCCCCACATCATTGTATAACTGAGGAATGTTCAGGGCAAACTGTATAAAGGAAAATAAAGGCAAGTGGAACTGCCTTTTAATTCAATAAGTGGTTTGTGCTATAGATATATATCAGAGGATGGTACCTGAGCATTCGAAACTTTGAATGTAATGTGACTGGTGACTGTTTCAAGCAGGCAGACATAATATAAAGGAATTTACTTTTGAAACACTATGGATGATATTTCTAGATAATGACCCCAGGAAGGAAGTCCTGAAGGAGTGGCACCACCTTCATGATGGGGCAGCACAGGATTTCTCCAGGAGAGTTTAACCTTGCGCTAATCACACCTGCGGCCCTGAAGCTACCGCAGACGCCCGCCCATAAGTCGACCCCACAGAAAAGCCGAGGGCAGGTTTTGAACCAAAAATCATGGAATTTTCTATGACCCTTGGATAAGTCGGGGGTTAAACTTAGGGGGGTGTCTGACTTTAATTTTGTCTGATTTTACTTGAGGCCAGATCCTGAAAAATAACCCACCACTAATTGTTACCTAAGAACTGTAGTCTCTGATTTATTAAAAACATAGTAAAAGATCATAAGATACAGAATTTTAAAAGAATAAAAATGTTCTTCATCACCTTTTTGTAAGCACTAGCAGAGTAAGTGCACTGTAAACAACATACCAGTAAAACAATGGTTCCCAACCTGGTATTCATGTACTCCCAGGGACACTCAACAGGACCTTTAGGGGTACTTGAAAAGAATGGAATAATGGTAGAAAAAGGCAGGTCATGCTCCAGAATGCCTTGCAAGGACCAGCAAGGCAGGAAGGGAGGTAGCTAGTTGACTGTGAAAGCCCCACCAATAGCTAGTTTTTGGTCATCAATTCATGTATGAAACAGTGATTGAAAACCAGCACAGTAAAAAAGCTGAAACATAATATGGAAAGTAATCAATCACCCAGAATTTCTCAGCATACTTCTGGTGCAAAACAGTGCAAAGGCAGAGTCTTCTGTTCTTCAAACAGATAAAAAGAGAAAACACTGTGACGATTACATGAAGTCTGGGTTTTCATATAGAGGAGATGAGGGCTTGTATTATTAATTACAAACATTTTGCTAATATGAAGGGTACAATTTATGGAAATGGGCTGCCAAGGGATATGCAAGTGAAAAAGGTTAGGAACCACTGCAGGAGAACCATGAATCAAATCCACCTTTAAGGTGTCTGGTGTGTTAAGCCAGAAGCTCTACGTACAACATACAAACCATAACTGGGCGTGTGCAATTCATTTCACAGCAGAGAGATGCAGCTACATATATTTGCAACCCTTTTTACTCAGTAGTAGACCCACTGCTTTCCATGGGTGTTATTCTTAAGTAAGGGTACATTGAATTGTAGCCTACTTCAAATGGAAAGGAGGATTCCCATCCTGGTGTCTCAAAAAACAGACCTGCTTTGCAAGCATTTGCAAAGCAGAACCAGGCTGCAGCAGAAGGAAGGAGAATAAAAGATTAACAAATTGCTTCTAAGGAGCTACCTGCTGCTTGAGAAACTTGGTGCCTGTCTGCCACGTGAGAAAGAAACTTATTAGAGTTGAAAGGCTTTGCCCTCTGATTGACCCGGAGATGAGGTGAAGTGATAATTTGAGCTTGATTACTTGGCAAAAATTTCAGGTACTATAGGCGAGTATCTGCGGTATATATTTTGTTTTAAAATATACTGCAGTGTCCATTCAGTAGAGTTATTAGATGTTATCTATCTTTTTCAAATTACCTGAGAGCAAGAAATAATTATTAACTCTAGAAATGATCACGGCACAGTTATTTGAAAGGCTGAATAGTTTATAAGCCACCACCTGAGGAATAGGGTAGAGAGCACCGGTGTGCCTCAAGATAAACCTCTGGTGTTCAGGGCTCATTATTGCTTTTCCCTCTCTACATGCACAGCATTGTATATAATTGATTATGCAAAATGGTTGAGATTTCTGAACCTCTAGGGAGTGGTTTGATGCTGTGATGTTGTCACAACAGACAAATCCAACCTGATCAATCCAGAGTATGTGTTTTGTCAGCCACTTCCTCTAACCTTGTGCTGTTGCACATGTTTTCCATGTCTCTATATTTTATAGAACTTTTTGATTAATGCACAGCTTCAGGGCTAACAGCTGTGGTCAAACCTTTTTGGCAAGTTATTACTGCTCACATCTAAAGCATATGATAGTGATTGTTGTAGAACTGTCAAGCCATGGCAAAGCTCCAAGGCTGGACACACATGGGAGTTCAGTTCTGACACAGGACAAGAGGGCCAGAGGCAAAAGACATTGTCAAAGATGGATTGAAGGTCAGGTACTAGATCAGGGTGACGCAGGACCAGGGAGTTTGCAGTCCACTTGGTGTGATAAGTTACTATTGTTTAGCCTAGCTAAATTATGTGTATATGACCAGTAGGACCGTACTGACTCCCAGCTCACTTGATTTCTCTTGAGCTCATTTGGCTGTAGTTTTCATCCTGCCATTGTTGGAGGTACTGTAGAGGAGCAAGCACAACCTGCCCTCCTTTCTAAGATACCCCAATGGATCAGAAGATTGGGCACCAAAGAATGATTATTGGAGGAGTGAGATAGAAGATACCTTTCAAGTACTGTACCTATATGGCCCCGAATATCAATCTGTGTCCTGCTGAGATTGAGAAGCAAACAGCATAGCACTGGAAAAACAGGCAGGATTGTACACCTGATTCTGTGCTATAGTTGGGTTCATGAACTGTGTTACCTTGCATCCAACAAATGTGTCAAAAATTATCCCCTAATGCTGTAACTTTAGTTGTGTTCGGGCTCAATCCTGTGGACCAGAACAAATGCTCCCTTACCCCGAGGAGGCTTTGGTGACTACCTTGAAACCCATAGGATATAGCAGCAACCATTTCAGCGCTGGTGTTCCTCTGGGCACTGAGGCACCATAGGATTGGGCTGTTAGTGACATAATAATGCATCTATTAGTTATTAGCTTCAGTTTTCAGACCCCAATAAAGAAATAAATAAAATATGAGGCTAGAGACCCAATATTGATCTTGTCCCCTTCTTGGGACCCAGTTTTCCCACCCTCTGCCCCCGTTGCCACCCACATGCCACATTGGGGAAGGCTCTTTTTGTACTTAGCACAACCATTTTTGCTCTTCATGATAATACATCCCCTTGACTTTTTTATCAGTGCTGGACAGGCTACTTCAGAGTAATGTAGTATGGCATACATTCGGCAGTAAGGGCTGAAACTGTTGGATTGAATTGGTCATGTGAATGTTCTAGATCAGTGATTCCCAACACTTTTTCACTTGCACATCCTGGCAGTCCATTTCCATAAACTGTACTCCCATATTAGCCTCTCAAGGCATTCTAATACAGACCTGCCTTTTCCCACCATTATCCATTTCTTTTTCAAGTACTCCTGAAGGTCTTGGCAAGTAAATTTGGGGGTACGCATACCCCAGGTTGAGAATAACTGTTTTAGATATTTTCTGGTGCTCACAGCCCATGATCTTACTGTTGAAAATCCAGACATTCCTCCTGTTCTCATCTATGCCATTTGGATTTTTTTTTTTAAGTTGCATATACCAAATGTGTATAACCCCCTATACTTTCTCTTCAAATCTTCCTCTTCAGAAAGGGGAACAGAGCATTCAAATAGGGCAACAGCACAGAGTGCTTATGACATGTTAAGCATTCTTTGCATGTTGGAATTTAGAAGGATGTGCTCGATTCATGCCTGAACCAGCCCGTTGCATTGATGAATACTCATACTTCCTGTACTTGAGGAACCATTCTTTCGTCAGTACTAAAAAAAATAAGTTTATACAAATAGTTGCTATCAGAAATGACAGGTGTGTATCTAATTCTCCCTTTTCCTCTGGAACATCTAATATAAGTCATCTGTGTCCTGATGTTGTGATGTGCTTTTCCTGACCCCCATTAGCTATCACCAGGGACTAGAACAGACATGGAAAAAAACTGTGATATGTGCGCACAAATAAAGGATAAACTAAGCACACCAGTGTCATTTTTCTTTTGTAATTATAATATTTCCTATTTGACATTTTTTTCGATTGCAAAAACAGAGCTAGTTTTCTTAACTCAACAAAACTTCCTACAAGTGTTCTCAATACTGCGGTTTGTAACCAATTCTATCTTCCTCTTATGTTTTTATTTGTAGAACCCCTCTATTACTGGCAACAGACCAAAGATGATTTGACAGTCACTTTGCACCTACCAGAAGACTTCATAAAAGAAGACATACATGTATATTTTTCTTCAGATCATATTAAACTAACCCTGAAAGATCAGCCTCTTCCTGTGTTAGAAGGAACCTTTTATTCATCTATTGATCATGAAAGTTCCACATGGATAATTAAAGAAAATAATAGGTATTTGTTACAGTGCCTTATATTCTGATCTGATGGTTATTATTGTGCTGTTGTAGTTGAGGGAACAAAGGACCCAGTGTGGTGTTAAATTTCAGAAAAACTGGCATTCCATGCTGCCCTATAACAAATTTAGTGTTGCCTTTTGCCACCAAAGAGATATTTACACTGAACTCAAAGAGAGAAATTCTGCCATTGTTTCTGAAGTATTTGTTCCTTGATGAGAATTAATCACATATCATACATTGTCTGAACTGTATACTTTTGATTTAATGTAATTACTTTTTGTGCTTCTATGTAGTTTGGTGCAACTGCACAGTTAGAGCACAACATTTGCAGTCACAATTATAAAGTTTCAGTCACCCGATTGTGCATTTATAAAAGCTACAAAATGCTGCAGTCAATGGTTCTGGTTATTTTCAACCCTCCCTGGATATATACTACTATATTCCTGGTCAAAAATGTCTATACTTTTAGCAGCCTCATAAAAAGGGAGCTGAAACCTTAAAAATTTAGGGTTAGTTCATGTTTGTCTTTTTTAAAAAAATCTCTTTTGGTTCCCATTCACACACTCAAGTTAAAAAGTGCTTCAGTAACTGGTTTTTGTATGAGTCATGCAGAATAATATCAAACCGTTTTACCTGCAGTGTCTTTATATTCACCTTTTAGAATTACAGTATTTTATTAGAAGGGGAAATTATTTTCCAACTCTTTTATTTTGGAATTTTGAATGATAAACTATGTACAACAGGATATTTTAGCACTTGCACACACACACCCTGAACTGGTTTAGGTTCTTTTTACCTCTCTGAATGCTAAGCACTTAGGAATATAGCCTTGCTGAGCAGTGATCTACATTGGTCAGAGCAATGATGATTGGGAAGAATGGCCACTACTACATAGTGACGCACGTTCTTTTGAGTACTTAAGTTTCAGAGGAATTCCTCTGAAACTTAGGTCTGGAATCTTGCCCTGTTCAATCAAAAGTCTGTTGAAAGTATGAGCATGATAAGGTGTCTTCACCAGGATTTACTATGCAAGAGGAGTTGCCTTCATTTTATAATCTGCTTCTGCAAGCCATGCAGTTGCATACATTTTACTCATTTTTATTTAGAGATTGGTATCCTGTGTTTATGTGAACCCTTCATGACAACTAACAATATCAATAACATTAGAATAAGGCAAGCAGCAGCTCCTGGGTTTCACCATGTGGCTAACACTGTCTGTTCAGAATGGGAGTGAGTGTGGAAAAAAATGTTTTTCTTTATGCCTGCTGCAGTATTGGATATCTGTTTTCTTAAAACTTTACTAATTTCAGTTTTGCTTTTCGTACTAATAATGTGAATCATAGCCTGGAAACTCAAATCCTTTAAGTGCAGCTTTTTCAACTAACTTAGATGGTGGTTATACTGTTGCTTCAGAATACAGGGGGGGTAGGGTAGAAACCCAATTGGTTGTAGGCCTATGCTTCCCAGATGATAGTCCTTTAAGATTAGCTTTTGCAGTTTTGCTTGGAAACAGGTTTGTATTTATTTTAGCAAGTAAATGTCAGTGGTAGGTTATAAGATACAGTTTACCTGTTTAGGACCTCATTCAAGGCTGCTTCCCTTGCTGCAGTTACATGTAAAGCTATTTACCAATTTCCATCACATTTTATCAAGTTAAGACCCTCCTCTTCAAGTGCCAGCCTTATTAACATGAAATACAGTAAATCAGACCATCTGGTTCAGCACCTTTTTTTCAAGTTTTCTTGAAAAAGAAAAATTAAGTTTGTATACTACTGTTATCATTCAGGGCACTAGGTAGTTCATAAGAAAAACATGAAACAACAATAATTGTTATTTTGTTAATAATAACTAATAAATTGTAAACATTCTTTTATTATTAACAAAACAGCTTGCAACAAACAACCAGCGACCTAACCATTAATAGTCAACAGAAACAACTTCAGGAAGTTTGCCCAGTACCAAAAACATGACTGGAAGAATAGCATTTTCCCAGTGTGCCTGAATGTGCACAAAGAGACTCCTTATCCCCCACCACAAAGTGGAATTTCAGAGGCAGGCATCACCACTACTGAAAATGTCCTGCTTCTTCCAATGCCTTTTCAACCTTTGATAAACCAGGTTCCTATAGCAGGGCATCAAATGATGACTTGAATGTATGTGGGAAGGGGTGTGCGAATATGAAGTAATGTGGTTCTTTTTTGTATCCAGTCCCAAGCCGTTTAGAGCTTTAAAGATAAGAATCAGCACCTTGAATAGTCTGTTGCACACAGGCAACCCAAGCAAACTGCAGAATTAGCGCTCTGTGCTTCCAGTTAGCTGTTCCCTTTAGCAGATGGGCAGCTGTATGTTGTACTGGTAGAAGCTTCTAACCTGTTTTCATAGATATTCCCATGTAGATACATGAAATGCATTCATGCTGATAGCACTATGTTTATAATATTTTTATTCCATCTTTCTCCCCCCCTAACATGGGCATTCAAGGTGGCTGACACAAAATACACATGACCCACATACTGAAAAACATTGGTCTAAACATTTTCTATACTGTACATCCAAATCCTCCTAACAAATTATTCAGCGTAACAGAAATGTGCTGCCTTGTACTGCTGTGTAACATATTACACAATTTTTTTGTTTTCATTCCCTTTATCGGCCAAGCAGGCTTATCCACTTATCCTACCACAGTTGGATGTTTTCTCTGCAGGCATATTAGCGATTGATTGCAAGAAGTGAGGATGAATTACTTGCCAAGAATGTTGGGTAGCAGAGACCACATCACAGTGTGCCTTGGCATCTCAGTGCAACTTGTCTTTAAGAACAGTATGCTTATCTAGATGGCCTTGAGTGAATTAGGGAGAAAAATAGGTACAGTATGTGTTTGAAACTTATAAATCCTCAAGCCTTGTTGTTGCTTAAGGATGCAATCCTACGCATGCGTGTTCAGAAGCAAGTCCCATTGAAATCAATTATTTCTAAATAAACGGCTTTACAATTGGGCTAGAAGTACTATTTAGAAAAGAGTGCAAACAATGGTTTTATTATTTTGTTTTGTGTTTGCTCACTTTACAGTAGCTGAAGTAGCTGCAGCCTCTCCACAAAGCAATCCTGGAGGGGCATACAGTCAGACAAGTGGGTATCTTAATGTATGTTCTCCATTCACCAGCAGGCTCCTAGAGCAGACCTTACTTGGATTGCTTTTGAGAAGCACCTTCCTTTCTAAATATAAGGTGCATGATGTGTAGATATTGAACTTAAACAGCATTCCTCTGTTAGTGATTTGAGGGGTGAGAATTGAGTGGATAACTGGTGAGCAGTGGGAATTTCTCTCCACTCCCAAGTGGAAGATTTATAATAACCAAGTAGGTTTGTAACTAAATCTGAAATAAGAGTTGGCACAGAAAGAATCCCAGATTTTTTAGGTACTAACTGGTAAATTTAGGAAGTGTTAGAGTGAGATAATTCTGCTTTGACATGCATATGGAAATGCATGTTTGAAAACAAATATTTGTTTCAGAATAAAGCAAATGAGGAAGGAGGACCACGTGGCCATACAAATATGTCTGCAGGTCCTCCTCAAATTAGAGGATTTGCACACATTGAACTTGTTCATGTATACACATGATGCTGTGGCGATTACCTTTTACCTTAGATTGTAAGCCCTTGTGTTGATCCTTCTTGGATACCTGCGTACATGGCCTCATCAGTTTTCATCTTGTTTTCATAATTTATTTGAACTTCCTCTGAAATATCCAATCCAATTAATGCCACAGCTGTTCTTCACCTTGATACCATAGTCTTTCGAGACTGAAGGTTGCCAACAAGTCTGTTCTTCACCCATTTGTCGTAATTCCTCTTAACATAGCTTTCACTGGAAAGCAAGATTTTGGGAAGATTTCTTGTTTAATTATTTTTCCACTGTAAATTTTGTAGTATTTAACAGAACCAGTGTTTTGTCCTGCTAATTCTTAATAACAATTTAGAAAGGAAGAATGAGCAGCTTATTGAAAGATTCAATTCACTTTATAAAACAAAGTTTCTCAGTAATGGTTAGGTGTGATTAAGTACCAAAACAAAGTGTTATTTTCCAACACTAAACAAGTTATTTTCCTTTGAGTTCCACTAGGTGAATTTGCCCTTAAGGCATTGATTATAATGAGAGAGGGCATATTTCAGAAGTGGGACATTATTTCTTTAAATTGCTGCCAGTCATTGTGGGTTGCCAAGAGATTATTTTTCTTCCTGGTTTTAAAACAAACAAAAAAAGCTCCATTTCCTTTTAAAGTAATGTCTGACCCCTACTTATATGACCCTCTATACATAAAAGTGTTGCTCTTCTGGGTTTATTTGAAATTCGGGTCAAAAAGATTTGTTACGGAGTGGGTAGGTGTGTGTGTGATGGCCTTGCATGTGCAAAGTCCATATTCTGTCCAGTTTAATTCATTCTGTGCCAAAGAATGGTCTGAAAACTGAATATGTTGTTGCTACGGAAGTAAATGTTGGTATAACTATTTTTGCACAGTGTATTTGCTAATCCTATCGTTAGACCACTGAGAATTCTGTCTATCTCCAGGCTGGATTTGGACTGCTGAGTAATACAACCAACAAGTTCGTAATCTCTACAGGGTTTTGCTAATTTTATTGGCCAGGGCCTCCATATGGCAAAGAATGGGGAGAAGATGAACATGCAGCCGTTTCGGTTTGCATGATTTCTACAGATCAGAAAAAAGGCTGCCTGTGCCTTTTTTTCTGTCTTTGTCACTCACAGCTCCTCCTTGTGATAGTGCTACTTTATGAGATCAGCACAGGTGCATGAAGCTGCTGTTTCTTCTGTGGTATTCCAGATCCAATTGTGGGGCTACAGTCATGTGGTCATTACATTATTACATGTTGATCTCCATTAGCAAACTTCTTTCCAAAGCCATAAGTGCAGAGAAACTTTTAAAAACTTGTATGAATGTTGAATGCCCAACACTGCTTCTGAAGGTAATAAATTCTGTGCTTGAATGATGCAATCACTATAAACATGGTATGCTGAATATGTAAAACCTTAGCTAGAGACAACGCACCCTGCTTAATAATTTGATTTCATTGGACTTTCCATACTTGCATATGAAAATCCTGCTTTAGGTGCACCTGATCTGAACGGGGAAAATAGGCATAATTTTATCCCCTTATTCTTACCTACCAATGTTTTTTCTCTCTTTCCAGTTTGGAGATTTTCTTGATGAAGAAGGAAGAGGGGCCTTTATGGCCAGAACTGATTGTTGGTGACTCACAGGGTGAATTAATCATGGACTCTGCCCAGAATGCTGCAATAGCTGAGCGACTGATGCATCTCACCTCTGAAGAAATGGTAAAGTGATAGCAGAATACACCCTTGCAAGAGTTGCATAGTTCAAATCTGTGCTGATGCTGAACAGTCATTTTGTGTTAATAAAATACAGTGTATTGTCAATCAGTGCTACATTAGAACATAAGAACAGCCCCACTGGATCAGGCCATAGGCCCATCTAGTCCAGCTTCCTGTATCTCACAGCGGCCCACCAAATGCCCCAGGGAGCACACCAGATAACAAGAGATCTCATCCTGGTGCCCTCCCTTGCATCTGGCATTCTGACACAGCCCATTTCTAAAATCAGGAGGTTGCGCATACACATCATGGCTTGTACCCCGTAATGGATTTTTCCTCTAGAAACTTGTCCAATCCCCTTTTAAAGGCATCCAGGCCATCACAACATCCTGTGGCAAGGAGTTCCACAGACCAACCACACGCTGAGTAAAGAAATATTTTCTCTTGTCTGTTCTAACTCTCCCAACACTCAATTTTAGTGGATGTCCCCTAGTTCTGGTGTTGTGTGGGAGTATAAAGAGCATCTCCCTATCCACTCTGTCCATCCCCTGCATAATTTTGTATGTCTCAATCATGTCCCCCCTCAGGCGTCTCTTTTCTAGCCTGAAGAGGCCCAAACACCGTAGCCTTTCCTCGTAAGGAAGGTGCCCCAGCCCCGCAATCATCTTAGTTGCTCTCTTTTGCACCTTTTCCATTTCCACTATGTCTTTTTTGAGAAGCGAATATGTCTGCTTAGACCAGCTAAAATGAGGGAACTGCTAAGTGTGGAACAAAACAATCTGTGTTTTTTCCTGTTCTGTTGTGACTTTTCTAGTACAGGTTGTTAGAAATAAAATTAGAGGAGATTTGTGCCTTGTGATGGTTGTCCAGTTATATGATGATGATGATTTCCTTTTTAATTAAAATTGATGTATTTACATATATTTAAGAATTTTTATCCTGCCCCATTCCCCCTTAGGGGTCACCAGGGTGGCTCACAACAATAATAATTATTTTTTTGATTTCTGTCCCACTTCATTCCACTTTAGGAGTTAAGGAATGTGTGACAAAATGAGATGTGATGATAAACATGAGTTGGATGCTGCAAATGCTGGAGCTATATCCGCTTCCCCATCCCTCTGTCTGTAATATGCAGTGTTCCCATATGATGTCTTCCTTCCCTCTTAGCAACTGCTAATGTGGAGGGAGGAGGGGAAGTGTGAGTTAGCAACAGAAAGGAATTCCACCCATTTCTCAGTTCGGTCTAGTTCTCTCCAGTGATGTTTAGTAAAGGGAGTTTCCTAGGAAGCTGCTTCACACTGTGCCAGACTCTTGGCCCGTGGAGCCCAGTATTGACTGCTTTGACTGGCAGAAGTTCCTCATGCTTTCAGGATTCTTACCAAGGGAAACTGGAATGACTTTTTTTGGCCTGAAATGGCCATTCTGAATCCTGCAGAGGTTGTGGGCAGATGCGTACTGCGGGCTTCAGAAAGCCCTCTGGAGGTGACCGGAGTGCAGTTTTAGGGACCGAGGCTCTAAGGGGCCAAAACCACAGGTTTTGCTTATCTGCGATTTTCTGTATCTGAACGGATCCCCCGTGGATACCAAGGCCCCACCTACAGTGCTGTAATCAGCTTCCCTGGGCCTCAGAATGCCTTAAAAGGGACAAAAACATCACTTCAGGTTTCCCAAGCCTGCAGAGGCTGCAGGTGGACGCAGGCGGCCTCTGTTGGCTTCAGAAAGCCTTCCAGAGGCAACCAGAGCACACCTTAGAAGTGTTCCTATCGAGCCAGATCTGTGGAAATAAAATCTGCGGATACTGAGGCCCCACCTGTAGTTTCTAGGCATTACTCTTTTTTTTTTTTTTTTTTTTTTTTTGAGGGTGCAGGAAATCATATATCATCACATATCGCTAAAACTAATAAATCATTACATATCCTGCTTCACGCCGCTTCGGATGTCAAAGGGGTCTGATGTGGAGCCATCGAAGACAATAGTGCCCTTCATGTCCTTGTGGAAGGATCTGATGATGCTGAGGAGCCTGGGTGGACATCCAATCTTGGGGAGAATCTTGAAGAGGCCATCCCTGCTGACCAGGTCGAAGGCCTTCGTGAGATCTATGAAGGCTATAAAGAGTGGCTGTCGCTGTTCCCTGCATTTCTCCTGCAGTTGTCTAAGGGAGAATACCATATCAGTGGTGGACCTGTTGGCTCGGAATCCGCACTGTGATTCTGGATAAACGCTCTCTGCAAGTACCTGGAGCCTCTTGAGTGCAACTCGGGCAAACAACTTTCCTACAACGCTAAGGAGAGAAATGCCACAGTAGTTATTGCAGTCACCCCTGTCACCTTTGTTCTTGTACAGCGTGATGATGTTTGCATCCCTCATGTCTTGAGGTACTCCACCTTCTCTCCAGCAGAGACAGAGGATTTCACGCAGCTCAGTGACGATGATCTCTTTGCAGCACTTTAGGACTTCAGCAGGGATGCTGTCTTTTCCAGGTGCCTTGCCAAAGGCAAGGGAGTCCAGGGCCACGTGAAGTTCTTCTAGGGTTGGTTCACTGTCAAGCTCCTCCAGCACAGGCAGGCACTCAATGTTGTTCAGCGCTTCTTCGGTGACTACATTTTCTCTGGAATATAGCTCAGAGTAGTGCTGCACCCAGCGTTCCATCTGCTGCGTCCGATCCTGGATGACCTCGCCTGTGGCAGACTTCAGAGAGTCTGTGTTCTTGCACCAACCTTGTTTGGGACTTCAGAGGGTCTGTGTTCTTGCACCAACCTTGTTTGGGATTTTCTTCGCTGTCCTGCTAAAGCATGCCTTTGGAACCGCAACAGAAGGCATCTATCTCCGGACCAGATCAGACGGAAAGCTCTTCAACCTCTCCAGACTGAGAGCAAAGTCCAAAGTCCAGCTGAAATGTCTGCGTGACTTCCTCTTTGCCGACGATGCAGCTGTCACTACCCACTCTGCCAAAGATCTCCAGCAGCTCATGGATCGTTTTAGCAAGGCCTGCCAAGATTTTGGACTGATGATCAGCCTGAAGAAAACACAGGTCATGGTTCAGGATGTGGACTCACCTCCCTGCATTACAATCTCTGCGCATGAACTGGAGGTTGTCCATGACTTTGTGTACCTTGGCTCAATGATCTCTGACACTCTTTCTCTTGATACTGAACTAAACAAACGCATCGGTAAAGCAGCTGCCACGTTTTCCAGACTCACAAAGAGAGTCTGGTCCAACAAGAAGCTGACGGAACATACCAAGATCCAGGTCTACAGAGCTTGCGTCCTGAGTACACTTCTGTACTGCAGCGAGTCATGGACTCTCTGCTCACAACAGGAGAGGAAACTGAACGCTTTCCACATGCGCTGCCTCCGACGCATTCTCAGCATCACCTGGCAGGACAAAGTTCCAAACAACACAGTCCTGGAATGTGCTGGAATCCCTAGCATGTATGCACTGCTGAAACAGAGACGCCTGCGTTGGCTCAGTCATGTCGTGAGAATGGATGATGGCCGGATCCCAAAGGATCTCCTCTATGGAGAACTTGTGCAAGGAAAGCGCCCTACAGGTAGACCACAGCTGCGATACAAGGACATCTGCAAGAGGGATCTGAAGGCCTTAGGAGTGGACCTCAACAAGTGGGAAACCCTGGCCTCTGAGCGGCCCGCTTGGAGGCAGGCTGTGCAGCATGGCCTTTCCCAGTTTGAAGAGACATTTGGCTAACAGTCTGAGGCTAAGAGGCAAAGAAGGAAGGCCCATAGCCAGGGAGACAGACCAGGGACAGACTGCACTTGCTTCCGGTGTGGAAGGGACTGTCACTCCCGAATTAGCCTTTTCAGCCACACTAGACGATGTTCCAAAACCACCTTTCAGAGCGCGATACCATAGTCTCTCAAGACTGAAGGTTGCCAACAACATTGCATATCTTAATCAATTTCCTCTTCTAAATTTACCCCTTAATATCATTTTTCATTCATCTATCATATCATATCAAATTATATATATAATACAATCATCAAAATGCCCTATCATGTATTTCTAAAACTTCATTTTCAACTGAGCATGAAAAGGTTTCCATTGCTCAATTTGTGTTGGTTTTTGTTGGTGATCCAAAATTTCTGAAAGTCTGTCCATTTCCACCACATTCATTATTTTCTCTTTCTCTTCTTCCTCATTCTCCATGGAACATAGCTCAAAATTTTAACTTTATTGTCATCCACTATCCATTCCTTTTCCTGTGAGGCCTTCAGTAATTTAAGGTTCTGATGAATTTCACATAAGTTTCTCTTGGTCATTTGTGTTTTCTCAGATAAAAAGTGCTCACTCTTCTCACTGGATCCAGTTCTTTAAATATCTCCTCCATCGATGTATCAATCCCTTCTGGCAATCCATTGTGACGTATCTTTCTCTTCTGGTATATTTTGTATCCTCACCACTCGAGCTGCTCTATCCATTTGAATTTCCATTAACGTCTCTGCATTATGCTGATTTTCTTCTGTCCTCGATATTTTATCTTGATCTTTTCTTATAAGTTCATCTGTTTAGTTAAAGCATCCACGCTGGCTTGGGTCTGTACCGATTGATTTGTTGCTATACCATTGCCAACAGTTTTTCCATATTATCTTGTATAGTCTGTTTCCAGTCTTTCCCTTTTGATTTCTTTTGTATTAATTTTCCAAGTTCCATCTCCAGCGCTGGCAAGCTTCGGACTTTCGCTGTTTTAGCCGCCATCTTTGTTAATGTTCTTTAAGACCACTAGATGTGCTCAGTGTATTATCTTCCTTCCTCCACTTATAAACACAAATCCGGTTCTTGCAATGTCTTTTTAAATCCACTAGATGTCACTGGTACACTGTTCTTGTTTTATTTTTGTTTCCTATCTTTTGTGCTTATACTTGTAGCCTTGGCAACCACATTCCTCAATCCACAAGATTGTCAAAGCATCCAGCTGCACTCCCAAACGACAGTAGCAAACCAAGGCAATAAACGCTCCATTTGATAAGGAGGGGCAGAGAATGAGGATCATGTCTGGAAAAAGGCCTAGAGAACACAGTCTCGTAGTTAGTGCAATTTAATCTAGAAAACTAATGTAACTACTAACACAAGTTATGATCTCCATTTCACCCATTAAAAGCATGTAAAGATTGGAAAGTTTTATCCTTGTTTGTACTTTTGATTAACAGTTTGGTAGAAATGAAATATTTTACAGAGAGCGATTGTATTTATTTTTATTTACTTAGGGTGCAATCCTAACCAATTTTCCAGCACCAAGGTAAGGTCAATGTAACTCCAAGATAAGGGAACAAACTTTGCCTTACTTTAAGGAGGCCTTTGTGACTGCCCCCCAGCAGCTGGATGCAGCACATGCCCCACTGGCACAGCTGGAAAGTTGCCAGTGCTGGAAAGTTGGTTAGGATTGCACCCTCAGAAACATTTTTATCCTGCCTCCTTCCCCTAAATAGAATGTCTGACAGCAGCTTCAGTATGCAGCATTCTGTGCATAATTTCTTAGCTGGGTAACATTGGAGCTCGGTCTTGATGTGTTGTTAAGAAACAAAAGCACATTAAAAAGCTATCATGCGCCATTGGAGCAACTTTTAGTGGCACAGTGGTAAGCGAACATGTGAGCTGTATAGAATTCTTTATAAAAGTAGATACTCCATTTAGTTCAGAAGACTACGTGCTGCTGTATCTATATAAAAGTTGTTCCAATGAATCAAATACGTTGGCTATATTGTTAAAACTGTGGGAAACTTAAAACTTCCTGGTTCATTAACAAATAAAATGTACACATTTTTAAAAAAAAAAACTATGTTCACCTGTTGTGTGCAATGCTGTGCATTGTGCTGTTTTCACTTCAGCACAATCTCCTGAATACTTCACTGTGGTTAAGCTGCAGTGCAGCTTGGTCAAGTAGCTTTTCAAAGTCCCTTGCTCTGATCCTGCTCCCATTTTAACTTACACAGCAGATCACAGGCTAATACAATGCAGTTGGGATACTTCAGGCATGTGTTCCAGTTGTCACTGTTAGATAAGATGTACGTGTTATTTCCTACTTTTGTCCTGGCTTTCAGCTCAGCAAGCCTACAAGGAAGTTTACAATAATGAAATGACAGCAAAATGTGACAGATAAAACATCAAGATTGCAAAGCTTTTTAATTCAATTAACTGAAGACAGCACATAAAGCGGACCTGGAGAAAGCAGAATTGTTATCAGCTCTTTCAAAAAACTTGTCTTTATAAAAAAGTCTTATCTTGTTTCATGAAAGCCAATAGTAATCAAACAGAGAATGTTCCATAGAAGAGTTGTCTCTGCCAAAAAGATCCTATCGTACTTAAAGTGAGATTGTTAGACAATGTTTTGCAGCTTAGGTTCTGTGTTTTATATAATACCAGTCCATTCATAGTATTCAGGGTTTCGTTCTTTCTTTCCTTCCTCAGAAACTTTGTGTACATCAAGAATTAGCAGGGCCAATTCTAATACAGGTGTGCGTCTCTTAACAATGGGGATATGTTCTCCAATACCCATTATTATGAAGTTAAGTCCTTAAGCAAACCTTCAGCCCAATCTGGTGCCTTTGTTGTGTAAACAGACATTCCTTGCCAGACACTATCTGGCTGCATAGGCTAGTGGAGATAGATTTGCTCTTCTTTGTATTAAGAACCTCTTTGTTGTGTAAACAGACACCCTGCTGCAGGCTATGAGAGCCCTGACGGCCTCATTAAGAGCCTCTTTGTTGTGCTTTGACTGCCATCCTATATGTCTTTAAGTGGACAGTTAAGTGACACACACCTGTAATTATAAACTACACAAGTTATGATCTCCTGTGTTCTGCTTTATGGTTGCCTGAAATTAAAGATGGATTGACTAGAAAAATAACTGATATACTTTGAACTTCTGCCTAATCTATAGCCCCAACTGCTATTAATTCCAGGGAAGAAATGATATCTATGTCCTGTGCTAAATCTGTCTATACCTCCCCCATTAACTTAATAGTAGCTTTGGAGGGTTAAATATAGTAGTTGGGGAGGAGGCATAGGAGGAAAGAGTTAAAACCCCCTCTCCCTCTCTGGAGAAATCAGCTTCCCAAATTTTCCTTATCTTGGGTCTTTGGTGTCTCACATCTAGTCTGGCCCTTAGAAGAAGGCATTTTGTCCACTCCATCATATATTCTCCAAATGCCTGGAAAAATACCATGATTTGCAGTTCCATTATCATTTCATCCTACCCTTCAATTAAAGCCTTAAGAACAGGTACATTGTTATTCAGTTGCTCCTGGTAACTAAAGGACTGTATTTGTGGTGAAAGTAGACCCTGTTGTTCCAGAGCATTCACTCCTGATAGTTGAAGCTGGCTTTGGAAGAGACAGTTTTTAATAAACTGTATGTAATACCTGAAGCACAAACCTGTATATTTCTAAATTAGTAGTTCCTTTATCTTTATTGAATAAGAACTAAGTATCCAATCCTACAGGTTTATTCACCTGTTATATTTTGCCCTATAATACTTTGTGCTAAGAACACATTAGATTACTCTTTAAAAAAAATACAGAGTTCCCAAGGGGCACAAATTACACTGATAAATCATTAGTTAGCTCTTACTAGCATTCATAAGAGCATAAGAACAGCCCCACTGGATCAGGCCATACGCCTGTACAGGACAAGAATCACCTAATAGTTGCAGAAGATTGTGGTCACTAATGACCATCTGGATTATTTGTGGAAACCAGTAGAGTATTAGAGATTAACTTTAGAACCACACTCTAAGTTTGACAGGTACATCTTTGGCTCAGACCAATTGAATGATAAGTTGAAAATGGGTTGGTAAAACCTATGTGATATTAAAAAATGCTCCAAAAGGATCATTGTGCTTAAAGCTTTCTTTGGAAGTATTGTTTCAATCACTGAACTACAAGATCTTGCAAAGCTTTTAAGAACATAAAACAGTTGTTTGATAATAGATGACAGGAGTAATCTATTTGCAATAGATTGCAAATAGTATCTTGAAGCAATGTACCAGCATGGTAATAGGAATATAAATTCTACAACAAGCATATGTTAAGTATTTGTTAGATTAGAGCCAAATTAAAATGGTTTAATTGGTGAGAAGGGTATAAATTGCATAATAAATTGTGTATGAAGATTGATACTTAAAGTGAAATCAAATTAAAAATTAGTCATGACATTTATTTCATCCTATGCTTCACATACTGTAACCATAGAACAATTAAAATAGATACAGTAGCAAAATTCATTTGTTTATATAAAATCTCCCACCTTTCCCACGCTGACGCAAGTGCCCAAGGTGGCTAAATGACAAAGTTTATAAAATTTACCAAGCAATTAAAATATATTGCAATACAAATACAATTAACAGTCAATTAAAATACATCACATTACAGTGATTATGATATTACTTGACATCAGGACTGTGAGCTTTGAAGTAGATATGACCCCACTGGGAAAACTGATCTGTTAAATGCATAGCATTTAACCATAGTTGGCACATGCCATGGTCTGTTGCTTTTGCTGTGGTTGAGAAAAATACCATGCGTACTGTGAAGTCATGGTTTAGCTTGCTGAGCTAAGTCATACTCTGAGGCACAGAGAGAGAGAGAGAGAGACCAGCAACATCTGTTTGTTAATTTGCAAAACAGGAGTCAAGCATAGTTTCTTCCAGTTTTGAAAAACCAATGGGCAGCTACCACATGGTGTTTGTTCATTGCAACAGTGGACTATACCTCTTTAATAGACATGTCCTCTGATGCTTAATAGGCTTCCATGGGACTGCACCAGTGATGCACTGCTCCCTTGGAGGAAAAGATTTAATTGTAGTCATATCATTATGTTGATATTGCTCTGCTGATCTCCTGTTCTAGCCATTTTGATAATATATTTAAAATATTTTCCACTAGCAATACTTCCAAGAAATCAAGTTTATCCCCTATTTCAGTGGTTTTGATATTTAAAATTTCAGCTGTCTCAATTAAGAATACCAAATTCATTAGTTGCGCTTTTATAAATGTTACCTAGGAAACCTGAATTGTGGCTGGAACCTTTGCCTGGCTTTCCCATATTTACACAATTTTTTGAAACTAAAGTTAGTTTCTCAGCATCTTTGACCCTGGACTTGGGTGTGTGAACCAAGAAATTTAGCTATGGAAGCTTTCTGAACTTGTCGGTTAAAAGCAGTCAGTCAAGGGCAGGATTGTTTGAGAGACCTTTTTTTCCCCTCCACACTTAGGAGCCGATGCTCCTATACAGTAAATCAGATCCCAGTGAACCCCCCCCCCCTTTTTTTCCGGCATGACATGACGTGACCCTTGTACTGTAAACAAGGAAATCAGGACATCTGTGTAAGCCAGCCCAGGGACCTTTAAATTTATTCATCAATTGCTCATGAGTGAAAACCAATGCATTTACTTGTCTTGTGACATCTTTCCTCTAGTTTCCAGAGAATGTCTTGCTGGCAAATTATGAATTTTAACCCCATTTAATAAAAAAATTAGTATACACAAGTAGATGTAGATACTTGTGTTAAGTAACATAACTGGCAACAGTTGATTGACCTATTTCCTAGCTGATACAAATACATTATTCATTTATGTAGCACTTAATTTGACACTTGAGTACAAATGGCTTTTTATCTGTTGTCTCATCAAGCCTGTGAATATATTGTTCCCGTTTTGCAGATGCAAAGATGAATCGGAGATGAGTTGTCCAAGATATTGCACATGCCCCTGAGTTAGGGATTTTTGATCCAGTCTTGTAAATTCCAAAAATGCTATATCTTCTGGAACATACCTATTTTTCAAAATAATCCAGGATTTACTGAAGGTTTAGGGCCAGTTTGTGCGATTATGTTTGTTCTAAGGTGTGTCAACAGTTACCACACATCAGTATTCTTGTATCTTCTGTCTACGTTTCAGTTTTTATTGGTTGTATGTCTACAAGCACATGGTGCATTCCTTCAATGGCTGTACCATTTCAGGCTGCAGGTAAGAGAACACATGTTTGAATGCTCATGTTAAAAAAAACTGCATGGATGAACATGGCTGAAGGAGAAGAGTTTTATCCCAGTCAACTCTTTGGCAATGCTAGCTTTCCATGTGCAGCTTTACATGTTGTCTTATGTGAGGGATCATTTGAATACTTGATCTCTCACCTGTAATCTGAAATTAATGCAGCCAAGGAGGAACTTACATATTTGCACCTTGCAATTGACCCTATTCTAAGAATGCAGGGATATCTTCTTTGAGTTGTCTTTGAAGTATGTCACTTGCATTTTATAGTTTAATGAGGATACTGGTTTTAGCGTGTGTGGGTTTTTTCCCCCCTGTATTTCAGTGGTGTGACTTCCTGCATCCTTGGAATGCTTTGGAGTCTAAATAAAATTAATTTTCTGGTTTCAGAATCCAGACCCCAGCAAAGAGAATCCTCCATGTAATGCTCAGGAGCTAGAAGAATGTGACCTCTTCCTTGAAGACAGCACAAGTTTATGCAGATTCGATGGTAACACCTTGAAGGTCACTCATGTGGTAAGTATAAGATGATATTTTCAGGATCCTTAATCACAGGACTACCAGCAGGGAAGTGAATATTCCATTTTTTGCGCAGTGATTTTGTACATTTCTCACCCCATCTGCCAATTCTATTCTCAGTTTGAAGCCACCTGCAGCTGCTTTACATTTCAAAGAAAAAAGAATTCATAGAAATACTCAGAATGTGTAGTTCAGCCCTTTGAAAATAGGATGCATGATCAGCTTAGTTGGAGCAGTAGTGGAAAGAAACCTGTGCAATTGACCTTGAATGTAATGCATACTGCCTATGTCATTATTCTGTTTGCTGCTCTTGTTTGTAAATATATTTCATGGGTTTACTTTATTTCTGTGAAAAAATGTTTGTGTGGTATTTTGAGAAGGTGCCTTATTGCTGATGTTTCCCCTGTGGGAAGTATGTCTTTTTCTCCGAAAGCTTTATATGGCCATATGTCTTGTAGAAATAGTTTCAGGATATCTACTGTATTTCACTTTGGTGCCCAGCTGGGATACATAATGGAATCTCAGAGGACTCTGAGCCTTAACTTTGAATATAATTACATGAAAGACCCTGATAAAATCTGTTACTTTTATCTACTTGTGTTCTGTAATTATGTTAAGGCAGCTAACTAGTGTCCATTTTTTTTTCCATTTATAAACTGACAACCGAATCCTGAGCTTCCCAGCACCCGGGCCTGCAGCAGCACCAAAATGGCTACTGCTGCATCCCAAGCAGTTGGGAAGCACTACCAGAGCTACTCAGAGTAAGGGAGCTTATGCTCCCTTACGCCATCTAAGCTCCAGGCAACCCCAATGGTACTCCTTGAATCTGCGCCTGCTGTTGAGCTGGTACAGATTCAAGGAACCCTGTGTTGGGTCTCCTGGGCTGGGAAGGGGGATCAGGATATGGCGGCAGGGCCTACCACCATCTCTACTCCCTTCCGGCCCGCTCCCTCCTCCTGCCACGCCTTCCCCCTGCCTCGGAACCCAACCCAGTCTTACATCTTCACTGACTAGTGTTTACATGGAGCTCCAGGCAGCGATCGTCAGAGCAGGTTTATGCTGGGCCAGCACTGACTGCCTCAGGTGTGTCTTACAGCATGTTTGCGACATGCTGGGCCAGCATGCATCACTCAGGATCAGGACCTAAACTGGGTTACATGATTAGAGAAGGATATGTAAAGGAACTCAGGTTTGTAAAATAGGTCTCTATTTTCATTTTTTTTTCCCTGTTGGTGTCTGAGTTCTATTAACTGATCGTCAAGCTTTGACAATGATTAGCATGTGGAGTTGCACATGAAGTGAAACCATTGCCAGGTGTAACAATTAATTTATTTTATAAATGAAATATCGTTTGTGTTGAAGCTCTTGCAAATCATTGACTCTGAAGGAAAAAAAACAACAGTCCAGTGACGCTTAACTGCTAAAAATCAAAACCAAATAATGCCCCAACCTGGGCATATTTTTGAGCTCATTAACAAAGGTTAGGACACCATGTCCTGTATGATGTCAGCAGTCCTGTGATCCCTCTCACCCCACTGTTTTGATGGCTGGATTTGTGGAGGCAATTTTGGCATTTATTGACCCTTGTGGACTATTAGTTTACTGTAGTGGTTGCTCCATTTCTTGGACAATGTAGCCTTGCACTTTTCTATTATACACTGCTCAAAACAATAAAGGGAACACTCAAACAACACAATGTCACTCCAAGTCAATCACACTTCTGTGAAATCAAACTGTCCACCTAGGAAGCCATACCGATTGACAATCAAGTTCACATGCTGTTGCACAAATGGAGTAGACAACAGGTGGAAATCATAGGCAAGTAACAAGACACCCCCAATAAAGGAGTAGTTCTGCAGGTGGTGACCACAGACCACTTTGCAGTCCCCATGCTTTCTGGCTGATGTTTGGGTGACCTTTGAATGCTGGCGGTGCTGTCACTCTAGTGGTAGCATGAGGTGGAGTCTGCAACCCACACAAATGGCTCAGGTAGTACAGCTCATCCAGGATGGCACATCAATGCGAGCTGTGGCAAGAAGGTTTGCTGTGTCTGTCAGTGTAGTGTCCAGAGCATGGAGGCGCTACCAGGAGACAGGTCAGTACACCAGGAGACGTGGAGGAGGCCGTAGGAGGGCAACAACCCAGCATCAGGACCGCTGCCTCCGCCTTCGTGCCAGGAGGAACAGGAGGAGCACTGCCAGAGCCCTGCAAAATGACCTCCAGCAGGCCACAAATGTGCATGTGTCTGCTCAAACGGTCAGAAACAGACTCCATGAGGGTGGTATGAGGGCCCAACGTCCACAGTTGGGGGTTGTGCTGACAGCCCGACACCGTGCAGGACGTTTGGCATTTGCCAGAGAACACCAAGATTGGCAGCCTCGCCACTGGCACCCTGTGCTCTTCACAAATGAAAGCAGGTTCACACTGAGCACATGTGACAGACGTGACAGAGTCTGGAGACGGCAGGGAGAACGTTCTGCTGCCTGCAACATCCTCCAGCATGACCGGTTTGGCAGTGGGTCAGTAATGGTGTGGGGTGGCATTTCTTTGGGGGGCTGCACAGCCCTCCATGTGCTCGCCAGAGGTAGCCTGCCATTAGGTACCGAGATGAGATCCTCAGACCCCTTGTGAGACCATATGCTGGCGCGGTTGGCCCTCGGTTCCTTCTAATGCAGGACAGTGCTAGACCTCATGTGGCTGGAGTGTGTCAGCAGTTCCTGCAAGATGAAGGCATTGATGCTATGGACTGGCCCGCCCGTTCCCCAGACCTGAATCCAATTGAGCACATCTGGGACATCATGTCTCGCTCCATCCACCAGCAGACTGTCCAGTAGTTGGCGGATGCTTTAGTCCAGGTCTGGGAGGCGATCCCTCAGGAGACTATCCTCCACCTCATCAGGAGCATGCTCAGGCGTTGTAGGGAGGTCATACAGGCACGTGGAGGCCACACACACTATGGAGCCTCATTTTGACTTGCTGTATGGACATTACATCGAAGTTGGATCAGCCTGTAGTGTGTTTTTCCACCAATTTTGAGTATGACACCAAACCCAGACCTCCATGGATTAATAAATGTGATTTCCATTGATGATTTTTGTGTGATTTTGTTGTCAGCCCATTCAACTATGTCAGGAACAAAGCATTTAATAGGAATATTTTGTTCATTCAGCTCTTGGATGTGTTGTTTATGTGTTCCCTTTATTGTTTTGAGCAGCTTATTATTTCCATGTATATGTGTGTGTATATAGCACTTCAAGCACTTCACCCATGCATTTTTGAGGCATACACTTTTCAAGCAGTAAATCCATTTTTATGTGCTATTAAGTTGGCAGTTTTCAAAACTAAGTATAACACTCTCCAAATAATTCCCAGTTCCTTCAGTATTCAACAGCATTCTGCTTTTCCATTTGTTTTTTTTTCCTTTTTGAGGTTAAAGAGTTTGATGCAAAAATAACAACTCATCTTGTTTGCTCATCTAAACCAAAAGGTTGCTGCCATTCATTGTTGAAAAACATTATGCAAAAAGATAATTAACAGCGACAGAAACAAATAAAAGTATTGGTTAGATAACAAGCAGTGAATGCATGTTCATGAAAGGGGCAAGTTCCTCTTTATCACATGGCTCAAATAATTGCCAGCTAGCTACCAGGGAAATGGAGCTTGATGCAAATGATTTGGTTTCTAATACCTGTTTGTCAGATTTTTGAAGAACATAAATAGGCTCCTTTCAAGCAGGATATTTAGAGTGACTGATAATTTCAGTTGCATCAGCTTCTCTGAAGTTTGATGGGCTTGACATTGATACAATAATCACCATATTTGGTGGTGTTCTTTATCACATCTAGAAATGATCCTAGTGAATCGAAAGATGTGCTCATTTGTCATGGCATTTGAATTCTACCAGATGTTCCATCTTCCTACAAATGCATGTCAGGAATTAGAAGTCTCACTTATTACAGGACATTAGTTCCTAACAAGAAATATCAGGCCCAGTGAGACCACAACATGGATGACTTCAGACACATGCCTCATAAATAGGCTGGCCTTACCTTGTTCCTTATAGTGATTTTTAGGATAAAATTGTTTCTTTGAGGATTTCTTATCTGTTGTTATTTCTATATATTGCCCTTCAATCTACTCTTTCCATAATTTCCTGTCCAGTATCCTATTTTCTAGATCTCTGATACAACCACTAAATTTGTGTTTCCTCTTAGCAGTAAGCACCTCAATTAAGCCATTTCTGCCCAACATTGCATTTATACAAAAGGGACCAAATGTTTACTGGGCAAAAATGGGTTATTTGATCTTTTTTACAGCCTTCTTATAAACACCTTCATATATTTATCCTTCATTAAAGACTTAGGAGTATTGGGTGTTTAATAATATTATACTATAGTCTTTTTTATGTGCTTTAATGTTGATTTCTATTCTGGTATTACATTGAGGGCATGGAATATTCGGACCGTTGTTCCTAAAAGAGAAGTGATTCTGAATTGAATTACTCTCAACACATGACTCCTTCCCCCTCTTGAGTTTAAAATGGAACTGCACAAATTGTAACTATTAAGTTGATTTCATCCTACCTGCCATGTATGGTTGCCTGGGACTTCAGAAGTCAGGGATTGTCAAGATTCTAGCAGGTCACAATGAATACTGATTTACAGATACAGCATTTAACTTGCTGGGTCACAAGTGTTAGATTTATGTTTATTTATATAATACATTTGTATTTCACTTTTCCTCTCCAATAGACATGTGTAAGGCTGCTTACAGCAGACTTTAAGCCAATTACAAAATCAATAAAACAATTTACTACCCAGATGTTTAGTAGGTATATACAAGCTTCCATATTCTAGACTACTTCTCTATACGTTGGTCTCTCTTTCCTTATAAAAAGAGGGCTTAGAAGATAATTGCAAGATTGTATTGTTGCCAAATTTCTATCTCAGGTTCCTGTGTTTTAGCAATATAAATCAAGGTGCCAATAAGAAAATGTTGGCTGATGACAGCAGCTTCCTCCCTTACTACTCATTAGATTTCAAAATGCTATCCAGAGGTGACTTGCTCTCTTTAGCCACATTTCTTTGAAATTAGTAACCATATATTTATGGTTATGTGTAACCATATATTTATGGTTATATATATTTATGGTTATAAATATATATGTTTTAAATATTAAATTTAAATAAAATAATAAAAATGTTTTAAATAGTAAGGAAAAGTCTTTATAGTTAGCATTGCTGCTATTGCAGAAAGCTTGCCCAGTCATTAACTAGCTTGGAACACCAAGGAGTGTGTGTGGAGGGGGGAGATGTATTTTTCAGCAGAGTTGTCCTCATTACAGAACTTTCTCTGCAGAGAAACCCAGCAGGCCAGCTCTGTTTATATATTTAACAAGTCAATAAACACTTGCCTTTCCAGAATACATTGGGATCAAGGCTGAATTTATTCTGAGGCTTTCTCTTGCTAGGATGCTGTGATAAATTTTTTTTATTTCGATGTTGAATTCTTAATCTCTCTTTTGATTGTGTGTGTGTGTTGTGAACTTCCCTGAGGGCTCATTGAAACCATATTGTGAAATACAAAGCTCTAAACAAACAAATAACATGCATGTACATTAGGAAAAACACAATGTTGTTCAGATAAAGACCCTCTTATAGAGAGGTACCCTTTTATATAATTCACCACCTAAAGAATAAAGCTTACCAGTGGAAGACCAATTCCAGCCATCATTACTTTGGAGTAGGAGTAGCAATTTTCATAGCGTGCTCTTTGTCTGATTGGACATAATTGCTGCATGCCACCATCCTGTAAGCCAGGTTTTTAGTTTTGCCAAACATCTGACTAAATCAGAGCTGATTTTTGTGTTGCAAGAAATTGTTCTTTCACAGTTCCAGGTCACTTGTGCTTCTGAGGTTCTACTTCTCTTAAGACGTTCAGATCCAGTCTTCTCCCATGCATTTTCAGGGGACATGTTTGCATTGGACAATCAAAGGCCATTTTTCCCCAGGATAAATGTTTCTGATAATCACAAAACCAAGTCTTTGCTGTGGAGAGGAGCAAGTTTTCATGCAGTATTTGTGTTTCAAGCAGAGAAAGGTTGCATGTGCAGAACAGAGATCACAATGTATTTCCAGGATGGAAATTCTTGCAGCAGTGTTTCTCTGGAAAGCAAAGAGCATTAGCAATACTAGACATGCTCATAGGCTGACAGTGAAAGTACCATAAGAATTGCAATCAATATGTCCAGTGAGAGTAGTTATGAGGTACATATTTTTAAACTGTCTTGAAAGGCAGTAAATCATTTTTGTTTCAAAGCAGCATAACTTAATCCAGGGTGAAAAATAACCCTTTTCTCAAGTTTGAGTTTTTAAAAATCTGGTTAATAAAAAATCAATAGCATATTTGATCCTTCTTTAAGTCCTTAAACAAGCAGAATTCTGAACGAGTAATAGCATGCTTGGAGATAAGATTCACACTTGCTGTACAATTTCTGTTGGGCAGCTGTTCTCAAACTGTGGGCCTGGATCCCACTAGTGGGCTGTGACCCAATTTTCAGTGGTTTGCTAAACTGTCAGGGTAGATTAGGCTCTGTGCATCAAGACTTAAACAAGCTGCTACTTGGGTGGGGGAGGCTCTGCTACCCAATCACCATTATAGCCACACCCTTTGGCATTTATAAATCAAGCTTCTAGGGTGTTGAACCCGTATCATATAGGGCTAAAGTTAGCATTCATGGTGCCTGCTGAGGGCTGGAAGTGACATCACTAAGCAGATGATGACCAGAAATAAGCACTTCGTTCTCACAGAAACTCATTCGCTGCAAATAGCAAAAGAGAAACTTCAAATCCTGCTTAAATTCTCAAGATATGACGGAGCCCAATTTTCATACTAGAAGAACCCAGTTATAATGGGAGCTGGATAAATGGCTTCCAGGGGCCACATCTGGCCTGCAGGACATATGTTTGACACCCCTACTCTAAAAAACTTGAGAACTACTGCTGTATGGTGGTGAATCAGGATCTGTGCTTTCAGAAGTACAGCTAGAGAGAGATTTTTATAAAGCAGTGATTAGCTCTTATTTCAAATTGAAATAAGGGTTTCTAAGCATTAGTACAGGAGAGATATTAAACTATCCCCGAATAAATAAATAAAACAATTTTAAGGGCTCATCTAAACTTCTCAGGATATGGAAATTCACTTTTATTAGCACTTCCATGCCAACATGCAAAATTCCTCTTTAATTGGGAACTACCGAATGTACAGAAGCTGAAAGTTAGCATGATAGCAACGGCAGATATTCTGTCTGGCTCTAAGGTTTATACTCGAAGTAGAAATGGAGGGCATCTTAAGCAGTTTAAAATATGATCACAATATTCCTGCACAGGAACTCTTGGAGTAAAGTGTCCACAAGTACTGGGGATACAACAGGGTTGTTCATTACAGGCATTGTGCGGTCAGAGTTGAGTGAGGCGAATGATTTGGATATAAATTTAAAATTCAGACTCTTCTCTGTAAGTGTGATCTAATGATCAAGCTCATGCTAGATTACAGAGAGGCCCTGCTTTATAAAATTTAATGCTCTTATAGGTAAAATATTAAGGGTCTAATCCTATCCGACTTCCCAGTGTTGATGCAGCCATGTTAGCAATGTGGTGGGGGTAGTCACGGAAGCCTCCTCAAGGCAGGAGAACCTTTGTTCCGTTACCTCAGGGCTGCATTGCAACTGTATCGGCATTGGAATGTTGGATAGGATTGGCTCCTAAAAGTGATAATTCAGTTTTCTCTGAATAGTATTGCAGGGATTTGTGCAAAAGAATTAAAGCAACTTTTCAGACAATATGCTTCTCACAGGCAATTTTTTGAGCAAACTGATGAAGTGTCTGAAGTGGTTCAATTCTATGTACCTTGCAAACCATCCTTATGGGGGGAGGTATGGTGAACCATTAGCCCTGCGGTTTTCAAACTGCGGGAGTTTGAAACCCGCAGTAAGTCTTTGCGGGGGTGGGGGGAGAAGGCAGCAGGGGCAGGGGGAAGGCAGCAACGCGATCCCCAGGATCACATCGCTCAGGGGGCTGCAGAGACTGGGATGCACTCACCAGTCCCTGCAGCAGCCATCCCTGTGTGTGGAGAGCCCTGCGTGAGCACCTGCAGGGCGCCCCAAGTTAGGGAAAGGGAGAGTGGAGCGATCTGCTCTGCCTCCGCAAAAGCGGAAGCGGAGCACGATCGCCCCACTCTCTCTTTCCCTGACCTGGGGCACCCTGCAGGCGCTCACGCAGGGCTCCCCGCACACAGGGACGGCTGCTGCAGGGACTGGAGGGTGCACCTCAGTCCCTGCAGCCCCATCAGAAGGGAAAGCGGAGCGATCGTGCTCCGCTTCCAGTTCTGCGGAGCGGGGCACGATCACTCCGCTTTCACGTTTCCTGACCTGGGGAGCCCTTCTGAAGGTTTCGAAGGGCTCCCCGCACCCTCGGGTGGCTGCAGGAGGCTTGGGCAAGTGCACCCAAGCCCCTGCAGCCCCCCTGCCTTCCCCCTGTCTCCTGGCTGCCCCCATCCCTTAAGGGGGCAGAGGCCAGGACCCACAGGCTGGGGCGTCGCAACGCCCCGGTTTGAATACCACTGCATTAGCCCACGGACAGTATTCAGCTTTTGGGATTATTTTGTCCACCTCCAGTTTCATCCCTGTAAGAGGCAATATTGGTTTCCCCAGTAGAATGGAAGCACCCCCCCCCCACATTAGCATCTAGAGGTGAAGACGTCTAAGATTCCACCTGCTGATTCTCTTTAGTCCTGATAAATTTTGAATTGGTACTTAAAAGGATTGTTTTGTCCTGCAGGTAAATCTTGGAAGCAACCAGTATCTCTTCTCAACAGTGGTGGATCCCAAGGAAATGCCCTGCTTCTGCTTGCGCCATGATGTTGATGCTCTTCTCTGGCAGCCGCACCCAGATCAGCAGGATATGTGGGAGCACATTTCTACTTTCAATGCTTTAGGTATGGGAGAAAGGTTTCACAACATTTCCTTTTCAAAACTGCACTCCATAACACTTTGCTTCTGAACTTTGACTGAAAGTCTTGCTCATGCAGACAAATGTTATGTTATTAAACCTTGATTATAACAGCAGTTCTGGAAAAAAATCAGTTTCATCAGAATTAAGTACACCTTAGTTTTATGGATGACGTTTCTGCACTATAGTAGGAGGAAGAACATGGAGTTCAGCTCAGGTTCAATTGCAAATTAACTATCAAAGCTGTACTGAAAGTCTTCCAACTCCAGAGTTCAGCATACTGCTGGCAAAAGGTGTTCCATGGTATATGTTATGGGAATAAGAGGCAGATCAAACTAGAGTGGAGGGACTTGCTTTTTAATTTTTTCATTAACAAGTACAGATCACAGATATATTTAACTGAAAAAATTGTTATAGCTGTTGTAATTTTCAGATAGCAGATGCAGCAGTCTCATTTTTTGTGTGTTTTGTTTGTTTTAAATACTGTTGTGGGGAATTCCCAAACTGTCAATTATCTAATGATTTGTTGAAAAACTGGACATGTAACCATGTCTGGATTTCTTCATTTTTTAGTTATTGTTTTATATATTTTGAGAGGTTTCCACTTCTGCAAATACAGCCAGCTTTTGTCAAATTACTAGTACTGTAATTAGTTTAATATTTTGCAGTTGGCCTCTCTGTGCCACATCAAAAATACCGGGATTTCTGTTCACTTTCAGATTGCTAGAAATCGGTTTAGACCTCTTGTCTGAGCATCCCATTAGAATAAAAACAGCAGCATTTATCTCCTCCTTCGCTGCCGTTTTGCAATATCATGTAGTAAGTGTTAATCTGCTTCACTTTTTATTTCTGGAAGAAGAATGTCGTCAGCACCTTGATCAATAGCAAAACATTAGAAATGCTTTGTCACAGCATTGTTCAAGGTTTTTAATAGTGATAGTAGGTATAAATCAATGTAATCCCTTTAGTTGGAGCCCCTCCTTCAGGTGTATGTTCTTAAGTAGAACGAGAGCTTATTGAGACAAAAGATTAAAATAATTAGAAAGCTTTATCGGAAAAATGCTCTGAGCAAAATTAAGAGTAGGCAAATCAGAGTAAATGTAAGGATTGCAGCTAGCAGACATTTGTATAGCACAGTAATTGTTATAGATACACCAATTGCTTTCAATCTTGGACCCACTTCAATAGGTTTAAAAAGTGCTATATGTTGATCTTAAAGATCATGGAATGAAGTATTTACGGCTCATCCTTCTGAGTAGCACCTTAGGAAGACAAAACCAGGATGTTGAAATATACTCCAAACTGTTGTGTTTGGTATTCAAAATATTTTCTTTAACCAGCTCTTACGAACAGCATTTCATACTGTTAAGATTTAATTTCTAGCTTGGTCTCTAGCTAATAAGGGCATTTGGCACATCATTTGACTGTATGTTTCTTTAACTCTTTTGGGAAAGTCTTTTATATGTATGCTATTCCTTGTACTTTATTGCACCTACAGCTGCTTCTGAACAGTCTTGAAAAGCAGCTCCAATGGTAAGGGTGCAGCAGTAGTCTAGTCATGACGACGCAAGAGCATGGAAGATGGTTGCCAAGTCTAAATTGAAAAGAGAGACTTGCAGCCATTTGTATAATTTCTCCTTTTTAAAACAAACCAAAAAACCCTCAACATAATGGATTTTTAAAATGTCATGAGATCTGTCCATCTTAAAGTGGAGGTGTTTAAAATAAAAATCTACTTCTATTGGCTGTTGGCTTTTTAGGTTACGTGCAAGCATCAAAACGAGACAAGAAGTTCATGACCTGTGCACCAAATCACTCCTATTCTGCTCTTTGTGAGTGTATGAGGCGAGTCTTCATTTATCGGCAGCCAACTCCTCTGTCTACAGTTCTGTACAACAGAAAGGAGGGCAGACAGGTAGGCCAAGTTGCGAAGCAATTAGTAGCAACTCTGGAAGTCCACGATCCGGTTCTCGGATTTCAAGCAACAAATGAGAGATTATTTGTTCTCACAACAAAAATCCTGTTTATAATAAAAATAAACACTGAGAATGAGTGACCACATATTTCATCCTGTTGACATCTCCACATTCAAAGTTGACTAAAATAATGACCATGGACAGCATCCCAACTAGCGCTGCCGCCATCAGAAGCTTCCTTTAGACGTGGGAGGAGCTCCTAACAATTGAAGAATTGGTCAGGATGCTACCCTATTCAAATTAGTATAATAGTACGGTGGTGTGCTGTCAGTGCAAAAGCAGCATATCACAGGTACTATTTTTTCCAATAAGTATGTTAGAATTTACCTGTATTTATGATGGATAAAAATTTCACCTGTATTAATAAATATGATTGTGGCTAACTTCCAGTTCTGTTGAGTAAGGCAAGGAAAGAGTTTTTTTCCCTAACCCTTTTCCATAGGCATTGGAGGGAGAAATTGCATATGCAAAATGATTCCTGATTTGTTTTTCCAAATATTTTTCCATCGCAGCTCTTTTAACAGCAGGCTGAAAGTAATTTTTTTTCTTTACATTTTTTGTTACATTGCAGCAGTTTCAGTCTGCCCTGCTTCGTAAAATCAGTCCCCATTTTGTTTTAAAAATAAATATGGACAATGTTTCTGAACAATTAAAATGTAATTTGCAGCTTAATGAAACCTTTTTAAAAAAAAAAAAACTTGTTTTCCATTTACTTTTAAATGTCTTCACTTAACATTTGCATTGGCTCATTGGACATATGCTGGTGAATATGAGCATCTACTTTTTCTTACACATATTTTTAATTGCAGTTGAACGTTCTCATTTTCTACAAAAGTGGTGATCAGATTTCACTTGTATTCTGGTTGCAGATGAAAATTGAAACTCATTTTAAAAATAAAGTGGACTTTTTTTGTAAGTGTTTTACTGTGCTTTTTCCTTCCCCCCCCCCCCCCACACACACACATTAAGACTAACTCACAGCACAGTCTTGTTGTCCCGTTGCACCAGTGCAGTGACCACTGTGGTGGAGTGCACTGTTGGAAAAATGCCATAAATCATGTTGTGACAGCGTGGAAGATATGGGTGCTGGCTTGAAGGCCTGTGCCATCCTGCCAGGGCCAGTGCAAGAAGGAACCCTGGGGCACTGAAATCAGCAGCCACCGTGCATTTCATATTCTATCCCCCTCCTGGGCATGAAATCCTGACATGGTTCTACTCAGGACTTGTGCTGGCAAATTAGTAGGCCCAGGTCCAAGTAGATTCAATGTGCAGGCTGGGGCTTTCCCCAGAGCAAGGGGACAAATGTCCCCTTACCTTGAAAAGACCTCCAGCCTGCTCAATTCCAGCATAGGCTGCAGCACAGTTCCATTGGCCTTGCTGCATCAGTTCTGGTTAGGATTGGGCTGTCAGACTTTAGATAGGATAAGAATTGATTTGAACGTGACAGGACTTCCATCGTATATCTGCAACCAAAAAGATAAAGAGGCAGTGGATAATCTTTTCATCAACAGGAGTAGAGTTGCATACATGCAAGGGATCCTCCCCTTGCATGTGAACAATTTTATTTCCATAAGCAGAAGGAGCTTTCCAACAGCAGAGCACAACTCTTCCGAAGCTTTGGCTGCCTTGTAGGCTTAAATTAGGTGTATAGGACAGAAGTGTTGCGGATAAGGAAAATTTTTGATAATCTATAGCTGTTAAAGACATTATAGCAGCATAAAGGTCTGATGCAGAGAAACTCTAATCATAAGAGCATAAGAACAGCCCCACTGGATCAGGCCATAGGCCCATCTAGTCCAGCTTCCTGTATCTCACAGCGGCCCACCAAATGCCCCAGGGAGCACAACAGATAACAAGAGACCTCATCCTGGTGCCCTCCCTTGCATCTGGCATTCTGACATAACTCATTTCTAAAATCAGGAGGTTGCGCATACACATCATGGCTTGTAACCCATAATGGATTTTTCCTCCAGAAACTTGTCCAATCCCCTTTTAAAGGCGTCTAGGCTAGACGCCAGCACCACATCCTGTGGCAAGGAGTTCCACAGACCAACCACACGCTGAGTAAAGAAATATTTTCTTTTGTCTGTCCTAACCCGCCCAACACTCAATTTTTGTGGATGTCCCCTGGTTCTGGTATTATGTGAGAGTGTAAAGAGCATCTCCCTATCCACTCTGTCCATCCCCTGCATAATTTTGTATGTCTCAATCATGCCCCCCCTCAGGCGTCTCTTTTCTAGGCTGAAGAGGCCCAAACGCCGTAGCCTTTCCTCATAAGGAAGGTGCCCCAGCCCCGTAATCATCTTAGTCGCTCTCTTTTGCACCTTTTCCATTTCCACTATGTCTTTTTTGAGATGCGGCGACCAGAACTGGGCACAATACTCCAGGTGTGGCCTTACCATAGATTTGTACAACGGCATTATAATACTAGCCGTTTTGTTCTCAATACCATTCCTAATGATCCCAAGCATAGAATTGGCCTTCTTCACTGCCGCCACACATTGGGTCGACACTTTCATCGACCTGTCCACCACCACCCCAAGATTTCTCTCCTGATCTGTCACAGACAGCTCAGAACCCATCAGCCTATATCTAAAGTTTTGATTTTTTGCCCCAATGTGCATGACTTTACACTTACTGACATTGAAGCGCATCTGCCATTTTGCTGCCCATTCTGCCAGTCTGGAGAGATCCTTCTGGAGCTCCTCACAATCACTTCTGGTCTTCACCACTTGGAAAAGTTGGGTGTCGTCCGCAAACTTAGCCACTTCACTGCTCAACCCTGTCTCCAGGTCATTTATGAAGAGGTTGAAATCATTTATGAAGAGGTTGAAATTGGCTCACTCCTTTCTTGCCCTAACTACAGAAGAGAGAAAACTATCTGATTTCAGATTTACCAAATCATATTTCAAATGTCTCCTAGATTATTCCGCATTCCAGTTAGTTCTGGAAATACCTCTGTTTTAGAATGAGACATATTCCACATATGGGGAGTATAAGTATTTCATAGTCACTATTAATAGAGGATAATAGATAGTGTAACATAATAAGATAAGTGCCTGACCTGAGGTGCTTACAGTCTAAATTTTGGCAGAAGGTAGGAAAGGTAGAGGCAAAAGCAGCAATTGAAAATAAATGTACAAATATAGCTGCACGTATTTGGACTTATTTAGTTTTGGGGTGAAGTTGAGGGATCCAGATTGGTGGTGTGGTTAGTGTGTCAACCTAGGACTGGGGTAATCTGGATTCAAATTCCATTCAGCCATGAAGCTCATGGTGCAGTGTCTCTCGGTTGTTGAGAGGATAAAATTGGGAGGGGAGAGAATGAGCTTCTTGGAGGGAAGGACAGGAGAGAAATGTAATAACAATCTGTTAACTGAAGTGTTCTTGGAAGAGCTGGGCTTTGAGTAAAGGTTAGAAGGAAAGGAGAGAAGGCCTTACAAATAAAGGTAAAAAATTAAGTTATTAACTTTTGAACGGTTTAGCTTACTGCACTGCACAAGGTTCCAAAGAGACTGGGTGTTTTCTCTCCATACATAGGAAATTAAATACATCTAGGAGTGTGTCCAGATCTTCTAGAAAGTTAACAAGTCTGCAGACATCACGCAGGGAGGATCTGCTTGTATAGGAAAAAACTAACAACCTCCTGTGTCAGCTAGTCCAGCTGCAAAATGAGATTTTTACATTTGAGGAAAGCCTCTAAGATAAAATAGCAATTTATCTATTATATAATAATTCAACTATTCCATGCAAAATTACATTCTGAAGCCAAGAACTAATTTGCTTAATCTATCACAAGAGTTAAAGAAAAGCCAGTTTAACATCCTTGACATTTTTCCTCCATAATCTTTATTACAAAAGACAATAAAGAAAAAGTATGAAACACAAATGAACCTGGACTTCAAAAAGAGATTACTGCCAGATCAAATCTAAGCACCAAAAGGCTTTTTTTCCTCTTGATGACAGTTGTTGGATGGTGGCGCTTTCAGTGAATCCTTGGTCTGTCAGGTATTTGAAGTCAAACTATTTCAACTCAAGTATCCAGACAACTCTTCTCCAGTCATGCCTTGAAATTCATAGTGAGCCACCAGTGAAGACATGGAGTGATCAAATAATGTAAACGAAAACAGCTCCACCTACTTTAAGTAATAGTCAACAATCCAGAAGGATCAACTCAAAAATATGCTACAAAGGAAAATATATTTCTCCCTGTCTCCCACCCACTACACACATCAATTGCTTGACATTCTAAGTTTGAGCAATTTCATGAATCCAAGTAATTCCTCTGGTCTTCTAGAATATATTTCCTTGGTTCTCTGGCACATGTCCACTTTGTGCAGTATCTAAAGCAGGGGTGTCGAACATAAGGCCAGGGGGCCAGATGCGACCTGCGAAAGCTTTTTATCCCGCCCTCAGGTTCTCAGCGGCTGAGCAGTGCTGAGATGTTACTGCTGTAAGGGCAGCCCACATGAAAATTGACTCTCCCATATCTTGGATAATAACATCACTTCTGGCCCTCAGCAAGCATCATGAATGCTGTTCGGCCCTTGGTATGAAACAAGTTTGACACTCCTGATCTAAAGCCACATTTGGACAATGCACAGTCTGAAATCTTTATGCATTGTGGGGTCAAGAGTGGCATGAGCTTGTGTATCTGTGCAAGTATTGTTGCATACAAACTCAAGTGGGCTATCCAAAGGTCTGGAGAGAGAGAGAGCTTGCAAAGATGGAGGTGCTATGTTGAGTTTAGGCCAACTTTTCTCATATAGTTCTCCTCTTCTTGATTAGATATCATTCTGTGAGTATAAGAAATTTTGCTACCAGAAGGACATCTTTGGATCTAGACCAGGGGTGTCCAAAGTTTTTGGCAGGAGGGCTACATCATCTCTCTGACACTGTTGGGGGCCAGGGAAAAAAAGAATTAACTTACATTTAAAATTTGAATAAATTTACATAAGTTTACATAAATGAATATATTAAAGCAGAAATATGAATGAATGTCTTGCAATAGCTCAAGGCCTATAAAAGGCCTTGCGCAAAGCAAGGCTGGCCTTTCCTTTGCTGCTGCTACTGCATCCCAGACGTGAAACAGCAAGCACTGGAGGAAGCCCTCATCCCACAGCTCACGAAAGAGGTCAAACAGTCACCCTCACGCTGAGAGCAGTTGCATCAGGCCAGTGTGGGCTCCAACAAATCTCCAGAGAGCCAGAGGCTCATTGGAGACTGGGGGCTTCCTGAGGGCTGCATTGAGAGGCCTCGAGGGCCGCAAGTGGCCCCAGAGCCGGGGTTTGGGCATTCCTGATCTAGACCAATGATTCTTTACTGCCTGCAGACTGTAGTATTGAACTGCTTTGGTGAAAACAAGCTTTTCCCAAACAATAAAGAGATCTCATTATTTTTCTTCTTGTAACTAAATGGGGAAGTAAAAGGACACCATCTATTACAATGTGACTTGATTGAGACAAAATATCACCCCCAAGGAAAAAAGCCCGTTGTTATCAATCATTCTGTTAACTTTCTATAACTTGGTCACTTTTCATAACACTTGCAAGGAGCAATAATTTTTCCAGTTAAGCAACCTGCTACGTGTACACTAGAATATTCTCCTTGACTATTCCAGCTATAGTCTTTACATGTATTCTAGCCATGTCTTCACTTGGCAAAATTTTTATGAACTAGACAACCTAACCATTTGTTGAGTGTAAAAATTTTACCCTGCAGCTGGCTGGGCTTGTTATTCATCGTGAAGGGTGTCATCCTGGATTTATACAAATGTCTGTTCAATTATCTTTGCTTGAGAGCAAAGCACAGAATTTATCTCAGGGAAACTGCACATTTCTCTGTTCCCAAAAACCTACAGTTTTATCAAAGAACAAAAAGCTACTGAATAGTAGATTGAATTGTATCGGCAACCTGGGGTGCAATCCTAACCAACTTTCCAGCACTGAGATAAGGGCAATGCAACTCCGAAGTAAGGGAACAAACGTTCCCTGACCTTGAGGAGGCCTCCAGGCCTGCCCCTCAACTGCAGGATGCAGCACATGCCCCACTGGTACAGCTATGCCAGTGCTGGAAAGTTGGTTAGGATTGCGCCCCTGGCCGGTTCTGGTTTTGCATAAACCCAAACCCAGAAAGTAATCTAGGCTTGATCCAAAGGGATGGACAGACACACTGTGAGTTTTCATTATCTTTGCAATCTTTTGTTTCATTGGTTTCAATGTTCTGTCAGACTCATTATCTCTGTTCAAATGGAGAACAATTTCTAAACCTGCAATTAAACCTTTCCTGTAAAGTGCAGGCAGGAATTTGGTGGAAATGCATTGTGATGCTCCTTAGGAGAACAAAAGAAAACAGAAGGATGGATGCCACTGGAAAGTAACCTTGACTGTTGGGTATTATACTGTAACGTGCAAGTCATTACATTTGTAAACTACTCATTACAGAGTCTTCATTTTTCCTCAGTAAGAATAAAAATATTTTTTTTACTTGTATATTAAATGATTCTAGCTTGTAGTAGCAACCAAGGTGATAGTATGTTCCAGTTGGCATCCTTCAGTCTCGGAAGACTATGGTATCGCGCTCTGAATGGTAGTTCTGGAACAGAGTGTCCTCTCCAGTGCGTGAAGCCTGGGTAAAGTAGGTATGGAGGATAGACTGTTACCCATGCAGCAAATCCCCCCTCTCCACGTCGCTGAAATGGTCCAATGGAAAGGCAGAGGCCAATATGGTTGGTTCCAGTGGCGTCGCAGGAGTTGCCAGAACATGACTGTGTTCAGCCATGAACTGCCTCAGGGACTCCGGCTCCGGATTTTGCCTCGAGGTTGACTCCTGAAGCCTTTTCCATAACTGGATGTAGCCACAAGGCAGTGGAGGTTTGGGATCAGAGTTTTCCTTCTCTCAGATGAGCTGCCTTCCCAGGCTGACGAGTCCCATCTACCTGGTGGCTGTTTAGTCGTCTCTTACGACAAGTACAGCCAAACTGAGGGCCTATTCTTATCCCTCATCCCCCAGGTGATAGTATGTACCTCTCTGCAATTCTTTAAGCTGTTGTTTGGTCAGTCTTCTATCACCCCACCTGGCTGCTGCAGATAACAGTGTTGGCCTTCACACAACAAACAAATTAAGGCTGCAATCCCGTACACACTGGGGATAAGATTAACTGAACTCAGTCAGAATTTTTTCTAAGTAGATATGCTTAGGCTTGCACTGTTAGAAATAGCAAGTGTAGGGAGGATTCCCATTAGCTGACTTCACTGATTCTTTGCTCATGTTTTCAGTAAGTGGCATATGTCCTACTGGCGTATATCAAGAAATGCCCCCCATGTGTTGTGCAATTTTTCATCAGATCTCCCCTTGTGAAACACATTTCTTAACAATTCCTATGTGGCAGATGCAGATCCATTGTTTGTCTTTGGGGGTAGGGGGGCATGAGCATTACCTTAGCATTACCAGAGCATTACCTCTGGACTTCAGAGTCCAGGTGAACCAGGCAGGTAGAACTTTGGCCTCCATGGCTGAGATTTGCTGAGAGAATAGACCTGGATAGATCTGAGCCCAGATCTACCTGCTGGGTAGACCTTGGCTCCCATTCAGACTGCCCTCTGGAGCTGTCTCTTCCAGATGGGTAGACCTGGGCTCCTGGTTGAACTGGCCTCTATGTCCAAGGTTTGCTGGGCAGGTAGACCAAGGCTGCTGCCCAGACTTGGAGCCCAGCTCTACCTGCTAGGTAGAGCTGGGCTCCTGCCTCTTCCAGATGGATGGACCTGGACTTCCAACTGTGCTTTGGCTGCTTCCCATCCCAATGGGAACCCTTCCCCACTGGCATCACAGTTTGGAGGGAGCAACACACCTATTCTCCCCCTGGATCCGCCCCTGCTGTGTGGTAGATAGGAAAAAGATAGCAGAGATTAAAACTCGTTTTAAAAAAAATGTGGAAAAAGTTGCGCTAGTGCTAGAAAACGGGCATTGTAATGAGGAAAAACTTAAGTAAGAGTTAAATTCTTAAAATCAAGAATTTTAGCCCAGTGTTCCTCAAACTGTGGGTCGGGACCCACAGGTGGGTTGTGAGCCAATTTCAGGTGGGTCCCCATTCATTTCAATATTTTATTTTTAATACATTAGACTTGATGCTACCATGCATGTAATTGCATTTGGGGGAATGTTACAGACTTTGAACAGACTTGTACTTTTAACAAGCTGCTATGTATATTCTTTTAACGATGATAGTCAATGGGAATTACTCCTGGGTAAGTGTGGGTAGGATTGCAGCCTAGGATTGTTAAAAATGGTCCTGCTTGCTGATGTCACTTCTGGTCATGACATCACTTCTGGTGGGTCCTGACAGCTTCTCATTCTAAAAAGTGAGTCCTGGTGCTTAATGTGTGAGAACCACTGGGCTAGCCCTTTGTACATATATACAATCTGAACCCTACTTCTGAGAAGTCCAGTCCCTAGGTTCACCTTTAAAATGCATGCATGTGCTATCGTTAGCACAAAACGTGTACAGAACTCATGTGAACAGCCTATAGTTATCAAAAAATACCTTCTCAATCTCTTCTTGGAGCCTGCCCTGCTCTGCCACCAAACCAGCCTTGTCTCCACGTTTTCAGACAAAAATGCTTCCCAGCCTTAGCTAGAGATGGCAAGGGGATCGGAGACTTTCTACATGCAAAGCCTGTGCTCTAACACTGAGCTACATAGTATTGTATTGGCTACTGCTGACCCCAGAACAAAGTTACACCGGCTACAGGTTAAGGACTCTAGACATAATAATAATAATGGTGTCAGTGTTGCTTAAATAAAGACTTTTCAGGTTGTCATTGAGAGATAAATGTCAAAGGCGTAAGAGCTTGAACTGGCACAAAATAACGATTTTGACTTGGGGGAGATTCCAATCTTGTAAACGATATATTGATCATGAGAAACCCTTGCATGTATATTTAGCAATGAAAAATAACTGGAACTGGGGCTCCTGACTCTACATACTTGAGAGCCTACTTTGGGCCCAATCCTATCCAACTTTTCAGCACTGGTGCAGCCACAATGCAACCCCAAGGTAAGGGAACAATGTTCTTGAGGAGGCTGCTGTGATTGCCTCCCCACCACAAGATGCAGTGCATACCCCATTGGCGCAGCTGCACCGGCACTGGAAAATTGGATAGGATTGGGCCCTTTATCAGCTACTTCTTTTAGGTTATTTTTCATCCATGTTAATTCTATCATCTTTCCAAGTTTTGAACACTAGTGAAATTTGTCCCAACTTCTGATGTTTAGAATGTATTTAATGTTGGCCAGCTTGGCTCAAGAGGAGACCCTAAGTCTTGGACTTGGTCATGTTGCTTTTATCACTGAACGTGCGTCTAGTTTTAATGACACTTGCAAGATTTTTATGTTTTATTTAAAGACTTTGCAGGCATTTCTACAAGGGAACTTGAAGCAAAGGACAATTTAAGTGTCAGTTTGTATTGAAAAAACGACCTTTTCTCTTTGCAATTGGCAATCTCCATCCACACAATCTATGCAATTTGTTAAGAAATATATTTCCATTTATTAGTGGAGATATGTTTTTTTCTTTATTTTTTGGGAAGATCGATCCCTCTCTCACATATGTGTGATGTTGCATTTTTATTTTTGCAGTTTTTGATGTGTCACTCAAAAACACTTTGACAATTCCATCCATGGCTATTAGTCCTGATAATTAAATGCTGTCACCAGGTGTGGGGGTAGTTGCTGGGAAGACGGCGACACATCCCAATGCCATGCTGCTTCTGGGTTTCACAAAGACATCTGACTGGCTGGCTGGACAAGCCAGATATTTTGGTCTGCTGCAGCTGAGCTGTCATTTCTTGCATTGCTTTCAAATTGCATTGGAGACCAGGCAGAGCTCAGCCCAAGGTTTTGCTTTCTTCCAATTCAATAGGTTCCTTTTTGGGGTTTTTTGCTCTATAACATGCTTAAATCCTGAACAAAGTTCTGATTCTCTTTTTTTCTCCAAACAAGCATGGAATAAGCTGGAGGCTGAACAGGAGAAAAGAAATTAAAACTATATTACTCTGTAAAATGCACAGAGTAGAAATAGCAGTTACCCTCCAAACAGAGAAGTCTATCCTAACATGTGGAGCGATTAGCAGTCAGTGAACAGTCAGGTTTGAACAATACTTGTACAACCTGCTTAATTCCACATGGTTAGTACAGGAAGGGCATTCTGAGCATACACATCTCACCCGTACCCCCTGGCGTGCCAAAGACCAGTTCCCTAATCACTTGGGTTTCATCTTTCATGAACATATGTTACAGTACAATCCTATGCATGTCTATAAGAACAGAAGCTGAGTGTTGCTGGATCTGGCCAAGGCCCATCTAGTCCAGCTTCCTGTATCTCACAGTGGCTCACCAGATGCCTCATGGAGCACACAAGACAACAAGAGTCCTGCATCCTGATGCCACTCTCTTGCATTTGACGTTCTGAGGTATCCTACTTCTGAAACCAGGAGGTTGCACATACCCATCATGGCTTGTAACCTGTTACAGACTTTTCTTCTAGAAATCTGTCCATTTCCCTTTTATGCAGCAGTAAAGCGCATTGGATGTAATGGGGCTTATTCCCAGGTAAGTGTATAGGATTGCAGCTTTAAAGAATGTAACTGGAGGGCTAAGGAAATCTGTACGGTTCCTTTTTACTGAAACCTATTTACATACCATCCCTGCCTTTTAATGCTACTGAGATGCCAACTAGGATCTTACTTGGATCCAGGAACCCACTGAAATGCAGACTCAGGGTATGAATACCAAATGTAATAGCAGGGGTTTTGCAGGATCAACATATTGTGTTGCATGTTACAGCCTAAGATATTTTTTAGAGATCATATACTTGAAAAATATAATTTGTTATTTATGCATTACCATTTCTCTTGCACTGTTCAGTCTTTCACTGACAGTAAATAAACCAGTTTTCCTTTTGGACATTGCAAGTGAGGAAGAATATTGAATCGACACAGACATATTGATAGGTGCTAGCAGTCCTCTTTGCCTGTTGTAGTAGAGGGGAGTTGTAAAAACCAATTTGTGGCACAGACACAAGCACGAGGTGGATGGGACGAGAGGACGATGATTAGCCAAACCTCCATGGACTCCGCTCAGAATGGGTGTCGTGCTGGGGCTGAAAGTGTTTTCTAACAGGACGGCAAATATCAACCTCACACTTATTATAGCAATACAGGAAGGGAAGTGAAATGATAACCAGTAGCTTCAGTTATGAGACTCCAAAAAAAGAATCATTAGCTGCTGTGAAGTGTGATAATGTGAAGCAGGTGTGAAGACCTCCCTTATTGCCACCTGTTAACATCAAGCAACAATTCTTATTTTAGGGAGTGTGTGTGGCTACTGTCTGTGTAGCCAGAAGCCAGGCCACTCTAACTGGATTTCAGCTGGCCTCAGGTTTACATCTCCAGGGTCAGCATTGTTGATAAGTTTTCAGAAGTGCAGAAAAGGAAGAATTCCACCTAAAGAAAATGGATCAGGGCTAAGCATTGTTTAAATCTTAGACAAGTTAATCATAACTAACATATATCCCATTCATTTCAGTAGGACTTAAATAGTAACTACCTTTTTTGTGTGGAACCGAATGAAGTAATGAAACATCATTTAAAAAGATTCAATATGCATGAATTTCAGGCTATGCTCTTCTCCATGGACATTTTTAAACAACTAAAATAATGATTTAAAAACCTACCAAATCACAGTGATACAGAATAAAATGTTCATTATAATCTTCTGTCTCATTTAAACTTGTACAAATGTTTGCAAATATTTTAGGCTCTGCTAGCAGCCTTGTATGAACTGCTTCACTGAGAAAATGTTCATGTAGCTATTGCCAAAGATCCGGGTTTTTTTTTCATCTCATGTAGGTTCAACGTCAGTTTAGAAATCCATCACCTGAAATGGAGTGAAAAAATCTTTTCCATTGACCCCAAATAACTGTATTTTACTTTAAACATCACTTTATATCCTGAAGCTTAAACATAATTGCTACCCCATCATGATATTTTGTTTCTCCAAAGGAGAAAATAGCTGAAAATGAGTGCACACTGGATTTTTAAAAACAATTTTGTATTGCAAACGATTCCAGCCTTTTAATGCTGCTGAAAAAGAAAGAACCAAACCAAAAATTGTTTGAAAGAGTGGTTATGCTCAGAGGATACGTAACTGTCTTGGAGAATGGAAAATAACAAATGGACTGGGCATGGAAATCTCTATTGTATGTAATGCTTTGTGAAATACATAATAGACAAGTGAGTAGTTGCCTCTTATTATCCAAGACTACACTGACCTAGACTTCTTGTTGCTAAGGCAAGAGAAATTGTTCAATTCCCAAATAGGAAATAAACTAGGGAAACATTTTTGGAATAATCCTCATTGTGGGTGAGTAAATTTTATTGAAACATTCACTACTAGATTCTCCGGGGTAGTAGAAAGCTCTTAAAGTGAACATGCTGGGTAATTGGACCTCAGTGTTACAAAAGCGTAGGTGGTCATGCCATACTTTTAGCTTAGGTGGTCACTTCCACACACCTTGCTACTTAGTAGCACATTAGCTCATGGAATTTGTTGCCACAAGACATGGTGATGGCTGCTAATTTGGGTGGTTTTAATGAAGGATAGGACACATGAAGGACACATCTACCGATCACTACTAGTCATATTGGTTGTGCATGATTTTCAGGTTCAGGGGCAATATGACTCAGATTAACAGTTGCTGGGTAACAAAGTCAAGAGAGGCAGTTGCTGGGTAACAAAGTCAGATTAACAGTTGCTAGGTAACAAAGTCAAGAGAGGCATATGCCTTTAAGAGCTTAATTCTGTAGGTACTTACAGCTTTCCAACTATGCTGCAGCAATCTAGGCTTGACTGCAGAACAACAATAACCTTATGACCCTATGTCACAAAAAGAGGATGGTTTGGGGGGGGAAAAGTAAGCTAATATTGTGGTCCTTGAGCTGAAGGACTTGAGCTGAACTGAATTAGAATACTTATACAGGCACCTTGTGATTGACGTGGTCTTGATTTACATGTTTTTGAAAGCGGGTGCTATTGCAAATTAATAGCGAAAATCTAATTTACGCAGGCAGTTTTTGAAATAACTCTGTCAATCATTTCCTTGCATCTTCAGAAGACACAAAAAGTTATTTTGTGATGTTTGCCAGCTTTGAAATGCAATTAATTAGCAACTAAATTAGCTGCTAATGAACGACACCTAAGAAGCTGATAGCTTGGGGGAGACTGCCTCAGAAGCCAGAAGATTAAAAAAAAAAAAAAAATAAAGAAAATGCATTCCCTGAGCTGCAGCTTATTACTATCTCAGTTTCCTTAACACCATTTTTGTTTGAATTGTCTTATCAGCCACTCCCAGAAACCTCCCTCCTTGCTTCCTCTATGCCATTTGTCACAAGCAGAAGTCACCAGTCATCAGGATAAGTGTTTCCCTTTAACCTGCACCATTTTAATTGGTTTCTATGGGAAAAGCAATTTTACCGTATTTTTCGCTCTATAAGATGCACCTGACCATAAGACGCACCTAGTTTTTAGAGGAAAAAAACAAGGAAAAAATATTCTGAACCAAATAGTGTAATAAAATATTTAATAAACTATAACAGAATAACATTTGAACCATGTGAAGTGAACAGCAGTCAACAGTGGCATTAAGAACCATTATCACTGTCATTAACAAATGGAGAGACTTAAAGGTTTGAGTACTCTAGTTTTCTGGAAATCCCAAGAACTCATCATCACTAGAGTCAGAATTTATGAAGCTCACAAAAGCAGGTGCACACAAATAGGGGATCACATTATCTTTCTGCTACAATGATGTTCTGCCAAATTCCAATCCACTGGGCCTTGTGCCCGCTTAAGGCTGATCAGTCCCCCTTGTGCAACTCACCAGTGCAGCAAGCAAAAGTGAGTCCAGTTCCAGTCCACAGATGCCAAGTAAATCAGTCCCATCATTCAGAGTTACCAAATCAGAGTCCAGAGCCAATAAGCCAAATTACAGTCCAAGGATAGGTTCCAGGTAGGTCAGTTAAATCCATCAGGGTATACAAGTCCAGCCACAGTCAGATTCCAAATTCAATAAACCCAGTCAGTCAGTCAGTCAGTCAGTCAGTCAGTCAGTCAGTCAGTCAGTCAGTCAGTCAGTCTCGTCTCCCCTCCCCTCCCCACCCTGCACTCCTTCAAAACCCACAAACCCTTTCTGCCTCTGGTACTCCTTATATCCCTGAGGGCCCTATTGCCTTCCAGTGGCTGCAGCTGTGCCCAGGATGCCCAGGCCTTACCCTTAAAGGGGCCACTGCTGACACCACATCTACCTCCTCACCAGATCGTCCTGGATTCCAATACAAGGGGGGGGAGCAGATCTCTATACAGACCAGTGCAAAAACAGGGGAAAGGTGTGGGGGAGGTAAGATCTTTGTATAGGCATCACAGCAAGACCAATGCAAAACCCCTTGCACACAGAACCAACAGATGGAAGTGGGGGGGGGGGCGCGCAGATCTCTATACATAGCAGTGCAAAAGCAGGGGAAAAGTGTGGGGCAGGTAAGATCTCTGTATAGGCATCACAGCAAGACCATTGCAAAACCCCTTGCACACAGAACCAACAGATGGAAGTGGGGGGAGGGGGCGCAGATCTCCATACATAGCAGTGCAAAAGCAGGGGAAAGTGTGGGGCAGGTAAGATCTCTGTATAGGCATCACAGCAAGACCATTGCAAAACCCCTTGCACACAGAACCAACAGATGGAAGTGGGGGAGGGGGCGCAGATCTCCATTCATAGCAGTGCAAAAGCAGGGGAAAAGTGTGGGGCAGGTAAGATCTCTGTATAGGCATCACAGCAAGACCATTGCAAAACCCTTGCACACAGAACCAACAGATGGAAGTGGGGGGAGGGGGCGCAGATCTCCATACATAGCAGTGCAAAAGCAGGGGAAAAGTGTGGGGCAGGTAAGATCTCTGTATAGGCATCACAGCAAGGCCATTGCAAAACCCCTTGCACACAGAACCAACAAATGGAAGTGGGGGGGGCGCAGATCTCCATACATAGCAGTGCAAAAGCAGGGGAAAAGTGTGGGGCAGGTAAGATCTCTGTATAGGCATCACAGCAAGACCATTGCAAAACCCCTTGCACACAGAACCAACAGATGGAAGTGGGGGGGGGCGCAGATCTCCATACATAGCAGTGCAAAAGCAGGGGAAAAGTGTGGGGCAGGTAAGATCTCTGTATAGGCATCACAGCAAGACCAGTGCAAAACCCCTTGCACACAGAACCAACAGATGGAAGTGGGGGGGGGGCGCAGATCTCCATACATAGCAGTGCAAAAGCAGGGGAAAAGTGTGGGGCAGGTAAGATCTCTGTATAGGCATCACAGCAAGACCAGTGCAAAACCCCTTGCACACAGAACCAACAGATGGAAGTGGGGGGGCGCAGATCTCCATACATAGCAGTGCAAAAGCAGGGGAAAAGTGTGGGGCAGGTAAGATCTCTGTATAGGCATCACAGCAAGACCATTGCAAAACCCCTTGCACACAGAACCAACAGATGGAAGTGGGGGGGGGGGCGCAGATCTCCATACATAGCAGTGCAAAAGCAGGGGAAAAGTGTGGGGCAGGTAAGATCTCTGTATAGGCATCACAGCAAGACCAGTGCAAAACCCCTTGCACACAGAACCAACAGATGGAAGTGGGGGGGGGGCGCAGATCTCCATACATAGCAGTGCAAAAGCAGGGGAAAAGTGTGGGGCAGGTAAGATCTCTGTATAGGCATCACAGCAAGACCATTGCAAAACCCCTTGCACACAGAACCAACAGATGGAAGTGGGGGGGGGCGCAGATCTCCATACATAGCAGTGCAAAAGCAGGGGAAAAGTGTGGGGCAGGTAAGATCTCTGTATAGGCATCACAGCAAGACCATTGCAAAACCCCTTGCACACAGAACCAACAGATGGAAGTGGGGGGGGGGGCGCAGATCTCCATACATACCAGTGCAAAAGCAGGGGAAAGGTAAGTCAGCCCCAGTAGAGCCAATGGGGCTCACTCCCAGGGATGAGTGGACGGGAGAAAAGCCTGCCAGCGCCTCCTCTCCCAGGGAGGAGCCCGTCTTAGTCCCTGGGCTCCCTGGACTCACTCCCTAGGCTCACTCCCTGGGCTCACAAGCCTGCCAGGGGCTCACTCCTAGGGATGCGTGGACAGGAGAGAAGCCCGCGATTGACTCATTTCGCCTGGAGATGGACTGGTAGCTCGAGGGTCGACATAATGAGCACCCCTGCTCTAGGGGCTTGCTCAGCAAGACTGCCACCCCCCCCTTTCCTGGGAGTGAGTCCCAGTGACTCTGAGACTTACTTCTGAGTAGACACATGGGCTTTCGCAGCGAGCCTGCCATCCCACCCACCCACTCCCGCTTTCCTGGGAGTGAGCCCCAGTGAGTCTGAGACTTACTTCTGAGTAGACACCTGGGCTTGCCAAGCGAGCCTGCCACCCCACCCCCGCTTTCCTGGGAGTGAGCCCCAGTGACTCTGAGACTTACTTCTGAGTAGACACATGGGCTTTCTCAGCGAGCCTGCCATCCCCCCCCCCTTTCCTGGGAGTGAGTCCCAGTGAGTCTGAGACTTCTGAGTAGACACACGGGCTTGCTCAGCAAGACTGCCACCCCACCCACGCTTTCCTGGGAAGCGGAGCCGAGCAGAGCGGGCAGGGGGCGGGGCCAGGGGCGGAGTTATTTTTTTTTTTGTTTTTTTTTTTTTTTTTGCAGTATTCGCTCCATAAGACGCACACACTTTTCCCCCCACTTTTTGGGGGGGAAAAAGTGCGTCTTATAGAGCGAAAAATACGGTAATTTGCACATTTAAAATATATGTGCAGATTCCCAAGAATGCAAGACCCATGTAAATCAAGAGGTGCCTGGAATGAAAGACAGGACATAGTTGGACAGAGTGGACAAAAGCCACCCCCTTTCATCCCTTTCAGGCTGCAAACTGAAGCACAATTCTCAAACTCTTTGGACATAAATGCATCGCATTGAATTTCAACAGAATGTACATTCTCAATTAGGAATTGCTGGATCTGGGCACAGCGGCATCAGCCCAGTTGTTCTGGCAAAGGGAGCAGGATCCCTCTTCCCTAAATTTGCCCTCTTGTGATCAGTTTCACAACCTTTTTCAAAGGACAGGATCCGGGGTGCAATAACAGCTATGGCCCACTTTCATTTTAGCTCTGCACCAAAGTAATGAGAGCCTCGAAGCAGTAGCTCTATCAAGTCAGAAACAACTGCTGGATTTATTCTTGCAATGTCTGGTTTTTCTTTTGTGAAAAAGAAACTGCAATTGTCTTTGCTGCCTTGGAAACGTGGAGAAATTGATTTGTATATTGATTTGTATATTGTGTTTGTGGTAGCAGAAGTCATGCAGTCAGAGTTCTCGACCATCCAGACATTCAATATATGAAAAAAGACTTTGACGCTGGAATTGATTGGCTTTCCTCTCCTTTCAAAATTTAAGAAATGTGATTTTTAAAAAGAAAATAATAAAATAACCCCCCAGTATTGTTGTCTTGGTAAAGCAGTGAAGGTAGATTGTTCAAAGACTGTTTGTGACTGAACCAAGATGCACACTAAATGAATGAAATCTTTTCATTCTGATGTATGAAAAGTTTTTGAATAATATGTTTGGTTGGTCTCAAGTACAGAACAACAGGAGGAAAAATTTTAAAAGGCATAAGCAGAAAGAAACATTCTTTGCTGTGGATTAGAGATGACTGGGATCTGATATAGAAAAAGTCCACCATGTACTTCTTAAGATTTTATTTAAGTGTGCACTAAAAAAAAGTGTGAATGAGAAACATGTATACTTGGAAACACTCTTCCAAAAACCCAGATTGCAACTCCCTTTCGAATATACACATTGCTCAAACCCAGGTTTGTTGTCAAGCAATGAATGGCAAAGCTTCTAGAACACTGGCACGGAACTTTGTTTTATCATACAGGCGGGTCCTGGTATACGCGGGAGTTCCATTCCAGAAACCCCCCCCCCCCAAAACCACAGATATGTGGGCATCCCCGCACATTTGGGTCTCACAAGGCTAGGGGAGCTATGCTCCCCTTACCTCTGGAGGCTCTTTTGAGGCTACGCATGTCCACCTGCAACCTCCATGGGCTTCAGAATGGCCGTTTAGGCTGAAAAAACATTACTTCCAGCTGATAAGCAAATAAGTAGCTATCATCAATGGTAATTGTTAGCTTGAAGCCAGGATGGGCTGCCTATAGAGGGAATAGGCAGTGGCTGGCTAACTGACCAATCCTAAGCTGCTCAGCACGCAGGGCTGCCGCAGTGCCAAAAATGGCTGCTGCAGCATCCTAAGCAGGCTAGACAGCCAGCAGCAGCTCCTTGGGGAAGGAGACGTTTGTCCCTCTCTCCGGGTTAAGGGAAGTAGCCCCACAATGTGGCTACTTGATTCCGTGGCAGCTCTTCAATGGGTGCGTAATCAAGGAGTCCCATGTTGAGCCACATGGCCCAGCACGGGGCTCTGGATTCAGTGGAGCTGAGCTCCGCCACTGCCGCCTCTGACCTGTCCCTCCCCCGCCACGCCCCCTCCCTGCTCCCCTGCCCTGTAACGTCTTCTCCCCGCTTTCCCCCACTCACCTCTCTGCTGCTTGGTGGGCTGGGTGAGCCGCTGAGCGGTGCAGCGCAGGCCCAGCACCAGGGCTGGCCCAGCGTGGGCTCACACAGGGCTAGCTCTGGTGCTAGGCCCCCAGTAAGGCTTACAACATGTTTGCAAGAGTATGCACAGGCAGTGAGGTTCAAGATTGGGCCCTAACTCCCCCAAGCAAAGGTACCCTCCCTGAAGGGGAGTGGAGTTCTGGTTTTGTTAAGACCACTGCAAGCATTTGTATTTGGTTACTACATTACGACCTGTGAAAACCCAAATTTTCTTGCCTTGTGCCTTATTCAGGAGTGTGCATTGTCAGAGGTGAATCATGCAGTGCAGGCCTAGATCACAAACCAGCAGAGGAGCTGGCAAATCTGTATCTGGATGGGCCAGTTTCAGAGTGTGGTGGGGACAGGGGGAAATGGGACTCATGAGTCAATGATTTCCCCATGCAATTAAAAAAAACAAGCTAAAACAGGTATTGAAGGGGAGGTTTTTAGGGAACCTTCTCTCTGCCTTGCTAGTTTTCTCATTGTGGGAATGTGTTAGTACTTCATCCTGCCCTTTGGGAGTTGGGTCAGGGGTGGCAGGCAGCTTCATGTGTACATGGAGTTGCACATAAAGTTTCTTGTTATTACTGTTACTATAGCAGGTTAAACAGATTTGTAGGATCAACTAAGATGTTAATTCTATTCCTATATCTTCCTCTTACCTGCTTGACCCAGTGCACATATCCAGAACGTAAACCACTTCCAGTATTATCTTGTGCAACAAAATTTACTGTCAGTAGAGTTAATATCACAAAGCTTCCTTGTGAGTCTATTGACTATAGGTAGACGTCAGCCTTGAGAAAGTGTGGGTTTCACAAGTGCCTCTTGAATGGATGCTTTTCATTAGTTGTAGTAACAACTTGGCCTTTCGAAGAAACACCAAGGGGAGATAATCAAAGAGACCATGGTAGAGTTACCAGAAAGACACTTCGCTACCTTTCAGAAAGCAGCAGCATCAATCATGCCATTCTGATCATCAATCAGAAGCATCAATCAATCATGCCAGCATAAAGAGTCATGGACAGGACAGCAGGAGCTGTGATCTTGTCAGTTTTCAGGTAGCCAATGATTGTAGAGAAGATCTCTAGGGAAATCATGGAGCAAGGCATTGCCAACAGCTGGTGCAGACATACTTTTATCCAGTTAGCCTCCCCTAATAACTATTCATACATATGGTCTACTCACTGAAACTGTGCAACAAGAGAAGAGCAAAGGCAGACACGATTGGAGCTTCCCTTTAATCTTCCCAGAGTTCACTCATCTCATGTTACATTGCTCATTTGAGTGAAAAACGGCGGTTTCCCAGAAGGCTAGAAGTAAGCTGAACAATCAGCAAGCATGACAGAGCATGTGAGCCAAAGGCTCATGCTTGATAATATAAGAAGCTGCCTGATCTAGTGGGATCCGTGGTCTTGATATCCACAGATTTCAGTATCTGCAGATGCTGAGTCCACAGCTGGAGGACCTCAAAGGCAGTGGCACTGCTAGGGGTGTGTGGGCTGCACCAAGTGGAGTGCACAGGGGGGGGCAGTGACACTACCACTGGCCAGAATTTTAAAAATCTTGGTATTTTCAATAATATCATCATGTTGTATATCAATCAATGTGCAGTTTCATGCAGAATGCAATGAAACAAACCATGTTGAAATATCTCTATTCTATCAAATGTTACAGCCGAAAAACCAGCAGCGGTTGGACAATGGTACAACACCACAACCACTGCCCAGGCATTGCCCTGCCCACTGCGTGGGAGGAGGTTCATTATGGGAGTGATGCTCTGGCCTCCAGCACCAGGTGACACAGACCCTATTGACACCACTGCATAGAGCACCTCCCAGGTGCAACGAAGTTACTTCTGGATTGTGCCAGAGACTTCCGGTTGCATTCAGAGGTGTTCTGAGGCTCTTCAGCTGCAGCTTTCATTATCCACAGGATTCAGTATCCACCGGGGGGCAGGGGGGCTTCCAAGGGCCCACTGACTGTACTGTCAAACCCTTGGTGTTGTCTATATTGGCCTTCAAGGCATCTCCAGGGTTTCAGACAAGAGTCTTTCCCAGCCCAACCTGGAAATGCCAGGATCTGAACCTGTGACTTTATGCATACAACTTCCAGAATAATTCTCTGCAATGCCCAATGATATGCTGACATGTCTGAGCCCATGGTATTCCAGTGTGGTTACAAATACAGGTGTATACCGCTTAACAACAGTTCTTTTAATGACATACCGCATATATGATGGTGGCCAAAGCACAATAAAGTAGCTCTTAATGAGGCAATCATGTCTCCCATAGCCTGCAGCAGTGTCAGTTTACACAACCAAGAGGCTCTTAATGCAAAGAGGCAATTGGTCTTCAGTAGCCTGTGCAACCAGCTAATGTCTGGCAGAATGAGTCTGTTTACACAATGAAGGCACTAGATTGGACTGAATGTTCACTTAATGACCTAATCGCATAACAACGGGGATTAGGAGAACATATCCCTGTCGTTAAGTGGTGCACACCTATAACATGCTTTTGAGAGCACTGTGATTCCTCACTGGACAGATTCATTGCAACAGTAGTATAACAAGGACTCAAATTAGAAACCATTGGCAAAATGACTTTTGCTTTCAAATTCATGCTATTGTGTAGGCTCTTGACACATTTCCTGCTCTTATAAAATTCTGCGCATGTACAATTGTACTATTCCACTAAACTGTCGGGCAGTCTGACTGCCTGTCAATAGAAAGCAGTTCCAAGCCTTGCATTAAAATCCGCAGACTGTACTTTATAGCAGATTTTATCAGCTCTACAGCTGTTCATGTAGCAGATAAACAGATGCTCATTTTACTCAGTGTATCAAATGGCATTAGGAATTTCAATGAGCAGCTTAGTGTAGAGAATAATCAGTCAAACGAGATTTAAGCAAACAGGAAACAGAGAGTGGGAGAAACAAGCTGGATATCAAAACAATGCCTAATAGTGGCTATTAGCGTTAGGATGGGGTTTTAAAATGGCATCGAAAAGGGAAAAATTCTCTCTTTTCATCACTGTGTGTTTCCAAATTGTTCACGTTACAATATGTCAAGGATTTGGTTTCTCTTTTCCCATTTATTCTAAACAGTTTGTTCTGCTTCCAAACCCTGTTATAAAATACTTTTCGCCTCAAACTAGTGTGATGTGACACAGAAATACTTTACCTACAAGACCTTCTCCATTTACTTCACAGAGAAGGCAATGCCCTTAATATGGATTTACCTTAGCCACTGAAGTGAATGGCACAGCCCACTTTGAAGTGAACCACAACCCGCTTTGTCAACCATGGCAGTTGTGTTGCACCCCAGAATGCCTTGGCTTCTGGGTAGTGCCCCAGAATGCAAAGCCCACAAGGCATTCTGGGGTATGATGCAGTTGACACAGCCAACAAAAAGGGTCAAGTGCCATGCTACCTAGAAGCCACAAGGCATTCTGGAGTGCTACATGTCCCAGAATGCCTTGAGGTTTCTGGGTAGCATCAGTCCCATGACCCACCAGAAATCAGGTTACAACCAACTTGTGGGTTGTGGCCCACAGTTTGAGAACTGCTGGGTAAATCAATAAGCGTAAGAGTCCCAAATGTTCACCAAAGTGAACACAGGACTCTGTCAATCCAGATACGTCTGAATTGACTCCTGAGTAGAGTAGCGTTTGTGTTTAAACATTGTCTCTTACATCATCCAAAAAATGGTATATGTATTTTATTTCTTTATTACATTTAAATCCCAGATATATGCCTTCAACAACCCCACATATACAGTATCTCAGTAGCTGTGACAAGAGAAACTCACTTTGTAACATGCAAAAAAGGGTGGGCTTTCCAATTTTTAAATTCTTTAAAAAGTTTATAAGGAGTGCCAGTGATCCTTTCAATAGTGGCTCCACAAAAGCGTGGTGACTGCTAGTAGTAATGGCTGTGCATCCCCCCTCCCATATCCTGCACCAGATTGGGAATTCCATAGCTATTAATGCTGCATTTAACATCACATCTGCTTTGACCCTCAGAACATCTCTAATAAATTTGAAGCTTCCTGGGTGATCTTGGGTCACCCTCGACCTCTCCCTGACCTACCTCACAGGGTTGTTGTGAGGGCAAAAGAAGGGAAGGAACCATGTTCACCACCCTGAGTTCCTTGGAGGAACAGCAGTACAAAATGTGAAAAATAATGATATACAGGTGGTGCCTTTGTATCTGTGGGGGATCCATTCCCGGACCCCCTGTGGATACTGAAAACTGGATAACCAAATCTGTTTTTGGTCCACCTGAGCTCTTAACATGCTCTGGTCACTTTGGTCCAGTGTTGCACAGTCTCTCCAAGGTTCAGATTATGTTTCCCAGATGCTATCAAAATGCGGTTCCAGATGCATGTGGGAGGTCTGGGGGGAGGGGCAATCCAGGGGTTCAGCATCCATGATAAGACTAACCTGCTGATGCCAAATCTGCAGATAAAGAGATGTACATGTGAATGTACATGTGAATGAAGAACACCTGCTAAAATATATTCTACTTCTGTCTAATGAACTTAGTCAGCCTTGCTGGTCCCAACGAGACCTTTGGTACAGCTGAGCAAACTGCAGAGGCTTCTTCGCACTGAAGACATACATCAGATCTTCAGCACCTTGGAGAGCGCTAAATGCCAGCCGCAATTCATCTAATTGGTCGGGTGGCTGCTCGGTTTGGTGGAGGTATCTTTTAGCAAGTATTCCATGAGTGGACAGATAAGAGAGCAACTGATGAATCTTGATCTTGCCAAAAGACCATCGCTTGTCTAAGCAGCCAGGAGGCAGGGCACACTAAAAGGAGAGACCAACAAGCTTATTGTGTAAGTGTAGCACAACTTAAAACAATGCATTAAAGTGCACTGCCTCCTTCCCCAGTGTGTTAGTGAGCAGTTTTTGTTCTGAATTGAAGCATGTCCCATGAGTAGCAAAATTGCTGCCACTCTGGTCTGGTTCACACACTCATTGACATCATTTGAGTTGTCTGCATGATTATTGAATGTTGAAACTGATTCTATTAGAAGTGTTACATTTGAAGTGATGCCATAGATATGGAAGCTCTACCTGTGGTGCTGTTGCCCAGTCACATGTAGATTTTGTCATGTGTTCAGGTTGCAGTCATCAAACAACAAGCAGGCCTGTCTGAAAAATTTGTATGCAGTTTCTAAAGGAAGCTCCTGCTAAAACATCCAAAGCAAAGCAAATCCAACCATACCTGCTGGCAGGATCAATACAAATCCCTGCTGGAAGATTTCTATACGATGCTGTATCCACCAAAATAAAAATATGGTATTTCTGGTTCACTGTGCCTGTTTGAGCATTGCAATTACCCCTGCTAATTGGGTAAGAGGCACTTTTTCAAGTGGGTGCTCCTTTTTTTTAGCAGGGGGAGAGTAATTGGCCCACCTCACCCCAGCACTGTCTGTTCTAGTGGCTGCCTGCTGGTATTCATTTGCATCTTTTTAGATTGTGAGCCCTTTTGGGACAGGGAGCCATTTAGTTATTTGATTTTTTGGTTCTGTAAAACCGCTATTTATTTATTTGGTTCTGTAAACCGCTTTGTGAACTTTTAGTTGAAAAGCGGTATATAAATACTGTTAATAATAATAATTATTATTATTATTTTCTGTACAGGACCATTGGTGCATGGGTTATTATACTCTTGTTAGCCGAGTGCATGACATTGATGAAACACTGAACAGATTTACAAAGGGGTTGCCTACATTTTTTGTGAACTTGGACATGCTTCCTTAATTTTGTGCTCCCTCCCATAGGCAGCAATCCTGTACACACATACTTGGGAGTAAATCCCATTGAGTGGAATTCAACACTAAGTAGACATGCCTAGGATTGCACTAGTAGATACTAACTAATACCACGTGTCCTAGGTGGTTGTGGTCATTGCGTAATACTCAAGGAAACCCTAGGGCAACAGCCATGCTTCTGGGATAAGAACTCCCATTGCAATTTCTTCTGGAAGAGTTATTTCCCTCCTACTTTAGTAAGAATGCTTCCTTAAACTCAATCCTGTTACAATTTCCTTGTTACAATGCAGTGAGGGCTCCGTTGCAACTTGTGGGGAAGATTTGGCTGCTGGAGGTCTGTCAAGGTACGGGGACGTTTGTCCTGGGGTAAACCCCAGCAGCCACTATGGGGCAACTCAGACCTGCACCAGCAATATCACTGGTAGAAGTCTGAGTTGATCCATGCAGGCATTGGGGTAACTCGAGGGGGGGGGCAGCACACTGAATTTTGCATGCTGCAGGGAGCCTCTCTGCAGCATGCAAGCAGCTTCTCCCCCTCCCCTTGGGAGCTATTCACCTCATTTCCCCCTCCCCACCCACATGGCTCCAAAGGGGAGGGAAGGAGCTGCTTGCCTGCTGCAGTGAGGCTAAACAGAGGCGAATGGCTCCCAAGGGGAGGGGGAGGAGCTGCTTGCACGCTGCAGGGAGGTGCCCTGCAAAACTTAGTGTGCTGCCCCCCCCAGCTACGCCAGTGCATGCAGGCGAATTGTGCCTGGGAAGGGGGTTAGGCTATGGTGCATGCTGGCACCACCAATCTCAACCCCCTCCCAGAACCAATCCACCCCCCACTCCATTTCTTCTCTGTTTCACCTCCTCCCCACCCTCCCCCAGCCCTCCCTTGCTCCTGCGCTGGACTTCCCTGATCCAGCAGATGTGCCTGTGCCCTGGCAGGCTGGGCTTCTAACACTGTCACAAAGACTTGATGGTACTTTTGCTACAGCACATGCCAGTGGAACACATGTTTCCCCAAGATGTCCTTTGCACAGGATTGGGCTGCAAATCACTTTACATGTACTTCACAGATGCCTCTGTTTTGTTTTCCCACCCAGAATGGCTCCCAAGGGGAGGATGAGGGGCTGCTTGCACACTGCGGTGAGGCTCCCTGCGAAACTTAGTGCTTTGCGCCCCCTCTAACTATGCCACTGTAAAGAACTCATGTGATGCCTAATTACTGAACCAATATTCTATATGCATAAGGGAGGGAACCACCATTCATATGAAATATAATATGAAACATGAAAGAATGACTTGAAAAAGTTTGTGACTTTGCCATCATAGCTTAGTGTGCAAATTTCATACCAACAAAAGAAGAAGTTGGGGGGAAAAATTGAATATATCTGTCTTTTTAAATTGTCTTTGCTTTTATCAACTTTTTAAAGTGGTTCTTTGAAACCAACCATGTCCTAATCTTCAGTCTTCTTTCAAGACATTATAGGTTTGTTTGCTCAGCCTTCACACACCCTCTTAACTATAAGCCCCTTTTCTTACCTGTCAACAGGTGATATTGTACCAATTTGAAATACAAATGAAAATACCAAATGAACGAAGAAAGAGAATAAGGAACATGAAAAAGGTTAAAGTGGATATCGTTTTAAAGGTTCACTTCTGGCATGGCAAGAATACCTGCCTCATTTAGGCGATGTGAGACCAATTAGTTGATACTTGGAAAGTGCACTGCAGGATAAAAAGCGCCGTGTGCATTAATGATCAAACTTCCTTTGGTGGGGTGTCCAAAGCCTTCCATTGCTCCACAGCCTATTATACTACAAGCAGGTGCAGCTGCTCGCTTGGATTTGTTTTTCAACTTGCCTGGCGGGCTGAAACAGATGGACTCTCGGTGGAACACCGCTAGTGTTTAAGAAACGTTCCTAGCTTCTCCCTAACTTTGATTAATTTAAAAGGTTAAACTTCAGTTGGAGGAAGAATCTTTTTTTTCTCAAAGCTTCCGTCCCTTTGGGGCTCTTTAGTTCTTCCTCCTGCTTCGCTTGACAGAGCCTCCAAGCCTCCAGTGTTTAAATGTCTTGTAAATGACTCCAGAATAGCTTGCGTTTCGCACAAAAACCATTTGGTTCTCATTATTACTTTAACTGTGAAAACGTACTTAGCTACACAATCAGTTGGTGGCATTGATTAGCTCGCTGTCCAAGGGAAGGAGTCTGCTAGCTCTGATTATTCATTCAGCCAGCAGAAAAAAGTAGTCCCTTGTTTTCATGAAAAGGCAGTATTTTCTTGCAAGGAAAGTGGACAATTTCTAACATGAGAACAAGCGAGGAAAGACAATGAGCAGTGCCATTCATCGCAGCTATTGCAAACTTCCCATTTTGTTCATCTGCTGAGCAAAACTAACAGGCCAATCCTACTTACTGGTAGCACCAGTAGAATGTGTGTTTTGCCAGTGCTGGATGCCGCAAAAGTACCATAAAGTGCTTTATGGCAATGCAGGGTGCCGGTATGCCAGCAGGAAGATCAGAGCCTTCCTTTGTATGTAGGCAGAGCAATGGAAGCTTTCTGGAGCAGGTAAGCCTGGCACAGGGGGTGGAAGAGGGCAGGGGCAGAACAAGAAAGATAGGGGGTGGGAGGCAGATGGATCAGGCCCAGGAGGGGTGCAGGTTCTACAGTAGTGGTGCATACCAAATTCCAAGCCCCTTCCTGGGCCTGTTCTGCCTGCACAAATCAATATCACAGGTGTAGGTCTAAGTTGGCCTCTTGTGGCTGCCAGAGCTTACTCTGGGGCAAGGGAATAAATGTCCCCTTATTCCAAGGAGACCACCAGCAACCAAAAGTCCCTATAGGATGCAATGTAGCAGGATTCAGGAAGCCGACGTCAGCACTGCTGCACCACAGGAAGATTTGGTTAGAATTGGGCTTTAAGACTGATGATTATAAATCAGCAAAGCCTAGATATTCAGAAGTCATTGGGGTAGTTTTGCATGTACCTTCATCACTTTGTGGCCATTTCTGAACTATTTCTTCTCTTCATGGGACCTTCTACTAACACAGAGAAGCAGATGTGCATAGCGGCATTGCCTTATAACTAATGGTCCAGTCCTAAAAGGGCCTTACACTGTTGAAACTTAATAGCGGTCACAGAACACAGTATGTCATTCAGTGCAACCTGGCTGCTATCACAAGTGGTGAACAGCCCAGATCCCATGCCAGTGGACAGGGAAGGAGGGCCCAGTGCTAGTAATTCAGTTTGGAAGACCGGGAGATGGAAGGAATGGGGTGGGGAAGAGGATGGATTGAGACTGGGAAGGGGGCAGTATCAGCTGCAGTGGCATCAGAGATATCCTATCCCCCTTCCTGGCATCGATCCACCTTCCCAGGTCCACTTGGATGTGCACCAGCAAAATTGCTGGCACAGGTCCAGGTAAACCCAGTGGGGCATTGAGGTAAGAGAACAAATGTTCGCTCAGCAGGATGCAGCACACACCACTTTGGTGTGGCGGCATTGGTGCCAAGGGAGTTTCATAGAATGGGGCTGTCCATATTATAAGGCAGGGAGAAAAATGCCTCTATCCACTACCTTCAGACCATGTACAGTTCTATGAACCTCTATCATGGGCTCCACTCTCCTCTACTATAGAATCTTTATTCTAACTACAAACTTTAGACTACATCACAATTCCGATTACCCAGTCCTAACCAACTTTCCAGCACCGATGCAGCCACAATACAGCCCAACGAGAAGGGAACAAACATTCCCTAAGGAGGCCTCTGTGACTGCCACCCGATCACAGAATTCAGCACATACCTTGTTGGCATGACAGTGTTGGTGCTGGAAAGTTAGTTAGGATTATCGTACATAAAGTGGTCTTCCTGGGACAGCTCAGCAAGGACTCCTGCCTACCCCCCAAAACATGGATTTGCAGAATAATTTTCTGAGGACTGTAACAGTCATGGATTGGGGTCACACAGTTTGGCTCTGCAGACAAATTATTCATGTGACATTTTCTCCTGTTGTTATTAAGATCCTTGTTATCAAGATGAGGTGTTGGATCCCTTTAGTCATTGGCACTAAGTTAATACTTTGGTTCGTCTCTGTGACCTATATACCATTTTACAGGTTAATTAAAGGTGTGTCTTTATGTGTCTATCTCCTCCTGTCTCTTTTGCACACTAACCGGTTGGTGAGAAGGGAAGGTTGCTTTGGTTGGTGTCCTTTCACCAAAATGGGTTGATTGTTTAAAATGAGAAATGTAGGAAACTATGAAAGCACATGCAGCTTTACATCAGAAAGTTAACAAACTTTCAAGGACTTTTGTAGGTACTAGATAAGCTTCAAAAGGACATAGGTGGTTGCCTGTTCTTTGATATTGCTAGCTCTAATCCTACTGCCTTGAAACAATATTTGCATGCTGACCCCAGATCATTGTAAAGTACGATTCAAAATGTATAGTTTAGTTAAAGAGGCTAATGGGGAGGGCTGAGTGCTCTGATTAGATAGCGAAACTTGAAAAAACTAATTCCGAATCAATTTTTTGCTCCAACTGTGTTTCTAAAACTGTGGGTCAGGACCCACTAGGTGGGTCGCGAGCCAATTTCAGGTGGTTCCCCATTCATTTCAATATTTTATTTTTGATCAACCTAGACTTGATGCTACCATGGAATGTGACTGCATTTGGGGAAATGTTATAGACCTGTACTTTTTAACCAGCTACTATGTATTTTCTTTTAACAATGATAGTAAATGGAACTTACTCCTGGGTAAGTGTGGGTAGGATTGTAGTCTTAAGATTGTTAAAAATTTTCCTGCTGGATGATGTCACTTCCGGTCATGACATCACTTCTGGTGGCTCCTGACAGATTCTCATTCTAAAAAGTGGGTCCCTGTGCTAAATGCGTGAGAACCACTGGATTTGTGAATACATAGTCATGTTGCATGGATGCACATATTGGTATTGGAGATGTAGAATCCGACAGCCCGAGAATCTCAGGTTTCATATTTTTCACTTAAAAATCGTTTCTAGTCCAACCATTTTCAACCACTGTGCTGTGGCACACTGGTGTGCCACAAGTGGTCCACAGGTGTGCCACTGGAATTTGGGGGAAGGTCATTTATTTGTAGAACCAATGGGGATGTGAGCCCCCTGCTGGCAGCATGGTGTGCCTTGTCAAAAACCTGATGGTGTGCCTTGACAATTTTAATGCCTTGTCAGTGTGCCATGAGATGAAAAAGATTGAAAATCACTGTTTGAGTCCATAGGACTGTAGTGTGTTGTTCAGCTTAGTAGACTGGATCATTTGAACTTCTCCATCAAGACAGCTCAGTGAGTGCAAGTTTCACTTGTACCCCACCGACTTCCTTTTCACCACATAACCGCACTCCCCTCAATCTCTTATCATTAGTACAAAATTGCCATGAAAATCCAACTTTCCAAAAATTCTAAGCTCTTGGCTGGTAGCTGTTTTTAGAGGAAGCAGCATTAAACTTTTGTTTTTTCCCCAAAACCAAACTGGAAATAATGGATGGTAACTGATTCTCCAAAATGACAGCTTGTTAACAGTTCTGGAACAACAAGGAGTCTGGCAATGTATTTTTTCAGACTGCTCCTCCATCTCTGGCTGACTTTCATTGAAAAGCACTCTGGGCAAGGACACTATAATTGAAAAACTATTTTGCTTTTTTGAAAGAAAATGTAGTATGACTGAATCAGCTTGTTCTCATCAGCATTATATATTACTAGTCATCTATTTCACTTCCATAACTGCCACAATAAAGTACATGGTCTCTGACAGGACACTGTTTGATGGAATCACATCACAATAGGGCTGTTGGTTGAGACAATTGTCAGATAAACATGTCACACCTTAACCTCATTTTGGGTAATTAGCAGCTATCTGATTGTTGAATAGCCTCAGGGCTTGAGACAGGCCCAAATCCTAACCAACTTTCCTGCACTGGCATAGCTGTGCCAATGGGGCATGTGCTGCATCCTGCAGTTGGGGGGCAGTCATGGAGGCTTCCTCAAGGTAAGGGAATGTTTGTTCCCTTGCCTCAGAGCTGCACTACCCTTACCCCAGTGATGGAAAGTTGGTTAGGATTGCACTCTTAGTTATCTGATCTTTCCACCATCCATGTTTTCATGAGAACATAAGAACAACCCTGCTGGATCAGGCCATAGGCCCATCTAGTCCAGCTTCCTGTATCTCACAGTAGCCCATGGAGCACACAAGACAACAAGAGACCTGCATCCTGGTGCCCTCCCAGCTGACATTCTGACATAGCCCATTTCTAAAATCAGGAGGTTTTCATCAGGAGGTTTCATTCATCAGAAAGTCTGTTCTGCAACCCACCCAAAATTTGAGTTGCAACCCATCAGTGGGTCCCACCAGTTTGGGAACTACTACTCTAGGCATTTAGACTAGTGCTCATTATGATAATCTTTAACAGTGCTTGTATCAAAGCTCAGTAGAAAGAGCACCTCCTTTGCATGTAAATGTTCTTGAGTTCAGCCCTTAGCATTGCCCGCCCGCCCCCCCCCCCCCAAAAAAAACAACCTCTGCAGCTTTGGAGCTGCTGTCAGTCAGCATCAACATTTCTGAGCCAGACAAACTGACATTATGGCCCATCTATTTATGATGGACTTGTAGCAAATAGATATTGTAAAAGAGTTGTAACAGATATTCTACTCAAGGTAGAAAAGAATGCTCAGGAGGCTGTGATGAGTTGGGGCAGAGAAAGCATTATATCAGAGGAAGCATTAAAGAAAATCAGTTTGAAAGTAACCCATAATTATGGTCTTCATTTGACGAAACTTTTGCCTTCATTTATTAAAGCCAGTTTACCATTTGGGATGGCATCTCCTGCAGGTGGTGGCGAAGTTCGAGGGCGTGCAAAGCACTAGGTTTTGTGGGGAGCTTCACCACAGCATGCAAGGGACCTTTCCCCCTCCGTGCTTGGTGTAGTGCCCGGGGCAGATGCCCCTCAGGCTCCACCCTATTTATGGCTCTGTTGAAAGGGTAGAACCAATCTTCTGGTGCTGGCTGCTGTTTTCAACAACCAGGGTCAGGACAGCAAACCTTTTGCCTGTCTCCATCTCCCAAGCTGCCATTGTGGAAGGTGGAATGCTGTCTATTGGACTTTTGCAACCTTCTGGCAACCCACAGAGAAACACTGAACTCAGTTTCCCTTCCCAGCATAACATCAAGTTACTTGGAAGTGTTGCTCTGATGAATCCATTGAAGGAAATCACGGATGTGTTTTAATGTCATCGCACATGACAATCTACATTCCTGCTTTTGAATGTCCTTGATTATAAAGACAGTGATTTCATTTTTGCACAGTCTATCAATTTGTTTTGTGATTACACTCCCATGACAAATTTTTCAGTTATGCCATGGTCAGAAATTGCAAATAAGTGGGGCTTTCCATTCCTTAAGACAGCTTGTCTGTATTGAACAGTTTATCTCCAGAGGTAGAAAGACCGTGTAAAAATTGTCAGAATGCTTGACAAATCCTGTTTTTCTGGAAATTGTTCCATACCTGTGAAAATTATAATGGAGGGGAGTATCTGTTTAATTTCCATAAAAATGAGATATGTCCAAATAGTAATGTCTTGCAAATATGCATAAGCTCTTCTAGAAGACATGAAAGCATTTCTTCTTTGTCCCAATAGATTTATGTTCTCTGATATATACCTTCAGACAGTGGCATAGCTAGAGGGGGGTGTAAAACGCTAAGTTTTGCAGGGAGCCTCACTTCAGCATGCAAGGGTATCTTCCCCCTCCCCTTCAGAGCCATTCCAGGCAGGGGAACAAAACAGAGGCGTACGTATGGCTCTGCCTTTCAACTTGATATTTGACTCTTTACCTGCCAACCCTAAGAAGGACTCTGACTTCTCACCAAATGTTGTAACCTGGGTATTTTTTATTCTCTGCATTCTCAAGACTGGAAAAAAACTGCAGTGTGAGTGCTAGTGTCTCAATACCAGTGGGTGCCAGTGAGTCTATTAGCAATCCCCGGGGGCAGGGGGCACAAAGCTAGTTTTGCAGGTGCCTCAACACACCATGTAAATGGCTTCTCCCCTTCATCTTTGGAGCCATTCTAGGCAGCGAGAGCAACACAAAGGCATCTCCTCTATGTTGCTGTCGCAACCCAGAATGGCTCCAAAGGCAAGGGGGAAGGCCGCTTACACGGTTCATTGAGGCACCTGCAAAACTTAGAGCTGTGCCTTCCTGTGAATGCTACTGAATGAGTCTTATGAACATGGCGCAAAGCCAGAAAATGTGTATATGGGAGAATTAAGGGAAAGAGTTGTCAACTAAATAGCAGGGATAACAGAATTGTGCCAAGATGCTGGCACAACGATGTACGAGCAGCAAAGTCTCACAAGGCTTCCAGTGGCAGCATTCCACATGTGCAGTACATAGGGCCAGGGAAGAGAAAATGCTTGGGAGGACCTGACTGGACTCTTGTAAATAAGTGAGCCAAGAGAAGAGAACCAAGACGAAGGGCAGGCAGTCCAATCCTGAGCTGCTTGGAGTGCAGGGCTGCTGGCAGTAAGCCCGCGCGCATTGCCTAGGATTGGGTCCTTAGTTGCATTGACCTGCCTTCAGTCCAAGGTATTGGGGAGGCATGAGGTGGACTCAGATACAACCCCAAGGTGAAAGATGGTTACGAATTAGGATTGTCTTCTTTTAAAAGGTACCTTTATGGTATAAATTGTGCTGATTTCCATCATGACTAATGTCAGTATGCATTATATACAGTACTTTTTCTGCTGAATCAAGGGAATGCTGAGGGCGCTTCCAATTCTTTCTTAGCAGTTAATGACATTAACTGCTTGGCATTAATGACTTGCCATCTATCACATTAGCAGTGACAGATGGCTAGTCAGGTTATAGGAAATCCTCATTCATTTAAGTGGATGAAGTTGATGGGTCTCCCTTTCGTGGAGAAGATTTAGGTTTAGAAAAACCATTCTCATACATGCCTCAATCACATCTCAGTGAGGTGGTTGCAATAGGCTCCACGCGAGTCTTTCTTTGAAAGGGTTCAGAAACTGCAGCCGCTGTTGTTTGCCGCAGCCAGAAGGCCAACAGTGGTTTGGTTTTCAGAGTGTTCAACTCCAATATTGTCCAGCTGGATTGGCTTTTGGTTTGTTTTGGGGGCCAATATAACATGCTGGTTATTACCTTTAAGGCCCTGGAATAGGTTGGGAGTGAATGGAAGACATATGCCATGTTCCATCACCTGCAAAAGTACAATTAGTGGGTAAGTGGCCTTCTCAGGTGCAGTGCCCAGGCTATGCCACTAAGAACATAAGAACTTAAGAATAGCCCCTGCATTACACCTGCATTACACCTCACCTCCCTGCATTACAATCTCTGAGCATGAACTGGAGGTTGTCCATGACTTTGTGTACCTTGGCTCAACGATCTCCGACACTCATTCTCTCGATACCGAGCTAAACAAGCGCATCGGTAAAGCAGCTACCACGTTTTCCAGACTCACAAAGAGAGTCTGGTCCAACAAGAAGCTGACGGAACATACCAAGATCCAGGTCTACAGAGCTTGCGTCCTGAGTACACTTCTGTACTGCAGCGAGTCATGGACTCTTCGCTCACAACAGGAGAGGAAATTGAGCGCTTTCCACATGCGCTGCCTCCGACGCATCCTCGGCATCACCTGGCAGGACAAAGTTCCAAACAACACAGTCCTGGAACGAGCTGGAATCCCTAGCATGTATTCACTGCTGAAACAGAGACGCCTGCGTTGGCTTGGTCATGTCGTGAGAATGGATGATGGCCGGATCCCAAAGGATCTCCTCTATGGAGAACTCGTGCAAGGAAAGCGCCCTACAGGTAGACCACAGCTGCGATACAAGGACATCTGCAAGAGGGATCTGAAGGCCTTAGGGATGGACCTCAACAAGTGGAAAACCCTGGCCTCTGAGCGGCCCGCTTGGAGGCAGGCTGTGCAGCATGGCCTTTCCCAGTTTGAAGAGACACTTTGCCAACAGTCTGAGGCTAAGAGGCAAAGAAGGAAGGCCCATAGCCAGGGAGACAGACCAGGGACAGACTGCACTTGCTCCCGGTGTGGAAGGGATTGTCACTCCCGGATTGGCCTTTTCAGCCACACTAGACGCTGTGCCAGAACTACCTTTCAGAGCGCGATACCATAGTCTTTCGAGACTGAAGGTTGCCAATACAATACAAGAACAGCCCCACTGGATCAGGCCATAGGCCCATCTAGTCCAGCTTCCTGTATCTCACAGCGGCCCACCAAATGCCCCAGGGAGCACACCAGATAACAAGAGACCTGCATCCTGGTGCCCTCCCTTGCATCTGGCATTCTGACATAGCCCATTTCTAAAATCAGGAGGTTGCGCATACACATCATGGCTTGTACCCCGTAATGGATTTTTCCTCTAGAAACTTGTCCAATCCCCTTTTAAAGGCATCCAGGCCAGATGCCGTCACCACATCCTGTGGCAAGGAGTTCCACAGACCAACCACACGCACTCTGTACCTGGAGAGGCTCATCTGACCTGCTTCTCAGTCAAAATCACTCTGTGTCACTATGTTTTTGGTATTGATTGGATGTCCCCTCATTTTTATGCTGCTCTGGTGATGCTTGCTCGCATCATCTATTTTCTACTGCTCAGTTCATTCATTGTATTGCTTTTGTAGTACAGTATAATATAGACTGCTGTTTTTAATTTTGTCTTTATTGTAGCGTTGAATTCTTATTGATTTGGTCATAAGTCACTTTGGCAGCTCTCTTTTGGGTGACAGGTTGATTTACATTTAATGCACTATGAGTGGATATACTTATCCCTGCTATGAGCAGGGGTTATAGCTCAGTGGTTGAGCACAAACTTTGTATGCAAAAAGGTTTCAGGTTCAATCCCTAGTTTATCTACTTAAACAAGGATCAGATGTCAGGTGATGAGACAAATCTCCACCTGATATCTTGGAGAGCAAAACATAGTCAGAGTACACAGTCCTGAGCTAGATGGATTGAACTTCCCACTCAATACAAGGTAGTTTTCATAGGGTTGTAAATGAATGCAAGAGTTATATTTCAGGTGCATGCACATGGATCAGAAAAAGAAAAAAAACATTTCAAAGGTATTGAAGGACCCTTTTGAGTTTTGACATAACCTTCTTGTTATGGAAACCACTGCAACACAGCTCCTGCTTGTGCTGCAGCAATATTATGAAAGTTGTCCATGCCTTCATTCCATACCAATGTTTCCATTTCCAAAGAGTGGAAATGGCATCACTAGACTGGGTGGGCTGCCCTGAGTGTGAGGCTCAAGGGGGTGCACCGCCACTCTGACCAAGCATCCCTTTGGCAATCTTTGGGTCACTTTGGGCCCAGTCACCATACTCTCATGGTCAATTATATTTTCATTGCTTGACAGTGTGAGTATACAGCTCTCAAAGAACACTGGCCCAACGATCACCTAAGGGAGGGAGGCTTTTCACATTTAAATCAATCAGAAGGTCAGGGTAACATGATTATGCTGTTATGTGACCCCCCAGACTTCTGGAGGACTTCTGGACTCTTACCATAGTTGATGGCAAGAGTTTAAGGGCCTAGTTTCAGGATCACATGACTTTTGAGACTAGAAACCAATCTATAAGAAATGGGAGCATTCACCATGTTTGGCAGTGAGCAGGCCTATTTTATGCATATTTAACAGCTATTTTGTGAATGGATATAAAAAACTTTTAGACCTCTTTGTTTAAGTTGTACATCCCATCATGGCTGGAAAGGCTACGGCGTTTGGGCCTCTTCAGCCTAGAAAAGAGACGCCTGAGGGGGGACATGATTGAGACATACAAAATTATGCAGGGGATGGACAGAGTGGATAGGGAGATGCTCTTTACACTCTCACATAACACCAGAACCAGGGGACATCCACTAAAATTGAGTGTTGGGAGAGTTAGAACAGACAAAAGAAAATATTTCTTTACTCAGCGTGTGGTTGGTCTGTGGAACTCTTTGCCACAGGATGTGATGATGGCGACTGGCCTGGACGCCTTTAAAAGGGGATTGGACAAGTTTCTGGAGGAAAAATCCATTACGGGGTACAAGCCATGATGTGTATGTGCAACCTCCTGATTTTAGAAATGGGTTATATCAGAATGCCAGATGCAAGGGAGGGCACCAGGATGAGGTCTCTTGTTATCTGGTGTGCTCCTTGGGGCATTTGGTGGGCCGCTGTGAGATACAGGAAGCTGGACTAGATGGGCCTATGGCCTGATCCAGTGGGGCTGTTCTTATGTTCTTATGTACCCTTGTGTGTGTCAGAGATGTTGGTATTTAGTACCATTGCAATTGGTCTTAATTAAAAAAAAAAAAAAAGATGAATCTCATGCTGAAGACTATCTGTCCCTTCAGTGTGATTTCTCCAGGGAAGGGGTAACTGAGGGTTCAATCCTATCCAACTTTCAAGTACTGATGAAGCTGCAGTGCAGCCCTGAGGTAAGGGAACAAACATTCCCTTACCTGGAAGAAGCCTCTTTGACTCCACCTCCCCACTGCAGGATGCAGTGCATGCCCCATTGGCACTGCTGCATCAGCACTGGAAATATACACAGGATTGGGCCCTGAATTCCTTGACATCCTCCCCAGCCACTCTGTCAGCGGTGTTGCATACTCTGGGCCAGCAAGAGATAGGACTGGGTGGTGGCCAGTCACTATCTCTCAGCCTCACCTACCTCATGGGATTGTATATATAGATCACCCTGAGCTCCTTGGAGAAAGGGTGGTATAAACAAGTAAAAAATAAAATAAAAAACAAATCATATGATTCAGTTCAGGATCATGAAAAGCAATGGAAATTTTTGCCATTGAGTTCAACAGAAAATGTTTTCCCATAGTCTGCTCTCTTTCTTCTCCTTCCCCTCCTTCTCCTGCTCCCTCTCCTTCTTCTTCACAACTCAAAGCAGATTATGTTAAAAGAAAAGAGGACAATTGTGTCACACTAAAATCAATTGTTTTCAATGCAAATGTGTGCCCCTAAAGGCTGGAACTAACAACCAATCTCACTGTGGAACATCCATGCCCATCAGGCCCATGACTAATTTGGAACTTTGTAAAACGTGAGAGGCATGGACATTTTACATCCACACAATACCCACAAAACTATGCTTGGGTAGAGCGGATAGATGGATGTTCTCCCTCCCCATCACACAGCACCAGAACCAGGGGACATCCACTCAAATGGAGTGTCGGGAAGAGACAGAACAGACAAAAGAAAATATTTCTTTACCCAGCATGTAATTGGTCTGTGAACTCTTTGCCACAGGATGTGGTGATGGTGTCTGGTCTAGATGCCTTTGAAAGGGGATGGGACAGATTTTTAGAAGAAGAGTCAATCACAGGTTACAAGTGATGATAACTGTATGCAACATCTGGGTCTTAGAGGTAGCTAATCTCTGAATGCCAGGTGCAAGGGAGTGACAACAGGATGCAGGTCTCTTGTTGTCTTGGGTGCTCCCCGAGGCATCTGGTGGGCCACAGTGAGACACAGAAAACTGGACTAGGTGTGTCTTTGGCCTGATCCAGCGAGGCTCTTCTTATGTTCTTAGCACAGAAGTACAGTGAATTCACAACCAACATTTCATGTGCCAAAATAGATGAATGAATGGAAAGACAGCATAAAACACTGCATAGGTACCAGAAGCATCTCCTCTGCATGCCATGTCCCAACAGATGCTTGCTAAAATGATAGCAGGCAATAGGATAGGTTACCTCCAAATAGATGCAATTCTATGTAGACGTAGTCTGGACTTCACCTTTATTATCTGAATCAGGGTATCTCCTTATAGGTATCTCCTTATAGGATACTGACCAGGCTGGCCTCTCAGCACCTGAGGAGGCCTGTCAAATGCTATCCTCCTTCCCCTTACCTGGTGATGTGCACGTCTGCTCCTCCCTCTTCCCTTTACAGTCCAAGGAGTGGCAGGAGCAGAACTGTTTGAGATGAATGCCTCACTCATGAATGGGTCAACTCTGGAATCTAAGAGGAATCTGCAGACAGTGAATCTCAGTACCTTCCATTCAGTTCACTGGAGCATGGAAGGAAGCTCTTTGTGCTGGATTGCAGAGTTTCCACTCACTGCATTGGAGTGTCTCGGTTGTATTCTGCATTATACAACTGTATTCTTTAAGAACATAAGAACAGCCCCACTGGATCAGGCCATAGGCCCATCTAGTCCAGCTTCCTGTATCTCACAGTGGCCCACCAAATGCCCCAGGGAGCACACAAGACAGCAAGAGACCTGCATCCCAGTACCCTTCCTTGCATCTGACATAGCCCATTTCTAAAATCAAGAGGTTGCACATACACATCATGGCTTATAACCCATATTGGATTTTTCCTCCAGAAACTTGTCCAATCCCCTTTTAAAGGCATCCAGGCCAGATGCTGTCACCACATCCTGTGGCAAGGAGTTCCACAGACCAACCACACGCTGAGTAAAGAAATAAACATTCAACTTTAACATTCAGTCACCTCTCTGGATTGGCAAAAGAAAACTCCTAGTTTCCATGGGGATTAAACTGAAATTGGTTATATTGGAATATTCTGAATGCCTCACTTATGTATGATGCGTGCTTACTAAACTCTGCAGTCCAGCACAAAGTGCTTACCATGCATTCCCCAATAAATACAGCCGACAACAGGTATGGGATTAAATGGGCCACTTTATTAACTTACAACAAGCGCAACAAGGCAAAATAGGAAACAATACCCAAACTAAGTGCGGGGTTCTAAATGGGGGAAACGGCCTAGCCGTCTACGTCCCCCAGTCTCATGGGGCGTCCACCCAACTCCAGGCGCAGCTCAATTGTTATTAAGCCCGCCTTTCACTGTCGCCCAAAGAGGGTAAGCCAGCCAAACTACTCTGCCTTCAGGTCACCCCTGCAAGGCCCCAAAGTTCAGACCAGGGGCTAGCCAGCCTGCCTCCTCGAGCCGGACAAGCATCCAAAGAGCGGTTCTGGCTCACCCCTGCCCTTGCTGGCTTAGATTGGACGCCGGAGAAGGTCTTCTGTCTACCCACCCCGCACTTCTACCGCCAGTGACCAGGACAGTAAGAGGTATTATGCAAACCCAAACACGCTCCATAGCCAGTCCGAGGTAGGCGAAAACAAAGCACCATCATATTGCCAATCAGATAATGCTCAAAAATTCCTACCCGGTCCTCCGTAGAACGACCAGCTAATCCCAGACTAGCTACAGGGCGGGTGGGAGGGGGTCGCTTCCAGGAACGGAACTGAGCCGGGTCTAGCGCCTGCGCGCTAGATCAGGCTCAGTTGTCCCGCCCCCCAAGGCCAGCCAGCCAATCAGCTGGCAGCAAAGCCCTGCTGCCGGCTGATAGGGGGTTTAGCCTGGCAATCAGCGCTAGCGTGCCCATACGGGCACGCTAGCTGCCTTTACCATGCATTCCCCAATAAATACAGCCGACAACAGGTATGGGATTAAATGGGCCACTTTATTAACTTACAACAAGCGCAACAAGGCAAAATAGGAAACAATACCCAAACTAAGTGCGGGGTTCTAAATGGGGGAAACGGCCTAGCCGTCTACGTCCCCCAGTCTCATGGGGCGTCCACCCAACTCCAGGCGCAGCTCAATTGTTATTAAGCCCGCCTTTCACTGTCGCCCAAAGAGGGTAAGCCAGCCAAACTACTCTGCCTTCAGGTCACCCCTGCAAGGCCCCAAAGTTCAGACCAGGGGCTAGCCAGCCTGCCTCCTCGAGCCGGACAAGCATCCAAAGAGCGGTTCTGGCTCACCCCTGCCCTTGCTGGCTTAGATTGGACGCCGGAGAAGGTCTTCTGTCTACCCACCCCGCACTTCTACCGCCACAAGGGAAGGTCAGCCTCGCGCTTGGCCTTCCCTACACCCAAAAAGAGGGCCAAGCCTTGTTGCAACTCTGAAAGAAAGTGCCCATAACCCATAGGAGAAAGGTGAACCCCATCGCCACGGTAAAGAGCAGGCTCCTCAAAAGCAATGCTGGGATGATGGATAGCCGCTCCACCAAGCTCCGTGACGACCCTGCCCAGGTAAGCGTTGACCCTTTTTCGTGCTACCTCAATTCTTTTTACACAACTCGCCCAGTGCCAAATTCTCCTAGGCAGCATGTCAGACCACAGGATAGTAATCCCGGGAAACTGACGGACTAATGAGTCAAAATCCTTGCGGGCCTGGAGCCTCAAGGACATGGACGTCCTCTGACCCAAGTCGTTTTCGCCCAAGTGCACCATGATTACCTGCGGCAGGGGGTTACCAGCAATGTACTCCAAAATGGCTGGGCAAAATTGGCCCCAACACATACCCCTCTTGGCCAACCAATCAATGTGTGAAACATCACCCAGCGCCAGCTGAGAGCTGAAACTGGATGACATGGCATGCTTCCAGGCCCAAAAAACTATGGAGTGTCCGCAGATCAAGACCCTGGCGGGGCAGCTCCTTCGCGGACCTGTGGGAAAAAGAAGCACATCGAGAGATAAGCTCACTGGACAGGCCAAGAGAAAGGAGGAATCCTTCCTCCGCTCTAATACTCACTCCCATGGCCAGTCACGGACAGTGACCTGGTCCACCTTAGCTAACTTACAGGACCCCACCTACCCCCTGCGCCGACACTGGCGCGGCAAACGCCCTCCAAGCGCTGCCAACAGAGCCTACGCGGCTCTGACACATCTCGCCAACACTGGCGCGGCACACGCCCTCCGAGCGCTGCCAACAGAGCCTACTCGGCTCTGACACATCTCGCCAACACTGGCGCGGCACACGCCCTCTGAGCGCTGCCAACAGAGCCTACCCGGCTCTGACACATCTTGCCAACACTGGCACGGCACACGCCCTCTGAGCGCTGCCAACAGAGCCTACTCGGCTCTGACACATCTCGCCAACACTGGCGTGGCACACGCTCACTGAGCGCTGCCAACAGGGCCTACATGGCTCTGACACATTGTGCCAACCTGGCAGTGCACACATTGTGCCTGCTGGCGTTGCACACAGAGCCCTGGCGGCACCTTTCCGCACTTAGGATTTAAAGGCACCAGAGCGCCATCTACCGATGCGCCTGATGCCCTGGGGGGAAAAAACCAATGCTGGCCGCAATGGATGCTGCCCCAATCCTAAATGAATGCTGCCCCAATCCAAATGAATGCAGCCCAAACAATTCAGGCCGCAGGCCTAATTGAGACTGCGCTCGTTTAATAAATGGCCCGAAACTGGTAAAGGGGAAGGGGTGGGGCGATCCTCGTGGCGGAATAGCGGGCCCACTCCTGCAGGAGCCATTAAGCAGCACTGTTCCCTGACAGATACTGGACAAAGACACCGGCTCGGAGCCTGTTACAACTGAATCCACTGCCTACGCCCTAACTGGTATATTATGGATAAACTCCCAGACCGTGACACACAGTCCCCCCACTGAAGGACTCTGTCAGGGGGGGGGCAAACCGTGACCTAACCAAAGCAGCCGTGGGGGCCTGGGATCTGGACACAGCCTGGCCGCAAGGCCAGCAGCCAAAAGCGTTCCCCCTGAAATCGAGAGAGAGCGTCGGCCATGCTATCTTCAAGCCCCGGCTCATGTCTGGCTGATAAAACAGTGGTGACAGCAAGACACTGTTTGACAAAGACTCTAACCAGATTCATAACCCGGGACCCTAGGGCGCTAGTCAACATCCCTATCAGCTTATCTAATTTGTCCTCTGGCAGGCGGTTGGTCTGTGTAACCGAGTCCAAATCGATACCTAAAAGGTGAGCTTGCCAAGGCCCTCTGTCTTCTCGTGTGCCAGGGGGACCTCCAGCTGCTCACACAGCACTGTAAAGTCACCCAGGAGCCGAGCACAGACGACAGAGCCAGATGGTCCCATAAAAAGTAGTGGGCAGTGGATCGTAACACGGTTCTGAAACGCACAGTCATTCCAAAATGTACTGGACGCCTCAAATTCCGAACAGGAAATTGAACACCCCATTGGCAATGCCCTATTGTCTGGCAGAAATCCTGGGGGTGCACTAGAAGCGATCAAAAGGCAGACTGAATATCTGCCTTGGCCATCAAGGCCCCAGGGCCACACTTCTTGAGGCAGGCAACCACCTTGTCTAAAGAAGTGTATCTGACTGAACACCGGTGGGTCGGTATCCCGTCATTTATGGAGGAACCCTTTGGAAAGGACAGGTGGTGAATCAGTCTAAATTGGCCCTGGGCTTTTTTAGGCACCACACCCAGGGGGGATACCTGCAATTCCTCCGTGGAGGAAACGCAAACGGTCCAGCTACTCTACCCGCTTCTAACTCCTTGGCTATTTTTACCTCGCACCACCTCCTCCATGTCAGTCACTGACTGGAGGTTGCAAGTGAACGTGGGGCTAACTGGAGGCGGGGCTAGGATCTCGAAACCAAGCTGAAAACCCTCAAATACTCTGGCTGCAGAACGATCTGTATAAAATTGCAGCCAGTAAACCAAGGAGGGAATCTCAATTGGCGTCGGGCCCTTTGCCAACACCAGTTGAGGGTCCACCACCCGGCTTTTTACCACGGAAGGGGCGGAAACCTTGCCGTGGTCCACTGATCCGTGGACATTTTGCCACGGGATGCCCAGCCCCACACATGGGGCAGCCATGGGAAAACGAACATCCTGGCCTGTTGCATTTGCCAGTGGCATTAAATTGGAAGCAAGCGCGAGGGGATTGAACCCACTGCGCACCCTCAGGTGACGCAGGCTGCTCGGGTCTGGAACGAGCAATCAAATGCCCGCTATCCACCCTATCCCCCAACGTTGCCCTAGCCGGCAGGACTAATTGCACCCAGAGTTCCCACTGGGGTATATTCCAGTCCAAAGATGGGTCCTGCGCGGCTCTGATGCGAAATTGACGGTCATAAGCCATCCAAGCCGCACCAGCATGATCACGCAAAGCACGATGAATAATGTCCAGGTATTTGAACAGTTTCCCCACCTTTTTGGGGTGCAACTGGACAGTGACCCCAGCATAGACAATGAACCCATTCGGCCAATTGGTCCAATTCTTGTCTATCTTCCTCTGCCTGACGGTTTCCTCGTCACGCACAGGGTCTCCCACTTTGGGGGTAGGCTCAGGCTCAATGTGAAGGAGACTGAACATGTCCACAAAGTCACCCCGCCATATCTTCTCCTTGACCGACATGGCGAGGTGAGAGCCCAGAGGGATGGCGATGATGCCATACGAAACCGTAGGCTTCTCCCTCTCCACCACCAATCCCAATGACTCTTCCCCCCAGTCCACATCCTGCTGGTCCAACTCTGTGTCGGCCGTGGCAGGATAATGATCACACTGGGGGGGGGGTGCCCTGCTTGCCCTGGGACCAGATTTGGGACAGGGATACGTCCGACCCAGGGCCCAGGGGTACTGGGGGTAATTGGGCCCCTGCCAGAAGGAAGGAGGCCCCCAAGGAGACCAGGGCTGATCTGGTGCAGCCCGGCTAGGTGCCCAAGGAATGCCTTCCTTGTCTTCCCACACAGACTCTGCACTGTGAACATAGACAGAGGGTTTATGGATTTGTGCTATTATATCTTTGAGCTAGTTTTATCATAACCTATTTTAACACCAAGAATGCAAAGAGGGAAAGGGCCTAACAGATTTCCCTCCGAATGCAATAAAATGACATTTCTGGCTTCAAAACAAGGGCATTTCCTGAGGAAATGTAAATCTGACATCCTGCACAAGTCAGGTGGGCATGAGCATTTGACTACGCAGGAGGTGAAATAGATCGGAAGTATTGAATCTGGGCATTGGGAATAAGCGCCTGGGTTTCCCACTAATCACCCTAAAATGCTTGGCAACTGTAATCTCAAAGTCTGGGGAATAAGCCTACAACACCCAGAATTCCCAGGCATTCTCAATGGTATAAGCCCACAACACCCAGAACTCCCAGGCACTCTCCATGGTATAAGCCTACAACACCCAGAATTCCCAGGCGTTCTCCATGTTATAAGCCTACAACACCCAGAACTCCCGGGCGTTCCCCCTGGTATAAGCCTACAACACCCAGAATTCCCAGGTGTTCTCCCTGTCCAGCAGTAACCAGGCCTGGCCCTTGCCTAGTAACAAAATGGCCCTGGGCCCTTATGGGCCCCCCGTGCCATGCGGCCACCCTAAAATGCCTCCACTGCCCATAAGGCGTGCGGAGCCCGCGGCCTCCTTGCCGGGTGTGCGACTATGCGGGCGAGCCTCAGCCTCCCCCTGCCTCGCCTTTCGACAGGCCTTTTCTTTTTGTCTCGCGTCGTAGCAAGCCAAGGCCTGCAACTGTGGCATTTACTTCTCATCATACGATAAGGAGGAAGGGAGGGGAGGGGGGGGCCATGCTAGAGCTGTCTTTTTGGTGGCCTTGCCACCCGACTTCTGGGCTTTCTTCCCCATGTCCACCCCCCAAGTGAAGGAATATCCCCAGTGGGGCCCCCCGCCCCCTGTGCTCTAAGTTTTAACTGGATACGATACGCCTCAGCAGTCCGGAATCTTGGCCTTCCGCGCTGTGTCAGCAGACCGCTGTGACTGGAAGTTGCCCAACTCTGAAAATAAGAGACCCTTTTGGCAGTTGGGGCCCACAAAATGGCCGACAGGCTGTATTTAAATAATCAAAATGGCGGAGCACCATGAGGCAGGGCCCAAAATGGCACCCAGACACGAGGCACCCCCCCAATGGCTGCCAAAATGCGCCCCAACAGGCAGGCCCGCCCCAGGAGGAACGTGGGGCGGCTGCCCACCACGGGCGCCTGCCGCCCCACCGGACCCCCCAAATTGCACCCGCAGCCGTGGGGTGCGCAGATCTGCGAAGCGCTGCAGCCCCGCGGCCGGCAGAGCGCGCAGTGGGCCGCCCCCTACCGCTGCCGCTCGGACAGAGCGCACAGCGGGCCGCCCCCTTCGATAGCACCCTGCAGAGCGTGCAGCGGGTCACCCCCCCCTGACGCCGTCTGCAGAGCGCGCAGCGGGATGCCCCCTCAAGCTCTCACGGGGCCGCTCCGACGCTGAGCCCCGGAGCTAAAGTCGCAGAGCGCGCAGCTCAAGAGAGGCTACCCACTGCCCGAAGTGACGGGAGCCTGCAAGCGCGGATCTCCGCACCTCAAGCCCCGTCGTGGGGCAGCCTCTCTCCGCTCCTGGATAAGCGACCATGCTCGGTCGCTTCCAGGAACGGAACTGAGCCGGGTCTAGCGCCTGCGCGCTAGATCAGGCTCAGTTGTCCCGCCCCCCAAGGCCAGCCAGCCAATCAGCTGGCAGCAAAGCCCTGCTGCCGGCTGATAGGGGGTTTAGCCTGGCAATCAGCGCTAGCGTGCCCATACGGGCACGCTAGCTGCCTTTCTTTCCATGCTCCAGTGAACTGAATGGAAGGTACTGAGATCTTAGGCCGGCCTGGTCAGTATCCTATAAGGTTCTTCATGCCCTGTCTGTGTGAAGTTGCAATACAGCAGCCTTGTGAGGTAGGCCAATAGTGCTCAAGAACTTGAGCAACCCAAATGCACACCAGATTATTGCAATACCGTGAATGTACCTGCCTAGCATTCAGTACTTTCTGTGGGATATTCAGAACCATAATTTCCACAATGTCTGAATCATGCTGGGGAAATACATTATTTCTTGCCAGACTCTTTTACTGATACAGCTCCTGTGCCTTATATCTGCATCTCCATGAGAGTTACATGTGTGTTGGGGGGGGGGGGCTTGCTTGTTGCTAGCTACTTTTTATGACAAAGCTCACATCCCTTTTAACAATTACTAGACTGTGGCAGGAAAAATTTTAAGCATAGAATCCATCCCATTGAAATCATATGCATGTCTTTTTCTTTTCTTTCTGAAAGCTCGTCTGTGCCTTTTAAAAACTCTGAGGCAAGCAGAAATTGAAAGGATTGTTTTACCCTTAGGCCAGCCATTTTCCTTTGGATATACAAGTATAGTATTGATTCTATTTTGCTTTTTCATTCCAGGAAGATTTACAGCAGTGATTTTCAAAGTGGGCGCTAGCACCCCCCAGGGGGCGTTGGAAAGATCCAAGGGGGCGTTGAAAGTAAAATGGGCGTTAGGGGGGCGATGGGGACAAAGTGGGCGATAGGGGGGCAGTGACAGGTCAGGCCAGGTGAAAAACGCTGGCCGCCACCAAAAAAAGGGGTTCCAGGCGGCCAGCATTTGAATTTGGCGCGCTTTGTCCTTGCGCTCCTCTGATTTGTTTTTCTCTGCCTGGAGTCAATGAGCGGGAGAAGGAGGCTCCTCCCCCCCTCACCGCTCAGAGTGCTCCAGACTTCTGAGGCAACAGCCTCGTGAGTGCTCTTCCCCTGCGCCGCTTTGCCGCCTGCCTCCCTGCTTGTGTGGCCACAGCCTCAATGCTGGTCGTGGTGCCTGCCTGCTGCCTGTGTGGCCACAGCTGCTTGCCTGTGCCATGTGCCTGCCATCGCCACCACAGCCTCTGCAGCGGCGTTGTGCTGCCTGCCTGCCTGCCTGGGACCAACACAGCTCAGCAGCAGCCTTCTCCATTGATATCCAGGTAAAAGAAGAGAAGGAAGTATAAGTGTGCAATCCTGAGGCTGTCTACTCAGAAGTACGTTCCATTATATTCAATGGGACTTACTCCCAAGAAAGTGTCTTAAGGATTGCAGCCTCAATACATTACGTTAAAAACATTACTCATCCTACTTGTGTCTACTCATAAGTAAAGTCCATTACTCAGTTGGGCTCGCCCCCAGTCCAGCAATCTCCCCCTCCCAACCCCCTCTGCATCTGCAGCCTCTATCTCCCAGTCTGAGCCCCATCCCAGTTGTGTCTACTCGGAAGTAAGCCCCCTGAAATGAAGTGGCTTGGATTGCAGCCTAACTAGTCTTGCCCCCCCAACCCCTCTGGACCTGCCTGCACTGCCCCCCAAAAAATCCCATCATGCATGCACCCCCCCGCCCCAAGATAAAAAATATATGCAATATATTTATACATATTTATTTTTAAATTTATACATATACAAGATGGTTGATGCTGGATGCAAAAAGGTTGGTTGCAAAGTTTGCTGCAATTAGTGTTGTGTGATTTGCACAGGTGTTTCCTGACTTGGCCTGCTGGGGACTTCTGCAGACTCTGCAGAGAAGGTTGGTTGCAAAGTTTGCTGCAAATAGTGAGTGCGTGCTTTGCAAAGAATTTGCATATTCTTGATCCAGAATAAAATATGGCTCCAACACAGCAAACAAAAAAGAAGTGTAGGCAATACAGTGTGGAATATCTGAAATATGGATTTGTACCAGCACCAAATAACGAGCAGCAACCAATGTGCCTACTGTGTGAGGGAGTTTTTTCAAATGAAGCCATGAAACCTTCCAGGCTCCTACAACATTTGAAGAAAATGCACTCTGATAAAGCAGACAAAAACTCAGCATATTTTCAGTCACTTTGGGAACAATTACAGAAAAGGAAAAATATTGTAAATATGTTTGCTAGCACTTCACAGCAATCCATTGATGGTTTGCATGCATCATACAACATCTCATTGCTAAATGCTAGATCTGGTAAGCCTCATACAATTGGGGAACAGCTTATTCTGCCAGCAGTCAGTGAGGTTCTGCGCACAGTTCTACACAAGTCACCCGAACAAATTATTAAAGCTATTCCTCTCAGTGATAACTCTGTTCAAAGAAGAGTGGATGAAATGGCTGATAATATTGAAGACACATTGTGCAACATGCTTAGAACAATAGAATTTGGTTTACAAATAGATGAGTCCATTCTTCCAGGCAATCAATCTTTGCTTCTTGCTTATGTTCGCTTTGTCAAAGATGAAAGTTTGGTTCAAGAGCTGTTATTTGCAAGACAACTAGAAACAGATACAAGTCAGTATTTCGTGTTGTTGAGACTTTTTTCAAGGAGAAAGATATCCCGCTTACCAACATTCTTGCTTGTGCAACAGATGGGGCACCTGCGATGACAGGTCGTTACCGTGGCTTCATCAGTTTCTTGAAAAAAGCTGTACCTGGTGTGTTTACGGTCCACTGTGTAATTCACAGGCAACATTTGGTCGCAAAAAACCTAAGCAGTCGACTTCACAAATCATTAAACACTATTATCAAAGCGATAAATAAAATTAAGGCACATGCTCTCAATTCTCGATTGTTTCGACAGCTCTGCATTGAGAATGATGAAGATTTTGAACATTTGTTGTTGCACACAGAAGTTAGATGGCTGTCAAAGGGAAACTGCCTGAGACGTTTCTATTCAGTTTTTGGAACAGTTGTTGAATTCTTCCAAGACTCCAATCCTGTTCTCTCTGATGAACGAAGAAACATCAAGCAAGATACCGCCTACTTGTCTGATGTATTCACAAAGTTTAACGAAGTTAATCTGCAACTGCAAGGAAATGAGATTAGCCTTATCAAAGTCAAATCTGTTCTCTCCACGTTTCGCTCGAAGTTACAGTTGTTCAGACGTAACATAGCCCGTTGTGAGCTCTTTCAGTTTCCGAGCCTCTCTGAATTGGAGAAGGAGAAGAGCATACCAGACGATAACCTACAAGTGTATTGTGCACACCTGGATGAGTTGCACAGAGACATGTCTGATAGATTTCAGGATCTTTTTTTGCTTCAGATACCAGACTGGGTGATAAATCCATTCCTAGATATCGGCAATGATGAAACAGGAATGGTAGAGGAAGAACTTATTTCACTCCAAAATGACATTGAGCTCAGGCCAAAGTTCAAACAGTCATATCAAGACTTTTGGTTACAAAAAATTTTTTTTGACCGATACCCTGCACTGTGGAACAAAGTTAAGATGTACTTCATTGCTTTCCCTACATCATATTTAGTGGAGCGAGGCTTCAGTGCAGTCGCCTACCTACTTTCCAAGCAAAGAAACAGACTGAACATTATTGAACGTGGGGATCTAAGACTTTTCCTTAGTTCCTTCCAGCCAGATGTTGATAAGCTGATATCCCTACACCAAATACATCCATCCCATTAAACTTGTGAAGACAACGTAGTTGCAGAAGAGATGCAAATTTAGCTTTTTAAAAATGTTATTTATTAAAAATGTTAAATGTTATATATTTAACTTTAAATACTGTTTACTAGATTTATTTGTCAAATACATACGCTTTTTTTAATAGTGTTATATTACTTGTTTTGAATTTGCAGTAGACTATTAAGCAAAGAGGTGGGGGGTGCTAGGAATTTTTCCTGGGCCTCAAGGGGGCGTTAGCCCGAAAAAGTTTGGGAACCACTGGTTTACAGGCAACATCCGTGCTTGACCTAACCTTGTTGCTTCCAACTCTTGCAAGGAGGTTTCCTCTCTGCAGTTGTTCCTTCACTAGCTGATGGCTGCTATATTTTCTCCTGCACCAAAATTGAATGGGTTGCTCCAAAGCCTCAGCCATCAAGAGCAGTGGCATCACTAAGGCAGTGCGGACCACACTGGGTGACTCACACAAAGAGTATCTGTGACACCACTACTGGCCAAAATTGTGAAAATTGGGGTATTTTTGACAAATACCATCATGTTGTATATCATCTGATGTGTGATTTAATGCAAAATACAATGAAGCAAACTGCATTGAAATATCTGTATTCTATCAAAAGTTATCGCCAAATAACCAGAAAAGGAAAACACAGCTGCCTTATGGAACAAAAAACAGATTTTTTAAAATTCAAAACTGATCAATGAGACTGCTTGTTCTGAGAGCCAATGAGGTGTTATTGTGATGCATCAGGGAACTAATAAAGTGTTAGTATGAGTCAGCTGTCATTTTCATGTCTCAGGCTAATACTAGACCTAAGGGCAATACAGCTCCAAGGTAAGGGAACAAACAAATTGAGGAGGACTCCTTGACTGCAGGATGCAGCACAGGGCCCATGGGCAGAGCTTTATCAAAGCTGGAAAGTTGGTGAAGATTTGGGCTTTAGTTGAGTGTCATCAAATTGGCCACTGGTTTTTTGTTGGTTACTGATTTGTTGGGTGACTTGTACTGTTATATATCAAAATAAATAAACAAAGTTAATGGGGGTTACACCAACCTTAGTGATGCCACTGCATTTAGGTTGTATATGATATTGTAATTTATTGTATGTTCTGATATGGGAAGAGGTCCATAACAGGGGTGACACAATGAGCTGTTGCATGGGGTGAAGCAAACCCTAGTGGTGCCTCTGATCAGGAGAATATTTAGAAAAGCATCATTTCCAAGGAGGCTTCCTCTTCTCCAATGACTTGCTGCCAAGCATATCGAACTGGCATCTCTTGCATCTTGAGTTTCTCCAGAGTTGTCCAGGATTTGACCTACACATCCCAGGAAGCACCTCTAAGGCCTGGGAAGAGCCTGCACACAAACATCAGAACCATTTCTTTTCAGCCACTTCTTTCAAGTCCTCAACAACAATGGCAAAATTTTCTGGTCCCATGCAAATCTGCATTCAACGCTAACCCCCCTCCCCCCCAATAAACCGTTAGTTATGTCTTTTAATGTCTTCATCTTTCAGGTCAGGATCTGGACCTCAAAAGTTTAGAAGACTGGCAAGATGAATTTCTTCTCATTTAGTTTTCAGGATGCTTGAAAAAAGAGACTCATTTTTATCAATAAAAGCATGTTCAAGTTATATTATATTCATAAGAACATAAGAAGAGCCCCACTGGATCAGGTCAAAGGCCCATCTAGTATCATGTATAATCTCAGGTTCCTGTATCTCACAGCGGTACTCCAGGTGCCTCGGAGCATATAAGGCAACAAGATTTCTGCATCCTGATGCCACTTCTTTGCATCTGGCATTATGATGTAACCCTACTTCTAAAGCCAGGAGGTTACACATACCTATCATGGCTTGTAACCTGTGATGGACTTTTCTTCCAGAAATTTGTCCAGTCCCCCTTTAAAGGCATCTAGGCCATCGCCACATCCTGTGGCAAGGAGTTTTATTAATATATTAACATATTCATTACACGCTGGGTAAAGAAATATTCATTTCTCCACAGGTTGGGTTTCAAATTTGGGAAGGGGGAGAATTCTCAGTCAGGCAGCCCAACCATCACAAAATTCCCCTGTGCTGATGCAGGGATGCCGGCATGGGCTACTCTGCTTCCTGCGGGAGAATTCAGCTGCCAGAGGTCTCTGCAGGGTTAGGGAACATTTGTCCCCTTGTCCCGGGGTAAACCCCAGCAGTAAATTAACTGACAGTTAAGTCAGACCAGAGCCAGCTGTATCTGTGCCAGAGGACCATAAGAACATAAGAACATAAGAACAGCCCCACTGGATCAGGCCATAGGCACATCTAGTCCAGCTTCCTGCATCTCACAGCGGCCAACCAAATGCCCCAGGGAGCACACCAGATAACAAGACCAGGCCTGGGAAGGGGGATAGAACAAGGTATGTGCTATCCCACCCTCTCTCTGTCAAACTACAAATGTTCCATAAGAAAGATGTGATCACACATGGGTGAAGTTAAATTGTTTCTTTTCCAACTAAGGGCCAAATCCCATCCAACTTTCCAGTGCTGATGCAGCCATGCCAGCAGGGTTTGCACTGAGTCCTGGGGGTGGAGAGGCAATCATGGAGGCCTCCTCAAGGTTCCTTACCTCTGTGCTGCATTGCGGCTGCATTGGCACTGGAAAGTTGGATAGGGTTGGGCCCTAAATGTGGAAATTTATCTTCTGTCATGACATTTTCTTCCATCATGTTCAATATTTGGTTGCATGCAGAGCGATGTCAGACTTTGTTCTTCATGAATTCACATGCTCTCTTCCCCTTGGAGTATTGTTAAATAAAATGTTATTGATAGAGAATGGGAGACATGGAAAGCAGATAACTGGCTGAACTCAAGGTGACGCAAACACGAAATTAGGGACACAGTCAGAAATTGAGTCTGACAATCCTGCCTAAAATCCTGCCTTCTTGTACAAATTAGACAGCAGCTGGACACAAACATTTAGGACAGTTTGCTTAATTTTCTGAGTATTTGGGTATTGTTTAAGGCACAGGAGCATAGCTACTGAAAAAAATCTGACAACCCTACACATGAAAGTTGTTTTCACCATTCATTTCATCAGGCAGAGAATATTTTTAACTGCAAAAAATGTTGAAAAATACCTTTCTAGCTGGAATATGGTAAATTGAATTTTTCCCAATATTTATAGATAACACTGTGTAATCAAATTGTTTGTGTTGAATGTTTAATGTTTCGTATAAAATTTAGAGGCACTGATTCCAGTGGTAATCTTAGATTTTTTTTTGTACCCTGCAAATTTTTTAAGTTACTTTAAATTTTGTGTTTATAATAATAATAATAATAATAATAATAATAATAATAATAATAATAATAATAATAATAATATGTTGTTGGCATCCTTCAGTCTCGGAAGACTATGGTATCACGCTCTGAATGGTGGTTCTGGAACAGAGTGTTCTCTCCAGTGCGCGAAGCCTGGGTAAAGTAGGTATGGAGGATAGGCTGTTACCCATGCAGCAAATCCCCCCTCTCCACGTCGCTGAAATGGTCCAATGGAAAGGCAGAGGCCAATACGGTTGGTTCCAGCGGCGTCACAGGAGTTGCCAGAACGTGACTGTGTTCAGCCATGAACTGCCTCAGGGACTCCGGCTCTGGATTTTGCCTCAAGGTGGACTCCTGAAGCCTTTTCCATAACTGGATGTAGCCACAAGGCAGTGGAGGTTTGGGATCAGAGTTTTCCTTCTCTCAGATGAGCTGCCTTCCCAGGCTGACGAGTCCCATCTACCCCGTGGCTGTTTAGTCGCCTCTTACGACAAGTACAGCCGAACTATAATAATAATAACAACAACAACAACAACAACTCGATATTTATATACTGCCTTTCTGGTCATCAGATTACTCCTCTGACTTTATTCAACATGGTTTACATAGGCAGGCATTTCTAAATCCCTCAAGGGGATTTTTACAATCATAAACGGTTCTCTCTTTCAAGAACCAACAACATTTCAGATGGATCTTCTGGGTCTGATCTCACTTCTGGCCTCCAGTGCCTCCCATGCAGGTTGACAGCAGCTCCCACATGGAGGGCAGCCAAGACGCTTCTTCGCTCACAGCAGATGGAATAACTCGGTTCAGCTTGTCAGTTGTTTCAAGGTCTCCCCGTTCAGGGAACTACTGGTGTTCTCAGACTGGCAACCTTCTGATGTTATCTTCAGGCTAATGGAAGCTCTACCCTCTAGACCAGACCTCCTGCCCCTTTTTATCTATCTTATTGCCTAATGCTTTGTAATACACATTGTATTATACAATTGTGGCTACACTATTGATGTTAGTGTGTGAGGCCCCCCTTGTGGGGGGGGGAGAGGGGAGGGCCCGCCCAGCCTTTCCAAGGGGGACCCCCTTCTGGAGACCTCAGACTAGTTCACCAGAAGGGGGGGGGTTGTGTCACCTGGCTCTCCCTCTTTGGGTTGGCAGCATTTACCAGAGTCAGGAGCAGGGGCTGCTGCCTGCTCTCCTAACTCCCAACTGCCTTGTCATCCCTGACCTCCAGGTTTATGTAGGGCAGACCCCTCCCCTTTGGCCCCTCCCCTTCCCTCACAGGGATGGTACAAAAAGGGCGTGTCTCTGGGACTGCCCTCCCCTGGGATGACCACAACTCTTCCCCTTCCTCTCTCCGTTTCCCTCCCACCTCCTCTCACCTGGAGCTGCCAGGGTTGTTCCAGAGATGGCTGGGAAGGCTGCTGCCTCTGCTCTGGTCTCTGCATTTGGGGAGTGGGCTGGCCCTGCCCACTTGCAGGCGACGTCGGGAGGTCCAGCTGTGGGCTCCTGGTGGCACAGCCAAGTGCCCTGCCCAGCAAGGCAGGTTCTGGCTGGCTGGGCAAGGAAGTGCTCCCCTTCTCCCCTGAGGCGGGGGAGGGGCAGCTGCCCAGCAGCCGAATAGCCTGCGTCCTGTCTCTCCCCTCCCTCCTCCAAGGCGGAGGGAGAAGCGGGGGGTTCGGTGTACAGTGTTCCTCTGCTGCGCTTTGCCACCCACAGGAGTGCCCAGGCAGCATATGGGGAGGTGGCCCCATGTTCCACTGGCTTCCTCCCTGATCTTCTGGCCCAGAAGTCTTTGCCCTGGGTAAGTTGGGGACCTGTGGGAGGAGGGGAACCCCGACAAGCAGCATTTTTGAAATCTTCACACCAAAATTAATAGACATAAAAATATTTAAAGGTGATAATTAGTAGTGCTGGTTTGCAGCCCAATTCTTGAGCTGCCCGGTGCTCAGTGGAGCGGTGGCACCAAAATGGCTACCACTGCATCCTATGTGCGCTGCGGCAGCTGCCAGAGTCTCCTTGGTGGAAGGGGACATTGACTATATTAACTATCAACACATGATTATTAATTGTGATTTTTGTAAAATTTTTGTATGGATTCTTTTGCCTTTTTACCAGGTTTGCTTTCCAAATTTGAATATAACAGATGAAAAGGGGGATATAAATATAGTGAAATTTTATATTTCAATACAGTTTTACAATACAATAAAATTCAATGCAGTTTTTCAGGATCTCAAGATCATGAATAGTTTGTTCATTACACTCTCGTTTTCTGCCTGTGGGTGTTGTGCCATGGATGACTGGCAGCTGAATTTATGAGCTGGCTTCTTCAAAAGTAATGCATCTAAGGTTATGTAAATGTCTATTTCGAATATTAAAGCTGTGATGGTTTATTCAAACATGCAAGCCATTGCTTGATGGTGCAGTATTTACACAATGAATATGCCTTAGTGAACTAGTACTACCATCAGGACCTCTAGGTCCTTCCAAGAAAAAGTGTTATGTGTTAAGACTGGACTGCGTGGAAGCAAAACGGGGGGGGGGGCAGAAAGAGGCAGCAATGGGGGCAGGGGGAGGGTGGATCTGGTCCATGAAAGGGGTGGGTTTAGCGGTGGTAGTGCCCACCAAATTCTAGGCCTCTTCCTGGATGTGGATCCTGGATCCTGCTGTGTGGGTCCACACAGACCTGCTCCAGTGAATTAACATAGCAAGGGTTCAAGTAGACCCCCAGGTGGAAGAGGTTTACCCCAGGTAAGGGAACCAATGTTCCTTACTCAAAGGAGACCTCTGCAACTGCCCATCCCTCAGTGGTAGCCATTTTGGTGCCACTGCTCACCTGTTTGTTGCCTCTCCTAATTTGCCTCACCCAAAGCAGTCACCGTCGTGGGTAACATGTTGGAGTCAGGTCTACTTTTACTGCCCAGCTTCCTGTGGATCCTCACAATTCCAGCAATTTCTCATTATATGTCAGAAGTACCAGCCTTCTTTACTTGATCCCAATATAAACAGCACTGACATTTGGCAGACACTTCTTCAGAACAGTAGCAAATATCCCTGTCAGAAAGCGTCAAATGTCAGCCACTGGCAAAGAACATCAAGCGAGTGTCTTCTCACTGGAACAAGCACATTCATAAGCAGTGCATTTCTCATGGCTGTGTTATGAACCACCTGCTGAATGAGACTGCACAAGGCCAAGTGTTCCCATTCCAAGTCTTGTCATGTTTAAGTTTTCAAAGGCCACCTTAGAGAGCTATAGGCTAGTTCGTTGTTTCTCAAACTGTGGGTTGGAACCCACTAGGTGGGTTGTGAGCCAATTGCAGGTGGGTCCCCATTCATTTCAATATTTTATTTTTAATCTATTAGATTTGATGCTACTAGGGTATGAGACAGCATTTGGGGAAATGTTACAGATCTCTACTTTGAACAGGCTACTATGTATATGCTTCTAACAATGATAGTCAATGGGGTTTACTCCTGGGCAAGCGTGTATAGGATAGCAGCCTAGAATTGTCAAAACTCTTCCTGCTTGATGATGTCACTTCCAGTCATGACATCACTTCTGGTGGGTCTCAACAGATTCTCATTCTTAAAAAAGTGGGTCCCGCTGCTAAATGTGTGAGAATCACTCAGCAAGTTCATATAGGAGGTAGCAGCAATCATTACACACAGTGGCGTGGCTAGAGGGTGTGCAAAGCCCTGAGTTTTGCAGGGATCCTCACCATGGTGTGCAAGCAGCCACTTCCCCCCTTTGGACCCATTCCAGGCGGTGGGAGCGTTTGCCTCCGTTTTGCTCCCACGGCCTGGAATGGCTCCAAAGGAGAGTGGGAGGGGCCATTTGCATCCCGCAATGAGGCTCCCTGAGAAACTTAGAGCTTTGCACCCCCTCTAGTCACTGATCACACAGGTACAGGTGCCTGAGAGGGCCAAGCCAAAACAACTTGCTGCAATTTGGGAATATTTTTGCCATCCTCAAAACATTCACTCTATTTCAACAACTTGTGTAGTATTCTCGCTTTCAAAACAGAATGCTGTGTGTGCCTACTCAGAAGACCGTTCCTTTCAGTTTAGTGGTATTTACTCTTTAAGTATATGTAGGATTTCAACCTTGTGGCTTCATTTACCATCAAGAACCACATTACATACCCATATTTATTTATTTATTTATTTATTTATTTATTTATTAGTAGAATTTATGTCCCGCCTTTCCACTCCAGAAAGGAGAACTCTGCGGCTCTCTGATTGGTTACTTGTTACTGTGGTCAGTGAAGTAAGTGGATGACATCACAACGGCCTGGTCTCATTCATGATTCATCCATGACTCATCTAGGAAACTTTCATGTCCCTTTGCTGAATTGGTTCATTTCCTTTTTAGTGGTATCTTTGCATCTCCAGTTCAGATTGTTTAAGTCACATCATGACATCATTTCTTACGCATCTAATTCTGTACTGCTGGGGGACACCCGCGTTACTGATCCAAAATGAAGCATTTAACAACCCGATCCTAGCTAAATTCCTGCCAGTGATGCTGACTACGCTGCATTCCTCAAAGGGATTTCAGCTGCTGAAAGTTTCCTCGGGGTAAGGGGACATTTATCCCCCTGCGCCAGGGTAAGCTCCAGCAGCCATAATGGCTCAGCTCAGACCTGTGCGAGCGATATTACAAGTGCAATTGGCAGATTAGGCCTAGGAAGGGGGATAGGATTAGGCACATGCTGGCACTGCCACTCCTGCCCCCCTCCTGGGCCAATTCACCCACTCCACCCCATTACCATAGCATTTTCAACAGTGAAGGATTTAGAACATAAAGACATAACATTTGTCAAAACAATTTGTCATAACAATTAAAAATGATCAATAAGCCCAGCAAGTTACAAAAAGAACAAAATAACTCTGCATGCTCCTATCATTGTTAATAGAAGTCATTAAAAGTGCAATCTATGTTAATGAACCAACACATGAAGAAACACAATATTAAAAACGGCATGTAGAAGCAAGGCAAATGACTCACCAAAAACATTCCACAAAAGTGGCTTCTTGTGGGTGAGAACCATTCTAGAAATCTACTACCACCAAGTGAAGTCACATAGGAGCTATATAGTCCTTCTCTTTACCCCACCTGAGAAATGAGACTCATCAGGCTAAAGAACTTGCAGTGGATAACTGAAGGAGGGGGGATTATGAATATTGCAACCTTGCTTTTAAACTCCTTAAAAAGCCATTTGAAACCAAAGACTATATAAAATAAACCTATTGCTGCAAACATTTTGGAGAAAATTTTTTTTAAATCTTTCCCATGTTGATACCTCTCAATGAATCTTTGGATGGACTTCAACATCAGAAGGTTTGTTTTTGTGTCCATAAATGGTACACTAAACAGTACACTAACTTCTTGCAGTTTCAACCAACCACGGAGAAGACAAAGAATACGAATAACAACTCACTCTTGTTTCTACATAGTCCAGATCAGGGATGGGCAGATTTCAGGCTTGTGGGCTCTACTTTGAATGTTCAAGAACCCAAATGACCAGTAAGAAGAGTCATACAGTTAGGATGAAGGAACAGGTCACTCCTGAGCATACACTCCGTGCAAGAACATGTTTAGAGCATCAGAACTGAGCTCACAGCTTTCCACCCAAAATCCGCTCCCGGTTTCCCACAAGATTTCTTTATTTCAGCAGTCTAATTTGATGCTGTTGAAGAAAACTTTTTGTAGTTGCTATTGTTAAAGCATTGGAAGTTATAAACCTTTGACGGCCTACTCCAAGTTCGTCAGATATCCGCCAGTAGATGCCAGTGTACCTCTCCCCACCCTTGACCTTGATCAATAACCATCATCTCCAATTCCTGCTTTCATTCACATTGATATCATTACAGTAAACGTTAGATTAATCATGCTTGAAATGACAACTTCCTTGGCAGGGCTGGCCTTAGGAGCTGCAGGGCCCAATTGGAAATGCTTTTGCAGGGGCCCCTCTAATTTTGTGGGGCCCCATCATTTAATTTTTTTAGCTCTTGAATGGAGTCAGTCCAAGAAAAAAATTACATTACTTCTGTGCAGGTGGATAGGACTCTTGTACCTTTAGTGGTTATGTTGCAGTACGCAGCCGACACCACAGCTCCAGAGACTCAAGTTCAGGCAGATACTCCCGGTAAATAACAAGGCACAGGCACGGCAGTGCTCCACCACCAGATGTCCTTTACTTGAAGATATATACAATATTTACAGTGCAAAGGCAGCTCAGCAAGCAAACAGCAAAGAAAGCACTTTTCTTAATTCTCAGATCACCTCTACCTACGTAGGTTCCCGCAGACACTCCACATCACATCTCCCACACAGCAGCTTGCACAGGCTGCAATATATATTGGCACTGGCCAATGAGAAGCGGGCTACGAGCTGGTGACTGCATGACTCATTGTCTGGTGACATGATATTGCAGGGTATTGCATCATCCCTGCTGTGCCCTGTTGCATCAGCCAATCCCATGATGCACCTGGGCTACATTACATGTATGCAGGCCAGTACATCAGGGCCTAGCCTTGCCCTATCCAGCCTGTAAATTGACTATAGGCCTGAGGCATATGTCATAACAGGTTATGTAGAATAGGCACCTGGGAGGTCAGTCAGAGGGAGAGAGGGAGGGAGCCCACACCCAGCCCACAATGCCCCCTTGACTCTCACCCATCGCCACCCCATGTGCAGCAGCCGACTCAGGAGTGAGAGGGGTAGAGGATGGTGCTGGGAGATGTGAGCGCAGGGAAAGAGCAAGATGTGCATGCTGCCACCTGCGTGGCACCAATTTTGGGGCAATTGGAATAAACAGTGGGCAGAAGGGCAGTATGGGGTCCCCATAATGTGTGGGGCCCAATTGGGCAAAATTGCCCCAATTACCTAAAAGCCGGCCCTGTTCCTTGGCCCTTCTTGACATGATAGTCCTCTGCACCCTTGAAAATTCACTCTGGATAGCGGGGTGAACCTCCAGTGTGGAATTCTGTGGGGGAACTGAGAGATCTGGGGTTATGGGAAGATCACAATGACTGCTTCTCTCCTTTGCATAAATGGAAGCACCTTCCATCTGCAGAAGAGGTTAGGATACAATCCATTTCTTGACTGAGGGCCCAATCCGATCCAATGTTCCAGCACCGGTGTAGCCGCAATGCTGCCCCAAGGTAAGGGAACAAATGTTCCCATACTTTAAGGAGGCCTTTGTGACTCCATCCCTACCACAAGATGCAGTGCATGCCCCATTGGCATGGCTGCACTGGCACTGGAAAATTGGATAGGATTGGGCCCTTATGCCACTCTAGCAGGCAATATTATAAATATAAACAAAACGTAGACCATGAAATGAAAATGTATCTATAATCTGTACACATTTTTTTAAAAAAACACTCAATAGTTTCATTAATGAAAACACAATCACAGTATACATAGTCTACATGGTACTTTCATAGTATACATGACCCCATGCTGCTTGAAATGTATTTTCTGCATTTTCTATTTAGTTACATCAAGTTAAGCAAAATCAAAGAACTGCATCGGGCACACCTGGGAACTAACATTGTACACCCGCAATAAACAATGGCAATAAGTAGCATTTCATATACAAAATTCTCTGCTGCTATCATCTCATTATTCTGCGTGTGTGATCACTTTCAAACACCACCCTCGACGAACAGATTTGGTGAAATCCTCTGAGTGATTTTCAGAAACAAACACATTATACATGATTATTTTTGATACTTATATATTCAGGTGTCCCCCATATCTGTGGGGATTCATTTCAGACCCCCTATGCATACGGAAACCATGGATATGGGGAACCCTATCTCTGCACCCTCTGTGGCCTCCCTTTGCCCTTCCTTCCCCGTTAACATCATTTAGGCCCAAATCTTAACCAACTTTCCAGCACTGGCATAGCTGTGTCAATGGGACATGTGCTGCATCCTGTAGTTGGGTGGCACTCACAGAGGCCTCCTCAAAGTAATGGAACGTTTGTGCCCTTACCTCGGAGGTGCATTGCCCTTATGTCAGTGCTGGAAAGTGGGTTAGGATTGCACCCTTAGATGCTTACCCCTGGGAAATGTTTCTTCCTTTACAGGATGCTATAAGCATGCAAGTGTATAGCATGTGAAGGCAGCCTGAATGTTTGAAGAGACCAGATTGAACCTTGACAGGAAGCAGGATATTAATCCAATTTCTTCATGCATTCAGGCTGCCTGCAGCCTGCCTACATGTGCTATAAGCTTGCATGCTTACAGCATCCTGCAAAACATTTCCCAGCAGTAAGCATTTAAATGGCGTTAATTGGTGAAGGGGCAGGGGGCGCAGTAAACTGTGGATAAGCAGATCCATGGATACGGGGGACACCTATAATGCTTTGGATCTGTTAAGTTAACCAATCTGAATTATCTTTAAGAAGTTAAAGCAGAGGCTGAAACTCCCCTGCAGGATGCATCGGACAGTGGAGTAGCTAATGATCGTGTAGCCCGGTGCCAAACTCAAAATGTTGCCCCAGATGTGATGTCACAACCGGAAGTGATGTCACACCCGGGCTTTTTAAAAAGTGAAAACTAGAAGGAACCCTCCTCCTCCCCCCAGCTGCTCACCCCCCACTTGGTCTGCTGCCTCCCCCCAGTCAGAAGCATAGCTAAGGCATCTATCTGCTACCTTGGTTCAAAGAAGATTTTGTAGCCCCCCCCCGGATGAAAAAATCAAATTTAATTAAGGAAATAAAAAGTTATTGGTTCCATACTGAATCATAATAACATCTCATTGGCTCTCAGAACAGACAGTCTCATAGGTCAGTTTGGAGTTAAGCAAATCCACTTTTTGTTCCACAAGTCAGTTGTGTTTTCATTTTCTGGTTAATTGGCCTTAACGTTTGATAGAAAACAGATATCCCAGTGCTGTTTGTTTCATTGCACTCTGCATTAAATTACCTTTCCAATGATATGTAACATGATGGTATTATTCATACAAACCAAGATTTTCACAATTTTGGTCATTAGTGTCAAGCTTAGCTTGTTGCCCCCCCTAAAGCTTGATGCCTGGTGCAACTACCACCCCCTGCACCCCCTCAGCTACGCCGCTGGCATTGGGCGCCACACTGGTAAGTAGATTGGGTTTTAAGATAGTAAAACTTGGCAGAGGAGACTGCACCACTTCAAAGTATAGAATACTTATCTACTAAAATATTTCCAGCAAGGAAGAATTAGCACTTCTGGGGAACAAAAGATTGTCATTCCCCATGCAGGTTCGTTCAAAAAGCATTTTATTAACATGCAAATGTAGCAACTTTGACCATGTCTAAAATAATGGTATACATTCAGCTCATAGCACAAGCTGGTAAGATTCAGCGAACAGCTTTTACTCCATGTTATGAGAATAAATGATTGAAGTAGAGGGAGAAAAGCAACCATCAGAAATATTGAAATTTCAAGTATGGAGAGATCGGTGGACATACTTAATTGAATACACTTGATATACCCCTGGTAATGCATGCAGTCAAGAGCGCACATATATATTTGCAATAAAGTACTTGTAGCTAACTCATTTTATCTCAGCGGAGAGGAAGTCAAGGATGGCTCATGAAGTTTAATTCTAATGTAAAAAACCAACTGGGGACTCACAGTCTGTGAAAATTGCTTTTCAGTTACAAACTATTAGTTAAAAATGTTCTCCTCCCTTTCTCTTATTCAACTTAAAATATTCTGCATCACAAAAGAGCTTGGAGTATAGTGTAATAATAAAGGTAATGATCTGAATAATGTCCCTGAGGCTGTGAAAGTTTGGAGTGAAAATCTATTTCATTCATTCTGCAGTGATAAGAACATAAGAACAAAAGAACAGCCCCACTGGATCAGGCCATAGGCCCATCTAGTCCAGCTTCCTGTATCTCACAGCGGCCCACCAAATGCCCCAGGGAGCACACCAGATAACAAGAGACCTCATCCTGGTGCCCTCCCCTACATCTGGCATTCTGACTTAACCCATTTCTAAAATCAGGAGGTTGCGCATACACATCATGGCTTGTACCCCATAATGGATTTTTCCTCCAGAAACCCGTCCAATCCCCTTTTAAAGGCGTCTAGGCTAGACGCCAGCACCACATCCTGTGGCAAGGAGTTCCACAGACCGACCACACGCTGAGTAAAGAAATATTTTCTTTTGTCTGTCCTAACCCGCCCAACACTCAATTTTAGTGGATGTCCCCTGGTTCTGGTATTATGTGAGAGTGTAAAGAGCATCTCCCTATCCACTCTGTCCATTCCCTGCATAATTTTGTATGTCTCAACAAAAGTGAGACAAAGTGATGAAACTTTTGTATTTATAGCGTAATCATTTCAAACAACAGTTACACAGGAATAATGCAATAACTGAATGCCAAACACTATGTTCAACTTCAAACCCAGGAGGGCACTCCTGTTGCACAGTTTTTATGTCCCAAAGAGAAGTTTTTAGCTACCGAGTGTAAATGTTTATTTACATTTGATCTATCCTTTTTCTTCCAGGATTGCTGAGCACTTCATTCAACATCTCTTGGTTGACAGCCTTCAGTCTCGAAAGACTATGGTATAAGCCTACAGCACCAGGTATTCCCAGGCGGTCTCCTATCCAAGTACTAACCAGGCCTGACCCTGCTTAGCTTCCAAGATCAGACAAGATCAGGGATGTGCAGGGTAAATATCCATATCATTTCCCAGTCTTCTATGGGAAGTTGCAGCAGAAATTGAAAGCCCAGCAAGCAAAACAAGCAGGACATTGAAAGAGAAGAGCTTTGTCAAGTAAACATTTTGCTGTGAGGCTGGAAATGAGATAGTCAAAGACTGCAGACTGCACAGCGGGAATGATTTTTTCAATACTCATTGTGTATGGAAGCTCTTGCAGCAGAATATTTGTACAGCAGAAACAGTTTTCGTCAGACTGGGAGAGGAGTGGGTGGTCCAAACATGAAGAACCTGATACAGCTTGCATCAGTGGTAGATGATGAGGGGAGTGAGGTAGCAGTGAATCAGGGAGCCCTTCAACCCAAGTCTGCCTCCATCACCTCCCGCCAGCCCATCGCAGAAGTTGTTGACTATCACCTACTATCAAGCAGATAAAAGCAATGGGGAGGGGCACACAAAGGGAATCATCATGACTATTGTACCACCAGCAATGAAAATGAGTTATGAAGGCAGATGTGAGCCAGGAGCTCCAGGCAGTTCTAGCCATTCAGAGGGAAGGCTTTTGGGGGCAGGGGGAAGGTGAGGAGGGGGTGAAACTTGGTGGAGGGAAGGAGGTCCAGAGAGTGAATCAGGCCCAGGAGGGGGGCGGGGCAGTGGTAGAGGCTGCAGCTGAATCCTGTGCCCCCTCTTGAGCCGAGCTACCTGAGCTGAGCAGGCCTCCTGAGCTGAGCTGCCCACCTAAATAGTGGGTACAGCTCAGAGAAGTCCCATTAGCACCAGTGAAACTCTACCTTGGGTAAGGGAACAAATGTTCCCTTCCCCCAAGGAGACTCTGGTGGCCATTTCTGCACAGCTGGACCTGCAGCACCAGAGCACCATAGGATAGGGCTGCCCTCTATGTAAACTGCTCTATGAACATTGTTTTGTAGAAAATCAGGATCTAAATATTAATAGTAGTAATGTGATTTTAAACAGATCACATGGGGGGGGCCCATGTGATCTGTTTAAAGCAGAACCTGTATCCACCGTTTCATTTATCCATGGGCCTCCATGTGTACCCCCATGCGTCCCCCCCATGCGTCCCCACCGGAATAGGGTTCTGGAACGGAACCTTCATAGATACTGGGGCACACCTATATTTTTAAAAACTGTCTTTAGGCCTAGTCAACCCAGGAATTAATTGGTCTGTTTCCAATTTGCCATTTAAGAGGAAATGTATTCCAAAAGTGGTGGTGACCCAACTCCAGACCTTACTGGACGAAACAGATTGTCTATATCTTTTCAGTCTGAACTCTGACTAGGTTTGGGATTTCAATGGCCTTTGTTGTGTTGACAACTGGACAAGGGAATGTCTGTGTACCTGTTAATTCTGTTGGACTCCATAGTGCTCTTTCATACCATCAGCCATGGCATCCATCTGGGCCCCATTACTGCATTGGGTTTGGAGGGTGCTGCTTTGCAGTGAATTCACTCTTTCCTAGAGGGGCAGGTCCTAGAAGATGGTGCTGGTAGACAACTGTTTAACCCCTTGGGAGTCTGGGGTCCCTCAAGGTTATGTTTTCCTTGCTGTTTCGCATCTCCATAAAACTTGTGGGAAAGGTTGTCCAGAGGTTTGGGCTAAGATGCCATCAGTATCCTGATGAAACCCAGCTCTACATCTCCTTTGCCTCTTATTCTGGATAGGCAGTGGAGGTTCTGGACTGTTTCCTGAGGTCCGTGATGGACTTGATGTGGGCTAATAGACTGAGATTGAGTACAAACAAAACAGAGGTGTTTCTGGTCTTTAGGAAAGCCAATGTGGATTTGTATTACAGCCTGTCCAGATGGGATAATTCTCTCTGAAAGGTCAAGTTCATAGTTTGAAGGTACTCCTGGATCCCAGGGGCATCTTTGCCGAGTCTTAACTGGTGCACCATCTGTGCCTCTTTCTGATGGAGGCATATCTAACCATGTAACATATATCCTGTTTGCAGACAGCTTAAATTATTGCACCTATCTTGATATAGGGCTATCCTTGAAGAATGACCAGAAACTTCAGTGGATACAGAAAGTGACTGCATGGGCTCTTGTGGGGGTTTGTGCTTGGTAGCATAGAACTCCAATTTGGTAGCATCTCCATTGGCTTTCAATATGTTACTGGGCCCAATTTAAGATGCTGATTATGACCTTCAAAGCCCTTAATGTCATGGAACTAGGATACTCAAGGCCATCTCTTCCTGTATGAACATGCCCACCTGCTCTGCTCTCTGTCTGAGACCTTGCTCCATGTTTCCTCCCTCTCTGAAGCTCATTTGAAGGGGACATATGACAGGTTCTTTTCAGTTGTGGCCCCCAAGGTTGTGCAAATGCTTTCCCTCCATGGTCTGTCTGCAGCATACAAAATGGCAACCTATGCTCTAGATCAGAGGTTATAAAATTTTCTCAGTTCATGGTGCCCTTAGCATCTCAGTAATTTTTTCATGGTATCCCTAGGTCAAAAGAAACACCTTACAGTTCCATTTATTAAGTAGTTAGGTTACTAGCATAGCTGACAGTACAAGCAAACAAAAACATATCTCAAACAGAATGTCATTGAAAGGAATGTCACATGATCTAATGTTGAAACTGTGAACTACCTCTAGCTTGAGGTAGTAGTTTGCATGGTGTTGAGTATCATTGTGTTTCCCTTGAAAATTTAAAATATCCCACGGTGCCCCTGTGAGTTTACCTCAGCGCCCGAAAGCAAAGTTTGGGACCTGCAGGCCTAGATATTTACATTAGTGTCTAGGTCAGATGTCATCATCCGATCCTGTGGCAAGGAGTTCCACAGATTAATTACATGCTGTGTAAAGAAATATTTTGTTTTTCTCCAAGGTATCCTATAAACATTTATCGGGGCAGGTATCACAAAATATGGACTTGTCCCTGGTAAATAAGGACAGCAGGAATATGCTACATAGGCCACCATGTGTTCACTGCTCACTGACTATTGCAATGTGGCTGGACATTATCTCCTCCTCCATTCTTTCCCGGGGAACGTGGGTGCCTTGGAGCGAAGCCTTTCTAAGCACCTGGAGAGAGACTGATTGCTTCTGTGTGCATTACAAAAGGTCAGCAAGGCTGTTTTTAAATCTCTGAGCAAAAGGACATTGCTTTTTTAAATGGATTTGCCTTAGTTTGCTTTTTGCCATCCACCTGAGTTCTGGGAATGTAACCCTCTCGAATACCGAGACTAACCCTGTATTCCTTCACATAAAAACTTCCCTCAAAGTGCAACTGAACAGGTCAGGGAGAAAGGATTTAGCTCAGCTCTTTGCTAGCCTGATATTAGTCCCCTCCACCTGCAGATGAAAGTTGCGCAGTTCATTCTTCCACCCCAATATTTTCCCACCTTATTCTTCTTCATATGCAGACAAGGTCCCCAAGTTCCATTAGAATCAACAGGACACATTCGGATTAAATACAGGATTGGATTGTTAGTTCCTCTGTATAGTCAGCAAGGGACTTGACAGTGGGGTGTAATGCAATTCAAGTATATTTCTGAGTGATATCTGAAGGAACTGAGGGAACTGGGAACCGGGAGGGTCACCTTGTCTTATCCAAAACGATTGAAAGGATAGAAGCTGGTTGTGGCCAAAGGCTGGGAAATTGGAGGAGAGAGTAAAGGACTTTCTTTGCAGGATAAAGGTTCTATCTGCTGCAAAAGGTTGCTTTTCAATTACACCACTGGTTTCAATGGAGAATAACTTTCAGGTGAGGTACCTGTATTCTCTTTAATTGAAGCATATCTATATAATCCTGAACTGCAATTTTTAAAATTTTAAAAGCTTGCAATTTTAATAGCTTTCACAACACTAATGATGAATTCACACAATAAGGGCTCAATCCTATCCTGCGCTGGAACAGGCAAGCCACGAGGCTTGCACTGTATCCAGTGCAGGATAGTGGCCACAAGCGGCTTAGCCAGAGGCAAGGGGAAACTTTTCCCCTTACCCCTGGGTAAGGACTGCTGGCCCCAATGGGTCTCATTGGACTTGCGCCACCTCTGGAGGTGGCACAAGGCTGAGGAGAGCGGAGCGACTTGAAGCTGCTCCATTCTCCCCAGGAATAGGGGTTGGGATCCAGCATAACCGCCCTGCCTCCTGTTCCCCGCCCACCCACCCCCAGGGCTGCTCATCGCCTGCCCTCCCCCTGCCCAAGAACACCTTCCTCCCTCCTCCTCCCCACCTCCCCCATGCCTACCTTTGCTCCTTGTGTTGGCTCATCCGAGCTGATGCAAGGAGTTGGGAGGAAGCTGGCGCGGAGGCTTCCATCAGCGCCCGCAGGCCAGTGCTTCTGGGAGTGCTGGCCTGGCTTCCTCCCAAGGAGGTGCAAACATGCTTTACAGCATGTTTGCGACCCTCCCAGGCCAGCCCAAGGGACACAAGGCATAAGGTGCCGTTAGGATTGCGCCCTAAATTAATCAAATTTTGATTGTTGATTGATAATCTGAATCCTATGAAATGAATTACGTGTACTATAGATCAGTAGCAGTCTGCACTATAGTACAGGCAGCCCTTCGTATCGGCAGGATCAGGAACTGTAGATTTGAAAATCCATGAGTTACGAACCCACCAGGTGGGCCACCTATTGCCCTTTGAACGCAACCAGAACTATGCTCCAGTCACGTTCAGAGGGCAACAGGGTGCCTGATCCACGGATTTGAACATCCATGGGTTTTGGTATCCGCAGGGGTCTGAGAACAGATCCCCCATGGATACCAAGGGCCACCCTATACTTGGCTTTTGGCTTAGCCCAGTGTTGAGTTTGAGTCTATTGTCACTTGGAAATGTTAGGGTAGTTTTCTTTAAAAAAAAAAATCAACTTCAGTATTGTATAGACTTTCATTGGTCAACATTAATGAATCCTTATTGATAGAGAAATAAAAAAAATAAACCTGTAATCCTTCTGATCGCAAGACCAACTCTGGAGCACGTTTGTCCTCTTAGGGTCTCAGTGTGTCGGAATTATGCCATGAGTGGCTTTGCACAACAGAAGTGGCAAAACGCAATCATGCGAGTGACAGACAACTTGTACCTTTTATACTTTGGGTCAAGGAAGAATTTACATATTATCCTTATGGTGAGATGCTTCCTGCTATGAGATGGGACCCACTGCATGGTCAGTTACAGAGGACAATCATGTGAGGTGGGACCAGCAATATGGTTCCTTTCCATGCAAAAATCATTGATCCACACAGTGAAATCTGTAATATGGAAAGCAACTTGAGCATAGGAAAGGTGGTATGTAAAACTTTTAAATAAATAAATGATGGTGCAAGTCATTCCTATGTGATAGCTGTTTTTGGCCCCAATCCTAACAAAGAACTCAATCCATTCATTCCCCTCCACTGATGCGGCAGCATCAATGGGGGGCAGTGTGGAAGTCTCCCCTGGGTAAGGGAACAATGCATCAGTGTGGAGGGGGGAGTTGAAAGTGGGCTGTTTTAGTCACGGCTGGAAGCTGCTTGAGAGAAACTATGCCACAATGGCTCTCACACCACTGCGGATTATGTATGTATCGGACCTACATTCCAAATGCACGTTGAACCTGCACAGCTTGCTGAGAGCTGTGCATTGTTCCTGGAAGCATGAAAGCAGGGTGCACAATTCACTCACACATCCTGTCATCTCCACTTCTCAGAGTGTGTGGTCCACCCATTAGGACTACATTCCTTAATCTCTTTACCTTGAAGTCTTCCTATAAAATTCAATGTGGTGACTCCCCCTAGAGAACCCATGTGGTTGAGAAATTAATGCTGGGGCATGAATGACAAATGCACATACATCTGCCTTTTACCTCCATAAAGCACGCATAGTCTAATGGCACACAATAGCTTCCACATTTGAACTTTATAACATCAACGATTATTAGGGGGAAAAAAACACAGATTGGTTCAGAACCATGGGGTCAAATAACGTAGGGGAAGCAGCAACACGGCAGAGATAGCATCGTCCTTCAACTTCACATCCCCTGTAAGGAGAAATGGAAATATAATTCACTCTCAATGTCAGAGGTGTACAAGCATGAAGAATCACATATTTGGGTTGCCAAAAGGCTCCTATCTCTGGACAGTACCAGCTTGCAGAATACAGTATTGAAAACGGTCGAAATAAATTCATGCACTACATTCCTCAAGAAGCCATTTCGGATGCTGCTGCTTGATAATCTGAATGAAATGGCCATTGCTAATTGTGACGTAGAAAAGTCCTATATAGATCGTGGCTGAACCTTCTGCATATAAAGTGCAGCTTTATCTCTGACCTCTCCGCCTAACCTCACAGGTGTGCAAGGTAGTCAGTGGTTAGAGATGTGTATTCCAATGGAGGCGCAAATGGAGGGCCCTTGCCAGGCATGCGCTAGGAGCCTGCACATAAGAAAAACCTATGACCACGCCTGTCTGGCCCCCTGCCCTCCCCTGGCATTGGTAGGACTATGGCATTGCTATTGCTACTGCTGTTGTTCCCCATAACCAGTTGTGGGACCACTGGGAAATGCTTACCAAACAACAGAAGGGAGAGAGGATACTGTGGACCTCTTTCAACCTCTTTCTTCCTGGAATCATTTAACAATATTTGGATGTCCTGCCACCTTTGGCCCCCAGTGCTGCGGGCCAAGGTGACATATAGATTTTAGACTAAAGGATACTGCTTCATACCATTGATCTGGGTCCTTACCTCGGAGGAAACACAGGTATCATCAAAAGACACTTTTGCCGATGACAGATAAGCATCGGTGACTGTGATCTCCTCTAACTCGGTGTTGAAATGATCAGACTCCTTGATGACACTGTAGTTGAGGGCCACACTGTAGTTGTTGGGCTTCTCCAGCTGTTTCTGCTGACAGTTGCAGAGTTTCCTGAAGGCCGCTCGGAATTTCTGGGACATGAGGTTGTAAATCACAGGATTGATGGCACTGTTTAGATAAATGCAGATCCTGCAGAACAGAAGGAACCAATTTTCTTGGAAAGGGTGAGAGAGGAAAGAGTTGATGACCACCAGGGTCCTGTAGGGCATCCACAGAAAGGCAAAGAGGATGACAACCACAGCCAGCATCTTGGTAACCTGTGAGGGGGGAAAAAAGGTATATCCTATGAGCAAAATGAGGGGGAAAAACATGAAGGTTGTAGGGAAACCTCTTGCTAGTCTAAGGGTTTTTTGTTTTATTTTGTTTTGTTTTTGCCTAGCAAAAAGAGGGACTGGCCTTTGTTTGCTTTTACAGATTTTCCAAGAAAAGGCTCAAAAAATGGCAAAAATTTCCCAACGATTTCCCATGAAGGCAAGGGAAAGATTCTGAGATGGGGAGGAGGTGGGTGGGAGGCGTTCCTGGGTAGGAAAGAATGGGCGGTGGGAGGCCCTGGGGGCTGGCTGGTGGGGAATGGGATGCAGGGCTGGGGTCTGGCAGTTATGCCGGATCCCAAAACCTGTTTCTGGGGAGCTCAGAGTGGCTTCAAGCCGCTCCGCTCTCCTCAGAATCGTGCCACCTCAAGAGATGGCACAAGTGCAAGGAGACCCATAGGGGCCAGGGTGCCTTACCCAGAGGTAAGGGGAAAAGTTTGGACCCCTATGCTACTCTGAATAAGGTGCAAGCCTCTTGACTTGCCTGTTCCAGCTCAGAACAGGCTTGTGCCCTTAGTGATGCTTATTGATGTAGGCCATTCTAAGTGATGTTGAATCAAGGAGAAACAATTAGAAAAGATCCCCAAATACAAAGACCTGGAAGTTGAAATATTGCAACTTTGGGGATAGAAAAAACCACCCCTACTGTCACTGGTGCAATTGATGCAGTCCCCAAAGCCCTTAAGACAGTGGTTCCCAAACTCACTGAAGCCATGGCGCCATTCGCCCTCATAGGGACATTGCACTGCACCACATGGCCTTCCCATCTATTATTGCACAATCGCATGAGAATATTGCATTATTCTCACAAGATATTATGCTATTCTAGCAAGATCTCAAGCTAGGCAGCAGATGAACAACTGCAGTGAACCACTCTACTAGGCAGTGGCGAACCTCCCCAGCCCTGCCTCCAGCCACGCAAAGGTCCATGATGGTGCCCCCATGGGATGTCACCATCAACCTGCATGCAAATCCCCCCCCCGACTTACCTAGAGCTCACGGAACCTTACGCGACTCCAGGACACGTCGGGGAAGTCTCTCTAAAATTCCCCAACGCTTAATCCAAGCTTCCGGAAAACCTGAAGCACAGTTTCTGACCCCGAAGGGAGCCATAGAGTGGTTTCCATGGGGTCCTAAAGGTGTGCAAGGCTCTGCACTCAGGGCATTTGCCCCATTGACTAAATGGGAGGTCTGCCACTGCTACTAGGAACATCAAATATTATATGACAATAGTTCATCAATTCTTAAATTCTTGGGTAGAGTTCGAAGTAGTGAGAACCAAAAAACCCACCCTAAGCATCTGATTGACTGCACCCTATAATCATCATCATCATCATCATCATCACCATCACTGCGGCATTTAATTTATGGGGGTAAAAAAGAATGCATTCTGCTGCTTCTGAATCACTACAGTTGTTTTACTGTCATCATAAGTTAGCTAACAAGTCTGTTGCAGCCACTTGGATCTTCAAAGATAGGGTAATAGATACAGTTTATTCCAGAACCTTTTGCTTGCTAGAAGTTCTTAGTCATAGACTTTGGGAGTCACTTGGCACTAACCAATCAAAGGCAATTGAAGACTCTCTTGATCTTAGCACATTCTGTATTGAAGGCCGGTCCAGGGAATAAGAGAAATCATTTTAATTGGATGTAGTTACACACTGATTCACCTGCACTGAATTAAAAGTGCTCCATTTTATCGAGGATGGAAGAGCCAGCCACTAGTTTGACAGCAGCAAATGGGGTTTTGTGATGGAATTATTACATGGTATAAAGGTAGATAAATGAAAAAAGAAATAAGCACAGTCTTGTTCTATTGTCTGTTGTGATCAGGCCAAAGGCTATTATCCTCAGCTCATTGCAGAGGAAGCCAGCTGAAGTTAATGGCAATGCTTTGAAACTAATTGGCAGAGAAGTGCATTTCTGAAGGGGCAATCGGAGACTGTAGGACACTGTGTTCTCTTCAAGAGGAAAGGGTGCTGTTGGGCAGTGGTGAAGCTAGTGCATTTGACATCCGGGGTAGAAAATTTTTTTAACACCTCTTCTCTATGTTTAACACCTGCTCCTCTATGCTGGGTTCTGAAGAACAAAGAGAGGAGTTCTGATCTGGGAGAGGGAGGCCCGAAAAGAGACTTCCCCCAGCTGGGAAGAATTATGCATCTTGTTTCAATCAATAGGATTATTTCGGGCATGAACATGGACTCGCATTTTCAATCTTTCTGGGTGTGCGCATATGGGCCTCCATGCCTGAGTCCTGTGTGCAGACTTCTGACCAACCAGTCAAAGGGCAGGTTGACTCATGACAACATCTCTGAAGGAGACATGGATCAAGGCAGGAGGCTTCAGGAATTTCCCTCTGTAGGCCAAGGAATCGACATTCATATGGTTTGGGGAAAGGGAGGCTCCTTGCCAGCCCCTCCCTGCTTTAATGCCCTTATTTTGACATGGAGCATTAGTGGCGTCACTAGGGTTTGCACCACTCGGTGCAGGATGCCAGTGCATCACACACACACCCCATGCAGTGGGCAGGACAATACCCCAGGTGGTGGGCATGGTGATGTACCATCACTCCGCCCCACTGGTTTTTTGGCTGTACCTTTTGATGGAACAAAGATAGAACACATTCTGTATGAAATTGCAGATTGATTGATATATAACATGATGGTATTATTCTTCCAAATCATGATTTTAGTGATTTTGGTCACTAGTGGTGTCACACACACCCCAAGGGTGTCAACTTACTAACACTTTATTGCAGCAGTTCTCAAACGTTTAGCACTGGGACCCACTTTTTAGAATGACAATCTGTCCAAGACCCACCAGAAGTGATGTCATGGTGGAAGTGACAGGCAAATTAAAATAAATAAGTATAAATAATTAAAGTAAAACAAATAATTAAACAAGCAGAAGCCAGCCCTGTTCCACCAAGTGAATTTCCTCTGTAGCCTTCCTGCAATAACACCCTCCTCCAAAACCAGTAAGGTTTTCAACCCTACCCGGTGCCCAGTTCAATTTAAGAACATCTCTTTAAACCAGATCACTGTCAGGATCCACCTGGCTTTGCAAGTCTCAAAAACTTCACCTTATCAGCTGAAGCCTCTGTTTTGATCCTTTTTAGTGTGTGTGTGTGTGGGGTGGGGGCCTTCTGGAGCACTTGTTTAGCTCCAGGTGCATAGGATCAGGACCATTCTGGTAACTTTGCACTCTGCTTCACCTTCCACACCAGCCAAGGCACGTTTGCTTACACATGAGTAAACTCAACTGTGAGGCTTACTTTCGCTTTCCATAGGGCTCAATGCACTCATCTGCTTGGAGGGAGGGATTTCCTTCTCAGGTGTTTTTGGGGGCTGCATTCATTGGATCAGGACCATTTTGGTGTCATTAGATTCCTCTCAGCCTGCCCTTTCTGAAGGACTAAGGCAAGTTCGCCTACTAGCGAGTAAACGCATGATACGGCTGATACGGCTCACTTTCACTTTCCATAGGTATCCATGCATTTTTTGTTCTCCAGTTTTTTGACCATAACCTTTGATATAAAGGAGATATTTCCTTCTGGTTTTTTGCATTGCATTTGCTCAAAATTCCACATCCAACAGTATATAATATGATGGGGATTATATATAAACCACAGCAATTTTAGCTCGTCACCCCCCAAGGGCGCATCGCCCCGCCCCCTTGCGCATCACCCAGTGCGGCCCACACACCCCGCACCCCACTAGCAACACCACTGTGGAGCATGTAGGCGTCATCTTAAGGCAGTGGAGGTGAGGTAGAGTCACAATGGAGGAAGGGCATTGGGGCGGGGAGAGAGAGGCTTTGCTATGGCTAATTGTACATAAGGAATGTGCAATGTCATAAGAAAACATGGGGGTCAGGAGTAGGATCCTGGAAGTTCCATGAGTAGTAAAGAAAAATGTTGGTCAGCCCTGATAGGAGGCAGAGGCAGAATCTGTTGAAAAGTCTCCATATCTCTGAAGGATGACTATTTAGGGACAGCCTTAATTATTCAGAAGGCTTACCACTTCATTTAGCATGCACAGATGACAAGCTGCACCTGCTGAAATTCTCTCTCCTACACAATTGTTAAAGGTCCAGGATCCCTAAAACTGAAAGTTTGCCCACCCCTGAATTTTAGCAGAAGCATTAGAAATATTGAAAAGCATACTGGAGGTATTTTAACCTTTTTCCTCATGCCATGGTCCCCCCCAAATGGCCTCCTGGATCTACCATAAGACTGAGAGGCTCTAATTGGCATTAATAGTGTTTGGGATCATGAAGAAGGTGGGGATGGGGAGGAGACAAGGTGTGGAAAGGCAAGTGAAGGAACCAAGGACCGCACCTTGAGGCGACAGATATATAGGGTCAGTAAGGCCCCAAAGGTATTGATTTTCTACATCAGGGGTGTCCAAAGTTTTCATCAGGAGGGCCACATCATCTCTCTGACACTGTGTCAGGGGCCGGAGAACAAAATAATTAATTTACATTTAAAATTTGTATAAATTTATAAAAGGCCTTGCACAAAGCAAGGCTGGCCTTTTCTTTGTTGCCGCTATTGCATCACAGATGTGAAAAAGCAAGCAGTGGAGGGAGCCCTCATTCTACAGCTAACATAAGAGGTCAAACAGTCACCCTCACTCTGAGAGCAGTTGCATTGGGCCAGTGCAGGCTCCAGCAAATTTCTGGAGGGCCAGAGGCTCATTGGGGATTGGGGTGTCCCTGAGGGCCACATTGGGAGTCTCCGAGGGCCGCAAGTGGCCCCAGGGCCAGGGTTTGGGCACCCCTGCTCTACATCATCTGGTCTGGCTGGGCAGAGAAGCATCAGAACCCTTGCTGCAGTGCAGCAAAGATAATGGCACAGGGAGTAAAGTATCTAGGATGGCTGTTGAAAGCCCTGGTTTGAGCACTCACTCACTCACTCACTCACTCACTCACTTTTTAGAGCCTCTGGAATGGTGCACTACTTAGGCTTGTCTGTGTTCTCAGAATATTCAATATGTCTAGGGCAGCAATTTTCAACATTTTTCTTCTCACATATGCATTTGGGCTTCACCGCTTGTGATGTCATATTCGGCTTCTGAGAAACTCTTCTGGGTTCTGTGGCTTAGTTTCTAGGGCAATTGTCTATCCCTCTTCCTCTACTGTTACTACGGTACTGTTACTGTTACTTCCTCTCGGTTACTCCAGTTACTACACTGTTACTACAGACAGTTGCCCTAGAAAAAGAGCCGCAGAACCCAGAAGAGTTCTTCAGCAATTTTCAACCACCACACTCCAAACACTCGTGGCACACCTGTGGACCTTTCACTGCACACTGATGTGCTATAGCACACCAGTTGAAAACCACTGGGCTAGGGATTCACATGAAGCTTCCAAAACCTTTCAAATAGACCTGCACAATGTGACCAATATAAACCGCCAGTTAAATTGGTTTGGGGGCTGCTAGTTGTCAAGCACCCCAAAAGCCATCATGTGTGGTTCATGGGTTCATGGACAGCATCTGGCTCTATAGGACTCTGGAGAACACCAAATCCATCATTTGTGTGACTTGTAACATGGCTCCTGTTCTTCCCATCCTTTTGCATGTCAGTGTGTAAACTATTCTTAGTAAGGGAAATGAAAAATACTGTTGAAGAGTTTCCAATGCGTTCCTTTAACCCCTACGCTCATTAGTGCTCTTTCCAAAACGAAAATGATTTGCTCTATGGACCCGGTTGCATTAAAAAACACTCCAAAATTCAATCATCTCAGAATCTTTTGTTCGGAAAGTGTTTTGAAAAGATCTTATTAAAGGGCTCTTAGTATTTCAATCTGGGAGCAACAGTTCGGGGAGAGACAGCTTTTCTTTTCCTGTTTTTCTCACTTGAAGTGGCCCTCTTCCTACTACAAGTGCTATTTGTGATGGATCTGAGGCTACACAGATGTGTACAATATTCCCAATTAGCTAAATGGTCTGTTCACAACTGCTCTTCAATTGCATACTTACTGTGGCAGGCAAGAATAAGGTTGAACCCTCCTTATTAAACAACTCTGCATTAGAGAAGCACTCCACTTTTCTTGTTCAGCATCACACTGCTAAAGACTTCACATTGCCCAGTTAATCACCAATGGTAGCATTTTGAAAAAGCATTTGTATTATGAGCATCCCAGCATCCAAAGGGTTTGCTAATACAATACCTATTATACTCCCCCCATGGGATATGGGCAAGGCATTCAAGGATGGCTCACTTGGGTTTCCTTTGTTCATTCAAGTACAGACAAAAAATATTGACCTTTACTGTGGTAGCACTGTCTCTTTCAATAAAACTCCTTCCGTATTAGCTAGGTTACGGTTAGCAGTAAAGAATACTGCAGCCAGATCAGTGGAGTGGAAGGTTTTTGCATACAGTTGGTTGCTAGGTTTGATCTTTTTTTGGGGGGGGGGGGGGAGATAATGGGAACTCCAAGCACAGTGATCCTCTAGCTGGCAGCCCAATCCTGACAAAACTCCTGTGCTGTGATGCAGTGGTGCTGGTGCATCCTCCACTGCACCCAGAGTAAGAATAGAGGCTGCTGGGGGTCTCCCCAAAGAAGGGAGACAAATATCCCCTTTCCCCAGAGCAGTAGCAGACCTGTCATCAACTGAAAGGGGCAAATGGCCCGGGTGTGAAGCCCTGCACGCCTCTAGGACCATGTGGAAACCTTCCCCAGTTTGTCGTGGAGTCACGCAAGGCTCCGTTCTGTGGTGGTGAGTGCAGGGGGGGGTTTGCACATGGGGGGCGACAGCATTTCGTGGGAGAACACCATCACGGACATTTGCCCCAAGCGTGGGGCTGGGGAAGTCCACCACTACCCCATAAGAACAGCTCCACTGGATCAAGCCATAGGCCCATCTAGTCCAGCTTCCTGTATCTCACAGCAGCCCACCAAATGCCCCAGGGAGCACACCAGATAACAAGAGACCTCATCCTGGTGCCCTCCCTTGCATCTGGCATTCTGACATGGCCCATTTCTAAAATCAGGAGGTTGCGCATACACATCATGGCTTGTACCCCGTAATGGATTTTTCCTCCAGAAACATGTCCAATCCCCTTTTAAAGGCGTCCAGGCCAGATGCCGTCACCACATCCTGTGGCAAGGAGTTCCACAGACCAACCACACGCTGAGTAAAGAAATATTTTCTCTTGTCTGTCCTAACTCTCCCTACGCTCAATTTTAGTGGATGTCCCCTGGTTCTGGTGTTATGTGAGAGTGTAAAGAGCATCTCCCTATCCACTCTGTCCATCCCCTGCATAATTTTGTATGTCTCAGAGTAAGCCCCAGCAGATTGATTGGGGTTACTCAGGCTTGTACCAGCAAAATTGCTAGCACAGGTTCAAGCAGCCCCTTTTCAGGGACTGATGCCAGCAGGGGCAGCACAGGCCTTTCCACTGGTGTCAGGATCCTTTGCACTGCCGCAGTGTGCCTTACAGCACATTTGCAACTGCGCACACACCCGTCCAACCAGTGGTTGCCGGATTAGGGTTGGGCTGTTAGACTTGGTTTGCATGTTACAGTTTTAGTTGGCTGGTCCATAGACATGTCTCCATTCCTCATTGCAGCTCCTTCTCCTTGTGAAGGGCTCCATGGATGGGTAACAGTCAGTCTTTCCACATCTGTTTAGGGGAATTTAGCCATTTCAGGTCATCCCCAGGCCCCGGCATCCTCATTTCAATGAATCTGTATTCAGAACGCTTCACCAAGGCTCTGCTCTCAGTTATGGATGGCAGAGAGCGACTTCTTTAATTTCCTCCATCTGATAAATTTATGATAGCAAGTGTTGTGTGGAAGGTAATACCAAAGCTCAGACAACATATTAAGCACGTAGTCTGACCTTGGGCTTTATTTTTATTTTGTACTTTAAATAGTAGCTATGGGGGCCCCAGGATCAGCATTGGGGGAGGCGGAAGAGTTTTTAACCTTGGCACCCGTGCTGTGGTTCTGATGATAATCATGCTCCCCCAAAGCTGCTATTTCCATCGAGGGAAGTTGCCACGAGTGCCAAAATTGACAATGTGGTGATGGGCGCACAAGAGCCTTGCAGCACATGCTGTGAGTTACTAGGGGTTGACTTTTCCCTTCAGCCACATTGGCCTGAAATGGGTTTGAGCGTAGCTCCTTATGTAAGACTAAGGCTGCAATCCTAACCAACTTTCCAGCACTGGCATAAGGGCAATACAGTTCTGAGGTAAGGGAACAAACATTGCCTTGCCTTGAGGAGGCCTCAGTCACTGCTCCCCAACTGCAGGATGCAGCACATGCCCCACTGGCACAGCTATGCCAGCGCTGGAAAATTGGTTAGGATTGCGCCCTAAGGGCACAACCCTAACCAACTTTCTAGCACTGAGGTCTGGGCAATGCAGCCCTGAAACAAAAACTCCCTTACCTTGCAGAGGCAACCTTGACTGCCCCCCAACTGCAGGATACCACACGTGCCCCACCGGCACAGCTGCGTCAGTGCTGGAAAGCTGGTTAGGATTTGGACCTAAAAGGCATTCTTAGTTAATATCACTTGTGAAAATGCCCTAAGCACATAACAAACCCCCTTTCCCTGAGTGGTGAGAAGTTTCAGGGTTACAGTACAATCTGGGTTCACGTCTCCTTGGGAATAGAGATCACTAATGGTGTCTTTATAATGTTTGCTTTATTTAAAAAAACAGTCGTCCCCCTTTAGCTGTGAGGATATGTTCCTGCTGCTACCGTGGATACCTGAAACAGCAGATGGCAGTGAACCCTGTACTTACTATTGCTCCTGCAAGCTCTTCAAACTTCTTCCTTTTCGTGCTTACTTGGTAGCACTTGCAAATGGAGGGCAAGCGCTAACGAGGAAGAGGGAAGAGGAAGCAGTTCGGAGGGCTGCAAACACTACCCTCTCTGGCAGCAGTGACAGCAGAAGTGGGGCGCAGGCAGCACAGGAGTCAGCAATGAAACCAAAACAGATGCGTCCTGAGCGCAACAGGGAGGGGAATTGGTGAACCACGGAGAAGTGAAACTGCGACAACTGAGTCCGCAGATATAGGGGGTAACGGTATACAGGTTGAGCAATGCAATAGAATTAGGTAGCAGCACACTTCTGCAAGGGGCAACAGGTTTTACCCCCAACTGGCTGCTCTGTACCCCAAAATGTGCCTTAACCCTAGGCTGGCTCTTTCAATTAGCTTCCATCCAACCTCTGTTTTTCATAGAATCACAGAATCATAGAGTTGGAAGGGACCTGGAAAGTGCTGGAAAGCACTGACATAAGGAACTAGGATTGCACCCTGTGGCTGTCTCAGGTGAACTTAAGGATAACTCTGTTCTCTCCAAACTGCACAGCAGGTATGCGGCAGATTGCACGTATATGTGATACGTGATCCTCCACCCCTATCGCCATCAGCCCTGATACTGACACTAGAACAGGGTTGTCTGCTGTGTAGTCTGTGTTGGTCTCCAAAGCCCTCTTTAACCTCCAAAGGAAGTTAACACAACTTCCTGGAAATAAAACAGACTGGCTAACTGGCAAAGGTTAATTTAAGGTCTGATTTGCTTCACCTGTTTCTTAATGGAGCACTGACATCAGGAGAGCTATTTGCCTTGCTCATTCCTCTGTGAGTTGCAAATCAGTGGCACAGTGCTCAGGGCCGTCAACGAACCGGAGAAGCGCAAGGTAGGACTGGCATATGCTCTCCTTCAGAGCCATTTCGGGTGGTGGGAGCAAAAGGGGAGGGGAAGGGGCTGCTTGCACACTGCAGTGAGGCTCCTTGCAAAACTTAGTGCTTTGCACCCTCTCTAGCTATGACACTGGCTCCCTCTCTCTTTTCTTTTCTGTTTTCAAGTTTGACAATACTGTTTTCTTTACCTCACCATCCAATTTGGTGCTGCTTTTTTAAAAAAAATGTGCTTATGTAGATCACTGTGGGACTTTATCTTATGTTAGCTGCCTCCTAAATTATTTTTTCCAAATAAAATAAGCGATTTCATTGTTATGGATTTTATCTATTTGCTTTTTAAAACAACCTTATCCAACCATTTTAAATGACATAAAATACAATTCATCTTTGTAAATATGACATCCTTTGAAGTCCCCATAGTTTCCTATCCACAACCCCCAAACTTGTCAAAAACAGCAATATATTTGAATGTCTGCTTTGTCCATATCTCAGGCATGCTAAATGCCAGCATTTATTCTGATCTTCTTGAAATATATGCTTCATTTCTCCTCCTCCCTCAGACCTGATCAAAGTTGCAAGCTTAAACACATTCAGTGAGACTTCAGAACAAGTAGAGATTGCACTGTTCAGGTGTTCAACCAACATAAGGTGCGATCCATCCAAAGTAAAGCATTTCATTTTTCCCATTTGAGAGGATGGGGCGACCTAAATGTGCATAAGTCCCACGCAAAGGAGTATGAGATCTAAAAGTGGATCATTGTGGATCTTAGATTATGTGTCTAAGAACACAAAGGACGAAATGCATATATATCCAAATACCACAACAACACTACTTGGGATTAATAATATAGCAACTGGGGGGGCAGTACACCCTGGGTGCCAGCCATAAGGGGGTGCTAAGGGGATGTCAGTGTCACGTGCTTATTTTGTGCCTCACCAGCCCTCGCTCAAGTCCATGCAGAGCTTAGCACCAGTCCCAGCTCTTGTCCTACGTGGGACATCAAGCAGGGTAAGCCTTCCTGGTTTCCTGAGGAAGGAGTTCTCTGTGATTCACCCCCTTGCACATGGAATCTTCCCATGGGAATCTTCCCATGGAAGCCTCCTACTGTGAGGATAGCTGGAGCTGCAGCTGCCACCACTCCTAGCAGTACCTGCTCAGTCCATTGCATCTACACTAGCTGTTACAGACACATAGCATTTTCCCTCCCCTTTCTGCTGTCGAGCACCTTGCTCGGTGCGTGTGTGTGTGTGAGAGAGAGAGGGGGGGGACATGGCTTTCTCCCTCCCCTCTTCCTGCAGTGGAGCAAGGGGGTGTTAAAAATTGTCTACCCCAGGTATCAAATGCCCTAGCTACGCCACTGCTTGGGGCACAGTATATTTATTTCTTCAGAAATTGGCCACATTTTTTAAAGCCACTGCAGATGCTAAATGGAGTAATGAAAACTCCATCTGACTCTAACAGAGCCCAGACTTCATCACAACATCATTAGGGAGATACTTTGTTCCTGAATGCATCATTCTATCTGCTCCACAGCTCTATTGATCATACAGTGACACTGGATAGTAATGCAAAAGGATGCAGAATGGCTTTCAAACATTTCATAATGGACTTTATTAGTAGGCCGGTGATTTCCCATTTCTCTGATCAGGAGGAGGTTCTAGGGAGAATCTTTATTGAGCTACAAAGCCAGTGCTGCAAAAGTTTACTTTCAAGTAAACAGTACTTTCTCTGTGACCCATAGTGCTCATTCCCAGGTTAATCAATATAGGATTGTGGCTCTTATTATGATTTTTATGAGAAACTATTTACAGACACAAAAGCTAAACATCAAGCAAGGAGCAAGTACACATTTCAATATGATTAGACCAACTGCTGGCCCAGCCATAATGTCACCTGATACTGGTTGCTTCAGTGGCAAATTGCAAATGGTCCAAGGAGAGGGTGAATTTGGGGTGCTTTTAACCCTGAGCCTGTTACCTACACCTCCATTCAACCCACTGCTGAGCAAGTTGCAATGATCTGTTTCCCACTCACTGGAGAAAGATATTTCCTCTCCTTACTGTATTTCTTGCATACTATGGTTAAACCCAGAAGTGTGGAACTCAGAGACATAACTAGGGTTTGCATCATCTGGTGCGAAAGCTCATTGTGTCACCCCATGTTGAACCTCCTCCCATACCAGACCATAAAGAGTAAATCACAATATCATACGCAGAACCTAAATGCAGTGGCATCACTAGCATTGGTGTAATCCCCATTAAATTTATTTATTTTAATATATAACAGTGCAAGTCACCCAACAAATCAGTAACCCACCAAACACCAGTGGCTAACCTGATGACACTCACACAATTAATAAGACTTCTAGTATTTGCTCTGATGCATAGAAATGACTCATACTAACACCTTATTGGTTCCATGTGCTGTCATAACAACACCTCATTGGCTCTTGGAACAATCAGTCTCATTGGTCAGTTTTAAGAAAATCCCCTTTTTGTTACAGAAGGGTTTTCCTTTTCTGGTTATTTGGCTATACGTTTTGATAGAAGACAGATATTTCAACCTGGTTTGTTTCATTGCATTCTGCATTAAATTACACATCAAATGATGTCTAACATGATGGTATTATTCAAAAAATACCAAGTTTTTATCATTTTTGCCAGTAGTGGTGTCACCCCTCCCAAGTGTGTCACCTAGTGCGGTCTGCATCCCCTGCACCCTCCTAGCAATGCCACTGGGTTTCTGAATTTGCAAAAGAGCCTCCGGGGTTAGCACTTATTCCTAATGTTATCAAGCTGCTGTGAGAGTGCTGCTTTCCAGCCAAATGCAGACAAGGCTCTGTCCCCCCAAGTGCGCCACCTGGTGTGGTCTGCACCCCTCCCAGTGATGCCTCCTCCTCCTCCTCCTCCTCCTCCTCCTCCTCTTCTTCCTCTTCTTCTTCTTCTTCCAGGGACTGCATGAGCATTTTGGAAGCATTATACAGTACTTCCAAGTTTGACAACAGCATGCAAGAAACACAGTAACTAGGTTTTTTTGGGGGGGAGGGTAGCACAGAGACGGAGAACTCAAGATAGCATCAGACACTGTTCTGGTCATGCTGCTCCTTATTAGCCTCAAAGCATCACCTGCCCACCAATATCCTGGGAGTTACTTTAACAGCGAGAAGCCTTTTAGCAACCCTTATCAGCAAGTGTTCATCTCAGATAGTTTTACTCTTCCGGCTAAATTCGACATCATCCCTTCAATCTTCTTTGCCCAGTAGCCATAGTTGGCAGAGCAGCAGGACAGTATGGACTGCTTGCCAGCTTTTAGGATCAGCAACAGACCACCAATGGCCATACAGCAAGCACCTTCAGGTATCAAGCTCTACAAGGGGGGCTTGTTACCTCTTTGCAGTGTATCATTAAATGGAACACCACCCAGTGAAGCAAGGCAGTAGAATGCCGCCAGTGTGTCATTAAATTTCTTGCATGGCCTCTGCTGGAATGATCATAAAATACTGAAATATGTTGCAACATGGAATTTGCATTCAGCTTGTTGCCTTGACTTCTGAATGAGGCCAGGGAGGCTTTGATCTGCCAAGCTTCAAAAGGCTGGTTTACCAGGATGCTGCATTACCATCTCATTGATGTTAGTCAGTGTTGCCATTTCAGCTGTTAAATTCCTTCTTAAGTGCAACATTGTTCAGCGGGTCTCATATCTGATCAAGTCATAAGCACTGACTGGCTGCTGAACTCAGAAGTGCAAATTGGAGAGAAGGCCAGTTTCCATTCCTTCATGGGCTACTGGCACACAGGGGCTTAGTATGATGCAAAGGATGATGTTGGGGTGGCCACTGGGACAATCCCCAAATTCTCAGACCAGCAGCTGTAGTAACTCCCAATGCGCCACCAGGGATGGACAAGGGCACCGTGGAGAGAGAGAGAGCTCAGTGTAGGGTTGTGTGGGGCTAGGACTGGCACTGAAAAGGAACATCATTCCTATCTGTGACTGTCTCAGAGCCCCATCGTATACCTACTGCACATCCTTGGGTCTTCTCTTCCACTGACGCTGACTGCAGAATAGCAGACAGAGCCATTTGCAAAAGGCACTCAGAGCACAAGTCAGTGACTCCCAGGAGTGTCATCCCAGCTGCTCACCAATGAAGGTCAGTGGGAGAGGCAGGAGGTGGTAGTGTAACAGCAGAACTAGGGCAGAGGTGGGTAGGGATAGGTGGATTGGACCCAGGAAGGGGTTGGATTGGCAGGATTGGCAGTTACCAGCACTGCCTTCCCAGACTTGAACTTGCAGCATGTGTCCAGTTGGACCCGTGCCAATTATTCAGCTGTCACAAGTCTAAGTAGACCCCTCCCTGTTGTGGAGTAGGTTCCCTTACCCCCAGGTTCCCTTACCTCCTGAACTGCCCCAACATAGGAGGCAGAGGTCACCTTTTGGGGTGGTGGTGATAGATAGGATTGGACTGTCAGATTTTCCCCCATCTGTCTCATTTGCACAACCAGGTCACCTCTCCTCTTAAACCTCTGTGTGCTAGCTTTCTTCCACTTTCAACATCAAGGTAGTGCAGTGTGGGTGTAGCGGGTGAAGCAGAACCACCCCATTGTAGTCCATGGAAAAGCACCGCAGCTGCCCCACCTGCTTACCACCTGCTTTCTCAGGTGTAAGAAGAGCCTCCTTGGGTGTAAGCAGGCGGAGCAGCTGCAATGCTTTTCCATGGACCACGATGGGGTGGTTCTGCTTCACCTGCCACCCCCACACTCCACGTCCTTGTTCAACATCTGCTTCAAACCCCTCATTCTTATGTTTGTTTGTTTGTTTGTTTAAACCCCACCTTTTCCATGCCAAAGCAAATGCTCAAGGCACCTGACAAAGTTCCATAATAATTAAAAGCTTCAGGGATGGAATTAGTTAACTTAGAGTTAATTAACGCAGCATTGTTAGGAGCTTGCTGACCCCCCCTCCCCGAAAGGTAATGTGCATGTTGTTGTTGTGCATGACTGAACCAAAATACAGTAGAACCTCCAAAGTTGACCACCTCTCTATACTGACCACCTCCTTAAGTTGGCCTAATTTTCACAGTATGGACAGACACTGCATATATACGAGGGTCGCCCAGAAAGTAATGCACCACTTCTTTTTTCTCAGCCTACAGTAATGGTACGAATGCGAAACTTTAGATATACATTATTTGAATTTTCAGGAGTGCGCACACAAATTTTTGGTTTCTTCAGACAGATAGCGTAGCTGCAACAGTGTTTCGAAATGGCGTCTGTAAGTGATGTACGTTACAAGCAGCGTGTCGTCATTGAATTTCTCACTGCAGAGAAAGAAACTGTTGGGAACATTCACAAACATTTGTGTACAGTTTATGGAGAATCTGCAGTCAACAGAAGTACGGTTAGTCGCTGGGCACAGAGGGTGAGGCCATTAGAAGGCGGTTCGGCAGAGCTCCAAGATTTGCAGCGTTCGGGGCGGCCATCCACGGCTGTCACACCTGACAAGACGCAGCTTGCTGATGCGCTCATTCGCAAGGACCAACGCATAACGACTAGGCAGTTGGCGCTGAAGCTGTCAATCAGCAAAGGAAGTGTGGATGCAATCATCCATGCTCTTGATTACTCAAAAGTGTGTGCACGATGGGTTCCGCGCTGTCTTACAGTGGACCACAAATCTCTCAGAAAAACATTTCTTCTGAGTTGCTGAAACGTTTTGAAGATGAGGGGGAAGCGTTCTTGTCCAGGATTGTGACAGATGATGAAACCTGGGTTCACCATTTTGAGCCCGAAACAAAACGACAGTCGATGGAATGGCGTCATCCTCAATCTCCACAGAAGAAAAAATTCAAAGCAACTGCTTCCGCCAGTAAGGTCATGATCACTGTGTTTTGGGACTGTGAGAGCATCATACTCATCGATGTGATGCCAAGAGGCAGCACTATTAATTCTGAAGCTTATGTGAAGACATTAACGAAACTCAAGAAGCGCTTCCAGCGACTTCGGCGCCATAACAACCCAGGTGAATGTTTGATTCAACATGATAACGCTCGGCCTCACACAAGTTTGAGGACTTTGGAACACATCACTAAACAGGGTTGGACTGTGTTACCCCATCCACCCTACAGCCCTGACCTAGCTCCCTCAGACTTCCACTTGTTTGGGCCATTAAAGGATGCCATTCGCAGAAGACATTTTGAGGATGACGAAGAGGTGATTCGCACAGTGCAGAAATGGCTTCGTGACCAGAACAAGGAGTGGTACCGACAGGGCATACATGCCCTTGTGTCTCGCTGGAGGAAGGCCTTAGAACTGGACGGAGATTACGTGGAAAAATAGGGAGTGTAGAAGAAACATCATTCTTTCTTGTGTGTAAGTTTCATTGTGCTCAATAAATAATTGTTGAAGAAAAAAAATGTGGTGCATTACTTTCTGGGCGACCCTCGTACTATGGGAGACCAACATCTCTGTATTGACCACCTCCGTAAGTTGTATCTTGACCACTTCGACCATTGCACAGAGTATTAATTTACCCTCCGTAAGTTGCCCACTGAACACGATACTGTGGGCCTGTGTTTTGTCTGGTTTGTCCCATCTTGGAAAAGCAAGAAGCCACGCGACAATCCCTCCCCTACGCCTGCTAGCGCCTGTGCGAAAGGGTTTTTATAGCCAACAGACAGACAGACTGCACATAGCCGACAGACCTGCACCGGCTGCCAATTGTACCTGGACATGTACCAAGTTGTGAGGGACATGAGGTTGCTTGCAAATAATGAAGCCATTGTATTTTCACTTTGGTTCCCATCACCAGTGCATTACTTTACACTTATATTGAAACACAACTGCTATTTTGCTGCTTATTCTCCCGGTTTGGAGAGATCCTTCTGGAGCACTTCACAATCCCTTCTGGTCTTCAACACTCAGAAAAGTTTAGTGTCATCCACAAACTTGTCCACTTCCCTGTTTATCCCTCTTTCCAGGTCATTTATGAAGATGTTGAAAAGCACCAGTCCCAGGACAGATCCTTGGGGCACTCCACTTTCCACCGCTCTCCACATTTTTTGTCAATTGCCCATTGACACCCAGTCTCTGTTTCCTGGTCCTCAATCAGTTCCCAATCAATGAAAGGACCTGTCCTCTTATTCCCTGACTCTGGAGTTTTCTCAACAGCTTTTAGTGAGGGACCGTATCAAACACCTTCTGGCATTTAGTGAATCTGAGGAGACCCAGTGGAGGCCAGGCAGCCTAAGTAAAAAAGTGTTGTTGTTTTGTTTTTTTTGCTGTTGGGGCTATGTAACATGCTATATGCTGTGGGCTGGCAAGGGAGAGCATTGGTCTGCTATGAAACCAAGTATTTTTTTTTTAACTTGCAATTTTTTTTAAGCTTATGAATTTTCAGGGTTTTTTAAAACACTGATTGTTGGCTGTTTATTCTCTGTCTCTTGATATAGATATAGATTATATAACTCGTAAGCATCACAAGAGGATCAATTCTCATTGATATTTGCAATAAAGCTTTTAAAAAATCCAATCTAAATAATAACTTGGCCTTGCGTTTGTTGTCCTGGGAGCTAAACATGATAATATTTAAATGCCTTTTTCCCCATATGTTGACCACCTCCCTGTGTTGACCAATTTCCTCCAGTCCTTTGGGTGGTCAACTTAAAGAGGTTCTATTGTATATACATTCTGAGAAGGCGAGGAAGCAAAGGGAAGAGCTGACAATGTGAATGGGAGACAAAATGGAAAACCTTTCTGTAAAAAGGACTCTTGCTAGCCTAAGGATGTCTTGGTATGGCAAGACAACCCAACTCAGCATCAAAAGCTTGGTAGCAAAAAGTAATTAGGGAAAGAATACGGTATTAGGTGTTAGCTGCACAGGCTACTAGAAGAAAACAATGCAGCATTGGCTGGCACTTGCATTCTGTGAGAATTTACCATTGAATTTGACATGCACAGGCGAAAACACTGCACAGCCTAGAGGGAAGCCTGGAAGAGAGGATAAGAGCCTGGCTGCTGAAAGACGGTTGGGTTGCATTCGTGGCTTAGAATCTTGACAGCACTGCATAATTAAACCATTTTTAAAATAACATTCCTCTGAGCTTTTGCATCGCAAACTGGAATAAAGTTGCTAGTTGGAAAAGCTGACAATCTGTTCAAAGGGCAAGGGTTTGGGGAGATCCAAATCTTTCCCGTCTCCACTCCAGTAATCAACCCTGTCAAAACAGACCTTGCAGGCAGAGCTTGGTCCCTGTGAGTACGCAACCCACCCCATGCCCGAGGCTCTTTGGATTGGAGGCCACACTGAAAAGTTATTTATTCCTTAAAAAACACACACACACACACAAACAAAAAAACACCCAGTATTGTAGAATCATTTCCTATGCTGCAACTCAAGGTGCCTGAAGTGGGGTGCCCAGATAGTGCCTTATCTCACTACAGACAGCCCCAGACCGGCATAGCCTCAAGCAAGATGTACTCAAACTGGACTGAGAATCAAAACATTTTGCATCAAAAGTCAGCATAATACATACTAGTGCACATGGTAGACCCTTTCTGCCCTTGCAGAGGCCAACAGAACCACCCTTGTGAACTCAAGGCGGAGGAGATGAAACCATCAAAGCCGAACACTCTCTCACACCTTTTTATTATTGTGATGGTTTATTTTTTCATTGATTTTATGTAAGGTGCTCTGGAAGCTTTGTTGGCTGAAGATCAAGGGGGGAAAAATACTGTTGGCATATCAGTTATCTTTACTAAGCAGAAAGAAGCACCTGTGGGCCATGCATCTTGCTTTCATAATGCTGATAAGAGAAAAGTCGAAGCCCCCATCTAGCTCAGTACTGTCTACACTGACAGACAGCACCCCTCCTGGGTTTCAGGCTGGGGCCTTTCCAAGCCCTACCTGGAGATGCATCTGCATGCAAAACAGGTATACCACTGACTTGCAGTTCCATTTTGCAGGCACCCTGTAAACCAGGGGTGTCAAACTCGTTTCATACCGAGGACCGAAAGTGACGTCATTAGGCAGGAAGTGATGTCATTAAACAGGTCATAACCGAAAATAAGCACTTTTTCCTCATTTAGGAGCTCATTCGCTGCAAATGACAGAAGAGAAAATACACAAATCTTTATCATATTTCAAGATATGGGAGAGCCCAATTTTCATGTGGTCTGACCTTACAGCAGTAACACCTCAGCACTGCTCAGCAGCTGAGAGTCAGAGGGCTGGATAAAAAACTTCCGCGGGCCACATCCAGCATGTTTGACACCCCTGCTCTAAACAGTAGAGTAGCTGGCCCAGTGCGCTATGCTCTCCATGGTGTCTCTGCATGCGTGTGTGTAGCACTTACTGCCTGAGTGTTTGGAATGGCAAGTGGAGTGCTGTTGGGCCCTCCTGTCCTCCCTGATTCCAAATCAGAGCCATTCCGGAAGCATGGGATGTAGGGGTGGCATGATAATGAAAGGGCATGATGATGACCCCCACCCCAGGCGCCAGCCGGCCCAGCAACACTGCTGCCTCTAACTGCTGTTGCACTCCATAGCTCTGCCCCACTTGTCTTCCCCAGGTCCTTGTCCTCTTGGCTGAAGAGGTGAATTATGTCCCTGGGGAGAGAGGGAAGCAAACAAGGGAGAGTGGAAGATACTCCTGTATCTTCTCTACCTTCTGTATTGTAGAACTTCCCTATTTTCACTGGGTCATCAAACACATCTTTTGCTCAAGCCAGAAGAGTAGGAAACCCAGGAATGGTTAAAAAGACGTTTTTTCCCCTATCCCTTCTCCCCTCCCGGTTTCTCCCCATGAAAAGTCACATGAAGAATACAGTTTTCCAAAGGTGCCTGTTGTTTATACTGATGCCCTGCCTGGCCCTTGTAGGCATGGAACAAAAGTGGAACATCCTGCCATCAAATTCAATTAATTGGACAAAGAAAGGACGCTGCCTCCTGGGGTGCTTCTGCTAATCTGAAACCCAGTATTGACAAGTGCGTCTCTTCCTATTGGTGGCTGCAGCAACTAGCATTCTTGCCCTGCTCCAGATACTCACCTTCTCCCCAATCCTCATCCCTTTGTCCCGTCTCACCCCAAAAATTTGTAAACGTATAGAACCAATCAGGAACTCAGGAACTGAGAAGGTTCTCAGGTAGGACACTGAGTCTTAAATTCCATACTTTGAAGGTATGGCAAGGCTTCCTGAGCCAGCTGGGGCAACACCCCTCCTCCCACATACTTTCGAAAAGACTGTAATTGTCCTAGTTTGGGAATATCATTTTGAATTCTTGCTTGGCTTTGGCTTGCATGCTTTCCCCTATGCTTATGTGAGTGAAGTCCCTGCTATGACATCTCCAAGTATCTCCAGCAAACTACTGGAACTCAGCCGGTTTCCTTAACCTTGACATTTGCCACTGCCTGTCAAGGGAAGCAGAAATTCTCACTGCCCTGCCTTACTCTTCACCTAGTAACTATATTTGGTTTTGCCCCACTGGGTTATGTGATCTAAACAAGACTTGGGGTCTCTCAGAGGGGTCATTTGTGCAGTGTTTTGGGTGATGCACTGATAAGGGAGCACAAGGTAAGGCATCCAGTTTAAAGGTTCACAGCCCAACCCTAAACTGCCCAGAGCTGCAGGACCCAGCAGCTCCACAAAGGGCTCCCGCCAAATCCAGAGCCTCCCGCGCTGCCGCGGGAGGCTCCTCGGGAGAAGGGGATGTTCGTCCCCTTCCCCTGAGTAAGGGAAGCAGTCCCATAATGGGACTACTCACTTTAGCGGCGACTGTTTGGTCGCCACTAAAGTGAAAGCACTTGTGTAGGGTGAGCAGCTCTACCCAAGCGCCCTGGATCCTGCAGAGCTTGGCTCTGCAAACCTGCTTCTCCCCTGCCCCTGGAAATGTCGCCGACCACGCCTCCCCCTCCCCGGAATGCCTCCCCCACGCCCCCGGGAATGCCCCCATTCCCCGTTCCGCAGCCCGGCGGTCGCAGGCACCGCCGAGCTGCAGAACGCCGGCACCCGCCAGGCAGTGGCTCAGCGCTGGCCTGAGCTGAGACACCTCCGGCGGGAGTCCGGCGGTAAGCCCCACAAATGTGCCTTATGACACATTTGCGACTGTGATCCGCGGCGTAGAGGCGCGGCGCAGACCACAGGATTGGGTTCATAGTCTTAACATCCTTAGTGCCAGCACTCCACCTCTACCACCGCCGCTGGGTGTCATAAAAATGCCATAAGGCACTCTCCTGCTGGCATGAGATGCCCAGCGCTGGCTGAGAGGCAGTGCCAGTTGGCACTGGGCCTCAGTGCTGGGAAGACGCACCACTGGAGAATTAGATGGTAATAGTTCCCACCAGGTATCAGAGAGGCTTTTTGGGGTGGGGAAGATGGGAGGGGAGAGTGGAACTGGGTGGAAAGAAAGCAGGCCTGAGGATCAGGCCTGGGAGGGAGGCAGGGAGGGTTGGCAGAGACTGCCAACTAATCCTATGCCCCCTCCTGAGCCACAGAAGCTGTTACTGGCCTCCTTGGTTCTGTGCCAGCTGAAGAGCTGTTACAGCTCCAAAGAGACCCATTGGGACCGATAGGTAAGGGAACATTTGAGGAGGCTCTGGCGGCTGCCCCGACCCCATGGGGGCACCAGGACATAGGATTGGGTTATCTTCTTCATTCCTGGAGTTTGGGGCAGGAACATTCATTTGCTTTCTTTTCCTTCAGACATCATCATCCCTAACATAACTCTCTCTCTCTCTCTCTCTCCCTCTCTCTCTCTCTCTCTCGTCAGTTGCAGAACAGAGAGATCTCTGCCTCTGCCTAGTCAATTGCAAAATGTAGGGAGTTCCCTTATCTGCACTTGATTTTATTGCTTTCCCTTATATTGTAAATAACAAGTCCCAATATTTTAAATAAATGGACACGGGTTCATTTCTGACCCTTCTCGCTCTCTTTGTTAGCCCCTTCAATGCCAGTATCTCATCACAGTGCGCCATGAGCCAACTGCCAAAAATCTTTTTACAGAAGTGAGTTGTGGGTCTGTAGCCTCATATGTGTGTCTCTGAAAAGCACTGTTAGCAACAGTGGAAGCTCTTCAAACTTAGGAAATATCTAAAGAGGGCTTGGATCTGTGCAGTTCTGTTTTCATGAAGCCGGAAACCAAGAAACTTGTGTTGGGAGACTCTAACCCTCGTCAAAGGATGGCCAGCCACCACCTACACACACTTATACAGATTCCAACAAGGAAGAAGAGCCAATTTAATTTTCCCTGCTGAAAAGACACAGAACATTCAATGAGTCCAGAGAAATGAAAGTGGAACATAAGAACATAAGAAGAGCCCCACTGGATCAGGCCACAGGCCCATCTAGTCCAGCTTCCTGTATCTCACAGCGGCCAACCAAATGCCCCAGGGAGCACACCAGATAACAAGAGACCTCATCCTGGTGGCCTCCCTTGCATCTGGCATTCTGACATAACCCATTTCTAAAATCAGGAGGTTGCGCATACACATCATGGCTTGTAACCCATAATGGATTTTTCCTCCAGAAACTTGTCCAATCCCCTTTTAAGTTGGAGATTACCAACTTTCAGTTAGGACTCCCATTCTGGCAACACCAAATTATATATTTGGAGAAGATGTTGATTTCCAAGGCTGTGTAATAAAATGATGCTCCTTGTTAACACAATTCAATTTGTCAGCACAGGCGCCAAGCAGGATAACAAAAGAGTAGGCATGTGGGATGAATATTTGATAAAATTATCCATGTGGGAGGAAAATGAAGTGCTTAAACAAGTGAAAACAAAGTCTGATGGGTGAACTTGGTTTTGCATTATGAGTGTCCTGCATTCAGAAGAGAAATCAATCTCAAATTACTTCAAGAGTGCTGCATTTGGGTAAAAACATTTTAAAGACACATTTGAATCACGTGCTTCCTCCAGAGAGCCATAGGTACATACATGGTGGGTGTTTTTTGCTTTTTTTAAATGTCATCCTTCCAATGACCCTTCACGGTAGGTTAGTCGTGGAGAAAATTAAATTTAAAAGCCAAGCATTTAATTTCCGGAATTTGCAGAGATACGAACATAAGAATATAAGAAGAGCCCCGCTGGATCAGGCCACAGGCCCATCTAGTCCAGCTTCCTGTATCTCATAGTGGCCCACCAAATGCCTCAGGGAGCACACAAGACATGACACAACATATAGATGAACAAGCCTTGCTGAGGGAGAATCAGCATGGCTTCTGTAAGGGTAAGTCTTGCCTCACAAACCTTTTAGAATTCTTTGAAAAGGTCAACAGGTATGTGGATGCGGGAGAACCCATGGACATTGTATATCTGGACTTTCAGAAGGCGTTTGACACGGTCCCTCACCAGGGGCTACTAAAAAAACTCCACAGTCAGGAAATTAGAGGGCAGGTCCTCTCATGGATTGAGACCTGGTTGAAGATCAGGAAACAGAGAGTGGGTGTCAATGGGCAATTTTCACAATGGAGAGAGGTGAAAAGTGGTGTGCCCCAAGGATCTGTCGACCTCTTCATAAATGAGCAACCCCAAGGATGCTCTTCAACCTCTTCATAAATGACCTGGAGACAGGGTTGAGCAGTGAGGTGGCTAGGTTTGCAGACAACACCAAACTTTTCCAAGTGGTGAAGACCAGAAGTGATTGTGAGGAGCTCCAGAAGGATCTCTCCAAACTGGCAGAATGGGCAGCAAAATGGCAGATGTGTTTCAGTGTAAGTAAGTGTAAAGTCACGTACATTGGGGCAAAAAATCAAAACTTCACATATAGGCTAATGGGTTCTGAGCTGTCTGTGATAGATCAGGAGAGAGATCTTGGGGTGGTGGTGGACAAGTCGATGAAAGTGTCAACCCAATGTGCGGCGGCAGTAAAGAAGGCCAATTCTATGCTTGGGATCATTAGAAAAGGTATTGAGAACAAAACAGCTAATATTATAATGCCATTGTACAAATCGATGGTAAGGCCACACCTGGAGTATTGTGTCCAGTTCTGGTCGCTGCATCTCAAAAAGGATATAGTGGAAATGGAAAAGGTGCAAAAGAGGGCAACTAAGATGATTGCTGGGCTGGGGCACCTTCCTTATGAGGAAAGACTATGGCATTTGGGCCTCTTCAGCCTAGAAAAGAGACGCCTAAGGGGGGACATGATTGAGACATACAAAATTATGCATAGGAAAGATAAAGTGAATAGAGAGATGCTCTTTACACTCTCACATAACACCAGAACCAGGCGACATCCACTAAAATTGAGTGTTGGGAAGGTTAGGACAGACAAAAGAAAATATTTCTTTACTCAGCGTGTGGTCAGTCTGTGGAACTCCTTGCCACAGGATGTGGTGACAGCATCTGGCCTGGATGCCTTTAAAAGGGGATTGAACAAGTTTCTGGAGGAAAAATCCATTACGGGTTACAAGCCATGATGTGTATGTGCAACCTCCTGATTTTAGAAATGGGCTATCTCAGAATGCCAGTGCAAGGGAGGGCACCAGGATGAGGTCTCTTGTTATCTGGTGTGCTCCCTGGGGCATTTGGTGGGCCGCTGTGAGATACAGGAAGCTGGACTAGATGGGCCTATGGCCTGATCCAGTGGGGCTGTTCTTATGTTCTTACATGGTGCCCTCCCTTGCATTTGGCATTCTGACGTAGCCCATTTCTAAAATAAGAAGGTTGCAAATACCCATTATGGCTTGTAACCCATAATGGATTTTTCCTCCAGAGACTTGTCCAAACCCCTTTTAAAGGCATCTAGGCCAGATGCCATCACCACATGCTGTGGTAAAGAGTTCCACAGACCAACTACGCTCAAGTTAAAGATCTGAACTTGAGTCTCTTTGGTCCAAATACAAATATTCTGTCCCCAAATGGCACAACATGTGGCCCTCAAAATGTCAGTATAGGCACAAAACGCAACCCACCAGCAGTGAATGAACAGCTGAGAACAGACTTGAGAAACCTATTTGTGTTGGCTGCCTTGAATTGCAAGAATAAAGAGGCTGTCGACACCTCTCACACCCCAACCCATGGCGGGTGGATTGTATGTTCATGGGCTGTGTGTCTTTGCTGTATCAGCCACACAACACTGGCTCTCTGCTCTTTCCGTTTGCACACTCCATTACAGGAACAAAAGAATATAAAAAGAACCTTGCTTCTTCTTCAAAGGGCTATTTTGTCCAGCATCACGTTCCCACTGTGGGGCACCGAATGCCTCCTGGAAGCAGATAGTGCTCTTCTGTAATCCCCAGCAACTGATTATCACATTCTCCAGGAACTGATCAAACACACATGAGGCTAGAACAATGGTTCCCAAATTGCAGATCTTGACCCACTGATGGGTCATGAACCAATTTTTGGTATGTCATGCAGTGCAGAGCAGAGCTCCAATGAAAGGGTAGTGGAAAGATCAAATAACTAATTGCGTAAAGCCCTGAGGCTATTAAAAAAATCAAATAGCAGCTAATTGTCCTGCAAGGAGCTCAGCTCCCACAGTTTGCAAGATAGCAGCTAATTGCCCTTCAAGAAGCTGAACTCCTGTGGTTTGCAAGCATGTGTAAATATAGATGGATAAAGAAGTAAATAAAAATATTACTACTTATAAGTGAATAGATGGTAGACCGGGTAGATGGGGCTCATCAGCCTGGGAAGGCAGCTCATCTGAGAGAAGGAAAACTCTGATCCCAAACCTCCACTGCCTTGTGGCTACATCCAGTTATGGAAAAGGCTTCAGGAGTCAACCTCGAGGCAAAATCCGGAGCCGGAGTCCCTGAGGCAGTTCATGGCTGAACACAGTCACGTTCTGGCAACTCCTGCGACGCCGCTGGAACCAACCGTATTGGCTTCTGCTTTTCCATTGGACCATTTCAGTGACGTGGAGAGGGGGGATTTGCTGCATGGGTAACAGCCTATCCTCCATACCTACTTTACCCAGGCTTCGCATACTGGAGAGGACACTGTTCCAGAGCCACCATTCAGAGCACGATACCATAGTCTTCCAAGACTAAAGGATGCCAGCATGGGATAAGTGAATAAATAAAATATTTCTTTCTAGAGCGACTTTTTTCAAAGTCTCGTAAACCTAAGTGGATCCCGATAGAATGTCATTTTAAAAAGTGGGTCTCATTGCTTAAAAGTTTGGGGAACCCCTGGCTTAGAAGCCTCATTTGCTCCTCTGTCTTTGTTTTTACAATAAAATAACAGCCATTAGTTGGTGGGGGAGGCCTGATCAGCCTTGGGTTTGCAACTCACTGTGCGGATAACCCTTTCAGTCCACACTGCAGTTCCTGTGAAAATCACCATAAGCGATCACTGCGATAAGCTGCTGCATCTGCCATGCAGCCCCAAAGTAATGCAAGCCTTACCTTGAGGAGGCCTCCATGACCCCCCCACCTCCCACCCCCACTGCAGGATGCCCTGCTGGCACAGCTGCATCAGTGCCAGAAATTTGGATAGGACTGAGCTCTCAGTTGATTACGACAATGCTCATAGCAACACCCATAAGAAAACAATGACAGCTTGTTTATTAGGGCCTTGAAAACATATCTTCATGTTCATTTTACACAGGGTGAGGAATAGTAACCATCGTTACGAGTTGCATAGTATCTAGCTGAGATGAAACCAGAATGTTGCTTTCTGAATGTTTCTTAGTTGCTAGTAGGTGGCAAAGCTGTCTCTGGCCTCTTACAGCTTCTTACGTCTTTTAGCATCATTTCAAAATTAAATGGTGAACCAGTTAGCAAGGCTGTGTTGAATGGACTGTTACACTATATTGCTTTTGTGGGGGGACACTATGGAGCTGATCAATTATAAGAGAAGATGATTTTAAGAGAAGCTTATAAATTATAAGAGAAGATAAATTATAAGACTAAGATGATTACGGGGCTGGGGCACCTTCCTTATGTATGCGCAACTTCCTGATTTTAGAAATGGGCTATGTCAGAATGCCAGATGCAAGGGAGGGAACCAGGATGCAGGTCTCTTGTTATCTGGTGTGCTCCCTGGGGCATTTGGTGGGCCACTGTGAGATACAGGAAGCTGGACTAGATGGGCCTATGGCCTGATCCAGTGGGGCTCTTCTTATGTTCTTGGAAACACACTCTTCTGATTGGACCCTGCCCTACAGATCCAAGAAATTCTTCATAACATTCACTGTGATAGCAGTTAGGAGAAAAACCTCCATATTCTGAAGCACTTCCCTCTGCCTACTAAATCCTTGGGATAAAAAAGAAGGAATCGCTATCACCATCATATCCTTCTTCTCTCTGGGGCAGAGTAATGAGGTAAGACCATTTTAAAACTTCCTTCAAATACAATTTTTCTAGGCAGAAGGGTTCAAATCAATTACACAGGCCTACAAAATTGAGGGTCAGAAAAGTTTTTCCCAAACTTTATGGTGGTTTGTTATGAATTTGGGGTGCCGATTCCAAAAAATGGCATCCGTTTTGCCCTATCATGTCTAGTTTTGGAGATATAGTATAGCCTCATTAGTGAATGGTTCAAGCAGCTTCCTCATGAGGAAGCTGCTTGAACCATTCACTAAAGAGGCTATGCCCTGTCTCCAAAACTATACATGATAGGGCAAAACGGATGCCATTTTTGGAATCAGCACCCCAAGTATACCCAGGAATTGGTGTAACGTTTAAGGAAGCAAAATGTGTGTTATCACTTCACTTCCCAAGGGTTATTTCACTCCTTACGTATCAAGAACTTGGATGCACCATCACGAGTACACACAACAGGGCCCAGCCAATCTCACACTCTGTGTGTACTTTTTCAAACTCCTCTTCATCACATACACATTTTACAGTTGTAGATGTATGGATTTAAAAAATCTCAGGTGGTACTGGTTAAACCCCAATTACCACCTAAAGTAGTCTCACACATACAAGGGAGATGGTTGAGGTTGTGTGTATATTTCAGCATTATAAGAGATAGGGACAACTATGTTCCAAAAGACTATTGGGGTGACTGGCAGGGTACCATGGGGGACCCAGTGCAGAAATTTGCTCCAGGTCCCCAAACAACCTGATGCCAGCATAACACAGGGACAAGTTTTGAAGTGGCCCAGGAAAGCACCTTGCCTGCCTCTTGAGCTGTGGTTTTTAGCACACAGAGTTGGGTCCTCCACCTCTGTTTTGCCAGGTCTCTTTAGCACCTGTCATGACTGTAAGAATGCCCTTTGGTGCAGGGAGAGAGACTTCAGATTCACATAGCCATACAAATCTGAAGCTATTAGAAGCATGTCTTGCACAATGTATGGGTGGCCTCTTTCCATGCAATGCACTGATCTTTTAGGTATTTGACATTCAGGGTATAAGTTTGGTTTACCCCCAGAATTTGTTCTACATCCTCTAGATCAGGGGTCAGCAACCTTTCCCACAAAGGGCCAGATGTTTGGCGATAATATTTTCATGTCCCTACCAAACTTCTGGATTGCCAAACTCCTAGAAGGGGCATGTGGAGCTCAGCTTGGGAGGCTTTGCTTCCCACTAAATTTACCATGCACCAGACAGGGAACAGCAGAGCTGTCTGCCCAGGCTTGCGGAGTTCCCTGAGCCATGCTCCCAAACCAAACTCCTTGATGACCTCTGGTGGTGGGCTGAACCTGGCTTGCGGGCCATAGGCTGCCGACCCCTGCTTTAGATAGAAAGATATGGAAGCTGCAGTCAGGGACAGACGAAACAATGCTTCTGCCGAATGCCACTTCCTGGTGCACCCCATGGTCTACAGACTCAGACCATTGATTGGTCCATCTATCTCTGTATTGTTTATGCTTAATGCAGTTTTTCTTGGGTGGAATTCAGGGACCCTAAGTGTGTGCAGGAATGCAGCCGGTGCCTGCCCAATCACAAAGGCGACCTAATGTGGCTTCTGACAACAGCAGATGGCGGGGATGAGGGGTGGCTAAAAAAAGCAGCCACTTGTCTCCTTCCCACATGAGACTTTTCATCAAAATCATTCCCTAGAAGCATTTTTCTGCTCTTATGGTTGATATTTGTATGCATTGCTGATGCTTTAATGATATTTTCTGTGAATGCTTCTGGCTTTGTTTTCCGTTTCGTTGCATTGTCAATGGTTTGATGTTATGGTTTTTATGATGTATTCTTGATTTTATGGAAGCTGCCTTGGGCACCTATGCTAATGGGGGGGGGGAAGGCAGGATATTGCGCACTGCAGTTTCTCTTTTTCTTCAAGGACAGCAAGGAAGAAGCCCAATCAGTAGCAGCTTCTCCTTCATCCTTGCACTGTCCCTTAAGTTGAAATGGGCTGTGTGAAGAAGGAGTAAGGTGAAGGAGAAGCAAAACAGCATGTTGCTTCCTGCGTTGACAAAATTGTGCAGGCAGTGCCTGACTGCTTTACTACCCCTTGTCCCTTTCTTGTGCAGTCCAACCGCACAGTGCAGAATGCAGGGAAAGGGTAGTAAAGTGGCTTCCTGCTGTCCATGTGGCCAAATCCACCACGTGGCCAAAGTTTGCTGCACCCAAACTTGAGTGCCCCCTTGCCCCCCCCACCTGCTGCTGACGCAAGCTGCATGGTTGGGCCGACCTTGGCTCCAGTCCTGCACACAGTCACAATCCTGTACTCAGAAGTAAGTCCCATTGTATTCAAGGGGGCTTACTCCCAGGGAAGTGTTAGATGGTTGTAGCCCTAGGGTCCTTAAATCCCACTCAAGTAAAATTGCTGTAAATGTAGACATGGTTGGCAACCTTCAGTCTCGAAAGACTATAGTATAAGCCTACAGCACCTGGTATTCCCAGGCAGTCTCCCATCCAAGTACTAACCAGGCCTGACCCTGCTTAGCTTCCGAGATCAGACGAGATCGGGCATGTGCAAGGTAACAATCCTGAGATAAAAGGGCCAATGGACCAGATAGGATCATATGAATGGACACCACTTCATAAGAAAGTTAAGAATTTCATTTGTGGGATCAGACCACATTCCATCTACTACAGCATTCCACCAGTAGCCAGCCAGGTGAGAGCTTGCAGCCAGCGCACGAAAGTGTCAACATTCTCTTACGTTTGGTACTCAAAGGTATGGTGCCTCTGAACATGGAGGCTCCATTCCATTCAAACCAGTTAAAGGTTCCCAGTGCAGATACAACCCTTCTTTGCAAAAAGCTATTTGAGAGGCTGTTCTCCTACCTGCCTTCTAGAAGCCACAGCACTATTGATACCCTTGTTGTTGGCTTTGAGCATGTTCGAGGGAGCGGAATCATTCTTCCACGTCTTTGAGTTTTCCTTGGGGTCTGAAGGAATGGGATTCAGGAACAAAATCCTGGCAATCAACCCATACAGGACTGTGGCTAATATCATTGGCATGACATAAAATATTCCAAAGTCCATCATATAAATGGGAGAGTAGTAGCTCCTGGGCACCTTGTACCCACATGTGACCACCGTGGTATCTTTGTAGACTATTGTGTTGAGATCCAGCAAGAAAAACCAGAGCAGGCAGTAGATACAGGTGAACGCCCAGACAAAAACAATGATCTTTTTGGCTCTGGAGAAAGTGCATAAAAACTGGGCTTTGATTGGGTGACAAATGGCAATGTACCGCTCAATGGTGAAGGCCGTTATAGAGCAAGAAGAAGCATTAATGCCAAGATACTGCAGGTACGTAATGCAGAGACATCCAAAGAAACCATAGACCCAGGACTCATAGATGCTCTCAGTGATGTTGGGAAGCCCTGCAGCCACAAGCACCATGAGGTCAGCTACCGCAAGGCTCACCAGATAACAATTTGTAGGTGTCCTCATGTGCTTTGTCCTGAGCACCACCAGCACCACCATGATGTTGCCCACGATGCCTAAGCCGCAGATGAGGAGGACCAAAAAGATGGTGACTACTTGGTATTCAATGCTGGCCACTTCTCGACTTGGCAGCAGCCCTGTTTGGTTCTGTCCATCACTGGTGGTGTTCTCCATCTTGACCCAGTTGCTCCTTCAGTCCGCCTCTGGTCAGAACATTTCCTCCTTATCTGCCTAGGGAAAAGGTTGATCACAGTGAACAGAGTATACAAGATGAAGTTCCTTTGTATGATATCCATATACTACACCAGCAATTTCCAACCTTTTTCCTCTCTTAGCACACTGACAAAGTGCTAAAATTGTCGGGGTACACCATACGTTTTTGGATAATCGAATTGGTACACTGCACTGCCAGAGGCTGCATCCCCCCAAATGCCTTACTAATATATGCCCCTTCCCCACACTCCCACAGCACTCCTGTGGACCATTCGCAGCACACCAGTGTGCACAGCACACTGGTTGAAAATTGCAGGGCGTGTTGACCTTCTCCCAACACCACCACAGCACACACATTCGGCACACACAGGTAGGGACTTTTTCAATCTGTTAATTGTTAGATCTTTTCAAAGCAATTTTGGTAAAACCAACAGAGCATGGCAAATGTGTGTGGGTGAGTGCGTGAGAGAGAGAGAGAGAGAGAGAGAGAGAGAGCAAGAACGAGAGAGAGAGAGAGAGAGACTGCCTCACAAGGATCAAAGTTATCTCTTATCCCAAACAGGCAGGAATTGAAGGCTGAAATTAGAGGAGGTTCAGCCTTCAAGATTGAACTTGATATGACAGAAGCATCACAATGTTTCAAAAGCCTGCAAAACCTGTTGGAGCAGAGACCACAGTGGTGTGTGCCCAGCAAGCGACCAAAGAAGTATATGCCCAGAAAGAAGAATTATGCCTCTATCATAGCGCCTTCCACTGTTAAAAATAAATAAATATCATCAGTACCCAGGCAAATGAGGGTAGACCCAGACTGGGATTGGACCAGCTCAACTCTCCCATTTCAAGCATCCTTGGTAGGAAGAAACCATAAAGAGTTATACTGTAAAAGCATCAAAGGGCATGAAGAATAAATGTATGTGATCACCATTAGAGTAGCAACACCTTCATACTGCTGTATACCTTCCCATTGGGTTTTACTGTCAGTGGCTTTTATTCATTCAGCACTCCACCAACGGAGGGGGTTTTACTATTATGCAGAAGTGCAGAGATTTTTTTTTAATGAAATAAAATACTCAGAAAAAAAGTACTCCATGTCCTGCCTTCTCCCCTCAGGTGCTTGCCAAAAATTTGATAGATAGGACTTACCTTCAGGCTCCATGGGCTGTTCGGAACTGTGCCTGTCGAAACGAAGTTGACGGAACGAACTCTGTCCCAACTCGACGCACCCAGGAATAAAAGCACAAGTGTCGCACTTCACTCCACGCGCATTCTGCAGATTGCCGTGGTTACATGCAGGAGCTTTGCAGCGCCGGTATCCTTTCAACCCTTCCAGCCCTCCAAGGGATGGAACCGATCGTCTCTGATCTCCCAAGCTGTCAAACTGCAGTCTATTAATGAAAATCCAGAGGGTTCGGTGATTCACAGCTTCTGCTTTTCTCGCTGTGAGGAAAAAAAAAATTAGAAACATAGAATCTCTTTTGGTAACATCGTTTTAAGTCAGAGCGATTATTTAAAACAACAATAACCACACACAGAGATGAGGCAGGAGTCCACGTCAGTTCTGTAGTGCTTCCTTATGAAGCTACACCTGGAATATGTACGCTCTCCCTCTCTCTCCCTTTGCTCTCTAACCTACTTTGCATTTCCACGCTCCAGTGAAATGGGCAGAGAGGAGGGGGATCGGCAGCAAATCATTTTCTTAAGGATCCACAGTCACTCCACAACATATTTTGGAGCCCATTTTTGTCATTAAAAGGCCACAGATGAAATCGGTTTAGAAATCCCATTTGCTTTTCGAGGCAAAGGGCGTCTCTGTTGCCTGAATAGCAGCAATTCTAGAAATAACAAGTTGTGTGAATGAGGAAGGGAAATTAGATTTCCTAACAGGTTTCATGTTGAAGAGACTGGGGTTGAAAGAAACATTTAAAAAGAAATAAATAAGTACCGTCATGACAAACCAAGGCTCATACCTCCCGATGCATAGCACATCTCCATCTTGCAAAGGCTGGGTGAACAAAGCCAGGGGACTCATGAGCATATATAAACTTTGGAAATAGTTGCCAAGGAAGACGTGGTTCTCCACATCCCCTAATTCCAGTGGCGTAGCTAAGAGGGTGCAGGGGGTAGCAACTGCACCAAGCAACAAGTTTTAGGGAGGCACTAGGATGCAGGTCTCTTGTTATCTGGTGTGCTCCTTGGGGCATTTGGTGGCCTGCTGTGAGATATAGGCAGCTGGACTAGATGGGCCTATGGCCTGATCCAGTGGGGCAGTTCTTATGTAGGCAACAAGCTGAGCTTGACACTAGTGGCCAAAATTGTGAAAACCTTGGTATGTACGGATAATACCATCATGTCATATATCATTGGAAAGGTAATTTAATGCAGAATGCAATGAAACAAACCTTAGTGGAATATCTGCATTCTATTAAAAGTTATGGCCAATTAACCAGAAAATGAAAACACAACTGCCTTATGGAACACAAAGTGGATTTTCCTTAACTCAGAACTGATTGTTCTGAGAGTTAATGAGATGTTATTATGATACAGCATGGAACCAATAAGGTGTTAATATGAGTCAGCTCTCATTTCTATGTATCATAATATAGTTACCCCTGCTAACTGGGTAAAGAGGCACTTTTTAAATTGGTACTCCTCTTAGATTTAGCAGGTGGAGTCCCTCTTCAACCCAGTCCAGTGTCTCCAACCAATAAAGGGCACAATTTTTATTTATTTACTTAATTAATTAAATTTGATTTTGTCATGGAGGAGCTACAAAATCTTCTTTGATCCCAGGTAGCAGACAGATGCCTTAGCTATGCCAATGGCTGGGCAAGTGGGTGGTGAGCTGCTGGGGGGAGGAGGTGGATTCCCCCGATTTTCACTTTTTTAAAAGCCTGGGCGTGATGTCACTTCTGACATCACTTCTGGGGCATCATTCTGAGCTCGGCACTGGGAAACCCAAACATTAGTTACACAACTACCTAATTCATTGAGGAGGGAACCAGGACAAGAGTATTTCTGCATCCTGTTCTTCACGGTGGTTTTTACTGCAGTTTGGTTTTTGCTTTCAGATGTTGCCGTATTAAATAATGGTGATTTTTATTTCTAGATTTGGATCGTTCACTTTTCTGCTATTTGTTCTAAGTCACTTTGATAGCCCAATTTGGGAGTAAGAGCAGGAAGGAAAAGAAAAATTCATGCACACCGTGCGGAAGGGCGTGATCTCATGCACACCTGCCGGTTGTGTATAGCCAGAGGAACAGGTAAATGACAACAAATGTGCCTTGCCACCTGGTTTTCATTCTCATATGCTGAAACCTTGGAAAAGAGAGCAAATACTTCCTTCCAATATAAATGCCAAGTCATTTTAATTGTGTTTCGTCAGAGCCACAAAACTTGTACCCTGCCTAATGACGGCCAGGCAGATTCTTGAACAATGTACACAATGAAACAGTAGAACAAAGAGTTACTCAACTACACAGACCTACAAAATTGAGAGTCAGAAAAGTTTTTCCCAAATTTTATGGTGGTTTGATATGAATTTGGGGTGCTGATTCCAAAAATGGCATCCGTTTTGCCCTATCACGTCTAGTTTTGGAGAAACAGCATAGCCTCATTAGTGAATGGTTCAAGCAGCTTCCTCATGAGGAAGCTGCTTGAACCATTCATTAAAGAGGCTATGCCGTGTCTCCAAAACTAGACGTGATAGGGCAAAACAGATGCCATTTTTGGAATCAGCACCCCAAATATACCCAGGAATTGGTGTAATGTTTAAGGAAGCAAAATGTGTGTTGGCCTGTGCTATTAGCAGCCATCTTATCTGCTGTTTTTGAAGTGTGATTAATCTTCATCAGATAAGAAGCAGGATGTATTCTAGAACAGTCTGTGGATAAAGATAAAGGATGCTACAAAGGATTGACTTCTTGGACAATCAACTTCAACTGGCCCAGTGCTAGGGTTCCAATACTGACAGGCCATGGATACTTGATATCTTCCATCCAGATGTACAGAGGGCACTGATTAGCATTTATACTCTGTAAAAACATCTTTGGGCTCACAGTGCAAACCAAGCGGCATCCCAGTGGAACACACATTCTGCCAGCACATGCTGTTGCAAAAAGTGCTGTAAAGCACATTGTGACAGCGTTAGTAGATTTCCTGCTGGCAGAAAGGCTGGAGCCTTCCTGAGTAAGCTGATGGAGCAAAGGATACCCACCAGACCAAGTTAGCCTGGCACAAGGGTGGAGGGAGGCTGGGGAAGGGGTATAAAGGGGCAAGGGAGGTGGTAATGGGGGCAGATTGGGAACAGGAGAAAAGTGGGATCGGCAGTACTAGCACATGTCGTATTCTATCCCCCTTCTTGGGCCCGAGCCACCTGCATGGATCAACTCAAACTTGTGCCAGTAAGTTGACCAATAGCAGCTGCTGGCACTTACCCAGGGTCAAGGGGATAAGTGTCAACCTGAGGAGATCTCCAGCAGCCAAAGTTCCCCCATGGGATACAGCATAGCCAGCACCAACGCCACTGCATCACCATTTGGAATTGGGTGTGTGCCACCCTGACTGATCCCATCCTCCATCCTGGGCATGATCTGCTCTCCTCCCTGCCCCTGCCCCATTCCACCCACCCTTCCCCCTTTCTGCCCACCATGTTCAACCCCCTCTCCACTTCCCTCCAACCCCCTGTGCAGGCTTACCTGTTCTTACAGGTGTCCATCAGCCAATCAGTGTGTGGGAGGCTGCTACAGCCTCCCTGCTGGCAGGCTGGCTGCACGCATTGGCAGAACCTACTTGATGACAGTCGTAAAGCAGCCAATGCTAATTACAGTGGCAAGAGAGGGGGATTGGGTTGGGCCATAAAAGTTCACCAAGTGGTTTACATAGCATGAAATGGTATCTTCCTCTCCCAGAGGAGCTCACAGTCTTAAAAATATGCAAAAGAGACATAAGCAGATGACACTGAAAAAGATGTGCTAAGATGCCCAGGAACATCATAAGAAAGTGTAAAAAAACCAGATGATTTAAAAAACAAAACAAGAATCATTGGGCTGGAATGGTGGTTCCTAGCTGAATCTCAAGTACTGTATCCCATCAGTTATGATTGCTATGTTACCTCTAGCAGACTGATTGTTCTGGCAGAGACTTGCTCTAAAAATCGTGCTTTAAAAGAACAAGAAGCAAAACTTTTTCTCCTTGCAAAATTATATCTGCTTTGTTACCAAAATTTTTAAAAAAGGTTTTGACTACAGTTTATGGTTATTATGATGAATGATAAGAATATAAGAAGATAAGAACAGCCCCACTGGATCAGGTCATAGGCCCATCTAGTCCAGCTTCCTGTATCTCACAGCGGCCAACCATATGCCCCAGGGAGCACACCAGATAACAAGAGACCTGCATCCTGGTGCCCTCCCTTGCATCTGGCATTCTGACATAACCCATTTCTAAAATCAGGAGGTTGCACATACACATCATGGCTTGCAACCCATATGGATTTTTCCTCCAGAAACTTGTCCAATCCCCCTTTAAAGGCATCCAGGCCAGATGCCGTCACCACATCCTGTGGCAAGGAGTTCCACAGACCGACCACACGCTGAGTAAAGAATTTTTTTTTGTCTGTCCTAACCCTCCCAACTCTCAATTTTAGTGGATGTCCCCTGGTTCTGGTGTTAAGTGAGAGTGTAAAGAGCATCTCTCTATCCACTCTGTCCATCCTCTGCATAATTTTGTATGTCTCAATCATGTCCCCCTTCAGGCGCCTCTTTTCTAGGCTGAAGAGGTCCAAACGCCGTAGCCTTTCCTCATAAGGAAGGTGCCCCAGCCCAGTAATCATCTTAGTCGCTCTCTTTTGTACTTTTTCCATTTCCACTATGTCCTTTTTGAGATGTGGTGACCAGAACGGGACACAATACTCCAGGTGTGGCCTGATGATGTTTATTATGATAAAAAGCCCAATATTCACATTTATGGTCATTCAAAATATGTTGAGCTCCCATATTGATGCAGCATACTGATTTCTCCCAAATTATTCTGTGGTTTCTAAAACTTGCCAAGGACAATCTGAAAAGATTATTTCAGCCTACAATATCCCAGGCAGTTGCAGGCCTGCAGAGAGGGAGGGCAGGAGGGGGGTAATCTCCAGGGCCCAGACTTTCAGGAAGTCCTGGCCATGACAATACAATACAGTATAAATTTATTACAAAATAAATGTGGGTACCTCAGCCTATCCAGGGCTGCATCTCCACTACATCTTTAATCCACTTGCAAAGCACTTCCCATTACCCCAATGCACTTAGGAAAGGGGGCAATCAGGCTTCTTGCCCTGGGCCCAATGCCAGTTGTCAGCGGCCCTAGGAAGTTGACCTTCACACCACCCACAGGGCAATCATAGCACTGTAGAACAGCAACAATAACAATGCTGCAAGGAGAGTTTTGGAGCCATGTGCTGGTCGGGGTTAACAATTTTTTAAACTCATAGAAGAAGGGACTTTCTGCAGAGACGCATACTTGCGCATGAGGGAGAGTGATCAACATCTCTGCTGTCTTGCAGGTGCAGCAAGAAAGGAGGAGAAGATTGCATACTTTGCTTGTCCTATTCCAGTGTTTCTCAAACTGTGGGTCAGGACCCACTAGATGGGTCAAGAGCCAATTTCAGGTAGGTCCCCATTCATTTAAATATTTTATTTTTAAATATAGTAGGCTTCATGCTACCATGGTATGTGCATTTGGGGAAATGTTACTGATATATACTTTTAACAGGCTACTATGTATATACTTTTAACAATGATAGTAACTGGGACTTACTCCTGGGTAAGTGTGGAGATTACGATGATTATGGTGATGTCACTTCCTGTCATGATGTCACTTCCGGTGGGTCCTGACAGATTCTCATTCTAAAAAGTGGGTCCCGGTGCTAAAAGCATGAGAACCTCTCTCCAATTTGCTGATTCCTCATGGACTGCACTGAATCCCACCTTACACCTTAAGGAGCTTTCATCTTCCAATTAGCAAAACAAAAGCTTAGCAGTGAGTAGATGGTAGATATTCTTAGGAAATTAAATTGCAAATCATTAGTTAGAACTGAAAAACAGTCAGGGATCTCAAGACCAAGTCCCCCCTTTTTAAAGATTTCTAAGAACAACCTTTAGGAAACATGATCAAGGTCACACAATTATGGATTTGTTCCTTTTTAACCCCCATTAACCACCGTGTTGTATACCTGGAGTTTTAGTATATTCTGTTTTATGCTATTAAGAGTTTTGATCATTTCAGTACAAAATGGAAAGGGGGGATATAAATAATCTAATTCCTGCCATCTAAATTTTCCTTTCCATTGAGGCTGATTCACTTGTCTACTACACTGCAATCCTATGCACATTTACCTGAGAGTAAGTCCCATTGAATTAAATGAGACTTACTTCTGTGTAAACCTGCTGAAATCCTGGGCCTGACTTCCTCTGCTGTTCAGTTACGTTAAGGTTCACAACCTACATTCTTACCTGCAAATGCAGGTCCAGCTCACATATGTGTATGACTTGATTTCTCTATGCTTGAATACTATACACTTAACACTTGGTAGCAAAATGAGTGATGCATTGTACCTTTAAGAAGATGCATTGAAAAGTATCATGCTAGAAGCATTTTGAGGTGATATGGAAGGTGATATGGACATAAGAACATAAGAAGAGCTCCGCTGGATCAGGTCAAAGGCCCATCTAGTCCAGTTTCCTGTATCTCACAGTGGCCCACCAAATGCCCCAGGGAGCACACAGACAACAGACACAACCTGTGTCCCAGTGCCCTTCCCCGCATCTGGCAATCAGAGGCAGCCTGCCTCTAAAACCAAGTGCTTGCACATACCTACTATGACTTGTAATCCGTGATCAACTTTTCCTCCAGAACTTTGTCCAATCCCCTCTTAAAGGCATCCAGGCAAGATGCCATCACTACTTCCTGTGGCAAAGAGTTCCACAAACTAATTACAAAATAAGTTATATCTATGTGATGGTCGATTTGCAAATGTCATAAAAAAAACTGCCACTGCACATGCTGAATCTTGTCTGATCTCGGAAGCTAAGCAGGGTCAGGCCTGGTTAGTACTTGGATGGGAGACCGCCTGGGAATACTGGGTGCTGTAGGCTTATACCATAGTCTTTCAAGACTGAAGGTTGCCAACCAACCACTTCTAGGCCACCTGTGACTGGACCTATTGCCACATTAATAGTTGATGATAGAATGGAGTGGGCACCCCATTTGCTGCAGAACTGAAGTTTAGTTCCAACCTCCATAGTCAAGTCCTTCATCTGCCCCCAGACATGTTTTCTGATGGGTGATAACTTCACTGTTTCCATATGTCTCTGTAGGTCAAATGATTGTTCATCTATAAAGATGAACAGCTACTTCATCCATCAAGATGAACAGATGCTTTTCATCCATCAAGGTTCCTAAACCTCCAGATCAGTCTCAGATTTGGACTAAGTCCAACTGGCCATAGCTGGTGTAGAGCCAGGGTGGTGTAGTGGTTTGGGAGGTGGACTTAGACCTGGGCGATCCAGGTTCAAATCCCCCCTCAGCCATGAAGCTTCCTGGGTGACCTTGGGCCAGTCACTTTCTCTCAGCCTCACCTACCTCACAGGGTTGGAGGGGAGCAACTGTGTACACCGCCCTGAGCTCTTTGGAGGAAGGGCGGTATAAAAATGTGAAATATAAATAAAATAAAAATAGGTGGAAAGCCTCCAAAGGTTATATATGACTAAGGGCCCTAGTGCTAGTGCTTCATCGGTGCTAGCCCAGTGCTGGCTGGCTCCGGGCTAGAGCCAATGGAGCACTGTCGGCAGGACCACCGAGCAGTGGAGGTAGCTGGGGGCATGGAGAGAGGCAGGAAGGAAGCATTCCAGGGCAGAAGGAGGTGGAGGGAGGGCGGGGAGAGGGGGGAGGAAGAGTGCCAGGGAACGGAGTGGGGCGGGAGAGAGGCAGGACAGGTGGAGCTTTGCTCCACCGGATCCAGAGCCTCTGTGTCAGGCTGGCCGCCCGACACATAGGCTTTTCATTCTACGTCGACCTTTGGGTCATCGTAGAATCAAATAGCCCCTTTGTGGGGCTACTCAGTTTTCCCAGGGGAAGGGGACAAATATCCCCTTCTCTCGAGGAGGAGGAGGAGGTGGCTGCCTGGAGCACGCTGGATCCAGTGGCAGTCTTTTTTGATGTCATTGTAGCCCCTCACACCTGGCAGCTCAGGATTGAACTGTGAGGCTTTCTTCATCTGGAGGACTATGTACACCTGGGAGAAAGTTCAACTGGATACAGCTATGTACAAGACTGTGTGATTGAAATACTGCAAATGTGTGGGGAAAATGTGTACTTCCCATGTCCTCCACATCCATATCATTCTGAATTCTGCTTTTGGCCATCTGCATATGCTTTTTGCTAATGCAGGTTATTAGTAACTTTGCTGCTTGGATTCCACTTGAAAACAACAGGGCATAAATCTTGTTTGGCACACACAAGCTAGTGTTTAGCTGTTTGGTCCTGTCTCATCTATTCATAACTCAGCAGGTGCCTGAACTGGATCTGATTTCTCCCCCTGCACCACAGTAGTTACTTAGATGGAATTACAGAACACATCCTGGATTTTGTGTCATAGTTCATCCGAAACCACAGATAACCTGAATTTATTTAGCTTTTTGCATTCTGTAAAAATTGGCGACTGCCACGCACTCTTTTCCTTTTGTATGGTGGTGTGATTGTTTAGAGCAGTGGTTCCCAAACTGGTGGGTTGCGACCCACCAGAGGAATTGGAAGATGGCCATTCCCCCTTAAGGGGAGTGGCCCAGAAATTGGTGCCCTGATGGCACAGCAGCAATAGTGGCACCTTCAGGAGCAAGGGCTTTTCTAAACTTACCTGTGGGGTTGCACTGGCCTCTGGGAGGGTCCGGGAAGCTCACAGCCCCCTCTGCAGGCCTCCCCAGTGCTCCAAATAGCTCTGATCAGAGCAAAGATCGGAAGTAGGCTCCAATTGATCAGAGCTATTTGGAACAGTGGAGAGACTTTCAGAGGGGGCTGCAAGCCTCCCGAACCATCCCAGAGGCCAGCACAACGCCCCCCCCCCATGTTTTAAAAAACCCTTGCTCCCACAGTGGCACGATCGCTACAGTGCTGTTGCAGCCTCCCTCCCCCGCCCCTACAGTACTTACTGTGGTCCCAAAGTCTGAGTAGGACTTTGGGAACCTCCGACTTAGAACATCAGGCATGGTAATCTATTCATTTTATTATTTTACTTTAAAACCATATAGAGTCATTGTTTTTTATTTTCAAAATGTATATACCCTGCCTTGTCCAAAAATACCTGAGGCAGCTAACAATTCAGTTTAAAACGCAATTACCATAAAATATACAATGTTAAGACCAAAACGGATAAAACAGCCCCCAAAACGAAATGAGTTAACATTTAAACATAACTAGGAGAAAGCCTGAGAGAGCAGATAGGTTTTTAAGGAATTTGGCTCAGCTGCATTGGCGGGTGGGGGGAGAATAGGATTGGCCCGTGTAATGGGAGATCAGAAGAACATCAGGTAGATGATGTAGTGTTGACAGCGATCCCATGTTTTGACAGCTGGTTGACAGCTCTGGGAAGGGCAGGGCTGGCTCCACAGCTGTAATCAATCAAGGCCAACGGAGACTCTGATGGACACCTGAGCTTCATTTGACCTTGATGGGACTTTGAATGGACATGGATGAAGAGACTGCTCACCTGAGCCTAATTTGGACTTAATGGGACATCCAAGGATAAAAGGCAGCTTCAGAAGAAGCAGAGCTACTTGACCCAGATCTACAGGAGAAGGGGACTGCTAGGACTCTGCTGGAGGACACAGAAGAGAGAACTGCTAGGACCCTGCTGAAGGAGGGACTCTGCTGCAGAAGACGACTGTGCTTTGGGGATTAGACCATGGACTTGGACTGGAGGCTTTGGCCCTTCACCCACTGAGTTAAGTGGAGTTTTGAGGAGGGAAAGCCTCAGAGGACTTGCAGGGAGTGTCTGTGTTGGTAGCAATAAATTCTTGCTAATTGCTCAACTGATAAGGAGTTCTGTTCATTTCTTTGCACACCACAGCTGTTGTTCTTAGAAAAGGAGGGTGTTAATTAGCCAAAAGTGGGCATTAGAAGGGAGTTGGAATATTTGGATGGGACAAATTGGTGTAGTCGCCAGGATAGGGAGAATTTGGGCAAGATAGCCTGCTAATTATATAGTACTATGGCACTGGTCAGAATTTTGTGCAAAGATTTAAGGAAGGGTTCATCAATCCCTACAGGAGCAGAATGGCTATATTTATTTGGATGCTCCTTGTCACCACAAGAATGTACTAAATTTACTTTGAAATCTAAATCCAGATGCGGGCAGTGTCATTAAATTAAAAGCATGGAATTGATATGATGTTGTCTTCTATTACACTAGCCAGAATTTTAATATGTTGTGTTGGGCAACATACAATATTTTACTTCAGGCAAGGTGAACTCTCTATAACTCAAAATTTTTCATGAGTTTATTTTTCTATTCATTTTTGTGACAAGCAAGCCAGAACTGCACTTAAGCCAGTGAAGGCCCCCTGCCCTCCAAGTATCGCGAATGTGCCATAAAGCATGTTCTCACCACCTCGGAAGTTGGGGAGGCTGGTGGAGGGACCCACGCTGGCTCCAGGAGGCTGAATCTGGACCCTATGCCAGTGAGTTTGTGCCAGCCAAGACAGGCTGGCACAAGGTGTAGAAGAGGGTGGCCAGAGCAGGGAACAGAGGCAGGAGGCAGGCAGGGGAGGACGGTTCAGGAGGAGGATTGGACCTGGGAGCGGGGCTGTTCCAGCACAAGTTAGGATTGTGCCCTAAGGGAAGAAAGCTCAGTGCTCAGTTTTCTTTTCCAGTAGGAGAATAAATGTATATTTTCTGGTGGGAGAAGTTTGATATTGAGAACTAACCTCTGCTCAATCCAGATGAAAATATATGAGCATATATCTTGTCTGATTCTTACTTGATCAGCCATTCCCAGTGGATTTCTGAAGCAATTTAGAATATGGTAGAACTGTTTGAAAAACAGTAAAAGGTACTTTCTGAGTCTCAGCTTGCCACATCTATATAGTATAAAGTGCTTTTGAAAAAAATGGTTTTTAGCGAATATCACAGCTGAAATAACATAGAGAATGGGCCTCTAAACTCTGGTCTGTGGGCCAGGTCCGGTGTGCCTGACAATCGCATCCGGGCATGGCAGTGTTGAAGCCTTACCATTCCGGGACGAAGCAAACAGTTTTCACAACTGAATTTGCATGCCAGGGAGACTATTCTGCTGGGAATCAAGGTGCAGAGCCTCCTGGGGTGACTGGCAGCAAAATCCTTGCCCTGGTGCAAGGCTCTGCAAATATATATATTTGGGCTTATTAGCACCCGAGTATCAGACTGGAACAAGCTAATTAGAAGCTATGATGGTGCTGTTTTGAAATTTTAAAGAAATGTTACTAACCTGTTCAAGGGCTATGGCTAGTTAATAATGCAGATATATTTTATTCCTATGTATAAAGGGAATCAGTACAGCCTGTGTTGTGGGAAGAGTTGAACTGAAGGGCAGGCAACCAAGGCAACTGACTGGTATGCCGAGCAAGCGGAATGCTGGACAGTTCAGTTACTCTTAAATTAAAAATGCCTTGTATATGGTTAGAGAAAAGAAATGTACTTTAATTTGTTTATGTGGGGCATGAATACCTACAGATCTGCTGTTCCATGCATGCCAGTGAGTCATCTTACCTGACAGGAAGAACTTCCTAAATGTATAGGGTGGCCACAAGGTCCCTATGCTTGGTATTGTGTGGCTTTGGGATTGAAGCCATTTAAGTCTCCGCTGTGGCTTTGTAGATTTTGCATCAGTGTTTTGAAAGAGGCTACAAGTGTAAGAAAATAGCATATAAGGTACTGTATTTAGAAGTTGGTCAATAGGAGGGGGCACCAAAGATGCTCCTCACTTGAGACACCTTTTGATCTAGGACCAGCCTGGATACAGCTGCTATAGAGCCCATATCTTTGTACTTTAAAGGTGATGGGCACCAAAGTCATTTATCTTACCTGCCCACTACAGAGTTTAGTATCAAGGAAGCTTGCTATAGGTTCATGGCCTAATCTTTGACAAACCCCTTCAGTTCAATGTGAATGAGTGACTTGTGCAAATCAGCTTGTGCAAACCACATGCTCTCCTCCTCTATCAACCACACCTCCCCTGCCATTGCCCTAATAGCCTGTCCTTTGCCACTTGTAATTAGCCATCATGAGCATAAGGTTAAATCACTTCTGAAATCTGAATTTATTTTGTTTATTTGCAGTATTTTTTACCCTGTCTATCTTCTCAAGGGGACCCAAGACAACTTATAAAAAGAGATGCAGGAGGTACAAAAAATAAAAAATAAAAAATAAAATCACAATTAAAAAACAAATTACACAATAGGTGAAAACCCATAAAACATTGAGACAATCTTAAAACAACAATAAAATGCTATTAGAATAAAACATAAGAGCAGCAGCAACCACCTTATAAAAGAATTTATAAATTTATGGTTGAGATAGTCTTTATACTCCTGAGATGATACTGTCATAATATAGCTAGTCTTCAGGTAAGACTATAAGGAAAGCTCTGCTGCATCAGACTAGCATTAAATCCCAGCATTATATTTCCAACAGTGGTCTGCCAGATCCCCCCAAAATCCCATAAACAGCACATGAAGGCTGTTCTCTGTTTTAGGTTGCCAGAATCTAGTACTGAAAGATATACTGTCTTTGACTATTTACATATTAGCCACTGATAAACTTAATTCCCATGAATTTGTATAATCCTTTCTTTTCATAGTGAGGGTCCTGTTGGATCAAACCAAAGGTCTGCCTACATTTTAATTTGACTATTTATCTGTTCTTTGTTTTAATATAAGCAAAACCTAAGAGTACTCTTGTTGGCATCCTTCAGTCTCGGAAGACTATGGTGTCACGCTCTGAATGGTGGTTCTGGAACAGAGTGTCCTCTCCAGTGCGTGAAGCCTGGGTAAAGTAGGTATGGAGGATAGGCTGTTACCCATGCAGCAAATCTCCCCTCTCCACATCGCTGAAATGGTCCAATGGAAAGGCAGAGGCCAATACGGTTGGTTCCAGCGGCGTCGCAGGAGTTGCCAGAAGGTGACTGTGTTCAGCCTTGAACTGCCTCAGGGACTCCGGCTCCGGATTTTGCCTCGAGGTTGACTCCTGAAGCCTTTTCCATAACTGGATGTAGTCACAAGGCAGTGGAGGTTTGGGATCAGAGTTTTCCTTCTCTCAGATGAGCTGCCTTCCCAGGCTAACGAGTCCCATCTACCCGGTGGCTGTTTAGTTGCCTCTTATGACAAGTACAGCCAAACTGAGGGCCTATTCTTATCCCCAGCCCCCAGGGTTGGGGGTACTAAGAGTACTACCAATGCATTTATTCTGTTCCTCTTAACTGGTGCATTTTTAAGGCTGCACGTCTATGCACATTTACTTGGGATAAATGCCACTGACTATAATGAGTCATACTTCTGAGTAAGCCTTATAGGATTGCACTGTTAAACCAAAGATCTATTATTTCTCCAGAGTACCTCAAGAAACTTGCCAGTTGCTCATTATTTTTTTTAGATCTGTTGTGTACAGTGTTTGCCCATATTTTTTTGTGCGGGCAAAAGTCATGCGTCTGAGCAACCTTCAATCAGTGTTGCCTTGAATGTCAGAAACATGTGTGAGGCAAAAGGTTTTCTGCAAGCCGTCTTGGAGAATAATCAGCATACTTTAAAAAAAAGAGAGAAAACATTTTGTTGGAGTAAGTTGCTTTGTAGAAATAAAATGTATCATGTTGTTATTTTGTTTGCTGTAATTACTGTGAGATTTCTGGGTAAGATAAGAAGGAGTTATAATGACCACTGGCTGTTCATGGCAAATTTCCCAGTCCAGTTACACAACTAGGGAGTGATCCAGTCAAAGTTCAATACTTCTACATCTTTTGGATTTCAGTGGGAGGGATTTAAGCAGATGTTTAACTTTCCTGTTGGAATTATTAGAGATTTACAAACACTAAGTATTGCCAGAATTATGCCCCCAAATAATTCAAATACGTTATTAAAACTCTGTAATAATATGAATCCATTCATATAGAACTTGGTGGAGGAATGGTGCTATCCAGGGAGACTCAATTGGCATAGATACAGGATAAAACCTTCTCTGTGATAGCCCCACAAATGTAGGACTCCTTGCCTCCGGGACTTCATGAGACTTCTCTTCTCTTTGCTTTTAAAATGATTATCAAGACCCATCTGTTTCACAAAGAATTGCTTTATTACTGTTCCTGTAACTGCTACCATTGGAGTTTTTTATGTTCGTTGGATTACTTACCTTTCTGGCCCCTGCCTGGTTCCCTATGGGACTCCTCAGATCTACACCAGCTCTTTTGCTGGCATAGATCTGAAGATTAGCAAGGGGTGTGTCCAGACTGGGACAGGGGTATAGGATTCAGCATCTGCCACTACTACTAAAATCTACCCCCTGTCCTGGCCCTGATTCACCTCCCACTAAGCTTGGCAGTTAAATAACACGGCTTCCGGTTTCCCAGAGATACAAGAGGTGACATTTTCCAACACTTTATAAGGCATGAAAAAATCACTTCCAGTTTCTCAATGAAACCGGAATTTGTGTAATTTTAACTGCTGAGCCTAGCAGAAGCTGTGGATTGATGTGCTGGATCCTAACCCCAGTTCTGGGTGATCCAAAGCAGCTCCGGGCTGCTTGGATCTGCTCCACCTCTTTAGGTGGCGCAGATCCAAGGAGTCCCATTGGGACTGGTGCAGCTTTACCTGGAGTAAGGGGAATGCATCCCCTTTGCCCTGGGCTGAGCCGCAGGCAGCTCCAACCCCACTCTGGATATGGGGCAGGCTATCCGCCCTCCACATTCCGACCTCCCCATTCCAGTGCAAGTTAGGATTAGGTCCTTCCTTACTTAGGGCGCAATCCTATCCTGTGCTGGAACAGGCAAGCTAGGAGGCCTGCGCTGTATCCAGCACAGGATAGGAGCCATAAGCAGCTTAGTCAGAGGCAAGGGGAAACTTTCCCTTACCCCTGGGTAAGGGCTACTGGCCCCAATGGGTCTCCTCAGACTGGTGCCACTTCTGGAGATGGCACAAGTCCGCGGAGAGCGGAGCGGTTAGAAGCTGCTCCATTCTCCCCAGGAATGGGGGTTGGAATCCCAGCCCCGCATCCCACTCACCCGAGCTGACGCAAGCCAATGGGAGGAAGCCAGTGCGGAGGCTTCCATCAGTCTCCACAGCCTGGCACTTCTGAGAGCGCCAGCCTGGCTTCCTCCCTTGGGCCAGCCTAACTCGATGATAGGATTGCAAACTCCCTTCCTTCCTTACTTGTCATTACTTTTCTATTACTTAAAGTAGGCAGATAAGAGGCTTCTTTTTCTCACAGCCTTTGAACAGATACTTGGTAGCAGGTGCTGAAGTGCTTTCAGCCCCACAGACTTAAAACACGTTCATTTCAAACCAGAAAAGCACATGAAAACAGGCAGCAAGAAGCGCCTGCTTAATCAGATCGAACGTAGGATCATGTCCTTCGGTGCCCTGACTACATTTTTCTTCACCGAACACATCAGGCACCCAGTAGGCAGCCAGTTGGCAACCAGGGGCTCAGCTGGTACTTCTCTGAAGCACAGCAGTGGCCAAATAAGAGGCGGCAAGACAAGAGTGAACATTTTTACCAGCTCAGCTGAAGCCAGTGAGAGCTCATGCAGACCAGCTGTTGAATGTTGCCACCTAGATAATTTTAGCTTTGTGTCATATGTGGGATATAGTCAGCATTAGACTATCTTGTTCTATTGTCCTGTTACTGTTCAATGAAGAAAAAATCCACTATCTAGCACGTGGACCATTTGCAATGCTGGTTTATTTTATGGCTTCACAGCCCAAGCTTCCTGGAGGATTATGCTGTCAGATCATGAGACTGTCTTTGCTCAGTACAATTTAGAGCCCAATCCTAGCCATGTTTACTCGGAAATAAGTCCCATTATGGTCAATGGAGCTTACTCTCAGGAAAGTGTGGATAGGATTGTAGCCACAATCAGCCTGGCAGCGCCTCTCCAAGCTTGCAGACAAAAGACTTTCCTAAGCCAAGAGGTTTTTAGCTGATGATGTCCGGGACTGAACCTATGAGACATTCTGCTTGCAAAGGAGATGCTCTACCATTGAGTTACGACCCATCACAGTCTACCAAATTGGAGATTAATCTGGAGGTTCTTGCTTGGGTAAAATATCTCTGGCATTTTCAGGGCAGAAAGAAGAACTGTACCCATCTCTAGGTTGCCACCAAATATTACCTGAGGCAAAATCCAAAAGTACTGTGGAGAGTCTTGCTTGAGCAAAACAGTGGCAACTTTTGAGGAAAGCCAAAAGGGATTCAAAATGGTCAGAGGAATTTCTCAGAAAGGGTTTCACAGTTACCACCAAATTTGCCTCAATGGGAAAACAGAGGTGAATTTGTAAAACCCTATTCAGACAAAACATTCAAAGAGTTTGAGAGGTTATGATAGTGTAGTGCAGATTCTCATGACAACTGATTTTTACATTTCCTAGGCCAGAAAGTGGCAGAGCTATCAAAATTGTGATTGTGATCCCAAAGGATCTCCTCTATGGAGAACTCGTGCAAGGAAAGCGCCCTACAGGTAGACCACAGCTGTAGTACAAGGACATCTGCAAGAGGGATCTGAAGGCCTTAGGAGTGGACCTCAACAGGTGGGAAACCCTGGCCTCTGAGCAGCCCAGGATTCCTGGAATGAGCTGGAATCCCTAGCATGTATGCACTGCTGAAACAGAGACACTTGCGTTGGCTCGGTCATGTTGTGAGAATGGATGATGGCCGGATCCCAAAGGATCTCCTCTATGGAGAACTCGTGCAAGGAAAGTGCCCTACAGGTAGACCACAGCTGCAATACAAGGACATCTGCAAGAGGGATCTGAAGGCCTTAGGAGTGGACCTCAACAGGTGGGAAACCCTGGCCTCTGAGCGGCCCACTTGGAGGCAGGCTGTGCAGCATGGCCTTTCCCAGTTTGGAGAGACACTTGGCCGACAGAATGAGGCAAAGAGGCAAAGAAGGAAGGCCCATAGCCAGGGAGACAGACCAGGGACAGACTGCACTTGCTCCCAGTGTGGAAGGGATTGTCACTCCCAAATTGGCCTTTTCAGCCACACTAGATGCTGTTCCAGAACCACTATTCAGAGCGCGATACCATAGCCTTTTGAGATTGAAGGTTGCCAACTATCAAAATTGTGATTGCAACAACAGAGTGTAGGAAACAATCCACTTATTACACAGGCCTACAAAACTGAGGGTCAGAAAAGTTTTTCCCAAACTTTATGGTGGTTTGATATGAATTTGGGGTGCCAATTCAAAAAATGGCATCCATTTTGCCCTATCACATCTAGTTTTGGAGATATAGTATAGCCTTATTAGTGACTGGTTCAAGCAGCTTCCTCAGAAGCTGCTTGAACCATTCACTAAAGAGGCTACGCCGTGTCTCCAAAACTAGACGTGATTGGGCAAAACGGATGCCATTTTTTGAATCAGCCCCCCAAATATACCCAGGAATTGGTGTAATGTTTAAGAAAGCAAATGTATGTTGGCCTGTGTTATCAGAAAATTGAAATGGGTTCTGCAGACATTGAGAAATGGAGGACTGTCAAGGAACCACTTGGGAACTGGAAGTATACAAAACACAAGGCTATCAGAATAGATAGAAAGTGAGGAAGTTGTACAATTTGCCAGAAATTCATGATCTTGGCATTCTTCTTTTTGAGCCTTCCCAGTTCCAAAATAGTGGAGGAGAGTTGTATGGAAATTTATAGGCAAATCAGATGTGAAAAAGGTAAATGGAAACAGAATGACATTTGTAACAAAAAACTTGTACTAGTCATTAATCACCGAAACGTATTCTGCAGAACTAAAGCAATAATCTCTCCCTCAGCCATGGTCCATGCACGCTAAGTGAAAGCATCTACCCTTCATTTTGGCATATAATCCATTTGATGCTCAGGGTCCATATATTCACTGGGATGAGTAGGCAGTTTTATTTACTTGTTGATTTATTTTATTTAGCATCATCAGTGTGCATTTGGTTTCCTGAAGAAAAGAAGATAGACCCCATGTCATAACCCAGGCCTTGGGAGGCAACTTTCAACACAGATGAGGAAGAAGAGCTAGCTTAGCCAGGAAGGTTGGCAGCACTAGCTGCAGACGCACTGAACCAGAGCTTGAGAACCTGAGCTTATCAGCTAGCAGCATTATGAGTCAGACACCCTTGTGCCAAGTTCTTCAATGGCAGTCCCTCTGGACTCCAATTTCCCAGAAGGACTGGCCTCTGCCATTACACTCCCTGATAGCCATTACACTCCCTGTGGCCATTACACTCCCTGATGTCTGATTGCTGTCACAGACCATGCATCAGGAGAAAGTTGATAGGGAGTTAATGGAATGCTAGGCTCCAAGTCAGAGGTCTACCTCTTTAAGGCACATCACTCTTCAGAGAAGGGTGGAACTTGGTAAGGACAGTCAGATGCAGGAGCACATGTACAGTGCAGAGCTCTAGACATCATCAGAACAAGTTGTCTGCTTGGAACTAGCCAAGATCTGTAGATCCAAGCTGACCTGCTGCCTGTCTGCTACCTGTCAAGCACCCCAACCGATCCCATGAACTCCCTACCCATGGGTCAGGATAGGACATCCATGTTCCAAGGAGCTTGCATCCTAAATGCTTACAGTGGCAAAAGATAGCAGAGGAGGAGAAGGGATGGAAAGAAGAGGTAAATGTAACATAGGTAGGATGTAAAGAAATGCCACTACACATCATATAGCTTGAGATTCAGGAGGAAAGAGTTTTGAGCAGGGATATGAAGGACATGAGAGCACTGGCATCACTAGGGGGGTGTGGGCCGCACTAGGTGATGCGCTGGGGGGATGCACCCTGGGGGGAGGACGTGCTATCATCGTGGGGTTAGAGCTACTGTGTCATGCCATACACTGTTGGATGCGAAATGGCCAGCGGAGTGCAGTGCAAGAAACAGAATTGAAATAGCTCCTTTCCTTCAAAAGTTATGACCGAAAAACCGGAAGGAAAAAATGAATGGATCCCTATGGAAAGTGAAAGTGAACTGTATTGAGTGTTTACTCATGAGTAGGCGAACTTGCCATATTCCGTTGGAAAGGGCAGTCTGAGTGGAATCCAACTACACCAGAATGGTCCCAATTCAATGAATGCAGCCCCCCAAAACACCTGAGAAGCTCCCCCCTCCCAGCTGCGAGTTTGAGCCAGTAACGAAGCCATGTGGTCGTGTTTACTCGCGAGTAGGCAGACTTGCCTTAGTTGAGGTAGACTGAGAGGCTCCAAGGACGTCAGAATGGTCCTCATCCAATGAGTGCAGCCCAAAAAAACACCGGAGAAGGAGGTTCTTCCCTCCCAGCTGCCTCCCTCCCAGTCTATGGAGCCCTATGGAAAGCTAAGCAGCCTCACAGTCGCATTTAATCGCAAGTAGCAGATGTGCCTTGGCTGGTGGTCAGGCCAGGCAAAGGGGAATATGAGGACACCAGAAGGGTGTCCACTACATGGGGTGACACACAGGCCTCCCGCACCGGGTGACGCGAATCCTAGTGACGCCACTGCATGGGAGAGGTGGAAGGAAATCCTAACAAAAAGAGACAACATTTAGATAGAAAATAACTCTAAAAATTGTCTGTTCTGCCAAGTTAACAGATTGTATACTTGCAGATAATTGTCACATTAATATTTGTAGACAAAAATGTACTGCATCAGGTCCATTAAATGGTCAGTGAACATGCTGAAAATGTAGGCACACTCTTTCCTTGCCAACATAACAGCTAATGATAGAGACATCTGCTGAAAATGTATTGTATCATTTTAGCACTTCAAAAATTAAATCAGTGTATGAAACCCATGAAAGATCATCAATACTTGAAATGCATTTTATGAGACCGATTATTAACTATGGCCTTGTGGATATGATGGTCTAATTCAGATTATCATCTCTAAGCAGTGTCTTTGATTACCTTGAATGAACCATGATGGGTCTCGGGCTCCAGTACTCCGCTTTCCTCGTTTCCCTTCATATGGGAGGGGAGAAGATTAGAATCCTTCACAAGGCAGCCTTGGGAGATTTGCTTCCCATGTGCAATTCTGCAAACAAGTGACAACTGAGTTAATATCAGCTATCACCACCCTGAGGTCCTTGAACACAGAAGAGATTGTGGGCCATCTTGGTTTGACTAAAACAATGTGTGGGTAGACTTGTGGCAGCTGGTCCTCCATCCCTAAGGCTAATTAACATGATATGTCTAAAACGCAACTCATTTCCTGAAAAAGATCATTTCAGATAATGACCCTTAATTTGCTTGTGAAAAAATGTGAATTATTTAATCAAGACTATTATAAGATTTATCTGCAAATATTTATCAGATTTAAGGGGGGAAATTTTTTTTAAAGGATACTTAGAAGTTAGACTCTAGAAACACTTTTTGCCAAGCTCTCTGTTGCCATAGAAATCAGCATCATCATTGGTCACCCAGAAAACAAAGGTTACATTTGACTGATTTAGATCTGAGTTCAGTGACAAATAGAGCCATGAACTAAAAAGCCTGTAACAACATCTGTCTTTCTGTTTATAAATCATAATAGAGGACATAGGTGGATAGAATGTGTTAGGCTGGTAATATAGGGGATGGTAACATGTGGTAGAGGCAAAAATAGAAGCAGATATTATAGAAACTGAATGCTTTGAGAGCAAGGGAGGTACTAAACTCAGAACAGATGGCAATGTAATTGTGTGGGCAAGAATTTGGTTACTTCCAAAGGTTTCCTATAACCAATGGAAGGAGAGTCCTCCAGAAACAAAAAGTCTTTCTTCATGCCATAGCCCTGGAATTGGATACTCTACTGTCAGAGGATACAATGGGATAGGAAGACCAGTTGCAGGAATCATTCCCGGAAAAAAACCCCAAACCTGCCTGCATCAAGCCTGAATCTGTCCAGGCCCACACCGAACTGTCCATGGTGCTGCTCTCCTTCCTGGACCAGGAAAGAGCCTTTGTCTCTGGGCATCAGTCTGGAATAGGATACTAAGAGGAAAGTTCCTTCCCTTGGGAAAAACGACGCTTCGATGACCTTGAAGGCAAACCTACTTCACCGGAGTGCTGTGAGGATCAAATAAGAGTACAAACTTGTTGGCAACCTTCAGTCTCGGAAGACTATGGTATCGCGCTCTGGATGGTGGTTCTGGCACAGTGTCTAGTGTGGCTGAAAAGGCCAATTCAGGAGTGACAATCCCTTCCACACTGGGAGCAAGTGCAGTCTGTCCCTGGTCTGTCTCCCTGGCTATAGGCCTTCCTTCTTGCCTCTTAGCCTCAGACTGTTGGCCAAGTGTCTCTTCAAACTGGGAAAGGCCATGCTGCACAGCCTGCCTCCAAGCAGGCCGCTCAGAGGCCAGGTTTTCCCACTTGTTGAGGTCTACTCCTAAGGCCTTCAGATCCCTCTTGCAGATGTCCTTGTATCGCAGCTGTGGTCTACCTGTAGGGCGCTTTCCTTGCACGAGTTCTCCATAGAGGAGATCCTTTGGAATCTGGCCATCATCCATTCTCACGACATGACTGAGCCAACGCAGGCGTCTCTGTTTCAGCAGTGTATACATGCTAGGGATTCCAGCACGTTCCAGGACTGTGTTGTTTGGAACTTTGTCCTGCCAGGTGATGCCGAGGATGCGTCGGAGGCAGCGCATGTGGAATGCATTCAGTTTCCTCTCCTGTTGTGAGCGAAGAATCCATGACTCGCTGCAGTACAGAAGTGTACTCAGGATGCAAGCTCTGTAGACCTGGATCTTGGTATGTTCCGTCAGCTTCTTGTTGGACCAGATTCTCTTTGTGAGTCTGGAAAACGTGGTAGCTGCTTTACCGATGCGTTTGTTTATCTCGGTATCGAGAGAAAGAGTGTCGGAGATAGTTGAGCCAAGGTACACAAAGTCATGGACAACCTCCAGTTCACGTGCAGAGATTGTAATGCAGGGAGGTGAGTCCACATCCTGAACCATGACCTGTGTTTTCTTCAGGCTGATTGTCAGTCCAAAATCTTGGCAGGCCTTGCTAAAACGATCCATGAGCTGCTGGAGATCTTTGGCAGAGTGGGTAGTGACAGCTGCATCGTCGGCAAAGAGGAAGTCACGCATAGACATCTATCTATCTCCAGACCAGATCAGACGGAAAGCTCTTCAACCTCTCCAGACTGAGAGCAAAGTCCAAAGTTCAGCTGAGGACAAACTACTACTTGAGGAAGGGTATAACCAGTGACAGACCTCCCCAGCCCTGCACTCCAAGGCAAAGGTCCATGATGGTGCCCCCATGGGATGCCGCCGCCACCCCTGCATGCAAATCCACCCCACCCCACTTACCTGGAGTGCATGGTGCCATGCGTGACTCCAGGATGTGTTGGGGAAGCCTCCTGAAGGTTCGCCAATGCTTTAAACTGTGCTTCAACAAACTGGAAGCACAATTTCTGACCCCATCAGGAGCCTCAGAGAGGCTTCCGCGGGGTCCTAAAGCCATGTAAGGCTCCGTGCCTGCGGTATTTGCCCCATCAAATGAATGGGAGGTCTGCCACTGGGTATAATATTAACGTAAATATCTTTACTAATTAAGTTTAGCAAATCCTCTTTCCTGATTGGGGGTGTTTGAAAACCTTCTAAATTTCTTCTGACAAGAAAGTCAGACTTTTCAAAATAAAATGACATGGCACATGATCAGCTCCAGTGGTTATGGTTCCTTGTGACCAGTTAGCCTGGTGTTCAGTGCCAAGCAACAAATCCCATAGAGTGGGTCATTTTTGCTAGACAAGCATTTCCATGAGAGGTTCAGCCTGCCGGAAAATTTGAAAACTACCTAATTACTTTGAAGTAGCTCCTGGGAAGGAAGCAAGGCTGTAGACAGCCCAACTCACCATGCGACCATTCTTCATAAAAGTCAATTGCAGTGAAGAGGGAGCAAGTGCATCCATCAAGCAGGAATGGTCATTTTTTCATAGTTCATGTCATGATTCATCAAAGCCCATCACTGCGTGATCCATCATTAAAGTTTGCTTTGTGCTCTCAAAGCTTTCTGTCACTGTATACGAGTCCCAGATTATAGAACCAATCAGGGCATAAAACAGAACTGAAAGAAAGTTAAAATACAGGAGGAAGAATATGCGATTCAATAAGGAAGACCAGATCTTCTTTCCCATATAATGCTAATTTCTCACTTCTTAAAGGTAATTTTTTCTCCATCATCCAGGACCCCTGACCCGACCACTCATGCTTAAAAAGATGTCTATGTGTGAGTCCATGTGCCAGTATTAACTAGATGCACATGAATATGTGCATTCAAATGCTTGTGCAAATGTGCATCCTATTAAAAATAATGCTGTGAAGATAGATGGATGTGGATCCGTGGATGTGGAACACAGACACAAGATTTCACTGAACGAACAACCCAAGCTGGGGCCAGCATATTTTTTAGGTTCTAATGAAGCAGAGGGCCATTCAAGATGTGTACTCCATAAATCTTATGTCACAGACATTGCAGGCAGCTCTCTGTGTGCAATCCAGATGTTGCACACTTCATATCCTCTGCAGGGTTGCAAGGAATTCTGGGCCATATCACTCAGATTGTACAGTGTTGCTGTCTGTTTGCCTTAGGTATCCATTTTATTTTGCTCGGCTTTCAGAACAACCAGTAGATAAACTTCTGAGTTTTCTGTACCTACTTTAACTGCAGAAAATTATACATTTCTCATAGTTCTTATTTATTTATGGTTAATGAACCATGCATAGGCTTGGAACATGAAGTGCAGGCCAAACACCCACACATACTTTTCTTCATTATTTTCACTTATTTTTCATGAAGCATGCAAAGATGGACTTGACTTCTCTGACTTTTTTTTATTAGCGTGCTGCCCCAAAAGAAAATACTGGCTCGCAACTGATCTGTTCTGAAATTTCATTAGCTGTGCTAAAACAGGTCTCTTGTTTCATGAGGACCAACAGGCAGCTTTTCTTCCAAGCACATAAATTCTGACTACCTGAATGATTTGACAGGGATATTCTTAATTGACTGGAGTTGATTGCAGTTCAGAATAGCACAGACAACTGAACAATGAAAAATGATTAATATGTACTCTGGACTCTGGAATGAAAAACCCAGAAAAGAAGAAAAGATTGGTTCAGATTCAGGGTCCAGTCTAGTCCAGTATCCTGTTTCCAGTAGCGGTCTCCAAGATGCCTCCAAGAAATTCACAAGCAAGACATTAGTATGCCACCCTTCCATTGTCAGAGCACAACAGATGATATTCTGGCATACAGCCTGTGTCAATGGAGGTTTCATTTCGTTATTATGGAATTGTCTTTGATAAGTTCTCCCCGAATGTGCCTTTTGGTTAGTGACCATCACCACATCTGGTGTGTAGTGAATTCCTTTAGACTATGTGCTAGGTTTCTCCTTGAACAACAAATAGTTTTTGTTTGTTTGTTTTTAATAGAGGTGAGCATTCAAAAATGTGACTTGCCACCTGCAATCAGTACAGCCAGTGGCGTAGCTAGAGGGGGTGCAAAGCACTAAGTTTTGCAGGAAGCCTCAGCGCAGCATGCAGGTGGCCTCTCCCCCTCTGCCAGGGCCTCTGAGAGGAATTTTCTCAGGGCGTACAAAGTTTCTTTTGGGTTGCAAAGAGCAGGGGATGGTAGTGGCAGATGAACAGAATGGGAGCAGGGAGGGACAAAACTGTGTGGGGGAGGGGGGGAGACAGCTGAAAACGTCTTTGGAGCTCAGGTCCACCCACCAGTGTGGCATTGGCAGCTAGAAACAGTAATATGGAAAACCAAACACACTCCTAAGTCTCTCTAAAATCTTTTAAACATAGAAAATCATGCAGAAAATTAGCATCAACGTATTTAGGCTCACACTAGAGTGGAAAATGTCCTGTGTGTACCAAAACTTGTTTCTGCAGCAGCTGTAGTCTTGCAGCTATGTCCCTGAGCTGTGTCCCTGAGCATGCACTCCCTCGTGGTAAGCAGATCCACAAGTCAAAGAGCTACTGTAGCAGTCCAGTTTTCTCCCAGATATGAGATTATGTTAAAGAGTGTCATGTATGCATTCCTCGACCCAGTAGATATGGCTTGCCAGTATCTGCAGCTGCACACTCGTGGTAGTGTCCCCAGCATCCCATTCAGGCAACAAGTCTGAGTAGATAGGAAATTTCTGGGTCCCTCCTTTGGCTCCTGGGCCCCCTTTTTGACTCTGGGCCTGGGTACAAATTACCCCCTTTACCTCCCTCTCCTAGGCCCTGCCCTCCACTTCAGAGCAACTTGCACACTGTGCTGAGGCTTCCTGCAAAACTTAGCACTTTGCACCCCCTCTAGCTACACCACTTACAGCCTTAGCATACTTCTCCCTTTTCCTCCCAGATGTGAAGACCAAGCCTAATTGTGATGAAGAGATGCCCTTGGACTTCGACTGCTCTTTCAGAATGGAGCACTGCAGCAGTGATTTCGGAGAATAACTCTTTGTAACTTCCAGTTAAAAGACTGTCTTGGAGTCTATCAAAAAATGAAGAAGAATTTCTCTTACAAGACAATTACCAAGAGAAAACCTGAAGGAAAAGGCTGGCAGAAGGTCAGGAGAAGTTAATGAATGAGCCAAGTTGAAAATTGACAGTCCATTTCCAGATCCATCAGTTGTCCTATACACTTACTCCATTCAGATGTGCCCACAGTATAATTGTGAAGAAAAAAAAATAGCAGATGGGGGTAGGGATTCTGGAAGCTCCCCTGAATTAATGCTATTACCGCCAAAAGACTGATGCTTTGCATATAGGGGGCCCTGGATACACTCATAATAATAATAATAATAATAATAATAATAATAATAATAATAATAATAATAATAATAAAGAAAGAAAGAAAGAAAGAAAGAAAGAAAGAAAGAAAGAAAGAAAGGTATTTATATACCGCCTTTCTTGGTCGTCAGATTTCTCCTTAGACTTTATTCAAGGCGGTTTACAAAGGCAGGCTGTTCTAAATCCCTGTAGGGATTTTTACAATTGAAGAAAGGTTCTATCTTTCAAGACCCACAACATTTCAGATGGATCTTTCCGATCTGGTATCACATTCTGGCCTCCAGTTTCCTCCCACGCAAGCTGACAAGCAGCTCCTTCATCTCTCACATGGAGGGCAGCCAAGATGCTTCTTCGCTCACACCAAAGAGCAGGTGGAATAACTCAGCTCGTCAGCTGCTTCAAGGTCTCACCATTCACGGTGCCGGTGGCCTCGAACTGGTGACCTGCGGATGTTATCTTCAGGCAAATGGAGGCTCTACCCTCTAGACCAGACCTCCTGCCCTTAAAATCACCTTAAATTCAGAGTTGGGATAGCTACTGCCAGTTCAGAGTTGGGAAAGCTACTGCAACAAGTAATACTGAGTTAAATGGACCAATAGTTTAATTCAGTGTAAGGCAGCAACATGTGTCCATACGAGGAGTGAATAAAAAGATGTAGACAATGGTGGGAAGAGAGAGAAGTTTGGTGGTTCCTTCAGAGGGGCTGGATCACTTGCCTATTGGCCAAAGCTGTATTGTTTATATATATATATATATATATATATATATATATATATATATATATATATATATATAGGCAACCTTCAGTCTCAAAAGACTATGGTATCGCGCTCTGAAAGGTGGTTCTGGCACAGCGTCTAGTGTGGCTGAAAAGGCCAATCCGGGAGTGACAATCCCTTCCATACCAGGAGCAAGTGCAGTCTGTCCCTGGTCTGTCTCCCTGGCTATGGGCCTTCCTTCTTTGCCTCTTAGCCTCAGACTGTTGGCCAAGTGTCTCTTCAAACTGGGAAAGGCCATGCTGCACAGCCTGCCTCCAAGCAGGCCGCTCAGAGGCCAGGGTTTCCCACTTGTTGAGGTCCATTCCTAAGGCCTTCAGATCCCTCTTGCAGATGTCCTTGTATCGCAGCTGTGGTCTACCTGTAGGGCGCTTTCCTTGCACGAGTTCTCCATAGAGGAGATCCTTTGGGATCCGGCCATCATCCATTCTCACGACATGACCGAGCCAACGCAGGTGTCTCTGTTTCAGCAGTGCATACATGCTAGGGATTCCAGCACGTTCCAGGACTGTGTTGTTTGGAACTTTGTCCTGCCAGGTGATGCCGAGAATGCGTCGGAGGCAGCGCATGTGGAAAGCGTTCAGTTTCCTCTCCTGTTGTGAGCAGAGAGTCCATGACTCGCTGCAGTACAGAAGTGTACTCAGGACACAAGAAAATCCCAAACAAGGTTGGTGCAAGAACACAGCCCTGCTTCACGCCACTTCGGATGTCAAAGGGGTCTGATGTGGAGCCATCTAAGACATGCCCTTCATGTCCTTGTGGAAGGATCTGATGATGCTGAGTGGACATCCGATCTTGGGGAGAATCTTGAAGAGGCCGTCCCTGCTGACCAGGTCGAAAGCCTTCGTGAGATCTATGAAGGCTATAAAGAGTGGCTGTCATTGTTCCCTGCATTTCTCCTGCAGTTGTCTAAGGGAGAATACCATATCAGTGGTGGACCTGTCGGCTCGGAATCCGCACTGTGATTCTGGATAGACGCTCTCTGCAAGTACCTGGAGCCTCTTTAGTGCAACTCAGGCAAACAACTTTCCTACAACGCTAAGGAGAGAGATGCCACGGTAGTTGTTGCAGTCACCCCTGTCACCTTTGTTCTTGTACAGCGTGATGATGTTTGCATCCCTCATGTCTTGAGGTACTCCACCTTCTCTCCAGCGGAGACAGAGGATTTCATGCAGCTGCTTCCGATGGTGGGAGAGATCATTGCATCTCACTGAGCAGCTACCGCCTGCCTTAAGCTGGTCCTTAAGCAGTCCCCAGCCAGTAAGGTGTTGCCTCGCCACGGTCCGTTAACCTCATGGGGTGCATGGGGTTTAGGGTGAAAACCAACAAGCGGATCGACAACTCTGCACCATGCAACAGAAAACAGAAAACTCCTGCCCTAAAACTGGGCACCTGGAACGTAAGGACAATGACACCTGGCTTCTCTGATGACCTGCAAGAAATATTGTTAATAATAACATCAATATTAGCTGGAATTCTTTGTACTGTATATTCTGAGAATTACAGTCAAAGGTCTGGACAACAGTAAACAAGTGTGGAATTCATATAACTGCCATAAAGCTCGTAATATAGAACATTCATTCTCACCAGCTTCTCCAATTTAAAGTCAATGGGGTTAAGCTTCTTATTTATTCACAATACATGCGACACCTCCAGGCCCACTTCCTTTATTCTGCATTAATTTCAATGTTTTCAGCCAACATAATCAAGTTTAATGCGGAAAACCAACTCCAAGTCTCCATTTCATTTTAACAAATCATCAGAAAGTCTGGTCGCAGCTAGTCCTTCACCTCTGGATCTGCAAGAGCCAGAGATCTATTCCGCTGCTGCTGCAGTAATACATTTGGACTCCCTTTCAGAAGCATGAGGTATTGGTTCATCAGTATTCAGTCCCACAGTTATCAGAAACAGGAACCTTGGAACAAACAAGTGTAAGGGAACAGCAAGAAAGGCAGCAAGTTTCTTTCTTTCTTTCTTTCTTTCTTTCTTTCTTTCTTTCTTTCTTTCTTTCTTTCTTTCTTTCCCTTGAACCTGCATCTCTGGTTTGCAATAAATGTTATATATGTTTGGCACTTCTTCCAGAATTGAACTGATTTTTATTCTACTGAAATGTAGGACGTAGCTGTGTTGGGGCCCAATCCTATCCAACTTTCCAGCACCAGTGCCAAGGCAAAAGAACAAATGTTTCCATACCTTGAGGAGGCCTCTGCGACTGACTCCCCACCACAGGATGCAGTGCACGCCCCACTGGCACAGCTGCACCGGCACTGAAAAATTGGATAGGATTTGGTTCATTAAAAGAAAAAATCTAGTCACTCCAGTCACTCCTTCTCAGGCAGTCACTCTCAGCCTCATCTACCTCACAGGGTTGTTGTTAAAGACAAGCAGAGAGGAGGAACTATGTACACCACCCTGAGCTCCTTGGAAAAGGGGGGTATAAAAATGTGAAAAATAAAAATAATCTCAGTGCAGAAATATTTCTACATTGTGCATGGCTGGCTCCTGACAGGAAAGGAGAGAGGTCATTCATGCACAGTTCAGCAGTGGCAAACCTTGGCCAGGGCAGGGGAGGCAAATGTCCCAGTGCTGCACTTGCCACGTGCTTGCTAAGCCCCCACTGCTGCCACCTGCCACACTGTGTCGCACTGCCTGCCCCTCCAAGCTGCTCCATGGGCAGGTGAGGCTCCGCGCAGCACTTGCTAGCAGGTGACAAGCCTTCTGAGGCTTCCCCCATTGTTTTAAGCAACACTTCCGGTTTCATTGGCAAACCAGAAGTATTGCTTAAAACAGCAGGAGAAGCCTCAGAAAGCTTCTCAACCACTGCGGAAGGTTGCATGAGGCTCCATTATGCCTCAGTGAGTATCCAGGGGGGGTAGCATGCTTGGGAGGTGGGCGTGGCATGTTGCAGACCTGCCCAGGGTTGCAAAGATTCACTGCGGAGAAATAGGGAGGGAGAATAAACTGGAGGGTTATTCCAATCTCCTCATCATGGTTAGGAGATCAGGAATATTCCATCTGCACTGGAACTCTGTGAAGAGTCTTGACCCATTTTAATGAGCGGCAGTCGATCAAGAAGAGATCAATACCTTAGACCTTGCACACCTCCCATTTGCGCTTACACAGGTCACACAGTTTATGGACTGAGCCCTGCGTATCCACAGTTCAAAAAGCAAACTATGAGGCTGTTTACCTCCTAAAGCTTTAAGGACCTTCGGTGTGCCCCCTTTTATATTTTGCCTGCATTGGTAATCATAACACGTTACTTCCAGCCCAGCATCAAGCCTGCCTAGTTAACAGGAAGCTGAAACAATTTCTAGACACATCAGCTTCTCCAGCTGATCATTAAACAGCAAGAAATGTTCCAGAAGGTCGTGAGAGACGCAGAAGGGGTTATTATTTATTTCCAATTAAGAGAAAGGACTGATGGACTTTAGGGCATTTGTAGGTGGATATGGCTGCCTGGCTATGATGCATTGAGAAGAAATTGTGCTTTAGGCAAATACAGTGGGTCAGGAAGAAAGACCAGCACGGCAAAGACCCACCATCACCATGTCTACCTGCTGGATCCCTTTGAAGCTTGGACTATGTCTGCCCCGTCATAGTGGCTACAGAAACACCAACCACCCCATGAGAACGAGGAGAGGGAGACAAGCAGCAAGCAAGGCGTATCTCCCCCACCACAACAACTTTTTGGTTTGATTTTATATGAGCTGTTCTGGTAGCCTTGTTGGCTGAAGAGCAAAGTGCAAATGCATTAAATAGCACCTCTAAGTGATCATGTAGGCTGTGAGCAGATCATGCGTACATTGGTTCTTCGTAATTGTCCAGGACCACCTCCACCCAGCTGGCATGAGATGGGTTTCCCTGGACTTGAGTGGGGAAGAGGCAAGGTTGACCACTCAAGAGCACTGTGGTGCTCTACCAACCAATATGGTTGGTTCCTGCTGAGGCAAGCCATGGCCTGGTTACCATAAGGATGGGGATTATTTCCACCCTGAGGTCTAAGGTGTCTCACGAGAGGCCAACAGAACCTCTTGCATTTGTACAGTTTGCCATGCTTTATACAACAGAAGGTGGGGGAGCAGTGGCATAGGTAGGGGAGTCAGAGGTTGCAACTACTCCTGTGTGGCACAGCTGGGGGGACGGTGCTGCCCCCACATTTGGGGGGAAGGGTCCCCACACCTACTGCCTCCCCATCTGGAGACATTATGAGGGCTGGAGAATGCTGTGTGCATTCTGAGAGCCGTGCACAGCCTCCCCAGCTTCAGAAGGCTTTCTAAGGCCTTAAAATGTCATTTCCGATTCTCTTTAGAACACCTCAGGATGTGACATGGCGTGCGCCTCCTGTCGCGTCCAGAGGTCTGGCAGGGTGGCATTCATCCCTTGTTTGGGATCTTCCCAGAGGCTTCTGGTTGGCTACTGTAGGAAACAGAGTCTTGGACATCACAGAACTTTGGCCTGACCCAGCAGGTCATGGGAAGGAGGAGGAGAAAATGGTGGGAAAACCAAACTCCATCCACGTTCTGAAGTACCTGCAATGGGAAGAAGGAAGGCTGCTGTCTCTGCCGGACTGATGGACAATGGAGAAGATTCCAGGAAAAGGGAAGCCTCCTGATAAGTGGGTGCTGAAAAGAGTCCATGCAAAGTTCCCCAGACTTAGATTCTTGACATAAATGATACCTCAGACCACTCATTTCCCTGGAATATTTGGGCAGCTGCTTCCAGTGGGTGTTTGCCCACCAGCAACCTTTGTGACATCATGTGGGAAGTCTGAGGAAAGTAATAATGAAGTACGGTGGAAATGCTAAAAACCACTTCCAGAGTCTGATGGTCCCAGGGCTGTTGAGTCATCATCCATCTGTTTTGCTTTCGTTTAATACCCTCAACCTGTAATTCTGCTTTATTTTCAAAACACTATTCTTCTTGATTTTTCAAGGCAAGTTTTCCTAGTAATTTTGTGCTGTTCTCAAGCTGCAAGGACCAGTGGTGTCACTAGGGTTTGCATCACCCCATGCGGGAGGACAGCGCATCATCCCCTGATGTACCTCCTCCCATGCAGTGGATGTGGCAATGCCCTGGGCAGTGCGCATGGTGATGGACCTTTGCCCTGCCTCCACTGGTTTTAAGGCTATAACTGTTGACAGAATAGAGATATTTCAACGCTGTTTGTTTCATTGCATTCTGCATGAAATTACACATCGATTGATATATAACATGATGGTATTATTCAAAAGTACCAAGATTTTTAAAATTTTGGCCAGTTGTGGTGTCACCCCTCCCCGTGTGTGTCACCTGGTGCAGTCCACAGTCCCCTAGCAATGCCACTGGCAAGGACATTTCCCTGGGCCCACTTCTCACTGCCTTGCACCAGCCTCACCCTCTTCTTCCCTTCTGGTCCATGTCCCTTGCCTTCTATGGTCTCCACCACTTCTAGGGTCCATGTCCCTTGTCTTCTATGGTCTCCACTCATCTGGCTCAGTAGTTCCCTTCCTCTTCCCAACTGCTCTGTGCTTCTTATTTGTCCCCTCCTTCTGCTCATCTTTGCCACCTGCTACACATCCTTGGACCTCTCTTCTTTGCCTTCCCCTTTCAGCTGCCTCCTGCTCACTCCTTTCCTCCCCTTTAATCTACTCGCCTTCCCAAGCCCCACCCCTTCCCAAGCACCTGCCCGCCCAGCCCTCATTCGCCACTATTGTCCACATGTGGCATAGCAGCAATGACAACTCGGCTCATGTCAGGGACTCCCAAGTGACTGGACCAGGGGTGCATGAGCCACGTGGAGCTGTGGCCAGGGGCCAGATTCCACAGAATGCCATGATTTCTGCTCAGATGCAAAAAGAAAGCACTGCTGTGATACTGGATGGAGAATTCAATGACCTCAGAAGTTCGCAGTGTTAAACCACTCCAGAATATATATTTTTTCCTCTGTAGGAATGCTGGGACATGGTCTATACCAGCAATTTTCAATCACTGTGCCTTGGTACATTGGTGTGCCACAGATGGTCCACAGGTGTGCTGCAGGAGTTTGGGGTGGGTCATGTGAGTCTCCTGCCAGCAGCATGATGTGCTTTGTCATTTGTCAAAAAATTGATGGTGGTCCTTGACAATTTTAGCACCTTGTCAGTGTGCTATGAGATGAAAAAGGTTAAAAATCACTGTTCTCTACAGATACGACACTCCTGAGTGCCAGGGTGAAAACACAACTTTATTTCCCATTTACTTTACAGACAATGAAATATTGGCTGCTCGGTGGATAAACTCAGAATGCAGCTTCTGACACCTTGTGGCGCTTTCTCAAAACTGTATCATTCACATTATCTTCCCTTCATTCTGCTCTGTCAGTGAGCTTCCCAGAGGGCATCTTGCTGCTCACCCTTGGGCACAAGAGTATTGTCCTTTAACTTCGTCCAGAAAAGCAATGTTGGTGTTCTAAAATGATCAACATACAACAACAGCAAATTTAAATAATCCTCAGTTGCAAAGTTAAGGCAAAAGTAGACTGAGAGTCCAGAATCAAAGCTGAAAGAGTCAGTCATCTCATTGAATTGGCACAGGACAGAATTAGGTTATGCTCTTACATGCACATTCATCAGCTGATGGATGTAGCAACAGGGGATGCCTTGCATGCGTGAATGATGGATCATTGGTGGATCAAATGATGGATCATCATGAACCAAATACCAAAGGTAAACCTTCCTACAACCAGGTATGATTTCTTAGGATCCAATCTAGAACATCTAGCACCAGCCCTCTGTCGGTGCTGAATGTCATGAACATGCGCAAGACACATTCGCAACACTCAGCAACGGGTCAGTGCTCGCGCCAGCTCCGCACCAGTCCATGTTGAGCCAGTGCTGGCCAGAGGCCTGCCACATGCTGCCCGGAGCAACTGTTACAGACATCCTCTTTCCCAAACGTGTACAGTTTAAACCAGTGTTGCTCAAACTGTGGGTCGGGACCCACTAGGTGGGTCGTGAGTCAATTTCAGGTGGGTCCCCATTCATTTCAATATTTTATTTTTACTACATTAGACTTGATGCTACCATGGTATGTGACTGCATTTGGCGAAATAGATCTGTACTTTGAATAGGCTACTATGTTTAAGCTTTTTACTCCTGGGTAAGTGTGGGTAGGATTACAGCCTAGGATTGTTAAAAATTTCGCTGCTTGATGATGTTGCTTCTGGTCACGACATAATTTCCAGTGGGTCCCGATAGATTCTCATTCTATCCAAAAGTGGGTCCCAGTGCTAAAAGTGTGAGAACCACTGGTTTAAACTGACTCCATCTTGGTTTCAGAGCCAGGCAGGCCTCCCTGTGAAAAGGGGTGAGATTTTGCTGGCTCCCAAGGAAAGGCCCCTTTGTGGTCAATTAAATCTGGGTGCTTGAAATCTGACAAAAGAATAGCTAGCAAGAACAAGTCCTGCCTGAATGTTAAATTAAATTACAATTGCCCAATAGGTAGTTCTTTTCAGACTCTGGGTCAAGAAATCCTTCCACCTGAACCTGAGATTACACACTCCCCTAGATGGGCTATCAAGCTCCTTTTGTGTCCTCCTGGAAAACTCAGTCAAGGCCAGGAAGCTCAAAATGCATAGCTAAAGAAGCTCCCCAGACCCCTTTGTCTAGCCAAATATTCCTTTGTGAAAAGTCCTATAACTTCCCTGCTCCGGAAGCAGATTTTAGGGGGAGTTTGGTCACTTCAGAAGCAAACAGATTGGGGGGTTTTGTGGTTCACTTCAGAAGCAAGCAGCTGAGCCCTGCCTCACTGCTCAGGAAGGACTTCATACTCAAGCTATAACCAGCAGGCTCGGATACGTGATCTCCCCCCCCCCTTTTGACCTCTCTCTCTCCCCCTTCCCCCAAAGATTCAGTGACTTGTTTTATTTCTTTAATAAACTCTTTATCTTCTTTGAAAATCTGTCTTGTTTTGCACCATTCATCCACGCCAATGATCCCAAACCTTGACACGCTGCTAGATTTTACCTCTTGCTTGCTAATTTTCCCAATTTGTTATGTGCACATGAAACATGTAGGGCACACATATACATGTGAAGGAGCAGTGTTGGCAATAGATTGGCAGAGAATGCAAGCATAACAGATTGGTAGAGTAGTGTTGGCAACACAATGGACAAGTTCCAGGTGGCAAAAAGGTGAGTGGGGGGGAGGGCAGGTAGAGGGCAGGGGAAGGCGGGGGGAGGGAGCGAGCCGGGTGGGAGAGGGCAGGACCAGCGGAGCTCTGCCAGATTCAGAACCCCAAATTGGGCCTCCCAGCCCAACACAGGGCCTCTCAATTCTGCACTGGCTAAATAGCTGATGTAAACTTGAGTAGCCCCATTGTGGGCCCACTCCCTTACCCAGAGGAGCTGCTGCCAGCTACCCGGCGAGCATTGGATGCAGCCATTTTGGTGCAGTGGCTCCTCTGGGCACCAGGTAGCTTAGGATTGGGCTGCACACAGTAAAGTTCATTTTGCAGCAGTTATAAGGGCACCATCTATTTACCAGCAGTTATAAGGACACCATCTAAGCACCATTCAGTGCTCTTTTTTTCTTCAAAGGAAATTACTCTTGTAAAGTATTCCCAAAACTTCCCATTGCCAGTGGCAGGAGTTGCAACGAAACAATATTATGTTCCTGCTTCTTATTGCATGTTTCATCTCACCTACACAATCAGCCTCTTCCCACTCAGACAAAAAACAATTCCCATTTTTCAAAGGCCAGGAATCTTCTGCCCATTCGATAAACAGCACAATCAGTCAACTTTCAAGATGCGTCATACATTCCCCTATAAAGTAACACCAGAGCTACGGATGCATAAAAGCTTTTGATTCTAAATGCAACTTGTACTTAATAGATCATTAACTGGGTGATAAAATGAAAAGGAATTTGAAAGCTGAGATCGGCTTGCACTGTGTAGGAGGTTTGGTTGTCTAAACAGTGTGGGAAGTGAAAAACAGCCACAAATTAAAAAATTAGCAGAGAAAGCTTGGAGCAAATTTGTATAATGTGAACAGCCTTTCAAAAAATGGATGCTAAGATTGCATCTTTGTGGTATGATTTCCTGTATTATACAAGGTTGAAACTGCATAATTCATCCATTAGTTATTGTATGAACCCCACACGCAGCTAGGCTACAGGAGAACAAAAAACAATTCAGTATTTCTCTCCAAGCTTTTCCTTTGTTGTGTACATAAAGGAGCAGCTGGTTAAAAGGAGGATTTCCCTCTGTCATAAACTCACTATATGACACTAGGAAAGTCATTCCTTCTCAGCCTCAGTCTTCCCCATCTGCAATATGGGGTTACTGGGGTTACAATGACAGGGTTATTGTAAAGACAACATCACAGTACTCTATGTGAAGTGCTTTGCACACTCAAAGTGCTATACAAATGCAAAGTATTATTTTCAAGAAGTTTACAAAGCATGTGCTTCCAAGTGACCAGACCCACCGCATGTCTGAATTACAGAGATGAGTCATCAGAATGAAGTGAGTTGTTCAGAGACTTCTGCTGGTGCAGAACATGGCGGCTTGGGTGCTCACAGAGCCTGCCATTTAGATCAAATACCAGACCATCTTTATGGGCTGCCCGTCCATTTCCATGCCAAATTCAAAATGCTAGGGTTAATCTTCAGAGCCCTAAGTGGTTTGGGAGCTGGATGTCTTAAGGCTCCTATGAACCCACTTGCATTCTTAGATCTTTAGTGGGGTGGTATTCCCCACTGCCAGCTATGATGTGTTGCACATAAGACAGGGATCAACTTATGGAAGTCTCTGCCTTTGAGTATCCATTTGGATACTCATTTGGATCCATTGAATATCCCTTTCTAGGGATACCAAATCAAGATATTATGTTACCTTCCCACAAAGGCTTGCCAGTTGCAGCTCTCATTGGGCTCTGGGGAAGTACCCATCTCCTCTATCCCCAGGTCAATTGGGATATTCCCAAGCAGCAGATCTCACACTGCATGGAACCATCCAGAAGTCCTGGGGGGGGGGAGAGGAGGAAGCTCTCCAGAAGCCAATCAGATGCTGACCCAACCCATAGGCAGTTGCTGCACATGTCCCAGTAATGCCTTAAGTCTCATTAGTTGCATATCGACTTACAAAAATCTGGAGTCAAAATGCAATTCTTGAGCTTTAAGGCAATGCTGTGGGTATGGATCATCAGGAATCAGCCAAGCGGGCCCTCAGTCACTTCCCAACCAGGCCTGAACCACAAAACAAAATGGCAGTAACAGCACTGCCATGACCAACCTGAGCTTAGATTGCGGCCCACTTCTGAGTCCCAACTCAGGGCCCAATCTTCTCCAACTTTCCAGCACCAGTGCAGCCACAATGCAGCCCTGAATTAAGGCAACAAATGTTCCCATACCTTGAGGAGGACTCTGTGACTACCTCCCCACCACAGGATCCAGTGCATGCCCCATTGGCACAGTTGCACCGACACTGGAAGATTGGATAGGATTGGGCCCTCAGCTGTTGAAGCTGTTCTGCACTACAACTGAGTTTCCTTTGGGGGAGGGGTGGGATCAGTATGAATTTTAAGCTACCCTATTTTTTGAAAACAGTGACTTAATACTGCAGCTTTAATTCTGTATAGGAACTATATGTACAGCAGGTGGCAGCCTTCTATTTGGATCGGACTGTATCCTCCTGGAATAGCATGTGGCTTTTAAGTTACTTCACATGCACTTTTTAAGAGAAAATCACATTTTAAATTCTGTTTGTACACACACCATGCTGCTACACAGGGAAGGCAAATGTCTCTACACATCTATTCTCTTTTGTACAATTTGTTGGCAACCTTCAGTCTCAAAAGACTATGGTATCGCGCTCTGAAAGGTGGTTCTGGAACAGCGTCTAGTGTGGCTGAAAAGGCCAATTCGGGAGTGACAATCCCTTCCACACCGGGAGCAAGTGCAGTCTGTCCCTGGTCTCTCACCCTGGCTATGGGCCTTCCTTCTTTGCCTCTTTGCCTCAGAATGTTAGCCAAGTGTCTCTTCAAACTGGGAAAGGCCATGCTGCACAGCCTGCCTCCAAGTGGGCCGCTCAGAGGCCAGGGTTTCCCACCTGTTGAGGTCTACTCCTAAGGCCTTCAGATCCCTCTTGCAGATGTCCTTGTATCGCAGCTGTGGTCTACCTGTAGGGCGCTTTCCTTGCACGAGTTCTCCATAGAGGAGATCCTTTGGGATCTGGCCATCATCCATTCTCACGACATGACCGAGCCAACGCAGGCGTCTCTGTTTCAGCAGTGCATACATGCTAGGGATTCCAGCACGTTCCAGGACTGTGTTGTTTGGAACTTTTGTACAATAAAAACAGATTTGTACTTTTGTACAATAAAAACAGATTTCTATGTATGAGTAGATTCACCAAAGAAAGCACACAGTGGATGCACATATGCCATTCCTGCTAAATAGCAATGGGCTTAGGAGAGACATTCTCCTGCGTTCTCTGACTCAGCTGTCCCATGCAGGAAAAGAGTCATGTGTGGAAAATGGCAGCAAGGTTAGACCCATACAAATTATGACCCCACTCATCAAACCCCTAGGCGGATACTATTGCCTGCCAGGTGCACACTTTTCCTGCAATCCTAGGCCGGTATCAAAAACAGGTGTTTGATCAGGACCGTGGTAGGCATGGCTATCCATGATTTCTGGGAAATGTTTGGCTTGAGAGGGGACCCAATTTGTAAAAACCTGCCTGATGTTGGCAACAGCAACTTATAAAGGTCTCAAGCCGTTTTACGATATTGGATCATAATGTGTTTCGACACCTGAAAGTCTTGAAGTGCCACAGTGACCCACTGCAGTTTGTCCCAAGGCAGAGATAAGAGAGTCATGCATGATGTGGCTGTAACTCTCCTCTGGGATGGACACAAGAACATGAGATCTGCTGGCTCAGATCTACTCAAGTCCAGCATTCTGTTTCTCACTGTGGCCAACCAGAAAGGAGTGGGAACTGCTAAACATTATGTATTTTGGAAGAACTGCAGGCAAAAACCAGTGAGTTTCAGGATCTGCTTTTACAAGGGGGAGGCATAAAGTGAGCATTAAGAAACTGCATCATTATCAATGAACTGGACATCACAAGCTTTGAAGAAATGCTCTGTATCTGTATGTTCAGAAATCCACACCTCAGCTAAGACAACAGGGTTCATTAATCTGCAATGCACATTCCCCCACAGAATGTTGTTGGGCTAATTTCGAGGGGCCAGTAGGGTCAAAGGAGGGATGCATTAAATGCAAAAACATTAATCACAAACAAGCTAGTATGTGTCATTTGCAACAGTATCAAGGTGACAGTTTTCTTCTCCTGGTGGTGAGGCTTTTCAGGGGAGGGAGAGAGCAGGGGAAAACAGAGGAGGGCAGAACTGGGCAGAGGGAGCAAAGACTGAGGGGAGGTTTGGACCCAGGAGGGAGGTGGGGATGGCAGCAGAATCTTCTGCCGAATCCTATGCCCCCTCCTGAACCTGAAGACCGCCATGGGCCTCCTGGGTTCTTTGCCAGCTAAATAGCAGCCACAGCTCCAAGGGCACCCATTGCTGACCATGGAGCTCAACATGGGGTAAGGGAACAACTGCTCTCTTACCCCAAGGAGACTCTGGAGGCTGCCCTGCCCCATAGGACATAGTGGTGGCCACTTCAGCACCGCTATACCACTGGAGACTGCAGGAGCATAGGATTGGGTTGCCCAAGGGCTTGTCAACAATGTTTGAAGGTAGCAAAAGGATTTTGGTAGGTGCCTTTTGTGATGCATGGATGGAAACAGCTGCATCTGCTGAAATGTTCTCTTCAAGGTAACCATTAGGAGTAAAAGAAGCCCGGGTTTTCCTTTGCCTCTCATTATGCTATTGACTTCCTACTACCATCTATTGTTTCATGGAGCTATGAAATATTAAAAAGCATAAAAAGAGCATTTATCTTCTTGAGACATCAGACCTTCCAAATGTAACTGCAGGTATATTACACACACACACACAGGTTTGTAACCTGTGATGGACTTCTAGAAATCAGTCCAATCCCCTAGGCCAGATGTCACCATCACCACATCCTGTGGCAAGGAATTCCACAGACTCAATTCCAACACTCAATTTTAGTGGACATACCCTGGTTCTGGTGTTGTGTGAGAGGGAAAAGAACTTCCCTGTATCTATTCTACCATCCCCTGCATCCTAACAACCTTCTAAAGAGCAGTGGATTGAGAATGCCCCTTCACTACTAGGGAGACACTCTAGGCAACCACTCTCATTTCTTCTCTTTCCTCCACACTTCCTCTTCTACTTCATTCCGCCTTCCTTTGCCAGGACGGTGGTGGCAATGGAGAGCAGCTCTTCATGTGCCATTGCTGAGCCTGGCCTGACAGGGGAAGAGACAGACACATGAGGCAGATGAAAAGGCAGAGCCTTCCCCCCTAAGGTTATTTCTTCAATCAGCCTCTTCATAAGGCTAGCCCTGATTGTGTGTCACAAGATTCCTGCAGTTCTCAGGCAGCATTGACTGCCTCTGCTATCCTATCCAAAATCCAATCTGTTAGATTTTTTAGAGCAGCGGACTATAAAAAGTTTCATTTATGACAAACACCAAAAGATGTAGCCCTTTCCAAGAGGCAAGGGTCAAATTTTGGCATTAACAGGCAGAGAAGACCATGTGCCTTTCTCACGCTTACCTACTAAATATACATTATCTACTGTGCTGGGCTTGGTGCTTGTGTTCACTTGCAACAGTTGTCACTTGTACATCAATCTGGGATATGAACAGGCAGGCTGCCATCGTAACAGATGGGTTCGAGTAAAAGCATGCCAGCAAACCAGATTGTGCACTGAGTTTAAGTAATGAGCACATATTCACTTAAAGACATGCGCTGTGCCTTGACAAGCTAACAACTCCTACAACTGAAAGCAGCGGGCTGCACAAATCACTTGATCCTAACCAGGTCTACTTAGAAAAAAAGACCCACTGAGTTCAGTTGGGATTACTTCCTAGTAATCTAGTTTATGATTGCAGCCCTAAACATATTTTATTAATTGCTAGGAGTGTTTGAAAACAGTTTAATTTACTCAAAAGTAAGCCCATTGTATTCATTAATAGCTAGGCTGTAAACCTAAGCCAAGGTATTTGAGGGAACACCTTCTTCCATATAATCCTACGCACCCTTTCATCTGAGGGGGACTTTCTGACTATGCCGCCATCAGCAGAGGCAAGGGAGATAGCAGCTAGACATATTGTCTTCTCGGTTGTGGCTCTTTGTTTCTGGAAATCCCTTCCCTTGAAATTAAGAATGGCTCCCTCTTTGGAGATCCTTCAGCCAGGCCTCTAGAACTTTTTGTTTAAGAAGGCTTTAAACATGATTGGCATTTTTAATGAATGTCATTTTAATCATTTTGTGTGATCTATTGGGGTTTGATCTTCCTTATCATTTTAAACATTTTATGTTTTAGTATTGTTTAAACCTTCCATTTTGTATTGTGTTTATGTTGCAAGTTACTTTTGAGTGTCCCCAATGTGTGGGAGAAAGGCGGGATGTGAACAAACAAACCTATCTTACTGGACACAAACACCTGTATTGATTGCATTTAAATCCTGCCCTTTACACTGGCACCCGCCAAAGAAGCACACGAAACACAGGCTTGGAATGATTTAAACTTTATTAACAAAGAACAAACCTGCAGCAGGGAAAAATTTATCTAAAGTCCCCCAGCATGCTGGCATCTAATAGCTTGGGGGAAATGGCGCTGGCCATCTACCTCCCCCTGACCCCAATAGGGTGTCACATCCTGGCTCAAGGTGTCACTCAATTGAGGACTGAGTTATCCTATCACGGCCAACCCCAAAGGGTCAAGGCAGCCGGCCAGCACAGACCCACACCGGAAAACTTTGTATAAGCCTTTGCTCAAGCCAGCCAAGGGGCTCGCCAGCCAGCCTCATCAACCCGGACAAGTCTTGTCAGAGTGGTTCTGGCTTACCCCTTGGCCTTGCTAACCTCAGCATGTATGCTGTCCCCCGCTCCTAGCTACCCAGCCAGCATGCCACCTGCCACACAGGGGGGTTAACCTAGCGCTGAACCCCCACCGCCCCACGGAAAAACCCAACAGGTTCCGCAGACCCTGCTGCAGGTGAAACAGAAAAAATATTAGCCCCAGTCATAGATAGATGTACTCTGTGAGAACATGATCTCAGGGTGGAAGATGGCGGTTCCACCTTGTCTGGACATAACCCACCTCAGGTATGCATTTATCTTGTGCCTGGAGATGTCACCTACAAGAGGATTGACAGCCCCAAGCCAGACCCTTCTGGGGAGCACGTCTGACCAGATTATGACAATTCCTGGTAGCCAGCTGTGAGTCAGAGCAAGATCCCTACAGACCAGTAACCTTAAGGACAACTAGGTCTTCTGGCGCAGGTCATTCTCACCAAAGTGTATTAACAGTACCTGAGGGGGCATCCTGGAATCCAGAAAGCTTACACAGCAAAGGGAGTAGCTGGCCCCAAAGCATACATCTCTTGGCAGCCTACTACATCTCCGCCATGTCACCCAAGTCGAACTGGGTGCCAAATTCCGAGGCCGCTGCCCTCTTCCTCGCCCAAAACGCAATGGAGTGTCCAATGATGAGGACACAGGCGGGGAACGATCAGCAGCGATCTGAAAATACAGAAAGGAGTGTAAGTAACCTGAATCTGTAACCTAAGACCTGTAACAATACAACCTTAAGTGTCCATCACACTGGGCAAAAGAACTAGGACCTATCACACCAGCCCCTGAACAGGCCATGGCCATGGCCCCCACATGGGACATCCATCACACCAGGCACCCAAACACTCAGTGGTACCTATCACACCAGGTACCGTTCATCCACACAGGCCAGGCCAACACTAGCCTGTTGGCCTTGTACTTACCCTACATGGGACATCCATCACACCAGGAACCCAAAGACTCAGTGGTACCTATCACACCAGATACCATTCATCCACACAGGCCAGGCCAGCACATAGCCTATTGGCGTAGTACTTACTTAGGTAGACTTATAAGTGACCAACCTCCACTGGCCGATGTGTTGAATATCCACTGGTGAAAGACCGAATACTGCTGCAACAGATGCTGCCCCAACTCTGAATGAATGCAGCCCACCCATATAGGGTGCTGAATACCAACCAGCCACTGCAAGGCAAACACTGGTCAATGAAGGCCTACTTCACTTGCAAATGTAGCCCCATACAGAGTGCTGAATGCCTGCCAGTCACTGCCAGGTAACCATGGGCCAATGAAGTTCTCTTTCACTCACAAAAACCTATTCCTATAAAGAGCACTAAATGCCCGCCAGCTACTTCCTGGCAACCATTGACAACTAAAGGACATCACTTGTAAGTGTAGCCCCATATAGGGAAATGAAACTCTCTGGCTACCACCAGGCAAACATGGACCAATGAAGACCTATCTTACTTGCAAATTTTGCCCCATATAGTGTACTGAATGCCCCCAGCTACTGCCTAGCAAACATTGGCCAATAAATACCATTTTCACTTGCAAACTTAGCCCTGTATAGGGTGCTGAATGCTCTCCAGCTACTGCCGGGCAACTATATACTAGTAAATGCCTACTTCACTTACAAATGTAATCCCATATAGGGTGCTGAATACTTGCTGGCTATTGCCAGACAACTATGGGCCAGTAAAGCCTACTTCACTTGCAAACATAGTCCCATATAGGGTGCTGAAAGCTTGCTGGCTAGTGTCATGCAACCATGGACCAATAAAGGCCTTCTTCATTTACAAATGTAGACCCATATAGGGTGCCGAATGCCCACGAGCTACTGCCAGGCAACCATGAGCCACTAAAGGGACTACTTCCCTTGTAAATGTAGCCCCAGATAGGGTGCTGAATGTTCACCAGCTACTGCCAGACAAACATGGGCAAATAAATGCACCTGCAATATATAGCCCCAGATAGGGTTCTAAATGCTCGCTGGCTACTGCCAGGCAACTACGGGCCAGTACAGGCTTATTTTACTTGTTAATGTAGTCCCATATACTGTGCTGAATGCTTGCTGTCTACTGCAATGAAAACATGGGCCAATAAAGTAATATTTAACCTACAAAGAAACTCCTATATAGGGTGCCAAATGTTTGCCAGCTATTGCCAGGCAACTATGTGCCAAATATAGCCTCAGATAAGGTGCTGAACTGTCATCAGCTACTGCCCAATTATGGGCCCATGAAGGCCTAATCTACTTGCTGGCATAGCCCATATAAGATGGGGATGAATTAACCACCTAAATGCAATTTGAACATGAGTGGCCAGAGCTAAGAGTGACCTAAACTTATGGGCAAATAATGAAGGAATGGGAGCACTTCAATGCAAAATACAGAGAATGTGACCGATCAGTCCCCTATAAGTATATAATCTTGCTGCTGAGGAACATATGTTTTGCCATAGTAAGGGGGACCAAATAAAGGAGTCTATGAGACCTGATCCTCCATGTAATGGTCTGAGTAATGTCAAATAAGCATGGTGTGCAGTAAGTAAGCTGCTATTATTAAATTAAAAAACACTGTAAATTAAATGGCTTGTCCCCAATCATGTGTGTAAAAAATCTTCATTGATGATTAAGGAGTAACCTGCAGCACTTCTGATAAGGGTTCTAATCTAGGAGTTCTGTGACTGAGTTTAAAAAACATTTTAAGTGCTGTATAAAGACATATGCAGCCTATGATAGCACCGACACTATTCTGGGCCCAAGGAGTGGCAAACAAGTACCCTCATATCAATGCTTTCCCCAGGGACCACTTAGGTCCCAGTCCTATCCAACTCTCCAGCACCATTGCTGTTGCAATGCAGCCCTGAGGAAAGGGAACAAATGTTCCCCTATCTGGAGGAGGCCTCCATGAGTGCACCCCCACTGCAGGATGCAGTGGGTGTCTTATTGGCATGGCTGCACCAGCGCTGGAAAACCAGACAGGACCAGGCCCTTCTTTATTTAGCAGATGCTATACCACCTTTACTTGAAAGAGCTCAGGCAAATGTACATGGTTCTCTCTCTCCCTTGTCCCCTACAGTAACACTGTGAGTTAGGTTAGACAGAGGGATAACGACTTGCCAAAGTCACCCAGAAAGTATCATGGCCAAGCAGGGGCTGAACCTGGATCTTCAAGATCCAGCCCATCCTCATAGCCACCACCCCTCAGGCTCTCTGGCTCCAATATTCAAATATATCCTAATTTTTCTTCCCAGGCAAGGCTCTCCCCATAAATAAGAAGCAAGAAGTAACATACAAAGAGGGTCTGAAAGGGGTTGTGCAACCCTCATGATCTGATTTTGATTTGCTTTACCTTGCAAAAGTTAAGAGGTGGCCTCACTGCAACAAACAGGCCTGTTTATCCTCTTGCAGAGACAGGCAGCCTCCTTAACCCGTCCCCTTATTCCCTTGATATCATATCATCTAACCAGGAAGCCTTTATTCACTGACCACTCCCTGACCACTGCAGTTAGACAAGCTGGGTGGGGAGAGAAAGCAACTGGGGCAGCGCAGGCAGGCTACACAGACCTCCCGCATACTGACATACACTAACATATAAGCTTTAAGAATCCACACATTTGGATTAACCTAACAGTAAATTCTAAATTCTCCCTTTTATACATATGCCAACTTTTGCAATTTAATATTACAAATATATAATTGTATGCCAATAAATTCACATATTAAGGGTACGCAGTGGGAGGTCAACTTGCGTCTCTGCAACTTTTTGTGCTGCAAAAAGAGGGAGGGAAGCAGGGCAGACAGAAAGAAGCACAGTGAATGGGAAAGTTCCTACTAAGTCTACACAGCCTGTGATCAGGGCCCTCACCAGGCTGGAGGAGAAAAGAGCCAGAAGCTCAGCTTGAAATCAAAAGCCTCGGAGGGAGTGGGCTCACCCGGGACTAAAACGGCTGCCTGAGGAGAAAGCCAAGAGGCAAGTGCCTGCTGTGAAGAGCACAGAGAAAGGAGGATTTTGTTAAGGGCAAAAGCCCAAAAGGCAGGAAGAGGCAAAGAAAACACTGCCAGCAATGAAAGAGAAGTGAAGGGGGCAGAAAAGTGCCAGAAAAAAGGGACACTGAGGCAGGAGGGCAGGGCTGGTGCAGAAGCTGGTTCCCATTGCCGTGACCAGATTGTTAGCAAGAGCTAGTTTTGTAGCACCTGTTTCTACACTTTATACCCGACTCTGATTTATTTCTGGGCACCATCAGAGGTGCTAGTGACTAACTTCAAACATTCAGGGCGCAATCCTCACCCCCTTTCCAGCTCTGGGGTAAGGGAGCAAACATTCCCTTGCTTTGAAGAGGCCTCCATAGCTGCCCCCCCCCCAACTGCAGGGTGCAGCACATGCCCCACTGGCACAGCTATCCAAACCCAGCCGTAGAATCCTGCTCGCCCTACAGGCCCTCTGCAGAACAGTGGCAGGAATGAGGAAAGGCTCTTCTCATCCAAGTCCATATTCATTCCAATAAAATAAAATCAAATCAATGATCCAGCTGTTCATCTGAGCATCTGTGAATCTCCCTGCTCCACGTCACCTCTTTCTCTGAAGCTGGAGTGTCAACTTGGAAGAGCTGCGACAGGGAGCTTGCCAGATTGGTGCAGATTGAAGCTGGGCAGCCTGCCAGCAACAGCTGCACCGCACCCCTCAGTTCCAAAAGGCAACCCATTGCCTGCCTGTATTTGCCGCCTTTGCCTCATGTGCTGAGGGGGAAGGCAGTGCAAATGGCAGCGGAGCTGCAAGGGCCCCACCAGAATTCTACACAAGAAGCTTAGAACATGCTTCTTCTCCCAGGCTCACTTTTATCCTCACAAGGCTAAAAGATGTCCTATGCAGGCATAACACCTGGTGTGGACAGCAAATGTATGAGGGGCAAATGGGAACGCATTGGGTAGCTCCACCTGTTACACTAGCCATTTTCAACCACATGCCGTGGCACACTGGTGTGCCACGAGTGGTCCACAGGTGTGCCACAGGAATTTGGGGGGAAGGCCATTTATTAATAGGGCCAATGGGAGATGTGAGCCCCCACTGGCAACATGATGTGCCTTGTCAATTATCAAAAACCTGGTGGTGTGCCTTGGCCGTTTTAGTGCCTTGTCAGTGTGCTGTGAGGTAAGAACATAAGAACAGCCCCACTGGATCAGGCCATAGGCCCATCTAGTCCAGCTTCCCGTATCTCACAGCAGCCCACCAAATGCCCCAGGGAGCACACCAGATAACAAGAAACCTCATCCTCGTGCCCTCCCTTGCATCCGGCCTTCTGACACAGCCCATTTCTAAAATCAGGAGGTTGCACATACACATCATGGCTTGTAACCTGTAATGGATTTTTCCTCCAGAAACTTGTCCAATCCCCTTTTAAAGGCGTCCAGGCCAGATGCCGTCACCACATCCTGTGGCAAGGAGTTCCACAGACCAACCACACGCTGAGTAAAGAAATATTTTCTCTTGTCTGTTCTAACTCTCCCAACACTCAATTTTAGCGGATTTCCCCTGGTTAATTCCAGAATGCCAAGTCTCTACAGATAGGCATCGCATCACATGGTACCCACTCCAAGGATGCCTCTTCCACAAGTGGCTTTGCTCAGCTCTTGAAAATGTGAATACTTAGTTAAAAACTTCACAACAAATGGAATGTTATTTGCAGTTCTGACACATTGGACTTGCTGTTTTGTCAGGGAGCCATTTCATTGACTTTGGCTGAATGCCTGACAAGACGAAGAGAAATGTGTTGAGTGGTTTTTCACAAAAAGCAGTCCCATCTATCAGCTCAAAAATAAGTTGGCTGCTGGGGAGAAACCAGATGTAGGAAGGAGATTCGATACTTGTCACTTCTACAGAATGCGGTGGCTTCTTAAGGATAAGCAAAGCAGCCTGAAAATGTAGACTGCAGCCTCCAAATTGATGAGGGGAACAAGAAAATGCTTTACGGTTTTCTCAAAGAATATTCTTTTATTTTTGATGAGCAAACGCAGTGTATAAAATATGAGCGCAGTCACTAGATCATTCCTTGCAAATTAATTAATGGGGACAAATCACAGGCTCAAGTTCTCAAGTAAAGTGAGTTCAGGCATACATTTCATTACAAATACATTGATTTCTGTGATGGCTGTGACTGAATAACACAGTCCACAAACTCACTTGTGTAGGTAAGGTTACCTAGATACGGGCAATCCTGTTCCCCAGTCTCTGCCTCAAATTAAAACTATCCTTCATGGGATTAAAAAAATGTTTCCTTCACACGGTCTTAAAAATTAATATTCTGTATTACAAAATCTGGTGAACTCCTGAGTTCAGCTGCAATCCTATTACATACTTACCAGGGAGTAAGTGCCATTAAAATAAATTGGACTTACTTCTGAGTATACATGCATAAGACGATGCTGTTCCTTTACTTTGAAGGGAGAAAAAAAAAAGATTCCATTACATCGGACATGTCACTGCCAAACCAAACTTATTTCAAGAAGGACATTAAATGAATTCACTCCATATCATCATTAATTATGCTTTACCTTGCTAATGGAAATACATTCCCCACAAGGGCCATCAACAAAATGTGCTTCAACTTTTCCCCTCTGAACATCACCTTTATCTAATTTTGCCCCATGACATCATCCCATGGAATACTTATTTATACATTTACCCAAACAAAGGCTGGTGCAAATGCATTTAAATGCATGGCAGCTGCTCAGAGAAGTGGCAGGGAACAATTTTGCAAATGGGAAATATAATAGGCGACTGACTCATCCACTTCTCATTGTGTTTCTAAGCACCTGCACATTATTATATAGGGATGATCTGTCCAGAGAGCAAATGAAGAACATGCCTAGGATGTCAGCCCTACTAAAAACAGGGGGAAGAGGAGAATAAACAACCTTCAGCTGGATTCCCCCAATGGCCACAGGACATACTGGGCCCTGAATGTGGGCAAAAGTCCCAGGAGGGGATAAATTCTGGAGTGTATAATGTTTGCTCAGATTTTCCTCCTGCCTTCAAACATCACCCTTTACTTGGCAGTTCTGCAGCAAAAGATCTTAAGAACAGAAGTTCACTTATCTCATCAGCATCTCCAGTCTAACTAGACTCAATGTTTCACCCCAAGATCCACATTTGGGACTAAAACCATTTCCCAGCAAGATTCCTCCTTTGTATCACCTTTCCCCCTCACCAGTAGCATAGCTAGAGGGGGTACAAAGCACTAAGTTTTGCAGGGTAACTCACCATAGCATGCAAGCAGCCCCTCCCCTTCACAGCCATTCTGGGTGGGGGGGGAGCAAAATGGAGGCCCTTCCCACTCATCATCAGAGCTATTTTGGGTAGCAGTGCCATCACAGTCCAGCAAGCCTAAGATACTGGAGACATGGTAACTGTGACTGTTTTGCCAGATTCCTGGTCCTAGCTTCACTTAGAGAATTATGCCCACTTTAAGCTAAATTAGCTCCCCTGTATCCCACACCAATGACCCTAGTTTTGCACTGCAGGACCCCACCACCAGGGTAGCTCACCTTTTCAACCTGCAGAGGTCCTCCTTCCTCCCCTCTCCTGAAAGCAGCTTCTCCAGTCACCACAGCAACACGTTGGTCCTTAGCATGTCTTGGGCATGGCAACCACACAGCAGTCTCCAAAGTCCATTCACCCATCAGTTCCTCAGGCCATTAAACTTTCAGTTACCTCCCTCAAACTTTCCTCCCTCTACTACCCACCAAACTCTCTGTTCAACAGGTGCTACTTTTATCCCTGAGGGCCCAATTGCCTTTAAGAGGCTGCAGCTGTGCAGCACACACACTACCATCTAAGGCCTGGTGCTTGCCTTCCAGAGCAAGGAGCAACTGTTGACACCATACCTTATCTCCTTGAGGGATCTTGCACATTTCCATGACAGTGACTTTGGCCCCATACCAAAAATATGACTGCTGAGTGAGTTGCAGTACTCTGCACATGTTTAGGTTGTGACCTCAGTGGCCCATGCTGGGTGCTGCTATTTATTCAGAAGGCACATGTGTGCATTACGCTGAACCAATTATCATCATGCCTACATCTTGGGCATGATGTAATGCCCTCCAGGTCCTCTTCCCCTTTGCATCAATACTCAACAGCAGAAGCTAGTAGTTTAGGAGAGAACTGAACTGCCCCGCAAGCTATCACTATGTGCACAGACATGTTCATATGGGGAAGTTTTCAAAGGTGATTCTCCATTAATATGCAGAAGTGATACAGTTATAGGAAGGACAGCAGCAGCACCCCTCCTCTTAAACATTTGGATTATTTTCTCGACTTGCTGGTTCATTGCAAAATCCCCAATACTGTCCTCTTGACCCTTTCTGTCCCTGGTACCTGAACTGGCTTTTAGCACATGATTGAACAACTTGGAAAATGACTTTCCACTAGGAGGAATATGTGAGCACATCATATTACTCTTGAATTTGAAAATGCCACTGGCAAAAACAATACATCTTTTCCAGTATGACTCTCTTCCAAATGAACTTTGCGGGGGAAAGTGTTTCAAATGTCCCAGATTTTGATTTTGAAAATATAATCACCTTAAGTGCTGATATAGCATAATAAATTCTAGTGAGCTATTTTTACATGGCGTACCTTATTCATGTCAGTGAGGGCCCAATCCTATTCAGCTTTCCAACACTGATGCAGCCATGCCAACAGGGCATGTGCTGCATCCTGCAGTGGGATGGCCACTATCATGGAGGCCTCCTCAGAGTAAGGGAATGTTTGTTCCCTTACCTTAGGTCTGCGTTGTGGCTGCACCAATTCTGGAAAGTTTGATTGGATTGGACCCTGAGTCTTATTCAAGGTAAGGAAGGCAAAGACATAATTTTATATTATATGTAATAGTATTTATAGTCCCGGGTAGATGGGACTCGTCAACCTGGGAAGGCAGCTCATCTGAGAGAAGGGAAACTCTGATCCCAAACCTCCACTGCCTTGTGGCTACATCCAGTTATGGAAAAGGCTTCAGGAGTCCACCTCGAGGCAAAATCCGGAGCCAGAGTCCCTGAGGCAGTTCGTGGCTGAACACAGTCACGTTCTGGCAACTCCTGCGACGCCGCTGGAACCAACCGTATTGGCTTCTGCCTTTCCATTGGACCATTTCAGCGACGTGGAGAGGGGGGATTTGCTGCATGGGAAACAGTCTATTCTCCATATCTACTTTACCCAGGTTTCACACACTGGAGAGGACACTGTTCTGTAACCACTATTCAGAGCGCGATACCATAGCCTTCCGAGACTGAAGGATGCCAACAATAATAGTATTATATTTTCCTGAATTATTATATAACGTATATTAACATATATATTGTTTTATTTGTTAAAAACCACACAGTAGTATTATAACTAATGATGGTAATAGTTGGAAAACTGAATTACACCACAAAAATGTGTATTTTGTTACATGCTGCTCTGTGTGGTTAGAATCCCGCACTCCCCCCACACCCTCACTCACCTCTCTGCTGCCCAGCATTCCAGGCATAAGAACATATGAACAGCCCTGCTGAGATCAGGCCATAGGCCCATCTAGTCCAGCTTCCTGTATCTCACAGTGGCCCACCAAATGCCCCAGGGAGCACACCAGATAACAAGAGACCTGCATCCTGGTGCCCTCCCTTGCATTGGCATTCTGACATAGCCCATTTCTAAAATCAAGAGGTTGCACATACACATCATGGCTTGTAACCCGAAATGGATTTTTTCTCCAGAAACTTGTCCAATCCCCTTTTAAAGGCGTCCAGGTCAGATGCCGTCACCACATCCTGTGGCAAAGAGTTCCACAGACCGACCATACGCTGAGTACTTTCTTTTGTCTGTTCTAACTCTCCCAACACTCAATTTTAGTGGATGTCCCCTGGTTCTGGTGTTATGTGAGAGTGTAAAGAGCATCTCTCTATCCACTTTACCTTCCCCTGCATAATTTTGTATGTCTCAATCATGTCCCCCCTCAGGCGTCTCTTTTCTAGGCTGAAGAGGCCCAAACGCCGTAGCCTTTCCTCATAAGGAATGTGCCCCAGCCCAGTAATCATCTTAGAGCCCAATCCTGTGCTCGGCTGCAAGGCTCCAAGCCGGTCACAAATGTGCCGGTGCTGGGCTAGTGTAATGGAAGATCAGAAGATCATCAGGTAGATGATGTAGTGTTGACAGCGATCCCATGTTTTGACAGCTGGTGACAGTTCTGGGAAGGGCAGGGCTGGCTCGACAGCTGTAATCAATCAAGGCCAATGGAGACTCTGATGGACACCTGAGCTTCATTTGACCTTGATGGGACTTTGAATGGACATGGACTGAAGAGATGGCTCACCTGAGCCTCATTTGGACTTAACAAGGGGCTAACAAGGTAGCTCACAGGTGAGCTGCATTTTGGATTATGAGACATCCAAGGATAAAAGGCAGCTTCAGAAGTAGACAGAGCTACCCTGACCCAGAGGGAGACGCTATCTGACCAGAGGGACCCCAGACCCCAGAGGCTACCTGACCCAGACCTACAGGAGAAGGGGACTGCCAGGACTCTGCTGGAGGACACAGAAAAGGGGACTGCCAGGACTCTGCTGGAGGAGACACTCTGCTGGAGAGAACACAGAGGAGGGACTCTGCTGCAGAAGACTGGATTGGGAAGACTGGACTGTGCTTTGGAGATTAGACCGGATTGGACTTGGACTAGAGGCTTCAGACCTTTACCGACTGAGTTAAGTGGAGTTTTGGGGAGGGAAGGCCTCTGGACAAGAGGACTTGCAGGCAGTGTCAGTGTTTGTAGCAATAAATTTGGTTAATCGCTATAGATAAGGAGTTGTGTTCTTTACACACCACAGCTGTTGTTCTTGGAAAAGGTGTTAATTACCCAAAATGTGGGCATTAAAAGGGAGTTGGAATATCTGGACAGGACAGCTAGCATGGGGCGGCCACCCAACTTCTGCAGCTTGGCGATCACCTGGACCGCCAAGCTGCAGCACGGCAGGCAGGGGCAGGGGCAGGGAGGAGACATTCCGGGGAGGGGGGAGGCCAGCGGGGGGGTGGAGAGAGGGGGGGTGAGCTGAGGACATCCTGGGGGAGAGAGAGAGGCAAGTCCGTGGAGCTCTGCTCTGTAGGATCCAAAGCACTTGTGAAGGGCTCTGCGCCCTACATGAATCCCTTTACCTTACCGCTGACCTTTTGTTCAGCGGTAAAGTGAGTAGCCCCATTGTGGGGCTGCTTACCTTAATCAGGGGAAGGGGACGAAAGTCCCCTTCTCCCAAGGCACCTCACACGGTAGCCCAGGAGGCACAGGATCCAGTGGCAGCCCTTTGCGGTGCCGCCGAGCCTGGGTGCCCTGGGCAGCTCAGGATTGGGCTGCCCGTCGCTCTCTTTTGCACCTTTTCCATTTCCACTATGTCTTTTTTGAGATGCGGCAACCAGAACTGGACACAATACTCCAGGTGTGGCCTTACCATAGATTTGTACAACGGTATTATAATATTAACTGTTTTGTTCTCAATACCCTTCCTAATGATCCCAAGCATAGAATTGGCCTTCTTTACTGCCGCTGCACACTGGGTCAACACTTTCATCGACTTGTCCACCACCACCCCAAGATCACTCTCCTGATCTGTCACAGACAGCTCAGAACCCATCAGCCTATATCTAAAGTTTTTTTTTTTTTGCCCCAATGTGCATGACTTTACACTTACTGACATTGAAGCGCATCTGCCATTTTGCTGCCCATTCTGCCAGTTTGGAGATATCCTTCTGGAGCTCCTCACAATCGTTTCTGGTCTTCACCACTCGGAAAAGTTTGGTGTCATCTGCAAACTTAGCCACCTCGCTACTCAGCCCTTTCTCCACGTCATTTATGAACAGGTTGAAAAGCACGTCCCAGGACAGATACTTGGGGCACACCGCTTTTCACCTCTCTCCATTGTGAAAATTGCCCATTGACACCCACTCTCTGTTTCCTGGTCTTCAACCAGTTCCCAATCCATGAGAGGACCTACCCTCTAATTCCCTGACTGTGGAGTTTTTTCAGTAGCCTTTGGTGAGGGACCATGTCGAACACCTTCTGAAAGTCCAAATATATAATTTCCACGGGTTCTCCCGCATCCACATGTCTGTTGACCTTTCAAAGAATTCTATAAGGTTCCTGAGGCAAGACTTACCCTTACAGAAGCCATGCTGATTCTCCCTCAGCAAGGCTTGTTTGTCTATGTGTCCACTGGGTGGCAGAATGTGGACCCAGCTCCGGAGCTGGCCCAGTGCATGCGTGTAACCACGCAGCAGCAGTAAGGGCAGTAAGCCAGCACGCACTGTTCAGTATTGGGCCCAGAGTCATTAGAAGACAACTTTTTTCCATCCACTCTTATGAAAAGGCTCTATTCCACCTTCTACAACTTCTTGGAGCCTGCTGTTGTCTTCTACATCCACACACAATGAGGTCTAATTTCTTCATTGCTCACTATTGTAGCCCAAATCAGACAGTGCTATTTCAATTAAATGGTAGCAGGAAGTGGCTTCCTCTGTCTAGAGTGAGATGCCTGTATGTAATGCTAGTGAATTAACATTCCTGGCTGGTTCATTATTGTTTTTTTAAGCCAACTTCCCCACCACCCTAAAAAGAATTAAAAAAAGATGTTTTCTAGTACAAGGACTTTTTTTTTAATTGGATTGAAAAAAAGCAGAGAGTTCCAGAGAATGCTCATTTAATGTTACGAGCAACCTTGACATGACTTCTAAGAGGCCAATCAATCAAATACACTGCCATGTGGATATGGATAGCATTGCAAGAGCAATGCTCTAAAATGAACTCTTGGGGAGAAGCAGGAAGGATAGGACTAACTACAGACCCACAATGAGAAACGTATCAGGATTGGGTAAGTAGAAGAGATAGACAGGAAGGTAGATGCAGAACACCTTTGGGAAGATGACAGGATATTTTTGGGTCTTGTGGGAGATATTATATTTTTGTATTTAATTTATTTGTTTTAAACATTAAGTATGGCATCGCATTACAATTTTCTTTCGGATTTGATTTTGTATTGTAATGTATTCTGATCTTTTAGGATAGGGCAGGATTACAACATTTTCATTATTAGTCCCAATCCAGCTGTATTTTTCATGGCTATCCCACCTTCCCTCCAAGCTGCTGATGTGTGTGCATGCATTCATTTCAGAATGACTGAAAAATTGAATCAAATTGGACCCAATTGAGTTTTGTTGGAACAAAAGTGAATACACCTGAAAACAAATGGATACAAATGCAGTTCATTTTTGGAACCCCATTTGTACATATTCAATTGTAGGGCATTTAGTAGTGGCAGCATTAATGCTGTACAGAGAAGGCCTCTTCACATGCACAAAGCCCCACTTATGACATGTTCTTTTGTTGGACATGAGCTATGAAGATAACGATGATCAGTGCTTTTTTTGTAAGAAAAAAGGTGCAGGAACTCACAACTTGTTAATCTTTTATTTATTTATTTATTTATTTATTTATTTTTAAGCCATTTTTATTGGAGAAATAAAATATTTTTTATGTGCTTCCCCCCTAAAGATGAACTTACTTCTGAGTAGACATGCATAGGATTGGGCTGTCAATCTCCACATCCCCTTCCCCCCAGCTACTTTTTCTACATAGGGGGAAAAATACTGTACAGGTGCACTTGTAGCATGTAGTATGTAGTGTGGCACTACTTCGAGGAGAGGAAGCAGTGAATGGATTCTGGAAAATGGTTTACATGAATTCCATGTAGTAAAATTACTCTAAGCAACTGTGGGAGTAAGAACAAAAAAGGAATTCTTACACGAGAGGGGTCCTTAGGTGCACACAGAAACGGCTACGTTTGCAAACAAGCGATTAAATATGGTTTAATTCAGGTATCAGAATACTCTGTGTATTCTGGGAAGGCGCTTGGCATGCAATTGTATGTTCTTTGCTGCCCTGAGCAGCTGCTGTGCATTGCTGGAGAGGAGCTGCAAACACTGGCTGGCGGAGGGCATGCTTGTGGGGGAAGGATGAGGAAGATCTCTGGCAAGGCTGGACAGCACATTGTACACACGTAGAATCCCTTTTCACCTGCCCTTAGCATGCGAAAACGGGTGCAGATATATATCTCTGCCAGGATTAAGAGCCCAATCCTAGGTATGTCTACTCTGAAGTAAGCCTCGTTCTAGTCAATGGAGCTTACTCCCAGGAAAGTGCCTAGGATTGCAGCCTAAGAGCCCAATCCTATGCATGTCTACTCAGAAGTCCACTTTAGTGAATGGGGCTTACTGTGGATAGGATGGCAACCTCAGGGCCCAATCCTGTGCCTCAGAAGTAAGGCTCATTGTGCTCAATGGGGCTTCCTCCCAGGAAGGTGTGGAGAGGACTGCAACCTCAGAGCCAAAGCCTATGGCTGTCTACTCAGAAGTCAGTCCCACTAGAGGCAGTGGGGCTTCCTCCCAGGAAAGTGTAGAGAGGACTGCAGCCTCAGAGCCCTTCTTCTGCCTGTCTACTCAGGTTGCAAGGCTATGACACTTTCCCCAGGAGTAAGCCCCATTGAACACAATGGAACTTACTTCTGAGTAGACATGCATAGGCTTGGGCTCTCAGGCTGCAAGGCTATGCACCCTTTCCCAGGAGCAAACCCATTGAGCACAATGAGACTTACTTCTGAGTAGACATGCCTAGGCTCGTGCTGCAGATTGGCACGGGGGCTGCACCAGCCAGCTTCCTTTCCCTCCTCCTTCGCCAAGCCAGTAACTGGGCGTTCCGTGGGTGCCGCAGCCCATCTCCCTGGCTGGCTGGCTGGCTGGCTGTCCGTCCATCCTCCTCCTTGGCGTGTGTCCCCTGCACCCTCCACCGGCTTGGAAGCTGCGCGGGGAAGCAGAGTGTGGGGGGAGGGGAGGCGGGCTGGGCTCAGGCGAGAGTTTGGGGATGGGGGCAGGAGGGGGTCGTTGTGCGGTCAGGCAGGGACCAGGCGCACGCCCACCCTGCACCCCCCAGCACCCACCCAGCGAATGCCTCTGTTTTGCTTTCCCCCCTCCTGGAATGCCTCCGAAGGGGAGGGGCCCCTGCAAAAAGGTGCCAGAACTCCGTCCCCCCGCGTTCCATTAGAAAAAAAGCCCTGACGATGATCAACATTCAATATGATTTGGTCCCCCTAAGATGGGGTGTGCACATCCAACAAGAAGTCAAAAGCAACTTCCAGGTACATTCGGTGGATTTGCCAGTCTGATAACAGAGTGAATAAGGACAAGATTCTTGAAGGAAGAAGTTGGTGTCCCTGTGTGATAAGAGCATGCACTCACTGACGTTCATGAGCTGAAGGCTTTCTAGGCCTCTGGCAAAACTTGATCTCATGCACCGCTGACTAAATGACCTGTTGCTTTTCTCGTTTCAAAATTCCACCCAACCATATCCTAAGATGATAATTATTTTGACACTCAATTACTAAAATTTTTGTTTGGGTGCATGAGTCTAAGCTAGGATAAAAGAAGTCTCTGATCCCGAGTTGACATTTGGACTCCAGAGTTCTGTTCTATTCAAGAGCCCCATGTGGAGAAGCCCACTTTAAGGGTCAAGGATGGTCTTCTTAAATGTTCAGGTGGTCATAATTTCAGCACCTATTCATCTTCTCTTAATTCCTGTTTTGTCCATTGGTATTCAGACTTCATTAACAAGTTAGGGGTACTCTGTCTACTATTTTTACTGATTGTTCTGGATTTTGGCTAAATGAAGTAAACACAGACTTGGCTTTGCTAGTAGATATTAGTCTTTGGGCGCAATCCTAACCCCTTATGTCAGTGCTTTCTAGCATAGCAGTACCAATGGGGTATGTGCTGCATCCTGCAGTTGGGTATCACTCACAGAGGCCTCCTCAAAGTAAGGGAATGTTTGTTCCCTTACCTCAAAGCTGCATTGCCCTTACATCAGTGCTGGAAAGCACTGACATAAGGGGTTAGGATTGTGCCCTTTGTTACTCATGTATATGCCTCATCAGATTACCTGAGGAGTAGAACAAAAATGCCCTGACCTGTTTATCTATCTAGCCATCCATCCAGGACCATCAATGAAAGAGGTGTTTTTTCAGAATTTCTTAAGGAAAAAAACACAAGTAATAGAGATTTGGGGTCACAAATGGCCTGGCTTAATGAAATCAGACAAATTTACTTGAAATCAGATTAAGCAAAAATGTCTTCCTTACTGCTACCATGGGGAAGGATCAATAGTAGTATACATACTTTCAGTGCAGAAGGCAGTGGTGTAGCTAATGATATTTGACAAGACAGATAATTTTTTTAACACCCCCCTTGAAGTTATTTTATGTTGGCACAGGTACTTCATTTCAAATATCTCTCTATCTCATTAATGATTACCAGCCACCCTAGAACACAAATCCAACAGGCAAGCAACACTGGCTGCCCTGTATATTTTACCATGTGCATAATATACAGGGCTGCCTTCATCATATGCCTGTTGGTCCTTCCTTCATTGCATTCCTTAAATGAATTTATTCAATGAAGGAAAGACCAACAGGCAAGTGGGCAGCCCTGTATTTTTTTTTTTTTTACTGTGTATTAATAGACTAGAACCACAGTCAGCAAGAAGGGAGAGGGACTGCCTGTGTTAACACCCCCTTCTGGCTGGCACCCAGGGTGGGCCATCCCCCCCCCCCACTCCACATTGCTATGTTACTGGCAGAAGGCCCTAAATTCAATCTCTGGCATCAGTGGCGTAGCTAATGATTATGTAGTCCGGTGCTGAACTCAAAATGATGCCCTGGAAGTAACATCACACCTAGGCCTTTAAAAAAGTTAAAATCCACTTCCTCCCCCATGCAGCTTGCCGCTCACTTGCTCCTCCCCATATTAACACTTTATTGGTTCCCTGCTGTATCATAACAGCACCTAATCGGCTCTCAGAACAATCAGTTTCATTGGTTCGTTTTAAGTTAAGCCATTTCTGCCCAACATTGCATATACACAACAGGGACCAAAAGTGTACACCTGTGGGCTGCGCAAAAATGGGTTAAGAAAATCCCGTTTTTGTTACGTAATGCAGTTCTGTTTTTATTTTCTGGTTATTTGGCTATAACTTTTCATAGAATAGAGATATTTTGACGTGGTTTGTTTCATTGTATTCAGCATCAGATGGTATATAACATGATGCTATTACACCAAGGAGTTCACAATTTTGTCCACGAGTGTCAAGCTCAGGCTGTTGCTCCCCCCCTATCAAGCTTGTTGCCCGGTGAAATTGCTACCCCTGCATCCCCTTAGCTACTCCACTATCTGGCATTGCCAGGCAGGATAGGGAAAGACTGACAGCTGTCAGATAGATAGTACTAACAACCCAATCCTATGCATGTCTACTCAGAAGTAAGTCCCATTAGAGTTAATGGGGCTTACTCCCAGGAAAGTGTGGATAGGATTGGGCTGTGTGTCAGGTGGATCAGTGGTCTCTCTTAGTGGAAAACAGCTTCATATATATCATCATTCTGGGATCCATTTGGCTATAATTACAAATGACTGTGTTATACATTATTCCCCTTTAAATTAGTTCTTTCCAGATGTCCATAAAATGCATCTGCTATACATACACAAAACACACACACACACACACACACACACACACACACACACACACACACACACACACACGTAAGGGTTACATTCCTTTGGAAGGCAGACTGCACTTGGCCTGTCAGTGGGCAGGCTACAGATGTAATGCATACTTAATAATTCACAGTAATTGTTTTCAGTATTTTATTGCTTCCGCTGGGCAGGAACCTGGTGCTTCTGCAAATAAGTCAGACATTTTTTTTTCCAGCATTCATACTACATCTGCCTTCATTTCACTTTTGGAAATGGGAATATATAAACCATGGCACAAGATACAGCTCTTCTGTGGAAGCTAAGATGTTTGGCTGTGTAAGCTCTCTGAGTAGGAGACCAAGATGCAAGGGTAGGAGACCAAGATGCAAGGGACAGAACTTCATGCAAAACACGTGTTCTGCCGATAAGCTTCTGACAATGAGTTTCAGCCATTACTTCAGGGTAATGTTCTCTGAACTCTAAAAAGCAGAATGTAAGTTACAGTCCCTGCTCAGTGATAAAGCAGCATCAGTTATGCTGCATTCTGTGGGGATTTTTTTTTGGCTGCTGGGGGTCTTCTCCAGGTAAGGGGACATTTGTTCCTTGCCCCTGGGTAAGCCCCAGCAGTTGCTAGGGGTCAACTTGGACCTGTGCCTGCAATATCACTGGTGCAAGTCTGAGTTGATCCGTGCAGGTGGATCGGGCCCAGGAAGGGGTTTTGGATATGACAAGGAGGTTGTTTAAGCAGGTTGTAAGACATGCCGAGTGGGCTACATTCGGTTTGGTTGGTCACAGGGTATTCAGTCCTGGACTAACTTCATTCACTTCCGCTGTGGCCTTTTGGAATATTTTATTTCATGCACTTAAATTTGATGAGGAACAAAGAAGTGCTGATTCACCTGATGAAGTGTGAGGCTTCCCACATGACTGTACAACCTCAGTTTACACAGGCCAACTCATTTAGCAGAAAGGATCCTCCCATGTGAAAATTGTACCCAGTGTTACATTATCTCACTTTCTCCTTAAGTACAACCCAAACTCTGGACTCCATCCTCATGACCCAAGTTAAATATTATTGCAAATCTGTGTTAGAGTCCGACTGGGAAGGTTTCTAGAACCCTGTTTTTAAACCAGTCATCAATGCCTGACCAGAGCCGTAATTCCTTGGTCAGCTTTCAACAGACAACACATACTCCATATCAATTCTTACCGCCTTTGACTGTTTCAGTCAAATTTCAATAGGTCATCTTTAAAGACTTCATAGCAAGATGTTGGCTGTGGAAAGTGGAAGTCATTGGAGATCAGAGAAAAACATTTTCAAGAATCAATGAAATATGTCTATTGGAACCGAACATGTTAAATAAAACCATAAACCTTGTAGTGATATATGTTAGAGGTTCTCTGCTGCACAACCCTACTATAGATCCGGCTAATGCATAACTAAATTTAGATCCAGCAGTAGTTATGATTCTGCTTATGAAACTACTTAGCTAATGGTTCTCTAAGGTTGGCCAGCCATGAAGCCCAGATGTAATTTCATAAAAAGCTGCATGTTATAACTGCAGAGCCCTTTGTTGGAGCACTTCTGACATGTTTTCTACGGTGAATAGTCCAGACAGAAATACAGCTATTGTATCAAATAGCCTTTTTGGCATATTTGACTCACAACCATTGCTTAATTTCTAGACATGGGCACTGTTTGTGACGTACACTTTTGTCACTTGGACAGTAGTCAGCATCAACCTTCCTGATTTGTCTTCCAGAAGTGTAAGAGGGATACATTCTGCTACTTTGCTCTTTCATATTGTCTGCCGGAAGATTTCAAGTCCGTTGTAAACATTAATGATCCCGTAGGATTCAGAACTTTTAAAATGTAGCCACAAAATTTTGCCTCTGCTAAGTGGGCAAAGAGGCACCTTTTAAGTGGCATCCTCTTATATTTAGCAGGGGGAGAGCAACTGTCCCTCTTCAGTCCAGCATGGTGTCTTTTCCGCTGGCTGTTGTTGGTGCCTCTTCTGTGTCTTTTTTCAAAGTCCGTTAAGCCCTTTGGGGATAGGGAATCATTAATTGATTGATATTGCTATGTAAATCAATTTGTGAACTATTTTTTATTTAGAACCCGCACTCATGCACACCCCTGTCATCATCATCATCATGGTGGTTCTGGAACAGCGTCTAGTGTGGCTGATCCCATGTTGTGCCGACGCCGTATGGCGAAGTTGGAGTGGCCTCTCCAGTGCGTGAAGCCTGGGTAAAGAAGGTATGGAGGATAGGCTGTTACCCATGCAGCAAATTCCACCTCTCCACATCGCTGAAATGGTCCAATGGAAAGGCAGAGGCCAATACGGTTGGTTCCAGCGGCGTCGCAGGAGTTGCCAGAACGTGACTGCGTTCAGCCATGAACTGCCTCAGGGACTCCAGCTCCGGATTTTGCCTCGAGGTTGACTCCTGAAGCCTTTTCCATAACTGGATGTAGCCACAAGGCAGTGGAGGTTTGGGATCAGAGTTTTCCTTCTCTTAGATGAGCTGCCTTCCCAGGCTGGCGAGTCTCATCTACCCGGCAAATGATGCCATTAATTAGTTGCATCCTTTGACTCGGAGGTTCTCACACAGTGCATCATACTAGTGATACTGACTGCTACAGTTCACCATAATGGAGAAGGGAGCTGGCCAAAAGGCAGAAGTCAAACTATTTTATCTATATACAGTGGGACAGAGCACTGGCTTTCAAACTGCATCCTGAGGGGCCCTGAGGGTTTCTTTGAATCTTACTGGAGATTCTTCCATGAAAATATGTGAAGTGGTAATGAGTGATTGGGGCTAAGGAATGAGGTCTTAGACATCACTGTGATTGAAAGATAGAATCAACATTCCTTAAACCAATCAGATCAGTAAGAAGGGAAATGCTCATTCTGGGTCACCTCAAGACAAAAGCTCAAGTCTTCTTCCATAGCACATTGAACATATATAACCTTTTGTCTAGTAATTCCTGTTAAGTCTTCTGAAACCCCATTCTGTCAACTACAATATCTATTTTACTGAAGGCTGTGCATCTCCTGGCTTGTCACCAGTTGCCATCATCACTTTCTTCTTGCATCTACAGTCTTTATGCTTGCAGAACTTAAAAGATACGGAAGAATCCGTAAGTAGTTTGCTTTTGCTAGATCACCTGAGATAATATCCTTCGTTCTTCTAAAAAGTATGACCTATATAAAACTCTCCACTGACTGTTAAAATAGCCCTTTCTTGCTAGGGTGATGGGTTGACTGTTATAGACGTCATAATGTATATTGGATGAAGAATTTGTTTTATTTTTTAGAATGTTGGATTAAGATCCAGGTTCTATCCATCCTTCCCCCTCCCCGCCAATGCTGCAGTGCCATAAAGGCCACTTTATGCCATAAAGGGGGGCAGTCATGGAGACCTCCTCTGGGTAAGGGAACATTTGTTCCCAGCTGTAGGCTTCCACAGCACAGAGGGGTCTACTCAGACTTGCACGAGTGAATTCACTGGCCATGTCTGCATGGACACTGGCCGTGTCTGCATCAGGTCTGGGAGAGGGGCTAGGATTCCGCAGACACTGCTGCTACCAAACCTGCCCCCCTTCGCGGACCCAATCCACCCTGCCCCACCCCTGTCACTGCCTCATTCTGCCCAGTTATATTTGTCCTGTATTCCTTATATACTTCATGACAAGATTTTGCCACAGACCCTTCCAGCCTAAGCACAGCTAAGCATATGTGCGCCCTCCTTGCTTTGTGGGCACACACACTACAGCTGTTTGGCCGTTATACAGAATGGGAGGCCAACAGGAGCATGCCTCTCCTTTCTCCATTTCAACTTTTTCGTAATTACAGAATTTACATAAAATCTTTGCTGACCACTAAACAGATCCCTCCAGGAACACATGGCTGCACTGGTGTCTTTTTAAATTTTTTTTAAAAAAAAATATATCTTTCATAGCTCCGTTTAAGAAGTATGGGACACATGGACATTCTCAGAGTTCCAATTGAATTCTGGAACTTGGCCACCTTTCAAATTAATGTGGAAGTTTAATTGCAGCTTAATACAAGATGTAGCCAAGCCTCATGATGGCATGTCACAAATGCGCAGGCTGTGTTGGTGCCACCCTACAACTGCACTGCAGATGGGAGTGACTGCAGGCCCAGGGAGGGTCATGCAATCGGTATCGCTCATCTTGCTGCACTGGCACAACCTTCTCCCATATGCTGAAGTGCTGAACCAAACAAGCCTAGCAATGTTGCATCAATGAGAATTCTCGTAGCATGTGATCTCTTTCTTCCCCACTGTGCTTAACAGTGCAGAGTGCTCTAAGGAAAGGCTTTCAAGGAATACTTCTGCACAACCAGATGCTTCTGTCCCTTCCCACTTAGGTACACCAGCAATGGGAGGGAAGGAACAGCCTAATGGCAACTTACAAACTGGAACAATCAACCAAATCCTTTTTTGTATTCCATTATCTGCTGTAATGTAAGGCACAACCTCTTGTTGATGGTCTTTGGTCAGTTCCATCCATTACATTCCTGCCCAGGGAAGGGCAGGTGCTCAGACCAGAAGAAAAGTTAGAACACATCTTTCGGTTTCCAGGCAACAAAACAGTTTCCTCATTTTCTCCTTGCTATAAGATGTTAAACGCTGCAGGGGGGGGGGGGTTTGCCGTGAAGAGGCAGCAGAAGTTCAAGAGAAGAGTGTCAGATCATAGAAACACAAAGCAGAAATAACTGGGATTGGTTTATTCTTATTGGCCAGAGATCAGTTTCCCATAACTGGTAATTGAGACAAATCATTTACACGGTTTTGAAAAACCAGGATCTCACTCAGAATATGGCTTTCACACTGGAACTGTCCATAGTACCGGTTGGGTGGTTGTTGTTGTTAACCCAGGGTTAACATCAACAGCCACCCAATCGGTACTATGGACAGTTCCAGTGTAAAATCCACATTATAATATAGACTCAGTGGGCAATCATCCCAAATTAACTGGGCAATCATACCAATTAATACACAAGTACATTTCCTGCCTGAGTGATAAAGCAGTGGTTCTGATTGCTGGGACTATTTGAGATGGCATGTGGGCCTACCGAGATATCCTAATTTTCTTTAAACCTCTGCTGAGGAATAGGAAACAACTGTTTCGGTAAAGGTTTTCATGTGCCTAGATAAATACACAAAACTCTACTTTTGACCCATGGTCCCATTCCAAAGTGCAACACTTTTCATCTCCCAAACTATCCACATATTTTGGGTTTACTTGATGCATGACTGATAAAGGGAGCCTATGCACTAGCTAGGGCATGGAAAAGATAGGTACTCTCTCTCTCTCTCTCTCTCTCTCTCTCTCTCTCTCTGATTTGCAAATCAGTTGAACTGGCATTGATATATAGTTTAAATATCCAACAATTTAGACCCTTCCTTAGTAGAGAACATTTTCCAAATGTTTGCCTGGTGGTGCTATGCACTGACACCCTCTAAGTACAAGAAGAGCAGCATATATTTTGAAAACTTGTAGGCAATGAACATGTGCTCCTACATTCCTGAATTGCTGCCTACAATGGAATGTTCTTCCTTGCCTTGATGATCTTCCTGCCCCTTCCAGGTTCCACTGGAGGGGGAATAAGAACCTGAAAAGAGCCTTATTATTCTCTTAGTATGGAACGTGCACAGATTATGACAGAATGCTAAATGTCCACCTCGCTCCAGTGCCTGTGTAATACCAACCCTGTCACCAACCCCTGCTCTACTTATCCGCAGCAAAAGCATGGGTATCACACTAAGGATGCAATCCTAACCCCACTTTCCTGACAGTAAGCCCCACTGAAAAAAATAGAACTTGCTTCTGAGTAGATGTGGTTAGGACTGTGCCCTAATTCAGTTATAATGCCTGTGATTTGTGTGCAAAGGTCCACTCCCTGGCATCACTAGGCAAATGATGAAGTAGCTCCTGCCATTCAGAGTAGGCAATAATAGGATCAATAGTCTGGCTCAGTATAAGGAACTTCACACAGATTTCTGTCTTTAAAATATTGGTAAAATGCCAACTCTCACCTCATTCACTGGCTTTGATTGACGGCATGTGTGCATCCAGAAAAAGAATACCCTTTTTCCTGGAATGCTCCTAGGTTCATAGGGGAAGGCCAACCTGTGGACCACACCATCTGTGCTGGGAGAACCTGTAGCAATTTCTGACAGCTGGGACCCTTGGAAATTGCAACTCTGGGTTGTAATAGTCAAAGACATTACACAACATTTCCATCACAGCAATTAGAGCCTGTTCCCATAGGATGTGGGTGTAGGTGTAAATGGAAGGTAATAAAGCAAAAGTAGCTGAGACGCTTGAATATTATGAAAATTAAAAGCAGCTATGATGGATGGCAGACTGATTGATAGGTAGGGCAACCGACTGCTTTGTTACACAACAGTCACACAATACGTCCATCTGAGCTGATACTTTTTTGATTTCAAGCAGAAAGAATGCAGAAAATTCAGAGCAGATAAAGAAGATACGGGATTTGTGACTCTGAAGTTTGCAAGTTGCCAACTAAGGGCCCAATCCAGAGCCCAGCATGCTAGCTTACTGCCGGCACGCACTTACCACAGGCCCAGCACCGGAGCTAGCCCAGCACGAGCTTGTGTTCTGCCGCCCAGTACTCAACTGGACCTCCGGGCAGCAGGGAGGTGAGTGGAGGTGGGGGGAGGTGGGGAAGGGCTTGGGGAGGAGGCATGGTGGGGGGAGGGAGCAGGGCAGAGGGGGGCGGGACTGGCGAAGCTCCACCAGATCCTGAGCCCCGTGTTGGGCCATGTGGCCTGACAAGGGACTCCTTGATTTTGTGCTGGCTCAAGATCTGCTGGAGAATCAAGTAGCCCCATTGTGGGGCTACTTCTCTTCCCCTAAGGAGCCACCGTGGGCTGCCCAGCACACAGTGGATGCCACGGTAGCCATTCTGGTACCATGGCACCTCTTGCACTGGGCAGCTCAGGATTGGGCTGTTATTGTGTTGTTGAGCAGCACTAAATAATGCTTTTTAACTGTCAGTGCAATCCAGTACATGCCTACTCAGAAGTAAGCTCCACTGAGTTTAATGGAACTTACTCCTGGGAAAATGTTTATAGAATTGCAGCCTATGCTTCTTTTCATCAATGCTACAGTTCCCATTGGTTGTGCCTTGATGGATCTAATTCTTCAGTGTCCGTCTTTCTATTCCAACAGTCTCTTAAAATGGCAGAACTGGATGGAATTGGGAGGTTTAAAAGTAAGCTTGAAAACAATTGACAGCAATCAGCTGTGGCCACCAAGGCTAATAAGCTACCTTCCTGAACTGTGCCATTTCAAACGGAGGGAGAGGAATAACATTTTTGGATGATCTCTCCTGTGTCAGAATCATCAGAGAAAAATATTCTCATTTGGAACTCTTGCTAATGTTCTGGCACAGCCACCCAATGCAGCCTGCCAGGTTCTGTCCCAAACCTGTCGCTAGCTTCTCTCCTGCTGCTGCTATACTCAGGTAACCAGGATTTTTGAACAGAGGTGGGAGCTCTGCCTATATTACCCATTTCAGCACTCTCTTGATTCATTATTTAAATGTGAGTTTGCTGCCTTTCTTCCCATAAGCAACTCACAGTCCTAGGACTAAGGAATACAATTAAATATCAGCAATACAAAAATACAAAAAGCAAACAAAAAAATGCACCCTAATAGTCAACTGCCTTATTAATAAATGCCTGCTGATTTCCCCACATCAGCCAGAAGTCACACAATTACAGTTCAACCTCGTTCGCTCAAAGTCATGACACCAAAGTACACAACACTGAAAAGATTGGAATTGGGAGAGGGGGCAACTGGGCTTCTATGGGGATGGCACCCCCCCCAATGTCAGTGCCACTACTCCTAGTGGCTGCCTTCCTGCTTGATGATTGACAGCTGAATGCGTAAACTGACTCCATCTGTGAGCATGGCATTTATGCGACTGTGAACTTGCGATGGCGTTGTTTGATGCAGGATGGCCGTTCTACACATGCGAGTCATCGTTCAAGCAGTCATGGGTGTCTCCAACTCATAAAGACAGAAAAAGATGGTAAAATCAGGGGGGGGTGGACCCTGCTCTTGAACAAATGCCACTTCCTCCTTTCCTCCTTGCTTGATTCATTTTGCTCCCCAAGCAGCTTTATTTGTGGTTGCAGAGATAGCTATGTGTTGCTATGCATTCTTCTCACCACCTACACACCTGACATCCTCAGCAGAACAAATTTATGCCTTTTGAAACAAGCACAAAATGGTCCGTGAACATTTTACTATTTGCGACCCCCAGACAATATGCCCACTTGTTACACTGGGCTGTAGGGAGGGCCCCCTTGCACAAGATCATATAGAACAGTGATTTTCAACCTTTTTTTATCTCACAGCACACTGATAAGGTACTAAAAATGGTCAAGACACACCACAAGGTTTTTGACAATTGACAAGGCACACCATGCTGCCAGTGGGAGCTCACATCTCCCATTGGCCCTATTAATAAATGATCTTCCACTAAATTCCTGTGGCACACCTGTGGACCACTCGCAGCACACCAGTGTGCCATGGCACAGTGGTTGAAAATGGCTGATATAGAAAGTCCCAGGTCTGGTCCCCACCATCTCCAATTGAAGGATAAGGTGATGGAAAAGACTTTTGAAGATCTGCTGATGGGGATGGATAGAGAGACCGACAGTTCAAGTCAGTATAAGGGACTCTCATATGGCTCTGGGTTAGTTAGGGAGTTGTTAACCCAGAGGGACTAACTGAAAATAATACTTTGCTGTTGTACCTTCTATTGTTTAAAATCACCCTTCTCCCATACCCAATAACTATCAAGTCCTCCTCATTGTGATGGACATTGCCCAACAACAACAACAACAACAGTATTTATATACCGCTTTTCAACAAAAAGTTCACAAAGCGGTTTACAGAGAAAATCAAATATCTAATGGCTCCCTGTCCCAAAAGGGCTCACAATCTAAAAAGATGCAACACCAGCAGACAGCCACTAGAAAAGGCACTGCTGGGGTGAGGTGGGCCAGTTACTCTCCCCCTGCTAAATAAAAGAGGAGCACCCACTTGAAAAAGTGCCTCTTAACCGGTTAGCAGGGGTTTGTTTGCTTGGCCTTAGACAAGTGTCAGAATTTTGCCAAAAGCCCAGCATCACAGGCCCAGACGCCTCAACCTTACTATGATCTATTTTGGCCACAATCAGAACATGGCCACGTGCATGAAAGTGGAGAAAGCAATATATAGTATGTAAAGAAGAAGCAGCATCAAGTTTCTGAAAAGGTGGCTGGGTAGAATGGCTGCCTCCCTCTGTAAGTTATACCCCAAGCAAACACTCTCCCTTGGAAATTGCTGTCCCTTTTTTGTTCCTGTTCTTGTCTCTTGAGGATGCTACATTAGCATTTTGTTTCTGGGTTGCCAATGTTGATGCTATATAGGGAATCTCAACCCCAAATCTCTGGAAATCAAACCTCTGGCAATACAACAATCATACGGTAAACAATCGTCGTACATGCAAGCAGTGAACAAAAGGCATCATGCAGTGTGCATCCTATTTCACACACTGCCATGGTATATTTTGAATGGTTGGTAACTTTTTCTTTATGCGGCTGTGGCACAAATCCTAACCAACTTTCCTGCACTGACACAGCTGCGCCAATAGGGCATGTGCTGCTTCCTGCAGTTGGGTGGCAATCACAGAAGTGTCCTCCAGGTAAGGGAATTTTTGTTCTCTTACCTCGGAGCTGTATTGCCCTTACCTCGGTGCTGGAAAGTTGGTTAGGATTGCACCAATGATACTTTCTAATATTTCCCCAAGCAAAAGACAAATTGCCCTTGGCTTTTAAATCAGTGGAGGACAGACTAATGCATGGTAGACGAACAGCCAGGAAGCCCTTCAATGATATGTAATAGTGGAGTCTTGTAAGTGGTCTTCTGTTTAAGAAGGGGATGTTATGACCCTGTTAAGTCAGCGAGGCCAAGAGATATGATTGGCGCAATCCATGCCTAATTACTTCTGCTTCTGATGAAAGATGAGTGACTCCTGTTTGAAACTGTCAAATGGGCTTAGAGACTAAGGGCACAATCCTAACCCCTTATGTCAGTGCTTTCCAGCACTGGCATAGCAGTGCCAATGGGACGTGTGCTGCATCCTGCAGTTGGGTGTCACTCATGGAGGCCTCCTCAAAGTAAGGGAATGTTTGTTCCCTTACCTCAGAGCTGCATTGCCCTTATGTCAGTGCTGGAAAGCACAGACATAAGGGGTTAGGATTGCGCCCTGAATGTGTATGTCACTGGTATATTCGCTGTTGGCCTTTTTGTCCTGTGCTGATAATTGTCATAGGTATTTTGAGTTATTAGAGGAAAACAAATTCTGCTTTTCCACCATTTAACCTCCAATGGGCCCAAGTGTTGGTCTTCGGATCTTGCTGAATCTTGTCGTGGTTGAGATCACCAGCCTCTGTCTCTCCTTCCAGACACAGAGGGTTTTGCCTTGAACTCCTCTCTCATTCTAAAGATTGTGCTTGTGCCTGGTTACAGTGGCGTAGCCAGAGCGGGCGCAAAGCACTAAGTTTTGCAGGCGCCTGAATGCATCGTGCAAATGGTCCCCCCTTCCCTTCAGAGCCTTCGTTTTGCTCCCACCACCCAGAATGGCTTCAAGTAGCCCCCACTCTGGTTATGCCACTGCTGATTATTTGCCAAAGTATCGAAAGCACTCCGCACATGACCCAAGGACACCTCTTTTTTGGGGTGATGTCGTTCAATGCATCAGGGCCAAACCCTTGCACTGAAAGTCTCTTTTAAGGCTAAATCTGGGTTGGAGCCTCTGGGAGCCTGCTCTGAACTTTTGTGGCAGGACTAATTCAACCTCTCCTGGGCCACAAGACTACATCTCCCAGCATGCATTGGCAAAAGACTCCGCCCAGCCGGCACATCCCCAGTCCTGTGTCGCTACCCGCCCCTCTCCTGCAGGAGGCAGCAAGACAGAAGCGCGTGGAGGGCTGCAAGTGCTTGTTTGGGAGACTTTGCTGGACCAACCTGGGGCTTGCAGAGATGCCTTGCCTGCCTGATGGATGCAAAGGGATGAGAAAGGTAAGAGGCAATCAGAGTCTGTATAGGCTTTATAAGGCTTTATAAGACCAGTGTTTGTGTCTGTCTGTGTGTCCTTTGCAAATAATTCCCCCAGGAAGAAAAGAAGACTGCTTTGCACTTAGCAACTGAGTAGCACTAGAATTCCAAAGGCAACATTGCATGAGAAAATGCATATAAAGCTACATATTCTGCATGTGTTTCTAAAAGTCTCTGCTGCCAAGTGCTTTTGCTTAATGCTAACAGGGTTGTCTTTTCTTCTCCCCCCACCCCATAAGTTTGCTTGCTTGCTTGTATGTCATTAATTGCACGGGGGGGGGGGGATTGACATCCATTTCTTTGATTCCATCCGTCTTTGAGGCATAATTTCATTGCAAGCGTTTTTAATCAGCGCCAGAGATCTGCTTTCGGAAAGTGCTGCTTTTCCCTTCCTCCTGGGATTATCAGATTTCCACAAGAGAATAGAGATCCTGGATTACTGAGCTACAAGGGATTTGCGGGCTTCTTCCTAATTAGACTCTGTGTTTCCATTTGGGGCTTGCTCGAGGTTAGTTTGGCACTTTCAAATTTCTACTTCATGTCTTTGCTTTTAAAGGTGGTTGGGGGGGGGGAAAGACTGTGAATATTTATGCCTGACTTTTTTTTCTGATGGATTATTTCCATAATTGAATAGTGGTGTCAAAGGTTGATTAGAGTTCCTAATAGATTTGAGATGGGTAAGAGGATTTCAGCTTTAAGTGCTTGATTAAAACAATCGCATTTGTTGTCTTCTTCCCCCCCCCCCGACGCACGTGCGCACATGTGGGTGCGCACACAGAGGAATAAAATCAGAATAATGACCAGCGTCTACATTATGTTTCTGCTACATTTCCCTTTTGTCTAATAACTATCAGGATGATGAAATGGGTTCTCTCCTCACCCCCGCCTTCTTTTGCATTTGCAGATTGAAACAGAATGCATGTCCCGGGAAATCTGTTTAATTGGGTAGCGGCTGAAGCAGAATCCTGGCTAAACAGGTACTGAATGGAAGACTGCTTCAGTTGCTCAAGCACTCCTTCAGGTGTCGGCTGTTACTACTGCTGAATGATGAGACTGTGATTCATAAAGGTTGATGAAGCATGTTCCAGTGGGGCTCCAATGGCTTGCGTGGAGCTTCTGAACCTTACCAAGGAGGATGGGCAGACAGATCAGTGCCACAATGTGGACTGGCACTTGCATGCTCCCCTATGTCAGGGGCAGCCCAGTGAAAGTGAGGAAAGGACTAGGACATTAGTTGAGTGCTGTGAGAGGTGCTGCAAAATGACACAGAGGGCAGCAATGGCCGTTCCTAGTCAGACTCTTCTTTCACCCCTGTCCCCAGAATGTACGACAGCAGGTGAGGTCATCTATCATCCCAGCCTTTCCAAGGAAGACAAGGAAGCAGCCCCAAAGACATCTTGCTGCTGTGAGTCGGAGACGTCATTCACTTGTGTGGATGAAAATGTCAACAATCTTGACCATGCAGGAAGTCTTGCTCATAGAAGCTGTTGCCAAGACCAGGGCCTCCTTCCCCATCTCAACCCTTGCGAAGAGGCGGCCTCGGAATGGCCCTATGATCCCCCCTCCTTGGTTTCTGAAGAAGATGATGATGCCAGTTCAGAAACTGCCGGAGGCAAGTCTGTAGACTACGGCTTCATCAGTGCCATTTTGTTCTTGGTCAGTGGCATTTTGCTAGTGATTGTTTCCTATGTGGTACCCAGAGATGTGACTGTGGACCCCAGCACAGTGGCAGCCAGGGAGATGGAGCGGCTGGAGAATGAGAGCGCAAAGATCGGGGCTCACCTGGATAGGTGTGTGATTGCGGGGCTCTGTCTCTTAACGCTGGGGGGTGTAGTGCTATCCAGTTTGCTCATGATATCCATGTGGAAAGGAGAGCTGTATCGGAGGCACAGGTTTGCATCCTCCAGGGAATCGGCCAAGCTGTACGGCTCCTTCAATTTCCGAATGAAGTCTTCTGCCAATGATACTATGGAGTTATCCTTAGTTGAAGAGGATGTTCTGGCCATAGAGAGTTAGGTTGCTTGTGATGTTCTAAAACAAATCCAAATGGAATGTGATTTTTTTCATTAAACAAATGAAGCTTTAAGGTAGCCTGCAGCACTTGAGAAGGAGCGTAGTTTCCTAACATGTGGAAACAGAATGTGTGCATTATATAGGCAGGTATTCCTGGGTGAAAAGACTAAATGCTCTGAATCAATTGTACCCTGGTTTGGTTTGAGACTGACTCAGAATGACTATATCAGTGTTCGTGAAAATCTTCTGTGGCAGAAATCCTAAGCATATTTACATGGAAGTCTGTTTCATCAAAGCCTGTGCCTCTTAACTAGTTCACTCATTATCTGGTGGCTTCAAAACTGAGTGATGAAATGGGCTCTTCCCGGCAGAATGTCCATAGTGCCTCCCATCTGAGGAATGCTTTCCCGCGAGTGAGTTCATGCACTTCAGCTGTGATTCATGGGATGCACCGTAATCCACGTGAACATGCATGTGTGAACCAGGGCTCAATGACCTGGAAACCGAACATATGAAGGGACTACTGAAAAGCACTGGGTTTGAGGCAAAATGAAAAGTTCCATCTGGGGTGCCTTATCCGTTTGGTCCATTCACACAGGCGCATGGCAGCATGATGTTGCCATCATCAAGCGGTGTACAATGCACATGTGAACAAGTTCCAAATGCTTGGCACCTTGCTGTGTGAATTTATTTCATTGGAAAGCATGGCGTTTCAGATTGCGCGAGGCGATATAACGGTTCTGTCTGTTCTGTTGGATCTATGATCCCCAGTTTGCGCACACAAGTGATGAATGTGTGAACCAGCCCTTACTTTCAAGAAAATGTACTTAGGATTAGTCTGCATCTCACAGCTCAGTCCTCTCTACTACCACCACCCTATCAATGCCACAGTGCCAAAATGGCAACCCATTTTGTTCTATGGTAGGGGGCAGTTACAGAGGTGTCCTCTGGGAAAGGGAACATTTGTTCCCTTACGTTGGAGTAAGCCTCTGCAGTGTGGAGGAGTTTACTCAAACCTGCAATAGCTAAATGGCTGATGCAGGTGCATGTGGATCCATGCCATGGAATTACTTATGGGAAGGGGGATAAAATATCAGCAGCACCAACACTGCTGATCCTGCCCCCTCCTGGACCCGATGTGCCCATCTCATGCCCCCTCCATGCCCCATTTCACCCCTTCCCACCTAGAGCATCGGATAAGAGGATGGGCAGTAAGTGTAAGGTTGGGCTGTCAGTAAAGCTATGAATTTCCCCACTGAAAGCTGACACCCATAATAGTGTTTAGATATTCAGAATTATGCTAACTTTCTGCTTGTATGCTTAAATGCCCTGGGGCTTTTTTTGCCAAGCGCATTCCTCAGTTCTTCCCTCCCACTCCTCCTTTCAAGCATTAATTCTCTAGCAGCCTACACAAAAGGTTATTTGCAGACTATATTGCAATATGCTAAGGGACACTGATAATCAAGTACGAGGACTGCCATCCAGTATCTGCAATTAGAGACGGGAGTGTTCATTTTGAATCCATGTGTTTTCTCAGGGGTGCCGGAGTTTGACACAGAATTTCAAGTTCTTTTAAGTCCTACAAATGATTAATTCCAGTCGTTAAAGGTTCAGGGCAGTTCAACAACCTTATAAAAGCCAAGTATTTATAAATATTTATAAGCACGCGACTCAAAATATACTGTAAAAATTGCCTTCTTGAGACACTTGTCCAACCAAAACAGTCTTGCGGCAAACCTCAAGAGGAAGAGCGCTGCGGAGTTTGAGTTTGCATGAAGATAGGTAGATAAGATCGTGTTTACAAAAGAGCACTTGGGCCCTGAAAACTGAAGTATCAGCCAAGGAACACATGAAGCATTAAAAAAAAAAAAAAGTATAGTAGTTAAACAGCCTGTATTGAGCATCTGCACAATGTGTCAGTCAAAATATGCCAGTTAATGCAATCCCATTCAGTTCAGTAGGACGTAAATAGCTGGGCTCCTAGTGTGTCTGTCTAGGGCAGCAGTTTCCAAACTGTGGGACCCACTGGTGGGTCGTGACCCAATTTTTGGTGGTATGCGAAACTGACAAAGCAGATTAGGCTATGTGCATCGAGGGTTAAACAAGGTGCTACTTGGGTGAGGAGCACTGCTGCCCAATCACCATTATAGCCACACCCCTTGGCATTTATTAATGAGGCAGCAGCCTCTAGAGCAGGGGTGCTCAATATGTCGATCGCGAGCTACCAGTCGATCGGGAGGTGAAATGAGTCGATCGCAGGCTTCTCTCCTGTCCACGCATCCCTAGGAGTGAGCCCCTGGCAGGCTTGTGAGCCCAGGGAGTGAGCCCAGGAAGCGAGCCCAGGGAGTGAGTCCAGGGAGCCTAGGGAGTGAGTCCAGGAAGCCCAGGGAGCCTAGGGAGTGAGTCCAGGGAGCCTAGGGAGTGAGCCCAGGGAGCCCAGGGAGTAAGCACCTGGCAGGCTCCTCCCTGGGAGAGGTGCCGCTGGCAGGCTTCTCTCCCGTCCACAAATCCCTGGGAGTGAGCCCCATTGACTCTACTGGGGCTGACTTACCTTCCCCCTGTTTTTGCACTGGTATGTATGGAGATCTGCCCCCCCCCAACTTCCATCTGTTGGTTCTGTGTGCAAGCGGTTTTGCACTGGTCTTGCTGTGATGTCTATACAGAGATCTTCCCTCCCCCACACCTTTCCCCTGCTTTTGCACTGGTATGTATGGAGATCTGCCCCACCCCAACTTCCATCTGTTGGTTCTGTGTGCAAGGGGTTTTGCACTGGTCTTGCTGTGATGTCTATACAGAGATCTTCCCTCCCCCACACCTTTCCCCTGCTTTTGCACTGGTATGTATGGAGATCTGCTCCCCCCCCCACTTGTATTGGAATCGAGGAAGATCTGGTGAGGAGGTAGATGTGGTGTCAGCAGTGGCTCCTTTAAGGGTAAGGCCTGGGCATCCAGCAGAGTGTGCTGCACAGCTGCAGCCACTTGAAGGCAATAGGGCCCTCAGGGATATAAGAGCACCTGAGGCAGGAAGGGCTCCACTTATTTATGTGAGTCAGCCTTTTCCTACATGAAGATCATTAAGTTCCACCATGACTGATGAACATTTGGAAGTGTGCTTGAGGCTGGCAGTCAGCAGCTATTGTCCGACTATGCATCCTTGGCTGATTCACTTCAGTGCAAGTCATCAAAGTAAACTCAAGTAATTACAAAAAATGTTTATAGTTAATTATGTTGTGTTGTGCAATATTGGCTCATGCGGTTATGCAAGGTACACCAACATACATTGTACACATAAATGTTATATGTTATGATGGCGCGAACATTATAAAAAAACTCTGGTAGATCTCCGGGCCTTGCTGGGTTTCAAAGTAGCTCTCGAGCCAAAAAAGTGTGAGCACCCCTGCTCTAGGGCCTCTAAAAAAATTTGTGAACCACTGGTCTAGGGAACATGGCAGACAAGGCTTTGAACACTTTCTCCATGGTTGGTTTTCCAAGTTCAGTGGTTCCTAGGCTTTGGAGGAAAGAACTTGCCAATATTTATTTTCTCCTTGGATATGGAATCAGAAGAAAGTGCATCCCCCCACTTCCCTTATACTTTGTCTTGCATTGTGTCCCTTCTGAATATCTCCTAGTGTCAACTTAAGAGCTAAGGTGGGGGAGATGTAAGAGTATTGGACTTAAACCTGGAGTCAGATCCCTGCTTTTTATGTGCGGGCCGTGTGTGATGACTCCAGATAAGAACATATAGTTGTTTGCGGAGGAACATGATTGAGACATAAAATTATGTATGGAGTGGATAAGAGGGATGTTCTTTTCCCTTTCACACAACACTAGAACCAGGGGACATCCACTAAAATTGAGTGTCGGGAGAGTTAGGACAAATATTTATTTACCTAGCATGTAATTAATCTGTGGAACTCCTTGCCACAGGATGTGGTGATGGTATCTGGCCTAGTTGCCTTTAAAAGGGGACTGGACAGATTTATGGAGGTAACGTCCATCAGTTTCCAAACTATGATGGGAATATGCAGCTTCCTGGTTTTAGAAGTAGACTATCTCTGATTGCCAGATATAAGGGAGTGGGCAAGAGGACACAGGTATCTTGTTGTCTTGAGCGCTCTATGAGGCATTCACTCCGTGAGGCCACCATGTGCCACTGTGAGATACAGGACTAGATGGACCTTTATCCTGATCCAGTGGGGCTCTTCTTATGTTCTTCTGTCCTACAGTGCTTACAAGGCTAGCAACTGTGTCTCAGCCTAATCTTTGCTGCAGAGTCACTGTGAGAGTAAAGGGAGGGACCATGTACGTGATTCTGAGCTCCTTGTGCTCCTGCGCACATGGGATAAATATTGGATTGATAACAGAGTTTGTTCAGTGCCACTCTCACAACTGTGGCTGAGGATTCAGGTTCTTGCAGAATGTCTTTGAGTAGCTGGAGCCCCCAGACGCAGCCCACACACCAAAAGCTCGAGAGCCCTCAAAACATTTTGTCTGTCAGTGGCTTTCTGCCTGAGCTCTTCATCTCATTTCAGAAGTGCTTTAAAGGCCAGGTATGTGAGAAGAAACTCTTAACGTGAAACCTGTGCTCTCATTACGGGCTTAGTAGAGCTTCTCAAAGCCATAAGGACAATTAAAGCAAAGGTCTTGCTTCCTATTTGAATAAAGGATCTGGGCTAATGCGCCTTTCCCAAGCCTGATGGAATACTTCTGGGAAACAATTTGTCTTACGTATTTGCTTTTTTGGAACAGTTTTTCCTCAGCCAACTGGAGAGTGCTTGGCTGTTCTAAGCCCTTTTGCTGGTACACATAAGAAACACTTGTCATGACTGAGGCAGAAGACATGTAATGTCTGGAGGTGAACCCTTCTCCACTGATTACCAAGGATGGGAAGAGAACAGGCATGTGGCAGTTTAGGGCGTGATCCTAACCCACTTTCCAGCACCAACATAAGGGCAATGCAGCTTATGGGTAAGGGAACAAAACATTGCCATACCTTGAGAAGGCCTCCGTGACTGCTTCCCAACTGCAGGATGCAGCACATGCCCCAATGGCACAGCTATGCCAGTGCTGGAAAGTTGGTTAGGATTGCGCCCTTTATTCCTTTCCCATGTACTTGGTGCAGTGTGGTTGTGGTCATTGCCACATTTGCCCCAGGGGGACATATAAGAATTTGATTGGAATTCCTTGCCTCCTTACACAAGCAGCATCAGACCTCCTTGGCATCCATTGCTTTCATGTTACTCAACACACAAGGAAGCTCAGCTGTGTAGAACAAGGTTTTATATATGTCCCAAGAATGGTGTGGGATCAAAGAGAGGGAGCAGAGCATTCATAGCCTCTAGTATATCAGTGGGGTCTTCCTAACCCTTATGTGCCTGGTTCTATACCAGTGGTTCCCAAGCTGTGGGTCAGGACCTGATTTTTGGTGGGTCACGAAAAGGCGATGGGAAGATCTGATAACTAATTGCCTCAAAGCCAGAGAATATTCAAAAATCAGATAATGTAGCTTCTAATTACCCTGCAAAATCCTCAGCTCCTGCAGTTTGTAAGGATGCGTAAATATAAGGAGGTAAATGTTTGAGGGTCTTTTTCTGGTTGTTATTACTTATAAATAAATAAAATATTTGTTTCTTTCTAGTTCTCTTTTTTTACAAAGTTTAGTAAACCCAGGTGGTCCTGATAGAGTGTCCCAGGTGTAAAGTGGGTCCCAGTGCTAAAAAATTTGGGAACCACTGTTCGACACCATACAGAAGGCTGTTCGGGCCAGTTTTTCTTACAGCCTTCATAGACTTTAAAAACACTACAGGCACTTTAAATTACTACCCTGTGGCTTCTGCTACCAATCTATGTGCAGTCTTTCAACAGGCTACCAGAGCCAGCCACAAAGCAAGGAATGGTGTAGGTAAAATGTTAATGGAAGCCGTAGTGTAGTGCAGTGAGGTTTTCATTTCCTGGATGGCATCCACCCAAGATTCAAACTGTAAAAATGTATTCCTGAACCTACCCAGGACTCAGAATATGGGTCTGTTCTGTTACTGAAGGGCAAAATTCTCAGACAGATCCATGATGGAGTCTGGATTCAACCACCCTGATTTGTTTCTTTGCTTTTAATGTATTGTAGCAGTTTTCAACCTTTTTCATCTAATGGCACACTGACAAGGTGTAAAAATTGTCAAGACACACCATCACTGCGAGTGGGGGGGTTCACCCCACCCCAATGGCCCTACTTATAAATGACCCTCCCCCAAACTCCCACAGCACACCTGCAGACCATTCATGGCACACCAATGTGCCATGGCACACTGGTTGAAAATTGCTGAAGTATTGATATATGTGGGAGCCAGTTGATGAGAACTAACTGGAACTGAGCTTCATATCAGAAGAGTCATGTATATAACTTCCCAATACCGTATAGTTGTAGCATATCTGAATGCCACCCTGGAATCAAAAATGGAAACCAAAGCCTACATGTAGAAAATAAACATGTTGGAGAAAGTTTGTAGATCATCCCTTTTTTTCCTTAAATTTCTGCCCAGCCCACAGATGTACATATTTGATCCCTGTTGCATATATGCAGCATTGGGCAGAAATGGCTTAGGTAGACTGCAGTCAGAACTCAGGGTATATTTTCACCTGTGCTCCATTGTATATTTCCACTGAGTTTCATTTTGGCTGGCACTTTGTTGTCCATATCCCAGTCTTTTTGTATGATACAGACTGATCCTCCTTTCGGGCTTGTGTATGGGTGCAAATTTATTTTGTAATTATGTGCAATTATATTGTATGCTTGTGCAATATTTAGTGGGATGTCCGTGGATTCAACATACCACCAAATCCTCTGATGCAGTTGGCAAACAAAATGAACCCAAGAAGAAGTTGTTAGAGTTGCAACCCTTTGTCTGGTAAAGAGTTGTATGGAACCTTGGATGAGCAGGCACACAAAACAGCATACACCAGCAGAGTTCTTTGCATGCAGTGGTTATATTTCAGAGCAAGGGTTATCACAGGTAAACAGTCCTAGTCAGCACGATGAGCAGTCAGTCCATAAACAACAAATCCAAATCAGTTTTCCAAGATACACAGTCAAAGTTCATTCCATGGCCAGTAACAACATGTATATACTCACATCCAGCCTCCCAAGTTACTGGCAGCAGTTCAGTAGTCTCCTACTGCTGCACTGGAAGCTCAACAGACCAAACATTAAGTAGTTGGAGTGGCCAATCAGTGTAGGCTAAGCCACACCCAGGGTGAGGCAGTCTCAGGTGTTTGCTGATCCTGCTGACTCCAGCAATCTGCACCTGTTCCTTGAACCAACTTGTAAGCTGTGGTTCTGCTTCCCTCAGAACACAAAGCTAACAGAAGTCAGGAGAGGGGGGAAAGGAAGGGAGAATAGAAGGAAATAGTGATCAGAAGGTCAAGGAGCATACATACAGAAGCTACATATGTACGTCCATACCCACACCATAGAATAATTAGCAAAGTACATTAGCCAAATGCATGGTTTTGTGCAAAACCAGAATAAATAGGTTCTGATAATGCTATAGGGGAGGCAACTGTATAGGGACAGCAACTGTTACCCTGCACATGCCCCATCTTGTCTGATCTTGGAAGCTAAGCAGGGTCAGGCCTGGTTAGTACTTGGATGGGAGACCGCCTGGGAATACTGGGTGCTGTAGGCTTGTACCATAGTCTTTCGAGACTGAAGGTTGCCAGCCATAGGGGAGGCATCATGTAACATTTGTCCAAACTAATCATAGAAAAGTTTGTACCTCTTTAACGAGGTACTAACTTTCATATGAAGAAACAAGAAAGTTGAGTCCTAATTGGGAGAATCTGTGACAGAAAGCCAGTGGAGCTGTAGGGTGTAGCTATTTTCTGATCTGGTGCAGGCATCTCCTTTCTCAAGCAGGCTGATGAGCTCTGTTTTCATCTAAAGAATTATGCGTGTGTGAAGCTCATCTTTGCTGGCTGCCTTTGGACACCCCAAGTCCCATGGATTGTCTTTATTTACGAAATGCATTCGTTACTTTGCTTTGAATCACCAGATTGTATGGTAACATCATCCCCATACTAGGGGACATCCACTAAAATTGAGTGTTGGGAGAGTTAGAACGGACAAGAGAAAATATTTCTTTACACAGCGTGTGGTTGGTCTGTGGAACTCCTTGCCACAGGATGTGGTGACGGCATCTGGCCTGGATGCCTTTAAAAAGGGATTGACAAGTTTCTGGAGGAAAAATCCATTACGGGGTACAAACCATGATGTGTATGCACAACCTCCTGATTTTAGAAATGGGCTATGTCAGAACGCCAGATGCAAGGGAGGGCACCAGGATGAGGTCTCTTGATATCTGGTGTGCTCCCTGGGGCATTTGGTGGGCCGCTGTGAGATACAGGAAGCTGGACTAGATGGGCCTATGGCCTGATCCAGTGGGGCTGTTCTTGTGTTCTTATGTAAACAATACTGAACCTGTTCACCCTCTGTGAGTGCTCGGTTCCCTAGCAGTCCTGTGCAACCTGTGACCCATCAAACCAACTGCAGCCCCTCTGTGCTCAGCATGATGGAGCACAAGTGGTACAGGCCTCTTCTAATGATGTGTTGCTTCCCAGAAACACAGTTTGTTAGACAACATGGTGGATCATTTTCAAATGGCAACTGGAGTTATTTTGGGAGAAGCACAGCATGCCTTAATACAGAATTGTATCCGAATGCTAAGAAAGGAAATTGCCTTCTCCTTGGCAATATGTTATTATACACTATTTCTGATGCTTTATGTGACAGCATTCCATTGATTGTAACTGAATTATTTCTGTCTTATTTCTGCCTACCTTTGGCTATTCTGTGCGGTCAGCAGCCTACACACTTTTGGGGAACCTGCACATCACTTCCTTTGAGGCAAAGTGGCCCCTTAAACAACTTGGAGGAGGAAAGCAGTGTGTCAGGGGAAGAGTCTGTAAACCCAGCTGGGGTTAAAGGTAACTCGGAGACAATTTCAGGGGAAAGCAGCGAGTGCGGAAGAGATCAGCCCTTTGCTTTTCTGTCTACCTTGGAGCAATGGCATTTGGGTTTCTTAGCTCCAAAAGAGCTGTCAAAATGTGTAATTCCTGCCATACTTACTATATATTCAGAGCCCACTGGGACGTCACTCCTGTCAGCAACTACCTGCTTATCTAAGAGAACTGAAACTTTTAATAGAATCATCAGGATTCTTGTTAAAATTTGAGATGCATTGAAATGCCACATGACTTTTAAGTTACTAGCCCTCATGCATTTTGATTTTTTTTTTAAAGCAGTCTTGAGACGCTTAATCTTGAGAATAGATGGGCAGCCCAATCTTAAACTGCAGTGGTGCAGCCAGACCTCAAAGCCGGGGCTGAATACAATGCAGCTTAGGAGCAGGCTGGAGGGGTCCTTGGGATAAGGGGATGTATTTTCCCTTATCCTGAGTAAAGTCCCAGCCACCCCATGAGACTTCTTGGATCTGCACCAACTTGGATCTGCAGCAGGCACAAATCTGGGAAGCCCTGAGTAGGGCTCCCCACCTGGGGAAGGGGGCTTGAATGAGGTGTGTCCCGCTGCAGCTGATTCCACCCTTTCCCAGGCCCTATCCTCCCCCATTCTGCCCCCTCTCTGCCTCCAATCCCCCCATTTGCTATCCTCCTCCAACCCCCCCCCCATTCACCCTCCCCACACCCCCGTGCCAACCAGTGAGAACTTATAAGTGCTGGCCAGTGTAGGGTCTGCATGCGGCTCTGCCCAGCCAGTCTGGGCCTTCATGTCTGCCCAGTCAACTCTCGAGTAACCGCAAACATGCCTTATGGCACATTTGCAACACTCTGAGCTGATACGGAACAGCCACACCGGCTCAAGTAAAAGTTAGACTTGCACTGTAAATCACCATCCTTCTTTTGTCACACCAGATCGATCTGCTTCACAACAAAAATATGTTCAAAATCTCATTATTGAGATTATAGTGGCCAGCAGCTGAGTTTTTTTAACCAGGACATTTTATAGCCCTCTCTTTTTCTCCCGTCAAAAAGCGTTTCTGTGGTAAGCAAATGTTACCGACTGGTTTTAAGTTTGTAGCATCTGCTTTCTGAATGGATTCAAAGTTTAAATAACCTTGAATAAAGCTGAGGTTTTTCTTGTGAGCTTCTCAGTAGTAGATGTGATGCCTTATTATAACAAGAAGGTCAACAGTGTTCTGTAGAGATGTCAAATAAACATTTTAAAAATCCATTTGTTGCCATAGTGCTTGTTTCTGTTACATTCCAATGTAACATCATAATGTGGATCTCACAGCCCAGTCCTGTTCTGAATTGGGTGGTTGGGTTTGGGGCTTTGCGACAGTGGAAGAGCCTTTGGGAGGGCTGCCGTGAGAGGTGGACCGGACTTCGCTGCACCCGCTGGAGAAGATAAGGCATTGGTGGGTTGGGGTGAAACTGGTGCATGCTAGATTCTATCCCCTCTTTTTGCACTCTTCATGCCCCTTTCTTCTCCTTGAACTTGTGCCAGCTACAGAACTAGCGCAGGTCCAAGGAGACCCCATTGCAGAGTGGGAGACTAACAGAGAGGTAAGGGGATGGGAATGAGAGGGTAGGATTAGGCTCTTCCAGAACTGTACAGCCTACCCTGATAATATTTATATCCATCATTCTGTGTTCCATTTGTGATCTTGCGACCCACAAATATTGTCAGGACAGGCAAGAAAATATTTCTTGGTATATTGCATAATCCTCTTACGGAATCCATTATCACAGGATGATGTGGTGGCCAAGGACGTAGATGGCTTTAATTAAAAGGGCGTTCAGCAAATTCAGGGAGCGTAGACCTATCAGTAACTATTAGCCATGGTGGTGAATTGAAACGTCCATGGTTAGAGGCACCAGTCTTTGAGTGCTGCTGGAAGGGACAGCCGTTGTCATACCCTGCTGGTGTGTCGGACCTCTAGTGTCGTTTACTGGTCAAACTGTGCAGGCCTGAGCTTCAAAATAAAATGATGGTGACTGCCCTGCCCCAACCCACCTGAGGTCAGGTTGCAACCTACTTCTGGATCCTAATCCACCTGTTGAAGACCACTGGTCTACACCTACTGGCAGCAGCTCCCCAGGTTTCTTTCATGGGTGTCTTTTCTAGTCCTGAAAATGCCAAGGACTGAACTCTTCTTATGCAACCTGGAACTTTTTGATATGATCTTCCTATGTTCACTTATTTTGGATTCCTGTTACCTTTAGTGGGGAAGGTTTATCTTATTGTTGCAACGGACACCACCCACAACCATTTTGCACAGCTTGTGACTCGCCAACCAAAGCACAGCACAGCAGTCCAGTATGTTGGCACCTAAGTGTTCAACAACCACCCCAGCAAGTCAGCAACAAAGTGGATATGGACCCCAGTTGAACTTCCACACGTAGTTGCTGGGCTGCCTTTGACTTGGTAGATCTCCAGGACCTGAGGTTAAAAGCCTTCTCTTGTTGTGTTCCCTGAGATTCATTTGTTTTGTTTTTTGAATCCTTGGGACTGCATCCAGGGTCTCATGAGTGGGAAGTGCAAACTACTCTGAAGAGGTGGCACCTCTCCAGAAGAACTGCATATCAGGCAGAAATTGTTGGCAAAGGAAGCCTCATGGAGATGTTGCATTTTAAAAATGCATGTGGGAATTGGGCCTCAGTGCAAAGACCTTCTTCCCCTCTTTGTGGCACTGGATTCTCTTGCAATGAATCATACTGCCCGAGAATGGCTTTGCAAGCAGGTCAGTTCAATGAAGTGAAAAAGAAAAAGGAACCTGTGATGCTGCAAAACCAGCCTTTTAGGACACTGCTTCTTAGACATTTCAAGCTTGTGTTCCTTCCATGGGATTTACTTTCTGGATTCCATTGGATTTCATGGGGGTGGGGGGGGAAGCATGAGAAGCCTCTACTGGGAAGATATGATGAATTAATGAAGATTCTCTGAGCCAGGGACTGGCTTAATTAAAACCATTACTCGCAACACACCACTCAGGCAATAAAGCCTTGATAAAAACAAATCACAAAAACAGTGTAAATACAGCAGAGCAGCCGTCAAAGATTCAGTACCCCTTGCTTGCCCATTGTGGTCGTGAAAGTGCCATAAAGCACTTTTGCCCCAACATAAGTGGAGTTAGGCCGATGCATGAACTTGTGCTGGCCTCCCCACACCAGCGCAGGCCACAGGGAAAGGGGGAGTTGCATCAGTCGAGCTAGGCTGTCGCAGGGATCTGCGGACAACAGAGAGGAGGCAGGAGGGAGGCCTTTCAGGTGGGGGGAGGGCGGGTGGCGGGCGTTCCCGGGGTGAGCAGGCGGGGAATGGGAGGCGGGACCAGAATCTGGCAGTTATGCCCGATCCTAACCCCATTCCCGGGTGACCTGAGGCAGTCTCGAGCTGCTCGAATTTGCACCACCCATTTCTGTGGCACAGGTCTGAGTAGCCACATTGGGGCTGCTGCCGCTTTACCTAGGGGAAGGGGAAGCGATTTCCATTGTTCCAGGCTGAGCTGCTTTCAGCCCCAATCCTGCCTTGGATGCAGCGCAGGCCTGGTGGCATGCCTGCTCCAGGGCAGCTTAGAATGGTGCTGCACGTGCAAGAAGAAAAGTAGACCAGGCAGATTTTCTCAGAGAGGGACTTCCACAGTGTAGGTCCCCCCACATATGAGACGCGTCACTAGGTGCAAGAGCTCACTGATGGACCACCTTTCATACCAGAACATACAAAATAAATTGCAACATCATACACACAACTGAAATGCAGTGGCATCACTGAGGTAATATATAACAGTGCAGGTCACCCGACAAATCAGTAACTAACAAAAAAACAGCGGCAAACTTGATGACTTTCACACTTGATGACTTTCATACTAACATTTTTATTGGCTCCCTGCTGTGTCATAACAACACCTCATTGGCTCTCAGAACAATCAGTCTCATTGGTCAGTTTTTGTTACATAAGGCAGTTGTGTTTTCCTTTTCTGCTTATTTGGCTATAATATTTGATAAAATACAGATATTTCAACACTTTTTGTTCACATTCTGCATTAAATTATGCATTATAGGATATATCACATATTGGTATTATTTGAAAATACCAAGATTTTTATAATTTTGGCCAGTAGTGGTGTCACCCTCCCCATGAGTGCTTCATCGATGCGGTGTTCATCTCCTAGCGATGCCATTGGTGCCACCACAGAAAAGGTCCTGTCTCTTGTGATTACATCAGATGGCAGTGGGACACAAAGGAGAATCTTCATTGTTGAGCTTGACACTGGTGGTTTATTCAAGGCATGGTGGTTCTTTAGGTGACCTGGCATCATTCCATGAAGAATTCAGTTCAGAATCAGATAAGCCAATGGAGATGGTGCAAGGATCAGACTTGTGTGACCTGATCTTTGCGCTCAAGTCAAATCCCTTGCTGCTGCATTTTGGCCAGCTGACGTTTGGCCTGCTGACCGCCGTCAAGGACGGCCTTACGTAAAGAGCATTTAACCTGGATGTCACTAGGGCAGGGATAACCAGGCAAGTTTTTAGTTGGCACAACATCTAAAGCTCATAGAAAGCAGTCGTGTTCACAGCAGTGGTATAGCTACAGGACAGCGGCACAGTTAGTATTGCAGGTGCCAAAAGGTGGCATGTGAGCAGCCCTTTCCACTCACTGTCGAAGCCATTTGGGGCAACGATGGCAACACACAGGCCATCGCAGTTTGGAATGGCTCTGACAGCAAGTGGGAGGGCCCACTAACATTGAACAGTGCAGCGCCTACAGTGGTTGGCAACCTTCAGTCTCGAAAGACTATGGTATAAGCCTATAGCACCCGGTATTCCCAGGCGGTCTCCCATCCAAGTACTAACCGGGCCTGACCCTGCTTAGCTTCCAAGATCAGACGAGATTGGGCATGTGCAGGGTAATAGTTGCTGCCTACAGTACTTACCATGCTACCCCCCATAGCTATGCCACTGGGTCACAGTTGCTACCTGTATTTCCAGGAGCATTTCAGGTTCAAGGGGGACCCTTAAGTTGCAAACCTGCTTCTTTCAGCAGGAAGGCAACCCTGCGTAGAAGATGTTGCGTGGCTATCTCCATTGATTTACTTCAAGCTTAGAGCCTAGCAAACAAGGCAAGAGAAGAGCAGAAGAGGGAAGGGAAGTACTTGCAAGGGTGAAACAGGTAGGTGCAGCATCCTACCTAGCAAAGAGATGACCAGGGATGGAACACCACACAACCCCTGATACTAAATGCATTGTGTATGACCCAATCCAAAAAGATTCACATTCCATGTTGCATCAGAGCAGGTGTCTCCAGACCTTCCCTGCATTCCCTCCAGATGCCTTCCCTGCTGTAAAGGCATCCCTGTTTTACTTCATTGTTCCTTCTCTGACAGGTTTACCTGCAAGTAATCGCTGCGGTTGTGGAACAAAACATTTCAACTGGGAAAATGAGAAGTCTCCTTTGTAGGGAAGCCAATCAATTCTTCCCATTTAGAAGTCTCTCCAAAAGGTATCGCTCAGCTAGAATGTAAATAAAGTCTTTTTCTTCACAGTTCCCCCCCCCCCCCACAGCAGTTCATCCACTTAACAAAAGAAATTGAACAGTTCTATTTATGCTCCAAAATACAGTCTGTTCAACTCAAATGACAGCGAGACAAAAATACGAGGATAGCGGTATTGGTTTCTTCGGGGCCTAGCTCTGCACTTCAGAAAAATGCTAGCGTCAATCAAGCAGTTAAGTCGCCAAGAATAAATACAAAGATTCAATAAAGCAATGGGGCGGGGGGAGTGATAGAGAAGACATAAATTGACTCTACTTCAAGAATGCTGATCTCTGAAAATGTAGCTAAAACACAGCCCCAAAACCTTCATCAGAAGTTTCAATTCACTTATAAAAGCAAGACTTACAGCCCAATCGTATTCTCCCCACCACTGCGGCGATGCCAAACTGGCTAACACTGCATTCCATGGTGGGGGGGCTGGGGGGGGGCTAGAAGGCTTCAACGGGGAAAGGGGATTTTAAATAACCTTACCCCTGCAAAAGCCTCCCAATCCACAATGGGTCTCCTCAAACCTGTGTCAGTAACTTTGCTAGCGCATGTTTGAGGACAGAAAGGGGATGGGGAGATTGCTGCCGGAGGGGATAAGATCTAGTGTGGGCCATCCACAACAGATGGTCCCCCTACCACAGTCTCCCCACCTTCCCTGCCTGGTTTCACCCCTTCCCCGCCTCTGTTCTACCCTTCCGCCACCCTCTTCTGCCTCTCCCATCATCTTACCTCCTCCCGTGAGCAGGGACATCAGCAGTGATGGGGGTGGGAAGGCAGAGGCTTTCCACTTGTGCTCCCAGCAATGCGCTAACTAGCAAGCTATCAAAGCACCTTTTGTGACAAGCACTGACTGCTGTTGTGGGAGCCTTGTGCCATCAGGCAGCAAGGTGAAGACTGGACTTTTAGACTAGTGTTTCCCAAACTTTTTTTTTACTATGACCCTGAATACAGTTTTTCTTTTAGTCCTGTGATCCATGGAGTTGGTACGAGGTATTAAAAATATGTATTTATTTTTCACATTTTTTATGCCACCGTTCCTCTAAGGCAGGGGTGCCCAAAACCCAGCCCTGGGGCCACTTGCAGCCCTTGAGGACTTCCAATGTGGCCCTCAGGGAGATCCCAGTCTTCAATGAGCCTCTGGCCCTCTGGAAACTTGCTGGAGCACATACTGGCCCGACGCAACTGTTCTCAGCATGAGGGCAACTGTTTGACCTCTCGCGTTAGCTTTGGGATGAGGGCTCCCTCCACTGCTTGCTGTTTCACGTCTGTGATGCAGTAGCAGCAGCAAAGAAAAGGCCAGCCTTGCTTTGTGCAAGACCTTTTATAAGCCTTGAGCTATTGCAAGACCTTCATTCATTCATATAAGTTCCACCTCTAGTATATTAATTTATATAAACGTATGTAAATTTATTCAAATTTTAAATGTAAATTAATTCTTTTTTCCCCCGGTCCCCGACACAGTGTCAGAGACAATGTGGCCCTCCTGCCAAAAACTTTGGACACTCCTGCTCTAAGGAGCTCAGGGTGGTGAACAGACAGTAGTTCCTTCCCTCCTTTTGTCCTCACAGCAACCATGTGACGTAGGTTAAGCTAAGAGATAGTGACTGGCCCAAGCTCCATGGCTGAGCGGGGATCTGAACCTGGATCTTTCAGGTCTTAAGTCCAATTTCCAAACCCTCCGAGCTAAGATTGTTTTCCTGTAACCCTCAGGAACATTAACGTGACCATCATGAGGTCTAAGTCAGTGGTTTGGAAACTGATACTCTTAGACCACGTGGAAATTACAGGGGGGAGCACAAGACTCCTTCATCTTTTGTGACCCCCCCAAGCCACTACTAGTTTTAAAAGGATATCAGGGGCTATGATTTGGCTTAAATTGGGAGATCAGGTGGGTTGAATTATGGATATCATTAAGGGACCTTTCTTCTATTTGCTCCATCATTTGAGCACCGAAAATAGCTTTCTAACAACAAGAATAGCCTAGGTAAGGACTGGAAACTCTCATAAAGTCTCCATAAAGATTCTTGGGGCTTACTGGTTAACACTCTAAGTGCGCAATCCAGCCCTTCACTGTAAGGCACATTTGCGCCTCCTTGGGAGGAAGCCGGGCTGGTGTTCAGAGGACACAAGCCTCTGCACCAGTTTCCTCTGCGAGTCTTGCATCGACCTTGCTGGGCCAATGCAAGGCTCTGGGGTGGGGGGAGGGAGGTGTTCCTGGGTGGGGGGAGGGCAGGGGGAGGGCGAGCAGTGGGCAGCCCTGGGGGCGGGCGGGTGAGGAGCGGGAGGCAGGATCCAGCAGTTATGTCAGATCCCAACCCCCGTTCCCGGGCAGGACGGAGCGGCTTCAAGCCGTTCCGCTCTCGTCGGACTTGTGCCACCAAGGAGGTGGCATAAGACCAAGGAGACCCATCGGGCCAAAGGCACCTTACCCAGGGGTAAGGGGAAAAGTTTCCTCTTGGCTTGGCTGTTCCAGTGCAGGGTAAGCTTGTGCCCTAAGGGGCTTAAAAGGGAGCCCATTTAGTGTGGTATAAGCTTTGGTGGTTTATTTCATCAAATTCTTCTTTTTATCATACATCTCTGAAGAGGGGTCCACTTACACTATGTTAAAATTATTCGGCTTTATGGTGCTGCAGGCTCTCACTGTTTGAATGCAGCAGACTAAATAACATGGCTACCCCTTGGTAAACAATATGTTTGCTGGATTAATAATAAATGATCATTGTGCACACTGTGTTTTGCATACCGGGATTTGCAAGAGTGTAACCCTTAATACAAAATCTGAATTTGTCTTTGGGAAATGATACAAGCAACCTGGGAGATATCAGGAAAAATAATATAGTTTCAATTGCAATTCTGTTTCAGCTGATGAGATAGGATAATTGAAAGATGTCTTTTAGTACTTCTGAATGTTGTTAAGGGAGATAGTGACAGGAGAAAATCATTTGTCAATCAGAACAGGCTTTTCCTCAATGTGGCTCTTTCACTGAATGTACATATGTGAGATATCAGTTCCTGATTGTATAACAGCAGGGGAATCTTCCCTTAGAGAAATCAACTGTATATGTCTTTTGACCTAATGTCTGGAGGGATGAAAATGTCACTGCTTATTATGAAAGCACATGAGAACCCTTAATTTAACTGCCCAATCCTAAATGGGCTGGGCTACATTGGCACATCTCTACAATTGGTGCTAACTACCATAGAACATCAGCATCAGTTGTGAAAGTTGCAAATTGCCATATCCAGTGGCACATCTAGTGTGGCTGTTATGGAAAAGGGACTAAGGAGTTTGGGCAAAGCCTTCATAGAAAAGTTGCCTTTTACGAAGGCATTTGATGTTCTGAGAGGCAGTTCCAACATGAAAGCAAGAATGACAAGATGGTTTTTGTTTTTTTTACTTGATTCCACAAGAGCTGGATAGGCCTGAAACCAGTTGCAGGCCTAGTTAAGATAAAGGGGAGAGCAAAGACAACCAGATGCCTTGAAATGATTTCTGAAGTTTCATCTGGCCTATTTAGGAGTCCCCTTTCAGGCCTGGCCATTACCCAGTTCTCCTACCACTACACACACTCACAATATACACTGAACAATGATCTGGGAATCTGTTCCTTTAAGATACGAGAGGCCAAAGGAATTCACTCCAAGTGTTAGGAATGCCAGAATGTGAGCCACTTGTCGGCCATGGGAACAAGAACTTTTAGGGAAGGCTGTCATAGCTCAGTGCTACAGCATATGTTCAGTTGGGTGTTTTCACGTGCTGAAGATTCTCACTCAATGGCGATCCTGGAGGAGTCGGAGGGGCAAAAGCCCCAGACGCCACACCTGTGGGTCCTGTGGGGGGTGGCAGCACTGTGCCCACCACATTGGCACCTGAGCCCTCCCTCTGGAGCCATTCCACAGGCAGGCAAAGCCCTGCACCATTTCCCCAGGCACTCTGAAAGCCTTCTGAGGTCTCCGTATTGCCCTTAAAAAGTACTTTTAATCAGAAAACTGGAAGTACTGTTTAATAGCATTTTGGAGGCCTCAGAAGGCTTTTGGAGCACTTGGGAACATCGTGCAAGGCTCACTATGGCTGGGTAAGTATCCTGGGGAGGATGTCATGTTGTGGGAGGGGCGGTATGTTGCGGTCCTATGTCCCAGGGCAACACAGGAGCCAGGTCTGCAACTGTTCTCACTCCTTGGCATCTGCAGTTAAAAAGATCTCAAGTAGAAGGTCTGGGACTGTCCTCTGCAAAGTTCCAGGAGAGCCATTCAGAGTAGACAATACTAGGCTGCTAGGATAGATGTTTTGTGAAGCTCTTGCCTATGGACTTCCCATGGGTATCTGATTGGCCATCATAAGAGGCAGTGTACTGAAACTTTTGGCTGATACAGCCAAGTTCTTTGTTTACTGTCAGCCTGCCCTACTTCACAAAGTTGTTGTGAGGATAACAGTTGATAAGTATGTGGAAGGAAACTGAGTTATGCCCCTACCTGAGTTTGCATCTGTGCACACTGGGTGAGCAAACTGTGCTCGCAGAGCAAATGCACTGTGATTGCATTTATAAAGGAAGGCAGAAAACATTTGCCTGGTTTGCCTTTATGAAGAAGCCAAATGCAGAAAATCAGGTAGAATGAGACATTTGTCAGTTTATTGTCAGGTAAGTATAGGTATTATGCTGTATAAATAGCTGGCATGAATAATTTACTGGGCAGCAGAAATGTACATTTTGTGCTGCACTGAATTTGCTTTGCTTGTAGAGATGCACCAAAACAGAGGAAAATGAGCTCTCCAAATCTCAGCAGCCCATGAACAATGAATGGAAGTTTTTTTTTTGTTTGGGGGCTGGAAGGGGAGGCTAGTTGAAGCAATGTACTGAAACAGTTAATGAACTCCTATATAGCCAATGATGCAGCTTGCTTGCAAATGCTGGCCATTTCAGGAGCAAAGAGGTCATTGAAATAATGACCGTATGCTTTGCACCAGACTGGGTTTGGCCCACAGAGTGCACCCTGGCTGCCTTTCAATTGCTCCTGTTGGAATAAAGATTCCCAGTTTGTTTATTACATTCATACATTCTCCAAAGGGCTCAGAACACCTTGTTCTGGCAGCAGACAGCTTTCATCGCAGGATGCTGAGAGTCAGCCACAGTTGGCTTTGGCAGCACCAGACTATATCAAGATACTTCAAGCCACTTTCTGGGCTACTGGGCACCAGAGTCAGGATAGTGCACAAGTGTTCAACTATTCTGAGTGCCTGAGCAGGTGGGTTCGCCATACCCCATTTGGTGCAAGGTGACTTGGGTGAGAGGCTTTGTCTCCCAAGCAAAGCTCCTTGCAGGACAGATGATTTTGGCCAACAGGCCTGATCCGGCCTGTGGGCTGTAAGATGCCGGCCGCTGGTTTAAGAACACATGATACAGTCACCTTGCTGAAGCTAAGGAGGTCTAGGTTTGTTCAGAAACCAAATGGGAGGCTGCCTGGGAATTTCATGGACACCATTCAGATTTCCATAATGCACAATAAAGAACGCAGCCTTGGGGGAGGGGCACAAGCTAGGCAGACCTGCTCTATACATATACAGGCTAGAGAGCCAAATGTATAGCCATCGCCTCTCTTCCCATTGTACAATTTAAGCTACCAATTCAAGAAAAACCATTTCTGCACCCTCAGTGGTGCTGTTACCCAAAGACAAATGAATACTGCTACACACACATGGAAGTGAAGAGTCACTTGAAGGTCTACTATTGATTGGTTTTAATTAAACCATGAAGCCATATGGAGGAAAGCAGCCTCCTATAAGCAAGACATGACAGGTGCCTTATCGAGGACAAGGATATGTATGCAGCTCAGGGCTCACCCAGACAGAGCATTCAACTGTGCCTGCCACATTGTCGCTTCTTCAGCACACTCATGCTGCCAGTCTTGTTTGAGAGAATCGGATGCTATGGGACCCTGTACATGACTGAATGGCAATCCTTCTTTCTGTTGGCAACCTTCAGCCTCGAAAGACCATGGCATCGTACTCTGAAAGGTGGTCCTGGAACAGCATCTAGTGTGGCTGAAAAGACCATTTCAGGAGTAACAATCCCTTCCACACTGGGAGCAAGTGCAGTCTGTCCCTGGTCTGTCTCCCTGGCTATGGGCCTTCCTTCTTTGCCTCTAGAAATTTAGCAGCCTGTTGTATTTGGGCACAGGAATTAACTGCACGCTGCACATGCCTGATCTCGTCTAATCTCAGAAGCTAAGCAGGGTCAGGCCTGGTTAGTACTTGGATGAGAGACTGCCTGGGAATACCGGGTGCTGTAGGCTTATACCATAGTCTTTCGAGACTGAAGGTTGCCAACCAACCATGTTAAGTCCAGTGCCCAGGTTGTCCCCTTCTCCTCTTCTCTTGAACTAACTCTGCTGCTCTGTGTTAGCAGCCCTACATCTGAGGATATATATAATTCTGTCCAAGATTGAAGGCCTGCACACACTAAGTGAGGGGCAACTCTCATTGAACACAGTGAAATTTATTTCTGAGTTACAGTGCTACTCCTTCTGCTGTGTGGACCCCAAATAAGCCATCAGAGTTCTGCAGGCAATGCAGGAAATGTTCCTCCATGTCAAGAAAAGCTTCCCTTACTAAATGTGGCTCTGCCAAGCAGTATTTAAATGCAGAGGGTCCCCATCTGAAACATAGTTGGCAATCTTATCTGAAAGTCATATCCATCCAGAGACACGCGCTTGGAGCTCTGTGCATGCTCTGTGGCCTTCTCTCGTAGCCCATAACACAGCCAATCTTTAGGCAAAGTTATTTGCCTTTAGTAGTAGATTTTGGGGCACCACTAAAAGCCTGCAAATGTATTTAATTATGGTGTTTATATTATTGTCCATGGACGGGGCCCATCCCTCCTCCCCTAGGGGAGGTGCTTCCTTCCTGTTGCTGAGGGCCTTCTTTGACTTACTCCACTGTGGAAGAAGACACAGAGGCTGGACACACTGGCATAGCTAAAGGGGGGGCAGGGCGCTAAGTTTTGCAGGGAGCCTCCCCGCAGCATGCAAGTGGCCCCTCCCCCCCTTGGGAGCCATTCGCCTCCATTTCCCCCCCCGCCCAAGTGGCTCCCAAGGGGGGGGGCCGCTTGCACGCTGCGGGGAGGCTCCCTGCAAGACATAGTGCTCCGCCCCCCCTCTTACTAGGCCAGTAGCTGGACAAGAGGTCAGGACAGACAATTTTCATTCATAAGGGGGGCCTTGTTACGTCCAACACAGTCTAGTACGATCAGCAACATTGCCGAGGCACAGGTAAGTAGCGAGGTGCAGATGCCCTTGAGATGCTGGGCTGTTGGCAGCCCCCGGTGGGTTGATACAGCTTCTGCTCTTGGAGTGTAGCAGTCCAGCCGGTGGGCAGAGTTGGGGATCCTCTGCCCCAGGTCGGGGCCTCTCCAACCCCTTTCAGGCCAGGGGTTGCCCTTGCTCCCCTGCCGTCCTTCCTAAGCAAGAGCCCAAGGAGGAGCAACCTCCTCCTATGCCTGCTTGGCCCAGCAGCCAGCCCAGCCAGCCCTACCCCTTACAGCCATATGACTGGCCTGGGGCACCTGAGATCTCAGGCTCCATTCCAGGGGAGATCCCTTGCCTGGGGGGCCAGATCAGGGCAGGAATTGCTCAGCTCTCCTGAGGAGTCCCCAACTCCCAAGGAGACCCCTACTCTCGAGGAGACCCCCAGCACCCAGGCCCAGCCCAAATGGCAATTATATTATTATGAATATTTATATATCTCTTTAAAAGGGGGGAACCAAGCAGTCTATATAGCAAACGTAAATGATTTCCTGTTCCAGAACAGTCTAAAACAGCAGTTTTCAACATTTCTTTCCAGGCGGCTCTTCCAGATTCTGTGTTTCAGTTTCTAGGGCAAGTGTCTGTAGTAACCAACAGTCTGTTGGTTAAAGACAGAGGAAGAGTTGGTGGAAGAAGACAGGCAGACAATTCATTACTACAGACTTTTGCCCTAAAAACAGAGCCACAGAACCCGGAAGAGCTTCTCAGCTATTTTCAACCATTGTGCGCCAAACTCCTGTGGTGCACCTGTGGAACTGTCGCAGCACACCAAGTGTGCCCCAGCACATTGGTTGAAAATCACTGGTCTAAAAAGATGAAGAAGTAACACCAGCAAACAGCCACTAGAAAAGCTCTCCTTTCTGTCCAAGGGAATACAAAATGACATACAACTTGGAAACCAGAAAAGTAACTCATTAAGCAATAAAACCCATTCATCAATATGCACTAACCACCAATGATTTAATTTCTTGTGACATTTTTATGAGCACAAGGTAGAAGCCATCTGGATTTTCTTCCTCAGGCACCAAAATGCCTCGGCCACTTCTGGCCCTCAATGCCACATCACAACTTGCTTTTTAAACCTGAATATGTTATCAAAAAGTAGCTTGTGATGAGGGATGACAGAGTGGGGGAAATGAAGGACTCCTGTTTGCAGGGATGAGTGACTTGACAAGATTCAAACTCAAGTCACTAAGCTTGCATTTTCCCAGGCTCATGGGGACTTGAGTTACACATGTTTTGAAACAGGAAGTAGCTTGGGACTCGAGTTTTTCTTGGGAACAAGTCAAGACTTGCAAAAATCAGAACTGATCCGGGCTTTCTGCACTTGCTCAAAGAACAGTTACAGAAGGGATGGAGATATCAGATTCGTGCATGAGTCAATCGGGGTGGGAACTTGGAACTCAAGTCTCACCACGGTGGTTTGGCACATCCTTGCCTGTTTGGACAGTGAAAGAAAAGTGAGGGCAGAAAGCAGCCTTCTGGATAGCAGAGCACAAAAAGCCCACCATGCACATGGATGATTTGAGCACATAGTAAATGTGACCTCTATGGAGCCTCTATGCCCCCCACCACAGAATGGGCATAAAATTGCTTGAAATGTTATTTTGTCAGATGGATGATAAAACGTTAAAATGTTATTTTGTCAGATGGATGGATAAAACACCTGTTTTCCATTGAAAAGTGACTTCTGGGTAACAAAAGCAGACATGACAAGAGGCCGCCAAGCCAGGGGCCATCTCTTCTGTTGATTTTATGTAAGACAGATCTGGGCCTCAGACAAGACATCAGTCTTCAAACCAAGAATCCATGTTTCCAACATCCTACAGCTTTTTACCATGGTTTTCCACTATGAAAAAAATCCAGCCTTTCTACTTTTGCTTGAGATATCCAACCAATTGCCAGAGACATCAAGAGTTTTTAACTGTGTTTGTTCCTCTGACCTCTGGTGCAGATTTCAGAGCTCTTGTGTGTTCTTGTCGTTGCACTGTTTTTTAGTGTAAGATGATTTTTGTTGATCCCCACCACAATCAGTATATTATACCTTATTCAGTGCATAAGAACATAAGAACAGCCCCACTGGATCAGGCCATAGGCCCATCTAGTCCAGCTTCCTGTATCTCACAGCGGCCCACCAAATGCCCCAGGGAGCACACCAGATAACAAGAGACCTCATCCTGGTGCCCCCCCTTGCATCTGGCATTCTGACATAACCCATTTCTAAAATCAGGAGGTTGCACATACACATCATGGCTTGTACCCCATAATGGATTTTTCCTCCAGAAACTTGTCCAATCCCCTTTTAAAGGCGTCTAGGCTAGACGCCAGCACCACATCCTGTGGCAAGGAGTTCCACAGACCGACCACACGCTCAGTAAAGAAATATTTTCTTTTGTCTGTCCTAACCCGCCCAACACTCAATTTTAGTGGATGTCCCCTGGTTCTGGTATTATGTGAGAGTGTAAAGAGCATCTCCCTATCCACTCTGTCCATCCCCTGCATAATTTTGTATGTCTCAATCATGTCCCCCCTCAGGCGCCTCTTTTCTAGGCTGAAGAGGCCCAAACGCCATAGCCTTTCCTCATAAGGAAGGTGCCCCAGCCCCGTAATCATCTTAGTTGCTCTCTTTTGCACCTTTTCCATTTCCACTATGTCTTTTTTGAGATGCGGCGACCAGAACTGGACACAATACTCCAGGTGTGGCCTTACCATAGATTTGTACATCGGCATTATAATACTAGCCGTTTTGTTCTCAATACCCTTCCTAATGATCCCAAGCATAGAACTGGCCTTCTTCACTGCCGCCGCACATTAGGTCGACACTTTCATCGACCTGTCCACCACCACCCCAAGATCTCTCTCCTGATCTGTCACAGACAGTTCAGAACCCATCAGCCTATATCTAAAGTTTTGATTTTTTTGCCCCAATGTGCATGACTTTACACTTACTAACATTGAAGCGCATCTGCCATTTTGCTGCCCATGCTGCCAGTCTGGAGAGATCCTTCTGGAGCTCCTCACAATCACTTCTGGTCTTCACCACTCGGAAAAGTTTGGTGTCGTCTGCAAACTTAGCCACTTCACTGCTCACCCCTGTCTCCAGGTCATTTATGTGCACAAACAAGAAGCCACATTATTTAAAGACATGATGTTTGGTGTTTTTTTGTGAACTAGATAATGGCAGTGTATAAACAGGCAAATATCCACACCTGGAAATTTGATATGGGGCTGATTCATGAGCTCTCAGAATCAAGGGCAATGTGGCACGGGGGAGGGGAAAGAAGGAGGACGGCTACTGATCCATGAGGAAATCTGTTTTCTGATCACTAGAATCAATTGGCAATTTCCAGAAATTCCACTAAGTCCCTGCTTGCTTAGCTCATAAATGATGTCATGCACTTCCTTGGCTCTTAAATGAGCTCATGAATCAAACCTAACCTCATTTACAAGGGACAGGAAAGGTTTATTACAGGATGAGTTTCCAAAGTGACCTTCCATTCATTCATTTCATTCTTCTGGAGCTTTCACTGGGCATTACTGTGAAGGAGGAAAAAAAAAATCTTATTTTATCTCTGTCTATGTCTCTGAGAGAAAAAGAGATCAATTCAGAATTATTTAGCTAACATTTTGGCTTCTGCCTTCATCAGTAACACAAAGCTTTAATTAGAATAAATACATCTTGCCTGGTGAAAACTGCCTGTATTTCCTACCCCTTGCTCTTTTTTCACCCTTGGTTGAATTTGGAGTTGTAAGCACATCAGAGTAGGGTTTTTGTACAGCATCGTGCACTGAAATGTGCCATGTTACTTATCTATCCCTTTCTGTCACAGACACATCATAGCAATGTATAAATTAAAAAAAAAAAACTAAAAAAAACTGCAATACAAAATCTGCAAAAGTTAAAACACAGGAAGAAAAGTAGAATTTTTTTTTTTCCCTGGGGCTTTTCCCGACTGCATGACACCAATAGCCCTGCAAAATGGATTGGTTTTCAAGCATTACCAATTACAATCATCATAATGAATATGATCAGGTGGACCTTAGAACCTGAGAAGGAGATGGGTCAGGCAGCCCAATGCAAATCTTCCTGATGCCTGGAGGAACAGCAGGGACAAAATGGCAACTGCTGTATCCTATAGCTGCTGGGAAGCTACCGGAAGTCTCCGCAGGGGAAAGAGAAATTAATCCCCTTCCCCTGAGTAAGGGCGCAGGTTCCACAATGGGGCTTCTCAAGTCTGTGCCACCTATTTTGCAGGCACAGATTTGAGAATCTCCGTGTTGAACTTTTCAGCCCGACACAGAGAATCGCATCCAGTGGAGGAGGCCTCTGCCAGTCCCACCCACCGCCTACCCCAGCCCCTCTCCCCACTGCCTTTCACCCACCCCAGAACGCCTCTAACATCCACACAGCCAGCTGGTGGTGCTACTCATCCCTGGGCATCCTCCACCCGGCCCTGGGCCTCGCACCAACTGGCACACACCCAGCGCCAGCACTCCCTCTTCCCATAGTGCCATAAACATGCTTTATGGCATGTTTACAACACTGATGCCAGCTCTGGAGCTCAGCGCTGGCACTAAGGGCCCATAAGATTGAACTCTTAGAACAGGGGTGCTCAAACTTTCAACTTTAGGGATGCTGGACCTTTAACAAGTGTAGAGAAGAGAGAATTGCAGTAGGTGCAACTTGTCATCCCACAGATGACAACGATCCTGCTTTTATACATTATTGGGGCCCCAGTCATATCCAAGTGGTGCGCCGGTGGAGCATGCATGCCGCTAACATGCCAAGCCTTCCTGCTGTTGCAAAAGCTCTGTGAAGTGCTTTGTGACCACGCACAGGCTTGCACACTGATGGGAAAGCCAGAGCCTTCCCACTGGCACACACGGGGACACCCTCCGGAGCAGGGGAGAGCAAAGGTAGGGAAAGGTCAGAGAGGAGGCAAATGGGGCAGGGAGAATGGCGAAGGGGTGGGGTGGGCAGATCAGGCCTGGGAGGGTGGCAGGATTGGCAGTGCGGGCACGCTCCATATCCTATCCTCCTTCCCAGGCCTGATCTGTTGACATGGATCATCTTGGACTTACGCCAGCGATATCGCTGGTGCAGGTCCACATTGCAGCTGCTGGGGCTTACTGATGTTCCCTTACCTCAAGGAGGATTCTCAAAGCCAAAATTCCTCTATGGGATGCAGCACAGCCTGCGTGGCCACCACTAGAGCAGTGTGGGTGGGCTTAAGATTGGGCTACCCAGCTGTATGACCATTTTTGCTTCCTACTATTCCTGTTAAACTTTTCTTTCTTTCTTTTGGTCCTTGTAAGCTTTTGACATGAAAGAAATTTTTGCAATAATGCGTGGTTATGCAATGGCAGGGTAGTGTGTGTGTGTGTGTGTGTGTGTGTGTGCCGTTTGCACATGCAAGTAATTCCCACCTCCGGCAGGTTACTTGACTTGTTAATTAATCATCTGCAGGAACGAGGGCGTACATTGCCTACAGTAATTACCCAATAAAGTGCACATCATTGCTGACAAGAGGAAAGTACAATTTAAAACAAAATGAAACTGGCTCTAGCCGAGAAGTGACTTTGATCAGGTGCTACAGGAGCGGAGCCGAGTTGCCTTTCTCTCCATGGTCTCATTCGTATGCTTGGTCTGCAAAAACACATCAAAAGGTAACACCGTATTTTTAAAAAGTGGAACCAGGCAAGGTGAACAGCGAAGGAGTTATCCAACCCTCGTATTAAGAACTTCAACATGTTTTCCTACAGCAAGTAGGTATCAGGGCCAAATTACACTTTGCAAGGGAAGTAAATATCAAGAGTTGCATTGTTAAGTATCCTGGGTGTTTGTGTATGGGGGGGGTGTGCTTTGCACTGGATAAATAATGGGAAAGAAGGGGTGCTTAATCCTTCACTGCCTGCCACTTTCCCACTGGAACTCCATCTGCCTAACTACCTTTATTCCCTCTGGGCCCTCAGATTCTCCTGAGCATAGGTGTAGAATCCCAGTGGCATAGCTAAAGGGGACAAGGGGGTACATTGCTCCGTGTACCATGCTTTGAGGGGGTGCAAATCGACATCCCCAAAAGCAGATCCTGAGGCTGAGCTGGAGCTGGCCTGCCTGCCATGTCTCCTTGCCTGTGGCGTGGGGGGGGAGGGGTTTGCAGGAGAAGGTACTGCAGCAGTGAGGACACCTCCTCACCACCAAAGTACCTTCTCCTGCACCCCCTATAGGCAGTCAGAATGGCTGCAAGCTTGTCTGAGCAACCCACCACTTTTTTCACTAGCAACCTCTTCAAGCGCCATAACCCAAAGTCACAAACCCACATCATTGCAATTACTACCAGGTCAGACACTTCCAGGGATTTCTGGAACGCCCCAGGTTCCAGAAAGGGAAGCTATGCCACTGTAGAATCCCAGAGGAAGAGAAGCAGAGGCAGGTGAGTGTTTAAGGGGAAATGCAACATATGATAGAACATGTGCATCATTCATCCCCCCCATCCCCGCTGCTTTCCCATTCCAGATAGTTGTTTCCTGAGAACACTTTTCAGCACAGGACTAGCTGATGCACATGTTTACATTGTCACATGTAGCTTGGCCCTCAAAAGCGAGTCCTTGCCCCCTTGTTAGAACCATCAGTTCACTGATGGCAATAATTAAATAAATGGGAGGCAACATATTGGAGTCCTTTGTTTTTTGCTCTTCATTCAGAACGCTGCGCTAATATAAGGCTCCCCAAATGTGTGCTGACAGATGACAGTCGTTGTGCATGTCTCCTAGCGGTATCTCCTATTCTGCCCCAAAACAAATTGGTTGTATAGCACTCTTTAAAGCGTTGTGACAACTATGCGTTAGGTATTCAGCTCTGTGGCAAAGGGACCCCTGAGAAGAATGAACTCAATCGCCAGTGGCATAGCTAGAGGGGGTGCAAAGCACTAAGTTTTTCAAGCACCTGGATGCGCCCCCCCTCCCCTTCAGAGCTATTCCAGGCAGTGGGAGCAAAATGGAGGCATTTGCATGGAACTTTGTCAAGAGGAAGTTCCACAGCTGTGGAAGTTCCATGGCCAGAAAGCACCTGTCCATCTGCCTCACTTCTAAAGTCAGGGGAAAAGACCAGGATCTCTGGTGTTGATTGAAAGCAGGAGCAGATGGATATGCAATGAGATAAAGCGGTTCCAAACTCCTTGGGGGTTTGGAAACTGGGATAAATTGTTGTTGGGGAGGAGAAACAGCAGCAATGCAATCCCCATGATCGTGCTGCTATCAAGGCCTAAAGGGGGGGGGTTACCTTACTTTCTATAGCGCTGGCCTCTGGGCGGGGTATGGAAGCCCTGTGAAACCCCTTGCAGGGCTCCCCAAGTCTAAAATGGACGCCAGCAGAATGCTGTGTGCACAGTCAAAAAAAACCATTGTACGACAGTGAAACTATGATCCAGTCTCAGAAATCCCTCCATGCACGGGCCTGATCCTGAATAGGATTAGGCAGCAGTCCTATGCATGCTTTCCTGGGCACAAACCCAATTGAAAGTAAAGCTTATTTTTGAAGAAATGTGTGCAGGACCAGGGTGCAGGGCTCTAAATAGTTTCTAAATATTTCTGCAGACAAATATGCTCATTCAAAGCCATACCGCAAGACTGGAAGATGCTTTTCTTTTCAGTAGGGCTCATTACAGATTCCCACTTTACTTTTGGGGAATGGCATGCTAAACTGACAGATGCCTCTTCATTAATTAAAGTCATTTCATTATGCAGCTGACATTTGGAAGATAACTTCTAGGGTCTTTGCTGTGATTCTAAGCCGCTGTTGTTAACAGCAGGCAAGAGATGCCAAACAGCACTTTAGTACTGCTACTTCACCTTAGCACTCTCACAGGCTGCTTTCCTAAGAAACATTTGCTTGTTCTTACATTTCCAAGGTTGGCATGAGGACGTCTCACCAATCCACATTATTTTGCTCTTGCACTAATTTGCCTTTTCACTGATTTGAACATAGGAACATAGGAAGCTGCCTGATATGGAGTCAGACTATTCGTTCCCCAAGCTCAGTATTGACTACACTGGAAGAAGCTGTTAGACAGGGATCTTCCCTAGAAGATGCTGGGAATTGAATCCATATGTAAAGCACGTGTTTTTCCACTGATATATGGCCAGTCCTTTTAAAGTCCTCTTCCTACTGTAGGACGAGCTTGAGGATGGGACACAGGATGCCATATTTCCTTGTATGGTTAAAGATAGTGATGGGTCACCCACAACGCATATCTAAAACCACAATGACAGGATAACACACATCCACCAAATGATTCAAAATTAAATGGCCCCATTAACTTGGGATTACCAAACAAACTGAAAGCAACTCCTCTCCTTCTCATATACCACATATATATATATTTACATGCTGAAAAAAGAACTGCATTAGGGATCAAAGCAGCCATAGAATTATAGATTACCAATAAAAAGGGGGGAAAGAAACTGAGGGGGAAATCCTAACCAAATTTCCTGCACTGGCATAGCTGTACCTGTGGGGCATGTTTTGCATCCTGCAGTTGGGAGGGCAGTGACTGAGGCCTCCTCAAGGTAAGGGAATGTTTGTTCCCTTACCTCGGAGTTGCATGGCCCTTACCATGGTGTTGAAAGTTGGTTACCCTGCACATGCCCAATCTTGTCTGATCTTGGAAACTAAGCAGGGTCAGGCCTGGTTCGTACTTGGATGGGAGACCGCCTGGGAATACCGGGTGCTGTAGGCTTATACCATAGTCTTTCGAGACTGAAGGTTGCCAACCAGGACCAGGAAAGTTGGTTAGAATTGCACCCTGAGGCTTACTTTGGTCCAGCCAGATCACTTGTCTAAAACAATATATTTGTGAGCTCTGATCCACAGTGGTCACTTGCATAAACATTTGAAGAAAACAAATTCATTAACAGGGGCTCTTTTTTTACCGTGTATATTCATGGCAACAATTCTAAGCAAATTTGCAGAGCAAGCCTATGCATGGCTACTCACAAGTAAGACTCAGTGCATTCAATGGGACTTTCAGTCCAATCTTACTGTCTCCAGCTGGCATGCCTCTTCCACTGACACTGACAGTCATAAAGCAGTCAGTGTCAGTCAAAAAAAGGCAGCATGCTATTCATTTACACTCTCAGGAAAGTGTGCATATGGTAACTGTCTGACAGCCCAAACCTAATTAGAACTAGGGTACACTTTGTGACAGTGGATCCCAGTTCTGCTGTCATAAATGGCCACATGGCAGTGTGCACAGCAACCCTGGAGGCCATTTGGGGTTCACTGCCACAAACGCAAGCAAAGTTAGAGGCCTGTGTACACTGCCAACTTCCTCTGGCAGTGAAGGGGGCAGGATGGGAAGCAGTGGAGGTGGGCGGAATGGGGTGGGGGAGGAACAGAGGAGTTTCTTGGTAGAGAGCGGGTGAGTGGGAGGTGGACACAAAAGGATGAGGAAGGGGGAGAGGAAGAGGGTGAATCTTGGCAGCACTGGTGCGTACCAGATCCAAACTCTCCCTTACTCTCCTCAGACTTGCGCCAGCAAAATAGATGGTGCAGTTCCGAGGAGGCTGATTGGGGCAGTGAAGGCTTGCCCTAGGGTAAGGATACTTTTGTTCTCTTACCTCAAGGGGGCCTCTGATCTGCCCCACCCCCAATGATCCAGCATGTACTCCAGTGGTGTGGGAACATCAGCAGGGTAGGGGCTTTAGTTAGGATTTGCCTGTAAATTAGGAACATTGAACTTCATGGACTTATTTCTGAGTAAGGATGCTCAGGATTGTTCTGTAAGGGATCACACCAAAATTGTCCAAGTAGCTCCAGTTCTGAATGTCTCAAAGCAACAACTGAGCTATTCAGCTATTCAGAAGTGGACCTTTTCCAAACAGGAAATTTTGCAACATGAGAACATAAGAAGAGCTCCGCTGGATCAGGCCAAAGGCCCATCTTGTCCAACTTCCTGTAAGAAATCACTCTGTCTTACACAGTTTTTTATTCATCCTATCAGTTGGAGGGGATAAAGGTGCTTGTCTGTGGCTGCATTGACATTTCTATTGTTCATTTCAGACCAACACATCCATTTTCATGAGCAATCTTCAATCCATGGCTGGGATATGCTGAGCTGACAGCATGTTTGATGGAGCGTCAGAAGATGCAGCAACTCAATACTGATCACTTTAGGGTCTGAGTCAGATCTCCGTGGAGCAGCAGGACACCGCAAACACTGAAATACTCACCAGTTTGACAGATGTCTTACGAGAACCGGATTTCCTGGAAATGATTGATTGGGAGGGTGTTGCCTTACAAAGGATCACATACGTAAGGGAGAGTGGATTTAATTAAGGAATGCTGAAGGAAACAGAGCCATTTAACAGGCATCCATAAAGCCAGTTTGTAAACACATTACAGTGGCCTTTACAGGGTCAAACCAAGACCTATCTATTGGAAATACTGGAAATATGGATGACCAAGTCCAATGGTTGCCATAGACGGCGTACAACTGAACATTGACTCTGGGCAGATTCCGGAAAAATATCCATGTGCCTAGGGATCCTGAGTGAAAATGAGACCAAGTCTTCCTTTAGAATGGAAAAGGATGGAATTAAGGATGGAATGCTAGTAAAACCTCCATACGGAACCTGCTCCATGCTAAATGTACTAGGTGAAGCTCCTTCAAACACCCCAGTGATAACTTTTCCAATCACTTCCTTCCATCACAGACACTACAGTCCCCTTGTTGCCTTAGGTTTCCCTGCATTCACTGAATACGGGGTTGGGGAGGTAGTAGAACTGTGCTGCTGGTCCCACCCCTGATGCTGATATTCTGGGAGTGACATCCTAGAAGGACAGGATGGTATAACAATTCTGGAGTTGGACTTAAAATTCCCATTTAGCCACGAAGCTTCCTGGGTGATCTTGGGCCAGGACTAAAGGAGGGGAAGAAACCATGTACAACACTCTGAGTTCATTGGAGGAAGAGTGGCATAAAAATCTGAAAATAAGTAAATAAATAAGAATGAATGAATAAACGACTGTATTTATTGGCCATGCCACCCAGCATGTTTTGTGTTTGTGAGAAAGAGGCTGTACCCACTTGAAGATCCCATTATTACTGTGTGTGGGGGAGTGGTCCCTTGCTCAAGAACACTAAGGGCGCAATCCTAACCCCTTACGTCAGTACTTTCCAGCACTGGCATAGCAGTGCCAATGGGGCGTGTGCTGCATCCTGCAGTTTGGGTGTCACTCAGGGAGTCCTCTCAAAGTAAGGGAGTGTTTGTTCCCTTATCTCAGAGCTGCATTGCCCTTATGTCAGTGCTGGAAAGCACTGACATAAGGGGTCAGGATTGTGCCCTAAATGTGCAACCACCAGGCGGTATGGTGAAGAGGATGCATCAGCCACAGAATGTGATGATCTTGCAGTCAACACAGTGTTGATGCAGTCATGATTTATGAGTTATTAATTCATATTAATTACATTGATAATATTCATTTCTACATAGTGGATCCTGGAAGAAGGAAGCAGAAGTCACATGGGTACCAAATGTATTTCAATTGTACAGATTGAGCCCAGGAACACTAGAACTCTTCATCAGAAGACTTTTAAGAGTGCCAAGCATAGTCCATCAGCCATCTACAGAAACCCAAGAGTCTTCCTGGGACTTCAAAACAAAGAGGAAAGGGGGGGGAGTAGTAAACTATATGGCAAGCCCGAACACATGACTGGTGGGCTAGAAATTGTGCAGACATACTTAAGGCATATGTTCATGGTTGTGCTGAGATCTAACCAGGGATAATAAGTTCATCGCTCACACTTTTAACTGCTGTTACCCAAGTCTTTATTTGTATATCTCAAGTAGGATGTCATCAACTTCCTGAACCATTTCCGTCTGACACCCCGGACGCTGAAAGGGTCCAAAAAAGCAAGTTGGGAGACAACCCTTTTAAAATAAAAATCTGCTAAGCCCTTGTGATTTGCGCTGCCGCTATTCAAGGGTCAGGAAAAAAAATAGAAGGTTCAGCAAGAAAAAAAAAAGTATCTATTAAAAATGGTGACACCTCCTGCTTTTCTCACACCTGCACAACATTCCTTGAAGCAGGAGTTAATTAACAGGAGGTCGCTCTTAATTTATGGGTACCGGAGAGAGAAATGTCTGCATGTCGCACCTTTCTAGAACATGGTGTTGTGATTTTCCAGAGCTTCCAAAAGGAAATCACAAGAATAGCCAGCAAATCTGATCAGAGGAGACCAAAATGGCAAGAACACCATATTTTTGTGCATGTTTCTTGGACAAATCACCCAGCCAGCCACCCCTTTATAATGGTTCTTGCTAAGAAACTCCTGGCAACAATAGACTGCCTAAGGGAACACTCCCAACATCCACATTTATCTTACTTTTTCTTGTTACCTCTCATTATTCCTGGCAGAACCCTATGAATCATGCCACTTCCTCTCACTCTTGGTTATTTACGAAGCAGTGCCTGCAGGCTTCTTATTGGTGAACTTTTACTTTCCACTCCCTGCTTAATCCCTTGCTCATAAAACCAAGTTTCCTCCATCCTGGCATTTGGACAGCAAGGGGTCTTGCTACCTTGTTGCCCAGAAGCCTTTCACAATCATTGCAAGAGAATGTGTTGTTTGTCACCAGCCAGCAGGGTTACCTTTCAGAGAAAGGATCCAAGCTGTCAGTGGCAGACCTCCTATTAGTTGATGGGGCAAATGCCCGAGGCGCAGAGCCTCACGCACTTTTAGGACTCATGGAAGTCTTTCTGTGTTTCCCGGTAGGGTTGGAAACTGTGCTTTTGGTTTTCCGGAAGCACAGTTTAAAGCATCAGGGAATGTTCAGGAGGCTTCTCCAATGTGTCCTGGAGTTGTGGAAGGCACTGTGCAGTTCAGGTAAGTCGGGGGGGGGGACAAATTTGCATGCGGGGGGGGGCAGCAGCATCCTGCAGGAGGCGCCAATGTGAACATTTGCCCGAGGGTGTGGGGCTGGGGAGGTCCATCACTGCAAGCTGTTAAACTTGGTCAGGCTCTTCTTTCCATCATTCAGGGATATGAATTCAGCTCAAACTTCCTGAAGGATTTGATGTAATTGGACATCATGGGCAGGAAAGTGCCTGGCAGACAGAAATTCAACAGGTGCAGTATCCACCTACCCGGCCCAGCCACAGCAGGAAGATTTCCCTGCCACTGTGTCATTTGCTCAATGTCCACTTTTCCACCTTTTCAATTTCCACCTTAGCTGTGAAAGGCTTTAAGCCTTGTCCCCAAAGAAAGGTTAAAAAAAGTGAAATGGAAAGGAACCAAAATGAGACACAGCAGGGGTCAGAGAGTGGTGGCTTTAGAGCTTTGAAAGGCTTTCTGTGCTGCTCAAAAGCTTGTGCACTTTGTTTGACAAAAAGAAAGGAAAAAAGGGAGCCCTGTTTGAAGTTAAGGCCTAAGGACTTGTCTCAATAGCATAGCCAGAGGGGGCAATGGCATAGCACGTTTTGCAGGTGCTACCAGTGGCAACGCTAGGGGGTGAAGTTCACACTGAGTGAGGCACACGGGGGGGGGGGGTTGACACCGCCACTGGCCAAAATTTTTAAGATCTTAGTATTTTTGAATAATACCATCATGTTATAGATCATTCGATGTATAATTTCATGCAGAATGCATAGGCACTCACCAAACTAAATGGCATATCCTGTGCATTGCAATTACTACAGCAAGTGGGAGGGGCCAGTTGCATGACATGTTGAGGTACCTCCAATAGTTACCGTGCCCCCCCACTTGTAGCTACACTACCGAGCAGCTGCATCATTCAAGGAGGGAATCAGGATTCTCCACTCAGCAACTTGGGGCTTCTGCATCATGACCAGTCTGCCCTTCACACTCTCATACAGAACTTTACAGTGCAGTCTATCTAATTTCTTTTCAAATGTTGCAGGATTTTTTCCCCCAACCATCAAAGGAAGACACTTGGAACAATACAAGTGCCTGCAAAATTGTCATTTGGAATTGTCTGTGGCAGCATAAAATTGAATGAACCTTTTTTCCCCCAGACATCATCCATCTGACAAAATAACATTTCATCCAGATTCCTTCTTGTCCCAGATTTACAAGAGATTAAAGCGTTCAATTAAAGGTGCACATGACAGACAGCTTTGCAAGTGCAAAGTGTTTGATGGGCACGATGGTACAAACGCTCCCTCTAGTGGAATTCGCGGGCAAGTTCAGCATTTGACCCAGTTGCTTTCAATAGAGCAGTGGTTCTCACACGTTTAGCACCGGGACCCACTTTTTAGAATGAGAATCTGTCAGGACCCACCGGAAGTGACATCATCAAGCAGGAAAATTTTTAACAATCCTAAGCTGCAATCCTACCCACATTTACCCAGACGTAAGTCCCATTTACTATCATTGTTAAAAGAATATACATAGTAGCTTGTTAAAAGTACAGGTCTAACATTTCCCTAAATGCAATCACATACTATGGTAGCATCAAGTCTAATGCATTAAAAATAAATACTGAAATGAATGGGGATCCACCTGAAATTGGTTTGCGACCCACCTAGTGGGTGGGTTTCTCAAAGTTTGAGAAACACTGCCATAGAGATCATTTTAGCGAGAACAGCAGCATACTGGGTGTGACAAAGGACCCAATCCTATCCAATTTTCCATTGTTGGTGCAGCTATGCCAATGGGGCATGCTCTGCATCCTGTGGTGGTAGGGAGGTCACAAAGGTCTCCTTAAGGTATGGAAACATACCTTACCTCAAGCCCTTACAGCCCTTACCTCAAGGCTGCATTGTGGCTGCACCAGTGCTGGAAAGTTGGATAGGATTGGGCCCAAAGGCATTTATTTTTGACATAGCCTGGTTATACAGTGGGTTACAATCCACTTAGGTAGAGGCATGAACCAGTCTGCTAAGCTGCTGGATCTAGAGATATGAGAATAGAGCAAAGAAACTTAATTTTGCAACAATAAATAATGGTCCCACTTTAGCTGTTCAGTTGCCTTTCTTCCTATTCAGATATGTGCCACATTACAATGTTCCAGCCAATGACAGATTGTATATTGTAGTGGAATAGCGCATGATCTGGCCAGGAGGTAGAGGTGGTGTCAGCAGTGGCCCCTTTAAGGGTAAGGCCTGGGCATCCAGCAGAGTGTGCTGCACAGCTGCAGCCACTTGAAGGCAATAGGGCTCTCGGGCATAAAAGCACCTGATGAAGGGAGAGTTTGGTGTGGGTAGCAGAAGGAGGAAAGCTTGAGGACAGACTGGAGAAATGGCTAATGGACTGACTGGTGAATGGACTTTGGAGAGACTGGAGTTTGGTGTGTGGCTGCTGTGCCCAAGACCTGCTGAGGGCCAAGGGGCTGCTGTAGTGGCGGGAGGCTGTTGGCAGAAGAGAGGACCTCTGCAGGTTGAATAGGAGAGCTACCCTGGAGGTGGGGTCCAGCAGGAGTGCAGAGCAGAACCAGGGTCATTTTTTGAGGAAAGAAGCAGAGCTAATTAGCTAAAAGTGGGCATAATTCTCCAGGCAGAGCTTGGCCTTGGAATCTGGCAAAACATATATATGAACACGGTCCCTGAACTCAACAGGCTAGTTGCCTTCTTTCCTTCCTTGTAGGCTCAACTGGCTAACCCGTGCATTGCGCACTTTCCTTTGTGCTTTCACAACCTATCTTCCTGGTCCCACAAGGCATTTAAGGTTGGTACCTGGCTGCCGCAAGGCATTCTTGAAGCCTAAATTGGTGATGTCACTTCTGGCCATGGCATCACTTTCAAGTTAATGACATCACTTCTGGTGGGTCCTGACAGATTGTCTTTCTAAAAAGTGGGTCCTGGTGTTTAAAAGTTTGGAACCCCTGCTTTAAGGGAAATCAAATGTTTCTACAAAAATGATAATTTTGTCTAATTATCAGAGTAGGTTGAATTCACTGAGCCAGGGAAACAGGAATCAATACCCATTCCAATACTGAGAACAACTGAGACCGCTGCAGTAGTGGAATCCTTTCTTTTTATTAAACGTTGTTGTTTTCTCATGTACTGTATAAGCATTTGGTCTTTCCATACCCAACCATCATTGTATTCCTTAACACAGTATTGGCTGCTTTATTTATAAAAATCCAGAAGGGAGCAGCATTGAGTCATTTCTGCGTTGGTGGTGGGGGAAGCACTTTCTCAACAAAAGGTTGATCTAGTTCAATATCAGTTCGGGAAGGGCTGAGAAATATCCCCCACTGATCCCCCCACTGCAACGCTGAAGAGCAGTTACCAGTCAGTTCAGACAAATCTGAACAAGACAGATCTAGTGGCTGACTCATCAGAAGTCAGTTTCTTATGCTCATAGCAAAGGCACACCAGTTCTTGATTTTTGAGAAAAGTACTACGCTTTGACCAGTATTTTGGTGGGCCGCTGTGAGATACAGGAAGCTGGACTAGATGGGCCTATGGCCTGATCCAGTGGGGCTGTTCTTATGTTCTTATGTTATCAATTACTTTGCCATCATCGTCTTAAAAGTAACATAAAATGATGTTAAAATACACTGGGGTTTGGGGTGGTTTTTGTTTGCAAATTTAATCTTAAATATACATGCTTTTAAAAATTGCTGAAAATCCCCCCCCCCCAACACACATGTACATTAAAATCTGAAATGGTGCCCTAATTGTATCTTACAGAAAATTGGTCTTTACTGTCAGGTAGGAACCAACTACTGATGGACCTGCAATTGAATTAGGGACCTTTTGCTTCATGGGAAAGGTTTGCACATTTAGGGGCTACATGCATAGTGGCAGGTTGATGAGCAAACACTATTAATAGAAATGTTTGCCCCATTGAGCAGGTGGAGTCTTAGATTTTTCTTGTGGATTTGGGTAGACAAAAAAGCAGCTGGCAGAATAAAACTCCAAGGAGCATTTGACAGGGAGCATTTGACAGAGCATTTACCACCATTCAGCCAAAATGGTGATTGTGAGCAAACTTTGAGGAAAAAGTGAAAGCTACAATCAATGGCAGTATTTTAGGGCAACCAAGTAGCTTAAGGTAGTGGCATTCTCTGCTTGGAAGCTTGTCCATACAAGTTAGAAAGAACTAAGAGGTATATCTGCCCACTCAAAACCATTTCTAAATGCTGCACTGAGTGCAAATAGAGCCAGCCTGTGAAGCTGCTCAGCTACTACATTTTGTCCAGGTGTCTGGAGGTGTACTGTGCGAACATGAAGTCTTGACCGTCATCTCAACTCTGTGAGGCACATGAAACCACCTTGTATGGACTCACAGGTCAGTATACTCCGTACGCTCACTGGTACACTTAGCTCAAGACTTTGATGAGCAGCAAATCTCCAAGGATCTTCTTCAGGATCTTTTGGAGCCCTGTCACCTGAGATCCTCTCAGCTGGACCTGTGAGGAAACGAAACCCTGAACACTTTGCCTGCAAAACATATGTTTCACCACAGTGAGTTATTCCCCCCGCACAAAGGACATGCCCCTCCTAGAGACATGGCTTTGAACTGAGATTTCCTTGGCAGGCTTTTGTGAGGATGGAAGGGTTTGTTGCCAATCTATCGATACGGAATCATTGTCCCAACATCAGTCTGCGTTAATGGAAACTATTTCAAAAGAAGTGTTGGCCAAGAGGCAAAAACAAAGTCCTTGGGATCGTTAAACAAAACCTGAGTAATCCTTCACTGGAGTGTTTTGATCTGCCTCTTTGCCACACTGAGGCTGCAAGCCTAACCACACTTTCCTGAGAGTAAGCCCCATTGAACAAAATAGGACTTACTTCTGAGTAGACCTGGTTAGGATTGTGCCCTGAATGGATGAGAAATCACTTTAGAAAATGATTAGGTGCAAGTGTGCTGCTCTTAATGCAATGCTGTCAGGTACTACCTACTATTGCATGTCAGCTATCACATAATAAGTACAATTTCCTGCCACATAAAAAGTGAAATATGAAATACTATAGCATGCCCACTGTCTCATCTGAAATGTCATTCTATGTGAACTATCAATTATTGAACTCAGATAGCACTGGATGCTAAATACAGATTACAAATACTTGGCCAATTTCTGAGAATTGGGAGATTATCTAAAGAATAATCATTCGTAGCATTAGTACTAGAGTATAGTACAAGCGTTTCAGCGCCACATTCAACCCCTTCAGTTCTGTCCACAGAGCTAGCGACATTTTTCAAGATTCTCTATTTTGCAGAAACTTATGCTGTCATCCAACTGATGGAGAGTTTTTAAGTATTAACCAGATGAGAACGTAACAAGGTTGGAATCTGTTTTGAGAAACACAATCACTCTCTCCCCGTCTCAGAGACTGGGTAATCTGATCAAACCTGGGTAAACACTTATTGGACACCTTAGAGCAGCTGTGAATCTGGACGAAGGCCATGTGTGTTGATCATGAAAATGGACATTGATTGTTCAATAAGCAGAGCTCAAAGCCCACATCACACCCCTGAGAGCTTCTCTGAAGACAAATGCTTTCTCGTTCAGACCTGGCAAATGTTCCCCGCTATTACAAGAACAAGCTGAGTGTGAATCACTTTGGGAAGCAATTCTCCATTTAGGTTGGAATCCTGCTCTACCTCTTGCCCGTGTTAACAAGCAAGTCAATCTCCATGATCCTAAACCTGAGCTAGAGTGCTCCTTTCTGGAGTGGAAAGGCGGGATATAAATTCCACTAATAAATAATAAACCTGAACTGCAGCGCAATCCACACTGCAGCTTGGGCCGGCACAAGTCCCTTGTGCTGGCCCAGGTGGGTTGCAAATGTGCCATAAGATATGTTTGCGCCTCCTCACGAGTCAGCTAGGCTGGCACGCAGAGGTGCACTGGCCTGCAGAGGTTGACATAAGCCTCCACACCAACAGAGGCACCAAGCCTTGTGTCTGCTGAACTGGGCCAGCGCAAGGCTCTGGGGTGGGCGGGGAGGAGGCGTGTAGAAGGTGGGAGGAAGGTGTTCTGGGGCGAGGGGCGAGGAGGCGTGTAGAAGGTGGGAGGAAGGTGTTCTGGGGCGAGGGGTGGGTGGGCGGGAAGGGGAGGGCAGGCAGCTGGGGAACGGGAGTTGGGACTGGGACCAGTTATGCTGGGACCAGTTATGCTGGATCCCAATCCCCATTCCCAAGGAGCAATTTCAAGCCGCTCCACTCTCCTTGGACTTGTATCACCTCAGGAGTAATTTGCAGTCATTTGCTCCATGTAGAACAATCAACTGTAGGCAGGAGCAAGTGCCTCATCATTCTCCTGTGTCTTTCTGCGGTCTTTTAAAAAATTTAACTGACCTATGCCATTGGAACCAGTGATGTTCAGATGCAATACGTGTATGCGTTGAGGCGTAGGGCAAGACTCTTACACCTGTCACAAGGGCTGCTTTTCAGGTGAGCACTTTTCAGCCACTGCAGTGGGGGCAGCCTGATCCCCCCATGTTTACTCCTCCTTTGTAGTTTGACTCTTCCTTTCAAGTAAGCATGCACAGAATTGCAGCCTTCACCCATTCCTGCCCCACCCACAGTTGTACACTTTTGATCCCTGTCGCATATATGCGACGTTGGGCAGAAATGGCTTAAACTGGACTCAGTGTGGTTCATCAAGTAATCATGCAACCATATTATAGATCAGCGATTTGCAGTGTTTTTCTTCTCTATGGTCTTCATCTCTTGTGAAGTTGCTTCTGGCTTCCAGGAGACTCTTCTGGGTTCTGCAGCTCAGATTCTAAGGGCAACTGTCTGTGGTAATGAATTGTCTGTTGTTGTTCCTCTGTGAGCTTTGCTGGAAGAGCGATAGACAATTCATTACTACAGATGGTGGTCCTAGATACAAAGCCGCAGAACCGGAAGAGTCTTGCAGTGATTTTCAACTATTGTGATCCAAACTCCCTCGGCACACCATTTGGAAATCACTGTTACAGATTATAGTATTCAAATTCTACAGAGGGGGAGAGAGAGAGAGATTTCCACATCTCTCATTCCCTTTGGAACAAGCTACCGTAGAATATCCTCAGAATTGAGGAAATAGGAAGCTGAGAACTGGAACTGTGAATTTTTTATAGCAGTGATTAAAATGAGAGACGAATTATGCTGTTGATGATTTTATTTGCATTGCAGTGAGGGGTGAGAGAAAGTGGATAATAATGGGGTTGCTCCCTATTGCTTTTACAGGCCTGAAATCACACCAGCTGAAGATACTGAAGATTCACTGGCAGATCGCCCTGGTATTTCCTCTTGGCATGGAATGACAATGAGAGGAGGAACAAATAGTGGCCATGTATAACTGTGCTTAGCCTTAATATTGAGCTAACGTCCAGCCCAACCTAACTAACTCCCCAAAGCAGTGGCAGTAGTGCAGCCTGTTCTATATCCGCCCATCCCCTGCCCCAGGCACCACCATCTCGAATCTTGTGAAATCTCACGAGATCTAAGATGACAATGCCTGGTTAAGCTGGGAAGAAGAGGCTGTGGGGTTGTCATGACCCTGATAATGGCATCCATCTGGCCTAGAAGCCTTTAAAAGGGGATTGAACAAATTTCTGGAGGAAAAGTCCATCACGGGTTACAAGCCATGATGGGTATGTGCAACCTCTTGATTTTAGAGGTAGGCTACCTCAGAATGCCAGATATGAGGAAGGGCACCAGATGCAGGTTGTCTTGTGTGCTTCCTGAGGCATCTGATGGGCAACTGTGAGATACAGGAAGCTGGACTGGATGGGCCTTTGTCCTGATCCAGCGGGGTGGTTCTTATGTAAGTTTGGGAACCACTGCTTTAGATGACAACAACACCTGAGGAGGTTGATATAGGCTGATACAGAAGAAGGCCATCCCACCCAGGTCCTAAGCCGTGTAGGGCTTTCAAAGTACCAACACTTAAACATTTGGGTTTTTAAACAAAACAAACCCTTTTGATAATTATCTCTTCCTTAACCTGTTGCTTTGAGATTCTGACACAATCCAGCCCAGGGTTAGGCACACTTAAGCCCAGTGATTTCAATGCGTTCTAAGCTTGTAAGCTCTGTGATGCATAATGGCTTTTATGTTCATCAGCATTAAAATTATAGCTCTTGAGATGTTCTAAAGCTGTATTTCCCAAAAGTCCAATAGCTGAAGGATACATCTCTTTTCTGGAGATGCACTCCACTTTTACACAAAACTGTTTACAATTAAAGCAAGAATTACCCGGATGCAGAGGAGTTCAGCTCCTTATTTATTATATCCCAGCTTTCAAGGTGGCATACAGATGACTACAGATGGTCACCTATCTAGGAATGGGAATGAGTCAAATGACTCAAGTTGATGTCTCAAGAACACACGTAGACACCAGGGATGCTGTAACGTCCATGGCAGGAGGAGGCCCCTGCCCTGGGGTCGGTACCGAGCACGAGGGGCTTACCCGGTCTAGGCGCGGTGGTCGGCGGTGAATTAATGCACGGGATGCGGGTAGGGCAGCTTTACACAAGCGGTTTAATTGAGTCAACCTCTTTACATTCATGGGGGCTCATTACTTCACAGCCCCCCTCAGTCTAGGCTGACTGGTGTCATCATCGACGGAGCGGCTCAGACCCCGGGCCTTCCAGTTCTTTGGAGCTTGTAGTCCTGGCCTCCCAGCCCGAGTCCCTCAGCCCTGCGCCCGGGCTCTGGAGGGCACTGCCTCGGCAGTCTGGGGTCAGGCTGGCTGGCCTTGGGAGGGCCCACGGTACCTTGCTGTTTGCTCCCTTCTCGATTAGTCCCCCTGGGTTGTGGTTGGTGTCAAGCAGCCATCTCGACAATCACCTTTCTCCAGGGTATGCTCTCTGGGTCTGGGCAGGCCCAGGGGCAGGGAGGTCTCTGCCCAGGCCTCCTCTCTCCAGAGATACCCCTAGCCCCCTTCCTATGGATGCCTTTCTCCTTTCCCTTTGGCCTGGGTCGCCTTCTCCCACTGGCTTCCCTCTGGCCTTCCACCCTTCCAGAGAGGAGCGACCTCTCTCTTCCCCTTCCAGCTCCCTTATGAGGCTTACCTCAGGTCTGCCTAACCCCACCCTTCCAGCCCACGTGTCTTCCTGCTCCCAGCTGTTCCCTGTCCCTACTCCGTGTAGGTGTCCTGCACAGCCCCCAGTCCTGCTGACACTCAGGGCTTACTCCCGAGTAGGCCTTGACTCCCAAGGAGACCCCTGTGCCCAGGGAACTCCTGGCCACCTGGTCGGGGTCCAGGTGACAGATGCACACATCAGGGGAGTGTTAAATGAGAACACACACACTCTGCCAGGAGCGCCATTTTTTCCACAAAGCCGTGGCTGGCACCAGTGGCGTAGCTACTGAACGTGTAGCCCAGTGCGAAGCTCAAAATGATGCCCCGGAAGTGATGTCACCACCGGAAGTGACATCACACCCGGGCTTTTTAAAAAGTGCAGAGTGGCGGGAAAACTACCTTCTCCACCTTATTGGTTCAGTGCTGTATCATCATAACATCTCACTGGCTCTCTGAACAATCAGTCTCATATGTCTGTTATGAGTTAAAGAAATCCACTTTTTGTTCCTTAAGGCAGTTGTGTTTTTGTTTTCTGGTTAATTGGCCATACCTTTTGATAGAATACAGATATTCTGATGTTGTTTGTTTCATTGCATTCTGCATTAAGTTACCTATCCAATGATATATAGCATGATGGTATTATTCATACAAATAAAAATTTTCACAATTTTGGCCACTAGTGTCAAGCTCAGCTTGTTGCCCCCCTAAAACTTGTTGCCCAGTGCGAATGCTACCCTCCACACCTCCTTAGTTACACCACTACCTGACACATGTATCAAAAAGACTGCTGACTCGAGTCAGAGTCCTGAAACACTTGGGATGAGGCCTCATGGCTGCCCCTTAAGACTCATGCATAAGTTGGTCAAAGTTGACTCAAGTTTAGCTGCAGTGGATTTGTACATCCCTGCACCTATCCAAGCACTGTGAAGTCTTAGTCCTGCTCCATTTCAGCAAAGTGGCTCAGATCACACCATGAAATACTGGAAGAACATTAGCTGGAACACTGACTCGTGAAGAAGTACAATGGCTATCCCAGTGTTTAGCCAGATGAGGCAATGGTCAAGCTCCTTTTAGCCAGGTTAACCCTTAAACCCTCAGTACTGATGGAGAATGCACCATCAGGGATGTACCGCCAGGGGTGCATCAGATAGAAGGTGCCAGGGGGTCCAGTATAGGGCTCTACTCCAACAATTTGGCACTGACTTGGATTATCCGGCTTCACCGTAAGCTTGCTGTGCCTCTGCACTGGGGGTGATAAACACATGATATAGAGATGTGGCAGAATTACTAGCCACCCACAATGGAGGTATAAGCCCTGGAGGGTATCCAGGGGCACAGCAGACCACCTCCTCAGCTGAATTGCTCTTTGGGTTGGGCAGCTTTTAATAATTGTATTTCTTCATATCTTTTTCATGGCACACTAGCAGTTCCCTAGAGGCCATCTAGCCTAACTCTGCACACAGTTTACTGCTTTAAAAGAGTTACTGCTTTAAAGAAATGCCCTTCTATTGAGAATAAATAATATTCTCCCACCTTTTCATGCCTTTTTGACACTTTGTGAGTAGCCTGCTTTATTGCCTTGGGCTCGTTTTTTAATTGCACAGCTTCACTTTCTAAATTGATTTTTTTTAAATCGCTGTTATAAATGTATGCAGAAAAGGGGGCAAAGTTGTTAAAAAAATAAAACCACAGAGGATCTTTCACTGTGCCAAGCTTGCAGTGCTGATTAGCAATGACCATTAAGCAATCATTTATGGATTTGCTGTGAGTGTTCATAGATACTAATGGGTTTTTGAATTCCTCAGGAATCCTCAAAGGTCAAAGGAAGAAAATGAAGTATGAAGTGATAAAAAATGGATTAGGTGACTAATGGAGAGGTTGTATATAGAATGGTTCCAGAGCAAAACAGTGCGTTTTTTGCTGTTTGGGTTCACGGGACTTCTGGTACAGACCTTTTGTCCATGGAAAAGTGACATCTGGATTTTCAACGGTGCTACTTAAAAGTGTCTGCTTTATCTTATCATTCACATATTTGCACTATCTATATATCTATAGGTGTGTCAGTCAATTACTACAGGCTGACTTTTAGAGAACATGAACTGGTGATGAACCAACTGAATGTGGTGCAAGCAAGGAGTGCCCTGTTCAGGTTGACATCAAAGAAGGGTTTGTGTGTGCACAAACCTTTTGCCAACTTAGGACCCAATCCTATCCAACTTTCCAGCACCAGTGCAGCCGCAATGTAGCCCCAAGGTAAGGGAACAAATGTTCCCACACCTTGAGGAGGCCTCTGTGACTGCCTCTTCACCACAGGATGCGGTGAATGCCCCATTGACACAGCTGCACCTCCACTGGAAAATTGGATAGGATTGGGCCCTTAATGGTGAACCCCAACCACCAGTCTAAATGGGTAGGTTTTACAACGTTACCTTCTAGATTTTTTGGTGAGTATTTATTGAGAGGGAGTTCAGTAAGCGGGGTTGTAAGTAAGACTTATTCTGTACTTTTCAAACCTGAGGCAAAAAAATAAGATCAAGGCTCAAAATATATGTGATGTTAAGCTCTTCATAAACAGATCAGCTTAAAAAAAAAGGAGTGAATATGACATATTGTCAAATAGCAGTTGGTGGAATGGACCAGTTTGGCTCCAGATTATGGTAGGCATAGTGGGGAGATTAGTGGGGCATGTCTACTTAGAAGTAAATCCAATTTTGCTCAGTTGGGCTTACTGTCAGGGAAATGCGTATAGGATTGCAGTTTAACTCTCACTGTGCCATTTTACCACTGTGGGCCTAAGTGGCTATTCACCTCCTAATCAGCATTATGTATTTAAAACTGATTTCTGCATTGTCTCAGACCATTAGCCCAGGACTATCTATTTCAGTGGTTGCCAACCTTTTTAGCACCGGGACCTACTTTTTAGCTACAACAACCTGCTGAGGCCCCCAAGACCGAAAGTGATGTCATTAAGCAGGAACTGACATCACTGTGCTGGCAGGGCTGGAAGTGATGTCATTAATAAATCACACTTTTATTTAAACCCAAATAAATAACATGTTGTACTCATGGATGAATCAGTATGTGGAAACGGCTTGAAATTTTTTCATTAGTTAGGCTGTGCGATCAGTAAAATCCCGTTTTTGTTTTTAAATTTTCTGGGGTGAGTTCTGCATTTTTGCACAATTTGCACAAAGGAATTGATACTCAGCACCCAGCACAGTGCCTGTAAAAGACATGTCTGTAGACTGCCATAGGTTACCAAATGCAACAGTTGTTTTCAGATATATGGAAACACATGAAATTTTTTTTCAAAAACATATTTCCCCATTTGGAGCTTCCCTGAAAATGTTACAAAAATGCAACTTTTTATAACACTTCTACTGTAGTAAATGGGGTCTCTGTGACCCCCCTGAAAATTGACTCACAACACCCAGGGGATCACGACCCCCAGGTTGGGAACCACTGGTCTATACTGACTTGCAGTGGCCCTCTGGGGATTTTTCCCAGCTCTCTCTGGACATGTGGGAGAACTGCACTTGGGAGCTTCACAATGCTAAGTGAGCGCACAACCAAACTGTGGTTCGTGATGCATTTAACAGTGCTGTGCTCTTAAGAATTAATATTTATAATTGAGACTGCTACACAGCATTAAGCGTTGACTTTAAACACTTAAATTTCAAGCTATGCCAAACAAAGCATGTTATAGGGCCATTTTTCTAACACTCAGCTGAAAAGGTTTATGCAACTTGATCCTAATAAATTATCTTGTGGCGCAATCCTAGGCATGTCTTCTCAGAGGCCAGCCCTATTGATTTCAAAGGGACTTACAAATAAATGTGTATAGGATTGCAGCTTTTCAAAGAACACTGACTATGTGTGAAAGTGAATCAGTAGCAAGGTGGACTCTATTGTGGATGGCATCAGCCCTTCCTGCTGCAGAGCATCTGTTTTTCTGAACACACAATCATGTGTTCCTGGATAAGTGCAAAGGAGCTTCTGTGGCATGCTGTGTTGTTTTGTCTCCAAATAATAGGACGTGAAACCAGTAAAAGTTGAAAGCCTTCTATCTGTAATGATAATAATCTTGAAGGAGCTTGCCCTGTTTTCCTCACTTTCCAGATCAAAGGCCTTTCCTGAAATACCAACTTTTCAAGCTTCGAAGACAGGTTCACTTCATTTTTTATGAACATTAGTGCTGCCATATCCGTTATGGGCTTGGGGTGCTAATGGTTCTGCAGGAATGTTAACAGGTCCTCAAAATGCCAGAGAAGCAACACAAAAGTCTCTTAAAAGACTGTTGCGAGTTAAGGGCTGCTGGTGCGCTCTTTTGTGAGTGCCCGGTCTGCAAGCAAAGTTCAACCCAGACAAATTCAAGGGGTGTGTGAAGTGTTTTTGCAAAACAGAACCATTCCGATACATTCGATTACAGTAATTACAGCTTACAATCACTTTCTTAAGCTATAATCCTATCTTGCTCACCAGAAACAAACTCACCAGAAACAATTTTGTACCATACATAATAATTACATCTTCGTTGCTTTCTCTCTATTATTGCCTTCCTTAGAGCCCAATCCTATGCGTGTCTACACAGAAGTAAGTCCCATTATAGTCAATGGACTACTCTCAGGTAAGTATGGATAGGATGGCAGCCTGAGGCCCAATTCTATTGGGGCCTTATGCTGCTGGAACTAGTGTTATTGCAGTGCAAGGTCCTTTCCGTCAGTGCAAAACCCAAGCTGCTGCCACAAATAGTGAGAAGCACAGCTAACGCACCATGGCTCAGGGAGGCTCCACAAGCACCAGTATGTTGGCAACAGGGGTTGGCCATGGATGAGAAGGGGGAGTGATGGGGGCATGTTGGGGGAGGAACCAGGACTATATCAGGAAGGGAGGGGTGGATTATGCATGCAGGATATTATCTCCCATTTTTCTGCCCTCTTAGCCCCCCGGCTCTCTTTGGACTTGCACCAGCTATATAGATCTGGTGCAGGTCTGAGGAGACCCATAGGTGATCAGGCAGCCTGTTGTAAATCTTTTTCCTTACCTCCTGCAGTCTCTCCAATCGTACCCTCAGCACAGCATCTGTTGGCATGGCTGTTATAGCAGTGGTTCTCACACGTTTAGCACTGGGACCCACTTTTTAGAATGATACTCTGTTAGGACCCACCAGAAGTGATGTCATGACTGGAAGTGATGTCATCAAGCAGGAAAATTTTTAACAATCCTAGGCTGCAATTCTACTCACACTTATCCAGGAATAAATCCCATTGACTTTCATTGTTAAAAGCGTATACACACTAGCCTGTTTAAAGTACAGATCTGTATCATTTCCCCAAATGCAGTCACACACCATGGTAGCATCAAGTCTACTATATTAAAAATAAAATATTGGAATGAATGGGGACCCACCTGAAATTGGCTCGCGACCCACCTAGTGGGTCCTGACCCACAGTTTGAGAAACACTGGACTATAGGATTGGGCAGTCAGTCTTTCTGTTCACTGAATGCTAGTCTTGCTCTGAAGCCTCCATTCGCTTGTGTTCCTTCTTATCTTGATGCCCTCTTCCTCATCATCCCCTATTTGTGAAACATTGTCTTAGATACTCAGCACTGTGTTCTATCCCTCTTTCCAGGTTTGGTCCACCAATTTGGTTCAATGTGGACTTGTGCCAGCAATATCTGAACTAACCCATTTCAGCTGCTGGGGCTGAAACTAAGGAGACAACTGTCCCCTTGCCCTGAGGAGACCTCCAGGAGCCAAAATTCCCCTGCAGGATGCAATATGGCCTGCACTGGTGCAACTGGATCGGCACAGTGCAATTTAGGATGGATTGAGCTGTTAGTCAGTCAACCACATGTTAACAAAAGAAAAAAATAAATGCTTAAGTATAAATTTGCTATTGTACCTTTAAAATCAGATAACAAACATTCCAAGCTTAAGCAACCACCTTTCATCCCAGGATGGTAAAACATGCAATGATCTTGTAATCCCCCTTCAAAGTGAGTCTATTCCCCTCACTGAATATGAAGGACAGAGAAGAGCATTGATCATAAATTCAGCTTGGAATAGAAAATATAGGGTTTCTTTGTTCACAAGAATTAAGCAATAGACCTGTTCTGATAAATCCTTTGAGTCCTGATGCAAGGAAAAGAATGGAAGAGTTGGGTCCTGGAAGAAAGGAATGTCCATCTGGAATGTCCAGGCTTGAAGACTTACCCATTTTTGGCAATGCTCTACACAATCAAAGCTCCCAATTTTCATAAGCCTAAACAGATCTTTTCATCAGATTAAACAGGAAGGGAAATTCCCCCCCCCCCCACACACACACACAGACACACACACACCATGAAAGATAAATTTTTTAAAAAGTTCTGCAACTGGCAGAAGACTTCTCCATTTTCTTTTGATGCACTTTCATTTAAGGGCAGACAAAACTTTTCAACATGAAAATCTCAGTTATGGAAAAGAAAGTGGGCATTCTCCAGCAGACGGTGTATGGCGAAGTTGGAGTGTCCTCTCCAGTGCGTGAAGCCTGGGTAAAATAGGTATGGAGGATAGGCTGTTACCCATGCAGCAAATCCCCCCTCTCCAATGGTCCAATGGAAAGGCAGAAGCCAATACGGTTGGTTCCAGCGGCATTGCAAGAGTTGCCAGAGCGTGACTGTAAACAGCTGTGAACTGCCTCAGGGACTCTGGATTTTGCCTCGAGATTGACTCCTGAAGCCTTTTCCATAACTGGATGTAGCCACAAGGCAGTGGAGGTTTGAGGTCAGAGCTTCCTTCTCTTAGATGAGCTGCCTTCCCAGGCTAACGAGTCCCATCTACCCAGTGGAATGGTTGAATGAAAACGGGAACCAGAATCCGGAAGGAATGAATGAATGAATGAATAAATATAAATATGAATTGTTAACAGTATTTATATACCGCTTTTCAACAAAAAGTTCACAAAGCGGTTCTTTTCCACAAAGATGGAAAAAAAATCAAATCATCATATATGATGATTTAAAAACAATCTTGCTGAACTTTTGTAATCCACACAGAAGCATATATATGCCTCTCTGTGGATTACAAAAGGTCAGCAAGGCTGTTTTTAAATCATCAAGCAAAAGGATACTGTTTTTTAAATTGATTTGCTTTAGTGTGACTTTTGCCATCCACATGAGTTCTGGGAACAGAACCCTTGTGAATAATGAGCCTCAACCTGTATTTGAGACTGCAAGCACTGGGATGCTATGCTGAGTTGAATGAAAATAGTACTCGTAGGTCTCCCCCTGCTGAATTTAAGAGAGACATCACTTTGAAAGATTCTTCTCTGCCCAGTTGGGTGAGTTCAACCAACCTTAGGACCAGGGCGTCTCTTGCCATATCAGCTGGCCCAGATATGATCAATTGCAGATAAACTACAGAGGACCTATATCTGGCTCCTCCCCCATTGGAGGTGTACTGTAGGGACCAATGAAGGGGTCTTTTCAGGGTTGAGACCCCATTTGTGGAAAGCTCTCTGACAGAAAATATGCCTGTCCCAAAGCCTGTATTCATTTTGGCACCTGAATCTCTTAATATACTGTGCTTTTATTTTGGATGCTGCTGACTTTGTTCATATTGTGCTTATATGCTTGTATCGTGTCTTTAATATTGTGAGCTGCACTGAGAGGCTTGCCTGACTAGAAATCCCATGAACAGATCACTAAATGTCATATACACATACTTCAAAACCAGGTTGGTCAAACTCACCTTTGTCTATCATCGCACATGAGTCCATGCCCAAGACTAGCCACTGGCTTCTGAGAGGTTCCACTTCTAAGGAGGGAAGTTATGGAGAAACAAATGACCCTGGACTGCCAACAATGAAAGACTGAAACAACTCTCCATGTTACTTCCTCATAGCTCTGAGTGGACATTTAAATGATTGATTCCTCCCATGCAACCTTCATTTGATTGATTGATTGATTGATTGCAGTTTGCTCTGCTTACAGAACTCCCTGATTCTTATAGGGGCAGTGGCATCACTAGTGGGTGCGGGGGGGGTTAGGGCCGCACCGGGTGACACGCACCGGGGGGGTGACACACACTGGGGGGATGACATGCTAAAATTGCAGTGGTTAGGAGTAACCCCATTGTGTTATATACCATTGGATGTGGAATTCCGAGTAGAATGCAATGCAAAAAACCAGAGTGAAATATCTCCTTTCTATCAAAATATGTGGCCAAAAAACCAGAGAACAAAAAATGCATGGATCCTTACGGAAAGTGAAATTGAGCATTATCATGTGTTTACTCGCAAGTAGGCAAACTTGCTTTAGTCAGTCAGAAAGGGCAGGCTGAGAGGAATCCAATGACACCAGAATGGTCCTGATCCAATGAAGGCAACCCCCAAAGACACCAGAGAAGGAAGTCTCTCCCTCCAAGCAGACGAATGTACTGAGCCCTATGGAAAGCGAAACTAAGCCTCACTGTTGCGTTTACTTGCGAGTAAGCAAACGTGTCTTGGCTGGTGGTCAGGCCAGGCAAAGGGGAATGTGAAGCCACCAGAATGGTCCTGATCTGATGGAAGTGGAGCTCAACAAATGCTCCAGAAGGCAGCCTCCCCCCCCCCCCACTAAAAAGGACCAAAACAGAGGCTTCAGCTGATCAGGTGAACTGTTTTGAGACTTGCAAAGCCAGGTGGATCCTGACAGTGATCTGGTTTAAACAGAAGTTCTTAAATTAAACTGGGTAGGGCTGAAAACCTTACTGATTATTGCAGGGGAGTGTTATTGCAGGCAGGCTACAGAGGAAACTCACTTGGTGGAACAGGGCTAACTTCTGCTTATTTAATTATTTGTTTTACTTTATTTATACTTATTTATTTTAATTTGCCTGATGATGTCACTTCCACCATGACCTCACTTCTGGTGGGTCTTGGACAAATTGTCATTCTAAAAAGTGGGTCCCGGTGCTAAAAGTTTGAGAACTGCTGCAATAAGGTGTTAGTAAGTTGACACCCTGATGGTGGGGGTGTGACACCACTAGTGACCAAAATCACTAAAATCATAATTTGGAAGAATAATACCAACATGTTAGATATCAATCAATGCATAATTTCATGCAGAATGTGTTCTGTTCTATCAAAAGGTACAGCCAAAAAACCAGTGGGTGCAGAGTGATGGTACATCACCACGCCCACCACCTGGGGTGTTGCCCCGCCCACTGCATGGGGGGGTGACACGCTGGCATCCCGCACCGGGTGACGCGTACCCTAGTGACGCCACTGTATAGGGGTACTAGACACATGTAATTTTGATCCAGTGCAAATGTCAAAGGTACTGTTAACAAGTCATTTTTCCTTTTTCTTAATCCTCCCTCCTATCCACGACAAGCTATAGGATAAAATGGTTTTATTTTTTCATAGATTTTCAGGGTTCTTGTTTTCCAAAAATGGGAAGCACAGAAAGCGGTGTTATGTGTTTTTATTTCACTATCACCCTTTTCTCCCACCTCTATCTATAAGTCTTCTCCAGCACTTATTAGTCAGTTTCAGTTATTGCTACTGTGTTGCTTTGGATGCCCAGCATTCAAACAGCAACCCAGCAGCAGTTCTTCCATTTACTTCTGACTCTTGTCTCATTTATCAGTGTCTCAATTTCCAGTACACAGCAAGGGTACATCATAAACCAATGGTTGAAGATCCCTTCAAGAGAGTGAGAGACACATGTGCATCCCCCCCTTACATGTTTCTGGAGAGGACTCTCAGTAACATTTCCAGTCTAAAAAATAATGATGGGAGGTGTACCTTTTCTGCTTGGACTGGGAAGGTTATATTTCAGTTTATTTTTATAAAAGCCTGGCATTGTAGAGAAAGATCTATGTGTGTCAGTGTTTCACTTTCCTGCCAGTAGCAAGAATTATTTCTCCACTTGTAACTACTTAACCCAGCTGCTATCTGGAGGGAGGGAAAAAAAGCAAAAAAAGGAAGGGGGGACAGGCATGTTTCTCCTTGTAGGAAGAGACGCCAGGGTTCTAAGTTGGATCTTGAAAAGCAAAGGGCCTTGCCCCCAAGTATAAAGAAGTCAGAGTTCTTTATAACAGCGACTGGCAGCTTCTCTTCAGCAGTTCATCTTACTAAGACACACTTTCTGGCAATAAAAAGACAATCACAACTAATATAATTAAGGTAGGCCAAACAATCTCTTAAGTAGAAATTTGTCTCCCAATAGAGCAAGCATAAAATTGTTCATTACAGTGCTCTCCAGGAATAACAGCAACAGTTCCCAAAAATGCATTACAAATGCACATTCCCAGAATTAATGATAAACCAAACCAGATGTTCGTCAATGTTTGGCCAGAACAGGGGAAGCCAATGTGCCAAACCAAATGGCCCACCATCAGAAGCCTTCGAGCTTGTAAGTGAGGCTGCGGTGGAACCATGACTCGACCACAGGTGTACGGCTAGAATGACCATTAGAGGTTCCCTCCCACTGCAGGATTGTGAACACAGACAGCTGCTTTCCGTCAAGTGAGACCATTGGTTCATCTAGCTCAGTCTTGTCTACACAGTGGCAGCAGCTTTCCAGGGTTTGAGAGAGGAGTCTCTCCTGGTCCATCCACAAGATGGAAGGGAGTGAACCTGGAGTGTTCAGCATGAAAAGCATATGCTCTACTCAGGGCCAGCCTTAGGCCAATGTGAGCAATGTCTTTACATTGGGCACTGCACTTGAAAGTGTCGACCCAATGTGCGGCGGCAGTGAAGAAGGCCAATTCTATGCTTGGGATCATTAGGAAGGGTATTGAGAACAAAACGGCTAATATTATAATGCCGTTGTACAAATCTATGGTAAGGCCACACCTGGAGTATTGTGTCCAGTTCTGGTCGCCACATCTCAAAAAAGACATAGTGGAAATGGAAAAGGTGCAAAAGAGAGCAACTAAGATGATTACGGGGCTGGGGCACCTTCCTTATGAGGAAAGGCTACGGCGTTTGGGCCTCTTCAGCCTAGAAAAGAGGCGCCTGAGGGGGGACATGATTGAGACATACAAAATTATGCAGGCGATGGACAGAGTGGATAGGGAGATGCTCTTTACACTATCACATAATACCAGAACCAGGGGACATCCACTAAAATTGAGTGTTGGGAGAGTTAGAACAGACAAAAGAAAATATTTCTTTACTCAGCGTGTGGTCGGTCTGTGGAACTCCTTGCCACAGGATGTGGTGGCGTCTAGCCTGGACGCCTTTAAAAGGGGATTGGACAAGTTTCTGGAGGAAAAATCCATTACGGGGTACAAGCCATGATGTGTATGCGCAACCTCCTGATTTTTGAAATGGGCTATGTCAGAATGCCAGATGCAAGGGAGGGCACCAGGATGAGGTCTCTTGTTATCTGGTGTGCTCCCTGGGGCATTTGGTGGGCCACTGTGAGATACAGGAAGCTGGACTAGATGGGCCTATGGCCTGATCCAGTGGGGCTGTTCTTATGTTCTTATGGGCTGCCCCTGCATGGCAATCGGATTGGCCGCAGCTGGATCTGGGATATCCACATCCTAGAGAGCTGAGTGGGCAAGTGGAGCATTCCTGTGTTTGGCTGGTCCGCCTGTCCACCCACCGCTTGCTTCCTAAAAGCCCAAAAGACTCACTTTGCACATGGCACCACAAATTCTCTAGTCACCATGGCTGTTTAGCGAGTGGGCCCCCTGCAGGCAGGGCATGGGAGCATGGGAATGCCCCACATTGGGCCCCACCGCTCCTTGGGCTGGCCTAGCTCTACTGGAACAATGGCCCCTTCCTCCAATTTATGCTGTGCAATAACAGATAAATTATTCTAAGTGGTCACTGTTTAAGAATTTGCATGTCATCTACTACTAACTTCAAAACCTGCTAGCAGCTTTATAATACCTTGTAATACCTCAGACGGAAGGAAAGTTTCTGCCTAAAACCTATTCTCTGAACATTTTTAGTTGTTGCTCCTCAACTTTGAACCTCCATTTCCCATCTGGACTCACAGAAGATGAAGCATCTGTAAGGAACATGGAAAGCCCTTCTTTGTTGAATGGGTGTAAGCTGATCCTCGTCATGATGATTCAGTTAGGTCCATCTGAATTAGTGGGATAAGTTAATTGCATGTAATGGGAATTAAGGATGTGTATCTCAGAACTGTTTTTATATGCATTTTCATTTTCATTAGTCATTTAATGTCCTGGTATTCTTTGGGACTGGGATGACTAAATATCAGTAAGTCTAATGATGCAACTCTCAGCATACAAACTTCAAAGTATACTGAAGTCAAGAAGATCTACTGTAGACACTCACCTACAGGGTGAGAAATTTTTCCCAAGAAATCAGGCTTAGATAATCACCTTGCCTTATCTCCAAAGTTGCTCAGGGGGCAGAGCTTTTCAACTCCAGAAAAGGAGAAGTTGCTTTTCAAGCAGCAGGGGCAATGCAGAGATTCATTAGAGGCCATTGATTTCCAAGGCAACCCTTAGAAAGCTGCAGCCAAAGTTAACCCTTTCACTGCTCCTTCCATTGAATGAAGCAAGCCTCCTTCTCTAAGTTTACTGAGCCTGCTGTGGCCTCATTCTGTTTTGCAAAAGCTTGCATTTGGCAGAGGTCTGTTTTTTAAGACACCAGGATGCAATCCTTGTTTCCCTTTGAAACAAAGTCCCAGGTTACAATTCAGTGCACCTTTACTAAAAGAATAACACCCATGGAAAGCAATGGGTCTGCTTCTGAGTAAATAGGGATGCAATGGTGTGCAGATGTGCTTCCTTGTTGCTTGTCTCTCTGCTGTGAATTGAATTGCACACTCCCAGTTATGTGTTATAAATTGCATGCTATATGTTGAGCCTCTGGCTTAACACACCAGGCACCTTAAAGAAGGATTTGATTCATAGTTCTCCTGTAGTGGTTCTCAACCTTTTTCACTTGCTAACCTCTTGGCAGCTCATTTCCATAAATTGTACCCCTCATATTAGCTAAATGCTTATAAATAATATAATATAAGCCCTCATCTCCTCCATATGAAAACCCATGCTTCATGTATTCATCACAGTATTTTCTCTGTTGTCTATTGATAGGAAACGTATGGTGCGTGTTTTTTTAATTCACTGATTTAAAAAAAAAATTCTAGAAGTCTTGTTGATGCTGAACACATTTCAGGTTTGCTCAGAATACTTCATTACAGAAGTATTACATTACAGCTGGAAACTTACAGCCCAATCCTATGCATGCCTACTCAAAAGTAAGTCCCAGTTGCAATCAAGGAAGCTTTCTTCCAGGTGTCAATAGGATTGCAGCCTAAGGGCTAAACTACATGTGGCAAATGGGAGTTGATCCTTTTACCTCTAACAAGTAGCCATGCAGAGGGAGTGGGCTACAATCTGGTCTAGAAGTGCAGTGCATAGTGAAGGTTGGTTTTTGTTTTTCATTTTTTTAAAACACTTTTTCACTAAGTTGTTCCCCCCCCCAAAAAAAAAAGAAAAAAAAGAATCTCACCTCCCAAAGTGATGGTTAGACCCAAAGTGGCAGGTTTGGGGAGATTTTTGGTGCAAAAACAGCTTGGAGGAAAGCATTGCAAAAAGCAAACCCTCACTGTGTGTTACAATAACAGATCAGATTACTCCTTCCTTGAAAATACCTGTGCAAGATAAAAAAATTGCTTCCAGTCCATTTCCACAATAAGGGCCTAACTCCAAGCCAACTTTCCAGCACTGATGCAGCCATGCCAATGGGGTGTGCACTGCATCCTGTGATGGGGGGGGGGGCAGTCACAATGGCCTCCACAAGGTAAGGAAACATTCAATCCCTAACCTTGGGGATGCACTGTGGCAGTTTCAGAGCTGGATTGGGTCCTTCACCTGCAGTTTGTTCCTTAGGCTTGGCTTTTGCAACCATCTTGTTTGCCAATTTCCGCTTCCCTCACCTGCAATTTCTAAATTTGAGAATGTGGAAAAAAGTGAGAAGAAAATTGGTAGGCAGGAGTATTAGCAATGGCAGATCAGCTCCCTGGGCTGGATCCCTCAAAGCTCTGGAGGATTATGTGCAATAATCCAAATGCTTCTCAAGAATTCTCTAAAAAGTCTTGGAAACAGTGGCATAGCTAGAGGGGGTGCAAAGCCCTAAGTTTTGCAGGGAGCCTCACAGCAGCATGCCTGGGGCCCCTCCACCTCCTCTTCAGAGCCATTCCAGGTGGGGGGAGCAAAACAGAGGCATATGCCTTAGAAGGGGAGGGGCCCCTTGCATGCTGTGGAGAGGCTCCCTGCAAAACTTAGTATTTTGCAACCCCTCTAGCTACGCCACTGCTTGGAAAGGGCTGTTCCATTCAGAACTGGGTTTTATGAATCTTGAACATTAAGAACCAGCATATTTGCCCCCATAGCCCAGGGGTGCCCAAACCCCGGCCCTGAGGCCACATGCGGCCCTCGAGGCTTCTCAGTGCGGCCCTCAGGGAGCCCCCAGTCTCCAATGAGCCTCTGGCCCTCCGGAGATTTGCTGGAGCCCACACTGGCCCGACGCAACTGCTCTCAGCGTGCGGGCGACTGTTTGACCTCTTGCGTGAGCTGTGGGATAAGGGCTCCCTCCCACTGCTTGCTGTTTCATGTCTGTGATGCAGCAGAGGCAGCAAAGGAAAGGTCAGCCTTGCTTTGTGCAAGGCCTTTTATAGGCCTTGAGCAAGACCTTCATTCATTCATATAAGTTCATCTTTAATATATCCATTTATGTAAACTTATGCAAACTTATTCAAATTTTAAATGTAAATTAATTTTTTTCCCCCTGCCCCCGAAACAGTGTCAGAGAGATGATGTGGCCCTCCAGCCAAAAACTTTGGACACCCCTGCCATAGCCTAAAGTGGCAGAGTCTACCCCAGCACCATAAGGGGGCAGAGACAAGGGTAACCCACCAGTTTGAGAATCCCTGTCTTAAGGAGTCAGTGACTTCATTCCTCAGCCTGGTGATGCAGCAAGCCTTGGCTTTGTCTCATACTTTGAGAATTAGGCCTGCTAGAGACAAATGTTGCCAATCAGTGCGCCTTCCCCATGAGAACAGGCCTCCCCCCAATCCCAGTGCTCACACCATCCCCCATGAGAATATGCCTCCCACTGAACTCCTGCGTATTTGGGCCTGTATCAGATTGAAATTATTCCAATATCCGAGGTTCAGAAGGTATCATTATCAGGAGGTCTGGGCCCAGCGGGTACAATTATGCCAATGTCTTAAAGGCTAAAACAATTCTGGGCCTTTTCCAGCCAGCACATATCGCTGTCAGCTCCTCAGACAGTTTACCTTTTCCCAAGGAGTTTTTCCTTCCCTTATCGTCTTGGCAGATCTAACAACCGAGTACTCCAATTACTGCACTTAAGTACAAGCCACATTACATATACTTTACACCTCATCTTTATCTCTGCCCTTCTGGTGATGTGATATTATGCAAACCCGTCTTGAAAAACATTAGAACAGCAGAGTGGAAAGTGGCTGGGCAGGAGTGATCAGGTTTCCCAAATAGCTTTTGATCGTAGCAGGATCTCACAGGCAAACCTGACCAGAGCTGTGCAGCCCCAAGGCTTACAAAAATTCAGGGCTTTTATTTTTATTATTCTTAAATACAGTAGAGCCAGTAAGTGAGGTGTAGTAGACAGCATGACTGGAGAGAACATAAGAACATAAGAACAGCCCCACTGGATCAGGCCATAGGCCCATCTAGTCCAGCTTCCTGTATCTCACAGCAGCCCACCAAATGCCCCAGGGAGCACACCAGATAACAAGAGACCTCATCCTGGTGCCCTCCCCTACATCTGGCATTCTGACATAACCCATTTCTAAAATCAGGAGGTTGCGCATACACATCATGGCTTGTACCCCATAATGGATTTTTCCTCCAGAAACTCGTCCAATCCCCTTTTAAAGGCGTCTAGGCTAGACGCCAGCACCACATCCTGTGGCAAGGAGTTCCACAGACCGACCACATGCTGAGTAAAGAAATATTTTCTTTTGTCTGTCCTAACCCGCCCAACACTCAATTTTAGTGGATGTCCCCTGGTTCTGGTATTATGTGATAGTGTAAAGAGCATCTCCCTATCCACTCTGTCCATCCCCTGCATAATTTTGTATGTCTCAATCATGTCCCCCCTCAAGCATCTCTTTTCTAGGCTGAAGAGGCCAAACGCCGTAGCCTTTCCTCATAAGGAAGGTGCCCCAGCCCCGTAATCATCTTAGTCGCTCTCTTTTGCACCTTTTCCATTTCCACTATGTCTTTTTTGAGATGCGGCGATCAGAACTGGACACAATACTCCAGGTGTGGCCTTACCATCGATTTGTACAACGGCATTATAATACTAGCCGTTTTGTTCTCAATACCCTTCCTAATTATCCCAAGCATAGAATTGGCCTTCTTCACTGCCGCCGCACATTGGGTCGACACTTTCATCGACCTGTCCACCACCACCCCAAGATCTCTCTCCTGATCTGTCACAGACAGCTCAGAACCCATCAGCCTATATCTAAAGTTTTGATTTTTTGCTCCAATGTGCATGACTTTACACTTACTGACATTGAAGCGCATCTGCCATTTTGCTGCCCATTCTGCCAGTCTGGAGAGATCCTTCTGGAGCTCCTCACAATCACTTCTGGTCTTTACCACTCGGAAAAGTTTGGTGTCATCTGCAAACTTAGCCACTTCACTGCTCAACCCTGTCTCTAGGTCATTTATGAAGAGGTTGAAAAGCACCGGTCCCAGGACAGATCCTTGGGGCACACCGCTTTTCACCTCTCTCCAATGTGAAAATTGCCCATTGACACCCACTCTCTGCTTCCTGGCCTCCAACCAGTTCTCAATCCACGAGAGGACCTGTCCTCTAATTCCCTGATTGTGGAGTTTTTTCAGTAGCCTTTGGTGAGGGACCGTGTCAAACGCCTTCTGAAAGTCCAGATATATAATGTCCATGGGTTCTCCCACATCCACATGCCTGTTGACCTTTTCAAAGAATTCTATAAGGTTCGTGAGGCAAGACTTACCCTTACAGAAGCCATGCTGACTCTCCCTCAGCAAGGCCTGTTCGTCTATGTGTTTTGAGATCCTATCTTTGATGAGGCATTCCACCATCTTACCCGGTATGGATGTTAGGCTGACCGGCCTATAGTTTCCCGGGTCCCCCCTCTTTCCCTTTTTAAAAATAAGCGTGACATTTGCTATCCTCCAATCTTCTGGCACCGCGGCCATTTTGAGGGACAAGTTGCATACCTTAGTCAAGAGATCTGCAACTTCATTCTTCGATTCCTTAATAACCCTTGGGTGGATGCCATCCGGGCCCGGTGACTTATTGATCTTTAATTTATCAATGAGGTCTGAAACATCTTCTCTTTTAACCTCTATCTGACTTAACTCCTCGGTCAGGAGGGGCCGTTCGGGCAGTGGTATCTGCCCGAGGTCTTCTGCCGTGAAGACAGATGCAAAGAACTCATTTAATTTCTCTGCCATCTCTAAGTCTCCTTTTATCTCCCCTTTCCCTCCCTCACCATCCAGAGGGCCAACCGCTTCTCTGGCGGGTTTCCTGCTTCTAACATATTTGAAGAAGCTTTTGTTATTCCCCTTAATGTTGCTGGCCATGCGTTCCTCATAGTCTCTCTTGGTCTCCCGTATCACCTTCTTACATTTCTTTTGCCACAGTTTATGTTCCTTTTTATTCTCCTCATTAGGGCAAGACTTCCATTTATGGAAGGAAGCTTCCTTGCCCTTCACAGCCTCTCTAACTTGGCTTGAATTCATATGATGCACCAGTCTAACCTATCTCACAGGGCTCTGCTTAGCTAATATGGGGTAAGTCCCACTGGTGCCATTCTAAGGTCCTTGAAGAACACAAATATAATGATAATAATACAAATTATTGCACAAATTGCAGCAGCGTCAGCCATCGAATCGGAGTCACTCACATGGATCTTAATGCTGGATGTTGGGGGTGGCCCTGGCACCTGACCTTTGGAAAACCGATCAGGAGGCCAGGTCTACCAGGTGAGTAGACCTGGGCTCTGCAGCCGCCAACTGGGAAACCAGGTGTACCAGCTGGATAGATTGCCTCTGGAAGTGTGGAAGACCTGGGGTCTGGAGACTCTTCTGGCCACAGATGGTTTTTGGTGTCACTTCCAGTGATATCCCCATATATCCATAATAATTCCATAATATCCATTATCCATAATCCCCATATATCCATTATAATTCCATAATATGGAATTATATATGAAATTATATTCCATAGCACCATTGTGGTGGTATTTATCTTAAATTTAAATATATAAATTGTCAGTTGCATTTTACACAGGTTAAAAAAAACTAATCTGTATAAATCCGTGTGCCTCAAAAGTCATAACTGAACCCCTCTGAAGTCTACGCTCTATGCCAGTGACTGTCAAACCTTTTTCATCTCAGGGATACTGACAAGGTGTTAAAATTGTCAAGGCACACCATCAGTTTTTTTTTGTTAATTGACAAAATGCACCATGCTGCTGGTGGGGGGCTAACATCCCCCAATAGCCCTACTAATAAATTATCCTCCCTCAAATTCCCAAGGCACACCTGCAGACCGTTTGCGGCACATCAATGTGCCACGGTTGAAAATCACTGGCCTAATGATAGCACCAGCTCGGCCTAGGCCACCAGCCACCATGGTTTGGGCAAACTCCACAGAACTTCTCCAAAAGTCAAATTTCAAAGCAAACTGTTCCTATTTGGACAGAACATCTGAGAAGGGAAGCAAGAAGCAAGTAACAATTCCCCCCCCCCCCCAAGGAGCTCAGCAAACCCAGAAGCGGTCACCATGTTTTGCCTAAAGTGAATTTCTAAGGCAAATTTGAAGCAAAAACATCCAAGGTTGCTTCCCTTGAAAGAGTTTCAAACATTTTGAACAGGATGTTGTACATCCCAATAAGTATGGATCTTAAAGCAGGGCATATCAGAACTAATGGTTGCAAATGTTATATTTACTTTGAGACATTTCTCAACAGGATGTTGTACATCCCAATAAGTATGGATCTTAAAGCAGGGCATATCAGAACTAATGGTTGCAAATGTTCTATTTACTTTGTGAAATTTGTCCTTTCAGATGATGTTTATATTCATTTATACCACTGTTTCTCAAACTGTGGGTCAGGACCCACTGTGGGGGTCATGAGCCAATTTCAGGTGGGTCTCCAATCATTTCAATATTTTATTTTCTTAGACTTGATGCTCCCATGCTATGTTACTGCATTTGGGGAAATGTTACCGATCTGTACTTTTAACAGGCTACTCTGTATATGCTTTTAACAATGATAGTCAATGGGACTTACTCCTGGGTATGTGCTGGTAGGATTGCAGCCTAGGATTGTTAAAAATTTTCCTGCTTGATGATGTCACTTTCGGCCATGACATCACTTCCAGTGGGTCCTGACAGATACTTATGCTAAAAAGTGGGTCCCGGTGCTAAAAGTGTGAGAGCCACTGATTTATACAAACATTTGTGTTTGAATAATAAAATTCATTTATAAATGGAGGTAATGTGTGAAGATTCCTGTTTCCTACTTCGTATCATGAATTCCATGATAATCTGGAGTGCTAGGATCCTTTGGTGGCAATGTGATAATCACATTATATTAAAATCTCATGGGATGCTACCTGAGCCGTTTGTTTAGCTGCTAGAGTGGCTAATCTTGCAGAGGTTCTTTATGGTTATCTCTCACATTACTGGTGTTCCCTTTGTTTGGCTGAGCAATGTGTCAAAGGACACCAGACTATGGAAAAGCCTGAAGAATTTCCCCCTAAACAACATGCTAGGCATCATGGGATATCTTAAAGAGAAAGAGAAAAAACTCTTAATAATCACTAGTTTCTTTGTTTAAAAGGTTTGTATTCTGCCTTTCCCCTAGTGACCAAGGTACAAGAGGACAGTCCATGGTTGCTCACGTACTCACAGTGAATGTCAAGGTTTCATTAAAAGTGCGGCAGCCCAATCCTATTGAAATCACACCCACCTCCTGCCAATACAGTTGCACCAAGTGAACTTTTGTTCACTTACCCTGGGGAAAGCTGCCAGCACTGCCATGGGACACTTTGGATCTACGCCTGCTCTTTAGCAGGTACAAGTCCAAGGCATGTCAAGGTGGTGGTAAAGGAGACTGATGGAGTTAGGATATTGACAGACATGGGAGCCACTGATACTGTGACTGGTCCGTCATCTTCCTTACCCGCCACCCCACCTGAGACCACACTTGTTCCTCCCCCTCCTGTTCCACCCCTGCCACCATCACACCTACCTTTGCTGGTCCAGTGGTGGGCCTCCTGTGCTGTGCAAAATGGTCTCTGGTGGTATTTGCTGCTGGAAGCTATTTTACAGAATTCTGTTTCGCTGTCAAACCCCTGCATGCACCATCCCAATCCTGGACAGGATTGGGCTCTACTGGTATGTTAAGGTCTTACAGCCCAATCCTAGCCCATGCTGGCACAGGGAGGTCAGCTGGCCTGCCCTGTATCCAACATGGGGTTGGGGCTGAATGTGGCTCATTTCAGGAATTCCTTCTCCTTACCCCAGGTAAAGCTGCAGCAGCCCCAATGGGGCTCCTTGAATCTGCACCAACTGAAGTGGTGGCGCAGATCTGAGCAGCATGGAGCTGTTCCAGGCTGCCCAGAACTGGGGTTAGGATCCGGCACAAGTGATGGATCCTGTCCCCACCCCCTACTCACCTCTTGCCAGTCCATGGGCCTGCCCTTTCTCCCCCACCCCAAAACGCCTCCTCCCTGCCCTCCCTATGCTCCCACCAGACCCCCACACTGGCCTGACTCAGCTGGCATGGGCTTACCTGTCTACCAGCCCAACAGGGCTTGAGCCGGACTCTTTGTTCTCCTAATGGCGTGAAAGTGGCACTTTTGTGACACTGCTGGGCCAGCACAAGAGACTTGTGCTGGCCCAACACAAAGTTGGGATTGCGCCCTTAGATTCCTTAATACAACCCGTTTAGATATGAGTCCCCTCATAGAGTGACTACAGGATCGGCCAATACTCTCTCAACGCTAGTCATTTTCCATCTCTTTTCTCAGCACACTGATATATTGTAATTTCACTTGCATTGCACTCTGTTGTATAGTTTATACATGTGTTTGGTTGCATTTGAAAGTAGCTTTGGGTAAGTCTGGCTGAACTTGCTCCCTCCAGCTCCTCACTCCCAAACAAAGAACCAATTTCTGGAAAATTCATGATGGAGTCTATCCAACAAGGTTAGAAAGATCATGACCTTTTATGGGAAACCTGCCCAAAGGTTATGGTTTTTATCACAAAAGTCACGAACATGACAGATATAACCCTTATGCATGGTGTCCCCCCCTTTATAAAAAGTCTCTTAAAAGAACAGCCTCTAGCTTGTAACATTAATCACTGATTGGAAGTTTACATAAATTCTGAAGTAGTAATCTAAAACCTGTCCCAAATTAGAAAAATGTGATGGGGAAGTAGTTAATGTGAAGTTGGAATTTTTTCTGATTGCACTATTTATCAGGTAGCATTTCAAATAATTAAACAGAGCTGCAAGAAGAATCAAAAAGGGAATGATTTGGGGCCACGCTGGTGGTTGGCTTGGGTTTTTAATCTCCCAAGCTATGGAAGCTCTGCTGGGGCTTGAAATATCACATATACATGCAGATTTGCAAAAAAAAAAAAACAACTCCCCAACGTAACCACAAGAAGCCAAAGAAACATCTGGCAAGAAAGGCCAATGTGTCTTGACAGCTTTGAAAGGAAAATGACATGCATCTGACCAGAGGTTGCAAGAGAAGTTAACTCCATATTAACTGGAAAGACAGGGACTTGATACCAGATCGACAAAAAGCCTTTCTGGAACGGGTTCAAGACTCTTGGCTACACTTACAGACCTTTTTTTTTTACACTAGGTGCCTTTTAACAGCACTAAGGAATAAATAAAGAAATCTAATATTTGATGGGGTTTCCTCTGCCTGCCAATCACTCTAACACATTCAACATAGACTTTATTTTTTTATTACTGATGCCGCAGAATTGTCGGCGCACTAAGGCTGGAGACAGATGATCACTTCCTCAGAGAGCTGAAAGTGACACGATAGAGGTGTCATATACAGATCATGCCTCGTTATCCACTAGGGTTGCAGTTCCAGAACCAATGGATTAAAAAAAAAATCAGTACATACCAAATCAGTGGGAAAATAGCTTTAAAGACCCACTTCCAGATTTCTTGCTCCTCCACTGTTGTCCCAGAATACATTGGTATAGATGCTATACTGCATTCAGCCACTAGATGGGGAATCTAATTCACCCCATCTAGTAACTGAATGTGGTATAGTATCTGTACAATACATTCTGGGGCAACAATGGAGGACCAAGAAATCCAGAAGTGGGTCTTTAACCCATTTCTGCCCAGCACACAGGTGTACACATTTGGTCCCTGTTCAACGTTGGGCAGGAACGACTTAGTTATTTTTAACCCTGAGAAGCTTGCAACTGGTACAGTTTAACAGCGCAAAGGTAGGAAATGGGTTTTTGGCACTTTTTTTTCTTTGTTACAAAGCATTTAAAGGTGGACTCTGGTATCAGTGGTAAGTCAAATCAGTGAATACCGAAGTCTCACTCATTTTCTGTGTTTCACTATATTGTCTGATCAGGCAGATTTTTTGGCAGGTTTTTGTCATGCTTCAAAACTCTGTTTGTCCAAAATCAATATGGGGGGACGGATGGACACCCTAACAAAAGACAATCCTATTAGTTCAGATAGCCAAGTATCTACATCAGCAGTTTTCAATCTTTTTCATCTCATGGCACACTGACAAGACACTAAAATGGTCAAGGCACACCATCAGGTTTTTGTTAATTGACAAGGCACACCCTACTGCCAGTGGGCAGCTCACAACCCCATTGGCCCTATTAACAAATGATCTTCCCTCAAATTCCTGTGGCACACCAGTGTGCCACGGCACAGTGGCTGAAATGGCTGATCTACATTGATTGGCAAGAGATCTTCAGGGCTTCAGGCAGGGATCTTTTCCCAGCCCCACCTAGAGATTCCGAGGACTAAAACCTGGGACCTTCTGAATATAAAACACATGCTCTACCACTGAGCTGAAATCCCTCCACAGCTGTTTTATCCTACCACCTTCTAGTCTATAAACTACGATTGCTGGACTGTATCTGCACTGTATGAGATTCATTTTACTGGCTCCATTGTGACTTGAAGCATTATCTTGGGCCAAACTTACGTAAAGTTACTTTTCACTGGATCCCTTAAAATGATTAAAAATGTCTTAATCGTGCACACAGAGAGGAAATAAAGTTAAAAAGAAATTCAAGTATGAACTCCTTAGAGAGCAAGTACTTTTACCTAGACCTGTTCACAAACCATTTGACCTTACAAAAGATTACCAGAGTGCGGTTTGTTCCTTTGCTTCCCAAAATGCTGATATCTACCACAGGCAATTTCTTGAATTGAAATCACAGAGCAGAGCTCTAGAAAACTTTGAATCACAGAGCTCTAGAAAATTTTCTGAAGATTCTTGTCATTAAGAAAATATAGAGAATAATAACGAAAGAAAAGTCTGACATCTTGAGTAACCCACTGCAAGTTCCTGACTTTTTCTCTTCTTTTGTCATACAAATTGCAGTCATCTATGCACAAATCGGCTGCTGTGTCTCTAGCTTCTCATAAAGAGTTCTTATTTGTCTTGATGTCATTACAGCTGTCCCAATGTCTAGCAGCATTATAGCTGCTAGAGACTATTTTGGTATCTACCAAATCAGTGAAAGGCTGATACAGCTTCAGGTTGTTCAAGTTATCTCATTCTTTCTTGTTGCACAACATTACCGTTTTATTTATTTTTATTTCTTGAAATGTATATCCTGCCATTCAGCCCCGAAAGGACCCCTATTAACACATTCCCTGGCTTTATGAAACACCACGGAAAAGGCATTCCAATCCTTACACATGTGATGCTCTTCCAATGATGCTCAGGCTTCCTTAAAATGTATTTCCATGTTCTCATGGATAGAAATGTCAATGCCCCTCAAACAGGGTGTTTTTAGTCAATCCTACTAGCAGATTTTCCTTAATTATGAATTTAAAGGGTGAGAAGTGTGATAATACGAGGGGGAGTGGAAAACGGGGGGCAAAAGAGATGGGAAAAAGGTTAAAGTGTGGAAGATGGGAATCAGTAACCAATGGTGTTTTTGCAGAATTCAGGTGGTAAATTCCAACATTGGCAGGTTAGGTATGAGTAAAATGGTTCCTCTTGACCTTAAATGAAATAGACCTTTGTAGACATACTTTTTCACCACACTTTCTCTAAAGCAGGACTGTCAAACTCAAATGGACTGGAGAAACATACTCTCCAGATTGTGGTGGTTAGGCTTCAGGAAAGCACATTGGTCTGAAAGAACATTATCCCTTCTTCCAAAGGGGTCTCCCTTCCATACCGCATTAACAATCCATTTTTTTTCGTTTTTTAGAAAGTGGAAACAACACATCCTTCGTGAGGAAAGCATGACAGTTAACTTATTTATTTCTATTTAACACACTACAGGCTTTCTGATTTTACAGCATTACATGTTTTGAACCTTTTAGTAAAGTGCAGGTTTCTCATTTCAGTCTAACTGCTGTTAATTTGTTCCAAATGTTAACATTGCAAATAAGGTCTGGTTACCATCTCGACGTTGAGTCGATAATAGGAACAGAGCTGATCAGCATCTGGTTTAGTTCAGAGTACAGCGCACCGCCTAATATTGAAAAATTTGGATTGGAAGATCCTGGCCATTTCACGATCACCAAAAAAAATAAAATAAAATAAAATAACTGCACTCACATACAGTCATGTGTCATTATTTATTGCTTGATAGGTTCACTAAAGATGGAATATCACATTACTAATTTTGCCAAATTCCACAATACATAAACAGGCCAAAACCTCTTAACATAAATTATGGCAGAGCTGCCTTAATGATAATTTTAAAAATCCATGGCGCTTGCTTTCCGGTGTGGGAAAACCATTTGAAAAGTTTAAAAAAAAAACACACCAAAAACCCTAAGAAAATTTTTCAAGTTTCTAATTTCATCCTTTCTCTCCTGTAGAAAAACTCCCATCTTAGATACACAAAAATATTCATTTTGTGAATAAACATGAAAATGGGTTTAACTGTGAATCTAAAGATAATCTGCAAATTAGATTTTTTTTTCCATAAAGTGAAATGTACCATAAAACGCTAAGAAAAAATAAAAACTGTTCCACCTCATGTAGTTCTCATTCTCTAAAAGTTCCTTGCGATTCCCCTTGTTGCCTTGTTATTTATTTCTCCTAAAGTTCTTTTTGCAAGGTCACGGTGATCAAACCCAATGGAGCGACAATATCAACAGACTGGAGCAATACCAACCATAAAATTAAGACGGGCAATGAGTTTGACAAAATAAAGAAGCCCATCAACCTAGAGATGACTGAAAAGCCTTACTTTTCCCCCCACTACATTTTACTTTTATATCATTGGGTATCAGTGTTCAGTCTGTACAGTTTCAGAAACTAAACAACCATATACAAGTTCTAGAACAGCGATTTTCAACCTTTTTCATCTTATGGGACATTGACAAGGCGCTAAAATTGTTAAGGCACACCACCAGTTTTTTTGACAATTGTCAAGACACAATGCACTGCTGCCCGGAGGCTCATGTCCCCTAATATCCCTACTAATATATGACCCTCCCCAAAACTCCTTTGCCACACCCCTGGCCCATTCAAGGCACACCAATGCACTGCAGCACAATGGTTGACAATCGCTGTATAGAATCAGGTCCACAAGTGTATCACTCTGATCTTGGCTCAACTGCACTGGCCTTAATTTCCAGGTCTGATTCAAGCTAGCAGCATTCTTTTTTGAAAGCCCTCCCATATCAGAGGAAATGCCTTCTCTCCTAGGAAACTACCCCTGCTCTTAATCAACCAAGGATCTGTTCTGTCTTCCATATTTTCATCATAAGATCATAGAGGGCATGTAGCCGAGCTTTTTCAGTGGTGGTGCCCATCTTCTGAAATGCTCTCCTGAAGAAACCGCTGATGGCCATACTCCACTGCCAGCTAAATAACATTCCTCCCCCCTCACCCAGTGTTTTCATGGTATTGAGTTCCTTTAAATGGATTCTCTATGGTTTTTTACATTGTCGGTTGTGATTTTTGGCTTTATTTTTTGTTGCGGTTTTATTCTCTGTCACAAATAATATCTTCCCTCCCTTTCATTCTTTTACCTCTTTACTGTGCACTTCTTGCATCGGATAAAATAGGCTCTTGTTTACAACAGGCCATGCCCAGATGAAATTTGTTGGCCTTGGGGACAGTGGGCTAACATGGCTACTCCTTAAAAACACATTTCATCGGAAAGCAAACTTAAAGTTTTATTTCTTCTTGCTATTGAAAACACGAGTGAAAGGAAAACTTGAGTTCTGTATGAAATACGTACTGACCAGACAACCAATTTCCAGAAGGCTGTTGTATGTCTTCTATCCACATTCATAGTTTCAGTGGTTTGTAGAAGCCAAAACAGGACTTAACATAAGAACATAAGAACAGCCCCACTGGATCAGGCCATAGGCCCATCTGGTCCAGCTTCCTGTATCTCACAGCGGCCCACCAAATGCCCCAGGGAGCACACCAGGTAACATACCAGATAACAACAGATAACTTCATTCTGACCATCTCTCCCACTGTTTATTGACACAGTTAAACTTATGGTAACTTAAGTCAAGGTAATGCCCCAAAGCCTCTTCCTCTCTGTTGAATGGCAATGTTCCGACATTCCCTGTACTGCAATTTCTTTGCAAAATTATGAACACCTGCAATTTCCACTTGTTCCAGCAAAATTCTAATTCTCAGAGCAACCACGATCCTGGGCCCTGTGCTTCCCAGGGCCCAGATTGCAAAATGCCACTCCCCTGGCCTAAAAAGTCACTCCCCTGGCCTAAAGGAAAAAACCAGTGCCAGGTACAGGTACCAGTACACCAGTTCCTCAGAGACAGCTGTAAGCAGGGGAAGAATATTATTATTATTAACTTCATTAATACCCCGCCTTTCTCCCCAAAGGGACCCAAGGCAGCTTACAACAATAGTTAAAAAAACACAGTTAAAAACAATTTAAAAACAAGATAAAAACATATTCAAGAATATGCCGCTGAGTCTGGTTTTTTCCCCCAGAGTTTATACTGTCCATGCCTTTTTTATGCCTGTATTTCACCTTGCACCATTGTGGCTCTTATAATTACACAGTTTAGATTGGAGTGGCCACACAGTTGTAGCCTTGAGCCTCATGATTTCTCTGCTCACAAAGCATTCACACTGATACAAGTACACGCCCCTCCTGCGACTGGTATCCAGGAGTCCTGGACTGGCCTAGCCTGAGCACTTAACATCACAACATTTCATGGCTTTCATTCTTGATTCAAACAAACGAGACAAAAGAAAACAAAAGAACCATTTCCAGGAGAAAGAGGATACAGCTTAAACGTTGGGTGGTTCTCTTGTACTGCTAACCGCACAGTGAGCCTTCCACGCTCCCACTATTCCAAAAGTCAAGACAGAAAGCAAGGTTCTCAGGCTTCATGTCTGGTACGTGCGTGTGTGTTTATGTAGCACAACTAAAAGAAAACAGCAAAAACAGCTTGTCGGACACGCTCGCGTCAGGCTCAATTAGCAAAAGGAACTTAAATAAGACCTGATCACTGTTGTACTGTTTTGGACAGGCTCAGTCTGTTTTTTAGTCTGTTCCTGGAGAAGTTGCATCAGCCCTGGCTATGGCTGTAATGTCCAGGCGTTAAAGCTCTTTACTGCAAAACCTGATACTTTTAATGGATAATCTTTCATTCTACCGGCAAATCTTAGCATGGATACTAGTGGGAATTCTGCCTTTTTTTTGCATACAGATTTGCAGACAGCTCCCAAGAGACTATGTCAACCTATTCCAAAAAGAACGTGAAGTTTGGTTCTCATTCAACAAATGGTGGCTACCTGAATGCTTGTCTACTAAAGTTATTTCACCACTGTTATCACAATGCATGTGAAGACTACATCATGAGTTCCAAGGTGCAGGTTCCTGGCAATTTCATAATTGACTACCACCAACATCTAACTGTGAATATATATATTATTTTTACTAGACAAGGACAGTTTTTAAGATCTTTTTGAATTTGGCCCCAATTACGGGTGGGCAACAAAACCAATACTTTTCTTATTGGCCACAATATCTATTGTTTTCATGGATTTTTTTCCCAGTCTTTCAATGTCAAATTCTGTGAATTTTTCTGTGATTGAAATTTAATGTTGCTTTTGAAGTTTCACTTTTTACCCTATATGATCAATGCAATTTCAAGAAAACAGCAAATAAGAATAACTGAAATAAAATAAACACTGTAAAGGGTGACTGCGAGAGCAATTCAAAATTCACCTGAGGGTGCGTCAGACTCAAAAGGTTAAGAAGCTCTTTTCTAAAGGTATGCATTCTACACAAAATTAAAGTATAGTGTTGTACTGTGATGAGTAGATTTGTTTGATTGTGAAGTCTTCTCTTAAAATATGTACTGTCTTTATGGTTAACTTGAGCGCTCACGGCCAATGTTCTTGGATGTTAAGTAAGAACTGAATTCTTGCCAGTAAATCAAACTTAATTTGCTTTTATTCATCCCTCCCTTGTAAAATGCCTGAAACCCAAGTATCATTGTAATGCAATGCGTGGCTAACCCGAATGTCATCACTACTGAAATAATGCCAAGGAGAGAACCCTTCGTGGCCTAATAAAACTCTCATAGCAAAGGTGAGATAATGGAGAGAAAAAATGAAGCTGCAAAATTATTGGAGATCTACCCTCTGTATGCAAAGAAATTTCTCTTGCTTTGTAATTGAATTTGTTTCTTCCATTCTACCCCAGTGACTCAGCTAAGTGTGTGTGTGTGTATAGATAGAGAGAGAGACTGCAATCCTAAACATGCATGTTCAATGGAGGAAGTTGCATTGAACCAAGTAATAGTAATTATTATTATTAACAGTATTTATATACCGCTTTTCAACTAAAAGTTCACAAAGCGGTTTACAGAGAAAAATCAAATAACTAAATGGCTCCCTGTCCTAAAAGGGCTCACAATCTAAAAAGATGCAAAAGAATACCAGCAGACACCACCAGAACAGACACTGCTGGGATGAGATGGGCCAGTTACTCTCCCCCTGCTAAAAAAAGGAGCACCCACTTTAAAAAGTGCCTCTTACCCAATTAGCAGGGGTCATGTACGCAGTACGCAGATCGGAGACGGGGCTGCAATCTTCTATGGCTGTCTTTCAGCTCCCTAATTTATGGGCAAAACTAGACATTACTTTAAGCAAATGTCTTAACAAGCAAGGGCACGCTTGTTATTTAAGGTTAAGCCATTGCTGCCCAACGTTGCATATACACAACAGGGATCAAAGGTGTACACCTGTGGGGCTGGGCAGAAACGGGTTAAATATGAGCTGGATCAGGTCCTACTGCAAACTGGGACCATTGGGGGGGGGGGGGGGTAAGAGGGTTTTAAACTTCATCTCCTGTCCCATTTATGCCTCCCTAGGCTGTTTTCCTTGGCAAGCTACTGTTCATGCCATTGGAAGGTATTTTTTCGGGTGCAAATAGCAGCAAGTGGGAACAGGGAGGAGAAGAAGGTGCAGATCAGTACTATGGTGCAGAGTAAAAGCCTCCCAGCCTCATCATGGTCCTGATCTGTATTGGGGGGGGGAGGGCTGACGCAGCTGCTACTTAAGCTTTAAAAAAACTAAGGCATATACAACTAACATCTAAACATATAAATAACATCTAACACATAAATAATGTCAATGGGTATTCCCAACTTTAAATTCCATGCTTGCTTTACCTGGCTTATGTATGGAACATGTTCTTTTTAACATATTATATGGTGTGACTTGTAAAGGCCACATCAGCACTCTGCACACTCATTGGGAGGTAAGCCAAAAGCATCCTAACTATTTAAATTAATTACACTAGCATTTGCATGCAATGAATCCTTCAATATATTTCTTCTAAATAGGAAATCCTGACTCAGCACCGCTGAAATCAATGAAACAAGTTAGTAAAGATCCATTTAATTAAGTTCCACTGATTTCAGTGAGTCTTAGAGGAGTCACATTCTTTGAATATTCAGCTTAAAGACCCCTCCAGACAGTTTAGACAAATGTTTACTTTTTCTTCTCTTACAAAATATTTTTCCATAAAATAGGATAGTCCCAAAATATTTATGGGTCTGACAGTGATTAAGGGGAGCTAACAAGGGTTATGCCTATTTTGCTTGGGATGGGGGTACAGTTCAATTCAGCAGCTCCTCTTTTTGTGGTGGCTACGAACAGATTGTCCTCTGTCACACATGTGCAGCTAAACGTCAACTTATAAGACAAGTTCTTTGGGGTGAATACAGGCTGAGTACTCCTTATGCAGAATTCTGAAATACGGAATATTCTGAAACATGGAACTTTTCTGAGCTCCAATGTGACTTTTTCTTTTCTTTGTGACCTAAAGAAATAAAAGTGCAGCAACTGTTACCCTGCATGTGCTCAATCTTGTCTGATCTTGGAAGCTAAGCAGGGTCAGGCCTGGTTAGTACTTGGATGGGAGACCACCTGGGAATACTGGGTGCTGTAGGCTTATACCATAGTCTTTTGAGGCTGAAGGTTGCCAACCAAAGAAATAAAATCACAAACTGTTTCATGCACAAACCTTGTATATGCACAAAATTATTTTTTTAAAAATTAGATAAAATTACCTTCAGGCTATATGAATAAGGGGTATATGAAACATAAATGAATTTTGTGTTTAGACTTGGGCCCTATCCCCAAGATCTCTCATTATGCATATGCAAGTATTCCAAAATATGGAAAAATCTGAAATCTAAAACACTTCGGGTCCAAAGCACTTAGGATAAGAGATGCCCAGCCTGTGCAAGCAATCACATAGAGCAGTGGTTCTCACACATTTAGCACCGGGACCCACTTTTTAGAATGAGAATTTGTCAGGACCCACTGGAAGTGATGTCATGACCGGAAGTGACATCATCAAGCAGGAAGAGTTTTAACAATCCTAGGCTGCAATCCTACCCACATTTACCCAGGAGTAAGTTCCATTGACTATCATTGTTAAAAGTACTATATACAGAATAGCCTGTTAAAAGTACAGGTCTGTAACATTTTCCCAAATGCAGTCACATACCATGGGAGCATGAATATATTAAAAATAAAATATTGAAATGAATGGAAACCCACCTGAAATTGGCTTGGAACCCACCTAGTGGGTCCCGACCCACAGTTTGAGAAACACTGAATAGTGATTCAACATTTTTCCTCCAAATCAGAATCATTGTGGAAGAAAAAAAAACTACCCATGTGAATTTCAGCATTCTACCATTTTGCATTGTTTTTCATATCCCCACCAAACCCCACGGAGGGAATAAGATTAAAATCACACTTCTTGCCAAACCTTTGCCTTTTACTTGGTGAGACTGATCACTAGCAACAGGCTTATGCTCAGAGCTTTTACAGCGGTACTTTTAAAAAGCAAAGTGAGAACCAGTGAGCACGGCGTTCATGCAGTTTTGTCCTCTAGATGGCACACACTTGACAGCAGGTTTGCAGATGCAGCAAGAGGTCTGGTCATCCTTTAAAATTATTGAATGCGTAATTCGCCACATAAGAACAAAATGGTTTAAAGACAACTAGAATATTGCCATCCTGTTCTAAAGCAGTATTTAAGCTCGCTGAGACATTTAAGAACATAAGAACATAAGAACAGCCCCACTGGATCAGGCCATAGGCCCATCTAGTCCAGCTTCCTGTATCTCACAGCGGCCCACCAAATGCCCCAGGGAGCACAACAGATAACAAGAGACCTCATCCTGGTGCCCTCCCTTGCATCTGGCATTCTGACATAGCCCATTTCTAAAATCAGTAGGTTGCACATACACATCATGGCTTGTACCCCATAATGGATTTTTCCTCCAGAAACTTGTCCAATCCCCTTTTAAAGGCATCTAGGCTAGACGCCAGCACCACATCCTGTGGCAAGGAGTTCCACAGACCGACCACACGCTGAGTAAAGAAATATTTTCTTTTGTCTGTCCTAACCTGCCCAACACTCAATTTTAGTGGATGTCCCCTGGTTCTGGTATTATGTGAGAGTGTAAAGAGCATTTCCCTATCCACTCTGTCCATCCCCTGCATAATTTTGTATGTCTCAATCATGTCCCCCCTCAAGCGTCTCTTTTCTAGGCTGAAGAGGCCCAAACGCCGTAGCCTTTCCTCATAAGGAAGGTGCTCCAGCCCAGTAATCATCTTAGTCGCTCTCTTTTGCACCTTTTCCATTTCCACTATGGCTTTTTTGAGATGCGGCGACCAGAACTGGACACAATACTCCAGGTGTGGCCTTACCATAGATTTGTACAACGGCATTATAATACTAGCCGTTTTGTCTCAATACCCTTCCTAATGATCCCAAGCATAGAATTGGCCTTCTTCACTGCCGCCGCACATTGGGTCGACACTTTCATCGACCTGTCCACTACCACCCCAAGATCTCTCTCCTGATTTGTCACAGACAGCTCAGAACCCATCAGCCTATATCTAAAGTTTTGATTTTTTGCCCTAATGTGCATGACTTTACACTTACTGACATTGAAGCGCATCTGCCATTTTGCTGCCCATTCTGCCAGTCTAGAGAGATCCTTCTGGAGCTCCTCACAATCAATTCTGGTCTTCACCACTCAGAAAAGTTTGATGTCGTCTGCAAACTTAGCCACTTCACTGCTCAACCCTGTCTCCAGGTCATTTATGAAGAGGTTGAAAAGCACCGGTCCCAGGACAGATCCTTGGGGCACACTGCTTTTCACCTCTCTCCATTGTGAAAATTGCCCATTGACACCCACTCTCTGCTTCCTGGTCTTCAACCGGTTCTCAATCCATGAGAGGACCTGCCCTCTAATTCCCTGACTGTGGAGTTTTTTCAGTAGCCTTTGGTGAGGGACTGTGTCAAACGTCTTCTGAAAGTCCAGATATATAATGTCCATGGGTTCTCCCACATCCACATGCCTGTTGACCTTTTCAAAGAATTCTATAAGGTAATTATAGGCAAGACTTACCCTTACAGAAGCCATGCTGACTCTCCCTCAGCAAGGCCTGTTCGTCTATGTGTTTTGAGATCCTATCTTTGATGAGGCATTCCGCCATCTTACCCGGTATGGATGTTAGGCTGACCGGCCTATAGTTTCCCGGGTCCCCCCTCTTTCCCTTTTTAAAAATAGGCGTGACATTTGCTATCCTCCAATCTCCTGGCACCGTGGCCATTTTGAGGGACAAGTTGCATACCTTAGTCAAGAGATCTGCAACTTCATTCTTCAATTCCTTAATAACTCTTGGGTGGATGCCATCCGGGCCCGGTGACTTATTGATCTTTAATTTATCAATTAGGTCTGAAACATCTTCTCTTTTAACCTCTGTCTCACTTAACTCCTCGGTCAGGAGGGGCCGTTCGGGCAGCGGTATCTGCCCGAGGTCTTCTGCCGTGAAGACAGATGCAAAGAACTCATTTAATTTCTCTGCCATCTCTAAGTCTCCTTTTATCTCCCCTTTCCCTCCCTCACCATCCAGAGGGCCAACCGCTTCTCTGGCGGGTTTCCTGCTTCTAACATATTTGAAGAAGCTTTTATTATTCCCCTTAATGTTGCTGGCCATGCGTTCCTCATAGTCTCGCTTGGCCTCCCGTATCACCTTCTTACATTTCTTTTGCCATAGTTTATGTTCCTTTTTATTCTCCTCATTAGGGCAAGACTTCCATTTACAGAAGGAAGCTTCCTTGCCCTTCACAGCCTCTCTAACTTGGCTGGTTAGCCATGCGGGCACCCTCCTGGATATAGTGGAACCCTTCTTTCTTTGCGGTATACACCTCTGCTGGGCCTCTATTACTGTTGTTTTAAGCAGCCTCCATGCACTCTGGAGAGATTGGACTCTTTTTACCCTCCCTTTCAACCTCCTTCTAACCAGCCTCCTCATTTGGGGGAAGTCCTCCCATCGGAAGTCAAGGGTTTTTGTTAGAGATTTGCCTGGTATTCTTCCCCCAACATGCATGTCAAAACGGATCGCAGCATGATCACTGTTCCCCAATGGCTCAGTAATGTTTACATCTCTAACCAGGTCCTGCATACCGCACAATATTAAATCCAGAGTCACCTGTCCTCTGGTGGGCTCCGTGACTAGCTGCTCTAAGCCACAGTCATTTACCACGTCAAGAAATCCGGTTTCCTTATCGTGACCAGAACACAAATTGACCCAGTCAATATGAGGATAATTGAAGTCCCCCATGATTACAAGCCTGTCCCTCCTTGTCACCTCCCTGATCTGTTTCCTCATTTCAAGGTCCCCATCCGATTTCTGGTCTGGAGGACGATAGCACGCCCCCAGTATTACATCGCTGCACAAGCCTGGTAATTTAACCCACAGAGATTCTAAGGTGGAGTCGGACCCACCTTCAATCTCTACTTTGCTGGATTCTATCCCTTCCTTAACATAAACGGCCACCCCACCTCCAACACTCCCCTGCCTGTCCCTTTGATAATTTATCTTATTATCAAAGTGTTTAATAAACACAGTAGTGCATTGTGCAGAAGGAGGGGTAAAGATCCCATTTTTATGGGGAAAGAGACATAAAGGTAAGGAGTGTGAAATACTCCCTCCACTTTGCAGTGTGCTTTCCTTTTCCTAATCACTTATCCCCTCAGCTGAACGTACAAAGCGAAACTGACCTCAGCTAGGGTAAAAAGCACTTGGAGAGAAGTGGGGAAGGCTTCTGCACCCCTTTCTCTGCCACTCTTCTGCTACACAGGGTAGGCAGCAAAAATAAGATGTTTACCAAAACTCCATCGAGCTGCTGGGTTGCATTAAGCTTGAGCAGTGACAACTGTGCAGAACTGATTTATTTGGCAATTTAAGAAAAAATGCAGAAGTCTTCAAATTTGTCATTAGCTCCTCTGATCACTTATACATCTCTCCTATATGACTGAACTACTATTTATATAACTCAAACCATCACACGGTCAAGGCAGCTGCTGGCTAAATCACAGCTGGACTAACCAGAAGGATACTTCATTTGCAATAGTACATGCACAAGCAGCCCAATCCTAACTTGCGCTGGAATAGGCAGGCCAGTGGGTCTGCGCTGTATCCAGCGCAAGTTTTGGGCTGCTCGTGGGTCAACACAAGGCAAGGAGATGCTTTTCTTCTTAACCCTGGGAGAACTACAGCAGCCCCTAAAGAGGTACCGCAAATCCGAGCGCCCCAGGAGTGCCCCAGGCCATCCGGGAATGAGTTTAGCATCTGGCATAAGTGCCAGAACCTCACCCTACACAAGGCAAGAGGATGCTTTTCTTCTTAACCCTGGGAGAACTACAGCAGCCCCTAAAGAGGTGCCGCAAATCCGAGCGCCCCAGGAGTGCCCCAGGCCATCCGGGAATGAGTTTAGCATCTGGCATAAGTGCCAGATCCTCACCCTACCTCCTGCTCCCAAACCAACTGCCCCAGGAATGCCTGCCACCTGCCCCCCCTGCCCCAAAACACCTCCCTCCCGTCTCCTCCCTGTCCTCCCAGAACCCTGTGCCTGTCGAACTCAGCCAACAAATTCACCATCCCTAGGTCCTATGCAGGTCCTATGCACATCCATGTGCCAGCCTCTCTCTCCTTATGTTGGCACAAAAGTGCTTTCTAGCACTTTTGCGGCGATGCTGGGCTGGAACAAGGGACTTGCATCGGCCCAAGGGCACTTCTGGATTGCAGCCATAACCTTTTAAAGATCCTCCTTCTTATAATCCAGCTTCCACCCCTGCTTAGAAGGAACAGTCCATGGTTTTCTGAGAGGCAGTACATGAAATTGCAGTGTGCAAGGAGAAGAGGGTTCATAACAGCATGTTCATATACAGTCCAACTAGGGTTTGTTCTGTTTGAACCAGCACTGTCTATACCTATTGTGTCCCCCATACATGTCATTAATAAATTGGTTGGCTTATTAGATTTTTTGAGAATGCAATGCTCTGTAGCAAAACAAAACCGTACTCTTTTCCCGACTGTATGCATGGATTTATTTTTAATTAACTTGAATTAATTTAACTCTGTAATGGTATTCTTGTGAGTTAGGCATTTGGCATTTCCACCCCACCCCTAAGGAGAAACTTACACCTTGGCCACAGAAAAAAATGTTGTGAATTTCTGTTCAGCTCTGCCACAGCTCCAATGAAAACAACAAGCTGCACCCACTGCTGGCAGGAGCTGGAGACCTAATACACAAGGGTTGTGTTCATACTCCACTCCAGCCGTTTGCTTTGCTGCTCTATTTAGCCTTGGAAATGCTCCTGGAGAAGTTGCATCTATCCAGGTCTACGTGAACATAAAGCGTTCTTACTAGAGCTAGAAGATAAAGCACTGCTTATTCTCCCCCAAGTACTTCCGCGTTAGAAAGCCAGAAACAGGATCAATTAGTAGTCGTATTCCTCCTACTATAGGAATCCATTAGTTCAGCCAGGATAAGAATTCAAGGCTAGAATATCACTTTCACTCTTTTTCACAGAGGTGAACCACTTCTTTTTTTGAGCTGCTTTCATGTGTGAGGGGAGAGGGGAGCAAAGAACCAACATGAAATAGTTCCGAACAGCACCAAATCCAAGCAAGCAGATTTTGATAGCTTACTGCAGAGCATCCCCTGCTACAGGATTCAAGGCAATTCGGTCCCATGTTACAGAGGCATTTGCAAAAGCCTTCTTTAAATGTATGTTTTCTTTTTACCACACTAGAATTGCAGGCTAAGCCGGCAAATTGGCCGGGGAGGGCGGGTGAGCCTTACCACGGCTCCGCATGCAGCCCAGCCTACCACTCCAGACTTTGAAATGTGTCATGTCATACCTGAGTGGCTCAGCCAGCAAGGGTCCCACAATGCCCCCCCCAACACATCACAACACCTAGTTTGGCTACCTGTGGACTAAGCCTAAATACAAAATACCTTGCAGAGTGAAAGCCACTCCTCCCAAGGCACTAAAATCTGGAACAAAATTTAATCAGCAGCTATCACAGAGATGGAGTGACAGCATTCAACTGCTTCAACTGCAAGGACCAAAACTTTATACCCAACTGTAGCAATATGAGGACTATTACAAGAGTGGCAGCTCCCACGCTGCCAGGGCATCATTTAAATTGGACCTTAACCCCATAAAGTCAAGTACAGGGCACATCTGCCATTTTTATACAGCTAAATTGCAAGAGAAGGGCATAGTAAAATCACAGATATTAACATTTGTAATAAAGCACATCCAGAAGCGCTAATAGGCCAACTGTTGGTAAATATTGTGCAACACTACTCAGTGCATCCCTTCAACAGTGGTCCATCAACTCTTCTGTTAACATTTTATTTACCATATGGTATTCATCTGTACCGGCCTGCAGCACCCTTAACTCTTGCTGAATAAATTATCCCACATTATAATTGATACTGTGTATTTCTAAATCAGATTATGGCTTAAAAGCATTTACTCCACATACAAGATCAGAAGAGACTGGGGCTCAATACATTTATTCTTTTTTATTCATTTCAGTGGCTTTTCAATATAGCAGCAATAAATAGGCATCTTGCATCTTTAGAAAACTTTTTTTTAAGATAGTCACTTTCACTAACATGAAACGGCTGTTAACACAACTGGGAAGTTAAAGTGAACAAAACTTTCACAGGAACTTTATAGACATGTTGCTGGAGGGGAAAAAATATATCTATTACATGGCAGCTTTATGATGGCTTATGACTGGGTGATTTGCAAGGCTTCCAGCATATCTTCTACAGCTTTCAGAGAGTACTTTGTCTCCTTCTTGCTGCGACCAGCATACTAAGGGAAAAGAAAGATTACATTCATTTTGCAGAATATGTGATTAAAGTATCCTCCCCTCCCACGCACACCCCTATCCTTTTATCTTAATAATTGAACCATGGTACATGCCAGGTTCATGATACCACCAACCAGGCCATTTGTGCATAGTTGCTATAACCACCAGGTGAAGGGTTTTCTTTATGACGGCCCTTCAGTACTTACAGGTGTGCATCATTTGAGGGGGATATATTCTCTGCTATGCGATTAGGTCGTTAAGCGAACATTCAGCCCAATCTAGTGCCTTTGTTGTGTAAACAGACACCCCCTGCGAGACACTAGCTGACTGCACAGGGTACTGGGTACTGGATTGCCCGTTTGTGCTTTGGGTTGTGCAAACAGACACTCCGCTGCAGGCTATGGGAGTCCTGACTGCCTCATTAAGAGCCTCTTTGTTGTGCTTTGTCCACAGTTGTATATGCAGTCCGTCATTAAGCAGAAGGTTGTTAAGTGATGCACACCTGTATTTGAAGCTGCCACACACCTAACCCTGCTTAGTAACACTGCCTATCACTATTGCACTGTGTAAAAGAAATGCGAAAATAACTACATATTAAAGAAATAGCAACTGAAAATGCTACTGAAAATGTTAGATGAAAAGTTTAGCTGCTCACGTAGGCGTATTAGAAAAAAAGAAAATCATTTCTGTATCAAAACATCAGCATTTAAAAACCAAATATGACTCAATATAGATAATACTAGTATTTCTTAAAATGTCAAGATCTGGCAATGGTACATGAACATTAATAAAATTATATTTAAAGGAGAGCAAAGTCACTTAATTAGCTTTGCTCACTAAAACATACTCCCGTGATGACATCATTCTGCAACTGTAGGCTATTACTGAACATCAAGACAGTGCATCATGGTATTTTATTTGATTGTGATCTGCTATTATAACAATATATTTCAGATGCATTCTAAAACGAAAGAAGAGGAATCCTGGCAAACGCAGTCCTCTTAATGTGCAGCCATTTAGACATCCTGCAATTTAATAAGCTTCAGTGGTCGTAAGCAGAGACATGTACACTTGCAGTAATGTTAAATGGCATGGTAAGTGGGAGGCAAAAGTTGTTGACTGGTACTAACCTGATGGGGCGCAAAGCTCTGGGAAGCTTTCCAAACAAGCCCCACTGACATAAAGGAGAGTAGTCCAAGAGGACAATTGTCCTCTTGAGGTGCTCCCATTCATCTCAATGGTAGAAGAAGAAGTTCGCAGTACAAGTCAGTATCACGTCAAACAGCAAGAGACATTTCTTAATATAACTTATGAAATACGTGGTCAATATAGGCACCAACAAGTTGAACAACTGTAATGAGCTGTCCTATTAGGAACATCAAACATTATATGGCAAGTTTGAAAATTTTTTTATTAACCTTTTATATTATTGGTGATGCAAAAAGGAGGTCAGCCAACATACTTTTGAGAGTCGCACATTATACGTCAAAGAGTCACATGTGGCTCCTGGGCTGAAGTTTGGCCAACCCTGTTATATGGCATCTTACCAGTTTTTAAACTCTTGGGTAGAAATCAAATTCGTGAGCACCCAAAAACTCTAGTCCAAACATCTGGTGGGCTGATGATAATTTTCATCACTTTTGATCTGACGAAGCAGATGTTATCAGCTAAAGGGTACATTCTACCATCAACTTTTCTTGTTGATGTTCATAGGCCTTACACTAGGGTGCTCAAACAAGTTACATTCACTTCAAACAGACTTGAGCAAGAGAAGTTCACAATGATAATACTACACTATACTATATTGCTGTTGAACTGGAGGCAGGGGAACCACACACACCATGTGTTAGTATGCTTAATGACTCTCTCTCTCTTTTAAGTACCACAAACTAAAAATTTTTCATTTAGTAAAACAGCCCATTTTCCAATGAAACATTAGCATCTGAGCACCCAATAAATTTTCAGTTAAATGCTTTTTTCTTCAAATACGACTGCTGTCCTACATGCTTTGCTCCCTGATTTATAATGTGTCCCTTTTTTCTTGTAATTAACTCAATTTAGCAAATGTTTCATGACCTGTTGACAAAATTTTGTGATCAGACAGGTAATATCCCAGCTGAAATAAGATGCAGGGACTGTTAACCTGTCTTTGACCTCTTTGGACTATATTCAAACTTAAAAGAATTTTAATTCCAAATACTAATATTTGCCAAAAGTGAAAAAGTAGTAAAAAAAACAAAAACAAACCCGGAATAGCTTCAGATACTTAAGAGGTTCAACTTCCTGGAAAGAAACCGAGTACAGAAAAATCTCAACACTTTAAAAGTGTGAAGTTTTTGAACACTCTCAAATCACAGGAACAATTAAAGGAAACTGCCAAGGTACATAGCTCCACAGCAGGAGAGAGGGGAAGGAATGCAGAGTTCAAAATAAACTGAATTTTGCTCTGTTTTTAGGGACAGTTAGAACAAACTTGACTTAATAATATATTAACATGAGGAAAACTTCTCATTAACTTGAAGAATAGCTGCCATTATTGACCCTTTTATAGTCTTCCAAATCAGAGCCAACCCAAGCCAAATGGTGTCACAATAAATAACAGACAAGTTAGACATCTACATCACTTTTGGTTCCAAATGGTTTGTAACAGAATCACCTCCCTACTCATAAACACCACAGGGATTCTTAATTGAGATAAATGCTTCTCAGATACATCAAATCCCCTGCTTAAGTACAGGTTAGTTCCAGGGGTCTGTCTTTAAGCTGAAACATCCGGCTGTTGCCAGCCCGGCACTACTGTGCCTGTGCAAAAGGACAACCAAAGCATGTGCTGTGCCCAGCATCACCAACACAGCTGCCAGTAACTCAGAGTGCTAGTGTAATTTTAAAGACTTGCCTGTGGGCAAAAGTACGACTCTCTGATATCCTCTGGGCCAAAGCAATTCCAGCACAGAAGGTGCTGTAGTAAGAGTGTTCCTTTCACCTTAATTTTCAGTAAATTAATCATAATTAAATTATAAGATTTAAACTGTATGCTTTTCTCTGTGTTTGCTTTTTAAAGACAGTAAATGGCAGCCATAGGGGGCCTTGATCAAATTCAGCTTGACCCTCCCCTCCCTGCTTGATGGTACCGTGTTTCCCCAAAAATAAGACCTAGTGTGTTTTTTGAGAATTGCTGAAATGCAAGATCTACCCTGGAAATAAGACCTAGTTGTAATCAAGGCCCGGAGGCGGGGGGTGCGGGGGGTCCTCGGGCGGGTGGACAACATGACTGGGAATGCGCGCCACCCAGAAATCACCTGCTGTGCTGCCTTGGGCAGAGGACGCTGAGGAGGAGCTGAGGCTGGAAGTAGCAAGCAAGGCAACCCCAGGCTCTGAGGCTCTCCACACCTTCCAGGGAGTAAGTCCTATTAACTATAAAGGAACCAACTTCTGAGTAGAGAGGCAGGCAGGCATCCTCCTGGGTGATTAGGGAACACCCTCTCCACACCTACCAGGGAGTAAGTCCCATTAACTATAAAGGGACTGACTTCTGAGTAGACAGGTAGGCAGGCATCCTCCTGGGTGCTGAGGGGATATTTTGTAAGGTATATTTTTGTACATGAATGACTGTGGATTGCTGCACATTAAAAAAAAAAAGACCTAACCCAAAAATAAGACCTAGTGCGTTTTTTTGAGCCAAAAAAATATAAGACAGTGTCTTATTTTCAGGGAAACACAGTAGTAAAAGATTATTGTGTTTTGTTATTCTGTTGTTGGAGCTGCTTTCATTCACGGCCCACTTTTTCTGTTCAAGTATTAATGCTCCCCCATGTCCAATCAACCTTTAACACACTGATTGCTTTATCTTGTCCCGAGGACTACCCAAATTTTCAGTGTTATCCAGTGTTACTGAGCTGTTTTCTTCCCCACTGCCACAGCAAGGGGTCACTATTTTCAAAGTTATTGAGCTGCTCAATAACTCAAGCAGCTTCTGTTGTGCCCATGTCTTCACAGCTGCACCTGCTTCAAAGCCCTGACCAAAGGTGTTCATAAGTCCGTGTTCGTAAGTCAAACACCTGTAAGCCACTGACCTTCTGTGCACCACTAACTAAGCTACCTGGGAAATTACTGAGTGAATCATGTTAAAACTTTTTCCTCTCCTGAATGTTAAACTAACTTGCCACTCCCTGCTGAAATACTTCTATAAATACAACATTCCAAACTAATTATCCAGCTGAAACAATCGGGGACCATAGTTTGTTCTGATGTTAAGCAAACACAAGAAACAGAGGTCTTCAATTTCAGTACAGTGAATCCTTGATTCAGAAGTATCTATTGAAGTGTCTGTTGATTCCAAAAGACATAAATCCAAATGCATTTGTAACAATACATTTTTGTTTGTTCAAGAGATAGTAGAAAATCTGTGAACAGACCTCTTGCACTTTTAAAAAATGCTAAATGCAACTGCTGTGGCCACCCAGCACTCACTGGGTGACTCACTGGGTGACTGAGTTGGAGTCTGAGGAAGGATAAGAGTTAACTATTTATCTCTGTGTCATCATACCTATTTATGGTGCTCCTAGTGCCACAGGTACAGTAATTGATTAGATCTACACTGAAACATGAATTGATAGCTTATAAAGTAATCCTAAGGGGACCACGTTCCACAGCCCTCTGGCTTTCCTAATTTCTAGCACAATAAATTGTCAAAACTAGGCACACACAGGTCCACCCTTGTTATACATTAATTTTTTATACACGGATTTGACTCAACACGAATGGCCACTGCAAATGAGAAGGAGTGTGCTAATCCCTGGAGAAAGGGAAAAAAGCATCTCTTCAAAATCACGATTTAAAAAACTGCTTTTCTTACTGTTGTAGAGAGACAGTCATGCAACTGATCATTCCATATTTCAGCTGAGCCAAGCAAAGGCAAGGGGTCCTTTGCATTTCTAATTGCTGACTTCCTCTCTACAACAGTAAGAAAAGCTGTTTTTAAACCACAATTGTAAGGGATGCACTTTTTAATACTTTTAAAACTGCTTTTATTTAACACATTTTATGATATCAGCAGGGAGTCCTAGAATCAAACCCCTGCAGATGTGAGGCACGACTTTATTCCATTAGGAGCAATGGAGGGGCAAGACACCTGAAGTGGGTCTTTAAATCTATTTTACCACTGATTTTTTTATCCACAATTTTTTTTTTATCCACTAGGAGTTCTAGAACGGAACCCTAGAGGATAACAAGGAACAACCTGTATTTCTATATTTACACACAAACTGTATATTGACCACTCTGGAGCATCTTCAAATGAAGGTTCTGTTAGGAGGTAACCCCCACAATTACATGTAACCACGGAAACAGGTGAACACCTCTTTCACACCCTCCAGAGATGAGGGGAGCTCAGCGCCCCTCACCTCCGGATAGTCCTCTGAGCCTGTTTAAAAAAACACAACTGACACAGTATCTCTGTGAAACTGCAAGTGATGTTTTCAATGCTTTCTAAGGCACTAGGAGGCTTGGGGAAGCCCTCCCAAAACATTCTCTCCCCTCCAGGGCTTCCCCAGGCCTCCCAATGACTTATAAGGCATTAAAAACATATCTTCCGGTTTCATGGAAAAACCAGAAGTTGCGGTTTTTTTCAATTGTCGGGCTCAGTCGCAGCCTGGCAGAAGCCACGGAACTACGTCTGCAGCCTCTGCAGGGCTCAGAGGACCCTCCAGAGGCAAGGGGGCATGCATGAAGGGGCAGATCCAATCGGTGTCTAAGGGTGCAGTCCTAACCCTTTATGTCAGTACTTTCCAGCACTGGCATAGCTGTGCCAGTGGGACGTGTGCTGCATCCTGCAGTTGGGTATCACTCATGGAGGCCTCCTCAAAGTAAGGGAATGCTTGTTCCCTTACCTCAGAGCTGCATTGCCCTTAAATCAATGCTGGAAAGCACTGACATAAGAGGTTAGGATTGCGCCCTAAGTGAATCTGCAGATATGGGATCTGCGGATACGCCCCCCACCCCCCCGTATATCCTAAGCATTACTGGCATTTATGTATTTGAGGTTTGAATCAGGGTATTTTGCCTGTACTCACTGTAGAAGATAAAATGCATTTAGGTAACTGCATGGGCTTAAGGGAATGTAGTCTATTTTCTTTCCATGATCATCTACTTCAATGAATATTTAACTCTTCAATATTCTCAAATATTTTATGCATAGGAAACTTAACCCAATTGGAGAATAACTATTTGGAGATTTTCCAAGGAAGGCTTTATGTTCCTCCTTCAAAGAGCATCTCCTGCCCTGCAACAGAAAAACCAACATTGCAAAGAAGGCAGTCCTGCAACATGGTAATACTGATGCTGAATGATATAGAAAGGAGAGAGAAGAACTTCACTAGTTTCAAGTGCAAAGACATGAACAGGCCAAGCTGTGCACGTAGGGCAAGCAAGGTTTGGTTATTTATTAAGGAAAGAGTCTTATGGTACCTTTTGTCAAAGTAGGGTGTTAACTTGAGATCCTGGCCAAGTCCAAATTTACATAATTACATCCTGCATACTTAAATTCCCCTTGCAGTTTTCAACTAGATATGGTATTTGTCACTTTTCTGCTAGCATACAGCTGAAGTATGCAACACATCACAAACATATGAGGTCACAAAGAAGTTCTGACATTTGTTTTAAATATATTTTAGTTGTGTAAAAATGTGATCTGTTCTGGTAAACATCAAACTAGAGAGGGGCCAACGCACAATCGTTTTGATCCAACTCCAAAACCGCTATGGAACTGGACCATATACTATGCATGTGGTATTTTTTCTAAACTATACTGCCATGCTCAGAGAGAAAGCGCCATTGTGAATCACTAACATTGCACCATTAAGTCTTCACAGCAATGCTACTATCTGTGCTTGATGTAAAAATGGTATCAATTTATTTTACACAGATGCTGCTTCTCCCTCCTTCTGAGGTGGACTGAGCTAATTTACAGATTGATGAAAAGTATGTGTCACAGCTTGATAAAAATCAGAGAAGCTGCTTAACAAAGCAATTAAATTTTAAAACAGTTCAAACCAGTTATACCACAGCTATCTACCCTGTAAATAACAGTCCTTTTTGTCTATCTAAAATAAACCTACTGTCCTTTCAGGCAGCAAGATGCATAGGCACAATGATGGTAACAATGCCAGCAAATTTTACTTGCACATTTTATGTGCAAATGTGGAACTCCAGCCCTTAAGAGAAGTGTTCCTACTCAGGAGTGCAACAGGATCCGGTCTGGAAAAGGATTCTTTTAGTGTTGATTAGGGCTTGCACAGGTGAAAGATGTTTTTTGTTTAATTTTAAAATTAAGAAGAATAAGGGAGATACTTTTCCCCCTCTTGTCCCTTTCTGAAACCTTCTAATGTAGGATGGGCAAGGAATTGTTTAACCTCCTGGTATGCATCTTTCTAACCCTAATCCCATTTCTAAGGATATTATATCCACGCAGGGACGTGAGCAGTTTTCTCCCCTTCCGCACTACCATTTTACTTTTAAAAAGTTAAACACTAATTCAGATCATCATTTGCCCTCAACATACTTGGGGGCATGGAAATCACCGAGCATGCGGATTTATTTGGTGAATTTAGGGATTTGTTTTCTTTTTACATACTAATATGTTTCTGCATACCCGACGAGTCCCCAGATAGGTAGAAATGCTACTTTGTCTACAGGTGGGCCTGTTTCACTGTCCAGCCAATAAGCATCAAAAGATAATGATCATCAGTATTAGAAAAAACAAGAAGTACCTGCAACAAAATGTTTCAGTAGATTCCTCGTAGATGTGTGTGTTAGTTACCTTAGGACACTGTCCTTTCTTAGTTACCTTAAGACTTCAAAGACCTGTTTAAAAAATTCTTAAGTTTACGACTTTATCTACTTATCCAGGGAGTCCCCCCCCCCCCAAGTAGGCAGAAACAACCACCTGACTTTCGGGTGGTCCTTGTTCATTTCCAAAGCGACAGGCACTCAACCAACTGAGTTTGCTATGGGAGGAAGCGATTAGGATATTTATAGCTCTTTAGGTACTACATTTATAGAAAACATACAAATGCAGGCGTATTTTGTTAGTGTGCTGCAATCAAATTTTACACTCAATTAAGATCAAGCAACGTCTTTAAAGTATAACATTTCCTTAAGAGAATTTTTTAAAACCAAAGGTCCCAAGACAACGTGCTCTGACGTGTGCATTAACAATCCCGAAAAGTGCAGCACAGTATCTTTCTGACCTCCCAAAACTTTCTCTCCCCTGACAAATCCACAAACAGTGATTCATTGCAGATGCTTTTCCCAGATTTAACTCAACACTCACCTGGTAAGCTCTATTTATTTGGTTTGCTGCCCAACTGGCATACTTCATGTTGTCCTTTTTCATTTTTGCACTAGCCTTGGAATTGGAAGCAATGTGACTGGCAGACTGAAAGTACAACAGGCAGAAAAAAAATCAATAATATAAATCTTGAAAAGTGAACCAAAACAGAAGATATATATGGAAAATGATGGAAGAGCACATTAAAAAAAACTGCAAGTGAATAGTTAAATATAGTATCATATTATGGCAGCAAACCCCAGAAAATCTTGTCAATAAGAATTCAGAAATCGTTTCTGGCTAATTTTAGAAATGTGACTTTTTGGGTCAGAGGGACAGAAGTCTCTCTTTTGATACAGGCAGGGAACGTAACATCAGGATCCAAAGAGCTATGCAACCAAGTTCTATACCTCTCTGGGGGTACATGCCAAATGACTAATCACTTTTGTAACTCAGGTGCATGTCTAACAGCCCAATCCTAACCAACATTCCAGCACCAACGCAGCTGCCACAAAGCCCCAAGGTAAAGAAACAAATGTTGGACTACTACCCATCACAGATTGCAGCGAATGCCCCATTAGCACAGCTGCATTGGTGCAGGAACATTGGTTAGGGTTGGGCTGTCACTCATCTTCTGAGAGAGCCTAAGGATCTGCTGTTCAAACTCACCAAGCACTTGCAAGCCCCAAGGCACATCTAAAGCAGTACTTTGGATTCCAGCCATGACCACAGCAACAAGTTTGGGGACTTTAGTTAAAAAAATTTTTTAATGGTCTGACTGCCTAAAAATCATGTTATTTCTGTTTACGAGACCTGAAACATAAAATGTCAGGACAACTTCAAGAGAAGAATAGCTTAACACATACAACACAGAAACGAGCTTGTTTCTAGAACATGCTAACATTTAAACAGCACATCATGGTTGCTCAAATCTTGACACAAGACAGTAAGGCAAGAATCACAAAGTGAGACAAAAAAAATGTTACAGCAATTTCACAAAATTGTCAATATTTGATCTTCTGCACCAACATGAGATAATGTTTTATTACATGTTAATAAAAGTGTTCAAATCCTTCCAGAAAATTATTGTTTAAAGTTAACAAGAATTACAACACAGCAAAATGTTAAGGCAGTTAAAATTGAATATGCTGGAAGTCTGATTAAGATACCCAGAACCCTCCATTTAAAGGCTTTTGTAAAAATTGAAGCCTCTAAATGTGACCTATGTAAATTTAACAACTGCAGGACTTCTCTGTTCTAATATTAAAGAACAGATAGAGAACTAGCATGTCAATGGTGTCGTTATGGCATCTACATCTTTTTCTGTTCATTCAGAAATACCCTTAAAGATATTTCTAGGACAGCAAGACATTATTTGCATTCAGTCAAAATATGGGTTTTCCAAAAACGGTCTTGATGTTTGTTGAACACATACCTTCAACTCTCAAGTCTCTAGTTCAGTGGTTCTCAATCTTCTCGGTGCTGCAACCCACCTCACCTTCTGTGGTGGGTTGCAATGTAGGAATGACTTACTGGATGGGTGGGGAGGCTCTTCTAGGTTGCACCAGGCTAGCAACCCACTCTACTAGACACTGCAAGCCTAAGAATGACCTGCAGAAGCCTTGGAAAGCCACTTCCTGTTTTTGGAAGAAAAATGGAAGCAGCTTTCCAAAAATCAGATGTGGCTTTCCAAGGCTTCTGTGGGACATTCTGAGGCCAGTAAAGTGGGTTGCCATTTTGGCATGGCCCAGAGAAAGCCTCCCCAGACTTCTGGTGAGTAATTTGGCTTCTGGAGAGGCTCTGGGTTGGATCCAAATTGGAACAAAAGTGTGGAGGGGGCCAGGTAGTGTCCCAGCACACGTGGACTCGCAACCCATTTGTGAAACCCTGCTCTAGTTCCAAGGAGACAGTCTCAACACCACTGCACAACTGCTGCTGTTTGAGGAATATAGGCAGTTGCCTTGTGCCAAGTTAGTCCACCAGTCCATCTACCCAAGTATTGTCAACACCCACAGGCTCTAGCTTTCCAAGATTTCAGGCATAATTTTTCTCAGCCCTACCCGGAAATACTGGAGATTGAACTTGAGACCTTCTGCATGCAAAACGTGTTCTACCACAGAGCAACAGCCACCCTGTAATATTTGTTTGCTTTCCTGTTAATAGGAAATTCAGGAGGTATCTCACACATATACCAGTCCCTTCTCCCCATATGCAAGGAGGGAAACAAGAGCAGCAGAAAGCCTGATCCATGATGAAGAAGAATACTATCATGGCCAAGCACAGTGATGGCTCTTGCAATGGAAGGTGAGGTGGGAAAGTACTTGCACCGAAGTACTTGCTCTGCCTCTTATTTCCTCTGGCCTTGTCCTAGATCTTCAAGAGATCTTCAACAGTAAGAACTATTTTGTATGCAATCACTTCCTACACAGCCATAAGTTCAGCAGAGTAGAACTGTGGTAACACTATGACGCGTATTTCACTGCATGTGTTAATTCAGGGTAAACACTGAAGATTAATTGCTCTACATATGATAGACTAGATATGAGTAACCTCACTACGCACAGGAGTATTCACACTTTTTCTTTACAGAAAAGTGATCTGTGCAAGCAGTTTATTTGTATAAGGACTTCCTAGAACTGTGGAAAGCACAAATACATTCAGTTGCAACTAATGAATTGGGAAAAGGCCTTACAGGTTCCCAAAAGGTAAGTACCAGAATAAAAACTTCTCAGGCCTTATCTTTCTAATGGATCTGAATTAAGCCTGATCCCCCCTGAAATTCATCACAAGTCACAGATCAATTAAACCAATAGGTATGATTCAGTTCAATACTTTTATACTTGAAACTTAAACACCTGACCACACTAAAATCATTTGTGTTAACACAGTAACACCACTGCCATTCCAAGCATACAATTTTGAACCTAAGATATGCTTATCTATAGCAATGAGACATTTAAAAAATAGTATTAATCATGAATATAAGAGAAGTAATATAGCTATGGGGACCTGGGACTCATGCTGAAGAGGAGACAACGACTCTTCCATCACAGAGCTAACCTATTGCCCTTGTCTCAGTTAACTTTACTCAACTATTAAAAGTCAGAATCATTTTTTTAAAAATTCCTTTTAGTCTCACCATGTAAAGTCCAAACAATGCTCTCATGTTTCTGTTGTTCAGCTTCAACGCCTGTGCAAAATATTTTCTTGAGAGCTCAAGGTTTTCAAGCCCTCCTTGCGTATACTTAACCTGCAAATGGAAGAGCAAGTTTTACTTCAGAAAGCTTATACTTTTTTAACACTGGGAAAAGTTGCCCCAGATGGAAGCAACTGGACATCCTTTCAGTTAACTGAAAGTGATACCATACCAGCTTGGAAAAAATGGAATTAAAGCACATGTGAGGTTTTGGATGAAGTCAAGCATTAAGAAAAAAGGATTCTCATTCAAAACATCACTTGCTGAGGGACAAGAGAATTTTTTTAGCAGGGAAAAAACAGATGCAATAGGGAAAGAAAGCACAATTCAAAACCATGGCAAGAGTGGAAGTGGCAACACTAAAGATACAGCTTGCCATGTGATAGGTTAGTCAAGACAACCCCTAGTCAAAGTTTTCTGAAATACTCACCTCTGCAAACTGCTGGCAATACAAGTGGTTGTGTGGGTTAGTCATCATTAGCTCTTCCAAGCAGAAAGCTGCTTTTGCATAGCTGAAGAAAAAAACACACACACACACACAAGAATTTAAGGGAGAGCTAAAGAAAACAGAGGAACTGGGTGACTGCATTATTTTTTATACTGCAGCATCTTAACAAAAGCAATATCAAAATTCCTACACAAAGGGCTAGTTCAGATTGCAGAGAAGATCACAAGAACTTTGAAATTGAGGGTCATAATTTATTTTTTTTTAAATTTATGGTGGTTGTATATGAATTTGGGATGCTGATTCCAACAATGGCATCCGTTTTGCCCTGTCATGTCTAATTTCATAGATACGGCAGAGCTTTGTTAGTGAATGGTTGAAGTAGCTTTCTCATGAGGAAGCCTACGCTATAAAGAAGACTACTCATTGCTTGAACTTTAACTATTTACTACACCAGAACTGCATTGTTTAAATGCATATTCACTACTACTAATAGCATTTGTTTTTTCCCCTTTCTGCTTAGGTGGCTGGGGTGACCCATTTGACTACTTTAGAATCACTCATAGCACAGAGTGTGTTCCGTTTTAGACCAAAAGACAAGGACAAATGTTCCAAGCACAGTCCAACATACCTAGGTGACATATAGGTAACAAAGAGGCGCCTAAGGGGGGACATGATTGAGACATACAAAATTATGCACGGGAAGGACAGAGTGGATAGAGAGATGTTCTTTATACGCTCACATAACACCAGAACCAGAGGACATCCACTAAAATTGAGTGTTGGGAAAGTTAGAACAGACAAAAAAAAATATTTCTTTATTCAGTGTATGGTTGGTCTATGGAACTCCTTGCCACAGGATGTGGTGATGGTGTCTGGCCTGGACGCCTTTAAAAGGGGATTGGACAAGTTTCTGGAGAAAAATCCATTATGGGGTATAAGCCATGATGTGTATGTACAACCTCCTGATTTTAGAAATGGGCTATGTCAGAAGGCCAGATGCAAGGGAGGGCACGAGGATGAGGCCTCTTGTTATCTGGTGTGCTCCCTGGGGCATTTGGTGGGCCGCTGTGAGATACAGGAAGCTGGACTAGATGGGCCTATGGCCTGATCCAGTGGGGCTGTTCTTATGTTCTTACAAAAAGTTTTTAGAATCAAAACAGAAGATGAACTACTTGTAAACACTTTTGGAAAAGTACTATCCACCGCAATTCATAAGAAAGTCATTCATTTATATGTTGCAGGTAGAATGCATTTAGTTAATTGCAACTGGTCAATAAAGTCTGCCATTTATTCTAAAGAAGACTGATTAATGTAGCTACTTAAATACAGTTCAGACTCTCTTGAACTTTTTTGACTTTCTAGTTTTACACAAGAGTTCTTAAATAAAGATATCCATTTGCTACTGCTTCCTAGATAGCCAGCCAGTACAGGGGGTTCATACCTTTTCTAAACTTTTATATAGTGCCTTCCAGTTAAAGCACTACACCAGGGGTGCCCAAACCATCCGGCCCCCAGGGGGTCCCCCCCATCCCCCCACCTCCAATGGGCACTCGGCCCTCACCCCAGCCCACGCTGGCCCGCTGCGCGAGCTCCGCACCTTGCTTTCCCTTGCTGCTGCTGAGCTCAGAGGCAGTGAAGGAAAGACGAGCCCAGCCGGCTTGCAGGGCCTTTTATAGTGGGAAGGTAACGTGAGACTTGCAAGTCTCGCGTTACTTCCCACTATAAAACACCCTGCGCGCTTGCCTGCTAGTCTCCTCTTTCTTGCCCATGGGCTGGGCTGGGCTGGGCTGTGCTGGGCTCAGCTCCCTTTGGCTCAGCTCAGCTCCCCTCCCCTCCCACAACCTGAGCCGGGGGGGGGGAGGAAGAGAGAGAGATTCCCAGTCATGGGAGCCCAGCCCAGCTCCCTGCACGTCTCCCTCCCGAGGGAGGGAGGGAGGGCTGGATGGCTGGCCAGCCGGCCGGGCAGGCAGGCAGCAGCAGCACATGGGCAGGCAGGTAGGCATGCAGCTGGGCAAGCAGGCAGGCAGCCCAAGCAAATGAAGGAGGGAAAGAGGGAGGAGAAGGGGGCAAGTGGCATGAAGATCCCTCCCCTTATTAGGGTGAATGGGATCATAAACTGGATTGAATTCATTCATTCATTTTCCATCTAATATATTCATTTATGTAAATTTATTCAAGTTTGAAATGTAAATTAATTCAGCCCCCAACACAGTGTCAGAGAGATGTTGTGGCCCTCCTGCCAAAAACTTTGAGCACCCCTGCACTACACAAACAAACAGTCAAATTAGGAAAACACTGTACATAAAATTCAATTGAAGAATAAAATAGTCCTATTTTAATACCTAGACCTGAACCAAAAAAAACAAACAAAACCAAAACAGGATTTTAGGGGGACCCTCTGGGCTGAAAAAAAATTCACAGAATCTTTATATAAGTCGTCTGCAATGCTCCAGGAAGAGGATGTTTCATGGGCAATGTGCTATTTCATGTTCTCTTCTTTAAAAACAAGTGAAAAGTTGATGTGTATACAGGTTATGTCTATCTCACATGAATAAACAGAAAAGCAGTGCAGTGTGCTGGGGGAGGGGGTCAAAGTGTCTGCACAAAATTGTGTAATTTTTTGTTGCTGTTGTTGTTCAGTCATGTCCGACTCTTTGTGACCCCATGGACCATAGCACACCAGGCCCCCATGTCTACCACTAACTTCCGGATAATAATGTTTTAGTTACTTTTTATGTCAAAACATGCCTAGATCAGAATCTATTTCCATTTCTAATGAGAAAAGAGCATAGAGTGATACAATATCTTACCCATTTTCAAAATACAGTTTCTTACTTTTGTAAATATCACCAAAATGGTTCAAGAGTACCTCCCATCTACAAACACTTAATAAACCTGAATTTTTAAATATTTGCAATTAGAACCTTCTGAAGACCCAGCAAAGCTGTTTTTACATCATAGCTATCTGCAGAGCTTATGCTGAGAAACACTTTCTCTGTTGGTTTCAGTGGATTCTATTGACCCTGCTGAATCTGTAAATTTTGAAGGATACCGCACACCTCTGCAGATGACCAGACTGAAGGGCACCTCTCAATCAAGAACATTTACATAAACATTGCCTCTACAGAAAAAATATCTGCAAACTGACTTTGAAATCTGCCTTCAGGCACCTTTGTAATCAGCCCAGAACAAGTGCAGATTCAGCTAAGTGGTGAGAAATAATTCATCTGGACACCCTTAGTCCCATAGGTTTTTTCTGTAGAAGAGATGTCCTTGAAAGTCACATTGTAAAGGCTAGCTGGTTTGCTGGCAATGATTGGCCATTTCCTTTTGCTTCTGACTTCCTACCAGAAAATAAAGTCAGTTTATTTCCTGCATATTCAGACTAGCAAAAGAGACTGAAGAAACAAGACCAAACAATATTCTGTGAAAGAAACTATTATGCCCTTATGAGAAAGGTCATCTGAATTTCTCGGATTAATGGCACAATGTGCCTCTTTAAGTGTTTAAAAAAATGGTGGGATCACTTAGATCCCGCATATTGTTCTTGCAGACATTACGTATTTTATATTGTGGTGTGCTATGGATCCCAGTGACTGACTTGGTTATTTAAAATATTTATACGCCACCTTTCCAGTCAATACAGGGTGCTCACAGCAGCTCATTGCAATTATATTGTTTTACAGAAAACAAGCTTCATGCTTAATACATTCACCAAGGTGTTTTACTTTTATGGCTTTCTTGGGGTATATTTAACCCCAAAACAAGATTGATATAACAAATCTTGACAATGACTGAGGTTATTAAATACTGAAAAACATTTTCCAGGGCTAAAAAAAGTTACCCATTGCAGTACCTTCGGTATACAACCACTAAAAAAAATTTTTTTGTCTCTATTTAGGTGTTAAACAGCATAGCAAGAAAAACAGGTTTATCACCAGTGACTACTGTTGTGAAATAGTCACTGTCCTTATGTTTACACAGTCAATGCAAAGCCCATGTTTCAATTCCTAAGAGTGCACAAGGCAGCTTACAATAATTAAACACAAAATCATACATTTGAGCTCAACATCAAAATGCAACAAACCTACTGCTATCTTTTCCATCTAACATCCTTCAGGCAAACTTGATAAATTTATACTATGGCAAAAAAAAAAAAAAAATCACCAGGAGGGAGGAGAGATTTAAATCAGTCTTCTCCATTTTGTGGTCCATATCTTTGCTTAATATGCATGTAGATGAACTGGTTGCCTCAACACATACTGGTTTGTGACTAACTATTCACAGAAACATAATCTTAAACTTTTGCCCACACCCTTTCGCACCACATAATTTTATTTGCTGAGAAACCTGGAAGCCAATAACGAACTAGTCTTGTATCAGCTTCAGACTAACTGATTTATTTTGGCATAAGCTTTCATGGACTATTATAGTCCACTTCATCAGGTGAGTCAAGGTGCATAACTGTACTTTACATAGTAACAACCATGGAATACCTCTTCCATCTTTTAGCCCTGTGACCCCACTTTTACAACCCTCTTTTTGTTTCTCTATTCCTACGTGTGTGTGTGTGTGTGTGTGTGTGTGTGCGCGCGCGCGCACATGGAGTCCAAGAATTTCACTTCATGTATCTGATGAAGTGGACTGTAGCCTACCAACGTTACTTACTATTTCTTATTACTGTTATTAAAATGGATTAAGGTTCTAAAAGTCTCTTTGCAGTTTTTGATGCAGCAGATTAATGCAGATTAATGCATTAATGCAGATTAATACTCCCACTGGAAATTTTGAAACAACAGATTTTTGTTTGGCTCTATCTGTGCATTCTGAAGGACAAGTTAAGCGAAACAAGGATCCACAATCCAGTTCAGAGTTAAGTGTCCCTCAGCCTACAGAAATGTGTGCTTAAATTTAGGGTGTGCAACTGGAAGATTCCAGAATCAAGATCTCATAACTGAAGGGCAATCTGGTGATCTTCTATGATATGTAAAGTAAGTCTCCATGTTCTTTGGTTGATAGCCATAAATATTCAAACCAGAATAATATGTCTGATAGACGAAAAAGGAGTTTAGTAGGTATGCAGACTAACAGGGTTGTATTAAATCCACATTTTATTTTGTATCAGGCTATTTTTAAAGAGCGTCACTAAATAAATTAAAATTCAAATTAAATACAAAATTTAAATTTTAAAAAAATCATTTACTTTGTTTTTGCCTTTTGGCTCCATTGGTCACAAACTCCGTATTCTTTTGTACCAGAGGGATCAATGATACAAAGGATTATTTTTATGATTTTATTATTGTATTTATACATTTTAAATGCCATAAGCTGCTTGATGACTGCCACAGAGGAGGAAAGATAGGGGAAAAAATCTCTTGTAAAACATTTATACACACACACACACACGTGTCAACTGATAACTGTATACCTCTGACAAAGCAGACTATAGCCCACAAAAGCTTCTGCACAGTGTTGTTTTCATGCTAAAACAGACTAAAATAGCTATCCTGCAGGACTTTGTTATTTGTCCACCTCTTGCTTATTTAAAATAAGAATTTTATTCACTTTTCAAACCAGCTCACACAATCAATCCCAGCCTGCTCCCTTATTCCCACCCCACCTCCCTGCACTTGTTGAATATTAGAATGCATAGTATACTAATACATTCAGACATTCCTCATGTGTTTCCTTACACACACTGAAAATCTGGACACTAAGATTATCAGCTAAACTGAACAAGAACTTGTGTTTATTTCTTCACTGTGAGAAGCAGAGCAGTTTTTTTTGTAAGCCAATGAGAATAGCTGCCTTTTCTCCCGAGAATCTCATTATTTTGCTATGCTCTAAAAAAGGAAGGAAGGAAACGAACATGGCACAATTCAGGCTGGAGTCAAAAAATTAAGACAGGGCAGGGGAACTACACACCCCACAATGATTTGCCTTGGAATGAGCGTCAGAATTAATGCTGTGATATTAGAAAACTTGAACTAAGGCTCTGAGTTAATCCACTCACACTGGGATTTCCTCTTGTCACTGGAGAAATAAAAAGCTAACAAAAACATTAGCTATCCAGTAAGAAAGTTCCTACAACACTCAACATTCTTGATTATAGGCATCTTGAACCCAGGAGACCGAACACTCCTATTTTGAAGCCCCAGAACCTTGTCTTTAATAAGGTTCCAATTTATGCTTTCAACCATGCCTTCAGTACGTCTCCTCACAGAGAAAATCTCCTAAAATTTAAATACATGCATACTATTTCTTAAATTTAGAGTGTTGCTACTTAGAACATGCAAAACAAATTAAATAATGTTGGCAGCTGGTCTGCTCAAGATGTATAGCAAAGTAGGTGAAATTTATTCCAAATCATGGGAAAAAAATCCACCACTTAAAAGACATGGTAAGAAAGTAATTTGGCAGTCACTGCAGAAAACTTGGTATATGTTGCTTGTCGTAGTGAAATGAAATTGTGCACTTCCAACAAAGACCTTCAGAAAAACAGTCACCAGGGTCTCTGCCTTCCACGTAAATCCACTGCTCAGCCTTTTGTGAGGAGAGCTCCGCAAATAACTTACTCATGTTCATTGATGTAGAGTTCTGCAAGTTCATGCCAAGCTTCTTGGTCCCCAACAAATCTAACAATGGGAGAGAAGGAGGGGGAAGGAAAAGAATTCTGTAAAAATGAACAGCATGGAGGCAAAGGAGTAAATCAAATGTAAATTCCATTTTAATTAAAAAAGATTTATCAGAATAACAAAACACAATCCTTATTCATAAAACACTCACTGCTCCAGATACTCATTCAGCTCTCGGATGGCTTCTGCATTTTTCCCTTGAGCTTTTCGAATGGCAATCTTACGCTTTCTTGCTGCCTGTGGGTTGACATTAACAGAGGATTATGTGCTCATAATTCCCTGGGATTTTGTAAAGAAGGCAATTTGACTGTGCAAATTATTATCTCAATGCCAGAGGAATTCCACTGCAGAGCAACTGCTTGCCTGCAGTTTATAAATATACCCTATGACATCCTGCTGAGAGATTGGAAAACTCTTCTTGCTATCACATTACGTGGGTTTTACTTTTCATGTGCAAACTGTATGCATCGTTTCATCCAAAGAAATGACTGGCCAGATTCTGATAATTACAAAGCAGCAGGACAGCCTAATCCTTATCCAGTCCAGGGTCCACCAAACAATCATTCACGTGCTCTATGTCTCAGAGATCGCCGACAGTAGAAGTTTACAACACTACACCGAGACGATGCTTGTCGTTTCGCCAGCGGAACTCTCCGTAAGTTTCCAAGATCTGACCTTTCTTAAAAAAAAAATTATTTTCAAGTCATATTATGTGGCTCCCCAGCCTCTGCAAGTTGCAGCAACTAAACAAAAGATGGGCAAACACTGTGTGCAGAATTCCTGGCAGTACAATAGCACAGGGAACATTTCAGTTTCTAATAGAGCAATTTCAACTTTTAAGTTATCTGGTGGCTGCTGCACAAAATTAACAACTTCAACACTGGAAAACAAATCACAAGACACACCCTAACAACCTCAGTCTGGGAGCACAAGCCATCAGCCAAAGGACTAAGCCAACTGATCTTTTTTTTTTTTTTTTTTTTTTTTTACAAGTTCATTTGCAGCAACAGAGCAGACAGTTCATCACTGTGAGAGGGGCTCTTTCTTTCCACCTCTGAATGCCATTCCTTCAGAAAAGGGTTTGGAATTAGACTTTCCAGCGGCTGCTGCTCTGTTTGTAAGCCACAGTATTCCCACACAACAGAAACCATTCAGACCCCTAAGCCTCCTACCGCTGGAAACATTATATCCCTTTCTAGAGTGTATGTATAAACTGATCCTTATCTTGCACTAACCCCAGCAGACATTTGATCATATCAGAGGACTGCAAAATTTGGCCTGGAGTATGTAATACCTAATACTTAGGTCACCTGTATTAAGCTACGCGTGGAATTCCTTGCGCTACTATCAAGTCACTTTCTCATACCCCACATATTTAAATTGCTTGATCTCCTTTTTCCTCTATAGCATCACTGCAGTCTAAAAAGACTAAAACAAACTGTGGGCCTTGAGAAAATTGTGGCACAATCCAACTGTTGGGCATCAGTTTCTTAATTACAAGTGATAGTTTACAATTCCAGTATCCCAAAGCCCAAATTCTACTCACCAAAACAGGTTTGTTCCACGAACTTAGCAAACCCTCTAAGAAGCTTCACTGGCTTCCATACATCCCAACTCCCTGCACCACCCACATCACCAGCTCAAGGTAACTGGAGCCACATTAATCCGCAACTCCCCTCTCCCTAGACAGATTTGGAAGGGACCTACAAGATGATTGAGTCGAATTAGGAGCTGAGTGGTATCCTGTTTGGAACTCCTCATGAGTGTGGAGAGATTTGAGAGCAGCAAGGTGGGAACAGAGTGGGAATTAGCAGTGGAAGCACAATGGAACATGACAGTTGGTCCAGCAGAATGAGAGGCTGCAGCAGAATGAGAGGCTGCAGCAGAATGAGAGGCTGCAAGGCAGTCCTTCTTGAAAAACCTAGTACACAGGTGCTTTTATGCAAATGTTCAAAGTCTCTGAGCAAAGATGGAAGAATGGAATGTTTGGTGGCTAGGGAAAACATTGATATAGTGGCATAATGGAAACCAGGTGAAATGTGGAAAATCTGTAAGATATCCCAATCCCTGGACATATACTACAAAGAGGGTCACAGCAGAATGTTGGAGGTGGGGTGGCCATCTTTGTCAAAGAAGGGGGGGGGGACATGATTGAGACATTGAACACCTGGCCTGCCTAATGCCTTTTAAAGGCATAAAAACATCACTTCAGGTTTTCAGGTGAAAACCAGAAGTAACATTTTTCGGCCTGTAATTGTCATTCCATGCAATCATGTCATTCAACTCTGGAGCAAACCCACCAGACCTCTGGAGAGGGCGTGCATGCAGGAGGGAGCCCCATGGACCTGACTCGCGGATAAGTGAAACAGCGGATATGCCCCACCCCCCGTACAGGCAATGTAGCCCACAACATCCCTGACAGGCGGCTATTCAGCCTCTGCTTAAGTAATGGACAGTCTACCACTGTTCATTCTTCCTAGCATTTAACCAAAATCTCCCTTGTAATTTAAATCCATTTGTCCTGGTCCAATCTTCTGGAGCAACCAAGAACAAATCATCTTCCACACGGTAACTATCTTCAAATAGCCGAAGGCTATCATGTCAACTGTCTCTTCTCTAAACTAAACCTGTCCAACTTCTTCAACCTTTCTGACAGAAAAAAGGCAGAATAAAGCTACACATTTACTTTTCACAATCTGAAAACTATAGTTTTGTTGCTGCAGCCAAGAATTGCTTTCACCTTCTTTACAGCATGCCACAGAGCCGATTCAGGTGTAGCTCACAATCTACTACAACGCCCAGATGTTTTTCCACACATAGTACTGGCCAGTCATGCATCCCCAATCTTATATTTGTGTTTCTGTTGTTTCCTACCCAATAGATATATCACCCACTCCTCTCTCTCAGCAATCCCAGTGGGTTCATGACCCAAGAAGACTTGGTGGTTGGCAACCTTCAGTCTCGAAAGACTATGGTATAAGCCTACAGCACCCGGTATTCCCAGGCGGTCTCCCATCCAAGTACTAACCAGGCCTGACCCTGCTTAGCTTCCAAGATCAGACAAGATCAGGGATGTGCAGGGTAACAGTTGACTTGTTATAGGCAAATTACTAGTAAGATGTGGAAAATGGTTTGTGCCACATCTGATACCACCTTGTTGAAGGGAGGGATTTTCTATGGTTAGAAAAACTTTTCTTTTAAGTATAGACCAGGGAATCAAAACAAAACTGAAGCTAGACCAAAAAATCTCTTGGTTGCCTTAAACCTGAACTGACCTCACCCCACATTTTTTGAAATTCAAAAAACAGTAAATTTTTCAAATTAAAAAGCTATCAGTCTATTAATTATATAGTTACACTGCAGGCAGAGATGCATTCTGACAAAAATGCATCTACAACTGCTTCGAAGGCATCTGACCTCATTACTAAATTGCTTTATCAAACTTATAGCAGAGTTTTATGAATGAAGTTATTATTGAGGCGTTAGCTCCACTGTATTCAGTGCCAGGAAAGCATGTACAGAACTGCAGCCATAGTGTTAGAATCACACAGTTAAAAAATAATCATCAACATGAACTCCAAATTTCATAGTTCAGCTCCATCAAGGAACTTTCTAAAGTGGTTTCATCTTTACCAGGAGGAGAGCAACTGTCCCTCTTCACCCCAGCATGGCAACTTTTCCAGTGGCTATTACTGGTGTCTCTTCTGCAGTTTTTTCAATTGCGAGCCCTTTAGGGATGTAACCACTTATTTGTTTAGCTATATAAACCACTTTGTGAACTCCTTTTTGTCAAAAGCAATGTATAAATATATTCTCAATAAGATCAACACCTTCTCTATGGTATTGACTGGCAGATCTGGGAAAGCCACTTTATATGTTGAAATTTTCAGCAGAAAAAGTAACTGCTGTGTTGCAAAAAAGTATGAATACTATGGATACTATAACAGATAGCATCATCTGCTTAATGATATGTCACTTAGGGCGCAATCCTAACCCACCCCAGCACCAACATAAGGACAATGCAGCTCCTAAGTAAGGAAACAAACATTCCCTTACTTTGAGGAGGCCTCTGTGAGTGCCACCCAACTGCAAGATGCAGCACACATCCCATGGGCACAGCTATGCCAGTGCTGGAAAGTGGATTAGGATTTGGGCCTTAATTACCTTCTTAATGATGTCACTTCTGGCCCTCAGCAGGCACCATGAATACTATTCAGCCCTTTGTATGAGTTTGACACCCCTGAGCTATATTCTTTTGAAGCAACATGAATACTGCGAAACCAGCCTAAAGTGACAATCATTAGGTGATTAATTAGGTGACAAAACCTAAAGTGACAATCACTTTAGGTCTAGAGAAATGAGTATGCGTTCTTCCATCAAGAGAATAAGGAGATCAAGTCTATTATACAGACAGTTTCAGGAGAAATCTTCTGCTGTATGAAATGGTCTCTTACATTTATAATAATCAAAAGAACATTTTATGCAAGACCATTCATCACCAACTACGCTACAGCTGATTTAGGGAATGTTTCAATGAAAGGGTGCAACCACTGAACAAGGAGCCCCCCTCCAAAAGTATTCTTGACTAGACAGGCAGGAGAGTGAGAAATGATTCACTTCAATAGGTAGGCTAGAATGTGTCTATAAAAGTATTTGGAATTCTCCTCAAAACAAGAGATTCTTGAGAACCAGCTTGATATACAAGAGGATATTTTTTCTCCTTTTCATTCAAAACGAAATTGCAGAACCTGGTCAAAAATGTGTTTCTCTGAAACTAGATCCGTTTTGCTTGACCATGCAGAACTGGTGACATGGAATTTCCCCCTATCCATTTCCCAACATTTGGAACAAAACCCTATAGAGATTACTGGTTGGTTCTGCAAAGCCACCATTCTTAATGGAAAAGATACATGTCACTTATGCTATAATCAGTATCAAATGAGTGAAGGTGCTTTAGTATGTCCCATATTTCTTTACTAACGAACTATTCCAAGTGATTTATTTTAAAAGACTAATAATATTCATTTTGACTCAAGAACTAATCTTCCATTTGTCATTATTTTTTATTAATTAGCATTAAGTGGACTTAAAGTGAAGTGAGGATTCAAACCTCTCAGCATCAGCATTTGATCAGCAAAAGACACATGCACACACACACATAGTATTTGCAGCTTTCACAAGGAGATGAATTTGAAGTTCATGTCTCTCTCATGAAAAGGAATTCTGTCATATTTGGGATCAAATTCCATTTAGCAAATTATATCAACCTACATATAGTGTGCTATTCCTTAAAACTGTTTTGTTCTTTCAAGTGAAGATCAATGCTTGGATCCAAAAATGACCTGCAAGAGTGGAAGACTCCCCTGTGCTCCAAGGCCCCCTGCACCACAACCCATGCTGTTCTGAGGCACAAGTCGCAAGACATAGAAAAAATCTTGAAAAATTGGGGATCTTCCTTTGCCCAAGTGGAAATGCTTTCTACTCACACACTACCACATTTGGATCCAAGCCAAAGTCATTTCACAAAGCAAAGTACATGAATTTTTCAGACTCTCTCAGAATGTTCAGGGAAGATGCTTATACAACATGAGCATAGGGGCACAGTAGCTCATAAAATCAAGGATCCTGAGTCCACTGAAAGGACACACTGACATCTCTCTCAGACACTGGACACACTGCTACTTGTACCTTCATCTGCAAAACTGCAAGGTATGAAGAGAGAAGGGGAATGGAGCCAGGATTTTGTCCAGACCTATATCATGTTTAACAACAAGATTCAAAAGTTGCCTGATACATGTAGCATTGCTTAGAAATTCTTCCTTGCCAAGACTTCCTTGCCAGATGAACTGACATTGTCATTGTTCTGTCACAGCATCTAAAGCTTATCTATAGGATCAGACTAACACAGCTGACATCCATCACAGCTGAATTATACCAAATGGAACAAGGAGGGCTAGAAAGCAGACAATTGGCAGCCTTTAACTGGGATACTTTTTAGAGTATTTGGAAAAATGGTCTTTTTCAACTTGAAGATGAAGACCTCTTCTTGTTATAGGAAGGGATTATAGTTTATTGATGCTGATAAAGTAGAGTTGATACCTATCGGCAGAACAAATATTTTGTCACACAGGGAAATCTAGGCCATATTGTGTCTCATGTACATGCATATGCTTCTCAAAGCTGTCCAAGTTTAACTTAAACTTTTGGCCATCAGCAACCAGGTCCCACACAATCCCATAGTCTGAATTGGAAAATCACCAGACAATTGTTTTTGAACATGAAGGAAGCACACAAACTAATCTTCTCAGTCTGTAGCAATGCTGTGCATGGTGCAGAATGAGTGGGATGGGTTCACTGAAAAATTAAGCAAGATTTAAAAAAACAACTAAGACTTGACCCAGAAAGGTTTTCTAGTGAGGGGAACCCTGTAAGGCTCACAGTGTAGGTGAGGCATCCCCAAATTAAGCAACCCAAATGACAACAATCCCTTTCAGCTGATATTGTTGGGTATGTATGCTGCGACCAGCATATGAAATAACAGAAATACAGAGTAAAGGAATTCACCACTGGCATAACAGATGCAAAATGCAAGAGCTCAAAGATGCACTGCATCTATATACTGACATATGATGTAGCAGCTGCCAGGTTTAATATGCCTACACAATCCAACCTAAAACATATTTGGCTCCAGCCATTAACACAACATTGTTTGGTTATCTCCCATAAATGAAAGGTTATCAAAAGGTGCTTGCTGTGTAGACACACCAGAAATAAAATCACAAGTGAGTTGGCTGGGTCTGATTGGTTGCGTCTTGTTTTAAGTCTTTGTTTTGTGTTTGTTTTAAGTCAAGTTCTGACAAAGCAAAAAACTTGAAAGGGTGTATTCACTCTTTGTTATTATGAGAACCCCCCCCCCAAAAAAGGTAAAAGGCTTCTGCCAATTTCAATAGCTTTCACAGGTTACTATAAGGTGATTTTATGTTCTTGTTTTCAGTTTTGTATAAAATAAGAATTAAAGTATCCCTGCAACCAAAGTGGTTTCAAACTTTAAGTCTGTATTCTAATATAATGACCTGATTCTGGAACCTCGAAGTAAATATAAGGTAAAGTGAGGCGGGAAACCAAATAGGTGTGACAGAACTCTACAGTACTAATTTCTCCACCTTCACCATTTCTCATCCTATGACTAGAGGTACTTTTTTGTTAAAAACACAACACACTACATTTTGTGTTTAAAATATCCGAATGAAGACACAAAGCACTGCATTTTGATGTTTAAGATATTTTCCAGAAGTTAAAATAGCTTACTTTTCCAGTTATAAATAATACATAACACAGCTTTCTGCTTTTCAAATCATGAAATCTGTGAAAATATAAAACCATTTTCAAATGCCCCTAGCTATGACTTACAGTCCAATCCTACTGAAGTGCTGTGCCGGCAGAATGTGTGTGCTGACAAAAAAAAAAGTGCATAACGAGCTTTGCAACAGTGCAGAGAACTGACACAAAGCCTTCCAGCATGAACTGGTAGCTGTTGGGGTGCCCCCTGGACCTGCTAGAGAGGGGGAGTGGAACACAGAGAAGATGGGGTTGGGTGGGGGGGTACTGTATCCTAACCCTTCCCAAACTTGATCCACCTGATCAACTTGGACTTGCGCTAGCAATATCATTGCAGCTTCTGGGGCAAAGGGGTAAGTTCCCCCATACCCTGAGAAGACATTCAACAGAAAAATCCCCTGTGGGATACAGTGGTAGCCACACTGGTGCTCCTACATTGCTGCACATGGATTTAAAAAGGAATGGACTGCCTGTTTCATAACCCAACATGTTCTGTTTCATTCCAACAACTCAGAATTATTTTCCAGATAGTAGTCTAAAAAGGCAGTAAGGTTTCAAAGAGATCAGATTCTCATATTGGGGGGAAACCTATGAGAAATCAAGAGCTAGGAGAAGCAGGGATTCCTCTGCAAGGAATCTACTGTTGAAGCTAATGAAAGGTAACAGAATCTGGACATACATAAGACACATTGCTCAGAACCTTTTCTCATCAAATATCAAGGCTACATAGCAAACCTCTTCCACAGGATCTGGACAATGACGTTTAAGTGCTGGATTTTTAATTTAGGCTTTTCAATGCTCTTTTTATATACATGTAAAAACTGAACCACACTAACAATTCTTCAACTTTGCTGTTGCCCCCATCTTCATTTCATAGCTATAGTATGCAACAATCACTGGCACTAAGATGCACTTTTCGATTACATAATCTAGAGTTTACAGCTCTCTGTACGCTAATGGAAAAAGCTGCTGGATATTAAAGTTGTTTTTAATCCTTGTGCAGCCCTATCTTTCCTGTTTGAAACTGTCAGCTCCTGCAATGAGTGATTTTTACATGACTTATGTGAACAAAAGTCTATGTTTCACTTGCCAAACAAGAGAAAATGTTTAATATATCTAAGCAACTCCATGTGTCAGCACACCAGAAGAGACTGCTTTAAGCTCAAGGCAGTGCCAAGACAAACTCAGCAATAGTTTCAGTTTAAAACCATGAAGCATTTATTTTCCTACAGCAGCCACATGTGCGCCTGGAAATAATTAACAGGTAGATGACATATAAACAACTCCCATACCTGACAACTTATCAAAACTTTCTGCTTAGCTTACTTTCTTTAGCACACAAGATCACATCAGTACCTGAAGAAAATGCATTTGCTCAATACTGCACAGATTTTAAGAACTGTAAGAAATGCAAGTAATCAGAAGAAATGCAAGGCCTGCAACATTATGGCCTGCATATGCACGGACTTTCCATAGTTACCTAGAAGGAAGTAACTACAGCATGCACAAGAAGGAATGAAGATTTACCATTTTAAAAGCATGATTCCTTACCAATGCAACTTTTCTAAACCATCGGATACAACTAGTTTTCTTTTTGCACTGGGTCCAACTTGACAACTACCCATATTAATTGCCCAGGTATCCCCCCACAAACATGCATGATAAAAAGACTTGGTTGAAACAGAGCCATGATTTATTCCACTACAAGGCTGCGCAGAGATTGGTGCAATGCAACAGGTCCTGACTATACGCCACCCCCCTTAAGTGTGGGCACCCAACTAGGAGGAGACAGTTCCTGTCTGAGCCCTTCTTTGGGCGAACCACTTTGACTCAGAACCTGAGCTCGCCCAAGGCTCCCCCAGGTTCTTCATCACCAACCCCTGGAAACAGGGTCCAGCCAGCTGAATTGTTCTGCCCACCCTTAGCTGGGGAACCACGAAGGTGAGCATCCCAATACCACTGCGGGGTCAAGCCAGGCTGCCCCCGATCCAGGTAGCCTTGGGGCTCAGCACTGGCCTTAACCCGGCCTGTTGCTTGCCTGAAGGTAGACACCAGTTCCCTATTTCTCCTCCAGTTCCCGCACTACCCTGCCAGACACGGCCAACCTGGCTGAAAGACCCACAAGAACCCCAAGGGGACAGTCAGGGGTAGGCGAAAAAGGCTTCACCCCATGGCCAATCAGGGGAAAATCCAAAAAATTCCTACCCGGCCCCAAAAGGCAACCAGCTGACTGTGTTTAAAGGGCAGGTGGGTGGGTTCCACTGCTGCCGGGGAACAAAGAGGCTGGGAAAGCATGGGCGCCAGCCTTTAAACTACACACCCCAGCTTGCCCCCTCCCCCGACCAATAGCTGTGCACCATCTCATGCAGGCGGGGAACCAGACAAGTTTCCCTCCACTTGCATTAACAGCTGGAGGGCTTTATATACAGAATGACTATGTATTGAAATTATCATTTGTGACTCATGATGTTCACGTTAAAAAGTGGAGGGGGATTTTTAATTTATGCTTTTCAAAGATTTTTTTTATATAAATAAACTGTAAACTTCTCATTAACACAATTCTAATTAACACAGGCTGCAAGCCTCTGGTGTCAGTGCAGTGTGCCTTGTCAACTGTCAAAAACCGATGGTGTGCCTTGACAATCCGAGTGCCTTCTCAGTGTGCTGTGAGATGAAAAAGATTGAAAATCGCTGGTCTAGACAGTCTAGCCCACCCACCTCTCTCTTCCAATCCATACTCCTCTGCCTTTTCCAATACAGACAGTGCCAGTGAGTGGGTGGGTAGAAGTAAGCACACCCTGCCAAATTGCTGTCTAAGGAAACTGCCTGAGTTGACCTCAGGGATGGGCCAGACTTGAATAAAAGCATTACCCACCTTGCTGGAAACATATAAGACTCTGCTCCTTCCTCCAAATAGGCTACATTCTATGCTGGATTTAACTAGGAAACGTTGGTCATCTTAGAAAGATAGGTAGAATGAAAATGGAGAATAAGTCTGACCATCTTTTTCAGGGAATAGGAAGCTATTACTGTACAATTCTGGAACCCCTCATGGTTAAGTGAAACCATGGATGACTCCCCCATACCCACCGGAGTCGAGGGGAGCTCTGCTCCCCTTGCCTCTGGAGGGGGGGCCCAGATCCAATTTGCAGATAAGTGAATTCATGGGTACAGGGGTCCCCTGGTATTGTCTTTTCTAGCCACTTTGGAGGATGGAAGACTATGACCCTTTAAATTAAATGGGATAATAAAACACAGGAAGGTTTTCAGTTTTCTCTAAAAAAGTTAATAATCCTGGTGAGGGAACCTGACAGTACTGTTGCTATTGGCTGAAAGCTTTAACCAGCTGAACTGATCCATTTCCCTCCTCCCACCCTCACACAAAAACAATTCAAAGTTATAAACTGGCCTCTCTGAAAAGCGTACAATAATATTCTAAACAGTTATTTCAAGTTGTTTTCTGTGCTTTAATATCTATTGGCATCTAGAGTGAATACCCAACAAGGCCCAACTCTATCATTCTTGAGCATTTCGACTAGAAACACCAACATAAGCTCAATATCCCAGAAATTTAATAAATTCACCATATCAGATGTTTCCTAGTTTGGAATTGTAACTAAGGACTCATCAATTTTAGACGGTAGCATAAAGAATGGAGCTCAAGTTTTATATTTCTATTCAACTTACTGTGTTGGTTGAATCTTCTTGTAAAATTCTGTCATACAGTTGTATTGCATCATCATACCTATTGGGGGATAGAAGTAGAAACATGTATAGGTGAACTTCAAAGAGCTCTATCTACTCCAACAACTCAGAATATCCCACTGCAATCTGTATTCAAGTATAGCTAGACTCTTCTCTCTTGTGTGGGAATCACATGTAAGTAAACCCTTCAAGCAACAGCCTGGATTCAAAGGATTCAATCTTTTCCATGCCCTTGTTCTAGCTAAAATTAAGAAGACATTAAAGATAACACCAGGGCAAGGGAACTGGGTCAACTAGAATGAAAGCAAACAGCCCCACTAGACTTTCCAATCAACCCTTTCCTCTCTTCCTTACCTATTACCCCTGGTTTTCTGATGGGAACAACTTCTAGAGACCACACTATCAGGCTTTTTTTTCACTCAGCCATAATCCCAGTAAATGTTCTAGTAAATTTTATGACCTAAGACAGGAAGTTGCTCTACTGTATACACCAAGGACCTCTTTGCAAACACAGACAAGCTTCCCATTCATTTCAATTTCTGAGACATCGTGTTTTAGATATCTTTCTACAAGCAGAAGTATAGAGGCTTCTTTGGCAAGTAGCACAAATCCTCTGGATTTCAAATTCCAAACTGTATTACCAAATTCAGTTACAAAGCACATATTGTATTCAAAGTCTTATCCATGAGATATTTCATTGTCTTACATAGGACAACACAAAATGAGTTGTATCGTGCAAACTAATAAATTTTAGAAACTGCAGAAACCTTTAAAAAAATTTCTTGCGTTTCACTAATACTGTTGCTATGTTCAAGAAAGTTTATCTTCAACCAATGGTGATAACACTCATTAAAGTACACAGAATTCCTTCCCACAAGCCATTCTAATTGAGAAATTTTTTTCTTTTCTTTTTTGGTCAAACTGTGTCTGGAAAAGATTTTTTTAAAAGTCAGTTACCTTTCCATTGCTTCAAATCGCATGCCAGTTAACCGCTTAACTCTATGGCTCCCAGGGAATTGCCGTCTTAGTTCTTGAAGACAAAACTATATTTTCAAACACACCACAAAGAAAAAAGAGATTAGGAACAGTTCTCTCTCTAGTTAGAAACTAACATTTGAATGATGTTTATTTGAGTACAGTAACTGAGATACTCAGCTGGCAGCAGTCTCAATATAACCTCAAGTACCATATCAACACTTCTCCAACAAAGTTTTGAGAGATACCAGGACACAGACAGAACCCAGATATCAGGCTACAAAAATATCATGTAGTCAGTACAAAAAGAAAATTATTCAAATCACTGATTTATACACAGGACCATTCTTTTGAGTTGCAACTGCAAAATGAAGTTTACATGCTTAAGGACAGAATTATGCACTGCAAAAAAAAAAAGAAAAAAAAAAGACTTAACATGTTACACCCATGATCTCCTGACCCAGAACATAAAATTATAAAAGACAAACACAGAAATATTTAAATCAGGGATGCCAAACTCGTTTCATACAGAGGGCCAAATTCATGGTGTCTGCTGAGGGCCAGAAATGACAACTCTAAGCAGAAAGTGACATCATTAAGCAGATGATGGTCAGAAATAACTACATTGTTCTCACATGGAAACTCATTAGCTACAAATGACAGAAGAGAAAATGTGCAAATCTTGTTCATATTTTCAAGATATGAGACAGCCCAATTATAATGGGGGCCAGATAAATTGCTTCTGGGGGCTGCATTTGGTCCGCGGGCCTTATGTTTGACATCCCTGGTTTGAAGGATCTCTAATCCCAAGATGACCATTTCCAAAGTTCAGAGGTTTTGGGGGAAACCTTAGCAGCAGGGAAGAATTCAAAAATATTTTGCAGGTGGGTAAAGGTATCATACAAGAATGAAAGAAGCAGATTTTTAAAAAAAAAACACAGGACAGAGTGAACAAGACTGCTGGAACAGTTAAATCTCAAACAGGAATGTAAAAGCAGAGAAATAGGATTAGGTGTGACCATGAAGTCTTGAAAGGCGAGAAAAAAGTTGATGTAGAAAAATACAATTCTGTACATCAACAAGAGACCCCATGGGTAAGCTAATGCCTAATGGCCAGTTGAGTCTTTACTTCTTCTTAGCCATCTCCCATTCACCCCCTCTGCCCACTGAACACTACCCCATTTTCATCTGCACTATTTATCACATTACAGCTACTATAGAAGTAGTACAAATGTTGCATATTTTGTATTAGTAGTACACTCTGCTTTGTCAATTTAGCCTCTGTGCTTTAACATAATCAAAGACTGAAGAGGCTAAACCCTACAGCAGTGTTTTGGAAGAGCCACCATGGTGCGACAAAGAAAGATACCAATTAAAAGATACCATTTTAGAAGTGTGAGGGAAAACAGCAGCATGAATCAGGTTTTCTGCACAGCAATAGACTAAAAAGTACATCCTGGAAACCTAGCCCACTTAGTATCTATTAAAAAAAACCTTCAGTGCTACAAAAAGACATATCAATCATTAATCATGCAGACCCAGAGTACTGTATGGTCTTCCAGACCATGGCATAAACTATGTTTAATTGAGGCAGCCCAAAATTCTGCCAAACTGTGGGGCTCATTTCCCCTATCTTTCCTTCTCTTCTGTCATTTAAATAAAGACCATAGTCTTTCGAGACTGAAGGTTGCCAACAGTGTCATTTAAAGAAAGACAAAAAAACCCAGAGAGGAAATTAAGAATACTTAAGTATAAAAAGGAAACTGTAGAAAAAGCTGCACAAGACAAAGGCAAATGCAGGCTCCAGCTTCTCACACACAGCTCCTGCAGGTGGCTACTGAAAGCAGGTGATCTCACTAAAGCCATCTGTGGTGTATGCTGAAGCTGGAGAACTATAAGCCTTCCACAGGTCATGAACAGCTATTATAGGCAAGGTGGTGGAAGAAACAGTTCTCAAACGAGCAAAGGCCCAGCTAATGTCTCCTAACACATCTCACCTGCGGCTGATGGCACCTGTTTCCTTACAATGGTCGCCTCCTGTTTGTTGTGTTTTCCACAGCCAAGAAGTTCAGAGTCAAAAACATGGCTTTAGAATGTGGCATGTGCAGCTGTGGTAAGAGGCCAGTCAGAATTATGGCTAGTTTGAATGCCTCTCAATTAAGTATGTGGACCAATAAATATCTAACGGTTTCATTAAGCCTTCAAACGGCTCTCAATGTGGAGACCGAGTACCCGCACTGCTTGCATCATGCTGAGTTTCTTATAGGACACTTTAGGGCCAAAAGTTCAAACTTGAAAAGTGCTGCTGCAGTTGTTAACCTTAAAAAAATCCATAGGTCTGAATTTGTTGACTCATAATCAAAAAGAGGAACTTGTCAAGCAAGGTTGCTTCCTATATTCATATGGATAATAACAAATTTTTCCTTTGTCTTTTGGAAGGAGGGAATGCAGGGCAATTTATTTATTCCTGTCACAGTTCCTTTAAACGTGGTTAGAAGAAGCACAATATTGGAGTTTATTACAAGTCTGTCTGAAAGCTTTACTGCGCTGGAATTACGGGAAGCAAGAAGATGGTTACCAAGATGCTCAAAAAGTAGGTCAAGTGGCACAGAAACACCTTAAAGTCATCACCATCACACTGAAGCGCAGCAGCACAACCACAGCAGCAATCATCGAATGTCTCTTGGTTTCAAGCTGGAAATCTGGTGCATGGGTCAGACCATGGGTACACATCAATGGTCATCAGTGGGCCAATATTAGAAGCTGTCACACAGTTTACACATAACAAAGGATGCAAAGGACACTCCACTCTAATTCTTCCTCTATTTTCTTTAGAGCCCTAAAACGGTTCTGTAACCTGCACGGCTACAGTTACACCACAAAACATATAAGATGATACTTAGCCAGAAACTGGGCAACATCTTCAGATGACAGGGAATCAGAGCTCACATCAAAAAAAAGTTGCAAATACCTAGTTTGAGGTTAAGAAGGCTGGAAATACATAAGCATCTGACTGTGCCTAATGTCAAGTGTATTTATTCAGCTAGGATTCCAGACCGCCCTCCCCCCCAACCAGGATCTCTTTCCCCAGAAAAAGTCTGGGGGATGCTGTCACATATACCATTCTGTCAATCACATATGAATTTTAGCCCTATGTGCAAAAAAAGAGTGCTTGGAACCAAGTGTTAAAAAGTCTAACAAATGAATGCAAGCAAAATGATGGAGATGCTTTCTCCTACATATGCTGCTAATGACCATATGTTCAAACTAATTGCTTTCAAACCGACACTGTTAACTTTTGAACACCACAAAGATTAAAACATGAAGACCTTACTTCACGTTGGGGGGGGAAGGGGGATCAAGGAATGCTTAAAACTCAAAAACTTTCAGTTACACCAAAAAAAAAAAACTTAATTACACCAAAACTCATTTGGGCTCGATACGGTGTGCTTGCCTGTACTCCATAATTGTGAAATGGCTTCCCAAAAGCTTAGGAAATTGCTGGGATGGATATTTTGCTTTGGAGGAAAGGCATATTTGTCTCAAGAAATCTGGGCAATAAACTGACATTCTTTTACAGACATGTAACACTGAAAAGACATTTTGTGCAATTTATTTCCATGAAATTTAAAAAAACCCAATGCAAACAAAAAAATTTGAGTGCACAAATCAGTACACTCTAGTTTGTTTATTTGTGTAATCAAGTCAAAATCAGACAAGACACTGAAAGTTCTCAACACTTTTCCTATTTCAGGCTGACAGACGCTGGCAAGATTTGAACAGGAAAGCGGTTCTGCTTTCCACAATACAGAGTTAAAGAACTTACTGTTTTTAAAAAACTGACAATCATTCACTACATTACTGAAAGCTGGTCAGAAGTATATTGACTAGAAATTAAGTGAGATAAGCAGTCGCATAAGAATAATGAATCATATAATTAGGTTTCGCCTCTTATCTCTAAGAAAATATGGGAGACACTCAATTTTTGCACTAAAAACCTGTAAATCTGATCTAAGAGATCTAAATCTAAGAGGGAGAAAAATGTATCTCTATTCACTTTCTGTGCCATGCACCAGCGGACCTCTCCAGCCCTGCGCCCAGGGCAAAGGTGCTAAACACTAATCACGCTACTATCTGGTTGTTTTTTTAAAAACAAGAAAAGGCAGGATAGAAATCAAAATAAATAACTTTATTGAATACTCTATAGAAAGTTCTGCTGAAAGAAAATGATGCAGTTGCCATTATGCTACAGTAAAAAGTGAAGAACTGTTCCTATTTCTACGTTCAATAATTTATTTTCATTGCATACTCTACATATATCTGTTATACCACAGTAGGTTCTTTTTGTTAGATATGGGCACGATCCACTGAACAAATTCCTGTATTAACTGTAGTGTACTTTATGCAAGATCAAGATCTGAGAGTTGAGATTAAGGTACTGTAATATTGACAGAGAACATTAATATCACACAACCATGTTCGCTTACGCTTGATAGTACAATTCGCTTAAATTCATAAATAGTGTATTGCACAAGAAATTGCACCTTTTCACAATCCACTACTGAACTCCATTACAGGTAGAATCTTGATGCTCACAGGGGTTCCATTTCAGAACCCCCTGCAAATACCAAAATCCGTGGATACTGGGATCCCTTTTTAAGTGCCTTTTAAACAAAAAAAAGCACAAAAATCAGACCTCCTACATTTTCACTTCAAAACTACTCTATTTTCAAGCCTTCAATCCTAAACCTTTTTAGGTTTAAAGACCCACTTCTGGGACACATGGAGGTTCCTTGTTCCTCCAAAGATCTCCCCCCCCCCCGAATGCATTGCAATGCATTCTGGGGTAATGTTGGGGGAAGCAAGGAACTTCTGTGTGACCCAGGTCTTTCAGACCTAAAAATAGCCATAGAAGCTGGGAAACAGTACAGTTTGACCGCACAAAGGTAGGAAACACAATTTTGGTGCTTTTTCTCTTTTTGTTAAAGGCATTTAAATGTGGATCCTGGTATCTGCTGGCATATGCGGCGAGTCAAATCCATGGATACCTAGGTCCCACCATATTGTGCAAATGTTCCAAACAAATGTTGCATATAATTCAAACCTTTACATGCTATTACACCAGAGAAGCTGGTCACTGAAAAGGCATTACATTACATTTTTTGTAGCTCTCTTCCTTTTTGGCCCAATATAAAAGATTGCTATACAAACATTTCTGTCGCAGCTCTGCAATGAAACTCACATGCAAAACATTGGCTGTGGACACTAGAGAAAAGACACTACATTGATAGAAATTTTTTCAATCATTTGAAAAGCTGACACATACTCAGAAAATGTTGTGCCAACATTTTCTTTACAATATGGTAGGCTAACACTTTATTTTGGCAGCCAGTTTGTACTGAAGTAGCTGTAAATATTTTCACAACTGTCAAAATATCCATAATAATTAGAAGTAAAAAGTTTGGAATAAGCATTGTATTTCCTATAAGAGCCATGAAGCCTCAGGGCCTTCTCAAACCATAAAAAATTAGATTTTTCCTCCCACGGCACTTACACTCAAGCTAGCCTCACTGGATAGCCAAAAGTGCAAAAAGTCGTCATCCTCACACAATGGAAGGTATGTTTGCCATGGTGAAGAAAGAAAAAATACAGAAACTGCTGTTTTAAATTGTGCACCCCAACTCTGGATAAAAAGAACACACAGTTTTCAAAGAACTAATTCTCAAAAACAGAAACTTTAGAATATGATAGAGCATAATTATGCAAAGATGAGATAGATTTGGTACTGTACCTAGCAAAACTATCATAAATACAGTGCTTGAGCAGTGTATTTTATTTTCTTTAGACAAAATAAAGCCTTTAAAAGCAATTGACAAGACAGCATGGGAGGAGTGAGCAAACCAAATCATTCTTCATAATTCATGTTACACTGTGACATCTGTTCAACATACAACATAGCATTAACAACACATATGGTTGGGGAGTGGGAAGGTTGAGGCAGAAATGCATTTTCTTACAACAGAATATTGCAATTTGAGTGCTGGAAAATGTAGTACTCTTGTTATATAAGACCTGGAAAAAGATAACTAGCTCCAAAACATGCTAACCACCTAGAAAGTCCATTTTACCTCCACAAAATTATCCTTAATAGCTCCACATTAAGAAAATAGGAGATTTGCAAGAGACATTAGCTAGAGTGCTTACCAGAGCCAGGTCATCCCGACTGCAGTCCAAGGCAGCAATCATCACTTGTTCATATATTATCCAGACTAGAAACACACACAAAAAATACATCAGTCATAAGGAATATAGGAAACTGGCTTTTCAAAACATTTGATAAAACCTACAGGGAAAATAAGATCAATGTCATCCTCTATCATAACTGCTGCATTTCAGTGCAAAGGCTTGAGTTTTACGTATACAGTAGTACTCAAAATGTTTAAAAGCTCTACAATGTTTTCTTGAAACTTGCATACAAATTTTTATAAATAAGTACACACTGCAATGAACTATTGCGTATCTGGATAGCAATTTATGATCTCCAACAGACTATTGCAATCATCCAAAACAATCCTGATTGTCAAAAAATTAGGGGGGTGTTTGCACTTTGCCCTCCTCTTACACTTATATTCTGAAACTAGGTCATTACTATCTAGTAATAACCTAATCTGATCAGAGAGGAAATGCAAGTGTGGTAGGGACTGCGTTGAGACTTTAATGCATACCTTTTTTTACTACCCGCTACATGATGTGTCACGCAAGAAATATCTAGGCCCATTGTTAGCTAGGATGCAGGGCTGGGAGGATTCAACCATGCTTCAGTCTCTCCTTTCCACACCTGATTCTGAGACTCTGGATAATGTCACTTCCTTTTTATCTGGGGTAATAGCCAGGCAGAGCCCTGGGACTCTGGGCAGTGACTGATGTTTATGCTTATGTTGTGTTGTGTTGTCTTTGTATATTCCTGTTTTGTTTTATTCTCTCTGCATTTTATGCCAATAAAGGTCTTACTGAACTAAACCTAATCTGATGAAATATCAGCTACTTTTAACTGCCCTGTTATGCAAATGTTGTTTGGCACTGAAAAGGAATGGCACAAGCCTAAAGGAGACAAAAATGAAGGGCTCTGTGAGGCATAACTGTCTGGAAGTGTACAATCCAAGCTGAAATGGGGGCACAGAGTGCCCCCAAAGGTTAAGCCACCTTTCCTGATGCACGAGAAGTCACATCACTCTTCTCCACTTCTACAAATGTATGACCTGGCATGCTGTCACTTCTTCAAGCTCTCTATAGGTTATTAATTTTGTTACTATGAGGGTTATACTCCATCTTTCCAATTCCAGAAGGAAGCATTCAAGCTGACTTGCACAAGTAAAAAGAAATACTATATAAACAATCAATACCACCTAAACTACCAACAAGACCACAGGAAAGAATCAAAGAACTAAGAACCCCTTGGCTTGCACCTTGACAACTGAACCCATTCTTATGAACAGGAAGAAGCAGTGGACAAGCAGGTGGAAACAGACTTTGTAAACCTTCTTCCTGTAACTAGAACAGCAGCTCTACAGTCTACAAAAACAAAAAAAATAGAGCTGACAGTATTTTAACCCGGTATATTTACATACTGCTTTTCAACAACAGCTTTCAAAGTGGTTTACATAGAAAGAGGAATAAGAAAACAGTTTCCTGCCCCAAAAGGGCTCACAACCTCAAAAAACCCCAGAAAGTAAAGAATTAAGGGGGATTTGTTATGCTATCTTCCAAAGTTGTCACAGAGTATGCTACTGTATTAATCAAGCAAAAAACCAAAGAAAAAGTACCCTTGTCTATCATCCAAAGATTGAGGGAGTGGTGCTAATCTGAGTTTTACTCAGAACCACAAAGTTATAATTGCAACCTTGACTAACTCACAAACCGAAGAGCAACAGTCAACACACTCAATTTTCTTGTTGAGATTATTGCCCTTTCCCCACTTGATGAGTTTACATTCAGTTCAAGAAAGATGTCATTACACATAGGCCAGTTTTCTTAGGCACTTCACATTTTCATTGCCAAAACAAGTACACAATAGAATAAATAAGGAAATGACTGGGATGCCTCATGCACAAGATTCATGAGTACATGATGCAGGCTAGTCCCTCTGAAAAATGCTCTAATGAGATGTATCAGTGACATCTTTTGGAAATAGCCCAATGGTCTCTCTGAGCTTTTAAAGACATGAACCAATTTCAGAAATATTGCTTTAGCTTTCTACGAAACTTAAGTGTTACCAAGACCAAACTTCCTAAAATTCAATAAAGAAGGGTACACCCGTTTTGATTTTTGAGAACTTTGCCAAAAATAAACTCCTCATACTGTCTGAATTAGGTTAACTAAGTTACAGAAAGGAAAGAAAGAGAAAGTAGAATGAGCTCATTAAAAACAAATCACTGGTACTTATTCACTTCCTGCCTACATAAGAACCTTACTCAATCTTATACAGTTTTTTCACCATAAAATCCTGTGATGCTTTATTGTGCTTATATAAAGAAGGGTATTGCATTATTGTGACTTTCTTTTTAAACAAGTCCCTTCTGGTATAAAATGCTGCGTGCCAAGTTTCTGTCTAGGGAGATTTAGTACTGTGCACTTACAAACCCCCGAAATCCAGAGATATTGTATATAGTGGAAGTCAAGAAACGCCCTGGACTCTTATGTCCAACGCTATAATAAAAGCAGTCCTTACATTGATTCCACGCAACTACAGTTATGGTTTAATTTAGGAATTGCCTTCCTTCTCCATGTCAAATTGCAGCTATCCCTCAGAAGGCTGCAGACAACCACTGAGTGAAATTTGTCCAAGGGTGCTCGGCCAACAGTTATCTCAAAAGTATTCGCATGATTAGTGGGCCAGACTATACATCCTATTAGGCATACATCTTTCTGCCCACACTCTTCAGTTGAAAAGCAGATCAAGTGTCAAGATGACAGATACAGAGCTTACAAAAACAAGTGGTGTACCGCACATCTACATATATTGGAAAAACAGAACCCAAGTAAGATAATAGGGAGGACATTATAGGAGAAATCAATGCAGTGATAAACAATACGAACTGCATAGAAATAAAAAAACTAGCTATGAAACAGCTATGACCTACTGTCGTCACCAAGCTTAGCCGCGTATTCATTAATTAACTCTTCTCCAACTTCCACTATCTGCTCACTGTTCCGACAGTTCTCTTCCCTCCATTTCCTCATTTTATCCCGCATCTCTGAAAGACAAAAATAAAGATTTTTACAGAATGAAAATACTTAATGAACATTTATATAATAGACTGAGAAGTATACTTTTCACTAGACAAAAAGGTTTATCTTAGATACCATTGTTTTTCTAATAGTAAGATTGCAGCTTTGAAATCATGTTTGGCATTTCTTGTGGAAACTAATACAAAAGTTATTGGATTTGTGAATTTTCAGGATACTAGACTAACAAGTCTTTCACCCAGTGTAATATGATCCTGCTCCCGACATGGAGATTTGAATTCCCATTACGTTACCTTCCAAAACAAATCACTCCAGTAGGAATAAAAGTATAATAGGAGGGGAAATCTTCTCGAAATATTTGCGGTACTCCATTCTGAAGCTGAGGGTCTCCTTTTTATGCAGACCTAAAACACTATGGCACCAATGCCTGGAACTAAGCATGCAGCAAGAGTGTCTCACAAAGGCAGTCTCCCCGTAACAAACAGTTCATCACAGCTGAGGGACATAAGGGCAGCAAGAAACAAAAGCAGACCAGAATTGAGCTGGCTGGTTTACCTGAAGTTTCTATAACTAAAAGACTAATAAAGTAAGATTCCATTAATTAAGAATTGCTGTTGTCAGAGCTGATAACCATGCTATCACTTATCTGGTGCGCACACGTGTGCAGCCAGCTGGTAAAGATGAAAAAAAAATTCATACTTGTGCACACATGGGGCACACAGAAAGCTGCTGGTGCTCAAGATTGTTCTCGCTTAGAATGAGCTAAAAGATGCCATTTATAGAATGTGGTGCTTGCTTACTTTATTTGGAAGACAATGCAGGATATAAATCATTTAAATAAATACTCCTTGGAATTCTAAATATGCAGTACAGTAAGAAATCCTGAACTTCATATTGCCTGTGTAAAGGAGATGTCACTGATCACTTCAAAGGGTTGGCTTCAATGAACTTGGTCAATGTTCATGCTCTTTCAACTTGCTATGCATGGAAGAATTGGTCGTGTTTTACAATTGCTTTGGAGACTATTTAAAACAACGGTGCAACAAAACCTATTTTGAGTGTTGGCAAAGCAGAATTACTGCGTTATCACAAAAAATTATTTGCTGTTACTACTTCACTGTATCAAAAGAACATCTGTCATTTTCCACTACAGCATCATCATCCCTTCCTGCAGAAGGGAATTCTACAATATTTCTATAAACTACAAAGTAGAACTCTGTAGTTTGTGGGAATAAACTTCGATTATTCATTGATTCTTTCAATTTCTGTTTCAGCCAGTACTGTGAACTGGGGGGTAGCAATGTATGCACTTGTCTTTCCCATTATTCCCTTAACTAGTACAAAATTGGACAAAGGGAGGGTGCCAATATTATTTATTTTAACATCCCACCTTTCCCAGGCCGAGACAAATGCCCAAATCAGCTTACAAATACTGTATTAAAAATGTAAAACTATATTTTTAAAAAAATTAAGACAAAGTCATAATAAGAACAGTAAAACCATAGGGGTTGGGTGGGTAAATCTTCAGACCACAGCATTCTTACAGAGACATAGGATCAGGTCAGACAACAAAGCATTACCCAAACACCAGATGACATAGGAACATTCTGAGTATTCTGAACCCTGAGACATGAGGAAGGGTGTAATTCTTAATTCCCCCAGAAGGGAATTCCATAACTGAGGCACTATTATAGGGAAGGCTTACCCTCTTGCCGCCATCCCTCTAACTTGGGATAAAAGGGAACTTGTAGGAGAGCCCCCTCAGACTCTGGCTGGACAGGCTGGAATGTATGGGAGAAGGCGATCCCTCAGATAACTTGGAATCAAACCATGAAGGTCTTTAAAGGTCAATACCAAAATCACCACTAAAGGTTAATAGGACAGCATTAATGCATAAGTTCTATAGTTCTTTTTAAACAGAATAACTATTCTAAATATCCTAATAAAAGTCATGAACATTATAATGTACATTATAAAAACAGAACAAAAGCAAGATTTTAAATACCTAATATTATGCATATCACATATTTAAAGCTGCTATAAACCATTACACAGAAACATACACATTGTCAGAACATATAATTGGTAAGTAAACAGAACACCAAATTACATGAACAGCCTGCCTGTGAGTTGAAACAGATCATTAAAATGATCCAAATAGTATTTTCTAGGCTTAAAAGTGCTTTTACTCTGGGTTATATCTAACCAATTCTTAAAAGTAATTTTAAAGAAGTCTACCTGATCTTCCTCCCTTTCGAAATATTTAAGATGGTTAACAATGTCAATTAAAAGCACAAACAATACAAAAATAAAATACAAACAAGTAGTAGCAAACTAAATACAACCACAAGAGCAAAGCAAGTTCAAAAAGCCAGCTCTTCAGCATCAAGCAACATTAGTAGGGAGGGAGAGAGACTCGCACATCACAAGGCAAGAAATTCCACATTTTGGGAACACCCTTGAGAAGGGCCTCTCATGCGTCACTGCCACCCAAACTGCAAAAGCCAGCAAGATGCGCAAGACAGCCTTCCTTCCTGATGCTAAGGGACACAGATTCATATGGAGGAGGTTGGTCCTTCAAATATCACGACCCCAAGCCATATCTTCAAAGAAAATCACCACCACCTTGAATCATACCTAGAAACAAATCAATGCAGCTGAAACAGCAGCAGCAGTCAGACATAACTGAATCAGTGGTGGGGCCAAGCGCTAGGCTGACCCCTCCTTGAGGCAGGTGGTGCGGGATAGAAGGCGTGAACTGGACTTTGGAATGTACCTTCAGGCAGTATAGGCAGGGCGGAACCCACTTTCAGTCCTCAGGGTCCCAGTGGCACGAAGGCAGGGTTGTGGCCCTGGCCTGGACTGCACGGCCACCTCAGAGACTCGAGGTGGCATTGCCTGCAGTCGAGCTGCCTCACCCCTTCATGGGGTGAAGACCTGGATAAGCTGTGCCGCCTGTAATGAGTCCAGGCTTGGAGTCAGGTGCATGCCCAGCCCGGGGGACAGATGCAATTCTGGTGCCTTCCAAGGTTCCAGCCTCCGCACCACAGGTGCTTTGCTGCCACAGCATCTGCAGGTCTCTCTGCCTCTCCTATACTATCTTACTTGGTAATAAAGTGGCCCTTTCTCCCAGCTCAGTTGTCTTGAGTGTTCATTGGGGGGTGCACAAAGACATAACTGGATCAGTTTGCACTGGTTAGCACCAGAGCAATTGCATTTTATATCAGATGAAGTTTCCAAAGGGTCTACAAGGGCAGTCCCACAAAAAACATATTGCAGTAGTCCAACTGAGAGGTGACTACTGCTGCAGGTCTACACATACTCTTGTAGGAGTAAGGCCCATTGAACACAATACCTCTGAGCAGGCATGCATGAGTCACTATGCCAGGTCCACTCAAAACAGAAATTGGTGCAACTGTGGAATCAGTCAAAGCTAAGCAAAAGCACTGTGGTTCACAGTCACCACCAAGGGCCACCACCTTGGCATCCTGAAGGAAAGATGGGTTCATGACTCCTCCAAAACTGAGAACTTATTCCTCAAAGGAACAAGCCCATCCAGAACAGGTTGATTTGCCATCACACCATTTCTGACCCACAGAACCTCTGTCTTCTTAGGATTTATTTTCTATTTATTTGCCTAAATCAAGCCATTCACCAAATCCAAACCCTGATTTAGGACATCTCGAGTCTACTCAGCAAGGGAAGATAAAGATATATGCAACTGTGTATCATCAGCATATAGCTTAATTTAAGAACTAAAAGACAGAGGGGGTGACGATTAATGCTGAAAGTTCATTAAATCCAAATGTACTGAAGTCAATGAAGATGTGCATGTGCAGAAGGTGTATGACTAGTTTTTAATGGAGCAGAAAACACCCGTCATTTCCAAAGTCTACTAAATTGAGGGTTCGCTGTAATGATAACACCTCACACCATATTCCCCCACGGTTTCATGTAGACTATTAAAAATATTCATATGCGGCTTTTCAACAAAAACCAATGTGATCTACATAGCAAAAATAAAAAAAACAAATAGCAAGTTAAATAGCATAGGAGACAAAACACAGCCCTGTGAGACACCATTAATTAGAGGCTATGGTGATAAGGTCTGCCAGCAAAATCTACATCAAGGATGGACAGCAGGACTGCAACTCAGGGTACCCCATCCCAGCCAGGTGCTCCAGAAGGATACCTTGTTGATAATACTGAACACTGCTGAGAGATTCAGTAGAACCAACAGGGATGAACTTCACTCATCCAGTTCCTGGCATAGATCATTCACTAAGGTGACAATGGCCATTTTGGTTGCAAATTCAGATCAGGTCAGACTTTAAAGGTTTAAAAATCGGTTTCTTCCAGGAAACCTTAGAACTAGGTCACTATTACCTGTCTGAGCGCAATTACCCACTTGAGTAAGTAAGAATAAGGAATACACATTGAAAAGGGCCTGCTAATTATCCAATACAGTGTTATCCAGGGGCAGCTTCTTCAATAGGGGATGCACAACTGTCATGGTTAGATGGGATGGAACTCCACCCTCTGCCCTCCACCGGAAGCATTAATTACCCTTCCCACTCCAAGTTTTACTTCACTGTCTGTCCACTGCCTGAAAGGAAAACCAAGGGACAATCTTGGCTCTACAACTGTGGAGAGTCAATGGTCCAGTCCACTTCCAACTTCCAGGACATCAATCAGGGCCTCCACAAGGTCACCAGTCATATCAACAGGAAAATCCCCTGGAACCATCAGGAATCAAAAAGCTTCCAAGGCAGACCATTCTAATAGATTCTCAACCCTTGCAAAGTTTAGCAGCCCCGACAAGTATAAACCCCACCAGGTAGATATCTGACCATGACAAAGGAATTGTATTAATCACCACCAGCACCAAATTGCTATTTTCTGCCCAGAAGCAAACATCAAGTCCAGAGTGTCTTGCCAAACACATGGGTGCCAATATTAATAATAATAATATAGGTAAAGGTTATTATTATTATTATTATTAATAATAATAACCACCTGTTATCAGTCACCTTGCACTCTAGGGCCCTATTTACCTTTCACAAATTATGAAGAATTTGTTTTTCAGATTTGCAGTGTTATGATGGGAGCTATAGATGACAGCAAGAAAAAAAGGGCTTGTTTTAATACTGTTTTATTCTGCTTATTATGGACATCAACTGCAAAATGACTTAAGAGAATTTTTAAATGTCATCTTTATATAAAATACACAATTCTGAATTTGTTGGTCTTCCTGTCATTCAAAACGTACCAGTTAACAAAACTGTCAGTTTCAGATTAAACCAATTTCTCTCTGCGTCAGCCCTTTCTCCTGTCTGATATACGCTTCCATCCACAAAGAATGATCTCAGATCCATTTTCAAAAAAAGGAAAACTGTTACTGTGCTGCATTTTATATTTTGAAAGTCAACCAAAACCACCACCAGGTTACGTTCATGTGCATGAGTAAAACTAAATGGTTCCCTGAAAATTAAACCCCTGAAAATTAAAAATTAGACAAAAAGAACGCAAGCGAATGTGAAGTATATTACAGAGCCTGACAGTCTAAACATATACAAAATAACAAAAACTTTCTCCATTAATTGGGCATTATTAAAGTTTCCACTTGTATACTTTTCAAATGTAATGATTCAATATTATAGAGTTTCATCAATAGAAAAACAGGAAAAGACAAGCCAAGTTTTGCCACTTTATTACTGAAAATAAAAGAAAATGAGCATATAAAACACAGTGCACATAGGGATTAGGCTACAGTTTACATAGAGAGGGAAGTTCCACTCTGATCACTTGGGCATATTCCCAAGTGAGGATGCATACGATTGCAGTGGCCGAAAACCAATAATTATTTCTAGGGAGCAGGAAGATCAGCTTCCTCCCGACTGCTACCATGGCACTAACACTGATCCAGCAAGGATAGCTTATTTTCTTCATGTTACAGAAATTTATATTGCAGAGCTTGGTATTAGTATTAACACTTAAGCATCTTCAAGCACTTCAGATGCTTATAATCTTTCCAACAGCCTTGTAAGGTATTACAATTAAGTACTATTATCCCCAAATTGCTGAGACAGAGGCTGAGACAGAGGTTTGTCCAAGCTATTTAGTGAGTTCATGGCAGAGGTAAAATTTGAAACAGGGACCAATTCATAGTCTCTTAGCTACCAGATTATCCTTAGGTTGGCATCCAGGATAACACTTCTATGAATGCAAACTTCCACTAACAATGGAAGGAATATGCCATTTGCACATAGGGCCTTTTCTGATCATAAGCATAAGCAGAACGCTCCTTTCATCTTCAGATCGAGCTTGTATTCATCAAAGTGTTACTCTGGATGCTGCCCAGAAAATTTCAAAGCAGCTGATGGCCAGACTATTCATAACTGTACAAACAGAAGAGAGGAATGTGAGGGAGCTACACTACAGGTATGTGGAGGGGGAAAGGAGGGGAACCTGCTTGTTCAGTGATCTGACCAATAAAAGGGTGTTGTTTTTTTTCTTCTGCTCCAGCTGCCTAGAAACACTGCAATTTTCTGGGCTAGACAAACACTCTGACAGAAACTGCACTTCCCTCTTCTGCTTCATTGTAAAGGCATAAGTGAACATACATGTATTTATGGTTTCTATTTATATTCCACCTTTCACCTAAAACAGAGTCAAGGCCACTCACATACATGTCCTTTCACATTTTAAAAGATTATTCTAATTGGCACCTGCCAATGAACACCCACAACAGTTGCGCAGATACACAGCCACATCTACTGGACCAGTGAGGATCACTTTATAGGCTGATTAAGTTTGGGCTTTTCAAAGGGACAAATGAGATGTGCAAGTTCCATGACCAGAACCTCAGAAATCTTTTTTCAAAAAATAGATGCGTGGTGGGGGAGACTACCATTTTTCCCAAGCCAGAGATCTGAACATGCACCATTCCACAAAGCTATTAACAAGAGAAGGAAAAATCTTACAGACACAAGAATTCTGGGAATGTGAAGGGCATGTTATTCCTCCCCCAAAAATAATTTGCTTATCAGATCAAGTCATGGTTTTTATTATCTCAGAGAAAGTTCCTCTAGAATCTAGCATAACTCTTCAGCAATCCTTTTCATTTTACGCTTGGTAATAATTTAGGTGCATAATGCAGAAACTTTAGTGACAACTATACACATATTTCCTTGGAAATACCTTTGAAATCAATGGTACTTGTACTATTTTGGGATTGTGCTGAATCACCTTGATTGTTGTTTTAAATGGTTGCTACCTTTGAACCACCTTATCTGACAAAGACATGTATAAATTTTAAAAATAATAAAATATTCATACACCCTCTCAAAATAGGGACAGAATCCTCTCAAAATAGGAATAGACAGAATGATAGAAAGGAAGGAACCACAGACATCGCAATGAAATAAAAAGCAATGACAACACAGCTAACGTGATAACAGAGGATTCACTGCCACCTATTCAAATGTTCATCTGCTTGTCAAGCAAAAACTTTGTCCCCAAAATTAGTCAAATATTCATTCTTTGAGATTTTTCTAACCTTCACAACAAATCACTAGCTATTGGACAAAAATATTCCTGATGGCTTGAAATAAGGAAAAATGTTCCTTATTTATTTATTGCAAACTGGGTGACTGATAGCAACAAGCCAGTTTACCAAACTCAACAAATAGTTCTAAAATAGTCTTTTAGTTTCAACAGTGTGGCCCATTTACAATTGTACTTTAATTACAGCTGTGTGACCATAATGAAAAGATGCCAACACTGCAATATTTTAATGTGTGGAGCGTGAACAATATTAGTAATAAAATGTCAAATTCCAGAAAACAGTAAGTTAAAGACTCTTTATACATGCAGTTAAATATGGATGTAATTATACTAAAAATTGGTATGTTTTAAAGTCGCTTTGTGAAAGCTTGACCAAACTTTTCTTCACTTAACATCTACAAATCAAAAACCAACTTCGTAAGATAGGCTGCATGGAAACAATTTGGGATTCTCCCTGCATTATACTAACAGTTATGACATTATGTATACAACACCTCAGAGCACTTCACAGACATCATCTCAGTTATCCTTACAACCCTGTATGGTATTATTGTCCGTAAAACTACAGATTTGCAGGTGGGTGGGGAATAAGCTAAAAGAGAGTGAGCTTGCTGAAGGCCACCTACAGAGAAACCATTTGTTTACTGCTAAGTTCCAAACTTCTGCACAGGGTTTACTACCAGGTAAGAATGCATCATTCCAGTAAGTGTATAGCTGACAAATCTACAAAGCTCCATATGAGTGCTGTGTTGGACCCTCTAGAAATGTATAAATAGCAAGAACGTCATCATCATTTAATACGATATACATATTTTAAAATAAACTGAACTGTGATGTTCATGATCATAAGATGCTGCACTTCTGCAAATCCCAATAGTGGAAGGCCATCACTTACATCCCTAAAGGACAACTCATAATTTTACTTTATTTCCAAAGGTATATTCCATTTTGTCCATAACTAACCCTTAAGATGGCTCATAATTAAATTTCTATAAGGAAAAATTTAAATTCACACCTACCAAACAAAAAAATCCAAAAAGCATAACAAATTGACTAAAATAGATAAAGCTAACCCATTAGACTACTAGTCAAATGAAAAATTTTCACTTCAAACGAAACCACTTAATTCTCCAATTCAGTTGTACAATGAAGGGACTAATGAGAAGCTGGAAGTGACAAGGGGAAGCTTTGCTTAAAACTGAGTACAGGTGCAGCCTATTTATCCACAGATTTTTTTATCTTCGGATTTGTTTTCGAATGGGTGCTGAAAGTCACACACACCTTTGCCTCCTTCAGTTCAATGTTACACTCAAAAGAAAAACCAACAATGCATAATGAAATTGAGCTAGTTGGTAGGTCCTAAATTACAGTGATATTTTAACAGACCTATTTAATAATGCAAACTGATGTGAATAGACAGCAATAGAGGGGTGTTTTTTTTCTACTAACTGGAGACAGCATACAGCAAACCACAACTTGTGAGCCACATTGGCATATAACGTTCAACTTGCAAGGGCTGATGGTGGAAAACCAGTACAAGCCGTTGCCTACAATGTCAGTTTTAGTGGGTGTGGTTTGCACTCTTGTGATTTTGGCACATGCAGTGAAATTAGTGGAGTGTCAGTGTGATATTGGGTGTGAGAGAGCTTGGTTGCTGTTTTTACCACTTTTACTTTGTGATTTTTGAAACTAATTCAAATGAATAGTTTAAAAATTTGTACATTAAATATTGTGCACATGTATTTAATTTTTACATAAAATGTTAGTAACAAAATGTGAACAAACAATTAAAGTTATTGTAATATTTGTTCATGTCTTGTGGCTATCAAACATCTGAAGTTTATCATATGTTGCTCTTACATTAAGCAAGTTTGGCCACAGCTGACATATAGCCAGACTTCAGTTATAGACTGTATAGTAATTTGTTTAAGAAAGGAAGAATTAAATCATCCTAAAAAACAAGTTGATAGAGTGTCTAAAAAACTATAGCCTACCTTATACCCACAATCCTCATCTGACAGTGAGAGGTAACTAGTGGTATATCATTGGTGGTACTTGGCCATGGAGATTTCACATGAACATGAAGCACCACTGCTGTCATGGGGACTGTCTGTCACTGCTCAGCCCAGCATGACTGCACCAAAAATAGAGAGGCTGAAGCAGGGGCAGATCCAGTGTTTGTGTTCTGGGGGACCATGAGCACTACCAACCCCAGAGCCCAGGTCAACCAAGTGGGCAGACCTCAGCTGCAGGGTGAACTTCATGTCCTCCGTGGCTGAGGTTTGCTGGGTAGGTAGACCTGGGCTCCTAGTCATGTTCGGGCTGTTTCCCATCCCAGTAGGCACCCTTCCTCTCTGGCATCAGTTTGAGGGAGGCCATGCACCCCCCCCCTTGGATTCACCCCTGGGCTGAAGCAGCAGTGCCTGTCATATAAAGTGTGATGGTGCTGTGTGGCCTAGAACATTCTCTTCAAAAGAAGAGCAGGTTAGACAAGGAAAGAAGGATGAAAGTATGATCAGAATGAAGGTATGATCAGTGACAAGCGACAAAAACTCTCTACTGCTACAAGAACAATTAGATGGCAAACTGTCCACTCTCACACAGAGCAGCCATACAGGCAGGCCTTGGTACTCACAAGAAAGAGAGAGGGCTGCGCATAGCCCAGGGTCTTTACAACTTATGACCCACCAAGCCAAATGCAACTCACTGGACTTGCATTTGGTCTTGGAGGTACTTGACCACCACTTTTACAATCACATGTAAGCAAAGCTAGGCCTACTGCACTTCTGGCAACTGCATTCAGGTTCATGGATCCCAAGCTAGGCAGACCTGGCCTAGAAATAGAGCACAGCCATGAAGCTGATTGTGTGATATGGATCACCATCTTTCAACTTAGATCACCATCTTTCAACTTAGTCTACATCACAGGGTCATTATGGGGTCAATCTCATACATACCCCCCTCAACCTTTTGGTGAAGAGGATTCAGCTGTTTGTGAACAACAGCAAGTTCAAACAATCTTGCTGCAACAGCACATCCAAGGTGATTAACAAGAGTGGCGCTGTAGATTACTGCATTAGCTTGCACCACAAGGCACAAATTTACACTTATTCAATTCACCTGGTCTTATACTTACAGCCACTGGGAAGAACTAGAGTCATTGCATCAGTAAGAGACCTTTGAATTGCCTGAATTCCAAGTACATGTCAGTGATCAAACAGTATTCATGAGTACCTAAGCTTTATTCAATGAGTACATTCCTCAATATAAGCACCAACCCTACAACTACAAGCATACATTTGTACTAGAAGGGGAGAAACTTCCACCCTTTACCTCTTCAGCTTTAAGTACAGCATGCTGAGGGCTAACAGAGTACTGTAGTCTACACTGCATAATCTTCAGCAGGCATCTCTACAATAAAGATATCTGTTTTTAAATTATGTTTTTTAATTTGTTTTAACCTTTGTTGTAAGTTGCCTTGAGTCCCTCCGGGGAAAAGGCCTGGTAAAAATAAAGATGATGATGATGATGACGATGATGATGATAAAAAAGAGAAAGGAAGTATAGGTGTTGTCCAGTCAACATCCACACACCACACTCTAATTCATAAGACCACACACTTGTATTCTATGTAGCAATACAGGTAGATTATCACTTATCCAAACATCCAAAATCTGGACTATTCCAAAATCCAGACATTTTTGTCCAACACTTTTTAAAACCCCCACCCAGCACTGAACCAGAGCTAAATGTGAAGTATGAACAAGTACTTGTGAAGTGTGAGCGCACTGTGAATACAAGGAGTATTTGTATGTTTTCTGCAGTGTGAACACTAGAAAGTCTTGTGCTCATTCCCAAGTACAGTACAGGTACAGGCTATAAGTTCTTTTCTCTGCTCTGTGGTATGTACCTGCAGAGACATTGCTGAAAAATCTCAAAGAGGCCAGAAGGCACCCATATAAATGAATAGAACAGATATATAATTTCTCATTATATTTATGCAATCATTCTGAAATCCAGACAAATCCAAAATCCAAACACCTTCCTGTCCCAAGAAGTTCAAAATAAGGGATACTCAACCTGCTCTATATTATTGCAATCACTATTCATATAGTGCCATAAGTATGTGACATTTTGCAGAATGTCATAAGCCAGTGTTTCTCAGCCAGTAGTACTTGAAGTGGTGTCTAGTGGTACTCACAGGACCCCAAGACACCTGCTGCTCGGCAGCGAGACCAGGAACGTAATGCAACAGACAACAGTAGGAGGCTCGACTCAGCAGGAAGAGCTCTAAAGCATGGGTCTGCAAACCCCGGCCCGGGGACCAGATGTGGCCCGCAGCCAGCCTCAATTCGGCCCGCGGCCAGCCTCTTGTCCCGAAAGCCTCTGGCCCACTCAACTGAACATGACCAGAACTGTGCTCTGATTGCATCTGTAGGGTGTGCTAAGGGCCAGAGAGTTTGAATGAATGAGCTCATTCATTCATTTATTCACTCATCTAAGTTCCATCTCTAATTTATTTATATAAATTTTATATTTAAATTTTTTCCGGCCCTCAACACCATGCCAGATATTTGATGCGGCCCTCTAGCCAAAATGTTTGGAGACCCCTGCTCTAAAGCATGCTTTTCCGTGCTTGAAAAAGCCATCCAGTCCCCCTGAGCTTCTTACTGATGTTTGTTGGGTCACCTCTAGCTTCCCAACCCAGAAGTAACTGGCAATAACATCATCATCAATTATTTCTGGTGGTACTTCCAATAGGTGGATCATGTGAAGTGGTACAGTAGAGGTCAACCCTTGAGAAACACGGTCATAAGCAAAGAGAGGGAAGAAAAAGGTAGGCAGGCAGGTCTCTGACTCCAAAGAACTTACAATCTAAACTTTGACAGAAAACAGAGAAAGGAGGTGCAAGAATAGCAGAGAATGAACAGTGAGCAAATACAGTGCACTGAGGTCCAAGTCTTACTTAGGCCAAAGGGGACAAAGTAAAGACTTTTCAGAAGAAAAAGGCATTTGGAAGCAATACCTGAAGGACAGAGGCAGCCAGGCAGGCAAGGAAACCAGCCCTAGTTCAAAACCCACAATCAGCAATGTGGGAACAAGGCTGCAATCCTATACACCAGTGTTTCCCAACACTTGTGCCCTGCCTTACCACTTTGCATGCTCCACCAATTCAAAATACCACATAAGTTACTGTAATTGCCAGTTAATTCAGACTGGGAGGCCAGATGTGGCACAACAAACACCAGTAAGAGGCTTAGGATGGATGGGAAGGCTTTTTCAAGCATGCACTAGAGTTCTGCCCACCAAGCCGAGCCTCCTACCACCACTTGTCGCCTTGCATTGCCGGCCTTGCTGCCAGCAATGGGGGTCTGGGGGACATCACCATCAGACACCACTTCAAGTGCCACCGGTGGTACAAGTACCACCGATTGAGAAACTCTGCTATACAGACTTTCCTGGGAGTAAGCCTCATAGACCACAGTGGGGCTTACTTTTGAGTAGACATGCCTAGGAGTGGTGGTACCCCTAGTTCAACACCCACAATCAGCAATGTGGGAATCAAGGCTGCAACCCTACCCCGGGAGTAAGCCCCATTGATTATAGTGGGACTTACTGCTGAGTAGACCTGCCTAGGTCTGTGGTGCAAGGCTCCCGCTCCCCCCATGAGCAGGCTGGGGAGGGGTCACGTGACCCTCCCCAGGGCATGTCAGGGCGGTGCCAGGGAGGCTCTGCACTCACCACCGGGCCAAGCGGTCGTGATGCCTACTGGTTAGACCCTCCCCTCGGCGGGGCCCGGCGGAGATGAGCGGCCAGCGCTGCTTCCGTGCGCGCCCCCTCCTTCCCAGGCGTTACCTTCCCAAGTCACGTCGTACATATCCGACACCTTCGCCATCTTGCCGGCTGCCGGATTCGCCTGCGTCACGTGACGCCGCCTTCACCCGGGTCGCGCCCACTTCGACCGCTCCAAGAGCCCGGTGACAGAACGGAGCCTGATTGGCTGAGGCGCGAGGTGGGCAGGAACAGAACGTTCAGGTGCTGCCAGGTCCAGACGCTCAGTGCAGAACCAAGCCCGGGTGAGATGGCTGTGGAAAGAGTTGGTCCCGGGCCACGCCTACTTCGGCCCTTCAAAGAGCCCGGCGGATTTGATTGGTTGAGGCGCGCGGTGGGCGGGAATAGAATACTCAGGTCCTGCTAGTTAATCGAGCAGCAAGAGCGGGCGAGGCGCTTGTGCAAGGAGCTTGTGCAAGGAGCTTGTGCAATGCGCGTGTGGGGCGCTTGCACGGCCATGGAGCGGGGGAGGGCTGGAACCCTTGCTGCTTTGTCACGGCATGACTTTGCATTCAATAGAAGGGCTGGACCAGTCCAGGCTGCAGTCCTGTGCACACTTACCTGGGAGTAAGCCTCAGTGACTGCAATGGGACTTACTTCTGAGTAGACACACATGAGCTTGGGCTCTCAGTGTTTTCTGGTATCTATTTCAATCACAGTCACTAACCTGGGAGGAGGCCTCATTGACTGTAATGGGACTTACACTAAGTAGACATGCATAGGATTGGGCTGTCAGTGTATTTGTTTAAAACACAGAGGACACACCAATAGGGAGAATGTCAGAGGCTGAACTCAGGCTGAGTTTATCCCACCTTTCAATGATACATAAATACACTTGAGTGCACTGCAAGGGTTAAAATAATATATGAGTAAGTCATTTCCGACCAATGTTGCACATATGCAACAGGGATCAAATTTGTGCACCTGTGAGCTGGGCAGAAATGGGTCTGATATTGCTGTTCTTAAACTTTTTTATTTTTTTTGGCAGATTTTGTTCCCCGCCCCCAAGGAGAAAAAGTGCAGAAAGTGGTATTGTGTGTTTTTATTCCAAGGGTACGATTTTTATAAATTATAATCGCCTTTAACCACAAGTGTACGCATGTGATCCCTGTTACATATATGCAACGTTGGGCAGAAATGGCTTAAAAGTGTACTAGGAAAGTGATATAGGTCAGATGAAGCCTTGCAGCTCCAAATCCAGCTCGACCAGTGTATTTTTTGTGTGTGCCACAACCCCAATTTAAATAAATAAACTATGAGACTGGGGACCCCATGGTCAATCCTATCCCTCCTCTCAGGATCTTATGCACTCACCCTGTCACTACCCACTCTCTGCCCCAGTTACAACCCCCTAGCACTATTCACTGGAACCCAGTGGTGCCTGGAGGTATTTGCAGGACCCCTGGAGAGCAAGACCAGGAACGTGACACAACAAATAGCAGTAGGAGGCTACAAGGCATGCTTTTCCACCCTGGAAAAAGCCCTCTGCCCACCCTGAGCCTCCTACTGGTATTTGTTGCATAGCACCTGGCCTCCCAACTCAGCAGTAACTGGCAATGGTGTCATAGGTGAATAGGTGGACTATATGAACTGGTACAGCAGAAGACAGATGTTGAGAAGCATTGCTGTAGCCAAATATTCTTATTCAAGAGCGCAGAAATAGTCACTATGAAGCCTGGCACTAGTGAAAGCTATTTTAGCACAATTGCTAAGTACCTGAGCAGGACTGGGACACCATCTCCTGGTACCTGAAGGGGTACACCAAATTCCTCTCCCCCCCCCCGCACTTTACCTGATGGTGCTCTAGTTTAGTGGTCTTCAAACTTTTTCATTCCTGAAAGTTGTCACAACCTCACAACTGAGGCTTTGTGACTCCATTGGGTCACCCGAACCCCAAAGCTGAAGAACACTGAAATAGATGATGTAGTGCAGCTGCAGTCATTACCCATGCACCCTCCCCAGTCCAGCCCATTACTTATTTTTAAATTTTTTGCATATTTTGCAAGGGGAGTGTTCTTGCTTTTGCATAAAAATGAGAAGTGCTGAAAGCAGAGTTATGTGCTCTTGATTTCATCATCACCAAAAAACATCTTTATATATTAATATTAATTAAAATCAGTGGCCATCAGAAATCAAAAGACACTTTTTGAATCCAGCGAAGTGGGCACTCTTCTGTGAAAGCTTGTGTTAAAATAAGGGCCTAATCCTATCCAAGTGTCCAGTGCTGATGCAGCCACAACACAGCCCCAAGATAGGGGAAACGTTCCCTTACCTTGACAAGGCATCCATGACTGCCCCTCTACCATAGGCTGCAGTGCTCATCATGGCTGTACCAGTGATGCAAAGTTGGGTAGGATAGGGCCCAATGTCTATTAGCTTTTACAATGGCAACAGAATGGTGTTTGTTATAAAACATCCTGAAAGCCAGGATGGTGTAGTCCTTCTGGATTTGGACTTAGACCTGGAAGATCCAGGTTCACATCCCTGCTCAGCTATGAAGTTTCCTAGGGACCTTGTACCAGCCATTAGCAGCCTACCCTACCTCACAAGATTTTTTTGTGAGAACAAATGGAGGGAAGGAACTATTAGCTTCTTGGAGGAAGGATGGTTTTCAAGGGCATCAGCTATCAGTTATCCATGAACTATTAAAACATGTATTTACCATCTTTGTATTTGGATTCAAAGATGCCCAAAGTTGCAACCATATCAACGATATTTAAAACAATCACAGTAGATACAGTAAACAAGACCATCAAAGCTGCAGTTCTATTCATACTTCCATGGGAGGGGCAGCCCAATCCATTATAACTCTTCATGTGGTGATGCAGCAGCGCCAACATGGCGCCTGCTATATACCACAGGGAGTTTTGTCCTCTGGAGGCCTCCTTGGGAGAAGACAACCTTTGTTCTCTTGCCCCAGGTAAGCCCCTGCTGGCCCATTGGGTCTACTGGGACCTGCACCAGCAATATCATGTAGACTGGGCCCAGGAAGGAGTTCAGATTTGGTGGACAGTGCTGCTGCCAAACCTGCCCTCTCCCAGTCCTAATCCATCCTCCTCCCTGCCTCTATCACCACCCCATTCCACCCCCCCCATGTGATCTTACTGGCCCAGCTGGTGTCCAGTGTCAACTGGTGCATGGAGCTGGCTGGCTTGCTCGCTCTGGCATGTTGCAACAGCCAGAAAGCACCTAGCATTGCCAGAATGCTCATACTATGTGCTATGCTCCAATAGGATTCAGTCCATTTGAATTGTGCAACGTATCACCTATTTGCACAAGCCCCAAAAATTGCAACTCTGGCAAAAATTTTTGTCTGGCCAAAATTGCCTGACAAGTTAAAGGCCTGCCAGAACACTGGACATTTTCACTTGGTCCTGAAGCATCATTGTGGGGGCTTCAGAGGAATTTCCTAGGGGGAAAGAGTTCCATAACCTGGGCATTGCCACAATAAAGGCTTTCCCCACATCCATACCAACTGCACTTCTGACAGTGATGAGAGATGGAGCAGACCCTCTGCAGAAGAACTGGCTTCATGGCAGGATCATGTTTCTTGAACTATCCTAATCCCCAGATATTGCAGCTTCACATGTCATGGCCAGCACTTTGAATTGGACCCAGAAATAGACTTGAAAGCTCATGAAATTGGTACAATAACAGAATCACATGCTCCAAAACCCCCAAATTTGTCTATAACCCTAGCTGTTGTGTTTTGCACCATCTGAGATTTTCAAATACATTTTGAAGGAGCACTGCAAGAGAGCAGAAACCCTCTTACAGCAATGTGTGTGGGTGTTTTGTTTGTCTTCTGGTCTTTGATGGGCTGGGTCTGGGGTTTCACATAAATATTGCACAGCACAGACCTGCAGGATCCAGTTACTAGAGCTGGATCGCTGGGTGTTATAATGGTTTTCTTATGTGTTCTTAAAAATAAAGTCTTTGTTTAAAATTAATGGTTCTTCTAAATGGAGGATATCTGGCAAAGCAGAGGTCAACAAACAGACAAGACCTTGGTCGTAAACAAACCACAGCATCCCAGTTTGAAAGTTGGAGCCATCATAGATGAGGCTGCCTTTGGCATGAGCACCAGTGCTGGTATGGTTTTTTTCCCTCAATGAAAACAGGAACCAGATTGTGACTTCATTAATAAACCACTTCCATATGAAAGATCTTCTCCCAGAGAACCAAACAGGCTCCATGCAATTCATGGTCCTCAGCATTTAGTAATCTTGCTGCTGATTCTGCCAAGGCAAGGCAAAACGCAGGAAGCACAATATTTGCAATATTCAGCATTCTTAGAGTAGAACTTGATCCAACAAGTACAAGCTGCAAGGGAGGAGATTCCAATTAGATATCAGGAAGAAATTCTTGATGGTAAGGGTGGGTCAGGAGTGGAACAGATTGCCATTGGAGGTGGTGAATCTTCTCTCATTGCCAATCTTCAAGCAGAGGCTCGACAGGCACCTGTTGGAGATTTTCTAGGATTCCTTGCTATAGACAGGGGGTTAGACTAGATGAGCTTGTGGATCCCTTCCAACTCTATGATTCTATGATGTCCTAGTTGTGGTGATTGAACTCCCCTCACTCCTTTATATTTCCCCCATATATTTTCCTTAAGAGAAACAATCATGTCTAATTAACTAGTGAAGAGGGTCCCCAGAGACATTTTGATATAGTTGCTATTCAGAAATATTCTGTGACCAGGCAGACAGGTTGCTTTGTTGTTGACCAGCTTCACCATTTAAGTTCAAGAAGACCAACTAGAGCTCATCAAAGCACATCTAATCACATGGGGGGGGGGAATCCTCAGGCAGTTTAGATCAGCTTAGATCAGTTTAGATGTGGCTTAGATCAGCTAGTCACGGAGCCCACCAGAGGACAGGTGACTCTGGATTTAATATTGTGCAGTACGCAGGACCTGGTTAGAGATGTAAACGTTACTGAGCCATTGGGGAACAGTGATCATGCTGCGATCCGTTTTGATGTGCACGTTGGGGGAAGAATACCAGGCAAATCTCTAACAAAAACCCTTGACTTCCGACGGGCGGACTTCCCTCAAATGAGGAGGCTGGTTAGAAGGAGGTTGAAAGGGAGGGTAAAAAGAGTCCAATCTCTCCAGAGTGCATGGAGGCTGCTTAAAACAACAGTAATAGAGGCCCAGCAGAGGTGTATACCGCAAAGAAAGAAGGGTTCCACTATATCCAGGAGGGTGCCCGCATGGCTAACCAGCCAAGTTAGAGAGGCTGTGAAGGGCAAGGAAGCTTCCTTCCGTAAATGGAAGTCTTGCCCTAATGAGGAGAATAAAAAGGAACATAAACTGTGGCAAAAGAAATGTAAGAAGGTGATACTGGAGGCCAAGCAAGACTATGAGGAACGCATGGCCAGCAACATTAAGGGGAATAATAAAAGCTTCTTCAAATATGTTAGAAGCAGGAAACCCGCCAGAGAAGCGGTTGGCCCTCTGGATGGTGAGGGAGGGAAAGGGGAGATAAAAGGAGACTTAGAGATGGCAGAGAAATTAAATGAGTTCTTTGCATCTGTCTTCACGGCAGAAGACATCGGGCAGATACCGCTGCCCGAACGGCCCCTCCTGACCGAGGAGTTAAGTCAGATAGAGGTTAAAAGAGAAGATGTTTCAGACCTAATTGATAAGTTAAAGATCAATAAGTCACCGGGCCCTGATGGCATCCACCCAAGAGTTATTAAGGAATTGAAGAATGAAGTTGCAGATCTCTTGACTAAGGTATGCAACTTGTCCCTCAAAACGGCCACGGTGCCAGAAGATTGGAGGATAGCAAATGTCACGCCTATTTTTAAAAAGGGAAAGGGGGGACCCGGGAAACTATAGGCCGGTCAGCCTAACATCCATACCAGGTAAGATGGTGGAATGCCTCATCAAAGATAGGATCTCAAAACACATAGACGAACAGGCCTTGCTGAGGGAGAGTCAGCATGGCTTCTGTAAGGGTAAGTCTTGCCTCACGAACCTTATAGAATTCTTTGAAAAGGTCAACAGGCATGTGGATGTGGGAGAACCCGTGGACATTATATATCTGGACTTTCAGAAGGCATTTGACACAGTCCCTCAACAAAGGCTACTGAAAAAACTCCACAGTCAGGGAATTAGAGGACAGGTCCTCTCGTGGATTGAGAACTGGTTGGAGGCCAGGAAGCAGAGAGTGGGTGTCAATGAGCAATTTTCACAATGGAGAGAGGTGAAAAGCGGTGTGCCCCAAGGATCTGTCCTGGGACCGGTGCTTTTCAACCTCTTCATAAATGACCTGGAGACAGGGTTGAGCAGTGAAGTGGCTAAGTTTGCAGACGACACCAAACTTTTCCGAGTGGTGATGACCAGAAGTGATTGTGAGGAGCTCCAGAAGGATCTCTCCAGACTGGCAGAATGGGCAGCAAAATGGCAGGTGCGCTTCAATGTCAGTAAGTGTAAAGTCATGCACATTGGGGCAAAAAATCAAAACTTTAGATATAGGCTGATGGGTTCTGAGCTGTCTGTGACAGATCAGGAGAGAGATCTTGGGGTGGTGGTGGACAGGTCGATGAAAGTGTCGACCCAGTGTGCGGCAGCAGTGAAGAAGGCCAATTCTATGCTTGGGATCATTAGGAAGGGTATTGAGAACAAAACGGCTAGTATTATAATGCCGTTGTACAAATCGATGGTAAGGCCACACCTGGAGTATTGTGTCCAGTTCTGGTCACCGCATCTCAAAAAAGACATAGTGGAAATGGAAAAGGTGCAAAATAGAGCGAATAAGATGATTACGGGGCTGGGGCACCTTCCTTATGAGGAAAGGCTACGGCGTTTGGGCCTCTTCAGCCTAGAAAAGAGACGCCTGAGGGGGGACATGATTGAGACATACAAAATTATGCAGGGGATGGACAGAGTGGATAGAGAGATGCTCTTTACACTCTCACGTAACACCAGAACCAGGGGACATCTACTAAAATTGAGTGTTGGGAGAGTTAGGACAGACAAAAGAAAATATTTCTTTACTCAGCTTGTGGTTGGTCTGTGGAACTCCTTGCCACAGCATGTGGTGACGGCATCTGGCCTGGGTGTCTTTAAAAGGGGATTGGACAAGTTTCTGGAGGAAAAATCCATTACGGGTTACAAGCCATGATGTGTATGTGCATCCTCCTGATTTTAGAAGTGGGCTATGTCAGATGCAATGGAGGGCACCAGGATGCAGGTCTCTTGTTATCAGGTGTGGTCCCTGGGGCATTTGGTGGGGCTGCTGTGAGATACAGGAAGCTGGACTAGATGGGCCTATGGCCTGATCTAGTGGGGCTGTTCTTATGTTCTTATGCCATTTTTGGAATAGGCACCCCAAATTCATATCAAACCACCATAAAGTTTGGGAAAAACTTTTCTGACCCTCAACTTTGTAGGCCTGTGTTATTGCAAGTGAGATCAAGGAGCCAAGGGAATCAGGTGTTATCAGGTATGGTCCCTGGGGCATTTGGTGGGCCGCTGTGAGATACAGGAAGCTGGACTAGATGGGCCTATGGCCTGATCCAGTGGGGCTGTTCTTATGTTCAGTTGTTGACACCAGACATGCTCTGATACACATATAACATGCACTGATGGAGATTCTGAATGTGTGAGCCAGGACCAAGGTGCAATGGCTTAAGGTATACTTCACTGAACTGACATTTAATAAGTATTAAAGTGACAAAGGTACAGGTGTAATACAATGTATTGGGGGAATAAATATACAATAAGAGGGCAGGTGAAATAGGAAAACTCAATTTGCAATGCTTATTGGTATTGGCAACCTTCAGTATCGAAAGACTATGGTATTGCGCTCTGAAAGGTGGTTCTGGAACAGCATCTAGTGTGGCTGAAAAGGCCGATTCAGAAGTGACAATCCCTTCCACACTGGCAGCAAGTGCAGTCTGTCCCTGGTCTGTCTCCCTGCCTATGGCCTTCCTTCTTTGCCTCTTTGCCTCAGACTGTTGGCAAAGTGTCTCTTCAAACTGGGAAAGGCCATGCTGCACAGCCTGCCTCCAAGCGGGCCGCTCAGAGGCCAGGGTTTCCCACTTGTTGAGGTCCACTCCTAAGGCCTTCACTATTGCCCCACCCCACTCAATTTTGGTTATAACTTTAGATAGAACAAAGTTATTTCAACACCGTTTAGTTCATTGCATTTTGAATGAAATTACGCATCTAATGATATGTAATATAATGGCATTATTCAAAAGTACCAAGATTTTAAAAGTTTTGGCCAGTAGTGGTGACACACACACACACACCCGTGCACATCACCCGGTGCGGTCCACACCCTTCTAGTGATGCCATTAGGAAGGAGGGACTGCTTACACAGTGTGTTGCAGTGCCTGCAGTACTTTCCGTTTTATCCCCTTCTAGCTATTCTACTGTAGAAGATCATGGAGTTCCATTGATACAAAATTTTTGAGCACAGGAGATGTATTTTTAGGAGGGTCTGAAAGAGAATATAAACATGAGTCACTCCTAGATGTCAAGAATTGCAGAAGATAAACAAATACAATATATTGTGACCATCTAATCCAAAAAAAGGCAGCTTTTGCGCAGGGCCTCTGGCAAAGTCTTTCTTACCTTTGTAACCCAAGGTCCAGCAACTGGGGATGCTAGGTATCAAGCCAGGGACCAAAACTATACAAAGTATACATTTTGGGATCACACATGGCACCATTTAAGCTTCAGGCCTCCTTTTGCAAGATCTCTCCAGCTGTGGGGACTGCTAAATGCTTGCCTTTTTCATATGTCCCAGAACCTGCTTGACTGGAAGGAGAAAATCCCAGTTCTATGAAAGAGCAACAGGGAGTTTAGACCCTGGTCATTGCCTACTTAACCCAAGGAGCAAATGAGAAGTACTGAATTTCATCCTCTATGAAAAAAAAAAAAAAGATATATTCCTGGGCCAGGAGGTGATTTTGTTATAGCACATACCTGAAACAGACATGTAAGCAAGCTTGATTCTATTTAAACACTTGGCAACCAACCCCAGTAAAATTCAAGGGCATGCCTTCCCAACGTATATGAAGAAACACCTGCTTGCTGTTTTGGGACAATGAGATTAATGTGTTAGTTTCACTAGATTTGGGGCCCAAACTTAAATTCATTGCTTGCGCACAGCTTTCTGTCAAACTGCAGCTTATTGACAAGGACGTGAATGCTCTTTTATTGAGCGCTGGAGATTGAAGAGTGAGCTAGTCACTGGACTGGCATCCTGTTCACTTGCCCTTGTTTTCATCTGCAGTCCCCAGAGGCTGGAAAGGTTCTGCAAAAGGTGGCTTGAAGGAGAAAGCAGTGCCGTGTGCTCTCCCCGAAGGCAAACAGAACTCAGATGTACGAGCCTGGAAAATGGACTGCTGTGAAAGGCCAAATTTGAACAGCACATGGCCCGTTTTTTATTTCTACTCCATTAAGACTTAGACATGCGGCTTTGTTCGTCAATGGCAGGTCGACCAGACTGACCACATAAACTCAAACTCTTCTCAAGCTTCATCCAACAATCAAAAGTGTATGCTTTCAAGTAAAAATCTTCTCCAAAAGAGCATTTGTTGCTATGGTTGGTACGCCAAGTCCTGGCTGGAGCAAACTCTTAATGTCAGAAGTCTTCACTTTGCAGCCGGACTCTTCATCTCCTGGCTTCTGAAGGCAAAACCACAGATGGAAATTTTAACTAGAGAGAAGCAAGGCTTTTGTGCAAAAGTAAAAAAAAATCAATTTAAAAAAGACCCAGCTGGTGAATGTCATCTAGCATTAGCTAAACAGCAAGAGGGAAAATCCAACAAACAGATCTAACATATATATGTTAACAGTGGTTTTCACTGTGCCTTGAGAGGCATACCTACCCATGATTAAACAAAATCTTTGTGTGGTAGAGAGAAACAGCTGGATGATCTCTGGTGTGGTAAAATATGGGGGAGTTGTTTATAGAATCCTATAATTGCAAGGCTTTCAGAGCACTCTGGGGCCACATTGGTCAACCTGCCTCTTGCGTAGTTTCCCAATGTTCCTACTCATGAATTAGCCTATTTGGAACAAGCTAAGGGACCTGCCCACAATCATGGAACACCTCCAAGACTAAATGGAGACCCGAAGCAGAACATTCATGTACAATCCCGGGGCTTCATTACACAACTTCCATTCCCTAGACATGTGATTCCAAATGTGTGATGCATTTGATAACTTGACATCATTGGTGGAAGAAGAGCAGTTGACCAGGCACAGATGTGCAGGAACATTATGTGCGCATGAGAAACAAAAACAAAAGAATGAGACCTTTGTTCATTATAAAATAGAAACCTTAATCAATGATGTGTGCACACATCATTGATTAAGGTTTCTATTTTATAAGTTCTTTTTTTTTTTAGCAACCACAGTATTCAACAATATCTCTCTATACTGTGGTTGCTCAAAAAAAAAAAGAACTTACAGCTCAATCCTAACGATGCCTAGCACAGCTAGAACAAGTGTTCCACACCAGGGCATGCACCCTGGCTGCCTCCAGAAGCAGCCAGCTCCATGCGCTAACAACTACCGGACAACTGCCGACATGGGCAAGTGTTCACATGGAGGGGAGGGAGGGAGGTGGGAGGTGGGTAGAACAGGGAGGTGCTGGGGGCACGGAGAAGGGTGGTTTAAGATTGGGAAGGGGGCGGATTCGGAAGCAGCAGTATCTGCCAAATCACAATGCACTTCCCTGTCTCAATCCCCCAACCAGGGTCCAGGCAAACAATTGCTGGCCTTGCAGTGGTGTAGCTAAGGGGGTGCAGGGGGTAGCACTTCCATTGGGCAACAACCTTTAGGGGAGCAATAAGCTGAGCTTGACACCAGTGGCCAAAATTGTGAAAACCTGGGTATGTATGGATAAATCCATCATGTTATATATCACTGGAAAGGTAATTAATGCAGAATGCAATGAAACAAACCTCTTTGGAATATCTGTATTCTATCAAATGTTATGGCCAATTAACCAGAAAATGAAAACACAACTGCCTTATAGAACAAAAAGTGGACTTCTTTAACTCTAAACTCTAAACTGACATATGAGACTGATTGTTCTGAGAGTCAATGAGATGTTATTATGATACAGCATGGAATCAGTAAAGTGTTAATATGAGTCAGCTCTCATTTCCATGTATCATAATACAGTTACCCCTGCTAACTGGGTAAAGAGGGGCTTTTTAAAGTCGTGCTCCTTTTCTACTCAGCAGGGGGAGAATAACTGTCCCTCTTCACCCCAGAACAGTGTTCCTAACCAATAAGGAGCACACTTTTTGTTTATTTACTTAATTAAATTTGATTTTGTTGTGGGATGGGAGAGCTACAAAAATTTTCTTTGACCCCAGGTAGCAGATAAATGCCTTAGCTCTGCCACTGGCTATAGGGAGGCGGCAGAGCAAGTGGGTGGCAAACTTCTGGGGGGAGGAGGCAGGTTTCCCCCTGATTTTCACTTTTTTTATAAGCCAGGGCATGACATCATTTCCGGTTGTGACATCACTTCCTGGGCATCATTTTGAGCTTGGCACCGGGCTATACGATCATTAGCTATGCCACTGTGGCACAGGTCCAAGTAAACCCAGCATGGGCTTACTCCAGAGCAAGGTAACAAATGTTCCCTTGCCCCAAGGAAGCTGTGGAGGCCGAAATTCCCCCACCACATTGGCACCACTGTATCATCTCATGGGGAGTTAGGATTGTGTTATTATTTTCAGTTGCCCTTCATAGTTTAACCAGAGGGTATAATTATTTCTATTGGTTGTCCAAGGAACTCGGAATAACACAGCATTCAGTCTGTGTTTAGGAGATTTGTAGTGAGATGCACAATGAGTCTGATGTCCCATTCATCGGAACATAAGAACATGAGGCCTGCTGGATCAAGCCAAAGACCTGATTATTCTTTTTGAGTTTGGGTTAAATTATGTGATGACAAAAGCACAGGGTACAGCTCACATTCCCGAGGGTACTGTAGCTCATCAGATAAATGTTTGAGAAGTTTGGCTCCAGTCCCTGCTATTAGATTGGATTCTGCTGCTAATAAATCTCAGATTCTGATTTCTGTTGGCATGTTTAATTACAAGCAGAATAAAATTCTATTTTGGCTGTAGATTAGAAGCAGGAAAGAAGCCGTCAAAACTTCAGTCCCGATGCAGTCGTGCAGCTTTCCTGTTGCGTTTCATAGAATATAATTAGGTTTTGATGCTGCTGTATGAACTTGCCAGGCAAACACACATAATCACAAAACATCAGCAGGAGCATTCTGACATATAACACGTTCATTATCCCCAGTTATTATAAGGATAGTTTGGGGCTTAATGTTTTATATCCACTTTTATCGCCACCTTTGATGGTTGTCTTTTATTGTTTTATTATCATCTATTACTGCTTTTATTTTTCTGTGTGGCTATGTTGTTTCCATGCTCCTACATAATACTATATTGTCCTGTATTGCTGATGTTTTTATGACTTTTTGTGCTAAAGCCTCTGGGTTGGTTGCTGTTTTATTGCTGCATTGTATTTATGTTGATGGTTTTAATGGGTTTTTTCTTTCTTTTTTTTAATGCATGCCTTCTTGGATGCCCACACTAGTGGGGAAAAGGCAGGGCAAAAATATATTAAATATATAAATTAGCCATTAGTTATTTGAACCGCTTTGTGAACTTTTCATTGAAAAGCGGTATATAAATACCGAAGATCATGATGATGATGATAAATATTTAGAAGCTTGAGGTTAGCCAACAATGATAAGACTATTCTGAATTCTCCAGCTGTGATTCAGCAGGTTCAGTGAAAGCAAATGGAATTTCATGCATGCATACACAGTGCGTTTTTCTTGCTGCATAGTGGCAGGAAGGTAAAAGTGAAAGGAACTTGAATGTATACTTCCCAAACAGGTCCACAATCTTCAAGAATACACAAGGGAGACATGAGCAAACAGCCTTTGGAAGGACACTGTGCTTCCAAAACACTGTTTAGGGGCAGTTGCTCTCCCCCACTGAATAACAGAGAACCACCACTGTAAAACTAACTTTGCCCAGTTAGACATCAGTTAGCAAGGATCTGCAAAGATTCACCTATGTGAAATTTGAAGAACCTGGTTTATGGATGGAGATGCTTGCTGATACTTGTTCACACATTCACACATTTCTACCTAACTATCCACCCACTCAAATTCATGCACAACACAGAAAATTTAAATTCAACCTTATTTGTAACGTTTCAAATTCATTATACGTAAAAGCTGCTGATTACACTCCAAAAAACGTAACATAGTATTAAGTGACATAAACAAGAGTGAAATGAAGCAGAACAGTCTCTAAAAAGAGGGAATACATTTTAAAATCTCAACAAAGCTTTAATTTCCGTTTTCTCCCATAGCCAGGGCAGAACCTTTGATGCTTGACCAAAAAAATAAAAAATAAAAAAGTGCCTGAAGCTGAAGTCCTATACACACTTACCTGGGAGTAAGTCCCATTAAACTCAGCAGAGCTTACCTTGGAGTAGATTATGCTTTAAAGTTTGTCATCTATTGTGGCTCACCTCCCACTGTAGAGCCCTCCCAGGTAGATCAACCTTGTTTGGGGGTTTCTGTTTTGAGAAAAAAGCACACACGTGGCCTCATTGGTGATCTGATACTTTTTAATTAATCTATTTCATCACTCTTAAGTGCCTTCTCATCATATGCCTTTTTGAATATCCTGGTGCCTGGAGCTATCTTGTTTGAGGTCCTCTGAAACACCAGGGCGTGAGAGACCAAGCCAGAGCCACTAAGAGGGATTTTATCAGAAACAAAGTTTCTTTGGGGCCCCTTCTCCCCTCAGATGTGAATTTCGCCCCCAGGCCCCCCTTTTTGGTTCCTCAGCTCCCGGGCCCCCTTTTTGACCCCAGTCCCAAGTAAAATGTATACCCTGCACCCACCTCTTAGAGGCCCTATACCAGGGGTCGGCAACCTTAAACACTCAAAGAGCCATTTGGACCCATTTTCCGGAGGGAAAAAAACCTCAGGAGCAACAAAACCCTTTTGACATCTAAAATGAAGATAATACTGCATATATAGTTTTTTTCACCTTTATGCTCTTATAGGTCCCATTTTTATAATGTAGCCCCCTCTTGTAGCTTTTAGTTAGTTTTGTCATACATTCTTGTCCTGTGTTTTCAGATGCCTGGTCCTCTATGGTGTTTTGCCTGATTCCAAGACCATTCTTTGCCTGGAGAATTAGGCCCACTTTAAGCAAATTAGCTCCCCTTCTTTCCCCCAACAAATGACCCTGGTTCTGCCCTGCAATCCTGCTGGACCCCACCTCCAGGGTAGCTCACCTGTTCAATCTGCAGAGGTCCTCTCTCTTGCCAGCAGCCTCCCACCACTACAGCAGACCCTGGGTCCTCAGCAGGTCTTGGGCACAGCAGCCACACATCAAACTCCAGTGTCTCCAGCAGTCCATTAGTCACAAAGTCAGTCAGAGCATCCAGGGCAGAGTCCAAAGTCAATAAGCCAAGTCATAGTCCAAGATCAGATTCCAAAGTAAGTCAGTCAAATCAGTCAGAGTGTCAAAGTCACTAAGCCAAGTCAGTCAGGTCTCCTCTCCTACCTCCAACCTGCACTCCTTCCACAACCCACACCCCCTTCCTCAGGTGCTCCTTATATCCCTGAGGGCCCTATTGCCTTCAAGTGGCTGCAGCTGTGCAGCACACTCTGCTGGATGCCCAGGCCTTACCCTTAAAGGGGCCACTGCTGACACCACATCTAGCTCCTCACCAGATCTTCCAGGATTCCAATACATATGGCAGTTATGACATCTGCTTATCTTACATGGATACTAAAGAACTCCCCCCACCTTCCAGAGGCACCCTGCTGGAAGGAAAAAAGGACACAGACTCCAGAGGTGGGGAAAAGAAGAAGGGGGGGGCAGCCACAGGCCAGCTTCTGCCCTGCCTGCCTGCCTGCCTGCCTTCCCTCACTCAGGTTGCAACCCTCTCCACACTATCCTGGGAGTAAGCCCCATTGGCTTAAAGGTCAAACAGACCTGGGGGGGGAAGGGGAAGGGGGAGAACCACAGGCCAGCTTCTGCCCTGCCTGCCTGCCCTCATTCAGGCTGCAACCTTCTCCACACTATCCTGGGAGTAAGCCCCATTGATTGCAATGGGACTTCTGAGCAGACAAGTTGGTTGGAGCTCTTAGGTTGCAGTCTTCTCCACACTTTCCTGGGAGGAAGCCTCACTGACTACTTGTGAGTAGACCTGCATAGGAGGGGGCTGAGGCTGCAGCCCTCCACACCTTCCTGGGAGGAAGCCCCACTGACTACAGCGGGGCTTACTTGTGAGTAGACCTGCACAGGAGGAGGCTGAGGATACAGCCCTCCACACCTTCCTGGGAGTAGCCCAGGGACTACATCAGGGCTTACTCTGGAACAGACCTGCGCGGGCTCCCACTCACCTGTCCTTGCGCTTGGCTTTGAGCAGGCTTCAAGGCTGCCATCCCAGGTGCCCTTTCCTGGGAGTAAGCTTCATCCTCTGTAATGGGGCTTACAACTGAGTAGACATGCATAGGAGCAGGCTCCACGGCTGCAATCCCAGGCACCCTTTCCTGGGAGCAAGCTTCATCCACTGTAATGGGGCTTACTACTGAGTAGACACACAGGATGTCTCCTCTGCTGTGGAGGAAAAGCCTCTCCTTGCACTGAGTGGGGACCTGCTCAGGGAAAGTCCGGCTGCAAGGGCTTGCAATGGCTGAGGAGGAAGGCGGCTCAGGATTGGCTGGTGGTCAGCCAGTGAAGGGCCCTGAGCCATTCCAACAGAAAAAGCCAGGAGCCTGCTGGATGCTGATTGGCTGAGCCTGCTGGAGAGTTGGGGAAGGGAAAAACAGGGACCTTAAGCCTCCAGAGCGGGCAAAATTGAAAAGGGAAACCAATGCGAGGCAGGTGGGGGTGAAGGGAGAGGAGGGCAGTGAGCACAGGGGGTGGAGGGAAGCAGCCAGCCCTCCCAACACAGGTGCCTCCTGTCACACTCTTTGCCATTTTTACCTGGAGGAGCCGCAGCAGACAGCTGAAAGAGCCGCATGCGGCTCTAGAAACGCAGGTTGCCGACCCCTGCCCTATACCCAGCCATGTAAACATTGCCTAATATTGAGGCTCAGGGGTGGTGCAACCTGGAATGAAAAAAATGCATGAAAAATCCTTTTCATGCTCCTGGTGTACTGCTGTGAAACCTGGAAGTGCAGGACTTCCAGCTTCATTTATACAGACAGCATGAATGTGCAGTCCCTGCAAATGAAACCAGTAAACAAAATCTCACACTTCCAGGTTTCATGGCAGCACACATGGATCATGGCAAGGAAGGGAATGACCTGCTTCTCATTCGAGTGTCTGGGAAGTAAATCATTGCGACTTGAATTGGTGGCAGACTTGGGCTGAAAGGCACCCCAAATCCGCCGCTCCCACAGATTTCTTGCAATCTGCCATAGATACAATCCACACCTGGTGGCTGCATGGATGGGGTATCGTCTGACAGCAGTTCTCCCGGGATTCACATAGGGGGTCTTTCAATGACACTTAGGCAGCATCAACATTAAACTGCATACTTATGCATACATTAAAAGAGAGTCTTCTGACCATACCAGTCCACTTGAAAATGGCAAGATGACATTCCAAGATGTCATGGCTATTTCTGAGCTGGATTATGTCACTGGATTATGTCACTGCAAGGCTTGTGCCTTGCAGAACATCCAAGGAAAAAAGTATCTCATCTGTAAACATATCCTGTAATGTCTTCTTCCTTCATTTACATTGTAAGTTTGCATGTGCAGGGTAACAGTTGCTGCACATGCCTGATCTTGTCTGATCTTGGAAGCTAAGCAGGGTCAGGCCAGGTTAGTACTTGGATGGGAGACCACTTGGGAATACCAGGTGCTGTAGGCTTATACCATAGTCTTTCGAGACTGAAGGTTGCCAACCTTTCCAAACAAGAGTAACTGTTGAGCAAAGTGCTGGTAGAGTGACATAGAATTTCATTGGACTCTTTAAATACTCTTATCTGGTCCATCAAGTTGTACTTATACTCCTATTAAGCACCTACATTTTGTTTAAGCAAGGTCACAGAAAGATCACTGTAGGGCCATGGACAGCATCATTTTCTCCATCTGCTATTGGACTATGAACACATCATCATTTTCCCAATGATCAGTTATGTTTAAGTATTTGATCGCTTGGAAATGAGACTCTAAAGACCTTTCCAGGCAAGGGCTTGTTCACATTAGAAAGATACAGTTATTAGGAAGGGCCAGGGGATGTTCCTATAGCAACTCCCATGGGGGACCATCTAGACTTCTCTTACCCAACTATTGCCTTGGCTGCTAGGAAAATATATTTTCCCAGGATGTGAGCCACAAGTTGAATTTTTTAAATAGATTAATGGTTTCACTGCATCAAGAAACAGCAATTGAATCTGCTTCAAGAAAAGCATTATCAGTGAGTAAATAAAACAGCAACTTGCTTAGTAGAGACTGGGGAGAACAACAATGAAGCCTACCAAGAACTCTCCTCTTCCAGACAAACAGTAAATGAAGTGTTAGGTAATGAGTGATACACATAAAGAGGATTCCCTTGGCTCCTTGATCTCACTTGCAATAACACAGGCCTACAAAGTTGAGGGTCAGAAAAGTTTTTCCCAAACTTTATGGTGGTTTGATATGAATTTGGGGTGCCTATTCCAAAAATGGCATAAGAACATAAGAACAGCCCCACTAGATCAGGCCATAGGCCCATCTAGTCCAGCTTCCTGTATCTCACAGCAGCCCCACCAAATGCCCCAGGGACCACACCTGATAACAAGAGACCTGCATCCTGGTGCCCTCCATTGCATCTGACATAGCCCACTTCTAAAATCAGGAGGATGCACATACACATCATGGCTTGTAACCCGTAATGGATTTTTCCTCCAGAAACTTGTCCAATCCCCTTTTAAAGACACCCAGGCCAGATGCCGTCACCACATGCTGTGGCAAGGAGTTCCACAGACCAACCACAAGCTGAGTAAAGAAATATTTTCTTTTGTCTGTCCTAACTCTCCCAACACTCAATTTTAGTAGATGTCCCCTGGTTCTGGTGTTACGTGAGAGTGTAAAGAGCATCTCTCTATCCACTCTGTCCATCCCCTGCATAATTTTGTATGTCTCAATCATGTCCCCCCTCAGGCGTCTCTTTTCTAGGCTGAAGAGGCCCAAACACCTTAGCCTTTGCTCATAAGGAAACTGCCCCAGCCCAGCAATCATCTTAGTTACCCTCTTTTGCACCTTTTCCATTTCCACCATGTCTTTTTTGAGATGCAGCGACCAGAACTGGACGCAATACTCCAGGTGTGGCTTTACCATTATTTTGTACAACGGCATTATAATATTAGCCGTTTTGTTCTCAATACCTTTCCTAATGATCCCAAGCATAGAATTGGCCTTCTTCACTGCCGCCGCACATTGGGTCGACACTTTCATCGACCTGTCCACCACCACCCCAAGATCTCTCTCCTGATCTGTCACAAACAGCTCAGAACCCATTAGCCTATATCTGAAGTTTTGATTTTTTGCCCCAATGTGCATGACTTTACACTTCCTTACGAAACACATCTGCCATCTGAGCCCTTCAGAGACCACTCGCATCAGCCCGCAGCCTCTGCAGACCTTGGAATGACGGTTACAATAAAAAAAGAGCGACTTCCAGTTTTGGGGTAACCTGGAAGTTGCATTTATATGCCTTTAAAAAGCATTCTGAGGGCCTCAGTGGGCTGCCTTTATTATCATCAATCACACTGCCCAACAACAAAAACGTTTTGTTCTGGTGCTTTGGAAGTTAGACCAATTCTTGGACATGTTTTGGGGGCGGATTTTAAAAAATGGCATCGGTTTGGCCGTATCAGCTCTAGTTTTGGAGATCTAGCATACCCACCTTAGATTCTGATGTGCAGAAGACTGGTTGAATCAGTATATAAAGTGGCTATGCCCTGTCTCCAAAACTGGAGCTGATATGGCCAAACTGATGCCATTTTTGGAATCAGCACCCCAAACTGGATATATTTGGGGTCCAACTTTTAAGGCACCAAAATGTGTGTGAGGCTGTGTGATATTGATTATAATTATAATTTTTTCAGGCCAATACAGTCGCAATTATCTCTCCTGTAATATATATATATATATATTTGTACAGTAATGATTTAGTGTTCAGAACCAAAATGAAATAGCCACAGTTAAACCACAGTCGTTCTGGAAACCATATAATATCTGGGTGTCCAATAAGCTGCAGACCACCCAATCTTCAGCTAACTGCTGCTCCTCCAAGTTAAACCCCACCAGCTTTCAAATGTATAAAACCCTCGATAATTTAAGGCTCTTGTAAATAGGGCATAACATATTTTACAGATAAAGCAAAATATTACTTTAAGCATAAAAGTAGAAAATTCAACTGCTGATTTTGTCCATCTGTCTAACAGATGAATAGGAGTACTGTAACAAAAATTAGTTTTGTAAAAAAAAAAATCTATTTATCATGTGTTTTATGGTTAAATTACAAGACACAGTATGCAAACAGAAGAAGATGGCTAAGCAAATCCAAGTTTTCTTATACGATTTTTTTCTTTTTGGTAGCAATAGCTTCTTCTCAAACCAAATTACAGCCCAATCCTATCCTCGAGATACGCAGCACAATGACAGCCCTGCTGGCACAGAAGTCAACCAGCTGACAGACGCCATGGCCACTGGTGCAACATCAGAAAACCGCTGTGCCAACGTAGCTTGGATTTCACTTGGATGCTGGCACAATTGTTCACTTATCCAGAAGAAATATCTGCAACTGCCCCTCCCCCCAGAATGCAGCAGTAGCCATTTAACCACCGCTGCACTGAGGGAGTGGGAGAATAGGATTGGGCTGTAAGTTGTTACATGGAAAGGTGTCTGATTCTTGACATGGAAAATATGCTTATTAATGCTCAAAATCATTCATTCAGATCAGTGATTTGTACGGAAGCAACACACACACACACACACACACACACACACACACACACCCCAACAACAACAAATGTGTTGTCTGTTGTGATCCCTTTCACACATAGTACTACCAAGCCAGGTGTTGCCCATTCTACACCTATGCCTGATTTTTTGTCTAGGCAGAGAATCATGCATTTGTCTCTGATGAATTTCATCCTTTCATTTTCATTTTATCTTCATTCCAGTAGTCCATTCTATCAAGTCCCTGCTGAATATTACTGCTGTCTTACTGCTGTGTTTAGAACCAGGGCTATCATTAGACCAACTTGGCAGCTGCAGACCTCAGAAGGGGGACAGTACCTACTTCTGAGGGGTACAGTTTTTATACAGATTAGTTGTTTTAACCCATGTAAAATATGCAACTTAAAGTTTATATATTTTTTTATTTTAAGATAAATATCACAGCAATTCTATGGAATATAATTAATCATAATGTCTTATGGAAAACATTGGGGGTAGTGTGCAAGTAGTTAGCCTTGCCCAGGGTACAACAGCCCTACACCAGCCATAGCTGTGTTACCTTTTTCTCCTAGTTCAGTGACATTGACAAATTTGATAAGGATTTGCTTTACCTCTTCATTTACGTTATTAATAAAAATGATAAAGGGAACAGGAGACAAAACAGAGAGTTGGGGTACTCTATCATCTGAAAGCCAACTCTATGGGTCTATGAATTGCAGTATTCAGTTAGGTACTTTCTCTTTTTTTGTCAACCTTTTCTGTCTGGCTTATCCTCAGATGAAAATAGGGACCTGCATCCAACAGTTCTCATAGCAAAGATCACTTTGCGTACACCCCACTACCTTCTAACATACTATTGAAGTTCTGTCTGGCTGCTCATTCAGAGCCCAACCCTATACCTGTCTACTCGGAAGTCAATGGAGCTTACTCCCAGGTAAGTGTGGATAGGCTTGCAGCCTTATTTTGCAATAGTTCACCCTCTTCCAATTTAAAATCCAAAAGGATAATTATTCTTTCAGTTAGAGAAATACTTTAAAAACACCAGTGCCTCTAAAACAACAATATCAACAATACAAGTTATACAAATTGTTATCAACAATACAAGTACAGGCATGCATTGCTTAATGATGTCCATTGCTTAACAATGGACTGCATATGCAACTGTCAAAGCACAACCTTGTATTGTATTGGTCAAAGCACAACCTTGTATTGTATTGGCAACCTTCAGTCTCCGAAGACTATGGTATCGCGCTCTGAAAGGTGGTTCTGGCACAGCATCTATTGTGGCTGAAAAGGCCAATCCGGGAGTGACAATCCCTTCCACACCGGGAGCAAGTGCAGTCTGTCCCTGGTCTGTCTCCCTGGCTATGGGCCTTCCTTCTTTGCCTCAGACTGCTGGCAAAACCAAGAGGCTCTTAATTAGGCAATCAGGTCTCCCACAGTCTGCAGCAGAGTGTCTGTTTACACAACAAAGAAGCTCTTAATGCAAAGAAGAGGCAATCTGTCTCCAGCAGCCTGTGCAGCCAGCCAGTATCTGGCAAGGAGTGTCAGTTTACACAATCAAGGCATTAGATTGGGCTGAATGTTTGCTTAATGACCTAATCACATAACAATAGGGGTTGGAGAGTGCATCATTAAGTGATGCAAGCCTGTATAACATAGCAGCTGGGGGGGGGGGGTTGAATGAAGTAGGTGGCAGTTGGAGTGGGCAATTCAGGCATGGAAGGGGGATGAGATCAGTGGTGCCAATATGTACCGTACACAAACCCCCTTTCCAGACCTGATCTGCGGGCATGGATCAACACATACTTGCACCAGCGGTATTGCTGGCACAGGTTGGAGTTGACCCACATGTCCCCTTATCCAGAGGAGACCTCCAGCATCCACAAATCCCCCATAGGATTCAATGTAGCCTGAGCTTGGCACCGCTGCATCTCTATGTGGGGATTTAAGTAGGTTTGAGCTGTTAGTCAATTCACTTCAAAGAGGTGTGTCTACCACATTGTCACTTGCTTTGAAGTGAATGGAGAAATTCAGTCACCCAGGAATTGCATAAGTGTATTGAAAAACTCTGAATTTGGGCACCTTTCAGATAGAAAGACGGTGGGCCTTTAACAAAGGAATATATTACTTTTCATCCTTCCTCTTTTCTGTGGGCTGCTTTTGAGGTCATAGTTTCCCTCCATAAGAGCAGGATATCACTGTAGAATAGACTTGGAGAATGTGCACTTTGGAAAGAAAGGTCCGCATGAGTTCTGAGGCATCAGACTTCACACTTGCCGCTCCTGCTCATAGGTCTCGGCAAAATCCATGTGAATTTTCTGTTCCAATGTAACATTTTCCCCTGTGTATTCCTGCCTGGAAACAGTTCCAGAACACACACACTGAGGAAAACCATTGTGCTGGAAGAAGCCCTGAATATGTTTTTGTGCTTCTCTTCTGCTGCTTTCCAGCTGCCATTAGTCGAGGAAAAAGAACAGGACAATCTGTACTAAAATATTAGGTTGGTTATATTTTACTCTCCCCCCCCTTTGCTTCTATCATAAGCAGTTCACATATTGAGTTGGCAGACACTACGTGCGAATGGAAGACTAATGGGATTGTAATGTTATAGACACCAAGTCAGTGAAATCTGATCAGCTGTGATAAATATCACCATATATATCTTTCAAGACCTACTTCTATCTATATCATTGAAAAAGCTGGCGTGGTGACCCTGTTTCATATTTTGCTTTGTTTTCTCCTGCAGGGTCAGCTTTGAGCAACCAAAGGATATGTTTGTTCTTCGAGTGATGGTTTCAGCCTTGCCTCCTTCACAAACAGGGCCATGGACAGAATTTGTTTCTGGACCTCAGTTCAAGAGCTGCCCAGGCAAGCCCTGAGGCCCTGGTGGACTCCTCATGTCCTGTCGGGCCCTGAGTCACTGAAAATCCCTTCCAGCAGTCCCCAAAGATAAACTGGATTTTTTGTTCCCCACAGTTTCAACTTCCAATGTCAGCATTGCCAGATGTCACATATAGCGCATGATGTGAGCCCCGGAACAGCTGTCGGTGATGTGTTCCAAGCTTCTAACCACTAGGAGTCAGATGCCACTGCTGAAGATGCCTATCTGACTGGGAGAACATTAGCACTCTTTCTTTCACAGCAGGTCTCCTGATGTTCACTCCAATTCCATGCTGTGCAGCGGTAACAGTGCGTAAGATCAAGCATTGTTCCCTTGCCTCTTCAGCATGACCATGACCCTCCATGAGCATTGGGCAGAAGAAGCCCATCGACAGGGCGGTGGTCAGGTGAGGCTGCCATGGCTCACTGTACAGCAGTGATATTCATCCCGTGTGCTGGGGCACATTGGTGTGCTGCAAACGGTCCACAGGCGTGCCACGGGCATTTGGGGCAGAGTCATTTATTAGCAGGGCTATTGGGAGATGTGAGCCAGCAGTGGGGTGTGCCTTGTTAATTTTCAAAAAAAAAACCCTGATGGTGTGCCTTGACAGTTTTAGTGCATTGTCAGTGTGCTGTGAGATGAAAAACACTGAAAATCACTGCTGTACAGGGGTGAGGGGCAGCAAGGCACAGAGCCCAGGCATGTGACTTTCCTGCACGCCCTTGGTTAACCAACAGTGCAATCCTAACCCCCGGATTAGGCTGGTCAAATCACTTGTGCCAACCCAGGGGTGTCGCAAACATGCCATAAGGCACATTTGCATTGACTTAAGAGTCAGGGAGGCCAGTGCAAGGACCTAGCAGGGTAAATTTGTCTTGGCCAAGCTCAGCCAATGCAGGGGTCTGGGGAGGCATGGGGAGGGCGAGGAGGAGGAGTTTTAGGTAGGGGGAGGGCAGGTAGCAGACGTTCCCAGGGGGTGGGTGGGCAGGGAGCAGGAGACAGGGCCAGGATCCAGTGGTTATGTGAGGTGGCACAGAACCGAGTGGACCCACTGGGGCCGGTGCTGCCCAACATGGAGCAAGGGGAGAGTTTTCCCCTTGCCTCAGGTTGTGCCGATTCTGGCCCCAAACTTGTGCCGGATGCAGGGCAGGCCCACTGGTCTTAGGAGGTTACTATGATAGACACAGCACCTTGGCTGGCAACCTTCAGTCTCGAAAGACTATGGTATAAGCCGACAGCACCCAGTATTCTCAGGCGGTCTCCCATCCAAGTACTAACCAGGCCTGACCCTGCTTAGCTTCCAAGATCAGACGAGATCAGGAATGTGCAGGGTAACAGTTGCTGTCAGACACAGCACCTTGGCACAGGCAGTTCCATAATGAATACATTGCTACCACCAGTAAGGGGGGGGAACCCCAAAGAGGGCATCCTCTGGTGTCCTTCCTCCCATCTGGAATGGTCCCAGTAGGGCTCCTCCAGCATAGAAGCTGGTTGCTAAAGAAGCGGCCAGTGGTCAACTGACCGGTTCAATCCTAAATCCTCTGCAAAGTCTTTGAGAATTAACCATGAGTGAACTGTAAGTGAGTGGAAGGGTGTGGCATCAATGTGCAGGTAACTCCACAAATACAGGGACAAAGTGTGAGTTAATTCAAACCAGCTGCCTCTTTTTTATAGTCTTTCAAGGGACAGAGATCCAACCATAACCAATGGTTAACCCAATGGTAAGAAAACCTTGCTCAGCCCCTGGGACTTCCCCACAGCTGTGGTCAAGTGGATGTACTTGATCAGTGCCCAGGTGTGAGCAACCCTCAGTGAGGTGCCACTGTTTTTCTCCTGGTCCATTTTTTTTGCCAGATCCAGGTGTCAGACACAGCAGTGCTGCCAATACTGATCCTAGGTTCAGACTTTCTAGTGCCTGTGCAGGTAACAGAGATCATGATGTCAAGGATTTTCAAGATGACTAAGAGCGAAATCCTGAGTGCTTGCTGGACCGCCGCAAATCCCTTGTGTTGGCCCAGGAATGTCACAAACATGCCATTAGGCATATCAGCAATGACTTGTGAGCTAGGTAGGATATGCGCCAGCCTCCCAACACCTAATCCAGCCTGGTGATAGGTAAGTTCATGCTGGCCTAAGGAGGCCAGCGTGGGAGGTTGGGGAAGGTGGGGAGAGGACAGAATGGGGGTGTTTTGGGGCAGGGCAGGCAGCAGGCAGGCTAGTGGGTGGATCAGGTCCCGGAGAGGGTGGGACCAACCTCTGGCACTTAAGCCAGTTCTTAACACTTCCTCCTGAGCAGCTCTGGGCATTATACTGGGCTGCTTGGATCTGCACCAGCAATTTAGCTGGTACAAATTCAAGTAGCCCCATTGCAGTGGCTGCCACGTAACATGGAGTAAGAGGAAATAAATCCCCTTACTCCAAGTTGCACTGGATCCACTTCCCTACCCTGCACTGGATACAGCGGAGGCCAGCCAACCTGCCTGTTGCAATGCAGGATAGGGCTGCCTGCAAAGCAAACTCCTTGAGATATACAGACAGGAGCTTCCTGTTAGGGTGAAGGGGTCCCATTCACCTCTGACAAAGTGAGGTCAAGGTGAGAATAAGAAAGGTTCCTTATGGTCCCGGGGTCTTAAAATGGGCTGGACCTTTCTGCCTTCTTATTTCACAAACAACATATTGTAGTAAGGGAGATGTTTTTTCATTGCTGAAGGAGTATAGGAATAGGACACTGCTATACAGGTTGAGTCTGTATATTGCAAGGGTTCAGAAATCATGTGGATGGCAAAAATCGCATTAAAGCAAATTTAAAAGACAAAGCAAATCCATTTAAAAGACAATGTCCCTTTGCTAGGTGATTTAAAAACAATCATGCTGACCTTTGTGATATAAGACAGAGTCATTAGGCAGACAATTCATCAATCAGTCTCTCTCCAGGAGCTTAGAAAGGCTTCACTCCAAGCCAATGATCCCTCCCTTCACCAATGCAAAGTGATTATTTTTCTTTCATGTGCTCAGGGGGGAAGGGTGGGGTCGCTTGCCTTGGAGTGAAGCTGTTCTATGTGCCTGGAGAGAGAATGATTTAAATCCCCTTTCCTCTCTGTAAGCCTCCTGCCCCACAATGGTTCTCACCTGCCCTGTGCCAGCAATTCCACTGGCACTAGTCTGAGGTGAGAAAGGGGGCTGCAGACAAAGAGGATAGGATCTGGCATGCACCATCACCACCAGCCCTCCCGCAACTTCCCAGTCCCATATTCCTCCCCCTCCTTGCACAGTTTCATCCCTCCCCACTCTATTCTGCCCTCTCCCCCACCTCCTGCTTTCTGTGCTGGCTTGCCTGCTCTGACAACATGCATGGGAAGGCTCCAGCTTTCCTACCAGAGTTCCAGCAGTGCGCATTGCTGGGGCGCACTTTACAGCTGCCTTACGGCAGCCGGCAATTGTGGAATGAAAATAGGATTGAGCTGCCGGGTATCTGAATGTGGTTTTCTAGGAAGATGGAAATGTACATTCAAGTGTTAAAGTTTCAAAAGAATTTAGAGCATAGTAAAGCATCGGTCTTCATTTAGAGCATTGGTTTTCATGTAAGTGGCTTCCTCATATTGGTCATACTTGATCTGATTTTAACATTAAAAGGAGTGTGCAGGTAATAAGGCTATACCTCTGTCTTCCTGACCTTTCCATGCCATAGTCTATCATTTGAATTCCTTAACTCCCCAGCTCTGGAAGTAAGCTGAGCCAGCTTGAGCCTACCTTGAGTGGTAAATTGGGGGGAGTAAGTGGGGAGGGGAAAGCGTTCAAACTCTATCATCTGCCTGTCCCTTTTGATGCAAGAATTAGGTTGAGCAGGCTAAGAAAATCTGACAACTCTTAGGTATACAGCCCCAATTATACACAGATATTTAATATAAAACTTTCCGGGCTAAAAATGCCTCTTCTTAAGAAACAAGACTATGATTTCCATCTTGGCACCGTCAAAGCTGCTTTTGAGCTCTGCACAACGGTACATCTATGTCACTATAAATGACTCTCATAGAAACACATTGTACTATGTCCTCCCTTCCAAACGTTGACAAAGACCCACTGAACCAAAAGCAACACAACCCCCTCTTCCAAGCAAGTGGTTTTCTTGTGAATATTTGTCTACTTGCCAGGTGCCATGACACCATGGGCAAACAGTATGAAATAAAGCTCAGGTAAATGGTGGGATTGAAGGTTTTCATCACACTGAAAAACTGCCAGGGCAGTAACCATAGCCAGTGAGTATATGCAGACATTGTGAAGCTGGGGAGGCACTTAGCCAGGCAGCCTTACTGCACAAACTTAAGTATCACTTTCACAGAATAACATTTTGAAAAGGAGGACAGTGAGTAGGAGATTGTCCACATGGTGGGAAGTTAATTAAAAATGTGATAATGGAAAGCCAATATGCCTATAATCGTCCAATGAAGTGAGGGGCCTTTTGGGGGGGGGGGTATATGCATGCACACATGGGCATGCTCACAACCATAAGGAAGGTCAACCTAGACAACTAAACTGCTGAGTCATCTTGTGCCAACAGTCAATCTAGCAGTTGCAGGCCAGATTTGGACCTATGACAAATTCCTTAGATAATGGATGAGTGAGATAAAGAACATCATCTATGATATGGAGGCAAATTAATTTTTTTTTTTATGTGTCTTGAGCATTTCAAAGTGGTGGGACATACATACATACATAGAAAGTTTTTTAAATACAAAAGAAAAACCGAAACAAACCCCTGCTAACCGAGTAAGAGGCACTTTTTCAAGTGGGTTCTCCTTTTTTATTTAGCAGGGGGAGAGTAACTGGCCCTCCTCACCCCAGCAGGGTCTTTTCTAGTGGCCGCCTGCTGGTGTTGCATCTTTTTAGATTGTGAGCCCTTTTGGGACAGGGAGCCATTAGATATTTGATTTTCTCTGTAAACCGCTTTGTGAACTTTTTGTTGAAAAGCGGTATACAAATACTGTTAATAATAATAATAATAATAATAATAATAATAATAGGATAAAATAGTGAAAAATTACATTATGCGTCTGACCCTGAAAATTACTATTACTAAAATTACTATTCTAAAATATGAGAAATGGAGCCCACTCTCTAGGACATTCAATTTACAGACATCCCAATTTAAGGAGAGCCAACATTTTCACAACAGGTGCAAGAGTGTTATGTTTGGAGATGAAATGCTGGTTTTGGAGAAAGAGACACAGGACCAAATCCTATCCCATTTTCCAGTGCTGGTGCAGCTGTGCCAATGGGGCGTGCACTGCATCTTGTGGTGGCAAGGCAGTCACAGAGGCCTCCTCAAGGTATGGGAACATTACAGCTGCACAGTGTATAGCACTGTGGTGTACACTGCTGGAAAGTTACAGTGCTGGAAAGTTGGATAGGACTGGGCCCACACTTGGAGATCCAGAAGTCATAAGTAAGGAAAACAAGTAAAGTACTGAATAGAACCGGACTCATGTTCTTTACACTCACTTACCGTAGATACTCACGTATAGTAGGTGAAATTTTTGCCAAGTAATCAAGCTCCAATTCTCACTTGGCCTGATCTCCGGGTCAATCAGAGGGCAGAGCCTTTCAACTCTGAACAGTTTCCTTTCTCAAGCAAGCTGTTGCTCAGCTCAGGCAGGCACCTCCTTAGTTGCTCTAGTTACTTTCCAGGGACATTCCAGCCAAAGTTAACCTTTTATTCTCCTTCCTTCTGCTGCTTCCTTCTCTGGTTCTGCTTGGCAAATGCTTGCAAAGGAAGTCTGTTTTTTGAAACACCAGGATGGGACCCTACTTCTCAGGCTACAATTCAGTGCACCATTACATAAGAATAACACCCATGGAAAACAGTGGGTCTACTTCTGAGTAAAAAGTGTTGCAAATATCTCATCTCTCTGCTGTGAACTGAATTGCACACTCTCAGTTATGTGTTATAAGTTGTATGTTGTATGTAGAGCTTCTGGCTTAACACACCAGACACCTTAAAGGTGTCTTTGATTCATGGTTCTCCTCATGTCCACCTTAAAGGTGGATTTGATTCATGGATCTCCTGCAGTGGTTCCCAACTTTTTTCACTTGCATATCCCTTGGCAGCCCATTTCCATAAATTGTACCCTTCATATTAGCAAAATGTTTGTAATTAATAATACAAGCCCTCATCTCCTCTATATAAAAGCCCAGACTTCATGTATTTATCACAGTGTTTTCTCTTTTTATCTGTCTCAAGAAGACTCTGCCTTTGCACTGTTTTGCACCAGAAGTGCACTGAGAAATTCTGGGTGATTGATCACTTTCCATATTATGTTTCAACTTTTTTACTGTGCTGATTTTCAATCACTGGTTCATAGATGAATTGATGACCAAAAACTAACTATTGGTGGGGCTTTCACAGCCAGCTAGCTACCTCCCTTCCTACCTTGCTGGTCCTTGCAAGGCATTCTGGAGCACGGCCTGCCTTTTTCTGCCATTATTCCATTCTTTTTCAAGTACCCCTAAAGGTCCTGTTGAGTGTCCCTGGGAGTACGTGAATACCAGGTTGGGAACCACTGTTTTACTGGTATGTTGTTTACAGTGCACTTACTCTGATAGTGTTTACAAAAAGGTGGTGAAGACAAGAATAAAAAAAAAAAATGTATCTTATGATCTTTTACTATGTTTTTAATAAATTAGAGACTACAGTTCTTAGGTAACAATTAATGGTAGGTTATTTTTCAGGATCTGGCCTTGGGTAAAATCAGACAAAACTATAGTCAGACACCCCCCTAAGTTTAACCCATGACTTATCCGAGGGTCATAGAAAATTCCATGATTGTTGGCTAAAAAACCTGCCCTCGACTTATCTGTGGGGTTGACTTATAGTCGAGTATTTGCCTTGCATTTGGTGGACCACTGTGAGATATAGGAAGCTGGACTAGATGGGCCTACAGCCTGATCCAGCAGGGCTGTTTTTATGTTCTTTTCCAACTAACATAAGTATAAATGCTGTTTTTAATCACTACAGAAAATTGTTCATGGTTAAATACTGTTTCAGCTTAGGTACATTTCAACTGCAGATCTCCAGAACTTAACTGGTATTTAAGTGGGGGACTACCCGTAATTGCCTGCTTGTTGCTTGGAGTAAATCCTTCTATATGATGTTAGTTCTGATACAACAGTATCAAATGTCCAACATCTGGATGTCCAGATCTTAAGGTACCTTTCTGAAATCATAGGAACAGCTGTTTTCTTTCAATGCATATCATATGATATAGATATTTTGCTCAAGTGACGCAGGTCCAGATCTGGATAGTGTCCAGATGGGCATCACATAGCAACTCCATGCAGGATACCACCCTGAGCACCATCAGAGAAGCAAGTAGAATACAGAGGTAATAAATCTACAGGATTTAAATATAAGAAAGAAAAGAAAAATGATTTGGGGCTGGCTTGAAATCCCCTTGTATCCAACCGAGTTATATCATTTAACTTGACTGCTGACAAAAGTCAGCTTAGTGAGCAACCTCTAGATCTGATTTGGAGATAAAGGAAGTGAGCCTTGTAAAAGATGCTTCCTGACCATGTGGATGTGGTAGCTGGTGGTGAGCTATTATATAAACATGATTCGAGACAGATGGTTTTGAAGAAAGAAGACATACAAAATTCTCCATTTCATCACAGCCTGCCTCAGCCCCAAAATCAACTGCTGAAACTTGTCAAATGTTAACATTTAATACATGAGTCACTTTGAGAGCCCTATTTGTTTCTGAGGAATGCTCCACTTTCAAAGAAACAGATGTTCTAAGTTAGCAGCAAGATCACTAAACAAGTGCATATGAAGGCTCGGCACAGATAATGTGTTTCATTATAGTTATTTATAGCTGTCCGCAACTATCATCGTTTTTTATTTGAAAATTATTAAAGCAATTACAATTACTTGAGCATACAGCCAGGAATGATTCATGCTTTGCAACACGCATGTAACCAGTAGCAGTTTCTACATCCTCTTTTTGGAGGCTCTCTGAATTAATTTGAGATTCTTTTCTCAGTGACTGTGGCGTGACAAGTGGGATTGTCCAAGAAACGCTGCTGTGAAACCTCTATTTTCAACAAGACTTAGGTGGACAACATGCCACCTCTGGGTTGACTGGATATCAGACTTCTACATACCATCAGTGAAGGCTTCAGAGAGCAACTTATCTATGAATGGGGACAACTCCTCATTAGTCTGGTGAATGAAGCACAGGAAGAATTTAATGCCATTCATTATAATTAGCCTCAGAAAAGGGAGCTTGATGTGAGTGTAGCCTGCAATTAACATAAGAAGAGTCCTGCAGGATCTTGGCCAAGACCCATCTATTTTATTTATTTATTATATTTATTCCCCAGCTTTCTCCCTGAAGGAACCCAAGGTGGCTAATTCAGCATCCTGTTTACCACAGTGCCCCACCAGCTGCTTCTAGGAAGCCCCTAAAGAGTTAGGCATACTTCTGCCATTGCTACCCTGATGATGAACCTGGAGGTAGCACATAGTCAACATGATTAACTGCCCAATCAAATGGACTGAAGCGGTCATTAGAACACATGTTCTTCTGAAGATGGCTGCTGAAAAACATCCTTCTGGCAGTGAGTAGCATGCTGGGTACTGGATAGTGGGCCAGGGCATACTATCAGAGCCAGAGCCTTCCCACGCACATCATCAAAGCTCCATCTGACTGCTGAGGAAGGTAGGCTGCAGGAAGGGGTGGATCCAGGGGTGATGGCCCATAGGATTGGCCTCTGGTAGAGCCTCCCCACACCCTTTCTCTCCTCGAACTTGCACTATAAAATCACTAGTGCAGGTCCAAGGAGGCCCATTATAAAGTGGGAGGCTTATATAGGGGTAACAGGATTTAAATCCCCTTTCACCTCTGTAAGCCTCGCAGTCTGCTACCTCCTGCTGGATACAGTACACCCATTTTAACACGGTGCACCGGTAAAGGGGGGGGAATAGGACTGAGCTGTAGGGCTGCAATCCTATACCCACCTGGGAGTAAGTTCCATGTTACTCAGTGAGATCTACTTCTGAGTAGACTTGCATTGGGTTGTGCTGTAATACCCATTGATAGACCTGTTCTCCATGAATGTGTCCAATCCCACTTTAAGGCCATCCATGCTAGTGGCCATCACCACATCTTGTGGCACAGGCTAATTATTATCTGTGGGAAGAAGTGGCTTGTTTTGTCCATCAGTTTCAATGGATGACTCCTCGTATTGTAAAAGAGGGAGAAAAATGTATCTCTGTTTACTTTCTGTGTACCATGCAGCAGCGGACCTCCCCTGCCCCCCCTTGCTCAAAAGGCTGCCCCCCCACTAACCTGAGGCTCACAGAGCCTTGTGCGACCTCCAGCTGTGTCGTGAAAACCTCTGTGAGCACAGAAAACCGGAAGCACAGTTTCCGTCCCTGCCAGGAGCCTCAGAGAGGCTTCCGCGGGGTCTTAGCAGCCAGCGCCTGGGGCTTTTGCCCCATCTCGTCTATGGAAGGTCTGCTGCTGGCACCATGCATTGTTTTTTAAGCCTCAGTTGTCTTCCCCCTTAATCACCTTTTTTCCAACAGACAAGCCCCAGACATTGTTGGCTTTCCTCAAAAAGAAGGTTCTCCAACCTTCTGATATTTTGGTTGCCCTCTTTGCATCTCTTTCAGCAATAAAATATCATTTTCGAGGTGTGGCAACCAGAACTGCATAGAACAGTAGTTCTCAAACTTTTTTGCACTGAGGCCCACTTTTTAGAATGACAATCTTTCACGACACACTGAAAGTGATGTCTTTAACCTAGAAGTGATGTCATGGCCTGAAGTGACATCATCAAGCAGGAAAATTTTTAACACCCCTCCGTACGATAAAAATCAATCAATCAATCAAGTAAGTAAGTAAGTAAGTAAGTAAGTAAGTAAGTAAGTAAGTAAGTAAGTAAGTAAGGATGCGATCCTAACCAACTTTCCAGCATTAGCATAGCTGTGCCAGTGGGGCATGTGCTGCATCCTGCAGTTGGGAGGCAGTCATGGAGGCCTCCTCAAGGTAAGGCAGAGTTTTTTCCCTTACTTAGGAAGTGCATCGCCTTTATGTCAGTGCTGGAAAATTGGTTAGGATTGTGGTCATAGTAAATGAAAAGTTTACAATAAGATAAAAAAATTTAAAATAAAGAAGAACCCTCCTAAAACTCTCTGGCAGTTGCTGTTTAAAAAAAATCCCCAAATATCCCAAAGGCTGCAATCCTATGCCCACTTACCTGGGAGTAAATCCCATCAACTTTCATTGTTAAAACTATATACATAGTAGTCTGTTAAAAGTACAGATCTGTAGTATTTTCCCAAATGTAGTCACATAACATGGTAGCATCAAGTTCAATATATTAAAAATAAAATAGACACAGAAATGAGTGGGGACCCACCAGAAATTGGCTCACGACCCACCTAGTGGGTCCTGACTCACAGTTTGAGAAATGCTGGTATAGTATTCCAAACATGGGTGCACCGTAGATGTGTGCACGAGCATTATATTAGCAGTCTTATTCCCAGCCCCTTTCCGAATGACCCTAAAATGGAATTTGCCTTCTTCACAGCTACCCAGCATAGCTACAAGATCTCTTTGCTGGTTTGCCAATGACAACTCAGACTCCATCAATCTATTTATTTCTAAAAGAAGTGTCACCTGCATTAATGTCCTAATTAAAACAGGTACAGTATATAAATTTACTTATAGCTGCTCCACTTAAATTAAAAATAAACTTGAAAAATTAGGAGGTGGATTTTTCCATGTCAAATTTATTATTTTCTAGTTATGAATTATCCCAGTCTGGACATATGATTGGGAACATTGATCTATTTTTCCATTATACTATTATACAGAGAACTCCCATTCATTTCTATGGGCTTTGACTCAATTTCTAGTTATTTCCCAAGGTCTCTCTCTCTCTTTCTCTACTCTTTTCAGTTACATTGGTTATGTGGCTAATTCTCGCTTCTATTTATTCTGGGAGATTTCTTTTTTCTGGTTTGGACTAGAGTGAATAACCCTAAATTCCACTGTGGGTGCCAAATGCTGTTTTCCATTACTGGAAAAATAAAGGTCTGGCTTTTATTTGGGACTTGATAGGTCTTTCGGTTTCCATTCCTGCGTGAAGGTCTGAGCCCAGTCTAAATTGCTTAGCTTGCTTTTATTTTATTTTACTTTTTTTTTTTTTTGGTGTGCCTTTCCACTCTTGCAGGTGGGGATCTCAGAGTTGATTCACTATGCAACATGCATGCTTGCTCCATGTCCACTGGCGCTTGCTAGATGCAATTCCATCTCATGCGGGTCTTGAACGGGTAGCGGCCTAGTGATCTTTGGGAGGGAGGAAGGCTCTTGGGAACAAGTGGCCAAGTGATACACCTTCCTTCCTGCAAATATTCCTGGTCAAAACTGGTCTTAGCAACTAGGAGCACTTCTCCCCTCAACTGCAATGGGGTCTATCATAGGAGTTGCCAGCAATGGAGTTGAAAACCTTAGATTCTGTGCAAAATCTTTTTTCCCCCCAAAAGTCCAAGGAATCTTTGTAAAGTTTTCTCAGTTTACTGACTTGTCTAGCTGAAATAAATCTAATTCTTCCACATAAAGATGATGATGAACAAGGTTTAAATATCTGTTCACATTTATATTTTTCTCTTCTTTTGTGTCATTCCTGTAAATGACCCTAAGACCACTTGAAAATGCATCATTTTAGTCATAGAAATGAGCAATCACCATGTTAAAATATTTGGTCACTTATCCTAATTCTTGCTCCATGTGTTCAGAGGGAAAGTAAACCATTTATGTATGTATGTATGTATGTATGTATGTATGTATGTATGTATGTATGTTTTGGCAGTTGTTGAATCTGAGGCACATTTGGCCCTTAATATTTTGGGGCAGGACAGGTCTTTGAAATGTCTATTTGTCACTCTGTACAGGACAGTGTCATAAAATAGAACAAAATACAAATAAAATAATCAGAGCCAGGTGGGTGTACTGGTTCTGGAGTGGGACTTAGTTCTGGAAGATGCTGGTTCAAATCCTCACTCAGCCATGGAGCTTTCTAGGTTGGCTTTGGGTTAATCACTAACTCTCCACCTCACTTACCTTACAGGGTTATTGTGAGGACAAAAGGAGAGAGAGAACCATATACATCACCCTGAACTCCTTGGAAGATTGTATTGTATTGTATTGGCAACCTTCAGTCTCGAAAGACTATGGTATCGCGCTCTGAAAGGTGGTTCTGGCACAGCGTCTAGTGTGGCTGAAAAGGCCAATCTGGGAGTGACAAGGGTAGTATAAAAATGTGAAAAATAAAATAAATTACACAATTTGCCATCAGTGCAAAAACAAAACAAGGTCCAATGCAACTCAAACAAGAGACTGAACTATCATAAGAACATAAGAAGAGACTGCTGGATCAGGCCAAAAGCCCATCTAGCCCAGCTTCCTGAATCACACAGTGGCCTACTAGATGCCCCAGGGAGCACAGAAGACAACAAGAGACCTGCGTCCTGGTGCCCTCCCTTGCATCTGGCATATCACTGAAATGTAATATCCCATGAAACAAACAAAAAACATTTTACTAGGCAATGAGAAATCAAGAGTGACGGAACCAGGCAAGCCTCCCAAGGCAAGGAATGCCGCAACCTGTGTGCCACAAATGAGAAGGACAATGCAACTCTGCCAAATGGACTTTCAATGGCAGGTGTGCTCAGAGAAGGACAGCCAATAATGGCTACAGCAGGCAGGCAGTTTAATGGGGCAAGAGGCGAGCCTCTAGGTAACTTGTCCAGAAACTGTTTAATGGTAATAAAGAGCACCTATGATTTTTTGACATGCAGGGAGAATGCCCGTGACAAGAAAGCTTTCGTTGAACAACTGCTACTCAAGTATATTTTTAAAGTCAACATGGAATGCATTCTTTTTAGTAATTCATTATGCATTGAGTTCTGGACCTTTAGACCTTCAGTTTTACATATGTTTAAAAAAAGCAAGTTCCTAGCCATTATGACTGCCAGGATCTTACTTCCGGTATTCATGGCATACAGTTCTTGTGACTTGTCTGTCCTCATGATCTGAGGACAAGATCCAGGTCTACAGAGCTTGCGTCCTGAGTACACTTCTGTACTGCAGCGAGTCATGGAATCTTCGCTCACAGCAGGAGAGGAAACTGAACGCTTTCCACATGCGCTGCCTCCAATGCATCCTCGGCATCACCTGGCAGGACAAAGTTCCAAACAACACAGTCATGCTGTGTTGGAACATGCTGGAATCCCTAGCACGTATGCACTGCTGAAACAGAGACACCTGCGTTTGCTTGGTCATGTTGTGAGAATGGATGATGGCCAGATCCCAAAGGATCTCCTCTATGGAGAACTCATGCAAGGAAAGCGCCCTACAGGTAGACCACAGCTGCAATACAAGGGCATCTGCAAGAGGGATCTGAAGGCCTTAGGAGTGGACCTCAACAAGTGGGAAACCCTGGCCTCTGAGCGGCCCACTTGGAGGCAGGCTGTGCAGCATGGCCTTTCCCAGTTTGAAGAGACACTTGGCCAACAGACTGAGGCAAAGAGGCAAGGAAGGAAGGCCCATAGCCAGGGAGACAGACCAGGGACAGACTGCACTTGCTCCCAGTGTGGAAGGGATTGTCACTCCCAAATTGGCCTTTTCGGCCACACTAGACACTGTTCCAGAACCACCATTCAGAGCGCGATACCATAGTCTTTCGAGACTGAAGGTTGCCAACATCATATATATATATTCAAAATGTTTTATAATTTTAAAAAGTACAAGTGTATAATTCAGCCATGAAGAACATTTATCGAACTTACCAAATCGTAACATTTTACACCTATAAATTTTGAAGCACTTCTTTTGTACACTTGTATTCATTTTAGACTTTGTTGACAATTGAAAACTCAGTTACCACTTATCTGTTCCATCTAGAGTCCTTATTTCATGAAGTCTAGACATGTTGTCAGTAGTTCCATGAAGGAAAAATTGTTGTCACCCCTTTGCCCCAACGTATTCTTGGCATGGTCGTTGCTGTGAAATACTCATCACAAATTGAGATGCAAGGTCATATTATTTTGCTGCTGGTCCATTATAAAAAAAGCTTTGTTTCGTGGAAATTCGACAGAATGTCATAGGATTTTTTTTTTTTTTTTTTGCTCACTTGGAAATTGGAATCATTTGGCACTATGTATGAGCTCAGCTTTGGATTTCGTTTTGAGTCCATGAAATCTGGCCTACCCAAAAATAACGCACTTATTGCAAAAATAACAAATATAAAAATGATTGCCAGCATTTAACTGGTATACAGTACTATTTCATTCCTTTCCCTTACATTTGTGCTACCTGCTATGGAGGCAGGCTCAGTAGCATGGGGCAGTGGCTGTGTTGAACATGCATTGACTAAGCTGTCTCGTTGCACTTTCTAGTACCTTCCTGAACTCCTCCTTCTCTGCAAAGACAGCCAATGCTGAAAGTCATTCATCCCACCTGCTCAGATCTGTGGTTTAAAAAAAAAAAAACTGATACAGGTGATACATAAGAAGAGGCCCAGTGGATCAGGCCAAAGGCCCATCTAGTCCAGCTTCCTATATCTCACAGTGGCCCACCAGATGCCTCAGGCAGCATACAGGACAAGATACTGTACCTGCATCCTGGTGCCACTGCCTTGCAACTGGCATTCTGAGGTAGCCTGCTTCAAAAAGCAGGAGGTAAATAACCTTCCTTTTGTTAGGTAGGTGCTCATTCATAGGCCAGTATGGTCAGCTAATGGGAGTTAATTTTAGGGAAGCTCTCGCAAAATCTTGAGATCCTTCTTGTTTTGAAGGGAGAAGAACATGGAGAAGGTGACTCAGCTGCATGGCTCTTTCAGTAACACCAAACCAAGAAACACGCTGACCTGTAGATTAGTTGTTCTAGCATGAACTGTCCTAATGCACCCCATGAAACCTGCAATAGTTTCTCCACATAGTGGCAGACAAAGAACCAATTTCTACCATTAGAGCCCAAGTTCTGTAAAATGCCTCTTGGTTTTTGTGTGTGTTTTTAAATTCAAAAATGGTGTTGCTAAATGTTCAGGTTTTATCCCTTGTGTTGGTGGGCTCCATGCCTTCATTATTATTGCTTGTTTTGGCTTGTTAACCATATGCAGGACTTTCTGTGACATTTGTTGGCGGGTTGTAGAGACTCTTCCATGAGGTCAGCCTCTAAAGGCTTATTTACCATTAATGCCTCTAATGTATTGTAATTTCATGAGCCTTCATATAAATCAGGAGAAATGTGAGCATAAATATTCTGTGGATTACCTGTGTTAGCAATATATAAACAGGGTGAGGTGCACTTCCAACCCAAATGAAGCTTGAAGGAAATCCAGACTAAAGAATGTGCCTTTTTAAAGTTTTATATTTTAGTGGAATTACTATAGATTGCTGGCCAGGCATGTGAAAATTAACCTGTGAAAAGAATTATGGGTTGCCTCCTCCAATCTTTAGATATCTTCAAGTATCCAGATTTCCTCCCTGATGAACTCACTTTGCAACCACACCGGCCTAATTTTATAATGGGCAGATATTAAATTCTTGGCAACAGCATGTATCAGTTGCAGCCCTGTTATTCCTATTGAACTCCTGAGTGGCTTTTGACCCAGCGGCTCACTCTATTCGTTCAAGAGTCTCCAATTCTCTGTGGAAGTTTCCAAATTTGTCCTTTTCTGGTTTAAGTCCTCTTTGTCTCATTTGGTAACAATCTACCATTGGTTGTGCCCCTTATCTTGCTTCAGAGCTTGATCCAGCTGTAAATATGGTATTTTCTAGACCAGCCGCATAGAATGCAGAACAGGCATTTGACATGGTTGTTCCTTTGGGCACAGTCCTAGGCTGCATGAGCACTGGCTTGCCATTGCAAAAGTACTGTAAAGCACTTTGTGACAGCATAGCAGCCTGGAATGCTGGGAGGAAGACCTGCACCAGCCTGTTTGCGCCGGCACAAGAAGCTGCGTGCATCAGATATGGTAAGTTCTGCACCAAATGGCACAGGGTGGGGGGAAGGTGGGAGAGGGCTGGGAGGGGCAGAATGGGGTGGTGATGATGGGCGGCGAGGGCGGATGTGGCCCACAAGGGGGCAGGATGGTTGGCACCTATGTGCGCCACATCCTAGCCTCTTTCCTGGGTCTGATCCGCTGACACAGATCCACTTAGACATGCACCAGCAGTGTAGCTAGAGCAGGTCTCATTGCACAGGCTGAGTCTTTCCCCAGGGTAAGGCAACAAATATCCTCTTACACTGAGGAGACTTCCAGCCTGCTGCATTCCCCCGTGGGATGAAGCACGAACTGTGCCGGTGCCATTGCATCCCTGCAGGGGAATTTGCACTTAGTTGGGATACCTGTCACTTTTTTGTTGTTTTTCAATTGTATTTGAAATGTTGGAAAAAAATTTCTTGGGCAGTGGGTTGCACCAGTTCTCTTCCAGGCTCGATCAAATGTCACTTTTAAAGTGAGGCAAATAATAATGTTTTAAGTAAAATTATGAACTATAAAGCCAGAGTTACATGTAGGTGAAGGAAGGAATGAATGTTTAGAATCCCACTGTGATTTATATACATGTGGTATGCAGATGTTACAATGAGGTCTGTCTCTTTTTTTCTCCCTCCTTCACTTTTATATATTTGGATCACATCTTCTCTCCCTTCCCTCCTGTCTGTGCATTATGCTCGATGCTTTATTAAATGTCTCTGCAGGATAAAATGGAAGATTAATAATTGTTGATGACAGAAATTTGGTTTCTGAAAGCCTCAGAGTGAAAGATAAATACGATGGGAATATTTTAACCTGTGTATATTCCACATCAGACAGGAAAGCTCCTTTAAGACTGTCTGTGTTAAGGTTACTGATGATTTATTACAACGTCATCCTTGACCCCAGTTCTGGAAAACCTCTAACAATTCTTCTTATTGTGATTGTCACTTCTGCTTCATATATACCTGGAAGAACATTCCTACCAAAAATATTCAGATAAAGTGAAAAATTTGGGGGGGGGGGGGTAACATGGATATAAACAACAAACACAAACAATTGTGCAATAAGCACTTCTGATAGGCCCAGTTTCCATAGGGGGTCTAGAAAGAACCTCCCAGAAATACCCAGGGCTGGTCCAAGAACTCCCAGTGCCCGAGGCAGTGTGCCAAATGATATTTTTCCCTTACTTGGTTATGTGACAACCTCTGCTCCTCCCACTCCCTGAACGGGAATGAAAGAGAAGGTAGAGCAAAAGAAGAAGAGTACAGAGGAGAATGGTGAGCTAGAGTGACAGAGACGCTCTAGCCCACCATTCTTTTCTTCTCCATCTTCTGCTCCATCTCCCTCTTCCTTCCCCATCCAGGGAGTGAATGGAGGAGGTGCGGTTGAAGTCAGTGGGTAGGCACTCCCTCCCAATCTACTGATTGATTGGCTTCATGGATGGGCTGTCCCTTGTAGCAGCTATGGGTTTTGACATGCTACAGCCAGAGACCTTTGACTCATTCTAGACCCGTATCTGAATAGCTTTGAACGGAATCACCCTCCAGCAGCACAAGCATACTTCTTACAGCCTCACAAAGAAATCAGGAAGTCACAGCTTAACAACTTCCTTTTTGGTGCAGCAAGAAAAACCGCCTTGGACTACCAGAGGTTGAGTGAATAGGTGGTGATGCAAAGCAAGGGCTGGAAAATTTCTGGAAAATGTCCAGATGACTGTAGTAGCTGACAGGACCAACAGCTGCAGGAGCTTGTTGAAACTCCTCACCAGATAAATGCTGTGTGAACCAAATCTTAAAATGCTTTACTTTGGGGGTGGGGTGGGGGGGGTGGGTGTCAGACTACATGTAATTATACCCCAAGAATACATATAAATCTGGTTATAATGAATAGAGGTGTGATTCTTTTCAGTTTTATTGTTTCACAGATTTCATTTTTTGACAAAAAATGTCAAAAAGTGCCCAAAGCAGTGTTATGTGTTTTTATTCCAAAGGTGTATTTTTATAAATTATACTTGCTTTAAAAGTGTGCAGTACTAGATAAGTGATATAGGTGGTATAGTGTCAGCAGATGCAGCCACAGTCATTACCCACACCCTCCCCACAGTCCAGCCCAACCAGCCTACAGTGATCAATATGCAGAGGTGTCAGAAAACGGTTTTATTTTTTCACAAATTTTGGTGGGTTTTGGATGTTTTTGTTTGTTTTTATTTTTTTAACAAAAAATGAGAAATGTAGAAAGCGGTGTTTATTAATTATATAATTAATTCCCATTTTTATACCACCCTGCCTCTAAGCAGCTCAGGGTGGTGTGCATGGTTCCTCCCCTTATTTTGTCCTCACAACAATCCTGCGAGGTAGGTAAGACTGATAGTAATAGTCATGACATGAAATGAATAATAATAATGACCAGAAAATAAATGCAGTGAATATTTCCCCACAAGCAATGGATGAAATTAAGAACATAAGAACATAAGAACAGCCCCACTGGATCAGGCCATAGGCCCATCTAGTCCAGCTTCCTGTATCTCACAGCGGCGCACCAAATGCCCCAGGGAGCACACCAGATAACAAGACCTCATCCTGGTGCCCTCCCTTGCATCTGGCATTCTGACATAACCCATTTCTAAAATCAGGAGGTTGCGCATACACATCATGGCTTGTACCCCATAATGGATTTTTCCTCCAGAAACTTGTCCAATCCCCTTTTAAAGGCGTCTAGGCTAGATGCCAGCACCACATCCTGTGGCAAGGAGTTCCACAGACCGACCACACACTGAGTAAAGAAATATTTTCTTTTGTCTGTTCTAACCCGCCAAACACTCAATTTTAGTGGATGTCCCCTGGTTCTGGTATTATGTGAGAGTGTAAAGAGCATCTCCCTATCCACTCTGTCCACCCCCTGCATAATTTTGTATGTCTCAATCATGTCCCCCCTCAGGCGTCTCTTTTCTAGACTGAAGAGGCCCAAACGCCATAGCCTTTCCTCATAAGGAAAGTGCCCCAGCCCCGTAATCATCTTAGTCTCTCTCTTTTGCACCTGCATAAAATGCAATTTTATTCTCTTTTGCAATTCTGCATAAAATGGTATATAACATGATGGTATTGTTCCTAAAAGCCACAATTTCCAGAATTTTGGTCACTAGGAAGATTGTGGGGGATCCAGGCTTGGAGGGGGGGAAGAAAGAGAGATTGTGGGGGATCCAGGATTGAAGGGGGGGGAGAGATTATGGGGGGATCCAGGCTTGGAGGGGGGAAAGATTGTGGAGGATCCAGGCTTGGGGGGGTGAGAAAGGAAGATTGTGGGGGATCCAGGCTTGGAGGGGAGGAGAGTAACCATATCACTATCAGGTCCCACTCAGCTTTGCAAGTCTAAAAACAAGTACAAATTCACCTTACAGCTGAAGCCTCTGTTTTATTCTTGGGGGGGGGGGGGCTGCCTTCTGGAGCATTTGTTGAGCTCTACTTTCATCAGATTGGGACCATGCAGCTAGTCTTGCACTCCCCAACGTGCAAGGAACTTGCCCAACGTGACCAGGAACCAAGGCACATTTGCCTATTCGGGAGTAAATGCAACCGTGTGGCTTCCTTATGCTTTCCATAGGGCTCAATACATTCCTCAGCTTGGAGGGAGGGACTTCCTTCTTGGGTGTTTTTTGGGGACTGCTTTCATTGGACAGGAACCATTCTGGTGTCCAGAATGGTCCAGAATCCATTCTTGGATTCCTCTCAGCCTGCCCTTTCTGGCGGACTAAGGCAAGTCCGCCTGCTTGTGAGTGAACATGTGATATGGCTTGGTTTCACTTTCCATAGGGCTCCATGCATTTTTGGCCATAACTTTTGATGGAAAGGAGATATTTCACTCTGGTTTTTTGCATTGCATTCCGTTGGAAATTCTGCATCCAACGGTATATGGCTGTGTTATTCAAACTGTGAGGCGCGGCGCTTTATGCAGGTGCCAGGAACTCAAAGAGGAGGTGCGGGATGTCCTCTCACAGCAATACAGTCACACCCCTGGGCAGAATACGAGCCTGTCTTCTGCGCTTTTTTTTAAAGCAGAAGAAACGGGAGTTGCTCAGCTGCTCCCTCCGAGAGTGACTGCGAGAGTTGCTGCTGTGCCCCGCCCCCTTCTCCCTCCACTCCGAGGCTGCCGCCTTCTGTGTTCACTGCATGTTGTTTCCAAAGCTCTTCAACTCCAACCCCCATCTGGCAAGTACCGAGCATGCTCATTTTGCAGTCCTTGCCCTTGCTGACCTCTGAAAGAAACCTTCCTTGATCCTTGTCTGGTTGGTTCCCAGCCTGGGATCCCTTCTCATCAAAGTGAAATCTCTCTTTTCAACCCCTCCCTCTTCCACTCCCCCCTTTCAATCTCCAAACCTTCCTGCTTTCCTCCCCCTCCCCAAATAAAACACTTCCCAGGGGTCTTAAAGTTGTTTCCATGCAGTTGGCAAGGGGGGGGGGAGAGAGAGAGAGAGAGAGAGAGAGAGAGAGAGAGAGAGAAGCACACACTTTACTTGGCCAGGAGCAGAAAAAGGGTACTGTTTTTAAAGTGATTTATTAATCTTGTTTGACTGAAGAGCAAAGGCTGTATTTTTTAAGTGATGAATCTTGCTAGTTGAAGGGAATACTTTTCAGCCATTGATGAAGTGATTGCCAGCCCAATCCTATCCACACATTCCTGGGAGTAAGCCCCATTGACTCTAATGGGACTTACTTCTGAGTAGACATGCATAGGCTTGAGCTGTGCATCTCCTAGTATAGGAGACAAATCAGCTTCCTAACCAAACCCTTATCAGCTCTGATATATTTTCATGGTCTATTTTTGTTTTCCCCTCCAGCTGCTGGTAAAATTTAATTTCATTAAATTAACAAAGGGTTCAATCCTATCCAAGGAGAATGGGAGAAATGACTAGTTGGATTGGGGTCCACAGGGGTGTGTGTGTGTAATGTTGGTCAGACTGATTGTTCACAAAGTTCATTTGATAAAACAATTCTATTGGTATGCTTACAAAGTTAAAAAAAATGAGTCTTCCTGGACCAGACAAAATCTACCTACTCCAGCATCCTGTCTCCAACAGTGATCAGCAGCTGATCATTTATAAAGCATGTATATTGCTGTGTATTAATAATATATTTTTAAGATCTGCATTTAATTAATGATATAATATAATTAATATTAATATAGTTAATATTTCTGGCCACATCCTGTTTAAAGATGTCACTTCCAGCCCTCAGGAACATGATGGGGAGTCATGGCCAACAGCCATGGGGGTCAAGGGAGCCGCTGGCTGGAAAAGTTTGAGTACCACTGGTATATGGTATGATGGGGTTACTCCTAACCTTCACGATGTTAGCGATGTTGGGTCATTTGTGGTGTCACCCCCCCAAGGGTGGTACCCGGGGTGGACTGCCCCCCTGCCCCTCGCTAGCTGCACCACTGGGAGAGAGAGAGAGAGAGAGAGAGAGAGAGAGAGAGAGAGAGAGAAGCAGACCAGGGTACTTCAGTACCTGGGACAGCTCCCAAAGAAGACAGATTCACCAAGTTCAAAGCTCACTGAGCCATAATGTCCCTGACCAGGGCTAATGATTGTCAAACCCCTGAAAGATGCCAGAGGAATCAAACAAAGGATCCTGGTGTAAGAGCCATAAGTGCCTTGTGGCCTATACACCAGGCAGGGTGAGGAAGCTTTTGCCCTGGTCTTGGCTGCTTTGCATGGCCACCCAGATAATGACCAGAGAGAATACTGCAAACCATCAGCCCTACCAGATGTGGTGATCTGGGGAGTTAATAGGGACTTGGCTAGCCCAGTATAATTGTCCTATAATTGTTCAATTCCTATATTTTTGAATATATACTTCACTTTTTAACATGAATACCCTTAAGGTGTTGTAAGGTGGTTTACAACAGCTTACAATAAAATACAAATCCCCTCCATGCAAAACAATAAAACCACAAGGATAAAAGCAACAGAACAGCAAATTTAAAAAAAAGCAACTAGCAACCCAATCCTTTCCTGTCCCCACTGGTGCCCACCAGTGATTTCGATGGTGCAAGTCTGAGAGAAAGAGGCAGGGAGGCTGCCCAAGGATAGACTCTGGCAAGCACATCCCTCCCACAGCTCTGGTGGGTGGCTCAGGCCTTCCTACTGGCACTTGGGCAGCACGCTTTATGGCTGTTTTGCAGCAGTCACTGCCAGCAGAATGTATGTTCCACTGGTCATAGAACCCAATAGAATTAGCCATAAAATAAAGTTAAAGGATATATAATACCATTAAGTCACAAGAGATCTGGCCATGATGGTATGTGCAACCTCCTGGTTTTAGTAGTAGACTACCTCAGAATCCCAGATGCAAGGGAGGACACCAGGATGCAGGTCTCTTGTGGTCTTGTGTGTTTCCTGAGGCATCCAGTGGGCCACTGTGAGATACAGGAAGCTGGACTAGATGGGGCTATGGCCTGATCCAATGGGGCTCTTATGTTCGTATGTTCTTACTCAATCGAGAGTAAAAGAAAATAGTGATGGTGCCATGCAATCCTGTCTAGGGAGAGAGATCCATAGCTTAAGTGCTACCTCAGAGATGGCCGACTCTCCAATAGCCACGTACCTGAAAAACTTAGGATTTTTTTTCTGATTTTGGAAGATTGTGTAAGATTGCAGTTTGTGGTGTGGGCCTCCCTCAGAAGGAAGCCCAACAATGTCAGAAGGCTTACTGTCAAGGAGTGGCACCCATGCACTCATTAATAATATCATTATTTTCAATGGGTTTTACTCCCATAAAAGTGTATATAGGATTGCAGCCTAAATCTTCACTTTTCACAATCCACCTTTGCAGTTGCCCTCACATCGGTTCCTGAAGCTGCTGAGCATTTCTTCTTCCCTCCTTTCCTCCCTCCCCGGAGCAGCATACACCACCCTTCTGCCTCTTTCCTCATTAGACTGACACCATGACCCAAAGTGAAGTTTTGCTCAGCTGGGTGTGGGAAAGAAAGCTCCACTCAGGGCACTGAGGTGCAACCAGCCCCAGTGGGGTGGTAAAGTTTTGGATTTTGGATATGATACTTAGCTTGTACCACAATCTTGTGGGAGTGCCACAAGACTGGTTGGTTGGTTGGCAACCTTCAGTCTCGAAAGACTATGGTATAAGCCTACAGCACCCGGTATTCCCAGGCAGTCTCCCATCCAAGTACTAACCAGGCCTGACCCTGCTTAGCTTCTGACATCAGACAAGATTGGGCATGTGCAGGGTAACAGTTGCACAAGACTATTCTATAAGAAAAAAGTAAGGTGAACATAATGATGAAAGAAATGGTTATATTTAATGAAGTCTACAGCAAAATCCCATGCATGTCTACCTAGAGGTAAATATCATTGAGTTCAACGGGACTTACTACCAGGTAAGCATGAATAGGATTGTAGCCCTAAGAAGTTATCACAGAAGATTAGTAAAAAGGACGACAGCCTCCAAACGGTTAACAAATGGTTTGTAGTTTTCTTAATAATAAATCTTATCAGTTTAACAGGTAGGGATTATCTAAACACTGTAACACACACTTTTGCAAGATCTCTTTCTTTTTTTAAACTATGGCAACAGTTTCCAAAATATCTTATGTGCACATATAAACAATGTCTTCGCTATAGGCTCATTTTACAATCTTTTGCGTCTTTCTTGTACAGTATTTCATTATAAAAATAAACAAATGAACCAGCACTCCTTGGATGACATCCAGAGAACTGAGACTTGGCACTCACCATTAATATGGTATCTCTTAGTACTTTCTCTTTCTTTTTGATGGACTAATTCAACTTTTCATCACCATTTTCTCTGAAAACAATGTGTGTTCAGCACATGGATGTATAAGGCCCTTAGTTTGAAGGCACATGAGGCAGGCAGCTATCCCATCCACACTTAACTGGGAGTAGGCTCCACTGACTATAATGGGGCTTACTTCTGAGTAGCCATGCATAGGATTGGGCTCTCAGTCATCTTGCTGAAGCTAAGCAAATCTGGTCAGTGCCTGTATAGGACCTTGAAGTCAAAAACATATGAATTCATCTTTCTCAGCTCTATGATGTTGTTTTTGAGGTGGGGCAACCAGAATTGTGCACTGTTGTCCATAATCTTTCCATAGTGTAGAATTTGCCTTTTTCACTGCCAGGATACCACTAGGATAGATGACCTCAAATATAAAGCACAAATTCAAGTATTTATTTATTTATTTATTTATTTAGTCCCCCAAGGGGACTCAAGGCAGCTTACAAAGTACAATTCATGTGTTCAAATACAGGTGTGTGCCACTCAATAGCTGGGTTTTGTTCTCTGATCCCCATTGTTATGCGATTAGGTTGTTAAGTGAACATTCAGTCCAATCTAGTGCCTTTGGGCGCAATCCTAACCCCTTATGTCAGTGCTTTCCAGCACTGACATAAGGGCAATGCAGCTCTGAGGTAAGGGAACAAACATTTCCTTACGTTGAGGAGGCCTCCGTGAGTGACACCCAACTACAGGATGCAGCACATGTCCCATTGGCACTGCTATGCCAGTGCTGGAAAGCACTGACATAAGTAGGATTGCACCCTTTGTTGTGTAAACAGACACTCCCTACCAGACACTTGCTGGCTGCACAGGCTACTGGAGATAGATTGCCACTTCTATGCATTAAGAGACTCTTTGTTGTGAAAACAGACACTCTGCTGCAGGCTATGGGAGACCTGACAACCTCATTAATAGCCTCTTGTTGTGCTTTGCCCATCATTGTGTATTCGGTCATCATTACACGGATGGTTATTAAGTGATGCACACCTGTAAATTCAGTTGCATTTGAAGTGTTATCACTGTACTAGTATATATGCATGACAAGCTCTGTAAGCCCCTAAAACAGGGGTTCTCAAACAGTGGTATGCATACCACTAGTGGTACGAGCAGCACCTGCTGCCTGGCAATGAGACTGCAACTGGAGCTTCCAATGGCAGTAGAAGGCTTAGCCTGGTGGGCCCAAAAACACAGTTTTTGCATGCTTGAAAAAGCCCTTCTGCCTGCCCTGAGCCTCTTACTGTCATTGGAAGTTCCTGTCGCAGTCTCTGAACCCCGAAGTAACTGGTGATGACATTGGGGGACCAGCACTGAGAAACACTGTCCTACAACAATGAGCAAAGAATGGGCAGAACAGTAGTAGCAGATGGCTGACAGTGATTTCACATCAGGATACTGAACCAATGACTAGTTTTTGGACTATTTTCTTCTCTATGGGTATAGGATTCTTAGAAGGAAGGGCTTCTGTGTGAGGCCATTCTCCAATGGCTATGAGGTTGCTGAAGAGAAGAGAATGGTAAACCACTGCACCTCTAAGAGGGCAGTCAGTGTGCCCACCTCATGGACCTACATCAATGCAGAGATCATTTAAATGAGCTGCAACTACTAGTGCCCAGAACTGAAGCTACCCATTGGCAGCAGCTGTCTATAGTCGAACGACTCAGAAGTGCAGGAATAGCCCATGATGGCCCAAGACAGAAAGATGGGACAGAGGTCAGGCAGGGATGAGCAGAGGATAAAAGGAGGTAGGAACTCAGGAAAAGTTGGAGAGGAAGGAAAAAGGGGGAAGAAGCTAGGAAAGATTAACCCCAAAGTCTTTAGGCGAAGTTATCCAATCCATGAAATCCATGATCTGAGGCCCTGCTGCAACTGTCTGATGCTACATTTGTTTTGAGGTACCTTTGAGCATGGTTAGTGGTACAGTTGCCCCAAACCTTGGCCAGTTACCATGCCAGAGGTTGTAGACTTTGCTGGATTCTCATGGATGGAGGAGGAGAAGGAGCTGCATTACATGTGCCTCCCTCCTTCCTACTATCTGTCTTTTGCTCCTAAAGCATTTGTATTTGCCTTCACTTACTCCAGAAGATAGCTCCAGATGAGAGGGAAGCGGGAGGCCCACCTGCTACTCTATCCCACAGGGGGTTCCAACAAAAACAAATTGTGAACCACGACCTTAATATACAACATATGTACTATATGGTTGAGCTACAGGCCCTGTGGGAGCCATATTTTTCAACTATTCTGACTTTTGTGTATTTTAAATCTTGACTATAGCATTACAATAACATTAGGGGCTGGGGAGGGGGTTGCATTTAATTTCTTTCTTTTTTTTTTCTTTTACTCTCTTTTCCAGGGAAAAAGAGAGAGTGTGTTGGAGCACATGTTCAAAGGGGATACATGAGGGAGAGCCAAATAAACACAGGCAGATAATTTATTTAAACGATTGCACCATCACACACTCAAATAAATGAAGTGAGTATATTTGTTTGAATGTTCTCAAAGGTATTTGGGATCCCATGAGGGACCTGGCCTCTCTCCTCACTTACGCCAGCACAAATAAGTATGAAATAGATCGAAGTGAATGTGCTACTACCACCAGAAAAGAGAGGAGAAGAGCTGTGCCCATGCGGCTTGGTTGGCAACCTTCAGTCTCGAAAGACTATGGTATAAGCCTACAGCACCAAGTATTCCCAGGCGGTCTCCCATCCAAATACTAACCAGGCCTGACCCTGCTTAGCTTCCGAGATCAGACGAGATCGGGCATGTGCAGGATAACAGTTATTTTAGTGGATAACCCATGACTGCCTTTGCCCTCTCTATTGCATTGTTTGGTTCCCCAGAGGAAAAGCTGATGAACTGCTCAAGATCTGTATCAGATATAGGCATATACTGATGTGCTGAATCAGATCAAGGGGTCCATCTAGTCTAGCAGTGGTCTAGGATGAGCACAGTGAATGCTCACCAGCAAGGCATCAATGTCTTGGCTTCCCTTTGTCTCCAGAGATGGTGAGGTAAGATCAAATGTTAGACACAGGGTTGGTATCAAGAAGCTGGGAGGCCTGGGGCAAAGCCCTGCACTGGGTGCCCATAGTATCCCTGTCTATTCCCTGAGGATGCACTAGGTATTGAGGGTCCAAGTCTCAGTCTGATGGAAGTGGTCCCTCAACCATTGCCTGACCTGACACAACCACTCTGCCCATTGTTGACAACAGGATACTGGACTAGATGGATCTTTGGTCAGATCTAGTATTGCAATTCTTTCATTTCTTATGAGGTCAGGAGGTCTGGTCAGGGCAGGAGGTCTGGTCTACAGGGTGGAGCCTCCGTTTGCCCGGAGATAACATCAGAAGGTCGCTAGTTCGAGAACACCGGCAGCTCCCTGAACAGCGAGACCTTGAAGCAGCTGACAAGCCGAGCCGAGTTATTCCATCTGCTCTGGCTGCCCTCCATGTGAGAGATGAAGGAGCTGCTTGTCAGCCTGTGTGGGAGAACTGGAGGCTAGAAGAGACATCAGACCAGGAAGATCCAACTGAATGTTGTTGGTTCTTGAAAGAGAGAACGTTTATGATTGTAAAAATCCTCCTGAGGGATTTAAAAACGCCTGCCTATGTAAACTGCCTTGAATAAAGTCAGAGGAGTCATCCGATGACCAGAAAGGCAGTATATAAATACCTAGTTTTTGTTATTTTTATTATTATTAGCTTCTGAACCAGGCTTACCTGCCTCACTCTCCTCTTGACCCTCAATGGTCAATTCACATAAGCTCACAGGGCTCCTTGTTTTCTCCTCTCCCAAAACTGCTGGGATCCAGCAAGGCTCATTCTTGAACAGCTCACTTATTTATCAGTAGCTATGTTTAGGAAAATGCAATGACAGTAAAAGGAACCTGAATGAAGTCTGGATACCAGATTTCAAACTGGGTGGCAAGCAAATCAGTTGGAAAGTTGGCAGGACTGACCTGTTTACACTTAATCATTTCAGACTGGCCAACAATAACCCAACTCTTAATTAGACATTTTATATATCTTGGTGTCAGACACTTGACCGGCTTTCTGTGCAATAACATACACTGCTCATGTATGGTTCATTGCTCATTGCTCAGTGCACCTCCAGGCTCTGCATATCCCTCTGCCTGGAGACTTTCTAGTTTACAACTCTCCTCCCTTCCACTCTTCCACTGCATCTTCTTCCACTCTAATGCCTGAGGCTACCATTTCAGTCAGTCTCATGGATGATTCAGCCCAGAATGCACTTCCTGTTGTTACTGATGCAGGAAGTAGAACAAAAGACTGCAAAGAACCAGGAGTAGGGTCTGCAAGAGAGGAACCTTCTATCTAGCCTAGTGAGCTCAGAACTCAGGACTGTGCTCAGGACTCCTCATATTAATTCCTTTGGGGAGCAGTAAGAGGTCTCTGGACTGGCTATTCAAGGTGTAAATACTCAGGAGAGTAGCTATTGTGCTTGGCAGGTCAACAAAGATGTACTTTTGCAATACTGTGGTGTAGTAGAAAGATCTGGAAGACTCAAGTTCAAATCCCCACTTAGCCAAAAAGTTCAGTGGATTTCTTTTGGCCAGTAGTTGACAGATTAAGGGTACAATCCTAACAAAGGGTTAGGCCTGTGCAAGTCCCTTGCACCAGCCCAGGAGGGTCACAAACGTGCCATAAAGCACATTTGCGCCTCCTCAGGAGTTGACTGGGCCTGCACAGGGATGTGCATTGGTCCATGGAGGCTGCTGACTTGGGGTGGGAGAGTTGCGTTGGCCGAGCTCAGCCAAAGCAAGGATTGGGGGGATGGGGAGGAGGCAGGAGGGAGGCATTCTGGGGCAGGAGGAGGGTGGTTGGAGGGCAGCCCTGGGGTTGGGTGGGTGACAGGGAAGCGGGAGGTGGGGCTGTGATCCGGCTGTTATGCTGGATCCCAACCTTGTTCCCCGAGCAGCATGGAACGGTTTGAAGCTGCTCTGTTTTTCTCAGACTTATTCCACCTCCTGAGGTGGCGCAAGTCCGAGGAGACCCATTGGGGCAATGGTGGCTTACCCGGAGGTAAGGGAAAGAGTTTCTCCTTGCCTCCGACTGAGCCACTTCTGGCCCCAATCTTGTGCTGGATAAAGCACAGGCCTCCTGGCCTGCCTGTTCCAGTGCAAGGTAGGATTGCGCTGTAATTTACTTACCCCCTGCTAACTGGGCAAGAGGCACTTTTAAAGTGGTGTTGCTCTTATGTTTAGCAGGGAAAGAGTAGCTGTCCATTTTCACCCCAGCCCAGTGTCTTTTATAGTGGTTGTTGATTGGTATTCCTCTGCATCTTTTTAGATTGGGAGCCCTTTAGGGACTGTTGATGTTGATGATGATGATGATACTTTACTGTGTGGTTGTGAAGTTAAAATGTGGAAGAACCATGTAGACTGAGGTCCTTGGAGAAAGGAAGGGATAAAAATGTAGTCCGTAATCACTATGTACTGTCTCCTTATTCAGATGCCGCATCTCTGTCTCGATTGTCTCCTTCTTTTGCCCTTGCTACTCTGCACATTCTTCCCAGATTCTGGACTGTCTTCTGGCCTGAAAGATAAAACCTTTGCTCCTAAGACTGCCTGCAGTGGCTATGAGGGTACCTCCATATTTGGCTCCAGGCAGCCCTGGACGAACTTTGGTGCAAGTCACTTTGTCATTTCCAAGACAAGAAGAGTGGGGAGCAGGACCACACACCGTTCACCACTGCAGACTGCAGGCAGATGTCGGGGTGAGCATGCTGGTTTATGATCTGGATCCCACAGCTCCTTTGCACGTTGGCTGCCCTTGTGAAAAAGAAATGTATTCTTTGGCTGGAAGTAAGATTAAACTATGCTGAAAACATTTCAAGCGAGCAGGAATAATTGTAGCAAAAGTTAATTGTTGTTTCATTCTACCAAGAGGGCTTTGGTTAGCTTTGTCAAGAGCAAGACTTTTCACTCACCCAATAAAACAATATTATAATAAGCAATTAAGATAGAAATGACCTGGAGCGTAGTTGTTCCTCTGCAATTCTTAGAAACACTGAACAAGTTGCATCTAATTATTGTTACCGAAAATACAACCATCTCTGCTTTGAACTACCAGCTGTTCGGTGAATATTGTTGTAAGGTAGAGCCCAAATCTACTGAGCTTTGGTAAAGGATATCCTTTGTATGCCGAAAGTCATAGGTTCATCCCTGCCAGATGCAGGGGAGGGCACCAGGATGCAGGTCTCTTGTTGTCTTGTGTGCTCCCTGGGGCATTTGGTGGACCACTGTGAGATACAGGAAGCTGGACTAGATGAGCCTATGGCCTTATCCAGCAGGACTGTTCTTATGTACTTCTAAGTACTTCTTATGTACTTCCCCTGGGGGCTGGGGATAAGAATAGGCTCTCAGTTTAGCTGTACATGTCGTAAGAGGCGACTAAACAGCCACCATGTAGATGGGACTCTATCTTCCCATGTAGCCTGGGGAGGCAGCTCATCTGAGAGAAGGAAAACTCTGATCCCAAAACTCCACTGCCTTGTGGCTACATCCAGTTATGGAAAAGGCTTCAGGAGTCAACCTCGAGGCAAAATCAGGAGCCGGAGTCCCTGAGGCAGTTCATGGCTGAACTCAGTCACGCTCTGGCAACTCCTGCGACGCCGCTGGAACCAACCGTATTGGCCTCTGCCTTTCCATTGGACCATTTCAGCGACATGGAGAGGGGGGATTTGCTGCATGGGTAACAGCCTATCCTCCATACCTACTTTACCCAGGCTTCACGCACTGGAGAGGACACTCTGTTCCAGAACCACTTTTCAGAGCACGATACCATAGTCTTCCAAGACTGAAGGATGCCAATGTAATGTACTTCTAATCAAAGGATCCCAGGCTGGGAAAGACTCACTGAGATCTTGGAGCAATGCTGCCAGAATAGACCACCCCCTGACTCAATATAACACATTGCTCAAGAGCAGGGGTGCCCAAACCCCAGCCCTGGGGCCACTTGCAGCCCTCAAGGACTCCCAATGCGGCCCTCAGGGAGCCCCTACTCTCCAATGAGCCTCTGGCCCTCCAGAGATTTGCTGGAGCCCACTCTGGCCCAACGCAACTACACTCAGTGTGAGGGTGACTGTTTGACCTCTTGCATGAGCTGTGGGATGAGCGCTTCCTCCACTGCTTGCTGTTTCACATCTGTGATGCAGTAACAGCAGCAAAGGAAAGGCCAGCTTTACTTTGTGCAAGGCCTTTTATAGGCCTTGAGCTATTGCAAGACCTTCATTCATTCATATAAGTTCATCTTTAATATATACATTTATGTAAACGTATGTAAATTTATTCATATTTTAAATGTAAATTAATCCTTTTTTTCCCTGGTCCCCAACACAGTGTCAGAGAGATGATGTGGCCCTCCTGCCAAAAACTTTGGGCACCCCTGCTCAAGAGGTTCCTGCTTTGTTTTTTAAATCCCAGAACTTGAGAATAGCTACTCTCCCAAGGAGCAGCACAGATAATGAAGAAAGACTAATGCAAATGTGTATTTTAGTGCCTTGAATATAAAAGGCATTCTCTTTTCATTTCAGATCCAGGATGCAATTATTCACCCAGCGCTGCTGCTATGCAACTCTTATTTATTGCAAGGATTCTTCAGTCACAGATTGATCTGCTTCTCCTGACTGTGTGGTGCAAGTGGCATGCTGGGTTTCAGCAGAGGCAGATGGTTCAGCCAACCCTTCATGCAACCCAACCCAAACCCAAGCAGGTCCCAGGGACGGAGACTTCAGGGTGGTTAGGGAGTCCTCTCCTTGGGGAGACTTGACATGCTTCCTCTCTTCCTGCATCTAGAGGCTGTTTTAAAACTATTATCATTCTGACAGACTGGGTCTGTCTTAGCAGAAGAAGCTTCATATGACAATATATGTTCAATATCCTTCTTCAACAACAGTGGGTGGGATCAGATCCCCACTGACAACCCAGCCCTAAAGACGGTAGGCTCCAAGCAATCTAGTGAGCTGGAATTGCTATTGGGGCCCAATCCTATGCATGTTTACTCAGAAGTAAGTCCCACTATAGTCAATGGGGCTTACTCCTAGGTAAGTGCGGATAGGATTACAGCCTTAGGGTCTCGAGTTCAGAATCTATTACACATAAATCGGACATTGAAAATAATGTAACAGAGGTTTGATGCTTAAGGCTTTCCAGACCCTACCACACTAGGAACACACATGAAACTAAAGTGTTTTAAGATACAAAATTAAAACAGCTGCTGTTGATTATCACTTCCATTGATGTTTAAAATGAGTCTTCCTAAAATGCATTCAATTTGAGTTTTATGAAGACTTTGTTATTAATAATTCTGTGGAAAAACAATCTTTGCTTCCTATGTTTGCTGAGCTCATTGCATAGCCTGGCTGGAGAGGATGTGCCAGTCTGCGATTCCATTAAGAACACTATTATTACTGGGAGGATTCCTGTTTGTTGCCAGAACACCTACAGTGAAAGTTTAACAAGGATAGCCTTCCCTCATTCGCTCCCCCCTTTACCTTTCTAGTTCCATCATTATGTGTGTGCTCGCCCAATCCCGTATAGGACTGGGCTGCAAGTGACCGCACAGGGGTACATACATACTTTGTATGTACAAAGTGTACATACATGATGTATGTACTTTATATGTACAAAGTGGTGTAGGGCCACTTGTATCAAAATACAAGTGTATCATATAGGTATCAGTATGTTTTGAAAGAAAGAAAGAAAGAAAGAAAGAACGAACGAACGAACGAACGAACGAACGAACGAACGAACGAACTAGGGGACCCCTAATTATAGATTTCCTGTCCTCTTTTCAACTTGTCTAGTTTGGTCCTGGTTACAAGCCAAACCTACCGCACATTGGGGTGGATCCAAGGGGGTCCATGGGTGCGTGACCTCCCCCGAAAATGATGCCAGAGGAGAAGGGCGCTTTCCAAGACAGGAAACAGCCCAAGCATGCTCAGGAGCCCAGGTCTACCCAGGTAGAAGCCCAGATATACCTGCCCAGTGAATCTTTGCCACATAGGCCAGGCGAGCCCAGGTCTGCCCAGCCAGTAGATCTGGGCTCCAAGTTCAGGAAAGAGCCCATGTCTACCCGCCCAGGGAACCTCAGCCATGGAGGACATGAAATTCAACCTGGAGCCCAGGTCTACCCACTTGGTTGACCTGGGCTCTGGAGTTGGTAGTGTTCATGGCCCCAAACACAAACACTGGATCCTCCCCTGCTGTACATATGACTACTCATCCCATCACATTCAAAAGGGCTCACACCCAGATAATTATGCATAGAATCATGCCCCCTTCTTCTGACTTGCTCTGGATTGAAAAAAGAAAGGCAAGCCACCATTGTTGCTTCCCTTTCTTCCAATCTTCAGCACCTGTGACGATCTTTGCAAAGAAGCCATTCATTGTGTGCCTGGGCGGCAAATACATTCAAGGTGGCTTCCTTTGAAAGAGAGCCTCAAAGGCTGAGGACTCGAGGGAGGGGCACATGTGCAGTAGTGGCCTACCTCCTGGAGAGAGAGGAGGAGAGGGGCTCCCTGACACTGATTGTGGGCAAGGGGGCAAGAGGCCCTTTGTCCAGTAGAAAAAAAATGCTGCAGGGCAATAGTACGAGAGCTGCTTGTGGGCTCATTTGATTAGGTTGTTGCAAACTTGCACAAATGAGAAAGTAAATTTGTCCTTCCTCTGGAGTAGATGGCAAGCACTTACTCCTGGTTTTTAAGTGAGGGGTATCTTTGTACACTCAAACTCTTCCTTTTTGTCTGGAGGAACTTTCTGTTAACCATCCCTGGTAAGCCCTAATTTTTCCATATGTTTTGCTTTTCAGATGTACTGTGTTAACAATTCTAGGGTGAGGCTGCAATCCTATCCACATTTACCTGGGAGTAAGCCCTACTGACTATAATGGAACTTACTTCCGTGCATAGAATTGGGCTCTGATTGGTCATCCTTCAGAGTTTTGCTTCTCTCCCATTCTCTCTAATAGTCAAATTTCCAAGTAGGGAACAGCTGCATTGTCTCTTGTGTTAGTGCATGCCCATAAAAACTGAGGCATTAGACAGTGCACAGCCTGCTGTTTCACACCCTGCAGCTGCAGAGGTATATTTTGAACTATTAATGGACAATTCTAGAAAATTCTGTTTTTCTGCTATATCTCTAGTTGAAGGAACACCCAGGGCCAGCCCATCCACAAAGCCAACTGAAGCAGTCAATTCACATAGCAGTTTGGTGGTTGGCACCCATCTCTGTTCAACTACTTGCTTCCACTGCTTCTCCTTCTCCTTCCACTCCCTGGATTGTAAAAAGAAGGGAGGACAGAGAAAAAGGAGCATTTGGAGGCCTGCAGAGGACAACAGAGTGGGTCAACAGCCCAATGCAACCTGGGAGAGGTCTCTAGGCCCTTACAATGCTCTGATTTGGAGCTGACCAAAAGCAAGGGGACAGGAGGGCCCAACTCATGACCCACACTTTGGGAAACCCTGAGCTAGAGCATTGGAGAGTGAGAAGCAGGCACATCATTGGTTAAGAACAGGGGTGTCCAAAGTTTTTGGCAGGAGGGCCACATCATCTCTCTGACACAGTGTCAGGGGCCAGGGAAAAAAAATTAATTTACATTTAAAATTTGAATAAGTTTACATAAGTTTACATAAATGAATATATTAAAGATGAACTTCTATGAATGAATGAAGGTCTTGCAATATCTCAAGGTCTATAAAAGGCCTTGCACAAAGCAAGGCTGGCCTTTCCTTTGCTGCCGCTACTGCATTACAGACATGAAACAGCAAGCAGTGGAGGGAGCCCTCATTCCACAGCTCACGCAAGAGGTCAAACAGTTGCCCTCACGCTGAGAGCAGTTACGTCGGGCCAGTGCGGGCTTCAACAAATCTCTGGAGGGCCAGAGGCTCATTGGAGACTGGGGGCTCTCTGAGGGCCGCATTGAGAGGCTTCAAGGGCCGCAAGTGGCCCCAGGCATGGGGTTTGGGCACCCTTAGTTAAGAATGACAATATTGGGCTGTGTACTCCATTTTTTTTTTTAGTCTTGTTGTGATTTTATTGCCGATCTGACTGTGTTTTTATTTGCCATGTAAACTGCATTTTGAAAACTTTATAACCCATTTACTTATGATAATTTATTTACAATAAATACATAGATCCTTCAGCAATGTTTGATAGTGTGGAGGTTCGGCCGAGGCAATAATCCTTTAAATGAAAATTGGGGTGTTAACAAGCACATCTCTGTATGTATTTGTTTGTGAAACTCTTAAAAAATGCTTATTAATGACCCAGCCAAGTCTCTAGGCACAGCAAATACTGATTTCAAGAAGCCAAAAAAAAAAATAAAAAAATTGACAAACCATACATAATTTGAATTTCAGAATACTAGTATAATGTTCCCCATTCCATTGTGCCATTAACCCTATTAAAATCAGCCTTAGGACTCTTTGGAGGAGCTTGTGAAATTTTGCTTCAATTTTCAGGATTACTACACAGAGGCACAGTTCTTTGGCAAAAGGTTAATGGTCCTTTTGGCCCCAGATTCCAGGAAATTGCTTGGCCATGCCAAACCTTTCGCCTAATAACATGATTATATGGTCCCACCTAGATTACAATTATACATGGCAGTTAATGGAAAAAACTTCTGAATTTACATGAATTAGCGGCCAAAAGTGTCTATGTGGATGGCGATAAAACTGGCAAAAGCCTAGAGTAATGTTGTCTGCAAAGAATTACAGACTTACAAAGAATTACAGAATTACAGAGACAATATACTGAATGGGATTTGACAAATAAACAAAGGGGGTGCCGAAGTGTCGTTGCTGGCACAGACACATTTTAAATCACCATTTCAAATTCCTATACAATGTTCCATTTAATGCCCCAAAGCAGTGCTTATTCCTGTTATGTCTTGTTAAAACAGCAGCATGGCTTCATGCTTGCAGTAACTGCCCATCAATCGCAGGTGAAATATATATGGGAGTGTTCCACAGACTTTTGATAACCTAAGCACAGTTTTCCCTCTTCCCTTCTGAATTTTCATATCTGGGCAAAGGACTTGTTTTCCCCTCTGAATTAAAAACCCACACTTCACTCCAAAAAGAAACACATACTCTATTTTCTTCCTCTGTCAGCTCCCAGAACAAAGGGTATATATTTCTTATAACAAATCAGACTATTGGTCCACGTAGCTCCATGTTGTCTACACTAGCAGTTCCCAAACTGGTGGATCACGACCCACCAGGGGAACATGAAGTGGACCGTTTCCCCTTAAAGGGAATGACAGCACCACAGTGATTGCGACATCGCTGGGACCCAGGGACATTCTAACATACCTGGGCGGGGGTTTCTGAAACCTCCCCAAGGGTCCTGGAGATCCTGGAGTTCCTTCTGCGAGCCTTGGGACAGCTGCCCTGTACTGTGATTGCCTTTCCGAGGTCTGTTCACTGATTGCCAATCAGAATTCAGAGCTCAGAACTGTGAGCCTCTAGGACACTTATAGAAGCTTCAGGAGCCCTCCAGGAGCCCCTTCTACGAACCTCTGCACGACTGCCCTGTGCTGTGATTGCCTATCCAAGGTCTGTGCTCTGATTGCCAATCAGAATTCAGAGCTCAGGGCTGTGAGCCTCTAGGACCCTTCTAGAAGCTTCAGGAGCCACCCCCCCCCAGGTATGGTAGAACATCCGTGGATCCCCATGGTGCCGTGATTGCTGCATTGCTATTGGGGCCACCCCCCATGCTCTCACCCCACCCCTGCTACTACTTATGAGGTTCCCAAGTCCCTTGCAGGAGTTTGGGAACCTCTGTTCTACACTGATTGATTAATGATTTAATGGAATCTTGGCAGATGACCAACCCAAAAGTAAACCTTTCAAGGTTTGAGAAGAATTGCACCTGCAGTTTTAATTCAGCAACAAGAGTATAGTGGCACCCCTTATCTGTGGCCCCTCCTTATCTGTGGGCTCAGCATCCACAAAAATGAATTTCTGCAGAAGCTGAGCCCACAGCTGGAGGGCCTCAGAGGACCTCCCGGATGTGACTGGAAGTGTCTTCTGGTCGTCCTCAAGAGTTGATCTGTGAGGAGGCTGCGTGCAGCCTCCCCGCACCTCAGAGGGTCTCCCAGATGCAATTGGCCAATGGTTATGTCACCCTTAGGGATTGGCGAATAGGTGTGGTCTCCCTGGCCATGTGGAATAAACATGGAGAATATTCTTTGAATACAGGGCAGTGTCATACTTGACACATGATAGAGAATTGGATCTAATGGGCCAACTGCTCTCAATCTGAGGCCCAAATCCTAACCCACTTCCCAGCACTGAAATAGCTATGCCAATGGGACGTGTGCTTGATCCTGCAGTTGGGGGGGGCACTCATGGAGGCCTCCTCAAAGTAAGGGAACGTTTGTTTCCTTATCTAGGAGCTGCATTGCCCTTATGCCGATGCTGGAAAGTGAGTGAGGGTTGTGCCCTGAAAGTGTGTGTGTAAAGATAATATAGAATAAACTCCATGGAAATGGAAAAGGTGCAAAAGAGAGCGACTAAGATGATTGCGGGGCTGGGGCACCTTCCTTATGAGGAAAGGTTGCGGCGTTTGGGCCTCTTCAGCCTAGAAGAGAGACGCCTGAGGGGGGACATGACTGAGTCATACAAAATTATGCAGGGGATGGACAGAGTGGATAGGGAGATGCTCTTTACACTCTCACATAACATCAGAACCAGGGGACATCCACTAAAATTGAGTGTTGGGAGAGTTAGAACAGACAAAAGAAAATATTTCTTTACTCAGCGTGTGGTTGGTCTGTGGAATTCCTTGCCACAGGATGTGGTGATGGCGACTGGCCTGGATGCCTTTAAAAGGGGATTGGACAAGTTTCTGGAGGAAAAATCCATTATGGGTTACAAGCCATGATGTGTGTGCGCAACCTCCTGATTTTGGAGGTGGGTGATGTCAGAATGCCAGATGCAAGGGAGGGTGCCAGGATGAGGTCTCTTGTTATCTGGTGTGCTCCCTGGGGCATTTAGTGGGCTGCTGTGAGATACAGGAAGCTGGGCCTATGGCCTGATCCAGTGGGGCGGTTCTTATGTTCTTATGGACATTGTCCCTTAGGTCCCCGGAGAAAGGGTGTGACACAAATGTGCTAAATAACAACACCAGCATCATCAAGGTTCTGGCAACAACTCAGGGCATTGCTGCATGTTTGCAGAAACAGGGAGCACACATTCTCTCTGGACTGAAGTTTTGCAAAGAGCTCTCAATCAGAGAGCAAATTTCTTTCCCAAAAGTCAGTCCAGCAGAATGAGAATATAGAAACAATTTCAAAGAGATTAGGCCCTTTTCCTCCATCTGTTCCATGAAAAAGCCAGTTTGCCTTAAAAAAAATGCAAAAAAGAATTCCTAATATGGTTTAACGACTCGTATCTTGGAAATGAAACATGAAACAGCTGATGTATTTCACTCTGACAAATACTCTAGGCTAACCTTTACAAATTTGCCAATAAGGTTAGAATGACAAATTACTCTCACAATGGGACTTTTTAGAACTCCCAGAATATTATTGTAGCATCACCCTTCAGGAAACTGTAATTCAGGCTGTGTCGGCACTTCTATTTTTTGGAGGGGTTTAGAACTCGGCTGCTGAAAACAAAACAAAAAAAGGCACTTGGGCAGCAGCAACCTGACACATAGCATCTCAGACCAAAGATGACTTCAGCCGCTTTTGTTCAATAGAAACTTGCTCGTTGACTTTGCTTTTGTGCCCATTTGTAACCTCAAACGCAGCTTTTATTTCATGAATGACTGGCTTCACACCTTCTTGTTGTTTTTAATGCAAGTATATTGGAGAGCGCAAGGCGAAACTAGCCGATTTTTCATCAAGGAAACTTTAAAGTTGCAATCCAAACACACTTACCTAGGAATATGTCCCAGTTGCATTTGGTGGTACTTCTGGATTAAGATATAATGTTCAAGCTGCATAAACATGATGGCTGGGCGCTGAGGCACAGCAATTTCAAAGATATCAAAGACCATTGCTCTGTCTATTGGGAACTACTCTGACTCAAGTATCTGGCTGTGATCCAAACTAACAAGAGATTTTACATTGACTTTCCAGCATGTAGACTTTCAATGGAGGCTTAATATGTCAAACTCAATGCTGTCAGCCTCAGGCTTTGTATTCTGATAATATTGAATTGTTCCCTAAGGGAAAAATCATAAAAGTTATTCTGGTTTGCAGAGATCATTCCCAAAGGTAGACAAAGTGATGTGCCCCAACTAGTATTTATGGGATTTAAACAGAATCATTGGAGTTGTATTTTATTCTTATGATAGGCAAAGCAATCCCACAAGCTTGTGTAGTTGTGATGCTATACCCTACTACTCCATGCAATGTGATTACAGGGCCATATTGTACAAGACAACGACAGTGGATCTGTTACAGTTGATCAGTTCCTGGTTTCCCCCATGCAACCAAGTGACCTCCAACCAGAGATGGCTGGTCACACTTTATCCACCATATAAACTCTTCATAGAGCAGTGTGCAGAACCAGAGTGAGCCTTGGGCTGCTCCTAGTATATCCTTCTTCATGCCAAACATCATCCGTGACCCCAGGTTTATGTGAGAACATTCATATGCATGTGTAATTGCCACAAAAAGGGGGTGGATGGAACATGTGGGTAGGACAAAAATAGATGAGAGTGTTCACACATATATGTCCCAGATGACAGGTGTTTGGTGTGCAATAAGAGATGTGTATGAAGCATAAAATGTGCAGATAGACCCTGCCCATCAAATCTGCATTGAAAATTTATAGGGAACACAAATACCCAATGTAATATTTTCCATGCTTATCCCTCCCCCATAGGAATTGTTCCAAAAGCTCCTCCATGGAGTGAAATTCCACATAGGATTGACCCCTGACTATACCACCATTCTGTGTTACTTGCCGAAAAGCTGCACTGTTCTCAAAGTAACTTTTTAGGTTAGTTCACCTTTAAGGAGCACCATGCTGAATAGCTCATCATCACTATCCTTGGAGGTACTATTTCAGTGTGGAGAAGCTCCTCCCCCTCCCCCGTCTCGGAAATAAAGGTTAATATTTGCTGCTGACATAAAACACAAACGTTTGGCAAAGTACAAAAATCTGATCACCCACCCATAAATTCTTCCTTCCCTTTTGCAAAGTACATATAAAACTCCAAAGCTTTGCACACGGAGTGGCTTAGTTAATTACCTTCCTTTCAAGGCACTTTTATATCCCCCTAAAGAGAGACACAGGGATCTTTGTCTCACATAAATTAAGACAACTTTAGTGGTACTCTACATAATGAAAACATTCTGTAATAATACACACACAGGGACCTATACAGTTTTGATATGCAGCCTTCTGAACTGTAGAAGCCAAAAGTGGCTATGGGTTTAAGCTTTTATATGCATTCAAGCCCATCCAAAAAGAAAACTGCTGATCCAGGGAAAAATTCTGAGTGGATCCTTCGAACAGCTCTGGCCACGTTATTCATTATTTCCTCTCCTGTCAGGAATGACTCAGATGCCCAAGCAAAACACTACTGTGCTGCGTCAAGAAAAGGTGTGTGGTTGTCCCATGCAAAGAATAGTAGCTGCCAAAAACTCTTAGCAGCCACGGAAGCAAACATGAAACACAGAAAACAAATGAGATCAATCAGAGGCCCTGTAATAGGAAGAAGGTATTTCAAATTATGTGCTCTTGATGGCTTGGAAGAGACAGGAAATGCTTAACACTTAAAACAGCAAGTGTTGTGACCACATAAAGGCTTGCAAAAACCGAAAACAACTACAGCAAAGCTACATAATTAACCCTTGCTAACTAAGAGGCACTTTTTTTAAAGTGGGTGCTCCTTTTTTGTTTGCAGGGGGAGAGTAACTGGCCCTCCTCACCCAAGCAGGGTCTTTTCTAGTGGCTATCTGCTGGTGTTCTTCTGCATCTTTTTAGCTCTTCTCTAAACTTTTCGGCCAAATCAAATATTTGGCACAGTGTCGAGGGCCGGAAAAAAAATTAAATATAAAATTTAAAGAAATACATTAGAGATGGAACTTGAATGAATGAATGAATGAATGAATGAATGGGCTCAAATGTCCAGGATTCCTCCAAGCACCAACACAGCCCAAGAAATAAAGCATACACTTAAATGGACCGCCATTCTCCCATCCCACAAGCACAACTCTGGTTGTGTTGGTCAATTGGGTCAGAGGCTCTCAGGGGATCAAAGGCTGGTTGCCGGCCGGATAAAGGCTTTCCGCAGGCCACATCTGGCCCCCGCGCCGGGGTTTGGAGACCCATTTTAGATTGTGAGCCGTTTTGGAACAGGGAGCTATTCGTTGTTTATTATTATTTTATTTATTAACAAGATTTAATTATTAACAATAAGTATTTAATTATCATTGATTATTAATTAATTATTAATTATATAATTATTAGCCCACATTATTATAATTATCAGAGCACACATTATACATAAATACAATACAAAGTCCTAGGCCCCTGGGTGGGGCCCGACTAGTAATTAACTCCAAGTCCAGCTAAAGAATCAGCAGCTGTGATATGCACGAAACAGTAATTAATAATAATAATAATAATAATAATAATAATAGATATTGGTGTTTTTAGTATGTCTGGTTGTGAAATTCCCTTTAGGCTAGCCAGATAGTATTTTAGTGATTGCAAGTGTACTTTGCTACACAACAAGCTGATCCTGTTATGGGACTGTGCCACAAACACTGCCTGGATTTTGTCATCTGTTTTCAGAGATTTGTTTCTGCAAGCTGTGCCTCCATCTCAGGTTGTGACCGCAAGACTCAATACCTTCTCAGTGATGGCACTGCTGCTGTAGAATGTCCTCCCTGTTGAGATGTTATCTATTATGAATCTAGCTGTTTGTGTGGCATACATTGGATTTATTTAATCTTTAACCTAGAGACTAAAAAAAATATTTTTTATACCCATAGACTTGCCAGAAAAATTAATCAGTGAAACATACTTTAATGAACACTTTGTCCCAACGTCAATTCCACAGCTCTTTGGGAAGACTTTTAGAACACACTGCTATGTGTCTACTCAGAAGTAAGCTCCATCACATTCAATGCAGCACATGCTGCACGCTATGGGGAGGTGATCAGTAGGCCCAGGAGGAGTAAGTAAAATTTTTTTTTACTTACCTCTTGGTAGACCTTCTCATTGTCTGTGAGTCACCTTGGTCCCATACCAGGTATTTTGCTGGCATCTGAGAAGAGGCAGAAGGCAGGTCTGGGCTGGGAAAGGGGGATAGAATCCAAGTGTGCACAACACACACAAGTGTGCTGCCAGCAGAAATAGCCAGGGTGTTCCTGGCTATTTCTGCTGGCAGCTCCTTCGCTCTGAGCAGTAACAAGCCATTATGGCGGTGCCATGCCATTGACAATGACAGAACACAAGTTAGGGCACAATCCTAACCAGGTCTGCTCAGAAGTAAGTCCTATTTTGTTCAATAGGGCTTACTCTCAGGAAAGTGTGGTTAGGATTGCAACCTTAGTTAGGTGGTTAGGGTTGGGCCGTTAACAGCTTAATTCAGTGTTTGTGGGTTGGGACCTACTAGGTGGGTCACAAGTCAATTTCAGGTGGTTCCCTATTCATTTCAATATTTTATTTTTAATATGTTAGACTTGATGCTACCATGGTATGTGACTGCATTTGGGGAAAGGATACAGATCTTTACTTTAAACAGGCTACTGTGTATACGCTTTTAACAATGAAAGTCAATGGGATTTATTCCTGGATAAGTGTGAGTAGGATTGCAGCCTAGGATTGTTAAAAATTTTCCTGCTTGATGACGTCACTTCCAGTCATGACATCACTTCTGGTGGGTCTTAACAGATTCTCATTCTAAAAAGTGGGTCCCGGTGCTAAATGTGTGAGAACCACTGGTTTAATTGATACACTAATCCCCTATTTATGCTCTTCATACTATTATTGGTTCCTGTTCCTAGTTCCTGTATTGGTTCCTGTTGCTAATTCCTGTTGCCAACACTTTGTACTATTATTGTTTTATTGTTTTGATTTGACTCAGGTTTTCTGCTTTTTGTTCCTTGGAGGATTTTAATTAAGTAAACCACTTTAATTCTTTATACATAGACTTCATAGTAGTAGTAGGCAACCTTCAGTCTCGAAAGACTATGGTATCGCGCTCTGAATGGTGGTTCTGGAACAGCGTCTAGTGTGGCTGAAAAGGCCAATTCGGGAGTGACAATCCCTTCCACGCTGGGAGCAAATGCAGTCTGTCCCTGGTCTGTCTCCCTGGCTATGGGCCTTCCTTCTTTGCCTCTTTGCCTCAGTCCGTTGGCCAAGTGTCTCTTCAAACTGGGAAAGGCCATGCTGCACAGCCTGCCTCCAAGCAGGCTGCTCAGAGGCCAAGGTTTCCCACCTGTTGAGGTACACTCCTAAGGCCTTCAGATCCCTCTTGCAGATGTCCTTGTATTGCAGCTGTGGTCTACCTGTAGGGTGCTTTCCTTGCATGAGTTCTCCATAGAGGAGATCCTTTGGGATCCAGCCATCATCCATTCTCACAACATGACCAAGCCAACACAGGCGTCTCTGTTTCAGCAGTGCATACATGCTAGGGATTCCAGCTCGTTCCAGGACTGTGTTGTTTGGAACTTTGTCCTTCATAAACATAGACTCCATAAACAAATCTAAATATTGTTAAATAAAATAAAATTCCACAAAATGAAATGCTCATTGTTCCAGCCTTCTGTCCTTTCTTCTGATGGCACAAATATTCATAACATCAGGGGGTGCAGGAAATTTGGACTTGTGAATCATAAAATTCTATTTTAAAATATGATATTGAACCACACAGAGGAAATCTACTCCTTTGTATGTACATCAGGGAAGAAAAGGTGACATTTGCAACCATTTATACGCTTTTATCTCTTGTGTTGACTCAGGATTCCAGGCAGCTGCAGAATTTAATCAGAGGTAACGGAAAGGCTGCTCATTTTACAAGGCAATAACCTAGTTCCTGAGTTCCTGCCTACAAAGTTGATGTTGAAGTAATTTATCGCAGTGAGCAAACTAAGGTGAATAGCTATTCCTCCAACACATCGTGAATAATATTTGAATTTCCCACCTCCCGCGTGCATTTCACACATGTATTTTTTCTCACACACATTGTCATTGTTATGGCCGTGATCGCTTCTTTCATTCAAGTCCATGTCAATTTCTATCACTTAATGCATTAAAAAAGAGAAAAGAAATAAAAACATCGGCAAAGGACACGTCTAGGAATGGCTGGGGATTCTGAGATGGGGTCATAGCCCACTCGTAGAATGCAGAAGGTCTCAGCTTCAAGCCCTGCATCTTTAGTTGGAGAAAGACCCCTGCCAACAGGGGAGAGATCTCTTTAGGGATTCTGCTGCCAGTCAGGGCAGGAAAAGCAGAGCTAGATAGACAGTAGAAGGCAGCTTCATATAATCAAGCATAACACAGGCCTACACACTTTTTGCTATCTAATTTTTATTAGACCTATTCTTGGGTATATTTGAGGTGCTGAATCCAAAAATGGCATTGATTTTGCCCAGTTGGCTCTAGTTGTGTTTTTTTTTTTGGGGGGGGGGGGTACAGCAGACCCACCTTATAGGCTGATTCAAGCAGTTTCGTCTCATGAGGAAGCTATGGCATTGGCTTCCTCATGAGGTAGGGTGACCAGGTGTCCTCTTTTTCCAGGACATGTCCTTTTTTTTAGAATGTGTCCTGGCAAAGAACTTAAATGTCCTCCATTTTCCTGTGAGTGGGCCCCTGCAGGCAGCGCATAGCCTTTTGGAATTAATAAATTATATGCAATATAGTTTTAAATTTAATAATAAGTAATACAGTGTTTAAATTAACCATATGAAATCAATGTACAGGTGTTTTTAGCTTTTATTTTGTCACGATCTACATTTTTCTTGTATGCCCTACATTTTGGGGTGCCTGGTCCTCTTTTGCAGTTATGACATCTGGTCACCCTCTCATGAAGAAGCTGCTTAAATCAGCATATAAGGTATGGCCAAACCCTAGCTAGAGCCAATTGGGCAAAACCCATGCCATTTTTGGATCCAGCACTGCAACAGTATCCTAAATTTGTTCAAACATTCTTGGTAAGTTAAAAAAAAAGTTTGATTTTGTTTTTGGTCAGCCTGTATAATCATTAGATGTAATCCATGTTCAGAGACAATATAACAGCGGTGGCCAAACCATAGCTGGGGAGCCTAATGAGGCTTTTTGGCATATAAATGTGTGGCTCTTTGAAATACCTTGGCTGAGCTTCTTTTTGCATCACAGTTACTATACAATATTTATATTAATATAAAAGGTATGAGAAATTTCCAAGTTTTATAATTATTTACTGGTAGGTTTTTCATCATCATCATCAACAACAATATATAATAATTATATAATAATTATATAATTATTAAATAAATTTAATTATTATTCTGGTATTTATATACTGACTTTCTGGTAATCGGATTATTCCTCTGACTTTATTCAAGGCAGTTCACAAGGGAATTTTTACAATCACAGGAAGGTTCTGTCTTTCAAGAACTGCACCACATTTCAGATGGATCTTTATCAGATGGATGGTCTGGTATCACTTCTGGCCCCCAGTTGCCTCCCACGCTGGCTGACAAGCAGCTCCTTCATCTGTCACTTGAAGGGCAGCCAAGATGCTTCTTCGCTCACACCAAAGAGCAGGTGGAATAACTCAGCTCAGCTTGTGAGCTGCTTCAAGGTCTCGCCATTCGTGGCCTCGAACTGGTGACCTTCAGATGTTATCTTCAGGCTAACAGAAGCTCTACCCTCTAGACCAGACTTCCTCAGGCATTGAGGCACTTAGTTACCTGATCCATCACCCTTTGAAGATCCACCAAAAATCAGGTTGCGACTCACCAGTGAGTCCTGACCCACAATTTGGGAACCAGTGGACTAGAGTGCTGAGGATGAAAGTACAGCCGGATTCAAAGGTTTCTATCTCAAAGTGCAGAACCAGAGGAATCAGTGACCCCAGTACTGTGTTTCCAGGGGGAGGGCAGCCCACCACCCAAAGGAAGACACTGAACTTGTGCTGGTGCTTGTTCCTCCCAGCATCTAGAAATTAAGTGCTGTATATTACAGGGGTGGCCAAACTTGCTTAAGCCATTTCAGCCTGACATTGCATATACGCAGCAGAGACCAAATGTGTACACCTGCAGGTCAAGGGGTTTCAACATAAGAGCCACATATGATAAATGTCAGATGTTTGAGAGCCGCAAAAGAGCTGATTGGCAGCCACCATGTTTAAGAAGCATTTGAATTCTTAAATATATTCTCAGCCCCTGCAGTTTGCAAGGATGTGCAAGTACAGAGAGATATACCTTTAAGGGTCTTTTCCAGGTTATTATGAATAAATAAAATATTATTTCTCTCTAGAGCTCTTTCTTTTAAACAAGCCTGGTAAACCCAGGTGGGTTCCAGTAACAGTGTCATTTCACAAAGTGGGTCCTGGAGCTAAAAAGTTTGGGAACGACTGCTCAGGTCAGGGATGAAAGCCAGGCTGACCGAGGCTGCAACTCCATCCACACTTTCCTGGGAGTAAGCCCACTGAACACAATGGGTCTACTTCTGAGCAGACATGGCAAGGGTTGTGCCCCTAGTTCAACACCCACCATCCGCAGTGGGGGAATCAAGGCTGCACCCTATTGACACTTTCCTGGGAGTAAGCCCATTGAACACAGTGGAACTACTGAGCAGCCACACACAGCCCTGTCCTCTGAGCCCCAAAGAAGGAAGAGTGCAGGCAGGAGCAGCAGAACTGTGCCAATAAAACCATCCCGCGCATGGGCAGACCGCTTTCCGAACCCCTTGCTGTGGCCACGCCCCCTCCCGTGACGTCTCTAATTAAACCACGCCCACTTCACCGCTCTGTGCTGTTCGCCCCGCGCCTCCGGGGGAGGAAGCGTGCTGCCGCTGGCGCATGCGTAGAGGGTCCCGCGTGACGCGTTCTCCTCCTTGCTCCTCCCGGCCCGGCGCCCAAGATGGCGGAGTACGACCTGACCACCCGCATCGCGCACTTCTTGGACCGTCACCTGGTCTTCCCGCTCCTCGAGTTCCTCTCCGTCAAGGAGGTGGGTGCGGGGGCAGCGGGGGGCCTGGCCTGGGGTGGACCGGCCGCGGGCGCGGTGGGGGGAGAAGCTGCCAGGCCAGGCCTGGGCGGCCTCCTCACCCGTCCGCACTCGGCCTCCCTCTGGTCCCTCGCCCGCCTGGCGGCCTCACCGGGACTGGTCTCCGGGCTCCCTTCGCGCGGCTGTGGAAGCGGCTGGAAGGGCAAGGGTGCCTCTGCACGCGTGCAGAGCGCCGAACCTCTAGGCACGTGCAGAGTGCGGGGCCTCTGCCGTCTTCTCCACGCTTCTCTGGGTGTAAGCCCCGTGGAGCACAGCGGGGCTTACTTCTGAGTAGACACGCCTAGGACTGTGCCCCTGGCTCAGTACCCTCAATGAGCAGTGCCTCTGCCCACATACAGAGTGCAGTACTCCTGTGTCTGAATCTCTGCCTCGTGCACATTAGGAGTAGTTCTGTCTTCAGTGTGAGGGACTCTGTACATGCCAGGGGTGGCCAGGCTGGCTTAATGAAAGGCCATAGGAAGAGCCTCGAGAGCTGGATCAGGCCAAAGGGGCCCAGCCAGGCCAGCTTCCTATATCCCACAGTGGCCCACCAGGGAGCACACAGGGCAACAAGATGCCTGCATCCTGGTGCCCTCCCTTGCACTTGGCACTCTGAGGTAACCTACTTCCAAAATCAGAAGATTATACCCATCACAGCTTGTAACCTGCGACGGACGTTTCCTCCAAAAATCTTTCCAATTCCCTTTTAGAGGCATCCAGGCTAGATACTGTCACCACATCCCGTGGCAAGGAGTTCCACCGACTAATGACACACTGGGTAAAGGGAAAAAGCTCATAATAGTTGCAAAGCCCATAATGGAGGAGGTTGAAGTGGCAGTGGCACACCCACTAGGAGGTGCTTCTACACCCAATTCCAAGTGCTGGTTTTGACCATCAGAACCCTAAACAGCATGAGACACTTACGTTAAAGAACATCTACTCTCATATGAACCAGTTGCGTCAGGAGCACACCAGAGACCTGCATCCTGGTGCCCTCCCTTGCATCTAGCATTCTGAGGTAGCCTGTATCTAAACTCAGGAGGCTGCACACACCCATCATGGCTTGTAACCAGTGATGAACTTTCCGGCAGTGGCATAGCGGTGCCAATGGGACATGTGTTGCATCCTGCAGTTGGGGGTCACTCACAGAGGCCTCCTCAAGTAAGGGAATGTTTGTTCCCTTACCTCAGAGCTGCATTGCCCTTATGTCAGTGCTGGAAAGCACTGACATACGGGGTTAGGATTGCACCCCAAATGTCATAACCACAAAAGAGGGTAAGGCACCCCAAAATGTAGGACATCCAAGAAAAATGTAGGTCATGACAAAATTAATTAGAAGTGTTTACAGAATTAATGAAGTGCACAGCTTTGTCATCCCAGCCAACAACTCCCAAATCTGCATTTGGTGGGCCTATATTTAGGTCTCTGTCCCCCCACCTACAATGTACTGACATAGCTTGATTTTTTGTAAAGATTGCAAGAAGTTCATATTTGTGAGGGTTTCTATCCAGTACTTTGGAGTGCTAAATGTTATTCCTAAAAAAGCTGTAACCAGATTAAATGAAAGAAGCTTCCTATAGTTCCGTGCAATTATAAATACAAAATACAAGAAATCTCACTCTTAATCTTCAACAACATTGGTAGGTAAGCAATCTTCTGAACTGATAGTGGTCATTTTCTCACCAATTGTGAACAGAGAATGGTGACACCTTTCTTTTTTTAAAAAAATACAATTACACTTCTGTTTGGATTATGTGCCAATGTAGATGTGTAGGGGAGATATATTTAAGAGCAGAATTTGCTCTGTATTCTTTGTTTGTTTGGTTTCTGTTAATGAAAGCGGATGCAGAATACAATAAAATCTTCCTTAACTGGCACGCCTTGTTAACCATCATCTCTGTCTGCCTGGGATGACAGGCACAGATGCCAGTTCTGAGTTCATGCTTTATGAAATGTGTCTAACAAGCTGCCTGATAAACCTCTAGGCCCCTTTCCTCACTTACCAGATAAGGCTCCCTCTGCATTGCTGCTCCTCCCTTCCTTCTTCACAAGGTCCCTGCTTAGAAAATAAAGCCTCCATTCCCTGAGGGCCTTGATTTGGAAGGAAAGAGGGCTAAGCAGTATCATAGAAGGAACCTGGTGGTGGGAAGAAAATCAGCTTGTAAAAGTTTCATTAACTGGCATGCTTGGTTAACCATTGACCTGCGTGCCCCATGGGTGCCAGTTAGCAAAGCTTTTATTGTAATTTAAAAAGCTTATGTGTATTAGCAGCTCTTATCATGTGTTTGTTGAAACTGTCTGTTGAAAGTGTATATCCAGTATATGTGGATATATAGGTGTTAATATCCATTAAAAATGTTCAGTAAGCAATTTATGAATGTGTTTTAAGTAGGAAAGTAGTACAATAAATCACATTTGAAAAGAAAACTGTATTGAGTTTTGGATGTTATGGCTGATTTAAACTCAGTGACATGTGACTTCTCAGCTCTCTATGTTTTTTAGACTGCCAAGGATACGATTTTTAAACTAAAATTGCTTTCCCTTAACTTGAAAGACTGTAGGCTTTCTTATGAGGGTTTCTTATTAAAGATTTTTATTGGCAGGATCTAGTGTTAAACTTGAAACTAAAAGGAAAGTAATCAAACACTTATTTTTGTTCTTCAGATATACAATGAAAAAGAACTCCTTCAAGGAAAGCTGGATCTCCTTAGTGACACCAATATGGTGGATTTCGCTATGGATGTCTATAAAAACCTTTATTCTGATGACATTCCTCATGGTAAGCCATTTGGGTATAAATAGAACTGCAGCATGATCCATTGAGAGTCTGTGCTCTCAAAGTTAAAAAAAGATTGAATGTCAGTCTTCCCCCAAATTACTTTTCAGTGAAAGCCTGTGTTTCAAAATGAGTGTGTTCTTCATTTGGCCCAGCCTCTCTTATTTCTGTTCAATCCATACATTTGCTTACTTTTCCATGGTCTGTTGTGGATTCAGAAATTTTAACATAATCAAAGGGATTTAACACCTGTAGTGTTGAATGTATGCTTAATTATATCCATCTCGGTAAGATTGTTCTCAATATTCCATTCCACTCAAGCTCTCATTAAGTACTAGTGATCTGGAGTGGGGTGTGAAGCGGGAATCTGGTTTTCAGTTTGGATAGAGTGGGACAAGGAGGCAGGTGTCACTTGGCCTGCCAGTGAAGTGTTTGCAAAACATTTCTTCTCCACTTCATGTAGGTCCTGAACTGTGGTTTTTTTTCCTCTCAGGGCCTGAATCTTTAAGGGAGCATAGAATAGGGGCAGATTTAGAAAAATTATGTTGGTCTTGTCCTTTGTTGTGTTAGAAGCAGTGAATTGGAAGGTGGCAGAGGAAGTAAGGAGGTGGAGTTGGAATAGGGCATTCTCTGTCTCACCTTTCCCTTCCTTCGCACATTACGTTTGGTGTGTTTTAAGCTAGTATTGCATAAGTTTTGCTTAAAATTGGTAAGCTAATTAAAATGGTGGTTTTCTCCTGCCATGTTTCTTTTAATGACAAGGTCCCCCTGTTTCAGGGGATAGTTCATCCATATTGGAGTCCTTCTTATCAGGCAAGTCATGCTTCTTAAATACAGACACAGTGGATTAGGTGGCAGGACTTCACACATGTTTTTGTTTTGGTGAAACATTGAGTGGTACTGGGGCTTCCTAGAAAATTGCTTCTCTTCTTTAAACTTGAATCTATCACTGGTGAATCTGAACTCACCTTTTCTGATCTAAAAGTGTTCTACTATTTATTCATGTATTTTTTAGTTGTACCTAGGATTAATTTGTAAGAAGTTTTAGCTTTTGCATTTCTGATTTAGAATTTGAAGTTAGAGGACAACTGAAAGGATTGCTTTCATTTGCCTTGTGTGGATATCAACTATTCAAACGATTAAACCAGGGGTGTCAAACTTGTTTCATACGGCAGGTCGAATAGCATTCATGGTGCCTGCCGGGGCAGAAGTAATGTCATTAAACAGGTCATAACAAAAAATAAACACTTTTTCTCACTTAGGAACTCATTAGCTGTAAATGACAGAAGAGAAAATATGCAAATCTTGATCATATTTCAAGATATGGGAGAGCCTAATTTTCATGTGGGCTACTCTTTCAGCAGTAACACCTCGGTACTGCTCAGCAGCTGAGAGCCTGAGGGCCTGATAAAAAGTGTCCGCAGGCCACATCAAGCCCACAGGCCTTATGTTTGACACCCCTGGATTAAACAGATTTGTCAGATTTTAAAAATCTTTTAAGATAAGATTTTAAAAGTTTGTTAACCAAGGTGTGCTTCGAATTTGTTCATGTGGCTGCCTGTTCTACTAATTCAGTTTACTGGCCATTTTCAAGGTGTCTTTGTCAAAAACTTTATTGCAGGGTAGGTTTTTGATAATTTTTGGATATCTTTGTATTGCACTACTGAGGGTCTTACTGGGAATAGATAACCCAAAGCTATTAAATAGGGAATAGATAACCCAAATTTGTTAAACCAATAATCTTGGATATGTGATTGAAGTAAATGAATTAAATTGAAAGTGCTCAGAATACACAGTATTGTCTGTCTGCTCTGTCAAATATTACTGGCTTTTGCCTTTATGGAGAGAGAACTTATCTTTTTTCTTTTTGCCTAGCTTTGCGTGAAAAGAGAACCACCGTTGTTGCACAACTGAAACAGCTTCAGGCAGAAACTGAACCAATAGTCAAGATGTTTGAAGACCCAGAAACTACACGGCAAATGCAGTCTACTAGGTAATGCTTTTGAATGATGCATTCTAGATCTTAATCTAGATCAGGGGTGTCCAAAGTTTTTGGCAGGAGAGCCACATTGTCTATCTGACACTATGTCGGGGGCCGGGGGAAAAAAAGAATTAATTTACATTTAAAATTTGAATAAATTTACATAAGTTTACATAAATGAATATATTAAAGATGAACACATATAAATGAATGAAGGTTTTGTAATAGCTCAAGGCCTATAAAAGGCCTTGCACAAAGCAAGGCTGGCCTTTCCTTTGCTGCCGCTACTGCATCACAGACGTGAAACAACAAGCAGTGGAGGGAGCCCTCATCTCACAGCTCACGCGAGAGGTCAAACAGTCGCCCTCATGCTGAGAGCAGTTGCGTTGGGCAAGTGTGGGCTCCAACAAATCTCCAGAGGGCCAGAGGCTCATTGAAGACTGGGGGCTCCCTGAGGGCCGCATTGAGAGGCCTTGAGGGCCACAAGTGGCCCCAGGGCCGGGGTTTGGGCACCCCTGATCTAGATCTTAGACTTAATCGCAAGTAAATACTTTTCTGAGTTGGATTTTCTGGTTAAGTTAGTTGGTGATAAGCAAGTTTTTCTTTTTAGGAGACTTTAGCACAGAAATAGCAAAGTTATCTCTTATGCCACTAGTGTGTTCAGATTTTGTACAACTACAAAAAAAGGCAGGATAAATATATTTGGGGAAGCCTAGTCTGAAGAGTCTTGACACCACCTAAAGCTGATATTCTGAACTTCTCACTCTTCTGAAGCTAAGTAGATACCAGGAATCATATGTGATTAAAGATCAATAAGTCACCGGGCCCTGATGGCATCCACCCAAGGGTTATTAAGGAATTGAAGAATGAAGTTGCAGATCTCTTGACTAAGTTATGCAACTTGTCCCTCAAAACGGCCACGGTGCCAGAAGATTGGAGGATAGCAAATGTCACGCTTATTTTTAAAAAGGGAAAGAGGGGGGACCCGGGAAACTATAGGCCGGTCAGCCTAACATCCATACCGGGTAAGATGGTGGAATGCCTCATCAAAGATAGGATCTCAAAACACATAGACGAACAGGCCTTGCTGAGGGAGAGTCAGCATGGCTTCTGTAAGGGTAAGTCTTGCCTCACGAACCTTATAGAATTTTTTGAAAAGGTCAACAGGCATGTGGATGTGGGAGAACCCGTGGACATTATATATCTGGACTTTCAGAAGGCGTTTGACACAGTCCCTCACCAAAGGCTACTGAAAAAACTCCACAATCAGGGAATTAGGGGACAGGTCCTCTCGTGGATTGAGAGCTGGTTGGAGGCCAGGAAGCAGAGAGTGGGTGTCAATGGGCAATTTTCACAATGGAAAAGCGGTGTGCCCCAAGGATCTGTCCTGGGACCGGTGCTTTTCAACCTCTTCATAAATGACCTGGACACAGGGTTGAGCATCGAAGTGGCTAAGTTTGCAGACGACACCAAACTTTTCCGAGTGGTAAAGACCAGAAGTGATTGTGAGGAGCTCCAGAAGGATCTCTCCAGACTGGCAGAATGGGCAGCAAAATGGCAGATGCGCTTCAATGTCAGTAAGTGTAAAGTCGTGCACATTAGGGCAAAAAATCAAAACTTTAGATATAGGCTGATGGGTTCTGAGCTGTCTGTGACAGATCAGGAGAGAGATCTTGGGGTGGTGGTGGACAGGTCGATGAAAGTGTCGACCCAATGTGTGGCGGCAGTGAAGAAGGCCAATTCTATGCTTGGGATCATTAGGAAGGGTATTGAGAACAAAACGGCTAGTATTATAATGCCGTTGTGCAAATCTATGGTAAGGCCACACCTGGAGTATTGTGTCCAGTTCTGGTCGCCGCATCTCAAAAAAGACATAGTGGAAATGGAAAAGGTGCAAAAGAGAGCGACTAAGATGATTATGGGGCTGGGGCACCTTCCTTATGAGGAAAGGCTACGGCGTTTGGGCCTCTTCAGCCTAGAAAAGAGACGCTTGAGGGGGACATGATTGAGACATACAAAATTATGCAGGGAATGGACAGAGTGGATAGGGAGATGCTCTTTACACTCTCACATAACACCAGAACCAGGGGACATCCACTAAAATTGAGTGTTGGGCGGGTTAGGACAGACAAAAGAAAATATTTCTTTACTCAGCGTGTGTTCGGTCTGTGGAACTCCTTGCCACAGGATGTGGTGCTGGCGTCTAGCCTAGACGCCTTTAAAAGGGGATTGGACAAGTTTCTGGAGGAAAAATCCATTATGGGGTACAAGCCATGTTGTGTATGCGCAACCTCCTGATTTTAGGAATGGGTTAAGTCAGAATGCCAGATGCAAGGGAGCGCACCAGGATGAGGTCTCTTGTTATCTGGTGTGCTCCCTGGGGCATTTGGTGGACCGCTGTGAGATACAGGAAGCTGGACTAGATGGGCCTATGGCCTGATCCAGTGGGGCTGTTCTTATGTTCTTATGTGCTTGAAAGTGCCAGTTGCTGATCCCTAGTGTAAACAAACAAGAATTAACAATGACGAGGTAGAATGTTATTTACAGCTAACGAGTACCTAAGTGACAAAAAGTGCTTATTTTTTGTTATGACCTGTTTAATGACATCACTTCTGGCCTCAGTAGGCATCATGAATGCTATTCGGCCTGCTGTGTGTTACACCCCAGCCTAGCCTATGCTGAAGTTTTGTTATGGCAAGCACAGTGTTTTCCAAAGACAGCAATGATGATTGATATGCTTCTTGCATGTGTTGGTATCACTTGTGTACTTACCATTTACTTAAGAGTTTGCCATTAATTGAAGTCTGCTTTATCTTCTGTGGGTACAGCCTAATGGCGCAATTGTAACCAACTTTCCAGCCCTAACATAGCTGTGTCAATATAGTGTGCACTGCATCCTGCAGTGGGGAGGTAGTCAAGGGGGCATGTTTGTCACTTTACCTTGGGGCTGCTTTACTGCTAGGACAGTGCTGGAAAATTGGTTAGGATTGCACCCTAAATTTTACATAATGTAATTCTTTCATATTAAATTTAATCTATTTGTCGCAAAAGATGCTGGTGAGTCTGCTCATATGAGATCAATAGCCATAACATTTTTGTATATTTATGTTGGTCACATGACAGCTGCAAGTATAGCCTGATAGTCAAGCTTTTCATATCATTGGTGAGTTCATAAATACTTTTATACGTGTTAATTGAATGTATATGAACTCTGAGCTAGACATCTTTCAACCACTATTGAGCTGATCATTGCTTATCTTGACAACTGTTGCTTAGCAAAGTAGCTACATTCTGATGATCTAGCTGCAAATCTCTGATCACTTGGAAGTCAGTTTACACAGCCACTGGCCCACAAACTATTCATGCAGAGGGAGGAATGAACAAGCCATGAGATTACCCACCACCACTTGTGGTGCTGCCGTATTATGAACTGAGGCTTGAATGTATACAATAGCATGATAGTAGGTTTAACCATTCAGTCTCCCTTTTTGGGCAGTATGCTGCACGCAAACCATACATTTCAGAGTCATGTGTGAAATGACGTAGTGTAGATGCAGATCTGGTTCATAAATAATATCCTGCAAATCACATAATGAAAGCAGCCCTGAAATTTATTTTCAAATTAGAGGCTTTCTTGGGCACAAAAGGAATCACTGAACATTGGCTGTGTTGCGCAGAAGTCTTTCTGAATATTTTTATGACTTAATAGCATTACAGTTATAATTTCTTTTTGTTTTAGGGATGGTCGGATGCTTTTTGACTACTTAGCGGACAAGCATGGTGTATGTATCTGTCATAGAATTAAGTAAAACTCTGTTTTGCCTTGTTTTAAATGTAGCATGTTGATTGTTTTAAGAAGAGAAATATAATGATGAGCAGTTGATGAGTATCCCTGGCTTTATTGTCTAGTGCTGTTGCTGCTGTGATTTTTTTTTCCCCCAGAGGGAATGTAAGCTGCCCACTTTGCTTTTATCTGTCTCTCTTATTCGTGGAAGAGAATGGTGCTGTGACTGGATAGGCAGCTGTTACAGGGCACCAGTTTGTCACCTCACCCTGTCTAACAGTTACTGCTTCACTGGGCCTTGTGGGTGGGCTGTTCTCAAACACAGAAAAATTAGAGCCCCTACCTGCAGTTTAATGTACTAACTAAAGCCTATTCTATCATCTGCTTCTGGTGAATGTGTAGATCAGGCCTTACTTTTTAGCATGTGCTTGCAACATGAAGAAGATGTTTCTTACTCTGATTTATTTTTCAGTTTAGGCAGGAGTATCTAGATACGCTGTATAGGTATGCAAAATTCCAGTATGAGTGTGGCAACTATTCAGGAGCAGCAGAATACCTGTACTTCTTCAGAGTGTTGGTAAGTGTGTTTGTGACTTCTGTACTCTTGAAATGTTTGTAGAGCCTTAAAGGTTTCCTGGTTCTTCTAGAACTTAAGAAATATGTGATTATTATTGAACATGAACTAACAACCTCTGACATTGTCTGCACCTATCACTGTCATTCCTGCAGATATTACGAGTTTGAAATTTGGTACTAATTCAACAGTGCTAGAATAATGTACATTGCTTGAAGAGAAGCAGACTGGTTGTGTAGGATGGTGCTTCCAAAGTTATTTGTTTGAACTTTGTTTACTGTCTTAAAAATTTCGTGTTGCCATTTTAAAGCTTCCAGATACTGCATTGATGTCCAAATCCAAGAGCACATAAGACAAAACCTATATTCAATACAGGTGCTTGATGAACTTATCTGATGAAATGCAGATACAACCATCCCCTTCAGGGACTCCTAGTAGTATGCAGCAAAGTGTTTATAAGCTGATTTGAAGCCTTTTTATAAACACTTAATGAAATATAAATTCATTTTGGAATATATTTCCTAGACAAGATTTTCTTCTAGCTCAGAGTTCTTCAACCTTTTTCATGCCACAGCTCCAATAAATAGTTAGAATGGGAATCCACCAGTGATCCGGCTCCCCCTCCCGTGACCTGATCTGCCCATCTCTGTCCACTTCATTCCCCCTACCTCTTGTGTCTTCACAACAACCCTGTTGTGGTAGCAACCTGAGCAGGGCCAGCCTTAGGAACTGCAGACCAAGACAGTGAGAAGAGGATGTGCAGAATCATATCAGGAACTAAATTTTGATAAGGCAGGGCCATTATTGGATTAAATCCAAGCTCTCTCTTGTATGGGCTTTGAAAGGTTACCACAACTCCCCAAATTGAGGCTTCGTGACCCCATTGGAGCTGTGACCCACAGATTGCAGAACACTGTTCTTATTCCCTCAAAATGTTTGGTAGTATCTTTTTTCAGTATCTTTTTTCAGCAAATATGTTTCTCTGGGAAGGAAGGGCTGGCATTCCTACTGCTGGGATGCTCCTCCTCCTAGAAGGTAGGATCGGAACCTCAATGAATGAATACTTCTCCCACATTTGGGGCGTCGCATGCTGCTTCCCAGTTCTGGTCCTACCTTCTAGGAATGAGGACGAGAACGAGTATTTTTCTTTTTTTTTATTTTTCCTTTGGCCTTCTTTCCTGGAGCAGGGGGATTGAACTCCCCACCCTGCCTCCCAGGCTCTGAACAACCTAGAGCCTGCCTACTGGTGGGACTCAGCGCTGCCTCCCCCCTCACTGCAAGTGGGCAGGAACGGCGGGTTGAGGCAGCATGGGAGGCTTCCGACCCCCTCCCCTGCGCAGAGCCGGCGGCGGACCCAGGCTGGCAGCAGCAGCAGCACCTTCCTGGCAGGGCAGCTAGCAGGAGCACCAGAGCCACGTGGCGGGCACCATCTTGGGCCCTCCCCCTTCCCCGTGGGAGGGACTCAGGCCCGGGCAGCCCAGAGGCGGTGCGCTCCACAGACCCCAACGACACTACGCCCTGCAGGAGGCTCACCGGGGCAGCAAAGCACCCGTCGGTCGCTGCTCTCCCCCAAGCAGCAGCAGAGAGGAGGCGGCAGGCGGCGGGGTCCCCCCCATCCGGCACAGTCCCCCGCAGACCTCCAGTAGCGGCAGTAGCAGACCCGGTAAGCCCCCAGACAGCGCAGCCACCCATCTTGGCAGTGGTGGGCAAGTGCAGGGGGGAGCAGGAAAGCCAACATGCAGCGCGCCCAGCGGGCGGCACTACTGCACCCCTCACAGCGGGATCACTGCGGGGCAGGCACTCCCCCAGGGGGTCGCGGCGAAGGCCCCCCTATGGGCATTGCCTTCCTCAAGGGCTACCTACCCTACCCTGCGGGACAGGCCCGCTAGGCGGGGGGAAGCACTGCGGGGGGGAAGGGTGAGCACCCAGGCAGTCTGAGCTGACCCCCCTACCTTTTCCAGTGTTAAAGCTTTGCGAGGCCCCCCTCCCATGGAGGACGGGAACCTGCAGCGCCTGGGACCACAGCCCCAAGGAGGATGGGAGGAGTACCAGGACCCACCTGGTACCATAGTTACCCCAGGGGGACACGGCCCTATCATAAGCCAGTATGGGCCAGTCCGGGGGGGGGATGTTTGCGCTGTCCCAGGCCCAAATTGAGGACATGGTGCAACGTATCCTGGGGGAAGCCAGCAGCCCCTCACCCACGGGGGGCAAGAGGAAGCATAAATGGCCTCACCCCATCCTCATCCAGCTCCGATTCCACCAGCCCTGAGAGGGAGCCCCCCCACGCAAGCGGCATAAGGCCAAGGGTGGAAAGGGCGTGTCAGACAAACCCAACCGCCACAAGCATACCAAGGAATCCAGCAGGGCAGCCTCCTCAGACCCCTGGGAGCCAGTCACCCCCGACCTGTCTGAGGACTCCAGGGAGGAGGGGGAACTCACCGGTGAGGATGAAGGGGCCCCAGAGGAAAGTGGGGGCAAGCCTTTCCCTTTGGACCTGTACCCAGGCCTACTAGCCAAGGCAGCAGGCATCTTCGACTTAGGTAATGAAGGGGAAACCGAGGCGAGTGAGGCTTCAGAGCCTCACAGGCCCAGCTCCAAGTTCCTCTGTCCCCAGAAGGCCACCACCAAGGCTGTGGTTCCCTTCTCAGACCCCTTCAGGCAGGCCCTAGAGGCTGAATGGGGGGCACCCACCAGGTTCAGGCGTACCCCACGCTCTGTGGACAAACTCTATTGTCTGCCAGCTGATGTTATGGAGCAGCTGAAGGTCCCGGGCGTGGACTCCCTGGTGGCAGCACTATCTTCCTCAGCCGTGCTGCCCTCGGAGGGGGAGGGGACCACAGGGACCCTTGCAACCGATGGGTGGAGAGCGCCCTCAAGAGGGATTTTGAGGCCTCCGTCCTAGCCATTAGGGCATTAGCCGCCACCTCCATTATGACAAGAGCTCTTGTGGCCTGGGTGGAGGACCTGATGACCTCAGACAAGTCCCTGTCTAGGCCCACACGTAACACCCTCAAGAAGTTGTCGCTAGCAGCAGCCTTGTCAGCAGACGCGTCCCTGGCGGCCATGCAGTTCAGCGCTAGAGCGGTGGCCGCAAATGTATTGGCTAGGAGGAACATCTGGCTCTGGCACTGGGACGTAGATCAGGGCTCCCAGGCACGTCTGGTAGCTTTCCCCTTCATGGGGTCCAAACCATTTGGTCAGGCCCTTGACCCCTTGCTGGTAGAAAGCAGGGACAAGCATAAGGTGCTGCCTTCGGCACACAAGGAGGCAAGCAAGTCAACAAGGCCGGGCCGTCCCTTTCACTCACAACACCCTGCATTCAGACCTAGAGGCTTCTTCAGGGACTCCGCCTCCTGCAAGCCTCGATGGACCAAGTCGAAATTCTTCCCTAAGTCACACCCCGGTGTGGGAGGAGATTCTTCTTCCTGTTCCCACAGGGCTGCCAAGCCCACCCACTCCGCATGATGCCGGACCACCGGCGGGGGGGCCCCCAGATGTCCAGCACTTTGCGGCGTATTGGAGCAAGATCACCACAGACACCTGGGTTCTGGAGATAGTGACCAGAGGCTACTCTTTGAAGTTCAAGACCAAGCCTAGGAACCGCTTCTGGAGGGTGCAGCGGTACAAGGTATAGGAGAAGCACCAGCGCATGCGAGCGCCGATTCGCCACCTGCTGGACATCGGAGCAGTCGACCCAGTCCCGCCTGCACAGAGGGGCAAGGGAGTCTACTCCACCTTCTTCATGATCCCAAAGAAGAACGGCAGCATGAGATCAATCTTCGACCTCAAGTGGCTGAACCAGTTCCTCTGGAAGTGCCATTTCAAGATGGAGACGTGGAGGTCCATTGTGGCTGCGCTGGAGAAGGGGAACATGCTGGGCTCTGTGGACCTCTCCGATGCTTATATGCATATTCCGATACGCCCGGGCCATCGCCGCTTCCTGCGCTTCTGCTATGGATCATGCCATCTACAGTTCCGTGTTGTTGCTTTCGGCCTGACCTCAACGCCACGTGTGTTCACGAAAGTCGTCGTGGCTCACTTATGCCTCCAGGGGATTTTCCTGTACCCCTTCCTGGATGACATCCTGATCCGAGCCCCCTCCAAGGCTCGTGCCCTAAGGGACATCCCGATCACGGTAGACACCCTTGAAAAAGCGGGGTTCATGATCAACAGGGAGAAGAGCTGCCTGCAGAGAGCTGCCTGCAGAAGAGCCACCAGTTGGTGCACCTGGGCCTGCTACTGGACACTACCGAGTACAGGGTCTCTCTGTCCTCGGAGAGGCACGAGAAGATGTGGCAACTTCTGGAAACGCTGCTCGCGACAGAGCAGCAGGATGTGTTGATGCTAGCCAGGCCGTTGGGCATGATGCTGTCTTGCCAGGACGTTATACCACGGGCATGCTTCCATGCCAGGGCGCTCCAGAGATTCCTCCTGCGCTTTCAACAAGAGATAGAGAACAACATCCACTACAAGACCTCCAGCCCTCCCAAGGTCAGGAAGGAGCTGGTGTGGTGGAGGAGCCACTACAAACTGGCAGAGGGTTCCCCACTCTGCAACCTGGAGTGGACAGTGATCACCACAGACGCCAGCCTTCTGGGGTGGGGAGCCCACACAAGTGGGGCAGTCGCCCAGCCTGGTCCAGGGAGGAGTCCTGTATGCACATCAACCTGCTGGAACTCAGAAACATCTGTCTGGCTCTGGGCAAAGTCACCCACCTGATCCAAGGCCAGCAAGTTCTAGTGAGGATGGACAACGTAACCGCCAATGCTTACGTGAGAAAACAAGGAGGCCTACAATCCACAGCCCTCCACAAAGAGGCGACAGCCATCATCACTTGGGCCGAAGCCCATCTCATAGCCATATGGGTGGAGCACGTGGACATTGCTGCAGTGGATTGGCTAAGCAGGCAGCGGATCTTGGAGACAGAGTGGCAGCTAAACCCACAGGTCTTCAGCCTGGTGACTTGGGACCCCACTTGTGGACCTCTTTGCCACGAGAGAGAACGCTCAAATCCAAAGATTCTTTGCAAGGGTCCCACAAGAGGGGACGGAGGCCATAGATGCTCTAAGCAGCCCCTGGCCTCAGGGTCTTCTGTATGCCTTTCCACCAGTTCCGCTACTCCAGTGTCTCCTCAACATAATCAAGCAGCTCCAGGCCAAAGTCATTCTGATCGCTGCCAAGTGGCCCAGACGTCTGTGGTTCCCAGAGCTCCTACGCCTGTCAACACAGAACCATTGGACGTTCCCGCTACAGCAGAACCTCCTGCTCCAGGGCCCAATGGCACACCCTCAACCACATCTTTTCAATCTTACATCATGGAGGTTGAGCGGAGCATGCTAGTCAGGCTAGGGTATTCTGACAGGGTCACGGCCACCTTGCTGGCCTCACGAAAGTCCTCCACTAGGAAGGTGTACCAGTCCACCTGGCGCACCTTTATTAGGTGGGCGGAGGCTAGGGGGGTCAGGGTGGTTATGGCTGGTGTAAAGCACATCTTGGCCTTCCTGCAAGAAGGCCTGGACAAGGGTCTGTCCACCAAAACACTCAAGAGACTGGTGGCGGCCCTCGGCAGCATCCTGGGAGCGGGCTCAGGGGAACCCCTGTCATCCCATCCTCACGTCTGCAGGTTCCTGAGGGGGTTGGCACTGCTGAACCCCCCAGTGGTCAACAGGTTCCCTAGCTCGGACCTGAACAAGGTTCTGGAGGCCCTCACTCAGGCACCCTTCGAGCCTCTGGTCTCAGTTACCGTTAGGGAACTCACGTTCAAGGTTCTCTTCCTAGTGGCGATTACCTCAGCCAGGAGGATTTCTGAGCTTGGGGCCTTGTCGATCAACCCTAAGCTGTGCATTTTCCATAAGGACCAGGTGGTACTCCGCCTGGATCCGACCTTTGTCCCAAAGGTCAACTCCCTATTTCACAGGGCTCAGGAACTGATTCTCCCATCCTTCTGACCCAAGCCGGTGCACCCCAGGGAGAAGGCATGGCACACTCTGGACGTGCGTAGGGCCTTACGTTATTACACCAGGCGCACTAGAGACTTTAGGAAGTTGGAGTCCCTGTTTGTAACTTACAAGGGCTCCAACCAAGGCCACAAGGCCTCAGCCAGCTCACTAGCGTGCTGGTTAAAAGCGTGCGTACGGCTGGCCTACCAGGCCAGAGAAGTTCCCCCAGAAGGGATCACGGCTCACTCCCTCAGGAGCGCTGCCACTTCGGCGGTGTTCGACGGGTACGCATCCCTCATTGAAATCCGTAGGGCGGCGACGTGGTCTTTGGTCCACACCTTCGCCAAGCACTACCGGATAACCACAGCCGCTATGGGGCGTAAGGTGTTTCAACAGGTGGTAAGGCTGTGAGTGACCCCTCACTGGCCCACCCTTCTGGTTGGCTCTGGTATATCCCAGCAGTAGGAATGCCAGCTCTTCCTTCCCAGAGAAAGTAGGAATTTCTTACCTGAGAATTCCAGTTCTGGGAAAGGAAGGATGGCATTCCGCCCGCCGCTTCTCCGGCTCGGGGGGTGCACTGCTACCTCAGGCCTCCCCACGGGGGGCAGAGAACCCTAGTGGGATCTTTTTGCGCAGTTGTTGGGGTTGTTGGTTGTTGTTTGTAGTTACTCCTACAGTTGGCTAGGTATCGCCATAGTCAACCCTCGCGGTGGACATGCCACAAATCAAGGGCCAGGCCACTGCTGAGGAGCGGGGGGGGCATCAGGTCTTTTCCTGCTTGTCGCGTCCGGACTGGGGAGCAGCATAGGACGCCCCCAACGTGGGAGGAGTATCTGTTCATTGAGGTTCCGATCCTACCTTCCAGGAGGAGGGGCATCCCAGCAGTAGAAATGCCATCCTTCCTTTCCCAGAACTGGAATTCTCAGGTAAGAAATTCCTACTTTTTGTAGAAAGGTTTTTGGATTGTTGAAGATGGCTTAATGTGTGATGGATATTGGTTATTTACCAATTTATTTTTGTTAAATAATGGTCTTTTTGCTGTATTTATAGCATATGTTGCATTTAGGCTGGCAACAGGTTGTGTGAATTTGGACTAATTATGGAATGAAGAAAACTTATCACTTGGAGAACATAGGCTTGTGTGTTACTTTTTGGGGAAAAACCTTGGGTGGCATCCAGCATACTGCTTCCATGAGCAGGAGGGTTAGTCTGGATACCACCTTGTGCTGAGAAGCTTATAAGGAAAATGAGGTTAATTGGTTGTAATGCTGAATTTAGCAGCTGCTTATGTAAGTTATATCCAGGATTTCCTTTGAAAGTTGTAAAATAAGAAAACGGCTATGCTGTCTTACTAAAACCATGGTTAGGCTGTTTAAAAAACATGATTAAGTAACAGGAACTTGGAACAATTGATTATTCATGTTACCTGTTAGTGTTGAGAGACAAGTAAGAGAGGGGAGTATGACTTTTGAGAGAGACATCCCAGTATTCTATTGCAGTTCTAGCAGAGTAAACGTATTGTAGTTGAGTAGAGTTTATCTTACACTACATCAGTGTTTCTCAACCAGTGGTTTGGTTACCACCAGTGGTACTTGGTGGTATCTGGTGGTACTCATGGGACCCCTGGACACCTACTACCCAGCATTGAGACCGGAACACGCTACAACAAACTAGAAGGAAGCTCCAAAGCATACCTTTCTGCACTTAGTAAAGCCCTCCCGACCACGCTGAGCTTCATTCTGGTGTTTGTCGCATTGTATCTGACCTCTCAACCTTGAAGTAACTGGCAGTTATTTCATCACTTCCAGTGGTACTTTGAATAGGTGAACCATGTGTAGTGGTACGGTAGGGGACAAACATTGGGAAACATTGCACTACATCACTTGGAAGCAGGAGAAAAACACAACTTTTTTGGTTACTGGTTTTTTGGATCACTGGTTACTCCAGATTTTGTAGGGTGTACAAATGAGCCCCAGGGAAATTTAATTATATTTGGCAGTATGTGTCATGTACACCATCATGTGTCTTAAACAGTAGCACACATAGAAGTTTGTGATTGTGTCTTATGGCATATGAACACTTGTAGGACAGTGCAATGTATGTCTGTTCAGAACCAAGTCCTATTGATTTCAGTGAATTTATTCCCTAGTAAATATGTATTCACTAAGGTCCAAAATTCAGAGCTGCCAGTCATTTACATTGTTTGTGTTTGAAAGGAGGGTGATCAGAAATCCTTTTGAATATAACGTAAAAAAATTGTTTGGGTGGAATAGAGAAATGAAAGAGCATTTGCAGATGATATGGTATCCCTAACGAAATTTAGCCAGAGTAGAAGTTACTCTGTTGTGAAATCCCATTTGTTTTGGGGGTAATGTACCTTTGTTACTAATAAGAAGGAACTGGTTAGTATGATATCACCTAAAGAAAATATGCATTGGGCATCCAATGACAGTGTCCTAAAAGAATAAAATTCCAGAACCAGTAATTTTTGAGATTTTGTGCCCCTCCCCCCCCCCCAGGTGCTCCTGGATTAGGAAATTACCCTGAAAAAGGTAAAGGTTAAGAAATGCAAATATGTGGTTGGGAAAATGCATGTATTCTTAATTTTTTCAAATATCTCCTGCCTGCCTTTCCCCTCTTTTAAACAGAACATTCAAGACACCTTACAATCCAGTTTTACATTCAGAATACAAATGAAATGAAACAAATGTCAGTAATACTAATAGTGCTGTATGGTAGCAGAAGTCACCTGATCAAACCAAAAGAAAGAAAAAGCAGAACAGTAAAATTGAAACACTTGTTCAAACAGGAACATTTTTAGCTGCTGCTGGATCATTTGCAGAGGGAGCACTTTTATTCCCCTGTGTGGTAAAGTTCAACAAACTGGATGCCTTGTTGGGAAAGACTGCTGTGCATTATCAGCAATTGGACCTCCTCCAGTGGTGGAAGAGTGTCAGGTGACCATAGGTATTGTCAGATTTATGTAGGGAGAGTCTGTCCTTATAAAAATGTATTTCAGTATTCACGTTTCTAGAAGCACTTTACCATGTTGTGCCAACTGAAGTTGTGTGAGAGACACAACTGAAGTTGTATGAGCTGCAAATGTGCATTTGCCATTGGGATGGTTGTGCACTAAAATTGAGCAAAGTGATATTTTCCTCCTGTGGGCATTTAAAATACATATATGTTGCTTATGAAATAGTCATTAGATAATTATTATTTGATATGTCATACCCCTAATCCCTGATTTCTGTCCTGCAGCCCTACTTGTTTTCTACTGAGAGTGATGTAGCACTCCTACTGTGATTTGTAATAATCTGTTCAAATTTCAAAAGATTATGGGGGGAAAAATAAGAGGCCATTGCTTACAGAATTTTTTTAGCAGCTTCTGCAGAGCCCAGTGTATTGATCTTTGATTTTTTAAAAACTAGTTCTTAAATATGTTCTCTTCAGTGCTCTTAGATAATAAATATGTTGCTGCTAATGGTTTAATAATATGAATCTTGGTTGCTCTTTCTTGAGCAAGAACTTGTTTTAAAGGGGTTGTTTGGGAAACACAAGCTACGCAAGAAGCATTGTAATGAATCTGAGATTAGGATTTTACGCTCTGAATGACCTAGTGTAGTTCAGGCCTGTTTAAACTAAAACTGACTGACCCCAGAACTACCCTTACTCTGAATGAACTTGATTAACTGCTTCAGGGGAGGGGACAAACATAAGAGATTGTGTTCAGCATTGTCTTCCCTATTTTAGTAGTAATGGGTTTCTCCTGCTCTCTTTGTTGAATGAGCTGTTACTGCAAAGGCTATTTCAACTGTTACTTATTGGAACTGTACAGGCTTTTTTAAATTTAATAAGATGATTTGATTTGATTTTATGCTAATTTCATGATGTCCACAGCCATCTCTGTTAACGGCCTGCAAACCATCATTCTAGACCTTATTGGCTGCTATTTTTTGTCTAGATTTCCTCATTCTGATTAGCAGAAGTTTTCAGTAGATTTTGTGGTTTTACTAGTTAAGCTTTAAACCTTTTTAAATTAGTGCGTGAAACCCCAGAGGGCTTCAGACTACACTGCAGTATTGTTGATGAAGGAATCCTTATTGCTCCTATTGAAAGTTCTGTGCAGAAGCTGCAGCTGCCAATTCTCTAGGCTTTCTTGGGCTTTTAATCTCCAGCTGAATCTCCTTGGAAATACCGTTTGCTGCTGATTGTTTCCTAGAAAATCAAAACTGATTTTCTAAATGAAACGCAGCTCATTTTCCCAAAATTGTGGAGCAAGCATGTCAGTGGCACATTCTCTCTCAACTGGTGCCAGCCTGTCTCTAATCAAAATGTTTGACCTAGTGAAATATTAAATTATTGTGGTTATTGTAATTGGATTCACTTATTTGAAACAGGTTCCATCAACAGATAGAAATGCTTTGAGCTCACTGTGGGGAAAGCTGGCATCTGAAATTCTGATGCAGAACTGGGATGCTGCCATGGAGGACCTGACAAGATTGAAAGAGACAATTGATAATAATGTGAGTGTTTTATTTTGGTTACATTAGCATATATCTAAGCTGGGAATAAGAAGAGCTGTTGTAGTTTGTCAAATATTGAGTGCACTTAGGTTTTTCACAAATATTTATGGCTAACAGTGTTCAAAAGTTTTTCTTTTCAGGCGACTTTTATACATTTTAACGGGTTGGAAAAGTAAGAGCTCAGTCATCACATGAGTCTTTTTTAATGGGTGAATATTGGAATCTGTCTCTTAGAAATGAAGAAACAAATGGCTATATGCCATAAAGAGTTCTATGATTTTGGTATAGTGCTAGGGCAAGTTTCTGTTCTCGTGTTCTTGTAAGAATATTGAGATCTTCTTAGCAGTCACTGATAAGATATATAGTTGTACAATGCTGTTGATATGAGTTCTGAGATGTCCTCGTGTTCATTTCAGATCTGCAAACAAGGTTGGTTTTGGGGGGGGCAGTTGGTAACGCCTGGATTCTCCTTCCTCATTTCGAAAGCAAACATTGCAGATCTTCGTCTGGAGACTAGGCCAGGGTGTAGTGTCTAGCTCTGCTTCCCTAAGTCCTTACTACTTTTCCCAGTCCTAGCCACTTAGGTGCCTCAGGCACAGCCAGATCATTAGCATCCATTCAGCACCACACATCAGTGATACCACCCCCATGTTCTGCTGTTCTGAAAAACCTTGGTATTGTTTGCAACAGAGGCAACAGCACTAGTGCAACCAGCGGGTGGTACTGACTGGCCCTGAGGTGAGCAGTTTGGCTTGGCCTGTTTAGTATGTGGTCACAAGAAGCATTGTCTGTAGCTGCTATGCTTAGGGGTCTGTCTGTCCCAGGCTTTTAAAACTTCCGGTCCAGAAGACTGACACAATTAGGTTTCTTTGTTTGCCCAACCAGGGAATCTCATGCAGCAATAATGGCAGTGGGAGTTTGACATAGGGAGCTTGCCACTTAGTTGCTTTCCAAGGGCTGCTATTCACCTTGGATGAGTGACAATGGCCTGGCTGGACTACTGTACTCTTTTAAGGTTGAATCTGAGATGTTTGGTCAATAAATTGAATCTTTGTCTTTTTTTAAAGATAGAAGAAATAAACTTAAAATGTCTTAAAATACAGTTCACTTTTATCACAGAGTTTAGCACAACACTTTTTTGTTTTTTAGTCTGTCAGTTCTCCACTCCAGTCTCTTCAACAGCGAACATGGCTCATTCACTGGTCTCTCTTTGTTTTCTTCAACCACCCTAAAGGCAGAGATAACATCATTGATCTTTTTCTCTATCAGCCCCAGTAAGTTTGTTTTTCTGTATCTATAAGAACAAAGGGGATGTATAAGAATACAGCATAAGTCCAGTCTTCTGTGCTGAAAATGGTAAAGGTTTAATCAGAAAGTCACTGCTGCTTGTCTACATTCTGGCAGAGCTTAATATGAAGCAGTCTTTGGAATGCAAGTGGAAGCAATGTTGAGCAGCATATCTTGAGCGATATCTTATTTTCTTATAATATCTTATAAGAAAATAAGATATGTCTTTATTATAAGATATTGTATCTTATTGAACTTGTTTTGCATAATGCATTTTCTTGGATTTTGAATGGTTAACTGCACCTTTTAAGGTTACTCAATGAGATAGGTACACTTAAGTAATTTCATTAACCTGTTGAATTTGAAATAGGTTTTGTACTTTGAGAAGTGTGCAGAAGCCAATAATGTTTCTGTTGTGATTGGTGTCTGGTGATCCCTTGTGCTGAAATGACCCATTCTGTACCAGCTGCAGCCCTCAAAAAGCCTTTAGGGGCAATTCTCAGTTCTGGTGAAAATATAGTCCCTATCCCAGGGTTCCCAAACTGTGTGTCACCACGTTTTGTTGTGCGATATCCAAGGTGGCAGTGGCCAGCTGAGCCAGGAAGGCTGCGGGAGTGCCTTGACTCAGTAAATTTGGAAACCAATGCCCTGTTCCCTTACCATGAATAAGAAGATGCTGCAGACTGACATGTTTCCTTTTTCTGTCTTTTTCGTACTATGGGTGAGGATCCGATTTTTGGTTGGTTGCGAAACTAACAAGCTGACATGGACGATGTATTGAGCCTCAGCTCTTACTGAAGGCTAGGCTAAGGAGAATGCAAGGCTATCAGAATGAATGTCTATTCCAGTCCAGTGAATGTGGAGCTCAATAAGGTGGTTCTCCCCCCCACACCATATTAGAAAGGATAAAGGCTTAAACTACTGATAAAGTCCCAACAGAATGTCATTTTTAAAAGTGAGTCCCAGTGCTAAAAGGTTTGGGACCCAGTGCCCTACCAGCCTTAGCCATTGCTAGTGTTAGCTGTAGCTAGTGTTTAGTGCATTGGGTAATGCACTGATTCATTGCCATCTTCTATTGTGATTCAAGGACATGATCCATCAGTTGGTGCAGTTACATATAGACAAGCAGCACATGTGCTGTTAACCAGATTGAAGCTGCTAATGCAAAGCATTTTATGCACGAGTATCTGAAAAAGCAAGTTATGCAATAAGCAGTTTGATATTTGGTCCTAAGTTTGGAGCTCTCTGCAGTACCACAATGCAGCAAATGCTAGAGGTGTAGACTGTTACAGGTGCAGTGCTTTTAGTAGCAGCTATTGTCAATTTGGAGACGCAGTATTTCTTCGATAACTTAATGTATGCTGTCACTGGTATTCGATTACATTTAAAGTTACTAAAGATCTTCAGGGTATGGGCTATCTGTTTCACTGAAATTGAGTGGTGATGTCAGTGTTGCATGAGGTAATGTTCTGTGTGATTCAGGGACATGATTCATCAGTTGTAGCAATTACATATAGGCAAACACTGCATGTGAGTACATCTCTAGACAGTGTGAACAATCCCCACTCTTCCAAGTAGTTAACATTGAATTTTTTACTGTGATAGCAAGCACTGTGCATTTCTGTGTACTCATTGTTTCTCTCTTATGTATCCCTGATTTTTACTGAAATGTCCTTTTGACTTAATGACACTGAATTTATAGTAAAGATGAATAACCCTTGCAAGAATGTATACAGATTTGTATGGGCTCTCCTGTATAATGTATGTGCCTAATGTGGTGTGTGTAACCCCTTGTGATTTGGTTGGGGGAGAGATGGGGGTTGGGTTTATTTTGCACCGCTTTAAGAAAAGACTGTTGCAGGGCTGCAGAAATGTCTTTCTTTCCTATCCAGCAGTTGCAGTCCATATATTGGAACTGAAGCAGTATTTTTCCACAAAGGAACAAACACCATACTTACTAAGTGTTCCCTTGAGAAAGAGTAGTTTCTTATTTAAGTCCAAAACAAACTGAAAGTGTCTTTTCTTCTTTCCTTTCTTCTCCCCCATAGTATGAAAAAAGAGTTGAAACATTTAAAACTTGCACCTGCAAATGAGAAATCAGTTTATTTTGTCTTGATGGGACTTAATCATACTTGGGGATGCAAGAGGGGAAAAAATGGTGCCAGCCACAGCTTGGTTTTCTCTGTGGGAAAGTAGAGAAATATTCAATTGCATGTTAAGTCAAGTTATATCAAGTTAGCCAGTAATTTACAGGCTAGACAATCAGAGTTTTTTAAAAGGGTCAGTTTTAATTCAGTAGGTAATAAGGAATCCTACCCGTGCTTCAAGTGTTTGTGGAAATGTTATCTTTTCTCTCCCCTTGACCTCTCAGTAGCATTATCTGTAAAGGGAGGTGATGAGAACATAACAGGTAGAGACAGAGCGCAGCCAAGCTTTCCATTTCACAATTGGTTTATGGAGGTTCGAATTTGTACTGTTATGTTGATACAGGGAGTGGATCAAAAATAGAAACATACTGGTATTTGGTTGTTACCAAAATGATTAACAGTTTGTTTCACATTTATATATTACTCCTCTCAGGAGGTATAAACAACATTTCTTTTTTAATTTTTATCAGTATGGTCCTGTGAGGTGGTTTCAATGAGGGAGGGGGCTTGCACTAGTCCACCAATGAACTTTATGGCTTCAGGTAGAAACTTCATTTTGTTTCTTTTCCTGTATTTTGGGGGGTTGGGTAAACCCCAAAGCTGCCGCCGAATGTAGGCTAGGGCTGCAGTCCTGTGTGCACTTTCCTGGGAGTAAGCCCCCTTAAACATAGTGGAACTTGCTCTTGAGAAAACATGTATAAGATGGTGCTACAAGGCTCTTATCCTCTAGCTCCTGTCTTCTGCCAGGGAAGAGGGTTTGAGAAATGTTGTACTCAGTTTCTTCAAAATTCATGCTTCTGTTTCCAACATTTCATTTTTCCAGGTATCTTAATGCAATTCAGACAATGTGCCCACACATTCTTCGGTATCTGACTACAGCAGTGATAACAAATAAAGATGTTCGAAAGCGTAGGCAAGTGTTGAAAGACTTAGTCAAGGTTATTCAGCAGGTAAGGAATAACTTGGTTTATATATGAAGTTGCAAAATCTTTTATACTATGATATATTTCTGTATATTTGAGTGTGCTGTCAGAAAAATCAGCAATATGTTTCACCAGAATTTTGCCAATATTTATGTATACAAAAGGCAATGCACTACTTCACCCTCTTCGTTGCACCAAAGGTTCCATGATTAGCTCTGGCAGCATATACTGTATTTGCTGTGACCTCGGGTGGGGTTGTGAGAGCTGAAATTGGGGGGTGGGCTGTTCGTCGCATCTGTTGTCATCTGATTGGACCTCCAGCACAAAGCTGCAGCATTGGGCCTGCCTTCATGTGGGAATGTTTTGGCCAGCAGGCTATAGCACTCTCAAACAACTCAAAAGAGTCACTTCTGCTATGAAGATTAGTAGGATTTAGTGGACCTGGGCTTGCCCATTGCTCATATTGTTAGTGACAGAGGATTGTGGAAAGGGATTCCCTCTTACTTCAGCCTTTAAGTGGCTGTGATGGAACTGTCTGGGGGGAGGGGGGCGTGGTGATAGAAGCAGTGGACATCCCCTGTTCTAGCTATGAGCTTACTCATAATACCACTGTTATGCAAAAGTCATAACAGAACTTCCTCTTTTGCTCATATCTTCTGTTGTATGACAGGCATAATATTAGCCATAAGTGATGGTATGTTTTGTTTATTAAATATATGCTGGAAAAATATCTGCCTGCTTGCTTGAATCTAAAATAAAATACTAAATCTTAAAAAATGCACTGCAGACTGCAGAGACCATTATGCAATTAACAATTTTTCTCAGATCTACTTATCCTGCTCCTACTTATTGAAACACTGCTTGGGATAATATAAATGTGTGACAGTAATTGACCAGAAGCTAATATTAGGTTGTATGTTTGTTTTAAAATAAAGGGATTAAAACTTCATTAGACTATAAATTATGATTACTCAAAGCAATAAGAACAAGCTAGATGCCTCTGTTCTCTGTGATTTCTAAAGCACACTAACATTCTGTAGTACTGAATAACTGGCAAAAGTGATGGCATAGACCAGTTTTCATATAGACTTTTGCAGGACTAGTAACTTGTGTGCACTTTGCCTTTCATGTTTATTGCATCATTCAAGCTGTTTAAAAGTGTTTTGTTGTTTACACTGTTAATAACAGGTATTACTGAACTGTATAATTAACTGCTCTTTATGTGCAGGAATCGTATACATACAAGGACCCAATAACAGAGTTTGTAGAATGTTTGTATGTGAACTTTGACTTTGATGGGGCTCAGAAAAAACTGAGAGAATGTGAATCGGTAAGAATTTTTAGCAAGTGTACTCTTAAACTACAAAAGTCTGTCATGATGAGTTACACCATTTCTATAAACTGAGACATGAATTTAAGATCATTTACCTAGTGTGCCAGTGTTTGAACAGGTTGGGTGCCTTAGAGCAGCGTTTTTCAACCTTTTTCATCTCATGGCACACTGACAAGGTACTAAAATTGTCAAGGCCCACCATTAGTTTTTTGACAATTGACAAGGCACACCCATTGACAGCAGGGGCTCACATCCCCCAGTGGCCATACTAACAAATGTCCCTCCCCCAAATCCTCACGGCACACCTGCAGACCAGTGGCTGAAAATGGCTGCCTTAGAGAATCACTGGGGTGGATCAAACAATTTGAACATTCTCTCTCCACTGTACCACAATAGCATGAGACTGAGTTCCAGGGCTAATCCATAGTATCCTGCTCTCCTAAGACTGAACTTCAGCAGTATATGGTGCTCGTCATGTTTGTCCTATAGCATGGATTCCTGAGGCTTAGAGCTAGATTTTCTTAAGCTGTTTCTGCCCGACATTGCTTATATGCAACAGGAATCAAATGTATACACCTGTGAATTGGGCAAAATTAATAGTGGTTTTCCATCTATTGAATGCCTTCCTAGGAGGCTCACCTGCTAACAAATGTGATGTATTTCAAGTACAAGGCAAAGATGCTTAATTTGTCCCTGCTTTTCAGCAGGTTTTAACTGCTTAAATTTATTGGCTCTTCCATTTTTCCATTTTTATTATTTTAAATGCTTCTGTAGTTTGATTAAAACATAGTAGCATAAGCTACTGCCCTGGTATATTTTTTTTTAACTGAAGGGTGCCATACAAGTTGAAATTTTATTCTAATTTGGAACATATACATACAAACCGATTACCAAAATCTTTAGGTAGAGAAAATATTTTGAGGGTTCTTCTTAGAAATGTGGGAATGCCCCAAAACAGTTAAAAATGCTTCCAAATTGTTCATATAGCTGAAATTTGTATTGTATCGACAAAGTTGATTGTTAGAAAAGTCTAAAAACGTGACACTTGTACCTCTCAGTAAAAACTTGGAGAATAAAGCTAGCATCATAATGGAAGGCCAGCTAATCAGTCCCATTTTTTAATGGAATCTTGGGTCTTCAGAGTTCTTTCCTATTTGCATGTTTAAATCAGAGTTGTTTTGGGGGGAAGATGCACTTCCGGTGGTAGCAGGGAATGTGGATCTATGGTGACAGAATGCAAGCTTCACTTACTGGAAAACTGTATCATTTTTCCCTCTACCTAACCATGCATGTCATCCTGCAGGTTCTTGTGAATGACTTCTTCCTGGTGGCATGTCTTGAAGACTTTATTGAGAACGCTCGGCTCTTTATATTTGAGACCTTCTGCCGCATCCATCAGTGCATCAGTATCAAGTAATTTTATTTATTGATTTCATTTCTCCCTGAAGGGCACCCAAGGCGGTGCTAATAAAAGGTTGCTAATAAAACTAGCAACCTTATTAATAAGCTCTTTTTCTTACAAATCATTCGCTCAGTGTCATTTAGTAATAACTGAATTACAGGCAAAAAAGTTAAACATACTGAAATGGAAATGACTCCCAAGTGAAGTGTGTGTTAAAGCTATATTGTACTATGTTTATAAGCTTGTTAAAAATTAATACCTGATATTCTTTAAAGTGGGGCGGAATTCTGGTAGAAGCACATTGGTTCCCTTCCTGTTGCCTTCCAGTTGTCTGGGTTACTAACCAATCCATCCACTAGAAGTCATCTTCTTTGAAGAAAGACTCAGCCAAATGGTGGGCTAGGAGACCCATCCTACTTCTTCTTTGGAGCCAGTCTTTTTCCTGCCTCCATGGTGAGCAGATGCAGGGTCTCACTCCAACCAGAGGTACTTGCCAAAGCCCAAGTTCAGTGTTGCAGTAGTTGTTGGTGTCGATGTGTATTCAGTGTCTGAGGCCTCAATAACTGGGACTGAGGAGCCAACCAAACCTGCCACTCTAAACAAATCTGGGATCATCCCCAGTGTTCCCCACATTTCCCCTTTTGTTTTATGGAGCCCATGTGGAAGAAGAGGCAAGATCACTACATTCTAGAGCACAGCTATCTGGCCTTTGGCCTTCTTGCCTTGCTCTCTCTTCCACTGAAAAGGCAAGAGGCCAAATTGCTGTGCTCTGAGGATTGGGATGCACTGATCTCAACCCCTCTTCCATGTGGCTCTTTACATGGAAGAGGAAACAAAGGGCATACTGGAAATATTTCCAGTTTACAGAGCAAAGGGAGTGGCAAGCTTTGTGAAGTCTTGAACGGTGAGTGCAGGTGGCTCTTTCTTGCACAGCCGAAACTTTATGTAAAACCAAAATTACATAAGTCGAAGCTTATGTAAGTGGTGGACCTGCTGTGTGTGTACTTGGACCCAATCCAAACACTTGGTACTTTTGAAAGTGTGCCTGGGACTATATTATGTTAAGCTGTCCACTCAAACATGGTGTATGTTCTTGTATACTAATCTGCCTGCCTATGCAGAGTTGCATAGAATATGGTGCTTCAGACACCCTACCATTAGGCATGCAGCAGAGAGATTTCTAAGACAAGGGAGTATTCATACTTGTAATCTTCGAAATGCCATGTTGAGCATCTGAATTTGCTTATATGAAGGAAAGCAAGGTTGCCAGGTAAGTAATGCAGAAGCGTTGCCGTGCTGAAACACTTCTCTCTGTGCAGGTAAAAACCAGTAGGACATGACCTCTGATTTGGATCCTCATTTCCAGCTTGAGCCACAGTGTGGTGTTGATCTCAAGAGAGTTGTTGAGTGGCTGTGCTATCACTTGGAGGGGGGTGTGGGAGACACAACTTTCCCTTGTGAGAAGGTTTAAGGAGGATGAAGACCATGTGTTTTATTTCCCTTCTCTTGTTTTCATTTCCTGAGTTTCTCCTACAGTGACTAGTTGTTATAACTAAATTAGCGACTGATGGGTAACTTAGCACTATCTCCAAACCATGGTTTAAATTCATGACTTCTGAACTGAGCCAGGTTGTTTCTGTAGTTGAAATGTGAATATTGACCTTTGTGTGAAAATTGGGAAAGTTCTCCATAACGGATAAGTCATTCAAAAGTTTTATCAGAAAAAAATTTGCTTAGATATACTTGTGATCCTCCCTGAGAGCAGGGGGAGGAACACTTCAGCACTCTCTCTGCCAACATTGGTTATCTTAGAAGTTATTGCAAAATCTTTCATGTTCTCTAGTGTTCAAGACAAAATAGGCAGAATTACTGTTGCCTTGTCTTAATTTGTCACTTTTAATCCTGCTATATTTGGTTACATATTTAAAATTACATTTTAAAATTTAACAGTACAGAGCTTCTTCATGTAACATTTTCTACCACTATCACTGGTTTCTTGTGTAATTTTTTCGCACCAGTCTTTTATGATTTTCACCAAGCTGTTTTTAATTTTAACAGGTTTTCTTTCAAATCTGTAATCAGAATAGGCCCACTCAGTTTTGTATTATGTTAAGCTAGGCTAATATAACATTGTAATAGTAATTGTCATGACTTTTTTGCAGTTATTTCTTATGTTTGACCAGTCATGGTTCCTTTAGTAGAACATCTGCGAAAAGTTTAAGATATGGCTCTGCAGATGTTAAGATGAATGTTAGACAATTAAATGTTTAACTTTGCTCAAATAATACTAATGCTAATACCTGAGTAGAGGTTTTTCAAAATCTCTTAAAATATGAGAATGAGTAGTCTAAACTGTGTTTGGCTCCTCCTCCCCCGAAGAAGTTGGTTCATGTCCACTGAAAACAGCTTTTTCTTTTCTTTGGTTTCAGTATTGAAAACTGTTGCATGGTTTGCTTGATTGGATGGTGCATTGGGCATGGATGTTAGGCTCATGCACTTGTGAACATTATGATTAAGTGAGACTTGTGGTAGTTAATAATTTACTGTGAACTGAATTACTTGAAATTCCACATTCAAAATAAAGTCTGTGAATTTAATACACTAGAATAAGTTACTTCACCATAGGCAGCTGGAAAATTGAGTAGTTTGGCTTGAATAGCAGAGAGTGCAGTGGGGAATGGTTAAATGGAGACTTAGTGCTGCATGCTGGCCAGTTTTCAGGTGAAACCCCAAGACATTTCTGAAGTCTGCAACCTGAAAGAAGGTTTATAATTCTCAAATGAGTGAAGTTCCAAGGAATGTTGAAAATTTGTTAGAAAGCCACATGAAATTCTGTCTGCAGTGCCCCTGTTGATGAAACAGTAAATCCTGTCGCTTGCTTCATTAGGTAGAGAAGGAGAAATTGCAGACTGGGTGCTGTGTGGTACTCTTAAAAGACCGTTGAAATTGTCTTGGGTCTTGAGAACAAGTGATCTAACAAAGCATGTCAGAGGACCCTTTGCCTCCTGCTTTATTGTTGAATGAGTTAATGTGAAACCCTTCCCTGGGATGATGGCTTTCCCCAAAGCTAGACAGACATCCAGTAAACAGAAAGTAGATGAGATGTCCCCTTTTTTGTGTTCTTGTCTGTCTTCATGTTGCATTGAAATTACATAGTTGTGTTACCAAATTTAATTCCTTCTGGTTTCTGGAATAGTAGTTGTAGTATCATTCACTATTCTTCACTGGCCTTTTCCACCAGAAAATTCACTGGAACTATCTTAACTAGTGTCAACATCTGATTTAACTTTAAAAATAAAATAAATAAAGTACAGTTTATTTTATTTTTTAAAAAAAATAAAGTACAATGAATTATACTGGTTTATAAAGCGCCAGACTGCTAGAGACTGTTAAAGTGAGTCGGACAGCTGTGATGAATCAGACAATAAAATCATCCTGTTTTTCCTACAAATACCTCTTGTTTGTTTGTACCATGATTTGTTCTGTGGTATTGTAGGTATTTAAGCTAGTGCAGGTATTAAGTAGCCTTAAACATCTAGTCAAATGTTTGCAATCTACAGTTACAGATAATAGTTTGTCTTTAAGACATGTTGACATTGAATTTTAATTGTCCATGCACTATAGCCATGCGTTAATAATGCATTTCCTTTAAGTGCACTGGAGTATTAGGATACAACTAGAATTGTTATGAGTGTCTCATTTTATACATTTTATAAAGGACTGATTTATTAAATGTATTTCCTATAATAGGTATACATATTGTTTCTTGCACCTCCATGTGCATGCATATGCACAAGAGAGCATATGCACAAGAGAAGGTGCATGGAATCTTTGTGTTTTTCTCTTCTGGTTGAGTTGAAGAAGCCTTGGGTACCTTCTTCTAAGTAGCTTAAAAAAGAAATTGTGTTTTCCCAGGTCAATACCTTTTTCACAGTAGTGGCAATAGTGTTGAAACTGTCAGGTAAATTTATACTTGTTTAGCATATTATCTCATTATTCAAACATTCGCAAGTAAAGTGTAGTGCTGAGATAGTGGCAAGAGCATAGAATTTTATAAAAAACATGTATGCACTGTGTTTCTTCTTCAGCATGCTGGCAGATAAGCTAAATATGACCCCTGAAGAAGCTGAACGCTGGATTGTGAATTTAATCCGAAATGCAAGGCTGGATGCCAAAATAGACTCAAAACTGGTAAGTTTCACATTGCCTTGCTTGGAATGATTTGATTTGTTAAAGGGAACTTATAAAACTCCATTACCAGCTGTAAAATAACTTTAAAGTGCTTTTACTGCTGGTCTCTGCATGTGCTTTCTCTCCCTCCCCTCACCATTGCTATAGCTAAGATTATCTGAGTTGCTTTTTAATTAGGAACAGAAGTGCAGTGTCCCAAGGTTCCTGAGATTATTCAAGTAATAATGATGTAAAATTTCTATCAGTTTTTAGGGTGTTGTTTTCAGTGACTTCTCAGTTGGCAATTCTTGTCCCAAATGGTGCTTGAATTTGGAAATAAGGTGATGGAAGACTGGAAATGAGCAAGTGGTGTCTTTCAAAAGGAGAATCTGGGAAACCACAGACCAGTCAGCTTGATGTGGGTGACTGGAAAAATCCTGGAGCAGAGTCTTAGGCAGAATGTCAGTGAAAACTTAGAAAAGAATGGGCAATTTCCAGGAGCTAGTATGAGTTTATCAAGCACAAGTTGATCTCTCATCTCTTTGGTCATGGGAATGCATGGACACAAAATATCTAGACTTCAGAAAAGCATTTGTCTGAGTCTCCCCTGATACATTTGTTGTGGGTAAAATGTGGACTAAGTGGGTTCAAAGCTGACTGTACAACCATTCTCAACAAGTGCTATTAAATAGCTCCACTTCAGTTTGGATGGAAATATCAAGTGAAATACCACTGAGCTCTAACATTTCTATAAATCACCTGATGTGTAGAGGGGATACGTATCAAATTTCCAGATAACACAAAGCTGGGGAAGGGGTGGAATTTGGATGAAATTTGAAATGTGTTTATAATTGAAAATGGCTGAAAGAGTAAAGTGATGAAAATCAAGTGGATGAAAGTCAAGGTATTATTTGTTTCCTCTCTCTTCTAGGGTCATGTAGTTATGGGGAATAATGCAGTTTCACCTTATCAGCAAGTGATTGAAAAGACCAAAAGCTTGTCTTTCCGGAGTCAGATGTTGGCTATGAATATTGAGAAAAAACTGAACCAAGGCAGTAGGGCTGAGGTAAGCACAAGTAGCCCTGACCTTGGATACGGATATAAATTGAAGTCTCTAAGGTGGAAGACTTCTGAAGTCGGTGAAGAATTCATGCTGGGGAGTCTATTGAGTGAAAGTGTTTCTGTGGAAAACCAATTGGTGTTCAGGCTTGGACTATTCTGATGGAAATATTTTGCCATAAAGTATCTTAAAAACGTTTTGGAAGATTTCATGTCCACGCTGCCCTTTTTAAACTTGTCCACAGCTGTGTGTATTGCTCTGGCCACTGTAAACAAAAATGTTTTGAGGCACTTATTTGCTTAGCACATTTGTACCCTACCTTCTGGTTAATAAGTGTCCTAGTGCAGCTTATATAAAATTAAAAAATCAAATTGTGACAATGCAAAAAGGTTGGAAGAAGTTGAAAGGGTAGAGAATATGTTTTGCTAGGTTCTTTTCTCCTCTTCCACAAGATAGTTGGTAGTTCTCTGACTGCTGTGGAGTGGGTGGAAAGGGGCACAGCCTAAGTTTAAGAAGGCACTAGCAGGTGGAGGTGCTGATCGTAGTTCTGGAAAGGTTACTCTTTTTGCTAATTTTAGCTGGAAACACTTGCTACTTTATATCCTGACCTTCACATTTGTCTGTGTTTTTTTAAAGGCACCAAACTGGGCCACGCAAGACTCTGGATTCTACTGACACACTTTTGAGGAAAAGACAGCTCCAATTTGTTGAAAGACTTTCTTTAATTATGTACTGTTTTGAAGAATGGGTAATTATGTGAACTTGTCACCCATAATTATTTGAATAAAATTGGCTACTTTTAATTGACTAGTTGTGTATCTTTATAATTGGATTTATAAAAGGCTTTTTGTTCAAGGCAGCAAAACTAGTAATTTCTTGGAAGTGGCAAAAATCTAATTTAAAGTTTGGTAGAGTCACTTAAACTTCACTACTGAAGATTATTTCCATGAATTATAAACTTGCCATGTGCAAACACTGATAGAGTTGTATTTTCTGCATTTTCACTATGTATGCTACACCCTTGAGCAAATGCATGTCCACACTTGAAGGCTGTGTTGGTGTTCTTCCCAAGAGTAAACTTAGAAATGGCATCCATTATTTGGACATCTTTTAGTCTACAGTGATTTAACTAGTGATTTAGTTTAAAAGTGACAGTTGCTTTCTCCATTGCTAAATATAAGAGAACAATGGCTTAAAGGTGATTGATCATTTAATCAATTAGCGGGGTTAAAAATGATGTGGCACTGAAAAATCTTGTGATTGTCCAAAAAGTGTTCAAAATTTTATGTGTGTCCAACTTTGTAAAGTATTGGGGCTGTACCTAAGTTAGCTATGATTAAGTTCTCATGGAACTAATGAAACTTTAGAAAATATACAGGGCATCTAAAAAAAATTGTAAACGCTTTATGGTGTAAAATTATATGCTATAATTCACACATACTGCATATGGTATACACAGAAGCAGTTGCTGGACTCAGTTAATGATGAATTGGACCAAATGCTCAGTGTCCCCATTTGCATCTATATACCACTGACATAATTGACTGTGGGAACTGCAGACACCTGCCAATGTGTATGCTGAGATGGTTCCTTATATCTATTCAATTGCTTCCTTTAGATGTTTAAATGTTGCAGGTTTTCTAGAATTAAGTAGGCATGAATTAGAGCTCATTAAATAGTGTGTACATTTTTTTGAGGTGCCCTGAGGAATCATAGAATATTACAGTTGGAAGGAATTTTGGAGTTCATTTAGTCCAACTTCCTATTCCATGCAGACAACTTCTACAGCATCCCTGACAAGTGGCCATTCAGCATCTGCTTGAAAACTTTCAACTAGAGAAAGTTCATGAGGCAAAGTGTTTCAACAGCTCTTACAATTAGGAAATTATTCTACATCTGTAGCCTGGCAAATCTAAATTGGCAACTCTCATCTGCAATCCAAAGTGGCTGCCACCTCATTCTGCTGCATATGCAGTCTCAGTCATATTTCTTGCGCAAAGGAACTTCCTGATATTCTTATGTCTAGCCTAAATCTACTTCCATGTATCTTAAACTCATTGATTCTAGTCCTGCCCTCAAAAGCCTCAGAGTGAGTCACCTCCTTCTTATATGTGGTAGCCCTTCAGATCCTTGAAAATGGCTATTGTATCCCCTCTTAGTCTTCTCCAAGCTAAATGTACAAAGCTCCTTTCACTGTTTCTCAAAGGACTTTGCTTCCAGATTATGAGTCATAATTCATTTTGCTCTCTTTTGAACCATTCCCAACTTACGTCTTATTCTGTATAGTTCTGACCCTTCACCCGTTGTCCTCTACAGTCCCCTGCACTACCTGAAAATTAGCACTTCACAGTCCCTTAACTCTCAGGGTGCTGAGGGGGAAGGACTGGAAACTGTGAGATCTCCCACACACACACACCCCACCACCATGTAAATATGTGAGCAGTGGATGTTCTTAGCCATCATTCTAAAATTAAGTTGGGTTCTCTCCTACTGGACCCCTTTGAGCTGGGGGAATAAATTTTTTTTCCACGTTAAAACACAATTCTAAACTAAATTGATATGTGCAAGAATCAGATGGCAGAGAACAGAGGTGTAATTAAAAATCTCATATATACTTCATTACTTGCAATATGGATATTGAAGTTTTGATTCAAATGAAAAACATTGAGCTTTAAAGTTGAAGGTACTAATCAGTTCAGGCTATAAAAGCAAATAATCTAAGTGTGAAAACCTTTAATTCTACAGTTGGGACTCTTTCAAAGGAATTTAATTTTAAAGGGTAGAACAAGTGAGATTTTTCCTAGCATTTGCAGCTGTAACCCTGATGCAAACATTTTTATCACCCTATTCAAAGTCAACGATTGGACAAGGGTGTTTGGGAAGGGGTGGGTGCCTGGGTCATGATCTGACCTACATCAGTCCACCAACTCTTTCTGATCCCTCTTCGGTGGGAAAAGCCTGGAACTGTGATGATGAGGGCCAAACCATATACGCACCCATTTCTTCACAATATATTTAGGATGTAAGAGCCCTGCTGGATCAGGCCATAGGCCTATCTAGTTCCAACTTCCTGTATCTCATAGTGGCCCACCATATGCTGAGCATACAAGGCAAGAGACCTACATCCTAGTATCCTCTCCCGCACCGGGCATTTTAAGGTAACCTACTTATAAAATCAGGAGGTTGGACATACCCATCATGGCTTGTAACCTGTGATGGACTTTTCCTCCAGAAATCTGTCCAGTCCCCTTTTAAATGCATCTGTGCCCAGATGCCATCACCATATCCTGTGGCAAAGAGTTCCACAGACTTAATTACGAGGGTCGCCCAGAAAGTAATGCACCACATTTTTTTTCTTCAACAATTATTTATTGAACACAATGAAACTTACACACAAGAAAGAATGTTTCTTCTACACTCCCTGTTTTTCCACGTAATCTCCGTCCACTTCTATGGCCTTCCTCCAGCGAGACGCAAGGGCATGTATGCCCTGTCGGTACCACTCCTTGTTCTGGTCACAAAGCCATTTCTGCACTGTGCGAATCACCTCTTCGTCATCCTCAAAATGTCTTCCGCGAATGGCATCCTTTAATGGCCCAAACAAGTGGAAGTCTGAGGGAGCTAGGTGAGGGCTGTAGGGTGGATGGAGTAACACAGTCCAACCCTGTTTAGTGATGTGTTCCGAAGTCCTCAAACTTGTGTGAGGCCGAGCGTTACCATGTTGAATCAAACATTCACCTGGGTTGTTATGGCGCCGAAGTCGCTGGAAGCGCTTCTTGAGTTTGGTTAATGTCTTCACATAAGCTTCAGAATTAATGGTGCTGCCTCTTGGCATCACATCAATGAGTATGACGCTCTCACAGTCCCAAAACACAGTGATCATGACCTTACCAGCGGAAGCAGTTGCTTTGAATTTTTTCTTTTGTGGAGATTGATGATGACGCCATTTCATCGACTGTTGTTTTGTTTCGGGCTCAAAATGGTGAACCTAGGTTTCATCACCTGTCACAATCCTGGACAAGAACGCTTCCCCCTCATCTTCAAAACGTTTCAAGAAGAAGAAATGTTTTTTCTGAGAGATTTGTAGTCCACCGTAAGACAGCGCGGAACCCATCGTGCACACACTTTTGAGTAATCAAGAGCACGGATGATTGCATCCACACTTCCTTTGCTGATTGACAGCTTCAGCACCAACTGCCTAGTCGTTATGCGTCGGTCCTCCCAAATGAGCACATCAGCAAGCTGCGTCTTGTCAGGTGTGACAGCCGTGGATGGCCGCCCCGAATGCTGCAAATCTTTGAGCTCTGCCGAACTGCCTTCTAATGGCCTCGCCCTCTGTGTCCAGCGACTAACCGTACTTCTGTCAACTGCAGATTCTCCATAAACTGTACACAAACGTTTGTGAATGTTCCCAACAGTTTCTTTCTCCGCAGTGAGAAATTCAGTGACGACACGCTGCTTGTAACATACATCACTTACAGACGCCATTTCGAAACACTGCTGCAGCTACGCTATCTGTCTGAAGAAACCAAAAATTTGTGTGCGCACTCCTGAAAATTCAAATAATGTATATCTAAAGTTTCGTATTCGTACCATTACTGTAGGCTGAGAAAAAAAAATGTGGTGCATTACTTCCTGGGCAACCCTCGTACATGCTGGGTAAAGAAACATTTCTTTGTCTGTTCTAATGCTCCTGACACTCAATTTTAGTGGATGCCCCTGGTTCTAGTGTTATGTGAGAGAAAAGAACATCCCTCTATCCACTCTATCCATCTTCTGCATAATGTTGTATTCCTCTATCATGTCCCCCCTCAGTCGCCTCTTTTCTAGACTGAAGAGCCCCAAATGCTGTTGCCTTTTCTCCAAATGAAGGTGCCCCAGTCCCATAATCATTTTGGTAGCTCTCTTCTGCACCTTTTCCATTTTCACTATATCCGTTTTGAGAAGTGGTAATCAGAATTGGATGCAATATTCCAGGTGTGACCTTATCAATTTGTACAATGGCATTATAATATTGGCCGTTTTCTTCTCAATACCTTTTCTAATGATCCCAAGCATAGAATTGGCCTTCTTCATCGCCATCACACATTGGATCAACACTTTCATCAAACTGCATCACCCCAAGATCTCTTTCCTGATCTGTCATAGCTCAGAATCCAATAGCCTATGTGTGAAGTTTTTTTGTTCCAAAGTGTATTACTTTACATGTACATTGAAACACATCTTCCATTTTCTCCCAGTTTGGAGAGATCCTTCTGGAGCTCTTTACAATCCCTTCTGGTCTTCACCAATCGGAAAAGTTTAGTGCCATCTGCAAACTTGGCCACCTCACTACTCAACCCTATCTCCATGTCATTTATGAACAGGTTGAAAAGCACTAGTCCCAGGACAGGTCCTTGAACACTCCGCTTTTCACCTCTCTCCATTGTGAAAATTGCCCACTGACACCCACTCTCTGCTTCCTAGTCCTCAACCAATTCCTAATCCAGGCAAGGACCTGCCCTCCAATTCCCTGGCTGTAGAGTTTTCTCAGCAGCCTTTGGTGAGGGACCGCATCAAACACCTGAAAATCCAGGTATATAATATCCACAGGTTCTCCCGCATCCACATGCCTGTTGACATTTTCAGAGAATTCTAAAGGGTTTGTGAGGCAAGACTTACCCTTAAAGAAGCCATGCTGATTCTCCCTTAGCAAAGATTCTATCTTTGATGAGGCATTCCACCATCATACCTGGAACAGACGTTAGGCTGACCGACCTATAGTTTCCAGGGTCCCCTCTTTACTTTTTTAAAGATCAATGTGACATTTGCTGTCCTCCAATCCTCTGGCATTGTGGCCATTTTAAGGGACAAGTTACATATTTTAAGTCAAGAGATCAGCAACTTTGTGTTAGATTTTAACAGACTCTCAAGGCAACTGGAAATAATCTTGACTTAAAGGAGAGACAGTGGAGCAAACTATCGTTGCAGGGTCACACTGTGGCTTTTAAGATGATGACTTTACCAAAGCTCATTTTTCTGTTCCCTAGGTAGTATCACAGAAGATTTTCAGCTAATGCAATTTATTTGGAGGGGTGCAGGAAGAGCCTTTTCCAAACTGTTGTATATCAGGCAAGCAATGTCAGTGGTGTGGGAGGCCCAAATGTAAGGCTGTATTATGTGACTTTACAACTCTCACAGTTTCTGGTGTGAGCTCAGAATGTTGCTCTTAATGATTTGTTCACTATGGAAACTGCCATTCAGAGGATGAGGATAGAGTGAGATGTTTCAGCCTGGTACTCCTGCTATCCCATTCATGGTTTATAACCCTTTCCATCAATCCACATTGCTCACCTGGGAGGACTGGGATAAAGGCTGCAACTAGGGCCAGCCCAAGACCTCTTCATGCCTGAGGCAGCATTTTATTGCTGCCCCCCCCCACCTGATGATGTGCCAGCCTCTCCTCCTACTCCAATGTTCTAGGTCAGTGCTCCCCTCCCCTCTGTATTTCCTCTGAGAAACAGAGCCCATACCTAGATATAATTAAAGACAAAGCTATAGAGGCTGATGGTTAATTGGTTCCAATAGCTGTAAATTTTACATTTTTCCTCTTGGGGCAATACTCAGAGAACAAGTCTAATACCTCTCATTAACCAATCTTGTTGGCATCCTTCAGTCTTGGAAGACTATGGTATCACGCTCTGAACAGGGTTCTGGAACAGAGTGTCTTCTCCAGTGTGAAAAGCCTGGGTAAAGTAGATATGGAGGATAGACTGTTACCCATGCAGCAAATCCCCCCTCTCCACGTCGCTGAAATGGTCCAATGGAAAGGCAGAAGCCAATACGGTTGGTTCCAGTGGCGTCGCAGGAGTTGCCAGAGCTTGACTATGTACAGCCACGAACTGCCTCAGGGACTCCGGCTCCGGATTTTGCCTTGAGGTTGACTCCTGAAGCCTTTTCCATAACTGGATGTAGCCACAAGGCAGTGGAGGTTTGGGATCAGAGTTTTCCTTCTCTCAGATGAGCTGCCTTCCCAGGCTAACGAGTCCCATCTATCCGGTGGCTGTTTAACCATTAACCAATGGAGTTGCTTAATACCGACTCAATTCTGAGTAGTCCACATCCTGTCCACATTTGATCAAAGGGAGGAGCTTCAACTCTTTAACACTTGGCTATCAGCTCTCTATGAACCTTACACTGGTTTAAGAATGGTTTGGGACGGTTGAATTTAGAAGTCCCTATGGTAGAGTAAGTTCTTCAAGAGTCTTTCAACCCTATTTTGGGAGAACACCTTAAAAATTATTCACAGATGGTATCTGAGCCCTCATTATCTCAGTTACATCCATAACTTTGTTGGAGGAGGAGTGCTTGTTCTGGACACTTATTACCTGTGGTGGATTTGCAGTGTGGATGGAAGCTTGCCGGATGGATGTTTTTCAGAAGTATTGGCAATTGGGGGTGTCGCTATACAGACTGATCCTTTTCTGTTAGCTTTCCTGTTAATGCTTGATGACAAATATACCTCTACACTACAAAGCAATTTGATTGCAATTCTTCTGGCAGTGGCTAGACCTGAAATTGCCTTTCATTGGAAGGAGAGGTCCATATTGTCTTTGAATTCCTGATATAAGCAAACCCAGTGTATAGCCCTTATGGAAAGTTCACCCATGAAATTCATTTCTCCAGAGGTCAAGCTAAACCAGATGAATTCCAGAACACTTGGTCCTTTTTTATTTCACATATTGACAAATGTTTTGGCTGCATGTCCTGCCAGTCAATTTCAGAGAGGTGTATTGAATTAAGGCTTGCTTTTAAATGGAATTGAGTATTTTATCTTCTGTTCTTTAAATAGTCCAACTATACTCTGACAATCCTTTTGTAAGCTCTGAATTGTGGGATTTCATTTCTTTGCCTTCTCTGTGGTGGGTTTTTTTTTTGTTTGGATTTTTAAAACATTTTTTGATTTTAAAAAAGACATTTCCATTTAAGTGTACTGCAGCCCAGGTAGTTACCTAAGAGTAAGTGCCTTTGAAAACAGACTGACTTCTGAGTAAAAACTGGAGTCCCTTTGTATTTTTGATCATGGTTCAATGTATGACAAGGAAACAAAAATCAGAAAAGACCTGATAGCAATAAATGGGGAAGACAAATCACCACATCCCCAGAGAGTTCTCAAGGGTGAGTTGATTCTCCTGCCCTCTTTTTGTTTTGAGAGGACGCAAATGAAAAACGGCATGCTTTTACTTTCTGCAGGCTTTTGCATTATAAAAAGCTTCAGCGCTCTCCTTTCTCTGTATCTTACGCAGGTTTACTCAGAAGTCCTATATGCACACTTATTTAAAGTAACCTCCATTAAAAACTCAGATTTACTTCTGAGTAAACACATGTGGATTGCTTCATGTACAAGAGTGTACGGCCTCTTCCTTGTCTCTCTCCCTACCCCTTCCCAAGCTTAAATGTGGGGGTTGGAAGCTGTACAATTTCCCATGAAGCCATTTGAAGCCACTCCTGCTGGGTAAGTATCCAAAGTGCTGCGAGTTTGGCATTTTGCAGTTAATTTGCCCCAAACTTTGGGGAGGGGGGGCAAATCCGCAGACAACCTGAATCAAATTTCCAGAGGTTAGAAAATTTCCAGAGGTTGTTCATTTTTGTGAGCAACTGTGGTCAGGACAGACAGTACTGTGATCAGGATCAGATGGGAAATGTGATGGATCGTGATCCCTAGTTAAATTGTATCAAATTGCAAGATGGTTGGCTAAGCAGCGTTTTAATGCATAAGTTTTAACAGGTTGCAATCGGCTTGACAAGTGCCAGCCATGTTCCTGAGGGCAAGAAAGGTCTAAACATCACCAACCACCCATTGTGGACATGCATTACATTATAAATCCCAGTATAAGCAACTCTTGAAAATCACAAGACTTTAGAAGCTAATAATGCACAATATTTGATGGATTGTCCCCAAAGTTACATATGTCCAGTCAGTGTGAACTTCTGAAAACAATTTCCGAGACATAAATCCAAAGGAAACCAAACTACCCTTGAAATACAGTGAACCCCCAGTTTACAGTGGGTTCACTTTATGATCAAATCACTTTACAATTGACTCTCTGTAGTAAAACAAGGTTGATAAATTATTCACTTTATGCTGGACTCACAATTGCTGCCAACAGGACCTTGTGGGTAATCGATAAGCATTTGGTGGCATCTCGGCCAAGTGCAGTGCTTTTAACCTTGTAGCTGTGTGTATTGAGGGAAGGATACAGTCTTTTTTGTGGTTTATAATTACAACGTTGTGTGCAAACGGATAACCATGACCCCTAAAGAATGCACTAGGCACCTTTTCAATCACCTTTTAGAGATGGAAATAGCTTAATTTTGTAGCACAGTGGTTCTCAGATGTTTAGCACTGGGACCCACTTTTTTAGAAAGAGAATCTGTCAGGACCCACCGGAAGCGATGCCATGACCAGAAGTGACATCATCAAGCAGGAAAATTTTCAACAATTCTAGGCTGCAATCCTACCCACACTTACCCAGGAGTAAGTCCCATTTACTGTCATTGTTCAAAGCATACAGAGCTGTGACATTTCCCCGGATGCAGTCACATACCATGGAAGCATCAGGTCTATTGATGCTTATATTGAAATATTGAAATGAATGGGGGCACACCTGAAATTGGCTTGCGACCCATCTAGTGGGTCCTAACCCACAGTTTGAGAAACACTGCTGTAGCAGAAACTTCAGCTTCCATGATCCTGGAACGAATTGCCCCCAAACAATACATTATTGGGTTCACTTTACAATATTTTCACAATGCAATGATATTTCCAGAATGGATTACAAATCCAAAGAGGGATCTCCTGTACAATCATAAATAGCAGGAAGGTCCTCAAAACTTAGGTGAAATTTTCAGCTGCTATATCACCTCACTTTCTCAATTGATTGGTATCACTTTTAGACTGGTGCAGACAATACTCTAGTTACTCCATGGCAAATTTCAGGAAGATTTGTTAGAACAGTGTTCTTCAACCTGTGGGTCATGACTCCGATGGGGTCGCGAAGCCTCATTTGGTGGGTTACAGCAACCTTTCAAAGCCCCTGCAAGAGAGGGCTTGGATCCAATCCAGTAATGGTCCTGCCCTATCCAAACTGGGTATGATCCTGCAAAGCCTCTTGCTCTTTTGCCCTGCAGTTCCTAAGGCTAGTCCTGCTCTGGCTGCTAATTCGCAGGACTGTTGTAAAGACACAAGAGGCAGGGGGTGAGCAGTTCTAGGGGGTAGAATTGGTGGTGGGCACTCAGTCTCATCCTTGATTGGTTGATTGATTGATGTTGTGGCACGAAAAGGTTGAAGACCACTGAGTTAGAGAATTCAGATTTAAAGACCAAGTCAATGTCTTGGGCTTAGAATGGTGGAATGCTGTCTATCCACCTTCATAATACAGGCACTCCCATGGCCATATAATGAATAACTAGGAATATTTTCCATAGGGTAAGATATAGCAGCACTCTGTACTAAGCCTTCCTGTTTTTTTTAATCACTCCTTTACCTCCTCTTTCTGGAGTATGTGATATTAAGCTTCATTTTTTTTTCCTGGTCTAAAAAGGGAAGCAAGAATTAACAGATTTAATGATATTAGGAAGCTCATTTTGCATGAAGATCCTAACTCCCTACACTGTCCCTTTCATGCTTGCCTGTGAGTAGGTGTTCCAGCTTGCTGGCTGAAACTAGGATTGGTGAAAGAAGTACTCCAGAAGGCTTTCTTCATTTTGGATGTTTTCCCTTTGGAGCAAAGAGAAGTCAGAGAAATAGAAAATAATCATGATGTAATGGAAGGGGCCACTGAACAAAGATGCAGTCCAGTTGGAGGTCATAAGGGGCAGACAAATGAGGAAATGTTCTTATTGGCAGCCTAACAATATTCTAAAAGATTGTACTTGAGAAGTAAACATGAGTCACATGTTGAGTAGTAATTCTCCTCTTCATCAGTAATAGTATTTTTGGCTACTTCATCCCAGATGTATGATATTACTTTAGCATAAAAACTGAATTACCTAACTGCTGCTTACACAAAGAAAATAAATATCAGAATTTGGCTTGTTTGGGGAGGGGGAGGGAGAAGCAGTGGCATCGCTGGGGGGGGTGCAGGCTGCACCAGCCGAGGTGTACCGAGGATGACACCACTACTCACCAAAATTTTTTGAATCTTGGTATTTCTGAACAATACCATCATGTTATATATATATATATATATATGTGTGTGATTTCATGCAGAATGCAATGAAACAAACAGCTTTGAAATATCTCTGTTCCATCCAAAGTTATAGCCAAAAAAACAGTGGGGGCAGGGTGATGGTACAACACCACACCCATTGCTCGGGGTGTCGCCCTGCATGGGAGGAGGTCCATCATAGGCGTGGTGTGCTGGCCTCCTGCACCAAGTCAAGCAAACTGTAATGTCACCTCTGGGGAGAAGTGTATGGCAGCTGATTAGGTCATTGTGGTCAGAGACAGGCAGAGTTGGGGCACCCATGTGGTGATGTTGTTGCTTCTCCTGGGCAGCGGAATCCTCATCCATTAGTACCTTTTCAAGGTTCTGCAGCTGGAATTCAAAGTATTGGCAGCAGAGCACTTTGGTGGGTTGTGGTTTTGTTTTGGGGGCGGGGCTTACTGCAGTTCCCACTGTAGAGACAAGTCATTTTTTTAGTTTTAAAGGTGGCTCGTTTCTTTGGTGGAAGGATCTGCTGCCCTTCAACAGGTGAAGCTGTGGTCATGCCCACAGTTCTTTACCGCAGTTCTTTATTTGGATCCAGGCCCACAACCCAAAAATGCAAGTGCCAGAACAACTCTGACTGCATAATAGCCACCTCACTGCTTGATGACAGTCAATGAAAGCACTCTTGTGTAATAATTTAAAGGAGGTTTTAAAAAAAATAGAACCAAAAAAACTAGAGATTAAACTGGAATGCTACTTGTAAACACCAACAGAAATTGCTAACATACTTTATCAAAAAGCAGCTCATTGCTAAATATATTCACCCTGTAATGCTGATCTTTTAAAAATAGGTTTAAGTTATTCATTTGAATAAAGGGTTCAAAACACATCTATGAGGCCCCTATTTTTCTCCTTTTTTGATCTTGCCGTCAGGTGCAAATCAGGAATAGGAAAATAGCTGAGGCCGTTTCACTTCCTCCTCTTTCTTGTTTAAAGTCATCTTCAGTGCCAAGTGAAGTGTTTTGTGGTCCTCTGCTTTTGAGGCCTAAGAGGTTTCCTGTGGTCTCACAAAAGACAGAGGCTGGCTATGCAAAATCCCACTGATGTGTTTATTAACTTGCAATAACTCATGAATAAAATGCATAACTGTTTTAATGAGCCTGTTGTTTTTCTTGGTCTTTAGAATGCTCAGGTCTTGTTAGCAGCCGGAAGAGAACACAATGCCAAGTACTTCTGATGCTAAAATATGTATTGTCTGATGTTTGCTTGTTAAATGTCAGATTCAGCGCATGGCTTGGTCCTGGTGGCTCCTGAAAAGATACCACTATAAGGAAAGAGTTATTGGAGCAGGCCAGGACTTGACATGAAATATGGTTGAAAATATTCATTATTGAACAGTAGCTATCAATCCTGCCCTCCCCCCCACCATGGTATCTTGAACAGAGGAATGTAGTTCAATTACTTGTACACTTCATATATTTACAGTAGGTTGGTTGTGTCCTAAGCTGTTTTGGAGATTGAACAGCTTTTGCTCACATGGGGGTGGCTGGGTGGGTGGGGGCAGTTGAGTTTTGCTAAACTTCCTCTTCTCTCTTTAGTCCTCTCTCCTTCCTGAAAATCCACTTCTGAGGCTTGAAGGATCCAGCATGAAATCATGTCAAAATAGTGAAAAATGTAAAGAACTGTATACTTGAGCCCCTGGAACATGTAATACAGATCCTGATTCGTATTCAAATACAAGTCTATGTGAAATCTCCAATTTTCTGGAGAGGTCACAGTCACTCTCAGTTAAAAATGTTGGGCTTTTGACTCTACTGCAAATATGTGTAGGCAAGAGGTAAATGTGGCTATTTTAGTAGTTTTTGTTCACCTGAAGGGTCGTATTAGAACATTTGTATATCCATCCAGATACCTGCTAAGATACCTGCTTCTTCTTTAAGTTATGTTTTGGAGCTGATGTCTGTCCACATTGTTCGTGTTCACCAAATGGAGGTAGGCAAATCTTATGCAGGTTGACTTGGATGTAAAATCCAGTGGCGTACCCAGGTCATTTGGCACCTGGGGCCCATAAATATTGTGTGTGTGTACATACTAACTTCGTATATATCAGGGGTGGCTAAACTTCAGCTCAAAAGCCACTTGTGGCTCTTTGGCATATAATATGCAGATCTCAGAAATATGTTGGCTGAACTTTTTGTACCTCAATTAATATAAAAGGAAAATAAGAATTTTTCACACTTTCTTTTAACTGTATATTGACAGAGTTCACTGGATTAAAATGTAAGTTTAATGTTCAAGGTGAGTAAATCTATTTAAGAATTTAAATGCTCCTTAAATACTGTATTTAAATTTATTTAAATACTTTAAATAAATTTAAAGGAGCATACTTAAATGCTCCTTTAAATGCTCTCAGATGTCTGAAGTCTATTGTATGTGGCTCTTATGTTAAGCAAGTTTGGCCACCCCTTTTATATATAATCATACCAATAAACAATTATTTATTTAAAAAATTTATATCTCACCTTGCACAGCACTAATAGATACACACACATGTACACACAAATATAGGACAGAGAGAAACCCTTAGGGATGCAACATATTTTGGGTGGGCATCTGTATCTGTTGGTGCTGATCTTCTTAAACTGAGATGAAGTCCAAAGTCTAGTTTATAGCTGATGCTATCTTCTGTGTTACAAGAAGAAAGGTTGCTAACTGCAAAGAAATGTACCTTTTTAACAAGGGGGGAGAAGTCTAACAACTGGGGAAGATATCCCCAACAATGTCTAAAGTCTTTAGAACAGTGATTAATATCTTAGTCAGCATGCCGTGCAGCACATTAAGATGTCTGGTGGAGAAGAGAGGCTGCCAGTAAACTTTTGTTAGAAATGCATGATCTCACTATAAATGGCTCCAACAGTGCATGGAGACGGGTTTCACTCAAAGTGCAGATAAGCACAGAAAAAAGTGTTTGGGAGACAAAGAATTTCTCAAACTGGGACAAGCTTCTGGGATATATCACACTTTCAAAGGAAAGATGCTCCAATGAAATGGGTTTACTAGCTTAGCCTGATGCAGCCTTGTGCAAGATCTACTCTCAGTTTATCTGTCCACTGCCCTTTCTCTTAACAGAGGTCAAAACCTAGTACAGCATCTTCTGTGGAATCAAAGAATATCTAATTTATATCTCTCTTTTACTGAAATCTCTCATTCATGTGTGTGTGTCCTTTTGATTGTTCTTTTTATGTGTTTTGTAATGTTAAATAGTTGGTAATAGCTTTCATTCGTTCATATTTTCATACCACCCTTCATCCAAGGAGCTCAGGGTTGTGTACATAGTTTGTCCTAATGGCCCTTAATTGGTGTGATCTCTCCTAAGAGTTCAGCCTTATCCGACCCCCCTTTCACAGTCCTGCCTAACTCCCGGGAATGCCAGTCAGAAACCTAAATAGTATTAGGTTAGACTGCACATGTGTAACAACAGGGGGACTGCCCTATATGGTAGTCAAATGTGGGACCATCTAGCTTGATCCAACCTGGCCGGCACTGCCTTTCAGGACAATTGTTTAAAACAGTGTTATAGAACATGTCAGATTGATCTTGGAAGATATGTAAAACTCTGCCACTGCGTTACCCTCTGTACACACAGAAACTTCCTGGGTGCAGGACACACACTCATTCAGTGCAGATGACCTCTGTGAGTCACTCAATAGCTACTCCTCTGAGTGAGTCCACATGGTTGACTTGTGGAATTCCTTGCAGGCAGCAGATTCCCCCGTCACAACCAGATGACCAAAGCCTTGTGCTATCCAGTACAGGCTGCTAATGCTTCAGAAGGGCAACTGCATTGTGTCAGAGGGGTCTTTCTAAGCACTTTCTTAATAACCACATGCCTACTATACTAAAACAGGCAGGAAGTTTGGGAGGACCCATCTGCTTGAAAGTCAAGGCTGAGGGAGAGTGGCAGGTGGGGGACAGAAACCAGCAGCTCTTTTCAGGACCAAACTACATGCGACGTTAGTCATAATTTGAAATGAAGCATTCAACTTCTTTAGTGAAGGGGTGGGATCCACCTTTGCCCCACTGTGGTTCTGACCCACTGTGGACTTAAAGTTTATTGGGGGACTCAAAGATTTTTTTGGGCTCCTCCTCCATTGGATCATAATTTCTACAAATTATACAATAAATCAGTGGCACTAGGGTTTGCAACACCCTAGTCATTGTCAAAGATGGACAATGCAAATGGCACTCTTTTGTGGGGAAGTTGGGGTGCTGCTGTCACTTCTCACCACTGAGAAGCCACTGTTTGTGCTGTGGCAACCGAAGGAGACTTGCAAAGTCAGGCTGCCCAGCACCAAACAGCAAAGAGAAAAAGCACTATTAATGATTCATAATCATTGCTGAGCATCTTTGCTGTTGACACTTGAATCATCGCTGGCCAGAATTTAAGAGCAGCTTAGGGCCAAACTAGATATGAGGTAGGAGATCAGGACCCTTTCCCCTCACCTCCACTTTCTTACAGGAATTAGCACTCCCATATAGCTACCTGGATGATCAAGGCAATTGAGCTGGTTGGGGAGAAGAATTTAACGCTTTCCCTCATGCAAACTATTAATTTCCATAAGAACCTGTATGTGTTCTTGCATATAGCAAGATAAAGCCAATTTAAACATATAATTCAATGTAATTTTGCCAAAGGCCACTGGAGCAGCTTGATTTTCACACAGTATTATGTATCCTCCAAAAGGCCAAATCAACTCTTCAGGGTACTACAGACCCAAACATCATGACCAAGAACTCTATTCCACATATCCACCCCTCTACTAGTGGCGAGACATGGAGAAAGTCTTCCAATGAAGACTTGAGTGAGCAGGTAAGAACATACATAAGAACATAAGAACAGCCCCACTGGATCAGGCCATAGGCCCATCTAGTCCAGCTTCCTGTATCTCACAGCGGCCCACCAAATGCCCCAGGGAGCACACCAGATAACAAGAGACCTCATCCTGGTGCTCTCCCCTACATCTGGCATTCTGACTTAACCCATTTCTAAAATCAGGAGGTTGCGCATACACATCATCGCTTGTACCCCATAATGGATTTTTCCTCCAGAAACTCGTCCAATCCCCTTTTAAAGGCGTCTAGGCTAGACGCCAGCACCACATCCTGTGGCAAGGAGTTCCACAGACCGACCACGCGCTGAGTAAAGAAATATTTTCTTTTGTCTGTCCTAACCCGCCCAACACTCAATTTTAGTGGATGTCCCCTGGTTCTGGTATTATGTGAGAGTGTAAAGAGCATCTCCCTATCCACTCTGTCCATCCCCTGCATAATTTTGTATGTCTCAATCATGTCCCCCCTCAAGCGTCTCTTTTCTAGGCTGAAGAGGCCCAAACGCCGTAGCCTTTCCTCATAAGGAAGGTTCCCCAGCCCCGTAATCATCTTAGTCGCTCTCTTTTGCACCTTTTCCATTTCCACTATGTCTTTTTTGAGATGCGGCGACCAGAACTGGACACAATACTCCAGGTGTGGCCTTACCATCGATTTGTACAACGGCATTATGATACTAACCGTTTTGTTCTCAATACCCTTCCTAATGATCCCAAGCATAGAATTGGCCTTCTTCACTGCCGCCGCACATTGGGTCGACACTTTCATCGACCTGTCCACCACCACCCCAAGATCTCTCTCCTGATCTGTCACAGACAGCTCAGAACCCATCTGAGCTGAGCTGAGGTAAGATACTGTGAGGGGAGATATCTGGAGCTGGAATATCTGGAACACACATCACCTATTTTTTTTTTAAACTGAAAATGGGACAGCTTGTTCACTCACTCAAAATGTGGCTCAAGCTCAAGTCCTAGCTGTCTGAACAGGTGTGTGACAAATTGAGGAATGAGAAAGTCCCCCCCCCCAACTTTTTCAGCCTCAAATGGGGAGGGCTGGTTTGAAAAGGAAATATCCTCTCGTTTTCAGGAATATGAACCACACCTGCAATGGAAGAAAGAGGACAAACAAGGTTCCCTATCAGGGCTCTCTTGATACCTGAGGGGACCGGCCAAATGATGATGCACCATCCCCTGCTCCTTCAACACTTAATGGAACATTGTGAGCTGCTCTGGGCACTTTTTGGAAATGTGAAGTATAAATATTTAAAATAAATAAAATAAATGTGCAGCATCAGAACTCTGGTGGCGGGAATCGGAATACACATTCATGCATGGTCTGAAAAAACACTGGCTTGGATCCGAGGGAAATTGGTTGCAACCAACTCGTCTCATTGATTTCCTCCAATGGTCCTTTGTCATAGTTAACTTTTTGGGATACAACCCACTAGCTTAGATCCTAAGATGCTGTTGCACACATGGAAGGTACTTCAGCTCACATAAGATCGCTCCCTTCGCTTTGCTGACCTTTGCTGAAGGTGGTATAAAAATATGAAAAATGAGTAAGTTTCTCAAGATGAAGAGGTCTCTGGCGTTGGAACAGTTTGCCTTACACAGCTATGGGCTCTCCCTCACTGGCCGCTTTCAAGAGGCTGAATGGCCACCTGTGAGGGGTGTTGTTGCCAAACCCACACTGAGCCAGGGGTTGGATTGGATGGCATCCCAGGCCCCTTCCAACTCTAATGTTATATGACTCTATGATTTCTAAGGACCCCTTTGCAAAAATCACCGGTAAGTAAATAACTAGCACGTTAGGGATGTCCAGCCACAGACTTAGCTAGGTGGCTGGAAAGGCTCACAGCAAGGTCAGCATCTGGAAAGTTTGCAGACCTGAAGGCAAGCTGAGCAGCCACTTGTCTGGGCTTACCTCAACTGACAGAAATGAGCACTCAGGGGAACACCTGGGAGAGCAGGGAGATGGCAGGAAGGGGAGAGGAAAAGCCAGCTACAAAAGATCCTGCCTGCCTATGATGAGGGACCTTTGGGTCCAGACGTCTCTGAAACCACTTCTGGTTTGCTTGGGAAACAGGATGTGGCTGTGGCAATCTTGTCTGATCTTGGAAGCTAAGCAGGGTCAGTCCTGGTTAGTACTTGGATGGGAGACCGCCTGGGAATACCGGGTGCCAGAATAAGAAGGCCAGTATAAAAATGTGAAAAACAAAATAAACAGATATTTATAAATATCCCCTTCAGGGAGTATCACCTGACAAGTGCCTCTTTGCCCAGTTAGCAGGGAATGCTGTCCTTTTCGCGGACCTTTTCCCCACATAGTGTTCGTGATCTGTGTGGCTCCTGACCCAGCTATTTACATAGGAAAACATTCAAGTCTGTCACCCTAATAACAGGCTTAATGTGGTGTGTAGCTTGGCTCTTATTAAGTGGAATTCTGATTGCCTGAAGGGATGCCATTGAACCTTGCCATGGTACGGGAGCCTTTCCTCCTCGTTTGCTGAAGAGATCCAACCATTGTCTGATCCTGAAAATACATTGGCAGGCCACCCAGTGACTGTAGACACTTTGTAAAAACACTTTGTCAAGAGCTTATCTGACGATTGTTAATTGTCCAAGATTCCTTTCAAACTCCCTTTGCTATTATCACTTGGCAGAAATTTGCATTTGACAAGCCAATAAAATATTACAGTTACAATCTTGCAAAATAAGCATGTTCCTGTTATGTTCAGCACTTAACCATAAGCATATTAAGGGATTAATGACTTCAAAACCTCGTCTAAATGTAGCCTTAAAGATGGCTTAATAAACTAGCAGCCCATTCCTATCCTCATGTTCCTTAAGAACACAAGAACAGCCCCACTGGATCAGGCCATAGGCCCATCTAGTCCAGCTTTCTGTATCTCACAATGGCCGCGCAAATGCCCCAGGGAGCACACCAGATAACAAGAGACCTGCATCCTGGTGCCCTCCCTTGCATCTGGCATTCTGACATAGCCCATTTCTAAAATCAGGAGGTTGCACATACACATCATGGCTTGTAACCCATAATGGATTTTTCCTCCAGAAATTTGTCCAATCTTCTTTTAAAGGCATCTAGGCCAGATGCCATCACCACATCCTGTGGCAAGGAGTTCCACAGAACAACTACACACTGAGTAAAGAAATATTTTCTTTAGTCTGTCCCAACTCTCCCAACACTCAATTTTAGTGGGTGTCCCCTGGTTCTGGTGTTGTGTGAGAGGGTAAAGAGCACCTCTCTATTCACTCTATCCTTCCCATGCATAATTTTATATGTTTCAGGGCCCAATCCTGTGCTCGGTGGCACGGCTCTGTGCCGCCGAGCACTGTCGCAAACGTACCATAAGGCACGTTTGCTGGCCTCACCGCCAGGCTCCCGCCTGTGCTAGCATGGCACGGGGCAGGCGCCCAGCTTCCGTGACTCAGCAGTCTCCTGGATCGCTGAGCTGTGGAACAGTATGCGTGGGCGTGGACGGGGCAGGGAGGAGGCGTGATTTGGAGGTGTGAAGTGGGGAGGGGGGCGGGCTGGAGGTGTGCCTGGGGGAGGGATGGGAGGCGGCTCCGCAGTGCTCCGCTCCACAGGATCCAAGGCGCTCGCGGAGGGTGCGGAGGTCGGCGGTAAAGTGAGTAGCCCCATTGCAGGGCTGCTTACCTTACTCGGGGAAGGGGACGAAAGTGCCTCCAGAGGTGCCTCCTGTGGTAGCTTGGGAGGCGCAGGACCCGGCGGCAGCCCTTCTTGGTGCCGCCGAGCCTGGGTGCCCTGGGCAGCTCAGGACTGGGCTGCCAATCATGTCGGATGATTATGATTTCCCTGCTATATGCCACCGGACTGTTCACACAGCCCCCCCCCCCTTTAATGCCTTTAAGGGCCCAATCCTATCCAACTTTCCAGCATTGATGCAGTTGCAACGCAGCACCGAGGTAAGAGAACAAACCAGTAGTGTAGGTAAAGTTGGCCTGGGAGATACACAGCCCCCTGGTACCATGCCAGAGGAGATGTCAAGTCAGGGATGCTTGGAATGGTTGTGGCGTTGCTCTGAGCTGCCAAAATCTTTTTTTTGTCTCCCCCATTTGTTCAGGGGGGAAAAGGATGCCTCCTTGCCACTGCAGTATCTTCTCCTGCAACCCCCCTTCCCATGTGCCCTCAGTTGGAGTGGTTGCAAGATGCTCTGAGCAGCAGGCTGCTTTTTTTTTTTTCACTTTTTCCCCTTCGACAAGCAAAGGGAAAAAGGCCAAAAAAGCTATTGGCTGCTCAGAGTGGCTCAAGCACCGCCGTAACCTGGTGGTGATGCCAACACATCACCGCAGTTACTTCCAGGTCAGGCAGTTGGAGAAGTGACATCAGGAGTCATGGCCCCTGGGTGACAGCAGGGCCAGCTACACCCCTAGAACAAATGTTCCCTCACTTTAAAGAGACCTCCATGACTGCTCCCCTCCCCCCTTCCCCTACAGGATGAAGTGCACACCCCACTGGCATGGCTGCACCAGCACTGGAAAGATGGATAGGCTTGGGCTCTAACACTATTATTTCTATATACAGGTCCATTCTTGTTATATACAGATTTTTTATACACGGATTTGTCTCAACAGAAATGGCTACTGCAAATGAGAAGGAATGTGCTGATTCCTGGAGAAGGGGGAAAATGCACCCCTTTAAAATCACAATTTTAAAAACTGCTTTTTACTGTTGTAGAGAGACAGTCATGCAAGTGATTACAGGTACAACCTAATTATCCACAGATTTTTTGGGGGGCGAGGGGAAATCCACAGATTTTTCTATCTCAATGCTGATGAGAAGTACCCTTTAAATTAAAGGGAAACAGTCCTTTAATAATTGGAGAGAAGGCAGCCTGCTGACAATCCATCAATCATTCTCCCTCTAGGCACAAGGCAAACCCCTCCCTTTCCCCTGAGCACAGGAATGAAGGCTAAATGGCAGTGATTATCACCCATTTTCCCCCCTTGCTGGGGCTCCTGGTGAAGGGAGAGATTGCTGCCTCCTAGTGAACCTAAGCGTCTGGAGAGAGACTGATTGCCTCTGTGTGCTTTTCTAAAGGTCAACAAGGCTGTTTTTCAATCACCGGAGCAAAGAGACTTTTAAATTTATTTGCTTTAGTGCATTTTTTGCCATCCATGTGAGTTCTGGGAACCGAATCCTGGCGAATAATGAGACTCAACCTGTATGTAAAGAGTAGTTCTGTATGGACTGCTGGAGACGTAAATGGACTCTGTTTATGTTTAAGATGGGAAAGAAAGATGGGAAATTGAAAGATACGAGTGATTCCCAAACCATTTAGGACTGGGACCCACTTTTTAAAACAACACTCTATCCAGACTTACCTAGTTTTTTAAGACTTTTTTTTTTTAAGTTTCACTTTATCAGCTGCTCAAGTCTCTGTTTTTATCCTTTTTACTATGGTGAAGGGGAACTCCTTCTGGAGCGTTTGTTGAGCACTATGTTCATTGGATTGGGAGAATTCTGGTTGTGTGGCATTCTCCTTCACCTAGCCTTTGATAAAAACCGAGGGTCAAATCCTATCCAACTTTCCAGTACTGGTGCAGCCATGAAAATGGGGCATGCACTACACCCTGTGATAGGGGGGCAGTCATGAAGGCCTCCTTCAGGTAAGGCAGGGGCATCCAAACTTTTTGGCAGGAGGGCCACATCATCTCTCTGACACTGTGTTGAGGGCTGGGGGAAAAAAGAATTAATTTACATTTCAAATTTGAATAATTTTACATAAATTTACACAAATGAATATATTAGAGATGAATGAAAGATGGTCTTGCAAAAGCTCAAGGCCTATAGAAGGCCTTGCACAAAGCAAGGCCAGCCTTTCCTTCGCTGCCAGCAAGTCTCCAGAGGACCAGAGGCTCATTGGAGACTGGGGGCTCCCTGTGGGCCAGATTGGGAGTCCCTGAGGGCTGCAAGTGGCCCCTGGGCTGGAGTTTGGGCAACCCTGAGGTAAGGGAATGTTTGTTCCCTTTCCTTGAGGCTGCATTGCAGCTGCACCAGCACTGGAAAGTTGGATAGGATTGAGCCCTGAGGCATGTTTGCTTACTCAGAAGTAAACACGAATGTGTGGCTCAGTTTTGTTTTCCACAGGGCTCAATACAGGAATCCCCTTGTATATGTGGGGATCCAGGCACCACCACCCTGTGGATACAGAAACCACAGATACACAATGGTCCCCCCTTCCCCCCGTATCCATTATGTTCCGTTCTTCCTTTTACAGATGCTACAAGAGGGCAGGAGGTCTGGTCTAGAGGGTTGAGCCTCCATTTGCCTGAAGATAACATCCGAAGTCGCCAGTTCGAGGCCACCAGCACCATGCAACCTTGAAGCAGCTGACAAGCTGAGCTGAGTTATTCCATTTGCTCTGAGCATGGGAGGATGGAGGCCAGAATGTGCGACCAGATCAAGAAAGAGACATCTGATTGTTGTGGTTTCTTGAAAGATAGAACCTTTCAAATTGTAAAAATCCCTACAGGGATTTAAATTTGCCTGCCTATGTAAACCGCCTTGAATAAAGTCCAAGGAAAAATCTGAGGACCAAGAAAGGCAGTCCAAGAAATACCTGTATTATTATTATTATTATTACAAGAGGAAAGGAACATGCAACCTGCATGCTAGGGGGACATAGTCAGAATGCTAACAGGAAGCAGGACAGTGTCTGAATGTGTTTCTCTAGAGTGCAGGCTGCCTGCCTGCTTGACATTTCCTCCTGTAGCATCTGAAAAAAGAAGAAATATGTTAATTAAAAAAAAGAAAATAATGGGTATGCGGGTGGGTGGCCCATGGAGAACAGCAGATGACTGAAACAGTGGATATTGGATCCGCAGATACAGGGGGATGCCTCCACATTTTCATCACCCAAAATCAGGTCATGACCCCAGAGACATTACATCTCTCCCCAGGGCCTGGGGCAGTGACATCATGACATTCCTTCTCCAGCTTCTCCAGGTGGGGCTTCATGCACCTTCTCCAGGCATTGGGGAAAGGCTCTGAGCCTTCCCCCAATGCCAGGAGGAGGCTTGGTGCAGCCTTCAGTGCCCTGCCCTGGGAAGACCATCACAGTGCACCTGCAGGCAGTCTTCTGAGCTGCCTGCAGCCTCTTCCCAGTCACACCAAAGCTCCACCTTTCACTTAATGTCGCCCCAGAATGCATAGCAGTGCATTCACAACCAGGGGCTACATTAAGGGAAGGGAGGAGCCTCGGTGTGACCAGGAAGAGGCTGCAAGCAGATCAGAAGGCTGCCTGCAGCCCTGAAAACACAGTGGTTTTGCTGCGCTATGGTGGGCAGTGCTCATTTTTAGCATTCTTCTTCACTTTCCCAACCTTTTTAAAGAGCATCCCCAGTATCCTCTGGATCAGCGGATAATTGAAAGTGCAGATACTGGGGCCTGCCCGTATTGGAAATGAATGTGGTTAAACAATGGTGAGAAAAGCCCATTCTGCACATGTTTAGAGGCACCCTCTTTAGTGTCAGTACGTACTTAGGATTGTGATGAGGGGCTGCAGATCAGTGGTAAAGCACTGAACTAGCACCATGGGCGGAAGACCTCCTGACACAAGGTGGTGTGCAAAATGCTGCCCCCCCCTTTCAGGATGATATGCCAGCCTTCACTCCTCCCATACCCTGGATTGAAAAAAATTAGAGAGGAATGGAGAAGAAGTACCTTTCCTCCACACTTTTTCTCTTTTGCTCTATTCCCCTCTTCATTTTCCAGCCCAAGGAAGAGTAGCGGAGGCACTAGGTGGACGGAGCAGAGCCCCCTCTTTTAGTCTGATACTGGAGACAACCACCATAGCTGGCCTCATAGATGGGCCAGCCCATCACAGGCTATGTTGATCAATGACATTCCTTTGTTCACCTATGACTGGCTCGCTGTTGACTAACATGGAGGAGCCCCTCTTTTCTCTGGGTCAGAGCTCTTGTGCCTTTCAGCAGCAGTGTGGCTCAGAGAAATCCAACAGGTGAAGCTCATCCCCACACAGGGGGCTGGTAAAGAGGTGAGATTCAGCTGTGCAACTTCTAAGCAGCAGGTTGGCAGACAGAAATCCAACAGGTGAAGCTCATCCATATGGAAGGGGCTGGGGAGTGGGCAAGATACAGCCATGCAACTTTCTAAGCAGCAGTGTGGCAGACAGAAATTCAACAGGTGAAGCTCATCTGCATGGAAGGGGCTGGGGAGCAGATGAGATTCAGCTGTGCGGCACACAGAAATCCAACAGGTGAAGCTCATCTGCATGGAGGGGGCTGGGTAGGAGGTGAGATTCAGCTGTGCAACTTTCTAAGCAGCAGTGTGGCAGACAGAATTTCAACAGGTGAAACCTATCTGGGGGGGCTGGGAAGAGGACAAGTTTCAGCTGTGCAACTTTCTAAGCATCAGTGTGGCACAAGAAATTCAACAGGTGAAGCCTCCTCCGCGGACAGGACTGGGTGGGGAGGGGGTGAGATTCGGCTGTGCAACTCCATAAGCAGCAGTGTGGCAGGCAGAAATCCAACAGAGGAAGCTCATCTCCACTGGGAGGGTTTGGGTAGGGGGCGCGAATCGGCTGTGCAGCTTCTAAGCAGCAGCGTGGCAGGCAGAAATCCAACAGGTGAGGCCACCTCCAGGGAGGGGGGCGATTCCGGCGCGGCTCTCCGGCAAGGCAGAGAGCGCTCCCTGGCAGCTGCCCCGGAGCTGGGGCCGGGCCGGGCCGGGCCGGGCGCGGGATGCGGTGGAGTGCAGCGCCACCTACTTACCGCCGCCGCGTGCAGGGCGGCCGAAGCGCCGGAGGAATCGCCCTGAGTGGCGGCGGCGGCGGCGCGGGAGCTGCTATAAGAGAAGTAGCGGCCAGGCGGCCAGCAGCGACTCGCTCCCCGCGCCCGCAGCTTGCCAGGCGCCCCCAGCTCGCCCGGGCGGCCACGTGTGCGCAGCCGGCCGCTTGCCTGACCGGGGCTGCCCCGCCGGACGCGCTCGCGGAGGTAAGAAGCGGCTCCGCAGCCCGCCCGGGCAAGAGGCTCCTCTTTCGCTCTCGGACGGGCACAAGCGCCCGTTATCCAGGGCTGCCATCCTAGCCCCACTCTCTTTCCTGGGAGTAAGCTTCATGGACTGCAGTGGGACTGACTTCTGAGTAGACCTGCATAGGATGGGGCTCTGGGGCTGGCACCCTGTCCACACTTTCCTGGGAGTAAGCCCCATTGACTCTTATGGGACTTACTTCTGAGTAGACCTGCATAGGCTTGGGCTCCAAAGAGCGTCTCGTGTTCTTATGGGCGAGTTGAGGGGGTGGTGCCCGATGGGGGCGATCAGCGTGAGCGGGACCCCAAGGTGGGTCGGAACCGGTGGCTGGGGGGCTCCTGGAGCCTTTCTCCAGTGATGCTGGAGGGCGAGGCTCCCCCAGCTCCTTGACCTCAGGAAGCCAAGGGGGTTGCACTCGGAGTGGCCGGGATAGGCTGCGCGTAGACCTCCGGCCAGTACGCGTCCTTCGCGGGAAGCGCGTCCCCCTCTTGATCTTAGCAGCGGGGCTACCTCTCGAGTAAACCTGCCTCGCTGGCGTGACCCAATCCAGGCGGGTTGAGGCTCCAATCCTGTCCACACTTACCTGGGAGTCAGCCCCATTGACTATAATGGAACTGACCTCTAAGTAGATACGTATAGGATTGGGCTCTGCGAACCCCAGCCTATGCATGTCTCCTCGGAAGCAGGTCCCAGTATAGTCTATGGGGCTTACTCCCAGGTAAGTGTGGACAGGAGTGTGGCCTTCCTTCCGAGTCAGCGTGCGGGCTGCACCCCCCGCATGCCTCTGAAGGGCGATCTGCTGAAAGCGAAGTTCCCAGCCTACTGTGCTTACTTGGGAGTAAGCAGTGGCGTAGCTAGAGGGGGCAAGGCAATAAGTTTTGCAGGGAGCCTCCCCGCGGCGTGCAAGGGGCCTCTCCCCTTGGGAGCCATTCCAGGCGGTAGGGGGTAAAACGGAGGGGGGTCCCTGAACGCCGCGGGGAGGTTGCCTGCAAACTTACTGCTTTGCCCCCCCAGCTATGCCACTGGGAGTAAGTCCCATCGCAGGCTGCGGGACTGCCCATTCATCCCATGCCTAAGGCTGGGACTGCCAGGAGCCCCACACCCCGCCTGTTTACTCGGGAGGAAGCCCCACTCTCGGTCCCGGGGGCGGACTCCCCCCCCCCCCCGCAGCGGGAACAAGACCACGCTTTATTGACGGGTGTTTCTCTCTCTCCCCGTCCCAGCCCCGGAGGAGATGCTGGAAGTTGCCGGGACTCTGCAGGCTCTGCGAGGGGGCTCCGGAGGCGTGTGAGTGGCGCCCGGCTCCTGCTCTGCGCCTGCCACCTCGCCTCTTCGCAGCCCCCCCGGCGAGTACGCCCCCCCTTTCGCCGCCGCTGCCTCCCCCCAGCCCGGAGCCAGAGGATGCAGTTTCGCCTGTTCTCCTTTGCCCTGATCGTCTTGAACTGCATGGATTACAGTCACTGCCAAGGCAGCCGCTGGCGACGCAGCAAGAGAGGTCAGTAGCCCACCGGCAGAGCCCCCCACCCACCCACATGCCCCCCTCAAACCAGTATCCTCTGACCCCCCATCATCTCTCCCTGCCCCCTCAAACCGGTATCCTCTGACCCCCATCATCTCCCCTTACCCCCAATCAAACTAGTAGCCTCTGACCCCCCTCTTCTTCCCTTGCCCCCAATCAAACCAGTAGCCTCTGACCTCCCCATCATCTCCCCCCTCCCCAAAACATGCCTCCCCCTTGGTCCTGAGCTCCGCCTGGCTTAGATTCTCTTTAACTGGGAAGAGTAGGTGTCAATTCTTTTAATGCACTCCCCGCTTTAATGCGGATTAAAAGTGTGGGGGAGTTAACCCAGCTCATGGGATTATTCTTGTTCGTTTTCTTCTGTCTCTTTGGAAGGGGAAAAGAAGAGCTTCTTTCTCCCAGTTTACCCACACCTAAAAAGGCACGCCCCTTTGCAATCCTTACCTGGGAGTAAGCCCCACTGATTTCAGTAGAACTTGTTTAAATGTCCATGGGATTGTGTCCTCAGTGCTCTTAGGCTGCAATCCTATGCACACTTTCCTGGGAGTAAGCCACACTGAGAAGTGGGGCTTCTGAGTAGACCTGCCTAGGATTGGGTTGTTGTTCCTTTTCTATGTAGCCCCTATGTATAGGTTGATGTCCCAGTCCTAAATACAACTACTCATCACTCAGTTCTAGACTGACTGCACAATCTTTTGCAGGTTTACTCAGAAGTAAGTCTTATTTAATTCAGTAGGATTTACTTCCAGGTAAGAGTGTACTGTGTGGGATTGCAGCCTGAGTTGGAACTTCCAGCATGATCCTGCGCTTGTTTTACTTTGAAGGCAAGTTGCACTGAGTACACTTGAACTTGCTCCCAAGTAGGCTGCAGTCTTAGCACAGCTTCTGCATAAGAGATATACCAGTGGCTTTTAAAGATGTCTGTTCAACATAACTGAAATAGGATTAATATTCTGTATTGATTTCTACATTTGTAATGGGGGAGGTTTGAGAAGTAGCAACATGATGTGTTCTCTCCCTCCATCAGTGCTTGGTTGTGCTTATTTATGCTGCTTGATTGTGTGGTGCTTGGTGATGGTGATTCTACATGGAGACCTGGATGTGATCTTTTGTATGTTGACAGTCCATGGTCAGCTTTAGTCAAGCGGAGGAAATTGGAGCTAATTGAGGATAATAAGTTTGCTCTAGGTGTCTGGAGTTGACAGTTCCAGCCCTCCCTGTAGGCTGGTCCCTGTGGGACAGTTGGAACTGCAAAGGTCACTTCTTTCAATGAGAGTCACTGACTAAAGTCTCTTTAAAAAAAAAAATGGAAACAGAGTTAATGAAGACATGATGATGCTTTAAGTATGGAGGTCAGAGAGTTTATAGGGCAAATCCACTCATTTGCAAGGGGTCTCCTGCTAGTTTATATTAGTGCTGATCCAGTGTGTGGGATGTATTGTGTTATTTATGTTTACATTTCCCCTTTCGTCTCAAATAGATTCCCAAGGCAGCTGTGTGGATGTCTTTTCTGATTCTAAGAGCGCAATCCTGTACATGCTCACAAGTTGGCAAGCTCACTGATTTAAATGGGACTGGCTTCCTGAGAAGCTTGCATAGGATTGCAGCATTAGGCAAACTAATGAACAAAGAGGGACAGTAAATTCACAAAGAGCAGCAGTAATGCTGATTGTCTATTTCATGCTCACAGTGAAACCCTGCTCACCTTGACTGTGGAGCTCTGCCCCCCCCTTGCATCCTTGTTGTATGTGTCCTGTTAAGGGGGGGGGGCATGTTAACCTCAATCAAATAACACTGTAACTTATCTGACCCAAAGTTGGTTATCAAAACCCCCTCCCTCTCATTCCTTCTGATGCATTTGTCCCTGATTGCCAACAAAACATGTCATGCTGTCTTGGTATCACTGGTTTAAGCTGTTGAAGGACCAACTCATTTGTGTTCCTTGGCTCTTATCTGAGCTATTGTATGGGTAATTCCTTCCCTGCTGGGGACTTCAGTGAGGTAACTCTTGCCTCAGCTCATTGGTAACTTTTGGAGATCCTTGAGAAATTTCCCTTAAGTTGAGGTTCTGCTTTTCTTTTCCACTGTCACTGAGAGTGATAACTAGGTCAGGTGAACTCATAAGAACATAAGAAGAGCCCTGCTGGATAAGGCCAAGGGCCCATCTAGTCCAGTTTCCTGTATCTCACAGTGGCCCACCAAATCCCCGAGGGAGCATACAAGTCAACAGACAAAACCTGTGGCCTGGTGCCCTCCCCTGCATCTGGCAGTGGAAGGCAGCTTGCCTCTAAAACCAAGAGCTTACACATACCTACTATGACTTGTAACCCGCAATGAACTTCTCCTCCAGAAATCTGTCCAATCCCCTCTTAAAGGCATCCAGGCAAGATGCCATCACTACATCTTGTGGCAAGGAGTTCCACAAACTAATTACACGCTGGGTAAAGAAATATTTCCTTCTGTCTGTCCTAACTCTCCCAACATTCAACTTTTGTGGATGTCCCCTGGTTCTGGTGTTACGTGAGAAGAGAAAGAGCGTCTCTCTATGCTGGAAGATGCCAAAAGTTGCTTTTGGGGGGAATTTGGTCCCCAGCAAGTCCATTTTTCCAAGTCCATTCGGGTAGCAGCTCTACTCTCCCCACATCTCCTTTCTTTCCTCCTTGTACAGCTTGGCTTGCTTGTGTGAGCCATCAGCTTTGTTTGACTATACCAGGCTTGCAAAGATGTCTGCAATAAGATATTAGCTCATGTGGATGTAGGTTAATTGTTTATATCACAGCCCCATTTTTTAAAAGTTATTTTATTCCCATTTCTAAAGGGTTCCCACACCTGATTGTGTAGAAGCAACTTTGCATTCATTATCAGTGATCAGAAGATGCCTCTGAGTCTAAACCAGAGATTCTCACATTTTTAGCACTGAGGCCCACCTTTTAGAATGAGAATCTGTCAGGACCCACCAGAAGTGACATCATCAAGCAGGAAAATTTTTAACAATCCTAGGCTGCAATCCTACCAACACATAAGCAGGAGTAAGCCCCATTGACTATCATTGTTAAAAGCATATATATTGTAGCCTGTTAAAAGTGCACATTTCCCCAGATGCAGACACATACCATGGTAGTAGCATCAAGTGTAATATATTAAAAATAAAATATTGAAATGGAGGCCCACCTGAAATTGGCTCATGACCCACAGTTTGAAAAACACTGGTCTGAACACTTAAGTTGTTCCTGCTCATTTACTGCCCAATTCTATGCATGTCTACTCAGAAGTAAGACTCGGAAGACTTAGAGTCAATGGGGCTTACTCCCAGGAAAGTATGAATAGGGTTGAGCTGTTAGTTTCTTATGGCACAGAGGAGCCTGGAGTGGAGCAGAAGGAAGCACTGGGGACTTGGAGTCCAGTTCTGTATGTCTTGCTGATGTGTGGCTTAGGGACTTGCTTGAATGAGGAGCCCATGCAATTCCTTGCTGGAAAGCGGCATAAGCCCCCATGTTACAAAGAAGGGTGACAAAAGGGAGTGTGAGACACTTGGAGCCCAATCCTAGGCATGTCTACTCTGAAGTAAATCTCATTGTAGTCAATGGGGCTCACTCCCAGGTAAGTATGGATAGGATTGTGGTCTTACACCCCCAACTTTCCCTCTGGAAGTCCAGATATCTAAAGCTGCCTGTACCGATTGGGATGGTGCAGTGTAAGGGTCGAATCCTATCCAACTTTCCAGTGCTGGTGCAGCCATAGCAATTGTGCATGCACTATATCCTGTGGTGGGGGACAGCCATGGAGCCCTCCTCCAGGTAAGGGAGTGTTTGTTTGCTTTTCTCGGGGCTGCATTGCGGCTGCACTTACACTGGGAAGTTGGATAGGATTGGGCCCCAAGTGTGACTGATGTTTACTGGGCTCCATCTGATACCAAGATGAGACAGTCGGATCCCTTCCAGCTTCAGCATGATTCTGCAAAACTACATACAAAGATTGGATTGCTTCTGGAATAACAGATTCTCCCCCCCACCTTGTAATGTCTTATCCAATCAGTGAGGAGGCTTGTTTATATCTTGCTTTCTGGAGGAGCATTTCTATTATTTATCCATAAAAGGTTAAGCTTCTCTATACTGTTAGTCCTTCTTTTGGATCTTACTATTTGCTGCTAGAGCAGTGGTTCTCAAACTTTTAGCACTGGGACCCACTTTTAGAATGAGAATCTGCCGGGACCTGCTGGAAGTGATGTCATGACCAGAAGTGACATCATCAAGCTGGAAAATTTTTAACAATCCTAGGTTGCAAACAGTTATCCAGGAGTAAATCCCATTTCCCTGTTATAAGTACAGATCTGCCACATTTCCTCAAATTCAGTTGCATACCATGGTAGCATCAAGTCTAATATATTAAAAATAAAATATTGAAATGAATGGGGACCCACCTGAAATTGACTTGCGACCCACCTAGTGGGTCCCAACCCACAGTTTGAGAAACACTGTGCTAGAGCTTTCATTCCTCTGCTGTTGGTGAAAATTGACCAGGCCACACTCTACTTCACCCTTAGCTTTACTTGCAACACCTGCCACCTTAAACATGGGCTTTGTCCGCTGCACAAGGGGAAATCATGCTTTCATGATAGTTCAGTGGGGTGTCTTGCCTTGATTTTTGAAAAGGAGGGAGAGAGAAACTTAAGCTGCAATCTTGTACACACCTGGGAGTAAACTCAGTTGAACTCCTGCTTAGGATAGTACTGTAAATGTTTTTTTCTACTAGGTGACTTTAAGTTGACTGACAGCCCAAGCCTATGCAGGTTTACATAGAAGTAAGTCTAGTTGTGTTCAGTGGGCCTACTCCCAGGCAAGATGACCAGATACAATGGAGAACAGATTGCCTATACCTTTAACCATTGTACAGAAGAGGAAATTTTTGTAAGTACAGCCAGTAACATATCTAGAGGGGGTGTAAAGCACTAAGTTTTGCATGGGTTCTCACTGTGGCATGCAAACAGTCCCTTCCCCCTCCCCCTCCCCTTCAGAGCATTCTGGGCCACTAGAGCAAAATGGAGGTGGCCTGGAGTGGCTCCAAGGGGACGTGCCACTTTCATGCTGTGGTGAGGTATGAGGTGGCCTCATGTGGTGAGGTGCAAAACTTATTGTTTTGCACCCCCTCCGGCTATGCTGCTGGGTGCAGCTTAAGGTAGCAGGGTTTTAAAAGCTGCATCTGCCAAAATTCCCTCTTCTATACAATGGTTGGTATAGGCACACTGTCCTCAATTGTATCTGGGTACCCTTCCCCATGATTGCTGCAGCCCAATTCAGATGATAACTTTACCTGGGAAATAAAGTGTGATCTAATGCCAGTCTAGGCCAACAGGTACTCAGCATTATAATAAGGACCATGGTGGTTTAAATAGATTCTGTGTGTGTGTGTGTGTGTGTGTGTGTGTAGATCTACCACCAAAGAGTAGTTAGTCGCAAGTTGTCTTGTCTGTGTGGCTGCATGGATGGGGGTGGCTGGACAGCATCTGAACCACGCCTGTTAGCATCCTTCAGTCTTGGAAGACTATGGTTTCGCACTCTGAATGGTGGTTCTGGAACAGAGTGTCCTCTCCAGTGCGCGAAGCCTGGGTAAAGTAGATATGGAGGATAGACTGTTTCCCTAGCAGCAAATCCCCCTTCTCCACATCGCTGAAATGGTCCAATGGAAAGCCAGAAGCCAATACGGTTGGTTCCAGCGGCGTCGCAGGAGTTGCCAGAACGTGACTGTGTTCAGCCATGAACTGCCTCAGGGACTCCGGCTCCGGATTTTGCCTTGAGGTTGTCTCCTGAAGCGTTTTCCATAACTGGATGTAGCCACAAGGAAGTGGAGGTTTGGGATCAGAGTTTTCCTTCTCTCAGATGAGCTGCCTTCCCAGGCTGATGTGCCTCATCTACCAGGTGGCTGTTTAGTCTTACGACAAGTACAGCCAAACTGAGGGCCTATTCTTGTCCCCAGGGGATACCACGCCTGTATTTATCATTTAAATAAATGTTGCCTGAGTGGGTGAAGTTGGAGCATGAAAGGGAACTTTAAGCATCCTTTGCCAGGTGCATGTTACTCAATGTTGTGATAACCTGAGATTTTGGTCTGAGATGGGAGTAGTTTGAATCTAATCAGCACTTGGTGGTAGTTGACTCTAAAGCACAGCCATGTTAAAATCTTCCAGCTTCAGCAAAAGTTTATCACTATTGGAGCAAAAGAAATGTACTTATGGCACCCATGTGGACGAATGTGTGTACTGCACCTTCTTGCCTACCTTTTAAGAAAGCTCTATCCAGCACTTTCTTCCCCTTATCTTGAAGGAAGTGTCTATTTAAATGTTGTGTTTGATGCAGTCCATAAACTTCCCTTCTGTCATTCTGACATTTGGCAGGACAGGTCGAGAAACCTGTTACTTTATGTGCAAAGTTTCAAAATAAAACACAACTGAAGGATTTTTGGGTGCGTACAGTATCTGTTTTGTTAGGAAGTCCTAAGCAAAGCATGTAGCCAAAGTAGCATTTTGTATTAGGAATATGCAAGTCTGTGTAGAGTAGATCTGTTCTCCTTCCAGTTCCCAACAGATGGCTTTTGGAATTCTGTTTTCTAGTGAGTTGCTAGAATAACACTGGTCTTTACTTTTAGACTGAGCAAACTATCTGTGCTGATACAAAAAAGCCACAGTGTGCCTTTAATTAAATGTGGAACTACTTGAGAGCAGACTAGACACTGAAAGGTGGTAGTAATGCTTCTGTTTTCACAGGACAGCTTAAGGATTTCATAGCGCAAGAGGGCTGAGATGAATAGAGATCTAGCCCAAGTTGTGTGAATTATCCCCTTTTCGCCCCCTCCTCTCAAATCACCCCCACCCCATAAGCTGGTTTTAATTGATCCCATGTTCGCTGGTTGATTTTTAGACCAATGATTGTGCTTGTGGGATGACAAGCCTGCCCCAAAGAGGCTGAATCCAGCTTAGCTTTTTGTTGGACATTCAGCTGTTAGCTAAATAGAATTGGTGTTGACAGTTGACTTATTGAAGCTTGTCTGTGCTGTCACTCTTGGGCTTTTATTGTGGTCTCTGCAAATGCAGCATGTTCAGCATTTTTAAATAAATGTGCACGAGGATGTTAATGGCTAATCCGTGCATATAGCAGAGGGTAGAAGTGACGCTGGCTGGGTAATGCCAAAACGTGGGATTAAAATTCCTCCAACAATTCTCTTTCTCTCTCCCCCCCCCCCCCCGCAGACCCACATCGCATCTGCAAATAATCAGGCGCGCACTGTGGGGTACTGGCAGTTGGAACCTCTCTGGCATTCTGTTGTGTGTGTGTGTGTGTGTGTGTGTGTGTGTCGTATGTGATCTCAGATGCTCCATATCACTTTCTTAATGAAATAAAATTCCTGGCATAGATCGACTCCTTAGTGGAGACGTGTCCAGAGGAGAATGGCAAGCAAATTCATCATTTCTTTTTGACAAATGGGTTTTAAAATACAGCAAAATGAGCTGCACATTCATACATCTCTATGCAAGTAATAGGGGTTTCATCCTGATTATTCTGAGAGGTTAGAGTAGTTGTAGGATATAGCATTTCACATACACCCCAATTGGTGTAATTTCTGGGGCAGGTGCAAAGAGGGAATGGAACTTCTAGAGTCTGTTCTGTCCAGTTAGAACAGAACAAATACTTTCTGAGTTTTGCTGTGTCCCTTCAAAACTGATAAACTGTTAATAATAAATAAATGAGCCTGGCCTCCCTACTCTCTCAAAATGGGTTTTATTTCCTGTTAACCAGCTGTTGCAGGAGCACCAGGAGCTGATTGCCTGCCTGCCTCACTGCATCTCTTCATGCTATTTTAATGCTCTAGCACTAGAGCTCTGTGGTGGTGGTTTGGCTTCTCAAATTAAAAACTGGAATACCTTGTCGGAAAGCCGTTTTTAAAAAATTGAATACGCTTTCTAGTTCAGTGTGGATTTTTTCAGCTGACTTGCAGAAATGAGAAAAGCAAGAATTGATTGCAATATTATGCACTCTAACTTGGGAGTAAGCCCTGTTAAATTCCATGGAATTTACATCTGAGTAGGTATACAGAGAATCACATAGCATGGGTGCAATCCCAGAACCACTTGGTGTGGAACAACCCTGTTTTATTTAAAAGCCATTTCTGCCCAACATTGCATATACGCAACAGGGACCAAATGTATACACCTGTGGGCTGGGCAAAAATGGGTTAATGACTTGCATTACAGTAAGCAGGAGTTAAGTGTCATTAAACTTGGAGCAGCTTTATTTCCATTTTAAGTGTGCCTAGGTTTGGGTTATAGGCATAACTCTCCAAAGTGATTAAGGATAGAATGACATGTTAAGACTTACTTCTGAATAGACCTGGATAGGATTGTGCCCTGCGTTAACTAGGGTTTTTAAATGAAACAACATTCAGAATAGACTGTTCCATAGATCAAGATGATGGGGGACTTTAATTCTCTGCCTCCACTACAGTTCTGATCCTGATTGGGTATCACCCTGACTGTATTTACCCTGTAAAGCAGCTCCCATGGGAACATTCTTCAGGATAAAAAGAGTCATGGGGGCCTGATCCAGATTAGGCTCATGGTGGCGACAGAAAATTAAAGCCTTCTTCTCCCTTAAACTATGGTCTTGATGTACAGCGGGGCCCAGTCCAATCTATTTAGATTAGTGGTTTTCAATTTTTTTTCTTCTCATGGCACACTGACCTCTATGGCTGTTGCCTCTTGTGATGTTGCTTCTGGGTTCTGCGGGTCTTTTTTCAGTGATTTTTAATCACTGTGCTCCAAACTCCTGCAGCACACCTGTGCAGTGGTGTATCTAAGGAGGTGCAGGGGGTAGCATTTGCACCGGGCATCAAGCTTTAGGGGGGCAACAAGCTGAGCTTGACACTAGTGACCAAAATTGTGAAAATCTTGGTATGTATGAATAATACCATCATATTATATATCACTGGAAAGGTAATTTAATGCAGATTGCAATGAAACAAACAGCACTGGAATATCTGTATTCTATCAAACATTATGGTCAATTAACCAGAAAATGAAAACGCAACTGTCATGTGGAACAAAAAGTGGATTTGCCTTACTCCAAACTGACCTATGAGACTGATTGTTCTGAGTGCCAATGAGATGTTGTTATGATATAGTATGGGACCAATAACTTTTTATTTAGTTCCTTAATTAAAGTTGATATTTATCATGCGGGGAGGGGGGGGCTGCAAAATGTTTTTTGACCTCAGGTAGCAGATAGATGCCTTAGCTATGCCACTGACTGGGAGGAGGCAGCAGAGCAAGTGGGTGGTGAGCTGCTGGGGGAGGAGGTGGGTTCCTCCCAATTTTCATTTCTTTAAAAGTCCAGGCATGATGTCACTTCCGGTTGTGACATCACTTCTGGGACAACATTTTGAGCTTGGCACCGGGCTACATAATTATTAGCTGCGCTACTGTGGACCTTTCGTGGCACTGGGCTGAAAACTGATGATGTAGATTTCAAATATATATATTTGGTGTTAAACAACTGATGTTGACCTTTAGGTTGCAGCCTTTTACATTTTCTGGTGGTTCCAGAAAAGTCTGGGTATTTGGGAGGGGGAATTCCCTCATTTTGCTAACACTCAGGCCATGATCCAAAGGCTCACGAGACACCACCTAGTTGAAGCTAAGCAGGTCTATGTCTGGTAGTGCCTCTTTAATAGCTCATTCCACATTGCCCCCTCCCACTTGGGTGCAGAGTACCTGCTTATTGAACATCTGAATAGAGCTTTAGCCTGCAATTCTAACCAACTTTCTAGCACTCACATAGCTGTGCCAATGTGGCATGCTCTGCAACCTGCAGTGGGGAGGTAGTCAAGGGGGCCTCCTCAAGGTAAGGGCATGTTTGTTACTTTACCTTGGGGCTGCATTGTGGCTAAGTCAGTGCTCAAAATTTGGTTAGGATTGCGCCCTTAGTCATCCTAACATAAGAACGGCATCTTGAAAAACTAACCATATTTTTTCCATTGAAAGTCCAGTTGCTGCTCCTGCCCCTAAAGACTTGCTGAAATATAGAGGCATTTACTATTTTCTTAAAATAATTTAAGAGGCAGCTGGCCTGATGGACTCTACAGGGAAGGGGGGGCCACGTCTGAAAAGGTTGAACCCCTTGTTCTTGACAACCTAATGTCAAATAGGGAAGGGATTCTCAGCAGGGATACCGAGCAAGGCCTCCCTTCCCATACCTAAAACACACATTGGACCAGTGTAATATCACAAATATTTTGCTGGCAGTGCAGGCAGGTGTGTGTCAGCACTTAATCCCAGTGCCAGAAAGCCTACAACTGCTCCCCCTCCTTTCTACTGAAACCTCTTGCAGATATTTTAAAATGTATATGGGTTGCACGCCAGCAAACCAATTACAAGGAAGCCCCCCTCCCCAGTTGAAAACTTGCTTTTGATAAGTACTTGTTTGTGCCGTCTTCTGTGTGACTGTTAATGCACAGATGCCTTCTGGAGCGCCAGTCCTAATGCGTTCTTGGATGGTGGTTGCTTGCCTGTCTATTCTGGTACCCTGCTGAAACTGCTACACTGCTTGGGAATTTTTGAACTTCTGATCAACATGTTTGACTGGCTGCTGCAGGACACATTCTTTCAATAGGTCTGAGATGCTTTATCTTGAGTGAGGGTTGTAGTATTATTTTTCCAGCAGTGTGACACAAAATCAAAATACCATTAAAACCATCCAAGTACAAAAGCTACATCGAGTGACTTGTCATGACAGAAAAGGGTGCCTTTAAGTGGTTTTGCCTAAGCATGAGCATCTGGGATGGTGACCTTGACCAGGGTGTTGAGACATCATGTGAAGCCACAGAGCAATCACACTTTCACCAAGATGATTGTAAGCCTCAGGCTTCCCGTCTAGTACAATCTTTTGCATGTGAGAGGGAGAAATTTTCAGCTTCCTGTCTGGCCAGGATTTGTTGTGACCTTCAAACCCTGCAAGTCTGTACAGGAAGTCAAATGCTTCCTGTCCTTGTGCATGAAGTGGGGGGGGGGGGGAGCAAAAGACTCATGATTGTCATACTAAACCATAAACTTGTGGGATAGTAGTTGAGGGTGCATGCTTTACATGTGCTTGTGCTGGCCATGTATAAAGTGATGAGTGTGTGTGTATGATTAAGAGACATGCGCAGGAAGGAGCACTGATTACTTTTCATCTGCCTTACTTCTCCTGAGTCCTGCACTCCAGCTGTTTCTCTCAGTTTTCTATATCTGAGAACAAGAATTGAGAGTGATGTTTCAAGAGCAACTGACTACAGGTGAGACCAGGAGAAAATCGATGCTCCTCTCCCATTCATGTCTTATCAGTTAAAGAAAGACTCCCACTCCCTGCTTTATACAGGAATGTGCCAGATATATCAGTCCTTGCCCTCAATGCATTCTCTTGGATAAGGAAAACCTTGCTGGATCAGACCAAAGGCTCATCTAATCCAGCTTCCTGTATCTCACAGTGGCCGACCAGATGCCTCAGGGAGCCCACAAGACAACAAGATACCTGCTTCCTGGTGCCCTCCCTTGCACCTGGCATTCTGAGGTAGCCTACTTCTAAAACCAGGAGGTTGCACAGTTTGTAACCTGTGGTGGACTCCTCTAGAAATCTGTCCAATCTCCTTTTAAAGATCTCTAAGGCCAGATTCCATCACCTCATCCTGTGGCAAGGAGTTCCCCAGACTAATCACATGCTGGGTAAAGAAATATTTTCTTTTGTCTGTTCTAACTCTTCTGACACTGGTTCTGGTGTTGCATGAGAGGGAAAAGAACATCCCTCTATCGATCCCTGGCACAATTTTGTATGTCTCAGTCGTGTCCCTTCCTCTAGAAAAAAGTGCCTTTTTTCTAGACCGAAGAGCCCAAAACACTGTTTCCTTTCCTCATGAGGTGCCCCAGCCCAGTAATCATTTTGACCACTCTTTTCTGCACCTTTCCTAGTTCCGTTATATTTAATAGGAGGCTAACAGGACAATTCTATACTTGTCTACTCAGAAGTGCCATTGTGTTCAGTGGGGCCTACTCCCAGGAAAGTATTTATATGATTGCACCCTTAGTTGTGTGCATATATGTAAAGGCGATGCAATCTGTAGTCTCTAGCTTAGTTTTACACAAGGCTCCCTACCCCCCAAAAGTCCCCAAAGTTTGTCACAAGCCTCACTTAGCAATAGGAGAATGGAACAGTTCAAGCACTGCCACACCAAAAGTTAACCAGAATTGAGTCTGGTGTTTTTCTGATTTCAGCATCCTGTTCAGGGTGATCAGATGTCCTCTTTTTAAGCCTTGTGTCCTGGAAAAGAACTTAAATGTCCTCCTTTTCTCTGTGAGCAGCCCCTGTAGGCAGCACATAGCCTTCTTGTAATTAATAAATGATATGTAATATAGTTTTAAATTTAGTAATAAGTAATATAGTGTTTAACCACATGAAATCAATATACAAGTGTTTTTAACTTTTATTTTGCCATGTCCTACATTTTTCTTGGCTGTGCTACATTATGGGGTGCCTTTTCCCATTTTTTGTGGTCATCCCGATCCTGTTCCATCAGTTCGTTCAACTGCCCACTTTCTTTGTCTGCTGATCAGTACAGACAGGTCAAAGGAAGGACCGTTGAACCAGCAGTGTGAGAGGCAAAGTGACTGAGGGCCAAATCCTATCCAAGTTTCCAGGGCTGGTGCAGCCGTGCTCACGGGGCATATGCTGCATCCTGTGGGGGGGGGGGGCAGTCACAAAGGCCTCCTCCAGTTAAGGGAAGGTTTGTTCCCTTTCCTCCAGGAACATTGCCACTACACTGGAAAATTGTATAGGATTGGGTCCTGAATCCCCGCCTGTGGCCTTTTAATGGCACAGGCATTTTTTTTTTTTGGCCAATTGTCCCCTGGCCACTCTAATTATATGTCCTTGAGCGAGTAAATGTCAGCTTCAATTCTTCATCTGTAAATGAGGAAAATACAAATTGTTAAGATGCAGACGGTAGAGATTCAAACTTGCTACAAGTGGAACCGAATGCACTTGCCCATGGAGGAATTTGGACTGCATGTGTTTGGCATTACAAAGGAGGCAACAGAGTTTCTAAGGTGAGAGGCAACCACTTGCATTGGTCCTGGGATCTTGTCCCTCTCCTTCCAGCTGATCTGGTCCACTTGCATTCCTTTTGTGTCCCCCCTCCCCATTTCTTTTGCAAGCTCCAAATGCTGACCCTGCTCACCCCGGCTAAGCAGGCAGGTAGACTAATTGGAGACAACAAAAGTTGGGTTTGGATGAGAGAGACTGACTGTGCATGCGTTCTGAGCACAGTTACATGCTGAACTTGTATGCTTAATAAGTACATAGCCCTTCCTGCTAGGTGGCAGTGGTTCACTTGCTTTGCAGGCTTTCAAAACTTGCAAAACCTGTTTGATATCCGGACCAAAGAAATGGCCAGGTTGTACACAGTCCTGCCACTTGGACTGTCTATTGTCTGTCTCCAGCCGGGCTCTGCACATTGGAAAACCTGGCATAACCTCTTGCACAACAGCTGTTTCAGGGTATTTCATTGTCAAAAAAGCATCTTGGGAGTGTTGCTTGTAGATGCCTGAATGTAGTTAGTGTTTATCAATGCAACATTCAAGTTCAGCTGGACACTGCATTCTCCAGGATGTTGAGATGACAGTGGCTTGTGGTTTCTTTGTTGTGGGGAAAGAGTATTGCTGAATTAGACGGGGTTGCCACAACTCCTACCATTTGATATAATTTTTGATTGAATTTGGCCTGTGTTATGTTCTTAACTTCAAGGCGGCTTGTTGAAGGGGAGGGGAAATCCTAGCAGAGGGGTTCCTAAATATTCCAACGGTTTGTTGGAACCGCTTCATTTTGGAATTGCTTCACCCGTGTTTTGAGTTAAGGGATCCTGAATATATTCTTTTGATGGAATGCACTGTTTAGATAAAAATTGTCCACATGTCCTATGAAATTTTTTTCCAGCAGAAACCATAGTATTTTCCAGTTTAATATCTGAAGACTGTGGCTATCTTGTGGCATATCTCTGGTGCATAGATAGATAGATACCTATACCTGTCTTTGAATTTTGCTTTTTACTCCTGGGTTGCCTCTTAAATGAGGTAGAAAAGCAAAGCCCTGAAGACGATGGAGAAAAACATGTCATGCAGTGGTTCCTATGCTGGATTAGGAATAGGCAGTTCAAATTGGTGGTTTAAATCCCCACTCAGTTACGAATTCACTGGGTGACCTTGATCTAGTTATGTCAGCCTAACCTACCTCACAGGGCTGTTTTGAGGATTAAAAAAGGGGGAGAGGTTCATCATGTATGCTGCCCTGAACTCCTTTTGAAGAAAGGTGGAATTTAAATGTAATGAATGGTTAGCCACTTTGAGAAGCAGTATGCTAAACTACAAGATGGACTTTTGGTCTCATCTGGACCAAGCAGGACTTTTTTTTTTGACGTTGCTGTCACAATGGGAATGCTACCAAAATAGCTTTCCTTTGTGATGCTTAGAAATACAGGTGGATCTTTTTTATCTGCAGGTTCTGAACCCACAGTGGAGGTGTCACCTGACCTCCTGGAAGTGACCGGAAGCGCCTCCTGGTCACATCTGGAAGGTTTTCTGAGGCCTGGAGAGGTTGTGAGCGCTTCCAAGTTGAGTCCGGAGATCAAGTGAGGGCCCAGACCCACGGATTTGGTTATCTGTGAATTTTGGCATCTCAGGAAGTTCTGGGAATGGAACCCCTGTGTAGGCCAAGTGCTGACCATATTTATCACACAGTGTAAATGTATCTCAGGCTGCAATTCTATCCACATTTACCTGGGAGATAACTCCATTGACTATAATGGAACTTACTTCTGAGGATACACAATTGGAATTGGACTGCCAGTGTTACAGGGTCAGTGACATCACTAGGGTTCATGTCACCCGGTGGGGGATGCCAGCACGTCACCCCCCCATGCAGTGGGTGGGGGCAACACTCCAGGTGGTGGACATGGTGATGTTCCATTACTCTGTCCTCACTGTGTTTTTGGCTGTACCTTTTGATAGAACAAAGATAGAACACATTCTGCATGAAATTACTCATTGATTGATATATAACATGATGGTATCATTCCTCCAAATTATCATTTTAGTGATTTTGGTCACTAGAGGTGTCACACACACCCCTCCCAGGGTGTCAACTTACTAACACCTTATTGCAGCAGTTCTCAAACTTTTAGAACTGGGACCCATTTTTTAGAATGACAATCTGTCCAAGACGCACCAGAAGTGATGTCATGGTGGAAATGACATCATCAGGCAAATTAAAATAAGTATAAATAATTAAAGTAAAACAAATAATTAAATAAGTAGAAGCCAGCTTTGTTCCACCAATTGAATTTCCTCTGTAGCCTGTCTGCAAAAACACCCCCCCCCCCCAAAAAAAAAATCAGTAAGGTTTTCAGCCCTACCCGGTGCCCAGTTCAATTTTAAGAACTTCTGTTTAAACCAGATCACTGTCAGGATCCACCTGGCTTTGCAAGTCCCTAAAAAGTTCACTTTATCAGCTGGAGCCTCTGTTTTGATCCTTTTTAGTGGGGGGGGAGGGGAGGCTGCCTTCTGGAGCATATGTTGAGCTCCAGTCCCATCACATCAGGACCATTCTGGTGGCTTCACATTCCCCTTTGCCTGGCCTGACCACCAGCCAAGGCACGTTTGCTTACTCATGAGTAAATGCGAGTGTGCATCTTAGTTTTGCTTTTCATGGGGCTCAATACATCTGTCTGCTTGGAGGGAGGGACTTACTTCTCAGGTGTTTTTTGGGGCTGCATTCATTGGATCAGGACCATTCTGGTGTCCTTGGATTCCTCTCATCCTGCCCTTTCCGAAGGACTAAGGGAAGGTTGCCTACTCATGAGTAAATGCACAATACAGCTCAGTTTCACTTTTCATAGGGCTCCAGGCATTTTTTTGTTCTCCGATAGAACCTTTGATAGAAAGGAGATATTTCACTCTGGTTTTTTGCATTACATTCTGCTGGAAATTCTGCATCCAACGGTATGTAACATGACAGTAGTACCCCTAACCACCGCGATTTTAGCATGTCACCCCCAATGCACAGCGTGTGGTTGGTCTGTGGAACTCCTTGCCACCAGATGTGGTGATGGCATCTGGCCTGGATGCCTTTAAAAGGGGATTGGACAAGTTTCTGGAGGAAAAATCCATTACGGGTTACAAGCCATGAAGTGTATGTGCAGCCTCCTGATTTTAGGAATGGGCTATGTCAGAAGGCCAGATGCAAGGGAGGGCACCAGGATGAGGTCTCTTGTTATCTGGTGTGCTCCCTGGGGCATTTGGTGGGCCACTGTGAGATACAGGAAGCTGAACTAGATGGGCCTATGGCCTGATCCAGTGGGGCTGTTCTTATGTTCTTATGCATGTCACCCCACCTGTGCGCGTCACCTGGTGCAGCCCGCACCCCCGCACCGCCCTAGCGATGCCACTGTACAGGGTTGCTTACCAAGGGGAGTTAACTTTTGGCTGGTATTTTGAGGTTAAAAATATCTGGCTGTGACGGGAAGGGTGCTAAAGGTTTGTGCATAGAAATGTATGGCTCTTGCTTAGAGTTGCTTCATGTGTGTTGTACCTGGCTGGCTTTGTACAGAGCTGTGTATTTTACGTATGAGGGAATAGCAGTGAGTGGCTCAAAAGTGGGCATGTTTGAAACGTGTAGTTGTAGGCAGTTTGAAACATGTAGTTGTAACTGAGAATATTGGAGGTCAGCTGTGCACAGTGTAAAATTATTATTCATGTTTTTTATACCTTAATAGGTATTTTTTTTTTTTTAGCAGAAAAAGTATACAGGTCCAACCTTGTTATCCACGAATTTTTTTATACGCAGGTTTGACTCGACATGAATGGCCAGTGTAAATGAGAAGGAATGTGTTGAAGGGGCAAAATGCATCTTTTAAAAAAAAAATTGCTTTTCTTACTGTTGGAGAGAAACAGTCATACAAGCAATCATTCCATTCTTCAGCTGAGCCAGGCAAAGGCAGGGGCTTCTTTGCATTTGAATTGCTGACAGCCTCGCTACAACAGTAAGAGAACCTGTTTTTAAACCACAATTGTAGGGACACACACGTTTTCATTCAACTGCTTTTATTTAACACATTTTATGGTGTCAGCAGGGAGTCCCAGAATCAAACGCCTGCGGATGTCGAAGCATGACCTTATTAGGAACAATGGAGGAGAAAGAAACCTGGAATCTATTTTTCCACAGTTTTTTTTAATCCACAGATTTTTTTTTTTTTAAATCCACTAGAGGTTCTGGAACAGAACCACAGTAACTAGGGACAACCGGTACTATTATTTCCTTCGCTATTCTGGTCTTTGCATAATTTTACAGGTTGGATTCACTTTTGGCCATCTCTGTTTTTTTTCCAAGTTGAAGACAGTCTTGTCCCTTTTGGTTACTGCTCACTGGATTTAGGGGTAGAGACAGAGAGAGAATAATTATTTTCAGATAGCAGAATGTCTGAAGGGGCACCACTGCTTATTGGCATATAGTATACTTTTACCTTTCCTAAACAGGTTTTGCAGGTTTAGGGATTTTTTCAAAAACCTGCAAAACCAGTTTAGCCAAAGGCAGCAGGAGAGCAAAACAAATATATACGCACAGTGGGAAGCTATTTGTCTCAGGTCGCTCAAAACTACTGTCTGTCTCCAGGCACTTGGAGTTGGAACTCAAGTTCTCATTTTCACTCTCTTCCAAGTTTCTTTCCATCAAACATCTTGGAGGGAGAAAGGAGCAGTTCCCAACCTTTATTTGACTTCTTGAAACATTAGCAGTGGAACGTACACAAAGTTCTCAGCTTTTGGAAAGGAACTGAAATGCAGCCTTTTTTCAACCTGAATCCGAAGACGGGGCCTGATCTCGTGATGTTTTCTCTTAATAGCTTTTACAAGCAGCCAGTAAGTGAAACTTACGGCATGTTCAGCCGGGTGTAATCTGAGGCTCTTTGGGTAAAATAACATTAGTCTGTGCTACTTAAACACACTCTGGAAAGATTAAGGAGGAGAGGAAGGAAAATATTTGAGGAGATCAACTGGATATGGTCGAATACAAGAGACGTCACCTGAGATGGATTAGCATTTTGCCAAAGCTTGACCTGAATGGGAGACCTCCATTTAGAATCTGTGTTCTTACCAGATCAGCTTCTGGTAGTCTTTGCATGTGTTGTTTTTCTATCAGAGTTCATACAAGGGAAGAGTCCAGTAATTTACTAGGGTTCAGTGTCTCCGCTGATGCAGTGTTCTATAAGAAATCCCCAGTTTAACATTCCTTCTCCTTATTAGCTGAAGCAGCCTCTTTCTAATTACGGAAGTCTTAACTTCTTTTTTTCATTTATACTCTGTGACTTTTATGCTGTGTTAGGGCTACTTGTGTTCCCTTCCCCCTAATGCATTGCAGCATATGAACAACTTGTGTGATTTGAGTTGCCTTCGAAAATAGTTACATCCATGATACTTTAGAAGACAACCAAAGACTTGCTGCACATCTACACTACCTCTCATATTGGTTTTCTATCAGTTTCACTCTTGTTCTACCACCTGTCCCTGGCTAAATCCTAGGGATTGTAGTTTAGTGAGAGGATGCCAAGGATTGTCTGTTAAACATTCATCTGTCTCTTTACAGAACTGCAGTTCCCCGGATCCCATGGAAAAAGGAATGACTGTTTTAACCTGCCATTTGTTGTAGACGTATCTGGAGCATATGTAGATATGCCTGCAAGTATGACAACTAACAAGATCACTGTAGACTTAAGATACTTCCTCACTGATTATTAGATGCTCAACAGGCACTTGCTAGAGATACTCTGGGAGGATTTCTTGCTACAGGCTGTGGGTTGGATTAGATGACCTTGTGGGTACCTTGCAAGTCTATGATCCTGTTCTATGATTCTATCAAAACTGTGCTTTAACTTTTATTGTCTGGTGTAGCTAGTCTTCTGCAGCTAAAGCTTTGCAGAATGCTTCTTCCCTTTTTGAGTCTGGAAGTTCCTATCAATGACTTAAATGATGGAGACTGTTAATTTTTCTGTATTGAACATATGGAAGTGCCTTATATTGGGGCCGAACATTGGCCCATCTAGCTCAATATTGTCTGCAATGACTGACCTTTTGCATCCCAGGAACCTTTTGCATGCCAAGCATGTGTCTGACCGCTGAGGTATTGCTTCTGCTCAAGACCTCCATTTGGTGGAGAATGGTTGGAAAGGGGTGATCAGCAAATGAAGTCTTCTCCTCCCCCCTCCCCCCTCCCGTGTCCTTCAGAAGGGCTTGGAGATCAAGACTGGAAATCTGATAATGTTGCAAAGGACTTACTCAAATTTGGCTAAAAAAAAACAATTACTGTACAGGCAACCTTCTCTCTCCATGAAGCAGAACTTTGACTAATATTGTTTATTTTTACAGTAAATCAGTTGCAATAAATCAGTGTGCTGGGGACAAGGTTACCTGTAAGATGGAAGGGGTGAACTGAACTGGACATAGAAGAGGGGCAAAGTTGTAATTTTTCTAAATAAAAGCTCAAATATAATTGAGCATCTGCAAATAAGAGATTATGTCAGGAAGTGCAAGAAAGGAATTTAACATACAAGGCCCCGCATTTCCTGTGATTAATCTCTTGACAAGTATCTACATGTATTGCAGTTGTGGAAATGGTTCATTGGATGGTTAGAACACAGTTAAAACTATCATTGGAAGCCTTCAGAAAGGCAATTTTTGTAGTTGCTATCCTGTAATTTAAGCCTGTGTCAGACCACTTCAGAAGAAGTAAATGAATCCCCAGCTAGCATCTGAAGCAGTTTAATTATACAATACCCTTTTCTCTACCTGAGATGTGAAGATGATGGTGCTTAAGGGACACTACAGGTTGTGCCTTGTTATCCCCTGGGGGTTCCTTTCCAGAAACCCTGAAGGTTTAAAAAAATCAGTGGATACCAAATCCATGGAAAAATAGCTTTAAAGACCCATTTCCAGGTTTCTTGCTCTTCCATTGTTGCCATAGAATGCATTGGTATAGATGCTATATCACATTCAGCCACTAGATGGGCTAAAAAATGGAATCTAATGGAATGAAATTATAATTATTTAACAGTGTGAAGGTAGGAAATTGGATTTTGGTGCTTTTTACCTTGTTACAAGGCATTTAAAAGTGGACCTTGGTATCAGTGGTGAATCAAATCAATGGATACCAAATCAGTGGATACTGAGATCTCACCTCTTTTATGCTTAGTCCAACAATACATCTTCAACTGCAGTGTGAGTAGGTTTATGTGTGTTGTCAGTGTATCAATGCAAAAATAATCCCCAGGATCCCAGGAATGAGTGCTAACACTGCTGCATAGCACACACTTGGACAAATGCTGGAGGCCCAGTCTCCTGAGAGGTCCCACAACTGCGATGCTTGCGCGATTACTGGGATTGTCCTTTCCATTCTTGCAGTGGAGTGCCATTTTAATTCCCTGAAAATGTCTACAGCAGCCATTTTCAACCACTGTGCTGTGGCACACTGGTGTGCCGCGAATGGTCTGTAGGTGTGCCTTGGGATTTTTGGGGAGGGTCATTTATTAGTAGGCCTTTGGGGGGTATGAGCCCCCCACTGGTAGCATGATATGTCTTGTCAATTGTCAAAAAGCTGATGGTGTGCCTTGACAATTTTAGTACATTGTCAGTGTGCCATGAGTAAAAAAAAAAATTAAAAATCACTGGTCTAGAGTAGGGGTGTCCAAGGTTTTTGGCAGGCGGGCCACATCATCTCTCTGACACTGTGTTGGGGGCTGGGGGAAAAAAATTAATTTACATTTAAAATTTGAATAAATTTACATAAGTTTATATAAATGATTATATTGAACTTCTATGAATGAATGAAGGTCTTGCAATATCTCAACACCTCTAAAAGGTCTTGCACAAAGCAAGGCTGGCCTTTCCTTTGAGAGCAGATGTGTCGGGCCAGTGCGGGCTTCAACAAATCTCCGGAGGGCCAGAGGCTCATTGGAGACTGGGCGCTCTCTGAGGGCCGCATTGAGAGGCTTCGAGGGCCGCAAGTGGCCCCAGGGCCAGGGTTTGGGCACCCCTGGTCTAGAGCAATGTACAGATCGGACTCCGGTATTCATGATTGTTCCAATCTGGAACCCCCCCTACCGATGGATACCAGAAGCTGCAGATAAGTTTCAATGGCTTTAAAAGAAAAGTGTGCAAATCGGGGTTCCTACCAGTTTGTGACCAAACCACGCCATTTCCAAACCTGAGGAGCGTAGGTTCCTCCCTTTTCTTAGGCTTTCCCCAGAATGCATCATGATTTTCACCCTTTTTTGTTTTTAAAACCATTTAAATTTGAACCCTGGTATTCACTGGCCTCTGCGGTGAGTCAAATCCGTGGATGCAAGATCCGCGGTTACTGGGGTCCGACTGTAAGTTTGATAACCATTGAGCCTCGGTGGGTGTGAATTCTAGACACTAAAAAAAGATGTGTGTTCCTTTTATTATTAAAATATTTATTCTGCTGTTAAGCTGATGGTGCCTGGAATTCATATCCTATTTGACCTCAGTAGTTAAGTGACCAGAGCAGGTTTGAATTTTCCTTTGATTTGAAAGTGTACCATAAAGTACACTGCCCATGTGAACTGTGCCCCTTTGCCTCTTAACAGATAAGCACAGCTTCGTGTTTTATTAGAACAGTTTGGCTCCTGACGTGAACTCAGGACTCATTAATCCTATAATGTAGTGGATAGAGTTGGGGAAAAATACAGGATGTAAATATGTTCTTTATTATGCACTTTAATACCAACCAGATATGGTGTGCGCATTTCTGTAATATGGTAGTCAGAATGTAGTAGGCAACTAGCAAATTGTTGACAAGACTCATCTGTTGTTCATTTTGTTCTGGAGTCTTGAGCAAAACTTTTCAAAGTTTGACTGCTTACTGATGCTTATCGCTGCTAGATGAAGCAATATTAAATGGGTACGGATGGAGAAGAGGTTGCCCTACAACAGTGGCACAGCTAAGACATCTGGTACCCAGGGCACAAACATTTTTAACACCCCTCCCATATGGCAAATCAGGCACCCCCCTGTTGCCTCCGGTCATGTCTGGGAGGTTGTCCGAGGCATGGGGAAGCTGTGGTACCCAGGGCAATGTATCTCCTTGCCCCCTAACTATGCCGCTGCTCTACAAATTGCTATTCAGGGTCAGACCACCCATGAATCCAATTGAGGTGATAGTCTTGGGACAGTAGATTGGCAGAGGATGCCCACTTTTGTCTGTCCATTGGCCTCCATTACTGTTATTCCTGCCCTTCCTTGGATTGTAAAAGGAAGAGGGGATGGAGCAGGACATATTCAGGAGAGAGAGAGAGATGGGCAAGAACCCTCCTCATCACTACCTGTTCTGTTTTTCCCCCCTCTTCCATTCCAGGGAAAGAGAGGCACAAAGGCTGATGCATCATCAGGAAAGAAGGCAGTATCTAGTACACCTCCTTAGGCACTGAGAGGTCCTGAGCTTGCCCTGTAGATCATTGCTGAAAGGAAATGGTCATTTTACATGAAGCAGACCTGTGCAATGCCAACCCAACAACATAAGCAACTCCAGCAGTTTAATGGCGGTGGCAATATATTCTTGGGGGTGAATGGTGAAGTAGCCAGTGACCTGAAAAGCTCTCATTTCTGCCCAGCAGTCCTGGAGTATTCTGGGATGCATTTCTTGGATCACATGGTTTAGTTTTTTCTTTAGATCACTCAATTGATGTGCAATATTTTGACACTGTTTATTGAGATCAATAACTGTGAATGTGTGGGGAGATATTATGCCTGCTTGTCTCTGTCAGTGGAGTGTTACTGGTCATTGTTTCCTTTGGTCAAGCTTTTCTCTGTGTCCATCCAGCTGAGTTCAGGCAGTTTCCATTAGCCAGCTTTTGCTTTTCTGGTGTCTCCTTTTTCCTTTTTCTCCTTTGGTTTAATTGCCTTTCTTTGGATTTTTAATAAATGAGTTACCTTTTGACTTTCACCTACCTAGTAGTCCATGTTCATGCAGCAAGATTGTCACATCTGATTGTTCTTGGATGCTACTAAGGTTTTGATTTTGAATAAATAACCCCAGGGCTCTGTGTTCTCCTGGGAGGGTTCTCCCATCACCCTCAATGGCAATCCTCTTCCTGTTCTCTATAGCCTGGGATGGTGGCAGCAGATAGAAACTACCTCCATTCCACTGCTGACTCGGTAACAAGGGAAAGTAGGGAGTAGGAAGAGTTGTGCTAACCACTACTCCCCTCAGCCAGTCTGTCTTTTCCAGCTACCTTCCCTGGCAAGACCACATAACTGCCTTCCTATGCAAATGTTTTGGGGCATACCAGTGTGGAGTGAGAAGCTCAGCTAACTTCCTTTCCATAGGACATTCTTCTGCCCTTGGCAGTGTATTGCAGTGGCGAACCAAATGGATGCACCCTTGTCTAAAGGGAAATTTAAGTCTTGAGATACCCTTTCTAACTGGAGAGTAGAAAAAAGTACTGTTTGAATTAGTGGAACAGAGGAATGCTGATTGATTCTTGGGGTTGTCAGGCCAGATATGTTGCATGTTTTCTGAATAAAACAGCTGCAGGAAGGTAATTGGAATCACAGTGCATGGGGGGGACACGACGGACGGGACGGGACATTTATCCCTCCCCAACTGATGCTGCAGTCTCAAAATGTGTCCTCCTAAAGCTACTGTAAGCCCTAGATGGGAAGTCCTGTTGACCCAAAGTGAAGCTTCTTTCCAGTCCTTAGAGCCGTTTCCAGGGACGTTTTTGTCAGGATTACAGCATGACTCTTAAATGCCTCTTCCATATGAGCCATGGTCCTGATCCTGAATGCCCTGCTTGCAGCTGCTATTTAATTTTAGAAGCAAGCAAGCAAGCACAAATGACACATTTTGTGCCTTGTCTGGTCTGACAAGATTGTGATGGTCAGAGCATAATTCTGGAAAGAGCAAAGCTTTTGTTTTTTAAAGAGACAGATGTATTTTTCGGATTTAAGAGCAATTTTGACTATATGTGATTTTTGCCTTACGCTCTGACCTCAGAACTTAACCCTCATGTAAGATCCAATTTTAATTTTGAAAACTGAAAACCTCGATACTCCAAAAATTGAGGTTTTAATCTTGCAAGCGTAGTTGGGTACTGTATCCCCCCTTCTGAATATGGGAAGGAGGTAGCCAAGGATCTCACGAAACTATTGTGTGCGTATATATACATTTGCATATGAGTAAATGGTGAAAAGTTACATTTGGACTTGAATTTGTCCTGAACGCAAAGGTGGAGGGTGGAGGGTTACAAAAGCTTTTATGTTAGTTTAGAGGTTAGTTGAGGTCTCAGTTGAGCTAATACCTTCAAAGATTTCAGAAGGTGACAATATTTATTGCACTATAATAAACTATAACAAAGGGAAACATGTACTGTAACAAAGAGAAATTGGTTTCAATGTGTAGTGCTTCAGGCTTTTTTGTATTGCCTGATTTTCCCCTCCAAAAAAAAAAAAACCTTGTGTAGAAACTATTGGCCCCCAAACTTCTGATTTACATTGATCAGCTTTAGGATATTGGACTGCTAGATTGCAATGTAGATATTGACAATATACTTCTATGCAATATACTTCTATGCTTGAAGCATGAGACAAAAGAGCTGCGATTGGGCACCGGTTTCTTCCCATCTCACACACCTGCTGTCAAGCACACTTGAGGCTCTGCTAAGCATGCAGTGGGTGACAAGAAAGCAATGGGGAAACTGATTGGGAAATGTTGGGGCTGCCTTGCCTCCTGCACTGCTGGGTCATGGAAAGATACAGCATCAATATCCAGGTTTGATCTGGTAACCCTTACTGCCAAGTAGTGCTGGAAGTGATAAGGATTACCTTGCTGGTCCAGACCGCTGTACATTTTAGTCTTGTGTTCTGTCTGCAGCAGTGCTTTATCTAATCGTATGGCAAAATGCAGCATCATTATATAAAATTCACAATATATAAAATATAAACAACAAGCAATAAATTTATTTATTGTTCAGCAGTGCTGACCAGATGCTCTTGGGAAGTTCACAAGCATATTGGTGATCATGGTCTCCCATTATTTCTCCCCAGCTTCTGATGCTTGAACATAACTTCTCAGCATTGCAGTTGAATTTTGTTGACTTGCATAATGCAATTGCTATTCATAATAGCTAATAATGTGTCTCAATGAGGTTATTTAACCTGCTTTTAGTCATTCAAGCTAGTAGCTGTCCCTACTAGAGATACAATGTCTTGAAGCAATGCCAAAGGTTAGTTAGAGGCTATAGGTTGCAACAGTTTGTAATCCTAACAGTTTCCTGATTGGCTGATTTTAATCTTTAATATAAGTCTTGTCTAATGTTGAGGAACCATTTTTTTAACTAAATCGCTTCACTCTTGCTTGATGTGTTAAAGTCCAAAAAGAAATTGAGTTTAGCTAATAACGAGTGATACTTCTCCACAGTAGACACTGATGTTACAAGTGTTGATCCACTCACACAAGCATCTTATGCCACTGCTAAAATCAACTCTTTTTCAGCTCTAGAGGACATCTGCCTGCTGCAAGGCACCTTTGGCTCCATCTGTGTGCATGTTTGCACACACGCATTTGGGGGAGAGGGTGATGAGTTGCAGTCTTGAGTGCATGGATGCTCGCAAACTCGTTCCAGCTGAGCAGTATGAAGGGATAAGCAGTTTCTGCCATTTTGTATTTAGTTGTGTAAAAATGGTATAAGATGGTTTGCCTTTCCCAAAACGTTGGAGCTGGTTAATTTCAGCCCCAAAGGTTCATTTTGAGTTCAGCACCAGGAAGGAAGGTCAGGAAGGTCAGCCCAGGAAATAGAAAGTTAGGGCTCTGGTTATTGGTAACTCAACTGGTAATTTACATTTCTGGATTGAAATGTAAGTTACTTCCCTTTTGATTGTTCAGAATCTTGGAATGAACATCAGTGGAACCAGTATGGATGATGCGTACCATACCAACTCCCTCCCCCCTCCCCCCGCATGTGTGCTTTGTCTACTTTCCATGAGCAAATGGACTTTTGCTTTTGCAGTGCTGAAACATGTTAGCTTGATTGTCAGGGGAGGGTAGAGTTGAGTTCATCTAAACCAGGGGAGTCCAAAGTTTTTAGCAGGAGGGCCACATCATCTCTCTGACACTGTGTCGGGGGCCCGGGGGGGGGGGAAATTAATTTACATTTTAAATTTGAATATATTTACATACATTTACATAAATGAATATATTAAAGATGAACTTATATGAATGAATTACGGTCTTGCAATAGCTCAAGGCCTATAAAAGGCCTTGCACAAAGCAAGGCTGGCCTTTCCTTTGCTGCTGCTACTGCATCACAGACGTGAAACCACAAGCAGTGGAGGGAGCCCTCATCCCACAGCTCACACGAGAGGTCAATCAGTCGCCCTCATGCTGAGAGCAGTTGCATTGGGCCAGTGCGGGCTCCAACAAATCTCCAGAGAGCCAGAGACTCATTGGAGACTGGGGACTCCATGAGGGCCGCCTTGAGGGCCGCAAATGGCCCCAGGGCCGGGGTTTGGGCACCCCTGATCTAAACCACTCTTCCTACATGTGCTGCTTAGTGGTGTAGGGTTGGTGGAAGGGCCGGAAGGTACATTGCCCTGGGTGGGGTGGGCAGAACAGGGAGGAGATTAAGGTCAGGAGGTGGGCAGGTTCGGTAGCAGCTGTACCTGCCAAATCCAAACCACCTTCCCAGCTTGATCTGCCTTCACAGATCAATGTGGACGTGTGCCAGTGATGTTGCTGGTGCAGATCCAAGTTGATCCATAGCGGCTTCTGGGGCTTACCGTGATGAGACCTCCAGCAGCCAAAATTTTCCTACAGGGTACAGTGGAGGCTGTTGCCACCCCATCACCATGCAGGGAGTTAGGTAGCATTGTAAGTTAGACTGAATTCTAACCTGTAAGTATGTAAAGGCTTCTTCTTTTTAACTAGTCTTACTAATATTCCTATAAACTCAGAAGCGGCCTGTGCAAGACATTCTTGCGTTTGAAGTGGTTTAGCAAAATTCATTTGTCCATTATGTCAAGAATGGCATTTAGGCTGTGGAAGCCACTGGCCCACAGACTGTTCAGCCTGCACTTCTAGAAGTCCCATGTAAATTCTCTTAATAGATTTCAGCTGTGTTTTGTAGGGGGGGGGGGATAAAATAAAATTGGAAATGAAGCCACTAATGTCTGCCAGGTCTTAATAGCCGTTCAGCTTGCACTAACTGGAAATCAAGCTGCAGCTGTTGTGCTTCTTTAATGAGAGACTCTAAATCAAAATGGGCTGCTTGAGAAGAAATCCAAATTCATCTTCTTGCTACTGTTAAGAGCTTTTGTTTATGCTTTGGCTGTTTCAAGTCCTAATTTTTTTTTTTTTTTAAAGTGGGGGCAGTTTGCATTGTTTTCCTTGAATGAAAGCCAGTCTCCTTCTGGCAGGCTACCTTGCTGACTGTTGTTTTCGTAGCAATGTGGCTTAAGGATTGCGCTTGGAGGCAATGATGAGTTTAGCAGGTAGCTTGCGATCGCAGATGTGGCCAATAAGCTGCTGCAGAAAGGACAAGGCCTCCTGCTCTGAGTAGAGCCATTGAAATCAATGGGGCCATGTGCAGCTCAGTTCAGGTAGCTTGAAAGATCAACTCTCCGTATGCGTGTAAATCTGTGAAAAGCGATTTGTAAAATGCTACCAACAAGTTCGGGGCAAGAATGATGAGTGAATGACTGCAATAACAGTTGAATGCGCTTGAGTTTCATTGATATGAATGGAATTTAAGTGTGTGTAACAATGCACTACTTTCCTGTTTTCCATCTGCCTGGTTAATTCTTTACTATCCAGCTGTACTATACTTTGTCCCATATTTTTCTTGCCATCATCATAGCCATTCTGAATGTTCAAGCAGTTCATATATTATCTTGCTGTAACAATTCCAAGAACTTTGTAGCATGAGTATTGTTACCTCCACATTGCTGAGTGGGAGTGGCTTGCTTAAAGCTACCTTGTGAATTCATGGCAGACATCAGATTTAAACCAGGGATTGCTGGATTCAGATTTTGGTTTCATAGCATATATTCTGTGCCCACTGTAGCTGGTGAGAACTGAGGGTGCAGCCTTGAGGGCAGTAAGTTCAGCCTTGCTCTATATTCCCCTGTTTGCTAAATGAGGCTAATTTCATGGTGATCCCTGCTCGTAGGAACTCTCTTCCAAGGGATGTGCTCTGCAAAATGTCTGTTCGTTTTAAATATTTAAAAAATTGGCAGATGGGTCAGAAAAGGACTGCTGTGATCATTCAACTCACAACTGGTGCATACACACAGGAACAAAAACCTCTATAGAATTGGTACCTTTGTGCAGAAAAGCTACGGCGTTTGGGCCTCTTCAGCTTAGAAAAGAGACGCCTGAAGGGGAACATGATTGAGACATACAAAATGATGCATGGGAAGGATAAAGTGGATAGAGAGATGCTCTTTACACTCTCACATAACACCAGAACCAGGGGACATCCACTAAAATTGAGTGTTGGGCGGGTTAGGACAGACAAAAGAAAATATTTCTTAGCGTGTGGTCAGTCTGTGGAACTCCTTGCCACAGGATGTGGTGATGGCATCTGGCCTGGATGCCTTTAAACGGGAATTGGACAAGTTTCTGGAGGAAAAATCCATTACGGGGTACAAGCCATGATGTGTGCGCGCAACCTCCTGATTTTAGAAGTGGGCTATGTCAGAATGCCAGTGCAAGGGAGGACACCAGGATGCAGGTCTCTTGTGATCAGGTGTGCTCCCTGGGGCGTTTGGTGGGCCGCTGTGAGATACAGGAAGCTGGACTAGTGGGGTTGTTCTTATGTTCTTATGCTAAATCATGTATCTGAGAGCAATTGCATCACTGTCCAGCTTCGGAGGTGATGAACTAAAATAGGACCCAGACTGAACTTGTGCCATGGTTTTGGGGTTCCGGCTAGATGGTATATAACATTCCTATATAATATAATTCCTGGCAGTGATCCTAGAATCAGTTCATCGGTCTGGCAGTTGTTGGGGTTCCTTGGGTCACAATGCCATCTGATGCATTGTATGGCATTAGTTTGATGCTACAGTTTTTAAATTGATGCTTGTTTTTGCATATTTCTTGTTTTATGTCAACTGCCCTGGAAATGGCTGTGGAATGGTAGTTTATTATTTATTAAATACGTTCCATATTGATGGAATAAATTTTCTTGATCACTTGGCATGTATTGAGACCTAGTGGCTGTTTTGGAACTGGAATTAGTTATTTGAAAACTCACTCATTTTTCAGATGCATAAATCCCAGTCTTCATAAAATCTGTCTGAAATGGAACTGAGCACTTTCTTCCTTCCCCACTTCAATTTCTAACCTGTTTGACGTTAAGGTTGCCCAAATACTCCGTGGATTGAGAGTATTAGAACACTGAACAGAAACATTGCACAGAAACTGTAAAGTGTGAATGGGGAGGACAGAGAAAATAATTAAATTTTTGCCTGGTTCACAAGTGTACACATTTGATCCCTGCTGCATATATGCAAAGTTGGACTGAAATGGCTTAACAAAACAACTTTGATTAACCTGTGCCTTTTAAAGATGGAAAGGAACTGTAAAAAACTTCCTTGATTACTGTAGCTATATCTGTTGGCAACCTTCAGTTTCGAAAGACTATGGTATCGTGCTCTGTTCTGGAACAGCGTCTAGTGTGGCTGAAAAGGCCAATTCGGGAGTGACAATCCCTTCCACATTGGGAGCAAGTGCAGTCTGTCCCTGGTGTGTCTCCCTGGCTGTGGGCCTTCCTTCTTTGCCTCTTAGCCTCAGACTGTTGGCCAAGTGTCTCTTCAAACTGGGAAAGGCCATGCTGCACAGCCTGCCTCCAAGCGGGCCGCTCAGAACCCAGGGTTTCCCACTTGTTGAGGTCCACTCCTGAGGCCTTCAGATCCCTCTTGCAGATGTCCTTGTATCGCAGCTGTGGTCTACCTGTAGGGCGCTTTCCTTGCATGAGTTCTCCATAGAGGAGATCCTTTGGGATCCGGCCATCATCCATTCTCACGACATGACTGAGCCAACGCAGGCGTCTCTGTTTCAGCAGTGAATACATGCTAGGGATTCCAGCTTGTTCCGGGACTGTGTTGTTTGGAACTTTGTCCTGCCAGGTGATGCCGAGAATGCGTCGGAGGCAGCGCATGTGGAAAGCGTTCAGTGGAAATACAGTTCAGATGTATCTGGCAGTTGTGAAATAAAATCTGTTTTTCTTAATATGCAAGACTGGAATTTGGGTGATAGTGTCTGAGTTAAGTAAAAAAAAAAAAGAAAAAAAAAGAAGCCCTTGTCACCCTTGGAACTTGAAGCTGAGAACTTCAGTGCCATTGAGAAGTTCTCCCCCTTCTTAAATGTCCTTGCAGATGTAACCATTTCAGTGTTCTATAATTAGTCTTGTAATTAGAATGATGATTACATTCCTGAAGAATCCCACAAATGAGGAACAAAAAAATGATAGTGACTCATGAGAACATTTGCAGGATGTTAATCTGCGGTTGACACTTATGAATTATGTGATTACTGTGTGAAGTATTTATGGGTTTATGGCTGCAAAAGAGACGTTAAGTACCATGTATTGTTTCCCAAGAGAGAGGCTCTGGTTTTGTTCAAGAGCCCATTAAGGTCCATTGTGTTGTCCTGATCTTGTTTGAATCAAAATGGGTCTGGAAGCAATATGTGTGTCAGCAAGCAGTGGACATTTTGTCATGGTCTGATTGTGAAATGCTGCAGGTCCTAAGCTGATCTAGGGCAGGAATTTTGGAATGGGAAGAAATGGTCATGTTGTGGGGATGATCCATCCTCGGTATCAGTGAAATGTTTCTAAAAAGAACATAAGAAGAGCCCCCTGTTGGATCAGGCCAAAGGCCCATCTTGTCCAACTCCTTGTATCGAATACTGTATAGCAGACTGTCCATGAACTATGAAGAAGACAAGAAGAATAAGGACAATGGAAGAGAGAACGTTCTGGGTCAGGAAGTGCTGGGTCAAGAGGAAGGGATTATATCTCAAGGGTATAGCTCATGCTTTGCATGCAAAATTCTGCTTTCAATCCTCATCCTTAGTAAAAGGTTTGGAGGTAGCAGGGATATGAAAGATCTCTGCTTGAAATCATGGAAAGCTGCTCCCAGTGAGAGCAGAGGCTACTAGGCTAGATAAGCCAATGGTTGGACTTGGTATAAGGCAGGTTCATATGTCCATTTTGTGATGTCAATGAAGTTCATGTATCATTGACTAAAGTTTTTAGTGCTTGCAATGCTATTTTTTATTAAGTACTCTTGCCCTGAAATCCTATCCAGTTTTGCAGCGAATGAGACCTTTTTGAAACGGATGTTCTGCCCTCTCATCTGCATGGTCAACATTCATGGTTGGTAAGGTCTGCTGTTGACTTATGCTCCGGAGCTTTGACTACTTTAACCCTTTGTCTTCATGAGAGTCCTGCGCTTTCTGAATAGTTGCAGTGTTTAGCCCAGCCTTTGCACCCTAGTTGCCAATACACTTCCATGTCCTTCCTGCTCACTCTTGTGTTTTGTCTTCTGCCAAGAAACCTGAGCTATCACTCATGTGAATCAGGCTGCACATCCACTTGGTAAGGGCGCTGGGTAGAGGAGGGGTTGACAATGTGTACCATTAGCAGGTGTCACCAGCATTCCTGCTACTGCTTCTTATCCAATATAGCTCATCGAGGGCATTGGGACCACTGAGCAGTTGCTTGGGCAACATGCTGCAGTAGTGTAGCTTACACCACGCATTGCGGTGCCTGCACTTAGCATGCCACCCCCTGTGGGTGCCCTGCACATGCCTGATCTCATCTGATCTTGGAAGCTAAGCAAGGTCAGGCCTGGTTAGTACTTAGATGGGAGACCGCCTGGGAATACCAGGTGCTGTAGGCTTATACCATAGTCTTTTGGGACTGAAGGTTACCAACCAGGTATCCTACTTACATGCTACTATTATTATTATTAACAGTATTTATATACCGCTTTTCAACTTCAAGTTCACAAAGCGGTTTACAGAGAAAAATCAAATAACTAAATGGCTCCCTGTCCTAAAAGGGCTCACAATCTAAAAAGATGCAAATGAATACCAGCAGACAGCCACTAGAACAGACAGTGCTGGGGTGAGGTGGGCCAGTTACTTTCCCCCTGCTAAAAAAAGGAGCACCCACTTGAAAAAGTGCCTCTTACCCAATTAGCAGGGGTACTATCTCTTTCATGTGACAGTTTCCAAATGGCATTTTGAGAAGATACATGAGCAAAGGCATTATAAATCAATGTAGAACTGTCAAAGGTAATTCAAAAAAAAAAAATTGTTCGTGGAGCAGCTTAGAATGGTTCAACTGTGATTCCATTGAAGCAAGATTCTCACATAACTCATGTTCATTTATATATGTAAATAGGGAGCAGGATGCGAGAAGCCAGGAACACAGAGTGCCAAACAGCAAATGCTTGGTGTTTGTGGGGGCCAAGATGTGACTTGGAATCTCGTATAGTTTATTAGTCACCAGAGGATGTTGGGAAGCTGGGGTGAGAGGCTACAGTCTACATCCAATACTGTCAACAAAATGGATGGCTCACTATGGCAAATGCTAGCATGGAATCTGGGATGTTTTCCAGTTTGGGACCTGCTGGCTGGCTGGCTGGCTGGCTCCTGACAGTGTAGTAGAGCAGGAAGGAACCTCATGCCAAGTTTTCTTTGGGGGAAAAAAAAATTAGGCAATTTAATCTGTACTATGTCCTGATTTAACACACCTCATCCCAAGGACTTGGCTGGGATGGATAACGGCAAATTAATGCAACAAGTGTAAAGGAACCAACCATATAAAATCCACAACCCCAAATACCTTAATGCTTTATAGACCTATGTAATCCTAGCCAATATGAGCAAGATCAGGGGTGTCCAAACTTTTTGGCAGGAGGGCCACAACCTCTCTCTGACACTGTATCGGGGGCTGGGGGAAAAAAGAATTAGTTTACATTTCAAATTTGAATAAATTTACACAAATGAATATATTAGAGATGGAACTTATGTGAATGACTGAAGGTCTTGCAATAGCTCAAGGCCTATAAAAGGCCTTGCACAAAGCAAGGTCAGCCTTTCCTTTGCTGCCACTACTGCATCACAGATGTGAAACAGCAAGCAGTGGGTGGAGTCCTCATCCCACAGCTCACTGGAGAGGTCGAAAAGTTGACCATCACCCTGAGAGTAGTTGCATTGGGCTAGCGCGGGCTCCAGCAAGTCTCCGGAGGGCCAGAGGCTCATTGGAGACTGGAGGCTCCCTGAGGGCCGGATTGGGAGTGCCTGAAGGCTGCAAGTGGCCCCAGGGCCGGGGTTTGGACACCCCTGAGCAAGATGAAACAATTAACTGTTGCCGTGCTGAGCCTAAGGTATGTAGGCCACTTAGGGGTTTTAAGGTCAGTTTCAGTCCCTTGAATTGCACATGCCAGACAATAGTGAAGAAGTGAATGTGCACTAGAGCAGGGATTCTCAAACTCTTATCTTCGCAACCCACTCCATTGTTCGGTCCTGGGCCTGTATTATGGCGTGTGACCTGGAAGTTACTTACCTTGAGGAGGCCTCCATGACTCCCCCCTATTGACACTATGCAGCACACACCCCATCGGCATTAGTGCTGGAAAGTTAGATAGGACTGGGCCCTTAGTTTTGTGTAGAAACATAGAGAAGAAGACAAGCACTTGGGGTGCTTTCTCGTGTGAGAATGCACAATGTCATTTCACAATGTCATTCCTTTTCATCCCAGTGTTGCCCCAGTTTGTGGAGTGGTGGTGGTGGTGTGGGGAAGATCCTTATCTTTGACTTTCCATGTGATCTCGGTCTTCTGACTAGGACCAGCTTCAGGTTTGAGGAGCGGTCGGCAAAAAACCAGCCAAGGGCCACCTCCTACTTGAGTGGGTTTTGGTTTACTCAGATATCCCAACTCCTTTGGCATCAGTAAAGCTCCTCCACCATGGTCCCTTTCCAATCTTCTCTCCCTGGTGCTAGAAAGCAAAAGAGTTGTATTCTGCTCTCCCTAGGTGCTTCTCTGTCTGCAAATGAGAGGGTGTTTTTCCCCCAGAAGCTCCAGCAGTGATGCAGGGAAGGGGGGGGGGTAACATATTTGCAGATTGGGAAGAGAGAAATGGATAAGGAGAAAGCAGTTTTCTCAGTTACCACTACCATATCAAAGTGGACCTGGAGCTGAGTTCTTCCAGGGTGGCTGTGGGCAACTACCTAAGGCAGTGGTTCCTAAACTTATAGCAAACATGGCACCCTTCTTCTATGGCACCATGTTGTGGTGGCACCATTGTGCAAAATCTGGCATGAAATCTTAACCAGGTGAGCCAGGAAGAAGGGCCACCAGGGAAATCCCACAGAGTCCTTGTGAGTGTACTGTGGCACCTTTGAGCGCAGTGGGTCGCAGTTTGGGAACCACTGACCTAAGGCGTCCGACCCCTAATGCTGGCTCTCTCTCTCTCTCTCTCTCTCTCTCTCTCTGTGTGTGTGTGTGTGTGTGTGTGTGTGTGTGTGTGTTACACTATAAGAAGATTGCTAGGTCTCTGAGTTAACCCATATCTTGCAATTGTAATTTCTGATTTCTGTATATATACTGATATATCAAAGAAAATCAACTAACTTCACTGAATTGTTTTAACTAAATTCTAGGCAAGGTTTTTATAGCCTTTTGGTTCTGATGAAATGTCTTGTGCTTTTCTCTGTGACATGCTAAACGTGTGTCAAACGGTTCCTCTTTTCTTTTTTTAACTGCTGGTGAAGGTTAAAATCACTTTAAAAAAATAGTGGCATAATGCAGCTATTCAGGGTTGCACCACAAGAAAGGAAGGGGTTTAATGGTCTCCATATGTATGCTCTTAGTAATGGCAGGATAAAATTTTGCTATACCACATAATGGTAAACCATCAGTGCTATAACATCTTTGGGGCTTTTGAGTGCCTTCTTTTATAGACACGCTTCTATCCAAGATTAATTCACTCAAGATTTAAGCCAGCAGCAAGTAGGCAGAGATTGGCTGCCTTTTGCAGCTGAATTGAATAGCTCATAATTCCTCAAGGAATTAGCACTTTAAAAAAAATAGAAGGCAAAAAAGCAGTTTGCAATCAAGTATAGTATTAACTACACTTAGAAGCCTGCGCTTTGAATGGTTCTGAATGCAGAGCCACTTCAAAGTGAGGCTTTTTGCATGTCTGTAGCATGTAGCAATTATTCAGCATGGAATGCAAATAATTCTGAAGCCTGCGTTGCAAACCTGGAGGTTGTATTGAGTGAGATGTGATGTCTGTTGCAATTTTGCTTAAGTGTGTCACAGGTATTTTCCTCCTCCGCCATGTTTTGCATGATCTGAATGATAGTTTGCTAAGCACACAGTGATCATGAGAACCATTTTTATTTATTTATAAAAACAAATATTCACATTCTTATGCCACTCTTCCTCCAAAAGAACTCAGGGTTGTGTACATGGTTCCTCTTGTCCTCATGAGAACAAAAGAAGAGCCCTGCTGGATCAGGCCAAAGGTCCATCTAGTCCAGCTTCCTGTATCTCACAGTGGCCCACCAAATGCTCCAGGGAGCACACAAGACAACAAGACACAACCTGCGTCCTTGTGCCCTCCCCTTCATCTGGCAATCTGAGGTAGCCTACCTCTAAAACCAGGAGCTTGCAGATACCTACCATGACTTGTAACCTGTGATGAATTTTTCCTCCAGAAATTTGTCCAATTCCCTCTTAAAGGCATCTAGGCAAGATGCCATCACTACTTCCTGTGGCAAGGAGTTCCACAGACTAATTACACGCTAGGTAAAGAAATGTTTTCTTTTTTCTGTCCTAACTCTCCCCACACTCGATTTGAGTGGATGTTCCCTGGTTCTGGTGTTGTGTGAGAGGGAAAAGAGTGTCACTCTATTCATCCCCTGCATAATTTTTGAATATCTTTTCATATAGGACAGATTTCGAAAATGATGGTCTACTTGATGCAATCTGAAGTCATGTAATTCCTTATTCCACCTCATTCTGCTGCATATGTAGACCAGGCCAGTGTCAGGTGACCACTTTTCTGATAGGCCAAGAAAAATGTGCCACCCTTTGGCCTTCCACGAGCGCCATGTCTGTGCTTTGAGAAATTGTACCTGTTGACCTCTTGGCATGCAGTGGTTAAAGACAGGTTGCTTTTGTCCTGTGCTGGGGAGGTGGGAATCTTTTTAAGAATGATGTTAAGGCACTGCTTCAGGGTGGTGCAGGTGTGGTATTTTGGCAGGTGCAGCTTTCTTGTATTTCTAGCAACTCTGTATTGATGTATTGATAACCTGATTTCAGGGTGTGTGGGTCTGGTCAGTATCAGGATGGGAAATGGCCTGCGAACCCCACATTGGCTGCCTGGAATGTTGTTATGGGGAAAAAAGTGGGACATTAAAAAAAATCCCTGTGGTCTTTTTTCTTTTCCTTACAATTTTTCTCCCAAGTGGTTCTCTGCATAATATATAACATTGTCTGAAAGCAAGGACTGAGCAATTCTGTTGCTGCAGCTAAGTTGGTGTAGTCCTGTAAACTGTTTATAGTGGACACCACCTGTGGACCATATTGAAGGTACTCTGAGATTTTCAGAACACCACCACCAATTTGAAAGCAATTTGAACACCGAAACTACAGTACTGAAACCAGAACTATAAAGTAGAACTGTGTCTTGAAAAAGGAGGGATCTTTGCCTGGTTCCAACATATCAGTAACGTTGAGCCTTCCTGGTTGGGAAGTTCTATGCAGCCAGGGCCATTATGGAGGATGTCTTGCTTCTAATTCCAGAAACCGAACCTTGGACCAAAGCCTGACCCATCTGATCTCAAAAGGTGTGAGACTTTTATGGGAAGAGATGTTTGCTATGATATTCAAAATGCAAATTAATTTACAGTTTTATCCCACCCTTCCTTCAAGGAGCTAGGGGTAGTACATGTGATCTTACCCCTCACTTAATCCTAACAACCCTATGAGTAGGTTAGGCTGAAAGATGGTGACTGGACCAGAATGCTCCAATAAACTTGGCCAAGTGGGGGGCTGAATCAGGTCTTCCTGGTCTTAACTCTAAAGCAGGGGTTCCCAAACTCCTCCAAGGGAGTTGGGAATCTTGTAAGTCAGTGGTTCTTGAACTCTCTGGGTCCCCACAGTGCCACAATCACTGCAATGCCATTGGGACACACACACCCCGCCCCCACAACAACTTACAGTGGGGCTTTTCAAACTGGGGCGTCACAACGCTCCAGGCTGCAGGCCCTGTCCCCTACCCCCTTAAGGGGCAGGGGCAGCCTGGAGGTAGGGAGGAGGCAGCGGCGCAATCTCCAGGCAGCAGGGGTGAGGGAAGGCAGCGGCGCGTTCCCCAGGATCGTGCCGCTCAGGGGGGCTGCAGGGGCTTGGGTACACGCACCCAAGCCCCTGCAACCTCCTGGGGGTGCGGGGAGCCGCAGGGCTCCCTGCAGCAGTGAAAGTAGATGCGGAGCGATCGTGCCCCGCCTCTGCTAAAGCGGAAATGGAGTGCGATCGCTCTGCATCTACTTTCACTGCTGAGGGGAGCCCTCCTGTAGGTCGCGCCGGGCGCCCTACACCCCCAGGAGGCTGCAGCGGCACGATCCTGGGGAACGCGCCGCTGCCTTCCCTCACCCCTGCTGCCTGGAGATTGCGCCGCTGCCTCCTCCCTACCTCCAGGCTGCCCCTGCCCCTTAAGGGGGTAGGGGACAGGGCCTGCAGCCTGGAGCGTTGTGACGCCCCAGTTTGAAAAGCCCCACTGTAAGTTGTTGTGGGAGCGGGGTGTGTGTGTCCCAATGGCATTGCAGTGATTGTGGCACTGTGGGGACCCAGGGGCATTTAAACATACTGGGATGGTGCTGCAAAGCCTTCTGGAGGGTCCTGGAGGCTTGCATCCCCCTCTGCAAGCCTCCCTGCTGCTGTAATATAAACTCTGGCAATGTCTTCATTTTCTATTACCCATCCCACCCCAGGGTTATAAAACATCACTTAAATAATAAATGGCCTTTTTTTTTTTACATAATAAATGGTTTGCCATAAGTAATAATAAAAGTTGTCCAACCCTTTGCTTTTTCAAACCAATTATTGGCTAGGACTGGATAACTATTTATTATGGTACTAATGAGGTTTTGTTTTTAATATGACTTTCTGGCTCATAATGCCCACTAAACCACTAACTGAATACAGCAACTATTGGAGAGGTTTTTTCTCCCACATTTACCACTCTGCCCGCAATCCAGCAGAGAGCTAAACCCACTGAAAACTAACTGCTAGGCTTAAGTATGCTTAAGATGCAGCCTCCATGTTTATCATAAATGAGACATAACCTCTTTTTAACCATTATATAAAATGGGGGGGGGAGGGATGGAGAGACTACCTATTGTGGTGCACACCTGACCCTGTGTGTTGATTTAGATCTAAAAAAGCTGCAGTGCATACAATTGTGTGCATGGAGGGCTCTCTGCTTGGCAGCATAGGGGTGAGGGGAAGCATGTCCTATCCATAAGGGTTTGTACTGTCAAACCATATCATTATGGTTGGCAACCTTCAGTCTCGAAAGACTATGGTATAGGCCTACAGCACCCGGTATTCCCAGGCGGTCTCCCATCCAAGTACTAACCAGGCCTGACCCTGCTTAGCTTCCAAGATCAGACAAGATCAGGGATGTGCAGGGTAACAGTTGCTGCCCATATATATCATTATGCTGCTTGACATTACTTTTTCAAGCAGAAATAATTTGAGGGTGTGTGTGTGTGTGTGTTGTGGGCAGAATAAATTTTTTGTTTCTGAAATCTCAAGTTCAAATTTTGTGCACTTCAGCAGTTGCTACCTAGAGCAGGTTCCTCTGTTGTGGTTTTTTTTAAAAAAATGTGTGAACATATGCAGTTGACTTATGTTGAGTCAGACTGTTGGTCCTTGGAGCTCAGTATTGGCTATACTGACTGGTAGTGGCTTTCCAGGGTTTGAGTTGGAAATGCTATTAGAAGTTCACAGGAGATTTGCCTAGGAGATGTGTTTATCTCCCTAAATTTGCACATGCTTGCAAACTGTAGGAGCTGAGCTCCTTGCAGGACAATTAGCAGCTATTTCCATTACCCATGTTTTCATTGAAATCTCTGCTTCCTGGATGTGACCCACCAAGAAGTGAATCAAAACCCAACAGTGGTTTCGCTACTGGAGTCATTTCTGAGGCCTGTTGAGGTCTTTGGAGGCAGTCCTGGGGCGGTGTGATGTCAGGGCAGCTGCTGGAGGTGGGCTGAGATGCCACCCCCCAAGGATGAGGTGGGTCATGGCCCTGGTAAGTTTGAGAACCACTGCCCTAATTGTTGCATCATTCTCTGGGAACTGTGTGTGTGTGTGTGGGGGGGGGGGGGGGAATATCAGCCACCAAAGTAATCACCATAGTTTTGGTGGTGACCACTATTCTTTCTTGACAACGCCCTAGAACTATTTCCAAGGTATTGTGGAGAAAAATGGCAACCATAAGCCAAAAGGGTCTTGGCTGTTCCTTTTTAAACTTAAAACGAGTAAAAAAGAAAAGTAGACCCATGCTGCAACTAAGCCCCCCGCCCTTTGTAGAAATGAATGGGGGTAATGAAAATGTTACCCCTTCCCAAATGCAACCATTGCCATATAAGTGAGTAAGCAAGTACGTAATGGATTTAAGAATTGAAATTGATGTCTTGCAGTTCCGACTGGTCAAAGCAAAACCAAACTTGAGCTGTTTTCATGGAAAACATCTATAGAAAACTGTTCAATTTAATTTCTTTTGACTGTTTTACCACCACACCCTTTTTGCTGTCCCGTTCGATACAGGTTGATTGAAAGGCTGGTACCGTATCTTCAGCCAAACCATGGAGGTAACTTGGCACTTCAAAATCCTGTCTATTGTGGTCTCTGTTATCTGCGGCATAATCGAAAGAACAAAGGCTTCACATGTGAGCAGGCTAAATGAAAGTGTTTTATTAACAGGGCGCTACACATCTCCTTTGGCTTGGTCATAGGGCCTGAAGTTGCAAATGTTGCCTAAACCAAAGGGTAGTTGAGGTGAACCTCAGAGCATCAATCTTGTACTTAAAGGAGTGGTGCACAGTGGGGGTTTTTTTTTGGTGTGTGTGCGCGCGCCTCTCTCTCCACCAAGAATCTGCCTTCAGCAGGCTCTGGTTTTTCTTCTCTTCTTTGTTTGAACCATTTTTCAGAATACTCTTGTAAGCATCTGAAGTTGTCTTAGGTCAGACCATGGATCCAAGGGGGGGCATGGGTGCATGGCCCCTCCGCGAATTGAGGCCAGAGGGGAAGGCCACTTACTGGGACAGGAAACAGCCCAAGTACGGCTGGTAGCCTGCCTGGAAGAGCTAGATTGGGAGCTTAGGTCTACCTGGCAAGTAGATCTTGACTCCTAGTCTGGTTAGCCCAGGTCTATCCACCTGGTTGACCTGGGCTTTCGAGAAGGTAGTGCTCATGTCCCCGTCCTCCCAGTACAAACATTGGATCAGCCCCTGAGTCCAGGACAGACTGCTTGGCATTCTGACATTGCACCAGGATGAGGTCTTTTGTTATCTGGTGTGCTCCCTGGGGCATTTGGTGGGCCGCTGTGAGACACAGGAAGCTGGACTAGATGGGCCTATGGCCTGATCCAGTGGGGCTGTTCTTATGTTCTTAAGTTGAACTCTCTTTATTTCTTGGTTGCATGAAATGTTTTGTGTAATAGTCTGTTCCGCCATTTGAAAACAACGGAGGGTTTTTTTTTTTGTTGAACGATAGAGTATAACTAACCCATTTTAGGACACTGGAAGTTCAGAATTTATCTTGATAGTTGCAGGGTGTGAAATTGGAGGTTGCCCCAAGCTAGACACCTTGGCACTTATGTACCTGTATTTGAGAAGTGTCCATTTCCCATTTTGAGAGGTAGCTGAACCCTGAAGGTTGACAATTATAGCAACCCAGGGTAGCAAAAGCTTTGAACAAGGTACCCCTCTCCCAACCAAGGCAAAAAAATAGGGATAAAATACACATTGTGGTTTACCAAAACCAGGACTGTTCCTAGTAACAAAGCCATGAACCATATGGATACAATGGACCTAGAAATCTGGAAGATCATGCATGAAGCCATGTCAGAATTTGGCAGACAGGCAGGGCCAAAGAGGGAAAAAATGCTGAGCTGTAAGTGGACAGAATCTGGAATTTGCTCAGTTTTCATGGGCTGAATTTTCTATTCAGTTTTCAGCCTGTAGTACTGACAGAATGTAGTTTTACTGATTGGACTGGTAACCACCTAATCTTAGAGGTACATCTGAGTAAGGTTTTCTTGTGGTATATAAAGGTGGTGGGGCAACCCTGGCAGACAATGAAGTTTGTCGATCAGTCTACTAAATCGGTGTTACCCAGACTGTGGGGTGGGACCCACTAGTGGGTTGCAAGCTGATTTTTGGTGGACCATGGAAAGTTTTTGAGACATTAAAAAAGCATGCGCGAACGCACACCTTACAAACACCCTTGTCCAGTTTGCAGAAGAAAATTTTTAGCTGGAAGCTAACCAATGTTATGGTAATCTTCATACCCCAAATTAAAATGTCACATTTTTCTATTTTCTCTAGTAATTGGCATGCCATAGATCACAAGTGAATCCAATTTCAGCCCTTTGTCTGGCCTGGAAATCCCTAACTGCACATCTTGCTCTCCTGTTCAGCCTTCTGGCTATTCTAGAATGACTGTAAAGATTTGGGTCAACATTCCTTGAACTCCATTTCTAGGGAGAGTCTAGCAAATGCTCACATACACACATATTATATGTACGGTCTCTAGCAGCCTTGGGAGCACAGGATCCCAATAATTAATTAATTTATTAATTATTAATAAATAAAATATTTTTTCCTAATTTTTTTTTTGTCTGGTGGATAATGATAGATTTTAAAAGTGGGTCCTAGTGCTAAAATGTTTTGAAAGTACTGCTCTAAATAGTACATATTCATATAAACTAATATTTTTATCTCTGCATGTAGACTTTTAGTGCCTCTGGAATCAGCCCATCCTTTCACTATTTGGAAAATAATCTTTATTATATTCTTATTCTTATAATTATATTCTTATAATTATTAATAATCTACACAGGGCAATGCACAAACGGAGCTGAAGGCATACCTTCATGGGTTTCAAATGATTGTTCTGTTTTTCCAGGATAAGGCACCACAATAATTTCAATGAATAATTATTAATGATATAGAACTCCTAACAGTATTGATCATTGTTTCAGCAATTGCTGTAGAATCCTGTGATGAAGCTGAATAAATCTTCTTTGTTTCAAAGAGCAGCATGACCGTCAGCCACACCATGAAACACTGGTAATTAGGTTCATGTTTAATGTGTGGGCAAAGGAACCCGTTGGCTTCCGAGCTTAATTCCCTTTTATTATCTTTGTGTAATCTGAGTAGGTTCTAACTAGGAGTTCTCTAAGAATTTGGGTAGCTGGTTTTTACAGCTATAATTTAGGCGTAGTTACACATACCTCCGACAGCTCACCACTTCCTGTTAACTTATCCAGCCCATAAAATGCAAAGATGCTGGGATAGTAAACTGTTTCTCAAAACTATTTTGGTCCTCTCCTTTTTCAGTGGCTAGTTCCTTTGCCTTCCTCCCTAACTTTTCACCCATCAAAAGGAGGGGGGAAAAATCATTTGAAATATTTGCTGAACCACGTAACCTTAGTAGTACATCTGAATAAGGTTTGGGTTTTATTTTTTTGAATGCATAAAGGTGTTATCTAAATCATTCCTTTCTCACAATAACGGGGGAAATGGAAAAGATGTTGAAAAATACGAATGTGCACAATTGCGAGTTTTCTTTGAGATTAGTTTTCACAGCTGGAATTGGAATAGCACTTTTGACCTTTTCAGTTGAAAAGGGGTTGGGATAAATAATCTATATGATCGCAATTAGCCATTAAGGTACAGAGTATGAAAGAGACAAAGTACTGATAAATACTACTGTGGATATCTAATTCTTTCATTTTGAGTGTGTGAAGATACACTTAACTGTTTGGAAGAATTTATGGATAGTTTAGCAATTTGGGGGAAAGGGTAGGGAAAACCCTAAATATATTTCCAAGATCTGTTTTAGTTTCTGAGTGTCTGATTTTTCTACTTTGCTCTTTATCTGAGTGGGAGCATGTTGCATTGTACACTTAAAGAAAATCATTATCTGATTCTTGTGCATTTGAACTTGGGCTCCTGTGACAAAGACATGCTTGTTTGTACATTCATGGAGTTTAACAAGAAGCTGGTGTTCTGCAAGTGAGAGTGCCTCATTTCCTATAATAACCCACAGTAAAAAGTCACTTGTAATGCATATGTGAGCACACAGACAAACTGCACACAGAGGGACCCACTTATGTCATCAGAAGCCAGGAAATTCAATTTTAACAGGAAAAACCACTGATATCTACAATAGCTGCATGTAACTAAGATGCATATGTTAAAAATAGACTTGAACAACTGTGGCCCACCAAACCAAATGCAGCATGCCAGCATGGTGGCAGCCCACCAGAGGCTTGAGAAACCCTCTTTTGCTCCTGTCTGGGACTGCAAAAATAAGGCCTGTCCAGTATCTGGCAGACCCCAATGCATAGTTCATGGTTGTGTTTGGCATTGTGGGTTGGTTCACAAGGATGTTTGTATGAAACTCATAACTAATCACAGGGTATGATCTCAAGGAATGAGATGCAACAACCATGCTGAAGCTGAGTAGGTATAACTCTGGCCAGTTCCTGGATGATTGCTTGGATCCTGCTCTGCCTTGAGTTGCACCATAGAAAAACAGCATCAGCAAAAAGTAATACCTTTTAGAGAATTTGGCCTCCTTGTCCATTGACAGCACAATCCTAACTTGCGCTGAAACAGGCAAGTTTCAGATAAGGCCTGTGCTGTATCCAGCTAAAGTTTCAGGCTGGCTATGGTTTGCCCTGAGGCAAGGGGAAATAATTCCCCTTACTCCATATTGTGCTGGAGCGGCCCCAGTGGGTCTTCTCGGGTCTGCGCCACCTGAAGGATTCGCACAAATCCAAGCAACCTGGAGCTGCCCCAGGCTGCCTGGGAACAGGGCTAAGATCTGGCATAAGTGCAGGCCCTGCTCCTTGCTTCCCCACCGCCTGCCCATGGGACTACCCACCACCTGCCCTCCCCTTCCCCCAAATGCCTCCTCCCCAAGCCCCCCAGACCCCCATGCCAGCCTCCCCAACGCCCAAGTCAGCTCAAATGTGCCTTATGGCATGTTTGCGATAGTCCTTGGCTTGCGCCGGACCAAGGACGCTTTAAGATTGCGCCCTGAATCTCTTAAAAATTATATTCAAAAGAAAAGTTGTCACCCAAGCAATGACAAAGAGACTGTATTTTATACTGTCGTGTTGTAGCTGAAGTCTGAAATGTACATCTATCTGGAAGTATATCCAGAGATCATTTAGTTCTGCCCTGTTGTGCTGTGGTAGATATTCTGTACCCAAATATTTTGGTTGTTTTCACGATACGTATTAAGAGAATTTCGATACAAGGACATCTGCAAGAGGGATCTGAAGGCCTTAGGAGTGGACCTCAACAGGTGGGAAACCCTGGCCTCTGAGCGGCCCGCTTGGAGGCAGGCTGTGCAGCATGGCCTTTCCCAGTTTGAAGAGACACTTGGTCAACAGTCTGAGGCTAAGAGGCAAAGAAGGAAGGCCCATAGCCAGGGAGACAGACCAGGGACAGACTGCACTTGCTCCTGGTGTGGAAGGGATTGTCACTCCTGAATTGGCCTTTTCAGCCACACTAGACGCTGTTCCATAGCGCGATACCATAGTCTTTCAAGACTGAAGGTTGCCAAAAACATTAAGAGAATGCAGGTTTTTGCTAGTGGACAGACCTCCTTTCTGAATTGAGTTGCAATTGGAATAATCCTTGGGAAAGGAAAGTATAACAAGCTCCACGTGGTGCGTGCTTATGCTCATAACACTTTTCCTATGTATGGAGAAGAAAGTGCACAGTGCCCTGGGAGAATGGCATCAGCCTATTACTGTTGGTCTTCAGATAATATGCTGTATATTGGCACAGTGCTGTATGTGAACATAGAAAAAGCAAAGCACAGCCTTCCATAGACAAGTGCCAAGTGCATGGAGGTTTGTGGGGCATAGGCAGTGAACGTGTCAGCCCAGGGATATGGCTAGCAGGTGTGTTCTCATTTTCCTTTTCCCTATGAGCATTGAACATTGAAATATAATATCTGGGGAGAACAGTTGTTAAAACTAAAGGCTGATTCAGATGATTCTCAAGGATGACTGAGGACAAAAATTATTTTAAAAGTGGAGTTGGGGACATCTATGAAGTGCTTCCACTGTTGCTATTGCCCTGGAACTCAGGTGTTCTTGGATTTTATTAAGGTGCGTAGTGGGTGCTTTCTTGATAGGTTCATGGGTGATGGTTGCTTGGATATGTCTTCATACACAGTAGAACATTTCTGAGGCTGTTTAACAAATGAGAGGCAGTGGAGACCTGGAAACTGCAGCAAGTTATGGGTTTGTTTTTTCCTTCTCATAGCCTTGAAGAAAACAGGCTTACCCTCACTAAGGCTTGAGGGAATACACTTGTGAGAACTTGAAAGGGTTAGAAATGTGATATGTTGACATCTTGAATGAAACATTTTTGTTTTGTTTTGTCTATGTAGAGAAGGGTACTTCTTTGTGGACTTTCAAAGGACTTGATGGTCCTTTGCTGGGCCTTCTCTTCTTTTGACCTTGTAGGTATGGAGGGGCCACCTGTGTGAAATATCAAGAGCTTTGGTGAGCTTCATGTTTCACAGTAACCTGCTGATATTTTTTTCAAAAGACTAGCTATCTAGGGATCACTTGATACATTTTATTTGTTTAGGCACATGGCTGTACTTTTAGGAGTGAACTATCTTAATGTGCAAAAGCAGCAAATTTTAGAAGTGCCTCATGTGTCCTACAATTATCCTGCACAGGAAGATGTGTTTGGTAGTGGCAAATCCAATGTATTGCCATCTGACAGATGAAATAGTTCGAACCCCCTGGTCTCATTTTGCTATGGCACCACATAATCGCTTAAGACGAGATATATCAATTGGAGACTGGGCGAACCGAAATCCTCAGAGTCAATCTGACATCCTCTTCCATATGGATGCCTGAAAATTTTTCCCCCAATTAAATGGAAACTTTGTTGGTATTTGGTATGGCGCCTGAAATGTCTTCTGACATCAAGACTGAAAGCCATGAGATATACTGAACCTGTGGCTTGAGATGCATCAGGCAGGGATTCAGCCTATATACCACCACCAAACTTTAGCCATAGGAAAAAACTATAGAATAACAAACCAGACCAAAGAAGCCTCTGAAAAAGCAGTGCTTTTGCCACTGTTCTACCACTGCACAAATCATTATTGCTGTAGTTAATGCATCCCAGAAGTGCAACTCTGCTGGTCTTTAGAAAGAAGAGATAAAGGACTGTGGAAATTTTTATTGTGACATGACTGTTTTTTTGGCAGTAGCCGCCTACTTCAACTATGTCTTGATTTTTATGAACTGACAGCTTAAGTGGGAATATGTGCTGTGCGTTGAATCTATTCAAGACCATGCCTTGTGATCTCAAGAGGTAAAACCATGAATTTCAGTGTAAGAGATGTCCACATGTGTGACTGTGAGGTTAATGAAGAACAATGAAGGAAATCCATTATTAGATCTCTTTCACCACATGGGTTTGCATGTGTTCAAGGCCTCCCCTCTCTTATGCTGACGACATTGTTGCTGACTAAGGTCACTTCCGTGTGGCTGTCCGAACGCACCACATTTTTATGTAAATAGATTTGCCCATTCATATGGAAAGGTTGTGTGCCATGCCACTGACTTAAAATTCTTGGGTGCTATTGCCATAAAGACTTTCCATGCAAAATGGCTGAGCCATGTGATGAGCTGCTTATCTGCATCATGGAAGGTGCATTTAGTTGTGTGCATGTGTTCCCACCCACCCCGTGCATTCTGATTGCACAGACTGGCCCTGCCTCCCCACAATGTCCATGCTACTCTGACAGCAGCTTATATGGATATAACTACTCTATGCTATTAAGAATTCTTGGATGATCAGATTCTAGATAGTGTCGAGAAACCCTACACATATGCAGTCTTGTGTGTGTGAGCGATATATAGCATGTGCATGTACATAGTCTCCTTTCACACTAATCATGAATGCACAAATGTTGAATGGGGAGTGGGGCCACATGTATGGTACTGCTCCTCGTTCACATGTTCAGTGAATGCATGTAGGGAATCCTGGAGTCAGAGCCATAACTTTTTGGGGGGTGTTTTTAAATTTTTTATTTTCCAAAATAAAAACAAATATAAACAAACACATAACAAACACAAATTCAATACACAATACACACACAAAAAACAAAAAAAACCACACCATTGGAGGGTGCAGGCAATCGTATATCAATATATCTAATCAATCAGTACATACCTTCTGATCTTGTTCTTCTTCTAGCTTAGCCTCTTAATATCATTTATCTATCATCTCATATCTTATATAATATATCATGTATACAATATATTCATCTAAATGCCCTATCTTATACATCTACAACTCCATTTTCAACCAAGCATAAAATAGTCTCCATTACTCCATCTGTGCCGGTTTACGCTGTTGATCCAAAGTCACTGTAAGCCTATCCATTTCCGCCACATTCATTATTTTCTCTATTAATTCATCTTTCGTTGGAATTTTAATAACTTTCTAGTATCTAGCATATAAAATCTTTACAGCAGTTAATATGATAACTAAATACACATTTTCTTTATAATATCTAAGATAATATTAAGCAAATAGCTTTTGCAATTGAAGGAAGACTTTCTTTTGTTTTTGAGGTGAATGTCAACATAAATGGCTTAAAGCAGGGGTGCTCACACTTTTTTGGCTCGAGAGCTACTTTGGAACCCAGCAAGGCCCGGAGATCTACCAGGGGGGAAGGAAGCATCTGACAGACACCCCCTTTAATGTATGGAGCCCCTACTGGAGTCTAGTCAGTTTTGTTGCTGCAGTTTTGTTGCTGCAGTTGTTGCAGTCAGTTTCGTCAGGCATGCAGTTTTGTTGCTGCATGCCTGAAGAGCAGCTAAAGTGTCAGTTTCAGTTTAGTGTCAGCTAAATATATCAGTTTAGTCTAGTCACTAGACGAAACTGACATATTAACAGTTTGGAGAGACAGGGCTCCGCGATCTACTCATTTTGCCTTGTGATCTACCGGTAGATCGCGATCCACCTATTGAGCACCCCTGGCTTAAAGAGTAAATACTCCATCCTCCCTTAACCATCATGTTTCTTTTTACTATTCACCTTCTCTTTTTGTCTTCTTGTTGCTATCAGTGAGTGCCTCCTTGCCTCTCTAGTTTCTTCCCTCTGATTCCTCAATTGTCTCTGAATCATTTGATTTCTTTTCTTCCAGCTCCATTTCTACACTTTCTCATTCTTTTCTTCTCAATTCCTCTTCCTCATTTTCTTCATTTCTCGTCTCACCTTTCATCACTGTACTCAAAAAATTTTCTGCTTTCATTGTTGAATTTATATTATATCTCTGTGACTGGAATTGAAAAAAAAAATATCTTCCAGGAGAAGCCATCTATATGGTATTTGTTTTCCTCTTAAAATTTTTTTACTAACTCTTCATTTTCTTTTCTCTTCTTTCTCACTCTCCATGGGACATGTCTCAGAATTTTCACTTTGCTACCCTCCACCATCCATTCCTTTTCCTGTGAGATCTTCAATATTTTAACTCTGTAGAAAGTTCTAATGAATTTCACATGGATTTCTCTTGGTAGTTCATGTTTTCTTAGATAGAAAGTGCTCACTTTCTCGCTGAATCCAGATCCATGAGTATCTCCTCTGTGGGTGTGTCAATCCACTCTGATATTAAATCACCAAACAGACGTCGTGCATCTTCCCCTTTCTGTTCTGGTACATTTTGTGTTCTCACCACTCGAGCTGCACTCTCCATCTGAATTTCCATTAAAGTTGCCTCTCCATCATATTGGTTTTTTTCTATCTCCAATATTCTAGATTGATCTTTGGTTGTCTTTTTTTTTTCCTAATTTTCTAATCTTTTGTGTATTCTCATCTGCTTGGTCTTTAACGGCTTTCAGTTGCACACTGAGATCATTTAGTTGTGTAGTTAAAACATCCAGACTAGCTTGAACCTGCAAAAATTGTTTTGTGTGCTGCTGTCCCATCATCACTAATTTTTCTATATTGTCTTGTAATGTCTGCTTCCAGTCTTTCCCTTTCGGTTCTTCTTGTGTTAGTTTTCCCAAGCTTGACTCCAGGGCAGGAGAGCCCCTAACTTTTGCTCCTTTTCCTGTCATCCTTTTTCTTCCTTCTTATCTCTTCTTTCCTGTAAAACTCAAATATCTGTTATCACATATATCATTATCAGTTACCCGTACATCACATCACATCATCAAAAAAAATCAACTGTTCACCCATAAAAACCAACACGGGGAAATTTTAAATCAAATAAACCTTTGCCTTGCAATGTTTCTTAACGCCACTAGTCCTCAGGGTATCATCCTCCTTCACTTGTCTAGTCCTTTTCTTATCCTTGCAATGTCTTTTTAAATCCACTAGATGTATGCGATGTTCTATTCTTCTTTTTCTGTTATCTTGGTTCTATTGCTTACATTGTTGCTACATCCAATACATTCCTTTGCAGGAGATACACTGAGGAATTCAAAACAATGAAACCGCTTTTGCAAAACAAAGACATGCAGATCTCCAGCCCTCTCCACAGGCACTCCAAGATGTCCACAGGAAAACAAAACTGAACATTTCAAAGCAAAGTTTATATTCCAAAACGATTAATTTATAATCCAACAAATTTTAGATTAGTAAAGTTAGAGTTATGCTCTCATATTTCCATAACAAGCTCGGCAGGCCTCCTCCAAAGCTTCTTCTCACACAAGCAAACAAATGAGCAGAGAAAGCCTCCCCCCTCTTCCTCTTCCCAGAGGGGGAAAACCTGACCCTCCTTTTTCCCTTGGGTAAAGGCTTAATCAGGCAGTCAATTAATCAATCAATGTGGCTTAGTTTCAACATGAATCCTCACCAACACCGACATTGATGGCTGGGTTCCCTTGGAGAAAAAAACAGCCCCTGACTGGACACTTCCTCTCCGAAACCGTATACCATCTGTAGGATCGAATCGCTTCTGATCACAGATCCTCGGATCTCATCAGACCCAGGGTTTTTTTGACAGGAAATAGCATGCTTTCCCAAGAGCTTTCAAGAGCTCAGAAAAACACAGCCATACAGTTGCCTCTGGCCGATGTGACATTGTGCCTTCACTTCTGGGTTCTTTCTAGAGGGCAGGACACTCACTGCTGTGCTTCACATGCCCCATGCCTTTCCCTTTGGAGGCCGGGAGCCTCTACAAAGAAATAGGGTGTGGGAAGCCAGCAGCACCCCACTCTCTGGGGAGAACCTGGAGATGACTGCTTTGCATGCAAGGCAGTCACTTCTGGGTTCTCTTTGGAAGAGTGCTCGCTGCTGTGCTTTTCGCACCTCGTTCCTTTCCTTGCAGCAGCCCCCAGCCTCTAAAGGAAAAGGGATGGGGCATGCAAAGCACCACAGTGAGCATTCTGTCCTCCAGGGAGAACCTGAAGCTGACAGGGCAGAGCTTGGGAGCACTCATGCCCCCTGGAGTAGCATGTGCCCCTCAGGCTTCACCAAAGTTACACCTCCGCTTGGAGGGAAACTATTGAGTCCTTGACATATGAAAGTGTTTGTCACGACTGGCAGTCTTCAGGGAAAGCAAGCACTAAGCAGGTCAAATGGAGAGTCTAAGAGCACTTTGTCTTAAGTGATAGGTTGTTCAGGACAGCAACCAGACTAGATTCCCAGTCCTTATGAGGCTGAACCTTATTCGCTTTCTTGTGTTACCTGACAGCAACTATACTAGAAGGTGCAATACCATCTTGCTGTCAGTTCTGACACCCATGTAGCCTTTGAAAGGGGGTGGTTAAGAACACATTTAATAAAATGAGACCTGGGCTGCCCAACATTACTTGTGCTCCACACTCTCACTGTAGAGATTCTTCCTGATCTGAGGATTTGAAGTTGGAAATCTGTTTTTGTTTTTTTTTAAATGGAAGGCAGTAAACATGTAAAACTAATTTGTGTGTTTTTTTTTTTTATGGTGGATTGACACAAACTGAGCAGGCTAACTACTTTTATTATGAGCAGTTCTTTTATTATAGCACTTGAAGTTGAACAGAAAAAGGACTTCGATACAGTATTTGTATTTCTAGAGACACTAAGACAAGAAACTGCACTTCAGGCCCTCCTGAGTACTTACGAGTTAATGTGGACTGTCTGTCTTTTTTCTTTTTTTTTTAAGTGCTTTAGTATAGAGATTTTAATTTTTAAGAACATAAGAACAGCCCCACTGGATCAGGCCATAGGCCCATCTAGTCCAGCTTCCTGTATCTCACAGCAGCCCACCAAATGCCCCAGGGAGCACACCAGATACCTGCATCCTTGTGCCCTCCCTTGCATCTGGCATTCTGACATAGCGCATTTCTGAAATCAGGAGGTTGCACATACACATCATGGCTTGTAACACTTAATGGATTTTTCCTCCAGAAACTTGTCCAATCCCCTTTTAAAGGTATCCAGGCCAGATGCCATCACCACATCCTGTGGTAAGGAGTTCCACAGCCCAACCACATGCTGAATAAAGAAATATTTTCTTTTGTCTGTCCTAACTCTTCCATCACTCAATTTTAGTGGATGTCCCCTGGTTCTGGTGTTATGTGAGAGTGTAAAGAGCATCTCTCTATCCACTTTATCCTTCCCATGCATCATTTTGTATGTCTGAATCATGTCCGTCCCCCCCCGTATCCACTCCGTATCCGTACGATCGCTCCATACGATTGCTCCATATCCACTTTCACTGCTGCGGGGAGCCCTACTGCAGGTTGTGCCGGGCTCCCCGCACCCCTGGGAGGTTGCAGGGGCTTGGGTACATGTACCCAAGCCCCTGCAACCCCCCTGAGTGACGCGATCCTGGGGATCACGCCGCTGCCTCCTCCCTGCCTCCAGGCTGCCCCCGCCCCTTAAGGGGGTAGGGTCCAGGACCCCCAGGCTGGGGCGTTGTGACGCCCCAGTTTGAAAAGCCCTGCCTTATGCTAATGGATTGTAATATCTATTAGCATAAAGCCCCTATAAGATGGAACCAAAAAACTCTCTACTACATAATAATACTTGTGCCAGTCACTTTTTCATGTATGCATGTGTTTGGAGATAGAATTAATCTTCCTGTCTGAGTAAAAAAAACACCTTCTAAAAGTGGTGGCTCTCTTTATATTTTAACAGGGCAAAACAACTGACCCTATTCAGCCCACCATAAATGTCTTTTCTGCTGGTTGTTTGCTGGTGTCTCTCTTGTGTCTTTTTTTTCAGATCGCAGATCCCTTTGAGACAAGGAACATCTCATTTCTTTTGCTGTATAAACAGCTTTGAGAATGTTTTGTTTGAAAAGCAGTACATAGATAAGCTAAATAATTGCAGGTAATTAGAAATCATCATTATGAGTATACCTGCTGAACTCTGCATTTACCATCCTGAGCCAGGCAATACAATCAATGACTTCCAAAACTGTTTAGAAATTTTTCTTGCTATGTACATGCACATGCTACATTAAAAATTAGGCTTGGATTTTTGTAGAATACCAGGAGTATGTTTTAGTAGACATGGTTATTAAAGTGGTTGGGAGATATCTCCTTCTGAGCAGCTGTGACCAAGATGCTCTATCCACTTTTCAGTACGAATATTTCAATATTAGTAAAGTGTTGCTTCAGTGCTGAATTATCTGTGCTCCACCCACAGCAGCTTTGTTATAAACACTCTCCTCCCACACAGCACCATCCTCCACACGTTTTTTTCTGGAGGGTGAAGGAAATGGTTTAATATTGAATACAGACTTCAAAGATGTAGTGCCACCTCAAGTTGATGCTCATGTTTTCTTGTCATGTCAGTGACAATCTCTTTGCATATAGTGGTTCTGATCCCATAAATATCGATATGTGCAGGGGTCCTGTTTTCAGTTCACAGTAGTTCTCTGTGTGTATTGTTGCATTCAGGGCTGTCACAGAAGTTCTGATAAGCCTGCCAGTTATTATGCCACATCAGGGACATTCTGGCTGCTAGGCAAGTTGGAAGCAGCTCAGCAATGGCCCCGTCATAGTCTTTTAATGCATCTTGCCTTAGTTTCGTGAAGCAGCATGCATGGCTTCCTCACCTGCTTCTATCTTCACAACTATCTCATGAAGTATGTTAAGCTGAGAGAGAATGTGCCTGGTTCAAGGTCACCCAGTGATTTTTGTGACTGTGTGAAGATTTCAACCTAGATCTGTTGGTCTACTGCAGTGGTTCACAAAGCCCTGCTTGGACTTTGGGACTACAGTAAGTCTTTGCGGGGGTGGGGGATGGCAGCAATGCAACCCCCAGATTGTGCCACTGCCAGGGACAGATGGTGGTTTTTGCTTACCTAAGCAAGCACTGGCCTCTGGGGTGGATGCCAGGAGCCCTGCGGAGGCATCTGCAGGGCTTCCCAAGCCTCTAAAAAGGAAAAAAAATTGCAATAGGAAGCTACTTTTCACGAATCATGGAAGTGGTTTCTGATCTTAGTTTTGCCCTGTGGAGATGTACGTGGGGCTTCTCACTCCCCTGGGGCTGGCACTCACTTTGCTCAGTGAGCGAGTGATCCCTGGCAGTGTCACAATCCTGGGGATCTCCTCGCTGCCATCACCCTACCCCTTAAGCGGCAATGGATGAGTGCTTCTCTGGCTGGTGGGTTGTGACCCACCAGTTTGGGAACCACTGGTCTATTGAGCCATCTGTCTGTCTCCGGACACCCCACCATCTTGGGGACTGCAGCTGTCTCATGACATATCTCGTCATTAAGTGAAAATTACTTACCAGGTTTTCCGGATGCCTCATTGGAAGGACCTAGAGGCCACCTACTGTGTCGCATCAGACCTCTGCGGCCATGGAATGGCCCTCAGAAGCTACTGTAAGCCTCTGTAAGCTGCAAACCAGAAGTGGCTTCCAGAGGCTTCTGTCAGACATTCTGAAGCAGGTCAGACACCTGCTTGTGACATGGGGAAGTCCTCCAGAGCCTTCTAATCAGGCATCCTGGCACCTGGTAAGGAATATCTCTAACTACTGTACTACTAACTGCTGTATATGTGTCTTTCTAAATAATGAACTATTGACTAACAACCGCCATTGTATGCCTGGCCAGTTGTTAGATGGCGTGTCGCTAAGCACACAGCTGTAGTATGAAACACAGGTTGACATCAACATCATTATTCATTATATGGTATGTGATAAATATTCATCTTCCTGACAAGTATTGGCACCGGTGAAAACAGAAGGCATGTGTCAGGAAGCGTTTAGCAACCACGTACGCCTGTCCTACCTACAGTTCTCCCCACCCCTTGTTCAAGCCTCTTCATAAGAACCTAAGAACAGCCCCGCTGGATCAGGCCATAGGCCTATCCAGTCCAGCTTCCTGTATCTCACAGTGGCCCACCAAATGCCCCAGGGAGCACACCAGATAACAAGAGACCTCTTCCTGGTACCCTCCCTTGTATCTGGCATTCTGACATAGCCCATTTCTAAAATCAGGAGGTTGCACATACACATCATGGCTTGTAACCCGTAATGGATTTTTCCTCCAGAAACTTGTCCAATTCCCTTTTAAAGGCATCCAGGCCAGTCGCCATCACCACATCCTGTGGCAGGGAGTTCCACAGACCAACCACATGTTCAGTAAAGAAATATTTTCTTTTGTCTGTCCTAACTCTCCCAACGCTCAATTTTAGTGGATGTCCCCTGGTTCTGGTGTTATGTGAGAGTGTAAAGAGCATCTCCCTATCCACTCTGTCCGTTCCCTGCATAATTTTGTATGTCTCAGTCATGTCCCCCCTCAGGTGCCTCTTTTCTAGGCTGAAGAGGCCCAAACGCTGTAGCCTTCCCTCATAAGGAAGGTGCCCCAGCCCAGTAATCATCTTAGTTGCTTTCTTTTGCACCTTTTCCATTTCCACTTCCTCCTCCTCCTGCCACCCTCCTCCATGTCTTGGTTCCTGCTCCAATGAAGAGCTGCAAGGGAGGGTCGCCTTTCCGTCCCCCCGCATTTGAGAAGTGTGAGCAGGCAGTCCTCTATTTGGTCTGCCTGAGGCAGAGGCTTGCCAGAGGCAGCCCTCTGGCAGCCACAGCATTTCTTTGCCCCTGATCAAAATATACTTGTGTGTGTTGTTGAATATTGAGATTGGGGGAGTGGGGGTTGATAGGTCCCTAACCTGAGCAACTTACAGTCTAGATATTGATAGGTGGGAGACATCGGAGCGGAGGGATCAGGGATGGAGGCAGGTGTAAGTGAGGGAAGCATATGAAATTGTAGGACAGATCAGATGGCAAGCCATGCAACTGCTGTGGCAAAGTTTAAATACATGTAACTGAAATAAAAGGGTCTTCAGCATAGTTATTGCATACATTGGCAGACTGAGAGCCCCATCCTATGCATGTCTACTCAGAAGGAAGTCCCACTGTAGTTAATGGGGCGTGCTCTCAAGTAAATGTACACAGGATTGCAGCCGGAGTCATATGACTTTGATGCTGTGAGCATGGCATACATCACCTCCCTTTCTTCATCTTTGGCCTTTCAGTTGTGTGTGGTTTCCTCCTCCTTTCTTTTCACGCACTTGCCACTTCCTTTCTGCCATGGCATCCATGTTCCTTACTCCTGTCCTGCTTCCCGTCAACTTGCTGCAGCTCCTTCAGTGCATCTGTCTTACATGCCCACAGCTCTTCCAAGTTTGGCTGACATTTTGGCATATGCCAGTTATATTCTAACACAATCTGCCATGGAGCTGGACATCTTGACTATGGAAATGTTTTCAGCTTAATGAGTTTGGCAGTATATTCTTTGGCTGTGGTAGCAAAAAAGTGCCTAAAAGCCATCTTGCACAGCATCCAAAATCTAATGCCTGCTAGGCTTTTTGCTCTATAACCAGGTGTTTGCAGGTCTTGCCCTAAGGCCTCCAGGAATATACCCTTTTGAGTTGGCTTGAAGCTCCACTTTCAGCATTAAGCTTCAGGGCGAGCAAGAGCCAATAAATGGGCAATGTCTCACCATGCCAGATTTTTCCACTTAACATACAGAGGTTGACAGGCAGGTGAGATTTTAAAAATGCCACACCTAAGGATGTGTGTTCCTGTATTTTTTTTTTAAAGAACCATAATTAGATGTGTATTTCAGGCTGTAAGCCTTATAAAATTCTCTCAAAATTAGATTTGGAGTGCCAAGATAAATTGTGCCTTAGGACCCAGAATTCTGACATGCTGTCACTGACATCTTCACCCATCTGTATGTCTAGCCTATAATTGAAGCTAACAGTGCTACACGGACTGTTGGCTTCAGCTGCATCTAAATTGACATTTGTAGATAATATGGGGTGCCACAAAAAAAAATTAGTATCAGATTGCGAACTATAGATCTTTCCCTTTCACTCTCACTTAAACCTTTTTGCCATTCTCATCTATGAATGGCTTCCTTGGCATTCACTGGTAAACTTCTTTATGTTTATGCAGAAAAAAAAAAAACTATTTGTTGTTCGCACACTCTGTGTGTGTGTGTGTGTGTGTGTGTGTGTGTGTGTGAGTGAGAGAGAGAGAGAGAGAGAGAGAGGTGTTTCATTAGGAGGAACAGTTCCTATTGATCCCTTGCAAAATAACTTTCTTGAATCCCACTATTTAAACATGTACAAACTATCTTCTGTGGTAGAGATATATGCTTAATTTATTACTTTAACCTTAGAATGCCAGATGCAGGGAAGTGGCAATGAGATGCAAGTATCTTGTCTTGTGTGCTCCCTGAGGCATCTGGTGGGCCACTGTGGGATACAGGAAGCTGGACTCATGGACCCTGGGCCTGATTCAGCAGGGCTCTTCTTCTGTTCTTACTGTTACCTAAGATCCTCACCTTCTCATTCTACAGACCTTGTTTGAGGGGGAAAAAATTGTTTCTCTAGAGAAGTAGGAATTTTGTGGTAAATGAGATGCTTATGCATGTTGCTTCTCCTGATGTGTCACTGTGATCATCCATGTCTCCAGAGTAGGAATCTGCAAGGGGAGGGAGTTGACTCTGTCTTCCCATTTCGAATGACTCTAATGTGTTCAGTTGCCCAGCTGGGTTTGAGATGGAGCACTTATGGAGGGTGTGATCACTTGGGGAATGCAGTCGTTTACAGAGGACCAAAACGGCATACTCTGTTTGGGGCTGCGGAACATCAAACTAGTTCTGCTAGAGTTTCAGAATGTGAAACTCTCTGGTGAGCCTGTTCTTGTATGCATGAACAATGTGTTTACAAAGATATGTATAAACAGGCAAGGGGACACCAAGTCCAGACAGCTTCATTGGGAGGCCTGTGTCATCCTTTTGTTGTTCTCCAGGACCCCCAGATGCCATTCCTTTACTATCTTCAGGTCAATAGGCATTTTCCTTTATCATACATGTGGGATGGTAGTTAGGAACTCCTGGGCATAGTTCCAGATGTCTCATTTTTTTACCCTCTCTGTCGTTCTCTATTGTGGTTTGTGGAACCTCTTTTCTCCCTTTTCTGTTGTGCCTGAACTGGTTACTGTTCATTCATCTGCTTTGAAAGTGTTGACTGCTCTTCCTCTTTGGCCTTGTGAACATGGACACCCTTCCCCCTGGAGGAGATGCTACAAAATTGATATTCCTGTCTCGTGACCCCAGAAGAAGGGGCTAACCTGAAACATAATGGATAATGAATGCCATCTGGGACTTCTGGAGAATAAATTCTCAGCTAAGAATTTCACTTAGATCTTGATTTTAAGAATTTCACTTGTTAAAATCAAATCACGTAAATAGTAGCTGTTGATAAACAGGCAGTCCAATCTAATGCCGGTGCAGAGTCAGTGGCATGTGCACTGACTCGGCAACAGCTGTAATGAAAGTGGTGTAAGGCACTTTGCCACCGGTGGGCTATGAGCTGCGCCAGCGAAGAGGCTAGTGTGATTAGGTGCTGGGCCTCCGTGCCAACGGGATGCTGGAGGGGAGTGTATGGCAGTAATTGTCCCTGCCAGGTGGCAGGCTGGCATTTCAAGGCGGGGGAAGGTGGGGAGGAGGTTTTCTGGGTGGAGTGAGGGTGGCCCACAGGGTGGTTCAGGCTCGGGAGGGAGCAGAGATGGCAGCAGATCCTGCCGCTGGATCCTACCCCCCACACTTGAAAGCCCGACATGGGCTACTTAGATAGACCTGTAGGGGGCACTACACGGGGTAAGGGAACTAGTGTTATAGGATACAGGATACAGCAGTGGCCGTTTTGGTGCCACTGTACCACGTGGCACCAGACAAGCATAGGGTTGGGCCCTTATTCTTCATGGTTATTTAATCGACTCTGGCCCAACATTATGTGTGCAATTGCATGCTCTTCCCTACTGAAGCGATCCATTAAAGACTTGCACACAAGAGCATGCCAGCGTGTTGTCATAAATACTATGTCCACAGTTTGGAGCAGCTTTAGAGTCGGGTGCCAGTTGTGGAGGCTTTGTTTGATTGGAGTGACATTTGGCCGGGTCATTTGTTTGTTTCCAATTTGTACATCACTGAGCACAATATTAGATTTTTGTAAGTGGTTTTGAATTAGTTAACACGCTTTGGCTTTCATTTCTCCAGATTAACTTCTTGTAAACAGCCTGGATTTAATTATCTCTAAGGAACATCACAAAAAATAATAAAATCCATTTTAAGTGTTGGGTAGGGAGAATCTCTGATAATATTCATTTTGGCTTCAAATATCAAGGTGTTTTTTTTACCACGTAAGACTTGGGAAAGTGCATAACTGAAGGAGGTTTTTCTTGATTCCTCCTATCTTCTAATGTTTAAACAGCTTTTGTCTTTTGGAAAGGCAATTTCTGCTTTGCCTAATTACTGGCAATAAAACTTAAGTTAGGGATTTAAGACTTATGGAACGTTCCAGTTGGGGGAAAGTATAATTAAAGTTGGCAAGATCCTTGTTTCCTTTAGGAAATAGGGACTTTAGAGAGCTTTTAAGAGGCACTATTTTTTTTTAAAGTAGCATGTCTGCATCAAGCAGTGCATGTTCTCAATGCTTTTTGAACATTTTAATGTTAAACTTGTGCTCCCCAGGATATATATTTTTTTAATGTCATGAAATTTCTCCTCCAGCCCCAGTGATATTATAGACTGTGTCCAAAAATCTTCCTCCACTCGTTCCTTAACACTTTAGTGCTGGAGAGCGAGAGGTAAGAGGGAGTTTGAAAGAAAGATGGGTCCACAGGGAAAACACTCATGCATTATATACATATTGATGGCATTTGGCTTCAAAGCAGTAGTAATTATACTTGGAGTGGAAAGGGTGGGAGTTTCAAAGTGTTCGACATCAGCTTGACTTTGATACAAATGAAGGGCTTTGAACTTGGTCTGCAAACTTTTGGGAAGAAAAAGAAATGGTGTGCTCTAGATTTTCTATTGGGACCGTTTGCCTTACTAAGCACGGAGTTATTCCGTTTGTTGCTTTGTAGGAAGCCTACTGGGACAGCATTTTTACTTGCTACCCATTTTTAAACTGCATTGTTTTGTAATCAAGCTATTATAACAGTTATTTCAGTGTTTTTCTTGGCCGGCAAGAGTGATTTATTTTAGTTTTTCTGGCCTACTCCATTCCCCCAGGCCTAGAACTGCTAACAGCAGATACAGGCAGAAAAATGGATCAGCTCTCCATAGGCTCTTTTGCACAGACACATAACTCTGCTGCTCAACAGCTCCTACCGATAGCCACCTTAAAAAAACAACGTGTGCAATGTGCTTCCCTGCTTTGGGGCTACTTCCTGTTTTGACACTCAGTGAAATGAAGCCTGTCCAGGCTATTTGGTTACTGCCTTTCTTGATTCTGAACTCGCATGCCTGCCTTCATCACAGCTATCAGCGAGGATCCTGTGACTTGCTGCTATTTTCAAACATGCCACGATAGTACAGGTGAAAGAGAAATGGCATAAGCTACAACATGGGTCTTTCATCTGATTTTTGCATTGGTTTTTCCCTTATTTGAGCATCTTTCATATCTGGGAGATGTGTTAATAATGTCAGAGCAGAAATACAAGAATATACAGGGTGACCCAAAAGTAGGTGGACAGTAAATGATAACATTTATTCCACCTACTTTCCACCTACTTTTGGGTCATCCTGTATAGTTGTATTGTCAGGTGGCCAGTGTTGAACTGGTTTGATTGCTTGTTAAACCCATGTTCGGATAGTATTAAGTTCTGAAAAGCCACTGCAGATTGTGAGATACAGGCCTCCATATCTACAGGGGTTCTGTTTCGGAACCTCCCAAGGTTAAGTTAAACAACAGATATGGGTGAACACCCCCACTCTCCAGAGCTGAGGGCAGCTTCGAGGGTCTTCTGAGCTCAGCAGAGCCCATGCATATCTGTCTGTGGCCTCTGCTGGGTTCAGAATGACTCTTGGAGTTAAAAAAAAATGACTTTTTGTTTTTTTTGAAAAACCGGTAAATGTGTTTTTGGCTCTAAGCGTCACAGCGCATGGTCGCTGCTGGCCTCAGAAGACCCTTTGGAAGTGAGGGGGTACACGCGTGGGATGCCCCACAGATCCAATCCATGGATAAGTGAATCTGTGGATATGGGATCCCTGAATATGGGGTTCCCCCTGTACTTCCTTTAGGGGTGTGCAGAACTCCTCGGCCCGGAGAACTGTTGCAGGTTTAGTCAGATGTGCTTGTTGTGGCTTACTTTGAAAGTGCTCAGGTGTGCTCTTGGGAGGTGCCCCAAAATTTGCCTCAGGTTTCACCTTTAAAATATTTGTTTCCATCTCAACCAGCTCTCTATTGGTTCCTCCTCTCACTTGTATTACTGTATATGGTCTCTCTTGACTACATTGGCCAAGATGGATTGTCTCTTACCGACCTTCTTATGGGATAAAATTATTATTACTATTATTTATTTACACAATGAAAATACATGAGGGAAGGAGCTGCATTGTCATGGCAGATTCCACACCTGACCCAATGAATATTTGTAAGAGTGTCTATGGAGAACCTTTGAGTGTACACACTTCAGTACGTAATTGAGAATCCTACTTTTGCAGGGGTTCAAATCCTGCAGAAGCCTGCTGTGGATATAGCTGTATGTGTCCATGGGCTTTTCTGCAGATATTCTGATGAATTCATATAGGTTAGGCAGTGATGTAGCTAAGGCATCTGACACCCAGGGGCACACAAAATCCTCCTATACCCCCAAAACACCTCCCCCCCCATTTTTTTTTACACTCCCATATGGCATCTTGGAGGCCTTTGAAAAGGCATTTGTGGATTTCAGTGAAAACTGGAAGTGCTTTTCAAAGGCCTTCAGAAGGCCCTCTGAGACTTGGATGGGGGGGAATGGGACGACACTGAGTACCTTCTGAGGCTCCTGGAGACTTCCTAAAACACCTCTCAAGACATGATACCTGGGACATTGTACCCCCTGCCACTCCTTAGCCATGCCACTGGGTCAGGGCACTGCCACTGTTCCTCACATATGCTCAGTTAACCCCACACGAATGTCTTTGAGGGGCTAATATTTTAGGAACATTCATGTGTTAGATGGCTCCAGTGATATCTGACTGTTTAGGTGATTTGATATTTTTGTGTATGGATCTGTATTTAATTTTATTGTGCCTATGTTTTGTTCTAACTATGTAACTGGACGGTCATGATCCACGGTCAAGGGAATGAAAGAATTATTTACTTGTATCTTAACTGGAAGTGTTATCTGTGTGTACTCACACACAAGGCACATCAGAATGGGAGCTTCCTCTGATTCTGTTTTGGCTTTAATACTAGAAGCAGAAGCACAGGAAATTGTGCCTCCTGAGAATAAAAAATGATGTCATCTGGGAGGCCTTGTGCCAGTGTAGCTTCAGCATCCAATGTCAACTGCACTTGGTACGTTTAGCCTCTTTTTGCAGACAAGAACAAGTTTTGCTGGGGCTGGGTTTGACAGCCTGAAAGCAGTGCGGGCAGTGGGTTCAAAGGGCATCTAATACATTCTTCCTGTTGGCTTGTACTACCCTTAAAAGCTGTATTGGGAACCAGTATTGTGTAATGGTTAGACTGGCGTATCTGATGAGGAATGATGCTTATTCATATAAGAAATGAAAATGTCTTATGGGAAGTTGCTGCATCGTTATAGTAGATTCAACCTCTAACCTAATGTGAGAATAAAGTGGGGGAGGATGGGAGACCTGTATGTTTCACTGAGCTCCTTAGAGAAACAAGGATTAAAACATAATAACAGTAATAAGTTTAACCACTGCCTGTTGAATTTTTTTTGCAATGTTTTGCATGTATGTGCATGTGTATGTACATGGTCATTTTATTTTGGCATCCTTGGGTGGGTTTGGATAGTTTTGACAAAGTAGCAAACGACTGCAGATTTTTCTCAACAAATACAGAAAATTCTAGAACATATTTGGTTGTTTTTTTTTCAGTTTAAAGCCAGATGAGATACAGATTTTCCACTAGGGGGCTTATAAGCATGATGGAAAAACCTGTAATTATTTTTAAAATATGCTATTTCACCCTTTGGCTTATAGTTTCTGCTCCAATTTTTGTGCCCTCTGTGGATGGATCCGTAGATTGGTCACGTTGGCTTTGTAGAAAGGCTTCTTCAGACTACAAAGTCTGAGTATTGTCTAGATTTTTTTTTTTGCTTGTATGTTTTAAGTGTCATGTTTTTATGTGTCATGCCTTCAAAGACTTTACTAGGTTTCTTTTCCATAGGATAAGGTGGTACCTAAAGTTTTGTGGAGCACTACTCTGTTGTTGAAAGCTCCTTCCGTTTGCAAAATAAGCATCCCCCTACCCACTTGGGGTCCTTATGCCAGGAGAACGGTCCTTTCAGGTCAAAATGCACTTCTGATGACTCAGCAGCGCTCCATGAAATGTTAAGATGCAAGCCATAGTTTACATGAATAACTAGCTATGTACCAAGATAAAAAAAACACACGCAAAATTTGCACTCAAGAACGGTGTAGAAAAAAGGCTAGTTTTTGAACTTTATAAGCTATAAGTTTTTGAACTTTATAAGCTAAAGCAATAAAAATTTTTAGATTAGTAATTTCTTTAGAGAGAAACTAGGATCGGTTTATTAAAACAAATACAAGGAAGCATTACATATATTTAAATAAACAGAAGAGAGGAAATTAGGTACCTATAAAGTGATGGATTCCTTTTTTTTTAATGGTATGCACATGTCTAGGAATGCATTCATGGGTATGTATAGAAATTTCTGACTTTTCATAGCCAGATGAACGTGGCGGAAGCAAGTTCATCAACTGAAGAGGTAACTATCAGGCAAGGTGCTCATTGTTTGATCTAGTGCTCAGTCCTATCCAACTTTCCAGCATCGGTGCAACCGCAGTGCAGTCCCAAGGAAAGGGAACAAATGTTCCCATACCTTGAGGAGGCCTCTGTTACTGCCTCCTCACCACAGAATGCAGTGCACACCCCATTGGCACGGCTGCACCGGCACTGGAAAATTGGATAGGCTTGGGACCCTAATTGCGAAAAGTGAGGAATACATGAAAACAGTAGCCATGATGTCTGAATCACAAATGTCATTTCATAGAGTCAAACCGCCCAGTTTTGAACAAGCGCATTATAAACATGGGGTCACATTCCCTCTGGAATAGAAGAAGCATCCTCTCATGCAGAGTCCTTGCATGGAAACCTTACTCTAATTGTGACCCTTGGTTGGGATTTTCACAAGATGAGGATGTGCAGCGTTGAGAGGTCCATCGTTCAATAAAGATTACTGTAAGAATGTCTTTCAAATGCTTGGAGCAAGCTATGTAAACGCTAAAGCTTCAATCCCAAGTACGCTTATTACAGAGTAAATCCTACTGGAACGGTGTGGCTTACTTCCAGGGAAAACACTCATGGGATCAGGAGTGTTCGTATTGGTTATATAAAATAGATGGCGATGATCTTTATAAATCCAACTCGGTTGTAGAATAGCAAACTTTAGAATGTTGTACAGGACACTGTCTCTGCAGGCGTGAGTTGTGGGGATCAAGCTAACCAAACTGTGACAGGCATGCATAATCTTATCTTCCATGTCTTTAAATGTGCAAAGTGGATTCAACTTTCCTCTCTGCTATTTTTTTGGAAAGTTGCTCCCCTTCACTGCTACATTTTATTTAAATGAAAGAGATCATTGGGGAGCAGCACTTATTAAGGAAATGGTGTAAGGGAAAGGGTTACACCCTTTTCTCTGCACTGCAAAACTGATGTTTGCCTGCCCCATAATTTTTTTTTAAACCAACATTTAGGGCCCAGTCCCATCCAGCATAGGAGCAGATGTTCCAAATGGCTGCTGTGGCATCCTATGCAGACTGGAGGTCTCCTCGGAGGAAGGGGACATTGTCCCCTTACCTCAAGTAAAACCACAACCTGCTCAGTGGGGCTACTTGAGTCTTAAATGGCTGGCACTGACGTGAGCAGCCCCGTGTTCAGAATCCATGTTTGTGACACCCACTACTAGCACTGGGACTGCAGTGCCAGCACTGTGGCATCTTAGGATTGGACTGTTAGAGAGATAGGAGATTCAGTTTTGGATCTTTTGTCCATGTGGCCCTGACTCTTGTGACTTTAAAGCAGGGGTCTCCAAACCCCGGCCCCAGGGGCCAGATGCGGCCCGCAGCAAGCCTCTATCCGGCCCGTGACAAGCCTCTTGTCCCCTGAAAGCTTCTGGCCCACTTGGCCGAATGTGATAGGAACTATGCGCTTGTTGTATCTGGAGAGTATTCTAAGGGCCAGAGAGGTTGAATGAATGAGCCCATTCATTCGTTTATTCACTCATCTAAGTTCCATCTCTAATTTATTAATAGAAATTTTATATTTAAATTTTTCCGACCCTCAACACCGTGCCAGGTATTTGATGAGGCCCTCTGGCCAAAATGTTTGGAGAACTCTGCTTTAAAGTGTGGGGGCAATGAACATGTAGGTACAGTTTTAATAGGTGAACAGCATGTTCAAGGATCCATATAACCTTTTAATTTTGATCTGCCTCTTGTATCGCCCTGAGTCAGTATTGGAGCCTGTCCGTAAAATCCTGTTCAACACTTTCAGTCAAGGACTCGTTTTCCTCCACCCCCTCTCATTCTGTTTGCCATTCAACATCATGACCAAGCCCCAAGCTTGAAGTATCTTCTATACTGCTGCCCTGCTTGATTGTAGGTATTGCTCTCTTTCACCTCTTTTGGGGGTTTTAATACTTCATACATTTTGTATTTTTTTCCCTTCGTCGTTGGCTGTTTGGGTGGATCTGGGTTTGGGCCTGTGTTTTTGTTGGAAACCTGTTTCCTTGGATCCCTGCAGATTTTTGGGGCTTGGAAAAAGTTAAAACTTACAATAAAAGACAAAATAAACAAGCCATCAAAGGGGGAGAAAAAATTAAATCTCTGTTTATTCACCTGCATATGAGACTAATGTTAGTCCAGAGCAGCAAGCTGAAATATTTTAGATATTAAAAGACTGACAAAAACAAATTAAGTTTTCAGTATTTGAGGCATAAGTTCACAGCAACAATGTGTGGGATGGAGGGTTCTGCCGCCTTCAGCGGGGTAGGGGTGAGAATGCTGGAGGCAGTAGGGGGAAGGGAAGAATGAGGGGGACAGGCAAAGACCAATAGGATAGCATTGCAAGTCTCTCTTTTGGTGTGTCTCCCTTGTGCACTTGTGCGCAATTATATTGCATGTAATGACAGCCAGTGCATTGCTAAGTGATTATACTACGTCTACTATGTTGAAAGGCATCCACTTTCTAGCCAAGTGATTTTGAACCACCTGACAATTATAGTAACCTCCTTGGAAAAATGTACTTATCTGGACGGGTCTCCATCATAAAACATTTTGTAGGATCTTTGCAGAACTTGGCACAACCCCTCATTTCCTAGTAATATTTGAAAGGAGTAGTGTGGATTCCACCTCCTAGCAGTTAAAACAGGATCTCAAGTTTTTAAGAGCAAGCACACTTTAGTGGCAGACATTTTTTGCTTTGCCAGCTTCAATTTCAGGCATGATCAGGTACAGGAATTTGGTTAGTTGGAGAGACCTTGCGCCTGAACATGGCTTGCCTTGGCGAGTCACTACTAGCTGAAGGTGTGGTAAGGTGGCCTGATATCTTCACATGACCATTTCCACTTCTGAAAATCTTAGATTTTGGTGATGTGTTAATTTTTCACATTTTTATGCTGCCCTTTCTCTAAGTTGCTGAGGGTGGTGTACACGGTTCCTTCTCCCCTTTTGTCTTCACAACAACCCTGTGAGGTAGGTGAGACTGAGAGATAGTGACTGGCCCTAGATCACCCAGGAAGCTTCAGGGCTGAGCAGGGACTTGGACCTGGATCTTTCAGGTCTAAGTCTAGCACCAGTACCGCTAGACTGTCCTGACTCTCTTAAAGGCAAGAGGACTGGACAATTTTTCTTTTACTAACTTGCAGACCAAACTGTGTGATACAGTTTGCGTTCCTTAACGGAAACTCGTCAGAATTGCAATAGCCAGTGGAGAAACGTCAGCCTAAGGGCTCAGAGTGCACTCGAAGAAGTTTAAAATATTTGGAGTCAGCTGGTTTTGAAACACTGGGCACTGGCAGGTCTGCCATCCCAGTTAACCCAATTCCTTTCTCTAGCACCAGCCTTTTCATTTCTTTCTCAATTAAAGTGTTCTTGTTTAATTAATGTGTGCATGAGGGACAGCACAACCTGGGATGCCACCTGATACCATTTTGCCAGGCGTCCTCTGCAACCACCTCGGCTTCAGAGCCCTAAAACATGGTTTGTGAAAAAAAGCATTATCTAATATACTTCTGTGAAACTGGAAAGATGGAAAAATTAAGTTCTTCAACTGAGGTACTGAAGTCTTCTTCAGGCCCAGCTCTGGGTTCACTCAACTTCAGAAGTAAGATGGGTGTGTTATGCAGGATTGGCAGAGACCACTGAAACCAACGTAAGTTCAAGGCTTTTCTTGTGAGGAATGGAACCTGAACCAAAATGATAACACCCTCGTTCCAAATTCCCTGATTGAGTGAGGACCTGAGGCAGGCACTAGGCAGGCAGGAGGCAGCAGGACTTGAGGCAAAGGCTGGCTGGTTGTTCCCTGGCTCTCAGTGGCTCTCCCAGGGGCTCCTTGCTGCAGCTCTCTCTCCTCAGCTCTCAGGTTTCAGCTCTGCTCTGCAGCTCCTTCTCTCCCAGCTCGCCTGGTGATCTTTTTTCCTCCACAGAGCTCTCCAAGGCTCCTCGCAGCAGCTCTTCCCTGGTGGTCTATCCAGCTCTCGTTTGTGCAGCCCCTTTTATAGGCCTCTGCACACAGCAGCCTCTACCTTCCCTCCACTGGTACTGCAGCCTCCTCTCCTGCAGCAGTTTTCCCTCAGGTCCTCCTCAGACTGAGCCCAAGTTTTACACATAACAGGTGGCAATTAGCAATATTGCCTTAGTAGTACCCTGTTTTTAGAAAGCTCTTCTCAGAAATATCTATTTGAAATTCACTCTCTATCCTGCCTACATTCTTCCCTCCACACACCCCCTCCCCGCACCGCTCAGCACTGTACTTACAAACACTGGTGACAGCAACTGTTACCCTGCACATGCCTGATCTTGTCTGATCTCGGAAGCTAAGCAGAGTCAGGCCGGGTTAGTACTTGGATGGGAGACCGTTTGGGAATACCGGGTGCTGTAGGCTTATACCATAGTCTTTCGAGACTGAAGGTTGCCAACCATTGGTGACTCAAGCTCCAGATCCAGCAGGACAGCAAGGCCTTCTTGCCAGCGCTGCTTATTCTCAGAGTGCTAGAAAGGTCCTTTACAGCATGTTTGTGACACCTAAGCACCACTGTTCAGCATGCTTAAGATTAGCACACTTAGATTTTTTAATTAGGCCATTGTCTTTAAAGGAATTACTTTGAAGTAGTAAGATCTAATTTCCTTTTTGCTCATGGCTGATTTTCAACAATTGACTCCCTGTGTGGAAGCAAGGGGGTAAGTAGTAGGATGAGATCTTTCCTATATCAAAAGTGAGTGCAAAATTTGGCCCTTGGCTTTTGGAATCTAAATTAGACATTTCAGAAAACAGGTTTCTTACAGTGCTGGTAAGCAAACCCTACATGGTCTGTGTTTGTAGACCTGTGTAGTTCCATCTTATTTTTTTGATAAGCTTACTGCCATTGCATTCACTTGTATATAATGGCAGTCTCTTGGCACCCTCCAGAAACCTTTGTCTTCGGATGGGACCTTGAGTCAGCCAGCATCTTGAAATGGGAGTCCTTCAGAATGTGTGCCAGGAAAACAATTGGGTTTAACTGAAAGCAATGTTTGTTTGATAAGAGAAATGTAGTAGAGAAGTGCCAGTGGGGAATGAAAGCCAGTATGAGATAAGGCTAATGAGTCAAGACAGAAGCTGTGAATAAGTTACTGACTCTTAACACTATCTTATGCAAGGTTGTGTAACTCTGCTCTTGCCCCTTTTAGGAACTTGAATTCTACTTCATGTGTCCCAGACTGACACTCATACTAATGTTGGGCTTGCATGTTGTCAAAAGCCAAGCCAACCAGTTGTGAACCATTTCTCAAGTTGCCTTTTTTGTGTGTGTGAGGACCATTGTTTGAGCTTCTTCATATGAATGGTTTTTATTGCAGTGATTGTCAGGGTGGTGTGATAGTGTATTTGAACGTATTTGAGTTTTTTAATGGCAAGACAGAAGTGTAGGTGGATCCCATGGTTGAGGGAGTTTTTTCTGAGGATTTGAGCCTTTGGATCTTGAACATACTGGAGGGTGGGGACAGATTTCTGCACTGGCTCCTGGATAGGAGCAGAAGGCCTTGCTTGGTTTCCTATGAGAAAATGCTTTGGTGGTAGTAATATGCCCTCACAAGAGATAGGAGTCTAATGGCCCAATCCTATCCTCAGCTGGCCCATAGCATGTAGCAGTACTGGTACAGGCTCCACTGTGGGCTAGCAGGAGACCATGCTGTGGTAGAAAGAGAAGTTAAAAAAATTTCTTTCATACTCCACTGTGCCATGTTCCCCAATCGGGCAACTACGATCTGTGCCAGCCAAAAGGCTGGCACAGGTCCGAGTGGGTACAGAGAGGTGTATGGAAGCCAAAATGGGGGCACAGGATATCAGCAGAACTGCTGCTGCCTATATCCATCCTCTGATCTTCCCTGATACACCCCCTGCCAGCCCTGACCCCCATCCCATTCCTTCCCTGTCCTGCTCATGGCCCACCCCTACTGCCAACTTACCAGCAGTGACTGAGCACTCCTATGGCATGCATGGGCTGTAATCAACCATTTGTCTGGTGGCCCTGTTCCTCATGCCATCATTGGGGCTGCAGCACCAGCAGCCCGGTCTTTCCATGCATGAAACACAAGTTCTGTTAGCAGAAGACCCAGATAGGACTGGGCCATAAGTTTACATAAGCAGAGCCCTGTTGTCCATCAGCTGCATCCATCAAGTCCAGCACTTTATGCCCCCAGTGGCCATCCATATGTTTCTGGGAAGCCCATAAGAAGCAAGAGTCCTTTCTTACTCTTGTTGTCTTGCATTGAGTGGTTCTGAACGTGAAGATTCCATTTAGCTGTCATGACTGATAGCTTTTGATAGGCCTATCGTGTATGAATTTGTCCAGACACCCCTTTTAAAGCCATTTGAGGTCGTGGTTCAGTTGTTGGAACCGAAGAACCAATGGGTATGCCTTGCTTTGAGATGAGCCCAAGGACTGGTTCTTCAGGAACCTGTGTTTCCTTCTCAGCCAGGCTGTCCACCCTCTACTGACTTCTTATTTTAATGTTTAGAGAAGAGAATAAATTACCTTGGTAACAATCACAGATGTGGATTTTATTCTTCCAACTCAATCCTATGCATGTCTCCTCAGAAGTAAGTCCCATTATGTTCAATGTGACTTACTCTGAGGAAATTGTGTACAGGAGGCCCCGTACCTGTGCATCCCATATCCGTGGATTCACTTATCCATGAATTGGGTCTGCAGGGCCCCTGTGTGTGCCCCCCCAGCAGTGAGGGGAGCTTTGCTTCCTTACCTCCGGGCCTTCTTAAGGTAAAAAAAAAAGTGACTTTGGTTTCACAGAGAAACCGGAAGTTATGTTTTTAATGCCTTATAAGGCATTAAACCAGAAGTCACTTTTTTTTTGACAGATATTCGCAGCCTCTGCTGGGCTCAGAGGACCTTCCGGAGGTGAGCAGAGCAGATCTCCCCTAGCGTCCGGAAGGGTGGAGGGAGGCATTTGCCTGTATCTGCAGTTTTACCTAATTGGATGTTTCACAATGGAACCCCCATAGAAACAGGGGCATGCCTGCATAGGATTGCAGCCTACTTCTGAAACTTACTTCTGAGTAGACATGCCTAAGGTTGTGCCGTTATTCATTCTAGCTACAGCAGAATAGTTAAGAATATAAACCTTTTTAAGTTGAATAATATTTAAATGGAAAGATAGATGCTTTTTATTTACCGTGCATATGAATTTTAATATGCAATACTAAATGATTGGCCAACCGTAATTGGGGCTCATGTCAACGTTTATTTATTAAAATGTTTATATTCTTTCTTTTGGTTCTGCAGTGGAACCCCCTCCCCCCTGAGGTGGCTCACAATTAAAAAAAAAGTGAAAAAAGCTCACTTTTTTTTCAAAGTTTAAAAAACTTTTTTAAAAGTTAGAACAAGCTATTCTAAAAGCAGCAGAAGTATTAAAACAAGAATGGGCAACAGGGAAAGAAAGCTGCTCGCCCCATTTGAACCCAGTTCTTATTACTGCTATACTTCCATCTGCTGGCAGAAAAGTGTTTGCGTTTGTGCTCTGTGCTTGCTACAATTAAAATGTAGTTCACTGACCTCAGTTAGCACCACCGTGGCTAATCGTCTTTTGATCTCCAGCTGCATTTAATATCATGCATCTTTATTAATAAATTTGTCCTGTTGAGCTCTACCACCCAATTCATAAAGAAATGAGGCATGCGTTGCAGAGCACATTCGAAGTGCTCATCTTCCTATCGGTCTACTGAAGGTTTCTTAATTCATTCCTTTCTGCAGTATGACTTTAAAGGGAAAATAAATAAAGCATCGTGCTCCTTTGTGGATTTTAATGCTCTCCTCATTTTCTTTTTTATTTCCCAGCTAACTATGGGCCAAATCCAATTTGCAAAGGTTGCTTGTCGTGTTCAAAGGACAACGGATGCATCAGATGTCAGCATAAGTTGTTCTTCTTTCTCCGAAGAGAAGGAATGAGGCAATATGGGGAATGCTTGAATTCCTGCCCGCCAGGGTACTACGGTCTCCGAGCTCCAGACATGAACAGATGTTCAAGTGAGTTTTCTCTGCTTTGTGTTTTTAAGTCTATAATTCATTCACCAGTGACTTAGTTTTGAAAATAATAGAGTGACGGATATAACAAAGATACTTGCGGTAGGCAGCTCCAACACATTACAAGCGTTCCTTCTTAAAGGCATCTCCAATAACTCCTATGAAATCTGCAGATTTATTATCCATGGATCTTGCTTGTTTTTCTTCCCTTGAGTTGAAGTAACATTCTGAAACAAATCTCCCCCATGGGGTTTCCGAAGGGAATGAGAAATAATTTTAATAAGTGTTCATATATTTCACCTTGTTGGCATCCTTCAGTCTAAGAAGACTCTGGTATCGCACTCTGAATAGTGTTCTGGAACAGAGTGTCCTCTCCAGTGCGCGAAGCCTGGGTAAAGTAGATATGGAGGATAGACTATTACCCATGCAGCAAATCCCCCCCTCTCCACGTTGCTGAAATGGTCCAATGGAAAGGCAGAGGCCAATATGGTTGGTTCCAGCGGCGTCGCAGGAGTTGCCAGAACATGACTGTGTTCAGCCATGAACTGCCTCAGGGACTCCGGCTCCGGATTTTGCCTCGAGGTTGACTCCTGACGCCTTTTCCATAATTGGATGTAGCCACAAGGCAGTGGAGGTTTGGGATCAGAGTTTTCCTTCTCTCAGATGAGCTGCCTTCCCAGGCTAACGAGTCCCATCTACCCGGTGGCTGTTCAGTCGCCTCTTACGACAAGTACAGCCAAACTGAGGGCCTATTCTTATCCCCAGCCCTCTGGGGACTCATATATTTATGATCTCACAATACGATCTCGCTGTCCCTCTTGGATGAAGAGATTCACTTGTTCTGGCTTTGAGGGTGCAATCTGTTAAGTGCAGCTGCTGTACAACTTCTAGTAGGAGTTTGCACCATGCTTTGGGAGTTCAAGATTTACAATGTCATTCCACCTCTCTTGGTTCCGATTCTGAGTATGTCCTCATTTTTAAAAAAATATTATTTCGAAGCAAAGAATGCAATGCTCTTTATAGAATCTCCTGTTTAACTTGGAAAAACAATAAAATGCTCTTAGGTTGCTTCCCAGGTGATTCCCCCCCCCAGTTCTGCACATCGGTGGGTCAGTTAACACAAACTTAAAACAACAACAACAACAACAAAACACTATGGTTAGTTTGGATTGCAAGTTTGGCCTGAAGCCTGCCAAGATCACTTGCTCCCCTTTGCCTCTTCTCTTCTTTTTTTTGCTCGCGTGCCATTGGCATCCTGGTTGTTTAAAGCAGGTGGTCTCCAAACCCCAGCCCGGCGGCCAGCCTCTGATCCCCTGAGGGCCTCTGGCCCAGTAGACCAAACACTACCAGGGTTGTGCTTTTGGGGTGGGGGAATGGGGGTCCATTTAAAGTGTGTGTTTTATTTCTTGGGCTGTGTTTGTCCTTGGAGAAGTCCTGGGCATTTGAGCCCATTCATTTATTCATTATTCTAAGTTCCATCTCGAATGCGTTTATTTAAATTTGTTTTTCTGGTCCTTGCCACTGTGCCAGGTATTTGACGCGGCCCTTTGGCCAAAAGGTTTAGAGACCCCTGGTCTAAAGCATGACTCCAGAGCTTGTGTGAAGCTGGGAACAATGGTTTAATTTTCACATACTTGGTTCACACACAGAGTGAAACTGAAATTAAAGCTCCTGTTTCATATGCTGGTTTATGAAATAAAATTATACCTCACTTTCCAGCATCACATGAGCCTCAGAGCCATAATTTAAACAAACCAGGATCTAAATGACATGATCTTCACCAAAGCTGATAGCATATTGTCTACTTCCTGCTATGAATGATTAAATGAAAGTGGAGTGGAACTTAAGAGCACAGTCCTATCCAACTTTCCAGTACTGATACAACCACAATGAAGCCCCAAGATAAGGTAACAAACATTCCTTTAACTTGAGGAATCCTCCGTGACTGCACCTCCACTGCAGGATGCAATACACACCCAACTGGCACAGTTCTATCAGTGCTGGAAAGTTGGATAGGACTGGGCTCTAAGTCTACTGTGTATATAATGTGATTCATCCAAACTGTCCCCTATGCAATGAATGAGCCATTACACTAGTGGGGTAGGAACGTGTGCATCCATGCTCCTTCTCCATGCAGTAGAGTGTGAATAGCATCAAACCCTGTACTTACTGTTGATCCATGCAAGTTCTCATTACCTGAAACTGGAAACAGTTTGCAAATATGGGGGGGGGGGGGCGGCAGCAACTGTATACTGCATTTCTGCCCATCAACAAGTGTACTGTAGAATTGGAATCCCAGTAAAGTAACTAGTGACCAGTCTGGCTTAGGCATGCTTTTAGCAATCTGACAATGATGTTGTAGGTGCAGGTGTGTTTTGTAGAAGTTTCCCTGTGTCTTAACTTGTAGCAAAAACCCAAGCAAGAGCTGCTGTAAATTTGAATTCAGGAGGTTCACCCCCCCCCCCCGCTTTGTGCTGACCCCTTCCTTTTTCTCAGGTAAAATATAGAACCACAGTATAGGCATGTCCTCCCCCCCATATCCGTGGGGGATCCATTCCAGCGCCCCCCCCTTCCCGGATATGTAAATCACAGATACAGGAGAACCATATCTTCACATACTGCCCCCTGCAGCCTGCCACATCCATTAACTTCATTTTAAGTGCTTACCACTGGTGCCAAGCAAAAATGTTTCTTGCTCTTACTGAACACTATCGGCACGCAAGCTTATAGCAGGGTGTGCAGGCAGGCAACCTGAACTCTTGAAGTGCCTTATTGAATGCTAACAGGAAGCAGGAAGCTAACTGCATTCAGGCTGCCTGCCTGCGCATTCTGCTATAAGCTTGCATGCTTATAGTGTTCAGTGCAAGCAAGAAACATTTTCACTTGGTGCCATGTAAAGTAGTGTTTCTCAAACTGTGGGTTGGGACCCACGAGGTGGGTCGCAAGCCAATTTCAGATGGGTCCCATTCATTTCAATATTTTATTTTTAATACATTAGACTTGATGCTACCACAGTATGTGGCTGCATTTGAGGAAATGTTACAGATCTGTACTTTTAACAGGCTACCATGTATAAGCTTTTAACAATGGTAGTGAATGGGACTTGCTTCTGGGTAAGTGTGGGTAGGATTGCAGCCTAAGATTGTTAATTTTCCTGCTTGATAATGTCACTTCCAGTCATGACATCACTTCCAGTGGGTCCCGACAGATTCTCAATCTAAAAAGTGAGTCCTGGTGCTAAACGTGTGACAACTGCTGACATAAATGACCCTATGGGATGAGGATGGGGAGGTTAGAGAACAACAAGACAAAGGCAGGGTAGGAGAAGAAATTGGGAAAGGTAGGGTGATGGAATGTGATAGACGGTTTGGCACAATGAGAGGATGCGGGGACAAAGGAGCGAATAAGCAGCCCATCCTGGGGCATTCTGTGTATAAATGCTTTTATGCGAATGCCCGAAGTCTACGAGCAAAGGTGGGAGAACTGGAATGTCTGGTGACAAGGGAAAATATTGACATAGTGGGCATAACGGAAACCTGGTGGAATGCGGAGAATCAGTGGGATACCGCAATCCCGGGCTATAAACTCTACAGGAGGGACAGGCAGGGGCGTGTTGGAGGTGGGGTGGCCCTTTATGTTAAGGAAGGGATAGAATCCAGCAAAGTAGAGATTGAAGGTGGGTCCGACTCCACCGTAGAATCTCTGTGGGTTAAATTACCAGGCTTGTGCAGCGATGTAATACTGGGGGTGTGCTATCGTCCTCCAGACCAGAAATCTGATGGGGACCTTGAAATAAGGAAACAGATCAGGGAGGTGACAAGGAAGGACAGGGTTGTAATCATGGGGGACTTCAATTATCCTCATATTGACTGGGTCAATTTGTGTTCTGGTCACGATAAGGAAACCGGATTTCTTGACGTGCTAAATGACTGTGGCTTAGATCAGCTAGTCACGGAGCCCACCAGAGGACAGGTGACTCTGGATTTAATTTTGTGCAGTACGCAGGACCTGGTTAGAGATGTAAACGTTACTGAGCCAGTGGGGAACAGTGATCATGCTGCGATCCGTTTTGACGTGCACGTTGGGGGAAGAATACCAGGCAAATCTCTAACAAAAACCCTTGACTTCCGACGGGCGGACTTCCCTCAAATGAGGAGGCTGGTTAGGAGGAGGTTGAAAGGGAGGGTAAAAAGAGTCCAGTCTCTCCAGAGTGCATGGAGGCTGCTTAAAACAACAGTAATAGAGGCCCAGCAGAGGTGTATACCGCAAAGAAAGAAGGGTTCCACTAAATCCAGGAGGGTGCCCGCATGGCTAACCAGCCAAGTTAGAGAGGCTGTGAAGGGCAAGGAAGCTTCCTTCCGTAAATGGAAGTCTTGCCCTAATGAAGAGAATAAAAAGGAACATAAACTGTGGCAAAAGAAATGTAAGAAGGTGATAGGGGAGGCCAAGCGAGACTATGAGGAACGCATGGCCAGCAACATTAAGGGGAATAATAAAAGCTTCTTCAAATATGTTAGAAGCAGGAAACCCGCCAGAGAAGCGGTTGGCCCTCTGGATGGTGAGGGAGGGAAAGGGGAGATAAAAGGAGACTTAGAGATGGCAGAGAAATTAAATGAGTTCTTTGCATCTGTCTTCACGGCAGAAGACCTCGGGCAGATACCGCTGCCCGAACGGCCCCTCCTAACCGAGGAGTTAAGTAAGATAGAGGTTAAAAGAGAAGATGTTTCAGACCTCATTGATAAATTAAAGATCAATAAGTCACCGGGCCCTGATGGCATCCACCCAAGGGTTATTAAGGAATTGAAGAATGAAGTTGCAGATCTCTTGACTAAGGTATGCAACTTGTCCCTCAAAACGGCCACGGTACCAGAAGATTGGAGGATAGCAAATGTCCCGCCTATTTTTAAAAAGGGAAAGAGGGGGGACCCGGGAAACTATAGGCCGGTCAGCCTAACATCCATACCAGGTAAGATGGTGGAATGCCTCATCAAAGATAGGATCTCAAAACACATAGACAAACAGGCCTTGCTGAGGGAGAGTCAGCATGGCTTCTGTAAGGGTAAGTCTTGCCTCACCAACCTTATAGAATTCTTTGAAAAGGTCAGCAGGCATGTGGATGCGGGAGAACCCGTGGACATTATATATCTGGACTTTCAGAAGGCGTTTGACACGGTCCCTCACCAAAGGCTACTGAAAAAACTCCACAGTCAGGGAATTAGAGGACAGGTCCTCTCGTGGATTGAGAACTGGTTGGAGGCCAGGAAGCAGAGAGTGGGTGTCAATGGGCAATTTTCACAATGGAGAGAGGTGAAAAGCGGTGTGCCCCAAGGATCTGTCCTGGGACCGGTGCTTTTCAACCTCTTCATAAATGACCTGGAGACAGGGTTGAGCAGTGAAGTGGCTAAGTTTGCAGACGACACCAAACTTTTCCGAGTGGTAAAGACCAGAAATGATTGTGAGGAGCTCCAGAAGGATCTCTCCAGACTGGCAGAATGGGCAGCAAAATGGCAGATGTGCTTCAATGTCAGTAAGTGTAAAGTCATGCACATTGGGGCAAAAAATCAAAACTTTAGATATAGGCTGATGGGTTCTGAGCTGTCTGTGACAGATCAGGAGAGAGATCTTGGGGTGGTGGTGGACAGGTCGATGAAAGTGTCGACCCAATGTGCGGCGGCAGTGAAGAAGGCCAATTCTATGCTTGGGATCATTAGGAAGGGTATTGAGAACAAAACGGTTAGTATTATAATGCCGTTGTACAAATCGATGGTAAGGCCACACCTGGAGTATTGTGTCCAGTTCTGGTCGCCGCATCTCAAAAAAGACATAGTGGAAATGGAAAAGGTGCAAAAGAGAGCGACTAAGATGATTACGGGGCTGGGGCACCTTCCTTATGAGGAAAGGCTACGGCGTTAGGGCCTCTTCAGCCTAGAAAAGAGACGCTTGAGGGGGGACATGATTGAGACATACAAAATTATGCAGGGGATGGACAGAGTGGATAGGGAGATGCTCTTTACACTCTCACATAATACCAGAACCAGGGGACATCCACTAAAATTGAGTGTTGGGCGGGTTAGGACAGGCAAAAGAAAATATTTCTTTACTCAGCGCGTGGTCGGTCTGTGGAACTCCTTGCCACAGGATGTGGTGCTGGCGTCTAGCCTAGACGCCTTTAAAAGGGGATTGGACGAGTTTCTGGAGGAAAAATCCATTATGGGGTACAAGCCATGATGTGTATGCGCAACCTCCTGATTTTAGGAATGGGCTAAGTCAGAATGCCAGATGTAGGGGAGAGCACCAGGATGAGGTCTCTTGTGATCTGGTGTGCTCCCTGGGGCATTTGGTGGGCCGCTGTGAGATACAGGAAGCTGGACTAGATGGGCCTATGGCCTGATCCAGTGGGGCTGTTCTTATGTTCTTAAATGAAATTAATGGACTCAGAGGGGCCTCACGGGGTGTGGAGACCCAGATCAGCGGATATGGGAAGGTTGCCTGTACTGATAAAATAATTAACATCCTGTGAGGAGGAGTAACTACTTTGAACTTTGGTTCTAACATATGTAATTGCCATGTTGCCTGTTTTTACTAAATTCTCTGTATTTGTTTGAAAGCAGTATTCTTAACTTTGTGTTCTTGAGTGTTGCTGTACATTGCTTAATATTTACCATGTGGCAAGATGAAAATGATCCCAGCATCTATATTTCATTGGTGAAGCATGTTGGGATCTTGGCCTCAGGTTTTCATGCTTTAACTGTGATGTCAGGAACCCTTCCCATTTTTCAACCTTTTCCGTAGTGTTTGATTTCACTTGCTAGGCCTGTTTTCCGTTATCGTTTGCTCATGTTTGTGGAAATAGTGTGTTTTGGAGAAAAGATGCGTTCAAATGGCAGCACAAGTTGGCATAAAGCTTTAACAGTTTTATCAGTTGCTGCAGGGTGCGTGTGTGCGTGTGTGCGTGTGTGTGTGTGTGTGTGTAAAATACCTTAATAAAACCATTTGTGCTGCATTTGTTACTGTAATTTTCCCCTAGCCTTGTGAATATTCGGTGGACGTAGTTCCCATTGATTTCAGTGTGACTTATCTCCATGTAACATGTGTGAGAATTCAGGGCCCAATCCTATTCAATTTTCCAGTGCTGTTGCAGCATGCCAATGGGGCATGCACTACATCCTGCTATGGGGAGGTGGTTGCAGAGACCTCCTCAAGGTATGGGAACATTTGTTCCCTTACCTTGGGGCTGCATTGTGGCTGCACCGGTGCTAGAAAGTTGGTTAGGATTGGGCCCTGGGGCCTAACTTTTGAAGCGAAAACTTAAGAACAAGCTTAAGTTTTTGCCTAGATTTGGGAAAATGTAAGTTCTGATTGCCTGATGGTATGTTGGTACACCAGGCCATCTGAGAACAACTTGATATGTGTCTGAATTCCAATTTGTTCAGACAGGGAATCAAATCAGCATCAGTAGTTTTCTAAGACTGGATTAGCTCCTTTTTGTTACCCGACCCCTGTTGAGATAGTAGCTGCACTGTTGATTTTCTGACCATCTGTCATGGTGGCTCTATAGCAGCACAGCAGCTTCCTCTGTTGGTACAAAGAGTAAGGCCGCAATCCTGCACATGCTTAGCTGGTAGTAAATCCCAGGATACATACTTTTGAGTAGACACACATAACACTGCTGGTTCATCCATGCAGGTTGCATCAGCGGCAGATTGCTAGGGTTCTGGGAGGGTGAATTAGGGGTGTCTTTCACCACGAGTCTTCTGTTGCTGCCTCCATCCAATCTGCTGCCAAGGTAAACCACAGTGATCTGTTTCCTTCTTGCTTGGGCAAGAAGCACTTAACTCCCCTCCTTGCTGAGGTCCTCATGTGCTGCTGCAAAACCTGGAAGTGTGGGACTTCTAGCTTTCGCAGCAGTGTGTGAGGACATGGCAAGGTTTTTTTTGTTTTGTAGTGTGGAGCCAGCAGACCTGAGGCAGCATCAGGCAGCAGTCTTGGTTGCGGTGCCCAAGCACATATAGGATTGTGTTGTAAGGTGCATGGGTCCTGCCGAAATCACAAGACTTTCTTTAAAAAAAGGGAGGGCTGTCTCATTCACCCTTTCAGATATTCTATATGAAAATTCCTCAGACAGATTCTCTTTTGCTTTTTATGGTAGATAAAGAAGATAATTCCAGTGTTATCTGTCAACACAAGAAATTCCAGCATACTACCTGGAATTTAAACCACCACCACCAGAGAGCTATTTTGCCACTACAGCTGGTGCAAATCGCACTAACTGTTTTTCTTGACCAAGACATCCAAGTCAGTCTCTGATTATTGCACATTGTCTTATTAACTTTCTGGCTTTTTCTTTTTGTGTCTGTTTTAGATACTGCAAGTTATGCAGAACTCAGGCGGCTATCTCTTGTGGGTTGTCAAAGCAGCATTAGATAAATACACAAATAATAGCATTAAATTATTCTTTCCTGATTTTGGATGCCCCTTCTGACTGATTTTTTTTTTCTTTTTGGTCTGTTTCTCCGACAATGTTTTCTCGGTTTAAAAATAGTTCTGGCTCAATACTGGTTGTCACCATGTGCGTAGGCAAATTCAGTTTAAATTCGTTTTAAAATGCCTGCCCGGGAAATGTATTTGAACACAACAAATCTTCAACATTTCTTTGTCATGGAACAGTTCTTCATTTGCACTAGGGAAGTGCTAGAACCTATATCTCTAGGAAAAACATTGACGTAGATTTAAAAGCATCACCCTTGCCCAGCATAGAACTGTAAGGGCCCAATACTATCCAACTTTCCAGCACCAGTGCAGCTGTAATGCAGCCCCAAGGTAAGGGAACAAATGTTTCCATACTTTGAGGAGGCCTCTGTGACTCCCTCCCCACCACTGGATGCAGTGCACGCCCCATTGGCGCAGCTGCACCAGAACTGGAAAATTGGATAGGATTGGGCCCATAATGTGACACAGGCAAGTGCACCAGCTCCAGAATTCTGAAAAAAAACAACGGTGCATTTAGAAACTAATTTTCTTTGCTAGCTACGTATAATTTGGGCATCTGAAATTTGCACAGTTGTTTTGATTTGTTACTTCCTAGGTACAGTGTAGTGGGTAACTGAGCAGTTCCCAATCTTAACGGGACAACAACCCACCTCATTTGCTGGTCGGTCATGATACTTCTTGTGGTGTCAGTGAGGCTTCTTCTGGGTTCTGAGCTAGGTTGGCCACCCATTCTACTGGCTGCCACAGGCCTCAGAAATGACCCACAGAACCCTCTGAAAGCCACTCCCAGTTTGCCTCCAAAAACCAGAAGTTGTCTCTGAAAACTGGAAGTGGCTTTTGTAGATTTCTGTGGGCCATTCTGACGTCCATAGAGGCCAGTAGAGTGGATTGCTGGCCTGGCACAATCCAGAAGGGGTTTACAGGGCCACCTAATGCTTCTGGGAATGGCTCCAAAATCCATTTCGACACAAGGGCAGGCAGGAGGACCCAACCCACGACCCACCTTGCATGCGACACACACTTTGGGAAAGGCTGAGGCAACTTCATCTCTCGAGCTGTGTACCTAATTTCTTGCTAGGTTGAAGGAAGCAAATTACCCTCCTATGCAAAATTACCCTTTACTTGATAAAGGTGTTGTAGGTGATTTGATCCAAGGCAATGGCAGACTTAATAGAGCAGATCTTTCTATGGGAAGCTACCTCAAGTGGAAGTATCTGACCAGTCCAGATAATGGAAAGGGAGGTCAGCAATACCTACCCTGTTCCAGTGCTTTCCACAGACTTGAAGGTTTGAAGTGTAATGCTAGGCTCCCATTAGGAACAGTACTGCTGTTGTTAAATGCCAGGGCAGTTCACAGGAAAGCATTTGTGATCCAGGCCTTGAATGTAGGGTGTGGGCCATATCTCAGTGGCACAAAACCTATTTTGCATGCCTTAGGCCCCAGGTTCAGTCCCTGACATCTCCTAACATGGGTAGAAATGTCTCTTTACTGGAAACCCTGGTCAGTGTTGCCAGTCATAGTCAGTTTAGTCAAAACCGAGCTAGATGACTAGTAGCAGCTTCATGTGTTTATACTGGAGAAACAGACCACCCTGGCTTGTATTACTGAGATATGGGTAGACAAGCTGGGGTTTGTGAGTATATGTTAGCACCAACATGATGGTGCTACTCCAAGTAACTCCAAGGCTGACATACACACACAAACCCCAGTTTGTCCATCCAAACCTCAGTAATACAAGCCAGGGTGGTCTGATGGGCTTGATGGACGAAGGGAAGGTTGCAGTGGTCCATAAAACTTTAACTTCTCTCTAGGCTTTCTGTCAAGTTTAGCATTGAGTTTGATGGTACTTTTTCTTGAGCAAACTGGACAGAATAGGGGTCCTGTAGGTGTTCTGACCTCCCTACCTCCCAAGTCTCCCTTTCTGAATTCACAGAGGTGGTCTCAAATCCAGAGTTGCTGGTCACCCTCTGATGTTACCTCAATGGAGACAACTTGGCATGACAATCAGGGGGCTATCTCACTATGTCCTTGGCCCAATCCACATAACAGGTTATGTTCTGGATCTGATGTTTTAGTTTTGGACAGAAGGATGATGAATGAGTTGTGCAGAATTTCTGTGTGATTTCCATCTCATCTAGATGAAGTTCGACCAGATGAAGACTGGTGGAGCTGAGAGTTTATTGACTATTCTGAATGGGGGGGGGGGCTTTATGGTTGACAAGAACCATGGCTTTATGGTTCTAACAAGGCTCTTGTTGCTCTTTGGGTTTTTGAAATGTCTTTGGTGGTAGACACATTGTACACACACACACTAGCTATCATCTATTCTCTCTGGACATTGCACAGTCAGTTTACTGGTTCTCTAAGAAGCTGAGGCAATGAAGTAGTTGGGATAATAGCTAGAGCAGCGATTTTCAGTCACTGTGCCAGGGCACATTGGTGTGCCAGGAATGGTCTGCAGGTGTGCTGCAGGAGTATGGGGGTGGCTCATATAATAGTAGGGCCACTGGGGGATGTGAGCCTCCAGCCGGCAGTGTGATGTGCTTTGTCAATAGTAAAAAAAAAAACAACAAAAACTGATGATGTGTCTTGATAATGTTAGTACTTTCTCAATGTGGCATGAAATGAAAAAGGTTGAAAACTGCTGAGCTAGAGTATACATGGAGGAAATCTTGAAGTGGAACCAGGGAGTCGTAGAAGGAACGGTACCCATTGCCAGAGTCGTCTCAGAACCCCAGAGAGTGACCAGGACATTGACCGAAGCGCAGGCCATGCTATGTGGAGAGCTCGATCAAAGCTTGGCATTCAGATGCACTTGCCTACCATGAGAAGTTGAAAATAACTTTTGCAGCCATAAAAAAATCTTAATTCCAACATTTGTGATACAAAGAGCAGTTGGCATTTCCCAAGATGTAATGATAAGCATTCCTGGGATGAGGAATCATCCAAACATAAGAGAGTGACTGCCAGGAAAGGCAAAAACAAAAGATATGTGGACTATCTCACTATGATCTAGGGCCAAGAAACTTAAAGTTAAGATTTCTCAGTGGGAAGCGCCATCTGTATTCTCTGTGCAGTTTTGATGGTAAGGTATTTTGGATAAGACTCCCTCAAGACTGAGTGGAAAGAGAGAGGTAACAAAATGAAGCTTTTGTACTTTAACTCGTGTCTAAAAATTTTCAAGCAAAATATTTCCAATGTGCGCTCTCTTTTATAAAGCAACCCATGAGAAAAAATCAGCTTTAGATATGTTGCTGCTTTGAATATTATGTTCATATATATTGTTCTTTGAATATTGTGTTCTGCTTTGAATATTGTGTTCAGTTGAACACTGAAAGAAACCCTATAGCTATATCCCTCATCCCCAATGATGTGAATGTACAAAACTAAGGCCCAATTCTATCCAATGTTCTTGTACCGATGCAACCTCAAAGTAAGGGAACAAACATTCCCTTACTTTGAGGAGGTCTCTGACTGCCCCTGCCACCAGAAGATGCAGTGTGCACCCCATTGGCACACCTGCCTCTGTGCTGGAAGTTGGATAGGGTTGAACCTCAAGCCATGTATTGACCCTCTGGGCTTTCCCGGGCCTCCCAATGCCTTATAAGGCATTAAAAGTGCCAGTTTCATGGAAAAACTGGAAGTTTTTTTTTTTAGTTCTAGGGCTCAGTTTCAGTCTGCAGAGCTCCCCTTGCCTCTGGAGGGGGTGCGCATAGGAGTCCCGCATGGACCGGATCCTCAGATAACATAATCTGTTGATACGGGGCCCCCATATATGCTAAAAGCAGCAAAAAGAAAGCAATATGTTGGTTTTCCAATATACAGCGAGAGCAAGTATTTGGCTGGTATTTTAACTTGTCAGTTGCAGTACAGCAAAGGGATAGCGTAGCCTGACTCCTGATAATCTAAGATACAACTAATGTCGAGGCTTCATGTTTTTCTCTCATATTGTTTTCTTAGGCTTTTAAGAAACAATAGACACCTACTGAAGAATTTCAGGGACAGGGAAACACCCAACATGATATCACATCGTTGGGTAAATGTTTCTAGACGCTATGTAAAGTTTGAGGAACAGAAAGCATCATATCTTAATCTCTAGACTTTACTAAGTACAGTCAATTCTTGTTATTCGCTAGGGTTAAGTTACGGAAAAACCTAGTGGATACTGAATTAGCAGATACCAAATCATTGGGGAAAATGGGGAAAAAGGGGTTAGGTTCCAGAGGACCCTCTTCGCCATACATCCTCTGAACATTATGAACCTGAATCTTAACTGGAAGTCTATGTGGATGGGTGATAGTGAGGGCTCATCAATTTCTCCATCTTCTTTTGCTTCGTCCTGCGTTCTGGATATCTCTTGATGCATTGAAGGATGTGGCAATGGTGATGGCCGTTCTCTGTGCTGGCTATCCCTCGACTCGTTGAAGGTTGCTGGCTCAACCATGAGGCCTCGGGGTTCAGCAATGGGAAGGGGGTTGTTTCACCTACTCCTCCACCTGTCTCTTGGTTCCTTCCCTGGGCTTGTCCCAACCCCAGAGCAGCACTCAAGTAGCCTTCCAGAGACCTCTGATCATCACTAGGGTTGTGAAGGTTCAGCTGGAATCCCCAAGATGGTGGGGCAAGTCTGGAAGTGGGCACAAATTTGTCTGACAATTCTCCATGGGCCAATACCAGTGTGCATTTGATGTGGAAAATTGATCCAATCCAGACAACTTTCTAAAAAATGAGAAGTATAATTGGCTGGATGTGATTACCACAACCCTATCCCCTGTCAGCTGTATACTGTATAGGCCAGTGTTTCTCAAACTGTGGGTTGGGACCCACTAGGTGGGTCGTGAGCCAATTTCAGTTGGGTCCCCATTCATTTCAATATTTTTAATATATTAGACTTGATGCTGCCGTGGTATGTGACTGCATTTGGGGAAATGTTACAGAACTGTACTTTGAACAGTCTACTCTTTATATGCTTTTAGTAATGATAGCCAGTGGGACTTACTTCTGAGTAAATGTGGGTAGGATTGGAGCCTAGGATTGTGAAAATTTTTCCTGCTTGATGATGTCACTTCCAGTCATGACATCACTTCCGGTGGGTCCTGACAGATTCTCATTCTAAAAAGTGGGTCCTGGTGCTAAATGTGTGAGAACCACTGGTATAGGCATCTTCCTCTTCCCCCTGCAGAGCACCAACGTTGCCTTCTGCTTGTGAGGAGGCCACTGTGTCTTCTTCTCTTCCTCCTGCAACCCCTCTCACGCCCACCTGCCTGCTCATTGCTGCCCGAGCCCTCCATACCCCAAGTGCACTAGCACAGCATTAGCGGATTAATGAGAAAGAGAGGTAGGTGTCTATTCTGCCCCTCACAGATAAGTGAATTTGCATGTAAAGGGAACTGACTGTATCGAGTCCTGCTCCAGTGTTTGCTATGTGTTGCTTGATGAGTTTACAAAATTCAAAAATTTGTGATTTTCTTTCTTTCTATCTTTCTATCTTTCTATCTTTCTTTTGTTTTTTTCTCCCTTCCTTAGGATGCAGAATAGAGAACTGCGATTCTTGCTTTAGCCGAGACTTTTGCACCAAGTGCAAGCCTGGCTTTTATCTCTACAGAGGCCGTTGCTTTGGAGAATGCCCTGATGGCTTTGCTCCCCTAGAAGAAACTATGGAGTGTGTGGGTGAGTGGTTAATTAAGACCTTCTCTTGTATTACAGTACCTGCATGATGTTAAAGGGCCTGCTTAAGTTCCCCCCCTCATTTGGATGGATTAGGTTGAACGATCCATTTGCATGCAGTTCAACCATAGGTTGGCATCCGAGGTTGACTGGCCTGAGACCTGCACTCACCCACATGGTGAGGCTGAACCCTGAACTCTCAGTGCTGGCAGTAGCACCCAATGTGCCATCAGGGGGCAGGTGAGAGGCATTATGGGGGTCGTAGTGCAGGATTTTGCTGACAATCCTCAGCAACCCTATATTGAGTTCCACTGTTCCAATTTTCTGGTACCTGTTCCTGATAAATAGCATCCATGTTTTGTCTTTTTGCCATTGTGGGAGATTTTAGAGATTCCCTGTGTAGAGAAGGGAATTTCAGCAGGTGCAGCTACACAATTGTTAAAAGTCCAGGAGCCCTAAGTTGAAAGGTTGTCCACCCCTGTGTTACTGGGAATATTTGCACACTGGAGTCCTTTAGGATTCCACTCTTTTGAGTCACTAATTTGTATCACAGGTGGTGGTGGGTGGGGACAGATGCATCATGGCTTCAACGTACATATATACAAACATAGATTTCCATTCCATAACTGTTCCTTCCTATCCAACTTTAATATAAAATAAGCAAAGATGAGCCCATTTCCCAAAGGTGGGGGAAGTAGACTGCTTGAGCAGTGAGATGCTCCAGTTACAAAAAAGGGTCTCTATCTTTTTCTGGGAAATATTGGAGAGTTTATATTAGTGCTGTGGTTTTCTTTGTTTTGTTTTTTTATTTTTACATAAAAGAATTCTCTTGCTGTCCAAACCTGTCTGGATGTCAAGAGAGGTCTTCAAGTTCACACATTACATCACTGCATAAAACCTTTGGCTAGTGCTGGTGCATAATCTAGATGCAAACTGCTAATGTGCTATAATAAGGTTAGAGCAATGCAATTTATCTTACCATTAATAAATCTAGAGTAATGGTTCCTGGGGAAATCTCTGATTCTGAAACCTGATGGCTTTTCTCCAAGTAAATCATAAAGGATGCTCTGAAGCCCTCCTGTACTTAGTTGCTTTGATTTTCCTTGTGCACATGGAAAACCAGCATGGATGATGTGAAAACCATATTTATTTATTTTTAAGTAGGCTGTTTAGTGACAGTATCACTAATTTTGAACTCTTCAGGGCAGGGACCTATTCCCTTATAAACTGCAAAATGCCATATAATCATCCTTGCATTTTCTGGTAATCCCAAGTGAAAGACTATTGTATGGTTTTCTGAAACTCATCTACCCCTCAGTGTTGAGTAGATACTTTTAAATGCTGCCTCTGAATTGTAGTGGTAACTGTCCTTTGACTCCTGATTTTCTTGTTATTTTCTTGTTAAATTATGTTATTTGCTGTGGTGCTGCCCCTGGCTTAGATGGCTTGAAATGTACAGTAATTGGATATATTTATTGAGGATGGGTCTACCAGTGACTATGGAACCTATAGGTTTGAAAGCAACATTTTTTTTGAATATAGAAAATACCAGTTGATGGAGAGGCAAACAGCTAGAGAGATTTGTTGCCATCATGCAACTGTGGCTGGAAGTCCAGTTGTGGACTCTTGGAAGCATCAGGGCTAGCCAATAGTGGAAACAAGATACTGGACTAGATGGACCCCTGGGCTGATTCAGCAAGGCTCTGGTGTTCCTTTGCTCTAAGCCTGCTATTTCTCCACCAGACCAGAGATTTACTTGATTTAAAGGAATTGGCATGCCACCCAAAAGCAACTGGCTTTGGATGGAAAGGATGAAAATAACAGCAAAGAATAAAAAGAAGAGTTCATTGCATAATAGGGGTTTTATTCCCTCCTCGACATATTTCAGAGAGAGATTCTTCCTTTCATTTGGTGGTGGTGGTGCTAAATAGGGTTAACCTGTGGTTAGCCCTAAATAGGTGGGGGCTAAACAGGGTTAACCTGTGGAAATTTCCTTCTACTGCAATAAAACCATGTCTTACATTTGACTAACTAGTAAACTGCCACTTCTGGATTTCTTTCTTTCTTTTCTTTTTTTTAATATAATTTTGGAGGAGCTAAAAGCAAAGAAGCCAAAGACAGGGGCCGCTAACATGTTATGTGTTGTGTGTGTCTGTTTTGATTTCCTCAGAAGGCTGCGAAGTGGGTCCGTGGAGTGAATGGGGCGCTTGCAGCAGAAATAACAAGACATGTGGATTTAAGTGGGGTTTGGAAACGAGAACAAGACAAATTGTGAAAAAGCCAGCAAAGGACACAATACCGTGCCCAACAATTGCAGAATCCAGAAGATGTAAAATGGCCCTGAGGCACTGTCCGGGAGGTAAGGATTCAGAATGCCAAAACAATATTTATGAGCTCTTTCCCTGACTAAAGCCTTGCTTGTTTAACTCAGAGTGTTTTTCAAGTCTCAGAGAAGCCATCCAAGTCTTACACCACCTTGTTCACTAGCGCAAAGTGCTAGAAGCACAGCCTCAGTTGTGTTGTGTTGCTGTGCATTGATGGGATTCATTCTGCTGTACAGCATTTTGTTCAGTACACTGTAAGATAAGATTCATCTCCTGAACCACATAATACTTATGAGCGACTCCAGAGAATCCTGTTGATTCTGATTGATGCAGAAGCTGGGTCAACAGAAACAGCTTTTTGATGCATGTGTGCAGAAGAGCACATGAGTTGCAAGAGGTCATGGGGAAGAGCGTATGCTTTGTGCTCAGGCTCAACTTCCAGATATTTGTTTGTTTCTATTTCTGTCCTATCTTTTCACCCAAAATATTCTCAAGGCAGCTAACAAATACAAAAATAAAAGATCGGGAAAGATCTCCACTTAAAACCATGAAGAGCTGCTGACAGAGTAGGCAAGATTAGATGGATCAAGCATCTGATTTGGCATAAGCAGCTTCATATGTAGACCTTTGGCATATAGCTGCACACTTCTGATTTTTGGCCCACATGTGCTTCAGACTAAATCATTCCCAATGTTTGCTGCCCTCTGTGGAAAAATGGTCAGGCTGCAATCCTATGTATGTTTACCTGGGAACATGTCCCACAGACCTCACTGGTTACTTCGCAATATACATGCATAGGGTAGCACTCCAATAATATGATTGCATTATGTTTATTTTAGGAAAGTAGCAACTTCCTGATATCATACATTTTCTGGTGAACCTTTTTAACTATAGAGGAAAAACAGGAAGTAGTAAGGGAAGTGGTATTCATTGATTTTAAAAACTCAAATCTCCATAAATATCTGTTAAAAATGATGAGAAAAACCTCCCTTCCTAATGTTATTAGTCTATAAACTCACAGCAACATGTGGGATAAGTATTAGATTATATAACCAAAGACAGTCCTAGATTGTGATGGATTAAACTGAGAACAGGAAACGAGGATATTTTTGGTGGGGCAGGGTCAAATGCGTGTGCTTTCTGACATATGCTTTCTATTTCTGTTCATTTTGTTTACATTTCATTTTGCTATTTATATGCTCTACCGTTACACACAATGATAACCATAGAAGCCGCTTTTGCAGACCTCATGCCAGAGGAATTGAATCTTGTTTGCTTGGTGTTGGTATCCATACATAATATAGATTGAAATGTTTATCTGTCAGTGTGGTTTTGTAGGAACTATCAATCTGTGTACTTCTTTCCTTTTTAGGCATGGTAAAACAGCTACATGTGCAATGACTGGTTGTCGTTGTTCTTCCTACGGCATTGAGGGCGATCTCTTGAAAGGCCATGATATGCATAGGGCAGTGGGCAGGAAAGAATGGCAGGCAGCACCAGAAGCAAAACAAAGAAAGAGTTGAACTGTAAGCTGGTGTTGGAAGACTGCAATTAATTTCATGAAGAATGCTTAATGCATCTCTTTTTCTTTTGCTCTTTCACTGTATTGCAGTGGCCAAACCAAAACTTGTTGCTGGGCTATCCTAAGGAGTCCCTGTTAAAGACCCCTTTTCCTTCTCAGTGAAACCTACAAGCAAGTTTCCTTCTTCCATTTCCAGCCTTGTCTCACCACCTGTCCACCTACTTAGCTAGCTGTTTTGTCTATCCTTTTCATGTTTCCAGAAAACCAAGTTCATTTCAAGCAAGGGAAGGTAAAACTGTGGTGTTTATGAAGGCCATTGCATAATGGTGCCTCCATGTAATTCTAGTTCACACGCCTGAAATGGTGAGGTGGAAGTAGAGAGATTGATGAACTAAAAGCATGAACAGCAGTGAGGCTCCCATCAGAGGTCTGGATTTGAATCAGGAGTTGCTTGTTTCTTTTTTTCCCCTATAAGAATTTTGAGGTTGCCGTTTTAAGCATGCTTGCTAGGGTGTAAATTCCACTGAACTTGATGGAACTTATTTCTACCCCTAGAACTGCACCAAGTGTGTCTTAATAGGAGTTTCAGTGTTGCAAGTTGAAGTACTGCTTTGTGTTTTGGAGGTGTCTCAGTTATGCTCTTGATAATTTTTCTTATACCTCTTTGTATGGCTATAACAGTTCCTAGGAGAAGGGAGAGAGATTGAGGCTGCAGTCCTGTCCACTTACCTGGGAGTAAGCCCATTGACTATAATGGGACTTCCTTCTTTGTAGCCATGTATAGGCTTGGCTCTGGGATAATATAGATATAAGGAGCTGGCATATACCAAGTTATGCCAATACCTCAGGCAGAGCCTCCTCTCACTCATCTTCCAGTATTAGGCTATTCCTAGTGTTCTAGTGAGGGGGACTTGCCCATCTCCCAAGGCAGAAATGACACATAATTTAATGAATCTTTCAGTTTTGGATTTTTGCCTACCCCCTCACCCCGCCTGCTCAAATTTTATGGCAATGATCTTTTTCATCCCATTTCTCATACTGAGGTCCCCTGGGTTCTGCAATACTTTATCCCTTTTCCCCTACAGCAGTTTCCAACCTTTTAATATTTCTAGGCTGTCCTCACATTCCCCTTATTAATCACTGTGGTGCTAAACCGTACTTTTATTACTACTAAATCTTTCATCAGAAGCTATTCCCTTAAGCTTCACATTTAACTTTTGTGACTCTTCTAGCAATGCCTTGGTGTAAGCCCATAGTGTTCTAGCAGTGATTACTTTGGCATTCTTCATTTTTGGAAAATAATGTCTAACTACTGAAGACAGAGGAGCAGATGGGATAAATATTCACCACAAGTTCCAAAGCATCAAGATGGGGGAATCCAGTGATGAGTTTGCAAGGAGAAAAGAATGTTGTGAGGACAATTTCTTGGATCTCTATGAAGTAAGAGGGATGAGCAGGATATGTAACTGACTTCTTTACACTCTCAGAACACTTTCTTCAAAATTTATAACCAATATAGGATGGTGACTTTTTTGGCAGTAAAACCCAAACTGTAGAAATGTTAAGTGCCTCTGACTTCTTCAACTTGGGGGTCCAAAGAAGTTCCCCTCTCAAAAATGAAGCAACAGAATAGAAGATTATTGTATTTATACTGTTAAATACTGTTAATTTCATATAATGTACAGTATAAATACTGTTAATAAATAATAATAATATTTTAACTGCAAATTTAGAATGGAAGGCATGGGGTCGGGGGGGGGCAGAAAAGAGCCAATGGGTTTTCTTGTCTTGCGCTACTATTTTTATTACCCACTTAAGTGGTAAATGAAACACCAACATCTGTTCAGAATGAGGGCCTCCAGCCTTGTACATATCTGCACATCTAGAAGGATGAATGTATATAGTTACTAGATACAGCAGACATCAAGGCTAAGAAGATAAGAGGTGAGATGATTTAATCATAAAGATATCTTTGCTTGTAGACTTTGTTGTGTACCTGCTATCTGGGATGGCATTTGAATGAATGGTGCTGATATCACAGCATACCCTCAACCCTCATTTCCCTTCCAGTGGCTGTGCTGTTTTTCAACATATTTTATTCGTTGGTGTCTGATAGTGTTTTACTGCAGTAGCACAATCTTCATGAATGTTGAGTCATCACTGTGGCTCAGTTAATGTGACAAATGTGACAAATAAAATAATGGATCTACGCACAGTTACTTCTTAGTAACAGTTCTCACAATTAACATGATGGAATCCAAAGTCATCTTTTGAATCCAGATATGCGATATAGAAGCAGGAAAAACTTCAGTCCTTCAGGCAGATCTTTTGATTAGATGATTCATTAAAATGACCATTCCTACTGTTTTGGGATAGCATGGGAAGAAAAGAGAAAAAAGTATTGCCATGTTAATGAATAAAATATTACCGGGTATAAAACAGATAATGTGTTAAAAATTGTTCTCTTTCCCAGTCCATAAATAGCTCAGAGGCACTATTAAATGTTGTTGATTTTAAAAAGGAAAAAGAGAGAGAAATACCTAAATGCTTTTTCAGCTTTTCCAAACTGATAGGTTTTGGATGCCATCCAGAATTGGATTTTCCTTGGGAAGAAAACACAATAACAGGATTAATAGCCTCGCCTTGTTAATATCTTGATTCTTGCTGTTACCAGAAATCTCAGGTTCTTGTGTTTTTAAAATTAACTCAAAACTCGGGTTGTTTTGCCAAGAGATGATTCTGTGTGACCTGGACCAAAGCCTTCCATTTCACAGGTGAAAGCTTCAAGTTAAACACATTAATAAGGTATCTTAAGAACAGCCAACTGTTTCTGCTTCCAATAATGCTATTAGTTTTGCGATGCCAATGAACAGTTGCCTAGTTCTTTTGGCTTTCCATGCTCTCTGAGGGCGAAATGTATTTTAAAGTGTTATAAGCAGGCGCAATTCTCAGAAAAATATCTACAGTGCACCCTAACCAAAGTAGCGCCCACAGTTTCCTTTCCATTAGAGCGGGGGCCTCCAAGCACCAGCCTGCCGGTCAAATCCAGTGCGCTGGGATTACCATTCTGGGTCTGGCACGGCAGTGGCAAAGCCTTACCGTTCCACACTGCAGCTACCGCTCATCGCAGTGGGCAGCTGCTTCCCCTGAGAAATCGGTGCGCTGCGCCTTCTGGGGTGACATGCTGTAGAAGAGGCTGCCCAGCACAAAGTTCTGTGATTTGGCCAAAGCTTTTGGGAGGCTTTAGAAGCTACATTTTGGGTAATTTGACAATGCCTTGTCCATTTTGGATCTTAATTGTTGAAAGAAATAATCGTCCGTTTTTATTACGCAATAATTGGCATATGGAGCACATATTAAAATCTGCCCTTGAATGATCTGGGAGTTTTGGTACTTCTGGCTATCAGAGGGGCAAGAAACAAAGGTGGGGGGGGCGGCTTTCTAAGAGAAGATATCTAAATGCTCTAAAGTGGCTACTTCTGTTTTTCCTAACACTACACAAAGCAGGGTGTTTGTGGCCTGAGTCTAGTCTGTATGTAGTTGACCTTAAATGTTTCCGTATAAAAACAGATCCAAATGGTCTTTTCTTTTTTCTCTCATCAGTCTTCACTCTCTGCTTCTTTGTAACCAAATATTTTATAACATTTGAGTTTTCTGTTTTGCTCAGTTATTGCTAACCTTTTTGGAGGTGACTGTGGCTTTTTTCAGTCTCTTATCAAAAGATTGACTGTGTGTAGTGTTGCAATTTCCAAGCAGAAAGTCTGTTCCACTTGGGGGGTTATTCTTCCTATCTATGATTGGTTCTGTAATCCAGTTTCCTAATTTCACAATCTTGGATTGAAGGAGACAACCTTCCATTGTTGTAAAGACAATACCTTTACAACTCATTGTGCTTTATAATCAGCACTCAAGGCTAGGCAACTTTTAACTGTCACAAAATGAGGCAATTGTTCATGTGTACTAATTTTACAGTTGTTTTGCTCCTACGTAATTTAATTATTCTCTAATCCAATCTACTCGTAACTTGTTTAGGACTGTAGCAGCCCAGATCCCATTTCATAAAGAAAGTTGAGTTTCTTTTTCCAGAGGGCCAATGGTGCTGTGACAGAAGCACCTCATCATGTGCATCCTTATTCAAGTTATGAAGTAGAGGGTGGACCCTATATCCATGGTTCTCATTTCCATGAGTTACCTGTGGATCAGGTCCGCCACCCCGTGCGCCCTCTGGAGGTGATGGAACTCTGCTTCCTTACCTCCAAATGGGGTGGGGTGGCCCCTGAACTGCGGGGTTGGGTGTTCGCCCATATCCATGGTTCCAGATATCTGCAGGTGTTTCCATAACAAAACCCCTGTGGATAAGGGGCATGCCTGTATTTGGAGAACTGTTTTGGTGAGAGACAATAGCAAACAGCATGTGTGCAACCCGTAGGAAACGATTCCATCATATCACCAGTTCTCTAGAACAGCAAAAAACTACCATCACAGTCCAGCCTTCGTGCAGTCCTCTTACATTTAGTACTCAGTCCTTAGTGGTGACCTTTTACATTTAGCAGGGGGAGAGCAATTTTATCTCTTCACCCAGCATAGTACTCTTTTCCAGTGGCTGTTGCTGGTGTCTGTTTTGCATCTTTTTTAAAAGTTTGTGAGCTCTTTGGGGTCAGAGAACCATTTCTTTCTTTTGTCTCCACCATATCCTAACCCGGGTCCTGTGCATGAGAGCCCTACATGTGGCTGCTTAGATTTGCACTAGTGATTTAGACCTCCAGCCTCTCCCTAACCAACAGTGGATACAGCATAGGCTGCTTGGCGCCAGTGCAGGTTAAAATTGGGCTGCTTATGATACAACAGGACAGGTCACTAGCGCTATGAAGAAAGAGGGAGACTGCCAGATCTTACCTGCTTTCCCAGTACCGCCAATGGATACCACTAAGGGAATTCAAAGCGTGTATTTTGCCCCATTATAAAGGCTTAAGACTTTTTACTTGGATCATTTGTATGCTCCACAGTTATGTGAATTTTCAGATCATTTGACTTTGAACCTTTCCCTTTGTCCTTACTCTGCCTTGAGTCTACGAGAAAGGCAGTATATAAATAGTGTAATGACAATAAAGAACTAAAATATTGCAACAGCTAGCTGTAGTGTACTTGGCAGTGGAGATGCTTAGTGACTCAGCTGGTCAGCTAGAGAGTTCAATGGGTGTATAACAATTTTGAATACAGAATGTGCTGTCCTTTCATGACAGTGCAATGCTACTGCTCACTCAGTAACACATCAAACTTCTAGGCCTCTAAGTAAACGTGTGTGCTGTTCCTGAAAACCAGGACATGCGCAACCTTAACGAAACCCTATATTTTGACCTGCCCACAGCCCCTGTAAATAATTCCTGGTAGGCCTGAGGCAAGGCTTGTGAAAGACTAGAGAGTGTGTTTGTGCCAGAAATCACTGACCAGTTCCATAATTATAGGAGCATAATCGCAGGACAAATACACCTCTGGTTTCAGATGACTAGTGGGAAGGACGCCCCGGCTTAATCAGCCCAAATGCTAACAAGAAATAGATCTGTCTCTAGTAATTGAGGAAACACAGACCTTGCTTCACCACCTGAACAAGGAGAATTCTGTTACTCATAGATACTCACCTCTTTCCCCATATAGGCTAACCCAGTGGAAGGACAACTTTTCATTGTGCACGCCTCTCAGAAATGTTGCAACTTGCAGCTTGCAGTGTGCATTGTTTTAAAACATATAGCTTACACTGAGGATTCCAGAAATGATTCTGTTTTGTAGGAACAGAAAAATAAAATAAATAAAAAAGCATAAGATCATATTGCATTAGTATGTTCTGACTTCACTATAGCATCTTAACTCCTAATCTGAATCAAAAGGATTATTTCTACTTCATCTGGAAAATGTAAAGAAAATTATCAAATTAGTCAGTAGAAACAAGTTACAGTCTTGGTATACAATGGTATGACTTGAAAAGCAGTAGCCTTGTATGAATTATCCTATTGGGCAATATGTTTCTCACAGGTACAGATCCTGATACACATTGTTCTTGCCAAAAAAAAAAGCAAAAACAAGCAAGCATAACTAATGGTTAGATTGTATCTCCTCAAATATGAGGATGGATGAGAATTCATGACCCCAAAATCTCTGCATCATCTATCTTTGCTTGCAATCCTCCCTTAATTGGATAATCTACCCTAAGACCATGTAATCACAGATCACATAATGACTACCACATGAATGAATTCTTACTAAATAATCCACATTAATTAATCAATCCCATGGCCCTGCATGCAGGCGGGAAAAGCTCTTTAGAATGTTAATAAAATACACAACACTGCTTTCAGCAAGCACTTGTGGCTATTCTTTATCTGTTGATTAGCTTAAAGAGTTTTGTCTCCAACAATTGGCATTCAGTGAGTATAGTTGACAAATATTCTGTCAGCTTGAGCCCTAAGCCACATTCTTATCAGAAATCCTGTTTCAAATGAATCCCCGCAAGCACGGGGAAGAAGAAGATGGCTTGGAGAAGATGGCTTAAAAAGCTAAGGATGCTGTATATATAATGCAGCTATTGTTGCAGTTCTCAAACTTTTAATTGCTGCAACCCACTTTGTCGGCTGGGATGCTTGGGTCATACCCCAGGATGTCTTGCGCCTTCCAAGTCATGCTCCAGAATGCAAGACCACAAGGCATTCTGGGGGATGACATGGCAGTAGCCCAGCCACCCATCAAAAATCAGGTCGCAACCCGCTTCTGGGTCACAACTCCCAGTTCAAGAACCACTGAGCTATTGCATATAAATTGATTGCATCTTTAAACTTTAAATCCAACTGAAGGTTCTGGAAAGCTTGGTTCACCATCACACATAGGCCTGTGATTGTGCCATCTGCTTTTTTCCGCACATCGGCCAGATTTTTCCATGCCTTCCTTTCTTTGTTAACTCTCTGGTTCTTCATTCCATATGGCCCAATCAAAGGCAGTTGTCATCTTCACACCTTCTTACTCCATACCCCACCTATCCTGTTTGCATGTTTTGACCACCATTTTCACAGCAGCCTTAATAAAGGTCAGGGTGTAGAAAACATTTTCTTCTAGTTCCACTGGTCTTTCTGCGGTGAATGGTGGCGCTGCATTTGGGGGACAGCTGTTTGCAAAGGTGGATGTTAAACCTCCCTCAAGAGAAGGGTTCCAAATGATTTCATGGCTCAAGAAATGACTTGAACTTTCAAGCAGCTCCTTAAATAATGTTTAAGTTACAAAACTGATGCCCAGTAGAAGTTGAAGTCTCTTTCATAGAGATCTACATGTCACGGATACAAAAATGTGTTTCCATTTACAACTCTTTGCTTCCGTGTGTTCTGTTTTGTTTTAACAAGTCTCTAAAAAAATACACTTCCACCAGCATGTTCCACCAAGATGCTGGGTTTTTGACCTTTGCAGGTCATTTTAAAGGCAGATCTCTGCAAGAGGTTGATGATAGTAGTCACTCTGTGAACAGCTGGAGAAAGAACTTCATGACAAACTTTTTGTGCGAAAATACTTCCATATATAAAAATCAGAAATGGTTGCTAAAGGAAGTTTAGCAGCTGAGATTTTAAGTGCAACCCCATATATTGTCTCTACCAAAACCTTTTCATATACTCCAACAAGTACTTCACTACCAAATGTAACCATCTTCATTGCCTCTTTTTTTTCCACCGAAAGTAATCAATAGGAAGTCTTTTAGAGATATATATAGCTAAATAAGCGTATAAAAATGAAAAAAGGAATTTCTTGACCTAAAATATTTTACTGCTATAACAAGTGTAGTCATTCAAAAACTGCAGAAAAAATTAATGAACTAGAGCAGGTGTTCACAGATGCACTGCCCAGGAATGAATACTTCCAACCCGCCAGCCAGCAAGTCACCCAACACTACATAGCGCTGATCATCAGAGGTCACCTTTCACTGCCATTTTTGGGAGGTACAAAACAACAGGAGTCTATTCTCAGCAGTAGAAGAGGCTCTCATTGTCTTTGCCATGTTTGCATATCCCAGAACAAACTAGAAGAGGTCCCCAACCCACTGGCATACCCAGGGCCTAGGAGAGGGGGGGGGTAAAGGGGGTAATTTTTACCTGGGACCAGGGTCAAAAGGGGGGCCCAGGAGCCAAAGGAGGGGCCCCAAAAGTTTCCTATCTACTCAGAGTTGTTACCCACATGGAATGCTAGGGACACTACCACGACTGGGGATGCTGGGAACACTACTGATGCTACATGGGTTGGTAGACCTGGGCTCCAAAGACTTTTCCAGCTGGTCTGCTCTCACCCCACCCTGTTTCACCCCTCCTGCCTCTATTCTGCTTACCCATCACAACCCTCCCCCGTTCTGTTTCACCCCTCCCCCTTTTGTAAAGGGGCCCAAAAGAAACTTTGCCCCCCCTGATAAAATTGCTCTCAGAGACCCTGGGCATACCGGTGAGAGGACAAGGGTTGCAAATGCCCTTGTCCTGTTTGCTCTTAGTCTCCCTTCTAGGCTATAGGCTGCCTGCCTGCTTGTCTTGCTTTAAGCCTTTTGCTTCATAGCAGAGGTCTCCAAACTTCTCAGTATGAGGGCCGCATCATATATTTTACACATTTTTGCAGGCTGAAAAAAATCAGTTTTATAAATGAATGAAACTTAAATGAATAAGTTGTATTTGTCTCTTTTTTTGTAATCAGCACAATATGATTCAGAACAAAAGAGAAATTTGACAATGACAAAGAGAAATGGTATATAATGAGTAAAAATGTCAAACATTAGCGAATGCTTTGACAAAAAAAAAGTTGCTGCAGGCCAGATAAAATCTTGTGGCGGGCAGGATGTGGCCCCCGGACCTTAGTTTGGAGACCCCTGGCTTATAGCATTTGTTCAAGCAAGATATTACATCAGGGGAATATAGTAAACAAAAGTAATGGGGAGCCATGGGGGCTGCCCGGAACCTCAAATAACCAGATCTGCAATACCAGAGGATGTCTGTAGCATTCTTTAATGTGGTCATGTAAAAGTGAGCCTTTCAATTGTATACGTAGATAATCATTTGGGTCAGATCTTTCTTTCGAGTGAACTAGATAGATTCTGTCTGTGTATGTGCTGTCTTTCTGAAATACTGTTAAGTACCATGTGATCCATGGTCTACTGCTAGAGTTATCCGTTTCTAATGATTTTTACTGAAAATCCTTGCAAATTACCAGAGCATGAGTTAAGAGCTGTCTCTGGGCAATTATGCCGTTGACGATCATTTAGAAATTCTGAAAGGCAGCCAGATGCTAATCCATATTGAAATGCTGGTGCTTAACACAGTTTTGCTGATCTGTGAGTGTGTGAATTAGACTTCTCAAAGAAATTACCCATCAGTGGGTCTTTTGCATTGCATGTGACATTGAGTGCGTCCAATTAGCTTTACCTTTTGACCACACATTATAAGCACACATCGTGTGCGCTGCCACTTCTTCCTTAGAACACGACTGTTGTCTGTCATCACATTTATCTGCAGTATGCGCTTGTCAGTTAAGAAATATTGCCATTACTTTTTTAAAATCAATTTGAGACTAATTTTTAAAGCGCTGCCTGCACCATTAATACAACTTTATGACATCATTGGGTGTTCCATATATCTTCCACAGGGGTTTAGAAATTGAAAATTTCCCTTGAAAACTGTGTTTGGGAATAACCCTGAAATTTGCCTCCCACTTTTTTCAATTTTGGTGTCAGCCTTCATATCTGCAACCATCCAGGCCTCTGATGAAGTGTAACCTATCAATGACTATACAGCGGTACTATCTGGGAATAGTAGTTTGGCGCTTCAGCATGGTGTGAGAACTACAGGGTAGCAAAAACCAAACAACCCCCTGGAGGTTCAGCCTTCCTAGTAACTCTGCTAGCATCTATAGAAGCACAGAGACTTATCAGTCTTGGAGTTCTGCTGCCAACAGCCCCATGATCGTCAGGTATGCCTGCAGATATCAAAGTAGCAGGTAACGGTGAAGTCTGGCTGCACCAATTATATCACTAGCTGTCATCAAGTTTGCAAAGCTGCAGGGCCTGTCTGAAGCAAGTAGGTTAGCAGCCCCATAGGAACAGCTGGAATTGCGCTGGTCACCCCTGCTAGCACGATGTAGCTTCCCTTGTGGCTTGTACCACTAAGTGTGTAGAGGATCCTGTGTCCCCTTCTTCTGTTAGTAAGCTGCCTATATAGAGCAAAGCAAAACACAGAAAGAGCAAGATGTAAGCAGCAATCTCTGAATCGAGATGCAATCTCAATGTTTGTGTGAGAGAGTGTGGCCACCTGAGGTCACATACAGTAGGGCCCTGTTGGGGGGCGGGGTTGAGAGAGACATAAGATTGGGCTGCTAAGCTAGATAGATTAATGGTTGTAGAAACCCTATACCCCAGTGACTTTAACGTGATGACAGGCTGTGAGGATTTCCATGCCTTGAAAACTTCAATTCACTTTTTTTTTTAAAACAACGCCAGTTTCTCATCTTTATGGCTACAAAAATGGGCATTAAAATGAATGTACAATGTCTGGTGAAGTCTGATTTTTTCAGTGTGTTCCAGATAAGTACTATGTATAGCTTTTTGTCCCTCCCCACAACTACCAGAAGCGAACTAGGAAATGCATTCAGTATATGTGCAAGTACAGAATTGAGAGTTTATGGAAGCAGATGGTTCAAAATTCTGAGATATTTATTTTCAAGTGCAGAGTACATACTGTGCTACTTAAAAGGTTTTATTTCCTTTTATACCACTTAGATGTGATTTGAAATTATGGCAGTGAGGTAGCCTGTCAGTTTCACAAATTAGCTGGAATTGCTGAAAGTTCTTTCCATTTGTAAACTTGAGAGAAAAAAAAAATCTTAAGAAGAAATGAGGACTGTACTTTTGGTTCTTTCCGTTAGTATAAGCATCATTTATGTTCCAAGTAAAATAATTGTGTAGCAGCAATGCTCTTTTGCTGGCGATAGTAATATATTGCTTTCTTGATAGCCTAGTGCGATGCATTGAACTCTTCGGTTGGGGTGGGGGTGGAATCAGAGCCTTAGTTTCTGAGAACCCTGTATGGAGTCTGACTCGGCTGGGCAGCGTACAAGTGTGGCGGTATCTGGTTGCAAGGTTTTGGCTGGAGCAGCGGTAGGGTGCTAATGGAAGCAGTTGCTTTATGAAGTGTCAGATTTATTATGAACTTGCTTGAAGAAGTTCAGGCAAGGGGCATGACTTGCAGATGCCCAGGTTGGATGGATTTTGCTAAATCGCTTCACGATTGCTAATATTTCCCATGCAGCGCAATGCTATTTGATAATATCCGTGATGGATACTAGCCAAGAAAGAAAATATTTCAAAATTATTGGTAAACCTTCTTTGATAGTTTTTTTTAAAAAGAAGTTGTGATTTTTTTTTTTCTCCTCCAGGGGTGTGTGTGTGTGTGTGTGTGTGTTAGAAATTTGCTGTAAACAGCATTTGTAATATTCTTCAGCATTGCATGAGCAGAAGAGGAGGGAAAGCAGCTGTGAGCAATTGCCTCTTTGGGGTGTTCCTGTCCTGAGAGTTTTCATGTGCAGCAACTATCTTTCTGCACCTCTTGTAAAGCTCAACTGTTGCACGTTGTATGCAGGGCCAATGCCAGGCTAACTATTCCCCCCCCATCCCCCAGATCTGGCTGTAAGACTAAAAATTTAAGTGCATTTTCACTTCTTATGTATGCTGTGGTATATATCTCAAAATAAATTGTCATTTGCATGGGTTTTTAAACATGGTTTAAAAAAAAACAAACTAATCTGAATAAAACTGTGCCCCTCAGAGGTCTGTACTGCACCCTTCTGAAGTCTGCACTCTAGATGGCTACCCAGTTTGCTTAATGATAGCACCAGCCCTGGTTGTATGTTTGTATTGGTTTATCTTTTTTTTTTTTTTTTAAATGTCCTATGCAATGTGCCATATGACCAAGTTGAAACAACATGATGATACATGGCATAAAAACAAAATTAGAAATATTCACCAACGGACTCTAAAATATATACAAATTGGTAGAAAGATAGTAATGATCGTGATTACACTCATTTTCTTGTAGAGGTTACACAAAATACCAAGAGTGTTTTGAAACCAATGGAGAGCTGCTGTTTTACTACAGTGAGAAAGTGTTGAGTTATATTCTGGCAAATCCCCAGTTGAAAAATTGCCTTTTTGGACACTAATTTGGTAGGTGGCCTTTAGCTACTGTCTCATCTTCATGCCCCTCTCTGCAATATGGGAGAACTATACTGTCCATCTTACTGAGTGAGAAGGAACCTGAAGATGCTTGACTACTCTACAGCACTGTGTAAATGCTAAGCATTACTATTAGTCAGACACAGTGGCCCCAATCCAGCTATACTTCCGTTCAGCAGGCGTGTTGCATGCAGAAAGAGGGTGTATGTTTTCATCAGCATCAACAAATTTTCCTTCAGTCTACACCCTGATGTGCAGCTCTGTTAGTCATTCTCTGGGTGGAACACTTCATGCTGAACATAAGAAGAGCCCAGTTGGATAAGACAAAAAGTCCATCTAATTTGTATTCCCACAATGGCCTATCAGATGTCTAAAGGAAAACCCAGCAACAGGGCATGAAGGCCATAGTTCTCCAGTGCTGTTACTCCTACATGGCACTGAGTGACACACCTGCCCCTGAAACTGGAGGTTCCATTTGGCTATCATGACTTAACAGCTATTGGTTGATCTTTCCGCAACATGGCCATCACATGTTGTGGTCTCAAAGTACATAAGGTAGTTGTGCATTTCATAACAAAGTACACCTTTTGTTGTGGTCTGTCTTGAGTTCCGTCATGGAATCAAGGCAGACTATAAATGCAATAAAATAAATTCAGCGCACCTTATATGAGCATTGCAGTGTGGGCGAGCATCTGCCTGCGTTCATGTCTGCTTCTCCTTTTGCTAGTTGGAACAAATACCGCACAGTTATGGAAAACCTACAACTTTGCATTCATTCTCTGAATGTATAGTTTTTTAATCCGCTCTTGATAACACCATGCTTCTCCTTTGGGCAAAGAGAGGGCAACCCAAAACTGGAGCAAGAAGAGAAGGAATTTAATACGTTGGATTGGGTATGGAAGAGAGACAACCCTTAGGCGAAAATTTTAGAGGCTTGTCATGTTGATGGGGCTGTTATATGGATCAAGCTCACGGGGTTTGGTTACAGCCGAAGAAGGGGAGGTGGTGTCTTTGATCAGCACTGCCTGCGGCGAGGCTTTCGGGCCAAGTGGTATGAGCTTCCTAGGAAAGATATACAAGGCAAAACTGCACATCAGGTATCAAAGAGATTTTACTGGCCTAAATAGCAAGAAATGATGATTGAAGCAGGGTTTGAGTCCCAAAGAAAGCCTAGCCCTGGAAAGGACTAATAGGAAAAACATTGCAAAGAGCATACTGAAGAGAAGCTTTGGGGCTTTAACCGGAAGCCCACTGGAATAAGGTATTGACAATCTGATATCATGTGGCTGAGCAATCACATCAATAGGAATCCTTGCAAATTGTATTCTCTTTGACTGACTGTTTCCTTTCAAGCTCTAGGTTTCAAAGGATTACCCTCTTGACGTTTTGACTGAGCGCTAAGTTGGGCCACTTGTGAGGTGGCCAATAGTGTAACGAGGGATGCCGACCAACCTTTTCTTTATTAACCTACAAGCTGCCAAATAATCTAGTATGGTTGGTTGATGTTTCCTTTTGAAGCTAGTATTGTAGTTAGAGCTTGGGGAGGGGGGGCAGCTGTGTATGAGGAAACGGCAGAGATAGCAGTGACGAACAGTGAGTTCCGGGTGCAGGTCATCTTTCTGAGCTCTGTTCTGGAGTAGCAAATCCGCTGCCTTATCAAAGTGCATGTTTCCATCCCCTTATTATATATTTGTGTCAGAGCCTTTTGAGATCTGAAGCAAATAGTATTGTCGAACAGGTCCAGGGTAGGTTCCAGAATGGGCAGGCAACGATCCAAAGAATATGAAGGGCATGGTAGAACATGGGTTGATGGTCATTCCTGAGCAGGCAAACATCAGGGCATGAGTCTATTTAGCTTCTTTTTTGAAGAACAAGTTGCCCGGATTGGGGAACCAAGCCCAGGAGGGTTCTTTTATTTAGATATCTAATGGCTTCCTAAATAACTTGTCTTCTTAGGTTGGTTGACTGCAGTATCCCTTTCTGTCGCTGTTGGGGGGCACTGTGGTCCAGCAAAACTCAGGTGATCCTGTTCATTCCCTTTTAAGGTGACACATCAAAAACCAGAAGTGGGTTGTGATAGCTTCAGGGAGCCATTCAGATGCACAGGGAGGCCTGCAGAGGGGGTTGTGTACCCCTGCACGCTCCAGAGGACCACTGTGACCCCCTAGTAAGTTCTGTTTTTCTACGTAGCGACATGATACTGGAAGTGCTGTTGCTGCTGAGTTGCCATCCCTGCTATAAGAGCATAAGAAGAGACCCACTGGATCAGGCCACAGGCCCATCTAGTCCAGCTTCATATATCTCACAGTGGCCCACCAAATGCTTCAGGTAACCCACTAAACAACAGACACAACCTGTGTCCTGGTGCCGTACCCTGCATCTGGCAATCAGAGGCAGCCTATCTCTACCTTGCACATATATTGCCAGTCACCACTCCCCTTATAGGGGAAGACATTATTTCCGGTTGTCCTGGGGGTAAGGACCCCCAGGTTGGGAACCACTGCTCTAACCCAACACTGTCCTTCCCTCCACATTTTCTGCTCCATTACCCTCTACTGTTTCATACCCAGAGAGTTGGAGGAGTGACAAAGAATGACAAGCATGCCCTCGAGTAAGGGAGAGCTGTTCACCTGCCTCTCGTCTTAGTTGCATGTTTGGAATGTTGCAAATACGATACACAAAGTTGTACGAAATTTTGTTGAAGGATGTAGGGAGCAACCAAATCAAAGGTTTTTCTGTTTGCTATTTTGATTTGGCTTGTACTCTTATTGACGGAGCCTAGGGAAAAAAAATGTAGTTAGGGTGGGGAACCTTGGAAGATGTCCTAATGGGATTAGCGTTGTGTAAAAAGTTCATCCACAGAACGTTTCTGTTTGTGAGCATATACATGGCTTCTGTCAGGCATAATGTGGGAGTAGTGAGGAGAACTTGGTTCTCTGGAACCCTGTTTCCTAACTGCAGCTGTTCCCCTTGCACAAAAGCAGAGTTCTTGGGTTATCTAGGTTGCAAGCAGCTTCTGGTTGACTATCTTCCATTCCTGTGGAAAGCCTTGCAAGTGTGTGTGCATGTTTGTTTCTAAGGTGATCCAGGGACACGTACCTTCCTATGTGTGTATTCTTTCCCATTCTAATTTTTTTCCTTTTTTTTAAGTTCTGAAAACTTGTTATATGCGGTAACTTATTTTGGCATTTGTCAACAGGTATAACTGGAAGCCCTGTTGTGGGGAGGGGAGGAAGCTTGTTAAGCCCAAGCTGATGAAAATATTGACACGAGTACAACCGAATTCTTTACCTGTTGCTAACTGGATGGATAATGGGGAAAAATATATTTGCAAAGAAAACTTGGAAGATCAGAGCCCTTGGTGAGGTTAAAGAGAAGTGGGTCAACAATACTTAGAAAGTGCTCATAATTAGAGCAGAAAGAGCAGTGATAATTTAAAGACACTCTTATTAGTTGACCATATTAAGAAATGGATAATTTACAGGCCTGTCCTAAAGTCACATGGGGCTGTTAAAGCAAAGGCTTGAGGCTGCTGTACAGAGTTAGTGAATCACTGATTAAAAGCTGCACTTTGTGCTTTTTGTCGGTCTCTGTTCCTGCTGTGGACGCTTAGGAAATTAAAAAAACATCATATCTACAGTTCAAACTTATATTGGGTTGATACCATTTTAACTGTCATCAAAGGCATAACGTGAGCAAAGCCTGACAGGCACATGCTCCAGGTATTAGGCGAGGGGGGCTGCTTGACTGCCCCTAGGCCCACCTAGTCACCTCCAGGTTCTTCCTGGAGCGGGGGCATGCAAACTGCAGCAGTGAGCGATCAGCCCTCTGGTGAGAACCCAGAAGTGACTGCCCTGCATGTCACTGCTGGGATCTCCCTGGAGGGCACGGCACTGGTGGCTTCACATGCCTTTGCTCCCAGCCTCCAAAAGGAAAGGGATGGGGGACGTGAGGCCTCAGCAGCGAGTGCCCTGCCCTCCAGGGAAAACCCAGAAGTGACATTATGACATCATGTGACGTCAAGACATCTCTGCCCTGAACGCTGGGGAAGTCTGTTACAGCTATGACTGTCACTCCATCTTCCAAAGAATCTTGAGAATTGTAGTTTGATAAGAGGTTCCAACCCCACTTACCCCTTAGAGAACCACAGTTCTGGGTGCAGAAATTAGATTTCATTGGTTTGGCGGTTCATTGATTGCAGGCTGCTGCAAAACATACTCAACATATTCTTTTTCTTCTTCTTACGGAATATGCAAGTACAATCTAAGTTCTCACAATTTAGCAAGTTGTTTGAGGAATTGTTACATTAAAGACATTTGATAGATTCCTGGTGCCATCTAGCCACCAAGCTATTCCTTTAGAAGCTGCCTGCAAACATTTCATTAATTGTTCGGAAGTGTAGATGCTTGATTCAAATGAGGAAGATTTAAAGATTTTGGGCTATTTTGCAGAAAATAAAATATAAAAATTCACTTCGGGTAGCCATTATGATTCAATAGATTTCTTTCTTTTTTTAAAAAAAAACTTTTGCTGGTGCTTGGATTGGATGAAATAAATGCTAGGCAAGCTTCATAATTCAATTTTCCCTAACAAACATATTTCCCTTTTAAAAATAGCAGCTAGCAATGACCTTCTTAGAGGCCTTTATATGTTTTTGAAAGATAACTGCAAGCGGTATTCTGTCTTGCTTGAACTCTTTCTCTTGCTTTCTTGCCAGAGTTTTCTGGAAAAAAAGAGTAATAATTAGACCTGGATTGCCCCTTCTTGATCATACAGTGTTTATAACTGTCTAGGTTTATTTTTTAACAGGAAAGAACCAGCAGGAAATTGAGTATTTAATTATGTATGTAATTCTAAAATTTGGAACAGTTTCTGGTGGAATTTCAGCAGTTCCCAAGCCAGCGTTCATATCAGCTTTTGATTTTTATTGTCCATAACACATTTGGCTCTCTGTCTCAGCTGGAGACACTTTTAAGTTAAGTCACTTCCAGAGTCATTTGCTGACTTGTGTGATTTGAGCATTTGTGTGTACATGTTTTACTGGTTGTTCCTTTTAGCTTATACCTCAGTCTGACCTGATTCTTGGCAGAAGTCAGTACCAAAGGGAGCAACAGTTGCACTGTCCATTTGACCCATCACAACTCTTTGATACTACAGGTTGAGACTAATTATTCGTGTGGGTTCTGTTCCAAGCACACATGGATGGCAAAAAGCGCACTATAGCAAATCAATTTAAAAAACAGTTTCTTTGCTCCAGTGATTTATAAACCACCTTGCTGACCTTTGTGATGTAAGATAAGAGTCATTAAGAAGACAATCCATCAGCCCATCACTCTGCCCCCCCTTCACCAGTGCAAAATGATCACCTTTCTTTCGTGTGCTCAGGGGGATGGGAGGGGTCGCCTGGAGAGAGAAGGACTGATGGATTATCAGCCAGCTGCCCTCTCTCTCTCTCTCAGTAAGGAGGCTTCTCTGCAGATATTTATTTCTCTTTCCACCTACCAGCCCTGCCAAGGCACAGTAAAAGTACGCACTTATGTGTTATGTGTACCAGTTCTCCAGATTTTAACTCTTTGGTGAGATGAAATTCCAGAAGAGATGGAAGCCAAGAAGAGCTGAGAGCAGGCAGCACCTTCACAGAAGATGAACTGAGGCAGGCAAATAGGCACTGGAGCACAGACCATGTGTGCCCATTAGTTGCTGGCCACAGGATAGCAGGGAAGGAGCAGGTGTGGTGTGGGGACTTTGAAGGGAAATTGAAAGTGTAAACTGCCAGTAGATGATTGGGTGATGCCTCTACTACTGTTGCAATTTTATTTGATTATCTCAGTAAACTGGTGCTGCATAATACTACTAAAGGGGTGTTTCTTTCCCTAAAAAGCAAAGAATCAATTTGCAGTGCAATGCTATGCAGGTTTACTTCTAAGTAAACCTGCATAGGATTGCACTGCAAATCGATTCTTTGCTATTGTGCTTACCCCCAGGTAGGTGTGTATAGGATTGCAGCCTTAAGCAGGGACCATCTTGGTTGTTTTGTCTGAGGAGAGCAGACTGGACACTAGCCATTTAGTCTTGTGAAAGAGCTGGTTTCTGCAGGAAAAGGAAGTACTATAGTTTCTCCAGAAGTTGTACCACTCAGAACCTCCAAGATTCAAGAGGGTTAGTTACAGTTGGACACCGAGGCTATATATCTAGTTCTAGGCTATATTTTTAAACTTTTGGAACCTTCAATGAGCATTGCCAAGCATAATTTCTTCTGGTCCTGGTACAAACCTGTAACACGGGGGTTTCCTCTGCCTCTCCCTCCACCCCCCAAGACCTTGTAGACTTTTGAGAAGTTGGAAGATTGATAGGGAAGAAACGAAAAGTCACAATTGTTTTCAGGTTTCTGCCTGCAACACTTAACAGGCAAATATGGCGTTAAGGCACATATGTCAACATTAGTGACAAAAGCACCTTAAATGCTGCTTCCTGTTCCTAGTTTCTAGCTTCAATTCTTCTATGCATTTTGGGGACTGGAAGCCTGATTCCTTCACTTGCATTTGTTCTGGGGTTTGTCAGTTCTATCAGTATACTTGCTGTTGCCGGGATCTCCATATTCCCAATTATGATGTCGCCTCTTCCTCCCTCTTGCTGCCACCCCCTGTTGGCTACTCTTGCTTATGCATCAGAAATGCCAGCAGGAACTACAGAATACTACAGAGTGGAGAAAAGGCAGCAGTATTGGGCAATTCCCTTTCTACAGCTCCCTTGGATTTTGGGCACACAGTTATCCAGTGCAGCAACTGTGTAGTTAGACTTCTTACTGCCAGGAAAAAGGAATGGTAATACATTTAATGGCCCCGTTATGATAATTTCCGTTAATGATTTATCAAAAATAAGTGCCCGTGCCCATATTTTTTCAGGCCGTGGTACATTTGGATCTCTTGTAAAATTGGTTGCCAGCACGCAGTTATAAAGGGAGTCTTGCAAGCAGTGTTGTATCCTTAGTCAGCTTAAACTGCAGTCGTGTTCTTCTGGTTAAGCCAGAGCAATCAGAACCCCATGCACCTGCTTTGCTAGGCAAGGCTTTGTTTGTTGTGCTTCACAAAGCGCACAGAAGAAACCAAGACTTGCCTGTGAAAACATTGGATTCATTGTTAGTTAAGATGTGTAGTCCGGTAGCTGAATTGCAGCCCCTGGTTGAAATAACTGGTAAACATGGCTAAGGGCAGAATCCTAACCAGGTCTACTCAGTCCTATTTTGGTCAGTGGGGCTTAATCTCAGGCAAGTGTGGTTAGGATTGCTGCCTATTATCCAGTTCAAAATCACAGATTCTACCAGCGACTGAATCCTTATTTTTGAGAGTGCTCAAGAATGGGATGACTATTAGTAATGGTTCCTGTGACCTATTTGCAGACCTTCAGAATAATTTCGGCTGTGAGTGTCTTAACATCCTGTTACTTCCACTGCATGTTTCGGGGGCCATGTGGCTGCCACCAAAAGTGGCATCCTCATCTTGAGGGCAGGGGTCATATTGCATCTTGGAAAGAGTTCCTGTATGTGCTCCACTGTTTCCTGGTTTCTTTTCCCCAAGTGAAGCACTTGTCATTGGGATTTGTGCGATAGGTACAGACAAGTATGTTTGAGTGCACTTTCTGGCTGCTGTACTTCCTGTCCATCATTCCTGCTTCACCTTTTGGCACATTACTTCTCTTCCTAAACTAGTTAATTTGCAGCACTACAGAAAACTGAGAATTTTTTACCTTATTTTTTTTTAACTTACACAAGCAGTTATGATGCAGGAACTGTGGATAAAAATATGCAACGATTATTTTGAAACCCAAAGAACAGCCCCTCTGGATCAGGCCATTGGTCCATCTAGTCCAGCTTCCTGTATCTCACAGTGGCCCACCAAATCCCAACAAACCAGGTGAGAAAGAATGTGAAAGGAATTGAAAGAAGGTGTACAATAGGAAGGGGCAGGTGAAAACTGCTTTATTTTTTCATGGATTTCGGTATTATCCTAAAAATGGGGAGGGGGCGGAAAGGGGTGTTACGTGCTTTTGTTCCAAATGAACATTCTAATCAATTTTAATGCTTTTTTTGCAGATGTAATCGCTGTCATATAAGTGGTTTATATGTGTTTCATGCCTGTGACTGTCAGCAGATATAGCCACAGGTATAAAACACCCCCCCCCCTGCCCTGAGGAGCACAACTACATAGTCTACATAGCCCCCAAAGTAAGGTGACAAATATGCCCTTAGCTTGAGAAGGCCCCCCTTGACTACCTCCCCACTGCAGGATGCAGTGCACACCACATTGCCACAGCTATGTCAATGCCGGTAAGTTGGTTAGTATTGCGCCCTAAGTTTGCTAGTGCTGTAGTAGCAAAGTCGCACTAAGAACAACAACAAAAATAGTTGTTGTTAAATTTGCTTACATTTCTAAAACAGGCACATGCCTGGCTCCAGCTCTGAGAACTGAGCTCCAAAAATGACATTGCTAATAGAGGCAGCACAGTCATTTGTCGAAGTGGGGCTGGAGTTTTCCTCCAAGCCCTGTGTCAGAATAACTTGTTCAGTGGGCCGTTATGCTAACCTTTCATTTCCCTAGAGCCGAGTTCAAATCTTCATATTTCATAAAATAAGTGATTTTTTGTTGGCTATAAGATGTGGGTTCTGAGATGATGGATTTACTTTGTTACCACTGGAGCCATTCTTGCAGCTAAGCGGCCCCTATGGCTAGATCATCGAGATGGCTGTTGGCTCTGTTTGAAGAGCAGCTGTTGGCTTGTTTTTTTATTAGCAGTAGTTGTTGCCTTGAACACTGTTGGGGGGGGGCATGCATAGTACTTGGATCGGGGCAGTGATTTTCATATTGCTCAACCCTCTAGCTTCTGAGATGTTAAGTTTCCTTAATAGTAAACACTGCATTTGCCAGAGAACAGATCAGCTTTCAGAAGCTGGCAACACCTGGCAGCAAATGGCAACTGATGCGAGTTCAGAGCCAAGTCTGCCCCCCCCCCCATTTTTTTTAACACAAGAAGGTCAGGCCCAAATTGAACAATGGTGCTTCACAGCTGAGCTTGTGGCTTGCAGATGGATCAATATAACATCAGCAACAAACACTTTGGCAGTCTCTTGCATTGTTTATCAATGATTTTTTGCAGCTTCTTCATCTTCCAGATTCCTATATGTACAGTCCATTAAGGCAGTGCCTCCTTTCATCAATACAGTTAACATTTGCGTGTTAATTCTGTATCAGTGTGCCTTGATGATTGCCTCCTGTGAAGGCCTTTGCCACCCCACAGAGCCACAAGGGGGTGTTCGGCTGCCTGGTCAGCTCTGAGACACCCAGAGATTACATCACAACTGGGTGTTGTGGAACTGTCCAGAGTGGAGGGCAGGGGATTGATAACAGCCTTAGTTTCCTTCCATCCGGAAGTGTCAGGCTGCAGTGTATTTGCATAACTCTATGGAATTTAGCACAACACGTTTTTTGTTAATCGCGCCGAGTCACGGAACAGAACTATCCCGGATAAATAGGCTCCACCTGTGTAGCCGCAAAAGGCTGGTGTCTTGATGGCTGAAATTTTAGTTGTGAATCAGCTCTCATATTGCAAACTTTTGATTGCAAATGTTTTATGGCTGTACCCACAATTTGCTGCGCTAGCAAATACATGCTTAGGATGGCATTAGCAGGGTGCTACATGTAGAGTTTGCACTGTAATTTGGGGAAAAAAAGAAACTCAAAGTGGAGTTCAGTGTTGTTTCCAAGTAGAAACACCAGAAGATTTTCAAGGGAAGCCAAGCAAGTTTCTCTGAGGCAAGTGAAACCTCTTGGGGGGGGGTGTCATTCTCTATTCATTAAAGTCTTTGGAACCTGAGAGGGACCCAATTCACACTGCATATTGAATGTGGTGTTAGAGCCAAGAGGAGCAGCCCCCGTGGTTTTGGTGGATCTGGGATGAAACCTAGTGTAAAGGCTCTCTATTCACATGAACCAGGGATGTCAAACACAAGGTCCACAAGCTGAATGCAGTCCCTGGCAACAACATCTCCAGTCCCAGTTATAACTGGGCTGTCCCAGCATGATAATTGAGCTCTCCCATATCTTAAAAATATGAACAAGATTTGCACATTTTCTCCTCTGTCTTTTGCAGCTAACAGGTTTCTATGTGAGAACGAAGTGCTTATTTCTGATTATCATCTGCCTAATGATATCACTTCCAGCCCACAGCAGGCACCGTAGTTAGGTGCTAACTTTGGCCCTCTGCACGAAACAAATTTGACATCCCTGACCCTAAGCTATTCATTCAGTCATTTATATTTTAAAGGTTTGTGGTTAAAAAGTTGCTTTTTGCTTTTATGGCAACTGGCCCAAAATCAAAAGGAGAAACAAAAACCTGGCCATGCTGGGTTGCTTTCCCCCCTTCTTGTTGGTTGACAATTCTAGCTACAAAAGTACAATGTTTCAGCCATAACATTAGAGGTGTGCCCTCTTATCCATGGGGATTCTGTTCTGGAACCCCCCATAGACAGCTGAAACCATGGATATGGATGGATGCCCATCCTGGTGGTCCCAGTTCTCCTTCCAGAGGCAACGGGAGTTCCTCTCCACTTGCCTCCAGAGGTGCCACTGGAAGCGGAGCTCTAAAGCAAAAAAAAAAAAAAGTGACTTCTGGTTTCACAGAGAAACCAAAAGTGACATTTTTAATGCCTTATAAGACATTGGGAGGCCCAGGGAAGTCCCCTTGTCTCTGGAGGTGGTGTGCATGGGGGTTTGTGTGCTGGGGGGCCTGCACCCGATAAACGGATAAGTGAATCCATGGATATGGGATCTGTGGATATGGGGGCCCCCTGTATGTTATGTAATGCAGGGAGAGAAATACAACTTTGCAGGTTAGGGTTACTTAACTCGAGTAAAACTACTTAGAACCAGTGTGCCAGTTTTCCTGTAAGAAATATCAAAAGTCTGCTGTTAAAAGTCTGCTTAAGAGGATTAAAGAAGACTCACGCACACGCATAGAGGGGGATACTTTAATTTACAGACATTAAATGTTAGCAAATAGCAAAGAGCACATATGTTTATACCACAGTTCCTTTTTTCTATTCAGTTGACTGCAAGTGAATTGGAGATTGAAATAAGACACTGTTAGTGAGTGTTAATGTCACTGTGCGTAGTAATAGAACGCCTCACTGATTTCGGCATAGTTTACTTGGAAACAAATATGTAGAGTATTGCAAAGTGAATCTCTCCCTCTAAATATTTATTGTCTGCTAATGGTTCAGAATGACTTCTGGGAATCAGCTAAGCGTCTCAAAGAGTGGAAGAAATGCAGTAAACCAGCGGAGTTTATTTTTCAGGATCTTCTCAACTCCAGAGGCAATGAGGAAAAAGGCTGCTGCTTGGAGGCCAAGGAAGAGATATTAATACTTGGGCTAAATCCTTCACCAGAAGACAGAAATACCTCAGTAAACATTTCAGCTTAAATGAATCGAGTCTGAATAGTTAAGCCAAGTAGAAGCTATTAGGCATTTATAGGGATAATTTTTTTTCTCTCTCTCTCTCTCTCGAGCTCATGTGAGGCACAGGGTTGGCACAAGTCCCACCTTGGTTCTGTTCGGCTAGTTGCTACCCTTTTGTGCACCTTGCTAATTTGGCACCCCCTTCCTTTGCTGCTACGGTTCAAAAAAGGCTGAGGGGAAAGGAAGAGGAAGCTTGTGGATCCTCCTCCACACATTTCCTCTGCTGTTCCTTAAAGCCTTTTTTCAAATGGTAATAGTGGGAGGAAGAGGGGAGTCGGTGGCTATCAGAAGTTGGGCATGGAAGCAGGAGCGGTGGAGTCTGATGGGGTACACCCCCCATTTGTGCCTACCTCCACTGCTCAGTGCGTCCACCATGGCTGCTTCACCTACTGATACAGGTTTCATAATTGGTCCATTGTATTGGAATTGCGGAAGATATTACCGAGGAGATAGGGTGTGGTGTCCACAGTGCCCCTTGCTCTGAGTAAATGCAGGATTAAGGTGGTAGCTGGAGGTGTGCTGCACAGCTGCAGCCACTAGAGCATAAGGAGATCCCTCAGGTATATAGGGAGCACCTGAGGCAGAAAGGGTTTGGTGGGTTTTGAAGGAGTGCAAGTTGGAGGTAGGAGAGGAGACTGACTGACTTGGTTTATGGAATTGGGAATTAGACTGTGGATGGTGACTGGACTTTGGCTTTGGACTTTGATTTGGATACCCTGACGGATTGGACTGACCTACCTGGAACCTGACTTCGGACAGTAACTTGGCTTATTGGCAACTCTGATTGATTGGACTGGTTTACAAGGCCCAGTGGATTGGGATTTGGCAAAACATCCATCTCACCTGGTATTGTCTAGTCTGGCTGTGGCTCTCAGGCAGAGAGATTTCCCATAACCTGCTATCCGATTCTTTTTTAAGGGAAATGTTGGGAATTGAACCTGCAACCTTCTACATGCAAAGCGTGTATTTTAGCACTGCAGCCCTGGTTCCATTTTAACTAATTACAGTTCTTGCCTACAGTCCAGTACTTGCCTTTAATTCATGGTTCTTAAAAAATAGAGAATACACAAAGTGATGAAAATATTAATAATTCAGGTTGCTTGATCCATTATTGTAAATATATTTATCTACCGCCAGAGTCTCGATTAGCAGTGAGTTTTGGGGGTATTAAAAAAACCGTTTTAATCGCTTCTCTAAATAGCTTCAAATAAGTTGCAGCGCAGTCCTAACTCATGCTGCAACAGGCAGGTCAGGAGGCCTGTGCTGTGTCTAGTGCACGGTTGGGGCTGACTGCAGCTTAGCCTGAGGCCAGGAGAAATAATCCCCCTTATCCTGGTTAAAGCAGCCGCAGCCCCAATAGGTCTATTTGGATCTGCGCCACCTGACGAGGTGACGCAGAAGAGGGCAGCCCAGAGCTGCGCTGCCCGGGAATGGGGCTAGGATCCGGCATAACTGCTGGGTCCTGGCCCTGCCTCCCACTCCCTGTCTGCATGCCCACCCCTGGAAATGCCTGTCACCTGCCCTCCCTGCCCTCCCGCTTCTTCCTCATCCTCCCGGTGGCCCCCCGAGCCCCGTGCCAACCAAGCTCAGCTGGTGCAAACTCACCTGCCATCACCACCACAGAGGCTGGATCTGGCCTCTGTGGGCTAGTGCACCTCTGTGCACTGGCATAGGTACTCCCACGGAGGTGCAAACATGCTTTACAGCATGTTTGTGACCCTCCCAGGCCGGCACAAGGAACTTGCGCTGGCCCAGGGTGCAGTTGGGATTGTGCCCTTAATCAACTAAAAATTCTCAAACTGGCTGAAGTCTCTAGTAGTAGCTAAAACTCTTTTTATTAAGCTATTAGTTGTAATTCACAGTAGAATAGCAAGAATTTTAAAAAGTATTATAAAATATTCAGTGCTGTAACTTTCCCATAGTGATTACTTCCTCTAACTTGTGCCACAGCAGAGGTGTCTCTTCCATGGTTACGGGCGCACTTGTGTGTTTGTGTACTGGTAGATTGTAGTGTGACACTTCTAGTCAGGTCGACAATTTTTATTTCCTGTATCATGTCATTTTACGGCATTTCAAAAGCATCTGGAAAGTGTACATTAGGCTGAGATTTTCTTTCTCACTGTTATGTAAATACTGTCAATGCCATTGTTCTAAAAACAAATTGCTATCGTGTAAATCTGCTTTCATTTTAATATATGCTGTTAATTTTGCCAATTCCGCGCATTCATGTAGTTACTATTCCCATTCCTCCATGTTTGGAATTCTGCCTGTTCTCCAAAATTGGGCATGCAAAATTTGTGCCAGACTGAACATGCATGAAATTATTTGTCTTGGTGACTCATCTGTGTTCCTCAAATAAGTGATTAGAAGCATTTCCTGTAATCTTATATAGGGCATCCTTGATACCTTTCCAGAGCCTCTGTGCTACTATACACACCCATCAATGGTGGAAAAAAAGTTTCCATGCCTTTATTTTAATGTATATTTCTAAGAGCCCAAACCTAGCCATGTCTACTCAAAAGTAAATCCCATTATAGTGTATAGGACTTACTCCCAGGTAGATGTGGCTAGGATTACCACCTAAAGCAGAGAGCTATATGTGAACACTTACAACAGTCCTTGAGGTGTTTACCTGCAAAGTGTGTGTATGTTTATATGTATATATGTTGTTTTCTACATGTGAATATACTTATATTTATGGAAAATGTAGTGTAGAAAGAAGCTTGTGGCATATGGAGAGAGGGGTAAGTGGGTTTCACGGCAACATACAAGGAGCATGGTAAGAGATGTGTGTTGGGAGGGCAGAGGTAGTAGACCGGAAATGGCACCAGGTGGTATTCCAGATTGCGCCAACCGTGACTAAAGTGCGAGGCCTTCAGACCATATAGTTATTCTTTAAGGTAGATTTCATTAAGTAGTGTTGGAATAAAGTTTGAGAAAATCTTCATACAAGACCTTCAGGCTGTCGTATAAGAAGAGCAGATACTGGATGAAATAAAGCTGAGATCTTCTCTTAGGCAGTCTTGATAGTGTACATTTTATTTCATCTGGATACATCCAGAGTCTCCAATACACATATACTCCAATGCATCTACAAGGATCCTTGCCTTGGAGCAAACTCATTACTACCTGATTTTCCCAAACAGAGATTTCTTGAGAAATTGGAATGAACACAAATTCCGCAGCAGCAGAGCTTAGGGCATTTTACCAGTGACTGTAGACATCCGTGTCTGCACAGGTTTGGGCTTTGTTTTTCTAACATATCCCACTTTTGAAACTTGGGGTGTTTATATTGAAAACTCAAAATATCAAGCGAGGTTGGTTGAGTAGTTTTGATGACAAATGTTTTCATGTTGACTGATCCAAACATGACGTGAACCTCCCCAGGGCAGTATTGCTGTGCCAGATGCAGTTTTGGACTCTGGGCCAGAAGTACAGCAAAGCTCTGGGCTCCTGGCATATGGAATAAAGACAGACTTTTAAGTTAAACAAATAATAATACAAATAGCTGCTGGCTGTACAAATTATCTTCCTTTTCCAGTTCACATCCTAAGCTGCAGGGCAACATGTAGCTGGCAGTTATCAAACATGCAAGCTTAGGATGGAATTCATAGAAAAAAAAGGGGGGGGGGGAGAGAGATTCATAGAAACTATGCATGCAGAAGGTCCACTCCTCAGTCCTGCGTAACTCCATTTAAAGGATCATAGAACTTAAAACGACCCCTGATGAGCCACTGCCAGACAGTCAGTCAATCAATCTGTAATAAGCTAGATAGATATCTTGCTCCATCTAAGGCAGTTGGGTAACACTGTTAGAACACTCTAACCCAGTGTCTCCCAAACTTTCCAGAACTGTGACCCATTTCATGGTAGGTCATGTGACTGCTGGCTGGAATGATCTCCATGGTGGGTCATGGTGGGACCTCAATGGTGGGTCATGTAGCTGCTGGCTGGAATGACTTTACTAGGAGCTCCCAGAGGCCTCTTCCTGGTCTCACCAGCCCTAGGACCCACTGTTTTGGCCTCTGGAGGCCTCAGAATGGCCCACAGAAGCATCTGGATGTGACCTCTGATTTTCGGAAGCAGCTTCTGTGTCAGTTCTGGACACTTCTGTGGGCCATTCTAAGGCCTGCGGAGGCCAATAGAGTGGGTCACAGGCCTGGCACAACCTAGAAGAGGACTCCAGGAGCTCCCAGTAAATCATTCTGACCAGCAGCAATGTGATCCACCATGGAGGATGAGGTGGGTCAAAGCACTGGAAAGTTTGGGAACCTCCAGGTTAGAGTATTGCAGCAGCAATAGCAAGACCCAAGGCCAAGTAAATGCCTGTGTTCTTTTTTCTCCCATGGCAGCTTAGAGTTGCTGTGCACATAAAATGGCAGGGAGAACCTTGAACAGCATCACAAGGTTCTTAGAGGAAAGGTGGAATAGAAATGGACCCAATACTAATCCTATAGAGCAGTGTTCCTCAAATTGTGGGTTGGGACCCCCTAGGTGGGTCACGAGCCAATTTCGGATGGGTCCCCATTCATTTTCATGTGTATCTTATTTTTAATATATTATACTTGAAGCTATCATGGTATGCAACTGTATTTGGAAAAGGTTAAAGATCTACACTTTTAACAAGATCCTATGTGTATGCTTTTAACAATAGTAGTCAATGGGGCTTACTCCTGGGTAGGTGTGATTCAATGTTGTTGTTGTTGGCAACCTTCAGTCTCGAAAGACTATGGCATCCGCTCTGAAAGGTGGTTCTGGAACAGCGTCTAGTGTGGCTGAAAAGGCCAATCCGGGAGTGACAATCCCTTCCACACTGGGAGCAAGTGCAGTCTGTCCCTGGTGTGTCTCCCTGGCTATGGGCCTTCCTTCTTTGCCTCTTAGCCTCAGACTGTTGGCCAAGTGTCTCTTCAAACTGGGAAAGGCCATGCTGCACAGCCTGCCTCCAAGCGGGCCGCTCAGAGGCCAGGGTTTCCCACTTGTTGAGGTCCACTCCTAAGGCCTTCAGATCCCTCTTGCAGATGTCCTTGTATCGCAGCTGTGGTCTACCTGTAGGGCGCTTTCCTTGCGCGAGTTCTCCATAGAGGAGATCCTTTGGGATCCGGCCATCATCCATTCTCACAACATGCCCGAGCCAACGCAGGCGTCTCTGTTTCAGCAGTGCATACATGCTAGGAATTCCAGCACGAATTTCAGCATTTGGGATGTCTGGGTTATTATAATTTTTTTTTAAACAGATAAGCAACTGCTTGTGAGGGTTTGAAGTGTCCTTTATTTTAAACAAATTTTTCAATTTATACTTATTGTAAACTTTTAATTTAGGGCGCAATCCTAATCCCTTATGGCAGAGCTTTCCAGCACTGACATAAGGGCAATGCAGCTCTGAGGTAAGGGAACAAACATTCCCTTACTTTGAGGAGGCCTCCGTGAGTGACACCCAACTGCAGGATGCAGCACACGTCCCATTGGCACCGCAATGCCACTGCTGGAAAGCACTGACATAAGGGGTTAGGATTGCACCCTTACTTGATTTGATTTGATTTTGTCGTGTGGGGGTGTTAAAAATCTTCCTGCGTGTTGATGTCACCTCTAGCCACAACATCCCTTCCAGGTTAATGACATAACTTCCAGTGGGTCCTGACAGGTTGTCATTTTAAAAAGTGGGTCCCATGCTAAAAAGTTTGAGAACCACTGCCATAGAGAAATAGTGTTCTGCCAGGAAAATACTATCTCTTCCTTCTGAAAGATTCTAAATACATTGTTTTCAAACAAGTCAGCTTGCTTATACCTCATACATGTACTGAGAAAGCCGTAAAACAAGAATTCTGTTAATTTCACTCTTGTCCTCCCTTGTCACTAGAAAGAATTTTATATGGAATTTTGTAGTATAACAGATATTGGACAGAATGATAAAAGGTTTTGAAATAGTATGTTGCAAACCAATATACAGTACTTTAATTGTTATAGCAACCAACTAGTAAATACGTTGTTGTTGTTTGGAAAATATGCGAATTACAAATGGAACTTGATTTTAATCAAATTAAATTAAATAGGATCCTTCATTTTGTAGGGATTTAAATCAGTACGCCCTGTTTCCATGGATCAACTGACATACTCTGCCAATATAGAGTTTACCAGTGCTGGCACCAGGGTCGGGGGGGGGGGGTGGAGCCTTGGACCAAGTCCAGTTGCAGAGCCCCCTCTAACACTTTCCCGTGTGCGTGAACACTCCCTCCCCTTGTGGAGCGATCCAAGATTGCTCCTTTCCATTTCTCTGATTTGTGAGGGAAAAGGAGTATATTGATCTCAGGAGATGTCTCAGCTGTCTGTTAGTCTGTCTATTGGTGAGGCAGCATAAGAAGAGCCTTGCTGGATCAGGCCAACATTCCAGCAAGGAAGTCAAATCTGAACACAAAACTGGGATCCTTCTCCAACCACACAGTCCTCCCGTCTTTCCAACATCCGACCTATTCAGGGCAAAGCATCATGCCTCTCTCCCACCAGGAACCCACCCTGTCCAGCAGCTCTGTATCCTGCATTTCCTGTATTCTGTATTTTCAATGGAGGCTGAGCTAGGTGCTATGCAACCCACCTGAAATTGTCTCACGACCCACAGTTTGAGAAACTCTGCACTACGCTATTATAGCTGCACGAAGGTACAATCCCATACACACTTCCCTGGGAGTATGCCCTGTTGAACACAATGGGACTTGCTTCTTAGTAGACCTGCAAAGGATTGTGCTACTTCAGGGCTGTACTTGAAGGCTGTCTGGAAAGTTTAATTGGAACAGAATATAACAGCCAGTGCTCTCTGACACCTTTTGGTCACGTTATACCTTTGTTCCCTGGTCCACACTCATTTCCAGGCACAAATCAAGGTGCTGATTATGATCTATAAAGCTTTACATGACCTGAGCCTCAGCAGGGAGCTCAAACTGTTTCCTTTGGTTCAACTTTTTCTATAATTATATCTTGGCTATTTAGTCCTTTGCATTTGTTTGTTGGTTGCTAGTTTAACTGGATTTTAATGTTGTCTTATGGAGATTGTGAACCACCTTGATAACCCCTTAATTGGGCTGCTTCTTCCTATTTTTAATAAATAAAATTGTGGACCTCTGCCCTGATACTTGAGAATTTGCAGGAACACACAGGGGTTCTTTGGCTGGCAAATGACTGTAGAAATGTTGCCTGATAGTAAGAACCTTGGAGAGCCAGGGTGGTGTAGTGGTTTGGGAGGTGGACTTAGACCTGGAAGTTGCAGGTTCAAATCCCCCCTCAGCCAGGAAGCTTCCTGGGTGACCTTGGGCCAGTCACTTTCTCTCTGTCTCACCTACCTCACAGGGTTGTTGTGAGGACAGGGGAGCAGCTGTATACACCACCCTGAGCTCCTTGGAGGGTGATATAAAATGTGAACAAAAAAATTGTTATTGTGTTTGCCACACTTTTTTTTTTGTTGGAATACAGGGTGATTTTTTTCATACTGTATCGGAGACAAGAGTTTTTAAAAAAAGGAAAAAGCAATCCTCAAACAGGCAGCACTCCGCAAAAGAAAAATTGGCTACAAAGCAGTACCTTCCCAACGTTTGGCATTTTATGGAAGAGGTTTTTAATGGAGCATAATGTGATTTGCATCAGGGAAATTAAATTTTGCAGGCGCCACAACTTTTTTTTTTCTTTGCTGTGCTGGGGGGAAAGGAAAGAGATCCTAAGTAGAGCTCAGTTGAGAGGAAAGGGAGCAAAGTATGTGCTTTTGAAACATTAAGTTGTGCAGAGTCTAAGCCAGAAGTTTACATTTGAACCAGAAATGCTTTTGCATGCCTTTCCACTGTTTTGTCTAAAGACCTGCATAAGCGATCCCTAACTCTCAGCAGTGACACTTTTAATTTACTGGGCCGCTGCAAGGAATGAACATATTCACAGCTGTAAGTGGTAGTTACTTTGGTTTCAAAGAAGCCCCCCCCCCCCCCCGAAGCTGCATGGTAGTAATCACAAAGCACTAGTGGGCATTGTTTTGTGTTTGAACAGCCCACTTATTCACCTCTGCAGTTTCCTAGAGGTAATGACCCAAAGTGGGCTAATAAACCCTTTCACAGTGTGGCAGCTCTTTCATCTCCGATCTTTTTACTTTATTGATCTGCATTGAAGCGCTGGAAAGCTTTGTAGTATAATTGCACCGAAAGAGCTGTGTATGGACGCTGTGATCGTTGGTTTGGTGGGAGTAAACAATTGGAGACACAGGAACTGAAGGCTTCATTTTAAAATTAGGTGACTGAATAAGTGGTGAGACCTTTAGTCATGGAAAGCTATTGCTGCCCTTTTGCAGAATATCAGGTATCTTTACAGTCTGGTTTAGGAGATCTTAAAATGCATCTCCTTCCTTCAAGTTTCACCATACCCTTAGATCAGGAGAGGCCGTGCTACACCACCACTGTTTTCAAAAGTGAGGTTGATTACTACACGGAACAGGACTTTATGGAACGCCTTCCTGATGGAACACTTTCTCCGGGAAGACCCAGCAGTTGCCGGTTTTCAGAGCATGGGTGGAGATACTCTTTGTTCAGCAAGACATTGCAACTAAGGCTGCTAGATTTTAGATTTTTAGGTGTTGGAGGGTCTAGTCTTTGAAGCAAAAATAATTTGCATGGTAGACTCGTCCTTTGGACCAACATGTGAAGATGCTCTGTATTCTGCAAGTAGTTTTTTTTTTTATCTTTCAAGAATTGGTGGCCTTATGACATTTGTAGGCCCTGCTTCTTGAAATGACTGCATATTTTAATTTGTAATAGAACTATTGTGGTGATTTATTATTGCACACTGTAATTGTGTTGTCTGATTACATTGCAGTTCTTCATTTTATTGTAAGTTTCTCTCTCTTTGTGTGTTTGTGTAAACCTATGCACTCATTAATAGACTAAAATAATTTAATTTTATTAGAGATGCAGTTATTGTAGCACAACAGACTTGTATTTCCCAATGCATTTGGAAACTGTAGGCCAGCACACACAATGTTTTCAGCAAGTGGATGCCATGCCATAAACCTGCTCAAATGTTCCATTAGTCACCAGCCACACCCCCATGCTATCCCTTCCTTCCTCTATCAGGCACTTAGTGGTGCTCATCACTTGGGAACAGACTTGTCAGATGTCAGTAGGCATAACCCAGATAACAGACTTGGACAGGCCCAGAGATGTTAATGGTTGAAGAAGGAAGCTGAGCTCCAAGTTTTATGTGATTTTGGTTTCGTAAATCACCTTGCGGGCTTTTTTTATGTTTAAAGGTGGGGTAAAAATAGTTCAAATAACTAAAATACAAAACAGTTCCCTATGCTGAGTGATCCATAGCGGAACATCTAAAAGTCATAACCACATGATGGTTGCTACCATCATATTGTGTGTCTCCATGTTGCCTGGGCAACAGCCCCTGGGAATTTCCACTTGGGGTGTAGAGATTCTTGATACAATGGCAGTGGTTCACCTGGTGACAGGCTCCAAACGTTACATCCAGATTGGGAATCATCCACCACTAAAAGATCATTTCATTTTTTATAGATACAAACCAAGAATCCGGCCTTCTTCTTGGGCAGTGTTATTCAAACTGTGAGGCGCGGCTCCCTGGGGAGGTGCCAGGAATGCAGAGGGGAGGCACAGGATGTCCTCTTGCAGCAATACAGTCACACCACCATTCCTGGGCAGAATGCGAGCCCCTCCATCTTCTGCACTTTTTTTAAAGCAGAAGGAGTGGGGGTTGCTTAGCTGCTCCCTCCGAGAGTGACTGCGAGAGTGGCTGCCACCGCACGCCCTCTTCTCCCTCCACTCCGAGGCTGCTGCCTTCTGTGTTTGCTGCGTGTTGTTTCCAAAGCTCTTTGACTCCAACCCCCAGCTGGCAAGTACCGAGCATGCTCAGCTTGCAGTCCTTGCCCTTGCTGACGGTCAGAAAGAAACCCTCCTTGATCCTTGTCTGGTTGGGTCCTAGTTCCCAGCCTGGGTTCACTTCTCATCAAAGTGAAATCTCTCTTTGCAACCCCCTCCCTCTTCCACTCCCCCCTTTCGATCTCCAGACCTTCCTGCTCCCCCCCAAATAAAACCCTGTTTTACAGTCACCAGGGGTTTTAAAGTTGTTTCTATGCAGTTGGCCGGGGGGGGGGGGGAGAGACAAGCGCACATTTTACTTGGCCAAGAGCAGAAAAAGGGTACTGTTTGTAAAGTGATTTATTAATCTTGTTTGACTGAAGAGCAGAGGCTGTATTTTTAAAATGATGAATCTTGCTATTTGAAGGGAATACTTATCAGCCATTGATGAAGTGATTGCCAGCCCAATCCTATCCACACTTTCCTGGGAGTAAGCCTCATTGACTCTAATGGGACTTACTTCTGAGTAGACATACACAGGATTGAACTGTGCATTTCCTAGTATAGGAGACAAATCAGCCTCCTAACCAAACCCTTATCAGCTCTGATGTATTTTCATGGTCTGTTTTTGTTTTCCCCACCAGCTGCTGGAAAAATTTAATTTCATTAAATTAATAAAGGGTTCAGTCCTATCCAAGGAGAATGGGAGAAATGACTAGTTGGAGTGGGGTGGGGTGTGTGTGTGTGTAATGTTGGTCAGACTGGTTGTTCACAAAGTTCATTTGATACAACAATTCTATTGGTATGCTTACAAAGTTAAAAAATGAGTCCTCCTGAACCTGACAAAATCTACCTACTCCAGCATCCTGTCTCCAACAGTGATCAGCAGCGGATCATTTATAAAGCATGTATATTGCTGTGCATTAATATATTTTTAAGATCTGCATTTAATTAATGATATGATTAATATAATTAATATTAATATAGTTAATATTTCTGGCCACTTCCTGTTTAATGATGTCACTTCCAGCCCTCAGGAACATGATGGGGAGTCATGGCCAACAGCCACGGGGGTCAAGGGGCCACGGGTTGGAAAAGTTTGAGTACCACTGTTCTTGGGGCATGTTCATGCTGGCAAGCTGCCCATGCGCTGGGTTGGAAACTTCAGCTCCTAATTAGATGAGAAAGTTCTATTTGGTGGAGCAATGGGGGAAGTCATCTGCTGGAATGGACTGAACAAAGGACTCAGAGATACTGTCCCATTATTAGGGCTTCCAGGTCTCCACAGCTGTACGTGTCCTGTGCAGTATTAAGAAGCAGGGAAAATCTGTAACTTTGTAATTAGCTTCATGTTTCCTAATCTCGTTGCATGGAGCAGACTTGACATTGTGTTGAGCATATGATTGCAACTAGTGTGTGTGTTGTTTTTTTTTAAACATTCAACAGTTAGCACACAGATCGGGCTCTCCACAGTTTGGGACTGTGATGTGTACGAAGGGTGGTTTACTCTCTGTTTGCACCATAGTTCCATTGCAGGTGGTCTCACTATCACGGCTGCTAGGTGCCCTGGGAAAAACCTTTCATTGGCACCAAAAGGGAGCTTTTTCCCTCAGGTAAAATAGCAACTAAGGGGGAAAGAGCTGAAAACCCCATCCCACCATATTGCTGTCCTGATTCTCATGGATCCAATCTAATTGCTACTTACTTCAGAATCCCAATTTCATCTGGTGTGCTTGGTTTTCATTCGTATGTTGGCCCACAGTCTTGATGCTGAATGGTCATGTGAGGTGAGACTCAAGTATGTCTTGCTAGACAAGTCATAGCAGGATTCTCTCCTATGTCAACAGTGATACCTTGTCCTGCTCCACTATTATTGGGTATTATTGAGTAAAATTATTATGGTTCAACTGCCTTGGGTGCCCTTCAGGGAGAAAGGCGGAGTAAAAATTGAATTAAAAAATGAACAAAATAACTCTTTCTAATATATCAATTACTATAGCAATGTTAGGTCTCCAAATAATGATTTGGAGGTCACCCAGAATCTCTCAGCCAACCTCTATTCCAAAAGATTGATGTGAGAACAAGGGAGATCAGCCATGCATACCCCACCCTGAGCAAGGGAGGTACATAAATAAGGATAATAAATATTGAAATAATTATGTGCAGATGATAGAAATAGAGACAGGCTAATGTCCTAGTACCAGCAATGTGATTAATATCCAAGTAGGTGTTAAAGAATCCTTGGGGGAGAAGAATTGCGAACTAATCTGGCCTAGATTTCAGGAGCAAGTTAAGCACGTGCTTAAATTCTTCCCTTTGGGACAAGGGCTGCAATCCTATCCACACTTTCCTGGGAGTAAGCCCCATTGAACTCAATGAAACTTACTACTGCGTAGACATGCATAGGATTGGGCTGTAAAACATTTGTCACTGTGGCAGGACCATTCCCTCGATATTTTTCCTTTTAAAATTTAAATTTCCTTTAAAACTCAGTAGGAGAAATGGGCTTGTGTGACAACTTCAGAAATAATATTTGAGTCAGAAAATTCCTGTTGGGGCGAAAAAGTAGAGGAGGATGGATGCTTTCATATACTGTATATATTTTTTGAAAACCCCAGATTTTTCCAATGAAGTTTTAAATACAAACATTAAGTGCCCTCCTGTGGCTGAAAAGTACATTTTCTACTCAAAGACAGGGCAGGTGACTGCAGTTGCCACACAGATGATAGTTTTGATCTTGCACAGTGCACTGCATTTCTAATGAAATGTACACAAATGTAAATGTTTTGTCAGTAAAAGGAGTTAAGGACTTGTATGCTCATTTCAACAGAGTGCTTAGGAGTTAGACACAGGCATTGCATACTCCAGAAACATTTGGGTGAAAATAGAAGGCAGAGCAGTGCAGTGGGGCATCTGCGCATTTTGCCATCATCAGATTTCCTTTGGGCTGGAACGGGAAATGGGGCTTCATGTGTGGCCCCAGCCAGGTTATGGCTGGCTCTCCAGAGGCAGGCCTATCTCACCCTTTCCTTGAGGCCTCCCTGCTGCCAATTAGGCATCTTCTCATTCCAACAGGTGTTTGATTCCCAAGTAAGCTGTTTAGTTGCTGTGGTTTGGTGATGCTTTTAATGTCTGTTGCCTTTGCATTTTCTTTCCTAGCTTCTCTACCGCATAATCTGTTTTAAAATTAGGGTGCGTGTGTGTGGTTTGGTTGGTTGGTTGTTTTTATATGTTAGTGTGCCCTGGGCACTTTCTAGTTGGAAATGCAGGAAGTAAAGTTTTAAAAATTTAAAATATTTGTATTTAAAATACAGTATTTGTTTCATGTTTAAAATATTAGTTTAATAGTTTCATGTTTGAAACATGTTTAAACATGTTTCATGTTTAAAATATTAGTTTATTAATAAAAGATATTAGTTTATTTAAAATATAAACATAGTTTGACTTTTATTTATCTTGTCTCCGTGACAGCTGCTAGTTTGTATGGTCACAGTTTCTAAATGGGTTGTGTTGGGAAATAAGCTTGTTGGCCATCCTCTTAACCTCTAGGGGCCAGCTCATTGATGATGCAGACAACATGGCTTGTGTGAAGCAGCAGGTGGTGGGGGAATTGCAGACTCAAAGTGACCCTTTGCCCCTAAAAGTGGCTGGGGTTCCTTACCTGCTCACCTTGCTCCTTCCTTGGGTGGTCCCTTTAAACTGCATCACCACTACCCATGTGGTTTATTCCCATACCCATTCTCATACTCACTCACCTGTCTTTATTTATTTAAACAGGAAATGCAAGACACTCTAGGAATTCCTAGCAAGACCCATACTTTAAGTCTTGCCAAAAAGGGACATAAGAAGAGCCCCACTGGATCAGGCCAGAGGCCCACCTAGTCCAGCTTCCTGTATCTCACAGCGGCCCACCAAATGCCCCAGGGAGCACACCAGATAACAAGAGACCTCATCCTGGTGCCCTCCCTTGCATCTGGCATTCTGACATAGCCCATTTCTAAAATCAGGAGGTTGTACATACGCATCATGGCTTATACCCCATAATGGATTTTTCTCCAGAAACTTGTCCAATCCCCTTTTAAAGGTGTCCAGGCCAGATGCCGTCACCACATCCTGTGGCAAGGAATTCCACAGACCAACCACACGCTGAGTAAAGAAATATTTTCTCTTGTCTGTTCTAACTCTCCCAACATTCAATTTTAGTGGATGTCATGTGGCTGGGAGTGGTGCAAGTGGCTGTATTATTTTGTCTATTTTTTTATTTTTATTTTGAGAGGGTGGGGAATACTTGGCAGTAAGTCTGGAGTGCCATCAGGTAGCAAATCTGGTTGGGCTGCCCCTGTAAACACTTAAATCAGGAAATGTGGATTTGGTTTATATGGAGAGCTCTGTTTAAAATTCAGTGTTTTTCTGTCCTGTCACATTGAAATAGCAAGTTTTCCTGGGACTTTACGGAACTCAGTCACAGCAAAATGTGTTTGGAAAATAATAATTAAAAAAAAACCTAAAATGTTATCATCTCAGAAAAGGCCTATTTAGATCTCAGCATGTGGCTTCTCATTTCACACTTGTGAGCTGTGGATAAGCACATTGGTTCATTATTGCAGTGGGTCACCATTTTAAAAAGTACCAACGAGTGAAAAAGCGGTACAGGTAGGAGGTGCATATGGGTAATTTATGCAGAGAAAAATTGTACAGCGATATAACAAATTATGACCATTCAGATGAGAAACTTGGTGATATCTCATTCAAATTGCGGTCCTGGCTCCTGTGCTGCCTGGGGCCAGGACTGCAAAATGCCACAACCCCCGCCCCGCCCCGCCCCCCATGCAGCCCAAAGGCCTAAAAATATCACTTATGGTTTTTGGAGAAAATCAGAAGTGTTGTTTTTAGGCCTTCCAGAGGCCTCAGAATGCCTAAAAACATCCTTCTAAGGACATGTGAATGGACCTGAAGAAAGGGAAAAAAAGGCAATGGGGAGGAGGGGGTCATGGAGGTGACCTCACCAGGGAGTATCTCAGGACATTTGCTCCCCTGACCCCCCCCAGGTACTCCACTATCTCATTCTAGCAGTAGTTTGCACCTTTGGGCTAACTTCATATTGCATGAAAATGTGTGAATTAACAGCGCTAATGCTGTCTGTCTGTCATATTAATTACAGCACTGTCTTATGCATGTCTATTTAGAAGTCAACCCCATTGTGTTCAGTGGAACAACTGCCAAGACAATGTGTATAAGATTGCAGCCTTAGAAAAATATCTTCAGCAAGAGGGTGCATAAGTGGCAGTGGACAAAAAAGCGTCCTTATCTCGTAACAGAAGATGCTCCCCTATGACTTCCCCACCCCACTGGGGCTCCAGATAGATGTTTCTGAAGGAAAACGCATGTTTTGAGCCAGTCTTAAATTGCTGGAGAGCCAGAGGAGATCTGGCCATCTTACCTTTTGTAACAGTCCTCTTAACAACTGTTTTTAGAGAGCTACAGGGACCATTTTATGAGGGGGGGGGGAACTTTCAATTTAAATTTCCAAAAATTCATTATCATTGACAGAATGGAAGTTTTTTAGGACCGTCTTGTGAGCCTGTCTCCACCCTACCTGCTCATCTTAATCTCTAGCTGGTCACTCTTAACAGGCTGGCTGGCCGGCCATAATGTATTGGAACTTTGAAAGCCTAACTTAATCACCGTAATGCAATAATGGTTGGAGGCCAGCCCTGATAAGGAAGCAAATAGCTTTAGAAAGGGACAAAGTCATCTTTGGCAATATGCCAGATGATGAGGTAGGGATTTACGTTGCTAGAAGCCTGGAACTCCACTGGGAGGCTGGTCTGGATAGTGCTCACTAGCCACATCTGGTAACACACTAGGGCAGTGGTCCCTAAATGTACTGCTGTTGTAACGCTTTCCGTGCTGTGGGCCCAGAGCTTGGCACCCAGCAGTAATTGGCAATGTCCTGGAATGTGAGGGTGCAGAGATGTCATCACCAATTACTTCTGGATTGCGAGACCACAAAGCGACCCCTGAAAATGGCCGTAAGAGGCTCAGGGTGTGCACCCTTCCCTCAGAGCCTTGCCTCACAGCCTGCTGCACTAGGGGGACTGCAAAACATCCATGTTTTGTTTGCTCCCTGAAGTTGCAAAATAACCGACTGCTTCATTTGCCAGTTGGTTCATTTGAGAGCTCTTACTGATAAGCATGGTTCCTGGAGGGATCATCTGGATTCCTTTGAACAGGTACTATTACACTTATTTAGAGCCACGGACATGTAGGCAATCTTTGTGTACCGTGATAGTAGCAGCACAATAGAATTACATCACTGTGTATGTTGAATGGCTAAGTGTGCGTTAAATAAATGTGGGGGGGGGGGAATCTCAATTGTGCTGTGTTCTGTTTGTGGCTGGAACAGTCAGAGTCATGGAATCTCTTGCATTTCATGGATCTTCCACCAGAAAAATTGCGTATTCTTGAAAGAATGCTGGCTGTTTGATCCAGTTCTTACATCGAGAAGGCGAACATGACATTAGAATGCTTAGACAATTAGAGAAGAGGGCCCAGCTCTGAACTGCTTCTTTAATTAGTTTAAGAAATTGCAATGGAAAAAAGTTCAGATTGTTCTCTAGCGTAGTTCATACCAAGTCCAGATTGTTCTTTCCACTCATACCATTCCATGTGATATTTTGTGGATTTCCTAATAGTATCATACTCTTGCTGCTATAACTAAGCTTAAGTGCAAGTAACTGAACTGCATACACTTTCCTGCTTTCTCCTGCTTCCACTTGTCTCTCCTTTCCTCTGGTGCTTCCCTTATGTCTGTCCAGATCAGTGATTTTTAACCTTTTTCATCTCACAGCACACTGACAAGGCCCTAAAATTGTCAAGGCACACCATCAGGTTTTTGACCATAGACAAGGCATACCATGCTGCCAGTGGGGGCTCACATCACCCATTAACCCTACTAATCAATGACCTTCCCCCAAATCCCTGTGGCACACCACTTGCGGCACACCAGTGTAGCATGGCACAGTGGTTGAAAATGACTGGTCTAGATCATAAGCTCCTTGGGGTAGAGCAGGGCAGACCCATCTATGAGGCCAACTGAGGTTCCAAACAGAAGATTGGTGGGGGGTGCCCAGCTCTGTCCACTTACTTGCCTCCACTGCTCATGTTCTTTCCACTGCCTGGATTGGAGAGGGCCATGTGGTGGGGGATCAGAGTGCTGAGTTAACGTACTGGAGTGTTTGAGGCAGACACATCATTGGGTAAGGGGTGACAGCATTTGTTTCTGCAGCCTCAGACTTCAGGAGGTCTCAGGGCAGCCCTGGGTAGAGAGACAGGTTCTCTTATTCAGTGTCAAGTTCAATGGACATTGATGGCATTTTATAAATTGAATAAACAATGTCACACTATCCATATTCATGAACTTGATGTTTCAGGATCCATGGACTTGACACAGAGAGAAGAGATGGGTTCCTGTCCTGACAGGCTTTATAGTTGAGGCAGGAAAGGAAAGGGGATTGAGACAGAGGTAAAGAGGTGTAATGTTGCCGTCAGTTAAGCGTGGGAGGCGAATGCAGCCAGAAAGGTGTTATATGGAAGAATAGAACTTGTAATTGTAAAAATCCCTACAGGGATTTAGAAAAGTCTGCCTATGTAAACACCTTGGATTAAAATTTGAGGAGAAATCCAATGACAAAGAAAGGTAGTATATAAATACTGGTGGTTGCTGCTAACTGCTGTTGCTTAAACCTGGTAGCAGTAAGGGTAGAGGGATATGGCATGGTGCCAAAGACTTAATGAAAAAAGATAGACTGGTTTTCAAATTGTGTTAGATCAGTGGTCTCCAAACCATGGACTGATCTGTAAAGGAAAAGCCTTTCAATCCGATCTTCTCACAATGTTGCTCTATTGCAGCAGTGGTTCCCAAATGCTTTCATTTGATGACTCCCTTGACTTTCGGGTCATTGGCCATGGCTCCCCATTAGGGCTACAATCCTATACATTGTATAAGGTGGTGGGTTTTTGTTTTTTTTTAAGGATCCCACAGCTCCCCTGGCTGGTTTCCACAGCTCCCTGGGGAGCCATGGCTCACAGTTTGGGAACCAATGGGTTACAATATATCCTGAGGTTTCCTTTCTCCTGTGAAAGAACTCTGCAAGACTTGTTCCCCAGGAAGAAGGAAATCCGAGGTTAGAACCCAACTTATGAAATTCTTGACATAAAATGGCTAACGTCAGTTCACTTTTCAGACCTCGGCAGATGATGTTTCCAAGGGTTTAGATGTAGTTGAAGCTTAAACAGGAAAGTTCCAGATAATTGTTGGTGGGACTCTGTTCTTGTCATGTAGCATTAGCTGGATTTAAAGATGGCAACATGCTGCAGAGCACAGATGCCAGATTTTAATAAAAAACAAAAGTAAACTCCAGGGACACTTGTGATTGAATATGGAATAACAGTCATTTGCTCATTAGTTTAATGTTCCGTTACATTGGAAAAAAAAATACAGTTTTTAAAAGACACACACACCCCCTGAAGTACATAAGATAGTTTGTTAGATTTTGTGATATTCTGCATGTGTGCATATGCGTGAGAGAAAATAAAACAAAATAATCACATCCACAATTAACTTTTTCTAGTGTGTTCTGATAATGGTTTCAGCTGAGAGAAATTAAATGTGCATACAACCCCCATTTTGAAATCCAGTAGATTTAAGAATTTTTTACTTTCATTGGCGCGTATATTGTAAATGCACAATTTATTAATTTAAATAAAGCCCTACGTCTCTAAGAGCACAATCCAGACGCGTGCTAGCCCGCATCCAGCCAATGGCTACTCAGAGAAGCACATTTCACCTTATAAGCTATGTATAGGTCATCATATAGTCATAAGGCTAAATACAATGTAATTCCCAATACTGTATAGGTGTCACTTTGTCTTCTGTGGCGTTGAAGTCAAGCTCAGGGGAATAAGTATTTGGCTACTGAGTGGAGCCAAATTATGCAGAAGAACCAAAGGTTCAAAAATCACCCAATTTGTTATGTCTTTCACTGACAGCAGTTTCTGACTCCCTGTGGTGAGACACAATTGAAGTGACATCTCTTATTAGAACATACTTTTGGGGGGGGGGGGAACAGTAGGTCACCTTTCAAGCATAATTCTTAGAAATAGATTGGGGGGGGGGAAGAGGATATGTAGGTCTGTGTGCTTGCATTTGAACCAGTGCCATTTCCCATGATACCCAGATATGTGCTGAATGTTGCACAAGTCTCGTGTATCACTGTGGATTTTATAATGCTAGCACAAAGGTTTAATAGTACAAACCCTTTGCGTGTCAACTTGGATGTAAGTCACACTGGGTTCAGTGGGTCTTGTTCATATGTAAGTCTGTATAGGACTGCAGCCTATGTGATCAGAGAGGAATGGAGGAGCTGAGCCATCCTTGTGATGCATCTTCAGTCTCATGTGTCTTCCTCTACCAGCAGCTGGAGCACATATTAATGTTGAAGGAAATGGCTTTGCTGTGACAACTGGTTCCCGCCTGGTCTCTAAGTTTCCCACCTTCTCTTCCTGGGAAAGGTCCATGCACCTGAGTACTCCTCAGTAAACTCTCTGGCAGCTGCTCTACCAAAGGTCTGATTCAAGAAAAAGTAACAATGTAGATGACATTTCACCTCATTCCATATTCCTTGTGACCACCAGAAGGCGCATGAAGACTCACAGTATAATGGCCAAACATGTGAGAGTAACGGTGGCCACAAGTTGGTTTGGGAAAGAGCCATGTTTGAAATCCTGGAGACAATACTGACTTAAATGGACCAGCTTCCAGACCCTGTTTAATATACAACTGGAGCAGGAACTTGGGGCCAAATAGGATGTGATAGTCAATGGGAAAAAAAAAATTTCAGAGCAAATGACATGCACAGGGAGGCTGCTCTGATCAGAGCCCTAACAGGTGGGTGGGCTTAGGGACATAGGAAACTGCCTTATACTGGCAAGAACATTGGTCCATCAAGAAGAAGCTCTCCAGGATAGATAGGAAACTTTCTTTGCCCTACCCAATGATACCAGGGATTGAACCTGGGGCTGTGGGAGGCATATGTTCTACCAATGAGCAACACTTCCACCTCAGACATGATTCAGTTTGGCCTTTTGCACACGTGCCATTAATTTTTTTTATTTTTATTTTTTTACAAAAAAAGGAACCCATGATGTGACTGAAGCCAGTCGCTAGTTAACACTTCGTGGCTACCAAATGCAACAGCAGTCTATACAACCCTCTACTTCTAGACTGTAATTTTTATTTCTTTTTGTCCCCTCAAAGGGACTGTTTTCTTCTAATCGTTCCATGATTTCTCTTTTTGTTGACCATTGGCTATTTTTGTTTGTGTTCCCCCCTCTTAGGCAAGAGGACACCAAAAACAAAGGACAAGAGGAAGAAGAAAAAGAACTTAATGGAACAAGCACAGAAGCAGCACAGCCTTTTCTTAGCTACAGACCGAGCGATTCAGTAGAGACTTTGTGACGTGCCAGCACATGTGGGAATTTTGTTTGTTTGTTCGTATTTTGCAAAATGCACAGAAGCTGCTACCTGCTCCCGCACACAGATGCACTGCAATTCAGCTGCTTTGACAGTATTGGTTGCAAATAACTTGTGAAAAAAAGTCCACAAGCTTGTTTGTGTGTCTTATTTATACTTTTGTTGTTGTGGTTTTGTTGTTGTACTTTCCCCAAACCTGGAGACTCCAGGGGGCAGAAGAGATGCGCTGAGTTGAATCAGTGAATGTGTGTTCAAAGCATTTCCCCCTCCCCATTTTTAATTTTTAAAAATTTTGTTTTAATTCCGTGCCTGCAAGATGGAGGCCGCCAACTTCTTGGCATGGAAGCTTGCAGCAAAGTCTTCAGGCTGCACTTTGCCATGGAGGACTTGTGCATATTTATATATGGAAAGGAAACCAGGGAGTTAGAATTACATTTATGGCCTTGTTTCTTTTCCCCCCTCCATATTGTACATTTCAAGAGTAAATAACACTAAGCAGATATTCATAGGTAACGTACTTTGTCCTCAGCACCTGTTATATTGGAACAGTTGTGTAGTAAAACTGCTCTCGGCTAATCTACCACAGGAGTTGCTGCTTAGTATTTCAGGAGCACAGCAGTTCCCATGTGTACATATTATGCTGTCTACATATAAATAAACCTATTTACAGTATGCACGTGTCTGTTATCCATCTGTGCAATGCATCATTTAAGTTCAATGTTATGTTACACTGGCTCTAGTCTTAGGGGTAGTTTGTTAACAACCAGTGAGATTTATTAGGAGCTATATGGGAGTGGGGAAGAGACCTTTAAGGGGAAAGAACCTTTTCTCACTTGTGCATTCTGGTTCATTCTCCTTTCACCTACTGCCTTCTTCTTTAAAATCTTTTATTTTAGACATTCGATGTTCATTTGTTCATACAGAACAAAAACAAAGTTAGTGCAGTTAGCCTTGCTAGTCTTCTCGACAACATTCTTTAGAGGAGCCGGTGTAAGAAGGTCACAGTTTTTGCAGGAATAACATGGATTTGCCATGAAGTTCTTAAACTGAGAGAAACTGGCTGCAGAATAAGCATTTGCCATTTTTCTTTCTCCGACTCCTGTGAAGACAATCATCAGTGGAACTGAGACTCTAACACAGGGTCAAACCTCATATGATGCGAAAGATCTGTGAGCAGCAGATCTCCCAATGTCTTTGACTTAAATGCAGCTGCAAGGAGCTCTGCATTGGACCTGAGTTGTGGTGCTGTGGGACAGGGTGTTTAACAGCTCAATCCTAACGAAACCACCCTGGCAGGGCAGCTGTACCAACAGAATATGCCCCATTGAAACCTGGTATTTCAATACACTGTTGAAACCCAGATTTCCATAAGAACAACCCCACTGGATCAGGCCATAGGCCCATCTAGTCCAGCTTCCTGTATCTCACAGCAGCCCACCAAATGCCCCAGGGAGCACACCAGATAACAAGAGACCTCATCCTTGTGCCCTCCCTTGCATCTGACCTTCTGACATAGCCCATTTCTAAAATCAGGAGGTTGCGCATACACATCATGGCTTGTACCCCGCAATGGATTTTTCCTCCAGAAACTTGTCCAATTCCTTTTTAAAGGTGTCCAGGCCAGCTGCCGTCACCACATCCTGTGGCAAGGAGTTCCACAGACCAACCACATGCTGAGTAAAGAAGTATTTTCTTTTGTCTGTCCTAACTCTCCCAACACTCAATTTTAGTGGATGTCCCCTGGTTCTGGTGTTATGTGAGAGTGTAAAGAGCATCTCCCTATCCACTCTGTCCATCCCCTGCATAATTTTGTATGTATCTCAATCATGTCCCCCCTCAGGTGTCTAATATCTCTGCATCCTATTAGGGCAGTTGTAGAGGCCTTGTCACGGTAAGGGACTTTCAGTCCCTAACCATGGGGCAAGCTTCCACTACCAGAATGAGCCTCTATGAATCAGCATCAGACATTTTCCTGGCACAGAACAAAGGGAAGAGGAGAGGGAATGCAGATAGGATCCTGATGCATGCCAGTACCTCCAGGATCCAACCCTTCCCTCTCCTCCCCATTTGGCCTCCAACCTGCACAGCTCCCCACCCAGACACTCCTTCATTCCTCTCCTTCCCAATCCCATTCCCCCCACCATCTACCCCTGCAAATAGCAGGCTGTTGACGCCGCCACTGTTTGGTGGTGGTGGTTCCAAAATGGTCACCAGCAGCACACTACACATACCTCTGTGTAGTGGTTTATAACAATGGAACCTCGTGTTCCACTGCTGTAAAGCTTAGGGCGCAATCCTATCTCACCCTGGAACAGGCAAGCCAGGAGGCTTGCGCTGTATCTCGTGCGAGAGAGGGCACCACAGTGGCTCAGCCTATGGGTCTCCTTGGACTTGTGCCACCTCCTGAAGTGGCGCAAGTCCGAGGAAAGCGGAGCAGTTTGAAGCCACTCCGCGCTGCTCAGGGAACGGGGCTGGGATCCGGTATAATTGCTGGGTCCCAGCCCCGCCTCCCGCTGTCTGCCCCCCACCCACCCACCCCTGGGGCTTCCCACCCTGGAATGCTCTGCCTGCTGCTGTTTGTTGTGAGGTCAGATGCATTTATCATATCCACACCTATTCCGTAAGAGTCATCTGATGAATCAAAAGAACAAAGGAAAAAATCATTGCTGGTTATAACCCTATGGAGTGGTAACCACAACATGGAATTTAAAAAATATGTATACTGTAGTAGTTCAAACCCCTGCATTCTCCTTCGGTTACAGACCCCTCCTTGTGGCTTTGAAAATGCAACATAGAGGCTACCATTGTTCATCTCTATTTATTTTTAAACCGCTGTTTAGTCATTTGGGAGAATCATAGAAAGGAAAATGGATACTGTAGCATTTGCCTTCTCTTTAACTCATCGATAGCAAGGATCCATTCTAATTAGCCTGAGTCACCCGTGTGGAGTGCCTTGTCATTAAACTTTCAGAACCTTGAGTTAGAGATCTTCCATTTGGGAAGTGTTAAGCGACCACTGGATACCTTCTCCCACGCATTTGAAACACTCAGAGTCAGCATGAAAAGAACTTAAGAATATATGAGCCACTTAAAATTCCCTGTGCCTCTGAAGGCCTGTCAGTACAATTGGCTTGCCACATTACAGGAACGCTTGGGGCAGTGGTTCCCAAACTGTGAACCGTGGCTTCCCAAGGAGCTATGGAAACCAACCAGGTGAGCAGCGGAATTCTCCGGAAAAACCTGCCAACCTATACAGGATTCTAGCCCTAATGGTGACCCATTGCCAGTGGCCCCTAGTAGATCATAAGAACATAAGAACAGCCCCACTGGATCAGGCCATAGGCCCATCTAGCCCAGCTTCCCGTATCTCACAGCAGCCCACCAAAGGCCCCAGGGAGCACACTAGATAAGAAGAGACCTGCATCCTGGTGCCCTCCCTTGCATCTGGCCTTCTGACATAGCCCATTTCTAAAATCAGGTGGTTGCGCATACGCATCATGGCTTGTAACCCGTAATGGATTTTTCCTCCAGAAACTTGTCCAATCCCCTTTTAAAGGCGTCCAGGCCAGACCTGGACCTAGATCAAGGAAGTGGCCAGTCAAGTTTGGGAACCACTGGGTTATGGATTCAACATGGCCAAAGAGAGAGAATGCACACTTAAATTTTTGCATCTCCCAAAGAGAGAGAATGCACACTTAAATTTTTGCATCTCCCACCTGTGTGCTTCAAAAAGTTCACATTTGCCAGTTTATTCAACTCACAACAAAAGTTCTCTTCCATTAATTGTCCGATGTTGACTACATTTATGTATGCCTAGCACTGGGAAGGCTCAAAAGTGCATCTAATACAGCTCAATTCCATTGAGAACAATGGGCACTAAGGTTTGAAATGTTACACTTCTATTTAGTCATGGGTCGTGTTTGATATGCAACCAATTACAAGCTGTAACTCATGAACTCTTGCTGGCCTGTACTCAAGAAGTGCAAGTAGCTCTCTCCATCGTTCTTGCTGCCAGATGAGGAACTGACAAGGACCAAACTTTCTGAAATGCTGACGAGGAGTTGTCTCTAAAACTGTAAATCTGGAAACAAACATAGCAATATCGGTGGATAAACAGAGGTGAGACCAAATGAGTTGCTCGAGCAAGCCTCTCTTTAACCAAACATCTATGGCTGGAGCTACACTTACTGCAAAAGGAGGTGTTCCTGTGTTGTTTTGCTACTGGGAGAGCTGGAAAATTTGTAGAAATGGGGTGTCCCAGCTGCAGCGATACTGTCCATTTGATCACCTCATTCTGCTGCATGTGCTGTGTGGTGCATTTCAGAGGTTGGTGTTGGGCCCTAGAACCTGATTGCTCCATTTTATGCATGAGGTAGGCCAGTTTGTCTGTGTGCCAGGCCCAGTCCAGAGCTGAGCCACCTGCTCACAGTGACTTGTATTTGAGGACAGAGATCAGGGCCCATTCAATTCCTGGCACTTCTAGGTATGGCTGGAGAGCAACTGCAATCAGTGCTGATAATACCGAGCTAGATGGAACAATAGCCTGAGTCTTTGGGAGCCCACCTCTCCTTAGCAAGCAGGCATTTGATGTGCATGTAGAAGGTGGAACATCCCAACTAAATTCAAAGTAGCTGATTGCACAGGGCACATTACGCATTCAGATTAGCTAGATGAGTACTGCAAACCACTCTTTAGATGACTGTTACCTTCCTAATTGCCGATTGCCTCCTGGGAAAAGTTCACAAACCTTTAATTTATACATTTTTCTTCCTCGGCTGGAACAAATATTTTCATTTAATGACTTGTTTGCTGGGGTGAATGCAGCACAATTGAAACATTCACATGCGGCAAGAGCTTATGATTGCTACTTGCTAACCCGAAAGCAGTCGAGTTGGAGAACTGTCAGTCAACAAATCCCTAGCAAAACTGCAGAGAGCCAGACACCCGCTTCGTAGCAAATCAAAAGACGGGGCTGGAATGGAAACGCTTGGGGAGTGTGAAGCATATGGCTGTGATGTAAATATTTAGGCTTGACAGAAATGCTACATTGGTTTTATACAAAGCTGCCATATATAATTACTCTTTGTGCCTTGCACCAAGCATTCAGCCGCCCCGCTTCCATCAAGTGTAGAGAGGGAGCCCTCGAAATGCCGTTGATTTCAATCACGGAACTGCAGTGTGATCTTATGCATGTTTATACAGAAGCAAGTCCCTCTCTGTTTAGTAGGGCTTATTCCCAGATAAGTGCACACTTGACTGTAACCCAAACCATGCTGTTCCACTGACTCAATGGGACTTAAATGAATTTAACTTTGGATACACCAAACGACTTGAGGCGGTGGTGTAGCTAAGGCCTCTGACAACCGGGGACATATATGTTTTTGGCACATCCCCATACCCCGCATACACTCAGAAGCCTCTTAGAGACCTTAGAAAGGAGGCTGCCTTGTAATCTGTCACTGGGATTCGGGCTGGCACCACCCTCAAGGAGTGGTACCTGGAGCAATGCACCTCCCGCTACCCCCTTAGCTATGCCACTGTCTTAAGGGTCCCAGGTGCCAAAAATGTAGTGGGCAACCAGAGTAAAGCATATATAATATTAAGGAAGGGGTGCTTGACTCAAAACAGGGTTCTCTTTGCTCCAAATAGAGGCTGGATGTGACTTTCAGATAAGATCCTGACTCTTCTCAGGACCTCTTATGTTCTTATGAAAAGAATATGGTTCAAGCATAAACATTTTCATCCTGATTTCTGCTCACTTCTGCTCTGGGGGTACTGCAAGGACTGGTCCAGGGCTAGAATCAAGCTGCCTCCATGTTCAACTGAAGAACTGGTAAAAATATTAGTGAATAAATGAAATTTGCAGACTTTGCTAAACTGGAAAGAATTAAGAACATAAGAACAGCCCCACTGGATCAGGCCATAGGCCCATCTAGTCCAGCTTCCTGTATCTCACAGAGGCCCACCAAATGCCCCAGGGAGCGCACCAGATAAGAAGAGACCTCATCCTGGTGCCCTCCCTTGCATCTGGCATTCTGACATAACCCATTTCTAAAATCAGGAGGTTGCACATACACATCATGGCTTGTACCCCATAATGGATTTTTCCTCCAGAAACTTGTCCAATCCCCTTTTAAAGGTGTCTAGGCTAGACGCCAGCACCACATCCTGTGGTAAGGAGTTCCACAGACCGACCACATGCTGAGTAAAGAAATATTTTATTTTTGTCTGTTCTAACCCGCCCAACACTCAATTTTAGTGGATGTCCCCTGGTTCTGGTATTATGTGAGAGTGTAAAGAGCATCTCCCTATCCACTCTGTCCATCCCCTGCATAATTTTGTATGTCTCAATCATGTCCCCCCTCAGGCGTCTCTTTTCTAGGCTGAAGAGGCTCAAACGCCGTAGCCTTTCCTCATAAGGAAGGTGCCCCAGCCCCGTAATCATCTTAGTCGCTCTCTTTTGCACCTTTTCCATTTCCACTATGTCTTTTTTGAGATGCGGCGACCAGAACTGGACACAATTCTCCAGATGTGGCCTTACCATAGATTTGTACAACAGCATTATAATATTAGCCGTTCTGTTCTCAATACCTTTTCTAATGATCCCAAGCATAGAATTGGCCTTCTTCACTGCTGCCGCACATTGGGTCGACACTTTCATCGACCTGTCCACCACCACCCCAAGATCTCTCTCCTGACAATTGTGGGGAAAAGAATGGAAAAGTCAGCCCAAAGAAGATGTATTGAGCATCTTTAAATTCTATTGAAATTACATGCACAGTTGTGATCTTATGTCTGCTGTTTTCAAACTCTCTGGGAGTTTGAAACCCGCAGTAAGTCTTAGTGGGGGGGGCAGGCGGCAGGGGGAAGGCAGCGACGCGATCCCCAGGATTGTGTCGCTCGGGGGCTGCAGGAACTGGGATGCACTCACCAGCCCCTGCAGCAGTCATTCCTATGTGTGGGGAGCCCTGCGCGAGCGCCTGCAGGGCGCCCCAGGTCAGGGACAGGGAGAGTGGAGCGATCTCTTGCGTCTCCGCAAAAGCGGAAGCAGAGCGCGATCACCCCACTCTCCCTGTCCCTGACCTGGGGCGCCCTGCAGGCGCTTGCGCAGGGCTCCCCGCACACAGGAATGACTGTTGTAGGGGCTGGTGAGTGCACCCCAGTCCCTGCAGCCCCATCAGAAGGGAAAGCGGAGCGATCGTGCTCCACTTCCGTTTTTGCGGAGTGGGGTGTGATTGCTCCGCTTCACATTTCTTGACCTGGGGAGCCTTTCCGAAGGTTGCGCAGGGATCCCCACATCCCCGGGAGGCTGCAGGAGGCTTGGGCAAGTGCACCCAAGCCCCTGCAGCCCCCCTGCCTTCCCCCTGTCTCCTGGCTGCCCCCGCCCCTTAAGGAGGCAGAGGCCAGGACCCACAGGCTGCGGCGTCGCGATGCCCCAGTTTGAATACCACTGCCTTATGTGTTTGAATACCAGCATCCTAAGCATACTTGAAAAGGAGAAACTCACAGAACTCAATGGAATTTACATCTCACATGCTCAGGAATGAGCTGTATGTTGCACTTCTGTTGAACACTGACTTAAGACAAAGGCTGCCATCCTATCCACACTTTTCTGGGAGTAAATCTCATTGGGACTTACTTCTGAGTACACATGCATAGGATTGGGCTCTAAGGCTGCAATCCTATACACACTTTCCTCGGTGTAAGACTCATTGATGGCACTTACTTCTGAGTATACAAGCATGTGCTGTATGCCCCATTACTGCTCATGAAACTTCCAGTACCAAACCGTTAGTCTAATTGATTGCAATGGATCAATGTTTAACTTTACTGGGATTATTTCTGTTGTCAATTCATCGGGAAATATGCAACGGAGAAGACAAAGATGAGTTTCTGATTTGAGCAGACATTGCTCAGTTTTATTTGCTGATGATCTAGCATTTTATTGTTTGTTGTTGGCAACCTTCAGTCTCGAAAGACTATGGTATCGCGCTCTGAATGGTGGTTCTGGAACAGCATCTAGTGTGGCTGAAAAGGCCAATTCGGGAGTGACAATCCCTTCCACACTGGGAGCAAGTGCAGTCTGTCCCTGGTCTGTCTCCCTGGCTATGGGCCTTCCTTCTTTGCCTCTTAGCCTCAGACTGTTGGCCAAGTGTCTCTTCAAACTGGGAAAGGCCATGCTGCACAGCCTGCCTCCAAGCGGGCCGCTCAGAGGCCAAGGTTTCCCACCTGTTGAGGTCCACTCCTAAGGCCTTCAGATCCCTCTTGCAGATGTCCTTGTATCGCAGCTGTGGTCTACCTGTAGGGCGCTTTCCTTGCATGAGTTCTCCATAGAGGAGATCTTTTGGGATCCGGCCATCATCCATTCTCACGACATGACCGAGCCAACGCAGGCGTCTCTGTTTCAGCAGTGTATACATGCTAGGGATTCCAGCTCATTCCAGGACTGTGGAACTTTGTCCTGCCAGGTGATGCCGAGAATGCGTCGGAGGCAGCGCATGTGGAAAGCGTTCAGTTTCCTCTCCTGGTGTGAGCGAAGAGTCCATGACTCACTGCAGTACAGAAGTGTACTCAGGACGCAAGCTCTGTAGACCTGGATCTTCGTATGTTCTGTCAGCTTCTTGTTGGACCAGACTCTCTTTGTGAGTCTGGAAAACGTCATAGCTGCTTTACCGATGCGCTTGTTTAGCTCGGTATCAAGAGAAAGCGTGTCGGAGATCGTTTAGCCAAGGTACACAAAGTCCTGGACAACCTCCAGTTCATGCGCAGAGATTGTAATGCAGGGAGGTTAGTCCACACCCTGAACCATGACCTGTGTTTTCTTCAGGCTGATTGTCAGTCCAAAATCTTGGCAGGCCTTGCTAAAATGATACATGAGCTGCTGGAGATCTTTGGCAGAGTGGGTAGTGACAGCTGCATCGTTGGTAAAGAGGAAGTCACACAGACATTTCAGCTGGACTTTGGACTTTGCTCTCTTTATTGTTTGATGGCCCTAGATTCATATCGTAATCACTGTGAGAATAGGACTATTTGTCCTTGTTCAGTATATTTAAATAAGAGAAATTAAATTATGAAGTTATTTAACTGAATAATGCATTTTCTAAGCTGATGAGTAAGCCAGGCAGTGTAGTGGTTTAAGAGCTGAACTTAGACCTGGAAGATCCAGGTTCAAATCCCTGCTTGGCCACAAAGCTTCCTGGGCAGGGCCAGCCTTAGGAGCTGTGGGGACCAATGCAAAACATTTTTGTGGGATGAGTGGCAGTGGTGAGGCACCTGTTTGTATTAGGGCACAATCCTAACCCACTTTCTGACACCTATAAGGGCAGCGCAGCTCCATGGTAAGGGAACAAGCATTCCCTTACATTGAGGAGGCCTCTGTGAGTACCACCCAACTGCAGGATGCAGCACACGTCCCATTGGTACCGCTATGCCAGTGCTGGAAGGTTGGTTAGGATTTGGCCGTACAGTGGCGTAGCTAACAATCCTGCTGCCCCGTGCAGAGCTCAAGATGTTGCCCCGGAAGTGATGTCACATCCGGGTTTTGATTTCACACCCACTTTTTAAAAAAGTGAAAAATAAAAGATCTGCCACATCCCCCAAGCTGCCTCCCCCAGCACCAGCTCCCTCCCACTTCCCCTCCATTCCCTCTGAGGTCTTACACTGGGCTGCTCCTGCAGTCCCGTCAGGCTCATGGGGGACGGGAGAAGCAGTCGCCACCACTGGCACGCGCCCCACCAGCCAGGCACATTGGGCCACAGGGGGCAGTGGGCTACATTGAGGAGAGCCCTGAGCCTGCGAGGGGAGGTGTTTTGTTTGGTGGCACAGCTCGGGTCCAGCCACTGCAGGGGGGGGAGAGGAGGCTGTGGAGAAGCCACCCTTCACACTGATTGAGGGGGAAGGAGAACTCAGGGCAGGCAGGGGGGAGGAAGTTGCGCCTGACTGACTGAGGCTCCAATCCTATCTGCGCTTACCTTGGAGTAAGCCCCATTGGGTATAATGGGACTTACTTCTGAGTAGACCTGCCTGGGCTGGGCTCAGGCTCCTGTCCTAGCCCCACTTTCCTGGGAGTAAGCCCCATTGACTATAATGGGACTTACTTCTGAGTAGACATGCCTGAGCTGGGCTGGGCTCTCAGGCTCCTGTCTCAGCCCCACTTTCCTGGGAGTAAGTCCCATAGGCTATAATGGGACTTACTTCTGAGTAGACCAGCACAGGCTTGGGCTCTGAGTTGCAATCCTCTCCACACCTTCCTGGGAGTAAGCCCCATTGTCTACACTGGGACTTACCTCTAAGTAGACATGCCAAGGATTGGCTCTGAGCGGGTGAGTGAAAGGAAGCCTTTCCTGCTGCGGCTCGGGGAGGAGGACCTGGGTCTTGGGGCAGGCAGGCAGGCAGGCAGGCGGGAGGAAGTTGTGCCTGTCTGACTGAGGTTCCAATCCTGTCCACGCTTTCCTGGGAGTAAGTCCCATTGGACACAATGGGACTTCCTACTAAGTAGACATGCATAGGATTGTGCTCTGAGGTCATGCAGGAGGTGGTGGTGGTGGTGGAGGAGGAGGAGGAGGAGGAGGAGGCGTTGACAGCGTCAGCGGCGTCAGCCCCACAGCTCATCCTCCCTCCCTCCCGCTGCTGGCTCTGGTGGGATAAGGGCAAAAGAAGCCTTCAGTGCCTGCAGCTGCTGGCTCTCAGCAGAGGAAGGGAGGAGAAGGAGGCCCCGACGTCGATGCCTCCTCCTCCTGCACCTCCTCTCCCCGCATTGAAGCGCCCCATGAAAGCCCCGCTGAGGCACAGCGGAGCAGAGCTGCAAACTTTCTCCGCCCAGTGCCTGCTGCCGCTACCTTGACCTCTGTCCAGGCTCCGCTAGCAACAGACATGCGGCACGTCTCCTCGCCTCCTTCTTGCCCAAAGGCAGAGCGAGGGCATCTGGCGGGGCTGCAGCAGCCCAAGGCAACTCACATGCGGACGGAGTTGCCCCGATGTTGCCCCCAGCCCCTGATGTTGCCCCTCTCAACAGCTGTAGCCCGGTGCATTTGCTACCCCCTGCACTTATATAGCGACGCTACTGGGGCCTGAGTCTATGCGCAGTGTGTTTCATTTCAACAGTGCTTGCAGTTTGAAGTCATTTAGGGATACAGTGGGCCCTCCTTACTTGCGAATTCAGCAGCTGTAGATTCACTCAACAAGGGTGCTGCACCTGCTTCTGGAGGGCCTCAAGAACCTCCTGGATCCAACCAGAAGCGCCTCTCCTAAGGGAGGCATTCTGAGATACTGGGAGGCCACCTGAATGTTTTAGAGAGGCACTTCCAGTTGCCGTCGTGGGCACCCGTGGATATTCATGGAATTTAGTATTCTCAGCGGGGAGGGGGTCAGGAAACAGATCCTCTGTGGATACTGAGAGCCCACTGAAATAGTATATTATGAATAAGATCTATTTCAATAGGAGCATTAATGATCTCCTATTGGATTCAATGGAACTGAAAAGTAATGACTTGGAACTGGATCATGTCTATAATTCAAAGCAGGATGTTTTGGAAACTCTGTCATGTGGCTGCAGCTCACACTGGATTCCCATCAGGCCATAACTTGTGAGTAGCAGGCCTTCCTAACTGTCCACCCATACATTGTAGCAGCACATTAAAATAGCTATTCTATCTGGCTGTTTTTCAACACAGTGTCAACATCAGAAAGAGGGGGAAAAAAAAAAAGTCCCACAGAGATACCACATCATATGAAAATGTTCAAAAGACTTCAAGGAGGCAAAGCCCTGATTAAACAACTGCTGCAAATTAGTTAATTGATCAGGACCAACCAACTCTTCCCTCAAAGGCCAGCAAATCAAAGTTTGTGGGTACAGAGTAAAGTTTGTGCATCCTGTGTGGGAAGTAATAGCATTTCAAAGAACATTACCTATTAATAAAATGTTGCTACGGCCCTCAGGAGCCAAAAAATAATGAGATACAACTTTTAGCAAAGAGGTTAGTTTGCTCTGTGATGGATTTCATGATATTTGAAAGTCACCTAGACCAGGATTTTCAATTGAAAAGCCTTGATCCATTATTTACATTCATATCCTTCTCAGCTGGGGGGGGGGGAATGGCCCCCTGAAGCAGCTTAGACTCCCTGAAGTTGGCTTGATCATACCTCCCATAATAACAAAAGCCAATGTAGCTGTATGGATTGAATGGTGGTTTATGATTCATTTATTGATTTATTCATCTAATACCTGACCTTTTGAAGGCAGCTCATCATAATGACAAAATTCAAGGCAGTCCATTCAAAATAAAAGAGTGTTAAAATGCATCAAACCAACTTTGGGGCACACCTCTACAGCCCAGCTGTTAAACTTTGGTACTCCCAATGACTTGCTCAAAAGTTGCTTTTCAGTGGTGTGCCTCAATGCTGGCAGCTAAGGAGCTTGATGGGATGATATAGGCAGTGGTGTAGCTGGAGAGGGTGCAAAGCACTAAGTTTTGCAGGGTGCCTCAATGTGGCTTGCAAGTGGCCGCTCCCTTTTGGAGCCATTCTGGGCAGGGGGAGCAAAATGGAGGCATATGCAGTGAGGTATCCTGCAAAACTTAGTGTTTTGCACCCCCACTAGCTATACCACTGGCTATAGAGAGAGAGAGAGTTCAGATTGCAGTGATTTTTCAACCAGAGTGCCATGGCACAGAATTTGTAGGTGTGCTATGGGAATTTGGGGGAGGGTCATTGATTAATAGGGCCATTGGGGGATGTAAGCCCCCCCCCAGGAGTGTGATGTGCCTTGTCAATTGTCTAAAACCTGATGTTGTATCTTGACAATTTTAGTGCTTTATCAATGTGCTGTGAGATGAAAAAGGTTGAAAATCACTGGTTCGTAGGAAGGGGGCTGATACTGGTGGGCTCTTCTCCTTAGGGACACCATTCTAGCTTCCAAAAGCTATCCTACTCAGAGAAGAGATGCTTGGCCCAAATCCCACATGATGAGGAAAACCTATGACCAGATTGCTGCCTTCTAAGTTATGTTTGGGAGGTAAAGAGGAGGCAGAAGGGTAAGCTGTAGAAATGTTCATTGGAGCTTTGGTTCTGAGAGGGTGGCTGTTTAACCCTTTCCCAATTTTTCTGATCCAATGCACTGGCCTGAAGCTATTCTTCAGGTTAAAAAAAAATAGAAGTACTGCATCAAGCTGGTATTTCTTCCCCTGTACAGCAAAAGAGAACCCTTGTGTCCAGGGAAAGCAGCAATGTTTTAAACTTTGACGATGGTGTCTTAACTTTCCAACACTGTCCATTTCCAGACTCTGAGCTCATAAATGTGTTGTTTCGCTTTGTGGTGGGCGGATTAATACCTGCCAGAACTGACTGTATCATGACTGCAAAATAAATGCTTTTTGTTGCATCTGGATTTGAATTTTCAAGTCATGTGTGTACCTTATCATAATCTTGCCTCTTTGTTTCTGCTCCTTCTCTTCAGAACTTCGATCTGGATTCAATTTTGACATTAAAGTCACATTCGGCCTTTAATTTGGCCTCCTCTGACAGCTGCCTCTAATTTTTATCTGTTTACACAGGAGCAAATGAAAAGTGCACACAGTCACTTCAGCCGTGCGCCAACGGAGGGGTCTGAGGATTGGGTTGCGCTGTGTGTTGACGGTTCTAATTAGGACATGAAGTGCTACCCACAGGATTTGAAACAAAATGCAGTTGTCAAGAGAACTAATGCTTACTTAAATAAATATCATGTATATATATACATATACGTATATATAGAGAGAGTACGTAACCTAGGAAAGATTTGTGGGAGGAAACCCAGAGTTCCACACAGTTATGAGTAGGGGGTCTAAATGAGGAGGGCCCACAAATCAAGCAGCAATTCAAATGCTGGCGCGGTTGCTTGCATGCATGACACCCTCTCCGGTTATGTTGTCCTCACCCTGTGAGGTAGGTGAGGCTGAGAGAGAGTGACTCGCCCAAGATCACCCAGGAAGCTTCAGGGCTGAGTCAGGATTTGGACCTGGATCTTCCAGGCCTTAGTCCGTCTCCACAACCACTACACGCGAGCATGCCAGGTTGTATAAGCAACATAACAGGAAACATAAGCAACTTATGCATAGGGTGTGCAAGAGGAGATGGGTCACTGATGGGCAATGATAACAGCAGGTGAATATAGACTTTCCATTAACAAGTGATGGCTGGTGCACACATGGGCAAGGGCCAGATGGGAAGAAAAAGGGAAAGAGCCTTCATCAAGCCCTATGCTATTCCCCTCCAGACCACAGGAGGACTCCAGCAGCAGGAAGATGGATTACCCTGTCTATCCAACATTATATCTATCCAACATTATATCAGGTTGACAAAATGCCATTTGTTACACTCCAAATAAAATAAACATCTTTACTACCTAGTTCTGTCACTGAATAGTTGGCATCCTTCAGTCTCGGAAGACTATGGTATTGCGCTCTGAATGGTGGTTCAGGAACAGAGTGTCCTCTCCAGTGTGCAAAGCCTGGGTAAAGTAGATATGGAGGATAGACTGTTTCCCATGCAGCAAATCCCCCCTCTCCACATCGCTGAAATGGTCCAATGGAAAGGCAGAGGCCAATACGGTTGGTTCCAGCGGCGTCGCAGGAGTTGCCAGAAGGTGACTGTGTTCAGCCATGAACTGCCTCAGGGACTCCGGCTCTGGATTTTGCCTTGAGGTTGACTCCTAAAGCCTTTTCCATAACTGGATGTAGTCACAAGGCAGTGGAGGTTTGGGATCAGAGTTTTCCTTCTCTCAGATGAGCTGCCTTCCCAGGCTAACGAGTCCCATCTACCCGTTGGCTGTTTAGTCACCTCTTACGACAAGTACAGCCAAATTGAGGGCCTATTCTTATCAACACAGTTTCAGGTGGTGCACAAGAACACAATGAAAATAATAGAGGGGAATGTCCTTCTTGACTGGGGGAGAGAGCTCAGATCATTTTTGATTTCGTGAACTGATAATGGTGATAAATATTTATATACTGCTTTTCAACAACAACAGTATTTATATACCGCTTTTCAACTAAAAGTTCACAAAGCGGTTTACAGAGAAAAATCAAATAACTAAATGGCTCCCTGTCCCAAATGGGCTCACAATCTAAAAAGATGCAAATGAATACCAGCAGACAGCCACTAGAACAGACAGTGCTGGGGTGAGGTGGGCCAGTTACTCTCCCCCTGCTAAAAAAAGGAGCACCCACTTGAAAAAGTGCCTCTTACCCAATTAGCAGGGGTTAACAACAAAAGTTCATGAAGCAGTTTACATTGCAAAATACATGAAGGAAAAAAGGGTTCTCTCTCCCTACCCTAAAGGGCTCACAAATTAAGAAATAAGCGCCATTCCTTCTGCATTTCAGTGTAGCAGGAAGATGTAGGGTTCAGGCAATGCAGAAGCATTTCTTAGTAGTGAGGAATTGTACACTTGCAGAGCTGCTCGTCTGTTAAACAGTGATGGTATCAAACTTCTCCAAGGTAGGACACAGGGAAGAATTTGGGGAAGGGGTTTTTTAAAGTGTGCATTAAACAAGAGACAAATGTTTAGAACCCCCAAAGTTCTTCTTTGGGTTCAAACTCAGGGATGTTTGTCGGCATTTCCACCCTGTTTTCTTGCCAATGTGGTGGTGGTGATGGGAGCAGCAGTGGTGGCGTATGGGGCAGAAGGAGATATTTTGTGTACCTTTCTGCCCCCCCCATTGACAAGACACCAGTGGAAGTAAGTAGCTGTGGCTACGCAGTGGCGAGGAATGTTTTTGTCCCATTTTTCAGCACACCAGGAGGACAGCATGGTGGACTTCAGGAACTGAGTCTTCCTGAAGGCTACTGCAGTGTCTCCCCCTTCTGGAACCAGACTGGTCAGCAAAGGGGAGTTTGGAAGTGCGTGAATTATTTTGGAAGGAGGGCTTTTTCTGTGCTTCAGATTAGCTTGGAAAAGGATCTGAGTCCTTCCTCATTGGGAAGGGAGAGCTTAGTTAATTTCTGATTTAATGTTCAGCATGTGGGGGATACTTGCCCATTTCCACAGTCAAGTGTCTAATACACATGACGTGTTACAGCTGCCACAAGGGAAGCTGGTTGGAAACATTCTGCTTGACAGCTGCTCCACATGACAGCCTCTTCCCACAATCCGCCACAATCCAGCAAGGGGGATCCGAGGGAGGAAGCAGGCTCCCATGAAACCATATGCTCATCTGGTCTCCAGTCAATGGGCTGGTTATGTCCTTTGATGTGGATTTGCACCTCCATCCATGGTCTGCCAGTCATGCAACCAGAATGTGTGCAGACCACTCACCATTGCTCAACGCGAGCAACCTGCATGGTGAGTTTTCTCAAGCAATGCCAACACCAGATTTCTGGGGGACCTGGGAAGAAGACTAAACTGAGGTCACTGTGGCACCCACTGCCAAGCACTGGTGGTGCATTGAGTGCTGCCACCAGTACAGAGAATTTAGGGGTCTGCCTGGCATGTGGACTCTCTGATGGCACAGGCTCTTGACCAGAGTGACCCCAAGTTATCTCTGTTCAAAAGTTATATACGTGAAGTAGCCACCCAGTGGAATCCTTGGAAGCCAGCCTTTTCTGAGCTAGCTGTAATATGTGACCCTGCTTGACTTAGGGATAAATTATATAGCAGAATACCTGATTATATCAGCAGAGACCTTGTTATATGGTCTCCCTGGGTTGCTCTAGATATCTTCCTCTTGGGGGCAGGTATCATACAGTCTACTTAACCTCAGTCGAGAAAATTCACTTTTAACAAGTGTTTTAATTATGCTGTCATCTGACAGAGTTTTAATTCTCAGTTATATTTGGGTCTCTCAGCATTTATTACAAGATTTCAAATATAAATCATTCACATAAATTTGCTACACTCTGATGAGTGGGTGAGCGAGATAATCTTGAGGGGCATTTGCTACTATCTGCCTCCATCTAGTGGTGAGTTGGGCAAACAGCATACAGAAAATGTAGGTGCTCCAATGTAAAGACAATTATTTTTAACGGGATTTCCATCCACTACTATCAAATGAAACTCATTTATTCTTTCCTCCCCTGCCCTTTTTATGAGCAATTCACAGCCCAATCCTGAGCCGCCCGGGGCCCCCAGGCTCGGTGGCAACAAGGAGGGCTGCCGCCAAATCAAGGTGCTGGTTTTGACCTTTAAAGCTCTATATGGCTTGGGGCCAGTGTGTTTGAGAGACCACCTTCTTCCACATACAGCTCATCCTTTCCATTCATCAGAGAGGACCTGTTTACAGGTGCCACCACCTATAGGGCCTTCTCCATAGTGGTGCTGCCTCTATGAAATTCCCTCCCTCTCAGTTTATGAACTACTCCCTTCTTACAGGCTTTCTGCTGGGGCAAAAAGACATTTCTTTTTACACTAGCCTTCAGAGATGTGGACTTTTTAATATGGATGTTTTGGGTTTTTATGCAGATTAGCTTTATGGATTAGTTTCAGGGTTACATGGGGCTGCCCTTGAAGATGGTTTGGAAGCTGCAATTAGTGCAGAATGAGGCAGCCAGTGTCCTTGCTAGAGGTAGGTGGTTCAACTCTGATGGGCTGCTCTTCTGTTGGCTGCACTAACTGCCCATTCGTTTTGTCCAAACTGGACACTTTCCATCCTAGTGTGAGCCTAAATATGATGGTGCTAATTTTTTCACAATGATTTTCTATATTTAAAGCATTTAAGATAGGGGAACATGTTTGGTTTTCTTTATTACTGTATCTAAAGGCTGACACTGTGTGGGAAGGTAGACCTGGACTCCAGACTATTCTAGCTGTTGCCACCTCCATCACCAGCTCTGTTTCACCTGCTTCCCCTTTGGGAAAGGACCCAAAAGAAACTTTGTACCTCCTGATAAAATTCCTCATGGAAATGTGTACTGCACCATGTTTTGTGAATCCTTTCTTTCAATCATCATCTTTCAGGCAGAAAGCAGATTTTACTCTAGTTTGCTTTGGATCTTACTCCATTTACCTCTATTGCCAGAGCTTTGGGGGATTAATAGGCCCATGGGCAAAGGTAGGAAGGGTCAATCACATCTTCCAAGCAAAGCAAGTTCTCTCCTGCTTGCTTTCCTCCCTGCATCTGGGGTAAGTCAGTTCTCATGACAACTTGTGTGCCTGGGCAGAGATGTTGAATGGACCAGAACGTGCCAGATGAGATCCTCCTTTCTCTTTTGAGTGATCCATGAACATATTGTAATGGAGAAGTTAGTGTTCTGAGATGCAAAGGTAGGAACAATCTAATAAGATGACAAGCAATAGCAAAAGAAAATAACTTTTTATTAAGATTTAATACATGAGTTTCCATTTTAAACCAGAGCACATTTGTCTATATCTATCCAATAGCACTGTGGCTAACTTTGAGAGAAGGCCAACTTGAGAAGCAACCAGATTGTGTGATGTCACAACTGTTGTCCTTGCAGGAATAAAGACTCTGGAGGAATACGCTGCTGAAAGTGTCTGTTCAAGTATGTGTCAAACTGATTCCTGATCAAATGGGAGTGACTGCATTTCTATAATCCCTCCATGCTTTTCTTGAATCAGATCAGAGGAGTCATTGTAACTATATGGACACTGGTCACGTAGACATGCTGTACATTTTTTTTTTCCTGTGCGTGGTGGACAAAGCTTCCCAAGAAAAAAGTTTGCCATCCTCAGACTGCCATCTTTGGTGTCTTCCAGCTGGAGCAATGGTGGCCACCCCATAAGAATGTTGTATTGCAGCAAGGGGGAGTTGGACATTCAAGAATTAGTAGGGCTTGTAGGCCTGGCTGTGTTTGCTTCTGCCCAAGAAAAAGTGCCAGAGTCTAAATAGACACAAACCCCTTCCTACAACTGGGAAGGCAAGGACTCTTTGAAAACAGCGGTGCCCTTCTGACTCCACGATATTACTATAGGAAGACAGAGGAAGTTACGAAAATGGGACTTGATGGCAGTTTTCACAGTGCTCTAATTCTTGCACTGTATCTGCTTATTACTTCTCTTTTCCACCTTACTTTTTTGTTCGGAAAGAATTGAAAATGTTGAAGATGTGTTAACTAAAAGTTTCTCTGGATAGAAAGATGTTCTCATTTTCTTTTCCTCCCCACTTCACTCTCCTATCACTGCCTCTGCAATCTCAGACCTCAGACCTGAATTTTTCAATCTTTCTTCTGACCTCTGCCTCAGTTTCCCCAATACCCTTCCTTCCTTCCTTCCTACTCCACTCTCAGCCTCCCTTATCCAGTTTCTGACCCTCTACCTCAGTTTTATTCTTTCCTTTTCATTTCCCACCATCTCTCTCTTATTAATTCTCTCTATCAGGATCACACTTTTCTCCTGCTTGGCTCTTTTAGCCTTTCCAACCTCCTCCCTAAAGTCACCACTATCATTCTCATTTATTCCTCCTTCTCAAATTATCAGGGTCAAAGTGGCCACACTGAGCTCTTTCTGTTCCTTCTTTTTACATTATCTATCACTATTTTGACACTAATTATCTCTCCTTTATTCCTTTTTCTATTTTCCTTTCCCACCAGTTAGCTCCCTTTTATTCCTTGTCTTCAGTCTTTCATTGTCAGGCTCTACTGGGCCACCACTTATCTGTGTCTCATTCCCCTTCCCGCTGAGCTTTCCTTACTCCAACCCCCCCCCCCCAATGTTATCAGGCTCAAATTTGCCAAGCTAGCTTTCTTTTATTCCTCCTTTTCTTTCTTCCCTTATCAAGCTCAATTATTAGGCCGACACTTACCTGGGTCTGATTTCTCTTATCTCCTACTGAGCTCTCCCTCATTCCATGTTTTTGACTAGGTTATGAGGATCCATTTCTCCACACTTATGTCTCTTTTATTCCATCTCCTTATACTACGAGGCTCTATTTGGCCACCACTTAGTGTTCCCTTTTCCTCTTTCCCACTGAGAGATCCCGTTTTCCTTCTCTTTTTTCCTACTTTACCTGATTAAAATTGGCCATCTCTTGCCTCCTCTGTACTCCTCCTTTCCTTTCTTAAATTACCAGGCTGAATTTGGCCACACTTTGCTCTCTTTTATTCTTTCTTTTCCTTCAGATGTTATCAGGCTCAGGGCCCATTCCTATCCAATGTTCCAGTGCAGTCATGCCAATGGGGTGTGCACTGCATCCTGTGATGTGGAGACAATCACAGAGGTCGTCTCAAGGTAGGGGAACATTTGTTCCCTTATCTACAGGCTGCACTGCATCTGCACCAGTGCTGGAAAGTTGGGTAGGATTGGGCCCTCAGTTGGGCCAACACTTGTCTTAAGCCTTTTTTTTTTTTTTTTTTACCACCAAACTCTCCCCTAATCCTCCTCTTTGTTTTTGGTTATCAGGCTCAATTAGGCCACAGTCAGTGCTATTGTATTCTTTGTTTTCTGTCTTACATTTTCAGGTTGTATTTGTTCACTACTTACCTGTGTCTTGTTCCTTTTTTTCCTTCCCACTGAACTCTCCCTTATTCCATCTCCGCACCCCACACCACCCACAAGTTATCAGGCTCAATTTAGTCACAAATGGCTCACATTCCTTCTTTTCTTACATTATCAGGCAAAGCCACTACTTACCTGTGCTTTATTCTGTTTTTTCCCTTTCCAATGTTTTTTCCCTTTCCAACACATTAATGGTCCCTACATTGCTTTTGTGGCAGCCAGATTTGAGTACATGGCCAGAGGTTGCTTTGGGAGCCTGTTGAGATTAGTGGGCAGACAACTGAAGGAGAGGACAAGTGACAGAGCTGCAGAAATATTTAGGGGCTTTTTCTGTGACCGGGGCCAGAAGGGAGAGTGATCTGCTTGGGCCCAGGGGGAGGAAGAAAGCCCGGCGCCCAGGAGGAGAAGGGGCTGCGCCAGAGCCCAGAGGCAAGACCAGGACCCTGGGACAGCAGCCCCAACCCAACGCAACCAGGTTCTTCCCAGGAAGGGACACTGCAACTCCAAGGCAGAGGACAGTTTTCCAACACATTAATGCTCCCCAGATTGCTTTCCTAGCAGCTAGATTTGAGAGAATGGCCAGAGGTTGCTTTGGGAGCCTGTTGAGATCACCAGAATTGGTGGGGCAGGCGACTAGAGAAGAGGACAAGTGAAAGAGCTGCAGAGACATTTAGGGGCTTTTACCGTGACCGGGACCAGAAGGGAGAGTGATCCGCTGGGGCCAGAGGGAGAAAGGAAGCCCGGCGCCCAGCAGGAGAAGGGGCTGCGCCACAGCCCAGAGACAAGTCCAGGACCCTGGGAAAGCAGCCCCAACCCCACCGCAACCAGGTTCTTCCCAGGAAGGGACAATGCAACTACAAGGAAGAGGACAGCTTTCCAACACATTAATGGTCCCCACATTGGTTTTGTGGCAGCTAGATTTGAGACAATGGCCAGAGGTTGCTTTGGGAGCCTGTTGAGATCACCAGAATTGGTGGGGCAGGCAACAGGGAAGAGGACAAGTGAAAGAGCTGCAGAGACATTTAGGGGCTTTTACAGTGACCAGGGCCAGAATGGAGAGTGATCAGCTAGTTCCCAGGGTGAGGAAGAAGTCTCGGTGCCCAGAAGGAGAAGGGACTGTGCCAGAGCCCAGATTGAAGTCCAGGTCCTTGAGACAGCAGCCCCTACACCAACGCAACCAGGTTCTTCCCAGGAAGGGACACTGCAACTCCAAGGCAGAGGACAGCTTTCCAACACATTAATGGTCCCTACCTGGCTTTCATCTGAGCTAGATTTGAGTACATGGCCAGAGGTTGCTTTGGGAGCCTCTTGACATCGCCAGAATTGATGGGGCAGGCGACTGGAGAAGAGGATAAGTGAAAGAGCTGCAGAGACATTTAGGGGCTTTTACTGTGACCAGGACCAGTAGCGAGAGTGATCCGCTTGGGCCCAGAGGGATGAAGGAAGCCCGGCGCCCAGGAGGAGAAGGGGCTGCGCCAGAGCTCAGAGGCAAGTCCAGAACCCTGGGACAGCAGCCCCAACCCCACCGCAACCAGGTTCTTCCCAGGAAGGGGCACTGCAACTCCAAGGAAGAGGACAGATTTCCAACGTATTAATGATCCCCACATTGCTTTCCTGGCTGCTAGATTTGAGACAATGGCCAGAGTTTGCTAAGGGAGCCTCTTGAGATTAGTGGGGCAGACAACTGAAGGAGAGGACAAGTGACAGAGCTGCAGAAATATTTAGGGGCTTTTTCTGTGACTGGGGCCAGAAGGGAGAGTGATCTGCTTGGGCCCAGGGGGACGAAGAAAGCCCGGCGCCCAGGAGGAGAAGGGGCTGCGCCAGAGCCCAGAGGCAAGTCCAGGTCCATGGGACAGCAGCCCCGACCCCACCGCAACCAGGTTCTTCCCAGGAAGGGACACTGTGACTACAATGAGGAGGACAGATTTCCAACACATTAATGGACCCTACATTGCTTTCATGGGAGCTAGATTTGAGTACATGGCCAGAGGTAGCTTTGGGAGCCTGTTGAGATCGCCAGAATTGGTGGGGCAGGTGACTGGAGAAGAGGACAAGTGAAAGAGCTGAAGAGACATTTAGGGGCTTTTACACTTTTCTCCTGCTTGGCTCTTTTAGCCTTTCCAACCTCCTCCCTAAAGTCACCACTATCATTCTCATTTATTCCTCCGTCTCAAATTATCAAGGTCAAAGTGGTCACACTGAGCTCTCTTTTATTCTTTCTTCTCCTTCAGAAGTTATCAGGCCCAGGGCCCAATCCTATCCAATGTTCCAGTGCAGTCATTGCCAATGGGGTGTGCACTGCATCCTGTGATGTGGAGACAATCACAGAGGTCTCCTCAAGGTAGGGGAACATTTGTTCCCTTATCTACAGGCTGCACTGCATCTGCACCAGTGCTGGAAAGTTGGGTAGGATTGGGCCCTCAGTTGGGCCAACACTTGTCTTAAGCCTTTTTTTTTTTTTTACCACCGAACTCTCCCCTAATCCTCCTCTTTGTTTTTGGTTATCAGGCTCAATTAGGCCACAGTCAGTGCTATTGTATTCTTTGTTTTCTGTCTTACATTTTCAGGTTGTATTTGTTCACTACTTACCTGTGTCTTGTTCCTTTTTTTCCTTCCCACTGAACTCTCCCTTATTCCATCTCCGCACCCCACACCACCCACAAGTTATCAGGCTCAATTTAGTCACAAATGGCTCACATTCCTTCTTTTCTTACATTATCAGGCAAAGCCACTACTTACCTGTGCTTTATTCTGTTTTTTCCCTTTCCAATGTTTTTTCCCTTTCCAACACATTAATGGTCCCTACATTGCTTTTGTGGCAGCCAGATTTGAGTACATGGCCAGAGGTTGCTTTGGGAGCCTGTTGAGATTAGTGGGCAGACAACTGAAGGAGAGGACAAGTGACAGAGCTGCAGAAATATTTAGGGGCTTTTTCTGTGACCGGGGCCAGAAGGGAGAGTGATCTGCTTGGGCCCAGGGGGAGGAAGAAAGCCCGGCGCCCAGGAGGAGAAGGGGCTGCGCCAGAGCCCAGAGGCAAGACCAGGACCCTGGGACAGCAGCCCCAACCCCAACGCAACCAGGTTCTTCCCAGGAAGGGACACTGCAACTCCAAGGCAGAGGACAGTTTTCCAACACATTAATGCTCCCCAGATTGCTTTCCTAGCAGCTAGATTTGAGAGAATGGCCAGAGGTTGCTTTGGGAGCCTGTTGAGATCACCAGAATTGGTGGGGCAGGCGACTAGAGAAGAGGACAAGTGAAAGAGCTGCAGAGACATTTAGGGGCTTTTACCGTGACCGGGACCAGAAGGGAGAGTGATCCGCTGGGGCCAGAGGGAGAAAGGAAGCCCGGCGCCCAGCAGGAGAAGGGGCTGCGCCACAGCCCAGAGACAAGTCCAGGACCCTGGGAAAGCAGCCCCAACCCCACCGCAACCAGGTTCTTCCCAGGAAGGGACAATGCAACTACAAGGAAGTGGACAGCTTTCCAACACATTAATGGTCCCCACATTGGTTTTGTGGCAGCTAGATTTGAGACAATGGCCAGAGGTTGCTTTGGGAGCCTGTTGAGATCACCAGAATTGGTGGGGCAGGCAACACGGAAGAGGACAAGTGAAAGAGCTGCAGAGACATTTAGGGGCTTTTACAGTGACCAGGGCCAGAATGGAGAGTGATCAGCTAGTTCCCAGGGTGAGGAAGAAGTCTCGGCGCCCAGAAGGAGAAGGGACTGTGCCAGAGCCCAGATTGAGGTCCAGGTCCTTGAGACAGCAGCCCCTACACCAACGCAACCAGGTTCTTCCCAGGAAGGGACACTGCAACTCCAAGGCAGAGGACAGCTTTCCAACACATTAATGCTCCCCAGATTGCTTTCCTAGCAGCTAGATTTGAGAGAATGGCCAGAGGTTGCTTTGGGAGCCTGTTGAGATCACCAGAATTGGTGGGGCAGGCGACTAGAGAAGAGGACAAGTGAAAGAGCTGCAGAGACATTTAGGGGCTTTTACCGTGACCGGGACCAGAAGGGAGAGTGATCCGCTGGGGCCAGAGGGAGAAAGGAAGCCCGGCGCCCAGCAGGAGAAGGGGCTGCGCCACAGCCCAGAGACAAGTCCAGGACCCTGGGAAAGCAGCCCCAACCCCACCGCAACCAGGTTCTTCCCAGGAAGGGACAATGCAACTACAAGGAAGAGGACAGCTTTCCAACACATTAATGGTCCCCACATTGGTTTTGTGGCAGCTAGATTTGAGACAATGGCCAGAGGTTGCTTTGGGAGCCTGTTGAGATCACCAGAATTGGTGGGGCAGGCAACAGGGAAGAGGACAAGTGAAAGAGCTGCAGAGACATTTAGGGGCTTTTACAGTGACCAGGGCCAGAATGGAGAGTGATCAGCTCGTTCCCAGGGTGAGGAAGAAGTCTCGGCGCCCAGAAGGAGAAGGGACTGTGCCAGAGCCCAGATTGAAGTCCAGGTCCTTGAGACAGCAGCCCCTACACCAACGCAACCAGGTTCTTCCCAGGAAGGGACACTGCAACTCCAAGGCAGAGGACAGCTTTCCAACACATTAATGGTCCCTACCTGGCTTTCATCTGAGCTAGATTTGAGTACATGGCCAGAGGTTGCTTTGGGAGCCTCTTGACATCGCCAGAATTGATGGGGCAGGCGACTGGAGAAGAGGATAAGTGAAAGAGCTGCAGAGACATTTAGGGGCTTTTACTGTGACCAGGACCAGTAGCGAGAGTGATCCGCTTGGGCCCAGAGGGATGAAGGAAGCCCGGCGCCCAGGAGGAGAAGGGGCTGCGCCAGAGCTCAGAGGCAAGTCCAGAACCCTGGGACAGCAGCCCCAACCCCACCGCAACCAGGTTCTTCCCAGGAAGGGGCACTGCAACTCCAAGGAAGAGGACAGATTTCCAACGTATTAATGATCCCCACATTGCTTTCCTGGCTGCTAGATTTGAGACAATGGCCAGAGTTTGCTAAGGGAGCCTCTTGAGATTAGTGGGGCAGACAACTGAAGGAGAGGACAAGTGACAGAGCTGCAGAAATATTTAGGGGCTTTTTCTGTGACTGGGGCCAGAAGGGAGAGTGATCTGCTTGGGCCCAGGGGGACGAAGAAAGCCCGGCGCCCAGGAGGAGAAGGGGCTGCGCCAGAGCCCAGAGGCAAGTCCAGGTCCATGGGACAGCAGCCCCGACCCCACCGCAACCAGGTTCTTCCCAGGAAGGGACACTGTGACTACAATGAGGAGGACAGATTTCCAACACATTAATGGACCCTACATTACTTTCATGGGAGCTAGATTTGAGTACATGGCCAGAGGTAGCTTTGGGAGCCTGTTGAGATCGCCAGAATTGGTGGGGCAGGTGACTGGAGAAGAGGACAAGTGAAAGAGCTGAAGAGACATTTAGGGGCTTTTACACTTTTCTCCTGCTTGGCTCTTTTAGCCTTTCCAACCTCCTCCCTAAAGTCACCACTATCATTCTCATTTATTCCTCCGTCTCAAATTATCAGGGTCAAAGTGGCCACACTGAGCTCTCTTTTATTCTTTCTTCTCCTTCAGAAGTTATCAGGCCCAGGGCCCAATCCTATCCAATGTTCCAGTGCAGTCATGCCAATGGGGTGTGCACTGCATCCTGTGATGTGGAGACAATCACAGAGGTCTCCTCAAGGTAGGGGAACATTTGTTCCCTTATCTACAGGCTGCACTGCATCTGCACCAGTGCTGGAAAGTTGGGTAGGATTGGGCCCTCAGTTGGGCCAACACTTGTCTTAAGCCTTTTTTTTTTTTTTACCACCAAACTCTCCCCTAATCCTCCTCTTTGTTTTTGGTTATCAGGCTCAATTAGGCCACAGTCAGTGCTATTGTATTCTTTGTTTTCTGTCTTACATTTTCAGGTTGTATTTGTTCACTACTTACCTGTGTCTTGTTCCTTTTTTTCCTTCCCACTGAACTCTCCCTTATTCCATCTCCGCACCCCACACCACCCACAAGTTATCAGGCTCAATTTAGTCACAAATGGCTCACATTCCTTCTTTTCTTACATTATCAGGCAAAGCCACTACTTACCTGTGCTTTATTCTGTTTTTTCCCTTTCCAATGTTTTTTCCCTTTCCAACACATTAATGGTCCCTACATTGCTTTTGTGGCAGCCAGATTTGAGTACATGGCCAGAGGTTGCTTTGGGAGCCTGTTGAGATTAGTGGGCAGACAACTGAAGGAGAGGACAAGTGACAGAGCTGCAGAAATATTTAGGGGCTTTTTCTGTGACCGGGGCCAGAAGGGAGAGTGATCTGCTTGGGCCCAGGGGGAGGAAGAAAGCCCGGCGCCCAGGAGGAGAAGGGGCTGCGCCAGAGCCCAGAGGCAAGACCAGGACCCTGGGACAGCAGCCCCAACCCCAACGCAACCAGGTTCTTCCCAGGAAGGGACACTGCAACTCCAAGGCAGAGGACAGTTTTCCAACACATTAATGCTCCCCAGATTGCTTTCCTAGCAGCTAGATTTGAGAGAATGGCCAGAGGTTGCTTTGGGAGCCTGTTGAGATCACCAGAATTGGTGGGGCAGGCGACTAGAGAAGAGGACAAGTGAAAGAGCTGCAGAGACATTTAGGGGCTTTTACCGTGACCGGGACCAGAAGGGAGAGTGATCCGCTGGGGCCAGAGGGAGAAAGGAAGCCCGGCGCCCAGCAGGAGAAGGGGCTGCGCCACAGCCCAGAGACAAGTCCAGGACCCTGGGAAAGCAGCCCCAACCCCACCGCAACCAGGTTCTTCCCAGGAAGGGACAATGCAACTACAAGGAAGTGGACAGCTTTCCAACACATTAATGGTCCCCACATTGGTTTTGTGGCAGCTAGATTTGAGACAATGGCCAGAGGTTGCTTTGGGAGCCTGTTGAGATCACCAGAATTGGTGGGGCAGGCAACACGGAAGAGGACAAGTGAAAGAGCTGCAGAGACATTTAGGGGCTTTTACAGTGACCAGGGCCAGAATGGAGAGTGATCAGCTAGTTCCCAGGGTGAGGAAGAAGTCTCGGCGCCCAGAAGGAGAAGGGACTGTGCCAGAGCCCAGATTGAGGTCCAGGTCCTTGAGACAGCAGCCCCTACACCAACGCAACCAGGTTCTTCCCAGGAAGGGACACTGAAACTCCAAGGCAGAGGACAGCTTTCCAACACATTAATGCTCCCCAGATTGCTTTCCTAGCAGCTAGATTTGAGAGAATGGCCAGAGGTTGCTTTGGGAGCCTGTTGAGATCACCAGAATTGGTGGGGCAGGCGACTAGAGAAGAGGACAAGTGAAAGAGCTGCAGAGACATTTAGGGGCTTTTACCGTGACCGGGACCAGAAGGGAGAGTGATCCGCTGGGGCCAGAGGGAGAAAGGAAGCCCGGCGCCCAGCAGGAGAAGGGGCTGCGCCACAGCCCAGAGACAAGTCCAGGACCCTGGGAAAGCAGCCCCAACCCCACCGCAACCAGGTTCTTCCCAGGAAGGGACAATGCAACTACAAGGAAGAGGACAGCTTTCCAACACATTAATGGTCCCCACATTGGTTTTGTGGCAGCTAGATTTGAGACAATGGCCAGAGGTTGCTTTGGGAGCCTGTTGAGATCACCAGAATTGGTGGGGCAGGCAACAGGGAAGAGGACAAGTGAAAGAGCTGCAGAGACATTTAGGGGCTTTTACAGTGACCAGGGCCAGAATGGAGAGTGATCAGCTCGTTCCCAGGGTGAGGAAGAAGTCTCGGCGCCCAGAAGGAGAAGGGACTGTGCCAGAGCCCAGATTGAAGTCCAGGTCCTTGAGACAGCAGCCCCTACACCAACGCAACCAGGTTCTTCCCAGGAAGGGACACTGCAACTCCAAGGCAGAGGACAGCTTTCCAACACATTAATGGTCCCTACCTGGCTTTCATCTGAGCTAGATTTGAGTACATGGCCAGAGGTTGCTTTGGGAGCCTCTTGACATCGCCAGAATTGATGGGGCAGGCGACTGGAGAAGAGGATAAGTGAAAGAGCTGCAGAGACATTTAGGGGCTTTTACTGTGACCAGGACCAGTAGCGAGAGTGATCCGCTTGGGCCCAGAGGGATGAAGGAAGCCCGGCGCCCAGGAGGAGAAGGGGCTGCGCCAGAGCTCAGAGGCAAGTCCAGAACCCTGGGACAGCAGCCCCAACCCCACCGCAACCAGGTTCTTCCCAGGAAGGGGCACTGCAACTCCAAGGAAGAGGACAGATTTCCAACGTATTAATGATCCCCACATTGCTTTCCTGGCTGCTAGATTTGAGACAATGGCCAGAGTTTGCTAAGGGAGCCTCTTGAGATTAGTGGGGCAGACAACTGAAGGAGAGGACAAGTGACAGAGCTGCAGAAATATTTAGGGGCTTTTTCTGTGACTGGGGCCAGAAGGGAGAGTGATCTGCTTGGGCCCAGGGGGACGAAGAAAGCCCGGCGCCCAGGAGGAGAAGGGGCTGCGCCAGAGCCCAGAGGCAAGTCCAGGTCCATGGGACAGCAGCCCCGACCCCACCGCAACCAGGTTCTTCCCAGGAAGGGACACTGTGACTACAATGAGGAGGACAGATTTCCAACACATTAATGGACCCTACATTACTTTCATGGGAGCTAGATTTGAGTACATGGCCAGAGGTAGCTTTGGGAGCCTGTTGAGATCGCCAGAATTGGTGGGGCAGGTGACTGGAGAAGAGGACAAGTGAAAGAGCTGAAGAGACATTTAGGGGCTTTTACACTTTTCTCCTGCTTGGCTCTTTTAGCCTTTCCAACCTCCTCCCTAAAGTCACCACTATCATTCTCATTTATTCCTCCGTCTCAAATTATCAGGGTCAAAGTGGCCACACTGAGCTCTCTTTTATTCTTTCTTCTCCTTCAGAAGTTATCAGGCCCAGGGCCCAATCCTATCCAATGTTCCAGTGCAGTCATGCCAATGGGGTGTGCACTGCATCCTGTGATGTGGAGACAATCACAGAGGTCTCCTCAAGGTAGGGGAACATTTGTTCCCTTATCTACAGGCTGCACTGCATCTGCACCAGTGCTGGAAAGTTGGGTAGGATTGGGCCCTCAGTTGGGCCAACACTTGTCTTAAGCCTTTTTTTTTTTTTTACCACCAAACTCTCCCCTAATCCTCCTCTTTGTTTTTGGTTATCAGGCTCAATTAGGCCACAGTCAGTGCTATTGTATTCTTTGTTTTCTGTCTTACATTTTCAGGTTGTATTTGTTCACTACTTACCTGTGTCTTGTTCCTTTTTTTCCTTCCCACTGAACTCTCCCTTATTCCATCTCCGCACCCCACACCACCCACAAGTTATCAGGCTCAATTTAGTCACAAATGGCTCACATTCCTTCTTTTCTTACATTATCAGGCAAAGCCACTACTTACCTGTGCTTTATTCTGTTTTTTCCCTTTCCAATGTTTTTTCCCTTTCCAACACATTAATGGTCCCTACATTGCTTTTGTGGCAGCCAGATTTGAGTACATGGCCAGAGGTTGCTTTGGGAGCCTGTTGAGATTAGTGGGCAGACAACTGAAGGAGAGGACAAGTGACAGAGCTGCAGAAATATTTAGGGGCTTTTTCTGTGACCGGGGCCAGAAGGGAGAGTGATCTGCTTGGGCCCAGGGGGAGGAAGAAAGCCCGGCGCCCAGGAGGAGAAGGGGCTGCGCCAGAGCCCAGAGGCAAGACCAGGACCCTGGGACAGCAGCCCCAACCCCAACGCAACCAGGTTCTTCCCAGGAAGGGACACTGCAACTCCAAGGCAGAGGACAGTTTTCCAACACATTAATGCTCCCCAGATTGCTTTCCTAGCAGCTAGATTTGAGAGAATGGCCAGAGGTTGCTTTGGGAGCCTGTTGAGATCACCAGAATTGGTGGGGCAGGCGACTAGAGAAGAGGACAAGTGAAAGAGCTGCAGAGACATTTAGGGGCTTTTACCGTGACCGGGACCAGAAGGGAGAGTGATCCGCTGGGGCCAGAGGGAGAAAGGAAGCCCGGCGCCCAGCAGGAGAAGGGGCTGCGCCACAGCCCAGAGACAAGTCCAGGACCCTGGGAAAGCAGCCCCAACCCCACCGTAACCAGGTTCTTCCCAGGAAGGGACAATGCAACTACAAGGAAGTGGACAGCTTTCCAACACATTAATGGTCCCCACATTGGTTTTGTGGCAGCTAGATTTGAGACAATGGCCAGAGGTTGCTTTGGGAGCCTGTTGAGATCACCAGAATTGGTGGGGCAGGCAACAGGGAAGAGGACAAGTGAAAGAGCTGCAGAGACATTTAGGGGCTTTTACAGTGACCAGGGCCAGAATGGAGAGTGATCAGCTAGTTCCCAGGGTGAGGAAGAAGTCTCGGCGCCCAGAAGGAGAAGGGACTGTGCCAGAGCCCAGATTGAGGTCCAGGTCCTTGAGACAGCAGCCCCTACACCAACGCAACCAGGTTCTTCCCAGGAAGGGACACTGCAACTCCAAGGCAGAGGACAGCTTTCCAACACATTAATGCTCCCCAGATTGCTTTCCTAGCAGCTAGATTTGAGAGAATGGCCAGAGGTTGCTTTGGGAGCCTGTTGAGATCACCAGAATTGGTGGGGCAGGCGACTAGAGAAGAGGACAAGTGAAAGAGCTGCAGAGACATTTAGGGGCTTTTACCGTGACCGGGACCAGAAGGGAGAGTGATCCGCTGGGGCCAGAGGGAGAAAGGAAGCCCGGCGCCCAGCAGGAGAAGGGGCTGCGCCACAGCCCAGAGACAAGTCCAGGACCCTGGGAAAGCAGCCCCAACCCCACCGCAACCAGGTTCTTCCCAGGAAGGGACAATGCAACTACAAGGAAGAGGACAGCTTTCCAACACATTAATGGTCCCCACATTGGTTTTGTGGCAGCTAGATTTGAGACAATGGCCAGAGGTTGCTTTGGGAGCCTGTTGAGATCACCAGAATTGGTGGGGCAGGCAACAGGGAAGAGGACAAGTGAAAGAGCTGCAGAGACATTTAGGGGCTTTTACAGTGACCAGGGCCAGAATGGAGAGTGATCAGCTCGTTCCCAGGGTGAGGAAGAAGTCTCGGCGCCCAGAAGGAGAAGGGACTGTGCCAGAGCCCAGATTGAAGTCCAGGTCCTTGAGACAGCAGCCCCTACACCAACGCAACCAGGTTCTTCCCAGGAAGGGACACTGCAACTCCAAGGCAGAGGACAGCTTTCCAACACATTAATGGTCCCTACCTGGCTTTCATCTGAGCTAGATTTGAGTACATGGCCAGAGGTTGCTTTGGGAGCCTCTTGACATCGCCAGAATTGATGGGGCAGGCGACTGGAGAAGAGGATAAGTGAAAGAGCTGCAGAGACATTTAGGGGCTTTTACTGTGACCAGGACCAGTAGCGAGAGTGATCCGCTTGGGCCCAGAGGGATGAAGGAAGCCCGGCGCCCAGGAGGAGAAGGGGCTGCGCCAGAGCTCAGAGGCAAGTCCAGAACCCTGGGACAGCAGCCCCAACCCCACCGCAACCAGGTTCTTCCCAGGAAGGGGCACTGCAACTCCAAGGAAGAGGACAGATTTCCAACGTATTAATGATCCCCACATTGCTTTCCTGGCTGCTAGATTTGAGACAATGGCCAGAGTTTGCTAAGGGAGCCTCTTGAGATTAGTGGGGCAGACAACTGAAGGAGAGGACAAGTGACAGAGCTGCAGAAATATTTAGGGGCTTTTTCTGTGACTGGGGCCAGAAGGGAGAGTGATCTGCTTGGGCCCAGGGGGACGAAGAAAGCCCGGCGCCCAGGAGGAGAAGGGGCTGCGCCAGAGCCCAGAGGCAAGTCCAGGTCCATGGGACAGCAGCCCCGACCCCACCGCAACCAGGTTCTTCCCAGGAAGGGACACTGTGACTACAATGAGGAGGACAGATTTCCAACACATTAATGGACCCTACATTGCTTTCATGGGAGCTAGATTTGAGTACATGGCCAGAGGTAGCTTTGGGAGCCTGTTGAGATCGCCAGAATTGGTGGGGCAGGTGACTGGAGAAGAGGACAAGTGAAAGAGCTGAAGAGACATTTAGGGGCTTTTACACTTTTCTCCTGCTTGGCTCTTTTAGCCTTTCCAACCTCCTCCCTAAAGTCACCACTATCATTCTCATTTATTCCTCCGTCTCAAATTATCAAGGTCAAAGTGGTCACACTGAGCTCTCTTTTATTCTTTCTTCTCCTTCAGAAGTTATCAGGCCCAGGGCCCAATCCTATCCAATGTTCCAGTGCAGTCATTGCCAATGGGGTGTGCACTGCATCCTGTGATGTGGAGACAATCACAGAGGTCTCCTCAAGGTAGGGGAACATTTGTTCCCTTATCTACAGGCTGCACTGCATCTGCACCAGTGCTGGAAAGTTGGGTAGGATTGGGCCCTCAGTTGGGCCAACACTTGTCTTAAGCCTTTTTTTTTTTTTTTTACCACCGAACTCTCCCCTAATCCTCCTCTTTGTTTTTGGTTATCAGGCTCAATTAGGCCACAGTCAGTGCTATTGTATTCTTTGTTTTCTGTCTTACATTTTCAGGTTGTATTTGTTCACTACTTACCTGTGTCTTGTTCCTTTTTTTCCTTCCCACTGAACTCTCCCTTATTCCATCTCCGCACCCCACACCACCCACAAGTTATCAGGCTCAATTTAGTCACAAATGGCTCACATTCCTTCTTTTCTTACATTATCAGGCAAAGCCACTACTTACCTGTGCTTTATTCTGTTTTTTCCCTTTCCAATGTTTTTTCCCTTTCCAACACATTAATGGTCCCTACATTGCTTTTGTGGCAGCCAGATTTGAGTACATGGCCAGAGGTTGCTTTGGGAGCCTGTTGAGATTAGTGGGCAGACAACTGAAGGAGAGGACAAGTGACAGAGCTGCAGAAATATTTAGGGGCTTTTTCTGTGACCGGGGCCAGAAGGGAGAGTGATCTGCTTGGGCCCAGGGGGAGGAAGAAAGCCCGGCGCCCAGGAGGAGAAGGGGCTGCGCCAGAGCCCAGAGGCAAGACCAGGACCCTGGGACAGCAGCCCCAACCCCAACGCAACCAGGTTCTTCCCAGGAAGGGACACTGCAACTCCAAGGCAGAGGACAGTTTTCCAACACATTAATGCTCCCCAGATTGCTTTCCTAGCAGCTAGATTTGAGAGAATGGCCAGAGGTTGCTTTGGGAGCCTGTTGAGATCACCAGAATTGGTGGGGCAGGCGACTAGAGAAGAGGACAAGTGAAAGAGCTGCAGAGACATTTAGGGGCTTTTACCGTGACCGGGACCAGAAGGGAGAGTGATCCGCTGGGGCCAGAGGGAGAAAGGAAGCCCGGCGCCCAGCAGGAGAAGGGGCTGCGCCACAGCCCAGAGACAAGTCCAGGACCCTGGGAAAGCAGCCCCAACCCCACCGCAACCAGGTTCTTCCCAGGAAGGGACAATGCAACTACAAGGAAGTGGACAGCTTTCCAACACATTAATGGTCCCCACATTGGTTTTGTGGCAGCTAGATTTGAGACAATGGCCAGAGGTTGCTTTGGGAGCCTGTTGAGATCACCAGAATTGGTGGGGCAGGCAACAGGGAAGAGGACAAGTGAAAGAGCTGCAGAGACATTTAGGGGCTTTTACAGTGACCAGGGCCAGAATGGAGAGTGATCAGCTAGTTCCCAGGGTGAGGAAGAAGTCTCGGCGCCCAGAAGGAGAAGGGACTGTGCCAGAGCCCAGATTGAGGTCCAGGTCCTTGAGACAGCAGCCCCTACACCAACGCAACCAGGTTCTTCCCAGGAAGGGACACTGCAACTCCAAGGCAGAGGACAGCTTTCCAACACATTAATGGTCCCTACCTGGCTTTCATCTGAGCTAGATTTGAGTACATGGCCAGAGGTTGCTTTGGGAGCCTCTTGACATCGCCAGAATTGATGGGGCAGGCGACTGGAGAAGAGGATAAGTGAAAGAGCTGCAGAGACATTTAGGGGCTTTTACTGTGACCAGGACCAGTAGCGAGAGTGATCCGCTTGGGCCCAGAGGGATGAAGGAAGCCCGGCGCCCAGGAGGAGAAGGGGCTGCGCCAGAGCTCAGAGGCAAGTCCAGAACCCTGGGACAGCAGCCCCAACCCCACCGCAACCAGGTTCTTCCCAGGAAGGGGCACTGCAACTCCAAGGAAGAGGACAGATTTCCAACGTATTAATGATCCCCACATTGCTTTCCTGGCTGCTAGATTTGAGACAATGGCCAGAGTTTGCTAAGGGAGCCTCTTGAGATTAGTGGGGCAGACAACTGAAGGAGAGGACAAGTGACAGAGCTGCAGAAATATTTAGGGGCTTTTTCTGTGACTGGGGCCAGAAGGGAGAGTGATCTGCTTGGGCCCAGGGGGACGAAGAAAGCCCGGCGCCCAGGAGGAGAAGGGGCTGCGCCAGAGCCCAGAGGCAAGTCCAGGTCCATGGGACAGCAGCCCCGACCCCACCGCAACCAGGTTCTTCCCAGGAAGGGACACTGTGACTACAATGAGGAGGACAGATTTCCAACACATTAATGGACCCTACATTACTTTCATGGGAGCTAGATTTGAGTACATGGCCAGAGGTAGCTTTGGGAGCCTGTTGAGATCACCAGAATTGGTGGGGCAGGTGACTGGAGAAGAGGACAAGTGAAAGAGCTGAAGAGACATTTAGGGGCTTTTACACTTTTCTCCTGCTTGGCTCTTTTAGCCTTTCCAACCTCCTCCCTAAAGTCACCACTATCATTCTCATTTATTCCTCCGTCTCAAATTATCAAGGTTAAAGTGGTCACACTGAGCTCTCTTTTATTCTTTCTTCTCCTTCAGAATTTATCAGGCCCAGGGCCCAATCCTATCCAATGTTCCAGTGCAGTCATTGCCAATGGGGTGTGCACTGCATCCTGTGATGTGGAGACAATCACAGAGGTCTCCTCAAGGTAGGGGAACATTTGTTCCCTTATCTACAGGCTGCACTGCATCTGCACCAGTGCTGGAAAGTTGGGTAGGATTGGGCCCTCAGTTGGGCCAACACTTGTCTTAACCCTTTTTTTTTTTTTTTTTTTTTTTTACCACTGAACTCTCCCCTAATCCTCCTCTTTGTTTTTGGTTATCAGGCTCAATTAGGCCACAGTCAGTGCTATTGTATTCTTTGTTTTCTGTCTTACATTTTCAGGTTGTATTTGTTCACTACTTACCTGTGTCTTGTTCCTTTTTTTCCTTCCCACTGAACTCTCCCTTATTCCATCTCCGCACCCCACACCACCCACAAGTTATCAGGCTCAATTTAGTCACAAATGACTCACATTCCATCTTTTCTTACATTATCAGGCAAAGCCACTACTTACCTGTGCTCTATTCTGTTTTTTCAGAATCCATTATGGATTCTGAATCCATTATGGGGTACAAGCCATGATGTGTATGCGCAACCTCCTGATTTTAGAAATGGGTTACGTCAGAATGCCAGATGCAAGGGAGGGCACCAGGATGAGGTCTCTTGTTATCTGGTATGCTCCCTGGGGCATTTGGTGGGCCGCTGTGAGATACAGGAAGCTGGACTTGATCGGCGTATGGCCTGATCCAGTGGGGCTGTTCTTATGTTCTTATGTTCCCTTTTCACTGCGCTGTCCCCAATTCCTTTGCTTTTTTACCCTACATTGTCACCTCAATTTGGACACACTTAGCTCTCTTTTATTCCTCCTTTCTTTCAGCTGTTTCTCGCCACTACTTACCTGTGTTTTATTCTATTGCTTTCTTTCCCACTGAGTTCTCCCTCATTCTCCCCCTCCCCAAAGTTTTCATACTCCTTTTGGCCACAATTCCCTCTTTCTTTTATTCCATCTTTTGTTAAAGTATCAGATTCAACCACAACCATGTGACTGTCCTTTATTCCTCCGTTTCTTTCAACATTCTCAGACACCATTTCACCACTACTTACCACTATCTTATTAATTTTCCTTCTCTCCTACACTCTCATTCCTTTTTCCTCTCCAAAGATTTTCAACCTTAGAGCGCAATCCTAAATTGTGCTTAAGCTGGTGAAAGTCCCTTCTGCCAGTTTACAGGTGTCAAGAAAACGCCATGAAGCACTTCTGCACCACAGGGAAGTTTGGGAGGCCGGTGCAAGGATGTGCACTAGAATCCCTATGCTGGATCAAGCCCTGGTGGAGAAAAGTGGCAGGATGGCGATGTAAAGGTGTGGTAAGGGCAGGGGAGGGCGTTTTGTGGGCATTCCAAAGGGGGGAAAGACCACCAGGAACAGAATTAATTCTTACTGTACTGCTTTGGGGGGGGGGAATAGCTAACAGCCCAACCCTAAGAAGGTCTACCCAAAACTAAGTTCCATTGATTCCAGTGGGGCTTAATCCCAGAAAACTATGGATAGAATTGCAGCCTAAGACCATGGACAGAAGGGAGGGGATATTGCAGCCAGTTCAGAGCATTAAAATGTGCTGGGAGGCAAAATGGAAAGGAGGACAACTGACAGACCATCAGGATTGTCCAACAGCAAGCAATGCAATCACAGCCAAGGAACAGTGAGCGACCTGCACCAGAACAAGGGGAGAAAATAGGACCAGCACACAGGAAGAGAGAGGGCTGCGCCAGAACCGAGAAGCAACTCCAGGTCCTTGGAACAGCAGCCCCGACCCCAAAGCAATGCAAGAAGAAATGGCCAGAGGTTGCTTTGGGAGCCTGTTGAGAGCCCAAAAATTGGTGGGGCAGCCAACTGGAGAAGAGGACAAGTGAAAGAGCTGCAGAGACATTTAGGGGCTTTTACTGTGACCAGGACCAGAATGGAGAGTGATCCGCTGGGGCCCAGAGGGAGGAAGGAAGCCCGGCGCCCAGGAGGAGAAGGGGCTGCGCCAGAGCCCAGAGGCAAGTCCAGGACCATGGGACAGCAGCCACAACCCCAACGCAACCAGGTTCTTCCCAGGAAGGGGCACTGCAACTCCAAGGAAAAGGACAGCCTTCCAACACATTAATGGTCCGCACATTGCTTTTGCGGCAGCTAGATGTGAATAAATGGCCAGAGGCTGCTTTGGGAGCCTGTTGAGAACCCAAAAATTGGTGGTTCAGGTGACTGGAGAAGAGGTCAGGTGACAGAGCTGCAGAAACATTTAGGGGCTTTTACTGTGACCAGGACCAGAAGGGAGAGTGATCCGCTTGGGCTCAGAGGGAGGAAGAAAGTCCGGTGCCTAGGAGGAGAAGGGGCTGCGCCAGAGCCCAGAGGCAAGTCCAGGACCCTGGGACAGCAGCCCCAACCCCAATGCCTCCAGGTTCTTCCCAGGAAGGGGCACTGCAACTACAAGGAAGAGGAGAGAACATCAACAGATTATTGCTCCCCACATTGCTTTCCTGGGTGCTAGATTTGAGACAACGGCCAGAGTTTGCTTAGGGAGCCTGTTGAGATTAGTGGGGCAGACAACTGAAGGAGAGGACAAGTGACAGAGCTGCAGAAATATTTAGGGGCTTTTACTGTGACCAGGGGCAGAATGGAAACTAATCGGCTAAGGCCCATGGGGTGGAAGCAAGCCCTGTGCCCATTTGGAGAAGGCGTTCGCCAGAGCTCAGAGGCAAGTCTATGACCCTGAGACAGCAGCCCAACCCCAATGCTACCAGGTCCATCCCAGGAAATGGCATTAGAACTATGAGAAAGATGACAGATTTCAACACATTAATGCTCCCCACAGTGCTTTCGTGGCAGCTAGATGTGAATAAATGGCCAGAGGTTGCTTTGGCAGCCTGTTGAGATCGTCAAAATTGGTGGTTCAGGTGACTGGAGAAGAGGTCAGGTGACAGAGCTGCAGAAACATTTAGGGGCTTCTACTGTGACCAGGGCCAGAATGGAGAGTGATCGGCTAAGGCTCAGTCTGAGGAAGAAAGCCAGGCGCCCAGGAGGAGAAGGGGCAGCGCCAGAGCCCAGAGGCATGTCCAGGACCCTGGGACAGCAGCCCCAACCCCAACGCAACCAGGTTCTTCCCAGGAAGGGGCACTGCAACTCCGAGGCAGAGGACAGATTTCCAACACATTAATGGTCCCTACATTGCTTTCATTTGAGCTAGATTTGAGTACATGGCCAGAGGTTGCTTTGGGAGCCTCTTGACATCGCCAGAATTGGTGGGGCAGGCGACTGGAGAAGAGGATAAGTGAAAGAGCTGCAGAGACATTTAGGGGCTTTTACTGTGACCAGGACCAGTAGGGAGAGTGATCCGCTTGGGCCCAGAGGGATGAAGGAAGCCCGGCGCCCAGGAGGAGAAGGGGCTGCGCCAGAGCTCAGAGGCAAGTCCAGAACCCTGGGACAGCAGCCCCAACCCCACCGCAACCAGGTTCTTCCCAGGAAGGGGCGCTTCCACTCCAAGGAAGAGGACAGATTTCCAACGTATTAATGATCCCCACATTGCTTTCCTGGCTGCTAGATTTGAGACAATGGCCAGAGTTTGCTAAGGGAGCCTCTTGAGATTAGTGTGGCAGACAACTGAAGGAGAGGACAAGTGACAGAGCTGCAGAAATATTTAGGGGCTTTTTCTGTGACCGGGGCCAGAAGGGAGAGTGATCTGCTTGGGCCCAGGGGGAGGAAGAAAGCCCAGCGCCCAGGAGGGTTGCACCAGAGCCCAGAGGCAAGTCCAGGACCCTGGGACAGCAGCCCCGACCCCAATGCAACCAGGTTCTTCCCAGGAAAGAGCACTGCAACTACAAGGTAGAGGACTGATTTCCAAAACATTAATGGTCCCCACATTGCTTTTGTGGCAGCTAGATGTGAGTAAATGGCCAGAGGTTGCTTTGGGAGCCTGTTGAGATCGCCAGAATTGGTGGGGCAGGCGACTGGAGAATAAGACAAGTGAAAGAGCAGCAGAGACATTTAGGGGCTTTTACTGTGACCAGGACCAGAAGGGAGAGTGATCCTCTTGGGCTCAGCAGGAGGAAGAAAGTCCGGTGCCTAGGAGGAGAAGGGGCTGCGCCAGAGCCCAGAGGCAATTCCAGGACCCTGGGACAGCAGCCCCAACCCCAATGCCTCCAGGTTCTTCCCAGGAAGGGGCACTGCAACTACAAGGAAGAGGAGAGAACTTCGACAGATTATTGCTCCCCACATTGCTTTCCTGGGTGCTAGATTTGAGACAATGGCCAGAGTTTGCTTAGGGAGCCTGTTGAGATTAGTGGGGCAGACAACTGAAGAAGAGGACAAGTGACAGAGCTGCAGAAATATTTAGGGGCTTTTACTGTGACCAGGGGCAGAATGGAAACTAATCGGCTAAGGCCCATGGGGTGGAAGCAAGCCCTGTGCCCAGTTGGAGAAGGCGTTCGCCAGAGCTCAGAGGCAAGTCTATGACCCTGAGACAGCAGCCCAACCCCAATGCTACCAGGTCCGTCCCAGGAAATGGCACTAGAACTATGAGGAAGATGACAGATTTCAACACATTAATGCTCCCCACAGTGCTTTCGTGGCAGCTAGATGTGAATAAATGGCCAGAGGTTGCTTTGGCAGCCTGTTGAGATCGTCAAAATTGGTGGTTCAGGTGACTGGAGAAGAGGTCAGGTGACAGAGCTGCAGAAACATTTAGGGGCTTCTACTGTGACCAGGGCCAGAATGGAGAGTGATCGGCTAAGGCCCAGTCTGAGGAAGAAAGCCAGGTGCCCAGGAGGAGAAGGGACGGCGCCAGAGCCCAGAGGCATGTCCAGGACCCTGGGACAGCAGTCCCAACCCCAACGCAACAAGGTTCTTCCCAGGAAGTTGAGTACTGCAGCTACGAGGAACAGGTCAGAGTTCCAACACATTCATTCTTCCCACATTGCTTTCATAGCATTTTGATTTGATTTGGGAGAGTGGCCAGAGGAGGCTTGGCTTTGGTAGCCTTTTGAGAGACCCTAAATTGGTCAGACAACCAACTGGAGATGAGGATAACTGGCAGAGCTCCAGAAACATTCAGGGGCTGTTACCATGACCAGTGCCAGAAAGGGAGAGTGATCGGCTAGAGCCCAGGAGGAGAAAGAAAGCCAGGTGCACAGGAGGAGAGGGGGCAGCGCCAGAGCCCAGATTCAAGTCCAGGTCCCTTGGACAGCAGCCCCGACCCCAACGCAACCAGGTCCTTCATTTGAGAGGCTACTGCCACTATGAGGAACATGAGAGATTTCCAACACATTAGCTCTTCCCACCATTGCTACTGTGGGGCTAAGAATTGAGAAAGCAAATAGAAAGTATGGGGCTTTGTTATCTGGCAGCCACAGTGTAAAACGGCTGGGTGGCTGACTTGAAAGGAGGATTGTTGATGGAGCACCAGAAGTGTCCTAGAGGAAGCACCCCGAATGTGTCAGCCTATGGGGAGTGAACAGTCTGAGCCCAGGTGGAGGAAAATGGCCTAGCGCAAAAGGAAGACAGGGGTGTATGCCAGAACCCAGAGAACAGTCTTTGTCCCTGGGAGGGCAGTTTGGACCCCAATACATCCAGGTTCTTCCTAGGAGGGGGAAATTCCAGTATTTGGAACGGGAGACATCATTTCACATTATTAATATATTATTATTTCACATTACTATAACTCATTTTTTATCCTGTCATTGCTTTCCATAGGAGTGAGAAAGATGCCAATCGGGCAGGTGGGGGGGGGGGTTTGGTAGCTTGTTTATAGCCTTATAAAGGGTCAGGAGGCCGAATGCAGTGGAAGATTGGTTGGAGAGCTACAGGATTGTCTACGAGCAGGTTCAGTGTCATAGCCAGGGAAGGGAAAGTCATCCGTCCTATGCAAGGGGAAGGAAGGAATACCGGCGCACAGGAAGAGGAGGCCCAAGACCTCAGAGTGACATCCAGGTCCCTGGGACAGCAGCCCCGACCCAGAGGGGGCACTGCAACTCAAGGAACAGGACAGGGTTGCATCACGTTAGTTCTCCCCACCCATTTCTTTTGTGGGACTAAGTACTGAGAGAGTGTTTGGAAACTATTGGGCTTTGTCATCCAGCACTTACAGTGAAAGTGGGCCAAGCGGCTGACTTGAGAATCCGTTTCCTCTTGGAGTTCCAGGACTAGAGAGGTGGATTGCTTGTGGAGCGATCGCTGGCAGAAACAGGAGCTGGTACCCAGAGTAATGTCAGGGGACATTGACCAGCCCTTGTTCTCGGGGAGGTGTTAAGCCTGGGCACTCTGGAGGATAGGGGATTGTGCCAGTGACCCGAGGCAAGTTCTGGTCTCTAGGACAGCAGCCCTGATACCAAAGCAACCTGCTTCTTCTCAATTAGTGTCAGGTTTTTCGTAAGTATTCAGCTGCTCTCCTTGGTTGTTTCCATGGCTTCCCAGGGAGCCACCGCTCACTGTTTGTGAACCTCTGCCCATACTCAGTTTGGTCTAACGTGGCTCTCTTTTATCCTACCTTTTCTTTATTACATTATCAGGCTCGTTTTGCCACCAGTTTTCATGGTCTTATTCCTTTTCATTCATTCCCAATACTGGCTTCTCCCTTATTCCTCCTCTTTTCCCCTCCTACTCTGCATGGTTCAGTTGGGCTACCACTTATCTCGCTTTAATTCCTTAATTTCTTTCTAACATTATCAGGCTCTGTTTGACCACCACTTACCTGGATTTTATTCCTTGTCTTCCTTCCCCACTGAGCTCTCCATTGTTCTTCCTTTATTTGCCAACGTTATCAAGCTGGCCACACTAGCTGCCCTCAGATTCCTTCTTTTTACCATATCAAGCTCTATTTGGCCACATGTGGCTCCCTTTTATTCTGCCTTTTCTTTCTTAATTGTCAGAGTTACTAGGCCACCACTTACCTCTCTCTTATTCCTTATTTCACTTTCCCATATTTTCCCCATGTTATCCGGATCTACTTCACTGCACTTAACTTTCTTTTCCTCTTTCTCTTTTTCATATTCTCAGGCTTTATTTGGCTAGGACATACCTGTGTCCTATCCTGTTTTTCCTTTCCAACTGAAGCATTTCTTTTCTTTCTTACACGTTGCATCCTCCTGTACATTTCTGTGTCTTATTACTTTTTTCCTTTTATTTTCAGTTTCTTTCTGGTATCTGATCAGGCTCAATTTGGCCACTATTTGTATTCCATCTATTCTAGCTTATATTTGTTCAGTACATACGCTCCTGTTACTCCTCTTTTTAAAAAAACTTTCTAGTAAGCTCTTCCTTATTCCAACTTTTTCCTTACACTGTCAGGCTCGGTTGGACCAAACTTAGCTCTCCTCTATTTCTTAGTTTCTTTCTTACATCATCAAGCTGAATTTGTCAACACTTGACTTTATTTTATTGCTTTTTTTCTCCCTTACATTTACCAGGCTCGCATTACCACCAGTTAACTGTTTTCTTCTTTTATTTCCTACTGAACTCGCTTGTATTGCTCCATTTTTTCCTATATTCCTCAGTTTTATTCACACTGAGCTCCCTTCTATTCCTTCTTTGTTTCTTATATTAGCTAATTGGGCCACATTCATCACTTCTTCCATCATGAGGCTCTGTTTGACCACTCCTGGCTCTCTTTTTCTTTCTTTTCTGTCTTGCATATCAGTCTCATTCTGACCACTTTTTACTCCTTTCCCACTGTTCTCTCTCTCATTCCTTGCTTTTCTCCTACATTACCAGGCTCTGTTTGGGCACACTAAGTTCTGCTTTATTCCTTCTTTTCATTCTTACATTACCAGGCCAGAACCGACCACCACTTACCTCTATCTTATTCCATTTTTTCTTTCCCATCAATGAACTATTCTGCCTTTTTTGCCCTACATTATCAGGCTCAGTGTGGACACAATGAGGTCTCTTTTATTCCTTCATTTCTTTTTTAAATTATGAAGCTCTGTTTGGCCATTCCTGACCTGTGAATTATTCTTTTTCTCCCCTTCCCACTGACTTCTTCCTTATTCCACCTTTTCTTTCCCATCTTATCACCAATTTGGCCACTAAACTCTCTTTTTTTTTCCTTTCTACCACTATCACTCCCAATTTGTCACTACTTATGTATTCCTTATCCCTCTACTGTGCTTCCAACTATGCTCCCCCTTATTGTACCTTTTTCTTTCTACATGAGCAGGCTCATTCAATATGGCCACACTTAGTCTCTACTTTTTGTCTTTCTTGAATTATCAGGCTCATACCACTTTCTCCTTACCACTGAGCTCTCCCCTTTCCCCCTTATGTTTTCAGGGTCTGTTAGCGACACTGACCTGTACTTTAGTCCTTCTTGCATTATATGTTTCATATGTCCATGTTTAGCTCTCTTTTATTCTCTCTTTTCTTTCTTACTTTATAAGACTCTTTTTGGCCACAGCTCTCCTGGGTCTTATTCTTTTTCCCCTTTCCCATCTGTTAGCTCCCCTTTGTCCTACCTTTTTTTGTTTTTTGTTTTTTTTTTTACATTATCAGGCTCAATCTGGCCACTGCTCATTTCTCTTTTTGTCCCTTTCTTTCTTCAATTTTGGAGTAACAGTTCCCCACTGTTTGTTGCTTTTTTATTCCTTTCCCTCTTTCCTTCTTCAGTCCTATTTCAACTTCCCATCACTTCCCCCTCTTTTATTCTTTCTCACATGAACATGTGAGAAAGTTGACCACAGATTGCCTCTGTATCAATCCTTCCTGAATTGCCCACCTTCTAACTCACTTTCTCTCCTTCTGCCTTTTCCCCCAGAGTTCTCTGTTTTTTTTCTGCCCATCTGGCTTTTTCTCTCTATCACTGTATTTAGTTGTCCTCCAGTTCACTCAATGTTCTGTTCAGTTTTTTTCCTTAACTTTTGGGGTAAATTGATTTCTTGGGCAGAGGAAGAACAGAGCCTGAGCTTGCCAGATCTAGGCTGTGGGAACTCCCAATTTTTTCCCTGATTTAAGAAAATCCTCATTGCCTACTTGCTAGATGGTAGACTTAAAGTCTTTGTATTACTCCAGCTGTGAGATCTGAGGTATGGCAGTCAAGTTCTGGATGTTGGCTCATATCTCCTTCTTCTTGTTCATCAATATCTTTACATAGAATGTCATCTAGGGAGAAGAGAATTGAAGAGAAGAATTACTTATGCTTTTCTAAACTTTGATTTATGAAAGGAGCTGGGAGAGGGTTCACCAGAGAAGTGGAGGAGGCTGGGTTTGATGGGTCAGGGTTGTGTGCTGGGATTCCCAGAACGAATGATAATGTCTACTTCTGTACTTGCCTTCTGGCTGTAAATTCTTCTCAGAATGGGCCATATTTGTTCAATGGCACAGTTGGGATTTTGGGAGACAGCGACTTGGGACATTGCTACCTGGACCCAAACAGGCATGACTTTGATCATTATATTGGACCTTACACATTGGTATCCGCATGGATAAATACCATGTGGCCTGAGGACAATCCACATAAGGGTTGCAGTGAAAGGCAAGGGGGGTTTTAAGTCTAACTTCTGAAGCAGTTTCAGTCAAGGTCTACCTGAGCATGTTCCTTGTCCTAGGAAAAAAGGCTTCTATTGGCTTCAATAGGTAAACAGTATGCATAGAGCCCCTGCTTCATATACAGATAATGGTGGTAAGTAAGGGCTAAAAAGTGGCCAGCCCCCTCCACAGTCCCAGACAGGATCAGAAGACCAGAAGGTGAAGCTGAACGCTTCTCTTTGAATATCTTAATAACCCATGTCCATAGATTTCCATTTTAGGTCTTGCAATCTCTCTCTTTCTCTGTTCAAGCTATTCTCCATGAACCTCAACACTACAAGGCAAGAGGTGTGGCATGATGGTGTTCCTACATCCTTAATTTACCTGCCAAGACCGAGAGCCCCAGAGGAGCAAAGTGGTTGATTCTACTGATGACATGCAGCTGAAGGGCAGTCGTCCCGGGGGAGGCTTCCTCCATTCCTTCTTGAAATGGAAGGTATATTTGCCACACCATCTCCTCGGTGTGCTTTCCTTGTCAGTTCCCACAAGGTGTTCTGTCATTGGGTCCTGCAGAATGCTGAATGTCCCAAAAAGGAAGCCATCGTACTGCCACTTTTCTTAGTCTTTTCCTTCTCTGTTTGGGGCACACAATGGCCCCTAGCCAACTGGAGTATTTGCTGCAGTGCTGATGAGAGTGGTCTTGGTTAAAGTCACCCTCAAGTCTTGAGAGGACAGGAAGGAGCATCCTTAGAGTCGGTCTGAGGAGTGCAAGCTCTATTCCCATTTGAGGGAAAGCTGGAAGGAAGGGAAAAGAAGACACTGTGTGAGGAGGAACAGTGATCCAGGTGCCAGTGCAGTGTTTCTCAAACTAGGTGGGTCGTGAGCCAATTTCAGGTGGGTCCCCATTCATTTTGATATTTTATTTTTAATAACTGCTACCATGGTATGTGACTGCATTTGGGGAAATGTGACGGATCTGTACTTTTAACAGGCTACTCTGTATATACTTTTAACAATGATAGTCAATGGGAGTTACACCTGGGTAAGTGTGGGTAGGATTGCAGCCTAGGATTGCTAAAAATGTTCCTGCTTGATGATGTCACTTCTGGGTCATGACATCACTTCCAGTGGGTCCCGACAGATTCTCATTCCAAAAAGTGGGTCCCGCTGCTAAAAGTTTGATAACCACTATGCTAGTGCATCCAGCAGTGGTGGGGGATTGTGAAACCCCACCTGCAGGAAGCCTACTCTTTGGTATACCTTTAAGCTCCAAACGCTGAGAAGTGGTTGGTTCAGCAGTGAAGTTTCTTCGATTGCGGAGGATTCCCTGGTGCAGATGGAAAGGGAACAAAGGTGGATTTTTAGACGTTCAGGAATGGGGGAAATTAAATCTCTTGCCCGTCTCAAAGCCAACATTTCCCAACTCTTTTCACTTATTGCCCCATCCCATCCAACTTTCCAGTGCCAATGCAGCCACAATGCAGCTTTGGGGTAAGGGACTAAACATTCCCTTACCTTGAGGAAGCTTCCCCACTGCAGGATGCGGTGCACACACACTGGTGGCCTGGTTGCATTTGTGTCAGAAAGTTGGATAGGATTGGGTGCTTATTTACTTACCAAACTGCCTTTGTAGAGGCCAGGGCACTGAGACAGCCCATCCTTTCTTACAGGGTGCTAGCTTCCTCAATGCCTTTTCCCATAGCTTGAACTGTTTTTTGGTTGGCTGCACAAAGAAACATTCCTATATGCTGGTTCATTCTTTACTCCACCCTGGCAATGCCTAATTGCTATGAAGAGGTATTCACTAGGGAGTAAGGACCCCTGAGAAGCTGTACTCAGACCCTGCAAAATGAACATCATGGTACAGGACAGGTCAGCTGCCCCCCCCCCGCCCCAATGGCCAGATGTTCTAGCTGCAGGCAACTAATCTCATCCACCTGAAAAGAACTCTGCTCTAACTTCCAATTGCCCAGTGCAAGGGGAATACAAAGAACCACAAGCTCTGGCGCCTGTCATTGGTCAGTGGACAAAGAGGCTCCTGGCTTGCTTTATATTACTATAAGCTGATTTTGATCTAAAGACAAGGTATGAAGCTAAACATAAAGAACAGTTCCCCAGCCTCTTTAAAAGAGATATTTCACCTCTACTCATATGCGATGATCATTGCAGCCAGGATGGTGGGTACAGATTCAGATTTGAGCAGGGCATCTTTCATCACTGCCTGAGAGAGACCAAGGGGCAAGACAGAGAAGATGAGAGTTGGTGCCCAATTAAGTCCAATAGGGTCCTTCCAGCCCCCCTCCCACACTTTTTTTCTCTCCACGTGTCACAATTCACTGGCTGTTAGTCAGTGACAACTCTTCAGAACAGGAATTGCTGCTCCACGGTATCTGTTTAATGGTCTCGAAAGCGGATTCAGCAATTTTCTTACCAATGGCTGCATGCTCTCTTTCTATGGCCGCAATTTCAAGCTTGGCTTCACTGGACTTTCTTTAATCTGCTCCTGGGTTGTCTCTCCTACAGGGCGGTGCTGTGGAATATAAAATACAATCAATAGACATCATCCTCACCTTCTCTCCCAACAATTTCACCTTCTCTTCCTCCACCACCACCACTACCTGATGGGAGACTCTAACCCACCTCTAAAAGTGGCCCCAGAGCCAAAGCGTTTCAGCATTTCCTTGTACAGATGGTTTCAACCATCACCTTGCAAAAGATCCTCTTCTTTGGACTGCCGTCTGGGCCTTTTTTCATCTTGTGTTGGATCTACAAGAGCTTTATCCTTCTAAAGGCGCAATTCTATCCTGTACTGGAACAAGCAAGCCAAGAGGCTTGCACTTTAGCTCAGGATAGGGACCAGAATTGGCCCAGCCAGAGGGAAGGGGGAACTTTTCCCCTTACCTCTGGGTAAGACAACCTGGCCTCTATGGGTCTTCTCGGACCCGCGCCACCTCCTGAGGTGGACTGACACAAGGCTCGCTGCGCAAGCTGCCATGGAGGCTGGATTCATCCTCCGTGCGCTGGCACACTTCTGTGCACCAGTGCGGCTTGCTCATGAGGAGGCGCAAACATGCTTTACAGCATGTTTGCAACCCTCTGGGCCAGCCCAAGGGACTTGCACCAGCCCAAGTGCAGCTTAGGATTGCGCTGTTTATTTCAAAACTGCTGCTCTCTGACACTACAAAGGCAATCCTTGGATTCCTTTGACAGAATAGGATTCAAGTTGGCTCCCTCCTAGAATAAAGCAATGGGGAGAAGGTAAACAATGGAACTGGCAACTTCTTCTTGCCCTGGGCTTGTTGGCCATCCAGAGCTTGGGTTAACTTCCTGAGACAAAATTAAAGAAGTGCTCCTCAGAAGAGAATCCTCCCACAGGCATTTGCATTGCTTAAGGCTGAGAGACACAGCACACTTCAACGGTATGTCTGCTAACATCTCAGAGTGATACACTGCCCGAAGAACATGGGGAATGAGAAGGCCAAATATGCCCCAACACCAGAACAGCAGTGAATCTTAGGTAACAGCAATCAAGTCTTGAGATGTGATAGTAGAAGGTAGCACTTGCAAATTTGAGGCAGCCCCCACCAGTTTTGATGGTAAACTATTGGGGGGGGGGAAACCCACACCTCCCTTTCAGGTACATAACAGGCTTTGTGGGTAAAGCAAATGCAACTGAAATGCCACATCTTCTGTGCTCTCTCCTCCAAAGAACACTGAGTGAGAGCAAATTTACCATCAAAATTTCTCACTGCTCAAGAAAGTGGGGAGCCCATTACAGAAAAAAGAAGCCTCTTTCACCACTGCCATTCCTCACCTGGTGGGATTCTGAAGATGCCCCCAAAGGAAAAGTTTGTCTGCCTTGAAGCATTTAATCTGGTCCTGAGCATCACTTTTCATATAACTCTCCCCTGGCTGTCAGGAGACAACTTCCTAAGATTGCCTGAAATATCAGAGAGATTCAGAACACAGGAGCCATTAAGAAATCATTCTTCGATGTTTCTGTATGTTACCATCTTTCAATCAGTATAGACAGGAGTAAAAGAATGAGATCCCTGCCAAAATGCACTCCTGATCAATAGAACCATCATTATTACTCATATGCTACAATAACCAATAAGATCTCTAATACTCTCTTCATCCCTTACTCTTCTTCTCTAAATCTCTTTTATAATAGTAAAAATGAAAAATGCAAAATGAAGGTAAATCAAGAAAGAATTACTGGTCTGGTCTGGTCTAGTCCAACTGACCAACTGTTCTGACCAACTGACAGTTGAACCAAGGGACTATGATGTCAGAGTGTGATGTCACAAGAAGGCCATCATGCTACCAGGACAACCCCTGCAAAATTCCAACATAGAGGGTTCATTTGACTAGCACCCTGTTTTGCAGAATAACTAGTCAAAGGCTTCTGTGGAGCCCAGAAGCAATGCATCAAGGCAACAGCAAGTGGTATTCAGTGGCCTCTGAACTGGGGGATTCGGTTCAAAAACTGTCTCAAAACAAGATACTGTACATTAAACTCTTCTCCCAACAAGAAGTCTAGGAGCATAATGAAGTCTTTGGTTCCAAAAAGACATTATATGCTGTATGATTAACTCCTCTCTTCTGAATCAATGCCCATCAACTTCATTGGGTCACCCAGACTTATGGGAGATGGAGGAAAACTCCAGCCACTTTCCTCACAGAATGTGCCAGAAATCCCTTTGTTTCCCTGGGGTTCCCATTTCTTCTCTGTGCTTTTTGGTCTGATTTCCCTTATTTTGGGCAAAATGAACTCACCAGCAGCTTTGGTGCATTCAGCAGCTGGGAACATCACAGGTAGCTTTAGTCTCTTTATTTTGTAAGTACCATAAGCTCCTGTTCGGGTCAGAGTTCCTGCCAGGGACAGTGATGTGCCTGCTAATTGGCTCACATTTCCATCTGTCTGACTCCGGGGGGGGGGGGGGTAGACAGACATCTAGGTAAATCATTTCCACTAAGCAGGTAAACAAGTGACATGACAGCCAAATCTAAAACTTGTAGTACCCACTCACAGGGCAGCAAGAGAAAGTAGGAGTTTGGGATTTCCATCTTCCAGGGTAATTAGGACAGGGACTAGCAAAGATCTAGCAAAGATCTGTCAGGCTCTGATTCATTTCAGTTCAGCTTTTCCGCTGATTTACAAAATGTTCCTAAATGAGGCATGCAGAATAGTAGCTGGAGCTCCTTTTGCACATTTTGATTGCACATTTTTTCTAGTTGCCTTGTTCTTTTTATTTTGTTTAATCCTCTCATTTAATCTTTTAATAAAACTGGTTACATTTTAACCCTTGGTCTGCCTGGTCTTTGTTGCTTTCCTGCATTATCAGGCTTGGTTTGGGCACACTGAGCTCTCTTTTATTCCTTCTTTTCATTCTTATGTTACCAGGCCCAAATTCACCACCACTTACCTATATCTCAAACCATTTTTTTCTTTCCCATCAGCGAGCTATTCCACCTTTTTTTGCCCTACATTATCAGGTTCAATGTGGACACAACGGGGTCTCTTTTATTCCTTCCTTTCTTGTTAAAATTATGATGCTCTGTTTGGCCACTCCTGACCTATCAATTATTCTTTTTGGTTTTTTCCCCTTTCCCACTAACATCTTCCTCCTTTTCTTTCTGACATTATCACTGCAAATTTGCCATCATTTATGTGTGCCTTTTTCTTGTCTTGTACTTCCAACTGTGCTTCCCCTTATTCTCCCATTATCGTTCTACATTAGCAGGCGCATCCAATGAAGCCACAGTCAGGTCTCTTTTTTGTGTGTGTTTCTTATATTATCAGGCTCTGACCATGACTGAATCTATTTGTTACTCTATACTTCCCTACCACTAAGCTCTCCTTTCCTCCCTATGTTGTCAGGGTCAGTTGGCTACACTGACCTGTGGTTTATTCTTTCTTGCATTATATGCTTCATATGTCCATGCTTACCTCTCTTTTATTCCTTCTTTTCTTTCTTACTTTATTAAGCTTTACTTGGCCACAGCTATCCTGGGTCTTTTTTTTTCTTTTCCACCTGTTAGCTCCCCCTTGTCCTGCCTTTTCTTTTTTACAGTGGCACAATCTGGCCACTGCTTACTTCTCTCTCATTTCTCTTTTTGTCCGTTTCCTTTTCCAATTTTGCTTCTGCTCCCCTCTGCTTAGCTCTTTTTTATTCCTTTCCCCCCCTTTCCTTCTGCAGTCCTGTTTCAACTTCCTAGTTCCTACCTCTCTTTTATTCTTACTCATGTGTTTAGGTTCAAGTTGGCCACAGATTGCCTCTATAGCAATCCTGTTTCAATTTCCTACCATCCGTCTCCCTTTATTTCTTCTTCTTATGAGTTTATTTAGTTGAAATGTTTCTACCGCAGCCTTGCAGCCCCAAAGGGGCCCTCAGGGTGCATTTCAGCAGTTATTAAGCAAAGGACCAGCAGCCCATTCTTCATAAGATAGAGGCCTAACAGCCCAATCCTATGTATGTCTATTCAGAGGGAAGTCCCATTAGATTCAATGGGGCTTGCTCCCAGGAAAGTGTGGATAGGATTGGGCTGTTAATTTCTTACTATGGATTCACCTCTGATCTCTGGTTTTCTTTCCTTTGGCACTGAATGTTATCATATTTCAATCAGTATAGATAGGAGGAAAACAATAAGATCCCTGCCAAAATACCCTTCTGATCATTAGGACTAACATCATTACTACTATGCTACAATAATTAATAAGATCACTAATACTCTCTTCAGCCCTCCCTCTTCCCCCTCAATCTCTTCATAATAGTAAAAATGAATAGTGCACCCAAGGAAGACTTACTGGTTTGGTTTGATCTAGTCTTCCTGGTTTGGTGAGAGCAATGTTCTGACCAACTGACAGTTGGTCCAAGGGACTGTGATGATGTCACAAGAAGCTTGATGTCCCAACATAAGAACATAAGAACAGCCCCACTGGATCAGGCCATAGGCCCATCTAGTCCAGCTTCCTGTATCTCACAGCGGCCCACCAAATGTCCCAGGGAGCACACCAGATAACAAGAGACCACATCCTGGTGCCCTCCCTTGCATCTGGCCTTCTGACATAGCCCATTTCTAAAATCAGGAGGTTGCGCATACACATCATGGCTTGTATCCCATAATGGATTTTTCCTCCAGAAACTCGTCCAATCCCTTTTTAAAGGCGTCCAGGCCAGATGCCATCACCACATCCTGTGCAAGGAGTTCCACAGACCAACCACACACTGAGTAAAGAAATATTTTCTCTTGTCCGTTCTAACTCTCCCAACACTCAATTTTAGTGGATGTCCCCTGGTTCTGGTGTTATGTGAGAGTGTAAAGAGCATCTCCCTATCCACTCTGTCCATCCCCTGCATATTTGTGTATGTCTCAATCATGTCCCCCCTCAGGCGTCTCTTTTCTAGGCTGAAGAAGCCCAAACACCATAGCCTTTCCTCATAAGGAAGGTGCCCCAGCCCCGTGATCATCTTAGTTGCTCTCTTTTGCACCTTTTCCATTTCCACTATGTCTTTTTTGAGATGCGGCGACCAGAACTGGACACAATACTCCAGGTGTGGCCTTACCATCGATTTGCACAACGGCATTATAATATTAGCCGTTTTGTTCTCAATACCTTTCCTAATGATCCCAAGCATAGAATTGGCCTTCTTTACTGCCGCCGCACATTGGGTCGACACTTTCATCGACCTATCCACCACCACCCCAAGATCTCTCTCCTGATCTGTCACAGACAGCTCAGAACCCATCAGCTTATATCTAAAGTTTTGATTTTTTGCCCCAATGTGCATGACCTGCACAAAAGGCCAGCACACTACCCAGGACAATCCCTGCAAAATCCCAACATGGACTAGCACCGTTTTGCACAATGACTAGTCTAAGGCTTCTGTGCAGCCCATAAGCAAGGTGTCAAGGCAACAGCATTCAGTCTCTTCTGAACTGAGGGATTCCACTTGGCACTCTTGATTAATAGCCATTAATAGGCCACCCCTCCATGAAATTGTCTCCTTTCAAAGCTATCAAACTGCTAGTCATCACCACTTTTTGTAGCAGCAAATTACAAAAGTCAATTTTGTTCCTTGTGTTTTTATTTGTTTTACCTGCTATTTTCATTGTCTTGTATACTGACCTTTAGTACAAAGCATCAGGACAGTTGACAACACACTAAAATGTGGGGTCCCTACATCTTTTCTTTGCCCTTTGGTTTGTTTCCCCCTATTTTGGAAGCAGCACAGGTAGGCTCTTTGTTTTGTAAGCACCATAAGTTCCATTTGGGTTAAGTTTCTGCCAGGGACTGAGATGGGCCTGCTAATTGGTTCACATTCCCATCTGACTTCAAGGTGTAGCAAGGTATACAGGTATCTAGGTAAACCCCTTCCACTAATCAGGTAAACTGGTGATATTATGATAGCCAAATGTTAAAACTTGCAAGCCCACCGGGAACTGAGTGGTCTTGATTCCTGTTGCCTGACAGCCCACTCTGTGGGTCTTAGAGAGAAGTACCCACTCATGGGGCAGCAAGAGAAAGTGATCTGGGAGTTCCATCTTTCCAGTAATTGGGACCGGGACACAGTCTAGCAGAGATCTGTTAGGCTCTGATTCATTTCAATTCAGTTTTCCCAGAGGTTTACAAATGGGTCAAGCTAATAGTATCCGATTCTCCGTCTGCTGCTCCTTCTGCCGGCCATTAGCATTAACTTTCCATTAATGTTTTGTATTAGACATTTTTATGTAGTTGCCTTTTTCTCTTTCAATTTTGTTTACTCCTCTTATTTTATCTTTTAATAAAACTATTTTAACCCATGGTCTTCCTGGTCCCTGGATATAGGGAATATACAGTGAATTGTCACATTCCCTCATTCTGCAAGCACTGCTGTGAGAGTGATTGTGATAAGAATCCCTGAGGTTCAGTATTCTCCTAGGAGGGGGGTATTGGCCAGATGTCCTTCGCCTGGTCTGATTGGGCTGGTGGCAGCAGATATATTCTACTCAAGGCTTCACCATATTCAGCTGCCTGTCCAAAAAGGACAGGGAACAGGAAGGGAGTGACAGCCCAGTCCTAACGGGCAGCCCAATCCTGAGCTGCCTGGGGCGCGCCATCTTGGCAGCACCGCAAGGCCTGCCGCCGAATCCCGCGCCTCCCATGCTACCGTGGGAGGCCCCCCGGGTAAGGGAGGCAGCCCTGCAATGGGGCTACTCTCTTTAGGGTGACCAAAAGGGTGCTGCTAAAGTAAAGGTGCTCATGTAAGGCACGCAGCCTTCACGAGCGCCTAGGATCCCCGCCCGCCCCCCGGCACACCTCTGGCACACCTCTGGCACACCCCCTCCCCGCGTCACGCCGGCCTCCCCGCCCCCCTCCCTGCCTCACGCTGGCCTCCCCCCTCCCCAGAACGCCCCTGTCCCCACCCCGTTTGCTGTTCCACAGCCCGGCGGTCGCAGGCACCGCTGAGCCGCAGAACGTGGGCGCCTGCCAGGCAGTGGCTCAGTGCTGGCTGGAGCTGAGCCACCTCTGGCGGGAGCTTGGTGGTAAGCCCCGCAAACATGCCTTGTGGCACGTTTGCGACTGTGGTCCATGCTGTGGAGGTGCGACGTGGACCCCAGGATTGAGCTATGAGCCTGCTAACCACTAGGCCTAGTTCCCTGGCTCAACCTGCACTGCCTTGGGGAGTCCCATCTTCTTCCTTGACAGTAAGTATAATTTTGAAGACCTCACTCATGGTCCCCCTACATGTAGGTTCCTCCCCCCCTCTCTCTCTTAACTAAGAGATTGTTTTCTAAATTAAGAGATCCTAAACACTTTAATTTCCTCAGAGGCAAGATGCTTCAACCCCTCCAAGTCTACAATTATCCTTTGTGAGATGTGGTGACCAAAACAGTACAAAGTATTCCAAATGTGGCCACAGCATAATTTGTTTAAAGGTATTGCAATACTGGCAGTTTTCTTTTCAATCTTTTCCCCTAATAATTCCCTAGCACAGAATGTGCCTTCTTCCCAGCATCCCTCGTACATGATCAAAATGGTCATTGAGATCTCCACCATGATCCCAATTTATTCTTCTTCCATCGTCATCACCAGTTTGGACCCCATCAGTGTACATGTGGAGTTTGAATGTCTTGCTCAAATATGAGTCACTGTATTTACTTACATCCTTTGCCATTTTGTTGACCATTCACCCAGTTTGGAGAGGTTCACCAGAACTCATTGCTATCAGCTTGAAACTTCTGTGGGAGAAGTGACAGCATGTGAGTAGATGCACCAGGGTATAGTTACAAAGGGTATGATTTGTTGCCTGTAATCTATCTTGTTAGTTGGTTAGAATGCACTGGTTGATTCTCTTCCTATATCTAATTAACCTCCTTGTTAGCTTTTGGTTTAACTGTTCTGTAGTCCAAGTTGTGTAACAATGCCTACAGTTTTCTTGCTATATTAAAGTCATCACAAACTCAGCTTTGAGTGGAGCTTATCAATTGAGTCAGCCGTAATTGAGTCAGCTCTAACAATTTCATCATCTGGAATAATCTGAAGTGTGACCCACAATAACCTCTCTGAATTTCCTGTTAATGAGTTACGTAACATTTGCTCACATTCTTAACAGTAAATCACAAGATAATACAAGCCAATGGTTCTAGAGATTCCTTTACTCTCTCACCTCAGTCCAACTGACTCTTCTTCCCTGACTCCTAACTGCTTCAGAATGCTCTTGTCCATCAGGTGCAGCTCCTCACCAACAGCTGAAAACGTGACAAGTTCCAATTCCAGTTCCATGATATCCTCCCAGCAGCCCTAAGAAATACATTTAGGCAGAGAACTAAATGCACGCAACTGTCCAGAGCAGCCATTTTCAACCACTGTGCCGTGGCACACTGGTGTGCCGTGAATGGTCTCTAGGTGTGCCATGGGAATTTGGGAGTGGGTTATTTATTAGCAGGGTCATTGGGGGATGTGAGCCCCCCACCAGCAGTGTGCTGTACCTTGTCAATTGTCAAAAATCTGATGGTGTGCCTTGACCATTTTAGTGCCTTCCCAATGTGACATGAGATGAAAAGGTTGAAAATCACTGGTCCAGAGGGTCAACTGCCTTTGGACCTCTCGATTCCCCCTGCCACCCTCATGTTCCAGTTAGGAAGCCCTGATAGTACCTTTCCATCGCCCAACATGAAAGGGACTGTGAAATCACAGAAACCCAATCTCCAAGTCCCTCAAGAAAAGTGAAGGTTGGCAGGGACTTTGTGTGAGCATGTTGGAAAAAGGAGGTTCAACTGTATGAGTCAGGCGGCCCTGTCCAGTTTAGGAGGTGAACTTGTTCCTTCTGAATGGAAGTAGTGCAGGGACTCTTGAGTTAGACACTGGCTTTCTTGTACTGTATTTGATTTTGTTGGTGTTGTCCTATGTCTGTTCTTTCAATCTTATAATACATCTTTTCTATATTTTGAAAGCATCTTGCCTGTCTGGTAAAAGACAAGAGCCAAGAGCTATTTACCTCCTTGCTTACCAATATATGTTTTGGCCAAATGCCACAAGATCTCAGAGTGTGACCAAGAGCAGAGAACAGCCATTGGCACCCCTTTCTCACCCCCCAGCAACACGTTTAGTGCTGAGAGATGCGTAGGTCAAAGGGCTGCTCACATACCAGTGGAAAGACATGCGAAGAAGTCTCAACCCATTTCTGCTCGCAGTGAATCCTGTACCGTTCCCCTCCCCCCGCTATTGAGTTGGGGCACAACCAAGACAGCCAGAACAGGCTGCCCATGGTGTGTGCTTCAGTCTTCCCTTCAGAAACCCAAGAGTGACTGCAAGGTGAGACACACAGGCCAAGCGGCAAATATCCCAAGTCATTCTGGCCTGATGTTCTGGCCTCTCAACTAGCTTGTATCTCCCAACTGAATGTCAGGCTCTGTATGCTTCCTAACAATGATCTGCTTGTGTCCTTACCTATAGGCTGCTTCGTTATTTGCTTGTGTTTCATTCATTCTCCTTTCCCTGCCTCAAATTGTGCAAAAACAAAATTTTTTTTTTTTTAAGATTGATCCTTGATGTGAGGTGTCGAACATAAATATAGACCTGGCCTCCCTGTCAGAGTCTGCCTTTTTATCCACGGGGCCAGGTCTGCTTGTCTAGAGGGCTCACCCTCACCCGCAGGCATGGCAGCTGCATCCATGGCCAAAGTCCCCCCCTCCACTCTCAACTGCAGCAGAGGAGGCTTCAGAGCCCTGGTTTCCCAATGCAGAGCCCACGTCTACCTGCCTGGTAGATATGGCCTCCTTTGTGGCCTGGCCAGGAAATTTCCAGCCCCCCTCCTTTGATGTCACCCCCCCCCCCCATTGTGTCACCCAGAGCTGTCTGCACTCCCACCATGATGCTACTGGTCACCATATAGACAGCGTGACCAGATGTCATAACTGCCAAAGAGGACAAGGCACCCCAAAATGTAGGACATTCAAGAAAAATGTCCTTGATTTTGAATGTCCTTGATATTGATTTCATGTGGTTAATTTAAACACTATATTGCTTATTATTAAATTTAAAACTCTATTAGATACAACTTATTACATATAAATCACAAGAAGGCTATGTGCTACCTATAGGGGCCATTCACAGGGAAAAGGAGAACATTTAAGTTCTTTTCTAGAATATGAAGCTAAAAACAAGTCCTGGAAAAAGAGGACATCTGGTCACCCTGCATACAGATCCTTGGGGATCCCCACTACTTCCTTCTCTGAATTGCAAGAACTATCCTTTTTTTCCTTCCTCCTGCTTTCTGATGAAGACCCTTCCTCTTATCCCATGATGGCTCAGTTCACTCAGAAGCTTTTGGAGCCTGAGTCCTGTAGCTATGAACATTTGACCCGTTTGAGGAAGAAGTGACACTTTGAGGCCCATTCCATTGGCTTGGTTTGGCTCCTTCCCTCCAGATTTGTCTTCATTAGCTGCCCTTCTTACCTGGCTGCCTCTGAGAGCAAAGCAGCAAGAGAAAGCAGCAAGGCTCACTCCGTCAACGGTCATTAGGCTCCTCCCCATTCTCAGAACCCTCATCCACAGTGGACATTCCACCTGGGCATTAGAACATAATTTTGTTGGCAACCTTCAGTCTCGAAAGACTATGGTATCACGCTCTGAATGGTGGTTCTGGAACAGCGTCTAGTGTGGCTGAAAAGGCCGATTCCGGAGTGACAATCCCTTCCACACCGGGAGCAAGTGCAGTCTGTCCCTGGTCTGTCTCCCAGGCTATGGGCCTTCCTTCTTTGCCTCTTAGCCTCAGACTGTTGGCCAAGTGTCTCTTCAAACTGGGAAAGGCCATGCTGCACAGCCTGCCTCCAAGCGGGCCACTCAGAGGCCAGGGTTTCCCACTTGTTGAGGTCCACTCCTAAGGCCTTCAGATCCCTCTTGCAGATGTCCTTGTATCGCAGCTGTGGTCTACCTGTAGGGCGCTTTCCTTGCATGAGTTCTCCATAGAGGAGATCCTTTGGGATCCGGCCATCATCCATTCTCACAGCATGACCGAGCCAAGGCAGGTGTCTCCGTTTCAGCAGTGCATACATGCTAGGGATTCCAGCTCGTTCCAGCACAACAATCACAATCGTGTCACATTATGTAAGAACTGATACCTGAATTTGCTTGCCTCCATATAGGGCTGAGGAATGCATACGCAACACTCCTTAACGCAGTGTCAAATCTTGGAGGAAACTGACCTGCTGCAATAGCTCATTGGCTTGTGGATCTGCTTACCGTGAAGGAGTGTACAGGAGTTCAGGGACATAGCTGTGGGACTACAGCCGCTGCAGAAGTATGTTTTGGTACACATATGACGCTTTCCATTCTCGAGTGAGCCTAAAATATGATGATCCTAATTTTCTGCAACTATTTTTTATGTTTAAAAGATTTTAGATAGACTTAAGAGTGTGTTTTCTGTATCACTACATCTAGCTGCCGATGCTGTGAGGATGGCTAGACTGGGCTCCACATTGGGAAGCCCAGTATACCCAGGCCCATAAAGACTTTTCTGGTTGTCACCACCCTCCCCTGTTCTGCCACCTCTTACCCCCATTCTGTCCACACCTGTTACCATCCTCCCCTGAGTTGTTTCCCCTTCCCCTCCCCCTTTGTGATGGAGCACAAAATAAACTTTGTACCCCCTGATAAAATTCCTCTTGGAGGCCCTGGGAGGAAAAACTGGTGTGAACCCCTGCTAATTGGGTAAGAGGCACTTTTTCAAGTGGGTGCTCCTTTTTTTAGCAGGGGGAGAGTAACTGGCCCACCTCACCCCAGCACTGTCTGTTCTAGTGGCTGTCTGCTGGTATTCCTTGGCATCTTTTTAGATTGTGAGCCCTTTTGGGACAGGGAGCCATTAGATATTTGATTTTCTCTGTAAACCGCTTTGTGAACTTTTTGTTGAAAAGCGGTATACAAATACTGTTGATTGATTGATTGATTGATGTGCTGATTAGGGTGAACATTGGCTCCAGTTGTGCCAAGTGCCACTGGCTCTACTGCACTCCCCCCCACACCTGCCTAGTGTCACCACTGCATGTTACCCTCATCATACCCTGAAAATGATTGGCTGGACCCTTCTGAAACAGTCCTAGGAGCCTGCACTGACTCTTTTGCAAAGAAATTGGTAGCTCAGAGGCCAACTTTAAGGCATCCTTGCCACATCCTTCCATGCCATCACTTGTAAGAAGATCAAACCATAGGCACTCTGACATTATAGGGCTTCAGGATATCGCCAACAGTATATAACAGCGGTGGGCAAACATTTTGGCAGGAGGGCCACATCATCTCTCTGACACTGTGTTGAGGTCCGGGAAAAAATAATTAATTTACGTTTCAAATTTGAATACATTTACATAAATGAATATATTAGAGACAGAACTTATATGAATGAATGAGCTTATTTATAATATTTGAACTATAATACAGGCACATAGAGCAACATGAGAACTATGAACTGTTTGCCACGCACCTTTTGCACAGTGAAAACATACAGACCAAGCCAGACATACATGGTGACATAAGTTGTTCGGAAGCAATGGGGAGGGTTTAAAATAATGCCCAGGGAAAAGCAGAAAACACATGGAGACTATAAAAGGCCTTGCTCTAACTCAGCCCGCAGCTCGCACCTGGTGGTCGCGACTGGCAGTTGTGGGCCAGCACAGGCTCCAACTGTTTCAGATGGGCCAGAGACTCATTGGAGACTGGGGGGCTTCCTGAAGGCTGGATTGGCCACAAATGGCCCCTGGGCCAAGGTTTTCCCATCCCTGGTATATAACATGAAGGATTTCATTGGTCTTGGTTATCTGACCTTTACTAGCAAGACACCAGGAAGTGCTCAGGAAATACTGGCTGGAGGAAGCAGCTAAAAGGAGTGTCTTTGGCATGCCTGAGACCACCCTTAGATTTGGACCCTGCTCAGTCTCTGTGCATAACACAGAGTTCAGCACCTCCTTCCCACTGAGAAATACTACATCTCTGTTCCTTTGTCAAGCAGGTAACTCCTTAGCCCTAACTCTCAGCGCAACTCATGCTTCTAGGAAGACTGCTTGAACCTGTTATCATGAATGAAACAAATTCACATTCTTTGGCTCATGATGAAAGTTTTGCCAGGGAATTTCTACTCCGGTGTCTTAGATGCTCTGTCTATCTAGTTGCACATTTCTGAACTTGTTATGCTACTACATTTTTATCTTAACTGATTTCATTGCCCTTGAGAGTTTTATTAAAGCATTTCTTTCTCTTCTTTCGCTTGGCCTATGATCCAGACACCTGGTGGTCCAAAGATCTAAATGTGCACTGCGTTTTTGTAATATCTGTCCAAAGAATAAATCAATTTTGCTCAGGGAGGTAACCAATCGCCTGTTCTTGACCTCCTCCATTCCTCCCCTTGTTCTGCCCGGCTAGCTGCACAGTCAGTGGAGTTGTTGTTTGGGGTATAGGGGGAGGGAGAAAAGGAACTTGAGGCCTAGAGTAGCAATTTTCAACCTTTTTCAACTGACAAGGCACTAAAACTGTCAAGGCACACCATCAGGTTTTTGATAATTGCCAAGGCACACCATGCTGCCAGTGGGGGACTCACATCCCTATTGGCCCTACTAATAAATGACCTTCCCTCAAATTCCAGTGGCACACCCGTAGACCACACCAGTGTGCCATGGCACAGTGGTTGAAAATGGCTGGCTTAGAGGACACAGAGTGGGGAAGTTTTGTCATACACAGGAGGAGCTTAGACTTGGGCATCCATGTATTTTGGTATTCACGGAGGGTCCCGGAGCCAATCCCCCATAGATACAAGACCTACTATACTCACAACTCTCTCTTATGCAATTTACTGTTCTTAAGTTGATAAAGCACATGCATCAAAGCAGTGTCAATCCTGGTCTTGGTGCTCCCAGGAGCCACAATCACAAGCTGCTCCCACCAACAAAGCTGCCATGCCCCCCATTGACTGCTACCCTCTACCATCCTTCCAAAGGCCTGGAGAGGCTACTTTCTGCCTTCCTGACCCTCTGAAGGCCTTGTAAAGCCTTCAAAAAACATCACTTATGGTTTCACGGAGAAAACAGAAAATGATTTTTTAAGACTTAGAAGGCCTTCAGAGGGCTGGGGAGGCTTCCCTGGTCCTCAGAATGTCATCTAAGGACATAAAAATGTCACTTCTGATTTCCTCCGTGAAACTGGAAGCTATTTTTTTTGGCCCTCTGAAGGCTTTACGAGACCTTCAGAGGGTCAGGGAGGCAGTGCACTGGTTCCCTGGTCCTCAGAAGGCCTTTGGGCAAAAGGCCCTCTGGGGCGGGCCTCAGATTGGTGCACCGGCTGACTGAGTGTCATGGGGGGTACCGCAGGGGTGAATGGCAGTGTGGTACTGCCCCCCCCAAGCCTGGTGCCTGGAGCATTTGCCCTCCTTGCCCCCCCTCAGGTATATCACAGCATCAAAGTAAGCTAGGCCATAGTGAAACGACAGAGTGCATGATTTCCATGCAGGTGCCTTTAATTCAAATCTTTACTTGGCTATCCTCTAGCTAAGGTGAAACCAATCCCCACTCAAATGCTGAGGTTCTCAAGAAGCTGGAGAAGAAGAGGAAGACAAAATCATGGACAGAACTCAGAAAATCAGGAACATTCCTGGCAGTGGCATATCTAGGTAAAATGGTGCCCATTGCAAGCACTGAAACAAAGAGAGGAGGGGAGATCATGGAATGGAAGGCCAGCCCTGTCCATCCCACCTAGTGAATTTGTATGCTCAGTTAAACCATGCTTTTAAAAAGATTTTCTTGGGTAAGCTCAGCTTCTGACTATGATTTAGAATTCAGGGGTGTCCAAAGTTTTTGGCGGGAGGGCCACATCATCTCTCAGACACTGTGTCGGGGGCCGGGGGAAAAAAGAATTAATTTACATTTAAAATTTGAATAAATTTGCATATGTTTACATAAATAAATATATTAAAGATGAACTTATATGAATGAATGAAGGTCTTGCAATAGCTCAAGGCCTATCAAAGGCCTTGCACAAAGCAAGGCTGACCTTTCCTTTGCTGCTGCTACTGCGTCACGGACATGAAACAACAAGCAGTGGAGGGAGCCCTCATCCCACAGCCCACGCGAGAGGTCAAACAATCGCCCTCACTCTGAGAGCAGTTGCATCGGACCAGTGTGGGCTCCAACAAATCTTTGGAGGCCCAGAGTCTCATTGGAGACTGGGGGCTCCCTGAGGGCCGCATTGAGAGGCCTCGAGGGACGCAAGTGGCCCCAGGGCCGGGGTTTGGGCACCCCTGATTTAGATAAAGATGTATTGCCTTGCACTTTTTGCAATGTCTCTGTTTCAGGTATGTGGAAACACCTTGAATTTTTTCTGCAGGCATTTACCTGTTTTTGGAGATCCCCTGAAACTGGTGCAAAAATGCACCATTGGCAGTGTTGCAGAAATGTACCATTAGTAGAATATGGGTAAGTCTGTACCCGGCACCCTCCCTTCAACTGGCGCCTAGGGTGGATGTTCCCATTTGCCACACCCTAGATATGCCTCTGATTCCTGGGACAAAATAGGGACATTTTGACAAAATGGAAACATCTGAAATTGGTATTCTGCAAGAAGACTGCATCCTGAAAATGTGTGTTTTCATTTTTAAAGAGCAAATTTCTAGTGATGATTATGCAAAGATGTTGCTTTCAAGTCTATCTGATAATGAAAAAAAAACACCCTCCCCCCCAACTTCTGTTTTTTCCCACTCAGCATGTTCTGGTCAAGCCAAAGGAACTCTGCCTGCTTCAAGTGTGTTTTGGATCGAAAGTCTGATTATTTTTCCCCATAATCTTGGCCATTGTCCATGGTCTTCATCTAAGCTGTTTCTCAAAAACCCAGTTAATTCTTGTTCAGTTTGCCCTACCAACTAAGTAATGTGGACTTTGCAAATGGAATCGATCTTTTGACCTCTACGTTCTCGTTGCTGGGATACACATTACAAATACAGAAACAAGTTTCTGAAAATTCATTAGTGTTCTCACAGTTATATTTTACTGACGGACAAGTGTGTGGTTTGCATTGACAACCAGAGTCAGTTAGAAAAACAGCCATCAGTGATAAGAACCTGTTTGGCCACTCACTTTTGGATGAACACCATTTTCTCTCTGACCTCTTGGTAGAGTTGTGCAACCATGATTTCATGTGAGGTTAGGACAACGATCATGGGATAACCTGGCTGTCGGAAAGCATGTGCATTCATGTTCAAAACAAATGCAAATGGATACAAATGGGCCCATTTGTATCTGCTTTCATGCATTCCACAACAAATGTAGCATGAAATGAAAAGCAGTGAATGTGGGCTTCATTTTCATTTAAAAAAATAAACAATGTGTCTTAGATTTGAAGAAGAAACTTCTAGTTGGAACTCTGCTATGCAGTTACTGCAAAGGCCCTCACTCTAGTTGAGGTAAACACTTTGTCCTTTTGTTGTTCTTCATTTAAAAGGGCAGGCTTGTTAGATGGATATGCAGAAATTAAGTAGAAAATGCTTTCTCCCATCCGTTTATTTTTATGCCAGGCAACTATCAACTACTGCAATATAGGCAGCTGTCAACTGTCCAGGAGCAAAGCCTGCAAGAGTTGGCAACCTTGATGGGCAGAGACTGTGTGCAGGAGATGCCAAAATGAGAATTTCCCATGTAAATCCCTACAAATTCACGCATGAGGATATTATAAGCTTGGGGGTGATGTTAGGAGATCCACTTTTGTCTTGTTCAGTATCAGTAGTTGGTCTTAGGCTGGCATGTTGCTCCTAGGCTGGCATGCTGGTCAATCATTACACCTTCTCCATCTCCCAGGGGGTGGGGTTGGGGGAATTTCCTCTGACCTTGCTCTGCCATGGATTGTGCTGTTATAACTTTGTGCCAGGAAGTAAGATTTAATGCAAAGCTGCTTTCTTGCAAGTTCGGTTCAAATTTTCCCTGATCCCTCAACAGCATGATCCCTGAAGCATCTGGTGGGCAGCTTTGAGATACAGGAAGCTGGATTGATTGGCCTGATTCAGCATTCAGAGCTCATGTTCTTATGTTCTCCATGCAGTGTCATGTAGTAACTGAGGCTGAAATTACACCAGGGTAGGGAGTGTTTGGCAATGCAGTTTCCCATTATTTTTATCTTGACTTTATTGCAGTTGCAAAGGTTTTGTTCAGAAAACCAGTATAGGGAAGGAGGGGGGGGGTTGCTGTTTTTAAATCTTCATTGCCCTTGCTGACCCTGCAAGATATCTGCAGAAGATACATTACCTATGTTTTTCTTCCCTTTGAAGCTAACAGCAGCTGGGGGGCGGGGAGGATTTAGAATGGGAACACAGGGGGAAAAAACATCCCCATTCTTTTTTAGTTTGCTCGAGGTTACTCCAGAATGTGGTTTTGCTGAGCAGACATGAAAATGTATAATTTTTCCTGATAAAGATTCCATCAAAATGCATTGGACACACCAATCCACCCAGCTGTCCTGGATTTGCTGGGTGAACTTGTAAAGATCAAGCAACAGATGGATTAAAATGCAAACTGAAAATATGATATTGAAAGAGCATTTATGGTGGTTGCATTTTGAAACTTCAGGATAGCAGTAGCAATATTATCCACACAGTCACCTCTATTTATCTATTTGCAGCAAAGGAACTTGTAGCCTTCGACCCCAAAGCTACCATTTGGTGTTTCATCAGTTTGGTTGGCAATTTTTTTAGAGTCACATTAGAAATGATCAGAAACATGTAAGTTTGTAGGCCATAGAATGTGAGAGATGGCTTTAAGGATGGGCAGGAGGTCTGGTCTAGAGGGTTGAGCCTCCATTTGCCTGAAGATAACATCCAAAGTTCAAGGCCACCGGCACCATGCGACCTCGAAGCAGCTGACAAGCTGAGCCGAGTTATTCCATCTGCTCTGAGCGAGGGAGGATGGAGGCCAGAATGTGCGACCAGATCAAGAAAGAAACATCTGAATGTTATGGTTTCTTGAAAGATAGAAACCTTCTTTCAAATTGTAAAAATCCCTACTAAAATTGTAATATTATTATTATTATTATTATTATTATTATTATTATTATTATTATTATTATTAAAGGGGATTGGACAGATTTCTAGCAGAAAAGTCCATCACCGGTTACAAACCATGATGGGTATGTACAACCTCCTGGTTTTAGAAGTAGGCAATCTCAGAATGCCAGGTGTAAGGGGGTGGAAACAGGATGCAGGCATCTTGTTGTGTTGTGTGCTCCCTGAGGCATCTGGTGGGCCACCGTGAGATAGAGGAAAGTGGACTAGATGGGACTTTGGCCTAATCCAGCAGGGCTCTTCTTATGTTCTTATGGAAGTTGGAATGTATTTGGCTTTGGAGGTCATCTAGTCCAACCCCCTTGCTCAGTGCAGGTAACTGCTATCATATTCCTGACAGGGGGCTCACCAGTTTCTGCTTGAAAACCTCCAAAGAGGGAGAGCCCCGCTCAAAGCAGGCTGTTCCTCATGTCTAACCTATAGTAGCTCAACTTCACTGTAGTTTCAACCTACTGATTCTAGTCTAGCCCTCAGAAGCCACATAGAGCTCATTTTCCAAGTGACAGCCCTTCAAATGCTTGATGATGACTGATATTTTCCTTTAGTCTCCAGGTTAAATACACCAAGCTCCTTTAAGTGTTCCTCAGAGGATTGTTCCCAGACCCTTCACCACCTTAATGTTTTTTTTTGTTTTTTTGTTTTTTTACAGGAAATACTACTACTACTACTCCCTTAAAAACAACTGCACAGGAGTGTGCCTTTGGTTTAGGGCAGGGGTGCCCAAACCCCAGCCCTGGGGCCACATGCGGCCCTCAAGGCTTCTCAATGCGGCCCTCAGGGAGCCCAAAGTCTCCAATGAGCTTCTGGCCCTCCGGAGATTTGTTGGAGCCCGCACTGGCCCAATGCAACTGCTCTCAGTGTGAGGGCGACTCTTTGACCTCTCGCATGAGCTGTGGGATGAGGGCTCCCTCCACTGCTTGCTGTTTCATGTCTGTGATGCAGCAAAGGCAGCAAAGGAAAGGCCAGCCTTGCTTTGTGCAAGGCCTTTTATAGGCCTTGAGTTATTGCAAGACCTTCATTCATTCATATAAGTTCATGTAAATTAATTCTTTTTCCCCCTGGCCCCCGACACAGTGTCAGAGAGATGATGTGGCCCTCCAGCCAAAAACTTTGGACACCCCTGGTTTAGGGTCTAATTTGACCCTTAGCTAAACTCTCTAACTCTGCTTTTAAGACTAGTTTATGCACAGGTGTGAATATGTTATAATGTGCATCACATGCTACTCAAAGCTTCATTTTGCAGATTGAGCTGTTCAAGACAACATGGGCATGGCAGGTGGGCATGTCTCCAGTCGGCAACCCTAGTTATTTATAACAACAGTCACTGACTGTGTAGAACTACTGAGTTGGCTTTTAAGGAAGACTTTGTGACTCCCGATACAACAGACCTGAAGATTTTCTGCTTTTGCCTCTCTAATGCCAACTCTAGTAATGTAGGAAACTAGGAACAAAATGTTTTGGGTTCTATGAAGCGGACAGCAGAGGGCAGTGTTAGAGCGATTAATGTCAAACAAGTTAAACTTAAAACACACAGAAGTAGCCGTCATATTGGAACCAATATAGATGAAAACATTCACATTTTCTCGCTATTTCGTTTGCAGTCAGAATCATGTATGATATGACTAGGACAGTGATTCTCAAACTTCATAGCACTGGGACCCACTTTTTAGAATGACAATCTGTTGGGACCCACCAGAAGTGATGTCATGGCCAGAAGTAACGTTATCAAACAGGAAAATTTTTAACACTCCCATATGACAAAATCTAAGTAAGTAAGTAAGTAAGTAAGTAAGTAAGTAAGTAAGAGGCTTGCGCTGTATCCAGTGCAGGATAGGGGCCATAAGTGGCTCAGCCAGAGGCAAGGGGAAATATTTCCCCTTACCTCCGGGTAAGGACCACTGGCCCCTATGGGTCTCCTTGGACTTGCACCTTCTCAGTTCTCCCCTGGAAATAACTGCCGGATCCCAGCCTGGCCTCCCACTTCTCGCCCACCCGCCTGTGGGGCCACCCACCACCACCAACTGCTAGCCCAGGAAGGCCTCCATCCCACCTCTTCCCCACCTCCCCCCGCCTACCTTTCCTCCTTGCGTAACATAACTCATGAGGCTTGTGTCGGCCTCTGCAGGTTGGTGCTTCTTTGAACACCAGCCTGGTTTCCTCCTTATGGCACATTTGCGACCTTCCTAGGCCGGCGCAAGAGACTTGCGTCAGCCCGAGTCATGGGTTGGTTGGCGCCCTGTGTAAATTAATATTTCACAATAAGTATAAGTTTAAAAAATTATTTAAAATAAAGAAGAACCCTCCCAAGCAGTTGCTGATCAGTTTAAAAAAAGTTCCCCAAACATTCCACAGGCTGAAATCCTATCCGCACTTCCCCAGGAGTAAGTCCCATTAACTATCATTGTTAAAAGCATATACATATTAGCTTGTTAAAAGCACAGATCTGTAACATTTCCCCCAAATGCAGCCATATACCATGGTAGCATCAAGCCTAATATATTAAAAATAAAATACACATTGAAATGAACGGGGACCCAACAGAAATTGGCTTGCAACCCACTTAGTGGGTCCAGACCCAGAGTTTGATACACTGGGTTAGGGCATCAGTAAGTGTGCTCGGTGCTTGTTCATGTGCTAGAATTCTACTTAAACAGCACTGTGCTCATGACATACCGAGAGTGAGACCACATGGGACAGCATTTGGGATCAGCCAAAATGGGACAATGACCAAAAGCCCATGCCCATCAGAGGACTCATCCAATCGGGCCAATCCCTGTTCCTCCAAGGAAACTTACTCCTGCTGTACCTGATACTCCATCTACAGAGGGAAGCGTTGCCCAGAGTCATAATGCCTTTGTGTTACTTGTGAGGAAAATGTCTCTGAATAACCATTGCTGGGGAGCAACAATGAGGGAGTGTTACTGCTGTCATGTCTTGAAATTAGAATTCCATGTCATGTCATGGAATTAGAGAGCAGGTCCTCTCATGGACTGAGAACTGGTTGAAGACCAGGAAACAGAGAGTAGGTGTCAGTGGGCAATTTTCACAATGGAGAGAGGTGAAAAGCGGTATGCCCCAAGGATCTGTCCTGGGACCGGTGCTCTTCAACCTCTTCATAAACGACCTGGAGACAGGGGTGAGCAGTGAGGTGGCAAAGTTTGCAGATTACACCAAACTTTTCTGAGTGGTGAAAACCAGAAGTGATTGTGAGGAGCTCCAGAAGGATCTCTCCAGACTGGCAGAATGGGCAGCAAAATGGCAGATGTGCTTCAATGTCAGTAAGTGTAAAGTCAAGCACATTGGGGCAAAAAATCAAAACTTCACATATAGGTTAATGGGTTCTGAGCTATCTGTGACAGATCAGGAGAGAGATCTTGGGATGGTGGTGGACAGGTTAATGAAAGGGTCGACCCAATGTGCGGTGGCAGTGAAGAAGGCCAATTCTATGCTTGGGATCATTAGAAAAGGTATTGAGAACAAAACAGCTAATATTATAATGCCGTTGTACAAATCGATGGTAAGGCCACACCTGGAATATTGTGTGCAGTTCTGGTCGCCGCATCTAAAAAAAGACATAGTGGAAAAGGAAAAGGTGCAAAAGAGAGTGACTCGTAAGATGATTACAGGGCTGGGGCACCTTCCTTAGGAGGAAAGGCTACAGTGTTTGGGCCTCTTCAGCCTAGAAAAGAGGGGGGGACATATTTGAGACATACAAAATTATGCATGGGAAGGATAACGTGGATAGAGAGATGCTCTTTACACTCTCACATAACACCAGAATCAGGGGACATCCACTCACATTGAATGTTGGGAGAGTTAGGACAGACAAAAACAAATTTCTTTACTCAGCGTGTGATTGGTCTGTGGAATTCCTTGCCACAGGATGTGGTGACAGCATCTGGCCTAGATGCCTTTAAAAGGGGATTGGACAAGTTTCTGGAGGAAAAATCCATTATGGGTTACAAGCCATGATGTGTATGTGCAAACTCCTGATTTTAGAAATGGACTATGCCAGACCAGGATGCAGGTTCCTTGTTATCTGGTGTGCTCCCTGGGGCATTTGGTGGGCTGCTGTGAGATACAGGAAGCTGGATTAGATGGGCCTATGGCCTGATCCACTGGGGCTCTTCTTATGTTCTTATGTCTTGCTTGTGAGCTTTCAATGTAGGAAACTTCAATGTGTGAGCTTTTGTGCCTACATACGTATGTTCAGCTGAATGCCTGAATAGTGAGCATGTGTGTTCAGCAATGCACACACCGTTTTCTCTGCCTGCCCTTGAGAACTCTACGTCTCCAGAGTTCTAGATTGTGTGATGGGAGCCTTTCATCGTCCAAACCGTGGAGAGTCCGCTATCAGCTGTTCACACACTGAATGAGAATCGGGCCTCCTGCTGCAATTCTGTCCACCCCTCGCCTGCACTGGATAAGTCATCAAAACAGGGTTATATATCTCCATATCTCATCCCTACATTCCTTCACATTGTTAAATTCATTGTGCATTTCAGAGAAGCACAACTTATTGCTGCTCCACAAAGGAAACTTCAGTGGTTATAAAAGCCGGTATTTTGTGATGTGTACCTAATTAATCATCATTAGGATTTGGCATGTTTGAAGTTGCAGACAAGTTAATGGGAGATACTAGGAGTGCCAGTTTGTCGGCAACATCCTATTAACTCTGCACAAATATCCTAGACATTTTGAAATGCTTGCCTAATAGCCAAAAACAAGAGATGACCTGTTTCATTTTATGTCGAGGAGGTTGGTAAAAACTCAAACGGCTCTATTTGTGCTCCAGAAAAATTACGCACAGCACATTGGGGAGCGGGGAGCAGAAAGCTCACCTCTGTTGCCTGGCTCATTGAGTAATCACTCAGAAGAACCTGATGCCTCGAATCCAACTCCATCTCCCCAGATGTCCTGGGCTGTCGATGATGGCTACCAGTGAGAATGATTAAGAAGGACTATAGTTGAGGCAGAAATGAATCATCGTAAAAATTTAAATCTAACCTTTTTATTTCGATAAAATTGGAATTTGGGCTGATCTAACTGGGGCAGGGATGAAGCATTTCCAAGCACAGTGTAGAGATTTCCTTTCCATGTTATATGAGAAGACTATAAAGACCTTTTCACCACTAAGGAGTCAAGGGGGCTTGGCTAGCATCCATTCCCACTGCTCTTGGCCTTTATGTGTTCATCCAAACACATGAATAAAGCCTATGCATGAACAAGCTGAAGGTACTCAGGCTGTCTCCATGCAATTGGAAATTAGACCACAAGGCACTTAGAGCCTCATCCTATCCAATTTTCCAGTGCTGGTGCAGGTGTACCAGTGGGGTGTGCGCTTAATCCTATGGTGAAGGACAGTCACTGGTGCCTTCCCAAGGTGTGGGAACATGTGTTCCCTTACCACGGGGCTGCATTGTGGCTACACCAGATCTGGAAAGTTGGATAGGATTGGGCCCTTAGGATCTACATTTCAACAGAAGGGGAGGCAAATGGATCATACTATATGGAGGCAGAAAAGGTTTCAGTCTTGTCCTAGAAGCAACTGATGATGGACAAAATAAAGTCAAGCTAGACATGCACAAATGCATGCTTCTGAGTCATCAATTTTGTCATTTACAAATAAAGCAGGAGAGAGCTGCACATATGAAATGGTACAAAACCACAGTGGATTGAGGGCTATTTTCCTACCCTGATGGCGCTCCCACGTGCAATTCACTTATTTTTATTTATTTATTATTCACATTTTTATACTGCCCTTCCTCCAAGGAGCAAAGTGTGATGTACGTGGTTCCTCCCTTCTTTTTGTCCTCACAACCACCCTGTGAGGTAGGCGAGGCTGAGAGACAGTGAGTGACCCAAGGTCACCAAGGAAGCTTTGCGGCTAAACAGGGATTTGAATCTGGATCTTTCAGGTCTAAGTCCATTGCCACAACCAATACACCAATAAAAACTTTTTTTTTTTTTAACTAAATGATTAAATGATTCCCTCCACAGTCAGACAGGGGTGAGCAGTGAGGTGGCAAAGTTTGCAGATGACACCAAACTTTTCCGAGTGGTGAAGACCAGATGTGATTGTGAGGAGCTCCAGAAGGATCTCTCCAGACTGGCAGAATGGGCAGCAAAATGGCAGATGCGTTTCAATGTAAGTGTAAAGTCATGCACATTGGGGCAAAAAATCAAAACTTCACATGTAGGCTGATGGGTTCTGAGCTGTCTGTGATGGATCAGATCTTGGGGTGGTGGTGGACAGGTCGATGAAAGTGTCAACCCAGTGTGCGGCGGCAGTGAAGAAGGCCAATTCTATGCTTGGGATCATTAGAAAAGGTATTGAGAACAAAATGGCTAATATTACAATGTTGTTGTACAGATCGATGGTAGGCCACACCTGGAGTATTGTGTCCAGTTCTGGTTGCCGCATCTCAAAAAGGATATAGTGGAAATGGAAAAGGTGCAAAAGAGGGCAACCAAGATGATTGCTGGGCTGGGACACCTTCCTTATGAGGAAAGGTTACGGTGTTTGGGCCTCTTCAGCCTAGAAAAGTGGCGCCTGAGGGGGGACATGATTGAGACATACAAAATTATGCATGGGAAGGATAAAGTGGATAGAGAGATGCTCTTTATACTCTTACGTAACACCAGAACCAGGGGATGTCCACTAAAATTGAGTGTTGGGAGGGTTAGGACAGACAAAAGAAAATATTTATTTACTCAGTGTGTGGTTGGTCTGTGGAACTCCTTGCCACAGGATGTGGTGACGGCATCTGGCCTAGATGCCTTTAAAAGTGGATTGGACAAGTTTCTGGAGGAAAAATCCATTACGGGTTACAAGCCATGATGTGTATGTGCAACCTCCTGATTTTAGAAATGGGCTATGTCAGATGCAAGGAAGGGCACCAGGATGAGGTCTCTTGTTATCTGGTGTGCTCCCTGGGGCATTTGGTGGGCTTCTGTGAGATACAGGAAGCTGGACTAGATGGGCCTATGGCCTGAGCCAGTGGGGCTGTTCTTATGTTCTTATGATAAATAGTTCATGGAGGGGAGTAACGGGGCTAGGAAGTACAGTAAAGGTTAAGTTCTAAAGCCCCCTCTCCAACCTGTACAATGATTTCAGGCCATTTTGCATCCTCTCCCCCCCCCCTCCCAGTGCTATCGGTTAACAAAAACAAATATTCAAATGTCAAAGGACACATTTATACACACACCTAGTTTGACCCTAAGCAGCAGTGAAATGATGGTGCCAGCACAGGAATCACAGTGGCATGTGCCCCATTGCGTTCTGGCTTATCTTGCCTTGCCCACCACCCTCACTTGAGACAGAGGCATGACGTTCCGGGTACCTAATTGGTGCTTCCATCCATTGGGGGGGGGGGGGGAGCTTGCTGATGGTTGTGCAGCTTTTTTTTCACAGCTTCCTGGCAGCCCAATCATATTGCGGCTACTGCCCCATGGTAAGTGGCACTGAAAGGGCAGCTGCTGTATTCCCATGGACAAGGAGGCCATTGGAGGTCTTCTCGGGGTAAAAGAACCCATGTAACAGAACATGGGTTATCTTACCATGTATTGGGCCCAGGCAGCTCCAATGAGTCAACTCCAGTGGTTCCCAAATATTTTAGCATCAGGACCCACTATTTAAATCAACACTCTCTCGGGACCCACCTAAGTTTACCAGACTTTTAAAAAAGGAGGTCTAGAAAAACATAATATTTCATTTATTTATAAGTAATAACAACCAGAAAAAAGACCCTTACACTTTCTCTCTGTATACTTATACATGCTTGCCAACTGCAGGAGCTCAGTTCCTTACTGGGCAGTTAGCAGCTATCTTGCAAACTGCAGGAGCGGAACTCTTTGCAGGGTAATTAGCAGCTACAGTATCTGATTACAGTATCTGACCCACCAAAAATCAGGTTGTGACCCACCAGCGGGTCCTGACCCACCGATTGGAACCACTGGAACCATTGTAACTAATTTCTACCAACTGAACAGCTGGTGCAGATTCGAGTAGCCCATGTAGGGTTTTCAGGCGTGGAAGGGGGGTGATAAGATATGTTGGCAGCCTTTTCTGTGGTTGTCCACTGCAATTTTGGGATCTGCTGAAAGCATCTACAACCAATGGCATAGCTAGAGGGGGTGGAAAGCACTAAGTTTTGCAGGGAGGCTTAGCACAGCATGCAAGGGGCTCTTTCCCTTTTGGAGCCATTCCAGTCGGGGGAGCAAAATGGAGGCACCTCCGTTTTGCTCCCCTGCCTGGAATGGCTCTGAAGGGGACGGGGAGGGGCCCCTTGCATGCTGCACTGAGGCTCCCTGCAAAACGTAGTGCTTTGCACCCCCTCTAGCTACGCCACTGCCTACAACACACAGTGGCTGCTTAACAGAGACACATAATGCATGTCTTGGCAGCCAGGAATCGTCCCCATTCCAAAGGTTTATCTGGGAGTTTGTTTTCCTTGAATTTGCTTTGCTTCTCATTTTGTGGTATGAGATACTGGACAGACATCACTTTTAATAAAAGTCTACGACGTGTTTGCATTTCTTAGATGTTCCCTCTTAATATAATATTGGCAAAGCCCTATCAACATTCTGAGAAAACCTTGGCAAGGCATCTGTTGGCATGAGTGTTAAAACAATATTACTTAGACAAAGAGCAGCGCTAAATGGGGGGATTAACACGAGAGATTAAAATAACTCTCTGCTGTAATGTTGGGGGTGTGCTTTCTCTCCTTCCCCCCTTCACCAACCAGGTGGTTTTTTTTCCTTTTGCGTGCTGTAGTTCAATTTGCAGATCCTGTGTTGGCTTGGGTAGCAAAAATGCACTGTCTGTCTCAGCCCCACCTGCATGCTAGGAAAGATGTCCTTGGAAGGCTGCAGCCCAGAATTCCCCTTTATATTTTGAAATGTGCTGCTGATGGGTGTGAGCCAGTAGTATAGAAGTTTTGCCCTGTCCTCCTGCATCTCCATTTGCTATAGCCTGAAATAGGTGGCTCCAGCCAAGCTGCACAGTAGTTGGATAGGAGCTCGGATGTGGTGTGCACGAAATCACGGGGTTGCCACCGACAACCTCACGAAACACCATGAAATCTGGAATGAATTTCAACTGTCCTTCCAAGAAGAAGCCACTGAGAATTTTTAAGAAAAGCTACGTACATGAGGTTTTTTCTATCCACTCATGTTTGCACATGAATCCGGCCAGTGGCATCTCTAGGATTCATGTCACCCCGTGCGGGAGGCCAGCGCATCACCCCATGCAGTGGGCGGGGCAACACCCTAGGTGGTGATGTACCATCGCCCTGCCTCCACTGGTTTTTTGGCAGTACCTTTTGATAGAACACAGATATTTCAATGTGGTTCATTTCATTGCATTCTGCATTAAATTACGCATTGATTGATATATAACATGATGGTATTATTCCTCCAAATTCTGATTATAGTGATTTTGAAAACTTGTGGAGTCACACACACACACGTGCGTCAACTTACTAACACCTTATTGCAGCAGTTCTCATACTTTTAGCACTGGGACCCACATTAGAATGACAGTCTGTCCAGGACCCATTGGAAGTATGTCATGGCCAGAAGTGACATCCTCAAGCAAAGTAAAATAAATAATTATAGTTAAATTAAAATAAAATAAATAATTAAATAAGGGGTAGCCATTCCTGTTCCACCAAGTGTGTTTCTCTGTGCAATAACACCCCTCCCCAAAAGAATCAGTGAGATCTTCAGCCCTCCCTGTGCCCAGTTTAAAGTCCTTCTATTTCAAGCACATCAATACAAAGACCCACCTGGCTTTACAAGTCTGAGAGCCCAATCCTATGCCTGTCTACTCAGAAGTAAGTCCCATTAGAGTCAGTTGGGCTTACTCCCAGGAAAGTGTGGGTAGGATTGGGCTGTGAGGGAAACTTTGCAAGTGCAAAACAGAAAACTTTCCCCTTACCACTTCAAGCCTTTTTGTTGGTCCTTTCTAGTGGGGGGAGGGGTAAGGCTGCCTTCTGGGGCTTTTGTTGCACTCCAGTCCCATCGGGTTCTGGTGCCCTCACACTCTTTGCCTGGCCTGACCACCAGCCACGTCTGCCTACTCGCGCATAAATGCTACATGAGGCTGCTTCGCTTCCCATAGGGCTCCATACACTCAGTCTGCCCTTTTGGACAGAGCAAGGCAAGGTCGCCTACTCTCGAGTAAACGCAGCCATGTGGCTTCCTTTCCCTTTCCATAGAGCTGAACACACTCACAACTGGGAGGGGGAACCTCCTTCTCAGGTGCTTTTTGGGGCTGCACTCATTGGATCAGGACCATTGTGACGTTGTTGGAGTCCTCTCAGCCTGCCCTTTCTGACGAACTAAGGCTGCGGTTTTCAAACTCTCTGGGAGTTTGAAACACGCAGGAAGTCTTTGCGGGGGCGGGGGGAGGCAGCAGGGGCAGGGGGAAGGTAGTGACGCGATCCCCAGGATCGCATCACTCAGGAGGCTGCAGGGACTGGGATGCACTCACCAGTCCCTGCAGCAGCCATCCCTGTGTGCAGAGAGCCTGTATGAGCGCCTGCAGGGTGCCCCAGGTCAGGGAAAGGGAGAGTGGAGCGATCTGCTCTGCCTCCGCAAAAGTGGAAGCGGAGCGCAATCGCCCCACTCTCCCTTTCCCTGACCTGGGGCGCCCTGCAGGCGCTCGCACAGGGCTCCCTCCACACAGGGACGGCTGCTGCAGGGACAGGAGGGTGCACCCCAGTCCCTGCTGCCTGGTCAGAAGGGAAAGTAGAGCGATCGTACTCTGCTTCTGGTTTTGCGGAGCGGGGTGCGATCGCTTCGCTTTCACTTATTCTGACTTGGGGAGCCCTGCCGAAGGTTGCGCAGGGCTCTCTGCACCCCTGGGAGGCTGCAGGAGGCTTGGGCAAGTGCACCCAAGCCCCTGCAGCCCCCCTGAGTGGCGCGATCCGCAGGATCATGCTGCTGCCTCCTGCTTGCCCCCACCCCCTAAGGGGGCAGAGGCCAGGACCCACAGACTGGGAGTTGCGACACCCCAGTTTGAATACCACTGCACTAAGGCAAGTGTGCCTACTTGTGAGTAAACGCAGCCACATGGTTTCGCTTGCTTTCTATAGGGCTGAATAGGGACCTCCTTCTTGGGTGTTTTTTGGGGGCTGCATTTACTGGATTGGGACCATTTTGGTGTTGTTGGATTCCTCTCAGCCTGCCCTTTCCGACAGACTATGGCAAGTATGCCTACTCATGAGTAAACATGCGTTACAGCTCACTTTCACTTTCCATAGGGCTCCATGCATTTTTTCCTTCCGGTTTTTTGGCCGTAACTTTTGAAGGAAAGGAGCTATCTCAATGCCGCTGGTCATTCAGCATCCAACGGTGTAATGCATGATAGCTTATAAAGGCACAATTTTAGCACGTCACCCCCCCGGTGCATCCCCCCAGGATGCGTCCCCCCAGGGCACGTCACCTGGTGCAGCCTGCACCCCCCCCGCACCCCTCCTAGCGACGCCACTGATGTCCGGCATATAACAAAAGGCCAGTTCCCAACATTTTGTTGGGACAAAAATTGGAATTCAGGATATAAAAATGCGGCAAAAACTGGAATTCATGGTGAAGCAAAGACACCAGAAGCAGGCAACACATCAACATCAAATAAAAATTAGACATTAGATACTGCTATAAAGAGATTCATTTGACATTTGATCTGGAAAGAAAATGAACAGTAATAATGGAAATTATGTGTACCAGAAAAATGAGTGACTTACAGGACGTTTCACGGGGGACTTTGCAAAGTTGATGACGTCCTATGCCATTGTCTCTGCTCCTGTTGCTGCTTCTCTTGTGAGTGGATTATTATTTAATTTTTGCCTGCTGATGCGAAGCCCAGTGTCTAAGGCAGTGACTTTCATCCAGTCTGCCATGGTCCATGGGTGTGCTGTGAAAGTTTGGGGGAAGCTCATTTATTGGTAGGGACATTGGCATGAAATATGCGGTAGTTCTTCATGACACTCCCCCTGGGTCACACTCTGCCTTCCCAAGCCACATTCCAATGAAACAATACCAAAACACCCCAATCCCTCAGTTAAAAAGAGAGTCCCTTAAAAAAAAAATAAAAGAAAAAGAATTTAGCGTTTCTGGGTTTGGGAGGAAGAAGCACCAGGCATCTGGGGTGTACTAGGGAAACTTGGGAAGAATTTACGCCTGATCCCAGTAAGGGTTGGAAATATGGGCACTCACATTTCCTCCTGCTGGAAGGGGGCACCCAACCAATGGCCACATGTTATTTCCCAGTGGACAGCCCCTGATCTGCTGATCTGATCTCCACTGACATGACTCACTAGGCCTGACTAGCAGATTTTTTTTTTAATCCACTGTGCCACTATTTCATCATTTTTCCTTGTGATACTCAGAAAGATCTTGGTCCTCCTTTGCTGGAGCTCTCTATCTCATGACATCCACATTCTGGCTCCACAGGCAGTAGGATAGCATTGCTCTAATTTACTTTGGCACCTCGACACATCTGAGGATATCAACACTTTTTCTCATTTATTTTGCTATATGAACTGCTTTGTTAACTTTTTGGATTGAAACACAGTTTAAAAATCTTCATGATAATATTGAATAAGGGCCCGATCCTATCCAACTTTCCAGTACCGTTGCAGGCACAATGCATCCCTAAGAGAACAAATGTTCCTTTACCTTGAGGAGGCCTCTGTAACTGCCTCCCACCAAAGACACAGGCATTAGAAAATTGGATAGGATTAGGCCCTATTACAGCTCCTTAAAATACAAATCCCCCACACATGCACTCACACACAGAGGGAGAGACAGAATGCATCATGACTATTGGTATTTTGCACGTCAATCCATGTAAAAATCAATCCCAGAACCCCCGTGGATAAGGAAATCCAGGATGATCAAATCCACTGATTTCAGTGGTCCCTTGAAGCCTCTGGAGGTGAAGAGAGCTGTGCTTTCTGGGCCTCTGGAGGGTGTTTTGAGCCCCAGAGAGATAGCATGCGACCACCCACTGCCTCTGTAGGCCTCAGAATGGTCATTTAGGCCCCAAAAAGTGCTACCTCCAGTTTTTCTGTGAGACCAGAAGGCATTTTTTTCAGATTGTGAGCCCTTTTGGGACAGGGAGCCCATTAATTATTTGACTTTTTCTATAAACTGCTTTGCGAAATTTTTGTTGAAAAGTGGTATATAAATATTGTTAGTAGTAGTAGTAGTAGTAGTAGTAAAGTCACTTCGGTTTCATGGAAAAAACCAAAAGTAGCTTTTCTTTGACCTAAACAGCCATTGTGAGGCCCACAGAGGCAGCTGAGGCCACACAGTTTGCATGCTGCCTCTCTGGAATTCGGAATACCCTCCAGAAGCTCAGGAAGGTCATCTGGCGAATTTTATGGCTGAACGGAGATTTGAACCTGGATCTTTCTGGTCATAGTCCAATAATCTAGCCACATCATCTTGACTTTAATTAGCCAGCTTTCGGTAATCCGATTTAGATGAACAAAGAATGCAAATTAATTTCTCAGGGGTGGATGCTATATTTCGGTTACAGATGATATCATTCTATCCAAATAGTCATTTCAATGAGGCATGCAGAGCAATAATTCCTTGGCATTTGTGCCCAAATCCCCTAGTCTCTACTGTACCATCCACGCTTCTGTCTGATCTTTGACAGACCTGAGACTGTTGCAAGAGCTATGCCAACAAGTTTTTAACAAGATCTCATTCTGCTAAAGCACTCCAACTGCAGTCTAAAAGGGGGGAGGCAAGAACTACCAGTAATGCAACTCTCTGGGTTAGCCATCATTATCTTCATAAGTAATGGCAGCTTAAGTTATCAAGACAATTGTGACAGGAGGTGTTTGTGGTGGAGATTTGGAATCTGATCTGCAGCCTGGAGACTCTTGATTTGAATCACTCATCTTGGTTTACGCTCAGCATAGTCCATTAACTTCTTAGACGCTCTTCAAGGTTTCATAGTTTTCAGTGCAAAACAAGCCATCTTGATGTGAAGAATGGTTTCAAACCGTCGCTCCACTCCATGCAAACACCAGGGATTGGATTTCAAGGGACTTCATGGTCATTTTCATTACGCTTTGCCAATCTATGCGCAAAGGTGCCCAGCAATATAATTTTATTAATGGATCTGAGAAATGTTAGAAGCCTGGGATGTGAGAATACTCTTGACGTTACCGTTTTTCCAAGAATCATGTTCTGTAGCAGGAAAACATGGGACCTTCTTTGATTTGAGAGGTTGAATGGGGTGGGTTCTGCCACTTGTGGGTAAACGTCAGTAGACTTTTTTTTTTTTTAAAGCATAATAATATTTCAGTGGAGGGGAGTTGCATTGTTGTTCATTTTGGGGAGAACCTGCATGGACTTCTTGCTTTCCGGGTGCTAATTCACTGAAATGCTTGACATTTCAGATTGCTGGCTGATTCAGTCTTCCAAATATGTAGATGGAAAGATTTCTGAAAGGAAGAACTTGTCCCACTGCACTTTCATCACAAAATACACTCAGGTACATTGTTGCTGAGCTGAACTCTGTTTATCTCCGGGCCCCAGGTGCAACACGGGTGGGCGTAACATGATCATTTCCTCACTGCTGAGCAAATGTTCTTCATTCACTGCCTGGGAGGCCAGGTTCTTAGAGGACTCGTTGCTAACACTTCTTTAGTCCTGTGGCTTTTATTAGCAGAAATCATTCATCATGGTATCTTGCTTTCTCACTGGCTCAATGGGAAAAGAAATAATTTTACAGCCCCATACACAAAGCAACTGTAATAAATGCAATTTAGTCTGTACAAATGTAATCAACGAACGTTCCTTCTAATTGTCCAAACAACAGCCTGTAGAACAGTGGTTATCATACAAATTTCACATCAAGAGATGATGGTGGTGGGTCCCAAAAGTAGGACTATATTCAGAAATTTGGTGGCAGGAGGGCTGAAGAGGGCTAATTGCAGAAGAGCCAGAACAGGTAGTCAAATCTCTTTAAAAGCTGTTTTACATTTGACTATCCTGAGTTTCCTCTTGTGACTGGGGAACCAGGACACCAAATGTGCTCTAGGATTCACACACAGTCATAGAATAGTAGAGTTGGAATGGGCTCACAAGGTCACTTAGTCCAACTCCCTCCTGTAGCAGGAAATCTTACTAGAGCAGATGCCTGTCAAACCTCTGCTTGAAGATTTCAATCCTTTAATTCCAATATCAAACATATTTATATATGTTTTATATCAAACATCCTCAACTCAGACTTTCAACCCAGCAGAGACTAGAGTAAAAATTGGATGTTTTCAGGGGGGAAAAAATGAGGTGCTTAGGTAATACTTAATTCTGGAACCTTCCTTCTTGGAATTAGACTCCCCTTCAGTCTGGTCTCAGGTGCAGCCCTTCCAGGTAAGGTCTTCAAGTTGACAAATGGCTTCTCTTCCTGTCTTTTCCTGGAGCTGCATGCGTATGCTTTCCCTTCCTGGTTTCCTCCTTCCCTCACTCCTGAGCACCTAGTCTTTTTACATCCATCATAGGTGTGTACCCCACAGAGTTAGGCAGAGGGTTACATTGTCACAGCTTCTATATGAACCATTGAGTCCAATACTGCCTGCCTACTGCCTTATATCTTCTCCAGTAAAAGTGTGAGCAGTTCACTTTTAAAAATAACAAAGTAAAAATTAGGGTGAGATGAAGGGGAAGGGATACTTGAATGTTCTCAAGAGCCAGGATGGGCCACGTTTTAGGATGACTCGGACTCAAGTTATGAAAACGAGTGTTTTTTTGTGACTCATACGGACTCAAATTACACATCTTTGAACCTGGAACTGACTTGTGTCTTTTCTTGAAAATGAGTTTTGACTTGTAGATTTAAATTTTAGAACTCAAGTCCATCGGCCCATCAACCCAGTCTGCTGCGTTTCTTTGTGTGCTTGCTAACTTCTTCTTCTTCTTTTTGGCAATTGCAGTGGTGTCCTGAAAGACATTGTGGGTAATTCAGAAGCTGCATTCAAAGCAGTGTAAGCAACAGACCTGGTGAGAGGAGGGTGCATTGGCTCCAGGAGGTGGGGGCTTGGGAAGAGGAAGGCTGCATGAGGCTGGGGAGAGGAACCAGAGGAAGGCAGGGGAGCCAGGACGTGGGGGGAAGGATGGTTGAAGAGAAGGACTTTGTCAAATCACTGATGGCAGACGGGATAGGAACATCAGGGCAGTGTAAATGAGAAATCTGGCATGCCCCCCCACCAGCATTTTTTCTGCAGAGCCTTGCCTCACTCCTGCCTTGACTTGCTTTTCCAAAAGACTTGGACTCAAGTCAAAGTGACTCTAAAAAGGGGTCTGAGTGAGTCATGAAGGCCACGCATTATGACTTGTATGTAACTCGAGTCAAGGGGGGGAACTCGAGTTTCAGCTCGGGACTCAGGAGGTATGGCTCTGGGCGGGCATGGCTCCTGTGTATACAATCCTGTACTAAGATCAACTTTTCATAAGGCTTAATTTTTTATGTGATTGGATGCCCTCCTTTGTTGGTACAAAATGCCCAAAACAATCCAGTGTGGTGTTGTTGTTTTTTTAATTTTAAGACTGCATTTGTTTTATAATGGTTTTATCGTGACATTTTATACACTGTATTTTTTTCCCCTCTGGGCTTTCATAGTGAAGAGGTGAGACAAAAAGATATCAGATCTTTTTTAGAACGAGGCACCTTTGAAAAAAGATCTCAGGTGGAGGTGCCTCATTCAGCAGAGCTTGTAAAATGAGATTCTGCCCTCCAGGTGCAAAATCCTGGAGGTAGGACTCAGACTTTACCATTTTGGCACAAGGCAAAGGAGGAACGCCACCCGAGCAGTGGTTTCTCATGTGTGCCTGCCGGTTATGCTGTGTACTATATTAAAAAAAAGATCATGCATCCTGAACTGTCTCCACCGTTTTCTTTCCCCCATTTTCCCCTCCCTCTGCAAATATGCTTTAACACTTCCAGAAATCAAGATTAACGATACAGTGTTGATTACAGTGCCAGAAAGGAAAACAGGAGACAAAAGAGTGATCTGCTGAAGAGTGAGGACTGAAGGAGAGACTCTCTCGCTAAGTCAAAGTTATTTTTGCGGCATTGTTTGAAGGGCTGCCAGTCAGAGATGATGCCGATCAGGGGCTTGTTCATGGCTAATGGGAAGAGGGTTTAAGACTCATTTCTCATAATGACCGAGTGAGATGGCATGCTTTTGGTTTTTGGTTCTGCAGCATCAGAGAGAGGGAAGAGTGACAGCCGTCATCTTTGGGGAACAGACCAAGGCACAGGAACGGCTATTTATTATTTTATTTCTTTTGCTGCAATAAATTGCCCACTTCATCCCAAGGCCCAGCTGGTCAGGCCGCATGAATGAAACGTCTTGTATCGCTTCCCATACTTGTACGGCTCTGGGTTTGCTGTGTTACCAGGGGAAATGACTTGGCAGTAAGAACCAATCATCGTGGTGGGGCAGCAAAGGGAGAACAGGAAAAGGTTTCCCTTCTGAAGTTCTGAAAGCTATGCATCTTTTAAAGACAGGTTGCAACTTACATTGATGTTTCACAAATGGAAGTTCTTCTGTTTGCATAAGCAAGAGAGACATTATTTATTTATTAGATTTGTATTCTGCCTTTCTCCCCGAAGGGCACCCAAGGCGGCTAACAATCAAGTTAAAATACAAACAAACAAGGATACAAATAAACATTAAAAATACAAAACACTTAAAAACAATTAAAACATGATAAAATACATAGCAGCAGATTAAAAGCTGTTGTTCACATTGTTCACTGCTTCTCCTATCCACTGAAGCCTCCTCAGATCCATTCATGATGTTCTAAGAATCCTCTTAAAAAGGATGGTGGAGGGTACAGTGCATGTAGCAGGAAAAAAAAAACTGTCTTTTGATAGACTCGGGTTTAATTTTCAGCTTTCAGTTGAAAACCGAACAGTGTTCTGGTCTGAACCAGGGTTTGGGCTGAGGAACACCACGTAGGGTCCAATCTTGTCCAAATTTCCAGTGCTGATGCAGCTGTGCCAATGGGCACACTGTATCCTGTAGTTAGGGGGGGATCATGGAGGCCTCCTCACAGTAAGGGCAGTTTTGCTCCCTGACCTCAGGGCTGCATTGCGTCTGCCTTGGTGATGGAAAGTTGGATAGAACTGAGCCCTTAATCGGCTAATGACCAGATGATATGCCTCTAGATTGAACTGTAATAAGAGAAGGTAGTTAAATTTCATGTGTCTAAGATCTAGAGATGTATTCCTTAACTATGAGTCATTCGGTCACCTGGTTATATTGCTGTCTCAGTGTCTATTTACTTCCGCGTAGTAGGGTTGCCTTGCACACTGATCCAGGTTTCATGCGCTGAGCGATATAAACCAATTTAAAATAAAGTACACAACATTCACTACAGGATGGGCCTGACAAGTTAAATTATGATCGAAATCCGCGTTTGTGCCAAGCTTAATTCACAGTGTTTGCCAAAAAGCCTTGCCAGCACTCGGGCTTGTTAGAACTGAAGTGAATGCCCGACGGACTTACCTCTGACAGATTCAATTTTATTAATACTTCAGGTTAGTTTATTTAGCTGTCCTCGTCTGCCAGGAGAAGTCACGGTTCACGGCACAGAATGAACATGGAGCTGCAAGGAAACATCTTCCAATATCTGTCATGATGTAACAGGATGAAATAACATAAACAAAAGCATGGGCTTCTATTCCTTCTGGTATGTCATATGGCAGGCCTGTAAAAAAGTCCAGTTTGTTTGTCAATGTCCTTCCATATTACATGCTGCAAGTCCTCTTCCAGGAACGTAGCTTGTCAGGAGCTCGACAAAAAGGAAACAGCCACGTTCTACGTTTCGGGTGCCTCTCCTACCTCCATCTCAGAAGTGCTTCAAACAGCTGAATCGCTACTGTCAGCTCTGCAAGAGGTTTGATTCCTCTTAGATCAGCGTGTGTGAATCAAAGTCAAGTTTCAGTGACCGATGCGTGGATCAGTGGCAACCATCTTGAGACAGGTTCACTACAGGACTTGCAAGAATCTCCCAGGTTCTGTGGAAAGGATAGTCCTGATTAATTTGCCCACAAAGGTCAGCAAAGAATTTGTAGGTGATTTGAGGATTTGAAATAAAGTCCGAGGCCTAAAATTGTTGAAACTGGGTGTGATGAAAGCCTGATTTTCCTCTCCTCTCCTCTCTCTCTCTCCCCCTCTCTCTCTCTCTCTGTCTGTCTTTCCCTCTGTGTGTGTGTTTGCCTTTGTCTAACCTACTGCAGATTGTCTAGCTCAGCATTTCTCAACCCATAGTACTTGTACCACTGGTGGTACTTGAGGTAGTTTCTGGCGTTATGTGTGAGACCCCCCAAATCCCCACTGCCTGGCAACAAGACCAGCAATGCAGCATGACAAGTAGCAGTAGCAGTGGTGGACCTCCCCAGCACCCCAGGGCAAAGGTCCACAATGGCAACCCCTGCGGGCTGTCACTGCCCGCTCACACAAAGCTGTTCCCCCCACTCACCTGAGGCTCATGGAGTCTTGCGCAACCACAGGCTACCTCAGGGAAGCTTCCTGAGGCTTCCCCAAGACTTTAAACTGTGCTTCCAGAAGCATGGTTTCTGACCCCTCCAGGAGCCTCAGAGTGGCCTCCATGGTGTCCTAAAGGCTTGCACCTGGGGCTTTTGCCCCATCAAATATAATGGGAGGTCCGTCACTGAGCTCAGCGGGCAGAGCTCCAGTGTGCACTTTTCACACATGAGAAAAAGCCTTCCACTTCGCCCTGAGCCTCTTACCTTTTTTTGTCGTGTTGTGTCTACTCTGCCAATAAGAACTGGCAATGACATCATTGCCAGTTTCTTCTGCTGGCACTTCCAATAGGTGGACCACGTGAAACGGTGGGAGAAAAAAGATGAGAATCGGTGGTCTAGCTCCTTACAGTGCAATGCTATGAATGTTTGCGCAGAAGTCGGTCCCACTGAGTTCTTGGGACTTACTCTCAGGAAAGTGTGTATAGAATTGTAGCCTTACAGGCTGATCCTAAGGCTATGCAGCCCTTTAAGACAGTGGGACACTGTTCCGCTGTTGGAAAATAGCTTTGGGCAGCTAATGCAGCATGCCATTGATAGTAATTTTGGGAGTGTTGCTCCCCCAGTTGGCTACCTTCAACAGAGCAAGTAAGCTGGGGACAGGGGCAGGAAGTGGGTGGATTGGGTGGGGAGGGAGAGGAATGGGGGAATATCTGGGAAGGGCGGGAGTGTAACAGAATGGGGCAGAATGGGTCAGTTGCCAGTGGCAGCTATTTGTGCTGGTATACTTGTCCTGTTTTGTCTCTGTTCCATCTCCCTTACCTCAAACTTGCACCAGCAAAATCACTGGCACAGATACAAGGTGATTTATTGGGGTAATGGAAGCTTACCCCCAGGTAAGGGACTGAATGTTCTATTACGTGGAGGAGATCTACATGACTGCCTCCCTGAAGGATGCAGTACATTCACTGTTGGTGCAGCTGCATCTGTTGAGGGGGTGTGTGTGCTTTGTTAGGATTGAGCTGTTAGAGTCTTCTGAGTTGCCTCAGAATCTGCTGTTGGCTTATTCTGTTAGCATTATCCCTTGAATTATTGCTTCTCCTTTGTTCCAGCATCAGCACTTTTCCCTTGACGAGGAACCAAAAGAAACTGGACCCTGACCTAATTCATTGGACCATGAAACCAGCTGGTGTCCAAGAGTGAGAAATCCCACCACCTCAGGTGACCCCCAAATGACCAATGCCTCAGAGGGAGCAGGATGTATATCCACTGGCTACAAAATCCAGAAGAGAAAAACCCTCTAGATACGGTTGCTCTGGGCTAGTGTTGGAGCATTGGATGTGCCACATGGACTGAACCCACTTCCTTGGCTGCACTGGGGGTGAGAGAACTGGAAGGCTGAGGCTGCATGAGTAAACAGAGATAGGGACTGTATCTAGTTTTGCTGCATCAGGATTTGTTTATTTTCACCTTGCTCTGCAATCTCCTTGCCAATCTTTTGCAACCCCCTTTCTCCATTTTGCCAAAAGATCTGTGCCTTATCCTTATCACCTTCAAGTATCTGCGTTTACAAAGCATTTAACCCTCTTTTAATACACTCCTTATGTTTTTACTGGTTTTCCTGCCTGGTCCAAGTTCACTCAGGAAGATGCTGGATTGGCACACCTCTCCAACCAACACATTTGTTTCTGTTTACTATTGCAGTTTTTAAGGGAAACTCATAGGATTTAGGAAGGGGACTCTTTGTTCATTTAGAGAAGGGTTTCTCCCAAGGTGGCCTCTGTCCTCATATTGACTAGGTCAATTTGTGTTCTGGTCATGAAAAGGAGACTGGATTCCTTGACATGCTAAATGACTGTGCCTTAGAGCAGCTAGTCACGGAGCCCACCAGAGGACTGGTGACTCTGGATTTAATATTGTGCGGTACTCAGGACCTGGTTAGAGATGTCAATGTTACGGAGCCATTGGGGAACAGTGATCATGCTGCGATCCATTTCGACGTGCACATTGGGGGAGAAGAATACCAGGCAAATCTCTCACAAAAACCCTTGGCTTCCAACAGGTGGACTTCCCTCAAATGAGGAGGCTGGTTAGAAGGAGGTTGAAAGGGAAGGTAAAAAGAGTCCAATCTCTCCAGAGTGCATGGAGGCTGCATAAAACAACAGTTATATAGGCCCAGCGAAAGTGTATAGTGCAAAGGAAGAAGGGCTCCACTAAGTCCAGGAGGGTGCCCGTATGGCTAACCAGCCAAGTTAGAGAGGCTGTAGAGGGCAAGGAAGCTTCCTTCTGTAAATGGAAGTCTTGCCCTAATGAGGAGAATAAAAAGGAACATAAACTGTGGCAAAAGAAATGTAAGACGGTGATACAGGAGGCCAAGTGAGACTATGAGGAACGCATGGCCAGCAACATTAAGGGGAATAATAAAAGCTTCTTCAAATATGTTAGAAGCAGGAAACCCGCCAGAGAAGCGGCGGGTTGGCCCTCTGGATGGTGGCCCTCTGGATGGTGGCCCTCTGGAGGGTTGGCCCTCTGGATGGTGAGGGAGGGAAAGGGAAGATAAAAGGAGACTTAGAGATGGTAGAGAAATTAAATGAGTTCTTTGCATCTGTCTTCATGGCAGATGACCTCGGGCAGATACCGCTGCCCGAACGGCCCCTCCTGACCAAGGAATTAAGACAGATAGAGGTTAAAAGAGAAGATGTTTCAGACCTCATTGATAAACTAAAGATCAATAAGTCACCGGGCCCTGATGGCATCCACCCAAGAGTTATTAAGGAATTGAAGAATGAAGTTGCTGATCTCTTGGCTAAAATATGCAACTTGTCCCTCAAAACGGCCATGGTGCCAGAAGATTGGAGGATAGCAAATGTCACACCGATCTTTAAAAAGGGAAAGAGGGGGGAACCGGGAAACTATAGGCTGGTCAGCCTAACATCTATACTGGGTAAGATGGTGGAATGCCTCATCAAAGATAGAATCTCAAAACACATAGACAAACAGGCCTTGCTGAGGGAGAATCAGCATAGCTTCTGTAAGGGTAAATCTTGCCTCACAAACCTTATAGAATTCTTTGAAAAGGTCAACAGGCATGTGGATGCGGGAAAACCCGTAGACATTATATATCTGGACTTTCAGAAGGCGTTTGACATGGTCCCTCACCAAAGGCTGCTGAAACAATTCCACAGTCAGGGAATTAGAGGACAGGTCCTCTCATGGATTGAGAACTGGTTGAAGACCAGGAAACAGAGAGTGGAAACAGAGAGTGGAAACAGAAAATGGGCAATTTTCACAATGGAGAGAGGTGAAAAGCGGTGTGCCCCAAGGATCTGTCCTGGGACCAGTGCTTTTCAATCTCTTCATAAATGACCTGGAGACAGGGTTGAGTAGTGAGGTGGCCAAGTTTGCAGAGGACACCAAACTTTTCCGAGTGGTGAAGACCAGAAGCGATTGTGAGGAGCTCCGGAAGGATCTCTCCAAACTAGCAGAATGTGCAGCAAAATGGCAGATGCGCTTCAATGTCAGTAAATGTAAAGTCATGCACATTGGGGCAAAAAATCAAAACTTCACATATAGGCTGATTGGTTCTGAGATGCCTGTGACAGATCAGGAGCGAGATCTTGGGGTGGTGGTGGACAGGTCGATGAAAGTGTCAACCTAGTGTGCGGCGGCAGTAAAGAAGGCCAATTCTATGCTTGGGATCATTAGAAAAGGTATTGAGAACAAAACAGCTAATATTATAATGCCGTTGTACAAATCGATGGTAAGGCCACACCTGGAGTATTGTGTCCAGTTCTGGTCGCCGCATCTCAAAAAAGACATAGTGGAAATGGAAAAGGTGCAAAAGAGAGTGACTAAGATGATTACTGGTCTGGGGCACCTTCCTTATGAGGAAAGGCTACGGCGTTTGGGCCTCTTCAGCCTAGAAAATAGGTGCCTGAGGGGAGACATGATTGAGACATACAAAATTATGCAGGGGATGGACATGCATCCCAGCATGCAGTTAGTCTGTGGAACTCCTTGCCACAGGATGTGGTGATGGCATCTTGCCTGCACACCTTTTAAAAGGGGATTGGACAAATTTCTGGATGAAAAGTCCATCACAAGTTACAAGCCATCACAAGGTTACAAGCCATGATGGGTATGTGCAACCTCTTGGTTTTAGAGTTAGGCTACCTCAGAATACCAGGTGCAAGGGAGGGCACCAGGATGCAGGTCTTGTTTTGTGTGCTCCCTGAGGATCTGGTGGACCACTGTGAGAAACAGGAAGCTGGACAGGCCTTTGGCCTGATCCATCTGGGCTCTTCTTATGTTCACAATGTGAGTTGCTCTCCTGGTCTCCCAAAGGATTCTGAATCAGGGATTGTTGTAAAGAAATGAGATTCAGAAAGCTGAACCTTTTCAGTTCCTGGCTGCAAAGCTGACTGTGCCCCATGAGAAAAAGAAAACTAACCACACCATGCTTCCTTTGGGTGGGTATTTCTTTGGTTATAAGGCTATATGTTGGAATGACGATTGTGCATCTTAAGTGAATCTGATATTGTTAAGTAAGGCTCGGTCATGTCGTGAGAATGGATGATGGCCAGATCCCAAAGGATCTCCTCTATGGAGAACTCGTGCAAGGAAAGCACCCTACAGGTACACCACAGCTGCGATACAAGGACATCTGCAAGAGGGATCTGAAGGCCCTGGGAGTGGACCTCAACAGGTGGGAAACCCTGGCCTCTGAGCAGCCCGTTTGGAGGCAGGCTGTGCAGCATGGCCTTTCCCAGTTTGAAGAGACACTTGGCCAACAGTCTGAGGCTAAGAGGCAAAGAAGGAAGGCCCACAGCCAGGGAGACAGACCAGGGACAGACTGCACTTGCTCCCAGTGTGGAAGGGACTGTCACTCCCGAATCGGCCTTTTCAGCCACACTAGACGCTGTTCCAGAACCACCTTTCAGAGCGCGATACCATAGTCTTTCGAGACTGAAGGTTGCCAACTAAGTAAGGAATAGGACAGGCTAAAACAATGGACAAAGAATGAAAAAACCCTATTTAAGATTTGATTGTACTCCAGTATCGTGTTCTAAGAAGCCTGGGGGCCTCTGATGCTCCAGGGCTAGGGCTCCTATATACTTGGCAACCCTTAGCCAAATATAGAATTAAGCAGACAAGATGTCTCACTTGAAAACAGCACAAGTGGGACTGAATTTAGACCATTTTTGCTAATCTACTTGCCTGCATTAAGATGAAGGCAACCAATAAAAAACCATTCATGTGGATCGGCAAACATGCTCGATTTGTGTAAACACATTATTGGCCTGGCTTCGATTTAAGTAACAAAAAAATAAACAGGGCTGTACAAAAAATAAACATGTAATATAAGAAAAGAACAAAGCCACATAAGGCAGAAACAAATAATGGGTAATCCTCTTCCTGCCGTGTTTTGGAGGTGGACTGGTACGAGGCATGTGCTTTGTTCTTTAGTGTGGGTAGTCGGGTGGAAGTTCTCCGCTGAGGCACATCAGAGAGATGGATAAAAACAGCATGTTTTGATGCTCAGTTTGTGGGCACAATAAGCAAAAACTTCTATTGAATTTTCTGAATAATGTCATTTTTCTGGCATGTTGTGGGTTCCAGAAAGGGGAGGAGGAATGATAGCCAACAGCGGTGGAGATCATGATTACTGCAGCTGGTAAGTAGGGTGACTACAACAACCCCTCAAAGGTCAAGAAACTGGGCCCCTCTTTCAGTGCTGGCACCAGATTTCTGGGCATTCTGGGGCTAATCCCTGTACTGGGCTCTCCTGGCATCCCTGTTTGCCCCCGGTGGCATATTGGCCACTGCCACATATTGGGTCCAAGTGGGTCCTCTGTTGACCATAGGATTTTGGCCAGTGGGAACCCCCATGTAACTCTCTGAATAGGGTGGCAAAGTCAGCTAGGGGCATTTTGGTCACCCTTCCTTCAGTGTGTTCTGTCAATTCTCGTTATCCTCTGGGATTAGGTTCCTGGAAAACCCAGTGGATACTGAATCCGCAGATACCAAATCATTGATCCTATGGGATCAATGGGGTTAGGGGGAGGGGTCACTAACCTGGTCAGGAATGCCAACAGCACATAGCTTCAGAATGGTGCAAATAGCTTCAAAACGGCTATGAATAGCTTCAGAATGGCAAGGATAGCTTCAGAATGGCCAGTGCAGGTGCTTCAAAATGGCTGCAAATAGTTTGAGAAAGGTCATGGATGAACAGGCCATAGATGTTCATAGATGTTGATCTCATGTTCCATGAGAAAGGAACATGGAGAACAGGCCATAGATGGTGTGAGGTAAGTTACACTCTTGTTCCCATGGATAAGTGGATCCATGGGAACAGAGTGTGTGAATTGCAAGGATTGACTCTATTAGATCAAGCCAGCTGTAAAGGGCTTTAACGAATTGTGTATGATATGATTTATTGATTGAAATGATATGGAAATTTTGCACAAGTTGAAATTACATGCAAATTCCAAGGTTTTTCCCCAGGGCAGAGCCTTTGAGAATTTTCAGGGCAAGCCCTAAAATGTTGCTATCAGAGGAGTGGACATTCTCCATAAAATTGATTGCTGCAATAAATTGCTAAAGTTAGCGCAGTGTTACATGCGAAGCTATCCTGATTGCTAATTTTGATGCTGTGTTATATGGGATCCTTTCTTGAGTATCTAAAATATGTACTTTACATCAGGCAGGATGAAACACTGAAATCAAATCAGATCAAAGATATTGAACAGGCACAATGCTTGGAGAAACATTTCACATCAGCTTGTGAAACCATTGTCTTGGAGCAAATTAACTCGCATTAATTCCATGCCCTTGGGGTATAAATGAGTTCTGAATTAGCCAGTGCCAATCATGTAATCCTGTATACTTCAACACAGTTGGTAACTGCCATTTTAAAGACATGCAATTATTAGGCAGGATTATTCGGAAGGGGCGGAGATATAAAATAAACTGCTGGAATGGAAACCGTGAAGTGAGTGTTGCTTGTGATAAGTCAGATCTCATGACCTGAGCCAAAGCTAGCGAGATAGCTGAATTTGTTGCAGATATGAGCCCTGTGAAATTTCACGTTAACCCTCAATTAGTAGGTTGGTTTGCTTGGCTTCCTCTGGAGGGAGCTGCCAAAATGCACGACTTGGAGAAAGGAACGAACTGAACTACAAATCTTAATGGAAGACTCACAGTGGTCCAAGTAGAATGAATTGCTGTTCAGCTGTTCAGCTCCACCTCTCTCCATTGAACCGTGTCTGTTTAGTGCAGCTTTGGCCATGCCCATTCCTTAAAGAAACAATTTAATCCCAACGTAATATAATTTTAATATATTTACAACTCTATGCCAGAAAGAAGATGGCACCATGCCTTGCCAAAACCACAGAGAAAAAGGAGAGCTCGCTGAGGGCTAAATCCATGCCGAGCCTTGCCAGAGTTCAACCTCAGAGCACGTTTTTAGTATCAGGGCTGAATTCTAGTCGATATGAAGTAGTAAATAAAAGGACCTTGGAGGATATGGGGAGTGTGTTTATCTGCCCACATAGCATGCCAACAGTGGTTAGAGGGTTGGATGAGGGTCATGGGAAGCCAGTTTCAAATACCCACTCAGTGGGTGACTTGGGGTCAATCACTCTTTCTCAGCCTAGCATACCTCATTGGGTTGTTGTAAGGTTTTTTGACTGTTGGGAGAGTTAGAACAGACAAAAGAAAGTTTTTCTTTACCCAGCATATAATTAGTCTGGAACCCCTTGCCACAGGATATGATGATGGCATCTGGACAAGATGGACAAAATCTATATCACCTTTAAAGGGGGACTGGACAATTTCTGGAGGAAAGGTTCATCACAGGTTACAAGCCATGATGAGTATGTGCAACCTCCTGGTTTTAGAAGTAAGCTACCTCAGAATGCCAAGTGCATGGAAGTGGCACCAGGATGCAGGTCTCTTGTCTTGTGTGCTCCCTGATGCATCTGGTGAGCCATTGTGAGATACAGGAAGCTGAACTAGATGGGCCTTTGGCCTGATCCAGTGGGGCTCTTTTTATGGGAAATTTTTGGGTCCTGTCTTTTGGCTGCTGGTCCCCCCTTTTGACCCCAAGTCCAGGTACAATTTGCCCCTTGCAACCTCTCTCATGGGCCCTGCATGCCACCCTCACATCTTTGGAGGAACGATGGCACAAAAATGTTGCACATAATCTGAAGCCTGATCTACAGTTTAGGAAAAAGGAAGAAGGATTCCTGGGCTGTACTAAGAATACTCTGTGGGGAAAACAGGGAAGAGAGAGAGAGAGAGAGAGAGAGAGAGAGAGAGTTATGTTAGGGATGATGATGTAATTTCTTTTCCAGCATGAAATTTGAGATGGTTCTCCATACTTCAGTATATCTGTTCACTGTCATCACTGCCCACAGTAAAATGTATGGGAACTCTTTGCCACAGGAGGTGGTGATGGCATCTTGCCTGGATGCCTTTAAGAGGGGATTGGACACATTTCTGGAGGAGAAGTTCATTACGGGTTACAAGTCAGTAGGTATGTGCAAGCTCTTGGTTTTAGAGGCAGGCTGCATCTGATTGCCAGATGTAGGGGGAGGGCACCAGGATGCAGGTTGTGTCTGTTGTCTTGTGTGTTTCCTGGGGCATTTGGTGGGCCACTGTGAGATACAGGAAGCTGGACTAGATGGACCTTTGGCCTGATCTAGCGGGGCTCTTCTTATGTTCTTAGTGCACCTTGGGCACAGAGCAGCTATCTTCTATGGTCCTTCTATAATGAGAACTAGCATGTTACATGTCAACTTGTAGCTCTGAGAAAAACAATCCATGTAAAATGAGCAGAAATCATATTCTTGTATGCGTGTGTGTGTTTAAAATCAGGAGCTCAGAGTTAATTCAAGAGACTTGGGCTGAAGAAGACAATTTGCTTGGAAGCTAAATCAGGGGATACAGCCAAAGAGAAAACTATTAACAGTATTGCTGAAAGGATAAATCCAAAAGAACTATGACTGTTCTTTAAAAAAAAAAACACCCATGACATAAAAAACACCAAATAAACAATTACAATGACAAAATTATAACAAGGAAATGTAAAACATGTAAATAAACCAGCCAACTGTGCCTATGTCCTTATAACCAAATGTTTCATTTTACTGCATTGATAATATCTGTTTATTTGTCTTGTCACAAGGGATCGTTTCCATTCCAGTTTTATATAATTGTTTCCAGCCATTGACAACGTTAATCACAGCTGTTGTTGTTACCAAGCTATGTCTCAACGATAGCCTGTTTATTTACTTGTTATCAACACATTCCATATCTTTCTGCCATTGTTCTGTACTTTAGATGGTCTTTGATCATGCTGCCCCTTTGTGTAAGAAGCGTTCTCTTACATCTCCTAACCGATTACTCGGCCATGTCCTGTGCTTCTTTTTAAATGGCATTCTGCAAATCATAAGAACCTATGAACAGCCCTGCTGGATCAGGCTATAGGCCCATCTAGTCCATCTTCCTGTATCTCACAATGGTCCACCAAATGCCTCAGGGAGCACACTAGACAACAAGAGACCTCATCCTGGTGCCCTCCCTTGCATCTGGCATTCTGACATAGCCCATTTCTAAAATCAGGAGGTTGCACATACTCATCATGGCTTGTAACCCGTGATGAATTTTTCCTCCAGAAATTTGTCCAATCCCCCTTTAAAGGCATCTAGGCCAGATGCCATCACCACATCCTGTGGCAATGAGTTCCACAGACCAACTATCTGCTGAGTAAATAAATGATTTCTTTTGTCTGTCCTAACGCTCCCAACACTCAATTTTAGTGAATGTCCCCTGGTTCTGGTGTTGCGTGAGAAATCATTTACCAATAGTATGTATTATAAAGTGAATGGATCAATTAGTCTCTTGTTACACTTTTGATGGTTCTTAGAACATGCTTCCAAAATCTCTGTTGAGTTTTACAAAGCTGCCACATATGTAAGACATTTCCAGCATCTCCCACGACAAGCACCCTACATTTGTTGAAATTGCAGGGCCCGGCACATGAATGTGTTTCCAATAAGCAACAAGAACACTAGTTGGTATCTCCTGTGCCTATTATCTTCTGTGTTTATCATCCAGAGATTGCAAACTCTCCATTTACTATACATGTTTTTAAAGAGACCCTTAAATGCTTACAGATTGCTTAAAGATGACTAGACTCTTAATTATCACTTGATCTCTTTGTGCATATGTATTAAATTTGTTACTTGCAAATGCTAGAGCCATCTCAGAGGGCATTCTTGCACCATATTCTTCTATTCATTGCATGTCAAAAATCCATCTAATTCACGTAGGTAATATGATTGTCCTCATTCCTCCTCCAAGGTGACGTCCCCAAAGTGATGTCAGGGTTGCAGCACCTTGGAGAGCTCTGATTAAGCAACTTGGTCCACCAAGGGTCAGAAGAGTGAGGTCTTAAATGTTTGAAGGCCTGGTCTTCCCTGCCCCGCTCTGTCTGGAGAGCAGAGAAGGGGTGGTTTTCTGAGATGGAGTCCTGCATTCCTCCTTCATTTCATTGCAGTTCTGGATCAACACTGAGGCACAGGCCAAGGGGAATGTGAGGTTCTGGGTGTTGGTGACTGGTTCTTTGAGGATCTCTGACTTGGGGTATGTTTGGCTCTGGGATCTCCCAGATGAGGTTGTGGACTTGCTGCCTAATAAGAGCACATACTGTTCACTTCTCTCTGATGCTCAATTTATGTATTTGTAAATGAGCCCAATATTACAAAGTCACTATTTACCTCCATTGATCTGTCTTTCAAATAAAGCTAAAACCAGAGAAGCACTGCTGCTGAAACCTCCTACTGCTTAGGGCAGTGGGGAGTACAAAAACATATTTTTGTAGGTCCTTTGCATATACTCAAAAAAATATGTACGACGAATGCATTGAGGGGCAGAAACAGAAAGTAAGCATCTCAAAAATGCAGAGATCTTTGGTCTCATTGACTGTTTAGGAAAAGGGAGGGGGGCATTATACAGCCAGGATCGTGTAGTGGTTCTGGAGTTTGATGTAAAGTGCAATCCTGAGTTGAACTTCAGTCAGTGCAAGAGCCCTGCACTGGCCCAGGAGTGTTGCAAATGTGCTGTGAAGCACATTCACACCTCCTTACGAGAAGGCCAAGCCAGCGCAAGGACATGCACTGGCCTCCTGATCCAGATGTGGAAGTAAGCGCCAGCTGAGGCCAGCTGGCACAGGGGGTTGGAAAATAGGGGAGGGCAGAACAGAGGTGGGGAGAGGGCATTTTTGAGCAGGGGGTGGGAAGACTGGGAGGCAGATTGGGCCTGGGAGGGGGGTGGGATTGGCTGCAGCAGCGCAGGCCAAATCCTAATGCCCACTTCTGGCTAAATCTGTTTTACATGGGCCACTCAGATTTGTGGCAGCAAATTTGCTGGCACAGATCTATGTAGCCCTATAGGGATGGCTGGCATGTGACATGGGATAAGAGAAAAAATATCCCTCTACCCTGAGTTGCACTCTAGGCAGCACCTATCTTGGGCTGTCTGTTGCAGCAGTCGAGCTGCCTGTTCCAATGCAAGTTAGGATTGGGCTGCCCAACCTGGAAGATCCAGGTTCAAATCCCCGCTCAATCACAGCACTTCCTAAGTGACCTCACAGAGTTGTTTTGAGGACAAAAACAGGAAAGGAACCATGTACACCAACCTGAGCTCCATGGAAAAAAGGGTGGCATAAAAATGTAGAAAAAAATACACTCAGTGCATGTGGAGAGTGACCACATCAGGAGGAAATAGGCTACGTGAGAACCTTTGACACGAAGGGTCTTTCTGTTTCTGAGCCAATTCATTGGATGCTGGTTGCAAGGGTGAGAAATTCACACTTTGATCATGCCACATTGCAGATTTTGTGTCGTTTGGCCTGACCAAAGTGGAGCTGCTGTTTTCAGTGGCCAGCCAGCATCTGCTGCACTGTCTAGTTCAACCCCAGTTGCTCATAAGCAAAACAGGAGACTAAAAGGGCCTTGACATTCAAAATGTCTGTGATGGGGAAAAAATAAATCAGGACAGTAAACAGCTCTCTATAATGAGGATTTGGCAAACAAGCCCATGGAGTTGGTCCAGCCCTTTTGATTTCATGGTGGCTGAGCCAGTTTAATTCCATGTACTTGGGTTAACTAATTGCTTGTGTATCAGGCAGGCCATTTGCGACAATGTTACTAAGCAAAGTAGAGTTTCTCTCCAGTTCCACTCTTTCTATTCAAGTTCAGCTAATTCCCGTGAATAATTTTACATAAAAGGAAAAACAGACCAGATTTGTCCAGAAAAAAAAAAACCCACAACCCAAAACCACAACGTATCTTTTTCTACCCTACCAAAGGAATTAGGGCCAGCCATTGCAAATATATTTGCCCTCTCCCGTGCTTCGTTGTTCCAAGGTCTCTATCTGGATCCTCACACTTGCTATCAGTCAGTCCATTTCCAGCTTAATAGAATCAAACGTCACTCTCGTGCCTTTCAGCACCAGGCAATGCTCATCATATTCCTCGAGGTCAGCGACTTGACTAACAGGATGTCGGCTCAGAGCTGTCACTTGAACACTTTTAGTTCATGTGCTGCTGAGACTAAAGTCAGTAAGAAGAACATGAGATGGGTTGTGTGTGTGTTGCCTGAGCTCCAAGCTTGCTTGTTTCTTTCCGTGCAAGGCAGATATTTATGTTTGCTCTTATATAATGCAATAAGCACAACATAGGAGTTGAAGAGTTGTCTTGCCACAACTCCTCCCCACTGGGTATTGTGCCCGCTTAAGGCTGGTTAGTTTCCTTGTTTAACTCACCAGTGCAGCAAGCAAAAGTCAGAGTCCAGTTCCAGTCTACAGATTCCAAGTAAGCTAGTCAAATCAGTCAGAGTATCCAAGTCAAAGTCCAAAGTCAATATGCCGGGTCACAGTCCAGGGTCAGTTTCCAGGTAAGCCAGTTAGTCAATGCAAGGTGCCAAATCAGAGTCCAGAAACAATAAGCCAAGTCACAGTCCAAAGTCAGATTCTCGGTCGGTCGGTCTCCTCTAAACATTCACTCCTCCTAAAACCCACACCCTTTCGTGCCTTAGATGCTCCTTATATCCTCTGATACCGCATTACCTCTAGTGGCTGCAGCTGTGCAGCACACCCTCTGCTGGAAACCCAGGCCTTGACTCTTAAAGGGGCCACTGTAGACACCACATTCTACCTCCTCGCCAGATCTTCCGCAATGCCAATACAAGAGTATCTAGCACCAGGGCTGGCTTCAGGTTTGTGGAGGCCTTCAGAAACATGCCCTTCATGGGTCCCCTCCTACTACGGTATACCTGGTAGCATCCAACAAGGAGTTGCATTCCATTCAGTAATGGACCTACCCTGCTATGCACCCCATGGCAAAGGTCTGCAATGCCACCCTCCTGCATTATGCCCCGCTTATCCATCGACAGGGGGCCTTGCATGACATTGGGACCAACTGGGAAAGGCTGTTCCATGGTTTTACAGTACTTCCAGGAAACCAGAAGTACTGCTTAAGATTGTGTCGGAAGCCTCACAAGGAGATCTGAGCACTGTGTGGATACAGCCCCTGGGGCATTTGCCCCCTGCCCTGCTTTCAGGTCCACCTCTGGTTCCATCCTTCCCAAAGGCCCAAGGGATGCAGCAGCAATGTGATTCCAAGAGCATTTGGGTCCCACCAACTTATTGTTTCTGATGTCTGATGTTCTCAGATATAATTTTGGTAAATAAATTACACATTGTTTCAATTTTACTTTAGCTCACCTCTGAAGAAGGCCTTGCTTAAAACGTGTCAGGTGATTAAGAACATAGTTTATTGGAGTTCCTTGTATATAATTTTTCTAGCACTTGGGGGGGGGGTTTCTCTTTTTTCTGTAGACCGTAAAAGTGACTCTCCTCCTTTCTTCCCTTCATTTTGGTTTTTTTTTTGTAGGATTAAGAAGATAGATTGGGCCAGTTTTTCTAAAGAACAATTAGACAAACTACGGGAAACCACTTTAGTTTTTGGACCCAGTTCCACATCTCAACTGGATGTCTGGAATCATTTTGATAGACGACGACAACAACAACAAAAATCAAACTTGAACCACATTCCTTCATATTGCTGGAATATTGTAGGGTGAAACATATTCCAATGGGCTTAGATTTAACAAAGAACCAGGTATGTTTATGGATGATGAACTAGTTGCCCAGATATGTTGCTCTGCTAAAAAAAAAAAAAAAGAGTACTCCTTGGATCTCATTATTCTTCTTTTTTGACATCTGCCCTTCCCCCCCCCCCCCAAAAAAAAACCCAAAACAGGGCTAGGGATCTATTCACAGGATGCACAGACAAATCAGAACAAATGCATGCTCCTCTATAAAAGAAATATCTGGAAACTCAGCATCATTAATAGATCATGAACTTTCTGGTTCCCATACGATATTTTCACATATCTTCAAATACACTTCAAGTTGATGTTGGGTGTTGTAAAAGTTTGATCTTTTTTTTTTCTTTTTGAACTCAAAGCTGCAACAACTAAGGCAACGGAGAGAAAGAGTATGCCAAATGATCCAATCTCCTTCCTCCTTTCAGTATTTACCTCTTGTTCCACCCGGTGTACATGGAGGAGATGGATTGTAGCCAGTGCTACTTGAATTATAGTAATGGAAAGCCACCGTTTTCAGCAGCTAATCCTTTTGAAAATCCAAGCTTGCTCTATGTCCTATCCTCTTTCCTTTCTGAAAACCTAAGCTCTCTCTCCCCCCCCTCCTGCTCTCTTAATCTTTTCCTTTCTGACTCTTAGATTTGCAGAACAAGACTTGATTCTGAAATAAAGCCCAAAACAACGAAAACCCCCCAAAAGGAACAATGAAACTATTCTCTAAAATGAATAGTTGGGTACTTCCGATGCTCACAAAGATGTCCCAATGAACACAGCAGGGCTTACTTCCAAGTAAACATGATTATAACTGAGGTACAGTTGACACAACCATTTGTAAATAGCTTTCAATCAAATGTTAGTTTTGTTGCTTGGCATGTTTTGCGGTCACTGTTATCACAGTGTGTGTACTTTTTTCAGCGACGCCTGTTTTCAGAAGAGAAGGCAAATCCTGTCTAAAACAAATGCTGTCAGGTGTGCAGTATTCCAGGCTAATCCCAAGATAGCTCTCTTACTTTGCTGGAATAATAAAGCTGTGGATTTGCAACCATTTTGTCTCTGCACTTTACAAAAGACGCAGCTATCTCGTTGTTAACACCTTCCCCTGAGCCGTTTGGGCCACCCCAGACGAAGCGGCTACAAATCAAAATGGAGTTTGCATTTTGCAGTTAAACACTCCCAGGAGATAAGAGTGAGAGGCCTGCTACATCAATTATCTCTTTGGAAAAGATACAGCAATGGGAATTCACAATATCACGTTCCACTCTGCCAGCATTGAGTATCTACAGTGCTAAAAAAAGAATGGTGATGGAATGAAGATTTTCTTTGGGAAATGAATACACCATCATTCAGGATTCTGGTCCCATTTGGCTGGTAGGGGAACAAGAGAAACAGGATTAGCATTTTACAGCTATAAAAGATTGCCAAATTTTACCCTAGTGACAGCCAAGCACAAAGATGAAGGTTGTAATTCTATGAGCACACCGTTGCTTAGATGTGTTCTGCCTTGCATCTTAAAGATCTGCAGGAGAAGTTCTGCTCTGCAAGGTCCCATCAACTAGGATTCAGTAGATGTCAGTTAGATCCAGGGTCTTCTTGCCTGTATATTACCTCCAGGTTCGGATTCATAACACCTGTTGCTGAGAAGCCATTTGGTTTCCACTCATGCTTTTGGGCTTCCCAGAGGCACCACGGCAATGACCACCTTGGGATACAGGATGCTAGGCTAAATAAGGCTGTGGTCTAATCCATTAGAATCCTCATGGTAATGGCATCTTCCTCTGGAATTCGCAACTCAGGAACTTCATAACATTCTTGCATTTTATTTTTTTTAATGGTTAAGATTTTCCTGATAGGGAAAAAGCATTTGATGAGTTGGGTGAGGATTGAGTCATAGCTGTTGATTTTAATTTGGTTTGGTATCTCATTGGAACACTACACAGATAGACTGAGTACCCAATCTTTTGGGCGTCCTGTGTCACCTGAACTCATGTTCTGGTGGCGCACCGTGCTTTATGGCAGTTGCAAAATGTGACATGCCATTCTGTGCAGCCAGGCTGCCACCACAGGTGGCAAGTGGCCATGGCCACATGCCAGTGGTCCCAAGAAAAGCTCTGGTCCTGGTAAGTCAGCATGGGGGGGGGGAAGTGGGAAGGGGTTGATGGAATGGAATGCAGAGTGGGAGGAATGGGGTGGAGACCGAAGCATGAAGGGGGGTATGTTGAGGCCAGGAAAGAGACAGTATTGGTGGCAACAGTGCTGCTGATATCCTATTCCCCGTCCCGGCCTTGCTCCACCTTCCTGGGTCTACTCAGATTTGGGCTAGAAATATTGCAGATCCGAGTAGACCCATTTGCATAGTGGAAAAGAGAACAAATGATCTTTTGAGCAGAAGTGGAGGAGACCTCCAGGACTGCCCCCCCAGCACACACTCTGGGGGTGCAGCTGCATTGGTAAGGATCTGTTGGATAGGATTTGCTGGATAGGATTTGCTATAAATTTATCAGGAAAGCCTGAAGCATGCAGTAGAGTAGCTAGGAGGTGGGTAACCAAGGCTGCATGATGCGATGATGGCCCCATGTCATTGCATCACCCCTCTGCTTGTGTAGTCACCCCCTCCTCTGCACATGCATGGCCCTGGCCCAGAAATGTCTCCATTTGGACAATGGCATTGCTAGAGGAGCACAGGGGGTGGGGTGGTGCAGGCCGCACTAGGTGACACATACACAGGGGGGGGAGGGTGACACCACTACTAAATTTTTAAAATCTTGGTATTTTTGAATAATACCATCATGTTATATATCAATTGATGCATAGTCTCATGAGGAATGCAATGAAAAAAACCACGTTGAAATATCTCTGTTCTATCAAACATTATAGCCAAAAACCAGTGGGTTTTAGCAAAAAAAAACCCACCACACTCCCACCAGGGCTGTTGCAATGTCCACTGCATGGGAGGATGTCCATTATAGGGGTGACACACTTGCTTTCTGCACCAGGTGACATAAACTCTAGTGACGCCACTCCATTTGGAACTGTACAGAGACAAGGGCAGGCAAGAGGTAGTGTTTACTCTGCAACCACAGAAAGCACTCTCAACCCTACCCCCAGCAGAGATTGTGGAAAACTGCCACCGGGCTGTGGGGAGGGGCAGTGGACTCCCCACCCCCAGCTTAGCTCAACCACTGAGAGCATGCTCTCAAGCCCAGCTCCCATATTTGCAGAGACAAATGCGCAGGGAGTTGGGCTATCAGCAGTACGTTTGTGCAGGAGGGTTTGTCAGTGAGCTCTCACTTCCCCCACCAACTGTGCAGTTTTCATCCTAGATTTCGATGCCTGCAAAGGGTTTGGAACCGTCTGATAAATAAGGACAGTCAAAGTAGTTGTGCAGTGCAGGACTTGTAGATTCAAATGAGGTAAAAACCAGTTGCTGTGGAATATGTTAATGATGAAAATAATACTCATTATTCAGACCTTCTGATAATTGTTTGTGAGCTTTTCTTTCCAAGAAAATCATGCTCTCAAAACATTTGAGCAGCGGAAGACGATGTGACTGTTCACCTCCCATGCCATTTTGAAGGAAAATTCTCCTTGTTGATAACACATTTCATGACCTCCATGTCTGGAAAGAGTTTGCCTTCAGTTAAACAAATTCAGCTAATTCCTGAGTGTGCTGTAAATATTTATCTGGCAGGTTTGATGTAGAAGTTGCTCCGAAATGAGGGTGTTCTACATTCCTTCTCATATGACAATTTTTTTTAGGAGCATGTGGGCTATATTAACAACCGGTTTACTAGCCCAAATCAGATTTGTCCAACTGGGGAGCTTTGAGTCCTGGGAGTGATCAAATTGATCACCAACACAGATTTTTATTTATTTTTAATTTTTTTTTGCCAGCATCTAGTGGAGCTGCTGCCTTTAAATCAGTTTACTTGGTAATTTAACCAACAAAGAACTTCAGTGAGTACTGGAGGGATCCATTTTTAATTGGTGAGACCGAGCACTTAAGGACACGCTGGTTCAGCACAGCTAGCATGAAATTATCTTTCACGCTGGTGCTGCGCACTGAGCTTATATTGTCAGTGAGCTCGTGGTTGGTTGGAGTTTTCTTTCCTGACTAATAAAATAGACTGAACAATATTTTCCTGCGATCCACCCCACTGCATGGCAGGAAGCTTGTCTGTGGGTAAGAGAAGTATTATCAGCTCTGTGATAAATTAGGTTACAGAGTGCACTAAAAATACTAACTTAGTGTGCAGCGATGGTGGAAAAGGCAAATTCTCGTACATCAGTAAACCATATTTGGAGACATCTAACAACCTTGTTTGTATAGCTAAATGCCAAGCTTATGTGATCAACGGACACATACTGTACAGCTACATAACTTCAGGCAACAAGTAGGAATCACATATTTGAATGTTCCTGAATAAGTAAAAAAAAAAAAAATCAGGGAGAAGAATTTTATTCTTTCCTTGACAGTCCAATCTTAACTAAATCCCCCCCCCCCATTGATGCAGCCATGACAATGGAGTGTGTGCCATATCCTACAGGGGGATAGTCCCAGAGGCCTCCTTCAGGTAAGAGAATACTCATTCTTCACATCCCCAATAGGTCTACTCAGACCTGTGCCAGCTCTTCGGCTAGCAGACTTCTGAGTGGACCTGTGGAGGTGGATCAAGGCTGGGAAGGGGGATAGGGTATTGTTGGAACTGCTGGCACCAATAAAACCACCCCTTCCCTCCCTCAACACCCCCCTGTCCTCATCCCCGCCCCACTATTCCCCCTTCCTGCCATGTTCTGCCCACAGCCTGCCCCCATGCCAACTTGCTGGCATCACACACTGTTGCAGACCACCGAATTGTGGCCACCACTGCTCTCCAGTTGCTTGTAACAGCATGTGGCATTTTTTGATGGCGGAAAGGCTTCTGCACCACTGGAATGGGAATTACAAGAGCACACAGCAGCGTATCAAGACTGGTCCCTAGTGTGCTAGTTGTCTTTGGGAAAGGGAATTTTTTCCTACTGGGTGGGGGGACTTTTGAACATGTGGTGGTCTCACTGCAGTCTGAAGCAGTCTCACTGAGCAAGAACTGGAGCCCGTAGAGTGTGCAGCTCAGCTCACAGTGGTTGGAAGAATTTGGCCTTAGTTAACAGAGTTCTCTCAGGTGAATTCTGAACCTTGAGCCATAGTAATGCCCTGGTTTTTTCAAATGGTCAGAGATTAATTTAAAATATGAGATTGTACTTCCATGCAAGGCTACATTTGGAAAGGGACTGAAAAAAAGACTGCTAGTAATAGAGCAGTGCCCTTGTACAAAGCTCTGGTGCAACTGCATTGGGAATACTATGTACAGTTCTGGTCACCGTATCTCAAGAAGAATATTGTAGTGCTGGAAAAGGCACAGAAAGGACAAAGTGAAATGATCAAGGGACTGCAGCACTGTCCTTACAAGGAGAGGCTACAGCTTTGGGAGCTGTTTGGATCAGGGGAAAAAAGGCTGTGTGCAGGAGGATATGATTCTGGCAGCAAATCTAGGCATTTTCCTGAGAGCAAGCCCCACTGAAGGCAATGGAACTTTCTTGTCTTGAGTAGACAAGCATAGGATTGTACTCTGAGGCTTATAAAACGGTATGTGGTACTGAGAAAGTAGACAGAAATAAAGTCTTTCTCCCTCCTTCACAGCATTTGAAGCAGGGATCATTCCATGAAACTGATTGGCAAGAGATTCAGGAGGAACTTATTTACACAGCACATCACTTAAGATGTGGGAGTCACTGCAAGATGCGGCAATGACAACTTGCTTAGGTGACTTTATGGCCCAATCCTCTTCTTGTAATCTGCCACAGGAAGTAGTGATCTGGTGGCGGAATGTGAGTTCTGGCTGTTGCAAGCAGTGATCCAGTGCGCGTTCCTGCACACTTCCAGACTGCCGCTAGAGAGGTCATGGAGGCTTCATGCGTGACAGCAGAAGGCTCACCAACAGGGAAGAGTTGGCAGGGTGGGTGGAACAGGGCAGGTGGACGGAATGAGGCAGATACTGGGATGAGAAAGAGGCATGAACATCTTCAGATGTACTGAAAGACACATAGTTGGAATCCATAGACCAGAGTACTAACTGACATGGCTTCATAAATTATTGTTAGATCTTTGTCTTTAAAACATGTGTAAATCATGTTTATCCTTTATGATGTTGATGCATGTGGTATGAATTAAGTAAAATACAGCCCAATCCTATGCAAGACTACTCAGAAGAAAGTACCGCTTCAGCAGCATCTGATCCCAGGAACATGTGCATTTGATTATAGCCTAAGTTGATATTGCTAATGATTTTTCATATGGAGACAATCTCTTATTCTATGCAACATATGATTATGATATCTGGTATATTATGAATACAATCAGTCCTCAGCTTATGCATGGGTTAGGTTTGAGCATTAGTGTGTAAAACTAAAATTGTGTATGTTCAAAAATTGCCCTAAGGATCCCTTACATCTGAGAAAAACATACTGTCTCTCTAGGCAGGAGGTCTGGCTCAGTTGGTAGAGCTGCCGCCTTGTATGCCTGAAGATCTGAGGCTGCCAGTTCGAAACAACAGGAAGTACCCAAGAACTGACGACACGCTGATATACTGATGAGCTGACCCTCGGTGGTAGAGAGCAGTTGCCGTCAAGTGGAGCGTGGGAGGAGAAGGGCCAGAGAGAGGCCAGACCAGGAAGGAATCCAGCTGGAAGGAGGAGTTCTATGAAAGCCTAGAACTATTCAATTGTAAAAATCCCTATGGGGGTTTAGAACAGCCTGCCTATGTAAACCGCCTTGGATTAAAGTCTGAGGAGAAATCTGACGACCAAAGAAAGGTGGTATATAAATACCTGTATAAATATAAATAAATAAATTTTAAAAATCCAAAGATTGGCAGGAACTGAAACTGATGGAGGGAGCAGCAACTTCATTCTCTGATAGAATGCTCATTCTCAAGAAGAAATTCTAGATGGTAACGGTGGACCAGCTGTGGAACAGATTGCAGAGGGAGGTGGTGGATTCACCTTCACTGGAGATCTTCAAGCAGAGGCTCAACAAGGCACCTGCTGGAGATGCTCTCGGAGGATTTCCTGCCACAGATGGGGGGTTGGACTAGATGACCTTGTGGGTAACTTCTACGATTCTATGCATTTAGTAAGTCGAATGGCAGGTGGAATCGCCCGCACTTCTTAAACTGCTTGTTGTGGTTTGCTGACCATGTGAAGTTGAATTTGCACAAGATGAACCCTACTCCTAAGATGAGGGGCAACTGTATGTCTCCCTTATAATTGGTGTATCAGGAATGTTTATAATGCAAAGAACTGATTTTGCACCAAATGTTCTGCTTTTTCAGAAAATCTGTAGAGTTGAGGTGATTCTTAGATGCTTTGCCATGGTAGATGGGTAATTTTCATGTATAGGCCATTTTAAGCAAAAAACAACAACAACAACAACAACAACAACCAAAAAACCTTGTCAGTTTTCTTGTATTGCTTTAAGGAGAGAAAATGAAACATTCTTAGCATCTGTGTCTATTTTACCTTTGGGATTTCATTTATCTTATATTTATTGCTCCCTAAAGATGGAGGCTTTGACAGCCCTAAAGTCTAAGGTTCCCTGTTTGTTGACAGAAAACTTCTGACATACAGCAACAGTGTAAGCTTAGATACGCTGACCTGGTAATATCTTAGCTTTAATTTGAAAAAGCTGTTTCCCAAGCGAAGACAAAGTGTAGCTTCCGAAGGGCCCATATATGTGTCCAAATGACACCTCCGGGAATATCAGCTTCCATTTGGGGGTGTGAATATTTCTATCAGTGGAAACGCCACATAGCCATAGGCTGGTGTTACTGCCCTCAATTGTGAGAGGACTCATTAATGGTTAATATGAAGAAGCCAGGAATTGTGTAATGCTTTTTCAAAGCCTGGTGGACACAGAAATGAGCACCAGCAGATGAGCATTTACTAATTTTGTACCTCTGTTGGAGGAAGAATTCCCTGTATTCTAGGTCAGCCATTTTCAACCACTGTGCCGTGGCACACTGGAGTGCCACAAATGGTCTGCAGGTGTGCCGTGGGAGTTTGGGGAAGGGTCATATATTAGTTGGGCCTTTGGGGGATATGAGCCCCCCACCAACAGCATGGTGTGCCTTGTCAAATGTCAAAAAACTGATGGCGTGCCTTGACAATTTTAATAGCTTGTCAGTGTGCCATGAGATGAAAAAGGTTGAAAATCACTGTTCTAGGTGGTTCCTTGGGATGATAAATTTTTGTAGCATTATGGGGGAACCAGATCCTTTCGCATACTGTCCACAAGAACTCTCAATTGCTCACAATAACAGGAAATAATACTGAGAGAGCAATCCTATGATCGGGCATCACCGGAACTGGATGTTGTAAAAGCACCGTAAAAGCACCGTTCCAACACCCAGAGAGTACGCTGCACGGGAATGAAGGTCTGCAGCATCCCATGGGTGCCTCTTCCTGCACAATGGCTGCTGGAGCAGGTAAGTATTGCACCAGGTGGCAGAGGGGCAGGGTAGGGTGGCGGGAGGGTATTCTGGACGTGGGGAGGGGGTGGATCAGGCTTGGGAGGGGGCAAAGATGGTGGAGCAGGCCTCCACCATATCCTAACCCCTGTCCCAGGTCTGAAAGCCCTACACAGGGCTACTCAGTGCTGGGAGTAGCTCAATAGTTCATTCAGATCCAAGTAGCCCCACTGAACAGGCTGGGGTGCTATAAATGTTCCATTACCCTAAGAAGATTTCCTGCCTGCTCAGATCCAATGCTGGATACAGTCTGGGCCTGGTGGCCCCGCTGCACCAGCATTGAATATGATTGGGCTGTAAAGGTGCAGGGCTGACCCAAGTTCACCTGACACTTGAGGTGGCATGCAAACTACTGCACCCCCTTACCTGACGACGCACCAGCCTCTGCTCAGCCCACTCTCCAATGCTCTCGCTCAGTACTCTCCTCTCCTTCACATTTCCTCTTCCTCTTTCTCCCTCTCTTCCTTTTTCAATCCAGAGTGTAGAAAGAAGAGGAGAAGCAGTCGAGGCAAGTAGGCAGTCAGAAATGGGTACCCCTACTAATCTCCTGCCTCAAGCAAGCATTTCAGTAGTCCTCATGGATGGGCCAGCCTTGCGAAGGTCTAATCCAGTCCCATGAGCACAGCTCTCCACTTGATGGAGGGCTGCTGATAGAGGTGAAGCTTTTGAGCACAGAACAACATACATGGGAAGGGGTAGGGAGGACGACTGGATTATGCCGTAAATGTTTGCATAGTGCTGTTCCTGACTGTGGAAAAACACCTTGCATAGTTATCTTAATAACACTTCCAGTAGCCCTTAAGGGCAGACTACTTCTCTTATCTGTGCAATTACTGTAGCTAGGTGTGAAACATTCATAGCATCTTCTTGGAACTCAAAGAGTCCCCCTGGCTCTCTAAAATTACTTCTGCCTCTACTGATTTGAAATTAGTGCTGGGCAGTGGCCAAAGATGAGGATACTTGTAACCACCGCTCAATGTCGAGTTTGATATTTGCATCTAGTAAAGATGGCAAAAGCTGTTCCACCTGATGTGTGCCACAACCTTGTCCCTAATCGCTTGATTGCAAAGATGCCCGCCACCTCTTTTGGCCATTCCTAGGCAGACAGCATAATCAGGAGTTTTATCTCCCTGGTGGGTTGCTAGAAATCACTGTATTAGACTTGCTGAGTCGTTTGTGGAGCAAGCTGCCTGAGATGCAGCAAGAGCAGCCTCCTAAATTGGACATACCTGAACTAAGTTCAGAGGGCAAGAACACCTTGGTGACTTGGGTGTTGCTCAACAGAGGCATTACTTCTCCAAGCACCATCCATAATCCCATAGGAAAATTAGACAGGGAGGCAGGTCTTTCAAGAACCAGTAGCAATATAGCTTCCATGTTCAAAGGCAGAATGATGGGAGTGACAGAAGGAGATGGCTGTTTGCCTTCATGTGTGCGGTCCACTCAGAGGCACCTCATTGACCAGTGTGGGAAGCAGGATGCTGGACTCCATGAACCTTTCATCTGATCCAGGAGGACTCTTCTTGTGATGTTAGATGTTTTATTGCATCTGACTTTGATGGTCAGAGATAAATTGAAATTAGGGTGGAATGTTAATGTAACAGATGTTTTTATATGCTAAAATCTATTCTCAAATCTATTCTCGAATCCTCTCGGCCTTGGGGATGGGGCAGGCATGAACAGTGAAATCAAAGAAAATAAATAAATTATCCTACAAGGAAAGTTGTTGGTGTCATACTGGGGAGATTTAGTAGCCTTTTGTTCATGGGTGTAATTGGCGAGTCTCTCCTGCCTCCTAAGACCATTTCACTAACTATATGTCCTTGATTTATCAGCCTCCTAAACAACAGAACTCTGGATGACCTCCTGCGATACTGGGAGTGCTGGGAAAGTCTTCAGAGTGCTTTATAGGTCTATGAACAGTGTATATCCAGATTGTGCACTGAGTAATCCCAGCGGAAAAAAAGCTTCATTGCTTCACATCCATTTGTGACATACGGAAAGAGAGCCTTAAAGTAACACACTTTGCAGAAACATATATTAGTTCTTGACAATTTAATAGAGGTAGCCATTCAGAAAATAATAGGAGGTAAATAATGGCTCCATTAAGGAACACAGCTATCTTTAGCGTTACCCCTTCCATTTCAAAAAAGAAGAAAGACCGAAAAGTTGCCATGGTTATTTTCAAACTCATCTGACATTTTGATATTTATAGTAAACCCACATCTTGTAATGATCATGTCTAAGGCTGATATTACCAGATTGTTTTCAAAATGATACTTTGTGAATTTGTACCAGGTTCGAGGTTTTTGCTTTCAAGTTCCAAAATGCAGTCATGCAGAATGAAGGTTAAGTGGTCCGTCTTCTCATGTCATGCACTGTTGCATGCTGGTATACAAGCTCAAACTTTGTCTTGACTGCTAGGGAGATAAGTACCAAAACACTCTCCCCTCTTCCGCCATACCAGGACAGCTGAAGCACAATAACCCAACATTTCCATGATATTTTTTGTGCCATCTGGCTGTATTAATAGAATACAGCAAGAATGTGTCTGCCCTCCTGGTCCTACCAGAGCACCAACCCCATGTCTTCCATTCCAGCACATTCATAAGAGCACAACATATGTGAAGTTTCCTTCGTGTGTAAAATCCAACCCAGGTAGTCCTCCATCGTGTGACTGACAATCCTTGGTAGCAGTGACCTCCACCAGCTGAGAGATGGATCAGAATGGGATGATCTCAGGAGCATCCAAAGGATTTGGAGCCCTCAACAAGGCTCAGACAAATCTCCTTCAGCCTAACAGATCTATGCCAGCAAAAGAATTTGCATAGATCTGAGTAGGCCCATGGGGGACCAGGAAGTGGCAGAAAAAGTAAAAACTTTCAGTACTTACTTCTTTCAGCTGATCTGAAAGCCAGTCCATGCCCCTGGCTGGATCCCAGTCAGCCCATGCCCCTAGGCAACACTGTGCAGGTTGGCCCTAGATAGGATTGAGCCATTAGTAATATACACATTGCTTTCAGGCAGTAGACTTTATAGCAGGAATATGGTTATTCTGATTGCACCAGGTTGGATTTTTTCCCCTGGATCTCCCAGACAACTTTGTAACAATAAGTAGTCCCCAGTTAAGCACTAGAAAGGTCTGCTTCTGCTTCTGCTTCTTGCTTCTGCTATTCCCACAACACAATCATTTGAATTTGACAAAAGGTGGCTGTTGGAGACAAAAGATGGAAGACTTCTCTATTGAGAGGTAGTGGTTTATAGCAGTGGCACATCATGTAAAGTACAGGCTTTTATTTGTCAGGGATCCTTTATCAGTGTTTGTATCAAATGGGGCCATGGCCAAGTGAAATGATATGTTCTCACCACTTCATTTCAAAGATTATCTATACGTGGTATAGGGATCAACTTACAGTACAGTACTTATTTTTGGTTGGGACTTGAGGTTCTTACTATATTGCTATTCCAGTTTTCACTCACTATAATGGGACTATGAGTAGGTGAAAAGTGAAGCATGACCTCAGTATTTGGCCTCATATGAAGCGATCATTTCACAGAGTTCCATGCCCCACATTTGAATGGCCTTCGAGGAGGAGCAATCTGCACCAATGTCCTGTGGGTCCTGTGTTTTTTGTTTTTCGAACCTTGAATGTTCTGCTCCTGATTAACTTGTGTAAGGGCTTTCTGATGACATAAAAACATTGCAGAATTATGGATCTGGTTCTAATTCCACTTAGATGATGGGAATCTGGCTTCAAACTTCTGTGGGAACAGAGCATCCCTAAACACAGGTCACCTACATGTTGCAACACAGTCAGGTCTTACTATAATTTGAGGACCATCAAATACTGTGCAGCAGAGCTGCTACTCCATTTGATCAACTGGTTTCCCTCACATAGCCTTGTTCAGCAGCTCAGTGCTTCCCATGGCTCCCAGAACATTTCCTGAAAACAAGCCTGATCCTCAAGTAGGGGATGCAATTGGTGCAAATCTCTCTCTGGCCAGCTTCCTCGCTGTGGGCTCAATCCTATGGGTGCCTTCTGCTGATGGAACTAGTGTTCTGTCAGTGGAAGGCCCTCTCGGTCGGCATGGCAACATGTGCAATGGAGCCACCAGCAAGAATGACAGTGCACTTGTGCCACTAAAGCCACTACTGGAGAAGTTCATTAGTGGCGGGGTAGGTGGGCAGTGGGTGGGGAGGGGGGAGTAATGGGGCATTTAAAGACAGGAACTGGGAAGAGCTGCTTGCTTTCCTCAACTTATAGCTATGTAGCTGGCATAGATCTGAGGAGAGCCATAGACCATCAGGGGGCCTATGCAGAGGTAAGATAAAAAAAATCTTCTTCTTTGGAGGCCTCCTGATCGCAACCGACCATAGCATGCATTATGCACCTGCATGCTACAGTGTGGTGGGGCATAGGATTGGGCTGTCAGTGCCTATGAGAAAGAGAATTCAGTGTGTGAGGGGAGGAAACTTCTGAGCTCTGCAATTTTAATGTGCAGTATGACCATGGTGAGTGGAAAAGTGACAGCCCAATGCACCAAAACTTCCTGCACAGTAATGCAGTGATGCCAATGTGGTGCCCACTGCATCCTGTTGGGGGGGGGGTTGCCCTCTGGTGGCCATTTCAGAGCAAGGGAAAATTAATTCCCTTGCCCTGGGGTAAGCAGCTGCCAGCCCTGCTGGGTCTTCTTGGGCCTGTACCAGCAGTATCACTGGTACAAGTCTGTGTGGAACCGTGAAGGTGGATTGCAACTGGGAAGGGGGTTAACTTTTGGCATGCACCACTGCCACCAAACCTGCCCTCCTTCCTGGTCCCATCACCAATCCGTTCTATCTACCTTACCCTATTCTGCCCATCCTTGCCTCCATACCGTCCCCTGGACAGTGGGGATTTGGAATCCACTGTCCCACGGAGTCCAGTCCCACGGACTGTTCCTGCCAGTCACCACTTGCAGTTGCGGCCAGCCTGCAAACTCTGGTGTGTCACCTTCCAGAGCAGCCAGAAAATGTCTAGCTCTGTCATTCTGGCAATTCTGATTGAGCCCTACGTCCATTTTTTAGTCCATGGTGAACCCTTATACATGGCAGAGATGCTGCAGCTAGTAGCATTACAAGTTTTGGAGACCTAAGCTCTGGTCAGCTAACGCCTTCTTCATGTCCAGCTGGGCATGCCCCAAGGTCATCATGACTCTCTAGCTACATCCATCATGTCCACATGGTCAGCAGAATGCATGAAAATACTCCTCTGAGCATACAGCTTTATTTTATACATGAATGCTCATGCAATCTCATGCAATCTGGAACCTACATTGGAATGAAAGTTCATGTGCATTCACATCTGAGCATGAGTACGAACCCCTTTCATACATTGTACTGAATGTGTCGCGGTTGGGGGGGCATGGCCAGGCAATACAATCCTGCTCCCTTTCCATGTATTTTCTGAATGCATGGAGGGCAATGTCCTTCTTTCCCTCTTGTCTGAGATATCAAACGATCAGTGCCAGCAGTGCCTTGGTTGGGGGAAAGAGAAGGACGGAAAAGGGGCTGAGCTCGGTCCAGAAGTCCTTCATCCTGCACACTTGTTGGAACACAATTGCAGCCAGATTGGACAGAAATACCTACTTTGGGGCGGGGGCAGTTCTGCAACCAAAGCAGCAGGAGTGAGCTGTACCTGTGTTTCCCTGAGTGGGGCCTAATGGTGTTTAAAATGTAGCAATTCCAAGATTGGGTTTCAGTTATTTTTAACCCTGTTAGCCGGGGGAAATCTTTTCTTCTTGTAAATGCAACGGTGGATCTCTCCTTTTCAATCAAGCATCAAATAAGTGCGCTCAGGAAAAGCATGACATCAGGTTACTACGCCTGTAAGGACTCGTTCTGTTTTTGTTCATGCTGATGAAAGATAAGAAGTGGAAAGTTCCGATGAAGCCTTAAGGTTTTTGAAAGATGTTCTTTCCTAGCACAGTCACAAATGGAAGAAAAAAAAAAAATCAGTCTGGCTACCAGCCATTATATTTATATGATATTTATGGATATACAATATACGCAGTGTATATAGACACAAATGAAAGTACCACATCTGAGCTATCATAGTTTAGGATGAAACCGGATACTTTTTTTGAATGAAGAGAAGCATTATAGCTTGCTTGAAGAGGAAAAGGCAGCCTCTATTTTGCCTCACTTGAAACCCCTGCTCTTAAAACTGATTGCTCTTGCAGATTAAAGATTTATTGATATTTTTTTCTCCTGAAACAGAAAAGTGGTCTATTTTTTTATTATGCATTATTGTTTTATTTCCCTTAGGGCATTTAGCAAAATGCTATAAAAGTTATATTACATAGATCAGTAGAGGATTAATGTGAACAAATAGATCTTTGTGTTTCTTTGTTCAAACTGGCTAGAGTTGGGGTAGTCCGCTTGAACAATTCAGGGCCCAATCCTATCCAACTTTCCAGCATGGGTGCAGCCACAATGCAACCCTGAGATAAGGGAACAAATACTCCAACACCTTGAGGCAGCCTTTATGACTGCTTCCCCAACACAGGCAGCAGTGCAATCCCTAGGTGGAAAAGGGGCAGGGAGGGGATGGGAGAGGGTGGAGACTGGGACTGGGAGGGGGGATGTGTCAAGGTTGGGAATGGGGTGATATTGGTGGCAGCAGCACTGTCAACATCCTATTCCCATTCCTGGCCTCAATTCCTGGGTTCACTTGGAAATCCATGGCGCAAAATTGCTGGTGCAAGTCCAAGAAGACCCAGATAGGCAGTGACGGTTTACTCCTGGCAATGGAACAAATGTTCTTTTACCTGGAGGAGAACTCTGGGACTGCCCCTTCACAGGATGCACCTTACATGTGCAGGAGGCTTTGACCCTTTCAAATATGGGTGGCGATGCAAACACATGTTAATTACCAGCTGCACTGAAATTGAAATGGCATAAGAAGAGCCTTGGTAGACCAGATCAAGGTCCATAATACTTCTTGAAAGTCCAGACTTGAAGGCAATGACAACCTTTAGCTGTCACTTTCCACTAACTGGTATTCAGTGGCAAACCATGTCCGAACAGTAGACTTTAATATAACAAAATGATGGCAAAAAGCAGGATATTTTAAGAGCATTTCTTGTGATTATTTTGTATGATATACTTTGTTAAAGCTACAAAAATGTTATCCGCACAGCACAACCTCTGTCTCCAACTTTGTTAGAAAGCAAACTTTTTTTGGTAGCAATGGATATTGCATCTTGGCAATGCACATGGGTCAATGTGATTATCACCATAATGAACCACTAGAACTAGGGAGCTGGCCAGAGGTATAGATGCACCTCATGTGTGATCTAAACCACTGTGGAAGGATGGACTCCTCCCACCACTGAAATGGCACTCCTGCTAGTTCTGAACTTTTTCTTCATAATAACTGTTTGAGGAAGAAAGTAAACAAGCAATTGGGTCGGGCGAATGTTCATTACAGTGGCCACAGTGTTCTCATTCTTGATGTGTAATTACCATCAGTTCTCGTTATCCACTAGGGTTAGGTTCCTGGAAAACCTGGTGGATACCAAATTGGCAGATATGGAATCACTGAGCCTATGGGGAAAAGGTTATTAGGTTCCAGGGACTCTTTTCACCATACATACACTCTATGAATTTTATGAACCTGAATTTTAACTTGCAGTATATGGGGCTGGGTGATAGTGAGGGCTCATCTTCATTTCCAACACATGATGCTTCCTCCTCTGTGCTGGATATCCCTTGATGCATTGAAGGTTGTGGTGATGGTGATGGCAATTTCTCCATGCTGGCTATCTCTTGACTTGTCAAAGGTTGCTGGCCCAACAACGAGGCCTCAGAGATCAGCAGTGGGGAAGGGGTTGCTTCACCCGTCCTTCTCCACCTTTCTCTTGGCTCCTTTCCTTGGCTTGCCCCAGCCCTAGACCAGCCCTCAGGTCACCTCCAGAGACCTCTCATCAGTGCCAGGGTTGTGAAGGTTCAGAAGGAGCCCCCAAGATGATGCCCAAGATGGTGGGGCAAATCCGGAAGTAGACACAAATGTGTCCAATGATTCTCCACAGGCCAATAGCAAAGCCCATTTGGTGTGGCACCAGCACAGTATTCATGGATATCGAGAACCGAGTCACAGATAAAGAGAGTAGGTGGCAATTCTATTCCTCACAGATAAGCGAATTAGCAGACAGTGAATTTGCATATAAATAGAAGTGGCTGCATCTTCCTAAAATAAGCATACAATATACTGTGACATGGCGTATGTGCATCTTACACACTTTGGATTGTTTCCCATGACCTCCTTGAAACAGGAGCCTCGGTGTCAAGGGATTGCATCTTATTAAGTCACTCAAAATATTGGAAATATATATTCAACTTAATGGCCATCTGCCTTGACATTTCCCCATTACTATCTCACAGCTGGTCTCACAAACATCTGGCACACGTTGCTTTTGCACTGCAGTGAGTCGTAGAAGCTGCAGCGAATGAAAGTGAGATATTTCGGTGTGGGGTGCTTTTCTAATTAGTCCAGTGCCTTGGGAATGAAATGGAAAGAAAGAACGGAGAACACAATGCCTGGCATTTTGGGTCTCTGCCTTCACCACACTGAGGCTGTTGGCTTCTTTCACACTGATACTGGGGGCTTCTTTTAAGACGTGTTAGAGACAGGGTGACCTACTGCTGATTACTACATTGTGTGGTTTGAAAAGTATGCGTGGGAAAGTATTATACACACTACCTCCCAAGAATATGCTATGGCTAATACGGATGCAGCACAAAATCTTGCTTAGGGAGAAGCTGATCATATTCAGCGACTGTGGGTTTCAGGTACTGCTGGTCTTAAGACATGCTAGTTGGTCACAGTAAGGAGGGACTGGCAGAATTCCAGCCAGAAGCTACATCTGGAGTTTCGTGCAATGACTCAGAATCGGCAGCTCCAGGAACTCATGTGGCCCATAAGCTGCAATAACCTGCCCCTTAACTTCCTGAGCCACTTTAGCCCTTCTGCTTGATTTTCTACTTGTGAGGTGTCAGGGTTCCCCTCCTCCCACAAGTCCCCAACTTATCCAGGGAGAAGGCTTCTGGGCCAGAGGATCAGGGAGGAAGCCGGTGGAACATGGGGCTACCTCCCCATAGGCTGCCTGGGCACTCCTGTGGGTGGCAAGGCACAGCAGAGGAACACTGCGTGCCGAATCCCCCACTTCGCCCCCCACCTTGGAGGAGGGAGGGGGGAGACAGGACGCAAGCCATTCGGCTGCTGGGCAACTGCCCCTCCCCCACCTCGGGGGAGAAGGGGAGCACTCCCTCGCCCAGCCAGCCAGGACCTGCCTTGCCGGGCAGGGCACCTGGCTATGCTATCAGGAGCCCACAGCTGGACCTCCCCGAGCCATCTGCAGAGCTACAGGACCCAGGTGGGCAGAGCCAGCCCACCCCCCAAAGGCAGAGACCAGAGCAGAGGCAGCAGCCTTCCCAGCCATCTCAGGAACAACCCTGGCAGCTCCAGGTGAGAGGAGGTGGGAGGGAAACGGAGAGAGGAAGGGGAAGAGTTGTGGTCATCCCAGGGGAGGGCAGTCCCAGAGACAGGCCCTTTTTGTACCATCCCTGTGAGGGAAGGGGAGGGGCCAAAGGGGAGGGGTCTGCCCTACATAAACCTGGAGGCCAGGGATGACAAGGCAGTTGGGAGTCAGAAGAGTAGGCAGGAGGATCTGCTGCTAGCAGCCCCTGCTCCTGACTGGCAAATGCTGCCAACCCAAGGAGGGGGAACTGGGTGACACAACCCCCCCTTCTTCTGAGGCCTCCACAGGGGTTCCCCCTCGGAAAGGCCGGGCGGGCCCTCCCCTCCCCCCACAGGGAGGCCTCACATGAGGATATGCCACAGAACAGTGGTGATTCTGGCATCTGTGTTGCCTGGGGCCAAGACTGCAAAATGTCACCCCCCACTGAAGAAAATGCCTCTCGCCAGTCACATCTGAGGGCTCCGGAAGGCCTTCTAATGTCACTTCCAGTTTTCATTAAAAAAAAATCAGGTGACGTTTAAAAGACCCTCTTGGAGGCCTAAGAGGGCTTCAGAGGTCCTTGGAGGCTGCAAGCGGAAAACCGGAAGTTTCATCAGAAAACAGGAAGTGACATTTTAAGGCCCTCAGAAGGCCGCTAGCTGGGGAAGCAGTGAGTGCTTGGCAGAGGGGTGGTGCCCCCCACCATGATGCCCAGGAGCACTTACACCTGTGAATGCCCCCCAGGTGTGCCACTGCCACTGAGCTCCACTTCCCATTCTCTGCAATGAATCTTTTACTCATCCCTCTGTTTGCTAATTTTGATTCTGCCCTTTTGCATTTTTGCCAAACGTAGGGACTTAGATTTTGTGCAGTGCTACAACTTTCTGAACCATGGGCAGCAATCTCTTCATTCTACCCTCCTTGTTTTTGGCCTTGCAGTGGGCATCACGGGATTGGGGCAATAAATATAACTAAAACAATGGCACCTTGGAACGTAAGGGATGTGGCATCTGGTTTGCCACCATCACACATAGTTCGAAAAAGTTGTAGCAGTCTTAGAAATGCCATGCACCTGTTATGACAGCAAACTAGCCATAGGATTTTCACAGATCCCAGTGCATGTAAGTGCACTCATCTTCTCTATCACAGCATGGTCTTCCATAACAAACAGCGTTCCTGGAGAACAATGAGGACTAGGGATGTCTTCATTTAAAGAAAGAAAAGACAGTTGAATTTTTCAAGGCTGTCAGATAGCCAGGATGAGCTGCATTAAACAACTGCATTCTGTGATGCAGAGTCTGTTAGACCCCCTGCATCTTAGCCTCTGCTTGCATGTGCTCCTTGTCGGTGTCCTTTCTCACCAGCTTGAACTCATTAATCAAATCTGATATCAAGATAAACAATCCCAGTACTATGGTGGCTGCCTTATGAAAATAGAATTACCTCACAAAGGCTTTTGGTTTCCCTTCTCACCCGCTTTTACAGCTCATTCTTCATGGTTTTAATAGAAGCTTCCTGTTTTCCAGATCCGATTCATTGTCACTTTCACACAATCTGTGGCTTTTCATAGGTTGCATTCCTGGCCGCCCCCTTGCAATCTGCATTAATCAAGTCCCAAGCATGACATACATTGTGCTCGTGAAACCTTTTGGAAGAAGAATGAAGCCTGGACGCTCGGAGAATCGAAACAGATATCTGGCACTCCAGTGTCTCTTTGGAAGCACCGGAGGCTAATCAGTGGGAACTCTGTCTTCACTCAACGATGCCTGCACAAGCTCTCAGTTTGCCTTAAAGGGCCAACTAATGTCTTCAGAAAGGCAAGAGATCTCCGCTCCCTTGAATGTAATTCTATGGGTTTTGGTTTTTTGTGTTTTTCATAATGAAGATACTTTAGTCACCTGATCATATGAATCCCCCCTACTTAAAACAACAACAACAACAACAACAACAACAACTAGGTGAATAGAAGAATATACAGATTCCTCAGACCAGCCACACCATAGATCTGTCTCATTCATTCATTCATTCATTTTTAGAAGAATAGCCCACCTTCCCTTCCAAAAAAACTCAAGGCAAGTAGCAACTAGGAACTGAACCAATCACAAAGTGTTATAAATAAGGCAGATTACAGAAACCATTGCATACCATAAGAATATAAGAGCCCCGCTGGATCAGGTCATAGGCCCATCCAGTCCAGCTTCCTGTATCTCACAGTGGCCCACCAAATGCCTCAGGGAGCACACAAGACAAAAAGAGACCTGCATCCTGGTGCCCTCCCTTGCGTCTGGCATTCTGATGTAGCTCACTTCTACCAGTTCAAGAATTACAAAATTATAGCCAATGCAGCAGCAAAGGCAATCAGGCCCCCAGCAATTTCCAGTTTGCAGATGCAGCTTCTGGTTTACCATATGTTGCTTCTGATTGCTTCTGTGGGCCACTCTACCCTGCACATGCTTGATCTCGTCTGATCTCAGAAGCTAAGCAGGGTCAGGCCTGGTTAGTACTTGGATGGGAGACCGCCTGGGAATACTGGGTGCTGTAGGCTTATACCATAGTCTTTCGAGACTGAAGGTTGCCAACCATTTTCTGAGACCTGCAGAGGCCAATACAATGGGTTGCAGTCCCAGAGTGATCTGAAAGAGTCCTTTGGGGCCTCCCATCAAAACTTTACTGCACTACCACTAGTATTGCGTTATGAACAACTGTGGAGGGTGAGGTGGTTCATGGCACTGAAAAGTTTGGGAACCACTAATGTAGGCTACATCTTTGTGTGAAGGAGCATTCCATGATCATATGAGCAGTTGATACAGTGAATTTTATCACCTAAGTGAGAACAAGGATCTAGGCAACATCTGTTTATATGTGGTTAGATTTTTTTAAATTACCATGTGTAATTAATTACACAGAATTCTATGTGTATTCTATGATTCTATGATTCTATGATTCTATGATATTCTATGATTCTATGCAGTTTGAAAAAAATCTCAGAGAATTTCAAAGTAGGCAACCTTATGCACACCATAGCTGGCTCTCTTATTGTTGGTTGTATATTGCTGCTAGAATGCACCTTCATTTATTGTACATACACTTGTGAGGAACCCAGTGAGGAAGATGCACATCTTCTGATGGACTGGACACCTTGGATGAGAGCACCATGATGCAGGTCTGTGACGCACTGTGACATACAGGTGGTTGGACTAGGTGGACTTTTGACATGATCCAGCCGGGCTTTTCTTATGTTCTTATGTTCATATCTAGTGTGCAATAGACTGAGGTAGGAGAATTCTGGATTGTGTCACTTCACTTAAGGATGCAGGCAGAAGGTGCTGAACACAAACATGTGAAGTTGACATATATTGAATCAGAAAATAGATCCATGTAACACAGTATGTCCGCTCCAATTGACTATTCCAATCAACCACAGCTCTCCAAGCTTCTTCCCCATCCTGTTACCTAAAATTGTTTTAATTAGTTTGTATCTAGATCTCTTACATGCAAAATACAGGAGACCTTCGGAATCTGCAGGTTTTGGTAACTGCAGGTTTGGTATCCGCGGATTAAAAACTTCCAGGGTGGGCCACCTGTTGTCCTCTGAAAGGGACCTGAGATGTACTCTGGTTGCATCCAGAGGGCCTTTGGAGGACCAGGTAGGTTGACCCTCTAAGGCCTTCAGAGGGCCGAAACACGACTTCATGCTTTTCGGCCCTCAGAAAGCCCTCTGGATGAGACTGGAGTGTAGCTCTGGTCACATTCAGAGGGCAACAGGGTGCCTGACCCACAGATTTGAACATCTGAAGGTTTCTGTATCTGCAGGGGTACCAAAGGCCGCCCCTTGGTATGGTATGTGCTGTACTGTTGAACTGGGCTATCGGAGCTCCCTAAGATGACAGTATTTTTCAATTGCTCATCAACATAAAGAATTCACTGCATGTAGTAAACTAGCATTTCAGGGGAAAAGATTTTGCACAGACACACTTTCTGTGCTTGTATGCTACATGCAGCAAGCTATTAACATGCAGCAACATTCCAAAACAGGGCACCTGCACCTGCAGTTTGAACAAGTATATCCAGGATTGTACCACCTCACCGTTATGCTTAGATTGTGTAGGCCAGCACTGTGCAGATGTGATTGACTCTCACCGGATCTGGTGCAACTCATCTGGAATTTTCTAGAAGGTCCATCCAATGGTGTATCCCAGAATGTCAGCTGATGTCTGCACTTCTTCATCCTGCAGGCTTGATGAGACAGTGTCAGCCAAGGGGCAGCAACCACCATATAGCTTATGCGAATGAGCCATATTCATTAAGTGATATTCGGATAATGGCCTTTCACTTTTCTTGGGGAGCTAGAGGAATTGTCCAGGACAAAATACACGTCAGCCTCAGATGGTTCCTTGGTAACAAAATGTAAAAGAATGTGTGCCTACAGAAAAGCAGACCTTCCCCTAATGTGAGGTTGAGACAAACATACAATCATGAAAGTCTATCAGAATTAGAACCATAATGCATTGTGATCCTTCAGGGAAATGTATAACAGACTTCTTTCCTGATATTCAGCCAGCAATCCAGGCAGACCTTCTAAAAGAATACAGATACATACAGGGGGAAAAATGTGATTCAAATAAAGTTTGGGGAATGAGTCTTGCAGAGGCCTGTCTTCCTTCTATCCAACACAAATATATAGTAGATGGGAAACCCACAGCCAAAGATTGGACTCGTTATTTTTAGTCAATTTCTGAAATTGAGGCACCTGTACCCATTCCAAAAAATAGCATGCAGCCTTCTTCCTAGGCATGGTGTGCGGTCTTCTATTTCATCTCCAGTTGGCCTGCTTGGTTCCTCAGCTCCCAAGTCTCATGTTTTCCCAGCCCATCCACACAGCCCTGCCACCCAGTATAAGAGGTTGTTTCTCAGCCAGAGCAACCATCTGCTTCTCTATGTAATGTTCAGCATCTCATTTGATAGCGATGGTGTTGCTTTGCATTTAGAACAAAAGTTGAATGTGATTTGTCAACACTCTGTTAGTATGAGTACATGTGCATCAGAGTTCTGCTGGCTTCAGATCCCACCAAATGTGCGTGGAATTGCATGCACAGGGACCCAAAATGCTGGTGCACTATTTTCCTTCCATCACCCAAAAATTCCATATCCACTTAATGAATGTGGATGAGTTTGGGTTGCTGTTCTGCTAAGTATAAGCAGCTGTGATGATCTCCAAGGTAGCTCTGAGAAGGACCATATGCACTTTTTTGAAACTGTGCTTCTCTTAGATCATGGCAACAACCATATATACATGTCACTGGCAGTCATGTGTACAGCTGCCATCAGTTCTATGACATGAGATCACAAAACAAGCCTTTCACCCAGCAGTAGGTCTTCTGTCTGCCAACATGAGAGATGGAGGTGGAGTATCTCAATAGGCATTCTGGCTTCTCTCCCTCTCTCAGTCTACATCCCCATACACTCACACTTTCTTTAGGTAGTGCTGTGGCTGAGTACAGTTGGGAAGCAAACTGCTGTTTAGATTCAAGGACTAGGCAGTGTGTTTTCATCTAAACATTGGAAGAAGTTTATTGTGAGTTAACAGGGATAAGGGATACGCAGACCGTCAGTCAAATTCTATACTTGAGGTCAGGAGGCAAAGTTCAAAACACAATACAAAACAGTTTCTAATTAAATCTTGAATGAAAGAAATTTACAACCATAGTTTTACACACTTAAAGTCCATTATGGAAAAACGGATTAAAGATATTGATTTTCAGCATGCCATGTCAAGAGCCCGCAAGACTTGCTCGCCACTGCACTTTGGTTTGAATTTTGAATTTAATCAAAGTGCTAGATATCTAGACACTTTAACTATATCAAAATACAGTATAGGCAAATTTTTACAAGAGCTAGATTTAATTGTCTTCCATCTGCAGTCTTGGAAGGACGCTATAATAACGTGCCATATGAAAATAGATTATGTCCCTGTAATAATATGGAGACCTTGGAACATGTTCTTTTCATAGGTAATTTTTACAGGGATGAGCATATAAGATATATTAACCCTATGATGTGTAATTTTCCAGGTAGGACTTTTATGTGGTATTCAAAATATATCTTAGCTGATAAGAATAAGCCCATAACAGAATCAGTGTCTAAGTTTCTTTTATTAGCACAAAGAACACGTAAGAAGATTCTTGCTTCTTCTTTTTTTTTAATATAAAAGTTTTGTTTAAAATGTTTTAATGAATGTTTTCTGAATGTTTATGAATGTTGAGTCTGTGACTGTAAGTAAAGAATGAATGAATGAAACTTACAACCAGCATCCTCCTGGCACCAGAGAGAAAGATCTTTAAAGTCCCCCAAATTGTTGGTTCGGAGTTAACAGGCATTTAAACTTCCTGCTCCCAAGTCAAGTGAGCAGTCTGGATCGACGATGAGGTGTGAGCTAAATGCAGTGAAGATCCATGAAGGTTTCTGACAAGACTACTCTGGAGAAACCACGCAGTCATGGGACTCCAATTCAGTAATGTCACTAAGGGAGGCAAGCGGGGCAGACTGCCCAAGGTGCCACTCTCCAGGCCAAGCGGAAACGAGTGTGTTGCCTGAGCCCCCACTGAGAGGAACTCTGGGATGCATGTGGTGGAGGATGGGACCTCCCACCTGCCCTTACCTCTGAACAGCCGGAAATCATGTTCCCCAGAAAGCGGTATCATCATCATCATCATCATCATCATCATCATCATCATCATCATCAGTGGTGCAATTTATTTATTTATTTATTTATTTATTTACTTACTTACTTACTTACTTACTTACTGTATTTCTACTCTGCCTTTCTCCCCGAAGGGACTCAATGATGCACTTATGGCACCATGTCACTGCTGAACAAATTCCAGGTGCTACACATTGTGCCTGCACTCCAGGTGCCAGTGGGCCTGAACCTGCTGTTGCTCACAATGTGCATTGCACAGCATGGGGGGGGGAGGTATTGCATGGTGGAGGGGTTGACACCCACCCCGGGAGGATGCTCTGGGAACCAATCTGCATTTGAAGGTCAGGGGGCATAATGCTATCTGGACAGAACACAGAATATGACAGGCTGATTCCTAAATCAGTACCAGCGTACACAGAGAGTTGTTGTTTAGGGGAAAGGGGGGTTCCTAAGGAAAGGGTGCTTGCTCATTATGGCAGCATATACCAACTGTCCCTATTTATCGGGAATAGTCTGTATTTACTTGACCTACGGAAATCACTCTCCCTGTTATGCCCGCATTTTTTTGGCATTGAAGGATGCCTTGGATTATGCAAGGCTCTCCAGCCTGTGGGCTGGATCTGGTACCCTCGCTAATCCATCTCCCCCATGAACAGAGCTTTCTGTTCCGCATGTGAAGCTTCCATTGTCACTGCCGAGCAGCCCCCCATGTTTGCTCTGCCCCCGCCACTTCCACGTTCTGCTGCCCCAGCAGGCTGTGTTCCAGAATTTCTTGGCAGATGTGGCAAGGCAAAGCGAACATGGGGGTGGGGAAGTGGCGATCGGCAGCGAAAATGGAAGCCTCTTCAGCGGAACTGTAAGCCCCAGTCTTGCGGTGAAGGCTGTTTGCAGCACGCAGCAGTCTCCAGCTGTTCTAATGGATTCAGGGCAAGATTCTAGGATTCCCATTTTGCAGAGTCCAGCTCTCCCTTTATGAACTCAGTCCTGTCCCTGTTCAGTCCTGTTCAGTCCTGTCTCTGGTGCAGATACATGCCGTGCCAGATTCTGAACGCTAAGGTATAGTTTGAACTGTTGATAATAATATTGTAGGGAAATCATGTTTTTTTCAGTATATCTTGAGGTTAGGGGAGGACAGGCTGTTTCAGAGATAAAGAATGCTGCATAAAACAGGAACCTCCAAAACAGGTTAAACAAGCATGTCCCTATTTTCATCTGTGAAATGTTGAAGGGTATGAATCAGTTCTGGTGGAACGAAACATTCTTCAACTTAAAAAGGAAGCTATTATACTCAGTTCAGGAACACAGCAGCTTTTGGAAGTCACTGAAGGGAACAAATGTAAGGAACATTTAGCAGGCAAATCTGTTTGGTCACCTACTTCCGTGGAGAGTGATTGGTAAAATCTGGGGTGACAGAAGAATGGTTGGCAAACCTTTGGAGGGTGAAAAGGTGTACATAAAAGATACAGTCCTGCCCAGGGTTGAACACCGGAACCAGGGGACATATACTAAAACTGAGTATGTGGAGGGTTAGAACAGTCAAAAGAAAATATTTCTTTATCCAGTGTGATTAGCCTGTGGAACGCCTTGCCACAGGATGTGGTGATGGCACCTGAAAGCCTATATGCCTGTAAAAAGGGATTGGACAGATTTATGGAGGAAATGTTCATTACAGGTTACAAGCCATGATGGGTATGTGCAACCTTTTGGTTTTAGAAATAGGCTACCTCAGAATGCCAGATACAAGGGAGTGGCACAAGGACGCAGGTCTCTTGTTGTCCTGTGTGCTCCTTGAGGCATTTGGTGGGCCACTGTGGGATACAGGAAGCTGGATTAGATGAGTAACGAGCCCCTGATCCAGCAGGGCTTTACTTATGTTCTTAACTCTATGCACTTCCTCTGTTGTTTCCCTTGCCAAATTTAGATAGGGAGCACAACTGGGACAGGGATCTGCCTTCTCATTATCTAGAAAGTATCTCAGGATTTTATTAGCAATTGCACTGCCACTGATATCCAGGAAATTTTTGGTGAGCAAATTAAATCTACAAATTACTCTTGGTTCCTAAATTCTATATGCATTTTCCAAATTCAAAGCAAAACTTGACATATGCAATGCACGTTAATCAAAACCATGGCTTGGCGACACAAAGCAATGCATTTGCTTTGCATTTGCAATTTGGCAGGGTCCTGTCACTAACAACACCTTGAGCAAATGAGTACAAAGGACTGTGAACCTAAACATCTTAACGACATTAACTTCCAGCACACCGTTCAGATAGTCAAAACAAGAATTCACTCTAGTCTCAGAATGTGTCTGGCTGCAGCATAAACCTTGAGGAAGTCCAGTAACGGCAGAATGAAAAACTACAAACTAGGACTCTTCTTGAAATTTGGGTTTTCTCTTAACATGATCTCAGTCTGGTATACATCTTTGTTCACTGAGAACTCTACCAGATCCTATGGATCATTTTTAACCACATGCCTAGAACTTGCTACTTGCTGCTGGATGATTCCTGCTCTGGGATAGCCTCATTCAAAGACTTCTCAGACACATCAGTTACAGCCCAGTACTAACTCACCCTCCCCCGTTGGTGCAGCTGTGTCAACGGAGTGTTATCTGCATCCTATGGGGGGGGGCAGTCACAGAGGCATCCTTGTGGTAAGGGAACAAAAGTCCTGGCTGCTTGAATGGGTCTCTTTAGATCAGTGCCAGCCATTTTGCTGGTGTGGAACTGAGAAGAGTAAAAGAGAGGGAAGTGGAGATGGAATGGGGATAGGATCCTGGCACACGCTGGTGCTGCTAGGATCCAACCCTCCCTCCCTTGTTTCACCTCTCACCTGCCAACTTCCCCGCCCAGACAAGCCCTCCAAGATTGTCGTTACCAACACTGTAGCCACAGAAAAAGTGGTGATTGGTCGTGCCGAGGCCATAATGATCTACATCTCTCATGAAGCTTCTAATGCTGGTCTCCCTTTTGCTTTGGCAATAAGATCAGAGAGCAGATAGGTTCTGGGTTGGGAAAGGGATAGAGGCCCTATGTGCCTATAAGGCAGGTTCTAGTTCAAAAGCTTCAGCCGGTGTTGATGACAAGGCCAGAGTGACAACCATTATGGAGAGGCTGTGGTTCAGGCAAGCTGTAGATAGGATGAGGAGATGGGTGCTATATAACATACTCCTCTTTCATACCAGCACTAAGGGCCCAATCCTATCCGACTTTTTAGCACTGGTGCAGCAACATTGCATCCCCAAGATAAGGAAACAAGTGTTCCCTTGAGGAGGCCTCTGTGCATGCCTCCCCACCACAGGATGCAGTATACACCCCATTGGCACAATTTCACCAGCACTGGAAAATTGGATAGGATTCGGCCCTGAGGCAACAGAAGAAAGCTTTCCAAATGGGCCCTCTTGTGGGGAACAGAGAGAGAGAGGGGGAGAACTCATGCACCCTGCAGTGATGGTTCTGTGAGTACAGGAACCCCTCTCCAATCTGGGCTAGGAGATGTAGGAACCCCCCCCACCACCACCGCATCTTGTTAGGTCTTCAAACATGGCACCACCAAATTCACATGAGATACCACAGGAAGTCAACTTACAACCACAATGGAACTGTGGGGTCCTTTCTCCATAGGAACAGATGATCCCATAAGACTTAAAACACATCACTGCAGTGTGGCTTGTTACTGAGTATTGCTTGGTAACACAAACAAAGATAACTCAGATAGATAAGCCATGGGCTCCAGGGCAAGAAAGACAAAACATTCTTAGCAAGACAGACAACTGAAAAATTTCAGAATTTTTTTTTTTTGTTAACTTCAATTAAAGCAGAGGTCATTGCAACAGAAGGAGAGGGAGATCTATGCATGCAATGAGAAAAGTTCAGAATGTCTGAAGTAATGTAATCACGATAAAGACATAAAATTGGATATGATTTAAACTTGTGCAGCTTATGTCGAAAATTTCCTAAAACCCTGACACATACCGTGCATTCAGATAATATGACTGGTTAATCAAATTTAAACGCCAAAGAATATTAGCTGTTCTCTCATGACGCTGTTTCCAAATGTTCTCTCCAAACGCTGTTTACATTTTGCAAAAAGTACACGAGATATTTGACCACAGTGCAAACATTTTAATACAATTTTGTAAATACAACGGAACTCTCTCAAGGCTTGATTTTTGCAGGGATGGAAAACGCTTCATTAAATGGGACGCAAAGTGGATTAAAACCGCTCGGTAAGGAAAGACGATGAGAAGGCCAGCTTTACGAAATGAACAAAACTATATGTTACTAGGAAAATAATATTTGTTTTCTTCATTCCTTGAAGTTATACAATTACTAACCCTTCAAGCAAGCTTCCCAGATCTATATAATCTTTTTTTTTTTTCCAGCATAGGAAATAGAACTAATTTAGTATATGCTGAAAAAAAAAAAAAGTTTGAAAATGTGTTGGCAATCCTCAGGGCAATCTCTAGAGGTGCCACAAAAATCCATTGTATTTGCTCCCAAGTGAAAATTGTTTATTTGATAAGTGTCCTGGGGAAAAAAAAAATAACAGGTTTGTGGATCTGTAAGAAGTGAGATTTGTTGGCAGCGATAAGCTGGAACAAAAATGCAATTGTTTTGGTTTGAAGGGGAAGCTGCTGAACAATAAAAGCTCAGCATGGTGAGCAATCCTTGACCAGGACTGTGCTATAAATAGGCATCTGATGGTCACTATAAATGAGGACAGTGAGGGACATCAGGGACACTGATGGATCACAGTAGATAAGTGCCACTGTGCTTTGAATGGGGTAGGAGGTTGAGAAATAGTTAAACCAAATTGGTACACACGAAATGGCCAGTCTCTACTTCAATGATGAACCTGGTCCCTGTGGTTCTGCCTGGGGCCAGGACCACAAAATGCTGCCCCTTGTCAGAAGAAAGAAAAAATGGTGGGGGGGAGGGTCACATCACCGCCCCTCATGGGGTGGCAGCCCAGAGCATTTGTCTCCTTGATGCTCCTCTCCCAGGAATGCCAGTGCTGTACTTGGAAAGAATTCACAACCCAGAACGACTTGTCAAACTCATGTATCAAGTGGTGTACCTCGCATATTTGACACGCAAGAGTGGACTGATGTTGGTGACAGAAGATGGGAGAATGAAAGACTGTTTCGCTATGTGCCCGTAAATGGTCAGTGCGCCACTGATGCACCTTTTTTGTTCGTTGCTCTTGAGGAAGACTCCAGATACACACACAAAGTCATTAAACCTTACTCCAGAGAGCAGAGAGGGGATGGTTCTGCTTTGCCTTGTTTTTGCTTTCTTCATATCACTAGTCTAGACCAGCAGTTTCCAAACTGCTGGAGTTTAGTTTGAACTGGCGTTCAAACTAAAGACTGCTGTACAGCTGAAAAGCCCTGCCTGTCCCAGCCAGCGCTTACAGTTCTGCCGTGTATATAGTCTTGTCTATTGCCAATAGCCCCAGCAGGCTTTGTGACAGGATGTCTGGGCAGATGTGACTACCCAGAGTGTCCTTGTGACAAGATAGGGTGCTAGGAGCAGCAGCAGCGTAGTGGAACTGTAAGCACTGTTCACACAGGGGAGGGCTATCTCCAAACACTGGATCAGCCCACAGACTGGGGTTTGGAGAGCCCTGGTCTAGACAGAACAGCAAAAGGGATCACAGAGGTGGACGGACTCCTCCAATTCTCTTACAGGCAGAGCGAGCATCAGCCTTCTTCTGCTATGGGCAGGAGAAGGCAATGCACCCCCTTATTGCTTGTATCCAAGGTGGACAACCCCACCATCCTGCCCTTGGTACACCACCATGTATCAATGAACACTGGCCTAAAATGCAATGCCAGGAAGGCATAAATATATGTAGGGGGAAATGGGAGGTTTCAAATAACTGTAGGAATCTCAGACGCCGGAGCAAAGTTTGAGCAAGATTGCCAGCATACATTGTTCATGTCATTTGTATTTATATAACAATTTTCCAATATATTCTGCACAAAGCAGTTTACATCAGCGAGCAAGACAACTAATCTAATAATAAATGCAAACTGCAACATCTCAATGTATAGGAAAAGGCAATAAGAATTCATAATAAAAAAGCAATACTTTATTTGTGTATTTATTTTTTTTAAATGTATACCCAACCCTATCTCTAAGGATTCAGGGCAGCTTTCAAACATTACAGTATGCTATGAAAACAGCACCCCCAGCAACAATAAAATTCAGCCATATGCTTCATAAAGGGGAATCAAAATCCTATCACTGTATGTATGGATTCAGGACTCACAGATTTCACTATCCATGGGTCCCAAACTCATGGGGACGGCCCCAGTTGGAGCCTCCAGAGGCAAGCAGAGCTGTGCTCCACTTCTGGAGGGTGTTCTGAGGCCTTCAGGAGAAGGTCACTTCTTGTCTTCCCTGAATACCAGAAGTGACCTTCTAAGGCTTCCCAAAGGCCTCAGAACATTCTCCAGAGGTAACAATAGAGTAGCTCCTGTCACCTCCAGAGGTTTACAGGGTCCCTGAGACCCACAGATTTAATCAACTGCAGGTTTTCTTATCCATGGTGGAGCCTGGAATGGAACCCCCATGGATAATGCTGGACTCCCTGTACATATATATTTTGGGGTGGAGGAGGATGGAACAAGGGCCGGATTTGCCCCAGGAGGGGAGTGCAATTGGTGGTGGCCTTCTCCACCATATCCTAAACCCCTTCCTAGCACTCTCAGTGTTATACTGGGATTCTCAGATTTTCAGATTCGAGAAGCCCCATACTATATGATGAAAAATATCCCTTTACTCTGCGGTGACCTCCAGCTGCCTCCTCACCTATGCTAGATACAGCACAAGACATGCAGCCTGGCTCTGCCAGCACAGATTAGGATTGGGCTGCCCATTACAGACACTTCATCAAAATATCTCTAATAAAAATAATCAGAGACCAATCATAAGGCCAATGAATGAATAAATACTGGACTATAACAAGTGAGTTTAGCATGAGTATTTTTTGTCAGTGGCATAGCTAGAGGGTGTGCAAAGCACTAAGTTCTGCAGGGAGCCTCACCACAGCGTGCAAATGGCCTCTCCCTCTCACCTTGGGAGCCATTCCCAGCAGGGGAAGCAAAATGGAGGCATTAGGCTGCTTTATGCATGCTGTGATGAGGCTCCCTACAAATCTTAGTGCTTTGCACCCCCTCTAGCTACACCACTGATTTTTGTGCAATGGAATCTTACACCCTGATTAGCAGTAGAAAAAAAATATGCAAAAAAAACACAAATACATAAACATTTGGCATTGCTTCTATGGGCCGCCAAATTAAATTTGTCCTCAGCGGAAAGGGCGATTAAGGCATCGGAAAAAGCCTCTCATTATAAATACTTCATTTCGGACTTCATTATATTTTAGACTCAGTGCAACAGATATTTTTTTTACTTGTGCCCATTTAAAAGGGTCGTGGACTAACTTTTGATGAAAAAGGAAAAAAAAAAAGGATTTTTCCTGTAATGTACACTCGTTTGCTTGACATCTGCTGACAAATATAAACTGAACCTGTGACATGACATTCACCTGGTGAATTGAGGGCACGACATTTCGTATTTCTCAATGACGACAGGGGAAGCTTTCAGCTGAAGAACACAAAAACACAATCTGGGCTGTGAGGAAACACCAGAGAGAGGAAATCAGTTTGGCTTTCACCACTCCTGGTATAAACAGGTCAGCTGCAGCGAAGGAAAAGAGTTGGCTCCCCTTACACCAAAGGCTGAATCTGATAGCCTTTCACCTATGACATTAAAACAAACCAAGAGGGGAGGAAGGAGAAAGAGGAAGAGGAAAAGACTTCATTTCTTTTCTGCACCAAGGATTTGGAGGGCACCGATAGCAAGAAAAAAAGGCAACAGGCAAACTCAGTTAGATACAAACTATTATTTGTATTTTAATGGTCTGATCATTTTAAGGGTTGATGATTCATGGTCACGCTTTGTAAAGTGTGTGTGTGTGTGTGTGTGTGAGTAGAAAGATGCCTTCAGCTTCCTCCGATGAAGATATTCAGAATGAATAAGTGAATATGCTATATCCATTACACTGTAATTGCACCCAATTGGCTATGTGTGTTGCATTTTTCTTTTCTATATGGAATCTAAACCATTGACCATCTATGTCAATCCATGTCAAGCCTGTCCAACTTCTGACCCACCAGCTGAACTCCCCACCAGGGTCTTGAAAAACATCCTGGTTTTGCTGTCTGTCCAGAATTTAGAAGGCCACAGTGCATGACTGGTGGGATGCATTGGCTTGGTGAGCCACACGTTTTGTAGACCTGCTTCGTGTTAACAAGAAAGGAATTTTAGAATAGGATATTTCACACGGTATATTTCAAAATCAAATCAAATCATAAACCTTTATTGGCATAAATAATAAGACCAGGGTGCTAAACAAAAAATATTCATATCATACATTAATTAGACTCAACTTCTTGAAATAATTCTGGCATAGATACAGTAAACACTGTATATTTCTCTGTGAGCATTTCCATAATGAACTATGGATGCTTGCGCCATCCTTCCAGCGCATGCAAGGTGAGGCATGTGCTGGAGCAGGTAATTCAGCACGGTAGGTGGAATGGGGTGGGGGAAGGGCAGCAACAGGGGCAGAGATGGACGGATCAGGCCCAGCAATGGGCAGGATCAGTGGCAGCGATGCATGCCATATCCTAACCCCCTTCCAGGGCCCAATCCGACAACATGGGTCAACATGGACTTGTGCTTGCCATTTAGCATGCACAAATCTGAGTTGCCCCACTTGTGGCTGCTGGGGTTTTCCTTGGGGCAAGGGCACAGACGGCCCCTCACCTCATGGAGACCTCCAGCATGCAAAATCCCCCTACAGGATGCAGCACAAACAGCACTGGTGATGCTGTATTGGTGCAGGGAAACTTGGATAGGATTGGGCTGTACACCTTTTAAGCCAAGGGCCTTCATCAGGTACCTGTGAGGCTCTACCATTAGGCAATCCATTTGTTCCTCCTGACCTAGCCTGGCTAAAAATTGTTCCAAGTCAGATCTGGGTCTTTGACTGGGCAACGACTGGGCTCTGGTGTTGCTTTTGTGGCTTCCCATGTTTGCTTCAGGTATTTCAGCCTGTCATTCCCCTTCTGGTCTTCAAGCATCCATGTCTGCTTGTCTGTCCTTCTGCCTGTCTTCACCCTTGTTCTAGCCCCCTCCCTTTGGCTCTAACATTTGCCAAAGGGAGGGGGCTTGCATTCGACTTTGTCCTCTTTGGCTCCTGGTTTTTGAATTTAATCTGACACTAACATGGTTTTCCAGTGATCCATCAATTCAAGGCCTCATCCTGCCAGGACACACACTCTTGCTCTTGATGTGCTTGGCTGCATGTGACCAGCGCTGACAAGTGTATAGTTAACCAAGTATGGCCAACTCATGACAAGAGAGAAAATATGAATGAAACACATAGCATGTTATTAGACACGCAATACATTTCTCTCCTCTCTGAAACCAACATGGAATCTGGAGGACATCAAACACTTTGTACAAAGTGAATGAATATTTCCAGTCATAGCTATTTACTCTCTCTCTCTCTCTCTCTCTCTCTCTCTCTCTCACACACACACACACACATGTCGGAGACACTTGTTTGTGCTTTCCAATACTCCTATTACAAACAGAATAAGCCACGAAAGACATCAATCTTGGGCCCTTACGACTGAAACTTGGACCCAAGGGGCTCTAATATTTCTAAGAGCATAATTTTGCCGAGCTGTGCAAATTCCCATTCTGTATGTTAGTTCATGACAGGAACAAATCTATAAGTAAAAGTGAGCCCTAACTTCTAAGAAGGAAATGGAGCTAAGTCGCACCATGCCTGTGGAGTTAAACCCCTCAAATCCCTTGGAAAATGTCAGGGTTCAAAGGGTCTGTCAAATCCACATAATGAGGGAAATTCATATTGATTGATGACTCTCCAAAGGTTTGGAATTTGGGTGAGCTTTGGACAAGCATCTAAAAGTACAGATCCTTATCTCAAGCTCTAGCATCTGCAAGGCTAGGATCGAAGTCTTGCAAGACTGTGTTTCTTCTGGGAATAGCAGAAATTCTGAGGTCGTATCACAGAACCTCTTTTGTTCCTATATTTTGGCTTCTAGTTCCTATTGGATCTGGAAAGCAGAAATAGAAAAGCCTTCTTAAGAAATACATCATGTTTATAATTGACGATATTTGACAAATCAGATTTTTTTTTTTAAATTCTGACACACACACAAAAAAATAAATTATCAAAATATTTGCAATTAAGTGGGTGGTTTGAGACGTTGGCAACTCCATTAAACTAAATGACAGTGACCTCTCTTATTTTTGCTATTTTTAACCCACTGATGTCCAGTGCAATGTGTTCTGGGATAGCATGTTGATTATAATCTTTGCAGTTTTTTGTGGTATACATTAGGTACATGCCTAGAGGAAAGGTGTGCTTTAGCGACTGCTACATAGCATGCACTCCTGCTATGCTGATATGACTGTGCTGATAAACTGATAACTAACTACAACTCTTTTAAAAATTATTAGTTCATCTGCCTTCTATCTGATTTGAGCAATCAATATAGTGGCACTACATTTGCACATTACCAAGGTCTTAGGTTGGGTACCTTACTGAGAAGCTGAAGGAAGTATCAGAAGCTGCAGTTTATTAAATAAATGGCGCATCACTATTTAATTTCTCTGTGTTAGCAACACGTTACAATCAAAATAAGCCCCAATGAACTCAAAGGGCCCAATTCACCCCCTTTATAGCCCTCAGTCGCTTAGGCCCAAAAGGGCCCGGCTGTCCAACCAATCCAAGTACACCCAAAGAAAGTCTACCCAATCAAAGTACAGAAGTCCTCTTCTGTGTCTCACCACCATTAGAGGTTCAATGGGTGCGAAGGCAGGAGGAGGCTTTCTTGCAAGCTATGCCTAAACTTTGGAAGACTCAAAGTGATTTGTTTGGCTCACTTCCAGCTAAAGTTTCATCCCGATTTGAAAGTCTTCCTGCTCCAACAGGTCTTTGGCATGCAGAATGTGTGTTTGGTTGTTATGGCTTCTTTTTGTTTTTAATGTTCATTAAAATATTTCTTGTTTGTTTTAAAGACAAGAGTTTTAAAATGTTGGTTGTGAGTGACTTTGGTCACTTCGTGTAAACGGAAAGGTGAGTAAAAAAATTCAATCAAATGCATACATACAGAAATAGTCCATTTCAAAACTGAACCCATGTTGCAAAACTGCCAAGTAAGATACTTATGAGGCTCTGGATCCCAAATCATCTACAGATTGGTAAGTTCAACTTTAACATGCATGTGGCCATTGAACTACCTGCTCAAGACTCTCTACATTCACTGCTCAGGTTTTCAGACAGGAGTTTTTCCAGTCCTACCTTGACATTAAGCCTGAGACCTCCCACATGCAACAGAGGTGCTCTACCATGTAGCTACAGCCCCACAAATATGACAGTGTTCCTTTAAGCCAGTTTGCTTGCCATGATAGGCTACTTCTACATGGGAAAGAACCCAGAAAGGCTGAATCTCCAAACCGAATTTTGCCCCATACCCAGGGCTTTTTTTGTAATGGAACGCACCGGCACCTTTTTTTCCCCCTCCTCTCTGCCTCCACCTTTTTTCCCCCCTGCCTGCGCCACCCCGCCCCCTTTTTTTCCCCTCCCTTGCCCCCACCTTTTTCCCCCTGCCTGCACCACCCCGCTCTGCACTGCTGGCTAGGGAGGGATTCCAACCTCCAACCTTGTGCTCCACAGCCCAGCACTCTCTCCATTGGGCTCTAGGAAAGCCTATTGTCAAAGTGTTCAGAACTAATATATAAGGTCTTCAGCCCAGCTGGTGGCTATCAGCGCCTCAAGTATTAGTTCCAAACACTTTGAGCCTAAGAGCTTTGGTGGCTCAGTGGTTAAACTGTAGGTCTGTGGAGGCTAGGGGTTCAAATCCCACTGAGGAATAATTTTTTTTTTTTAAGGTGGGAAGGTGCTCCATGGCTGCAAAATATAAAAGTTGGTTGCTAGTTGCCAAAAGGGGGGCCAGTTGAGGCTGCAAAACCCCTCAAAGTTCAGTCCCAGGCAGGCTCTTTTTTGACCTTTTTTTTTTTTAAGTTCCAGTTAGGACTTAACCCACAGTTAGGCTCCTGGAGTGAGCCCCCTGCTGGAGGCTGTGGGCTAAGTCCTACCTGGGACTTATAAAAAAGAAAAAAGGTCAAAAAAGAGCCTGCCTGGGACTGAACTTTGAGGAGTTTTGCAGCCTCAACTGGCCCCCCTTTTGGCAACTAGCAACCAACTTTTATATTTTGCAGCCATGGAGCACCTTCCCACCTTAAAAAAAAAATATTCCTCAGTGGGATTTGAATCCCAAGCTTCTGGCTTCACAGATCTCCAGTTTAACCACTGAGCCACCAGAGCTCTTAGGCTCAAAGTGTTTGGAACTTACACTTGAGGCACTGATGGCCACCAGCTGGGCTGAAGACCTTATATATTTGTTCTGAACACTTTAACTACTGTATAGGCTTTCCTATAGCCCAATGGAGAGAGTTTCCTATAGCCCAATGGAGCACCTTCCCATCTAAAAAAAATGGGGTGTTTCACTCCAGCTGTGGCAGGAGTGCTTTTGCTATCAGGGAGCTCACATGGGATGGATGTGTGTGTGTGTGTGTGTGTGCGTGTGTGTGTGCGCGCGCGCGCATGTATAAAAAATGGTTTAAAAATAGATAAATAAATAAATAAATAAATAAATAAATAAATAAATAAATAAAAAGTTGTGAGTTCCTGCACCTATTTTTTTTATAAAAAAAAGCACTGCCCATACCCATTGGTGCAACTGGAAAATTAAAGTTGGATCTGTCTTGCAGTTCATTCACTAAAACTAAGGTGAAGAAATATATTTCAAGAAGTTAACATTCCTAAGCAAAGGAATTACCATGGTGGTACTAAAAGAGAAGGATATTGCAAACATTCACATTAATAATGCTGGAATGACAAAATTAATGCCACTGAAGCTATAACGGATTATATATAAAGCACAAATCAAGTGTTCACAAAAAATAAATCTGGAATCTTTCCAAATATTGTCAAAGATACTAACCAGACTTAGAAGAAAGAGGAAATGTTCTTTGAACTACTGTTTTTTTTTTTTTTTTTTGCTCATTATGTTGCCACTGTAACAAGGGGAATAGCTTGCAACTCCATGTTCATGCATGTTTAAAAGAAGAACTGAGCTAGAAACCAATATTTAAATTGGATCTGAGACATGTGTGGGAAGCTTGCTCTGTCCAAAACATGTGAAGAGCTGGTTCACTGCCATGAGAAAATATGAAGAGGAACCTCTTTAAGTGCCCAAAGAGATCTTTTCTTGTTTTATCCAACATTTTTAAGAAGTCATTTATTTTGTAACGTTGCCAGCTGCATTTGTGGATGGGAGAGAAGGCATTTAAGAAAAATTAATAGGAATATGAACCATGGTTCATAATAATAAAGAAGTACAAGAAGCTGAGATATGAATGGAATTAAGGATTCAGAAAGCTTTAAATCTTTATCTTAGAAAACTTTCCATCACACTTCACCACTTGGACAAAGGCCACATTTTCTCTGGCCACTGATGGAGGTTGTCAGGTTGTACAGAACATCTCAGACGAGTGAATATTCTTACCCCCACTGGCCTAAAATGTGGATTCTACGTGAAGTACAGTGTCGAAGCAAGTCTCAGGCATATGGACTCATTAATCACACCATATTTTGCATAAGGCATGTGTCTGACCACATAATATGCATACATTCATATGTGTAGGTGCCCAGTCACAGAGATTGGTGATGAGTGCATGTGAGTTAAAGTCATTGCATTGGCTAGTGCAGGGGTGTCCAAACTTTTTGGCAAGAGGGCCACATCATCTCTCTGACACTGTGTTGGGGGCCGGGAAAGAAAAGAATGAATTTACATTTAAAATTTGAATAAATTTACATAAATGAATATATTAGAGGTGGAACTTATATGAATGAATGAAGGTCTTGCAATGACACAAGGCCTATAAAAGGCTTTGCACAAAGCAAGGCCAGCCTTTCCTTTGCTGCTGCTGCTGCATCACAGATGTGAAACAGCAAGCAGAGGTGGGAGCCTTTGTCCCATAGCTCACACAAGAGGTCAAACAGTTGACCGTCATGCTGAGAACAGCTACTTTGGGCCAGCGCAGGCTCCAGCAAGTCTCCAGAGGGCCAGAGGCTCATTGCAGACTGGGGGATTGGGAGTCCTTGAGGGCCGCAAGTGGCCCCAGGGCCAGGTTTGGGCACCCCTGGGCTAGTGTATTGAAAAGGAGGACATTCATTCCTTGGTAACTTGGACTTGGCTGATGTTTTATCTGCTGACCATGACCAGTCACAGAGATTGGTTCATTAATCAATCCTATATCACAGAACAATGGTGCAACCAGTGATGTTCCGGGGGGGGGGGGGAGACACGAGACGGTAAATTGTGCCGGCACCTCAACACACCATGTAAGTGTCCCCTCTCCTCTGAAGTCATTCCAGGTGGTGACAGCAATCCACGTTGCTCTCACCACCCGGAATAGCTCTGAAGGCAAGGAGGAGGGGCTGCTTACATGGCTCATTGAGGCCTGCACAACTTATTATTTGCCCGCGCTCTGGGAATGCCATTGGGTGCAAGTCTGAACATGTGGAATGTGTGTGTGATGTTTATTATGGTAAGTGGGGCAGAACACAATACAGTCACCACCGTATCCCCAGTCTCAGTTTCCACAGTTTCAGTTATCCACTGTTTACAAAAGCGGATATAACTCATGTTTATAACTCATGTTTTTGTTTTGTTTGCCCTCCTGTCACTGTTTCCTGTGCTGTCTGTTCCTGCATCAGTCCCTGTTGATCTGCGCAAGCCCTCCAGTGTCCTCTTCACACTTACTTGTTAGTGCTTAAGAACATCAGAACAGCCCCACTGGATCAGGCCATAGGCCCATCTAGTCCAGCTTCCTGTCTCTCACAGGGGCCCACCAAATGCCCCAGACAGCACACCAGATAAAAAGAGACCTCATCCTGGTGCCCTCCCTTGCATTGGCATTCTGATGTAGCCCATTTCTAAAATCAGGAGGTTGCACATACACATCATGGCTTGTAACCTGTAATGGATTTTTCCTCCAGAAACTTGTCCAATCCCCATTTAAATGCTTGCCCTCCATTGGACGCAAAAAGGAAGCAGTTTGGAGGGCGTGCATGGAGAAACAGTTAACATTGCATTCGCTGCTATCTGTGGTTTCAGTTACCCACAGTAGCAGCAGGAACGTATCCCCAGTGGATACAGGGGGACAGTGACTTCGACTCTGTCTTTAACAGTTGTGCCCATGCATTTGAAGTCAATTTATAGGGTCAAATTATAAGCTACAATACTTTCCTGGGAGTGAGCCCCATTAAGCACAAGGAGAGGTTCTTCTGAGTAGACATGCATAGGATTTTACCTTGAGAGCCAACTTCCTGCCTCCTATAATTTATCACTACTTATAGAACCTATGCCCAAATCTTTATGCAGGTCTTCACTTTAAATGAAAACATTGCTTCCAGAAATTTAATACAGATACATATTGTTTCATTTTGTTAGATGCTGAGTTCCTCCTGCAGAGAAATTGCCGTGTATCCTTTGTCCGAAATCGCACACAGGCTCAACCTGCAACTCCAGACAAAAAGATGAATATGTTTTAGGGACAATGTCCCTGACCCAGCTGGGGTCAGTCACTTATGTAAAGCTATGCAAGTTTACACATCAGTGGGAGATTTGGCAAACAATAACTCAGTTGGAAGGTTATTCATCATTATTTGGCATGGATTGGCGGAGGTTCTGTTGGAGATTTCTCCAAGCCAATTTCCAGAAATAGTTAAGACATGTTTTGATCCAATAACTTTAGCAGTTGTTGCTACAACAAGCTCCAGGTGTTTTACTGTTCAGCCTCCTCCATGGAACCTCCTTAGAGCAGAATTGAATTGCTAGAGTTTCATTTACAGTAATTAAGCAAAACTCAACTATCTAATTCCAAATGATAGTTACAGGCTACGTATGAAAGGGGAGGAACATTACTTGAAAGTACCAAAAAATTAATTTATTCTACAAATTCTTATTTTTAATTAAAGTCTACCTTACTTTGAGGAGGCCTCTGTGAGTGACACCCAACTGCAGGATGCAGTACATGTCCCATTGGCACCACTATGCCAGTGCTGGAAAGCACTGACATAAGGGGTTAGGATTGTACCCTGAGTTGCTGAAAAGATAGTGGCACTTCATTCTTCCTTGTTGCCATTTTGTAGAGCAGAATAAAATGAGAATGAACAATAGATATTAAAAGATCCAAATCCCATTCCATATTAGTTGTCCTTACCATCACCCTCATTGAATCCTTCTCCTGTTCATTTCTTTTTTGTATTTGTATTCATACCTCCAGTCAGTAGCGTAGCTAAGGGGGTGCAGGAGGTAGCAGTTGCACCAGGCATCAAGCTTTAGGGGGGCAACAAGCTGAGCTTGACACTAGTGACCAAAATTGTGCAATTTTGGTATGTACGAATAATACCATCATGTTATATATCATTGGAAAGGTAACTTAATGCAGAATGCAATGAAACAAACCCCATTAGAATATCTGTATTCTATCAAAAGTTTTGGCCAATTAACCAGAAAATGAAAACACAACTACCTTATGGAACAAAAAGTGGATTTTCTTAACTCAAAACCGACCTATGAGTGATTGTTCTGAGAGTCAATGACATGTTATTATGTTACAGCATGGAACCAATAAGGTATTAATATGAGTCAGCTCTCAATACCATGTATTATAATACAGTGACTCCTGATACCTGGGTTAAAAGGCACATTTTTCAAGTGCTGCTACTCTTATATTTAGCAGAAAGAGAATAACTATCTCTCTTCACCCCAGCACAGTGTCTCAAACCAATCAGGGGTACTCTTTTTATTTATTTAATTAATTAAATTTAATTTTGTCTTGGAGGAGGGAGGTTACAAATCTACTTTGACCCCAGGTAGCAGATAGATGCCTTCGCTATGCCAGTCGGTGGACAGACTGGTGGGCAGGTGGTGGATGAGCAGGGGGATGGGGCCAGGATCTGGCACAAGTGCCAGGTCCTAACCCTGGTCCCAGGCAGCCCAAAGCAGTTCCGGGGTTCTTGGATCTGCACCACCTCTTCAGATGGCACAGATCTGAGTAGTCCCATTGGGGCTGCTGCAGTGTGACACAGGATAAGCAATTTTCCTTGCCCCTGCCCTGAGCCGCTTTTAGCCCCAACCCTGCTCCAGATGCGGGGCAGGCCAGCTGGCCTGCCTGCTCCAGGGCAGGTGAGGCTGGGCTGTCCATGTTCTAAGATTTCCTCCCTGTTCCTTCATCCTGCTGCCCTCTTCCTGTAGCAGGAAGCTCCACACCACAACTCAGGATGTGCAAGTGCATGCGTGTAAGAGGCAGTCATTTCTGGTGAAGTGTCATGAACGTGTCATAAAGCACATTCACAGCATCAGAGGGGGAGAGAGTGCTGGGGCAGCGCCAGTAGGATCTTAGCCTCAGCACCATGTGGATGGCCGACCAGTACTCCTCAAGCACCGGCCAGCGGTGAGTATTTTTGGGGCAGAGGGTAGGTGGGGAGTGGGAGGTACAGGGTGAAGGGAGGCCAGAAGAAGGGGAGAATTGGGTGCACAAAGGGGTGGAGACGGTGGCAGAGCCTGCTGTTGATTCCTGAACCCTCTCCCAAGCTGGGCGACCCAACACAGGTCTCCTCGGTTCTGTGCCAGCTCAAATGCAGGCGCAGAGGCGAGGAGACCCATTGGCATAACAGCAGAATTACGTGGGGTAAGGAAGCAAACATTCCCTTACCCCGAGGATACCCCTGCATAGCCTTGGTGCACTTAGGATCCAGTGGCTGTCATTTTAGCGCTGCTCCTTCTCTGGGATCCGCCAGGTTCAGGATTGGGCTGACTGTAAGAAAAAAATATTTTAAAATAGCAATTTAGAGCTCTGTTTCCCATGTTTGCCAATCTATTTTTTAGAGATCTTTTTGTGGTGGCTGAAATAGTTCAAATTATTGATTAGTTAAAACGTGACAAAATGCTCCATTCAATATATATAGATCAGGGATATGGCTTCCATTATCCCTACTAATTGGGCAAAAAAGCACCTTTAAAAATGGTGTCCTCTTATATTTAGCAGGGGAGAGTAACGATCCTTCTTCATCCCGGCATGACATCTTTACCCTTGGTTGTTGCGGGTGTCTCTTCTCCATCTCTTTTAACACTATGAGCCCTCTGGGGACAGTGGGAGTCATTTATTGATTTGGTGTGCTATGTAAGCCACTTTGTGGACTGCTGTTTGTTGAAAAGTGGTAAATAAATACGTATTAGTAATAATTTGAAATGGTTTCAAGGTTTAGCTTTTTTCCTGTTTGCAAATTACTGAAAGTTGTTACAAGCTATTTAACAGTATTAAAATACGTATCTAAAAACATAAAATAATTTTAAAAAAAATCTATAAAGGAAACTTGCTTTGTAAACTGAAATGCTGATCAGTTAATACTCAAGAAAAATACAATTATACTATTACCAGTGTATAAGCATGTACACTTTTCTTACTACTCTCCATTCCAAAAGATTAGTTTTTCCACTCTTGAGACAATTGCAATGGAGCAGTGGTTCTCACCCTTTTTAGCTTGGGACCCACTTCTGAGAATGACAATCTGTCTGGGGCCCACTGGAAGTGATGTCAGCAACCTGGAAGTGATGTCATAGCCAGAAATGACATCATCAAACAGGAAGTGACATCACTGGGTAACATCCATACCGGGTAAGATGGTGGAACGCCTCATCAAAGATAGGATCTCAAAACACATAGACGAACAGGTCTTGCTGAGGGAGAGTCAGCATGGCTTCTGTAAGGGTAAGTCTTGCCTCACGAACCTTATAGAATTCTTTGAAAAGGTCAACAGGCATGTGGATGCGGGAGAACCCGTGGACATTATATATCTGGACTTTCAGAAGGTGTTTGACACGGTCCCTCACCAAAGGCTACTGAAAAAACTCCACAGTCAGGGAATTAGAGGACAGGTCCTCTCGTGGATTGAGAACTGGTTGGAGGCCAGGAAGCAGAGAGTGGGTGTCAATGGGCAATTTTCACAATGGAGAGAGGTGAAAAGTGGTGTGCCCCAAGGATCTGTCCTGGGACCGGTGCTTTTCAACCTCTTCATAAATGACCTGGAGACAGGGTTGAGCAGTGAAGTGGCTAAGTTTGCAGACGACACCAAACTTTTCCGAGTGGTGAAGACCAGAAGTGATTGTGAGGAGCTCCAGAAGGATCTCTCCAGACTGGCAGAATGGGCAGCAAAATGGCAGATGCGCTTCAATGTCAGTAAGTGTAAAGTCATGCACATTGGGGCAAAAAATCAAAACTTTAGATATAGGCTGATGGGTTCTGAGCTGTCTGTGACAGATCAGGAGAGAGATCTTGGGGTGGTGGCGGACAGGTCGATGAAAGTGTCGACCCAATGTGTGGCGGCAGTGAAGAAGGCCAATTCTATGCTTGGGATCATTAGGAAGGGTATTGAGAACAAAACAGCTAGTATTATAATGCCGTTGTACAAATCGATGGTAAGGCCACACCTGGAGTATTGTGTCCAGTTCTGGTCGCCGCATCTCAAAAAAGACATAGTGGAAATGGAAAAGGTGCAAAAGAGAGCGACTAAGATGATTACGGGGCTGGGGCACCTTCCTTATGAGAAAAGGCTACGGCGTTTGGGCCTCTTCAGCCTAGAAAAGAGACGCCTGAGGGGGGACATGATTGAGACATACAAAATTATGCAGGGGATGGACAGAGTGGATAGGGAGATGCTCTTTACACTCTCACATAATACCAGAACCAGGGGACATCCACTAAAATTGAGTGTTGGGGGGGTTAGGACAGACAAAAGAAAATATTTCTTTACTCAGCGTGTGGTCGGTCTGTGGAACTCCTTGCCACAGGATGTGGTGCTGGCGTCTAGCCTAGACACCTTTAAAAGGGGATTGGACAAGTTTCTGGAGGAAAAATCCATTATGGGGTACAAGCCATGATGTGTATGCGCAACCTCCTGATTTTAGAAATGGGTTATGTTAGAATGCCAGATGCAAGGGAGGGCACCAGGATGAGGTCTCTTGTTATCTGGTGTGCTCCCTGGGGCATTTGGTGGGCCGCTGTGAGATACAGGAAGCTGGACTAGATGGGCCTATGGCCTGATCCAGTGGGGCTGTTCTTATGTTCTTATGTTCTTATGTTCACTGTGGTGTCAGAGCCAGAAGTGATGTCACCAACCAGGAAGTTCCTGCTTAGAAACTCAAACTATAAATGACAAGAGACAGTATTCCAGCTCAGAAGTTTCTTCCAATTCTCCCTGCCCTCGCTACCATTGCTATCAAGCAAAAAATAAAACAACATCTGGAACAAAATATTTGTGTATTTATTTACATCTATTTTTATATCTGTCTTTATTTACAAAATCTCAGGCTACTTCTTGTATTGCACTTGAAACTAACAAACATTGATGTGGCTATTGATACTGTGCTCAGCACTAGCCAGAAACAAGTGCACCCTACTTATGCATCTCAAGACAAGAAGTAGCTTGAGTTTTTGTAAATAAAGGAAATAAAAAAGTAGTATCCCCCTCAGAAGGAAGATAAGCAGGGACGCTTCCCCTCATCTCCCCCAAGCCCAAGCACGTCTACTCAGAATTGACTCCCATTATTGGCAATGGGGCTTACTCCCAGGCAAGAGTAGACAGAATTGCAGCCTAAGAGAGAAGTAAGAAGAGGGGAAGGGTGCACATCAGAGAAGCGGCTGGGGGAGCAGCACTCTCCCTGGGTGCTTCCCCCCCCACATGCCAGGCTTGCTCTCCCTCCTCCCCCACCTCCTGGGTACTCTCTTGGCAGCCAGGCAACCAGGGATCCCCCCTCACCCCAGCAAAGAGAGGACGTGCTAGTCAGGGCAGGAAAGGATCGCGGCTTCCAGGCGATTTCAGAGAGGGAGGGAGGCTGTGATGCAGAGGACGAGAACGGCAGTGGGGTGGCGGCGGCGGTGATGCTGCTTTCAAGGCAGGCTCACAAGAAGGGAGATCACGCGGGTCTGCCTCGACTCACCCAAGGCCTGTGTTCAGGTCTCTGCCTACACTCTCCAGCCCAGCCCAGCCCAGCTGCAGGGAGGGGGGAGCTGCTCTGTCTTGCAACCCTGAGGCAGCCCATCCCGTCAAGGCAGCCAAGCTGACAAAGGTTGGTGGGGAGAAGCCTGGCTGGCTCGTACACATCTCTCCCGGTCCTTCTTTGCCTGCGCTCCGTGATTGGCCCCCGAGGGAAGCCTCCGAGTGCAGAGGGAGGTCCAGCTGGAAGGCAGCAGCACGCTTTCCTGGGAAAAGCAGCATGCTGCTTTCTTTGCACATGCGCAAGCCGCTCTTAGTTACATCTCAATGCCGGGAAGCTTAAAATGGCACCGCCCAGGCTTTGCCCTCTTCCAAAATGGCGCCGCCCAGGTCTTTTGCCATCTTCCAAGATGGCTGCCACCAGCTTCTCGTGACCCACCAGAAATCAGATCGCAACCCACCAAGTGGGTCCCGACTCACAGTTTGAGAACCACTGCAATGGAGCATTAACTTTGCCTGCAGATGCTCTAATCATTACAGAAATCTACCCATTGTTGCCTGCCACCACATTATTCACCCAAGGGGATCTGCCATTAGCCAAATTTTTCCAGCTTCCACCATTTTCTTAATTTATTTTCCCTTTTAACTCAATTCCTTAAAACACTGAAAAGAAAAAGTCCATTTTTCCTGTATTATTATAGCGGTTAAATGGGAGATTTCCAGCCAAAAGAACCTTATAAGATCACATCTCCATCACATGTGAATAAACCACACATGCTGGGCTTTACACCTCTAACAAAGGAGTGATGTCCAATCAGACGTAGTACTCCTACTGATATATAACACTATAAAAGTAAAATTTTCTCTATTAGCTACTGTTGTAGAACCAACATATTTCCACTGTTCCAAATAAATCTATATGAATCCTTCCTGACAGCTGTATAAATATTATAGCTCTCTATTGTGACTATGTGGAAGTTAAATAATAAGAGAGGCAGGGAACATCCATGTCTAACTCCTCACGTTAAGACAAAAGTTCAAAAGATATTCGTTAGTCTAAATTTTATCCCTACGATACTGTTAACGATTCCATATTTCATGCCCTAATGTTGCAATTCTCTAGTGAATTCACAAGATATCGAGGAGGGAAACCCCCAGGGTAACATGCCTGCCAATTTTCAGGCATTTAGCACCAAGGGAGCTCATTTTAGGGGACATTAAATGGGTTTATAGACACATATGAACTTCTATCCAAATTAATGAAAAAACAGAAAAACTAGAGAATATTAGTTAATTTTTGTTATATTAATTATAGTCTTCCAATTTCAAACTGTAAGTGCCATTGATGGCCAATGCTTGAGTGGAAAAGGAACCTATAAATATTAACAAAAAATAAATTACCCCTACACAGACACACCCAGGTGGTCAGACCAGGACACACAGCTCAATTGGCAGATTTCACCTCTGGATTTTATGTTTTGGCTTACCCCTTCCTTTGCCACTGTGGTTGGAGCAATTGCAATCCTGGCCCATGTGCCTCCCACAGCCAGGGCCACAGAATTCCACCCCCCCCCCCGAGACTGCCATTCCCCATTTACTGGTTGTGTCCAGAGCCTTGCATGGCGTCCTCTAAGCCAGCGGTGCCCAAAACACAGCCCTGGGGCCACTTGCAGCCCTCGAGGTCTCCCAATCTGGCCCTCAGGGAGCCCCCAGTCTCCAATGAGCCTCTGGTCTTCCAGAGACTTGCCGGAGCCCATGAAGGCATGATACAACTGCTCTCAGCGTGATGGCCAACTGTTTGACATCTCTCATGAGCTGTGGGACAAGGGCTTCCTCCACTGCTTGCTGTTCCACATCTGTGATGCAGCAGTGGCAGCAAAGGAAAGACTGGCCTTGCTTTGTGCAAGGCCTTTTATAGGCCTTGAACTATTGCAAGACCTTCATTCAGTCATATAAGTTCCATCTCTAATATATTCATTTATGTAAATTTATTCAAATTTGAAATGTAAATTAATTCCTTTTTTCCCCGGCCCCCAACACAGTGTCAGAGAGATGATGTGGCCCTCCTGCCAAAAAGTTTGTACACCCCTGCTCTAGGCCTTCAAATGCCTTCTGAGGCCTCCAGAGTGCCTGTAAACTTAAAATTACTTTTGGTTTTTGTTGGAAAACTGGAAATGATGTTTAATGGCCAACTGGAGGCCTCAGAAGGCTTTAGGGGGGGCTAGAGGATGCCACATGAGGACTCTCTGGCCTTCAGAAGAGCTCTGAAGGACAGACGGTGGTGCTGCAGCAAAGGCAGGGGCACGGGTTTCGGTGCTACCCCCACAGGGTTCACAGGCATGGTGCCCAGTGCATTTGTCCCCCTGACCTCCCTCCAAGGAACACCAGTGGATTGGAGGTTCCTCTGTGAAGCTAATCATGGACACCTCTCCATATGCGTGCTCTCTCTCTCTCTCTCTCTCTCTCTCTCTCTCTCTCTCTCTCTCTCTCTCTCTGCCTAAGGCAGGGGGTTGAACTAGATTTCCTATTAGGCCCCTTCCAACTCTATGATTCTATGATTCCCCCCTCCCTTCATCCTGGTTGTGACTGGCTACAAGACGCATAAAGCGGACCTGAACCTGCTGAACAGAACAAAATGGATCCTGCACCCATTGTGAAACTAACACACAGTCCTGGATGCACGTCGCTTGACAAAATGCCTTGCCGTGTGAGCACCAGTGTTTTGGTAATGGTGCTACCCATGCAAGATTTCCATCCGCACACTCAAGCGTGTAGCCTTTTCTGTAATTTTTCTGCACCCAAACAACTTGGCAAGAGTTGAAGCTGTGAGGTGTAAAAAGCATAAATAGCATCAACCTTGGAGCTTAGTTTACTTTGGATAGAAACCTCCAAATGAGAATGGTTGTGTTCTGCTCTATGCATGGATGCACCCTGCTTTGGAGGTTGGAAGATGTAAGGAAAACCAAGATGACACGTTCAGGCATAAAGCAGGTCTGCAAATGAAACGCATTCCTTTTATCCTTTGAGCACTAAAGGAGGAGAAGATTAAGAAATATCTCTGGAATGGCTTATATATTTGGAATCAGGTGCCTTTCGCAGACGCATTTGTCATCCCTCCCACAGAAATTTCAGAAGGATTTACAGGTCTTACTGCGCAAAAGAGTGTCAAAGACAGCTGCAAGGCCTGACTCAAGAAAGACATTCTTCAGAACTCCATTCCATCTGCTGAAAGCTTTCTTGGCTGGGACCTCTCATCACCCGAAGGTGTTCTACGAAGCGGACACGCTCCAAGCTGGGATGAGGTTTGGCAGGCACAGTGTGCTTTTCATTAAACCGCCTCGGTAGTTCAGCGATACTGCCTGTACTGTACTTTTCACCGTAATTAGCTGCCCAAAGCAATAACTACTACAGTAAACCAACAATTCGGCCCTCTCAGATGACCCTAAGGGAATAAATCAAATGACTGGGCGATAGCTTTTATTGGACTGATTTTAACGGGTGTCAGGTACATACATACAGTAGCCGCCCCCATATCCACAGGGGATACATTCCAAGACCTACCGTGGATGCCTGAGACTGTGGATAGTAGCAACCCTTATATATAGTACAGTACTTGTAGATGGCGGGCTTTAAGCCCCAAGGCATCCTGCCAAAAATGATAGACTGGTTGGCTGCTTCTGGGTTTACAGCTACTGGAGCATCTCTGGGCTGGAGGGAGCTATCGGGTAAGGTGCTGAGATCTACTTTTGAGAAGGAAGGAAGGAAGGAAGGAAGGAAGGAAGGAAGGAAGGAAGGAAGGAAGGAAGGAAGGAAGGAAGTTCTGAAATTTTTAAATATATTTTTGAACAGATAACTGAAACTGTGGATATGGAACCCACAGATGCAAGGGGGATACATTATATACCAGTGTTTCTCAACCAGTGGTATAGGTACCACCAGTGGTACTTGAGATGGTGTCTGGTGGTACTTGTGGGCCCCCAGACATCTGCTGCCCAGCAGTGAGATGAACGATGTGATGTGACAATCATTACAAGGAGGATTGGTGGGCAGGCAGAGCTCCAAAGCATGCTTTAAAAACCTTGCTGCCCACCCTGAGCCACCAGTAAGAGGTGATGAAGAAGTGTGACACCAGTGTTTGTCACATCACATTTGGCATTTCATCAACAATGACATCATCACCAGTTACTTCTGACGGTACTTCCAAATGGTAGATCATTCAAAGTTGTACGACGGGGGATAAACATTGAGAAACGCTGTTATATACAATTGTCATAGACCCTCAAGGTGCATATGAGACGGTTGGAGCTGAATCTGAAGAGCAGGAAGCATTGCCAGGTGGAGAAAAGATCCAGTCTGCTGAGAATTCTCTATCAACATCTTCTGTGCTGAGATAAGTGATTATGGAAAACCAGGAACTCCATGCTTCTGTTGAATTGGCAGGTAGAGGATCAGAATGAACTCTGGATGAACTTCTATGTAGCTTGACCTATATGAGCACAGCCAGGACACTAAGAATTATGTTGCAGGAACAGCCAAAGTTCTTAACCTTTCATTTTTTCTTCTATTTTCTGAAACTTTTTGTTGAAAACTAGAATAGCAGAGAGGGCTCATGGGAGGCATCCATTACAGCCACAGTTGAACACCCTTCTGACATCTCAAGGATTCTGGTGTGATGTCCATCATATCCTAAGACTACCCTGGCCATGCCACACTGACATTGCACTGACACTGGTGCAACGAGGGCCTATCCTGGCAAGTCTGTCCTGGCAAGGAACCCACATTTTGCATGACTGACCAGAAATACTCATGGCAGGGACAAAAGAAGAGAGAGCTATGGGCCCCTCCACAAAGCTGCTCACTAACCACCCAGCCACAGCAGGAGACAGCCAAAGGGCACCCTGCCTGGCATTTCACACCTTGCATTACCACAAAACAAGCACATCTGACTGGAAGAGTGTAGCACATGGTCCTGTAAGATGGGCCACTGCATGGAACAATCGCTGGGCTAGCATCTGTCCCTGGGTGCCTACCATAGTGCCCTGCTTAACTAGCCACACTCTCACACACTCCATGCCCATTGCTGCATCATTGGCACCTGCTAGCATGGCCATCGGTAGGCTTCCCCTCCTGTACCCCTGCCACTGCTTCCCCTCATATCATGGCAGGGGGGAACAGAGGGATCATGATCACCGAGGAGCACCCCCCCCTTGGAGCCCAAGAAGTCACAGAGTGAGGATGCCGCAGACTCTGAGAACAGAGAAACCCCTTCCTTTTCTCTGGAGTTGCACCCTGAGGGCAGCTGCGATAAGGGTGTGTACAAGGGATTCTTATCCACGAACAAAGAGATAACAAGGGTGATCCAGCGAAAGGTTTTATTGAACTGTATCAGTGACATAACACCACCTGAAAGAAAAAAATTAAACAGGGAGGGTTGCCTTCCAGCAGGGCTGTTGTGCCTTTGCAAGTTATCTAACAGATAGCCAAGTCACAGGTGTCTGTGAGGTCTGACTGTACCAGTTGGTTCACTGTCTGCCCTGGAATTTTCCACAAGCCACAGTGGCCTGACTGGAATAGACTGGAAGACACTTAGGGCGCAATCCAAACTTGTAGTTAGGCTGGCCCAAGTCCCTTGGGCTGGCCTGGGAGGGTCGCAAACGTGCCATAAAGCAAGTTTGTGCTTCCTTGAGGGGAAGCCGGGCCAGCTCTGAGGAGCGCGGCCTGCGGAGGCTGATGGAAACCTCCATGCCGTCTTCCCTTCAGATGCTTGTGTCGGCCCCTCTGGGAAAAGCGGAACAGGTAGGTGGCGGGGAGGAGGAGGGAGGGAGGCATTCCTGGATGGGGGGAGGGTGGGCGATGGGTGGCCCCGGGGGCGGGCAGGCGGGGAGTGGAAGGCAGGGCTGGGATCCAGCAGTTATGCCAGATCCCAACCCCTGTTCCTGGAGAAAATGGAGCAGCTTCAAGCCGCTCAGCTCTCCTTGGACTTGTGCCACTTCCAGAGGTGGCGAGGAGTTCGAGGAGACCCATTGGGGCCAGCAGTCCTTACCCGGGGGTAAGGGGAAAACTTTCCCCTTACCTTTGGCCGCTTCTGGCCCCTATCCTGCACTGGATACAACGCAAGCTTCCTGGTTTGTCTGTTCCAGCACAGGATAGGATTGCACCCTTAGTGTCTTCACCTGTGGGAATCAAGGTGAAACACAGTCATTTTGACCTGAGCCTAAAGTGCCATACACTTTGGGCCAGGTGAGCATCTCAGGGAAGATTGTTCCACAATTGGTGCAGCACCTGAGAAAAGGACTGTTCTCTGGTCATCAAATGCCTAATCTCAGAAAACAGGGCATAAAACAAGAGCTTCTGATGATGATCCCAATGGCTGTCCAGGTTCATATGGGTTCAATTTCTAGTCTGTCCAGTTAACAGGTATGTATATGTATTAAATACCGGGAAAGATCCCAGGTTCATAGGTTTCCTCCTTGACACTTCAATGGAACATCCAAAATGCTTTCCTTTCATGGACAATCCAAAAGATCAGGGATACAAAAGAGCAGCATTTGACCCTTTGAAACACATCAGTACACAAATATTTTTTATGTAGAGATAATGGGTCTCTGGGCAGCAAAAGCCTTACATTTAAAGCTAGAAAGCAGATCCCTCTCTGATCAACCTTAAAACATATGTGTGAATTACTGTTCAGATGGCGGGCTTCCTTCCAAAAATGTCTCTGCTGTTGAAATGTACAGAGATAGATTGTGTTTGCACAAATGGGTCCCCCCCCCCCATTCCTCTCCATTCAGACCAATAATCACAGCTCTCACTTGAAAGAAAAATTGACCTTTGCTGCAAGAGGAGTGAAAGGTACCAAGAGAGGACAGCAATAGATCATACCTGGAATTTTACCAAGGGCAAGTGGCCAATGAAGACCTCACATCTCCCAGGTACTTGGCTGTGCCTGATTTGAGATACTGTTGCCTACTATGGTCAATTTTATGGCAAACCCATAACTGGAGCAGGTGTTAACACATGATTTTCCAATTAAGGCTTCTTCCAGGATTCTTCCCAGCCCAATTGCCACTTGGGTGGTAGCCTTTCATTCCTACAGCTTATCTAGAATAATTGCCGATAAAGAATATTACACTTTTGGAAGCTTTTGTGCATTTTGTGTGCGTGTGTGTGCATGCAAGTGCTCACATTTTAAGATACTGGTATTGAAAGTTATCAATAGTGTCGCTACAGGGGAGGCACTGTGATAAGTATTGCAGGCGCTGTAATGTACTGTGTAACCGGACCCTCCTGCTTGCTATCAGAGCCATCCTGGGCTCGGCATGTAGTTGAAGTATGGAACTCCTTGCCACCGGATGTGGTGATGGCATTGGGCCTAGGCACCTTTAAAAGGATTTCTGGAGGAAAAATCCATTACGGGTTACAAGCCATGATGTGTATGTGCAACCTCCTGATTCTAGAAACAGGCTATGTCAGAATGGCAAATGCAAGGGAGGGCACCAGGATGCAGGTCTCTTGTGTGCTCCCTGGGGCATTTGGTGGGCCGCTGTGAGATACAGGAAGCTGGACTAGATGGGCCTTTGGCCTGATCCAGCAGGCCTCTTCTTATGTTCTTATGGGCAGTACTACGTTGCTGTCGCTGCCCAGAATGGCCCCAAAGATGAGTGGAAGGGGCTGGTTACACGGCATGCTGTGGTACTTGCAATACTTACTGTACCGCCTCCTTTGTAGCTATGCTACTGGATGTTACAAGGATGGATCCCTTCACTGTCACAAAGGCCCCTTCCTCATTCACTCCCCTGCAAGCAGAAGAAGGAGCAGGCAAAGACGCCATTGAGGCAAACTCCTCCCTGCTTTGTATTGTTTTTTTTAAATGATTTATTATTGCTATTTATTTTCTGCAAGCTGCTCTGAGAGCCTCGTTGTCTGAATGGCTGGATGAAAATGCTTTAAGTAAATAAACACACCGAGAGATGTGTTCATCTACAAACTGCTGCTTGCATAATAGCTTCAATCACACCAGAAGGATTTTGCATACCGGTCCAGCCAAACATATGGCATTCATTTTGTAGGCGCTTGGCCTAGTCAATTTAAGGCAACAGGCAAATCCAATCAGATGCATTTCCAACTGGATCAATGCTCTTGTGATATGCGGTTTTGAGGTTCAAAACCATGCAATATTTTATTTTGTATTAAAATTAAAATTACTCGTCTTTAAATTGCTAGTTTAAAATAGTACAGACCATGTAAAACATACAACCCAATCCTAACTAATCCCCCCCACTGATGCATCTGTGCCAATCTTATATCATCCTATGGTGGGGGGGCAGTTGTGGAGGATACCTCATGGTAAGGGAGAATTTGTTTTCTTACCCTGGAGCAAGGGTAAGGAAACAAAGTGTCCCACTGCCTGAATGGGACTCCTTGGATCCACACTAGCCATTTTGCTTACACAGAACCAAGGAGAAGAAATGGGGATAGGTTCCTGGTGCACACCTGTGCTTCCAGGACGCACCCCCTCCATCTTCCACCCACCCCCTCCCTACCCAGACACTCTCCCATTCCACCTTCTTCCCCATCTCATTCTTCCCACTGTGTGCTTTCCATGCCAGCTAGCCTGGCCACTGACTCCACCACCATTTGTAGAGGCAGTTCCAAAAATGATAGCTGGTGGTGTGCTACAGATGCTACTGTATAGCCATTTACAATAACAGAACTGTGTTCTACTGTCACGAATACCTAATTCAAATAGAGTCATAAGACCTACTGTAAAAACCAGTTCTTTTCACGATGCCTGACCTTGCTATGAGGTGTGGTTCTGTAGGCTCCTGTGTGGCAGTAGCTACAGAAAACACATAATGAAAAAGTTTGTTTTTTTAGAAGGAATCACTAGAAGGTAGTTTATCCTGCTGTCCACCTTTCCACCAGGGCCTGGAGTAAGTCAATGTCCACATGGGCTCTCCTAGACTCCCCACCTGTAAGTTCACCAGCAGTCCTCCCACACTCAGCCCCTCTTTCTGGGCCAACCTTGCCCCTCAAGGCCTCAGAAACCGCCCTAGGAGAGAGGGGTTATACTCCACCATGGGGTGGCCCTCCTCCTGGGTGCTCCTCCTGTCACTGGGCCAGCCTCATGAGCCTTCCAAAGCTCAGCAGTCTGATTGCCCTCCAGTTGGAGATGGTCTACCTCATTGTCCTTGCTCAGGTGTTTAGGAAAATGGCTAGCTCTGCCCCTTCTTGTTCCTTACCCCTTCTTAACAGCCCTCCCTCACCTGCTCCTGGTTCTCCACTCATGTGGAGGTGGTTGGACTGACCCCCTCTCCCTCCTGGTAAGCTCATTCCCTGACACTTGCTTTAAAATACAAGGATATTTTGGAAGGCCTGAAAATTGTGGTCATGACTTACAGCAGTGATTTTCAACCTTTTCCATCTCATGGCGCACTGAGAAGACACTAAAATTGTCAAGCACACCATCAGTTTTTGGACAATTGACAAAGCATACCGCACTACCAGCCAGGGACTCATATCCCCCAGTGGCACTACTAATATACTGTCTGACCCACTCCCAAACTCCCACGGAACACCTGCAGACCGTTCATGGAAAGCCAATGTGCCAAAGCACAGTGGTTGAAAATCACTGGCTTACAGCCTGGGAGAGGTGACACCTAGAAAGAAAAGAATGGGAGAAAATGGTTAGTGCTGCAGCGAGGAGCTGCCAGGACTTCTCATGCTCTATAATAAGATCATTCTGAGCCTTTGCCTAAGAAAACCAGGTCTCCCCAGTCCCATTTCCGCCCCTCTGTTCCTTGTCAATATTCCATGCCTCATATCCATTTAGCAGCGTCGATCATACATAACTTTTCATCGCTGTCATTTCTTTGTTTTTAGTTCTTGCGCAAGGTATCACTTTACCTATTTTCTCTGTGGGACCTTCTCTGGGACTAACACAGGCATAATTTTCTGTATGAAATGTTTATTGCTGTTGTCATAGAGCATGTGCATGCCCTTTCCTGTTATCCCCAGGTTCCTTCTTTTCCCCGGTATGCTGGTTCTGCTCATTGCTTTTGACTTTATTGTTTATATGGACGAAATGCGTGTCTGTTTTCCTTTCTCTTTCATTAGCCAGTCAAATAGTGCCATTTGGCAGGCAGTGTTTCTACCCATGTGCTATTGCAGGTGTTCCATTGGAGAGCAAGGGCCAATTCACACAATGGGCAAGTGTGCTCCCTGATGTGGACTGAATGATTTCATATGCAAGCCAGCCAGGTTGCAAAACATAATGTGATTGTCCCATTACTTGCACACTCTACCTGCCTCCCCCCCATGCTGACCAGCAGTTCAGCGAGTGAAAGAATGAATTTCCATGAATAGAAGGTTTTGATGAGAGCATCAACACCAAGGTTGTTAAGAATCTACCCACTGGTAGGTCGTGACCTGATTTTTGGTGGGTCGCCAAAGGTGATTGAAAGATCAGATAATTAATTGCCTCAAGCCCTGAGGCTATACAAATATCAGATACTGTAGCTAACTGCCCAGCAAAGAGCTCAGCTCCTGCAGTTTGCAAGATAGCTGCTAACTGCCCTGCAAGCAGTTGAGCTCCTGCTGTTTGCATGATAAAGTTTGAGGGTCTTTATCTGGTTATTACTACTTAAATAAATATTTCTCTCTAGAGCTCCATTTGTTTTTAACCTAAGTGGGTCCCGATAGAGTGTTCTTTTAAAAAATTGGATCCTGGTGCTAAAAAGTCTGAGAACCACTGCAGTAGATGAGGCTGGGAAGTGCTTTTAAAATAAAATATTCTGCCCCAAATATTCATGGGTGATTTTTATTTTTGCACTAAAGGGGGTTATTGGGGTCCCCAAAATGTTACCCAAAAGGCACATAAAAATGTAAATTTTTCTTTCATACCATTCCGCTCTTTTTAGTATCATTTTAATCTTCTTCTGGAACCACCTTATAATGGGGTCCAAGTCAATCGGAGATTCCACTGTGAATGTGGTAACACGATACCGAAGAGCCAATCAGATCTGGCTGTTCGTGACAATTCAAATACCCAGTGGCTAACCCAGGCAAACACCCCAGGATGCAGAAGATACCACTGTGGCTGGGATTGTGTCCACTGCTGCCACCCTTGTTGGTGATAGGATGGGAAAAATTTGCACTGTTTGCAGGTATCTCTGGAAAAATCACCAAAAGGGGAGTTGGCTTTCCTTGCCTAAGAACAACTCCTCCTCCTTTCAGGTGGGGATTTGCAAGGGCATTTCAAAGCAAACTGCCCTTCCTGCACTTTTTGTTTTTACTTCAATGATTTTGGAAGGAAATCTGAAGTCTGAATTCTAACAGACTTCATGCACGCAGAAAAGAAAACAGTTTTTAACCTTGACACAGGGACTGAACTGTGGCCCTAGTGTATGCACACTGAGCTATAGCCCCATCCCCCATGAGGCTTGATGACTCTCAACTCACTGCGTGAACAGTGTTTTGTGAAACATTTCATCAGACGAAAGTTGGGGGCTATGAACGTTTGCAGGTATTTGTGAACTGCTTCCAACAGTTAGCAGAGCAGGGGAAACAGTCAACCCTTATTTTTATTTGAATATATTTTTTTTTTTTTGCAGTGCTATGTCTTCTCTCTGTGTGACAGTAGGAACTGTGGGGAGATTCCTCCCTGCTTCATGGTGGAATAGCTGCTGGACATCTGCAAACCTGGTGCGGTGTTCTGAAATAGATTAGTCAAGTGAACAACATGTGTATTCACAAAAGGTTTCTTGCAAATGGAACTATGAGTGCCTTGCTTTCTCTCTGTCTGGGATCACATACTGTCCCCCTTGTAAAAATGCTGGAAGTTACACACATAAGTAAGCACCAGCAGTGGAACTCGGGTTATGTGAGGAAGGACATGGAAATGGAGCTTCACAATCGCAGCTTATTTACATGTTCATGAGCATACATTCACCACATATGTCAGAATTGGGATATATCCTTAATAAACGTTATGCCAGTCACACCTCCTTTTCATCTCTCTGAACGTTCCTTTGTAGAAGTACCCAAGGCTCTGTCCCACTTGCATACAATGAGATTGCCAAGGCTGTCAGTCTTGGGTTTCTTCACATACTTAACTCAATAGCAAACTGAGCTATTCTCAACCCAAAACTCAGTGAGAAGTTAGCCAATCACTTCTCAAATCACATTATTTTCATCTGAGTCAGGCAATCGATTTATTTTCTGAAAAATATGGAAGGATCACCATTATTGGGCAATGCTCGATACATTTGTGTTTATCAAAGTAAGTGTGCAATCCTAACTAGTAGTTAGGCCATAAAGCACTTTTGCGCCACCCTGGAGACAGTTAGGCCAGTGCAAGGGACTTGCGCCAGGGATGGAAAGCCCTAGGGATGGAAAGTTTGTGCCGGCAGAGCTCGGCTGGTGCAGTGTTCTTTGGGGACGTGGGGAGGAGGTGTTCCTGAGTGGGAGAAGGCGGGCAGTGGGCAGTCCTGGGGGTGGGTAAGAAGGGAGTGGGGCCAGGATCCAGCTGTTATACTGGATCCTAACCCCATTTCTGGGCAGCCTGGACCAGCCCTGGGCTGCTCGGATTTGCCCTACCTTCAGAGGTGGCGCAGAGCCATCGGGGCTGCAGTTGCTCTCCCTGGGGTAAGGGTAAGCAATTCCTCTTGCCCTGGGAGGAACCACTAAGCACCCAAAACGTGCGCTAGATACTGCACAGGCCCACTGGCCCGCCTGTTTCCAGCGCAAATTAGGATTGGGCTGCACATCTCACACAAGGATGTCATTTGCATAGCAGCAGGTGAATGTGCTTCCAGTGGTTCAGATCTTTCTATCCAAACTCTGAGGATACATAGGGCCAAACAGGGTTGGCTTCAGGGCTGACATCAGATTTCACATTTCCTGTGAAATCAGCAAAGGCTATACACAACTACTGGGGGGATGACGATGACGACACCCTATAGTGAACTGTCAGAGTAGCAGCTGCGACTCTGTCTCCTTCTCTTCATTGTTTGTTTGCCCATCCACTTATTCACTTAGGAAAGTGTAGGGAAGTGAACAGCAGGAGAGAGTAGTCACGGCAGCAGCTGTCACTGCTGGCTGCCTCTCTCACCTTCTCTGTTGCTCTGGGCCAGACCAAGTGAGCTGAAATCACGTGAAGAGTCTGTGGTGACTGCTGCTGTTACTCCTACTGGATTCTCAGCTCAGACTAGAAAGGCCTCTGAGTGCCTAAGGCAAGGGGCCAAATGCTCCCCCCTTACTTGGTCATGTTCCAGCTCCCCACATGCCCCATCTTGTCTGATCTCGGAAGCTAAGCAGGGTCAGGCCTGGTTAGTACTTGGATGGGAGACCGCCTGGGAATACCAGGTGCTGTAGGCCTATACCATAGTCTTTCGAGACTCAAGGTTGCCAACCACCAGCTCCCCTGATTTGGAAAAGGAAAAGATGGGCAGAAGGGGAAGTGTGGAGGAAAATGGGAGGCTAGACTACTTTCCCACCCATCACCCTCATCTGGTTCACAGTGCCTCTTCCATTTGTCCCTATCTTCCAATCCAAATCAGTGGGAGGAGCAGCTCACTTCTCTTTCATTATGGACCAATCCCAACAGCTGCTACTGGGACAAGACAGGCACGTAGGCAGTAGCTGCAGCACAAAGGGTGGCACTTCCAAAATCTGATACAGGCACTGGGTCCAGGTAAAGGTTACACCATTCCCTCCTTTGGTCATTTGGCAAAGGCTGAGTTAGGGCCCAGTGGTGTCACTGGGGGGTGTGGGCCACACCAGGTGACATGCATGGGGTGGGGGTGACACCACTACTGGCCAAAATTTTTAAAAATCTTGGTTCTTTTGAATAATGTTATATATCAATCAATGTGTAATTGCACACAGAATGGAATAAAACAAAGGCACTGCCCTGCCCACTGCATGGGAAGAGGTCCATCATAGGGGTGATGTGCTGGGCTCCTGCACCAGGTGAAGCAAACCCTAGTGATGCCACTGAGGGCCCAACCCTATTCAACTTTTCAGCATTGATGCAGCCGTGCCAATGGAGTGCGAGTGGCTTTCTGTGGTGAGTAGACAGTCAAGCAGGCTTCCTCAAGGTAAAGGAACATTTGTTCCCTTACCTTGGGACTGTATTGCAGTTGCATTAGCTCTGGCAAGTTGGATTAGTATTGGGCTCTTAGGCAGCTGCAGAACCTCCCGTCAGTGGCATCTTAAGTGTCAGTCATAGGAGTCAGCAGTTCTCCCTTCTGGTTTTATCCATTGTGTTGGAAACTTTGGGATTGGCTGCCAGTATCCCTGGTTGGAGGGTTCATATGAGTGGAGAACAATGAATGAGAATGAGCTTTTGGCCGTCACGACAAGTAATGGTGGGTTGTCAGTTTCCCAACATTCATTGTCTGAAAAACTGAATACAATTGATTCCATTTGAGCTGTTGATGGTTTAGGAAACATTACAGAACACTGTCATTTCCAGCTTGACATAAAGACACATAGCTCCCTTCTTCATGGAAAGTACTGTGAATTTTTACAATTTCTGCAACAATATAAACAATTTTGTGGGTCATCTAATTGCAACAGAAACTGTAACAGAATCTGAACGTCATTAGCATTATGGGAAGTCATTCAGCTGGGCATGTTTTCCCATCCTGTAGCTGATACAAGTTCATATTTTCCCCAGTTTGCAGGAAGTTTTGATTGGAGGTTGCTGATGTTTCAGTCAGTGATTTCCTTTTCCAATATCCTATTTTTGTCAGGCCAAGAACATATACATGTGCGCTGGTTGAGTTCTATTGATTTTGATGACAATTTGGCTACTCAAGCAGTATTTTGTAATATAATGTGTCTTAAAATGACTCATTGTTTGCAACTCATCATGTCTATGATGCACAACCCAAACACTTCATACATGAAGGATGACTCTCTCAAAGTTTCTGGTCTAGACAAATCTAAATGCCTCTATGCAAAATAATTTCATTTGTTGTCATCCAACAGCTATTTATCTATGCCAATTGTATGTTCCATTCTTGAAGCATATTTATTTATTTCATATTCAGATGTAATGACACAGTTGTCATTATATCTGCCCTGCCTTTCGACTAAAAAAAGACTCCAAAGTGATTCACATCTCTCCAATCCAACAGAATTAAAATTATAACGAAGAGCTTAGAGCAGTCATTAAATGCTTGGGAGAACAGAGAGGATAATAACTTGTTTCCTAAAGGACAGCAAACATGATGCCATTTGAATATTTCTGATGGTATTCATACCAGCCGCGTTAACCTCTCTAAGAAGAAACCGAGCCCCACTCAGTGTTTCTAGAGAAGATAGCAAATAATTGATAGATCACATGCCGCGATCAGGTGGTTCTTCTAATTGGTCCCAAACCACAGGGGACTTCAACATTCCAAGGAACCAGAACTTGGATTTGTCCCTGGAAACTAATAAAGTGCTTTTAGCCCTGGCCAAATATGTTCCATTCAATGAGGTCCAGCCAGTTGGCTGCTGTATTCTCAACCAACTGAAGCATCTAAACACATTTCAAAGGCAGCCCTACTTACAATGCATTATATTAATCTGGCATGAATTCTTCCTGAGTATGGATAACATTGGCAAAGCTAATTTAAGGGACTGATCTAATTTGAACATAAGAACAGCCCCACTGGATCAGGCCATAGGCCTATCTAGTCCAGTATCTCACAGCGGCCCACCAAAGGCCCCAGGGAGCACACCAGATAACAAGAGACCTGCATCCTGGTGCCCTCCCTTGCATCTGGCATTCTGACATAGCCCATTTCTAAAATCAGGAGGTTGCGCATACACAGCATGACTTGTACCCCGTAATGGATTTTTCCTCCAGAAACTTATCCAATCCCCTTTTAAAGGCGTCCAGGCCAGATGCCTTCACCACATCCTGTGGCAAGGAGTTCCACAGACCAACCACACGCTGAGTAAAGAAATACTTTCTCTTGTCTGTTCTAACTCTCCCAACACTCAATTTTAGTGGATGTCCCCTGGTTCTGGTGTTATGTGAGAGTGTAAAGAGCATCTCCCTATCCACTCTGTCCATCCCCTGCATAATTTTGTATGTCTCAATCATGTCCCCCCTCAGGCGTCTCTTTTCTAGGCTGAAGACGCCCAAATGCCGTAGCCTTTCCTCGTAAGGAAGGTGCCCCAGCCCCGTAATCATCTTAGTCACTCTCTTTTGCACCTTTTCCATTTCCACTATGTCTTTTTTGAGATGCGGTGACCAGATCTGGACACAATACTCCACAATACAATAATTTGGTGAGATGTGCCCCCCAAATGATGTGTGCCTGCCATCTCCCACATATGACTTATCAAATAAGCTGATACTTTTAAGCTGCGCTTCCCACATTTCGGATTACTAAAGTTTACAGCTTTCCTGAAAAAGCTGGGGTACTTGTCACTCCTACAGCCAAAGAACTTCACACAAGAGCATGAGAAAGTAAAATTACCCACCCTTCAAGTAGTCCAGCTATGCGTTTCTGTGCTTGACGGTGTTTTGAGCAGGGAGAGCCTGGAGCCCAGTGATAAGAGTGCATACTTTACAGGCAGACAGAAGGTTTCAGGTTCAATCCCTGGTATCTCCAGGTTGGGCTGTGAATGACCTCTGCTGTTGGAGAACCAGTCCCAGTCAGTGTAGATAATACTGTGTTAGATTGACCAATGACTTCACCCAGGATAATGCACATATAGACAACAAATGGACAACAGTCCAAACTTGGATCTGGACAGCATCATTGCTGAAGTCAAAGCTCAATACGAGGACATCATGAATAGGAGCAGGGCTGAGGCTGAATCCTGGTATCAAAGCAAGGTGAGAGGGTTCAGAATTTTGAAGCATACACAAATGGGCTTGAAGGAAGAATTATCCAATGCTTGAAGGACACTGGAGGGATGGCTGATTCCAAGTTCCAATAATGGGGCATCTCTCACATGAAATAGGAATGTCATAGAATTAAGGCACGCCACATACTTTTTCAAGCTGTATTTTTAATAAATGTTGCATGAAAATTTTAGTCCTTTTCTTTTAAATCTTGATTTTCAAGTTGCTAGTTTATGGTGAATGCTATCAACATGGATGTATTCACAAATTTTGCACACCTTCACCTCAACCGAAACCTAAAAATGCCCTTAATTATTTCCCGCTAAAGATCAAACTTTACATTTAGAAGTTCAAAAGGATTCTCACCTTATTGGGTCCTCCCCTCTTCCTTCTGTATGAAGAACTGCAGCTCACAGCCGGCAGACATGGAGATAACTTGCGCAATACCATGACAGATCTCAGAGCTGAACCGCATGATCCAAAGACTCCATGCTGAGAGTAATAATGTGAAGAAGCAGGTAGTGCCTTCAATGCTGCTATCACATGTTACATCACACAATGTTTCAAGGCAAACATGTTTCAAGTACTCATTGAAAGGAGGATAGCCCAGAGCATTCATGTATAGATGCAGATAATTCCTGGTGTCTGCCTATATCAAAAATGATGCAATTATTTTTACATTGTGGAAAAAATTACCCTCGCCAGATTCAATTATTTTATTTATTTTCTGTATTTACACCCCACTGTCTTTCCCCAAAAGGCACTCAAAGAGGCTTATAGGCCTAAAAACACATTGAAAGATAGACATTAAAATCTCTTAAAAAGAATAAAACAACCTTTTAAAAATGACATAAAAGCTCCCCAAAACAGCAAAGAATCAGCAGCCAACAATACTTAAGAAAAAGGCAAATCCATAAGATCAATCAGCATTAAAAATCCCCAGACTCAGAAAAATGAATTACAGAGAAATTACAGAATTACACAGCAAAATGCAATAGGAAGTCTCATGCTGTCTAAGCAACCTTTTTTACTGAATGAATTAAATGTTTCTGGCACACTGGTTGCACTCTCACAGCACATTTGTGTACACTGGTGTACAGTTTGGACGTTACAGACCTAATTAGAGGCCGTTATCTCTGTGGTTTCAGAAAGCAAAAAGCCAATCTGTTTAGGTGCTGAGAACAAAGAGCAAGGTGTTTAGGTTTCGGGGAATTTGGGTCTCCATCCTGTAATCCTAGTGCCTAGTCTTGTGGCCTCCTGTGCAAATCTTGTTCACAATTTCAAGGTATGAAAGTGCCCAATTATCCCAGTGGGAGAGCCCAATTATAATGGGGGACAGAGAATTTGTTTCCAGGGGCCTCATTTGACCTGTGGGCCAAACTCTACTACTCTAGAGCTTCCTTATGTCTCTTTTGAGTTTAGCATGTTTGAATCCATGTATGCATGTTTTTAACTGGTTGTTAGATGGTTTTAACAATTTAGATAAACACATTTCTGAGGCTATGTAATAACTTTGGTAATTTACGGTACTTAAGGGAACAAAATAGGTTTGGAAGCTTTGTTCCCCCTGCCGGGTATGAGAGTGTTCTGAGTGATTCCAGCTGTGACCAGTGAGACAGCTCATGGGATTCTTGGAAGCCCTCTTCGATCTTCTGTGCCTGCGGCCTGTTGCCAAATTGGCACCATTGCCTTGCATTGCTTCAAGTCCAGATATTTAGCTAAGGCCATGTGCCACGATGTGAGATTTTAAGCTGATGGGAAGAATACTTGCAGACGATATTTCATATACAATGATGGCTTAGAGCTGAGGTTCTTCATATTGGTCACATTATGTCTAAGCTGGCAACATGCTGCTAATATCTGTTTGCAGCTCAGGTTGTGGCTTCAATCTTCTCAGTCGACATAGAAAAGTAATGAAAAAACAGACATGATTCTTGAGGATGGAGGGATATTTGACTTACATAAGTCTCCATAAATTGTGACGCCACCAAGCAAACCCAGCTTGGCCTGCCAAGTGTTTGAGAAGCTTCTGGATTTTGTGGCAAGATTGCAAAAAACTGGGGACCTGTGAAACATTTAGTTCAGTGTTTCTCAACCAGTCATACAGGTACCACCAGTGGTACTTGAGGTGGTGTCTGGTGGTATTCACAGGACTCCTGGACATCTGCCACGCTGCACAAGACCAGGAATGTGACACAGCAAACAATGGTAGGAGGCTCAGCTCAGTGGGCAGTGCTCCAAAGCATGCTTTTCTGTGCTTGAAAAAGCGCTCCCATCTACCCTGAGCCTCTTACTAGTGTTTCTTGCACTGCATCTGGCCTCCGAACCCAGAAGTAACTGTCAATGATGTCATCACCAGTTATTTATTTGAATAGGTTATGGTCATAATCGCCAGTTATGGTACTTTGAATAGGTGTACCATGTGAAGTAGTATAGCAAAGGACAAATGTTGAGAAACACTGATCTAGTATAACAAGATAGGGGTGCATTCTGTTTAATCCCGAAAGGGTGAGATACATCAGGCCAATGGTCATAAATGGTGGAATGTTGACTAAAGTCATTGTTGTTTAAGCCAAGATGATGCAGACCTGTTTTCAAGAATCTAGGGACTTATGCTGTCAGATGCATAGAGCAGAAGAAAGAGGAAAGATGACCTCCAGCACTAGGAAACCCCACCCCCCTCAGACTTTGAAAATGAACGTATTGGACAGAATGGATGAAACAAATATTGTAAATCAAAATGGTCTGAAGGACAAAAAAAAATCAAAAAAAAAAAAATCACATAGCTCCAAGTCAGTATTAAACTGTCAGCAGTAGGTGACTTTAGAAACCTATACATATAGATACCTCTAGGAAGGTGGTACACAGATTGGTGAGTCATGACCCACAAGGCAGGGAAGCACTCATCCCTGGCCCCTTAAGAGGTAGGACAGGGGGATGGCTATGATGTTATCCTCAGGATTGCACCGCTGCCAGGTACAGAAGGGTTTTTTTTTACTTTACCTAAGTGAACGCTGGCCTCCAAGGGATATGAGGAGTCCTGCAGATGCCTCCGCAGGGTTCCCCAAGCCTCTAAAAAGCTAAAAATTGCTATCAGAAGCCACTGCTCATTTGCAATCACAAAACCAGAAGTTGTTTCCAATCACAATTTTTAGCTTTTTACAGGCTTGGGGAGGCTCACGAAGGCATCCGAGGGGCTCCCTGCACCCCCTAGAGGCCAATGCTCCCCTACTTAAGTAAACACTCCTTCAGTCCTTGGCAGTAGCATGACCCCATCACTGCCATCCTCCCACTCCCACAAAGACTTACCGTGGTCTCAAAGTCCGAGTAGGACTTTGGGAACTGCTGCTCTAGGAGACATGGAAAGGAACAAAGTGAATTAAGAAATGCCAAGCATGGGGGAAAGTTCACCAACATCACAGAAACAGAAGAACATAAGATCATCCAAACCAGGCCAAATGCCCATCTACTGCAGCATCATGGATTACCATGGTCTACCAGCTGCCTCTGGGTTGCCCCATAAAGAGGAGATGAAAGCATACACAAAGAAGAACCATTGTGGTCAGACATTCTGCCAAGGGTAGAGAGTGAATGGGATGCAGGAGAGAGGAAAACCCACAGAAACAAGTAATTGCATGAACATGTTCTTCTGAACTTCTATCACAAGCTCCACAAGGAGCAAAATGAAGACCATGTGGATATATAAAAGTAGGTAGCTGCAAGAAAATTATTCAATTTGGTTTAGACATGGGAGCCCACATCAACAGCTCATCAGCACAGATATATCGGAGCATGCGTGCCGATGTGACAGATTAGTTTGGAAACTACTGGATTAACAACTGGATGGGATATGGAGGGCATCCATTAAGTGTGGCTGGCAAATATACTTTGCATGTGAACACAATTACACTATTCATGCTCTAGAATGTAATACAATGGAAAAGGTAAAACCAGAGCTCGGATATTGGGAATGTCAGCTATTGAACTTGTTAAATTAAGACTGAGCGGCTGGCGAGCCCAGAATAAACCAAGTTAACAAAGCAAAAATTGAATAATATTTTACAGGTCTAGGCTGCATTCCAGGCTAGTGTCAGATAAAGCTGAATCCAGATGGAAAACCAGTTTTCTATATACCCAGAAAGGTTCAAGTTGCTCTTATGGCCAAACTAGATGTGCACCTCAATGTGCGATGTGGCCCAATAGGGGGGAGGTGGCTAAGTTTCAGTTATAAGTAACACACCACCTCCCTGGCAAAACACTGAAAATCACAGTGGGGCATGGAGTGGGGGCTTTAATACTTTGCTCCATTGTCTTGTGTGCTCCCTGAGGCATTTGGTGGGCCACTGTGAGATACAGGAAGCTAGACTAGATGGGCCTTTGGCCTGATCCAGCGGGCCTCTTCTTATGTTCTAACTGCAGCTTCCCTTATGTTATTTTTAGTTAAAAATACCTCCTTCCTTTGTCTTTCAACTGAATCCTTTTAAAACTAAAAATAGCATGTGGGACATGTGGATCTGCAGTCAGGGTCAAAACTGTGGCAGGGCAAAATGCTAAATCCCCCTACTTCTGCCATGGTTTTGCCATTTAAAGGGGACCTCCACACATTATTGATGAATAAAATTCCCCTGTCCATTGGGACCATATTGTGCACTGGGGTTCACATCTAGTTCGGACCTTAAAGGGCTCGTCGGAATAAAATACGGGATAGAAGTGCTGTGCTGGCAAAAGATGAATCCATAAGCGTGTTAAGGACAACAGCTATGAAGGTATAAAGTCAACAGAGGTTAAAGAAAATAAGAACTTTAAATAGTTCCCGATTTGTTTTCTCCAAGAGAATTAAAGGATATCTTGAGAGAACTCTATACTATAGGGCAGTGTTATTCAAACTGTGCGGCGTGGCTCTTTAGGGAGGCGCCAGGAACTGAAAGGGGAGGCGCGGGATGTCCTCTCGCAGCGATACAGTCACACCCCTGGGCAGAATACAAGCCCGTCTTCTGGTCTCTGCATCTCCGACAGCTCTCCCTCTCCGTCAGCTGCGCGAGTGGCTGCTGCAGCCCCGCCCTCTTCTCCCTCCACTCTGAGGCTGCCGCCTTCTGTGTTCGCTGCATGTCGTTTCCAAAGCTCTTCAACCCCCATCTGGCAAGTACTGAGCATGCTCACTTTGCAGTCCTTTACCTTGCTGACCCTCAAAAAGAAACTCTCCTTGATCCTTGTCTGGTTGGTTCCTAGTTCCCAGCCTGGGATCGCTTCTCATCAAAGTGAAATCTCTCTTTTCAACCCCTCCCTCTTCCACTCCCCCCTTTCAATCTCCAAACCTTCCCGCTTTCTTCCCCCTCCCCTTAAAGTTGTTTCCATGCAGTTGGCAAAAGGGGGGGGGGGAGAGACAAGCACACACTTTACTTGACCAGGAGCACAAAAAAGGTACTATTTTTAAAGTGATTTATTAATCTTGTTGTTTGACTGAAGAGGAGAGGCTGTATTTTTAAAGTGATGAATCTTGCTATTTGAAGGGAATACTTATCAGCCATTGATGAAGTGATTGCCAGCCCAATCCTATCCACACTTTCCTGGGAGTAAGCCCCATTGACTCTAATGGGACTTACTTCTGAGTAGACATGCATAGGTTTGAGCTGTGCATCTCCTGGTATAGGAGACAAATCAGCTTCCTAACCAAACTCTTATCAGCTCTGATATATTTTCATGGTCTATTTTTGTTTTCCCCACCAGCTGCTGGAAAAATTTAATTTCATTAAATTAAAGGGTTCAATTCTATCCAAGGAGAATGGGAGAAATGACTAGTTGGATTGGGGTCCACAGGGGTGTGTGTGTGTGTAATGTTGGTCAGACTGGTTGTTCACAAAGTTCATTTGATAAAACAATTCCATTGGTATGCTTATAAAGTTAAAAAAATGAGTCTTCCTGGACCAGACAAAATCTACCTACTCCAGCATCCTGTCTCCAACAGTGATCAACAGCTGATCATTTATAAAGCCTGTATATTGCTGTGTATTAATATATTTTTAAGATCTGCATTTAATTAATGATATGATTAATCTAATTAATATTAATATAGTTAATATTTCTGGCCACTTCCTGTTTAATGATGTCACTTCCAGCCCTCAGGAACATGATGGGGAGTCATGGCCAACAGCCACAGGGGTCAAGGGAGCCACTGGCTGGAAAAGTTTGAGTACCACTGCTATAGGACAACATAATATACAAGAGGGGTAGCAAACTAGTTTCATAGAGTGGGCCGAACAGCATTCATGGCACCTGCTGAGGGCCGGGAGTGGCATCATTAAGCAGGAAGTGGCATCATTAAGTAGATGAAGTAGTAGCTACTTCTTTGGCCATCTACTCATACCAGGAATAAAACCAAATCCAAACAAGATGCAACAAGAAAACATACTGCAAACCCCAAGATCTAGATCAGGGGTGCCCAAACCCCGGCCCAGGGGCCACTTGTGGCCCTCGGAGGCTCCCAATCAGGCCCTCAGGGAGCCCCTAGTCTCCAATGAGCCTCTGGCCCTCCAGAGACTTGCTAAAGCCTGTGCTGGCCCGATGCAACTGTTCTCAACAAGGGGATGACTGTTCGACCTCTCACCTGAGCTGTGGGACGATGGCACCCTCCACTACTTGCTGTTTCACATCTGTGATGCAGCAGTGGCAGTGAAGGAAAGGCTGGCCTTGCTTTGTGCAAGGCTTTTTATAGGCCTTGAGCTACTGCAAGACCGTCATTCATTCATATAAGTTCCATCTCTAATATATTCATTTATGTAAATTTTTTCAAATTTTAAATTGTAAATTAATTCTTTTTTTTTTCTGGCCCCTGACACAGTGTCAGAGAGATGATGTGGCCCTCCTGCCAAAATGTTTGGACACCCCTGATCTAGATCATAGCTGGAATGTTTATAATTATTCTGGAAAGGCAGTGAATAAGCCTGGAATGAAACGTATGACAAAACCTTTCCAGAAGTCAAAGAACTAACTATGAACAAATAAAAACAAAGCGTTTGTAGCTGGAGAGGGTGGATTGTGAAAAAGTTCCAGCCGAGATCAATCCTAAGTTGCTTGAGGACGTAATGAAGAAACCTCTGGCTGAGGCACCTGCCAGATTACAAAGAATTATTTTATGTTTTAAGCTATTTGGGGTGGTTGCATCTGGTTCATCGCTGATGTGCCATGTCTGCACATTAATGAGGGCTCACCTTGTAGGACTGCAGGAATTGTCCCCTTTCCCAGAGACTCAACATATCCCCTGCCACACTATAGCATGTTACTGTGCCAAAAAGGTGCGTGCTTCATGCTATGGTGTAGGTCGCCAGGCATGGCAGAAGTCTACCCATGCTGGTGCCACTTTGAAGCAGCATCTTGGAAATGGACACCAGCAGTGCACTCCATGTATCATTTGAAGCCTCTTGACAACAGCAGGATGGTGTCCCACTGCTGTGCATCAGGGGATACAATTGGACATCCTTTCCCTGGACAGCATCAGTGGGTAGTTGGCAACCTTAGTAGTTGGCAACCTTCAGTCTCGAAAGACTATGGTATCGCGCTCTGAATGGTGATTCTGGAACAGCGTCTAGTGTGGTTGAAAAGGCCAATTCGGGAGTGACAATCCCTTCCACAACGGGAGCAAGTGCAGTCTGTCCCTGGTCTGTCTCCCTGGCTATGGGCCTTCCTTCTTTGCCTCTTAGCCTCAGACTGTTGGCCAAGTGTCTCTTCAAACTGGGAAAGGCCATGCTGCACAGCCTGCCTCCCAGTGGGCCGCTCAGAGGCCAGGGTTTCCCACTTGTTGAGGTCCATCCCTAAGGCCTTCAGATCCCTCTTGCAGATGTCCTTGTATCGCAGCTGTGGTCTACCTGTAGGGCGCTTTCCTTCCACGAGTTCTCCATAGAGGAGATCCTTTGGGATCCGGCCATCATCCATTCTCACGACATGACCAAGCCAATGCAGGCGTCTCTGTTTCAGCAGTGCATACATGCTAGGGATTCCAGCTCGATCCAGGACTGTGTTGTTTGGAACTTTGTCCTGCCGAGGATGATGCCGAGAATGCGTCGGAGGCAGCACATGTGGAAAGCGTTCAGTTTCCTCTCCTGTTGTGAGTGAAGAGTCCATGACTTGCTGTAGTACAGAAGTGTACTCAGGACGCAAGCTCTGTAGACCTGGATCTTGGTATGTTCCGTCAGCTTCTTGTTGGACCAGACTCTCTTTGTGAGTCTGGAAAACGTGGTAGCTGCTTTACGATGTGTTTGTTTAGCTCGGTATCGAGAGAAAGGGTGTCGGAGATCGTTGAGCCAAGGTACACAAAGTCATGGACAACCTCCAGTTCATGCGCAGAGATTGTAATGCAGGGAGGTGAGTCCACATCCTGAACCATGACCTGTGTTTTCTTCAGGCTGATTGTCAGTCCAAAATCTTGGCAGGCCTTGCTAAAACGATCCGTGATCAGTGGGTAAAGAGGGGGAAAAAACTATCCAACATCTTATTCAAGAACTTTATTTTATTTTCCATTTGTCTTTTAAGCCCTGTGTCAACTTTTTTAATCAGCAAATGCCACCAGAACAAACAGTGGGAGAGGGGAGAACATGGGGCAGGAGAGCTGTGGGCTAATTGCTAGGTGTTGTGTCTCTTTTGTCCTCCACCTGCACTTCCCACATGTACCCTTTTCCACCACAAGAGGCATTTTAAAGCAAATTCATGGAAAGCATTTTGCACAATGTTGTGCCAAAAAAAAAAAAAAAAAAAAAAAAAGGATACACCATATAGGGGGCTGAATGCCAGCCAGCTACTGCTGGGCAAACACTGACCAACGAAGTCCTACTTCTCTTGCAAATGAAGCCCCATATAGGGTGCTGAATGATTGCCAGTCACTGCCAGCAACCATGGGCCAATAAAGCTCTCTTTCACTCACAAAACCTAGTCCCATAAAGGGGGCTGAATGCCAGCCAGCTACTGCCAGGCAAACATTGGCCACTAAAGGACCTACTTCATTTGTAAATGTAGCTCCATATAGGGGGCTGAACACTCGCCGGTTACTGCCAGGCAAACATGGGTCAATGAAGACCTATTTTACTAGCAAATTTAGCCCCATATAGGGTGCTGAATGCCCTCCGGCTACTGCCAGGCAAACATGGGTCAATGAATACCGTTTATACACCGTATAATATTCTGGCCAGGTTTGTTCAGATAAATTACATGGTATCCAGATGCTCCATGTGTTTCCAATATCCCAAAAAAGAAAAGCCAAAGAGCCATGCAACTTAGAGGCATTCCTGGCAGTGAACAGGACAGGTCAAACCTTTTCATCAAACTTTTTTTTTTTAAGAGCTCTACTATAGTTGGCATCCAGAAATGTTGTTGTGATGATATACCAAAGCAAGCACAGTCATCCCCTTCGATAAATCAATTCTGGCAATGTCTGTGACGCACAATGAACTTAATATTGGACAATGCACAACAGCCCTCAATAGACAGCTGTTGAACTGGACATATTTGCCAAAGAGTGCGGTTTAAATATACATTCCTAAGTCCATAATTCAGAATTACTTACTGAGGCCTCTTTCCCACTGGGGATCATGTTGTGAGGACAAGAAGGAGGGGAACAGCTGTGTACACCACCCTGAGCTTTTTGGAGGAAGGGCGGTATAAAAATGTGAAAAATAAATAAATTATATATATATATATATATAGAACACCATTTTCTGTCTGCACTTCTTGTTTTTGTAGAATAGAAACAAAACACCAAAATCTGTGGGGGAAAAAACATTTTATTTTGTTTTTAATTATTTAATGGAGGAGTGCATGGTTAATGACTATGGCTGCATCTGCTGACGTTGTCCATCTAAATCACCTACCTAGTAGGGGTGTGATATAGACTAACCTCCTTGTGGTGCACAGTCACAGTCAAATAGTCTACACCTTGGTTGCTGAACCTACAAGGACCTCTCAGCAAGAAGCAGCAGAATGAACCATATGGATAAATAAAATCGACGGCCATACGATTAAATAAAATGAACCCACCAAGTAAACTTTTAATGCAAATATAATTTATAATTATAATGTAAATTTTGAATAAAAACACACCACACAGCTTTTTGCACTTCTTATCTTTGGGGAACACTGAAATCTGCAAAAAAATAAAACTGTTTACTCCCACCTCAAGTGTTACGTGAAAATCCCCCCCCCTTTTTTTTTCCTTAGTTGTGATTTTCTATCTGGTTATGTACTATGGACTAAAATATCATGCAGGTTAAACCCCAGCACACAGGACCACAATCAGGTCAAGTCACAAGCTTGCACAACCTCTACCTCCCTGTGGTTACATTACTGTATTCATTGTACAGTTTTAACCCAATCACTGTTTATGCAAAAGTGTCTTCTAATCCAACCACTATTTATGCAAACGCATTATAGGAGGAAGCCTGGCATCTTAAATCATTGTTTAAGTGTCTCCTATTCATTGTATTGTTTTAACTCAATCACTGCTTAAGTACTGTATGCAAACTGGAACTGCCTTGTGTTGATGATTCATGGTATTGTTTAAGCCATCCACAGACCCCATTGAATTTTGCTGATAATCCTTTCACATACTCCCAAGCATCCTGCTGGTAGTAAGGAAGCTACGCTCCAGCTCAGCACAGTCAGAAAATCCCTTTTAAGTGAGGGCTTCCCCTCACTCTCTCTCTGGCTACCCCTTCAAGGACACAACACATCTGTGTTGTGTCAGAGGGTCCTCCACACAGGACTCTCCCCCCCCCCATCCAACTGCTCTACAGGACAGGTAACTATCTGGTGCCTGAAACTATTTCCCTTCTTCCCCCCCTTTTTCTCCCCTTCTCTCCCCATCTTTAGTTAGCAACTGGGATTGGCAGATCAGGAACCCCTAAAACTCCTTCCCTACAGCCTTTCCTTTTTCTAATTTCCTCGGATGCACCAAATACTTTTTACATGCAACCACCATGAAAGCTAGGTACACTAGATTCAAGTACTAGGACCAAGAAACATATACTTATCATTTCTCCATGTGCATTATGTTTACCTTTGTGCTTTTGTAATAAAGCTATAATCTTTTATTAAAAGTTATCTTTCTCCCAGTCTCCTCTTTAAGCTAAAGGGAATTTCTCTGCATTACGCCGTCTTGTTATCCAGCCTGCGATCCTGAGGTTCCAGTAAGGGTAGTGTACTAATTCCCTTAAACAAAACAGCCCTTTTGGTAACACAAGTCATTGGGTTTCAACTAGTTGTCGGGGCTATCTTTCAAGTTTAATCGTGTATTGTCTTTATTGCTGTAAGCCACCTTGGGTGCCCCAATGTGTGGCAGAATTTTTTTTTTTTTAATAGATGGATCCCCTCTATTGGTAAAATAGAGTTCCTACACAATAGGCAATATACTTCTTTCACAAAGCATTCATGGAATTGGACACAACTTCCTGTCTGATATAGGATTTGGTTTTCTGAATAAGAGCTGCCTTGAACTGTGGGGCTAGAATGGCACAAGCAGCAGGTGGAACTTTGGCACCAAATCACGATGCCAGCTAGGCCCCTACAGGGTGGGTGTTTGGATAGTAGGCACTTAATGGTCAGCTTTGACTCCTTCTGACAAGGAGATGTGGTGGGGAATTTGTGGTTCCAGGATGGTCAGGAAGGTTTAGGAAGAAGGCAGGATGGTCTGGTCTAGAGGGCTGAGCCTCCATTTGCCTGAAAATAACATCCGAAGGTCGCCAGTTTGAGGCCACCGGCACCGTGCGACCTTGAAGCAGCTGACAAGCTGAGCCGAGCTATTCCATCTGCTCTGAGCGTGGGAGGATGGAGGCCAGAATGTGCAACCAGATCAAGAAAGAAACACCTGAATGTTGTGGTTTCTTGAAAGATAGAAACCTTCTTTCAAACTGTAAAAATCCCTACGGGGATTTAAAAATTGCCTGCCTATGTAAACCGCCTTGAATAAAGTCTGAGGAGAAATCTGAGGACCAAGAAAGGCGGTATAGAAATACCTGTATTATTATTATTGTATTATTATTTAGGAAGAAGGTGAATCAGGATTTGGGAATGAAAGGCAGGGCCTTTATCGCTCACTCTGAAATCATTTATAGTTAGATTGATTCAGAGATAATGAGGCTCATGTGTCCTTCCGATTTATTTCTAGGTCATCTGCAAGGGGACCTGTATGCCTTCCAGTAGTGTAGCTACAGGGGGCGGATTAGTAAGTATTGCAGGCGCCACAATGCACCAAGTGGCCCCTCCCACTCGCTGGCAGAACCATTCTGGACAGTGATGGCAATGTGCAGCACATTTCGGTTCCTGACCAGAATGCCTCCAGTGACGAGTGGGAGGGACTGCTTACTCGGCATGCTGTGGAGCCTGCAAAGCTTATTGGGCCGCCCCCTGTAGCTATGTTACTGTTGCCTTCATTGTTGACAGATGGGATGGGGGGAACTATGAGGCTAGCTCCCCTCCTTTGTGGCAGGAAATGAGGTCAAGACTTGGAAATCTGGTGTGCATCCTGAGGCAGTGGCATCACTAGGGTTTGCATCACCCAGTGCACGTCACCCCCTTGATGGTCCTCCTCCCATGAGGTGGGTGGGGCAACGCCCTAGGCAATGGGCATGGTGATGCACCATCACCCCACTCCCACTGGGCTTTTTTGGCTATATCTCTTGATAGAAGAGAGATATTTCAACAAGGTTTGTTTAAGTGCATTTTGCATTAAAGAACGCATTGAATTCTATATAACGTGATGGTATTATTTCAAAATGCCAAGATTTTCATAATTTTGGCCAGAAGTGGTGCCACCCTCCCCCCCATGCACATCGCTTGGTGCAGCCCGCACCCCTTACACCTCTCTAGTGACGCCACTACACTGAGGCAAGGAACTACCATATTTTTTGCTCCATAAGATGCACCTAACCATAAGACGCACCTAGTTTTTAGAGGAGGAAAACTTACTTTTAAAGTAAGCCTGCCCTCCCCCTGTGGTGCCTGTGCAAATGAGGACCTTGCCCCCGGTGCGGACCTTGCCCCCTTTGTTCTCCGCCTGCCCTCCCCCCGTGGTGCCTGTGCAAATGAGGACCTTACCCCCGGTGCGGACCTTGCTCCCAGTATTTGCTCCATAAGACACACACACTTTCCCCCCCACTTTTTTTTTGGGGGGGGGAAAGTGCGTCTTATGGAGCGAAAAATACGGTAAGTTCAAGTGGTTCCCAAACTGTTCTTCAGAGATGGCTCAGCTTGGGGGACCCGCTTGAGCAATGAGTGCAGAATTAACCTCAAAGACTCATTGGCTGGGGGGAGGGGTAGTGATGTAACTCAGCCTTTTAAAATTCTTTTTTAGGGTCTGGGGTGGTAAGATGAGACTGTCATGAGAAGATCTGCAGATGATGGAGGGAATGAAAGGCAGCAAAGCTGAAATGTCTCCTCCAAGGCAGGAGCTCCCAAAAAACGTGGTAGTGGTGGTGGTGGGGGGGGTGGACTGTTAACAATAGTTAGTGCTCATTGCAGTATGTTTTTGATATTCAGTGAAGTTGTGGCCATTCATCATCTCAATGCCTTGTCCCGTCTAGGGGCATGCAGGCAAATATGTGGTTCTGAGTAACGTTCCCAGCTTTGTTTAAAGTTCACCCATTCTCTAAGCACGTTTTTCGAGAACTCGACACGTTCTAATTTTAATTTGCAAAGCAGTTTTCACTCAGACATCTGGCTAAATGTTTTTTGTGTGTTTTTTTCCAGGATATTAAAGAAAAACATTTTTTAAATGATCAGACTTTCAGCACTTGCATTGAAAACCACAGCTATTTGTGAATTTCCTGTGTTTTACATGTGGGTCAGATGACAGATTATTCAATTTCCAAACAAAGAAGTAAATATTTTAAAGTCAATGGAACAGGATCTTCAAATATATAGGTGATTTAGAAATACTGCTCGCAATAATCTCAACATAGGTATGGAATGCCGTGGTGAACATAAACCTGGTAACTTCTAATATCTCACAGTGTGTATGTATACAGAGTAAAACGTAAATACCTTTCTATCAACAGTGCACATGTCTTTACTATCTTATAAAGTCACTTTTGGAATTTTTCCAAAAATGTCTTGTTTCTCAAGGGTACACCTGCTGGGTTTTCTTATTTGCTTTAAGAGCCAGTGAGAAATGACATGGAGATGGGTGATAGGAAACAAGATGGTGATGAAAAGCAGATAGCCCAACCCTAACTAGGACTAGGCTACCCTTTATGATAGTGGAGCGCTGTTCCGTTGTCATAAATATCCATATGTCAGCATGCAATTTGGGGTCTGTCGCTGCAAATGGTCACTACCTCTGGCAATGAAAGGAAGCCCTATATGGCTGTGGGGTCCTGGGGGACCCTCTTAGTTGTGAGAGGCAATGGTGGGGCACTGGAGGTTCCATCTCCAGGAGCAACAACCCAGCCACAGGGATCTCAGCAAGGAGTGTGGGGCAAGAGGGTTGCATCATCCTGGCCCTTCTCCCTACTTGCTGGGGCTTCTGGGCTCCCAGCAAGTCCTGCCTCATAGGCAAGCCAGGTTCTGCTCCCTCCAGCTGCCTAACCCAGACTGCCTTCATCCTTGGCCGGGCTGGTCTTTATGCTGGTGACCAGTCCCTGCCCCTTCCTCCATGTGAGGGCTAAAAGGCTGACTGGCTTCTCCAGGCCCTGCCTCTCCCTGCTTGTGATGGCTAAGACTGGAACCTGGTGCTCCCCCCTCCTCCCTTTCCTGGCTCCCCTGGCCAGTACTCCTCCTGCAGTTGGCTTTGGGGCCTACCTCCTCCTTGCCTTGAGCCCTTCTCTTGCCCTGCAATCCTGTTCCCCCCAGGTAAGCCAGGGGGACCCTGACAATGGCATAGGACCCAGATACCTCAAGGGCCCAGATACCTCAAGGTCTCCCCCATATGTTCCTGCATGTCCCCTGAGTACATCAGAGAGGGCCCTGCTCAGACCATCACCACCACCACCTGAAACCAGGGGGATGGCAGTAAGGTGTAGGACCTTCTCAGTTGTGGTACTACACCTCTGGAACCAGCTGGCAAAACATTTCAGAGCAGCTCCTTCAGTATATGGTCTCCAACGGGGTTTGAAGACTCATCGATTCCAGCTGACCTTTGGGGAGGGAAGTACTCCCTGGCAACCTCCTAATTTAACTTTTATGCTGCTATAAATTTTATCTACTCTTTTATTGTTTTAACTTTTAAAAATGTTTTTTTGTGGTTTCTGATCTTAATATTGTATCTTGCTGTTTTAATATTAATGTATTTTGCTGTACACCACTTTGGGTATTAGAAAAGTGGTATAAAAATTCTTTAAATAAATTAATAAGGGCTGTTCCCATGCTTTACCACAATGCAACCCACCTCATCCAACATGATGCCCCTGGTGATAGCAGGGGAGGTGCCAGAGGCTTCTTCCAGGTTGCACAGGGCCAATGACCCTCTCTATAGTTGGGGCCAGGGCCTCCCCACATCTCTGGAATGGCTCCAATTTGGAGCCAAACAGTGGTGAGGGCAAGTGGGAAGGCCCTGATCACCTGGCATGGGCTTGTGACCCACCAGTGGGTAGTGACCCACACTTTGGGAAACCCTGCACTGAAACATTAATCACATTTTGAAAAGGCCACTGAAAAACAGTGATCTTCCTTGCCCATTGGAAAGCAAGCAGTGTTGGGATCCGTTGTACTAGCCATGGCAGGCTAATTCAGATCACAGGTTCCAGGACTTGGGCCACAACTGAAAAGTGTCTTTCCCTCCATCTCTGTGTTATGTGTAAAACTTGGGCTCAGTCTGAGGAGGACCTGAGGGAAAACTGCTGCAGGAGAGGAGGCTGCAGTACCAGTGGAGGGAAGGTAGAGGCTGCTGTGTGCAGAGGCCTATAAAAGGGGCTGCACAAATGAGAGCTGGATAGACCACCAGGGAAGAGCTGCTGCGAGGAGCCTTGGAGAGCTCTGTGGAGGAAGAAAGATCACCAGGCGAGCTGGGAGAGAAGGAGCTGCAGAGCAGAGCTGAAACCTGAGAGCTGAGGAGAGAGAGCTGCAGCAAGGAGCCCCTGAGAGAGCCACTGAGAGCCAGGGAACAACCAGCCAGCCTTTGCCTCAAGTCCTGCTGCCTCCTGCCTGCCTAGTGCCTGCCTCAGGTCCTCACTCAATCAGGGAATTTGGAACGAGGGTGTTATCATTTTGGTTCAGGTTCCATTCCTCACAATAAAAGCCTTGAACTTACGTTGGTTTCAGTGGTCTCTGTCAATCCTGCATAACATCTGTGTAACAAACCTTTCATATGAGCTAGAAGAGCTTCAGACCCTAAACTCTGTGCAAGTTGGCCCTATTCGTGCAGTTAATCTATTACAAAGAAAGGGTGGGTCTTTGGCAACGGACAAGAAAGCTACCAAATCTATCGTTTCTTGGCAAATGACTTCATTACCCCTATCTTGCATTACACACCCTGTCTGGTTCAATAAGGTTATCCCTTTGTTTTAGCACCACCCTCTTTCATAAATTTGTAGATAATTGTTGTTTTGTTGCCAGAATGTGTAGATACATGCCTGTGCTTCTTCAATTTTCCTTTCAACTTAATCACTTCTGTCACTTAATTCTCAGCTATCTCCATGTTCCTGATCTATGATGTAGTGTCCAGACCTAACACACTATTCCAGAAGCAGGCTCCAAAAAGCTATGTGGAGAAAGGTGAGCTTCTTTCTGGTGTGGCACTTTTCATAGTTCCAACCCAAAGCATTCTGGGTAGTTTTTTAAAAATACAATACAGATGCAGTTACTTCATTTTGCCACTTGCAGTTGTGTCCTGCCCTGTCCCATGAAGGACTTCACTAGGAACTGGGTGAAACAGCTGATGTTCTGTGCAAGAGATCCTCATGGTTCAGAGATTTATAAGGGTAGGGTGTTTTTTTGCAGATGGCACCATAGTTGAGTAAATCCCTCCCTTGTTTCAACCCCTTCGTGTTGGTCCTCTGGCAGGAGTTAAATACTTTATTTCACGACTTCTCAGGTTATTTTGTCATGAATTGGTGCTCTTGCTGTTATTTTGCTTTTATTTGTTATGATTCCTTTTGACTGTTTTTTTAAATTGTATTTAATTCAGTGGTTCCCCAGTTTTTTAGCACCAGGACCCACTTTTTAAAATGATATTCTATCGGGACCCATCTAGGTTTATCAGACTTTTAAAAAATGAGATCTAGAAAGAAGTTATTTATTTATAAATAATAAGAACTGGAAAAATATTTATCTCCCTACATTTACACATGCTTGTGAACTGCAGGAGCTGAGCTCTTTAGAGGGGTAACTGTTCAACCTCTCGTGTGAGCTGTGGGACAAGGGCTCCCTCCACTGCTTATTGTTTCATGTCTGCAGCAGTGGCAGCAAAGGAAAGGCTGGCCTTGCTTTGTGCAAGGCCTTTTATAGGCCATGAGCTATTGCAAGACCTTCATTCAGTCATAAGTTCCATCTCTAATGTATACATTTATGTAAATTTATTCAAATTTGAAATGTAAATTCACTTTTTTCCCCAGCCCCCAACAGTGTCAGAGAGATGATGAGGCCCTCCTGCTAAAATGTTTGTACACCCCTGCTGTAAAGCATGCTCTTCTGCTGGAATGCTAGTTCCAGCGAAGGACCTGCTGTGTAAGATTGGGCTGTTAAGGAATCAATTTCTAGCACTTAAAGGCAACCTCTAAAAGTTGTCCTGTCTGTGGGGAAAAAACACACAGATATTTCCCCTTTTTGACTATTTTTCTAGCCTTTTTTTGATTTTTCTAGCATCTCAGAGGCTTCTGTGATGCTTCAGCATCCTAAAAAGGCTGCCCAGTCATCTAGAGGCAGTAGTAATGAACTTTTGCAGTTGGCAACTTGTGTTCCTTCTTCCCCAACTGACCAGCACAAGAGAACATGGTTTTGGGCTTGCTAACACCTTGGACCCTGGAGCAGTGGCATCACTATGGGATGTGGGGGGGCTACAGACCATACCAGGTGAAGCACTTGGGGTAGGTGGCAACAGTTGTGAAATCTTGGTATCTTTAAAAACCAACATGTTATATATCATTCAATGTGGAATTTAATGCAGACTGCAGTGAAACAAAGTGTGTTGAAATATCTGTATTCTATCAAATGTTATAGCCAAAAACCAGAAAAGGAAAACACAACTGCCTTATGTAACAAAAAGTGGATTCCTTAACTTAAAACTAACCAATGAGACTGATCTTTCTGAAAGCCATTGAACTGTTATGATGACACAGCAGGGAACCAATAAGGTGTTAGTATGAGTCAGCTCTCATATCCATACATCAGAACTCTTATTCAGTTGTGTGAGTGCCATCAAGTTGGTTACATTTTGTTACTGATTTGTTGGGTGAACTATTCTGTTATATATTTAAATGAATGAATGAAGTTAATGGGGGTTACCCAAACCACAGTGATGCCACTGCATTCAGGCTGTGCATCTGATATTTTAATTTAGTCTGTGTAGTCTAGTATAGAAGGAGGTCCATCATGGGGATGAAGCAATGAGCTCTCACATCGGGTGATGCAAATCCTAGTGACACCTCTGCCCTGGAGCCCACTTGATTTCCAAGAAAAGGAAATTCAGGATCTCAGGTGACACTCCTGTTCTGAGCTTTGCCTAAAGAACTTATGCCCACTTTAAACTAATTAGTCCCTACAGCTTAACCACAGCTAGGTCTAGCAGACTGCAAAAACTACCACTGTACCCCAGCATCAGCAGGAAGGAGACTAGGAGGTGGCAGGCTTGTCTGTAAGTCTGCAGGAACCCTCCTTCAAGCAGGAGTCCTCTTGGGTACAGCGGTAGCACCTCAGCAGTCTCTGTTGGGTTAGTCCATTCGTCAGTGCACAAGTCCATGGTTCATCCTCCAGTCCATCAGTTAGGGTGCCAGTTCATTGTTTGTTTGCCAGTCCATGAATTAGTGTACCATTAAGTCAGTTAACCAGATAGTCAGTCCATGAGTCAACAAGTCAGTTAACCAGAAAGCCTCCTCCCACTGCAACCCACAAACCCTTCCTGCATCAGGTGATTATTATATCCCTAGAGCCCTCATTTCCTCTAGTGGCTGCAGCTGTGGAGCACACCTCTGCTGAAAGCCCAGGCCTTAACCCTGTATTCCCCAGAGCAAAGGGCCACTACTGACACCACATCTGCGATTCCAATACAACTTCTTCCCCAAATATACAATCTCATGGGTGAAATCTGACTTACCATTCAGATGGGCCTATGGCCTGATCCAGTGGAGTTGTTCTTATGTTCTTATGTACCATCCATAGGGCATAAAAGGCAGGCTCACACACACTCTTTTGCACATTTACCCAGGTCCAGCATTGGAAGCAGATGATGCTTCTCAGGGGTTTGACCTTGCTGCAAGTTTGGGCTACGACCAGGACCCTGGACAGCGTGAGTAAGTAGGGCAGGCAAAACACACAGAGAAGGCATGTCAGCATTTTTCTTTTGTTTTCAGCTTGCCTTTGAGCATCCTTGCAAATCCTTGGCCATTCCCCAGTTGTCTCCATTTATTAGTAGATCCATGTTTTTCATTTGCATTTGTGTCTTCCTTGACACAGTCATGCTGAAGGCACTTCAATTGTGCAAAATAAATATTACTCAAGCTTCGAGTCAGAGAGTGGAGAAGAGCTGGAAAGTCCAGTCATCTGCTTCAAAAGTAGGGATCAGACTCATAAGATCTATCTACACAACAAACGTAAGCTGAATTAATATCCTCTTTTCTCCTAAGGGAACAATGGACAAAATACCAGTTAATAATGCAGCAAACCTATACATGATTCCCTGTGGGCAGTGGCGGACCTTCCCAGCCCCACACCCTAGGGCAAAGGTCCATGATGGCACCCCCCATGGGATGCCACCAGCTCTCCACTTGCCTGAAGTTTACGGAGCCTTGCGCGACCCCAGGCTGTGTCAGGGATACTTTAAACTGTGCTTCTGGAAAAATGGAAGCACAATTTCTGACCCTGTCAGGAGCCTCAGAGAGGTTTCTGAGGGGTCCTATAGGCGTGCGCCTGGGACACTTGCCCCATCAAATGAATGGGAGGCCCACCACTGCATGGGGGACAGGTCCCATTGCACTCAGTAGAATTTACTTTTGAGCAGACATGCACAGGCTTGAGCTCTGAGTAGGGGGCATTTTATTTTCTAGACAGAATGGCTATTCTTGGTACTTGCAGACAATTTTTTCTGACCACAATTGCCAAGTTCCAAACAACACAGTCCTGGAATGTGCTGGAATCCCTAGCATGTATGCACTGCTGAAACAGAGACGCCTGCGTTGGCTCGGCCATGTCGTGAGAATGGATGATGGCTGGATCCCAAAGGATCTCCTCTATGGAGAACTTGTGCAAGGAAAGCACCCTACAGGTAGACCACAGCTGCGATACAAGGACATCTGCAAGAGGGATCTGAAGGCCTTAGGAGTGGACCTCAACAGGTGGGAAACCCTGGCCTCTGAGCGGCCCGCTTGGAGGCAGGCTGTGTAGCATGGCCTTTCCCAGTTTGAAGAGACACTTGGCCAACAGTCTGAGGCTAAGAGGCAAAGAAGAGGCATAGCCAGGGAGACATACCAGGGACAGACTGCACTTGCTCCCTGTGTGGAACGGATTGTCACTCCTGAATCGGCCTTTTCAGCCACACTAGATGCTGTTCCTGAACCACCAATCAGAGCGCAATACCATAGTCTTTCGAGACTGAAGGTTGCCAACAACAATTTCTGTCCACATCAGTATTTCCACCTGGCCTTAACCATGGGCTCATTTAGAAAAATAGAGTGTGTAAACAGCAAAACACTGCTTAACAAGAGTCCCAAACATCCTTAACACAAGTTCATGGAGACAAAAAAATGTGCAATGTGCAACACGCAACGGGTGCAATTGAGGGGAGCACCACAGCATCTGTTCCAACCGCTTCCCCATCGAGACGCAGATGGAGTGCATATACCCTTTGGCAGCTGGCCGGGCAAATCGCCCTGCTGGCTGCAGTGCTTCAATTGCTTCCCGCTATGTTATGCCGCAGGGGCGGTACCCCTCTGATACCCAGGATGAGAAGCAGTTGGAGCACAAGCACGCTGATGACATCATGATGCTGCATGGCGTCATGACATCAGGCATTGCCCAGAAGCCCTAGGTGCACCACTATGCACTAGGTGGGCATAGTTGAATAAGGAACCACTACAACATTTGCATATATGCAAATAGATTCTGCATATTTATTGAGAAATAGCCTGGGTTGTTTATGCAACATGAGAGATTCAGGAACTTCTCAGTCATTTTTCTCTTCCTTCAATGACTCAACTCCATCTGGAGTAACAGATTTAAAAGACTACAAAACTGAATTGGTTATGCATGTATCAATGTATGCACACACCCCTATAGATATGAATATATATCAAGTTTGATATTTTTAGCCACTTTTGGAACATAAAAACATACTCTTATACCAAAGCAGCCCATATAGTACACAGCCCAAACCCTTTGCCTGTCAATTACTTTTCAAAACAAAGTTTCAACCGGGCTGTCAGCCACAGCATGTTGCATGTCAGTTAACACTTGCGTTTTTAAAAAAAAGTGTCAAAGAGCACTTTATGTTACTCCACAACAAGAATATCTTTGCCAACACTTCAGAGCTATTTTGAGTTGGGAGGCTATAATTATCTTACTCCTCCTAGATTTGATAACAGAATAAACTAGAAGGGCCATAACTTAGCAACACCTGGAAGTTAGGAATGTGGTGGAACCTTTTGTTTATAATCCAGTAAATGGTTTATTTTCCTGTGAATAGAATGTTATCGTGCTATAATAGTTCTGCCAGCCTTCTCTGGAAGGGTGTCTGAAGATTCTGGAGAATATTAACAAATTAGCGGGTTCCGATGGCATACCCTGGGGCATTTGGTGGGCCGCTGTGAGATACAGGAAGCTGGACTAGATGGGCCTATGGCCTGATCCAGTGGGGCTGTTCTTATGTTCTTATGTTCACTGGTGGGTTCTTCAGGAACACAAGAGCACAATTCCTGATTTTACAAAATCGGTAATTTGTCCTGTCAATAAGTCTTTACATCAGGGACAAGATAGTTGCTGACAGCACAACTTCTGCGAGGAAGAACTGTCTTGGCCAACTGCTGGGTAACTATAGGAGTGGCCTGGGACTACGGCCAATGTGAAGCTTTCAGATATTCAGATTTGGAATGCTGCCAAGCTACAGGAAACTTAAACAGCCCCATTTCCATGAGTCCTCCCCTCCCTCCCCCCATGTTCTAAATATTGTAAATAAAACCTATGTTGAATATAAGCCACAACGAGGAAGACGGAAATAAGATTATAGGACTCTCTGGTCTAGAAAAAAGGTGCTGGGGGCACATGATTGAGAGGTAAAAAAATTATATAGGAAATGGATAGAGTGGATAGAGGGATGTTCTTTTCCCTCTCACTCAACACCAGAACCAGGGAACATCCACTAAAACTGAGTGTCGGGAGAGTTAGATCAGACAAAAGGAAATATTTCTTTACCCAGAATGTAATTAATCTGTGGAACTCCTTGTCACAGGATATGGTGATGGTGCCTGACCTAGATATCTTTAAATGGGGATTGGACAGATTTTTAGAGGAAAAATCCATTACAGGTTACAAGCCATTATGGGTATGTGCAATCTCCTGGTTTTAGAAGTAGGCTACCTCATAATGCCAGGTGAAAAAGAGTGGCAACAGGATGCAGGTATCTTGTGTGTTCCCTGACGCTTCTGTGGGGCCACCGTGCAATGCAGGAAGCTGTAGATGGGCCTTTGGTTGGATCCAGCGGGGCTCTTCTTATGTTCTTATATCCTAGGGTTCTCAATCCTGGTCACAACAAACATGTCGAAGCCATTAGCAATACTTTCATCAAGCTATTGTATGCAAGAGACATTTAGGCTGCAATCCTAACCACACTTTCCTAAGAGTAAGTCCCATTGAACAAAATAGGACTTACTTCTGAGTAGACCTGGTTAGGATTGTGCCCCTAGTCATTTAGAATATTCTTCCAGGAAAAAAAAAAAATTATATGTGGTCTGCCCTATGTGATTGATGCATGTGTAACCCGCTATCTACCGAATGCTTCTATTTTGCTGTGTAGAGTACATACACTGGAAAGCTGCCCACCAATCATAAGGTTTTTTTGGTCTATGTGTACATACTGCAAATGTATAGTTGCTTGCTTTCATATTTATATGAAAAAAACTCATGAAAGTGTTATTTGCATCCAAAAACTAAATTCAGCAAAGGATAATTTTTGCCAGAGCCCTAGAAACAAGATTTTCTTAGACATTGGAGTGTTGGGTTTTTAGTTTCTGCAATTCTTTTTCTGGAGTGAAGGAGAAACACCTAATAAATGATCCCCCCCTTCTAACTGCATGAAGACCTCCTCTATAGGTGTATAACACAGGGAGTTGAAAGAGCATTCTGGAAGCAAGCCTTCCTTCTTGGGCCAAGCAATATTGCATGCTCCATTTTTTTTTTACTTTTGTCAATTTCCTTTGACTCAAGTCATGCTGGAGACATGCACCTCTAAGCATATGTACTTTGTGCTAGGTGCTGGCCTGGTAATGTGCCTATTTTACAGGACTGATGGCAAGATGCCACAGTCATGGTTCTGTGCTCCATTAATCATGGTTCTGTGCTCCATTAATCTCTGTGGATATAACATCTTTCTTCAGTTGCGGAGTTGACCTATAAGTGGATCAAGATGAATGAGCCGTTAGTTACCAAATATGAAATTGGAGTGCTCTTTCTCTTTAAAACAATGTTGCCTGGAGACTTTGCATTTATCATTTATGACTTGGTACATTTCAAGATTTAACAGTATTCTTTTGTTGTTTTTTTTACAATTTAACAAGCAGAAATAATCACAAATATGTCCTATATCTAGCCTTGTAAATTCTCCTTGTTTACCTTCTAAGGAAAAAGAGCCTTGGAGAAAGGCAACAGATAAACAACTTTTTTTTATTGGGACATCGAATGGAGGGGGGAAAAAAGTCTCTAAATAGTAATTAGATATTTTTTTTTTCTTTTTTTGAAATATGGAAGCAGCAATTATTCCTACAGGCAGAGTAATATAAAGCGCATTTTTATTAATATAAGTAATATAAAGTAATATAAAGCACATTGTTTTCCCCGACTGAAAACAAGGGGAAGAGAAGCAGATAGAAAACCAATAGTTTCACAAGCTCTTAGCATCTTTTTTTGAGGTGGGGCAGTGAAATAGGGCCACCCAAAAATAGAATCCTGGGTTATGATCAACAGCTTTCAGGATCTATGGCAGCAGCAGACCTACCATTAAGTGAATAAGCAAATGCCCTGGGTGCACATCACTAGGACCACGCAGGAAGCCTACTGAGACTTCCAACGCGGTCAGAAACTGTACCAGGCATACAGTTCAAGACCGCAGGGAAGTCTCAGACAGCTTCCCTGGTCGGTCCTGGAGCCGTGCAAGGCTCTGTTGCTCTGTAGGTATGTGGAGGAGGGGGTATCACGAACATTTGCCCTGGGGCGTCTCGAGGACAGGTTCGCTACTGATCTAGAGAATGTTGAAAGTGTCAGTTGTGGGGTGAGTAAAAAATGGGGAGATAAATTAACAGTTTAAAGCAGTGGTTCCCAAATTTTTTAGCACTGGAAACCATTTTTTTAAAGTAACACTATATTGGGATCCATCTAACTTCATGATAGTAAAAAAAACTCGGCACAGTTTCACCTTACCAGTTGCTCAAGCCTCTGTTTTTAATCTTTTAACCATAGTGAGGGGCGCCTTCTGGAGTATTTGTTGAGCTCCAGGTTCATCGGGTTGGAACCATTCTGGTGGCCTTGCATTCCCCTTTTTCTGGCCTTTGATAAGAACTGAGACATATCTGCTTACTCGTGAGTAAACACACACATGTGGCTCACATTTGCTTTCCATAATGCTCAATACATTTTCCTTGTCAACTTGGAAGGGGACTTTCCATAATGCTCAATACATTTTCCATAATGCTTTCCATAATGCTCAATACATTTTCCTTGTCAACTTGGAAGGGGACTTCCTTCTTGAGTTTTTTGGGGGCCCTGCATTCATCAGATTGGGACCGTTCTGGTGGTATTGCGTTCCTTTCAGCCTGCCCTTTGAAGTGAGCTTTGCCACATTTGCCTACTCATGACTAAAGCGCATGTGCGGCTCAGTTTCACTTCCCATTGGGCTCAATACATTTTCCTTGTCAGCTATCACCTTGTCAGTTTCAGTTTCACGACCCACCAACAATCAGGTCCCGACCCACAGTTGGGAAATTCTGTTTTATAGTATTCTACAGATGGGGATTACAGTTGGGGGAATGCAGAGCATGAGGTTTGAAAAGTCCGCCTTTGTTGGAACCATGGCACAGGGTGTAGGGTTAAGCCCTCCCCCTCCTCACACCATGAATCTTATCAAGACCTGTGCCTGAAAAAAAGTGCATAAAAACAAGTTAGTGAAAAAGATGGAGCTCCAAGCCATTGGAAAGTATGAATTGTTTTTATTTATTTGTTTCTTACAGCCCAGGCTTGGTATAAATTTGTTGCTGGATGTATGTGTCTTGTTCTACATGTGCAGCTTCATGCATAAAATCAATCTCTTCTATCAGTGTATGCAATATTAGTATGCTCAGAAACACACTACCCAATTTATTGCATTATTACATTAATATTCTGCTTTTCTTCTATCAAGGTGATAACTGATCCAGCCACTGTCCTTACCTGCACTGATTTAGCTTCAGCAAAGTAGCTGTCACATGTGCCCTGGATTCATAGAAGAGGCTGGGCCCACAGAATTCTACATCAGAAGGCTTTTATTTTTTTTCCCTACGTGCCCAATATCACCAGGTACCATTGTTCAAGATTATATTTATGCACATTGGCTACACAAGACTTTACCATAAAAGCTGAATGGATGTGTCCTTCAAGTTGTTTTGAAGTTGCTCCAAAGAGTCTGTTCTATGAGTGGGTTCCAAAAATGAACCACTTGGGATGTGGGCTGGTGGGCTTCCAGGCCATGAATGCATTGTTGGGAACAGCTAGGGGAGGGGGTCTGGTGGCAATAGTGATTGCACAACTGAAAACTCTTGGAATTCTGAGGTTCAGAACAGGCAATCCAAAGCTTGGTTTGTTGCCCCTTTTTTTGCTTCATTGCTATAAATCTTCTTGTGGTTGCATGAGAATGACAGCATATATAAGTAGGGACTGAGACATTTTCTTCCTTTGATTCTTTACCTAATGTCACCATAAAGGAAAGAGAATGTCCTCTCATTTCGTACTGGCTAAGGAGTGCGCTAGTTGGGAAAAATGATAGCTAATACTTTTTACCTTTTTAAGCTAGTGACCAGGCATCAATCTCCATTCACACCCTACCATGGAAGGTCTCAGAAACCTTTCGCATCTCGTAGTGGTAATTGCACAAAAGGGCTCAGCAGGTAGGCTCCTAAGAAACACTGAAGATCCATTTCAGAAGGGCCAGGTTCTGTGGGGCACAGGGGTCCCTTGGCATGCTAGGCTATGGGCATCATCCCCCCATGATGAGTGCGTGCGCAACCTCACACTGCCCCACCCTGACAGCTGGGAAATATAACAGGGTGAAGCATGAATGCTATTCCCCTAGAGTAGCTCTAGCCCGGGGGTGGCCAACCCATGGCACTCGTGCCACTAGTGGCACATGGAAACTTTCTGAGAGGCACGCGCAAAGTTGCCATATATTTTTGAAAACCATTTAAACAACAACAAAGAAAATGTCACAGCAGTTTATGGTTTGCTTGATTTCTTTGCTACGCTTGTGTAGCATGACCTCAAGTTTCTAATGCTACAGTGGGAAAATTCAGAGCAGGCACTGCTACTCTGCTTGATTTCTTCTGGTTGGAAAATGGGGAGAAAAGCAGAATAATAGGCAAGTCAATAGGACAGATGCTATAGAGCTGCATTTCACTAACTGGTGGGTCCCAAGAAGGCCTGGGGTGGGCTGTGGAAAGCAGTGGGGACCAGGCGGTGTAGCATGGAGATGGCCGATCAGATCAGCAAAGCCCAGAAGGCACAGTCATGCAGAGATATCATCTTTGGGGAAATCATTCTCATAGAGATACCAGCTAAGATAATCTTTGAAGACGAAAAGGTGGGCATGCAGAAGGGCAATGAACGCACCTTATATGGACTTCAGTACTGTAGGGCTGAACTCAAGGTCCATGCAGGCCACCTTTCTGGACTCATCAACAGTCAGCCAGGTATCTTTGGAAAGCCCCAAATAGGCAGCAGACTCCTGTGTTTCTTGCTCTGCACTGTCTAGCACTTGGAGATATACTGCCCTTGAACTTGGAGGCTCTATTTTGCTATTGTGGTAATCACTAAAAGCACTGTTAAGGTGGAGTGGCCTGTTCAAGATTCTCTGCAAAAAAGGTGCCACATGGAATGCTGTAGGTTGACGACTCCCACTCTAACCTTTAAAAAAAATATTTTAAAAATATCCGTTTCCCATTTTCTGTGCCTAAAACCTCCTCTGTTCGGTTAGCACAGACTCCATAGACTGTATTCCAGACTTCCCGAGCACTGGACTTCTTAACAGCCTTCTATCTGATGCTGATAGTTCTATGAAAGCTTAAATTATCAAGTTAGAGTTGCGGCAGCACATCAATACCTCAGTATGCTCTTAGCTGGAAAATCCCGATCGCCTAATTAAAAAGGTGATTGGAGTTTGTTTGGCCTGGCCTGGGACACGAGAGTCCCTCCCCAATGGGGAGTGGAAGGGGGCTGGGTCTGGCAGCTACGGCGGGCCTTTTAAAGGGCGCAGGACCCAGCCCTCTTCCTCCTTTGCACGTGGGCACCGTGGGAATAACCGCCCGCCTGCCCTAGAGGCAGTCTGAGTTTAACTGGTCGCCGTTTGGGGCCGGGTAGAAATTTTTTGCTGCCTGCCAAGATTGGCCAAAGGGCAGGCAGTTTTTTCACCTACCCCAGACTGTCACGGGCCAGACTGTTACACCCCCCCTGTTTTCAAGCTGCCATTGGTCACTTTAAGAGGGAAGGAGGTGCGGGTTAGGAGGTGTGAATGGGACTCTGGGCATGCACCTTCAGGCGGCATAGGCAGGGTGGAACCCTATTTCAGTCCTCAGGGGCTCGGCGGCATGAGGATGTAGACGGGGCCCTGATCGGGACCGTGGGGCACACCTCAGAGGCTCAGCAGCTCGAGATGGTGCAGTCCGCAGTCTGGCTGCCTTCCCCTTAAGGGACAGACATGGATGAGATGTGCCGCCCAGCAGTGGGGCGTGACTTGGAGTCGGGTGCATGCCCGCCTGGGAGCAGAGGTTTCTGGTACCACCCAGAGGTCCCGCCCCGCACCACAGGGGCTTTCGCTGCCTCGGATGCTGCAGGTCTCAGCCTCCTCTTCTCTTGCTAATGTGAAATAAAGTGGCCCTTTCTCCCATATCTGTTGTCTCGAGTGTTCTTTGGACAGTGCAGAAACAATATCTATATATTTGTTTTTGAAGTGCTATTAAACCACTCCATAACATTAACTGTGACTTCATAATTGCCCCCTGGAGACTGGGGGATAAGAATAGGCCCTCCGTTTGGCTGTACTTGTCGTAAGAGGCGACTAAATAGCCACCGGGTAGATGGGACTCGTCAGCCTGGGAAGGCAGCTCATCTGAGAGAAGGAAAACTCTGATCCCAAACCTCCACTGCCTTGTGGCTACATCCAGTTATGGAAAAGGCTTCAGGAGTCAACCTCGAGGCAAAATCCGGAGCTGGAGTCCCTGAGGCAGTTCATGGCTGAACACAGTCACGTTCTGGCAACTCCTGGAACCAACCGTATTGGCTTCTGCCTTTCCATTGGACCATTTCAGCAACATGGAGAGGGGGGATTTGCTGCATGTCTATCCTCCATATCTATCATAATAGTCTATCCTCCATATCTACTCTACCCAGGCTTTGTGCACTGGAGAGGATGCTCTATTCCAGAACCACCATTCAGAGCGCAATACCATAGTCTTCCGAGACTGAAGGATGCCAACATTTGACTTCATAATTGCTGACAAAGTAGACAAAGTCATGTTGATTTTGACAGATTGCTTACAGTGGTGTGTGGTGGAATCCTCGAATTTCCTCACTTATGTCAGAAAGCATCGGTGTTGGCATGCCACTCCTAGAGGAGCTGGCATGAGCTCAGATTAGATACCTCTGCCCAGAGTAAAGCTGCTCAGGTGGACCATGCCTTGACCAATGAAAAGAAATGCTGATATCATTCGACAAATGGTATATAGGGTGGAGCCAAAGGATGCTCTTGGTTCTTGACACCCAAGGTTGACTGAGTGTCAAGATCCAACCCACTTTCTTGGAGGAGAAAGGCTATGACAGATGGGAACCCTCATCCAGAGTAAGTAAGCTCATGGATCTTCGCTTAAGTTTTTTCATAGCAATCTGTTTTGTAACTACCTCCTACCCTTGGCTTAATTAGCTTTCCTCATAGCTTGATCTTTAATTTGCCAGGTCCGGTAAATTCAGCAAGGAGCATGTTGCTTTGCTCCGATGACTGGTAGCCTCATACTACTGCATCAGCGTTTGAGAACCTCTAGGAATCTGGGGGTCCTGTCATGCATCTGGCTCTCCTCTGTCTGGTGTTCACCTTGATGGTGGTAACAATTATTACCATTCTGTTCTGAAATAAGGGAGAGCTGGTGCAGGACCCCTCAACCATCAAGTGGTATTTAGCAATGTTTTTTGTGAAGATCCATCTGCAGAATATATATTTTTTGTTTATTTTAGTTCAATTATTACTGCTATTTTCCTGAACACATCCCTGCACATATCCCCAGAAGAAAATATCACTGAAAATCAGGAGGGAATGAGGCTGGTTCCTAATTAATAAACCATGGTTAACTAACAATATCTCCTTGTCTTATTTGCAGTAGGGCTGACCTAAAGTAGCTGAAACCATTGTGATCCAGCTGTGAACCATTGTGTGAAATTATGCATGGGAAGGATAGAGTGGATATGCAGTCCCAAGATAAACTTTCCACGATGAGGTGGCAGGGGAGGCAAAAGATCTCTTCAAGTCACTTGCACACCTGGTCCCTGTGCCACCCCTGGACACAGGACTGCACCATGTGCCCCCCCTCGCCGCAACACACCACTTCCCCAAGGATACTTACCCAGCTGTAACAAAGTTTCATGCAATGTTCCCAGATGCTCCAAAAGCCTTCTGAGGCCTTCAGAGCACCCTTAAACTGTACCTCTGGTTTACTGACAAGTAAGTACCGTTTAAGGGCACTCCAGAGGCCTCAGAAGGCTTTTGGAGCACCTGCAGACACAGTGCCCCTGGAACAGCTCTGAAAAGTGGGCAGAGGCAGCGGCAGTAGGTGGACAGAAGTGGCACCAAGGCAGTGTCGACCCCATAGAGCCCACAGGTGTGGCGCCTGGGGCTTTTGCCCCCCGACCCTCCCAGGACCGCCACTGCTTCAAGTATTCTTTTGAATCTTGAAGTCACTTAAATGCATGCTTAAGACGAATGCTTCAGAGGATCAGATCCATTTTCAGACCACCCCTGCTGCCAACACACCTCCTCTAGCATTGACTGGTAGCTCTGGTGGCACGTGCACATGCATGGTCAACAGCCATTCACGCTGGTGACACTATTATGAGTGTTGCTGCTACATTCGTAGCACCCATGGGTACAGCCTTCTGATGAACAAATTCTAGTTCCATCTGCAGAAGGTGGCCACAGGTGAGAGGGATTAACAGGGCATTTTAGAGGAAGAAACTGGGGTGTGTCAGAGGAGGGAGGGGTGGATCTGGCAGTAATGTGCACTGGATCCTATCTCCAATTTTTTGGCCCGCACCACCAACTGGCGCTAATTGAGTTTATGCCATCTATACAGCTGGCATAGGTCCAAGGAGACCCAGAAGCCATTAGAGGGCCTATGCAGAGATAAGGGAAAAATATATTCCATTACCTCTTGCAGGCGTCCTGCACTGAGCCTCCCACCTTAGTATGTGGTGTGCACCTCCATGCCTCAGCTACATGCTCCAGCATTATGGGGAATAGAATTGGGCTGCTAATTTATTTTCTCCAGAAAGTTTTATTTTAATTGTTGAATACTGGAAAGGAGGGGGGGGGGGAGATAAAAGATTGTCAGCTCTTTGCCACCATGCCTGCCAAATCCTAATAACTTGAGGGCTACATTTTATTTTCCACCATCTAAAAATGTCTAAAATTGCTTAACTTATGGCATGGTGTGAGTTGTATCAAATTAACTTTTTAAAAATTGGTTATTTGAGACTATGAGGACTTCATATTTTGAAACAGACACTCGCTCCGCTTCATTTCCGAATGTTTGAATCGGGAATAAAATTTAAAGTAGGAATACGATTGCCGGGGGGGGGGGGGATGCATGGACCCTTTTTCACCTTTTCATTGAAATGATGAAGGAAATCACCTGCTTTTGCAAGACCTCATGGGGTCATGTGTGACACTCTGTGCAAAGAATTTATCATGCGCCGGCCAATCCCAAGGGCATGTAAACATCTCCTTTGATAAATCTGGCTTACAAACATGACAATATCTAATTGAGTTATTGGCATGTTTATAGACACAAGTATCAGGTAACTTTGTAGTAATTGGCCAGTCTCGGCATTCCTAACCAGGCAGTTTCCCCGAGGGGTGTATCATGCCCGGTTTATCTCATCAGTAACCTTCACCTTCTCAGATAAAAGTGACAGGCAACATGACATCTATGCTAATATACTGAATGGAAGAACACTGTTGCAATGCTCTTGTTCTTCACTAGTCTTTCAAAAGCAAAGGCTTCCAGGGTAGAGAGCAGAGTTAGCCAAGTCACTCAGTAGAGCGAGTCATTTTTTATAATTATAAGGCACAATCCAACCAAACTGAAGAAATTTGGAGTTCATTGAGAGAGTTACAGCCCAATCCTAAGCAACTTTGTCTGTGCTGATGCAACAGTGCCAGTACGGCTTGCGCTGTATTCTGTGGGGAAACTTAACATGCTGGAGGTTTCCACGAAGTAAGAGGACCTTCATTTCCTTGACCCTGGAAGAGCACCATATTGTGAGATGGTTCTGCTCAGACCATATGGCTGGTGCAATTCCACGTACACCCATGCCAGCAGATCAGGCCCACAAAGGGGGATAGGATATAGTGTGTGCTGCTGCTAGGTAGATGGGTAGACCGGGTAGATGGGACTTGTTAGCCTGGGAAGGCAGCTCATCTGAGAGAAGGAAAACTCTGATCCCCAGCCTCCACTGCCTTGTGGCTACATCCAGTTATGGAAAAGGCTTCAGGAGTCAACCTCGAGGCAAAATCCGGAACTGGAGTCCCTGAGGCAGTTCATGGCTGAACACAGTCACGTTCTGGCAACTCCTGCGACGTCACTGGAACCAACCATATTGGCTTCTGCCTTTCCATTGGACCATTTCAGCAACGTGGAGAGGGGGGATTTGCTGCATGGGTAACAGTCTATCCTCCATACCTATTTTACCCAGGCTTTGCGCACTGGAGAGGACACTGTTCCGGAACCACTATTCAGAGCGCGATACCATAGTCTTCTGAGACGGAAGGCTGTCAACTGTCTGTGCTGCTGCTGCAGATCCTGGCTCTGGCCCAACCCTCCCCTGCCCCATGAAACCCCCTCCCCTCTCCTCTGCACCTCTGCGCTGCTCAGCACATAACTGTTCAGCACATGCTGCTATCTGAGCTGGTGGGATGGCACAGACCTTCCTGCTGGCACTCTTATCTGGCGTGAACATAAGAAGAGCCCTGATGGGTCAGGCCAAAGGCCCATCTAGTCCAGCTTCCTGTATCTCACATTATTATTGGCAACCTTCAGTCTCGAAAGACTATGGTATCGCGCTCTGAAAGGTGGTTCTGGCACAGCGTCCAGTGTGGCTGAAAAGGCCAATCCGGGAGTGACAATCCCTTCCACACTGGGAGCAAGTGCAGTCTGTCCCTGGTCTGTCTCCCTGGCTATGGGCCTTCCTTCTTTGCCTCTTTGCCTCAGACTGTTGGCCAAGTGTCTCTTCAAACTGGGAAAGGCCATGCTGCACAGCCTGCCTCCAAGCAGGCCGCTCAGAGGCCAGGGTTTCCCACTTGTTGAGGTCCATCCCTAAGGCCTTCAGATCCCTCTTGCAGATGTCCTTGTATCGCAGCTGTGGTCTACCTGTAGGGCGCTTTCCTTGCATGAGTTCTCCATAGAGGAGATCCCAGGTCATGGTTCAGGATGTGGACTCACCTCCCTGCATTACAGTCTCTTCGCATGAACTGGAGGTTGTAAATGACTTTGTGTACCTTGGCTCAACGATCTCCGACACTCTTTCTCTCGATACTGAGCTAAACAAACGCATTGGTAAAGCAGCTACCACATTTTCCAGACTCACAAAGAAAGTCTGGTCCAACAAGAAGCTGACGGAACATACCAAGATCCAGGTCTACAGAGCTTGCATCCTGAGTACACTTCTGTACTGCAGCGAGTCATGGACTCTCCACTCACAACAGGAGAAGAAACTGAACGCTTTCCACATGCTGTATCTCACAGTGGCCTGCCAAATGCTTCAGGGAGCACACAAGACAACAGACACAACCTGGTGCCCTCCTCTGCATCTGGCAATCAGAGGCAGCCTGCCTCTGAAACCAAGTTTGCACATGCCTACTATGACTTGTAACCCGTAATGAACTTTTGCTCCAGAAATTTGTCCAATCCCCTCTTAAAGGCATCTCAGCAAGATGCCATCACTACTTCCTATGGCAGAGAGTTCCACAGACAACACCACACACGTGGTGTTGCAAACATGCTTTATGGCATGATTTGCAACCGTCTGCGCCAGTGGACCAAGAAGGGGTAGGATTGGGCCCATAAGCACCATAAGAAGATTCCTGTTTTAGAAGACGAAAAAGCCATCTTGTCCAGCATCCTGTTTCCCACAGTAGCCAAACAGATGCCTCGAGGCTTGAAGGTAATAGGGTCTCTCACTGTTGTTTCCTGGCAACTGTAATTCAGTATCGTATGGCTTCTGAACCTGGACAGGTGTGGTGTTGGGAGTCAGCCACATCAGGTACTGACTGAGAGCCCAAGCCTTTACAGGTCTATGACCAAACTTTGACCACCTGCGCAACATGCTTGGCAAGCTTTGTCCAGAAGTCCACAAAACCTGTTACCAGCCCTGAAGCTGGTGTTTCCATGTAGACATCAGAACTAATTGCCATTCATATGTCTGTCCTCCATGACTTAATCTAATCCTCTTGCAAATTAGGGAAGGGATATGAGCTGGAACATTTTCACTGCAGCAATTCTTATTGTCAAAGAGATAAGCCACTTGTAAAAAACAGAGGCTTGCCTCTTTGGTGGGAGGAAGTCATATCACAAAATAGGAAGGAAAGCTTCACGTGCACAGTTTACTCCTATATATCCCTTCTTTTCTGGACCTGGAAAGCAAAATGCTTGATTAATTACAATTGTGTATTGTATATGTAAGAGAGATGGTTCTGAATGGAACCCAAGTATTTACTAGTGGCAGAAATATTTCTAGAGGCATCAAAGGGGTGGTACATGATTCAAGAAATCATTGTCAGGATTCCTTGCAGTAATGCAGGATGTGTTGGGGAGAAACATTTGGATCTCACACAGCCAAGTACAATTCAATAGCTGGTATGAGCTTCTGCAATATTGCAAGGGATGTGCTTTTTGAATTGCATGGAAGCTCCACTTGGGGGACCAGCTTGTCTTGTAGTTACTTTAGAAAGTTGCTTAGAAATCAGCAAGTAGCTACTGGAGCCTATCTTCTTGTAACACCATGAATAGTGTTTTTGATTAATGATTCCCAGCAGGCTAGATATTGGTCAAGGTTAAACAAGCAAATGCTTCTGAAGAGATTAGCCCAAATTGAATATTTACTCAATGAGATTTAGATAGTTCACTGCACATAATTAAGAATTATACTGTAATCAATTCTGCAATGTTTCATAGAGTTCTTACAGCTTGAGCCATGTATTACAATAAACCACTTTAAAAAAAAAATATGTGTGCTTCCATTGAACAGCCCCAATAAATCATTGGAAAAGGACAACTGTGACTCAAGATTCTTTGAACTTATCATACACATGGCATTAATTTTATTACATTTCAATATTTCTATTATGTTCACATAGCTCAACCCTGACACTGATGAGCTCTAAAAGATTTTTGAGAAAAAAAAAACATTTCAGATTTCATTTGGGAAAGAGGAGAGCCAAATCTCTCTCTCTCTCTCTCTCTCTCTCTCTCTCTCTCTCTCTCTCTCTCTCTCTCTCTCTCATTTTAGGGACATGTAGTTAAGTTTCTGTATTTGCAATAAGTACAGCCATACTCCCTTATCTGAGGGGGTTCCATTCTGGGAACTCCCCCATGGATACCAAAAACTGCGGATATGGGTGAACGCTTGTCCCTGTGATTCCAAGAGACCACCCCCCCTTCCGGATGCAAGGGGAGCAGAGCTCCCCTAACCTCTGCAAGGAATATGTGCTCAGGGGGTGTGCACACTAGGGGGGCTCAGACCTGATCTGCAGATAAGTGAATATGTGAATACGGGATCCACAGATATGGGGGCCCCCTGTATTAAGGAAGGTACAAATACTGTGACAAATGATATTCTGTTCAACTCCGCACAGGTAACAATGTTTCATATGATACGAACTATGCAGACATTCCAATGCATCTTGAAAATACAGAATTAATCCGCAGTTACTTTTGAACCATTAGCTTTCTGCTGTTACAATAACTCCAGTGCATTATAATAAGTTTGCCACACGGACTGCATCAATATGTATTTTCCACAGGGACTGCAATTACATTCTGTAATTCTCCTGGTTCCAATTCAAATGCCCACGCATCTATAGGGACTGAGACTGAGACTGAGTCATATATAGCATTTGAATTGGAACCAGGAATTGGGGACAAAGGTCAAGCCAGAAGCCTGAGAAAGACAGAGACAGAAAGATAATTGTTGCCCAAGCAAAATCTTGGACGATAAAGGAAATCTTTCATTGTGTCTAGTGTTAAAGACATGTCAATGACCAACCTGGGTGGCAGGGAGACAGTTCAATACCTGGAACCTTTGATTGTTTATGCAGATATTGCAAATTTCTGTCCTAGGTGTCTTGCCACATGGTACACCTGTCTACAGAGCTGTGTTCTTGATGAAGCCTGGCAGCTCCTCACACATCCCAGCTCATACAATGGATATATACCTTGCACAAATCAGCTCTAAGAACGGAGAGAGATGAATGGCACTTGAAGGAACAAATGCAAATAGAAACCAATGTATGAGGAGCAGTGGAAGGCACACAACTATTTGAGAATGGAAAGGAATTGGACCTCTCAATTCCATTTCACTTGGCCAAACAGTTCCATTTGGTCTCTAAACATTATATAGCATTTAGTTTGGGGTGGTAATGGACAGCTTGATGAAAGCATCGATCCAGTGTGTGGCAGCTGTGAACAAGACCAATACCATCCCCTTTCTGATGCTTGGGGAGCCCTGCGGAGGGTTGCGCAGGGCTCCCCACACACTTGGGAGGCTGCTGCAGGGACTGGTAAGTACATGCCAGCCCCTGCACCCCCCTTAGTGACTTGATCCTGGGGATCGTGTCACTGCCTCACCCCCGCCCCTTAAGGGGATAGAGTCCAGGGCCCTCGGGCTGGGGCATCGTGATGCTCCAGTTTGAGAACCACTGATTTAGTGGAAAATGTGCAGAAGGGAGTGAACAGAATGATTAGTGGGCTAGAGTGGATAGAAGGAAGTTCTTTCTCCTCTCAGTCAACACCAGAACCAGGGTCTGGTGAGGGTCCCTGAGTGGCTAGGCAGGGAGGGAGCAAGAGGAAGGTGGAATGAGGGAAGGAGGGGCAGATTCCTCCCTATTCCTTCCACTGCCCTCCCCTGTCACCTACCTACTTACTGGTGCTGGTGACGGGTGGCTCCTCCATTGGTGCATGCGTATAGCTGCCAGCCATGTGTGCTGGTGACCGGATCACTTGCAGTGGCATTTCTGCTGTTGCAGCACTTCCACTAGCAGAATGCTTAGGATTGGGTCCTCAATGTCTATCTTAAATCATTGAAAAGAAGACATCACATCCTCCTAAGGTGAACCTGGAAATCTTATGAGATTCAGTAAAAAAAAAAAAAACTATACATCATTGTTCCCTTCATTTTTAACTCTGCGTAACTTGTGACTTTTGGAAGCTTTCATTGTACTGAAAAACGGTTTTTTTTTTCCAGTAATTGACAAGTTAAGTTGTTTCAAAATATGACATATTGAATCAGGGTTGATCTCCCAGTACCACAGAAATGTGAAGTAGGCAGAAGCCACCAACCACAAACACTCTGGAAACACTCCCACCGGACTTGGTGGTGCTGTTCCAAGATAAGTAGGCTGTGGATTGTTCCAGCCACATCTCCCTTTCGTCATGTAACAAGGGAGGAACCACTAGGTTCCGCATTGCAGGCATTCTTCAAGATGCTTAGAGCAAAAAGCAAGACAGGGAGTAAGCTAAAGGGATGGAGCCGCCCTGGTGCTGACGCTTCTCCTCTGAGATGCAGCTTCATTGAGCTAAGCACACCATGGAGCTCTCTGCTAGCCTCCTCTGCCTCTCTTGATGCATCTGGCCTGGATGCCTTTAAAAGGGGATTGGACAAGTTTCTGGAGGAAAAATCCATTATGGGTTACAAGCCGTGATGTGCATGTACAACCTCCTGATTTTAGAAATGGGCTATGTCAGAATGCCAGATGCAAGGGAGAGCGCCAGAATGAGGTTATCTGGTGTGCTCCCTGGGGCATTTGGTGGGCCGCTGTGAGATACAGGAAGCTGGACTAGATGGACCTATGGCCTGATCCAGTGGGGCTGTTCTTATGTTCTTACGTTCTCTTCTTCTGCACAGTAATGATCCATTCCTTATACCTCCCACTCCCTGCAGTACCCAACACCCCAACCTTCATACCTTGCTGCTTGTCATTCCAGAGGAGGCCTTCCTGCTAGCAGGGATATGCCAGAGCAACAGTACTGAGGCTTGAGTTGAGTCTTGAGTCACCACCCCCTTTGACTTGAGTCGCCCATGAGTCATAAAGACTCGTAAAGCAAGGTGGATCCTGATAGTGTCATTTAAATAGTGGCTCCTGCTGCCAAAAAGTTTGAGAACCACTGAGCTATGATTTCTTTGAGCTGCATAATAGAGGAATATCTATTAAATGTATGGATGGGTTGTTTTTTTTTTTTTAAAAAAAAACTAGTTCTGAAGCAAGCAGATTTTGTTTGTTTTTAGATGATGCCACCCATGTGCTATGGCGGGTATCAACACATATACATACACAGTTTAATTAGGGAAACCCTTTAGGTTGAACTACAGTTTTACTAAACTCTTCACCAATTGATTTAAATGTTGCAGCTCCAGTATATATGAATGACATTTTGGAAATTGGTTATGTAAAAGACCAGGGGGAGTAGACTGTAAGGCTGCAATCCTGTACACACCTATCAGGAGAGTCATTGAATTTTAGTGGACATGATCTCGGAAGCTATGCAGGGTCAGGCCTGGTTAATACTTGGATGGGAGACCGCCTGGGAATACCGGGTGCTGTAGGCTTATACCATAGTCTTTCGAGACTGAATGTTGCCAACCATGTGCAGCATTGTGCTGCACCTCTGTGTAAACATCTCATTGTGATCAAGTGCTTTTCAGGAATTTGATCTTTATAAAATTCTAAAAAAGAGAACCATATGGCTACATGGTTTGGGAATCAGGGCTAGAATTTCAGTCAATTTACTCCAGTTGACGTCAAGGGACTAATCCGGCTTAAACTTAAGTGCTCTAGCTTACCTGGTTTATTGTTTAGGCTTTGAGCTAAGTATCTTTTATTACAGTTAGACTTGGAAGTGTTCTCTGAATTGAGCAGCTATATCTGCTTTTACTGAATGGCTTATCATCCCCAATAAAAACTGTTCCCCGGCACCTTCAGACCTCCTAGAATACTCCTGGCTATACTAGTTATCTTATATAAAAGAAAATCACAACAATATGTCATGAGGAAAATAATGATTGTGAGATTACATTGTTGTTTGGAATAGTACCAAACCATGTGTGTAATGTGAATGTTTTCAATCAATATTTAAGTTTTTGAAAACCTTCACATTAGACCAGTGGTTCTCAAACCTTGAGCACCAGGACCCATATTTTAGAAGGAGAATCTGTCAGGTCACACCGAAAATGATGTCATGACCAGAAGTGACATCATCAGGCAGAAAATGTTTTAACAATCCTAGGCTGCAATCCTACCCAATTTACCCAGGAGTAAGTCCCATTATCATTGTTAAAAACATATACATAGTAGCCTGTTCAAAGTACAGATGCGTCACATTTCCCCAAATGCAGTAACATACCATGGAAGCATCAAGACTAATATATTAAAAATAAAATATTGAAATGAATTGGGACCCACCTGAAATTGGTTTGTGACCTACCTAGTGCGTCCTGGCCCACAGTTTGAAGAATGCTGCATTACAGTGCAATCCTATCTTGCGCTGGAACCACCCCAAAGTCTTCCCTTTACCCCTGGGAAAGTTCTTCCCTTTACCCCTGGGAAAGCCACTGCAACCTCAATGGGTCTCCTCAGACTTGCTCCACCTCTGGAGGTGGCATAAGTCTAAGAAGAATGGAGAGGCTTCAAACCACTCCACGCTGCTCGGGAACAGTAGTTGGGATCTGGCATAAGAGCCGGGTCCCAGCCCCACCTCCTGCTCCCTGCCCACCCCCGGGGCTGCTCTCCACCCTCCTTCTCCCACCCTGGAATGTCTCCCTCCCACCTCCTCACTGGCTCCTCCCCATCCACCCCAGAGCCTTGCATTGGCCAAGCTCAGCTGACACTAGGTTCCATCCCCGAGTCAGCGCGGAGGCTGGATTCATCCTCTGTGGGCTGGCACATATCCATGTACTAGCCCAGCCGATTCACGAGGAGGGGCAAATGTGCTTTAAAGCACGTTTGCAACCCTTCTGGGCTGGCACAAGGGACTTGCGCCAGCCCAAGAGCAACTATGGATTGCGCCCTTTGACTGTCAGGATGACTGTGTCAGTACTGAGCAAATTGGTAACATGATGTGCTAAACATACGTAGTTCTTCAATCATATCTGGTCAAATTTTTTTCCTTTCTATAACCTGAAAAACCCGTTTGACAAGAGATGATAGCAGGTAGAAAATGAGCATGGGCATGAGTTATCTGGCTCCATCATAATCCCATCAGTTCTCATAAATATCCCCAGAGTCTTTCTGCAGCCAAACCACAGGCTATGTTGGAGCGCCATGAATGGAAACTCTCAATGTAATGTTCTTCTTTGAAAAATATCCACAGGGGATGCAATTTGGATTGGGGCCACGATGATACAGAGGAAAGTGGACTTGGCACACTGCCCCCCCTTGCCGGTTCTGACTTATTCCTTCCCACTTTGGGCATCTGATATTAATCACAGAAGGAAAAGTTTATTTTTCATGTTTATATACCACCCTTCATCGAAGGAGCTCCGGGAAGAGTACCTAGTCTGTCTGTCCCCCTGCCACGACTTTATTCTCACAGTAACATTGCAAGATAGACAGGGCTGACATAGTATGAATCCCAGTCAGCTTCATGTATTTGTGTGGCTGTTCTCAGTTCTACTCAAACACTAAACACTACACTACACTTGTCCCTCCTTACTAGTCTCCCCTACAGGGCTTATAGTAAATTCAGGGGAATCTGCATCATGGCACAGGTGCAAAAGGGTGGCTCTCTCCTAACCATGCTCTTATCCAGGTTGCTGGATAAGGGGCCTAGGGCAAAACCGTGAACCTCCCATGGTCCTCCATGATTTGATGGCACAGTGGTGACTACCATTGTCACCCACACCTGGCCAAATACCTCCTGACAGCTGAGGTGGCATGCCAAATGTTGCCCTCCTTACCCAATGACGAGCCAGCCTCTGCTCCTTCCTCTCTTCTCTCTGAGTAGTAGCTCAGCACTACGCCCCTCCACACTTCCTCTTGCCCTCCTCTCCCTTTTCCAATCCAGGCCCCAGGCCTAGGTGGACAGAGATGAGTTGGTTGGCAACCTTCAGTCTCAAAACACTATGGTATAAGCCTACAGCACCCAGTATTCCCAGGCGGTCTCCCAGCCAAGTACTAACCAGTCCTGACCCTGCTTAGCTTCCGAGATCAGACGAGATTGGGCATGTGCAGGGTAATCTGCCGTCTGAAGCAACCACTTCAGTTAGCTTAATGGATGGGCCAACCCAGATACAAGAGTGTGGCAACTAGATACAGGTATCTTTTTACCTTGTGTGCTGCCTGAGGGATCTGGTGGGCCACTGTGAGATACAGGAAGCTGGACTAGATGGGCCCCCTTTGACCTGATCCAAGGCTGATTCAGCCTGGCCTGCTGAATCTTGTGATGGGTGTGAATCCTGACCTGGTGAATCCTGTGATGGGTGTAGGCCCTTTAATACCCAACCAGGCCAATTCCTAATACCACCTCTGCTCTTATCCAAATTACCCCAACATGTAGCTGCTTTTACATGAAGTTTTTACGTGAAGAAAATTATGTTATGAGTTCCTGTCATTCAGGCCTTCGCATGCCACCTTTTTCCTATGCCAAAATGTTGCTCTGTCAAAATGCTGCTGAAAATCTGCACCTTTGCGGCGCAATCCTATGCACGCCTATGTCCCGCTGTGTTCGACAGGGCTTACTCTCAAGCAAGTGTATAAGGATCAGACACTGAACAAGAGGCCCCATTCTTCTAGATGCAAGGAGGAACTACAACGCAGAAGGAAGACTGAAAGAACAGTGGCTTCCAAACGTCAAATCAGCGAACACAGCTAATGAATCCTAACTGCTAATATTACTGAAAGAATCAACAAGGGTGTGAATCAGGGATACAGGTGCCGGCTGAAAGGTTGCACGCGTTCCACGGCTCCTGTAACCAGGGTTACCACTTCCTCTGTCTGAAAATGCTCTGAGCAGCTGCCTTTATTACCAAGTTACCATGCAAAAAGGAAAGGAACATTAGATAGCTCTGGTGTAGGAAACAAAACTTGGCGGTGGGCTTTCCCTCTCAAGCACATAAATTAGGTTTCTAAACACCCAGTCATTGTCAAGGGGGGCCCTGAATCGAAGCTCATTATCTGCCTCTTGCCATGCTCTCAGAATGATGTGCGTAAGATCAGGCACATCTGCTAAGAAACGTTGGACTATTTTGGGTCGTCACTGAAAGAACATGAAAAGGATGAAGAACACCAGAGAGGCCTGAATGTGATCACGTATGAAATAAGTAGGGGAAAAAAGGTGGAAAGGCCACACTGAGCTGAAAAGCATCAATTATCCAACTGAAATCAAAGGCTGGGCATACCGGACCAGTTGTATGCATATGAACTTGGAAAACAGCCAGGGTGTTGTAGTGGTTTGGGAGGTGGACTTAGGCCTGGAAGATCCAGGTTCAAATCCCCTCTCAGCCATGAAGGGTTTCAATCTCTTCTTAAATGACCTGGAGACAGGGTTGAGCAGTGAGGTTGCAAAGTTTGCGGACGACGCCAAACTTTTCCGAGTGGTGAAGACCAGAAGTGATTGTGAGGAGCCCCAGAAGGATCTCTCCAGACTGGCAGAATGGGCAGCAAAATGGCAGATGCGCTTCAATGTCAGTAAGTGTAAAGTCATGCACATTGGGGCAAAAAATCAAAACTTTAGATATAGTCTGATGGGTTCTGAGCTGTCTGTGACAGATCAGGAGAGAGATCTTGGGGTGGTGGTGGACAGGTCGATGAAAGTGTCGACCCAATGTGCAGCGGCAGTGAAGAAGGCCAATTCTATGCTTGGGATCATTACGAAGGGTATTGAGAACAAAATGGCTAATATTATATTATACAAAATTATGCAGGGGATGGACAGAGTGGATAGGGAGATGCTCTTTACACTCTCACATAATACCAGAACCAGGGGACATCCACTAAAATTGAGTGTTGGGCGGGTTAGGACAGACAAAAGAAAATATTTCTTTACTCAGCGAGTGGTTGGTCTGTGGAACTCCTTGCCGCAGGATGTGGTGCTGGCGTCTAGCCTAGACGCCTTTAAAAGGGGATTGGACAAGTTTCTGGAGGAAAAATCCATTACGGGGTACAAGCCATGATGTGTATGTACAACCTGATTTTAGAAATGGGTTATGTCAGAATGCCAGATGCAAGGGAGGGCACCAGGATGAGGTCTCTTGTTATCTGGTGTGCTCCCTGGGGCATTTGGTGGGCCGCTGTGAGATACAGGAACCTGGACTAGATGGGCCTATGGCCTGATCCAGTGGGGCTGTTCTTATGTTATGTTCTTATGTTCTTATGAAGCTTCGGGTGACCTTGGGCCAGTCACTTTCTCTTAGCCTCACCTACCTCACAGGGTTGTTGTGAGGACAAGAAGGAGGGGATCAGCTGTGTACACCGCCAAGAGCTCTTTGGAGGAAGAGCTCTTTGGAGGAAGATGTTTATAAAAATGTGAATAATAATAATAATAATAATAATAATAATAATAATACTTGGTAAGTCTACATAGAATTGAAGACTTTGGCCATGTTAGGCTTTTTAAACCTTGTCTCCTCAATCAAATTTAACACAGTAACATTCAGGCTATACCTTTACTTGGGAGTCCCAATGAAATTAGTGGCAGGCACATTTCTGAGTAGGTATTATTGGTCCAGTGGTGTCACTGGGAGGAGGTGCGGGGGGGGGGGTGCAGGCTATAGTGCAGTGATTTTCAACCTTTTTCATCTCAAGGCACAGTGACAAGGTACTAAAATTGTCAAGGCACACCATCAGTGTTTTGACAATTGACAAGGCATACCATGCTATTGGTGGGGGACTCATATTCCCCAATGGTCCTACTAATAAATCACGCTCTCCCAAACTGCTGCGGCACACCTGCAGACCATTCGTGGTACACCAGTGTGCCACGGCACAGTGGTTGAAAATGGCTGGGTGTGTGACACCACTACTAGCCAAAATTGTTAAAAACTTGGCATTTTTGAATAATACCATCATGTTATATATCAGTCAATGTATTATTTCATGAAGAATGCAATGAAACAAACTGCATTGAAACATCTCTATTCTATCCAACGTTATAGCCAAAACACCAGTGGGACAGGGCAATAGGCATCACCGTGCCAACCACCTGGGGCATTGCCCCACCTATGGCATGGGACTCCTCCAACATGGGGGTGACGTGCTGGTCTCCCGCATCAAGTGATGCAAATCCTAGTGGAATCACTGTATTGGTCTATAAGTATCAGTTTGCAAAATTCAAACTTTTGAAATCTACATTTGGGGATGCTGAAACCAAATGATTAAAACATAGTTTTTAGATTGCCTTTTCACCATTGCTGTGGTCTGCCTCAAGGCTTGGTGCTAATGAGCTTCCAAAACCTGCCTTCACACATTGCAACTTTCAAACATTATACATGGCAACCAGGAAATAATTCTCTGACTTTTATGTGCTAAGTTGACAACAATTACTTTGTGAGTGTGAGATATCAATGGGCCACACCTAGATGTTTTGACAGTTCCCACAAAACAATGAAATACACAGGCATCTGAATACTGTCAGGATCATGCCATGTGTGTTCCAACTACTAATTTGCTTATCAATGACAAGTGTTCACACAATCACTGTATTTAACCTTCTAGAAAAGTGATCTGATCGGCACTGCTGTCTCACTATCAGCACTTAGTAATTGTGCATCACCTTAGAATAGCAATGTTCAATCTTTTTCATCTCACAGCACACTGACAAGGTGCTAAAACTGTCAAGGAACAACATCATTTTTTTTGACAATTGACAAGGCACACTGCCCTGCTGGTGGGGGGCTCACACACCCTAAGACCCTACTAAGAAATGACCCCCAAATTTCTGCATCACACCTGCAGACCATCCATGACACGCCAATGTGCCACGGCAGAGTGGTTGAAAATTGTTGCCCTTGACATAGTGTTCCACATCTATGCTTCACATGCATTATTTCAGTAATCTTTACAAGGTCAGCTGTCCATATTGCAGGTCAAGACTTGAGACTTCAACTCAAAGTTTATTAAAAGCCTATGTGGTGGAACGATTAGTTCTTTCATTTCCTCCTTCCTGTCTCATCTGAACCAGACCCAGAGGCTGCTTGCTAGAATAGCTGGGCAAAGATAGCAGGAGAATAAAGTAGTATAGCCTGGGGGGGAGTCACTTTTCTTGACACTTCTATCATTGCTCTCTAGAGCTATTGAACCACCAAATTCTGTCTTTACACTGGAGCAGACAAATTTGCGGGACTGGAAGTTTAATGCAGACAACACAAGGCAAGATGGGAAAGGAAGGCTGAGTGAGGCTAGAGAGGCTAGTGGATGAGACACAGAAACTCAGTTCTTAGGGAAGACTCCAAATTTTGCTCTTAAGATGCTCCAGAAAGCATCTGAGAACAGGGTGTTCCATACTGTGTCCCGTGGACACAGTATGGATCTGGCACATGACTGAATCCATCCCTTGAGTGAACAGAATGCTTTGTTCCGCAGGGGAGCCTCTCTACAATGCTGCCAATCTCCCCCAAATTGCGCACCAGCCAGCCACTTCCAGAGTCAGTTGCCCCAGCAGGCTTTGAGACTGGATTTCCAGGCGGATGCAGCTGGCCCACATGCAGTTTGGGGGTGTTCGGCAATGCAATAAGAGGCTCCCTGGTGGAATGGAGCATTCTGTTTGCACCAGGGAAGCCTTTCTTGGAACACAGTGACTCCAGTTTGGAGTCTGCGGTCAGAACAATATGGTTTTATGGGAGGTCATGCTGTGCTTGAGTCAAAACCCCGACTTCAGGGAGACCCACAATGCTGAAATCGTGTAGCTTGGAGGCTGGGTCACTAATTTCTTAAATGTTTAAAAAAAGCAGCTGTGCATGCCACCAAATTGGATTAGGGCTGTGGTGTTGGGGGAGGGATGTTATCCTCATTCCCATTCCCATATCCATTTTCCCAGTGAAACCATTCCCCAGTTCTTGTTTTCACATTAGGGAAACTTTCAAGTACCTCTATGTGTTCCTTAAGGAAGCAAAAAGCAGTTTTGAAAGGAGCAGTAATCAATAGGAAGACAGTATGCAGAGAAAGGGTTAATTCCCCTTCCCCCATTGCCATTGATCTGAATGGCCTTATTCCCAAGACTTTGATCTCCCGGAAGAGTTGGTGATCAAACTCTTTATCTGATCTGATTCATTATGTAGCTTTGAAAGGCAAGTGAAATCACTAAAAAGTGAAAGAGAGAGTAGATACATTTCCTTTAATTATTACCTTTAGGCTGCAATCCTAACCTCACTTTCCTGGAAGTAAGTCCCATTGAACACAATAGGACCTACTTCTGAGTAGACCTGCTTAGGATTGTGCCCTTAATTATTTAACAGGCCAAACCAAACGTCTGATTTACTGCCGTAAACTGGCTGATGACGATCTATGGAGTGAGGTACTGGCAACCACTTTCCAGCCATTGCTGCAAAGCTGTGGCAGCTTTAGAGCTTGCTGCCGCAGCCAGCAGCTTGCTTTACTACCTGTAAACCAGCACCGAGTGGAGGGTACAGTTCATGGGCAGGGAGGGTTGAATGGTATATAATATGATGGTATTATTTGAAAATACCAAGATTTTAAAAATTTTGGCCAGTAGTGGTGTCACCCCCCATGTGTGTCACCCAGTGCAACCCACACCCCCTGCACCCCCTTAGCGACGCCACTGTTCTCTGTTAATGTGTTCTGGGCACTAGACGGCAGCTCCTTCCATCTATTCCCTCTTCTGTGCTCTCTCTGATAATCCAAGACCATATTTTATCTCTGACCTTAAAGGTGGTGATCTGGAGACACTGGGCCTAGGGATTAATAGCTGCCTTAAAGCTGCAGTTAATAGCTCCAACAAGCATTTTTACTGTTTAGTTGCTCTTTGGTGTATGCCACAGCAGCTTGCTGATGAGTTTATGGCAATCCAAATGAAGAGTTGCAGACACCAGTTTTAAACCTGCGTTAAATGTGGCAATAGGTCACTGGAGTGCTATGTTGTTAAAAAGCAAAATCCTGCTATGAAACAGAATGAAAAATGTACCATGGATTGAATATGCTGTTTTGCACCACCCAGCTACTCTGTGTTGTGTTTACACTAGGAAATGAAGCTCACTGGCTACTGGAAAGCTACTGACCCAGGACATAAATCACATGTGTTAGTGGCTTACATTCCAAGTCCAAAGGCTCACATTTCAATGCCTGGCTGTCCACATACTGTACCTTTAATGGCAGAATTATGGCATGTGTGACAAGTGTCATTCTGCTCATGGCTCCAGTGTAGGAAGTAGAACACACAGCCAATAATATGTGACAAGGTAAGGAAAACTGGACTCTCGAGGCCCAAATTCATATCACATTGAGTGCATGCTTAGCCCTACTGTGTTTGATTGTTATATCTGTCATAGCAACTAGTGAACAGGGGGAGAATTCGGATCAGGACCATGGCAGCAGAAGGGGGTGCAACGCTTTGCCCCTGGCATGGTCCCAGGCTAGGCTGGGCCACCCTTTCATTGTTGTTTTGCCCTGGTAGGTTACCACTATTGGATGTTTTCCTCCTAGGCCAAATAGCAGCTACAAGGGTAGGATAACAACAACAACAACAACAATTTATATACCGCCTTTCTTGGTCTTTATTCAAGACTTTATTCAAGGCGGTTTACATAGGCAGGCTTTATTAAATCCCTATTAAATAGGGATTTTTACAATTTCAAAGAAGGTTCTTTCTTTCAAGAACGACTACATTCAGGTGTTTCATTCCGATCTGGCTTCACATTCTGGCCTCCATCCTCCCACGCTCAGAGCAGATGGAATTGCTCGGCTTCAGCTTGTCAGCTGCTCCAAGGTCGCACGGTGCCGGTGGCCTCAAACTGGCGACCTTGTGGATGTTATCTTCAGGCAGACGGAGGCTCTACCCTCTAGACCAGACCTCCTAATGTTCTGGTTTGGAGCTGTGATGGAGACAGGAAAGGTTCAAAGTCACTTCCCTCCAGGCTCTGCCCAAGCCTCCCATCACTGATATATAAGAAATAATGAACAAGCATGACAGGGTCAAGCATATGCTTAACATAATATGTAGTTTGGCCCTAGGGCTAAGACATTTGAAACACAAACGCCAGATGTTATGTGTTGGGCAGAATTCCATTGATCAGCACCCCAATCTATGGGCTTTTTGTAATAGCAGAACAAGTGTTCTGCAGAACAAGTAAGTTGGTGACAAGGGTGTTGTGGGTAGGGATAATGAGGGCAGGAGAGTTTTGGGACAGATTAGGGGGAGGGCAGGGACGGATCTTGGGAGGAGGTGTAGATCCTGTTCTCAGCAACTTGTGCCAGGATCCTATCCCCTCTATGTCACCCAGTTCTTCCCCCTTCTCTACTCAGCATTATGCCAGCTATATAGCTGGTGTAGGTCCAAGAGATCCATAAGTTGTCAGGAGGACTATGAAAACATACAGAAAATTTTTTTTCCTTCTCTCTCTCAGGCCTCCTGATCAAACCCCTCCCACCTTAGCATGCACCTCCATGGGTTGGTTGCATGCTATAGCATGTGGGGAATAAGATCAGGCTATTAATCTGTGCCAGCATGAGGTTTGTGGGGGCCCTGGGGCAAAGCTGTTGAAGTACCCCCACCTGCTGTAGGAGAGCATGCTGGTCAGCACAGCTGTCATTGGTACTGAAGGTTTACAGGCCTCAGCCTGACTAGGTGGGCCCTCTGATAGTCATGGGCCTATCAGAGGGCCCACTAGTCCCCGGTCGATCCTAGTGCCACCCTGATACCAGCTAAAATTATCTAGAATTGGAATCTACCAGATGCTCTAATACAGGGATGCTCACACTTTTTTGGCTCAAGAGCTACTTTGAAACCCAGCAAGGCCCGGAGATCTACCAGAGTTTTTTTTACAATGTTCGCGCCATCATAACATATAACATTTATGTGTACAATGTATGTTGGTGTACCTTGAGCCCCACTGAGTATAACAGGACTTAATCCTGAGTAGACATGCCTAGGATTAGGCTGTGAGGCTGCAATCCTAGCCACACTTACCTGGGAGTAAGCCCCATTGAGTACAATGGGCCTTACTCCCGGTGTTTCCTCCCAGAGGCACCTGAAGGGGGGGGTCGGCGCTCCGCGATCTACTCATTTTGCCTCGCGATCTACCAGTAGATCGCGATCCACCTATTGAGCACCCCTGCTCTAATACTTCAGATTCCAGAAACAAAACCTAGTGACAGTTTCCAGTTAGTCTTGATTTCCGCAATGAATATGCTTTGGGTATATCAAACATAAGGCTGAAACTCAACACCAGAGCTCTCCTCCCCAGTGAAGCATATCGGCATAGCTCTGTGAATTGCATTAACCCAATACCAGCTACTGTTATCCAGAACTGGAATCCTTGGGAAGGGCCACCTCACTTCCCCACTTGAGAATTCAGTGTTAGATTCCAAAAGGATAGATTTTCTCCAAAGGCAGGCCATTTATCAGTACTGAGAGCAAAGTCCAAAGTCCAGTTGAAATGTCTGCGTGACTTCCTCTTTGCCTACGATGCAGCTGTCACTACCCACTCTGCCAAAGATCTCCAGCAGCTCATGGATCGTTTTAGCAAGGCATGCCAAGATTTTGGACTGACGATCAGCCTTAAGAAAACACAGATCATGGTTCAGGATGTGGACTCACCTCCCTGCATTACAATCTCTGCACATGAACTGGAGGTTGTCCATGACTTTGTGTACCTTGGCTCAACGATCTCCAACACTCTTTCTCTCGATACCGAGCTAAACAAATGCATCGGTAAAGCAGCTACCACGTTTTCCAGACTCACAAAGAGAGTCTGGTCCAACAAGAAGCTGACAGAACATACCAAGATCCAGGTCTACAGAGCTTGAGCGTCCTGAGTACACTTCTGTACTGAAGTGAGTCACGGACTCTTCGCTCACAACAGGAGAGGAAACTGAATGCTTTCCACATGCGCTGCCTCCGACGCATCCTTGGCATCACCTGGCAGGACAAAGTTCCAAACAACACAGTCCTGGAATGTGCTGGAATCCCTAGCATGTATGTACTGCTGAAACAGAGACGCCTGCATTGGCTCGGTCATGTCGTGAGAATGGATGTTGGCCGGATCCCAAAAGATCTCCTTTATGGAGAACTCGTGCAAGGAAAGCACCCTACAGGTAGACCACAGCTGCGATACGAGGATATCTGCAAGAGGGATCTGAAGGCCTTAGGAGTGGACCTCAACAGGTGGGAAACCCTGGCCTCTGAGCGGCCCGCTTGGAGGCAGGCTGTGCAGCATGGCCTTTCCCAGTTTGAAGAGACACTTGGCCAACAGTCTGAGGCTAAGAGGCAAAGAAGGAAGGCCCATAGCCAGGGAGACAGACCAGGGACAGACTGCACTTGCTCCTGGTGTGGAAGGGACTGTCACTCCCGAATTGCCCTTTTCAGCCACACTAGACGCTGTTCCTGAACCACCATTCAGAGCGCGATACCATAGTCTTTCGAGACTGAAGGTTGCCAACAGTAACAAGAGTAACAGTAAACTGAGGGGGAAGAGGTGATCAGCAGATGCAGAGATTGAGCAAATTTATTTTATTTTATTTGTAGAATTTATATCCAACCTTTCTATCCAATGAAGGGCATTCAAGGCAGCTAGGTGTTCTAGGGGTGCCTCTTTCTAAGTTTGCCTATGTATGTCTCTTTCTAAACATTTCACAAGCCAGGATGTCTTAGCTTAAATTAGAGCTACTTGTTGTGGAACTCCCTAAAAAATTTGTGGGGATATATTTCAGAGAATGGGAAGTAAAAGTGTCACATTTGTTTATTTATAGAATTTATATTCTGCCTTTCTGTTCCAGTAAAGGGCACTCAAGGCAGCTGACAAAAGAAATCATATAAAAACATAAAATATATAAATATGTATAAAAATAAAACATTTAAAAAACATTTATAAAACTAGGAACCCAAAATAAAAACAAATAAATAAATAAAAATTAAAAAAAAAAATATATGTGCCAGCACAAGGTTTGTGGGGGCCCTGAGGCAAAGCTGGTGACGTACCCCCCATCTGCTCCAGGAGGGTGCACTGGTCAGTACAGCTATCATTGGTACCGAAGGTTTACAGGTCTCAGCCTACATTTCAGGATTAGTTAGGAAACACGTTGTCTGACAGCCCAATCCTATATGGGCTATACGCCACCAGAACTTCTGGTGGCATAAGGCACTTTACAGCAGTCACAAACATGACCTGCTGCTGCAAGTAGAGAGTGGAGGGAGTGACCTGCCAGCAGATCCTTTGTGTTCCCCAGTGCCAGTAAGTCAGCATGGGGGTGGGAGGCAGGAGGGGAGGAGAAAAATAGACAGGGAGGGGTGGAGAATGGAAGCTGAATGAGGGTTGCTATTTGAGGTGGCAGCACCACTAATATCCTATCACCCTTCCAGACCTCAATATGCTTTCTCAGGTCTGAGTAGACCCTTCTGGTGCCAGAGACTCACCACCCCCCTCCGGATAAGGGAACAAATGTCCCCTTACCTGAAAAAGATGACTGAGACTACCCTCCCTCCAACAGTGCAGGTGCATAGGCAGGGCAATAAAAGGATAGGATTAGGGCTTCAGTGGCGCACCAAAGTCCAACTTTCTATCTGACCTAGCAGTTCCGTAACCATTTTAGAGCACATACAATGTCTCCCTTTTGAGCTAGAGAAAAAGCTATTTTCTGCCGTTTCTTGAAATCCAAGAGCCTTGGACTTGGGGATAGATCCATGATTGAGGGGGTCATAGGCAACGTGACTTCTTGAGAACTTCCTCCTACCTGGGTGGGCTCCCCTAATTTTACCATGATGACAGAAGTGGTTTCTTTTCTTCTATTCTTAATGGGTTGGCAGAAAGAAAAGCAGGTTTCTGGCTAGGGATAGCCACTTGCCATGTTTCTCCTTTTGCTCCCTGTTGTGTGAGGCACTATCTGGAGACAAAAAACCCAGTCAGAAGCAGCCACCAGCTAGACCACTTTTTTGGCTTTGCGGCTCACTGAGAATGAAAAAAGCCCCCATTTGATCTGCCACCGCAGTAAGGGGAGGGGAGCTCACCCAGTTGGCAGCCACTGGCTGCTACATGAACCCAATCTTCCCTAGTGGGTCAAGGCAGGCATCAACAGCCGCCCAAGGATGCCTTGTGCCAGAGTCAGCCCAAGACCTCCTGAAGTGGCATGCCAAGTATTGCTCCATTACCCAGTGATGCATCAGTCTCTGCTCCTCCCACTCTCCAATGCCCTAGCTCTGCTCTTCCCACTCACCAATATTTTCCTCCCCACCAACTGTCCTCTTCCTCTCAGTTCCCTCTTCCTTTTCCAGCCCAGGAAGTAGAAAGAGAAGAGGCAGCAGTGGAATAAAATAGGTGGGCAGAGATGGGCAGCCCTTACCAATCTGCTGCTTGAGGGCTAAATCCTATCCAACTTTCCAGGGCTGATGCAGCTGCTCCCATGGGGCGTGCACTGCATCCTGCAGTGGGGAAGCAGTTATGGAGGCCCATCAAGGTAAGGGATTGATTTGTTCCCTTACCTTGGGGCTGCACTGCGGCTGAACTGGTGCTGGAAAGTTGGATAGGATTGGGCTCCAAGGCAGCCATTTCAGTTGGCCTCATAAGAACATAAGAACAGCCCCACTGGATCAGGCCATAGGCCCATCTAGTCCAGCTTCCTGTATCTCACAGCGGCCCACCAAATGCCCCAAGGAGCACACCAGATAACAAGAGACCTGCAAGGCATTCTGGGAATTGTAGTTAAGAACATAAGAACAGCCCCACTGGATCAGGCCATAGGCCCATCTAGTCCAGCTTCCTGTATCTCACAGCGGCCCACCAAATGCCCCAGGGAGCACACCAGATAACAAGAGACCTGCATCCTGGTGCCCTCCCTTGCATCTGACACAGCCCATTTCTAAAATCAGGAGGTTGCACATGCACATCATGGCTTGTAACCCATAATGGATTTTTCCTCCAGAAACTTGTCCAATCCCCTTTTAAAGGCGTCCAGGCCAGACGCCATCACCTCATGGATGGGTTGGTCTTGTCTTGTGCTGATCCTAATTTCAGATGTCTGTGTGACAGGGAAGTACCTTAGCAATCCTGATTTTCCCGTTATCAGAGAGTTATATGGACAGATAAACATGCACGTCTATGTATCCTGTGTATAAATAGCACTGCCTTCTTAACAGAGTTCAGTATTATGTTTTTTCATCCTACCCCAGGCTAGTGCACCGGAGCCCATAGCTGCAAAAGCTGCATGTAGAAATAAATATAAAGTGCTAGCAAGCCAAGCAGTGTGTGCAAATGTAAGTGATCTTTTCATTAATAAGCTGCCCTGCTTAAATAAGAAATAGCTGCAATTCTTGACTCTGAACTTTGTCTCCCTCTTTGTCCCTTGCTCTCTCTGTCTGCACGCTTGTTTACTTACCTTCTAATCCGGTGTCGCTGTCTCCTGCTTTTGATTGGTGCCGTTTTCATGATCCAAAATAATTAACTGATGAGCCAAGAATAGAGGGGAAAGATGCACTTGGGGCACAGCCGTTGCCATATGGTTGGAAGCTGTCAGACTTAAACTGTTCTCTGTAGGGCATGATGAATGGCTTTTCTATTCTATTCTTTTCAGTTGTTCAAGCCAGACTGCAGGTGGTGGTTTGCCAATCTGAACGGTTCTCCACATTTTTATATATGTAGTTGTCAGATAAACTCTCTGATCTCATCAAGTTAGCAGCATGTGAAGCAAAAGAGTTCAAGTCTAGCAGGGCTGGCTTTAAGCCAATTGGACTGATTGCTTCCAATTGGGCCCCACACCTAAGAGGGCCCCCACACTAGGGTGATCTAGTCTGATAAGCTATTTTATATTACAAAGTGCATCGGTGTCACCTAGGCCCAGCCCAGGAGGCCAGGAATCACCCTGGAGCAGGGGTCTCCTCAGGGGTAAGGGCCTCCTCAGGAGTAGAACCTGGGCACTATCAGGACTGGGATCCCAGGCAAGTCACTTCCCTGGGAGTAGGCCCTAGTGCCTCCTGGGAGCAGTCAGCAGTCACGTGGGCAGAAGGGGTGGGGCTGGACCAGAACAAGGCTAGCCTCATAAGGAGGCCGGACAGCCTAGGGAGAGGTCACTCCTCTCCAGTTGGGAGAGGGATTGCAGAGGAGGCCAGAGGGGGTAGCCACCCTGGCCTTACTCAGCCAAGAGAGGCTTCAAGGAGAACTTTGCTAGCCTCAGCCCTGGAGGGAGGGGCCGGAGGCTGGGGACCACCCAATGCTAGACTCACCTGGGAGCTGGGGGCGAAAACCCGAGGGACGAGGCTGCTGCCAGAAGGACCCCATCTCAACTACCCACATTGGAGGCCAGCTTATCAAGGGGCAAGACTGGAGGCACAAGGGGCCCTCCAGAGGGCAGTTAAGCTAACCCCCAACAATGCTGTGACAGCCATCAGGAACCCCTATCCCTTTCCGACGAGCACAGACCGGGGAACCCTGCTGGAACCTGCAAGGGGTTGGGAAGGAGTGGGGAATGCGCATATAGGGCGTCGATGCCGTGTGTCTCTGTAAATCAAAGGGGCCTGTGACGTAATGGGCCCCATGAATGTCAAGAATTTAACCAGAGTAAATCGTCTATACAAATCTGCTGTATCTGTCTCCTGTCCTTCTTTCTGCCGACGACCTGCATGCATTGTTCCGGTAAGCCCCCCCCCTGCCTGGGCACCCCCAAGGGGGCGGGGTCTCCGCCCGCCATGGACATCACAATGGGTAAAACCAATTGGTCCATTAACTGACCTGCATTTTTTAAGGGCACATTTTGATTGCTTTCTGTTCTACTACAGATATATAAAATCTATACTAAATTTTATTTATATTGCTAAGATTCTACAGACTTTGGCGGTGAAATTGTTTCCAGTTGGGTCCTGCAACTCTTAAAGCCGGCCCTGGAGCCTGACTTTCTCCCTAACACATTTTAAATTAAAAAGCCCAATCCTATTCCATTTACTGTATTTTTTGCTCCATAAGACATACTTTCCCCCCCCAAAAAAGTGGGGGGAAAAGTGTGTGCATCTTATGGAGTGAATACTGGGGGCAAGGTCCGCAACAGGGGCAAGGTCCTGATTTGCACAGGCGCCACAGGGGGAGGGCAGGCGGAGAACAAAGGGGGCAAGGTCCGCAGCAGGGGCAAGGTCCTGATTTGCACAGGCGCCACAGGGGAGGGCAGGCGGAGAACAAAGGGGGCAAGGTCCGCAGCAGGGGCAAGGTCCTCATTTGCGCAGGTGCCACAGGGGGAGGGCAGGCTTACTTTAAAAGTAAGTTTTCCTCCTCTAAAAACTAGGTGTGTCTTATGGTCAGGTGCATCTTATGGAGCGAAAAATACGGCAGTTATTTGATTTTTCTCTGTAAACCGTTTTGTGAACTTTTAGTTGAAAAGCGGTATATAAATACTGTTAATAATAATAATAATAATAATATTCAACTTTCTAGTGCAATGTAGTCATGTCAATGAGCTGTGTGTGGCATCCTGCAAGGGGGAGGCAGCAGTCTTGCAGAACTCCTCAGGGATAAAGGATCACTTGTTTCCTTACTTAGGGGCTGTGTTGCGGCTACATCGGTACTGGAAAATTGGATAGGATTGGGCCCCAATTGTGTTGACTGATTTTTTTTTTTTTAAATAGAGGGGGACATTCAAATAGCTGGTCTCCCAACCTGCAGTGTGCTGTGATCTTCTACTACAAGAGCTTTACTATGTGATTTTTCTGTCCATGTAACTAACCTCTCCTGCTCAGACAGTTCTGATGTAATAACAAGGGTTCCTGTATTTTTAAGTGAGCTCTGATTTGCCCTCCCTCCAAATGTTTGCAATGAACATTTATTTGGTCTCTCAAGGAAGTTATCCTGAGACCAGTGATGTTTATTATATAAAGTTGATACATGTCAGGGAGGCTTAGTTGTACTTTGTTTCTTCATGAAGAGAATAGAGAGGTATTTCCGTAATGCATAGTAAATGCTGGTCCAATACTGTAACCTCAGTAAAATCACACTCTCCCAGCAGCTTTCTGTACAAAATCCAAAGCCTTCCTTCCAAAAATCTGGCAAGCAGTTTCCCCTGTTGTGTGTGGGGAGGTAACATGGAGGAAACTGCTTGGCCATCCATACATCCACTGGAAGTAGGACATTTCAGGTGGCTGGTTGGCCAGGGCCTAAACTGGTTGGGGTGGTTTTTCCTCTTTGGGGTGGTTTTTCCACTTTGAACAGTAGAGTGTGATGGCTGCAGATTAGATGGCTATGGCCTGTGATAGCTAAACAGAACCTCATGTTAAAAGGCAGCAGGGATGGGTAAACCCAACGTGGCTTGACTCAAGTAGAATTGCTGAGTCACCGCCCCCCCCATGACTCAACCCCCAAAAATTGAGGGGGGCACTTTCTGAGTCTCTGAGTCACCCTTTAGTGACTCTAATGGACCTGAGTCGAGTACCCCCCCCCCTTAAAAGGCCTGCCACAGAAAAAACGGGGCTGGTGCAGAGAGGTGTGTGTGGGTGTGGGTGTGGGTGTTGGTGTGTGTTCCAGGCCATCTGTAAACAGGACAGGAGAGGTGGAAAGGATTGAGTTAGAGCTGGGACAGAAGCAGGGAGAGGGAGGAGAGTCACACTCAGTAGCTGCGAGTCTTACCAGGACAACCTGATCCTTGGCAGCCCTACTCAGAAGTAGTTCCACTGCAACCTGTCATTCGTTGAAGTTCCTGTGTCCCAACCAGCCATGGTGGAAAGTGTGGTCACTATGAACTGCCTTCCCGGTTCCCTGGGCTTCTTCAGCTGATCCTAAGACAAGAAACCCCCTTGGCTCCTTCTCCTGCTCTCTCTCAGCCAATGAAAATACCAGACTGGCGTTCAGATGGGGCCAGGATCATGAACTTGTGCCAGATCCTTACCCCAGTCCTGGGCAACCTGGGGCAGATCCATTGGAACTGCTGTAGTATTACCCAGGGTAAGGGGAATGAATTACCCTTGCTCCAGTTCGAGTCTTGGGCAGCTCCAACCCTGCTCTGGATTCTACATAGGCCAGTTGGTCTGCCTGCTCCAGGGCAGGGTAGGATTGGGCTGTGATTTACTTAGAAGCATCACTTCCATCAGCAATCTGCACACCTTGCCTGGCTCCAGCCAGAAGGACACAGATTAAACTGGCAGCAGCTTCTTTCTTCTTTCAACTCCTATTACAACTGCATGCTGCAGCTCAGTCACAGCTCCATTTATCATGTGGGACAGATAAGGAGCTTCCGTGGGCATGAACAGGCCCGAAGGCCTTATGCTTGACATCCCTGTTCTAGAGGGTTGTGCCAAAACCTTCAGGAAAAGGGTGCAGTTGGGGGTGGGATTTGATGGGATAATTATTAGGTACAAATAGAAGATCACCAGTAGCACACCTTAGAAGGGAGAAGTACGGTTATAACGTGCATCTCTAGTCCACAGTCATGAGCTATGCCATGCAGAAGATGCATGTGTGCTATAGGCTTGGCTGGCCAGTGTTTGTGTGCCTGTTTTAATCATCTCTCCTTGCTTAGTTGCCCAGGAATTTGCAATCTCGGACTGAATGGGGGGAAAAAAATGGTTTCATTTCTTTTCTCGTTCACATTCTACGTGCAAACACTCTTGTCGACGTTGTTTCAACAAGCAAAGGAATCACTTAACGAATGAACATTTTTCCTATATTGCACAACTTTTTGATTTAATCAAAGTGATTCTGTGCTTGGATGAAAGACATGATCTAACTCAAAGGAAGGTCTCTGTTTTGGTTGCATGCCTCCCCTCCCCCCCTCCTTGGATTAGAATCACAATTATCTTTGATTCAGCATTCCCAAAGAAAGTCACTTGGTCACATACCCATGATACGATAGCAGGGATTTTTCCATGCACAGCAGTCTGTATGTTTACTGGGGGGGATTACAACAAGCTCGGAGTCTTTAAGCACATTTTAATAGTTCAGGCAGAACATAGGAAGTCTATTAAGGTGGACTGTTTGACTCGTTAAACTTTGTCAGAGCCTCTTCTCAGTTTTTGTGCACTGAAGGAGCTGAGCAAGGCATTCATGATTGAGGTCATGCATCCAGCCAGAGTGTAAGATGATCCCTTTTTGCCGAGCCCATCAGGCATCCCTTCTCGCACAGGGACACACTCACACACACATTCTTGTCAAGTCATCTTGTGAAAGGCTGCCGGCTTCCAACTTGGCTTGAATGTGCAACCTTAATAAAGCACACTGAGGTCTCGGAGAAAAATAGCAGTTGAGTTGCAGTGAGGGTAGGAGAAAGAGAGTGGGGCTATGCTTGGGCAGCAGCTGACTCAGAGAACCTACATGCTGAAGTGTAAGCAAGAGGAAACATAAATCTCAGCTACCATGCAATCAATTGCTCACACTTCAGCTAAGGAAGCCATCGGAAAGGGTGACACAGTCATTTGAAAAAGTCGCGGGTGTTCTCTTGGCTCCTCTTCACTGAGTCATTGCTCTACCTTTTCATTTCCCACACAGATCTTTGCAGAGAAAACACAACAGACAACTTTTTCTTTTAAAAAAGAACAAGGAAGAGGGGTGGGTGGGGGGGGAGGATAGTGTCTCTGAGAGCAGGAAAGAAGAGGGCTAGTAACATGACTTTTTTCCTTGGGTTTGCTTTCCTGGCTGCACTCCTGGCTCACATAGGCTGCAGTAATCAACACCGGGCTCCAGAGTCCAGTGCGCGAAGGTACAACCGGATTCAGCATGGACAGTGCACCTACACATTCATTCTTCCCGAACAGGACAGGAACTGTCGTGAAAGCACCACTGACCAATACAACACCAATGCGCTCCAAAGGGATGCCCCCCACATGGAACCGGATTTCTCTAACCAGAAACTGCAACGCCTGGAACATGTGATGGAGAATTACACACAGTGGCTGCAAAAGGTAAGTGCTCAACTTCTCTTGCACTTGGGTGATTGCTTCTGGGCTTGTGCAGCGTGCTGTTCTAGTGCATATGTTGTGTGTCATGCTGTGTACGTGATAGAAAATGTTGTGATGGCTCTCCACAGTGGAATACATTGGGATCAGAGCTTTGCAAGTGTTTCTGAAAGGATTTGATTTTCAGAGTTCAGGGCTGACTTCTGAACGTCTTAGTTAAAGCTTCGACATTGCTAGGTAATGATCAAACAGCCAGGCGCATACCTGTGTGTGTTGACAGTGTAGGAATGCTGTTAAAAATAAATGCGCACTCAATATTTTAAGAAAGGTCTCAGTGCTGTTAGAGAAAAGAATTGTTGGTTGCTCCAACAACAGATTCAACATCATAGCTACATTAGAATACCTGGGAAAAAAAGTTTTAAAAATAAAACTGATAGTGTTTGATGTCACGCAACATGGCTTAGCTGCAGCAGTTAGGGTGTAATTTCAGCATTGTATTGCTACAGAATGAATAATTTACCAAGATTAATCAATTGTTCTGTGGTGTGTGTGACATCCTTCCCAACCATCCTTGAGTGTGCAAATCCTATGCACACTTACCCAGGAGTAAGCTCCACTGAATTCAATGGGACTTACTTCTGAGGAGAAAAGCATAGGATTGTACTACCAAGGAAACACCAACACAGGGTAGTAATGTACAATCAGCACAGTTGGAACAAATCTGCTGGAACATTTGATGCTATACTGTGCACATTTATCTTTGTATTGTAGCAGGAGAATGTTTTGCCCTGCACAGCTGATGGCTGTCATCTAGAAGTAGCTTGCAATTTATATACTGCAAATCAATATGACCCTGACAAATGATTTGAAATCACTTTGCTACATCGCTGAACCCATGAACATTCCCAGACTGCCTCAATCGTCTATGTTCCTTGCACAATCTTTTGTTTAATTGCACAAGGTGTCCTTAACATGATGCATGATTTTACAAAGGAGATACAATCAGGGGAAATAGATAAATAAGCATTTCACTATATATTGTGATACTTTGTCATTCAGAGTGTCTTATTTTTGCTGACAGCTTAGCTCTGGAGGAAACCATGTGCTTTTAACAATTTGTGATAAAACGTTACATAACATGATGCGCTGAGTTACCCTTTCACTGCTACTGTCACTTTTCATATGCATACAACATAATTCATGTGTCCTCAAAAGTAAGTGCCACTGAATTCAGTGGCCCTTATTCCCAGTTAAAAGGCTGTATGGCCTTATCGTTGGAAAGTGAACATTTAACTTTAGGAAGATAAATGTGTAAGCAAGGGAGGAGTCTGAACTTGCCTGTGACAACTTTTAGTTATTTGTACATTGCTTTGACCTTTTAAAAGCAAATCTCATGCAGAAGAAAAGTATCTATTCAAGTACATGGATGCTGGGTTTGTTTTTTTCTTTTCAGAAAACTGCCCTGTGGAATCACATTTAGGACTTTGTTCTGTGTTTGACCACTAGGGACTGAACTAAGCCCACTATTTTGCTTACAAACTGCTGGAGAAGAAAAATGAGTTAGCAATTGGGGTGTGTGTGTGTGTGTGTGTGTGTGTGTGTGTGTGTGTGTGTGAATTGCAGCTGATTCTTGTGTTTGAAGAGAAGATAAATGATGGACAGGCAGTTGGTGTCTCAATGGTGCGTCTCAAAGCTTGCATTCTTCTTTGGTTGTCTGAAGTTTGGAAGTGGGTGAAAGACTTTGCATTATGTCCTTTACAAGTAGCAAATGGCTGAACGTCATGTATCTCTGTGTCTATAATCCATAATAAAAGAACCTGCTTCCCCTTGTGTCCAGTGACTAGAGGCATGACTCATTGCGATCAAGCTACTTGGCTACATCTTTGAATAATCCATTTGCTGCTTTGGGGCTGTCATTTGCAGACCACTGAGGCACTCATTTCTGATGAATGAATAATGCTTAATTGCTAAGAATATATTACAGAGATAAGTTAAAGCTCCAAAGCTCAGTTTTAGGTTCCCTAATGATTTTTTTTTTTCAGCCATCCATTCCAATTATAGGCTGTTTGAGCAATACTTCGCCACAGACGTGATCAATGAGAAATATTATTCGTCCCATGGTTAAGTCCATCATTACAATAGTATTACAAGTGCATTACAATAGTATTACAATACTATTACAAATAGTATTACAAGTATTACAAGTATTGTAATTGTATAATTACAATAGTATTATAGTATTTTTACAAGTGCCGCCGCCTAGGGAGGTACGTGGGACGGCTGCAAGAAATAGGGCCTTCTCAGTAGTGGCACCAACGCTATGGAACTCCCTTCCCCCTGACTTAAGAATGGCTCCCTCTCTTGAGACCTTTCGGCGAGGCCTGAAGACCCTTCTGTTTAAACAGGCCTTCTGAGTTCTCGGCCTTTTAACATCTTTTTAACATCTTTTAATATTTTTTACAGGCCTGATTCTTTTATGACTTGCTGCTGCTCTATGCTCTTTTTACCTATTTTTTACTCTGACTGCTGTTTTTTATGATGTGTTAATATGTTTTTATTTGTTTTTAAATTATGTTTTTAATATGTTGTAAGCCGCCTTGAGTCCCTTTGGGGAGAAAGACGGGATAAAAATAAAGTTGTTGTTATTATTATTATTATTATTATTAAAATGGGGGAAATGTATAAATCACAACTCTTGCAATTACGAGAGTCCTTTGTGATGCTTTGCTATAAAATATCACCTACTTTAAAACAATTTAGCATTAGAACACATCAGAACATATTCATTCTGTTAAAACATATCCCAAACACACTTTGGAAGGGATGACTGGAAGCGTTAAATGGAACTAAAGCTTGCATTGATTGTTTAACTAGGGAGGACATTGTAAGGCTCTTAGTTGAGCTAATCTGGAAGAAATGTAGTTTGATCTTTTGTTACCAAGTGCAGATTTTGGAAATCAAACAAACATTTAGAAAGCCTTCTTGCAGTGAACTGTCAGTTCAAATCTCACTGAAGATTTCCTTGTCTGATTGCATGCAATTAAGGTTCTGCATTGTCCAATGAAATTTGCATATACATTGTTGGTGTGGATGTGATTGGTCAGAGGGGCCCAAGAAAACAGGAACTAAGCTCTTTTCACCAAAACTACCAGAAAATAAAGATTTGGGGTACAGATTTACCATATTTCCTAGAAGCATTTACTTTAGTAAGGACGGCTTCTTTCTTTGTTTAACCCTGGGTTTCATATCTGCCATGTTTCTTTTAACAGTGTACAAAGAACAGCATGTTTTTCCTGTTTCTTGCAATAACTGACTGTCAAAGAGTATTGAAATGCTTAGATTGCAATTTCAACATTTACATATTGTCAAAGAACAGCAGTTTGAAGTTTTTAGCTTGGCAACTATTCAGGATATTTTTTTCTCCTCCCCCAAGCTGAACGCTAATGCATGTATGGAACCAATAGAAGTACAAATAGTTTCACAACTGGGCAGATGTGTGTATGGTATCCATTTAGCCCCCATTCCACACACTGCCAGATGTAAGTCCAATTGCATGCAGTGGGTCTTATCCCAACAAATTATATATAGGATTGCAGCCCTAGTGTGGTATAATAATTATTGTCTGATTATGTGTTTGAAAGATTCCAATCCCCGTCATTCAAGAAGCCCACTGGTTGACCAGTATCAACCAGTGCATACCATGCAGGGATCATACTGGGGACAATGAATACATTGCCTTGAATTTCTTGGGGAAGGGAGTATATGAATGTATTATTGTAAACACTGTCAGAGGTTTCATAACATGTTGAAGCCTAAGTGTTTAATATCTAAATTATAACCTTGTTATAACCTTGTATAACCTTGTCATATTCTGGATCAATCACTAGTTATTTTACCAAATGTCTGCTAATATCTAAATTAAGAACACTGTAGGTCCATTTAATGTGGTTTTCCATGGGTCAGATTTGATGCCAGTTTTGAGGAAGCATCTCTTTCCCCTGAAGCATCCAGCACAGTTTTCTTGTTTAACCTGGGTGTGTGTTAATAAACACCTTCATGTACTGAGATGCTTTATCTTTGTTGTACCTATGTTGTGGTTATGAGACAGTTCAATGTGTGAAGTGCTTAATATGCATGACAGCTTTCAGTTTTCATCCCTGAGATGCTATCTGCCTGTCTCATTTGTGTCTTCCCTTGAGGAGTTCAGGTGGTGTAGATATGTTTCACCTCATATGATCCTTAAATCTAGGAGTTAACGTTATGCTGAGAACTATGTGACACCCAATAAACTTTATGAATGAATGGTGATTTGCACCCAGATCTACACCATGTTGATGATACTGCTATTGTCTCTAGCAACAGGCTAAGGGCCAGATCTATCCAGCTTTCCAACCCTGGTGTAGCTGTGCCAATGGGGTATGTGCTGCCTCCTGTGGTGGGAGGATAGTTATGGAGGCCTCCACAAGGTAAGGGAACATTTGTTTCCTCGCCTTGGGGCTGCATTGCAGCTGCACCGGCACTGGAAAGTTGGATAGGATTGGGCCCTAATTCTACAATTGGGGTCAACTAACTGAGCTGGTATCACAAAAGTAATAGTCTCTCCATTCTACCAATGCATGCAGATGCAAGACATTGCACTGACTGGTGGTCTCATTGCACTCACCGGTGGAGCATTACTTCTGCCAGTATCATAAGAATAGCACCGCTGGATCAGGCCATAGGCCCAGCTAGTCCAGCTTCCAAGTCCACTGTGATTTGGTGGGCCATCTCATAGTGGCCCACCAAATGCCTCAGGGAGCACACAAGACAACAAGAGACCTGCATCCTGGTGCCCTCCCTTGCATCTGGCATTCTGAGGTAATGCATCATGATAGGATAGGGCTGTAAATGATGCATGAGTTACTGCCATAGCAACGATGCATTTGTGCCAAGGAGAGGCCTATTTACCTGACATAGCTGTTGCCACCACAGTCTGGTAAGGGGACGTGGGAGGAGTGGTCGATGCTTGGGCTGGAAAGAAAGTGGGTGAGCTGAGGGAGTTCAAGTTTCTTCATCTTATAATCTAAGATGTGTGTGTCTTGTATTCCTGTACAGCACAAATCAGAGCCAGCCCATCCATGAGGCTGACGGAAGCAATCAGGGTGAGAGGTACCCATCTACTGCTCCTTCTCCGGCTTCCGGGATTATGAAAGGAAGAGGGAAATAGCACAGAAGAGGAAGTGGGGGGGGGAGTGTGTCTCCTTTGTGAATCAAAGGTGCAGAAGGAGGAGCAGGTGAGGTAGGAGCTGGTGTGCCATTGGGTAAGGGAAGGACATTTGGTACTGCACCTCAGGTGGTAAGAGGTCTTGGGCTGGCCCTGGAAAATCATGTCCATCCTTCCACACAGGAGTGAGCATTTTGGCCCATTCCCTCTTGCACAAGGGCAAGCAGGGGGAAAGCAACCCATTTGGTGGAGCCAGGGGTGGAGCCAGGGCAGTCTTTGGACAGTGTCCTTCCTATTCAGTCCTATCCAACTTGCCAGCACTTATGCAGCCATGCCAAGGGTTTGTTTCAGCCAAGGGTATTGTTTCAGCCAGGTCAGTCATAGCTGGCAGGCACAGTGTGGGGTAAAAATTAAGAGGAAGGAGTTGGTAAGCATCATGAAAAGCGAATTGGAGAGGGGTGTCTGGAACAGAACGGATCTCCAGAGACTACTTGGCTTGGGTATGCTGGTAGGGAGTCTCTTGCCCATGGATTGTAAAATCAGCCTCAAAGGCTGTTTGGCTTGGAGGGTGTCTTCAAAGCAGGTCTTTCTTGATCTTTGTTGAGAAACTGGGGTTGTCAAGGATGATCTACAGCAGTGCTTCCCAAACTCCTACAAGGGAGTTGGGAAGCACCTTAAGTGTGTGCAGGGGAGGAGCTGTGGCAGCAGTGTGATCCCCAGGACCACGCTGCTGCTGGGGTGGGGGTGGGGATTAACTTTCTGAGGGAAACTCAGCCTCCAAGGTTGAAAAAAGCAATTGAAAACCACTTTCAGTTTTCAACTGAAAACTGGAAGTGGTTTCGATTGCTTTTTTACTGTTTTGGAGGCTTAGTGAGCCCTGCAAAGGTGTCTACAGGAGCCCCTCCACCCTGGAGACCAGCACTTCCTCAGGGAAATTAAAAAAAAAACAACCCTCCCCTCCCCATCAGCAGCGCAATCCTGGGGATTATGTTGCTGCCTTCCCCTGTCCTTGCCTCTTAAAGGGGCAGGGACAAGTGTTTTTCTCGCTGGTGGGTTGTGACCCACCAGTTTGGGAACTACTGAGCTACAGCTTGGAGTCAGGATGGGAATGCTTGTAAGATGGCATTGTGTGCTGGCTGGCAGGCCACTATGAAATCCAGGAAACTGGTCTAGATTGACCCTTGGTCTGATTCAGCAGGACTCTTCTTATGTTCTTATGAATAAATAATAGCTATTGGTCTTCATGAATTAAGGAACCTGTGCTAAAAGGGGGGTTGGAGTGGCAGGAGAGTTAGGCATTGCTACCAGATTTGTGAAGTAATTGTGACCCATTTTAATTCCAACCTGCTTGTCTGATGTATTTAGTGAGATAATTGAGAACAACTTTGAGGTGAGAACAGCTTCCTCGTTATTGACATTCCAGTGGGGCCTGAAGACTTTTTAATTTAGGAAAGCCTTTGAGGCCCTATAAGGGCTGCTTTTATAAATTATGTCTTTTACTATGTGTTTTTTATCAGCTGACTGCATTTTATCTTGTTTTAATTGTTCTTTTTAAATGTTTATATGTATTTTATTTTGCTTTGTATTTTAATCTTGAGTGTTAGCTGCCTTGGGTAACCTTCGGGGAGAAAGGCGGACTATAAATCCAATAAATACATAAATAATTCAAGCAAAGGTTCTAGTCTAACCTCACCCTTCTGTGCTAGTTTTCCGCATGCAGTGAGCAGTGTTTTCCATAGAGAAGCATTCAAAAATACAACTCTCCACTTGCATTTGGAAGTGGGACAGTCCATTGTATCTGGCATTGAGATGGCATTATCTCCTCATTCTGCTGCTCTAGTTTAACTCTCAGTGATCATGCTCTAAAAAAAGGACTTTCCTTCACATACTGCCCCAAAGATGCTGACCCCTTAAGCATCCATGGTACTGGGGAAAGTTACTCCATGCATTCCATTGAAAGAACCACAGATGGGCCTAGCTCCTTCTCTGAACCTGCTCAGTTCCCTGCTCTTCTGGCAAAAGCTCTTTGCATATCACAGTTGGGTTATTCAGAGTTTTGAAATGAATGCACTGCTCCCCCCCCAACTCCACTAATGAAGACAGTAGAAATGTCACAAAGAACAGATGAGAAAGCTGCCTGTGTTGGAGCTCTGACACCTGCAGCCACAGATAGAGTCAGGTTGCAACCAGACAGCAAACAAATTAAAACAACATGTTTTTGTGTCCAATAGTAAACTAGGTGGCCATTGGATATTATAACCATTTTTCTTCTGTTCATTTAGCTTAATGTTGTTAAGGGGGTTGATTTGGTCAAATTCCAATAACCCGCAGAGATACTCAAAATGCCCACCACAAAAGTCAGAGAGTCTCCAACATGAAAATGCTTAAAGATTTGCGAGTATGGAGAGGTTGGTTCTTTGGCAACAACTGACAAAACAAGTATTGAAAGGTTGTTTTTTTAGCAAGCCAATCTCACTTTTCTCTTCTTTTTTCACCGCCACATTTCTTTGCAATTCAGTCTCTCGGATATTTCCCAGGCTTTGATGGAAAACCCTGTCACAATGGGCCACCTAACCCCAAGTTATTTATTTTCATTAATAACAGTCGTTGCTCGATACTCAATCATACAAAACTATCAGTCATCAAACTGGTCTCTAGGACACTCTCCTGACATTCTCTCTGGGAGAACTGACCAGTCCAAAAGCAGCAGTGTGCATTTCACTAATCAAATGCAGAGAGGACTCCTGCGTTAATAAACAAAAGCTCTACCAATAGGATGGGTAAATGGGATTTATGTGAATCATGACGATCATGATGTGTGTAGAAAGAGGGATCTTCTTGTGTTGCATAATGGGTGCGTGTATGGATATGCATTTGGATGTGGGCCCACACCTTCAGTTCAAATTCCATTACAATGGCTGGATGCATCAACCATCTTGGCATGTGTGCATCTTGGGGCTGAATTAGTGTGTGAAACCAGCTGCATGTAATTAGATGGCTCAGAGCAATTACATTTTTTCTATGGACACTTACTAATAAAATTTGTACAGGTTTACCCTCCACAGGTGTGATTTTTGTTTGTCAAAGAGTTGATCCCTTAAGTGAATCTTAATATCTCTGAGAAACCCTTTTGTCAAGCCCAAAGGTTGAGTATGGAAATGTCTACCTTTGGAATAATCCTAAGTATTGTTGTCTTTCTCTATAAAGCTCTTCAGCATATAAAGGGCTTTAGGGCCCAATTCTATCCAACTTTCCAGCACTAATGCAACCATGCTAATGGGGCATGCCCTGCATCCAAGGGAACATTTGTTGAGGCTGCATTGCGGCTGCATCGGTGCTGGGAAGTTGGATAGGATTGGGCCCTTAGAAGTCTTAAAAGGTGTGTGCAAAAACTAAGTTCAAAACATTATTACATGGTCAGTATTTTATTCTTGTTAATTTCCTTTGATTTAAGGCATGCAAGAATCACATTTATTTGGTGCCTTAGGTGCCTGCTTGGAGAGCATAAGGGCCACCCACCAACATGACTGAGGCCACTGATCCACAGTGAATGACCACAGGCCCCAATGACCACACTTTTCATTTGAACCTGTCAGGGTTCCCCTGACTTACCTGAGAGCAGAGCCGCCTAGGAGTAAGTCCCCAGGTTTGGTAGCCACAGCAGCAGGAGGAGAGAGCCTGCCTCAGCCCCTGTGGCTGGCAGGGGAAATAGAGCCATGGGGCTGCCATGGGCAGACACTCATGCCCACTGGGAGGGCAGTAGCAAGGCCTGAGGAGATTGGATGGCAGACTCCTGGGAGCAAACCATGGCAAGCCACGACTGGGTGCTCAGTGGTAAACCTCGCCTGTCCCTGAGCCCGGCGCTGGGACCATGGGAGACCAAGCCAGTCCCTGACCGACTGGGTGGACCTCCAGCAGATGGCTGAAAGCTCCAGGGCTCACTGTTGCCCCCTTGCTTGCCAGTCTGCCGGGGCAACACCGCCCACAAGCCCAGTCCACTCCAGGGGCGAGGGGATGGGAAGTAGTCCCTGCAGCCTGGCTGGCAGGCAGAGCAGGAGGGTGAAGCACAGGTGAGAAGAGGGAGGGAAGGCTCAGGTAGGCTCAGGTAATGAGAAGGCTCATTATAACCCTCACAGGGACGAAGGTGTGGAGTCTAAGGGGGCTGGTCTCCAGCTTAAAACCCAGTCCAGCCAGGGATGAGGGCAGAACTGGCTAGGACACTGGCTGGAGCAGATGCTGGCTAGCCCATGAGCCTGGGTGATGTAACCCCCCTTCTCTCACAACCCTACTGGAGCTGGGCTGAGCCCCCCACTTGGGCTGGGCTGATATTGCTGAGGCCAGACCCTGAGGTGCCCTGCCGCTGCGTCCTGTGTCCCCAGGGGTCCCCCATGTCCCAGGCCTGACAGAACCATGCAATAACCCACCCACTCCTTAACTGAAGCATGGAGTTCAATGCTCCAAACGTGAAGAATCTTTTAAAATGAGATCTCACACCTCTAAAATGTAGATAGAGCTTTCCAGCTCCAAATCCTGCTGGAAGAGCATACTTAGGGTTTTGTTACCATGGCCCTAGACGCCCGAGGCTGAGAAAAATAACTTTTGTAAAAGTTTGAAAGGTTTCACATTTTCGACATCCTCACCAATCACATCATTAAGCTCGACCAAGGAATCAGACTAAGATGTTCACACCCCTTTCCAAACTAACTACTGAAAACTCAACTGGGGAGGAAAATGAAGGCAGAAAGCAGCCGGTCCTCAACTGGCAAGAGGATCCCTTGATTGAGATTCCCCACCTAAAAATCCCATAGCATTCTATGGGGCAAAAATATTTAAAATCCCCTGGCTTTGGAGTTTCATTTTCTTCCTTTTTTTGCTTGGTTCTTCCTTTTTTGCCTGATGTGCATTTGGGAAACCGGTTGAAGCCTGTGTGAAGTTTTTCCAGCTTCCATTCAAAACCACTCTGCTATCCAGCAAGCAGGTCTTTGAAATCCCTCTTTGTCCAGGGAGAGTGGTTTGGTCAGCAAGGATGCCATAGACCCTGCACACTCTCAGGCCTCGCAGAATCAAGATAGGTGTCTTCGGTCTGTGATTTAGCCTCACCAAACACTCTCCAAATCCCTGCTATCTTTCCTTGCTGTTGACTTGTATGAGGTCAAATTGAGTGCCTGCTTAGAGATTGTTCTTTTCTGTGAGTGCTGTGTGGTTGTGAATAAGCTTTTCCTCTTCTAATTCCTTTCTCCAGGGCTCTGTTGATGGCTGTAGAATTCCTCTCTCTAGATTACGTGTGTATAATCCTACAGCCCAATCCTACCTAACTCAGCACGGCGATGCAGCGGTGCCAATACGGCATCTGCTGTGTTCTGCATGTTGAGGCCTCTTGGGGGGGAGGGAAGGGAATATTTGATCCTTTTCGTGGGGTAAGCCCATGCTGTTGCAATGGGTCAACTTGAACCTGTGCCAGCACTATCACTGTGCAACTCCACGTTGACCAGTAAAAGCAGATTGGGTCCAGGAAGTGGGTAAGGATTTGTTATGCTCTGCTGCCAACCTGGCCCCTTCCAGGGCCTGATCCACCCTCCTCTCCACCCCTCTCTCCCAACCCCTGCATGATCATACCATTGGCGGTGGGCATCGACTGTCCATTGTTGTGTGAACCCATCTACTCACTGCTTGTGGCAGTGGGCAGGTCATGCTCACTGGTGCTGTCACACTTGCCACAGCTGTTTATGCTTTACATAACAATCGAGAATGTTTGATTGGGAAGACAGATCGTTAGTTAGTCCCTCTTGATTTCTGAGCACTACTGTAAACTGTTGTGCTCCTTCACCCTCATCTCTGTTGTCCTTTCCCACCAAATTATACAGTCGCACCCTTGACCATTACCCTGAGTCTCTCTATGTGGTTCTATGTGAATCACAAGGGTGTTAGTTTCACCTTTGAGTGCATGTTACATAGGTTGTGGAATGCGCTTCCAGTAACACTATGCCATTCATTGTTGTTCTTTGAGCCCCTTTCTGTGTCAATATTAATTCATTACATTCACATTCATTTCAACACAGGTCCAACCCATTCTTGTTCCTCATTCATGCCAATGAAAAGGCGAACCAGGAGTGGGTGTGGAGGTTTACCTAGAGAATGTCAGAGCAGCGGGTATCACACCAAGCGAACTGGCCACCAGCCACCACTGCTAAAGCTCCAGCCTAAGAAGTTTCCTGTAAATGACAGCATAAGCAAAACATGCAAGTACCTGTCAGGAAAAAAAGTGACAAAAGCTTTGTGTTCCTCTCAAAAGCAAAAGAGAGTGCCTAAAACCAAAAATATCTGATTGTGCTGGGTTTGTGGGACAGTTCTGATCCATGTCCAGATTCTATAAGTATCCCCCACTTAAATAACAAGCTGGAACTATAGCACCCTTTTGTCTTCCTGTCTCGCAAAACTCTGGAGCTTGAAAAGCAGAAATCTGGTTTTGAACTTTGTGGCTTAGCTCCATCTCTGTCTTTTTTGTCCCTGGAGAAACACACATACATACACAAAACAGCCAAGGCTTCACTGCTGTGAATCTTGAGGTCTTGGCATAGACTCTTTGGCTGAAAGACATAACAGAAGAGCTGCTATTAAGATGAACTTTTTGTACACACACTATTGCAGTCATTCATGCTGCTCATAATTTTCTTTTTATAGACAGTCTTTTGCATCCCTCTTTAGGAGAGTAGAAACTTTTAAATTTTTTAATGGGGGAACTACCCATGAACTCCATTCTTGTGTGTAGTGCCTTTCTCATTAATATAAAGCTGTGTATATATTATGAATGAAATAGTGCTTGAGCTGATGAACATGAGTATGTTTATTATCTATATACAGTAATGTGTTATTTGTTTTCAGGAAAAAAATGGCAAAATGAACCAAGTGAGACCCTTTCATTCATTCTGAAAATAAGCACTGAAAGAGAACAAAAGATGTGTGTGTCATTTTTGCCATTCATTCTCATTCATTACCCCCATTTTCTAATTCACTTTGTAAAATAGGGAAGTTCCTTTCTTTCTTTCTTTCGTTCTTTCGTTCGTTCGTTCGTTCGTTCGTTCGTTCGTAAAAGGAGTTTCAGAGTTCCTCTGTTCAAAAACTTCCTGCTGGCCACCATGTCCCGTCCCCCCCACAATAGCCAGAATGTTGCATTAGTCTGGGGCATTGTGGAAACATGATCATGGCTGGTGGGAGCCGCCATATTTTTTGCAGTCGTCACCATTTCCTCCCACTATATTCCAGTCCAAAGCTGAATCTGGGGCATAGCCATGGTCCAAAAATCACACGAGATAAGTCAATATGTGAACTGGACCACTTTATCAATTACATCAATTCAGTAAAACTCTGCTGCAGCCCCTGGCTAACCAAGCTCTTCCTTTTAGTAGGGTTTTAGTAGGGCTACCTACCTTAGGGGAGACAGATGCAACTGACAGTTTTCTCCCTTGGGCACTCACACCCTGGCTCCAATCAAATGTTGGGTGCAATCCTATCCGGTGCTGGAACAGGTAAGTCAGGAGACTTGCGCTGTATCCAGCACAGGATAGGGGCGATAAGCGGCTTAACCAGAGGTAAGGGGGAACTTTTCCACTTACCCCTGTGTAAGGGCTGCTGGCCCCAATGGGTCTCCTCAGACTTGCACCACCTCTGGAGGTGGCACAAGTCTGAGGACAGTGGAGCAGCTTGAAGGTGCTCCAATCTCCCTGGGAGTGAGGGTCGGGATCATAACTGCCGGTTCCCAGCCCCGCCTCCCGCTTCATGCCCGCCCACCCCTGGGGCCGCCCACCGTCCACCCTCCCCCACCCAGGAACACCTCCCTCCTCCCTGCCTCCCCCATGCCTACTTTTCGTCCTTTTGTCAACTCATCTGAGTCGATACAAGGTGCTAGGAGGAAGCTGGTGTGGAAGCTTCTGTCAGCCTCTGCAGGCCAGCACTTCTGGGAGCGTCGGCCTGGCTTAGTCCCTTGGGCTTGGGCCAGCCTAACAACCGGTTAGGATTGTGTCCATTGCCTCCAGCAAACCCATGATTCTCCACAACAACCCTTGGAAAGGGGTGCCTGACATCCCTTGCAATTCAAGCCCCAGGGATCAACAACCTGCATCCCTTCACCAGACAGCCTCTTGGGATCAGTTCTGATTCTTGCTTATTTTAGGGTGCAGACCAGATTCCTAATCCTATTCCCAATCTGGCACTAGCCAGAAGTGGCCAACCTGACTAAAAAGACATGACAACTCAATGTCACAGTCTGGGGTAGGCAAAAAAACAAACAGAAAAACAAAACAAAGCAACAACAACAGCAACAACAATAACTCCCCATCAAGCGCCAACCAAGAGAGAAGTTAAAAATTGCTACCCAGCCCCCTGCAGGACAACCAGTTAATCCTAGAGTGTTAAGAGGATGAGTGGGTTGGAACACTAACAGACTACTCCTATATTGGCCTTATGATGCTGGAACTAGCATTCTGGAGGCATAAGGTCCTTGATGGCTGTCACAAAATGCACCATCCAGAGCAGCTAATAAGCCCTGCTTATTAGCCAGAGCAGCAGAGAGCTCTGCTGGATCCAGCTTCCTGTAGCCCATCTAGTCCAGCTTCCTGTATTTCACAGTGGCCCACCAGATGCCTTGGGAGCACACAGGATAAGATACCTGCATCCTGTTGCCATTCCCTTGCATCTGGCAAATATCCTACTGGGGTATCCTACTTTCTAAAACCGAGGCACTGTGTATACCCATCATGGCTTGTAACCTGTGATGGACTTTCATAAATCTGTCCAATCCCCCTTTTTAAAAGCTCCCAGACCAGTTTCTCTCTCTCTCTCTCTCTCTCTCTCCCCCCCCCATACAGTGTGCAAGCCTACAGAGAACAAGGAAGAATACTGAATAGCCCCACCTCCCACACTTGTCTATCTCTTCTTCCTTCCTTCCTTCCTTCCTTCCTTCCTTCCCAGCTAATGTTCCTTCTGTACTGGTTTTGTTTTAGAAATCTAATTCGTGTGTACTTTCCCGCATAGTCATTTAAGCGATGCTGGACCTCAACAAGTGGGAAAACCTGGCCTCTGAGCGGCCCACTTGGAGGCAGGCTGTGCAGCATGGCTTTTCCCAGTTTGAAGAGACACTTTGCCAACAGTCTGAGGCAAAGAGGCAAAGAAGGAAGGCCCATAGCCAGGGAGACAGACCAGGGACAGACTGCACTTGCTCCCGGTGTGGAAGGGATTGTCACTCCCGAATTGGCCTTTTCAGCCACACTAGACGCTGTTCCAGAACCACCTTTCAGAGCGCGATACCATAGTCTTTCGAGACTGAAGGTTGCCAATACCAATATGTCTGTAAGATATTTGCCAGTGTGTAACTTTTAATATTTTTCTAAGTGGAAACATTAGATGGAGGACACTTTTTATCAAATGTTCCTACCTTCTGTTTTCCATGCTGAAAGTTTCAGGATATTAAGACAGACCCAGACTTGGTGGCAATCAGTACTATGCAGTTCTCCACCCCCACCCCCCCACCCCCGACCTGCCTTGAAGCAAGCACTGACTGTCACTCAGCTTCATTTTTATCTGATAATCTGTGAAGTATATGAAGTGCTGACCTTTGAAGATTCAATCTTCTTGGAAAATATTTTCTGTGGCTGCAAAAGTGCCACAGATAACTGGCCAAGCTATATCCTAAGCAGCTTTGAAAATTCTGCCCTTCAGAGGCACGACCTGCCTTCTTGCCCTTTGGGCTGCCTTATTTATGCGTGCGCTAAAGTTGTCAGCCAATGTGAGCCAAAGTTATCTTCCTAAAGATACCATCTCAGGATTAAATATACTGCCTTGCACAGGTCAACTCTAAAGAGCAGCTGTTTTGAGTGTCAACTCTCACTTGTCCCGCTAGGTATTAGAGTGACCCTTCTAAAGGAGAAGACATTGATAAGATGCCAATACTTCTGGGCGTGTGAGTTTTGCATTAAAACTGGAGGGGTGGGCAGAGGGGATCCAGGCACAGGCATGTATGGAATATCTACATATTGAATATCTGCATAGAGGTCTGTATTCAGATTTGCTTTGATTCTGTGCAGAGCGGGAGAGTAAAGCCACTGTTAAATGCCTTTAAATGGTTGTTAAAATTTCAATTCCATCCTTTTAAGAAGCTGAGATTTCCTTTAAGCAGATGTTTGGCACAGAGACCTTTAGCAAAGTTCCAGCCACTAGCCACATCCTCTTCCTACTTCTGTTGGATTTGAATTTATGTTCTGATCTATCTACTATAAACTAATCTTTGGTTTTTGCGGTCTTTCTAAAGTGGATCTCTAATGTATGCCAATCATTGAATGGAAAACCTGTCACCCTCAGTGTCTGAGAATTGCTTATATTCAAGGTTTGATTGACTGCAAGCCCAATCCTGAGCTTGGCACACTGGCTCATAAGGCACGTTTGTGGGCCCTAGCACCAGTGCTCGGCTAGTGCTAGCCCAGCGCTAACCCAGTGTTTACACACCGGAAACAAATACCTCAAGGGCAGCTGTTTTCAAACTCTCAGGGACAGTTTGAACAGAGGTAAGTCTTGGTGGCTGGCAACCTTCAGTCTTGAAAGACTATGGTATAAGCCTACAGCACCTGGTATTCCCAGGCGGTCTCCCATTCAAGTACTAACCAGGCCTGACCCTGCTTAGCTTCTGAGATCAGACAAGATCGGGCATGTGCAAGGTGGTCAGGCCTGGTTAGTACTTGGATGGGAGACCGCTTGGGAATACTGGGTGCTGTAGGCTTATACCATAGTCTTTCGAGACTGAAGATTGCCAACCAACCAACAACCAAGTCTTGGTGGGGGTGCGGGGAAGGCAGTGACGTGATTTCCAGGATCACGTCACTAAGGGGGGGCTGCAGGGACCAGGATGCACTCACCAGTCCCTGCAGCAGCTTGTCGGGGGTGCGGGGAGCCCTGCGCGAGCATCTGCAGGGCTCCCCAGGTCATCAAAATAGAAAGTGGAGCGATCACGCTCCACTTTTGCCAAACCAGAAGTGAAGCACAATCGCTCCACTTTCACTTTTAGAAGCCTGGGGAGCCCAGCAGATGCTTGTGCAGGGCTCCCCACACCCCAGACAGCCTGCTGCAGGGACTGGTGAGTGCATCCCGGTCCCTGCAGCCCCCTGAACGACACGATTCTGGGGATCGTGTCACTGTCTCCTCCCTGCCTCCTCCCTGCCCCGCCCCTTAAGAGATCTGAGGCCAGGGCCTTCAGGATAGGGCATCGCGATGTCCCAGTTTGAAAACCACTGATCTAGGGATTAGTTCCTTAGAATGTTAAATCTCAGAAAGCCTAAATGTATGTATTTTGTCTCCAGTACAAATGTTGGTACATGACTATGCATGCCACTGACAGCTTGCCATGTCACACAACTTGCACTTCGGACAGCAGGTTTAAGGGCAATGGTGGAGGGCTTTTCTAGTATATCTTTAACAAAAAAAAAATCATCAATGGAGGCCAGGTTATTAAATTTTATAATTTATACAGCATCCAAGCAGGTGGGGAAGAGCAATCAATTGTCTGGAAGAGTGGAGCAGTGTTGCTCACAAACCAATGCTTAGAATGAGAATAGCATGGAAATGCTTGAGGAGCAGTTTAGAAAAACCCAGTTAACAGCCCAATCCTAACATGCCCTGTAACAGACAGGCCAGCTGGCCTGCGCTACATCCAAAGCATGGCTAGACCTGGTTGCAGCACAACTTGGAGTAAGGAGAGTGCATTCACCCTGTGTTGTGTGGCAGCTGCCCCTATAGGGCTACTCTGGCGTATAGTGCCAGATCCTGACTCCACCCCCCTCCCGGGTCCTTTCTCCACTGGCCTGCCTGCTGTATGCCCTCCCTCCTGCTCTGGAACACCCCCATTCCACCCTCCTCCACTGTCCCCAGATCTTCGCATCAGCCTGACTCAGCCTGTTCAAACCCACCAGTCTGCTGGCACAGTGGCACTGGATTTGGCCTCCTGACTCCTGCGGTGGCGCAGAAGTGTCTTATGGCACTTTTGTCACACCTCTAAGCCAGCACAAGGGATTTGCACTGACCCAAGAACACATCTGGATTGCACTCTAAATGTCATGGTTGTTGTAATGAGATGACTTACCTCTTCCAGGACTAGACAAACTGTGGGATTCTGGTTCCTTTGTAGGACTTATAGTTCTAAAATCAATATTAATTGACAACTGACTGTGGCTTGAGTAGGATCCCTTGCTGTCTCCTCAATAGTTACATGTTCTTTGTAGGATTTTTCTACTCCCTTACCCTGGCTGCTGAGTTCATTTCCTAGCCAAGAAGATTCCGGGGAAGTGCTGGGTGGGATATTCAAATATATTTCTTGAATGCCACATATAAAACCACTAAGAAATTTGGCAGACCTGTTCTGTGTGCTTGCTAGGCAAAGCCCTTCCAATGAAACAAGAATCCAAGAGAGATGTTTAGAGCAGAGCGACTGTAAAGGATAAGCAGTTTACAAAACCTACAAAGGGCGATGACAGCATGCAAGAGCACAAATGGCTTCACGCACTTTGTTTAACCTCAACCAAGGCATTCCTAACAGAGGACAACCTACCCTTTGGGGAATGTTAGATGATGTATTTTATGATGCCTTGTTTATGTTGTATTCCTGCTTCTGAGCGGCTTCAAATTTGAAGAAAAGTGTTTTAAGGAAAGAAATCGGAGCTATCAGTTGCCAATTCATATTATGTCATCATCTAACAACTAGACTGGTTGACAGTCTTGGGTCTGAGCCAGGTGTGAAATGGCATAGCAGTTTCCGTTGTGTGTGTGTGGTGTCGCCTTCCAAAACTGCAATCATGCCAATCAGCTGTTCTGGACAGGAATTGTATCCAGCTCCCTATTCCCTCCCTGAAAAAGCTGATATGGGTGATTACGGTTTTTGAAAGTGCAGATGCAGTCCCAGCTGCTGGGTGAAGGTGTATACACAGCATAGGGATGCTTCCGAAATTTGAAAGGATCATCTTCTTCTAAAAGTAGATTGTGTCCTTCCATATGAGTTTTGGTGCTGGCCCACCAAAACCTTCCAGACAGGCTCCATTCTCTGTACCTGTGCCTTCCAAAGCTTCATGGGGAAGCATGCAGGACAGATCCTTCTGTACTGTGTCATTCAGGTTTTGGATCTCCCTCTCCTGGGATACTTGATTGCCTCCATCCCTTTTTTGCAGGATGGACAAATATGATTGTTTCCAAAGGCGCTTGGCCTTCAGTGATTGGGGGGGGGGGGAATTTCAATGACTCTAACTCTGCTGCAAAATTGTATATAAAGTGTTTTGTGAGTTGCTGTGGATGCAGACATGGCAAAAGGCAGCATATAAATACAAAACGTTTACCCCTTCCAAATAGCTCCCTCGTTTTAGAGTTTCAAAGTACATCACCTTGTTTCCCAAGTAGAACCAGCGCATATGGAATTCTTCATTTTTACTTCTGAATGTTGCACAGAATTCTCTTCATGCTCTGTTTGCTGCACCTTTCCATTTATTCATATCCCCCTATACACATTACTATTGTATATGTGTGCATTGACAAAACGTAGCAATTCCTCTCACCCTAACAGAGCAGCCATTTCTGTGCACACTTGCTCCTCTGGATAGATATACCCATGAGAAGCCTCTATCTGGATCAAGGTACTTCTTTTATCTAAGATATGTGGATCTGAGGATCCCAGTGGGGTTTTCTTTCCCCCCCAACTACACCAGTTTCCAACCACCTTAAAGCAGAAAGTTAAAAAAAATTTTTAAAATACCATATAATCCAAATCCATGTAGACACTGAATTTTCTTGCAGTCATTTTTACCAGCAAGTGTTCAAAACCGTGAAAAAGAGCAGCTGTTACCTTTATAAACTTTTTGTAAACTTTCAACGCCTTTGCCCTTTCACAGCGATTAAAAATGGGGTGGGGGTAAGAGCCAACGCTGACTCCTTGACTGTGATCTATAGAACTAGGAAATTGTATTACTTGATTCAGCGTTACGAATAAACATTTTACATTCCCACACATCCTGGAAACATTTTGTGGGTTGGCCTCCAAAGAACCTCTGCAATATTTCATGACACGGGTTATGAAATGCTGAACATGTCTTGTTCACTAACGCGCAAGACACGAGATGACATGAGTGTCTTGAGCATTTTGAGATGTGTGATTACATTGTGATTACACACACACACACACACACACACACACATTTACACAATTTTCCTGTGGTATTCATGAATTTGTGAGCTGAAGTGCACTAAGAAATTGTAAGAAGTGCATGAACGTCTGTGAATGCCTTGGTTTTAGTCACTTGACTTGCCTTTTTTCTTTGTCCAATGAGCAATAATTTAATATGACAGAATATTGGAAGCTAGCTGCAGATTGAACTTTGCATTCTTATTCTTGGTGAACTCCAAACTGCATTGTGTTAGCCTTCCCAATGCCCGTGTGGTTTTGAATCCTGTCCTACAACTCACTCCCACTTTGAAAGGGTATCAGAAAGCCATGGGGCGGGACCTATTTTTGCAATATTGTACGAACTTTCTGACTGCACACTCAATTTTCCATGATAAATCAAAACCACCTCATCTGTTTGCATCCTGGAAAGTCTGCAGGTTCATAGTTCATCATTTAATCATTTTGTATCAATGGCCCAGTCCTGTCAACGACAGAGGGACACTGTCCTGCTGCCAGGGCCTCTGGGAGGAATTTTATCAGGGGGTACAAAGTTTCTTTGGGGCCCCTTTGAAAAGGGAGAAGGATGAAACAGAGTGGGAGAGGGTAGTGACGGGTGGGCAGAATGGAAGCTTCGTTGGCTTCATTGGCAACCTTCAGTCTCGAAAGACAGTGGTATCACGCTCTTAAAGGTGGTTCTGGAACAGCGTCTAGTGTGGCTGAAAAGGCCAATTAGGGAGTGACAATCCCTTCCACACTGGGAGCAAGTGTAGTGTGTCCCTGGTGTGTCTCCCTGGCTATGGGCCTTCCTTCTTTGGCTCTTTGCCTCAGACTGTTGGCCAAGTGTCTCTTCAAACTGGGAAAAGCCATGCTGCACAGCCTGCCTCCAAGCAGGACGCTCAGAGGCCAGGGTTTCCCACTTGTTGAGGTCCACTCCTAAGGCCTTCAGATCCCTCTTGCAGATGTCCTTGTATCGCAGCTGTGGTCTACCTGTAGGGCGCTTTTCTTGCACGAGTTCATCATAGAGGAGATCCTTTGGGATCCGGCCATCATCCATTCTCACGACATGACCGAGCCAACGCAGGCGTCTCTGTTTCAGCAGTGCATACATGCTAGGGATTCCAGCACATTCCAGGACTGTGTTGTTTGGAACTTTGTCCTGCCAGGTGATGCCAAGAATGCGTCGGAGGCAGCGCATTCTGAATGGAAGCAGAATGGAAGCAGGGTGGGCCAAAACAAGGTTGGGGAACACTCTGTACCAAGCAGATCCACAAGCCAAAGCTACTGTAGCAGGCCTGTTTCCTCCCGGATTTGACACTGTGTTAAGGGGTGTCATGTATGGCCCAGCATATATGGCTTGCCAGTACCTGCAGCCCCATGCTAATGGTAATGTCCCCAGCATCCCATGCGGACAACATGTCTGAATAGATAGGAAAATGTAAGATCCCAGGAAATTTCTGGGCCCCCTCCTTTGGCTCCTGGGCCCCCTTTTTGACTCTGGGCCTGGGTACGAATTACCCCCTTTACCCCTTTCTCCTAGGCCCTGCCTGCTGCCATAAATTGCCTGCTGAAGATGCAAGGAGTGCTCTGCTGGTGGCCATTTCCTTTTCCACCGCAAAGCAAAAACAGCAGCAGAGGCCCTGCTGCTGTGGCTGTCAACCTGCAAGTAAGCTGTTGCTGGGGGTGGGCCATGGGTGGGGGTGGATCCTGTGGAGGTCAGGCATGCTGGATCCTATCCCCTCTTTTAAAAACTTCTCCTTGTACCCCCACCCCCACCCTAGCATACAGTGCGGCCTCTATTGCAGGGGGGTCCAGTTTTTGGCAGGAGGGCCACATCGTCTCTCTGACACTGTGTTGGGGGCCAGGAAAAAATAATTAATTTACATTTAAAATTTGAATAAATTTACATAAATGAATAGCTGAAAGATGAACTTATATGAATGAATGAAGGTCTTGCAATAGCTCAAGGCCTATAAAAGGCCTTGCACAAAGCAAGGCTGGCCTTTCCTTTGCTGCCACTACTGCCTCACAGACGTGAAACAACAAGCAGTGGAGGGAGCCCTCATCTGACAGCTCACGCGAGAGGTCAAACAGTCGCCCTCACTCTGAGAGCAGTTGCATCGAGCTAGTGTGGGCTCAAACAAATCTCCACAGGGCCAGAGGCTCATTGGAGACTGGGGGCTCCCTGAGGGCCGCATTGAGAGGCCTCAAGGGCCGCAAGTGGCCCCAGGGCCGGGGTTTGGGCACCCCTGCTCTATTGGTACAGCTGCATGCTATAATGTGGCAGGGGATAGGGTTGGGGGCTCAAGCAAACTTATTTATAAATATTTTATTGATAAAGTGTTTGGAAGCAAAGCTTTTGGCCTGGATAAGTGACATGTTTTGTGCGCATCACAGATTTAGCAAACGAGACTCAGAAAAATGACAAACCACAACAGGGTTGAAAAACAGTTGGCAGAAGAAGAATATTAATGTCCTTATGACAGCGTACCAGAGCAGCGCAGAACATCCTGCAGTCTCAGCTCGTCATAGGCACACCATAATCTGACAGTCCAATCCTAATTAACCCCTCCCCTGCCATTGCTGCCAAGCCAAGGGAGTGTACAATGCATCCTATGGTGGTGGTGGGAGGAATAGTCATGGAGGTTTCTTCAGGGTAAGGGAGAATTTGTTCTCTTACCCTGGAATAATCCTGTGCTGCCTGAATGGGTCCCCTTGGATTTTACTGACACAGAAACAAAGAAAGTAAGGGAAAGGGAATAGGGATAGAATCCTACACATGTCAGTGCCACTGGAATCTAACCCTTCCCTCCCCTTTTCTGCCTCCCGCATGCCCCCTTCCACCGGGAAACTCTTCCGTTCCTCCCTCTCCCTGCCCCATTCCTCCCACTGCCCAACCCCCATGCCTGCTTACCTGCACTCCAGCAAGCAACCTGTAGTGACAGAGGGCCACCAACATCACCACTGTTTAAGGCAGTGGTTTCAAAATGTCTGCTGGTGGCACCACATGCTCTGCCATGTGGAACTGTGTTCTGCTATTGTAAACACCTGGTGAGGATTGTGCCTTCAGATTGTACATGCAGCTGTTACCCTGCACATGCCTGATCTCGTCTGATCTTGGAAGCTAAGCAGGGTCAGGCCTGGTTAGTACTTGGATGGGAGACCGCCTGGGAATACCTGGTGCTGTAGGCTTATACCATAGTCTTTTGAGACTGAAGGTTGCCAATCATTTGAACAACACTGCATTTTTTGGCAAGCAAAACAGTGTTCTGCACATGTGCAACAGTTGACTACAAGAATATTCTGAACCTTGATTGAAAAGAAGTGGGCTGCCCATGAGTTTCAGTGAATTGGCTCTTAGGCTGACACTACTCTAGAATGCAGCCCACTAGCCTAAACCTTGTGTGCAATAAAACCAACAGACTATATAACAAGAAACCACTTTCTTCCATGTGAGTAGGCCTATTTGTGTTTATGAATGGAAAGTATAGAAAGTGAGTTGGGAAGAAACTGTGGCAGAGTGGCAGAGGCATGTAGAAGGTCCCAGGTTCAATTCCTGGCATCTCCAAGTAGGGCTAGGAAAGATCCCAATCCTAAACCTTGGAGAGCCACTGCCAATCAATGTGAACAATGACCCAGAAAAGCAATATAAGGCAGCTTCATACATTCATGTTCATGTTTGCACAGGTTATTTATTTATTTATACAGGTATTTCTATACCGCCTTTCTTTGGTCGTCAGATTTCTCCTCAGACTTTAATCCAAGGCAGTTTACATAGGCAGGCTGTTCTAAGCCCCCGTAGTGATTTTTACAATTGAATAGTTCTAGTCTTTCATAGAACTCCTCGTTCCAGCTGGATTCCTTCTTGGTCTGGCCTCTCTCTGGCCCTTCGCCTCCCACGCTCCACTTGAAGGCAACTCTGCCACCGAGGGTCAGTTCATCAGTATATCATCGTGTTGTCAGTTCTCAGATACTTCTGGTTGTCTCGAACTGGCAGCCTCAGATCTTCAGGCATACAAGGCGGCAGCTCAACCAGACCTCCTGCTGGTCTGTTATTTCATTCTCTCCAGTAAAGTGAAACAGTACTCATGATTACATGGGTGAATCTATAGGGAAAGGGATGTAGGAAGAGATACAGTTAAATGCATGGATGAGATTTCCATGTCGGCTGGATCAGATCCCATCTGGCCTTTTGATTTCTGCCATTGTAATGCAAGCATTTAGTTGCGCTATCTCTTTTTTTACTGAACTGGTGACTGATGATGGTTTTGATCTCTATTCCCGCTGTATTTGTGTTAAAGCATTTCTAAGCAACGCATACTTGAGTCCATTGCTTTAGCTTGTCTCACAAAGGCTGGATGCATTCATTTCCTGAAAAGAAAGCAGCCTTCTCAAACACAAGGAAATCAGGTCAAATTTACATCTGAAATCACCTTCAGTAGTAACCCAAGCTGCAGGCAATGAATTGGTGCCAAGAGAAACCCACTGAATTGAATGGAGGAAGAATGAATGAATCCTCATCCAAAGAGCAAGAGTATCCGGAGCATAATGTCTGCTTTCTCTTTTTAGGAATGGAAGGATTGCCCACAGAGTTAGAATTCTTTGATGCATGAAACCCCCAAACATGTGTAATTTCACTTCAGCTGACCAAATTTCAGAGTGGCCACTATTCAGAGTGTTTCTGAATAGCAGCTTGGCCTAGGAAGTGGACTGCATTTGTCATGTGAACCTCAGTTATTGAATGACATTTTTTCCACCAGAGTATTCTTTTTCCTTGGCGATGTCCAAACTAGAGTCTGAGCAAATTTGCCTGTGGTTTGTCATTATTTCAGGTCATTGGTTTTTTTTTCTGCCAGGAGACGTCATGAAGACGTAAGGAGTGCATCCCTTAGAATAGCAAACAAATAAATGTTACCAAGCTATTTCAGAGTAGAACACGGTTAGTTTGTGGCAACTAACTCTTTGCGCAACTCTTTGCCACAGGAAGTAGTGATAGCATCTTGCGTAGATGCTTTTAAGAGGGGATTGGACAAATTTCTGGAGCAAAAGTTCATGACGGGTTACAAGTCAAAGTAGGTACGTGCAAGCTCTTGGTTTTAGAGGCAGGCTGCCTCGATTGCCAGATGTAGCGGGAGGGCACCAGGACGCAGGTTGTGTCTGTTATCTTGTGTGCTCCCTGAAGCATTTGGTGGGCCACTGTGAGATACAGGAAGCTGGACTAGATGGGCCTTTGGCCAGATCCAGCAGGGCTCTTATGCTCTTACCTTCTTATTTACAGTTTCCCCTTTGGCTTGAATTTTTCAGAGGAGAGTTGAATTGTTATGGGAACCAGGTGGACCTTGTTGCCGTCGTGGATAAACAAAACTGGGAGATGCTTGCAAGTTGTTCTGATCACAGGTCATGAAACAATGGAAATGGGTACTGTACAGTCAAGCCATTACTTCAACCTCATACTGACAGGATGCTATGTACGTTCAGGACTCTAATCTATAAAATTCAATCAAGCTGTCAGGAACTGATCTTTTCTAACCGTGCTATCAGATATGTAGGTAAGGAAATCAGATACTCGCTAAAACTCTCCAACTTTTTCTCAGTGTTATTTTTACAAGAACACAATGGCCTTGTAAAACAATTGCTATGTTCTTAAGCTGAGAAAACCAGAAGCATGGCTTTCCTTTAAGTATCATATTTTGAGTCTGTCTATGTGGACAGATAGTGACCCTCTTTTAATGAACTAATGCTCCTATGAAGATCTGTGGTTCTCCGAAAGGATTTAACAATGATATCTAAACCTTGATTTCTGACATTTGAATGATATATGTTCAGCATGATATGTGGCAGAGTGCAGGAATATCTGGTGTTAATACTGGATTTAAATTCACAATGAAATGGTGAATGGAATTGGATGGAATGGAAATCTGCCTTGATAGTATCATGAGTTTCAAACTGAAGTAGGTGAAATGAGTGTCACTTATGCCTTGTTTGGTGCTGGTACTCTGACTGTTACAGCAGACACATTCTTGGTTAAATGGTAGTTGCTTTAACTTTTCTTTTGTATTCGGCATTTGGTGATGCAGCTGACATTTGCTAAACTAGGAAGGTGGGCACCTTCTGATGTTATGTTCACAGTATAGAATCAAGGAGTGGCATCATAGGCTGTTCTCATATAATCAGTGCAGTATGGAACAAACACATTGCAGCAGCATCTCCCACACTACAGGGGCGGATACAGTTTTTGTGTTGGGGGGGGCATGATCACTGCCAACTCCAGAGCCCAGTCAATCAGGTGGGTAGACCTGGGCTCCCAATTTAATTTATTACCTCCATGGCCAATGTTCACTGGGCAGCTAGACCTGGGCTCCCACCTGGACTTGGTGTTATTAGCTGAAATGGGAGCCCAGGTCTGTTCAACCAGTAGTCCAGGCAGGAGCCAAGTTCTACCAGCTCGGTACACCTGGACTCCCTTTCCGGCCAATTTTGCTGGTGCCCCGTCCAGTGAGAGTTCTGAGAGGTAGTGACCGGTCCAAGGTCACCTGGGGAGCTTCATGGCTGAGACAGGAGTTGAACTTGGATATTCCAGGTCTCTAAGTCTGACCCCTAAGTCACGATCATGAATAAAATGCAGATTCCTTGAATTAATGTCAAGCATTTGTAATATTGTTGTCCTTTACAATTCCTATTTTTATTAAGTGTCAAATCTACATACAAGGGGCCACTTTTCATTCTTTCCCAGTCGATGGTTTGCGTTGCCTTTCTGCTGTACGTCTTGAGGTAACAGCCTGGCGCATTCATCTTTAGGCATCTCAGTGGGAAATGAAACCTGTTGACACCATCATACAATATGTTGTGTAATTTACGAGAAATGAAATTCCTCTTGGCTGTGATTAAAAGCAGTGACAGATAAAGCAGAGTTTTTGCACCTTCAGCGCTGATCACTTGTCCAAGTGATTCATAAAAATTGAGAGACTTGACGTAATTAACTCGGAAGAATGAGTCATGTTACATCTTGCTTAATCACCTCAGGGAAAAGCAAAAGAGCTCATATTTTTAAAGCACTACAAATGTGTGGTGTTTTTCCTTTGGATGCTTTAAAAGGTGACCTTATTAAGCTGCACAATTTTGGCATCTTTATTCTGTGCTACATAAAAGAGCCAAATGCCCACAGCCCCATAACACTTGGGGCCGATTATACAACTCGACAGTTCAGCTGTTCAAGCAATTGATGTGATGATCAAGAAAGCCCAAACTGGAAACCTGGGGCTTTCTCAGGCTTTCCCTAAAAGCAGTGGTACTCAAACTTTTGGCACTGAGATCCACTTTTTAGAATGAGAATCTGTCAGGGCCCACCAGAAGTGATGCCATGACCAGAAGTGACATCATCAAGCAGGAAGATTTTTAATAATCCTAGACTGCAATCCTACCCACACTTACCCAGGATTAAGTCCCATTTACTATTGTTAAAAGCATGTATATAGTAGCCTGTTAAAAGTACGGATCTGCAACATTTCCCCAAATGCAGTCATATACCATGGTAGCATCAAGTCTAATATATTAAAAATAAAATATTGAAATGAATGAGGACCCTCTGACATTAGCTAGCAACCCACCTAGTGGGTCCCGACCCACAGTTTGAGAAACACTGACCTAAAGCAATAAAAGCAATAAAAATTAGACCAAGAGTCTAGATTCACATGAATACAGATACAGCACACACAGCAAGAAGAAGAAGGAGGCATTAAGCATGTGGTCAGTTTGACTGCACACAAGACAGGAACATAGAGAGGGGCTTTGTGGGCTGATTGCTAGTTTTGCCAAAGACCAAAGTCTGACAGTCCAAAGTGTGGCCTTGAGACCTGTGAGATCTGAGACCTTTTGCCACCAGTCTGAATCCAAAGTCATAGCACTGGCCTGGGTTGTGCTCTCCTGCAGTGGTGTCACTAGAAGGTTGTGGGGGGGGGGCGTTGAGGGTCACACTGGGTGATGTGCACCGGGGGAGTGACACCACTACTCGTCAAAATGTTTAAAATTGTGGTATTTTCGAATAATACCATCATGTTATACAGCATTCAATGCATAATTTCATTCAGAATGTAATGAAACAAACCACTCTGAAATACCTCTATTCTGTCAAAAGTTATAGCCAAAAAAACTCAGTGGGAGCAGGGTGATGGTATATCACTATGCCCACCACCAAAGGCATTGCCCCGCCCACTGCATGAGAGGAGGTCCATCATGGGGGTGATGTGCTGGGCTCCCGCACCAGGTGACTCAAACCCTAGTGACACCCTAGGCACCCAGCACCACATACACATGTACGGTGGACCCTCCTTATCCTTGGGTTTGGAACCTGCAGATTGGACTCAATGCAGGTGCTGACCCCTCAGCTGGAGGGCCTCAGGGACCTCCTGGATGTGACCAGAAGTGAAGAGGTGTTCTGAGGGTCAGGGAAGCTGCATGCAGCCTCCCCGGGCCTCAGAAGGCCTCCTGAGGGCATCCAGGAGGCAATTTGGTTTTCAGGGAAAACCTCCCCAAGGAGGCTTCCCTGTGACGGCCTACCACAAATCTGATTATCTGTGGAAATTGGCATCCATGGTGGGGGGGGGGGGGGTCCTGGAGCACATCCACTCTATACAAGTGTGTCACACATCACACTTTTTAAAGAAACATTGTCAGGCAACAAATGGTAGAGTGAAGCATGACCGAAGAACAGCAGCAGTCAGCTGGTGCTGGAACATTGTCAGGTCTTTGAATGAAATGCCTTTTTAGAAAGCGGTGCTCTCATTAGGTACAATGCATTGGCAGTTTGCAGCTGGGAACTCCAGCCATTTGAGCCATAGCAGTGATTCCTATTTCGCTTGGTTCCTAACTTTGTAAAGTTTTTAGTAGACTGGGTGAGTCTGTCCCAGTCTGACCTTCCAGCAACTTGTTTGTTGAAGATTGTGACTCCTCCTCCTGGGAACCATATATAAGCCTAGTTCAACCACATAAATATTGCACTGTGTCATATTTATACGTGTTAACCGAGGTCTCGACACTTCAGCAAGGCTTTCGTTCTTCTTGCCTGGGTTTGCTTTCAGAATTTGAAATTGTCCTTGGTAGCATTTATTTGAAGAGCGATTGCTTACAGTAGCTAGGAAGAGACCCCCAAAGTACTTGGAAAACTGGATCGCTTGACAAGGTCGAAAACTTGCTGTCTTCATTACTCTTTGGTTTCACTGGCAAAGGAGACAAGTGGGGGATGTCCTGGCAGCCACTGCAAGTATTTTTTTGGAGTGAGTGTCATCGAGGTCTGCTAGAAAGATAATAGGGCAAAAAAGGGAGAGACATTTGTAAAATTCAGACTGCCAGCAACCTGGCAACAGCTTTTGTGTTCCAAAGTGGATGGCTAGCCAAATGACCTGAAGGACATTTAGACCTTTCATTAAAGCCAGAAGGCATAAACTAAGGCAGGAACAAGAAGCAGAGAGTAATCTCTAGGAACATCTCTTGGAAATGTTGCTAGAGAGAATGTGATCTTGGCAAGTAAGTCAGGCCAAGGGCCACACAGACCAAACCTGGAGCACTTTAGAGCTGCTACAGCAACAGTAAAGGAATAATGAAACACACAGGAGGGGGGAATGACAGGGTTGACACTAAATAATATTCTATTAAAATTTGGAAATCAGTGGTGATGTGTATGGGGTGATTCAATGCATGACAGCCCATCCTATCCACACTTTCCTGGGAGCAAACCCCATTGACGCTAATGGGACTTACTTCTGAGTAGCCCTGCATAGGATTTGGTTCTTATTCAGCTATTAAGATTGAGCAGTGGCCAAAAAGAGAAAGCGAATGGGCAGAGAGTGTCACTCGATGGAGGTGAAGGTAGAGATTGATGGTAGATCCTGCCTGCCTCTTTCAGGCACTTCACCAGGAGATGGTGCCACTGTACCACGGGACAGGCAAGCAGCATAGGATTAGGCTATCCCGTGGCAGCTACACCATAGAGTTCTGTGCATCCTTGGTCCACTTCCTGCATTTACCACCATCAAATGAAGTCCTCTGTTAAAGACATGGGCCTGCTTTCTCCTTTTCCTCCTCGGTTGTAACTACAACTGTAGCTGGTTGCATGAATCGTATGGGCTTCTTTTTGACAAGATAGTGCTGACATCTTCTATGGATGGAGACACCCCAGGAAAGGGTTTTCATAATCCTTTCCTTCCATCGTTTGGCTCGTGCTCATGCAATACATAAATACCCTACAGTGAGGCTAAGAGGCAAAGAAGGAAGGCCCATAGCCAGGGAGACAGACCAGGGACAGACTGCACTTGCTCCCGGTGTGGAAGGGATTGTCACTCCCGGATTGGCCTTTTCAGCCACACTAGACGCTGTGCCAGAACCACCTTTCAGAGCGCGATACCATAGTCTTTCGAGACTGAAGGTTGCCAATACAAATTTTTTAATAGGTCTTGCAGGATTAAAAACAGGATGGGGATTTCATAGATACAACAAAAGATAAATGAGGATCATGAAAGGGAATGAAAGGAAAACTAATTTATATAGGGCAACAAATCATCACCTACTAAAATTAAACATTGCCTAGGATTTTCCATTGCAACAAGCTGGCTTTCAGTGTATCTTTTTTCACTTCGGACTCTAACCCACACAGTGGAGAAGACAGATGGTGGAGTGTGTCTGAGTGAAAGTTGTAAAGTAGGCTAGCACCTTGCAACCCACCAAGACAAACACAGGCCACCAGCAAAGGCATAGAGGCCCACAAAGCCCTCCATAAATCTCCAGGCTTTTGGTCTCTGTCGCTCTGGGACAGCAAAGCCTCGAGGTTGCCAAGAGCTTTGTCAGTGACTGCAGTGCTTGAATCAGCAGCTTCACGGTCTTGAGGCTCAGCTGGGCTGGGACCTAGCGTAGGAAGCTTTTGTGGATAGAATTGACAACTCAGACAAAGCTGTTTTTGGAGATTTTTCTTTCCCCGAACATATTATAATGTCATTCAACCAAGGAAGCTCTGACAAAATCTTCAGGATTGCTTTCAGTATTTTCCTGAAGCTAATTCCTGGAGACTCCAGGCCAGTCCTGGAAGGATGGCAATTATCTTTGTGGACTATGTGTGCTTGGAACGCAAAAGGGGACTGCAACATTGACCCCTATAGTTTGCAGGTAGTATGAAGTCTGAATTGGCTTGGTATAAATCCTGAGAGTCTGGCCCTTGTCCATTTCTCTGACCAAAGCCTGGTGACCTTGATTCACTTCAGGCTCCATCTTCTTCACTTGGAACTCAAGGGACCTCACGCACTGCCAGCCCAACCATGAAACCACCTGGGCATCAGGGCAGGTAACAGAAGGAGTGACAGTTTGGGGGGCTCTTTACTCTGGCTACCATGATCTCCTTCCAGCCTGCCACAGATGCAAGCCACACTGATCCACTTCCTGCTCACTTGAGAAGTGGATTGTCTGCTTCCTTGCCATGCTCCTCTCATGGTTTACTCAAACCCAGAAATGTAGGCCTTTCGGGTTTATTTAGTCTCTTAGTCTCTTACTTAGACTTACTTAGTCTCTTAGTCTCTCTAAGACTGAACGGATAAAGGAGATCCTTTGTGTGTGTGGTCCCTTTAAATAAAACCAGAACTCCCACACTTCTGGGTTTGATAAAATGATGCGGTGGAGCATGGTGAGGGCTCCTTCTCCTGTTCCTCATCTCTCTCTGAGCAAAAGTCTCAGTATCAAGGATGGCATTAGGCAGTGTGCTTGGGTTTATTTTATTTATTAAGGAATAGATTTTATTCTTGGACAACAAGGCTCGATTTGGTCTTGCTCATTCTTTTAGGTCTTTCCACAGTTTGTGTGTGAGACATGAAATTTGACCTGTTGGCGGCTGTGCACCATTCACTGTCTAGGCTACTCTCTAAGGGGATGCAAAGTCCATTTTAAGTACTGTAACGTGAGCAATACCACAGAATTAGACTTATGGTTCAGCCAGCCAATGATGATGTGCACAGAGAATTAATCACTAAACCATCAGTTCCAGTGTGTGAGCTGGGCCTTTTTAAGGAGCAGGATTGACCCCAGAGCACCAAAAGTTACACACACCCCTCATACCCTACCTCGTCTTCCCATTCTTCCTCTAGAAGGAAGAGGGAAACAGAATGGAAATGTGAATGGGAGGAGCATTCTCAGAGATACTCTAGTCCAGCAGTTCTCAAATCCTCCAGGAGTTGGAGAACCGCTGGTAAGTGCTTGCAGGGCTGGGAACTGCCCCAGCAGCACCACAGTGATCAAGGTACCGCCGGCATCCAGAGGCTCGTCTCCCTACCGGGGGGGGGGGGAGTTGTCAAACCTCAGACAGGGTCCAGGAGACCCGCAGCCCCCTTTAGTCCTCCGATTTTATCCCTCCGACCTGCAGTTCGGAGTGATAAGACACTTGTGGGAGACCCACAGAGGGGACTATGGCCCTCCCAGACCCACTCTGAGGCTTGCTGACCTCCCAGATAGAGAGAGACAAACCTCTGCGTGCCTGTGGTGCGGCGATCACTGCGGCACTGCCAGGGCATCCATTCCTGGGTCACTCCCCTTAAGGGGGATGGCCTGTTTTCAGTTCCCATGATGGGTCATGACCTTCCACTTTGAGCATTAGTGTTCCAGTGTTCTAGAAGCTCCTCTCCTTCATATGTCCTCCTCTGTTTCCCTCGTCCTTATCACTTCCAAGGAATGGGAGGGAAAGAGATGCAAAGGCAGATACCCCCTTCCAATCTGCTGCCTCAGGCAATTGACTCAGTTGACCTCATGGATGAGCCAGTCCTGCTAGGGAGGTGCAGATAGATGCTAAAGTCCTCTTTAACCTCTCCTGGAATCATTGTGATGTAGGGGAATGGGACTATTTTTTGAAAGCTTTTGTATGTTGTAGCATTTGAGAATACTGTATATTGAGTCTCTGTTAACTTTGCCTGGCAGATGAAGATGAGACTGATAATTATACTGAAGAGCAAATAAAATCAACAGGATCTTATGTGAACATAGTAATAGAATCTACCCCCTCCATTTAAAGATCAAACTTATATTGCTGAATATGTATTTCTTCTGGGGGTGGTGGTGATATGCATTTAATCCCACAGTTTCTTTCTTTGAACTTAATTATTTTTGGAACATTAGGTTGTTATAGTCTTGTTAGGGAGATTCATGGACATGGTGTGGGAAAATTCTCCCCATTATTGAGTACATGTTTTCAGTTGTCAACTGAGAATTAATGATATTTCAGTTCCACTGGCTTTTGCTCAAGTACATCAAATAAGACACACTGTATGGAACACAGCTAAAGTATTTGTATTGTATTGGCAACCTTCAGTCTCGAAAGACTATGGTATCGCGCTCTGAAAGGTGGTTCTGGCACAGCGTCTAGTGTGGCTGAAAAGGCCAATCCGGGAGTGACAATCCCTTCCACACCGGGAGCAAGTGCAGTCTGTCCCTGGTCTGTCTCCCTGGCTATGGGCCTTCCTTCTTTGCCTCTTAGCCTCAGACTGTTGGCAAAGTGTCTCTTCAAACTGGGAAAGGCCATGCTGCACAGCCTGCCTCCAAGCGGGCCGCTCAGAGGCCAGGGTTTCCCACTTGTTGAGGTCCATCCCTAAGGCCTTCAGATTACAGCTAAAGTAATTCTACATTAACTTACCTAAACATACATGAATTAGTAAATTCATGGATGTTTATTATTGCATCATGCAGAAACAATAGTGGAACTGTTTGGACAATGTCCCTATGGGCCGGATCCGACAGTGTTCTCAGAACATTTAGTGCTGATTCTCCAGATATTTGGTGGGTTCATAAACATAACATCAAGATGTATGCTACAACCACTGATATTCCAAATGCCAATGGTTTGTGTGGTTTTCTTCTTGCTTTACCTGAGAATCCCCGGATGTGACCCTACAAAGGAGCCTCTGAGAGTAGTACTATGTTCCAAACCATAGATTGTCAGTTCAGATGTAAAACCAAGCTGCACTGTAGACAATCTGCAATTTGCAAACCCACTTCAAACTGTGGTTTCAGCTTCTGATTCAATCTCATAGTCTATGGTTTATCAAGTGGTGCTAGTTCAGACATCAAACCATGGTTTAAGATTCTGTCCACCCCACCTCAAAAAGTTGATCCAAGCCATTATGACACCTGAAGTGAAAAACCAAAATGGAGTCTTCTTAGTGGTCAGAGGTAAATGGGCTTGCTTCACCCTTTTGGTAAAGTCTTTGCCTGCGTTTGAAATGGAGCTAGTTAGTTGCATGGGCAGCTTCACCATGATAAACTCAGTAACCCTCACATTCCCATGTTTATTTTTAATTTTATTTCACTTTTCTATACCACCCTTCCTCCAAAGAGTTCAGGGCGGTGTACACAGCTGCTCCCCTCCTTTTTTCCTCACAACAACCCTGTGAGGTAGGTGAGGCTGAGAAAAAGTGACTGGCCCAAGGTCACCCAGGAAGCTTGATGGCTGAGGGGGGATTTGAACCCGGTTCTTCCAGGTCTAAGTCCACCTCCCAAACCACTACACCACCCTGGCTCTCCATGCATATTTAGACCATGAAGACCTGGTAACACCCTTAAATTGTCAAAAAGGAAAAAGGGTGGCAATGCAACATAACTATTTGGCTCTGGTACTTTTCCAGACAAGGGCCAGAATGATACCTAATGTACCCCACTGCAATCTGGATTCACCTTTCCATTGGCTGCATCCACTTACTTGGCCACCTCTGGATTAGGCAATGAGAAATGTGGTAACTCAATTCTCCAACACTCCAAAACTGGAGGAGGTTGACTTGAGAGATGAGGCATTTTATTCGAGCAATTGCTGAGTTAAATGCTGATGCTAACACCCCCCTTTGGTCAAGGAGGCAAACAGGAATATTCAGCCTGCTTAAGTGTCTTTTAAACAGGGACTGTCTGCTTTGACTTGATCCTTATTTTGTCTCTCAACTCAAGTATCTGATTGTTTTTATTTTTGTTTTATCTGATCTTTTTTATCTTTGCCCGTTTATTTCTGACTCTTAATATTTATGATTTTTAATAAATGAGCTGCCTGTCTCATTAAAGGTTCAGAGCAGCTTTTCGCCTTCACCCCCAACAGACCATTTGTGACCAAAGCTACAAAATGACCCCCCCCCCCGCACACACACACAGATTAAACTGGGCCAAAATAACAACAACCAGTTGCAGCACCATGCTTCGGTTTTTCCTTGAGAACCACAAGAATGCAAGGGTAGCATGAAATATGGGGTGTGTGTCAGGCTCCCCATCATTATATGGTCAAAGATGTAAATTAAATAATGAATAGTTTGCCCCCGTTTCATGTCTCCTAACCTCTACTGCTCAAGACAGCACCCTCATTTGACTTTGGGGCAGTACCAGCTCTGTCTAACTGATACTATTGCAACAGTGGATACATCTGAAGAAGGGAATATTTCCAGAAGTGACATTAGGTGTCACATTGCCATGGAACCAAACAGGCAAAAACGGAGACCTACCAGATAACTGTCTCCACCAGATATTCCTTTCGGGAATACACATCTGAAAAATATATGCATTTTGACACTGCTGTAGTGGATTATGCCCACCCAATTCCCCATGTTCAACAAAGATAGTCAAAATGACTGCAACAAGCAAACACATCAGTAGAATGACACTGAAATATTTTACCGACACTTTCCCAAAGGGAATGTGTGATATCTGTGTCAAAAGCTCTGGTGATTGGTGGAAATCACTTACACAAGAACATAAGAGTCATGCTGGATCAGGCTCAGGTCCCATCTAGTTCAGCTTCTGTATCTCACAGCGGCCCACCAGATGCCTCAGCTAGCACACACAAGATACTTGCATCTGCTTGCCACCTCCCTGCATCTAGCATTCTATTTACGCTCCCACCCCCTAGCGAAGACACCAGATTGCACTTGGGTTTAACATGTGCTACTTTATTAAACACAGCAACCAATTTTTAATGCATGAAACCTACTGAATATACCTTCCCTCCATCATCAATCTGGGGCAGGCGAAAAAACTGCCATCCGCGACCGATTTGGATGACAGAATAAAATTTCTACCCGGCTCTCATCATGAATGACCTGCTAATCTCAGACTGTACATACCCATCATGACTTGTAACCTGTGATGGAGTTTTCCTCCAGAAATCTGTCCAATCCAATTTTAAAGCATCTAGGCTGGATGCCATCACCACTTTCTATGACAAGGAGTTCCACAGACTAATTACATGCTGGGGACTAATTACAGGCACAGACTAATTACATATGCTTGTTCCCCTTCCTCCATCCTTGTTCCTGGTAGTTGAATGGAATTCATTTCCCAGGACACAGGCAAAATGTAGTAGACTGTAACATATGTAAATAAATGGAAGAATCCAGCCTTCAGCACCGTAAAACCTTTTCACTGTCACTAACACTTCAGCACAGACTTTTTTTAAGAGGAGGTAAAAGACACCTAGGGGTCTTCTGTACTATGCCAGCCATGTATCTGCCTTTCTTTACCATTTGTGATGACCGAGTAATTCTGCATTTCATCAATGAAAGATGTTTGGGAGTACAAAGCCTTTTTTTTCCTTTTGGTGATACTCTTCAGCATGTTTAATAGCGTCTGGTTAAGTAAACATCCTTCCCCAAAGCAGCAAATGTACATTCTAAAGTATAAATAGTGCTACTGTGCCAAGTTTGTAATTGCTTGCACATTTAGCACTTCATCCTGGTCTTCTGCCTGGCCCATCAAAACCAGACCCATGTACTTACTCTAATTGTCTTGAAACCAAAGCCTCTCCAATAATGCCATGTTATTTACATAGTTGAAATATTTGCCTTGCCAGTTCATAGACATCCCAGTATTTGTTTCCAAGCGCACATCTTAGTGCAGTGATGATTTGCGCCAACAGGCAAGCAAACTGAGAGAGCTTCCAGGCTGGGTTTGTTTGCCCTTAAATCAATCAATCAACTTACTGGACTTACATCTTGCCTTTTTTGTGAGTTATAACCCAAACCTCTAACCACCAAAGCAACAATGCAACCGCTACGACGCATTTAAAAATAATGAATTAAAAATTGTGGTAAGAACATAAGAAAAGACCTGCTGGGCAAGCCAATGACCCATCTAATGTAGCATTTTGTTTCCTGCAGTGGCCCACTAGCAGCTTCTGGGAAGCACACTAGCAGCAGAGAACGTTCTTCTCACCTGCCACTGCTCTCCTGTGACCTGTATTCAGAGGCAAATCGCCACTGAACCCAAAATGAAATGCAAAAACCACCACTGCAGGACAAGAGAGAGAGAAATTCTTAATTTCATTCTCTGGAATCAGGAGCAACTTCATATACCAGTAGCATTCACTGACAAATAGCTATGGGGAAAAAAATGTATGAATGTTTAACAAACTTGAAGATGTAATATTGTAAGACAGGGAGGCCCTCTTTCTGTCTTGCACACACTCCGGGGTCGTGCCCCTTTCCTATCTACAAGTGGCTCTGTGTATCTTCAGCATCCTTCACCACCACAGTTCTCACCTGTTCTCCTAGATTACCCTCCTTCTGACACAAGAAAATTCTTTTACAGTGTACATTAATATTTATCAGTCAAGAACAGCTCAGTGAGTATAATGTGCAATCCTTTGCATGCCTACTCAGAAGTAAGCTCCACTGAGTTAAATGGACCTTACTCCCAGTTAAGTGTGTATCAGATTGTAGCATAATGACTCACTTCTGTTATTGACTTCCCCAGTCAGAAGTCCCAGAGCTAGTAAGTCATTGAAGAGGGCGGAAGTGGAGAGGAGCAGGAGGAACAGGGCAGAGAATGGATTGAGACCAGAAAGGGGGTGGCATTGACAGTGATGGGCACCTATACCCCTTCCCAGATCTACCTTCTCAGGTCCGCCTAGACCAATGCCAGATAAATCACTGGTGCAGGTTCAAGTAGACCCATTCAGGCAGCAGAAGCAGAAGCAGAACAATGTTCCTTGAGGCCCTTCTGGAAACAGGTGAAGGAACAACCTTTGGAACTGCAACCCCACACAGGATGCAGTGCAAACGCCAGTGGCATAGCTATATCAGTGGGAGGGGGGAAGATTTTGATAGGATTGGGCTCTTAGGAACATGAGCTTTGGTACTCTTTCTGTCATGGAGGTCAGAGAATGACCTTGAAGGTAGGAAGAAGTTATTGTGATGTAAGTATCACATAATTTACCTCTTTTACTCATTCATTTATTCATCTACACCAGTGGTGTCCAGAGTTTATGGCAGGAGTGCCACATCATTTCTTTGACACTGTGTCGGGGGGGGGGCAGGGAAAAAGAGAATTAATTCACATTTAAAATTTGAATAAATTTACATATGTTTACATAAATGTATATATTAAAGATGGACTTATATGAATGAATGAAGGTCTTGCAATAGCACAAAGCCTATAAAAGGCCTTGCACAAAGCAAGACTGGCCTTTGCTTTGCTGCCGCTACTGCATCACAGATGTGAAACAGCAAGCAGGGGAGGGAGCCCTCATCATGCAAGAGGTCAAACAGTCGCCCTCACGCTGACAGCAGTTGCGTTGAGCAAGTGTGAGCTCCAGCAAATCTCCAGAGGGCCAGAGGCTCATTGGAGACTGGGGGCTCCCTGAGGGCCGCATTGGGACTCCTCAAGGGCCGCAAGTGGCCCCAGGGCTGGGGTTTGGGCACCCCTGATCTACACAAACATTTAAAAATAAATGCTCCACATTTGAGGCAAAAAATGTCCAAGGTGAAAAATGGTCATGTTTAGTGTAACGTGTCATGAAATAAACAATTGGTGTGTGGAGCATTCCCTGGCACTCCAGAGAATGGAGCTGCCCACATCTGTGGGATGCAGAATCACTGGAATGGGAACATATTTTCTGACTGACATCTGAGTTCCTAAAGCCATTCCAGAATGTGCACTGGGGTTAGCCAAGCTCCAGTTGTGTTGTGTTTGTTGTTTGCAGGATGTGACTCTGGAAATAATTGATGGATTGAAGCTGCGTGTGAGGTTGGGGTGTAGGGCATGTAATCATCATCCAAATCACTACCTCCCCCCAAATATTCAAAGTCATTAAGTAGTTCCATGTATCAAAACCATCTGGTTCTTGGATGGCCAAACTACAAGAACAATTTGGTGGTGCAGCTGAGGAATTTAATGAAACTATCAGGACAGAGCCATTGTGGATTCTGCTAAAATCAAAATTATTAAACTTCCTCCCGCCTTTTTGCCTGCTTAATTACACAATTGGGAACAATTTGGGTACAAATTGTTCTGCCAACTCTTGATTTTTACTGTAGGTCCCAGCCACATCCTAATTATTCCTAAATGAAGCATAACTGATCCGATAAAATCTGGTTTCTGGTATAAGCAGAAAGATTCTGGACATTTTCCAAATGTGAAGACTTGCACCTCCACATCCATCCATGCAGAGACCCTGTTCCAATAAATATTCCCTTAATTTTGTACACAAAACAGGGACCACATCTGGAATGGGGACAGGGCTGTCACTCTGAGGTAGGGCACATGCTTTGCATGCAGAAATCCCCACGTTTAATCTTTGGCATCTTGAGGTAAGGTTGGGAAAGGCCCTGTCTGAAATCCTTATGCCATCTACTGAGCTAGTTGGACCAATGCTGACTAAGGGCACAATCCTATGGAGTGCGCGCCCGCTCACCACCGGTGCACACTGTCGCAAATGTGCCATAAGGCACATTTGCGGGCCCTAGAGCCGGTGCTCTGCTGGACGACGCTGGGCTAGCACCAGTGGAGCACTGGAGGTAGTGTGGACCGCCGAGCAGCAGAGAGGTAGGTGGAAATGTGGGGGGAGGTGGGGAGGAGGCTTTCTGGGGCAGGGGGAGGCAGAGGGGGTGGGGAGAGGGTAGAGAGGTGGTGCTCTGGGGGAAGGGAGCGGGGCAAGACGGAGGTGGGAGGTGAACTGACCTTCGGGTCAACGTAGAATCGAGTAGCCCCATTGTGGGGCTACTCACTTTACCCGGGGGGAGGTAACATGCCTGATCTTGTCTGATCTTGGAAGCTAAGCAGGGTCAGGCCTGGTTAGTACTTGGATGGGAGACCGCTTGGGAATACCAGGTGCTGTAGGCTTATACCATAGGCTTTCGAGACTGAAGGTTGCCAACCAACCAAGGGGTATAAAAGTCCCCCTCTCCTGAGGAGGAGTAGGCAGCTGCCTGGAGTGTGCTGGATGCAGAGGCAGCCATTTTTGGTGCTGCTGCAGCCCCACATGTCAGGCAGCTCAAGATTGGGTTGCCCAGCAGCTTTATATGTTCATAGGGAAATTGCAGTCAGCCCTTTTGTAGCTCTTTCTACTGACCTCATTTCTGCTGGCAGGGGTTGCAAGAAGTACTAAATGAGGTGAAAGAGTTTCTCTGGCAAACTCATAAGCAGGACATTGAGGCAGCAGCTCATCCTCTCTTCTTCCTCCCCAGCATCTAATATCTAGAAGTATACTGCCCCTGATACTGGAGTTTCAATTTCGTTATCATGGCTAATAGCCATTGATCTCTCATCCATGAACAGGGTCTTGCCCCTGCTCCTTGACAAACGGGTTTGTCAAGAGCAAATGATTCCAGACAAATCTCATGGTCTTCTTTGACAGAGTGACTAGTCTGGTAGACCATGGCAACGCCACAGACATAGTGTACTTAAATTTCAGCAAAGTATTTGACAAGGTCTCCTTTGATGTCATTCTAGATAGAATGGTAAAAGGTGAGCTTGATGATACTGTTGTTACGAGGGTTCAGAACTTATTTCAACACCCTTTCCCCGCAAGTGCTATTAAGTGGCTCTGTATCAACTTGGAGGAAGGTATCAAGTGGGGCGACACAGGACTGTTTTGTGTCCCTCCAACTCTAGTACTCTATATAATTTGCCTAATACCTTTCTAAAACCATCTAAGATAGTGACTGGCATTACATTTTGCGGTGCCAAGATGCACTAATTATGTATTGTGTGAAGAAGACCTTCTGTCTGTTCTGACTCCTCTATATCAATCAATGTTGTTGAATGTCCTCAGGTTCTAGTGTTAAAAGAGAGGGGAAAAGTCCTTTCTGTCTACTTCATAAAATTTGCAGTGGCAACAGTGGGTGGAGGTAGAGCTGACCCAAGACCTCCATGGCTCCATGGACCTTGAAAGGAGGAAACAGATCAGGGAGGTGACAAGGAGGGACAGGGTTGTAATCATGGGGGACTTCAATTATCCTCATATTGACTGGGTCAATTTGTGTTCTGGTCACGATAAGGAAACCGGATTTCTTGACGTGCTAAATGACTGTGGCTTAGAGCAGCTAGTCACAGAGCCCACCAGAGGACAGGTGACTCTGGATTTAATATTGTGCAGTATGCAGGACCTGGTTAGAGATGTAAACGTTACTGAGCCATTGGGGAACAGTGATCATGTGCAATCCGTTTTGACATGCACGTTGGGGGAAGAATACCAGGCAAATCTCTAACAAAAACCCTTGACTTCCGACGGGCAGACTTCCCCCAAATGAGGAGGCTGGTTAGAAGGAGGTTGAAAGGGAGGGTAAAAAGAGTTCAATCTCTCCAGAGTGCATGGAGGCTGCTTAAAACAACAGTAATAGAGGCCCAGCAGAGGTGTATACCGCAAAGAAAGAAGGGTTCCACTAAATCCAGGAGAGTGCCCGCATGGCTAACCAGCCAAGTTAGAGAGGCTGTGAAGGGCAAGGAAGCTTCCTTCCGTAAATGGAAGTCTTGCCCTAATGAGGAGAATAAAAAGGAACATAAACTGTGGCAAAAGAAATGTAAGAAGGTGATACGGGAGGCCAAGCGAGACTATGAGGAACGCATGGCCAGCAACATTAAGGGGAATATTAAAAGCTTCTTCAAATATGTTAGAAGCAGGAAACCCGCCAGAGAAGCGGTTGGTCCTCTGGATGGTGAGGGAGGCAAAGGGGAGATAAAAGGAGACTTAGAGATGGCAGAGAAATTAAATGAGTTCTTTGCATCTGTCTTCACGGCAGAAGACCTCGGGCAGATACCGCTGCCCGAACGGCCCCTCCTGACCGAGGAGTTAAGTCAGATAGAGGTGAAAAGAGAAGATGTTTCAGACCTCATTGATAAATTAAAGATCAATAAGTCACCGGGCCCTGATGGCATCCACCCAAGAGTTATTAAGGAATTGAAGAATGAAGTTGCAGACCTCTTGACTAAGGTATGCAACTTGTCCCTCAAAACGGCCACAGTGCCAGAAGATTGGAGGATAGCAAATGTCACGCCTATCTTTAAAAAGGGAAAGAGGGGGGACCCGGGAAACTATAGGCCGGTCAGCCTAACATCCATACTGGGTAAGATGGTGGAATGCCTCATCAAAGATAGGATCTCAAAACACATAGATGAACAGGCCTTGCTGAGGGAGAGTCAGCATGGCTTCTGTAAGGGTAAGTCTTGCCTCACGAACCTTATAGAATTCTTTGAAAAGGTCAATAGGCATGTGGATTTGGGAGAACACATGGACATTATATATCTGGACTTTCAGAAGGCGTTTGACACGGTCCCTCACCAAAGGCTACTGAAAAAACTCCACAGTCAGGGAATTAGAGGACAGGTCCTCTCATGGATTGAGAACTGGTTGGAGGCCAGGAAGCAGAGAGTGGGTGTCAATGGGCAATTTTCACAATGGAGAGAGGTGAAAAGCGGTGTGCCCCAAGGATCTGTCCTGGGACCGGTGCTTTTCAACCTCTTCATAAATGACCTGGAGACAGGGTTGAGCAGTGAAGTGGCTAAGTTTGCAGACGACACCAAACTTTTCCGAGTGGTGAAGACCAGAAGTGATTGAGAGGAGCTCCAGAAGGATCTCTCCAGACTGGCAGAATGGGCAGCAAAATGGCAGATGCGCTTCAATGTCAGTAAGTGTAAAGTCATGCACATTGGGGCAAAAAATCAAAACTTTAGATATAGGCTGATGGGTTCTGAGCTGTCTGTGACAGATCAGGAGAGAGATCTTGGGGTGGTGGTGGACAGGTCGATGAAAGTGTCGACCCAATGTGTGGCGGCAGTGAAGAAGGCCAATTCTATGCTTGGGATCATTAGGAAGGGTATTGAGAACAAAACGGCTAGTATTATAATGCCGTTGTACAAATCGATGGTAAGGCCACACCTGGAGTATTGTGTCCAGTTCTGGTCGCCGCATCTCAAAAAAGACATGGTGGAAATGGAAAAGGTGCAAAAGAGAGCGACTAAGATGATTACGGAGCTGGGGCACCTTCCTTATGAGGAAAGGCTACGGCGTTTGGGCTTCTTCAGCCTAGAAAAGAGACGCCTGAGGGGGGACATGATTGAGACATACAAAATTATGCAGGGGATGGACAGAGTGGATAGGGAGATGCTCTTTACACTCTCACATAATACCAGAACCAGGGGACATCCACTAAAATTGAGTGTTGGGCAGGTTAGGACAGACAAAAGAAAATATTTCTTTACTCAGTGTGTGGTCGGTCTGTGGAACTCCTTGCCTCAGGATGTGGTGCTGGCGTCTACCCTATACGCCTTTAAAAGGGGATTGGACAAGTTTCTGGAGGAAAAATTCATTTAGGGGTACAAACCATGATGTGTATGCGCAACCTCCTGATTTTAGAAATGGGTTATGTCAGAATGCCAGATGCAAGGGAGGGCACCAGGATGAGGTCTCTTGTTATCTGGTGTGCTCCCTGGGGCATTTGGTGGGCCGCTGTGAGATACAGGAAGCTGGACTAGATGGGCCTATGGCCTGATCCAGTGGTGCTGTTCTTATGTTCTTATGGCTCCTGAGTGATGTACCTGTGGTGTACCAGCCTCTTCTCTTCCTTGAATTGAAAAGGAAGGAGAATGGAAGAGGAAGTGTGAAAGAGATGAGATGCTCTTGCCCATCACTCTCTTCTCCTTCCCAATGCCTCTTCTGCTCCATACCTCTCTTCCTTTTTCAACCCAGATAGTGGGAGGAGCAGCAAGTTCATAGACAGCAAAGGGCACCCCATGCTACCTGAGGCAATCACCTCAGTTAGCCTCATGCATGGGCCAGCCCTGAATGGAAGGGGTGTCTAGTGATCAGTGAAAAAATAGCCAGAATAAGATTGTAAGTGATGGCTGTGCTTCCATAGTTGATAGCCTTAGGATCAGTTTTGCAAAAAGAGTTAACTGCAAGCCTTCCATTCCTTTGCCAATATTTTTTTTTCTTTCTGTTCTTGACCTTCCTCTTTCTTCAAGATACAGCTTGCTCCATCTGTACGCCATGGCTGCTGAATTTTAATGAGTCTCATGCAGGGCTTCCTTCTGAGTGAACTCTGAAAAAGGACAAGACACAAAGAGAAACTTGCTCCTCATGTGCTGATATGAGCTACTTTGCATTTGACAGAATGTATTCAGCCATAAGATTTAGGGAATGGAGTCAGTGGATCAAGAGAATAAGAAGCTATTATCAAAACAGGAATTTACAGGGGAGGCCCTTATCCTCGGATCCTGAATCTGTGAATTCATTTATCTGTGGATCAGATCTGGACCCCCCTCCAGCATGCACTCCCCCGCACACCCTTTACAGAGGCTAGGGACATCTTCTGAAAGGGCATCTGAACTCAGCAAGGAGGCTTTTCTGGGTCTCCTAATGATTTATAAGGCTTTTAAAAGTCTTCTTTTTACTTCTTTTTACGGAAAACTTCAAGTTTCTCTGTGAAACTAAGAAGTCACTTTTTTGTCCAACTTCAGCGCTCAGAAACCCCTCCAGAGGCAAGGGACAACCCCCCCCCCCGGACCCCAGGGATGGGTGTTCACCCATATCCATGGTTTCAGCTATCCATGGGGAGGGGGGCTGTTTCTGGAATGGAACTCCCATGGATAAGGGTGCATACTTGTATTTATATCATGTCAGAACAGATGCACCAATCAGCATATTAGAAATACTGTCATTTTTAATTAAAATTTTTTTGAATGTGTATCTTGATTTAAGCTGTTGTATAATTTCTGCATTAATGAGATTTTTAATCCCGATAACCACTTTTTATTTTTGTGTTAAGTTATTTCTACCCAACGTCACATATATGCAACAGGGACCAAATGTGTACACCTATGGGCTGGGCAAAAATGGGTTAAGTGTTGGAATAGTTAACGAAAAAAGGTAATTTTTTTTTAAAAAAGTTGTCGCATCTTCCCTCAAAGAGCTGAGGCAGCGGAGATGTATCATCCCTTTCACAGTTCCATCATCCAAGGTGCAGATGGAGGTCATATCAATCCCATTTTATCCCATTTAGATTGGCTAGGCTGAGAGACAGTGACTGGCCCCAAATCACCCAATGAGCATCATAGTTAAGCAGGGATACAAACTCTATCTTTCCAGTCCAAGTCCAACAGTCTATCCATTACACCACTCTGGCATTTTTATGTCCCTGTGTAGATATACAAGCAAGACTGGAGAAACAAAGATTTTTAAGGGCTTATCACTCTTGCTCCTGCTGTAAAAATCTTATCTCTTGATTTTATGGCCGCAGTGCTCTAGATTCACTGCACCCCTCTGTTCTGCAATCGCATCCAATTTATCTCTCTCAGTGTTGAATCGTGACTGTTGTGGGACACGTCATGCTGAGAACACAATGTAGCTAGATAGGCAAAAGGACGATAGAGGTTTAATTTCACTTTTACCCAAATGTGTAATTTTGGATAGTTGCACTCCATTTATGAAGATACACCATAGAGCTGCTCATTTTGTTCACTTTTTCAGGAACCAGATGGTTCCTATCAGCAGTGTTGAAGAAAAACAACAATGAAGAGCTATTCTTGAGAGTATCTGACATTGACACCCTCAGAAATGGTGCCAAGCTACAAATTTAGATCCAGATTTGGATGGTTCAAAGTTTTCCTATCAAAATAGTCCTCCCAGGCTGATTTTTGCCCGACTGAATGAAAAATGTGGGTACTTGGGAACTTGGAAAGCAACTTGGGAAGGTGGTATACAGCATCAGGGGGTGGGTAGAGGGAACCAGTAGGAACTGCTTTCCCATTTGGTTTACGCTTGACTCTTTGCTTGCCTAGTCCATGTTCATGGGTAATGATAATAGTGCTTATGGTGATAACATAATAATCATGTAACACTTACAGTGGCACAGTGGTGTAGGTAGAGGGGGTGCAAAGCACCAAGTTTTGCAGGGAGCCTCACCGTGGCTTGCAAGCAGCACCTCCCCTTCAGAGACAGGCTTTCAGCTCTGTTTTGCTCTCCCTGCCCAGAATGGCTCCAAAGGGGAGGGGAGGGGCCGTTTGCACGCTGTGGTGAGGTTCCTTGCAAAATGTAGTGCTTTGCATCCCCTCTAGCTATGCCACATGAGCATTACACATGACGCTACCTCCATCTGCTCAGCAAACCTCACCCACTTTCACTCAAATATTCACCAGCCTCAGGAAGGTTTAGCCTCAGGTAGGCATCTTCTGGCTGGAATTTACATGAGTGGAGGTACCTCTAGTGCTGCAGTTTTCAAACTCTCTGGGAGTTTAAAAAGTGCAGTAAGTTCTTGCAAGGGAGGGGAGGGAGGCAGCGGAGGAGGGGGAAGGCAGCGACGCAATCCCCACTTGGGGGGCGCGATCACACCACTCAGGGGGGCTACAGGGACTGGGATGCACTCACCAGTCCCTGCAGCATTGTCCTGGGGGTGCCAGGTCTCCCCAGTTGGTTTGAAGTGGTTGGCAACTTTCAGTCTCGAAAGACTATGGTATAAGCCTACAGCACCCGGTACTCCCAGGCGGTCTCCCATCCAAGTACTAACCGGGCCTGACCCTGCTTAGCTTCCAAGATCAGATGAGATCGGGTATGTGCAAGGTAACAGTTGAAGTGAAAGTAGAGCAAAACCGGAAGTGGAGCACAATCACACACTTCAAACCAGCTGGGGAGCCCTGCAGGTGCTTGCGCAGGGCTCCCCATACCCCGGGAAGGCTGCTGCAGGGACTGGTGAGTGCATCCTGGGAATTGCATTGCTGCCTTCCCCCTGCCCCCGCCCCTTAAGGGGGCAGAAGCCAGGGCCATGATGCCCCACTCTGAATACCACTGCTCTAGCGGGACATTGGGGCCAAGCCATATAATGCTTTATCACAGTGTTTCTCCAACTGTGGGTCAGAACCCACTAGGTAGGTCGCAAACCAATTTCAGGTGGGTCCCCATTCATTTCAATATTTTATTTTTAATATATTAGACTTGATGCTACCCTGGTATGTGACTGCATTTGGGGAAATGTTACAGGCCTGTGCTTTTAACAAGCTACTATGTATATTCTTTTCATAATGATAGTAAATGGGACTTACTCCGGGGTAAGTGTGGGTAGGATTGCAGTCTAGGATTGTAAAAATTTTTCCTGCTTGATGATGTCACTTCCAGTCATGACATCACTTCTGGTGGGTCCTGACAGATTCTCATTCTAAAAAGTGGGTCCTGATGCTAAATGTGTGAGAACTGTTGGAGTTGATGCAACTCCATCTGCCGTCCAGAAGGGGGCAGGATGCTGACCAGAAGGGGTCAAGCTATGGCCCAGTGACTCTGACCTTTCTCCTGTTCTCTCTGTGATCCTTGTGGGGTGTGGCCCTAACCCTTTATCCTTCCCTTCTCCTCTGAGCACTTCCTCTTGTCCTCTGACCACTGAGCTGTTAAGATGGCTCATACCAGGGCTCTGATGCCCAGGCCATCTTGAGCACATGGCATGCAGGGCGAGGCAGCTCCAGGGCCTTGCTATCTCTAAGTAATAGCTGAACCTCTCATCCTAACCAGATGCTGTAAATATACCCTCAGTGGAACTGTAAGTAAATAACTTCTTTTTTGCAACTTTAACATGCCATCGCCTCTTTGTCTTTTTTTATTGATTAGCAGTCAGCCGGGTGAGGGAGGTTCCCTGGGGTAATACACAAAGGGGGGGGGGGTCTGCTGCTTAAGCTACTCTGCTTCCCCCCCCCCCCAAAAGAGGAAACTATTTTTAATTTCCTCCAACAAGAACCACCGCTTCATTGGTAATTCCCAGCACTCAAATTCAGTGGGTGGGATCCAATGACCCATGCAAGTAGTTTTGGTAGATCAGACTGACTCCTTTCCCAGTCAGATGAGTAGCATTTGAGATTATTGGTCTGTCCTTGCTTCACAGCACTTAAGAAAACTAAAAGAGAGAAAAGTCAGTTAATGTGTAGAAGGATAACTTGTCTGTTAGTCCCTGAGATATAACATAGTTGTTTCTTATTACAGAGGAAGATGGTTATCAGAGCTAAAATTGCAATGAAATCTACAATGATTTCATCATAATTTCTCTTGCTCAATTTTGATGTTGAATACTTTCCAGATAAATATTTGTATCTGTATTTGACAGCCTGTGAAAATTGATAATAAAATTTGATATGTGACAGTGTTTGATAGTTAACATGCAGGGTCATATTATTTTGCAGTTTATGAGATTTCATAACCTATCAAAATAACCACGGAATGCTAAACACAGCTAAAGTTCAAAAATGTGGAATTATGAGGTCAAATTTAACATTAGTGCAAAACGGACATTAAATTAAAATTTCACTTTCTAAATTTGGCAACATTTGAAAGATGGGCAAATGTGAAATCCTCATGATGTTAGCCTTGATGTTGATGGTACATATAAATTTTCATTGTCCCAGCTAGTGAAGAAGATAAAATGGGGAATGTTTTTAGATTTCCTCCAGAGAGTAATAGGAAGTAAAAAATTCTCAATTCATTCTTAAGAAAACAAACAACGCCCCACAATTTAGGGGGTATTAAATGACTTCATGGATTTCTCCAAACTCTACCAGCTTCTGTGAATCAGGAAAAATCAGTCTGCATTTAATTTCATGTCATTGATCACTATGTTCATTTAATCCTATAGCTGTTTTTTTATTATTACATATGCGTATATTGGGGGAAGGGGAAATGAACATGGGAAAAATCTAGTCGCTTTGCCACCTTTTAGACTTTGATCCTGACAATTTTGTTTGAATTTTGCCGAGTTGAAAGCTTTCCTAATCGGATCCCATGGAGTTCAGATGAAACAAATCCAAGGGGATGTCTCATTAAGAAAACAAGTCAAGGGGGATTTTTTTTTTTTTGCCTGTGCTCAGTGCAATATTGACAGACTCTCACCAGCAAGTCCTTTTCCTCTCTGAGCCTGCTGAGGGGTCAGACTTTGCTTAGAACGCATTGTTGGAGTTCTTAGGCAAAGCCTTTCAGCTTGCCATGGCTGCTACATTTCAACAAGGCTTTTCGGTGTCTTGAAAGCTGCAAAGCAATGTGGGACTTTGGCTCCAGTGCTTTGCCAGTTTCATTTGGCTGTGGTTAGCAGTACAGGTCAATTTCTAAATCCCTACAAAAGCCTAATAGACATTTTTATTAGACACGTTTGGAAAAAAAAAAAGGGTGACTTGCTTTTCTGCATTGGCCCTCAGCCATGCAAACTGTGACTAATGCTGCCACATTGTTGTTTTGACAAGGGAGGAAAAGAAAGCAAGAAGACATGCTCTCTTTTTCTCATTGCCCAATGCAGAAAGCTCACAACTACCACTGGCACAATAAAAGTTGCAGTATCGCACCCTCCAGCACAGCAACAAGACGGTACTTTTCATAGCCCTGAAGGAGAGGCTATGCAGTGGCAGAAACAGACCTGATAAAAGTAAATAATTAGCATATCCATGCCAGTTTCTTTAGCTTTTCTGCTGTCACATTACTATGGAGACAGGAAAAACAAACTATTGAGACAAATGTTGATCTTTAAAAAAGACCACAAAACTAGGGCAAGCTCATTTTCATACACTGGCTGAATTAAACTGAAAGCACAAGGACTGGGGCAAACACAACTCACCATAGCTATTGCAACCTGATCCTTGGACTTGGAATTGAGCGCCTTGATAATTCATATCAAACTACTATCCACGTATGCTTCTTAGGATCTCAGTCTTCATGATTAGTGATCTCTGATGTTTTCTGATCCTGTCTCTCCTATTCTGGCTCAACTGACATGGGTCCAAGCTCACTTCCTTCTAGTTGCAATCTGAGTTTATTACCATTTATTATTTGTGTGTGTGTGTGTGTTTTAAATATTTTATAGTTGGACTTTTTCTCCTCTGAACTAAAAAGCAGCCACTTCAGTTACTCTCCAGGGACCAGCTCTACCTCCAGGGAACAGCAAGCTGATTGGCTGGGGCACAGAGAAAGTTGCAGAACTGCCCCAGATAAATGGGTTACTTGGTCTCTGACCCACACCACCACTACTGAAAGTCAGTTAGCATGTGGAGGGAAGTCGTAGGAGGAGAAAGAAGAAGTAAACAGCTTCTTCTCCCTTTTCCACTTCCAGCTGCGGGGTGGGAAGCCTTGGGGCCAAAGCACAAAACCAAAAACCTAAGCGCAACCTGGCACTGACGATATATGCAGAATATTAATTTCATAGGTAATTGACTGCTGGTGGTGGGGCTTCCTCTTAGAATTCTCCCTTCTTGTGAGGAGTAGGATTAAAAAGGACTGGGTTGCAAAGAGGGCAAAAGTGGAATAAGTCCCCACTAGTCACTCTGACTTTAGGGATTTCCTCTGAGCTCAAGTGAAAATGTGTAAATATAGACATAGAAAAGAACTGTCCATATGTGTAGCCAAACAGTAACCCTATTAGTTACCCAGTGCACTGACATGCCCTACAGCCGGTGGTGTAGCTAGTGGTGACATGCCTAGAGGGGGGCATAGCATATGCCTCTGTTTTGCCCCCACCGTCTTGAGTGGCTCCAAAGGGGGGGAGGGGCCGCTAGCAGACTGCGGTGAGGCTCCTTGCAAAACTTAGTGCTTTGCACACCCTCTAGCTATGCCACTGCCTAGAGCTTGAACACTGGAATGCTTAGCTAGCCAGCTGAAATCCCTATGAATATCTCATCCAGCTGCTCTTCTGCAGACACCAGCAAAGGCCCTGGAGCATGTGAGGGGAGCGCGCAACCGGAAGAGAAAGACCTGCATATACCTGCATTTTGCCTCCCTTCTGTCTGTTCCATAGCCAAGTATTCTCTCATCTCCATGTAGTCTTTGTTCATTCCTTGACTAACTGCTTGCATCCCAATTTCTTTAATTTATTTCTTTTCGATATATGCTAAGGTTTGTTGTGGAATTAAAGCACATTAAAAGCAGATTTTCCTGGCATCTTATCTCTTACCGCAGAACAGCAGCAAAAATGAAACAGAGCTAATATGTTCCATAACCTTTATTAATCTGATTTCTAAAGATTGTTCCTGTTAAACTCAGAAATGCATTTATGTAATGACTCCATGACATCTAAACATATCAGATACATACATTACAGTACTCCTGCCAAGAAGAATTGATTTACCTAATGCAGCCAGCATGTCTGTATCAGAAGCATTGGCCTGTGTAGTAGGTGAATCAGCTACATGAGTTGGCATTGAGAGCTGCCAATTGTGGATATTAGTTGTTGTTGGCATCCTTCAGTCTCGGAAAACTATGGTGTCACGCAATGAATGGTGGTTCTGGAACAGAGTGTCCTCTTCAGTGCGCGAAGCCTGGGTAAAGTAGGTATGGAGGATAGGCTGTTACCCATGCAGCAAATCCCCCCTCTCCACGTTGCTGAAATGGTCCAATGGAAAGGCAGGGACCAAATACGGTTGATTCCAGCGGCGTCGCAGGAGTTGCCAGAACGTGACTGTGTTCAGCCATGAACTGCCTCAGGGACTCCGGCTCTGGATTTTGTCTCGAGGTTGACTCCTGAAGCCTTTTCCATAACTGGATGTAGCCACAAGGCAGTGGAGGTGTGGGATCAGAGTTTTCCTTCTCTCAGATGAGCTGCCTTCCCAGGTTGACGAGTCCCATCTACCCGGTGGCTGTTTAGTAGCCTCTTACAACAAGTACAGCCAAACTGAGGGCCTATTCTTATCCCCAGCCCCCAGGGGATATTAGTAGAGGCCTGCAAAAAAGGCTTTTCTCTGGCTTAGAGTTCAATCCTATGTATGTCCTCAGAAGTAAATCCCATTATAGTCAATGAGTTCTCCTCTCAGGTAAGCGTGGATAGGATTGCAGCCTTAATGACCATCAATGGCCAGCTGATGGGCCCTTTAGAAATGGGCTATGTCAGAATGCCAGATGCAGGGAAGGGTACTAGGATGCAGGTCTCTTGTTTCTTGTGTGCTCCCTGGGGCATTTGCTGGGCCACTTTGAGATACAGGAAGCTGGACTAGATGGGCCTGATCCAGCAGGGCTCTTCTTATGTTCTTAGTATGCAAGTCACAACTCTTACATAAATGATGCCCCAATCTTATCTGACTGCTACACTAGGGGGAATGGGGCAGAGCAAGGAAAAGCATGGCTGGACCTGGCCCCTCTGCCATGGGCACCTGTGGATGCCCTGTGCAGGCTCTATGCCCTCAGATGGCCACCTGGCCACAATGCCCAAGAGCCAGTTATTTTCTGCCATGAGCTAGTTTGCTCAGGGCAGTGACATCCACCCTTCTGCATCGCATCCTCGGACCAGAGCCATGGCCACCAGCATGTCCTCTTGTTGCTGCACAACCAAGGTGACCAGATGCCATAACCACAAAAGAGGACCAGGCACCCCAAAATGTAGGACATCCAAGAAAAATGTAGGACATGACAAAATAAAAACTAAAAACACTCATATATTGATTTCATGTGGTTAAATACTATATCACTTACTATTAAATTTAAAACTATGTTACATATCATTTAGTACATATCATTTATGAATTACAAGAAGGCTATGCACTGTCTGCAGGGATCTGCTCAGAGGGAAAAGGAGGACATTTAAGTTCTTTTCCAGGACACAAGACAAAAAGAAGACATGTCCTGGAGATTAAAAAAAAAACACAAAACATCTGGTTACCCTGCACATGGCCCTCTCAACAGTCTGCACCCCCTAGACCAGACCTGCCTTTCCAGAGTTGCTGACCCTCAGTGCATGCCAACTCAATGCATCCCCAAAGACCAACCACATCAGCAAGCAATGGCTGAGCAGGATGTGACTTGTGAGCACGTGGCAGCATGTGCAGAGATTCCACCTGGTCACTGGCAGAGATGCTAGCAGCCACCTAGATTGGCAGCCTGCTGGTATCTTAACCAGTATCTGTGTGGGCTCTTAGAGAGGCACCCCAAAGGAAGGCCAGTGCCCCACTTGACTAAGCCCCAGGTGGGGCTGGAGTTTAGAACAGGCTCCAGATGGGGCTGGACAGTGGATCTGGGGATGGGAATAGCACAGAGAAGGCAACCAGGTCCATCCCAACCCCCAGAGGTGGTGATGTTCAGTTCCTTCATGTTCTTTTCTGCCCATACTCATGTGTGTGATGCAAAAAAAACTCCATCTGGTGTGACCATTTGTTTGACTGCATCAATGTTCATTTTGTGTGATATTTACCAATGAGCAGCCTCACATATGTCCATCAGAAAAAATCTGCATTAAAAAGAATCTTGAATTAATCTTGTATAAGAAGTATTGCTTTTTTGCAGTATTTTATTGATGCAAAAGGTTTCATAACAGAGATGGGGGGGAGGGGAGATAGAAATGAAGAAACTGAATACTTGAGGTACACTGAACCTGCTCCAGTTTTGGAATTAATTTTGAAAATTTTCCTGGGTAAATAGAATTCCAGAAGCGTGGAACACACAAGAAGAAGAAAACTGGAGAAATGGAGAAAGAACAGAAGGAATTATCTTGTCCTAGTCTTTAAAATGCCACAAAGTTTGTGGTATTGTGCTTGTGGGAACAGACTGATGTGGCAGTTCCTCTGGAGTCTGAGACAGGACATTAAGACAGAACATTAACAATTTGTGCTCCCTAACGATGATTGGCAGCCTTGCTACCATATAATGCAAGAAATGGCCCTTGAGACAATGATTATAGCAATACAGTGGCAACATTTTATTGTGTAAAAGTTGCTAAAATCTGGCCTAGTTTCCTAATACAAGGTTGATGTTCATATTGACTTTCAGAACAGCTGGAATGTTAGTGGAAAATGGAACTGTGTTCCACTGTGTTTGAGAAATCAAATATTTGATCCCTTGTTGACGATATTCTTAGAACAATACAGTAAATCCTTATGTTTAGATATCCTTTCTTAGAGTTATGCAGATATTATACACAACAGAGTTCACTGCTACTCTGAGGGGAATAATAAGCTTCTCGATCCAAAACCACTGGGTTGTTTTGGCTTCTGTATTAACTCTTTTTTCCCCTGAATGTGGTTTCCATGAAGTTGGCACCATTTGAAATGTCAGTTTAGTGTGCTACATAAATGAGCACTGAGGGCATGATACAGCAAAATGTAGTCGCAAGCAAGCACCGTAAAATCGGTGGAAGTAAGGCATACAGCAAAATGTTTTTCATCCCATTGGTTTTAATAGGAATCATTTAACCATTTTTGCTGAAAGTTCTTATAAGACGGGGATATGAAGACCTTCTTTTCTGGACATGGCTATGATTTCCAGGTCACATATGCAACTCCTGAAATCCCCTTTAGGTGACCTCCTCCTTACAACAGCAATTCTCAAGCTGTCAGGAGCCAATTTTTGGTTAGTTGTGGGGTTAGTGCTACCCAGAAGCCACTTGGCATTTTGCACCTCAGAATTCCTTGTGGCTTCTGTATAGTGTTGATGAGGGACCCACTTCATAGGTCGTATTGCACCCCAGAATGCCTCATGGCATTGCATTCTGAGGCATGACCCAGAAGCCGTAAAGCATTCTGGGGCCTGATGTGGCCGCTGCAGCTGACAAAATGCCCCTCAGTATACTCCTGGAAAAAGCTCGCAGCCCAATCCTATTGAAATTCCTCCAAGCCAGCATGAGTTGTGCTATATCCTTCAAGGGAATTTAGCAGTCTGGTGGTCTCCTTAAGGTAAGGGGGCATTTGTCCGCTTGCCCCAGGAAAAGCCACAGCCGCAGGTCTACTTGGACCTGCACTGGCTAAATTGCTGACAGAGGTCCAAGTGGATCCAAATTGGCAGATCTCACCTGGGAAGGAAGATATGGTGCACACCAGCGTCAATCTTGCCCCCACCCAGGCCCAAAATAGAGTATAGGATTGTGCTATAATTCTGTATACAATTGCAAAGTTTATCCCCATGAAATCTAAATTTAATATCTGCTGCTTAAAAGCTTCGCCCTGCTGGTTTTCAGTCTAAATGTGATTTGCATTCTTAGGCATGTTCATTTGTACCACATGCACTGAAGTCATAACGAAGTTGGACGCCTGCACTGCATCTGTTTTTACCAATGTAATTAGGAAGCATGCAAGTGATTTTCTCCAGCTGTACAAAACTCTTGTGTTAGGTCCCAGTAGCTTGTGCAGACCTACACCACTATTTCTCAACCAGTAGTATGGGTACCACCAGTGGTACTTGAGGTGGTATCTGGTGGTACTCGCCGGACCCCTGGACTCTGCTGCCCAGGAGCAAGACCAGAAATGCAACGCAACAGACAATGGTAGGAAGCTCAGCTCAGTGGGCCAAGCTCCAGAGCATGCTTTTCTATGCTTAAAAAAGCCCTCCCTTTCACCCTGAGCCTCTTACTTGTGTTGATCATTCTGCATCTCGCCTCCCAACCCAGAAATAACTGGAGGTGATGTCATTGCCAGTTACTTCTGGTGGTATTTTGAATAGGTGGACCATGTGAAGTGGTAGGAAAAATGTTGAGAAACACTGACTTAACACTGTTCACAACTGCTTGACTTTTAGTCTACCTCATGCATTCAAGATGACGTTTTTCCAAAGATAGCTGCTGCATCATATAAAGGCAAATGCCCCTTAACGACTTTCCGGCCATCTATGGGTCGCATATGCGATGGCCGCCACTGGTCATGTGGTCGGATCTGGGAGCACCTCCCAAGCCTCTGAAGGCGAGGGGAGCTCTGCTTCCTAGAGGCAGCACACATCCAATCGCGCAAGAGGTGTCATTTCTGGTTTCCTCCGGGAAACCGGAAGTCACATCTCTTGCGCGATTCTGGTATTCTGAGCCTTGCAGAGGCAGTGCATGGATGTGCGCTGCCTCTTGGAGGCTCAGGAAAGCCTCTAGAGGTGAGAGAAGCGGAGCATCCCCTCGCCTTCGGAGACTTCGCATTACATCAAGCCCACTGGTCCGCATTCCTGTCGTTAAGCAGTGCATGACTGTATAAGAATGGCTCACACCTGTGCAAATCTGCTTTCCTGCTCCTCAGCTGTTTTTCTCGTGCAGACATGAGAAGCACAGTATGAAAACAGAAGGAGAAAGGACTGTATTAGACTCAGTTTGGGGAACCTGAAAGGTTTCGCTTGGAAAAGAGTCCCTGAAGTGTTCTTTCCCTTAGGATCTGTACTGCTTTCCCCTGCTTAGAAGCTGCTTTGTGCTGAGTCAGAACATTGATTCTCCTGGCTTAGTATTGTCTGCAGGGCCTGAAAGCCCCTCTCCAAGGATTCAGACAGGAATGTTTTTCTCTGCCCTACCTGGAGATGTCAGAGACTGAATCCCAGAGACTGGGACCATCTGCTTACAAAACATGCACTCTGCCACAAAAGTATAGCCTGTCCCTGAAATGTCTGTCCTCTTAAAAGAGACCTTGGTGGCTCTCTGCTTCCAAACTTGCCCCACTGTCTCAGCAACGGCAGCTGCCCCACCACAACCCTGGTGGGAGAGCAGCAACTGGCACCATACGGCCAATGCATGGTTGTATGTCTAGTCCTCCCACCATCCCCCAGGCCACTGAGGCAAAGGATTGGCTGCTCCTTGCAGGATGAGGGCCTCCCCATTCTGGGTGTTGTTGGCCTTTTAACCACAGTGCTGGACCAGGTAGAGCTGGGGGTGGGATGGGGGAGAGAAATCCCAAGAAGGGAAGGGCCCAAGACTTCCTAAGCAGGCAGGGCCAGTGATGAGGGTACCTGAGGGTTGCTTGGTGTCTTTTCCCTGGGGCAGGGGCAAGCCTAGGGGGGAAGAGGGTGGTGATGGTGAAGCAAACCCATTCCCACTGCTGAACTCTGATGCCTGGTTGGGGATCCTGGCTGTTGGGCCACCCCCTGTGCTTCTACCCCTTTTTCCTATGGCCAAGAAAGACTCAGTGTCCAAACCTGAGCTCTTACCGCTGGTCCTCCACCAGCACTGAGTGTCGTAAATGTGCCATAAGGCACACCTGCAGCCCTCAGCGCCGGCCTAGTGCCAGAGCTACCCCAGCAGCAGCACATCCCTCTCATGGCAATGAGTGGATGAAGAAACTCACAGTGCCTTTGACATCAAATATCTACTGTATATACATGACCAGCAGTGAAGCTCCCTGTGTGACCTTGGGCCAGTCACTTTCTCTCAGCCATACCTACCTCACAGGGTTGTTGTGAGGACAGAAGGAGGGAGCAGCTGTGTGCACGGTCCTGAGCTCTTTGTCAGAAGGGCAGTATAAAAATGAGAAAAAATAAATAAGCATACCTCATCATGAGAAAGTGGGCAAAAAGACCAACATGCTTAACGAGCCTGAGAGGGGAAGAGAAGATGAAAAAAAAAAAAGCAAAAAAGACAGATATGTTTGTCTCAGCTTTGGCGATTTATATGGTATATCCAGAGAGGGAAAGATATGGGTGCCCTAAAGATTAGTAATGAAATCCTTCTTCAGACTCTTCTTGGACGTGATACCTGACTGGATGCCGAGTCTGAAGTCGGCAGATCAGTGAAAATAAGTTCCAGACGTACGTATAAGCTTAAATTTCTTGGAATCGTTACCTGCCCTCCTCCAGACAGCTGTAGCCTTTGCAGAGACCATAGGTCCAAGTTGAAACCTCTTGATCCCACTGGCAAAGTAATTTTTCATTGGAGCAAATCCAGCATGGAAAGAGATTCTGAAAAGTTAAACAGAATGAAAGCCATATCTCCAGTGTACAACTGGCAATCCTTGCATGTATGTCTAGAGTGCCCCTCTTCTGTAAAAGCAGTATCAGACTGCAGTCCATTATTTAGTTTAATTTAAAATGGAATTGATTTTGTAAGATGCATTATTCATATTTCTGCAGTTGTACCAGAGTCATGCAGCTAAAATGTCCATAATTACACTACCAAATGTCTATGCACAGGCTAGAGATGTATGGCAGCAAAATCACAGAATGGCATTAAACCCAAAGATTCTTTAAAACAGCAAAACAAAAACTATAAAGTGACAATGTCCTGATTTGACTAGGATCCAAACAGCTGCTTTAGGAACTTCCAAAGGTCTGGATGAGCCCGGCGGAATGTTTGACTTTTCCCCTGTTAACAGCAGAAACACCACTGCTGTATCACAAATTCCTTTTGGCTCTCCTGTTCAAGTTTTCAGAGGAGTTTACCATGTGTCGTGGGAAATTGCTATTTAAGAAACACATGTTCTTTACACTTAGACAATTTTAAAAGACAAGACAAGAGCTCCATGGAACATTGGACACATGGAAAGAATCACAAGGTTTTTCAGAATCACGCTACCACAATTTAAATACATTTTGCTTTGGGGTCTCATTCATAGGCAGGAGAACTGCTTGGCTCCCACACAACATGAATGCATGCTCTGATGCAAGGTTGCAGTTTATTTATTTTTCACATTTTTATAGCCCCCTGCCTCCAAGGAGTTCAGGGTGGTGTACATAGTTCCTTCCTTCCTTTTATCCTCATAACAACCCTGTGAGTTATGTTACACTGAGACATAGTGACTGGTCCAAGGTCACCCAGGAAGCTTCATGGCAGAGCAGAGATTTGAACCTGGATCTTTTAGGTCTAAGTCCAATTCTCAAACCATTGCACCGTCCTGGTTCATAATAGCATATCTCTGCTTCCAAATGCACCTGCAATGAGAGGAAAGGGAAAGACTCATCAGGGGTGACAGGAGGGCCACATCATCTCTCTGATACTGTGTTGGGGGAATTAATTAACATTTCAAATTTACATAAATTTACATAAATGAATTTATTAGAGATGGAACTTTTATGAATGAATGAAGGTCTTGCAATAGCTCAATGCCCTTAAAAGGCCTTGCACAAAGCAAGACTGGCCTTTGCTTTGCTGCCGCTACTGCATCACAGATGTGAAACAGCAAGCAGTGGAGGGAGCCCTCATCATGCAAGAGGTCAAACGGTCGCCCTCACGCTGAGAGCAGTTGTGTCGGGCCAGTGCGGGCTCCAGCAAATCTCCAGAGGGCCAGAGGCTCATTGGAGACTGGGGGCTCCCTGAGGGCCACATTGGGAGTCCTCAAGGGCCGCAAGTGGCCCCAGGGCCGGGGTTTGGGCACCCCTGATCTACACAAACATTTAAAAATAAATGTTCTGCTTCACAGACATGAAACGGCAAGCAGTAGGGGGAGCCCTCACCCCACAGCTCATGTGGGAGGCTGAACAGTTGCCCTCATACTGAGAGAAGTCATGTCGGGCCAGCACGGGCTCCAGCAAGTCTCTGGAGGACCAGGTGCACATTTGAGACTGGGAGCTCCCCATGGGCCGGACTGGGAGTCCCCAGGGGCCACAAGTGGCCCCCAGGCTGGGGTTTGGGCACCCCTGCTGTAGGTGGAGTCTTGGCATCTGCCTTGCTAATTCAAACACTCTACAATTTCATTAACTACATGCAGCTACTGTACACATGCAGCCATCTGACTCAAGATACTCTCCACACTACACAAATTTGCTCTCCTTTCTCTCCTCTCTCATAAAGAAAAAAAAGTGGATATGTTTTCCACAAAGAAGGCATCTCTGGATTGTTTTATTATTCTAATCTAAAGTAGGAATTGTTGGCCAAGAGACTACTGTATATGATGGAGAAACCTCCCATCCATTTGCCATAAACGTTGTAACCTAATTTGTGGATTTCAGGGCCCGCTATAACTTTCATCACTTCTTTGCAGCCCTGTAACATAACAAATAGTATGAAACATGTTTTTTTCCCTGTTTAAGAAATGGCCATTTCGTTACGAGGCAGCAGTCAATATTTGATAGCTGAAAGACGCTATTATGTTCTCAGTATCCCAAGAGTATTTACATTTGTCAAGAAAGGGTGTAGAAAGAAATTTTCAGAACTGGTTTAAATTTGTTGAAAATAATAGCGATGCTGAAGGAAAGGCATTTATTTCCCATTTATTTGAATGACAAGTGACTTTCCTAAAACATTACAAAGTGTTTTTGTTTTTTTAAGTTGAAGAAAACTAAAATCATGCAGTATGAAAATGATGTGATAGAAAGGTAGATATTACATTAATTATTTTTGGGATCCCCCCCAGCAGTGAGATCCTTTTCTGTGGACTGCAGGCTTTCTGCCATGCTTGCAAGCTACAAATTATATTAGTCCTTCTACCTGAACATAGTTCTAAATAGAAGTGGTGTTACTGGGGTTGCCTTAAAAAAAACTGGTATCCTGATTATCTCTGATTAAATAATCAAACTCTTATGCCCCAATAACCTTCTGGCAATCTGATGCAAATCAAGGGAAACAGCAAAGCATCTGAGCTCAGGGTGGTATACATTGTTATTATTTACCATTACTTATTTGTTTTTTAACCTGCATGTCTCCCCAGAGGGATCCCAAGGCGGCTAACAGCAATTAAAGTACATAATGTATACATTTTAAAAAACTATAAAATACAAATAAAACTATAAAATTGAATAGAAAAATGAAACAGCTGCTGCAATTAAAACCATCCATTAAAAAACAACAGTTCCCTCCTTTGTCGTCACAACAACCCTGTGAGGTAGGTGAGACTGAGATGTAAATGGCCCAGGGTCACCCAGGAAGCTCTGTGACTTAGCGGGGATTTGAACGCCTGAGTCCAACTACACTACAGAAACGCTATACCAGTGTGTCTCAAGGTTTGTCCTCCACCATACCACTTCACATGGTTCACCTATTCTAAGCACCACCAGAAGTAACAGATGATGACACTATCACCAGTCATTTTTGGGTTGGGAGGCCAGATACAACTGAACAAATACCAGTAAAAGGCTCATGGTGGACAGGAGGGCTTTTTTGAGCATGGAAAAGCCCTCCTTTGCTTTGGAGTTCTGCCCGCTGAGCTGAACCTCCTACGGCTGTTTCTTGCGTCGTGTTCCTGGTCTTGCTGCCAGGTGTCCAGGTGTCCTATAAATACCACCAGGCAGCACCTCAAGTACCACTGGTGTTATCTGTACCACTGGTTGAGAAACACTGCACCACACCATCCTGACTGTCTTCTGTGCATGTATGGTAAATAAGAAAGAGAAAGAAAGATGTGTTATGGGTCTATAGATCTTTTATCTGTAGATCTATTATCTAAGGCACATATGTGATAGCCGGCAGAACTAGTGCTATGGGGGGGGGGGCTAATTCAGACCCCTCAATCCCATGAGACTTAAACCTTTAAAAAAAAATCCCTATTTTCCTACTCCTTGTACTATGAGAATAGAAAAGGTGACTGGGGATATTTCTAGACAACTAGCAGAATCAAACACCAGTTCCAAGACCAATCCTTGGGGCACACCATTTTTCATCTCTTATAAGAGAGTCACAAACCAGACTCTTTTCCTCTCTAAATTTCAGTGCAGTGTAAGTGGGTTTGGACTGCACACATTTGAACATGCTAAACACAAAATGCTTAGATGCATTTGTGCATCTCAAAAGTCATATTGATTTACTCTGTACCCCAGAACTGAGCAAAACATGACTAGTTACAAATCACTTACACTATAGGAATTCATTCCAAATTTTAACAGAAATCAAATAGTAGTATTATACCTTTTCTCCCCATAAAATGTTCTATAAGACTTATTGGTCTGTAATTTAAATAGTTTCCTTCTACTGGTTAAGTTAAAAAAAACAACAGAGCTACTCATTTCGTAGAAAGCAGAGTTGGAATGCTCTGATGAGGTCATTCTCTTCATCCCTTGCCAGTTCAGGATTACTCCGTCCAGCGTAGTGCCCGGCTGCCAACTCCACTGGAGCCAATTATATATTGTACGTTTCAAAATACGCATCTCACTTTTTCTCAATAAACACTTTATGGTGCACTCAAGAATAGAACAGAATGGAGTTTAAATAAAAGGGAAATGACATGGAATGCCAATCTTATTAACGTTTTGTATCTAGGAAAGCCAGTTTATATTAAAAAATCTTTTGGCTCCTGCTTGTTCTCCAAAACCAATGCTAAAAGTGGAGATTAGCGCAAGGCATTACAATGAAGGGCTTCTTATGTCAGCCTTTGTGTCAGTTCTGCTGGTCCCCGGTATAATCTGAGCCAAGTTCTCCGGCTTTGTTAAATCAAATGTATCCTTGTGTTTATCCTTACTTGACATTTGCTGCTGGTGACTTTGATTCTGAGCTTCATTAATTATTTGTCTGAAAGCTCTCACACTACAAAAGGGGTTAAAATAATCAGCCTCTTAAAGGAGGCTGTCTCTAAGCCTTCAGCATTTTCCCAGCAATCAAGACACAAAAAGTGCTTGCTGTAGAACACCGGTTCCCAAATTGTGCGTCGGGACCCACCAGTGGGTTGCGAAACTGACAAACTGATAGCTGGCAAGGAAAATCTGTTGAGCCCTATGGAACCTGAAATGGAGTGGCACCACAGTTCCTCATGAGTAGGTGACAGTGCCTCAGCTGTTATCAGGGATGTACGGCGCAGGGGCAGCAAGTGAGGCAGAAATGCCCCGTTGCTGTCCGTGGAAGAGCACCACAGCTGCCCCACCTACTTACACCCAAGGAGGTTCTCCTTACATCTGAGGAGGCTCTCCTTACACCCACTTTCTCAGGTATATGGAGAGCCTCCTTAGGTGTAAGCAGGTGGGCTGGCTGCAGTGCTTTTCCACAGACTACGATGGGACAGTTCTACCTCATCCGCCGCCCTCACACTGAACATCCCTGTCTCTTAGTGAGAGCCAAGTGAATGCCACCAGAATATTCTTGATCTAACAAACATGGAACTCAATGAATGCTCCAGAAGATGCTCCCCCACCGTAGCAAAATAGATAAAAACAGAGGCTTGAGTTGCTGGTAAATTGAAACTTTTAAAAAAAATCTCTTATGGGTAGGTGGGTCCTGATAGAGTGTTGGTTTAAAAAGTGCGTCCTGGTACTAAAAAGTTTGGGAACCTTCTGTAGAAGATGGTACTTCCCCACCCCCAACTCAAGGGGAATGAAATAAGACTGAGATTCTAAGTGCTCTCTAACATGTGATTGCATGGCTGTTATGGGGGACTTCCAGTGCATGGACTGTTTCTGGCATGGGTATGGAGGCCTCCTTAAGGTAAGGAAAGAAACTGGTTTTTTTCTCTAACCTGAGGACAAGCCACCACTGCCCCCAATGCATCTCCTTGGGTCTGAGCTAGCTTATTGTGCTGGCCCAAGTCTGAGGAGTCCAAGGAAGAGGGAATGGGGTTAGGATTCATCACACACTGGTGTCAACAGGATCCACTCCCGTTCTGCTTCTGGCCTGACCCCCTCCCCACCCAGAAATTCCCCCATTCTTCCCAGCAGTGGCAGCAGGCCTTCAGCTCCACCACCATTTGCAGCAGCAGACCCAAAACAGTGCTTGTTTACAAATTTGTAAAGAGCAGCACAGCCCTACATCAGATTGGGCTGTTAGTGTCATAGCCCTAGTCTGATATATTCAACAGATGTACAATGTATAGTGCTTGTTTACTTATACACACATGGGGTGATTCTCACTGTTCAGGGTATGTGCATTCATTTTATTTGTTTGCTAGTTCCACCTACTTATGTAGGTTCTACCTACATAATGTAGGCTAGTTCCGCCTACATTATGTATGCCAATGTAGGCGAATCTCAGGTGGCTTCTCACTTGGCACTATAGTGAGAATAAATTAGAATAAGGCCTGCGGGAAACACTATAAACTGTGAATGATTTATAGAACATTTGTAGTGCAAATTGCAGTACTCGGTACCTAGATACGCAGTTACCAATATGTTCAACTGTTCATACAACCATACAAACATATTATCAAATGTGAGTCACAATCCAATTTCTCAAAGGCGAAGGCTTCAAGTATGAACATATGTACTTTTATTTTTGTGACCATTTGTATTTACCTCCCCATAGCATGTACAGAGTGTAGTCCATCCACAAAGTTCTCCCGCTGTGTAGGAACTAAAATCTGCAAACTAGGATGGATAGATCCATGTAGTTTAGAATTCTTTCTCAAGCAGGGCCAACCAGATGCCCTTGGAAGCTGACAGGTAGGGCACGATGCTGGTGGTTGTCTCCAGTACTTTGTTCCCAGATTCTCACAGTCAGAATTCTATCTCCTCTATTACATTGAGCTCTCATTGCTGCAGGTAGACCTAGAGCCCAACCCTAGCGCCCCGCCCCCCACATCTTCCACCATGGAGGTGCACTGATGGAGCATATGTTGTGTGCAATTTGGGGGGGAGGGGTTGATCAGATCATATTAAAAATATACATTTTACTTAGGCCTCCTGATTGCCAATGGTTCTCCTCAGACATAGACTAGCTATTTTGCTGATGTAAGCAAGGAGAGGGGGGTGCATTGGGCTAGAAAAATGGGGATAGGATCCTGTCCCGATGCATGTTGTTGCCGCTGAAATCCACCTTCCAGCCCCCAAACTGCCCCCTCCCCACCATGAATACCCCCAAACCACCCACAATCCACCCCCACCTTACCTGCTGTAGTGCAGGCTGGGTCAATTGGTGGTTGGCCGGTGGCTCCAACACACACAGCAGCCATGCATCATTTACAGTGCCACTGCAGCTTTTTAAATGGTGATTCACAAGATCTACTGTTGTAAAGGCCCCATAGGACTGGGCTGTTAGTGTCGGTCCACTGATAGGCAGTTAACTGTTAAAATTGAACAAATGAATGGTTAGTGGAATTAGAGATAAATTTGAAGTGTATGCTAGGTCAAGGTGTCAACCAAGATGAAGTCCAAAAGTGTTACCTGATTTGTGGTTTGTCTGCTCAGAACAAATTCCCATTTCTCAAACTTGTGTCTGGAGGCTGACTGAGCTTTTGCTTTTGGGTAGTCCTAGAATGGATGGCCCACATCAAGTCCTCTGAGCAGAGAACATTGAAGAATATCAGATCTTGATTAAAGGTCTGCAGTCCATCCTTATGATGGTTTAATAATAGCAGTTTTTTGTTTTTTTTTTACAACCCTTAACTTGCAAAATAAGTATCCACTGATGGGTGCTGTCATGTGCATTCATAAATTAGAGCCATCAACTGGCTTTATCATAAAGCCAGCAAAATTAAACAGTCTACCTATCCTCTACAACACCCCCGGTCTGTGATACAATAATATTTCTTTGTGCTCAACACCTCATGTACAATTCACTGTTCCGTCTTTCAGCCGGGGAATTCATGGAAGGATGATAATTCAGTTCAGCTGGAACAGAAGCACTTCTTAATTTCCTTTTTATGTCTAACAAAATCGCTGGTTTCTTCCAAAGGAAACAATGATTAAAAATCCCCCTGCATACGTCTTGCACTAACGTTAACAGTTCGTGTTTTGGAAGGAAATAATCTTAAGAGAGTTTATTGTAAAGGGACAAAACCTGTTGCCATATACACATTTATGTGTGTGTGTGTGTGTGTGTGTGTGTGTGTGTGTGTGTGTGTGTATATATATATATATATATATATATATATATATATATAGGTTTGGTCAGGAGCTGATTTTTTTTTCCCCCAGCTTGGAGGAAAGTTATTTGCATGTCATTGGGAACAGGAAGGAAACAGCTTGTCATTGACTTCACTGTCTCATCCTTACAAAGGGTCACCTGCTGCTTTCCTATAAATAAATCTTTAAATGCCCTAACCTAGACCGACCCCTAAGAACCTCTCATTGAGAAATATTTTTAATGAAGCCAATGGAAAAGAGAGCCATATGTCAGATGTCAACTCTAGCACCTTCTTATGAGAGTTGCCTTGGGTGCCCTTCGGGGAGAAAGCCGGAATTCAAATCTAATAAATAAATAAATAAATAAATAAATGAGAGTGCCTTGTCCTGATCATCCCTCTGACTTTGACCCAGCATTCCCATGTACATTTGGCACTCAGGTTGCATTGTACATTCTTGGTTCCTTTTGAGTGACGGAATGTCCACACTTCATACATGAGACAGTACTTCTGATTTCTCAGATTGCATGGCAAATGCAAAATCTGCTGCTTGTGAAAACTTTTTCTGGAGGCTCTTTGATTCCCAGGGACCATAGCCTTTTTTGAGCCAACCCTATATCATTTTCCACACTGTGATGGATAATGTTTTCTACCCACATGTGTCAACCAGAGACTCAGTACAATAAACAGCTAATATTTGTTCTCTTCAAAATATCAGGATTTCCCATTATTACAGAAATAAGCCTAAACAAATGTCTCCCTGTGTGAATGTCCACCCCGTTTCTCCTGATCTCTGCATTTTGTGATTTCAAAGAATGTAGGTTTTTTATTTCCTTTTCTTCCTTAAAAAAAATAACAATCCTGTTATATTGCTACATTGCACTGTTTTATGTACTCCTGATTACGCTGTTATGTATAGCATGATTACAAAGCTGTTCTTCTGGCTAAAGATTTTCCTTGGCAGAATAATATAGATTTATTATTGTCCACTATCAAGGACGGATTTATTGTAGAACTGAAAGAGACCACAGGAGGGTCCAAGAAAATGAAGCCAAGTAGAAAAATAAGTTATTTTTACAAGACTCAGATGAAGAGCAGCTAAACTGAAATAACCGCAACATTTCATTTCGTATTGATTTGAAGCTGGATGCAGAAGTGGAACTTGTTCCTCGTCTGCCCTAATCGTCTCATTACTTCCAGCTGAACCTTCTGAATATCTGATTCCAACCTGAGGTTTCCTCAATAACTATCACACAAAGTTTCAATTATTAGGTACCAAAAAGCAGGAAAATAAGAAGTGTGAGCGACTCATCTTTTTGCTTCCCTTACTCCTACTGTAGTTTATAAGGTGGAACATATGGATCTATCAACACTGGAGAACCATGAGCTCCAGGTGGCTTCTGGAATTCCCTATTTTCACCATAGGTGAGATCCACATACCCTACTTCACACATTATCGTATAAGGGCCCAATCCTAACCAGCTCTTGGGCCGGTACAAGTCCCTTGCGACAGCCCGGGAGTGTTGCAAAGCACTTTTGCACAGTCTGAAGGGAGATAGGATGGCTACTTTAATGAAGTAACACAAGTTAAACCCAATTGCAATCTGATGTCTTTGCTGGGGGAGGGGGAATGTGAGCATAAATAGAATGCCAGAAGGAGGGGCATGGCAGTGAGATGCAAGTATTTTGTGGTCTTGTGTGTGCTCCCTGAGACATATAGTGGGCCATTGTGAGATTCAGGAAGCTGGACTAGATGGGCTTTTGGGCAAATCCAATGGGGCTCTTCTTATGGTCTTATGTTCCCCATGCCGACACGGGCCCTGGGGAAAAGCTGAGTTGCGTCGGCATGGAGGTTGGGGGGGGGGGCATGGGGAAGGCAGGGAGCATTTGTATGCAGCATAACCAGAGTGCTTGTCTCAGTACAACCGAATGTAAATTTTGGCAATTTCTAGAGAAGTTACATAAGTCTAAATCTAAACTTATAGGAGGGGTTTAAGAACAGCGGAAATTGACATGCACAGATCGCCACTGGTGGCAGTGGTGTCACTAGGGTTTGCATCACACATTGCAGGAGGCCAGTGTGTTCTCCCCAGATGGACCTGCTCCATGCAGTGGGTAGGGCAGTGACCCAGGTAATGGGAGTGGTGATGTACCATTGCCCGCACGTCTTGCTTTTTGGCTATGCCTTTTGATAGAACACAGATATTTCATCGTGGTTTTTAAAATTGCATTCTGCTGAAAATTATGCATTAAATGATATGTAACAAGATGCGTTGGCTCGGTCATGTTGTGAGAATGGATGATGGGCAGATCCCAAAGGATCTCCTCTATGGAGAACTCGTGCAAGGAAAGCGCCCTACAGGTAGACCACAGCTGCGATACAAGGACATCTGCAAGAGGGATCTGAAGGCCTTAGGAGTGGACCTCAACAAGTGGGAAACCCTGGCCTCTGAGCGGCCTGCTTGGAGGCAGGCTGTGCAGCATGGCCTTTCCCAGTTTGAAGAGACACTTGGCCAACAGTCTGAGGCAAAGAGGCAAAGAAGGAAGGCCCATAGCCAATGGGACATGTACTGCATCCTGCAGTTGGGTATCACTCACAGAGTTCTCCTCAAAGTAAGGGAATATTTTAGGATGCTGCCAAAATCTGCAGCAGTGCAGGAGAACTGCCACCAGACTGAGAAAGGTAAGTCATTGGCAGAGAGTTAAATAGGACTGGGCAGCCCAAGTGATGTTCTTTACAGTTTCAATGGCTTTTTTGTCTGGATCCTTTAGAACAGCGATCTCCAAAGTGGAGACTACTGCGCTGCCACAAAGGCTTCCCTGGCACAGATGGCACTTACCATTCTGCGTGGGAGCCTTGACAGAGCTCCTCCGTTCACCCCTATTCTTCCTTGTGTCCAGCCACTTCGATGCCCAGCAGGCTTTGCATCTGGATTTCCAGGCAGAAGCTGCTGGACATGAGGAGGAATGGGGATAAACACTTTGTCAACTGTTACCCTGCACATGCCCGATCTTGGAAGCTAAGCAGGGTCAGGCCTGGTTAGTAATTGGATGGGAGACCGCTTGGGAATACCAGGTGCTGTAGGTTTATACCATAGTCTTACGAGACTGAAGGTTGCCAACCATTTGTCAAGACTCCCATGTAGGATGGTAAGTGCTGGTCATATGGGGGAGGGCTTTGGAAGGGCACTAGATCTGGCCCGCAGGGCAGGGTCTGGAGGGTCCTGCTTTAGAAGACCTTTATATTCTGGGCATTGATCCCTGATGTTGATTTTCTTCAGCTTATGTGTGGAGAGTTCTGAAGAAGATCTCCTTAAAAGTAAAGCTAGGACTTAAGGCCATGTGGAGATTAACTGAAGTAAGTAAAATTATGGCAATAGGAAGTAAGAAAAACTGCTGTAGTTTCCATTTGCATTTTACTGTTTTATGGCACTGTGGGAAACTGTGGGAAACTGGAATTACCCCTTTATTGCTATGGCCACTGAAATTGTTCAGTTTATTTGTGCTCTAAAAGTGTAAAGCAAGGCTTGCAGGGACAGATTGATACCATTTTTAATATGTGTAGAGGACCTAAGGTAAACATTGCCAGCTAGGTAGGACATTCATCACTGAACCACTTGTGCACCACATTTCTGCTATAAAAACTGAAGACCATAAATATATCAGAGGTTTATAGGGCACCAATGAATACAGTTGTCTAAGATCCTTAAGAGGAGCCATAATCAAAGGGAGATATGTGTTTTTCCATGTAAATCTAGGTGCAGAACTGCCATGTGTGCTTTTGTCCTACTGTCAATTGCTGGTGGCTTGAAATAGCTCATCAAGCTTCAAAGAAATAGAACCTGGAATACTGAGGATGTTTTAAGGAAGGAAGGAATTTTACCAAAACCTGGACTAATGTGGTGAAGGGAAGGGAATGTTTTAGATGTGGGGGGGTGTCAAGTTCAGAACCCCACATGACTGTAATGCTCACTGGGTGATCCTCTCCAACTCTCACCCTCAATTTCTGTCATGCTAGAATATGTGCAAAATTACTTTCCAAAGTTGTTGTGTTCCAAATCTTTGATCTTGTTCTAATTTATTGATGTCTATTGAAAGATAGGAAGTTTCATCTGGTATCATGGATGAATATAGATTTTATATAGAATTGAGCAGCAACAATGTAGTTCGCTTTAGTTTCACTTTCATTTTTGCTTTCCAGAATTTCATCCGTGTCCTTGTTGGTCATCACAACTCAGATGAAACCATGCAAACACACACCCAAAGGGCATATTTTGAGCTATGATTCATGTCCAGTAAGTGGACAAAATACAAATAAATACATTTCCCTATGATTTCCTCAGCTATTTGATAAAAAGTTCACCTTCCGCTAGTGCAGTGTTTCTCATACTGTGGGTCAGGACCAACTAGGTGGGTCGGGAGCCAATTTCAGGTGGGTTCCCATTCATTTCAATATTTTATTTTTATTCTGTTAGACTCGATGCTCCCATGGTATGTGACTGCATTTGGGGAAATATTACAGTAAAAGTACCGTACGGTAAAAGTACTGTACAGTAAAAGTACAGTATGGTACTTTTAACAAGCTACTATGTATATTCTTTTAACAATGATAGTCAATGGGATTTACTCCTGGGTAAGTGTGGGTAGGATTGCACACTAGGATTGTTAAAAATTTTCATGCTTGCTGATGTCACTTCCGGTCAAGACATCACTTCTGGTGGGTCCTGACAGATTCTCATTCTAAAAAGTGGGTCCTGGTGCTAAAAGTTTGAGAATCATTCGCCTAGCGTGTTGGTCTGAGATCTTGGAGAATTGCTGCATATTCAAACAGGTGGTTCTGGGGTAGGAACACCAAAGGTAACTTTTTTAATTTCTAAGATAGTGCATTAAGAAAAATAAGGTTATTTTGATGGCATCATTTTTCATTATAACATGGAAGACAACCTCTCCATCCCACAGGCAGAAAGTCAGATTTTTTTTTTCCAGCTTGAGTTTTATATTGATTTTCAAAAGGCAGTGTTGCCCTACACTGTTCCTTATCATATTGTGTATTTCAACCACTGGAAGTTATTTGGATTAGAAGCAACAAATTAGCAAATCACATGCTCCAAATGCAGCTGTGTTTATTTTGTTTTATGATGACATGTTTAAATAAACATCAACAGTTTATTTGTATGTGTGATCCCATATACATATGTGAACACTCCAATAAGTGTTCTCAATATTTTTATTTATCTATCATGTCAAGAGTCACAAATTGAACATATGTGGTCAACTACAACGTTGCTGAGTTGTTGTTTTTTTTTAAAGTAAACTGATCACTAACTCTGAATTATTCCTATTGGATGGGAGTGATTTTAAAAACAAATGATGCTGTTGACTCAGACTTTGAGAAGTTGAGTGGATTTTCCGTCTGAAAGAACACATAGGCCTGACGAGCCATGGGTTCAAATCCCTTCTGGTGTGGGATGGCATCCAATCCTGATGCAGGGAAGACTCTAAAAATGCATGGAAAGTTAACTTGGGGCCCAAACGTATGGCACCACTGTGGCTGTGTGTTGTGAAAGTGCTGTAAAGCACTTTCCTGCTGGTTGTCGTACCATCGTACCGTATCATCAGCACTGGGCCTCAGTGTTAGGAGGACCCAGTAGTAGAACAGCTGGGGGTAAGTATTGCCACCTGTCAGTGGCAAGGCTTTTGGGGGCGGGGGGAGGCAGGGAAGGGGCAGAACTGAGTGAGGGAAAGTGGAAGGAGGGCAGAGGGAGAGAAGGATAAGGCCCGGGGGAGGGGGGGAGATGGCGGCCACCGAATCCTATGCTCCCTCCTTGGTAGGGAAGCCCTACACGGGCTTCCTCAGTTCTGCACCTGCTCAATAGCAGGCACAGCTCCAAGGAAACCCATTTGGGGCTGCAGCACCATTATCCAGGATAAGGAAGCAAACACTCCCTTCCTCTAAGAAGTCTCCAGCAGCTGGTGTGTCCCTACTGGTGACAATGGTGGCCTTTTCAGCACCACTGTTCCTCTGGGCATTGGGGCAGCATAGGATTGGGATTTTGATCCAACAAAACGTTCATGACTCCATCATGTTTGGGAGCCTTCGGCTCTTTGGCAGGAGGATATTAGGTACCAAATGTATGCCCTTTGGTATCACTGACTCAGTTTGCATCAGCCCACCATAACTGTGCCTTTACTAGAGCCACTGAGGCATGTCTGCTGCTTTGCTTACATCAAAAATCCAAGGTCATGGGCTCTAGTTGCCAATGTTGCTACTTGGAAGCTGGAGGAACACTGATATGGAACGAAGCCACCTCATTGACTGCTCCCTGGAACTTCTGGTGTTCCAGAGCCACCCTTCCACGAGCAAATTAATACCTTCTTCTGTTGTGCTTTCATAAGCGGAGTATGACAAAACAAGTCATTTTTTTCCTGTTTTTTTTTTTAAGTTGTTCTTTCAATGTATTTCTGGATCGTGTTTTAAGAAAGACATTGCAACAAGGGCTGCAATTTGTGACAGTCTTATGATCGTAGTTTTATTGTTGATGGGCAGGACGATGACTACTACTGCAGAGATGTACATTTTTGGTAGTGAGGGTGTGGTCTCCTCTGCAACCGCTGTGACCCGATGCAGTACCTTTCTTGACATTGCAGGCACAGTGCAGGTCAGGGTAGCGGTGACAGTAGGAGATACTAAAGAATCAGTAATGTGATTCCTCATCATTGAGGAAAATGCCCTGAAATTCTGTACAATTGATGGCCCAGTCCTAAGAGAGGGGGCACTGCCAAAACTAGTATTCTGAATGTGCCTTCCGGCCTTTGCCAACAACCTACTGGAACGTGCTGGAATCCCTAGCATGTATTCACTGCTGAAACAGAGACGCCTGCGTTGGCTTGGTCATGTCGTGAGAATGGATGATGGCCGGATCCCAAAGGATCTCCTCTATGGAAAACTCGTGCAAGGAAAGTGCCCTACAGGTAGACCACAGCTGCGATACAAGGACATCTGCAAGAGGGATCTGAAGGCCTTAGGGATGGACCTCAACAAGTGGGAAACCCTGGCCCCTGAGCGGCCCGCTTGGAGGAGGCTGTGCAGCATGGCCTTTCCCAGTTTGAAGAGACACTTTGCCAACAGTCTGAGGCTAAGAGGCAAAGAAGGAAGGCCCATAGCCAGGGAGACAGACCAGGGACAGACTGCACTTGCTCCCGGTGTGGAAGGGATTGTCACTCCCGGATTGGCCTTTTCAGCCACACTAGAAGCTGTGCCAGAACCACCTTTCAGAGCGCGATACCATAGTCTTTCGAGATTGAAGGTTGCCAATACAAATACTGGCTGTGCACCGAGCCACACAGGACAGCAGGACAGAGTGCCCACTGAACCAGGGCAAGGACGGAGGGTCAGGGCAGGGGAAGGGTGAGTGAATGACAGAATGGGGCAGAACAGTGGGAGGTGTGTCAGGGTGGAAGGAGGTGACACCTGGCATGGACGACTTGTCCCAGATGCCATCCCCTCTGACAGCAGCCAGCTATCTCTCCTCAAACGTTTACCAACTAAAGAGCTGGTGCTGATCCGAGGAGACCCATTGGCAGTTGAGGGGCTTGCGGGGAGGTAGGGAAAATATTTTCCTTTACCTCTCCCAAGCTTCCTAATCTCTTCCCCTGTAGGATGCAGCATAAGCCTTTTCTGGTGCAGCTAGATTGGTGCAGTTACATGCTGTTTGGTGGGGGGGGGCAGATTAGGTCTGGGATGTAAGGTTTGCAGTTGGAGAACAGTTCATGTTTAAACATTAGCCTCTTATTCTGGCACTGGCAGCTGAAGTCTGTTGGACAGCTCAATATCATCTGGATGTTATAGTGCCACTAATAATGTTTGATCAAAGTAAAAGAGAATAATTCTCACATTCTGTATCATCAGATGGCCAGAAGCCTTTAACATTAACTCATCCCCAGTGTTTTGGCTTGCGTTTTAATCATTAGCATTTGGGCGACTTCTATAAAGATCATTCAGTAAACACTGAATGGTAAAAATGAGTTCCTCCTAATAAATCATCTGTGGAATGTCTGTTAAACAATAATATTCAGCCCCATGACAGTTTTATTTCTGAGAATGTTAGTGCTTTATTATATAGCTTGAGTAATACCGCAATTAGTGAAAACCTGGATTTAGTGCAGTGAGTGTTTACTGAGAGCAGATGCTGCTGAGTTTAAGAGTAAGAGCATCCATGCCATTAAGTAGGTAGGCTGGGTAAAGAATAGCAAATACAGAACACCTCCCCCACCCCGGTGGGTTTACTTTAGATCAGGGGTGTCCAAACATTTTGGCAGGAGGGCCACATCATCTCTCTGACACTGTGTCAGGGGCCGGGGAAAAAAGAATTGATTTGCAATTTCAAATTTGAATAAATTTACATAAATGAATGTATTAGAGATGGCTCTTATATGAATGAATGAAGGTCTTGCAGTAGCTCAAGGCCTATAAAAGGCCTTGCACAAAGCAAGGCCAGTCTTTCCTTCACTGCCACTGCTGCATCACAGATGTGAAACAGCACATCACAGATGTGAAACAGCAAGTAGTGGAGGGAGCCCTTGTCCCACAGCTCAGGGGAGAAGTCAAACAGTCATCCTCTTGCTGACAGCAGTTGCGTCGGGCCAGCACAGGCTCCAACAAGTCTCTGGATGGCCAGAGGCTCATTAGAGATTGGAGGCTCCCAGAGTGCCTGATTGAGAGCCCCCGAGGACCACAAATGGCCCCCGGGCCGGGGTTTGGGCACCCTTGCTTTAGATCAGGGGTGCCCAAACCCCAGCCCGGGGGCCACTTGTGGCCTTCAGAGGCTCACAATCCGGTCCGCAGGGAGCCCCCAGTCTCCAATGAGCCTCTGGCCCTCCAGAGACTTGCTGGAGTCCATGTTGGCCCAATGCTACTCCTCTCAGGATGAGGATGACTGTTCAACCTCTCACCTGAGCTGTGGGATGAGGGCTCCCTCCACTACTTGCTGTTTCACGTCTGTGATGCAGCAGTGGCAGTGAAGGAAAGGCTGGCCTTGCTTTGTGCACAGCCTTTTATAGGCCTTGAGCTACTGTAAGACCTTCATTCATTTGTATAAGTTCCATCTCTAATATATTCATTTATGTAAATTTATTCAAATTTTAAATGTAAATTATTTTTCCCCCCCGGCACAGTGTCAGAGAGATGACGTGGCCCTCCTGCCAAAATGTTTGGACACCCCTGCTTTAGATGAAGTCTCAAACTGATAAAAGAGAGGCCATAAGGAAGTATTACTAAATGCCAGGCAGCCCAATCCTGAGCTGCCTGGCGCCCAGGGCTGCAGCGGCACAGAAAATGGCTGCCGCTGCATCCTGCACACTCAGCAGACTTCTGCCGGCAGCCCCCGCAGGAGAAGGGTAAGGTGAGTAGCCCCACAGTGGGGCTACTCGATTCTATAGCAAGTAGCATAAAGAGCCCCCGTTTCAGGCAGACAACCTGACACAGAGACACGGGATTTGGTGACGCAAAGCTCCACCAGTCCCATGTCCTTCCTGCACCGCTCCCTCCCACTGGCATGCCCCTTCCTGCCATCTCTCCGCCCTATCTGCACCTTCCCTTGCTCCAGGATACCTCCTCCCCACCTCTACCCTCACCCCCACCTCCCTCTCTACTGCCCGGCGGTCCGTGTGACCACCGAGCAGCAGAGCACTGGTGCTTCACTGGCGCTAACCCAATACTGGCCTGCGCTGAGCTGTTGCCGCTGAGCTGTTGCCACAGAGCTGATATTCTATGTATGATGTGCAGGTCCACCAGAAGCTCTAGGGGTTGAAACAGTAACCTTAGGTTGGTTTGAATGGAACAGGATTATCCACTAACTAGAAGTGTGTAACGTACCTCATCTTGCAGAGCCTTTTCTTTGTAGCTGTCTTGCTCCTGCTTCAGCCAGTAGCAACCCGAGTACAGTCACCTGGGGAACACCTGGACTGTTTAATGATCCCATGTTGGGATGTTGGGTGATGTTCCCAATTCGAAGAATCATTGTGTGTCTGGAAATTGTAAAATGCCACTAGTCCAGGAAGTAGAGTTGTGGCAGAGGTGAGATTAAACTGGACGCATATGAGGACCTGCTCTGTACCTTGTTGCTATGTGCAAGATTGTGCAGGGCTGTCAGCCCAATGCTATGCATGCCTACTCAGAAGTAAGTTCCATTAGAGTCAATAGGGCTTACTCCTAGGAAAGTGTGGATAGGATTGGGCCGTGTGACCCCAAGATTGCTAAAATGACTAAAAGTAAATTAGGCAATTACTGGAGGAATTCAATAGATCTGCCGATGGCTTACCTATGCTGGCTTCATTGAAGCTTGCTCAGAGGCAGCAGTCCACTGAATACCAGTTGCTGGATTGCAACAGTGGAAGAGAGCTGCTCCCTTCACATTCTGTTTGTGGGTTTCTCAGTTGGCCCTGGTTGACCACCATAGGAAACGACATGCTAAACTACATGTTCATATTGGTCTGATCCAGCAGAGCTATTCTTACACTCTTTGGTCAAAAGTCCATGAGGCAAGTAATGGATCATTCTTTTTCTCCAGACAACTGTTATGGAGAATTATGCAGGGGATGGACAGAGTGGATAGAGAGATGCTCTTTACACTCTCACATAACACCAGAACCAGGGGACATCCACTAAAATTGAGTGTTGGGAGAGTTAGGACAGACAAAAGAAAATATTTCTTTACTCAGCGTGTGGTCGGTCTGTGGAACTCCTTGCCGCAGGATGTGGTGATGGCATCTGGCCTGGATGCCTTTAAAAGGGGATTGGACAAGTTTCTGGAGGAAAAATCCATTACGGGTTACAAGACATGATGTGTATGTGCAACCTCCTGATTTTACAAATGGGCTACGTCAGAATGCCAGATGCAAGGGAGGGCACTAGGATGCAGGTCTCTTGTTATCTGGTGTGCTCCCTGAGGCATTTGGTGGGCTGCTGTGAGATACAGGAAGCTGGACTAGATGGGCCTATGGCCTGATCCAGTGGGGCTGTTCTTATGTTCTTATGAATCAAAATGTTGGCTTATTTGAAGTTACCAGTTTAAGCTGAACTTTGAACTTGATAAAAGGGTATGGCAGCAGAAGGGTAAAAGTACATAAATGTACCTGAGTGAGAAAAAAGGTGAAATAGTGGAGTAATTCAAATATTCTAATATTATATTGTTGCTTCTGTTGGCCTACCCACCCAAATCTTTTTGTTGAAAGTATAAGAAGATGACTTGTCTTTGTACGAGAAGTTGAGGAAAGCCACATATGTGTGACCTGCATGGTCCAGTAAACTATCCCTTAAAAACATAGTTACTTTAGCCCACTCATTTGATACATCATTTAGGGCACAATCCTAACCCATTTTCCAGCACCAACATAAGGGCAATGCAGTTCCTAGGTAAGGAAACAAACATTCTCTTACTTTGAGGAGGCCTCCATGAGTGCCCCCCAACTGCAGGATGCAGCACACGTCGCATTGGCACTGCTATGCCAGTGCTGGAATGTGGGTTAGGCTTTGGGCCTTAGTTACTGGTCTCTTGACACATCATATTTGTCAGAAAAGAATAATAAAAACCCAGTAGAAATACTTGTGGCTTTTCCCTGTAAAGATGGCACAAGCCCCAAAGCAAGGGAAGCATGTTTTTGTTTTTAATGCCTTTTGTTTTACTGCCTACCCAATAATCCAGCAGCAAGTTCATAAATATTTGTACAAAGGGGGCCTTTAGATTTTCAAGTGACAAGGCAGAAACTGCTCAACTCAACATTATTGCAGGCAGGGAGTGTGAAATTTCTGAGTTAATGACTGAGTTCTTCCAACTGTTTTAGGTTCTTCTCCAGGCTGGGGGAAAAAAATCAAGTCTTGATCCTCTGTATTCATAAAAATATTTTGCCTGGAGGGAGCCGCTTCATTTCTTTCTCTCCCCTACAAGCATGTTTTTATGAATGGTAGGAGATGCAAGCTGAACAATCAAATTGGGTACAAATCTTTCCTGACCTCAGTGAGTGCCATTCATCAGCATTAAACAGTTTGACATCTGCAGAAGTACATTGATGGATAAAAGATGAAAAGGCTGTTCCGTACTAATCCCATGCTGTATCTATTTCAGCCCCTGAATCAAGGCACATCTCGTCTTTACTGGATGTGACTTACCATTCCCAATGCCCACGATTGCTGAAACAGCTCCAGTGGAACTGAAAGTGGTTGAACCTTAGAGTTTTGAGCACCTTGCTGAAGAAGAGTAGGGGGCAGGGAGTGTGAGAATCTAAAGTCATGTATCTTGTTTCGCTCAACCTTAATGGGGAGCACAGCACCCACCCTCTTCCATAATGTGTATCTCCGCCACAAATGAACATGTAGAGCGGTGTGATGCTAGGTTGTTCACATGTTAAATTGTACCCCGAGTGTATGTGTATACCCAATTCCAAGAGTGGTTAGTCTATTAGTTCTTCCACGTTCTGTTCAATGCAAGTGTACACAGATAATGAAGGTTTGACACACTTATTACAAAACGGATTGAAGCAAAAAAAAATGCAAATTCTCTTGTGAAAGAGGCTCTACTTAGTTCCCTGAATAAGTTTATTGGGTTATTATTATTACTAATATTAATAATCAATATTTAATTAAATAAATATTTAATAATAATAATACCACCTAATCAGCATTGTGGTAGTGTTTTGCGCCAAAACATAACAGCTGCTGTTGACTAGTTTAAGAAAAACGACCCCTTCCTTCACATTTTAAAATACAGTTAAATGGATTATAGTCCCATTGTGGCAGTGGAGACTTTCTCAGAGATAAGTGAACAATAGAGACCTTTTCAACTACCCCCCCCCCCACACACACACACTCACAGATGCAGTGTGCACCCTATTGGTGTGGCTGCATTGGGGGAATTCAGGGTAGGAATGGCCTAGCTCCATGAAACCTGTTTTGATATTATACATGGGCATCTGAGCTATGTGGTCTTTCCAAGAGGCATTGTGAGATATTGTGAGGTATTGTGACACATTGTGAGGTATTGTGACACATACCATTTATAAAAGCAGTCCTACCAAACACAGTGCTGCAAAGAATGCCATCATTTAATAAATGATCAAAGTTAATTCCATTTAAGTTCCCAAACATCTCAGATAATTTGCTCTTTCGAAAGTTTGCCACCACTGAGTATTTTTGCTTGACTTTCCATTGTAAGTTTTTCAAAATAGCAGTTTCAGTGCTAGACATGTAAACGCAGCTTCGCCATTGCGCATGTAATGTTTTTCCCATCCGACATCGAGAACTTGGGGCACTCTTTGTAGTCCCTGGGGCAACATTAGAGGCTAAGGAAAGGTAAGAGTTCATTTGCCCCCACTGACTTTATTATATGGCCCATCACATCGCTTGTTGAATCAGCTGCTGTGCAAAAGTGCATCGGATGATTGATTTTTACAAGGGAAATTGCAGTGAACTTCTGTTTCCGGAAAGGCAGGATTGATTCCTAAGTATAAATACTATGTTCAGTCATGGTGTTGGAAGGGTACAGAATGGAAGAATGTTGCCGGGGAAGGACACCATTGCATTGCATTTCGTGATGAAATGGGCATGGCCAATTCTTATGGGTTTGGCCAATTTTCATGATGAAATAAGTATGGCCAATTGCCTAAGAGACGGAATGAAGAGGAGCTAGAATGTTGAATAGACTGGGGAAACTGGAATTCAAATGTTCACTTCACGCTTGGATATTTTCTAACTGTGGACAGACACTGTCCACATCGATCCACATTTAATCAAGGCTTATGAAGTTCAATAAATGACCGTAGGCCTTGCACCCCCTCCTAACCTTCTGTGTCTTACGCAGCCGATGGTTCAGTTAGGAACAAAGGATATTTACATAATCAATTCACTGGTCTATCTAGCTCAGGAGTATCCAGACTTTTTGGCAGGAGGGCCACATCATCTCTCTGATACTGTGTCAGGGGTCGGGAATAAAAAAGAATTAACGTTTGAATTTGAATAAATTTACATACATTTACATACATGGATATATTAGAGATGGAATTTATATAACTGAAAGAAGGTTTTGCAGTAGCTCAAGGCCTATAAAAGGCCTTACACAAAGCAAGACTGGCTTTGCCTTCACTGCTGCTGCTGCACCCCAGACGTGAAACAGCAGGCAGTGGAAGGAGCCCTCATCCCGCAGCTCATGCAAGAGGTCAAACAGTCACCCTCACACTGAGAGTATTTGCATTGGGCCAGCATGGGCTCAGCAAGTCTCCATAGGGCCAGAGGCTCACTGGAGACTGGGGGCTCCTTGCAGGCAGGATTGGGTCTCCTCAAGGGCTGCAAGTGGCCCCTGAGCCAGGGTTTGGGTACCCCTGATTTAGCTCAATATTGTCTACACTGCTCAGCTCCACTGATCATCTCTCCAGGGCATGAGACAGAGATGGATCTTCCCCACTATTACCTGGAGATGCCAGAGATGGAATCTGGTGCCTGCTAAATGGAAAACCTGTGCTTTGTGCTCTATCTCTGAGCTGAAGCTTCTTCCAGGTGCACAGTGAATAAACTTCTTGGAGGAAGGGGAGGATACAAATGTGAAAAATGTGCTTAAAATGAAAACATTTTAGAAATATGAAATATCTGTTTTCTGTTGAGCTAAGTAATGCATTATAGCGAAACCCCTAGCTAAGAAGAATCACTATGGCTGCAGCTATGATTCAGCAGTCAGCACCATCCTTTGAAGCTGGTATAGCTCTGAAGAGCTTGCTGGGGGATGTCTGACCTGGGACAGGTGCTCAGGAAATGGTGAACACAGTGCCACTGCAACCTGCCCCTGTCCTACCCCAATTCCTGCCCCTTCACAGGCACGTGGCCTTCCAGTTGGTGCACTACAAGATTGGGCCATGAGACTTGGGAGAGCCAGGTTCAAGCCCTCACTTATAAAGCTCACTGGATGATCTTGAGCCAATCGCCCTCAGTCTAACCTACCTGCAAGGTTGTTGTGAGCTCAAGATCATCCATTCCTCCCCCCTGCAAGCTATTTGGGGGAAGGGAAGCTGCATGTCCCTGAATAAGTCACCAGATGATATAAAATATCAAATGATGTGCAAGGAGGTTTAATCTTTCAGCATGGGCTAAGCAGCAGTTTGCAAAGGCTCTCTGGGCCCTTGGCCCACGTTAGCCATGACCTCACTCAAGTCCATGTTGTTCTAGTTATTGCTGTTCTTTCCCTTCTTTAAAAAAGAAGTCTTACCTTTCTGTTCCACAGCTTGAAAACTACATTGTGGAAAACATGAAGTCAGAGATGGCTCAACTACAGCAAAATGCTGTCCAGAACCATACGGCCACCATGCTGGAGATAGGAACCAGCCTCCTCAGCCAGACTGCAGAGCAGACAAGAAAGCTTACAGATGTTGAAACCCAGGTATGTGTCCATGGACATTAACAACATGACCATTTTCCTTCGTTTCCTTTCAGTGCCTCCTCCCCACCTACTGTGCTTCTCAACACATCCAGGAAACACATACAAACATGCACTCAGCTTGATTGTTGACAACAGCAGTGCATACTGGCTCAAGGCACTCGCTTTGTACCTGGTGTTGCATGGTTATTTTTCACTCTGCATGTGTTTGCTGGACTTGCCTAGCCAAGAAGGGGAGCTGCTGCTGAGTTGATCAAACACACAGTTGGCCACTCGCTGTCAACGTGAAAAGCATTGAGTGCAATAAAGGTGTTTCAAAGAGCTGAAGTGCCTTTGATAGGCATGACCGCTCACCATTTGATGCTTTGGTTCTCCATGAGATTGTTGCTTCATTGGGAATCTGCTGTACCTGTGGTGTATTTACACCTTGAACACAAATGAAACTCCTTGCAGTTGAGCTGCTCTTAGCTGTTGAGCTGCAAAGTGGCACACTGGGAGAAGCGGTGCTGCTCAAAGGGCAAGAGCTGGAACAGCCCAATTATCATATGGGCAATGCTTTCAGCAGCACCGCCTCTGCCTAGTGATGGGGTGTCACTATTGAAAGGGCAGCTTGCATGATAATTGGGCTCTCCCAGCGCCACCCTTTCAGCAGCACTGCTTCTGCTGGGGCTCTGGGAGGGAGAGCCAGAGAGATTTCTTGGAAGGCAAGGAACGGTAATGGGGAGGAGGCAGACCAAGAGGGGTGAGAAAGGGTGAAGCGGCTGAGGCTCTACGAGAGCCCATTTCTCACATAGGTCACCCTTTCAGCAGCTCTACTTTTCCTGAGGTGTCACTTTGCAGAGCACCTCTGAGCTGCAGAAGTGATGCAATGAAAGGGCAATTTGGCCTGTTGTACAAAAGGAGTTAGATGCCCCGGTCTAAGAGAACCAGAGAATCTCTGTTTATTAACTATAATGGTTGGCAACCTTCAGTCTCGAAAGACTATGGTATAAGCCTACAGCACCCGGTATTTCAAGGCGGTCTCCCATCCAAGTACTAACCAGGCCTGACCCTGCTTAGCTTCCGAGATCAGATGAGATTGGGCATGTGTAGGGTAACAGTTGGTGCTGTTATTAACTATAGTGCCTGTAGATAACCCATCATCAACATGGAAGGAGACTTGGAACTTTCTAAGATCAGCAGTCCAAGCTGTGACACATGGCAATTAGCCCAGGCTCATCAAGAGCCCTCTTTTTGGGGAGAGGCTGATTTTATCTATTAGTTCACAATTCTTCACCACTCCTTCCCCTTTACCTTACAAGGTATCTCACAGTCACTGTGCATTCCGACTTTTTGTTTTAAACGAATGTGTTCATGTGCGTAATCGTTACATTGGCCAGCTAGTTGTTCCAGTAGAGTGCTGGAGATGGATCATATTTTTCTGTATACTTGAAACACGTTTACAGTATCCTTTCCCAAAACAATTACTTAAATGCACATCTGCATACAGAGAAACCAGATCAATTATACAAGGAAGAGCGATTAATTTACTCTAGCTAGAGGTGAACACACGGTGATGACAATATAGTCTTAATCAAGTTCTCAGCTTCTTCGTTTTCCATAGAAGGGATAATAAAAGTTTCATGTAGCTTATAAGTAATAGGAGTGTAGGAAAGCTCTGGAACAAAAAAATTATATTTTTGGACTTAGAGAATAGTGACTGCAGAGGCTATGTATTTTCATTGCTTTACAAGAAAACAAGAACATCAAAATCAACTCACCCAATAGCCTTGATAAATAAGGGCATGTTTTTACATTCCTACACTGGCATGGCTGCTACACCCCCATAGCTAAATCTTGCAACTACGAGTGTAAGAAGAGTATCAATGATTATGATACAGAAGTGTTTACATGATAAGGTTCCAATGAAGCCCACTGAGAATGAAAAACACACAGGAGGATTTCAGTCTTCCTCTCACAGAGGTGCACAAAATCTATGCTATGACAGTGCTATGACAGTGCTATGGGTGCTATTGGGTGCTGTTGGGTGCTATGACAGTGAAATCAATAAAAAAATCAATTAAAAAATCAATAAAAACAGACCAAACCTAGCAGAAGAGAAACCATGAAATGATGATAGGGCTAGAAGCTCTGTAAACAGAATGGCTGGAGAACAGATTGGCTTGAATAACGCATTGGTTTCCATTTTGTCCAGATACTCTGGCAGGCTGCTTAGTTAAGTACACTTTGTATAGTTATTACTATTATAGTAACAATATAAATCCTCTTGCTGTAGTAAGTGCAATAAGATTACATACCAATGTTCTTTTTTTTTTCTGTTGACATTAAGAGTCATGCCAAACTATTCCAAGTTGTACCATTTTTGTTGTTTGCCTCCTGAAGGTACTGAATCAGACATCTCGACTCGAAATCCAGCTCCTGGAGAATTCATTATCTACCTACAAGCTGGAGAAACAGCTCCTCCAACAGACCCATGAAATCTTAAAAATTCATGAGAAAAATAGGTGAGGAGAAGATGCCTGCTTCATTGTAAGGTCCTTGTGTTCACCTCTGCGGTCTTCCCTGACAATTGTCGTCTTCTCTGACAACGTTGTTGTATTTATGGCATTTCTGTTCTGTCTTCTATCATGGAACTCAAGGTGGCTTCTGTCGGGTTCCCATATCCAAGCACTGTCCAGTCATAGACCTGCTTAGCATCAGCAATCTTGTGCATTCATGTGAAGCAGTGTTGTGGGGGGAGATGACAGGGGAGGCCATCACCTTTACCATTCCAGCATGGGGCACTAAACCCTCCCTTCCCATGCTGTATCAGTGAAAAATGAACCCCATGGTGCTATAACAGGGTAAATCCATGTCACTGAGATTTTGAAACTGACTGCTCAGCTGGTCTGGAACTCAGCAGTAATTTCATTCTCATCTTTTTCTATCACTGTCAAGAGTTTGGGGGCCCAAACCTATTCAAGTATCCACTGCTGATGCAGCCATGCCAGTGGAGCACATGGTTCATCCTGTAGTGGGGGGGGGGAGTCACAGAGGTCTCCTAAAGGTGGCATATGTTCCCTTACCTCAGGGCTGCATTTGTGGCTGCATCCACATTGGAAAGTTGGATAGGATTGGGCCCTAAATGTTTCTAATTTCTATTTCTGTGAGTGTCGTTTGGGCATGCTCAATCCTCATCTTGGCTTGGATTGCAGAGGATTGGCTTCCATCTCCTCCTTTTTACAAACTAGTGTTTCTCTGCATACCCAGGGATTCCTCTGGGTAAGCAGAAACTCCTATTTTCTCTTTGGGTGGCCACATTTCATTGCCCTCCTGGTCAGCGCAGGGCCATCAGGTTTGCTGTCAGAGGGAATGATAAATAGTCTGATCAAGCGAATTGGATATGTGACACAATGAACCATTGCCTAGTACAGCAGGGTTCATGTTATCTTAAGAAAGAGATTGCTTCATGGGGGGTGGGGGAGTGTCACATAAAAAAGGAAGAAATGGAAGAATTAAATCTGATATTGTTATGAATCCCCAAATCAACCCAGTGAGTCACTAACAAGAACACTGCTTTGGACTGCTTTTTGTGTTCTTTGAAAGTACTTCACGTTCATTTTGCAAACGGCTCTGCGTTTTTTGCCAAGGTCTCCTCAAAGGGCCCAGGAACAGCTTCATGCAAAACAAAGAGTGAACTAACTTGAACTGAATGGACCCACAGGCTCTTTTACCAGCCCGTGCATTTCTTTTTTCTTTCTTTCCCCTGACTTCTTTTAGGAAAGTAGAGGATGATTTATAAGTCATGTGATTTCTAATGACCTGCTTCTCAAGTGATAATTTTAGACATCAAGGGCTTAACTCGGTCATCAATAAGCACCCTTAGGACCCCATGTATGCATCACAAGGGCAGACTGATGGCCACTGTCCATGGTGTCTTGTGTCTTCCCATTCTGTTTATGTAACGTTTGAATCCCAGAACTTCATGGGTGGAGCAAATTGCATATAAATCCTTTCCACCTAATTGTAACTCAGGGAAATCACAGGGTGGAAAGGCCCTTTGACTCCCCCCACATGGTTTCAAACACTGTACCATAACAGCGGAAAAAGAGGCCTTGGTAAAATGGCCACTGCACTGATGTGAATATATATATGAAGGGGCTCTTAGCTACAAGTTCAGGCAAATTTTCTCAAAAAAGAGACCAGTGATCCATAATAACGAGCTGTAATCATTGAGTCCTTGAGTTAATGTTCTCTATCAAGTTTCACTCATATATTATTGAATTACCTGCCTTCCCATTACAAAGCTTCTGTGTTGAAGTGGAAATGTGTGTGGCTTTTAACCCACTGACCTTCCGATTGTATTACTGACCTACCAATTATCAACTTAAGCATAAGTATTTATTTAGAATGTGCAGAAGGCAGAAATTCATAAAGGTGATGACTGGTGTACTTTGTGCTTTGCATTTATATATATAACCTAACTCTTTCTCATGGTGCAAATATATATGTGGCAGCAAATAAATTTGTGCTGCCCTGACCTGTATGTGACTGTACTGACATTGACATGACCTATAATGTGTTGAAATTGTGCGGGCTTGTATGCGGAGAGCAGGAATGTGTTGAAAAGTAACCCAACTGTCAAGCAGTCAAGGGAGGGAAGTAGAAACAGTTTGTTCAGGAAAAGCAGAATGGAGCCTGATCCATTTTTAAAAAAAACTCACAAGGGTAGACGAGTTACAGAAACTGTACTTCCTGGTTTTAGATATCACATTTTTTCACTACTGAAGAAAGACGGTATTTTCATTTGACTATTGAGTGGGAACATCTGGGCTAACATACTCCATTGTTCTGCAAACTTCACTGTTGACCATATGGTGAGTTGTAACCCACAAACCAATAAATTGGAAAGTTTAGCTATTGGTTGATTAGGGGTGCAGTCCAAAACACACCTACCTGGGAGTAGATACTGAACAGAACAGGTGGATGGTACCCACCACACATGTCCTCTTGCTGTTTCTCCCTCTTGTGTCCTCTTGCTGTTTCTCCCTCTTGCTGAGGGAGGCCAGTGTAGGAGGTTGGAGGGTGGCAGGAGAGTGGATCAGAGATTGTGAGGGGGCATTTTTGGGTGGGGAAGGGTGGAATGCTGGGCAGATCAGGCCCAGGAGGGAGATTGGGTCAGCTGTGGAACCTCATGTTTTATCCTAACTCCGTTCCTGGCCAGCCTGGTCTTATAATGGGCTGCTCAGATTTGCACCAGCAATTTCACTGGCACAGATCCAAGTAGTCCCATAGTCACATGACATGGGGTCAGGGGATAAATATTCCCTTACTCCAAGTCACACCAGTCCTAACCTGCACTGGATATGGTACAGGCCAGTTGGACTGCTTGTTCCTGTGCAGGTTAGGACTAGGCTGCCTGAATATGGAGTGGCCCCTTGTCATAAAACATGTCCTTTTTCATGCACAGGGATAAATGGCTGCTCAACCATTAAAGAATCACTTAGAGAATCTGGCACAAGAACTGCCACAGCAGATATATTATGATCTCTTCACCAAATATCTTTGGTGTGAGTATAATGTACTGTCAAAAAAAATCTGGTGCTCTAATATTGGCTGCAAGAGAAAAACACAAAGCCTTATGTGTAATTTTTTTTGCAGCTTTATTGAAACTAAAGGAGAAAAGCAGACATAATGTGCAATATTTGTGATGAGATCTCCCAATTTTTTACTTCAAAGCAGCTGTGTTATTCCTGAATTGGATCAGAACAGCAGTACCAGGGGAAGAAATGTTTAAACCTTTGTTCATATACGCTTTTCTTGATTGATGAACTGACTATATGTGAAAGCAATCAGCTGGATAGGTATAATCAAAGAATAATCAATGAATATCACTCATACTTATAATCACTCATACATATAAAATAAAAATAGGTAGGAGATATGTTGAGCATTTATCCCTGTGAAGACATTTTTCTGTACCTGTTGGGGAGATCAAAGACAGAGTAAATTATGTTATCTGTACTACAAAATGCAGACTTCAGGAATCCTACTGATGTTTAAAAAAAACAGACAGAACTGGTCCACATCCTGTTCCCAAACACCTCTGAACTTGGAAGTTAAAATTCTCTTTAAGCTGTAGGCATGGTCTGGTTTGGATTAGCAGATCCAGCCTGTACCTTGCAAAGGAAATTGACTGAATCAAGCAATTCATCCCGCAGGGGGAACATCATCTGTGCCATCTCCATGGTCTACTTCATCACCTTTCACACAGACAGAAGCCACAATGGGAAGTCTTTACATTGGCCTCCCTGCAATCTGTCTCACCCCTTCGTAACGGTGAAGTTTATGAGCATGGTTAGGTACTGCTCCTGCTGCGTGACATCCTGACAAATTTAACGCATCATTTCCATGGTGGAAAATTGATTTCGGGCCTCATTAAGATCAATGGACTAGACAACATTATATAATATAGGTTGTACTGCCAAATGAAGAGTTAAGTTACCATAAAAACAACACATTATTATTTGCACCTTTAACCTGATCACCCAACAACTAAAGGCCTTCTTAAATAATATGAATTTCTCACATGGAAAGCAGCAGTTCCAGTAAAGAAGGAGAGAGGCAGCTTACGTCTCATGATCCTTATGCATTTCATTTTCTCCACACATTCACTCAATAAAATTCAGGGCTAGAAGTCCAGCCCTTTTTGTAGGCTGCTTTAAGTTAAGGAACATAAGACAGGGTACTCAAAGCTACTCATGATCATCACACACAAAAACCTACATTGCTTCCAGTGCTTTTTTCTACGTGCTTTTCACATAGGAAACCAGATTGTTTGAAATGACCCCTAATTCATTCCTTCAAAACATGCTGAATGCGCAACAACAGGTTCAGCTTGTGGTACCCCTTCCTAGTGGCTAAAAGCGATACTGAATTGTTCATAAAGTAGCTTGGCTTCCATTTTTGTTACAGAGACATCTTACCACAAAAAGATTTTTTTAAGTATTCACGTATCATTTTAAGTCAAAACCTAAAAATATAAACTGTGAATGCAACAAACACAGCCTTGCAAATGTATGTATGATGCAGATATTTATTTCATTCAGGGTGCAATCCTAATCAACTTTCCAGCAGCGAAGTAAGGGCAATGCAGCTACAAGATAAGGGAACAAGCATTGCCTTACCTTGAGGAGGCCTCCAACTGCAGGTTGGAGGGCTGCGCCCCAACTGCAGGCTGCAGCACATGCCCCACTGGAATAGCTATGCTAGTGCTGGAAAGTTGGTTAGGACTGCACCCTCAGTATTATTACTGTATTCTCATTGATTTTTGCTTCCCATTGGTATCTGTGGGAGACCCAGCTGTCCATCAGCCCCATGTTCCATTAAATGGCTAAAGAATTTTAGGCATATAGGCATTCTCCATGGATCGGTGGGGGTTGGCAACCTTCAGGCTCGAAAGACTATGGTATAAGCCTACAGCACCCGGTATTCCCAGGCAGTCTCCCATCCAAGTACTAACCAGGCCTGACCCTGCTTAGCTTCCGAGATCAGACCTGTCAAATTTCAGACAGGCAGGAGAATGTGTTATATGTAGTTTTACAAACATTTTTAAAAGGCACAAAGAAAGAGTCACAGAAAACAGTCTCTTCACTATTATATCTCTTTAAATACAAACAGCACAAAGGAACAGGAAATGTAGAGAAGCACTGTGTGGAAAGGATTGAAAATGGGTAAAGAAATTATATGAGGTGACTAATTGAGAACTGTTTTTTTCACAAAATGTCAGTCTACACTGAGAAAGTATTTGCAAAGGGTTCAGCTTCCTCTTTTACTGTCTCCTGCCAGTCCTTCCTCATGTCACTGTAACTGGAGGAATCTATGTGGAAACATGACATACAGAATGTACGTTCCTAGCTAAAATGTTTTAAAGAACGGACAGTTAACTGTGGGGCAGCCCAATGTTATGTTGGTAAAACCCAGAGTGCTTTACATTATGGTGCTTTACGTCACAGTGAGGGAGCAAACCAGGGTGGGGAGAGGTTGAAACAAAGTAGGGGGGGGAGAATGGGGGGCAGGGATGCTGGGGGAGTAGGTGGATCCAGCAGCGATGGTATGCACTGGATTCTATCCTCTCCTCCCCACCCCATTTGTCTCCTTAGACTTGTGCCAACTAAAAAGCTGGCACAGATCCAAGGAGACCCATTCAGGAGCAGGAGGCTAATAGGGATTTAAATCCTCTTTCCCCTCTGAAGCATCCCATTCCATCCCTCACGCTGGACACAGCACATTTCTGTGTGGCTGCACCAGTAGAGGGGAAAGGATAGGATTGGGCTTTCAATCTCTCTTTCCCCATTCAGTCATCCCACTCCCTGCAAGCTTCACCTGACCGTTTTTAACACACACACACACACACAGAGAGAGAGAGAGAGAGAGAGAGAGAGAGAGAGTAAATGCTGTGTGCATTAACCACACAGGTCAAGTTGATTTTCAGATAATTTAAAAATGTGAGTGCACAGACACGCCAGATGACTTTTAAAGTGGATTGGAAAGACAGAGGTGCTGGATGGGAAGGCTGGACAGGGGCTGCCTGGCTCTGATTGGTCTGTGGAACTCTTTGCCATCATAACTGGCACCTGACAGCTTAGATGTCTTTCAGACGGGTAATGGACACAGGGGCTGGCTGGCTGACTCTCTCCCTCCCCACCCTTGGATCTCAGGGTGTGTGTGTGTGGGGGGGGGGGGGCTTTTTGTGGTGTTGCACAGGTTCTGCGGGCAGGTGGGCCTTCTCCTGGCCAGCTCTCTGGAGTGGTGAAGCACCCTGCCTGGGTCACCCTATAGGTCTGCAGCCCAGCCCAGGTGCCATCATTTTGGGGCCTGAAAGCTCCTGACAGGCTGCAAAGGGGCAAAGAGGGCAAAGTTCCTCCCCCCTCCCCCGCCCTGCTGGACTGCTGCAGGCAGGGGCGCCTTCCTGGGGGCTGCTGTCCATTGGCATCAGCAGGCACAGGTACGACCAGTCCTGCTTGGGGGGCGGGGGCGGGAGAGAGGGGGAGAGGGAGGGGCCTCTTGGGGCTCCTCTCTCAGGAGGAGGAGAGTCACCCAGCCAGGGGGGGTCAGGAAGGGGAAAAGGGGCTAGGTGGGGACGCTGCAGCAGCGCCCTGGAGGTGGGGGGGGGCAAAGGAGCGTCTCCTGCCTGCCTGCGTTGAGGGGCTGAACCGAGGGACTGGACAGCGGTAGGTGGGGCGCCCCTCCGCCCCCGCGCTGACGTCCCAAGCGCAGCCCACCTGAAGGGGGCGCTGCGAGGAGCCTGGGCAGGTGGAGCGCAGGTAGCTCACCTGGCGTGGGCGGGGCTGGAGCGCTGCAGCAGTGACGTCGCGGGGCTGCCCGTCAGGAGAACCCGGGACGCGGCAGCAGAGCTAAGAGGCGGCCCGCACCCTCCCGGCACAGCGTGCGGGGGGGGTGTCCGCCGCAGGGATGCGGACCGTGGCTGAGCCAGGAGTTCGCCCCTGCCGCCGGGCATTTCCTGCGGCCTCCCGGGCAAGGGCCGCCGAGCTCCGGGACCCCGAGGCGCCCGCGCTGCCCCTTTTGCCCCCTTGTGTCCCCCAGTGCCGGGGCTGGCGCTGGCGGCCCGCGGAGGGAGGGAGAAGGGACAGCCCCGAGCAGACCCCGCAGGCGGCAGCACTCGGGCAGGGACGACACCTGGTCCCCGGGAGCTCGGCCATCTCCCCAGCAAAGCAGGCAACACGCCCAGCTCCGGGGGCTGGGATGCGGTTCAGCCACTGGCATGACTCGGTCATCCCTCCATCCCTCTCCCCTTCCATCCATCCATGCATCCCCATCCATCCATCCCTCACTCCCTCCCTCCCTCCATCCATCCCTCCATCCCTCTCCCCTTCCATCCGTCCATATATCCCCATCCCTCCCTCCCTCCCCCCATCCATCCATCCTTGCATCCCCATCCCTCCCTCCCTCCCTCATCCCTCATCCCTCCATCCCTCTCCCCTTCCATCCATCCCCATCCATCCATCCCTCACTCCCTCCCTCCATCCATCCCTCCATCCCTCTCCCCTTCCATCCATCCATATATCCCCATCCCTCCCTCCCTCCCCATCCATCCATCCTTGCATCCCCATCCCTCCCTCATCCCTCCATCCCTCTCTCCTTCCATCCATCCATGCATCCCCATCCATCCCTCCCTCCCTCCTCATCCCTCCCTCCATTTAGCCCTCTCCTCTTTCATCCATCCATGCATCCCTCCCCCATCCATACATCCCTCTCCCCTTCCATCCATCCTTGCATCCCCATCCCTCCCTCCCTCCATCCATGCCTCCCCATCCCTCCCTCCCTCCCTCCCTCCCTCCCCCATCCATCCATCCATCCATCCATCCATCCATCCATCCATCCCTCTTCCCTTCAATCCATCCATGCATCCCCTCCCTCCCCCATCCATCCATCCATCTCCCCTTCAATCCATCCATGCATCCCCCTCCCTCCCCCATCCATCCATCCATCTCCCCTTCAATCCATCCATGCATCCCCCTCCCTCCCCCATCCATCCATCCATCCATCCATCCATCCATCCATCCATCCATCCATCCATCCCTCTGCCCTTCAATCCATCCATCCCTCCCTCCCCCATCCTTTTCCCCCCCTCCCAGGAAGTGGAAGGAGAAGGAGGAGCAGTGGAGGCAAATAGGCAAAGATGAGCATTCCCCACCAACCTGTTGCCTGAGGCTATGTTTCAGTTGGCCTCATGGATGGACCAGCCCTGCCCCAGGGAGAGAGCAGGCTATGCCCAGCCTTCTATCATTTTAAATCATGTTTATATTATAATGCATGAAAACAAGTATCTTAGCAGTCGCAGCATTTAGACATCCACAGTTAAATTAGAGAGTAAATAACTGATCAATAACAACCACTGCCGCAAAATCAATGCCATAACACAATCGTTTCCCCAGTCTGGATGTTTGCTGGCAGACAGGGCCTTCTCTGCATTAGCATCCAACAGGGATGGCATCGGATCACTTTGGGCACCTGCTTTATGGGATCTAGCGGTCATGCATGCACAAAATGCTCTCTTGCACATGGAAATGCATCCCCTTGTGGTTTCCTCCATGTACCTGGATGCGAGGCCTTTGGGGTCAACTGAACGGCCAGTTTTTGTCCTTGTGTCGCAAGGCATATTGGACACCTCCACTTCGGTTTTCTGGGCCGGATTTAGCTCTTGAAAACTGAGCAAGTCAGAGATGCGGCAAGCCCAAGTTCTTCCTGACTTCGGAGTCTTGCTAGGGTTCTCTCTTCATGTTCCTGATTGTTTTCTGTTTATCAACACCTAGCCCTGCTCATTGTTACACATCCAAGTCATGTGTTTTTCCATACACCTGCCATTATGGTCAAAGTGAGTGAATCCGTTTAGGCTGTTTGCACCTCAGATTTCCAAAGCGTCCCAGAGATTTCCTGGGATCTTACATTCTCCAATCTCACCCAGATTCGCTACCCACATGGGATGCTGGGGACACTACCACAGGCATGGTAGCGGCTGCTTCTGCAAGCCGTATGCACTGGGCCAAGGAATGCAAACATGACACTCTTTAACACAGCGCCAAATCTGAGAGGAAACTGGCCTGCTACAGAGGCTCTTTGCTGGTGGATCCGCTTACCAGAAGCAGTGTACAGGAGCTCAGGGACACAGCTGCAGGACTACAGCTGCTGCAGAAGCAGGTTTTGGTATGCACAAGACACTTTCCATTCTAGTGTGATCCTAAATATAATGATGCTAATTTTCTGCAGGATTTTTGGAAGATTTTAGAGAGGCTTAGGAGTGTGTTTTGCTTTTCATATTACTCTGTCTAGCTGCGGATGCCACATGGGTGGGTAGACCTGGGTTTCAAAAACTTTTCCAGCTGTCCTCCCCCACCCTGTTTTGCTCCTCCCTGCTCCCATTTTGCTCGCCCATCACCACCCTCCCCTGCTTTTTTCACCCCTCCCCTTTTCAAATGGGCCCAAAAGAAACTTCATACCCCTTGGTAAAATTCCTCGCAGAGGCCCTGCCCTATGCCACCTTAGGGCCTTCTCCAACCTTAGAGGGCTCTGGCACCTCCAATCTAGCTGGTCTCCAACCCTTTCTTAGTCCTGACCCTCTCTTTATAGTCCCCTGGCCTTGGTTGATCCCTCCCCCTTCCTGGTTCTACCCACCCAGCCTGGTCGCCTTCTGAGTCCTCAGCCCCCACATCTGGGAGATGGGAAGGCACCTGCAGACATTTGCCATGCCTTGCTGCTTCTCTGCTGCTCCAACGTATGCAGGTGCACTCTGCTGAATGGGCTGACAGCTTGTACCCTGTCCCACCGATGCCTTTCCAGGACCCGGTCCTGTGTCCACTGGGCAGGCCACTCCCTGGGTCTAGTAAGACCTGATGACATTCCTATCTATGGATTCAGCCTACTTATGCACCTTAACTTGGAGGGGTGGGGCATAGTTAATCTGTTCTGAATGCAGAAACTCCTGGGTTCAATCTAGTGGTGTCACTGGAGGGTGTGGGCTACACCGGGTGACATGCGCGGGTGTGTGTGTGTGTGTGACAAGCATTAGTGATCAAAATCGCTAAAATCACGGTTATTAGGAATAATACCATCCTAATGATATTGGTATTAGGAATAATTACCAACCTGAAATATCTGTGTTCTATCAAAAGGTATAGCCTAAAAAGCAGTGGGGTGGGGCAATAGTTCATCACCACGCCTACCACACTGCATGGGAGAAAGTGCATCATGGAGGTGACACACTGGTCTCCTGCACTGGGTGTCGCATACCCTAGTGACGCCACTGCCCTGATGGCCTAGATCAGGGGTCTCCAAACCCTGGCCCGTGGGCCAGATGCAGCCCGCAGTGAGCCTCTCTCCAACCCGCAACCAGCCTCTTGTCCACTGAAAGCCTCTGGCCCACTCAACCGAACACGAACAGAGCGGTGCTCTGGTTGCTTTTGGAGTGTGTTCTGAGGGCTGGAGAGGTTGAATGAATGAGCCCATTCATTCAATTATTCACTAATCTAAGTTCCATCTCTAATTTATATTTAAATTTTTTTATGGCCCTCAACATTGCGCCAGATATTTGATGTGGCCCTCTGGCCAAAAAGTTTGGAGACCCTTGCTCTAAATGATCAACGCTTCACTTGTTTGAAGTTATTCACATCTATGTTTTAATCAGAGACTTACAAAGAGTCATGTCCAAGGTTTTTATTTGCTTGACAAGCCCCACAACTGCAGATACAGAAGGCTTCATTTTCAACAGTATCCCTGATAGTGAATTCCAACAATAGACTCATTCTTCCGTGTTGGCTTTTCTGACTTTCAACTTTGGCACTAAGTCTCACGTCTTAATACAGAACTGAGGTTTCATTCTAAGGAAATTCCTTCCTGAACAGCTTAATACAGGAGAAATGAAATGTGTGGTCAACCACCGTTGGTTAGTGATTACCACGTTATTGAGCATTTTACCAGTTCCAGATTTATATACCACTCCTATAGCTTCTATATGGTTTCCATTATTGATATAATATAGGAAATCTTTTCTCTGCAGAAAGAACCATGTTAAGGCATGCATATGTATCCCTTATCTAAATTCTGATTTCATTATACTTTTAAAACCAAATTTAGATTCTGTTATATGTTTAAAACCACATTTATAAATGTACAAAGGGAGGAAAAGTAACCTCAAACAAGCAGCCTCTTTACTGGTTCATCTTTGCATTATATAACGTTTGACATGCTTTTCCTAACAATGAAGAGGGGCCTTTGCTAAAGCAGTAAAACATCTGTAGTGTGCTTGGGCCACAGTCTCCCCACCCAGGAGAAGTCTAAACAACTGCATTTTCTTTTTCCTTGCTATGCTCAGCTTTGCTGTTACTACAACCTACTTGACTGTCATCCCTAGGAATTAATGGGCTATTATGTAAAAAACTGTGTGGTATGTAACAAACAATCCACATCATGAAAATCAGCTTACACACATAGACATGCTTGTCCCAAGGAAGCATTATATCACGAATAATTTTGTAAGATAGCAAGATAAAGCCCATGAGCCTTATTGCACTTTTGTGAACCTTCCTTTTTAAATCTACGTTTCTGGTCCTGATAGTAGAGTGGGATAAGGCTGGAATCATGGAATCACCACTGCAGTAGGAGGAGCCATAACTCAGTGTTGGAGCATGTGCTTTGCATCAAAGGCATCACTAGGGTTTGTGTCTCACTGCATCACCCCCATGATAGACCTCCTTCTGTATCAGACCATACAGAATAAATTACACAATTGTTGTGAGCCCCCTTGCAGCTTCAGAGATAAGACAGGATGCATATATTTTAAAATAAAAGGGGAAACAATCTCAGTGGGGGCATTCTATGAGCACAGCGCGTAGTGTTCACACTTGCCAGAGACCATGGGATTGAGTTTCTGCTTAGAATATGGAAAGCCAGTAAATCAAAGCCCAGGCTAATTGCCTACAAGCCAAATTGGTTGCATGGCTGGGCTTTTGTTTTCTTCAGTAGGCTGTGGTTGATTAGATGCTGTGTTCTAAACAGAAAGGCTTTTAAGCAGCAGCTGAAACAGCATGGAGGGAGGGAGGTGGTTAGGTTTCCGATAGGAAAAAGGAAGCAAATATGCGTAGAGGCTTATTTGCAGAGAACCATATAGGGTGCAGACTGATATACTGTCTAAGTGTGGTGATAGAAGCGGAGCACACCTTTTCTTCCTATATACAAATGCCTTGGAAAGCCACAAACGTGTTTCCGAATACATTCCACCTCACCATTGTCTGTCTCTCTTCACCCTGTCTTTCTAACTATCAAGATTACTTCTGGTGTTTTTTCTTTTTCTTTTCTTTTTTTAAATCACTTTTTAAATTGCTGTGAACATGCTTAAAATGTGTGGCAAGATACATGAATGGTAAATACTGTATATACAGGTGGGACCTTTGTATCCATGGGGGATACAGAAAAGCACAAATAACACAGGCCAACACACATTTTGCTTCCTTAAACGTTACACCAATTCCTGGGTATATTTGGGGTGCTGATTCAAAAAATGGCATCCGTTTTGCCCTATCACGTCTAGTTTTGGAGACGCGGCATAGCCTCCTCAGGGACTGGTTCAAGCAGCTTCTTCATGAGGAAGCCTACACCATCGCTTCCTCATGAGGAAGCTGCTTGAACCATTCACTAATGAGGCTATACTATATCTCCAAAACTAGACGTGATAGGGCAAAACCGATGCCATTTTTTGAATTGGCACCCCAAATTCATATCAAACCACCATAAAGTTTGGGAAAAACTTTTCTGACCCTCAATTTTGTAGGCCTATGAATTAAGTCCTTTTGATATTTGCTATTTTCTTCCCACATGGGCTTCTGGTGACCAGAGCCTCACCACCACGTGTGACCAGTCTGAGGCTCAGAATGCTGCCTGGAGCCTTTAAAACATGACTTCCGGTTTTGGGCAAAAACCAGAAGTCGCATTAAAATGCCTCCAGGTGACATTTTGAGCCTCAGAGAAGCTGCATGTGGCCTCTCTGAAGCTCAGTAAGCTGCCCAGACCCTTTAAAGTGAGCCAGGGTGGTGTAGTGGTTTGTTGAGGTGGACTTAGACCTGGAAGATCCAGATTCGTATCCCCCCTCAGCCACAAAGTTTCCTGGGTGACCTTGGGCCAGTCATTTTCTCTCAGCCTCTCCTACCTCACAGGGTTGTTGTGAGGACAAAAGGAGGGGGGCAGCTGTGTACACCGCCCTGAGCTCTTTGGAGGAATGGCGGTATAAAAATGTGAAAAATAAATAAATAGAATGCAACTTTTGGTTTTTGGAGGTTCAGGTACTTTTCCAGACGCAGCGGGAATGAGGTTCCAGTTGCATCTGGGAGATCTGCAGGGCGGCCATCCTAGGGGTGGGGGTCCGACATCCATGGTAAGGCAAATCTGTGGATGCTGGATCTGTGGATTAAGAGGCCGCATCTTTAGAATCCAGAAAACGCTATACAGGAGCCCAAAGTCAGATGCTGTGATTTCTAACCCCAATTTTTTTATGGAAGGGAATCATGATGATTCACACTTATTACATCAGCAGTTAACAGTTTCCAGAATGAGCATTTCATAGATAATTTCATAGATTATATGCAGTATGTCCACCAGTTCCTGCTCGACATCTGCTCCATGTTGCATTACACAATCCGTATGCACATCACAGACACACACAGAATACATTTGCAATAATGTTGAAGACGCTGCTATGTTCCAAACTCCAATGTACTTCCAGGCTCGGTGAGAGTTGGGGGTTTTTATGCCTTGCATGCATGCGCTAATGAAAACTACGGGAAACTTCTTAAATCTGCTTAGCAGCTGGGCACAATTCTGCAGCTGTCTATCATGGCGTATGACTCAATGCTACTTTCCAGGATGGCTACAAATGATAGTTAATTTGTATTTGGCCTCTTGGAATGTTTACCAGACATCTATTCAGAAAATTTGGCACTGTATATCCCTAATATATTGCATATTGCTCTTGTAAGATACTACTTCTTGCTAATACATAATGTACTCTGCCCTCTCAACTTTAATCTTCCAAACACAGTCACCAGGAAAGTCCATCATAGATGGTTTTCAGTATCTAATGACAACTGCATGAAAATTGTGACAGCTACTTAAAAAAAAACTGGTGGTCATTTGGTATTGATGGAAGTGACTAAGAGTGAATTTATCTGAGCGGTTTTGCAGTATAAACATTATTAGGGGGTGGTAGGGTTAGGTCAGTTCCCATGAAACAGCTTCAAATAGTTATCACTATCACGTTGTGATCAAAATAAAACATCAGTGGGAATCAACTCCCTGTTGCAGCTATTTAGGGCACTCACCAGTGTTAATAGATAAATAAGTTTGCAACATTAATGAATCCAGTATAAGAGGTGAGTACAGGTGAGCCCTTTTTATCCGCGGGTTTGGAACCTGTGGGTTTTACTCACCACAGATTCCAAATCTGCGGTGGAGGACCCCACCTGACCTCCTAGATCCAACTGGAAGTGTCTTCTGGTCCCATCTGGGAGGCTCTCTGAAACCTGGAGAGGTTGCGCATCACCTCTCTGGGCCTCAGAACATCCGCTGAAGTTGTAGGAAAGTGCCTTTCCAACACCTCTGGGGGGGGGAGCTTTCTGAGGCCCAGAGAGGCAGCAATACAACCTCGATCCCCAAGGAGGCCACATACAGCCTCAGCCTCACCATTAAGCCTCTCCAGGCCTCAGAACACCTCCTGACATGACTAGAAGGCACTTCCAGTTGCTTCTGGAGGTCAGGTCTGCAGGCCCAGACCTGCAGATTTGTTTATCAGTAGGTTTCAGCATCCCTGGGTTTCTGGGAACGGAATGCCCACAGATGCTGGGGGCAGATTGTACTTAAGTTCTGAGACAGAGAAGGCACCTTTGCATATGCTTGTAACAGCAGATGAAGAGGTTCACTGCTCCATTTTCCAATGCCTTGTACTGGTCCTATCCCTGATTTCCCAGCCTGCCCCACCTTCTTTCTCTCCTTGGACCTATGCCAGCTAGGATAAGGTGGAATAAATCCAAAGAGGCTCATAGGCCACTAGAAATCCTACCAAGGGGTAAGTGAACATGTTTACTGACCTCTCATTGGCTTTCTGGTTGCTCCCCCCACTACAGCATGCAGCATGAGCGCCACTAGTGTGGCTGTATGCTATAGCGTGGCAGGGGATAGAATAGGGCTCTGGAAAAAGTACTGACAGAGTGACGAATCATGCTAGTTTGCTCCTAATTTTCCCTTTGGAAGAATAATTGTATTTTTTTTTCTCTGTTTTACCTCTCCTGTGCTACTTTTCACTTACATTTCAGTTCTCTAAGGATTCCATGTACCTCAAATAACCCTACAGTCTTGAGACCATTTAGAGCACCATATGTCTCCTGACACCTCACAGAGAAATTGAATACATTGGGGGGGGGGGGGAAACAGATTTTACTGTATGTAAAATGTAAAAAAAAACATTTTTTTTAACTGCCTTTGTAAACTTTAGTGGGAAAATCATATGGATCTCAGCATCATTGTGGCATAGAAAGATGAGTGTGACTTTATGCTGTTTTCTCTAAGGGCATGTTAATATATTCTTGCATGTTGCAAATGTTATTTTTAAATCATCAGCTTCATCAAATATGTGGTTTTGAACTTTCCATGCAGCCATAGTTCGTCTAGTTAACCTTCAGCCAAATATTCATTGTCAGACGGGAAGACTTCCATATTGAATAGTCCATTGCCAGGTGTCAAGGACAGGGCAGGCCTGTGGGCGTTATTATCCAGAACCAGGTCTGGGTTATGTTGTGTCTGACTAAGGGCTTTCTGGCAATGATTTCAGGGGCTTCCCTGCCTTTTCCAAGCACTCTTCGCTTCCTTTGACTTTTCCCAGAAGTTTTGCTGAGGAACACCCAGATTCTTTCTGAGGTTTCACATTAGGTTTAACATGGCAGCAAATGTGAAGGCACGCTGTGAAATTTCAGTAGCCTGTTGTTTCTTCCAAATCCCTCCCCTATTTTGCTCCTCTGAAACTTCCAAATTTCCCTGGATGTTCTCCTATCTTGGATACTGCTCTCCATCTGCATCCATCCTCTCTCCATCTGCACCCACCAGTTCCAGAATAGGGTTGTCACTTTTTTTCTGGACAGAAGCTCTATGCCTTTAAGAGCTATCAAGCAGGTAGCTATTAGGTGGGTCTGCTCTTGGACAACAGTGGCAGGGGCAAGTGCTTCTCTCAGCACTTTTAATTTTCCCCCATGATGCTTCAGTCATTGAAGCAACACGACCTAGGGTTGTGAGGGAAAATGGTGGCTCTATGCCAGTGGTGCTCAGAAATGCACATGCGCCCAACATCATCACTGCTGATCATTGGGTGGGTTCACCTATGGTGGCAGAAAGAGATACAAATACTGTAATTCCTGTCTCCCACCTGACACCTGGTAAGTTCATCCTCTCTCTCTCCCCCCCATAATGCTGCTAATGTGGAAGGACGAACATTACAGGATGCCTGTAGAGTGCAATTGTTCAGTACCTCCCAGGGCTGAATATTTGGGTAGATTTCCATGGTAGATCTATGAAGAATCTCATTCCACCAGAGCAGGGGTGTCCAAAGTTTTTGGCAGGAGGACCACATCATCTCTCTGACACTGTGTCGGGGGCCAGGGAAAAAAAAGAATTAATTTACATTTCAAATTGGAATAAATTTACATATGTTTACATAAATGAATATATTAAAGATGAACTTATATGAATGAATGAAGGTCTTGCAATAGCTCAAGGCCTATAAAAGGCCTTGCACAAAGCAAGGCTGGCCTTTCCTTTTCTGCCGCTACTGCTTCACAGATGTGAAAGAGCAAGCAGTGGAGGGAGCTCTCATCCCACAGCTCACGCGAGAGGTCAAACAGTCGCCCTCACGCTGAGAGCAGTTGCGTAGGGCCAGTGTGGGCTCCAACAAATTAAAGTCTAGATTAAAGTCTGAGGAGAAATCTGACGACGAAGAAAGGCGGTATATAAATACCTGTATAAATAAATACATAAATAACAAATCACCGGAGGGCCAGAGGCTCATTGGAGACTGGGAGCTCCCTGAGGGCCGCATTGAGAGGCCTCGAGGGCCGCAAGTGGCCCCAGGGCTGGGGTTTGGTCACCCCTGCACCAGAGGATTGGACAAGAATATGTTTTTTAATCTCTTCCAAATGTATGAACATTAGATTCTTCTCCCATCCCCCTCATCCTCTATCCAGTTGTTCCCATATGCTAATGTTAACAAACATGTGGCACTGATGTTTTCGCCTCTAGTTTACTGGAGCACAAAATCCTTGAAATGGAAGAAAGACATAAAGAGGAGCTGAATACTCTGAAGGAAGAAAAAGAGAATCTGCAAGGCCTGGTTTCTCATCAGAGTCACATCATTCAAGAACTGGAGAGGCAGCTCAACAGAGCGATGACCAACAACAGCGTCCTGCAGAAACAGCAACTGGAGCTCATGGATACTGTTCACAGCTTAGTCAGCCTTTGTTCCAAGGAAGGAGGTAAGGCGCCTGACTGAATAAGGTAGCTCTGAGATGCTTGCACAATTCTCCTTGTCTGACTTCAGATTTGGGGGTTCCAAATGACCTAATCATGGAGAAAAGTGATACGTGCACAAAGAAATACTATATTTCAAGATCAGGGCTGGCCTTGGGAGCTGTGGGACCCAATGCAAAACATTTATGTGGGGGACCTCCACCCCCACAGGACCCCTTTATTCACCAGGATGAGCAGCAGTGGTGGCAGTGTCACTGTCAACTGCTTGTGGGGGGGGGTTGTTATTTCAAGCTAATCAGACCCCTGGGCAGGAGGGAGGGCCATGTGGTGTCAATGCTCTACTCACTGCATGACACCTTGGCATAGAAGATTCCATGCCTGAGTATTTGCTACAGAGTGAGATGCTGGCTGCTGGCACTCTACTCACAGCCCCAGTGCAGGGCTTATCAAGATGCAGGGGCCAAATTGGTCAAATTACCCTAAGGCTAGCCCTGCTCAAGATGGCGGATTAGAAATCACTAACTGCTGTCTTGTTGTCTCTTTCTAAATAATGAGCCCTAAGGCATTCAGCACAAAGGCACAGGAAAGGTTGGGAAATAATGTAAATTACTGCTATTACCCTATACTGCTCTGGGCCAGGGTATCTTAGAGATCGCCTACTCCCGTACAATCCGGCTCGTCCTCTCAGGTCATCAGAGAAGGCCTTTTTACAAGTGCCGCTGCTTAAGGAGGTATGTGGGGCGGCGGCAAGAAACAGGACCTTCTCAGTAGTGGCACCAATGTTATGGAACTCCCTTCCCCTTGACTTGAGAATGGCTCCCTCTCTTGAGTCTTTTTGGCGAGGCCTGAAGACCTTGCTATTTAAACAAGCCTTCTGACTTCATGGCCTTTTTAACATCTTTTATACATCTTTTAGTTGCTTTTTTACAGGCTTGATTCCTCTAAGAACTGCTGTTTTATGTTCTTTTTTATTCTGACTTTTATCTGACTACTGTTTTTATGGTTTCTATTAATGTGTTTTTATCTGTGTGAGAAATTATGTTTTAATCTGTTTTTATATGTTAGCCACCCTGGGTCCCTTTGGGGAGAAGGGCGGGATAGAAATAAAGTTTATTATTATTTATTATTATTATTAAATTGAAATGGATGGAACTTGATTAAAGGAGGGGAGCTGGAAGAGAGGCCAAGCGCAGTAACCTGCAAATGTTCTGACTCCAAAAAGAGAAAAGAAGTCATATGGGATAAGTCTTGCTCTGTTTCTTATACTGATATCCACAGCCATTCCCTTACCACTGTAATAAGTGGTTCTGTGTGGACAAAATTGCTATCAGAATGCTGGATACTTTGGCTAAAATTTGTGTGATGATTGATATGCATCCAGCCTACCTTTTCTTGCTCTCTCCCCTCCCCCCACCCTATATTCTTTATTAGATCTGTTTTGCCTGCTGAAGAAAATGAAAATGAAAGAGATTGAAAACTAATGAAATCTCTGCCAACCAGAGTTCACTCATGGCTGTGGTTGCTGTATCAGGCCTTGGAAAGAGTGGAATGTGGTGTCTGATAGCATTTTGACTGTATATAGCCTTAGGTCATAGGGGCTGAGAGCCCAACCATAAAGCAAGGTTGTACCTGAACAGCTCGACATCTAACTATTTTCCTAAGGGCGCAATCCTCAGTCGCCCTTGTACTGGTGCAAGTCTCAGGCCAGAAGTGTCTCAAAAGTGCTGTAAGAGTCGGGAGGCCAGTGCACAGATGTGCACCAGCCTCAGGAGTCTGCTCCTGGTGCAGTTGCACTGGAGGAGAGCTGAGTTTGCGCTGGCCACGTTGGGCCAGCTCAGGGGTCTGGGGAAGGCAGAGGGAGTGGGGGCGGGCAGGCCTGTGGGCAGCCTGGGGCCACATGGGGGTGTGGGGCCAGGATCTGGCACTTAGGCCAAATCCTAACCCCACTCCTGGGTGACCCAGTACAGCACCGGGCTGCTTGGAGCTGCACCACCAATTTAGGTGGTGCAGATCTAAGAAGCCCCATTAGGGCTATTGTTGCATTACCTGGGGTAAGGGGAATTAGTTCCCCTTGCCTCAGGCTGAACTACAGCCAGTCCCAACCCCGTGCTGGAATGGGGCAGGCCAGCTGGCCTGACTATTCCATAATGGGTTAGGATTGGGCTGCCCATATCATTTGCCGCATTTTGTTAAACACCACATCAGCCCAAGGAGACTTTCTTTTACCCAGATTGGCCAGAGGATGTTCCCTCCTATGCAGTTTAGTTTAGGCATTTGAAAGGTTTAGTTAAGGTTTGAGGTCTATACCTTTAATTAGTGTAGTCACTGATCAGAAGAGCAGGTTAATGTAGTTATAAAATTGTGAGCATCTGGAGACATTAGTAGGACTGAAGAACAATTTCCATGGATCTCAGGACTTTGGAACCCAGGGAACTGAGAACAGCATATGTTGGGGGGGGGGGTGTTCCTGCCTCACACATTCAGAGCCATGGGGTTTAGGAAGTGTTGACAGATAACAATAACAACAACAACACCTTTATTAGGCATAAACATTTGATAGGTGAAGACTCTGTACAGAAATCGTAGAGAGAGTATAAACCTAAGTAGTACCCAAATATATGTATATGTGTGCACCTACGTGTACACACAGAAATGAACGTACGTTACATTTTACATACAAACATGAATTATTTAAAAGACAGAAAAAAATCAGTTACTCTGCAGATCTTGCCAAGATGTAACCTACTCAGTGATTACTTGGTACAGAAAGCTTGGCTCGATTCAGAATACTCAAATTTAGGAAATGTGCGACTGAGAGGGTTGTATGCTCTACATCACCTGCTAGAAGGAATTGAATTATATCTTTCTCAGAATGCCCTGTTTTAGGATGGAGCAAGGGAGAGAGAAATTGCTGTCTTAATGCTTGATATCTGGAACAGTGCAACATAATGTGTGTGGAAGATTCTACTTCGCCTAAATTGCAGCTACATAAACGATCTTCCCCGGAGGCGTTTCTAAATCTGCCATGTAAGTCATTAGAGGGGGTCACATTACAGCGAGCCAAGGTAAAGGCCCTTCTCTCCAGATAAGGATGCTTCTCTCCAGCATCTCCAGATGCTATCTGTTGACAGATAAAATATACTTTACAGTATATATACTGTAAATATACTTTACAGTAACACCAGTGGGCCATGACCTAATTTTGGATGGTTCAGGAATCTGACAGGGCAGATTAGGCTATATGCATCAAGGGTTAAACAAGTTGCTACTTTGGGGTGTTAGCTGCAGGACATTGATGGCCCACTTTTTTCACCCTTCCGAGCTTCTCAGAGTGTGAGAGAAGGCTTCAGGGCTTCTTCAATGCCCTATAAGGCATTGAAGGTATCACTTCCAGTTTCACGTGACTCTTTTTTACCTCTAGGGCTCAGTCTGAGCCCTGGCAGAGGCTGCAGACAGATGTCTATGGCCTATGCTGTAGGCGTTCTCCCATTTCTGCAGTTTCACTTAACTGCGGGGGAGGGATCTGGAATGGAACCCCCGCAGATACAGGGGCACACCCATAGTTTTTTAGATCAGTTTGACTGTCATGACTTCCTTCAAGGAATCCTGGGAATTGTCTTTTAATGGGTGCTGAGAACTCTCTGTTGGAAATTGGTTGTTACCCTCACAGCTCTATGATTCTTACAGTTTTGTGGAAGGAGGAAACAACTGGTAAACCATGTTGTCAGTTGTATGTCTAATTGTGCCCCTGGACATTAATAGGCAGACAGTTATTATTATTAACAGTATTTCTATACCGCTTTTCAACTAAAGTTCACAAAGCGATTTACAGAGAAAAATCAAATAACTAAATGGCTCCCTGTCCCAAAAGGGCTCACAATCTAAAAAGATGCAAAAGAATACCAGCAGACAGCCACTAGAACAGACAGTGCTGGGGTGAGGTGGGCCAGTTACTCTCCCCCTGCTAAAAAAAGGAGCACCCACTTGAAAAAGTGCCTCTTACCTAATTAGCAGGGGTTAATTCTTCCTAAATGGAACTCAAAAATGTATTTTCAGTCAGAATAGACGTGTATATACTTAGAGTTTCTTTTTAATTGTTTATTACTAACATTTATACCCCATTTCCCAGCCAGAAAGACCCTTGAATCAGCTATTAAATGATTTTATTTTAAAATTACATTATATCACACAATACATTTGCACTGTTCTCCATCTGATCATAGGCCAGGATAATAAAAGATGCCAAATTGCCCATATGGATACTTTACTGCAGCTGCCCTTTCCTTTTAGGCAAGGTCATCACCCCTGGGAGAATCTGAAACAGTTGTGTAGGCTTGTAAATCAGGCTTCAGGTAGTTCACTGGTTTAAAACTTCATAACAATGTAATAGTTGCCTTGATGGACAGGGCAGCAGATGTTCATGTACTCTAGCACTCTGTCTCCAGTGATGGTCAGCCAGGTACATTTAGAAGGGTTCATTTTCAGATGTTCAGCAGATTCAAGGCAGGGTGGATATGCTGCACTCAGTTGTCTCTATAAGGCAGTCATGCAGCCAGATCCTTCACTTAATTGTGAGCATTATTAATTTCAATAGAGTCTACTTCCATGGAAGTGTACTTAGGGGTTACAAATCAAGGCTGCAATCCTAACCACACTTTCCTGAGAGTAAGCCCTATTGAACAAAATAGGACTTAATTCTGAGCAGACCTGGTTAGGATTGTGCCCCAAATCTCCTAAGGTACCCTGTTGACTTAATCACCAGCAATCTCTTTCTGGGTCAGAGCTTCCTGGGGAGGTGTTGTGAGCTGAGGCTCATTTGGCAAACTGTAGCTCTGTCCAGGTGCATCAGGTCAGTGTTGGGAAGAGAGTTCTTGGCTAAGGACCCTTTTGATTTGCATAAAAGCAAACATGGTTCCAAGCTAATGTAATTACAAGCTGGAATGTTGCCAGTGAGGCAAGCACTTCCCTTTGCTCACAAATAACTACAAAAATGCAGCAGAATCTCTAACAAAACCAATTGCTTGCAGCTCAGTTTCATGCCAGATCATTGGTAATAGGTTACCTATAAGGAAGCTTTTATTCCACCATACCATGCTGAAATTGTCATTCAGTGTGGGCACAAAAGAATAGTGTCACCTGAGTCATTGCTAATACTTTTCCAACCTGGTCACGCTGCTCTCAGGTGGCCCAATCTGAGGGCCTTACAGAAGTTGTTCTATTGCTTAACAGCATAATAAGCAGCTGGCATTCAATTGCTGCATCTTCTGCCAGCATAGAAACTATATGACTGGAAAAACTCTAGAGCAGTTGTTCTCAGATTGATGGGTTGTGACCCACCAGCCTGAGAACCACTGCCCTTTTCCCTTTAAGTAGTGGGTACCGGGGGAAAGCAGCGATGTGATCCCCAGGATTGCAGCACTGCAGGGAAGGGGGCTGTTTTTAACTTCACTTACCTGCTGCCAGGGTACTGAGGTGGGGGAGCTTATGGGAGCTCCACAGAGCCCTCTGCAAGGCTCCCTGAGGCTTGTAGAACCTAAAAAACCAATTGCAACCCACTTCCATGTTGCAATCACAAAACCATAAGTGGATCTCAATAGTTTTTTTTTTTTTTTTACATTCGACAAGCTGTGGGGAGCCCTGCAGACGTAAAATAAGTTAAAAACAAGCGTCCCTTCCCCGGAAGTGGTGCGATCCTGGGGATCGTGTCACTTCTTTCTGCCCTGCCCCCACAAAGACTTACCCTGTTTCTTGAACTCCCAGAGAGTTTGAGAACCAGTGCTAAGGTTTACCTGTAGATTTACCTGTAAGAACTTCCCAAGGAATAAGGTAGCTACACTAGGAACCAGAAGCATGCATTTCTGGATTGCAAACAGAGTCTGCTTCATGTCAGCAGGTACAAAATCTGCTGACTTGTCTCCTTATGGAAATGGAATCAACCGCTGTTGATTGGCAATTCAAACTTGAACTTGGCAATTCAAAAAGTTGCAGTTGACCTTTTGTGCGAAGCTTAAACAACCCGGGACTAGCATGTCTAGGAGAGTTCCCCTTGGTAAGGAGCTAACATGAAATAATTGTGCATCTGCCTCTAATGCAACTGCCTTTGGGCACCACGTTTGCCAAGCACACACCCACAGAATCTTGTTAACAGTTTGGAGCCAGGGAATAGTGTGGTTTGTAACACAGCCAACTGCTGTATGTGCTAGACAAATTTGTATGATGAATCAGGTATGAACTTGATCAACATGACTTGTTGGCATCCTTCAGTCTCGGAAGACTATGGTGTCACGCTCTGAATGGTGGTTCTGGAACAGAGTGTCCTCTCCAGTGTGTGAAGCCTGGGTAAAGTAGGTATGGAGGATAGGCTGTTACCCATGCAGCAAATCCCCCCTCTCCACGTCGCTGGAATGGTCCAATGGAAAGGCAGAGGCCAATACGGTTGGTTCCAGCGGCGTCGCAGGAGTTGCCAGAACGTGACTGTGTTCAGCCACAAACTGCCTCAGGGACTCCGGCTCTGGATTTTGCCTCGAGGTTGACTCTTGAAGCCTTTTCCATAACTGGATGTAGCCACAAGGCAGTGGAGGTTTGGGATCAGAGTTTTCCTTCTCTCAGATGAGCTGCCTTCCCAGGCTGACGAGCCCCATCTACCCGGTGGCTGTTTAGTCGCCTCTTACGACAAGTACAGCCAAACTGAGGGCCTATTCTTATCCCCAGCACCCAGGGGATACTAATACACACAATTCCCATGTAATCCTAGTTGACTCTGCCTACCACTCTCACTTGGTTTAGACACGGGATTTACCTTAATGGAGAGCATCTGCTTTGCATGTGGAAGGTCCCAGGTTCACTCTCCAGGTGAGGCACAGATAAATTCGCATCTGAAACCTTGGAAAATCACTGCCTGGCATGAGCTAGATGGACTAATGGTTATCCTTAGTACAAGATGTCTTCCTGTGTTCCATAGTGGAGTTCCTGGGCTATTGTTTTTGTGATTTCCCCCCCCCCCTTTCTCGTATATCTTAATGGAAATTTAACAGGTGGAACTTATCTCAAGGCGTTCTTTCCATGATAGCAGATTAAAGGCAAACTAGCTGGACTAGTAAAAATGTAGGCAATCCTAGTGACTGAAATGATGTCTGTTAGCCGCACCATTTGGGGCTGATTGGTTGCTTAGGGTGCTACTGCAATATCATACTTGTTTACTTTTTTGCAGTTTTACTAAAGAGTGTCAAAAGAGAAGAGGACAAGCCTTTCCGAGACTGTGCTGATGCGTACCAAGCTGGTTTTAACAAAAGTGGTGTCTACACGATTTATGTCAATAATGTATCTGAGCCTAAAAAGGTAAAGGAAAAAAAGGTGCTTGGGGTTTCTTTTGTGATGTTCAAATAGATACATGTCTGTGTCTGCCTAATAGTACAATCACATGCTTGTTTAGTCAGAAATAAGGCTCATTCTGTTCAACCGAGCTTACTCCCAGATAAGTGTATACAGCGGTAGTTCCCTTTTCATCTGGCAGCTCCCTTGACCTACTGGGCCATTGGCTCCCTAATAGGGCTACAATCCTCTATATATCGTTTAGGGCAGTGGGTTTTTTGTGAAGATTTTGTGGCTTCCCTGCTCACAGCTTGGGAACCACTGATATGCAGGACTGCAGCCTAAGTGTTGGCTTATACAGGGTGACCCAAAAGTAGGTGGACAGGAAATGATAACATTTATTCCACCTACTGGCCACCTACTTTTGGGTCCCCCTGTATTAACCATTCTACAGGCATTTTGGCAAAGCTCATGCTCTCCACTGCATGTTCATGTTTAACCTATACATAAGTAAACCAACCCCGTGAAAAACACACATGTGTAAATCATCACACTTGACAATCTGCCTGCATGCTGTTTTGACACAGAAGTGTTTTCCACATGAGAAACATGCAACGTGAAGCGACCATGGCACAATCATTGAAAATTGCTGTTCTAGAACCCTACCATGTTAGACATAATACATGAATGGTACTGACTGCCCATGAAAACAAATTAAGAATTGCAGTATACTGTAATCTTAAACAATGAAAATAGAACATGCTTCCAAAGGGCTGCTGTAAATGTCATCACTTTACTCCTTAGACCTGCAGTTCCCAAACTCCCGGAGTTCAGGAGCCCCAGTCTTTGTGGGGGAGGGGGGAATGCAGTGACGTGATCCCCAGGATCATGCCACAAGGGGCTTTCATGCATTTACTGGAAAAACCAGCAGCATCCCAGGGGTGCAGGAACCCTTGCAGAAGGAGACTGTAAGGAGAAGGCACGGAGACTGTAAAAATAATGATCGCAACCGACTTCCGGTTTTACAATCACAAACCAGAAGCAGGTTACAATTGTTATTTTTAGATTTTCTGCTGCTTGGGGAGCCCTGTGGAGGCTTCCGTGGGGCTCCCTGCACCCCTGGGATGCTTCTGGTTTTTCCAGTAAATACAAGAAAGCCCCTTGCACCCCTGGCAGTGGTGCAATCCTGGGGATAGTATTGCTGCATTTCCCCCTCCCCACCCCTTAAAGGGGCAAAGGCAGAGGTCTTCAGGCTGGGGCGTCATGACGCCCCAGTTTAAGAACTACTGCCTTAGACTAAATTCAATTAAATGGAGATGTTCGCATTTAAAGCGCATATTGAGAATACAAACTTGACGTCCCTCTGTATCATTTTCAGGAGTTTCATTTGACTTGAATCCACCAAATAGTGAGGATTCAAGTTATATTCAACTCACCACCAAGGATGCAGAACAGGAGAGTAACTCAAATTCTTCCTCTTTCCCCTGTATTTTTGTTTTTGTTCAAATTTCAACCTCAAAACATGCTAAAAGGTGTTTAATGGCTGAATGCCTTGACCTTGTCTGGGACATGAGCCAGTGGAGGACATTTGTTGGCTCGCGGTGGAAAGCTCCCATATATAATCGGCTTGCCGCTCCTGTTAATGTGGCAGGTGTTCGCGTCCATCGCTATGAGACCACACAGGGAATAATTCAGTGCTGTAAATCCCTCTGTCATTGTACGATGCCTCTTTGCTGATTCACTCAAAGCAAGAAAACATCAAAACTTGTTTAGAAAAGGGTTTTTCCAAGTCAAGGCTGTTCCTGTGTATGTACGAACCAACTATCACTGTGTCTTGTTTCTTTTTTTTTTTAATACGGATACATGCGTCACCCAAACAGAGGATCAAGATTTAATGTGTGAAAAAAGGTGACCAGTGTGTTTCTTGGCTCTTGACGTGCATGTTAAATAAGATACATGCATTGCTTTAAACTGCCGGCTATAAATCAAAGACCAGAGGAACCACATGCTGCAGATAATTGTTTGCTCTCAAATATCATTTTGGAAGGAAGCACTGAGCCAAATTGTTTTTCCTTGAGAACGGCACTTCTTTTAAGGGTTTTGTTTTTCTTTTCCCAACTAAGGTTCACATATTTGAAGCCTTGTACAATCCCCTTCCTCTGATATACAATCAGAGTCCCTTGGCTGCCTAGGCCAGAATTGACACTGTACAATGGGGGAAACAGCCCAACATTGGTACAGACAATACACCTAAGAGTGAAAAGCATGGAATTGATTCAGCTAAGGATGAAATGACATCCTCAGTTTGATTATGAGGGAAGCTGTTCAAAGGAATTGGGTAGTGACCCCCACGTGATAAGGCCATGTACAACAGTACATTACCAGCCAGTGTCATGGGGTCTGCTCCCTTTGCTGGTCCTGCACGAGAGTGCCAAGACTTGCACTGAATTGATAAGACCTCTCCAGCTTTTTGTTAAAATTGGGCCTCCGTCACCAGTGGAGCATGTAGCTTTATTAAAAGAACAGGACACAAAGGAAAATCTTGAATCGTTGCAGCTGCTATCAAGTGTGTGCATCTGGGTATGAACATTTAGAAGCAAATTGTTTCGCATAAGGCCAATCCCATTCAAAATGGAGATACTTTGCAGAACCTTTAGTTTCTTCTTGGGAAAAGGCAAGAACTGAGAATTGTTGATCAGTTGTTTTTACACATTTGCAAATCAAGCAATCAATGGTGCATTCTATTTGCATACGGGATTTTGTCTGTTTTACATGAGGACTAGCATCTGACGTACACCACAAAGTGGTTTTGCAGCATAGAATACTATATTAAGAAGAAGAAGAATATTCGTATATTGCTTCTCAACAAAACAAAAAAAGTTCACAAAGAGGTTTACAGAGAAAATTAAATAAATAAATGGTCCCTTGCCCCCCTGCAATGGACTCACAATCTAAAGATGCAGAAGACACAGCAGCCAATAGCCACTACAAGACTCTACACTGGATGAAGATGAACAGTTGCTTTTCCGCTCCTAAATATAAGAGGAGCACCAGTTCAAAAAGTACCTCTATGCCCCAGTGGTGGACCTGAGGCGGGGCATGGGGGCAAATGCCCTGGGTTCTATGCTTGCTCTTCCTCTGCCTGCCACACTGCACCGTTCCACCTGCCTGTCTGAGCCATTCCACCGGCAGGTGAGGCTCTGTGCAGCACTCGGCAGCAGTTCAGAAGCTTTCTGAGGCTTCCCCTGCTGTTTTAAACAATACCGGTTTCATCGGAACACTGGAAGTATTGTTTAAAACAGTAAGAGAGGCTTCAGAAGGCTTCTGAACTGTTGGGGAATGCCGTGTGATGCTCCACGAACCTCTGTGAGTATCCTGCGGAGGCGGGTGGCGTGCTGGAAGGGGACAGCATGTCGGGGCGGGGGGCGACAGGTCGTAGACCTGTCCCGGGTCAGAATGAGGGCAGGTCCGCTACTGCTATGCCCAGTTACCAGGGTGCTGTATCAAGATTCTTTTTTCTCAATATAATCTATGCTGACAGGCAGGAGGTCTCCAGGGTTCCAGGCAGGGGGTCTTTCCCAATCCTTCCTGGTGATGCTAGAGATTGAACCTGGGACCTTCATAGAATTCTAGTTATACTGAATCAGACCACCGGTCCATCTACATTAGGTCCATACTGTCAATACAGACTCGTAGCACCAGCTCTCCAGGGTTTCAGAGAGGATTTTTCTCTTCCCTACCTGGGATTGAGCTGGGAGCCTTCAGTGCACAAGGCATGTACTTTAAACTGGGATCCCATATGCAGATATGAGCACATTGCTGCCCTTGTGCAGGAACTGCTTCCTCTGTAGCAGAGTCCCATGTGGCTGTGGCACGTGTGTGAAACCATATGGGCAGAGCTGATGATGTGGGTCATTCCCACCTATTTCTTACATTCACTTCCAGCTGGGCAGTGATCAGTTTCGAAATACCTATGCTGTCTCATCTCCATCCCTGTGGTTGTACTAACCATATGCATACCACAGCTGTATTAGGTCACACCAGCGGGATACAGAACAGCTGGAGGGATGTGTGAATGAGCACTGGCTTGCAGCCATGATTCATTAGAAAAGTGGTTTGAAAGTCATTCTTTTGGTTCTGGGTATGCATTTTCTTCTTCCTTGGGAATGTGCCTGTCAGAGGGCAACATCTGTCCTGTGACTAAATGGCTGAACAGCAGATGCAATATTAATGTGCTACATAAGGTATAGTATGAGTACAAGTTATTCTAACCACGCATTGGTACTGATGGGTTCTAATTAGTCAACACAATTCACAACTGGACTTCATGACTACAGGAAGTTTTGAGGAATGTTAGTCAAAATGGCTATAAAAAGAATGTTACAATACTGTTCACGATGTGCCAGTCTCTGACACCCTGAAATGCATTTTCCACCATCAGAGACAGCAAATGTCTTTTCTAGATAGCAGGAGTACAAACCAAATGTTAGAATTACCATCTTGTCTTATTGGTAAACCTCCCTGGATAATAGACTTGGCCACTATTGGAGCCAAAAAGTGGATCTAGAGGGATCGGCAGCCCAAATGAAGATGGTGATGCTTACGCATTTATGTTTTCTGCTTAGGTCTTTTGCAACATGGAGATCACAGGAGGAGGCTGGACAGTAATACAACACAGGGAAGATGGGAGTCTCGATTTTCAAAAAACCTGGAAAGAATACAAAATGGTAAGATGGGGAATTACTTATAGGAATTGTATCTCTCAAATCACTGGGGACGTAGTTTTATTATTATTGCTATTATTTTCCAAACAAAACCAAACACTGTGTTAATAGTTCTCGCTGGGAACATGGCCATTAAACAATAATAAAACTGGAAGGAAAAAAATGTAGCACTGGTTGATTAAAGCCACTGTTGTATTTTAAGTCCCCTTCCTTTTTGTGTGTTTTAAATATGAAACATATTTCAGAGAATTGTTTTGTTAAGAAATCAACTTTTCTTTTTTCCCCTGTGGATTTTGGAATGTATCAGTTGCTTTTGTCACTGCTTTCCTTGTCCCCAGACAACTGTCACACTTTATTGTAAAAAGCCAGATACTGGGTGAGATCCAAACTCCCCCATATGTGAACAGAAAGCACTTCCGCTTATAGGGAGGATCAAAACTCTGATGGTAGCTACTTGTGCCCTCTTAGGTGCATCTCCAGAGGGCCCCCTGACCTTGTGAGAGAACTTTTGGGGGCCCAGGGATCTGCAATTTGAAAAGGGAGCATACAAGCTCTACATGAATGGAATAACCCATTCATCCAAAAGAAATAGCTGTGCTTGGCACATTGCTCTAGATTTTTCATTTGAAAAACAAATAAAATAAAGACTGTTTTATGCACTTCAAACTAACAAGAAGAAAAAAAGCAATGGGAATGCTACATGGTTTTCCTTGGGGGAGATCCTCAGCTGGTGGCGGAGAGCATCTTTTCACTTCAAAATAATGGACGTTCTCCTTCAGGCCAAACACTTGTAAGCAGACCTGTAATTTTTCATTTTCAAAAGGTGTGGCTCAAGAGTGAATGAAATGAGTCCACTTAATGCTGAAATAGAAGTCCAGCACTGCATGTAATGTAGGCACAGCATGTTTATTCTATAAAGCCCTAAAACAAATGTTCCCTTACCTTAAGGAGGTCTCCCGGACTACCCCCTGCAAAATGGGTCTGTTGGTGTGGCTGCATCCATGGAGGGGGAAGTTAGGATCAGGTAGTTCGTTGTAGAGTTGCTTCACAATGGACCTAATATAGTGACTTAAACCCACAAAGCTCTTATGCCATTATATGCAATGAAGACAGTAAAGAGTATAGATTACTATAAAAGATACAAACTGAGAATTGCTGTATAAAGAAGCAGTACATTTTCCCAAGGTGAAATGGATACACAGCACCAGCTTCACAAGTGTATGTACATGATTTTGGTATTTCTACCAGAAAGTTTTGCTGCCTAATTCACAGGCTTGGAAGCTGCCCACCCCTTTCACTGAACCCCATGTTCAAGGGGAAGTGTCAAAAATGGCCAAAGTTCACCCACTGTGTTAGGGGCATGGGAATGGGACCATATCCTTGCATTACCTAGGAAACAAGGGGACATGTCCTCTTTCTTCCCATGCTTAGTGGCAGACTAGTGCAGCAAGACTAAAGAGCCAGTTGATTGCCTAAGCAATACAAAGGGCACTTCCCTCTCTTCCCAAACTGTGAAGTTTGCAAACAACCACAGAAGAAGCGTTGGAAAAATACAGTTGACTTTTTTCAGGGGCAGGAGGAGGATTTCACAGTCCTCTCCCATTTCACTCTGCACTATCATCTTGGTAATATTCTGGCTCAGCCGTGATTTCTGCTCTTGAATGTGGCTGGAGCAGCTGAATGTATGAGCTGCTTCCACTTCAGACTAAATATGTGTGATATTACATAAGCTGAAATTAAATCCTGTTTGGAATTTGCTCTGCAGTAGCCCACTAAGTGCACCAGCTATCACTTGATTTTTTAATAATCAACTGATGAACACATCTGTGGAGCAGCACCCGATGATTCAAAGCTACATTAATCCACTGACAAGCATCATCTCTGAGGTGGTAGAGCATCCCTACTTCTGATGGCCCACATACTTGCCAGTCAGGTGTTGGTCACATGGAAAATGAGGCTGTGTGCATTAAAGCTTTGATCTAGCACCTCTTGTCCCTTTTGAGTTCTGAAAGAAACACAACACATTTGTTTGGCAGAGAAGAACCACGAGAGGCTAAAATTGGATTCCATTCTGCCCAGCAGCTCATTCAGTTAAGGGAAATTGTTCTTGATCAACTATTGTCCTTTTTCAACTTGGATGTAGGCTACATTTTTAAAAACCTCTGTATAAAACATTTGTCTCTTACGACAAGTACGGCCAAACTGAGGGCAATACAAGGACATTTGCAAGAGGGATCTGAAGGCCTTAGGAGTCGACCTCAACAAGTGGGAAAACCTGGCCTCTGAGCGACCCGCTTGGAGGCAGGCTGTGCAGCATGGCCTTTCCCAGTTTGAAGAGACACTTGGCCAACAGGCTGAGGCAAAGAGGCAAAGAAGGAAGGCCTATAGCCAGGGAGACAGACCAGGGACAGACTGCACTTGCTCCCAGTGTGGAAGGGATTGTCACTCCCGAATCGGCCTTTTCAGCCGCACTAGACGCTGTTCCAGAACCACCATTCAGAGCGCAATACCATAGTCTTTCGAGACTGAAGGTTGCCAACAACAACAAAACATTCGTAACACAAGTCACATTACTTCACTGTTTCCATTTTACTCTCATTACCAAATATTTTGGTGGAAAAAAAATGGTTTTAAAGAGCACTTGCCAAACAAAAAGCATTTGACTGCATGTTTTTGATTGAAACAAATACATGACAGACGTTTTGAATCTCATACTCATAATATTGAATTGTTGTGGTTTTATATTTGTTTCCTAAATTGAAATATGGCAACTTTAGCTTACTTCTATACCCTTGTTCTGTAGCATGCAAGCTACTTACAGTGTAGCAGTAGCCGTTAAAAATATTTAAAAAGAAATACATTGACACTGTAATAATAATAATAATAATAATAATAATAATAATAATAATAATAATAATATTACAGGTTTTTATATACCACCTTTCTTGGTCATCAGATTTCTCCTCAGACTTTAATTCAAGGCGGTTTACACAGGCAGGCTATACTAAATCCCAATAGGGATTTTTACAATTGAAGAAGGTTCTGTCTTTCAAGAACCACAACAATTCAGATGGATCTTTTATGATCTGGTATCACATTCTGGCCTCCATTTTCCTCCCACACAGGCTGACAGCGGCCAAAGTGCAGGTGGAATGGCTAGGCTTGTCAGCTGCTTCAAGGTCTCGCTGTTCACGGTGCCGGTGGCCTCGAACTGGCGACCTTTGGATGTTATCTTCAGGCAAACGGAGGCTCTACCCTCTAGACCAGACCTCCTGCCCTGATAGTAACCAGCACCACAGAGCAATTGTAGGAACTGAAACACTGCTCACTCACAGCCCAGTCCTGGGCTGCCCAATGCGCAGGGCTACCATGGCACCAAAATGATTACCATGGCATCCTGAGTGCAACTGGGCAGCTGCCAGTGGCTCTTCAGGAGAAGGGGACTTTCATCCCCTTCCCCTAGGTAAGGGAAACGGCCCCACAATGGGGCTTCGCAACTCTGCGGTGGCTATTTAGCCAGCGCAGAATCAAGAAACCGTGTGTCAGGCCACAACACAGGGCTGTGGATCCAGCAGAGCTGAGGTCTGCCAGTCTTGCCCTTCCCCCTCCCACCACCACCACACCTTCTCCCCACAATCCCCTGCCCTGGAATACCTCTCCCTGCCTCCCCCCCACTCACCGCAGCCAGTGGATTGTGGTTCCAAGTGCCGGAGTTGGCCTAGTGCGGACTTGTTTATGGCATGTTTGCAACAGTGCATTTGAAACCTGGGCAATGGGGAGCAATGCAAGCACTCTTGTAGTTATGCACCTTGACTTTATTTCAACGGAACTTGCCACAAGTCTTGACATAGCTAAATGGATGGTTATATTAAAGTGCCAGTCTCTTCTGGACCATAGCAAAGTCTTAAAGTGTGACAATGTAGAGAAATAACTGATAACATTAAAGCTCAGGACTATTCAAGTAAAATTGATTGGTAATGAGTTCAAGACTTCTTCTAGTGGTAGGACATTGCTACTAACTCCAAAGGAGTTCCAGTTTTCCTGAGTATCAGTTCTCTCTCTCTCTCTCTCTCTCTCTCTCTGGTATAGGAAGAGAGGCAACTATCAATGTATCGGGATGAGCTAATTTGTTGCTTAACCACAAAGTGCCCTTTCTCTTAGGATTTAGTAGAAAGAAGGTACCTGGGAAGCTGGGTAACCTTAATGGCATCAGGCAAAATCCTATGTAGCTAAGAATGCAAAGTCCAGAAGCTGTGACCCCTTTGAGGAACACTTTAAATCAGCGATTTTCAACTAGTGTGCCATGGCACACTGGTGTGCTGTGAATGGTCTTCAGATGTTCTGTGGGAATTTGGGAGAGGGTAATTTATTATTAGGGCCATTGGGGGATTTTAGCTTCCCCCCCCCCCACCAGCACCATGGTGTGCACCAGCAACATCTTGTCCATTATCAAAAAGCTGATGGTGTGCCCTGACAATCTGAGCACCTTGTCAGTGGGCCCTGAGATGAAAATGATTGAAAATCACTGCTTTAAATGATCCACAGGCAGCCATGTGCATTTCTGTTTACCTAATGGATAGTGTACTTTCTGCTACTGAATAAAAACTTGAATGCGCTCCCTTTGCCTGAGCTAAACGATGCTTCAGGGTCCTGCATAGCATAGCCTTTCCTTTGCAGACATTCCGGGATCACATCTGCTTCAGGAATTGTGTTGACGTGCGGTTATATATCCATTTGATTGCACTGGCTTCAGCATTTCAACTGGACCCCATTAATGTGTTTTAAATAACACCCATGTGGTGGCCTTCCCTACTCAGAGAGGACAAGGAGAGTTCAGCTGTGCAGAAAAAAAAAGTGAGCAGCTTAATAAAGCAGAACATAAGGTGAATTTTTCACTGCTGAATGTTCCATGTGTAAATTTGTTAGGTAAACTATGAATTGTAGAGATTTGCTTTCAAGTCTAATTTATTCTAACAGTCTTTGGCACAAACCAAGTGCTACCTATGGGGCATGTACGATCTGCATGCCCCATAACCCCAGACCTGGTCACACTACTGTCCATCCTGCAGATCAGCACTGGGGAGGCCCCCATCTGTGAATCCCATATCCACAGATTCACTTATCTGGACCCCCTACTCCGCACCACTATTTTAAGTCATTCTGAACCCAGCAGAGGCTGCAGGCGGATGCGCGTGGCCTCTGTCAGGCTCAGAAGACCCTCCAGAGGTGAGCAGAGCACAGCTCCCCTTGCCTCTGGAGGGTAGGGGGGCATCCCTCGTATCCATGGATTAATGAATCAGCAGGGGTTCCATTCTGGAACCCTCACTGATACAGGGGCATGCCTGTAGTTCTCGAGCTGTGGGTCATGTCAGCTGATTTTTAGTGGGTTGTGTAATGCCACCCAAGCTCTGCTGAGCTTCCAGATTGCCATGCTTTTTTCATTCTTTTTACATGAAAAACCTGGTTCCAGAACATGTTTTCATCAGTGAGAAAACAATATGACTCAGTCCAGAGTGGGCTGACGACCACCAGGCATTCTGCTCAGTGGTCTTCAGCCACTCCAGGTCACGTCATGTTGTGTTCTCACTGATGAAAACATGCTCCAGAGCAAGACTTTTCACATAAAAAGAATGCAAATGCTCACCAACCCAGAAGTTTTAGTGGTGATGTGATGACATCATCATGTCTTCATGTCACTGCCAAAACTTCTGGGTTGTTGAGCTCCATGCTGATGGTGGGTCTTGGGGCTACAAAGGTTGATATGCATATGAAGGGCACAGAGCCAGATATCTCGTTACTATTGCTTCTTTCAATATTGATGCAGCAATCGCTGTTGCGATGGGTGGTAATTATATTTTGAACCTGCTTAGCAATCACTGCTACATGTGCACACTCTTTCAGAATTTTTGAAAAAAATGCATGAGCGAACATGGGGGCCCTCTATGTAACTCCATTAGCTACAGGGTCAACCTGTCGCTCCCCTTGCGTCCCTGCTGTCCTTGAAATGGCTGAGAAGAAGAGCCAGTTCTATACAAGCAGCAGGACAGAGAACAGAATACTAGAGCAGTAGACTGGACTATATGCGTCCACCTATAGAGCATATCAATTTTGAATGCTCTCCTATATAGAAAATACCCTGCAAATAGAAAACTAGCTAGGTTCTAGCACACCCCTTATTTTCCTATATAGAAAATACCCTGCAAATAGAAAACTAGCTAGGTTCTAGCACACCCCTTTACATGCTGGGTTGGTGTTAAAAAATGTGATCTCTCCTCCATCTGTGGTCCATCTCCATCTCTACCTTCTATGTGTAGATCAGGCTTTTGAAGTGGTAAAATATTCCCACCTGCAACCACTTCAGGCTACAGGTGGGAATACAACTTTTAAATGATTCCGACAGACACGGTTTTGATGACAGCCACAGAATAATGCTACATGCTGTAGAGAATAAAAAACAAAACTATTATTATCCCACAATTATTTGTAATACTTAAAAATGAGAGATCAGTTTATAACAATAAATAAAAAATAATGCACTGAATAGAAAACATAGAGCCTGGTCACATGCCAAAATGATCTTCTCCAATACTGAGTGATACATATTCTCATCTAAAGCTTGATGATCCTTCTGGTTTTTCTTTATAGTTTCTGGGAAGACACAATTGCTGAGGGAGGGGGGAAGACACCCTTGACTTATTAGCTGTTTTCTTTTTTCCAGTGAGCTGCCTGACAAGGGGAGATGAACCCATAGGATATATGCACTGTGTCTGGTTTCAATTTTGCTTTTGCTATAAAAAGTCCAAGCTTCCTATGAACATTATCAGGCAAAATAAATAAAGTAAGAGAGATAATTGTTTAATGAAACTGAAAGAACATGATCCAAAGAGGATACCCCTTTAAAATTTGCCAAAGCTAATAAAACTCTTTTGCAGCACACATAGTCTTCCACCCCTTGTTAGCAGGGACTCTTCAAATTCTTAGTGTCATTGTTAATAGTCACAGGGCATCCTTAGTGCCACACTTAAAACTCACGTACAGTTTGATCCCTTTTTTTGTTATTTTGACTTTGCTAATTGCAGTGCATTGGACGAGGAAGCTAGAAGGGCTCTAGATGGTTCTTTAGGACTAACGGAGACATTAAATTCCATTTCGGTTTTGACTACAGTGTTTAGTGCTGTATATCGTTCAGGGCAAACATCATTTCAATCAAATTCTATAATGACTGTTGTTACTGGTTGCAGCAACCGTTACCCTGCACATGCCTGATCTCGTCTGATCTCGGAAGCTAAGCAGGGTCAGACCTGGTTAGTACTTGGATGGGAGACTGCCTGGGAATACCGGGTGCTGTAGGCTTATACCTGGGGTCGGCAACCTGTGTTTTCAGAGCCGTATGTGGCTCTTTCAGTCCTCTGATGCGGCTCCCCAGTGGGGGCTGGAAGCGGGGCACCTTCCCCTTGGCCTCCGCCCAGCCAGCCCAGCCCCGAGGGCGCCTCACTCCGGCGCGATGTGCTGCTGGCGCTGGCTGCTGGTGCGTGCGGGGCACCGCTCCTCCCTGCAAAGCGCCCCCACCCCCGCGCACGCACAGCAGCTCCTTCCTCGGCAGGCAGGCAGGCAGGGGCAGCTGCGCTCTCCTGGACCTACTCTCCACGTGCAGGCACCCCATTGCGAGCAGGTGGGGGGGCAGCCGGGCACCTCTTCCCTGCGCTCTTCCTTCCTTCGCCCTGCAGCGGGCAGGGGGCTGAACCGAAGAGGCGAGGCTGGTCGGAGAAGCGCGGGAGACGCAGCAGGGCAGGAAGGAGCGAGGTGAGCTGCATTCCTGTCCACACTTCCCTGGGAGGAAGCCCCGTTCACTCTACTGGGGCTGACTTCTGAGTAGACAGGGAGAGGAGCCTGTCCACACTTCCCTGGGAGGAAGCCCCATTCAATCTACTGGGGCTGACTTCTGAGGAGACAGGGAGAGGATGTCCCCTGGTTCTGGTGTTATGTGAGAGTGTAAAGAGCATCTCTCTATCCACTCTGTCCACCCCCTGCATAATTTTGTATGTCTCAATCATGTCCCCCCTCAGGCGTCTCTTTTCTAGGCTGAAGAGGCCCAAACGCCGTAGCCTTTCCTCATAAGGAAGGTGCCGCAGCACCTACAAGGGAGCTACAAGAAGGGGCTACATTATAAAAATGGGACCTGTAAGAGGGGAGCGCATTATAAAAGTTCCAATACAAGAGCGGAGTGCATTATAAATTGGGACATACAAGGGGGAGTAATAGCTATAAATCTCTTTATTGTATTGAAAAATACTAGTCGTTAGATTTTGTATTTCATTGTACCTTTTTTACATTACTGTGGAAAAGACACAAAGATGACTATTTACTGTTGGTCAGGATTTTCTGCTAGGGAGGGCACCAGCCCAAGTCTTGCCTATAGCACCAAATTGGCTAGGGCAGGCCCTGGGAAAATAAATTAGTATTTAATTTAAATGTATTTTATTTTAGCTCTTTTGTTTTTTATATGTAATTCTAAATTTAAGATTATGGTGATCTTGTAACATTAAAATATGTTACATATTGTTTTCTCTGTAGCAGTTCATTCATTTCAAAAATGCAACACACTATAGTTTTTTATACATAGCATAAAGGTAAAAAAAAAAACTATATATGCAGTGTTATCTTCATTTTAGATGTCAAAAGGGTTTTGTGGCTCTCGAGGTTTTCTTTTCTCCAGAAAACGGGTCCAAATGGCACTTTGAATGTTTAAGGTTGCCGACCCCTGGCTTATACCATAGTCTTTCGAGACTGAAGGTTGCCAACCTATACTGGATGCCACCACAAACAGTGGTCTGTGTAAGTACAGTTAAAGCAGCATCTAATAGCCCAATCCTATCCACACTTTCCTGAGAGTAAGCCCTAGTGACTCTAAGGGAACTTACTTCTGAGTAGACATGCATAGGATTGGGCTGTAAGAGTAGTGAGGTGGGTAAAGTGCCAATCCTATCCTCTACTGTAAGAAAAGTTTGTGAAGCATAGTAGCCATGATCATGTAAATCATGACAATCACACATATAAGTAGACATGTCTGTTCATATAATTGGTGAATCCATGCATCCCCGCTGCAATAAAAACCTATTGATAGCAGAAGGTGATCACTGGGGGCTCCTCATTGTTTTACAGCCCAGTCCTAAGGGTTGCTAGCACTGTTAGAGCTGCTGCTGCACCAGTGCTAGCCATCACAGACATGCTGTAAAGTACATTTGCAGTGACTCAGGAGTAGGCAGTGCCAACAAGAGGGCCTGCACCTCGTGCCAGCACTGAAACTGGGGATGTAGCCCATTGTGCTGATGAGTACAGCGCTGGGTGGTGCAGAGGCAGTGCAAGGGCAGAATGGAGGAGGAGAGTAATGGGGCAGGAGGAAGGTGGAATAGGGGGGTGGATCAGGCCCAGAAGGGGGGTGAGGATGGCAGAGGAAGCCTCTGCCAAATCCTAACCACCTTCCTGGGCCTGAAAGTCATATCCAGGGCTTCTCAGACCTGTGCCAGCAATTTTTGCTGGTGCAGATTTGTAGCCCCATTGGGCAGGCTAGGTCTCGACATGGGATAAGGGAATGGATGTTTCCTTACCCGAAGGAGGCTTCCAGTCTGCTCAGTTCCAGTTCTGGATACAGCAGGGGCTGTGTAACCCCGCTGTGCCAGCACAGGATATGATTGTGCTCTAAAGCAGGGGTGTCCAAACATTTTGGCAGGCGGGCCACATCATCTCTCTGACACACTGTCGGGGGCCGGGGAAAAAATGAATTAATTTACATTTCAAATTTGAATAAATTTACATAAACGAATATATTATAGATTGAACTTGTATGACTGAATGAAGGTCTTGCAGTAGCTCAAGGCCTATAAAAGGCCTTGCACAAAGCAAGGCTAACCTTTCCTTTGCTGCCACTGCTGCATCACAGACGTGAAACAGCAAGTAGTGGAGGGAGCCCTCATCCCACAGCTCAGGTGAGAGGTTGAACAGTCGTTCTCATGCTGAGAGCAGTTGCGTCGGGCCACCACAGGCCCCAGCATGTCTCCAGAGGGCCAGAGGCTCATTGGGGACTGGGGGCTCTCTGAGGGCTGGATTGGGAGACCCTGAGGGCCACAAGTGGCCCCCAGGCCGGGGTTTGGGCACCCCTGCTCTAAAGCAAGACAAACTTAAGAGAAGGACTCTTCTAGTACTGTGATTTCAACATTCCCATATATTCAAGGCATGTATTATATTGTACCAAAAATTGTCCATCTCTCCACTTTGCTGCTTGGAAACCTGTGCCATACTTGGTTGAAATTTCTAAACAAAATATTTCTAATCCTTCTGCACATATATCTCATCTGACCTGTTTTAAGTATTAACGTGCTAAAAATCTAAAAAAAACAAATGCCTTGTACATTTGTTCCATAGATAACCATATCATGTCTCCTTAGGCAGAGACTAGTGGCAAAAATAACACTTTTCAACCAGAATATTAACTTGGTCTCACAAATTGCATCTCAGGATATCTAGAATTTCTAGATGTCAGTCCAGTTTTATCACAACAACTGTGAATGTTTATATTCCTGTGAGGTAAAATTTTGAGACTTCCTCTAGTGTAAATCTCAGAGACACATTAGCAAAGATCATTAAACTGAGTTTCACCCATTTTTTTCCTAGGGCTTCGGTAGTCCCTCTGGTGAATATTGGCTGGGGAATGAATTTATCTTTGCAATAACCAGTCAAAGGCATTATTCCCTAAGAATTGAACTAATGGACTGGGAAGGAAATCGAGCTTATTCACAATATGATAGATTTTACATAGGAAATGAAAAGCAGAGTTACAGGTGAGTCCAGATGTTTTGTCACTGGCTTTTGTTCACTGTATGCATGCAGCCTGCTTGAAAATGAACTAAGAGAATGGATATAAAATGGCAAGGTAGCTTTCAGTATGTGGAATCTGAGAGGACCTAAAACACTGCCCTATTATAAGAGTCAGACAATCCAGTATTGTCTGTACTGCCTAGATACATACTTATATAGGTACAAATATAAGATAGAAGTGTGTTGGCAACCTTCAGTCTCGAAAGACTATGGTTACGCGTAATATAAGATAGACTAATAATAAATTAATGGTCTTATTATTATTAAGAATTTATATACTGCTTTTCAACAAAAGTAGTACACAAAATGGTTTATATTTCAAAATAAATCACTAAATGGACTGTACATGTCACATTTGAAAAACCATTGCCAATGTATAATATAAAATTATAGTATTATAACTTATAACTAAAATAATTCACATGCAAGAATCAGTACTCTTAAAGACATGTTCCTGATGATGCAGGTGGCATAAATGCGAGGAGAGAAAAGGGGAAGGGCAGGTTGGAAAAGAGGGGATAGGATCCAGGCACATGCTGGTGCAGCTGGGATCTACACCTGCCCTCTCTCTTCCCTACCCCAAAACATGCCTTCCCCCTCCCTGCCCACAACATTGACCCATTGCCAACTTACCTAGAGCAATGGAGCCTGTGGGAGCCATTGCTACACATGCTGCACCTCTCGCCTTTTGCAGCAGCGACCAAGAGGCGCACAAGAGCAGCTGTAAAGGGTCAAAATGCAAGTTATTATTATTAATTATTATTAACAGTATTTATATACCGCTTTTCAACGAAAAGTTCTCAAAGCGGTTTACAGAGAAAAATCAAATAACTAAATGGCTGCCTGTCCCAAAAGGGCTCACAATCTAAAAAGATGCAAATGAATACCAGCAGACAGCCACTAGAACAGACACTGCTGGGGTGAGGTGGGCCAGTTACTCTCCCCCTGCTAAAAAAAGGAGCACCCACTTGAAAAAGTGCCTCTTACCCAATTAGCAGGGGTTACCCAATTAGCAGGGGTTCCTGCATTGCACATCCCAGATAGGATTGGGCCATGAATTGCATAATTCCTTGGCTCAAAATTCAAACTTCAGTAACTCATTGTGGTTGTCTTAAAACTAAAGTGACCATTAGAACTCTTTCCCAAGTTCTTATTGGGTTTGTATTTTAATTCAGGCTGGAGAAGACCTTCACTCACCCACACACAAACCTGGTGACTGTTGCTGTGAGGGCAACAGGGAGGAACAGAGGGGCTTCCCTCTTCTTCTTCTTCTTCTTCTTCGCTCCCTCCCCATTGCCTGCCACAAAGTTATGGCAGCTAGGAACCTTGGGAAACATATAGTTCCCAGGACAGGTGGGAAGACAAGGGAGAGAAACAGACACACTTTTCTCCATGCCACCATAGCAGCAGCAGCACTGACATTTAAGGAGGTTTAGAGCACTGCTACTCAAAGTGATGGTCCAGGGACTGGTGCTGGTCCCACAAGCCATTGGCTGCTGGTCTATGGCAGATTTCCAGAAAAGAAAGAAACAATACTATATTTTAAAAATCACATAATTTTCAGACCCCTTGTTTTTATTTAGCAAATACTATATATGCAAAAACAATAATAATATGGCACAAATATGGTACTGGTCCCTGGGACACTGGAGAAAAAATTGCTGGTCTGACACTTCAGATGGTTTGAGAAGCACTTGTTGATGTGGTTTGGGGAAGCTCTGGGGACCAAGGGAAGAGATCAGACCTCAATGACATCAGCAAGCAGTGTGACAAGGTCCAGTCTGGTGCATAATTGGAAAAAACTAGGCCATCATTGACAGCCCAATCCTATCCATACTTCCCTTAGAGTAAGCCCCATTTATAATGGAACTTACTTCTGAATAGACATGCATAGGATTAGGCTGTCAGTTAGCAAAGTCCACTTATGAACTGAGCCCTGGGGGATTTGCCCATCACTATCAAAAATAAATCTTCAAAATTTAAACTCTCAGAGTAAGATGGTTAAAAAAAATTAAAAAACCAACCACCTGCTTTCTCTGTATAGGGAAGCAATCTTGGAACAATGAAGTGTACATTTTACTAACACTGACAAAATATTGTTTAAAAAAAAAGAGATAGAAGAAAACTCTGCTAGCATCACATAAAATCTCAAAGATTAATTTTTCCCAAGCTGGAAACATGAAACTGACACCATAAATAAAGGTTATACCATTATATTTTTCATTTAAAAGGTAGTGATCTAATGTCTGAGAAAGTTAAACTGTGCAGTTCTTTAGCTAACCTCAGTTTCTTATCTGTTGGAGCCAAGGCTCAAGATCCAGCAAGGAATGTGATGGATGGGATATATTTGGCACTTGTCCTCCTTCTGTTTAGTTTATTGTCTAGTACAGTTTCAAAGTTTATTAAGGCAGGAGGTTTGGATGACTTCATCTTGATGCTTTGGGCAACTTTACACTTCTTCAGGGGAAGAAATGCAAAGTGTGATGGCTGTCACAAATAAACAATGTCCCTGTCCCAGCCAGTGTTAAGTCATGCAAAGACTGTAATCCTGTGGACACTGATTATGAATTTCCAGTCTAATCCTAAGTAAACTCCCATTTAGAACCAGGACAGGCTCAACTACATTACTTGGGGCAATTTCAGCAGCTGGACATCTCCTTGGGGTAAGGAGACATTTGTCCTCTTGCCCCAGGGTAAGTTCTAGCAGCTGCAATGGGTCAACTTGGACCCGCACCAATGATATTGCTAGTGCAAGTCCAAGTTGATTTTTATTGGACCATCATACCTGGAGAGGGGATAGGTTATACCACATGCTGGCACCACCAATTCTGCCCCTGGGCCCAATCCACCCACTTCCCGCCCCTGTCACTGCCCTCCCCTCCACTACCCCATTCCATCCCTCTCCTCCCCATTCTCCTCTACCTTCTCTTGCCCCTGTGCCAGATTTACCTGGTCTGTCTTGTGTCCCTGGGAGCACCAGCATTCGCAGGAAGGCTTCAGCCTCCCAGCCAACACTTCTGGCCTTCGCACTGTCACAAAGCACTTGATGGTGCTCTTGCAACAGCACATGCTGGTGGAACATGGAGCAAGGAATGAATAGGATTAGGCTATAAGTCTTGTTGAACTCAATAGGACTTACTTTCAAGAACATGCATAGGGTGAGGCTGTAAGTCCCATTGAAACCAAAGACACAAGCTGTTTGGAAGCCCCATTGCAGTCAGTGGGATTTGGTCATGAGGTTAAGCACCTATGTTTTAAGTAGCTTTATGGCATTATATAAACAGTGACGTAATACTAATTCATGCTATTAGCTGGCTACTGTTACACTTTAAATTAACAAATGAATAGAAGTTTGGACTCTGTTACTGGAAAGGTGAAAATTTAACTGCTGCTAAAAGAATAAGGGCGCAATCCTAACCCAACATTCCAAATGCAATTCAGCTCCAAGATGAGAGAACAAACCTTCCCTTACCTTGAGGAAGCTTCCGTGACTGCCCCCCCCCCCAAAAAAAAAACAAACTGCAGGATGCAGCACATGCCCCACTGATACAGCTATGCCAGAACTGGAAAGTTGGTTCGGATGTGGGCCATAGATATATATAAACAACATGCAAGTTTATTCCACTGAAGAGATTTGCCAAGTCTGGGTTGCCTACAGAACTTGTCTGAACTATACTAAAGAGGGCAGAAAACATACAGGCTGCAATTCTGGGAGTAAGCCCCATTGAATGCAATGGTACTTGCTTCTGAGGAGACATGCATAGGATTGCACTGGCAGAGTGATTGGCATCTACCCACCACATCACGGAATGCGCCTGTGTCTTTGATGAGACCACTTTCATTGATATGCCTTGTCCTTAGTAAGCTCAAAAAGTGTCTACCAAGATGAACTTCTCCGCCCTCAACATTTCTTATGTGGTTGATTCCATTACCTTTGCTTTGTTAAGTTATTGGTTGTATTTCAACTGAGCATCTCCCATGAGAAACGTTTTCTTTGATGCACAATCACTCCAGCGAGCAGATGATCTTTCTTGCTGAAACTATCTGTGGTGATAATAATTCTGCATCCAATATCCTGTTATCAAGTACCGTACACACGCAACACAGCGACGCACTGCAGATTAATTCCAAAGAATACCACCACTTCCATCAGTAATGACAATCAGCAAGGAAACTGGCTCTCAAGTAGGTCTGGGCATCTGATCAAGGTACTCTAAAATAGAAAAAGGAAAACAACATGAAAAGGGGAGAAAGCCTCCGGCACTGGGAGAAATTAATTTGCTTGTGTTGGTTGCAGTGAGGTCTTATCAAAGAACATGTAACACTGGAGCAGGTTCCAGAATTCACTGCAATCATTTACGTCAGGATTCAGGTGGCACAGGGTGATAAATTGTTGCTGAGAAAATATGGCTAATCATTTTTCATGCAGTTCTACAACACGCGGTGTAAGTTTTGATCCAGCCTGGATTGTTCCCAATTGGTGACTTCAGGAGTGTTCTGTTTATTCTCCTGGCTGTTTGCTTTCCTTTCTCTCTACTACTTTTTATTAGCCAAAAGAATCTCTCATTTGAAAACAGTAATGCTGAACACATGTACATTAAAAATATCCTCAATTTTCAAAACTAGGCAGCTGCAAAGTATTTTCTCGGAAGGCAGGAGAAACTACATTTAGATCCAAGATGATGTATATGAAGTGTGAAGGAGATTAGAATATTTGTTGATAATATCTGGTATTTACTAATCAATGCTGAATTATTATCTACTGGCAAAGTACTTCACCTCATTTATGTCTGCTTTGATATTACTTTCCGTCTCCTTTCCAAGTAAAACAAAATGGTTAGTTAGAGCACCCCAAAATTATCCACTTAAGCAAGGGTGTTTGTGAATTGATACATTTTTTAGATAATGGATAAATTTGCTCAATCCAGTGGCTAGTTAACCATACAAGCCTATGCAGGTCTACTCAGAAGTAAGCCCCACTGAGTGCAGTGGAACCTACTCTCATGTACGTGTGTATAGGATTGCAGCCTTATGGTCCAATCCTATCCTTGTAGTATGCTGATGGATCTACAGCAGTGCTCGCCAAACCATGGTCTGTGGGCCAGATCCACCACAATGCTGCATCCCTCCCTTGTGTGAACAGCACCTACCGTTCTGGCACACTGCTCACAAGAAGCCCCTCTATCTCTGTTGTGCAACCATCCAGGCAGTTGTGTCTGCCTGGAAATCCGGGCGCAATGTCTGCTGGGACAGTGGGCTACAGATGTGACTGTCCAGAGCATTGCACAACAAAGATGGAGTGGCTTCTTCTGAGCCACATGCAGGAACGGTAAGCGCTGGTCTGAAAGGGGGTCAATTTAGTGCAGCACAGTGGTTGCAAGTTTGGCAACTGCTGACCTAGACGTCTGCTGGCATACCACACGGTTCATCATCATGGCTGCCTCTCCAACAGTCTGTGGAAAGTGTGGCCATGGGGGGACAGATCAGGATGAAGATTGGGTTGGGGCTGAAGCAGGGTGGATCTCAGTGGCAGCAAAGTCTGCCAGATCCAGAACCTTGGCCCAGACACGTCCTTTGCCACTCTTTAGATCTACACCAGCAAAAGAGCTGGCGTGAATCTCAGTAGGCTCCCAGGGGATCAGGCAGTGGCTGGCAAGGAAAGTACAATTTTTCTTTACTTACCTCTTCTAGCCATCCTACAGCCCAATCCTGAGCTGCCCGGGGTGCCCAACCTTGGCAGCACCAAGAACGGCTGCCTCCGGAACCTCCACGCCTCGGGCTACCATAGGTGGCACCTCAGGAGAAGGGGACTTTCATCCCCTTCTCCCAGGTAAGGGAAGCAGCCCCGCAATGGGGTTACTCACTTTATCGTCAACCAAAAGGTCGGTGGTAAGGTAAAGCCGTTCGTGTAGGGCGCCGAGCCCTCCACGAATAGACAGGATTTGGTGGAGCAGAGCTCCAAGGACCCACCTCCTTCCCTCCCCGCTCCCTCCCCCGGCACGCTTCCCACCCGCTCCCCTCCCCGCCCCCCACCTCCCCATCACTCCTCTCCCCTGCCCTCTCTCTGCCCCCTCCCGCCTTCCCCCTCCCTGGAACACCTCCCCCCTGCCCCCTCCCTGCCCCCGCTTACCGTGCTGTGGCTTGGCGGTCTGTGAGACTGCTGAGCAGCAGAGGCTGGGCACCCACCCCACGCTAGCTTGGCGGTAGCCCAGCACCGGCAGGCGCTGGGCTAAAAGCCGGTAGCCCAGCAAGCCGGTAGGTAGCCCTACGTTAGGCAATGTAGCCTTATGGCACATTTGCGACAGTGCACAGCGGCGCAAAGCAGTGGTGCCAAGCCCAAGATTGGGCTCCTCGTCTCCTGCTGGCATGTGAGATATAGCAGAGGCTGCACAGGTGGCTCTAAATCCTGCAAGCCAGCAGGGAGTAGGATTGGGCTGTTAATCTCTTCTATATACATATTAGTGTAAATCAAGAGTTTTAAACATGGCTTTATCATACAGAAAAAAATGTTAAGATGTTTCTGACATAAATGCATTTTTAAGCTTTTATGTATTTATTTCAAATTAAAATATTTGGCCAAAACACATTCTGACACTGGGATTCATATCATTCAGATACGTTCAGCTTTTAATGTGAATTAAAAATTTTCAGATACGTTCAGTTTAAGGTTCAGATCAGATTATATGTTTCATTCTAATAGTGCAAGAAAAATTAAAATGAATACAATAGCTCAGAAAATGAGGAAAAATGGAATGAAGAGGCACCAAGATTAGTGGAATCATTGAATCATCAGAGGAAAACTACACATTACTGTGTATTTGATATGCAATTATCTCAGAAAACAACTCTGTTTCACATTATCCTCCTGCCCAATACTGTGTAGAACAAATGCCCCACGTATAACAACATCACCTCACCAGTGGGGTTATTCTAAATGGGGTGGGGAAACAATGATGACTTTCCAACAAGGGAGAATGGGCTCCTATGTATTACAAGGGAGTAAGGAAGAATGCAATACAGGGATGTTGTTTTTCAGTTGGAGCCCTGTCTTGAGTTTATTGTTTGGCAACCCAATCCTATGCAGGTCTACTCAGAAGTCCCATTAGTGTCAATGGGGCTTACTCCCAGGAAAGAGTGGATAGGATTGGGCTGTAAATCTGTCTTTAAAAACAAAACTCAAGGTTAGATTAGTGACAGTTATCCTTTGGTCAGGTCATGCAGTCTCCCACTACAAGAAAACAAACCAAAGAATGTTAAAACACAAGGTGAACGGAAAGGGTTTAAAGTATAAAAACCAATTATTTGTCAATGGCTGTGAACATAGAAATGCTTCCCAACCAAAATGTGTTACTCTGCCAATTACTTAGAAGCATCGAGGGCGCAATCCTAACCCACTTTCCAGCATCGACATAAGGGCAATGCAGCTCCGAGGTAAGGGAACAAACATTGCCTTGCCTTGAGGAGGACTCTGTGAGAGCCCCCCAAGCTGCAGGATGCAGCACATGCCCTACTGGCATCGCCATGCCAGTTCTGGAAAGTTGGTTAGGATTTGGGCCTGAGTTGACTAACAGCTCAATCCTAAAGCCCAGGAGCAGTGGCTCTGAAATGGCTACCACTGCATCCTGTGGGGCTCGGGCAGCCACCAGAGTCTCCTTGGGGTAGGGAACAAACATTCCCTTACCTTATGTTGAGCTCTGTGGCTGGCAATGGGTCTCCTTGTATCTAAATAGCAGGTGCAGAACTGAGGAAGCCCATGTCAGGCTTTGCAGCTTGGGTGGTGGCACAGGATTCGGCGGCACCCCCTCCCAGGCCCAAACCCCCCTCTAGTCTGCCCTTCCTCTGCCCAGTTCTGCCCCCACCCTCCCCCTGTTCCCAAAAGCCTCAGTGCTGGCCAGTTACCACTGGCCACTCCATAATGTTGTCCTCTTGGCGCCGAGGCCCTAGCACCTCAGCATCAGTACCACGTCCCTTCCGCCAGCACAGGAATGACTCACAGGACTTTTGCTATGGTGGCTGTTGGCGTTGCTCCGGCTAAGGATTGGGCCCTAAATGCCAGAAATGATGCTTTTTTTCAAAGCTGTAACGATGAGCTTCAGAAATACAACACTTATTTTTAACCTGATTGTTACCATTTATAAAACATAACAGTGCCATCACAAGGAATGTTCGCTACAGGTACAGTGGTGTACAAGCCAGAAGACTCAAAGCAGGAAAGCCAGCTTGCATCATTTCATCGCTATTTCATATTTGTGAAAACTCCTGAAATATGATAGTTGTTTGCTTTGGTGATGCGCCACCCAGAACACTGCTGGGCTGAGTGACCAAACAGTCCACTAGTCCAGATCATCCAGGTGACCCACCCTCTTTTGTCCTTCACCCCTGGCTCCAACCAGCTTCCATCATCACCTTAGTCCTAACTGAGCTTCAAGAAGAACAATAGCAGTACAGCTCATCATAGATGTGCTGTTGTCTGGATTTTCGTATTGTTCTCAGTTCAAATAGAGAGTTTTTCCTTCATCGCAGACAATGACTTGCTTTGATTCCCAGCCCCTCTTCCCACTTCCCTGCATACTCAAAGCATGGTAACTTCATCCAATGCCCATTCACAAGAGATTGGCTTTGGAGCCATGTCAAGGTGCTGTATCATTGAAGCGACTGAAGTCCAAAGCAGCTGTTTGGGAGCTATCTCCAGGTATTAGTGAATGCTGAGATATGTTATTTCTCTCACTGAAAGCTGATGCTATTATTTCTGTAAGGTTTATAAACTCAGAGTCATAGTTTAATCCAATCAAATCCCGGTTCACACAGTAAGTTAACAGCTCGTAAGGATGTATTCGTTCATCGTCCATTTCTTTTCAACTCTCTGCTTTTTTTATTTTTTAAAGGCTGCCATCACCTGGCAGTGGTAGTATACCTTGGCCATATTATTTAGAAAAAAATACCCTTGTGCAGGGCTCCCTGCACCCCTGGGAGGCAGCTGCAGGGACTGGTAAGTAAATGCCAGTCCCTGCAGCCCCCTGAGCGACGCGATCCTGGGGATCACATCGCTGCTGCCCCCCGCCTCCTAGCTGCCCCCACCCCTTAAGGGGGCAGAGGCCAGGGCCCTCAAGCTGGGGCGTAGTGACGCCCCAGTTTGAAAAGCCCTGCATTACAGCAACAGTAAAACCAATACATATTCTAAGAAAAGAAGTAACAAAGCCCAAAATGCAACTGACCTAGAAGGAAAAGCCAGGCAGAAAGAAGAGTTTTCAGTCCTTTTTAGAAGACAAAAAGACAATACAACTTGGAGGGAGTTCCAAAATAAAGGTGCTGCCATAGAGAAGGCTTTGGTCCTTGTGGCTGCCTACCAGCTCTGCCAGAGGCAGCACACACAGCAGGCCCCCTCTGCTGACTCTAGGGCAGGGGTCTCCAAACCCCAGCCCGGGGGCCAGATGCTGCTCGCAGCAAGCCTCTTTCCGGCCCGCAGCCAACCACTTGTCCTCTGAAAGCCTCTGGCCCACTCAACTGAACATGACCACAACTGTGCTCTGATTGTGTCTGGAGGGTGTTCTGAGGGCCAGAGAGGTGGAATGAATGAGCCCATTCATTCATTTATTCACTTATCTAAGTTTCATCTCTAATTTATTTATTTAAATTTTATATTTAAATTTTTTTTTCGGCCCTCCACACCACACCAGATATTTGATGTGGCCCTCTGGCCAAAAAGTTTGAAGACCCCTGCTCTAGGGGAATGGACTGGTTCATACTGGAAAAGGAAGTTCTTGGTCCCAGACTGTGTATGGCTTTGAAGATTTTTTTTTAATCTTCACAACAACCCTATGAGATAAGTTAGGCCAAAAACGAGTGACTTGGTCCAATATTGCCAAGTAAACTGTATAGTGACAAACTCTTGAGTGACAACCTGAAGTCAGCTCAATTGTCTAAGGTCCACTCACCACTACACCACTTTGATCCTGTTATCTCAGATCCTTCTCACTAAAAATGTCAGGAACTGAACCTGGAATTTTCTGCATGGGAATTCTGTTCTCTGTCACTGAATTTTGAGCAATCCTATTGTCCCTCTCTGAATCATTGTGCTGTGTGACTTCCTTCCCTGGCCTCACTTCATTGTCTGGCAGTGGTAGGGTGGGAGAAAAACAGTGATCACACCTTACACATTATGTTGTAGGAAATATGAAACAGAGTGGCAGCAGATCTGTGCCCCTTATTATAAGAACATGAGAAAAACCCTGCTGGATCATGTCAAAGACCCATCTAGTCAAGCGTCCTTTTATTCACAGTGGTCCACCAGCTGCCTGAACTTGTGAAAAGCCCAGGAGAAGAAGGCACATTTCTGTCTTGCCCCTACTTCTCCACAACTGGTATTAAAGGACATACTGCAGCTAAAGGTTAGCATATAGCCTGGAGGTAACGTGCAGCCATCATGATCAGTAGTCCTGTCCAAAAATATCTAAGTCTACCCTTCCAGTTATCAGAAAATAACAGGTATCACCACCATGCTCTGTATATGATTGGGCACTGCTGGAAACAGCAGTTGGACTGGATCAATTTCTTTTGCCTGATCCCATAGGAACCCATAGGATTATTTTTAATAGGAGGCCATTGGGATGTGATGAGTCAAAGAATATTGTTATAGCTGCACATCAGTGGATGGAAAACTAAGATCAACCAAATATTCGCCTGCATGAACTCACCCAGACAACTTACCACAAGACAAAAACATGCAAAGGGGAGATTTGCTTTTTAAACTATTTCATTCAGCACATACAGTAGCACTAAAAGCAAACCCTGTACATCTAAGTCTTGATTCTGTTAAAAATGGCAGAGTTATAGTTCTGAAGTGCAGGGTGTTTTAAAAAAACACAAAAAACTAGGTCGTGACCCTGATTTGTAAGAGAAAAAATAGCATTCAGGGTTCAAGATGAACCCTCCTGGCCTGGCCAGAGTGGCACCAGCTAAGAGCCTGGACTATAAATAGATGACAGTGAGTGAACCTTTCACTCATATCTGATTCTGTCAGCCACAAATGACGCCATGGGAGTAGAAATATGTTTAGCAGGCTGTTTGTGTTTTTCTAATTGAGGTCCCAGTGCCACACAATTCATCTTGGCCGTTTTCGAAACTCGCATGATGTCCTTAGAAAGATTGCAGGGGGATATTCATTTATTTATTTCAAATTGCTATAAACATTTCCAGGAACACCCTGGGCTTTTCTTGTTCTGTTGTGCTGATTCTGTACATTTAGAAATTAGCTGTTTGTTATGGGATTTTATGTGCACGCACAGTGTAGCTCAGCACAAAATTTTTATTATTTCCCTCCCCCATCTCTGCAGCAATGCCAAAGCTACCGCTGCATCTAGCAGGAGGAAGTGGTAGCAGAGTTCTCCTCTGGGTAAGCCTCTGTAAGCACAGAGGGGTCTACTTGTGCTAGCAAATTCACTGTTGCAGTGGACCCGTGTTAGGGGTTGGGTCTGGGAAGGGAGCTAGGTTTCAGTGGCCACTGCTGCGAACAAATCCACCCCTTCCTGAACCAGATCTGCCCATCCTCTGCCCAGTTGCCTCCCCATCCCACCTTTCTTGCCTTGTCACCGCCTCTTTCTGCCCTCCTCCACCCCCATTTCACCCTTCTCCTCCTCTAAAGTGAAATTCCAGAGTGAAAATCCACATTTAGAGAATTTCAGAAGCATCCCATGCAACATCCATTCAGCACCCACCTGCCTATAGTCAGCCTGCCATTATCAGATACCCTTTCCAAACTGTGTCACAGCACAGGCCCTGGCGTGTTAATTTATGTAGGTAGGCAAGAAGTGAATCCTATCTGTGCTCATTCCCTAGCAGACTAGAGATGACAATAAACTCCAGCATCAAACATCGAAAAATAATTCTTGAAAAGAAACGTGGAAAAATTCTGGCAATTGGAATTTGCATGCACACACGGTGAACTTTAATGATTTTGTGTCCATTTCCAAAATGAACCATGCAGCCTGCCATGTACTTGGAAGAAAAAGCCTCCTGTAAGCCTCAGGCCGTATTTTGTAATTTTGATGAGGATGATTCAGCGCCATCTAACTGCTTCCAAGGGCGCAGTTTGTGATGAAAATTCAGAAGAGGTTTTCAGCCTGCTGTGCAAATGCTGGAAGAGTATTTTTCCTGTCCTTTCGGGAAATGTATATCGTTTTTGTTTGGAAGGTGTCGAGGATAATTCAAGTAGTGACAGACGGTAGGGATGATTTTGCAAAGCAAAACTGTCAGCCTTGTTGGACTTTTTTTTAGCTGCAACACTGCCTGCTGGACTCTGGGGGGCAGTGTGCTGTCCAGACACTCCAGGGCCCTCTTTTCTAGCACGCCTTACGAGCCTGTATTATTTTTAAGAATGGTTTCTCAATTAAGCAATCTTCCGTTAAAATGGAGGAAAACAATTCTGAATATATCAGCAAAATTGCTTCAGGTAGGAGGTGTTAGCACCAGAATGTTCAAGTTATCACGACTTCAGCTCATACAGCTCAGCCACGACATTCGCTGGAGCAACTCTTTGTTGGAAAATGGGACACAGAGTATTCACTTATAAACTAGAGCAGACTTCCATGTAGCTATCCCTAGACGACAGGGACGTACAGTGCAGGGGCTGCAGAAGAGGCAGAAGTGCCCCATCATAGTCTATGTAAAAGCACCACAGCTGCCGCACCTGCTTACACCGAAGGAGGCTGTCCTTACACCTGAGAAAGCAGGTGAGAGCCTCTTCAGGTGTAAGCAGGCAGGACAACTGCGGTGCTTTTCAATGGACTACGATGGAGCAGTTCTGCCTCACCCACCGCCCCCATACCACACGTCCCTGCAAGGTGAATGGAGAACAACATGCACAACAGGATGTGGCCCACTGTCCAGGGACACCTGAAGCTATTGGGCTGCCTGAGGCAGCACATGGCTCCACTTCCCTCCCTGTCAATCCTTACCTTGCTCCTTTTCTGCAGATTCTTGAATTAAAGTAGAAAGTGTGAAGCATGCTGGGATTGCTCTCAGAGTGCTCTGCATTTCTTCCTTTAAGAGCCCACCTAAAGGAAATAGAGATCTTTCTCTCCCCCCCCCCCAAGCTCTTTTAAAGCACCCGCTGGAGGAAAGTGAGGAAGGCAGGTGGCTGTGCTTAGAGGATTGGAGTGCAGCAAACGCCAGTCATTTCATGTGGGCTTTTTACACAAAATGCTTCTTGCTTTGATTTAACAGCCGCACAGAGGAAGGGAAGGAGGGTTGTTCCATCTGCACTGGCAGCAGTGGGGAGACGTGGTGGGCATATATTTGCTACCCTGCCACTTGGGCCCAAATTTGCCATCTGATATGATTAGGCTCATTCCATCATGGGTGGAATGGCCATACCACTGTTCCCCCCCCCCCCAATTAAGCAGTTGGAGTTGTGCATAAAGAGTCCCTTTCTGAACATTAAAATAACTGATATAGGCTCTTTGGAAGGGGAAGAAGAGATAAGGATTCATTCTCTGTTCTCTACCCAAAGCTGATGGGTGGGAGTTTAGGTTGTCACAAAGAGTTTGCATGCAGTCCTAGCACCTCTGTACCTTCCTCACTAGATGGGGTGATAACGATTCGCTAGGGATACAGGTGAGACAACAGAGTTGCAGTCAGTGGTCTTAATCAGGCCTATCTGTATTGGACTATAACTCAGGAGCGTAAGTCTGCAGTGTGTGTCTCCAAATATCTTTATTCGTAGCTGGAAGCTGGAAACAGACTGCCTGCATAGATCAGGGTGAGCAGAGGTCATAACCGCAAAAGAGGACAAGGCACCCCAAAATGTAGGACATCCAAGAATATAGGACATGATAAAAAAGCTAAAAACACGCATATTTTTATTTCATGTGGTTAATTTAAACACTATATTACAGGTCCATACACAGATTTTTTATACACAGATTTGACTCAACACGAATGGCCCCTGCAAATGAGAAGGAATGTGCTGATCCCTGGAGAAGGGGAGAAATGCATCCCTTTAAAATCAGTTTAAAAAACTGAACAGTCCTTTAACAATAGCCTCATTAATGAGACGGGGCAGCTGGCTGACAATCCATCAATCCTTCTCTCTCCAGGTGACCCCTCCCTTCCCCCAAGCATGTGAAAGAAAGGTGATCACTTTGCATTGGTGAAGGGAGGGACTGATTGATGGATTGTCTTCTTAATTACTCTTATCTTACATCACAAAGGTCAGCAAGGTTGTTTTTAAATCGCCAGAGCAAAGAAACTTTGTTTTTTAAATTGATTTGCTATAGTGCGCATTTGCCATCCACATGAGTGCTTGGAACTTATTTTTTAAAACTATATTACATATAATTTATTACATATAATTTATTAATTACAAGAATGCTATGCGCCTGCAGGGGTCTGCCAACAGGGAAAATGAGGACATGTAAGTTCTTTTCCAGGGCAGGAGGCTATAAAAGAGGACATGTCCTGGAAAAAGAGGTTATCTGGTCACCCTGGCATAGACCATCCGTTCTTATCATGGACACCTATATTTTAGGGGTGGGGTGTTCTTTACCCTGTAACATCATCTTGTCTCACATGTTTCCCTGTCCCATCCTATCTCATTGGAGCGTGCAGGAGAAATTAGAGTTGTCATTGCACTTAACCTAAAGCAAAATGTAGGACATACACACACGTATTCCTAAGTGGCTGCATAGTTTAACCTCATGCAATCACAGCAAGCACAGTATTTAAGTACCTGCAGGCCAAACAGATGGGCAGGGTCAGCAGCAGGCCCCTCCTCCAGCTGGTCAGCTGGTTCCCCTTAGGTTCCCGGGCAACACAGCCCCCTCTGCATGTAATCACTTAGTGAATCCAGAAAGCTCTTGCGCAGGTGATCTGAAGAATTTTAAAAGAAGCAAAAGTGAATCAGAAATAGATGTGATGTGGAAGATTTGCAAGTAGGATCGACCATGTTTTTTTTAAAGTGGAGCCACTGGAGTAGAGGAACAATTCTATTTCAGGTCGTTACATTGAGGAATCAGGACTGGAACAGATGCAGAAAAGAGCAATTAAAATGGTGGTTACTGGAGCACCTTCCCTATAGGAAAAGTTGCCCTGTTTGGGGCTTTTTAGTTCAGAACAATGGCAACTAAGGGGAGACATAATTAAAACTTAACGTGGAGAAATCTTGCTTTTCCCCCGTTTCTCACCATACTAGAACCACCAGTCAACTAATAAAACTAACTGGCAGAAGACTTAGGGCAGACAAAACAAAGTATGTCACCCAATGCATAATGAATCTGTGGAATTTGCTACAGACAGTATCACATGTGGCAAGCATCATTAGTCAGCTACTTTGAAAAGAGGCTTGGACAGATTCATGGAGGACTGCACTACCAATGGCTTCTAGTCATGACAGCTATGTGCTGCTGCCAAATGAACATGCAGTATGCCTCTGCTTACCAGCTACAGAGCATCAGTGACCGGAGAGGGGTATGTCTCAGCTCCTGCTTGTGAACTTTCTTTCCCCCATGTCATTTTCAAAATTGTTATTTTCCCTACAAAACAAACAAACAATGCAAGTATTCTTTAGCTACCTATATATTTTGCCCTGTAGGACAAATAGTATCTTCATACCATGCTGTAGTACGTACATATGATATCAATTCAGAAAAAGGCCTTGGTGGGAGGTTTAAAATCTTTCCCCAACACCATTGTGCTAATCTAATTTGGCCCCACTGTGGCTTTTATTAATATTTTTAAAATCAGAACAGATCCTATTTGTGGCTCTCGTACATCATACTCATTTTGATTATCTGACTAGTGAAATTTCTCAAGGGGGTTCTGCATGTCCAGTATAAGGAACTTTGGGCTCATTGGTATTTTCAGCTGTTATCTTAATAATGGGATCAGGCCAAATCTGCGTTACTGATGTCAGAAAACTAGGTTTGGGTTTTTTTAATGCTGACATCTGCTTCTGTGAGCTTCTCGAGAATGATGTACTGACGATGTGTGACAGTTTAAAATAAGCTTGCAGATACCAGGTTCCGGAGTCATTTTTCTATCAGCACTATTCCAGAGGAGTTTATTTTTTTCTGGGGGGAAAAAGTGAGATCGTTTACCAAAATAAGCCATCAGTGTCCAAGCCCAGTAAGTGGAAGGCTTTAATCTTAATTTAGTTTGTTTATGTTCAAGCAAAAAATGCATAAGGACCAGGAGAATATTTTTAAATATATTGCTCCACAACTTAGTCTGTATATTGCTTTAGAAAACACTCTCTAATTGGCCCTGCATTTCAACTGTGCCTCATAAAGCTTGGCTCTTTATGTGTCCAGCTTTTCCCTGTTTTGACTTTTTCCAGGATATTTTATCTTTGCCCTGCATTCAGAGTTCTCCCTACACTGCATTTATCACAGCGCATTGGTTGGTTGCATTCTTTCTACCACAGTGCCCTACATATTTTTATGGAGCATTTTAAGCTATTTGATAAGGAATGTGCCACAGGAGTACAAGCACAAGTTCCTTGTGCATGAATAGGTGTTGCAAAAGTTAAATTCCTTTGGCACAATCCACTAGGAAAATCCTCCTGGGATGATGGGAATTCTTTAAGTAGGGAAACTTTCACATTCTTCTACACATTTTTCTTTTTACAAATGCGTACACCGGAAATGGGCGCTTGAGTTGACTTGACTTGAGTTGCACTAAGCGGCTGTTTTTAACAATTCAAGTTGACTCAAGTTGTAGACGTCACTGACCCTAACTTGACTCATGGCTCAGAGTCAGTGACTTGTGAAGAGTCTGGACTCAAAATGACTCAAATGAGTCCCTATCTCTTTAGTGTGTATGTGTTCTGGCTTATTTACACCCCCCACCACCACCTTCCTTTTTCCTGTGCATTTTTGCTCAAGGACTTGCAACTCATGATTCAAAATGACTCAGACTTGTGGCTTGAAGGACTTGTAATTTTTTTCAAGTCAAGTCACAACAGGTGCGCACTATGACTTGCAAGTTGGGTCAAATTGCGGAGTTGATGACTTGCAACTCAACTCGCAACTCAAGTTTAGTGACCTGGGCACATTTCTGGTGTACATTGGGTCCCTTAGTTATGGACATCTGAGTAATTGACTTCTCTGTTATAGATGGTTGTAACGGCACTTTCATGCAGGTGCCATCTGTTGTGTTGTGTGTGTGTCAGTTACTTCTGGTGGTACTTCCAGTAGGTGGACCATGTGAAGTAGTATAATGGTGGACAAACTTTGAGAAACACTGCATTAAAGTAATCCTGTCCAAGACCCTGTCCAAGAATGATATATTAGACACTGGACAATACAGGTCGTGCCTTGTTATCCACTGGTTTGACATCCACTGATTTGACTCACTACTGATACAGGGGTCCACCTTTAAATGCCTTGTAACAAGGAAAAAAGCACCAAAATCCCGTTTTATACTTTCGTGTTGTTAAACCGCTGGTTGCAAGTGTCTAGGGTTAAAGATAGCTTTAAAGACCCGCTTCCAAGTTTCTTGCTCCTCCATTGTCACCCCAGAATGCATCAGTATAAACTCTATACCGCATTCAGCCATAATTTCATTCCATTAGATTCCATTATTCACCCCAACTAGTGGCTGAATGTGGTATAGTATCTATACCAATGCGTTCTGGGCGACAATGGAGGAGGAAGAAACCTGGAAGTTGGTCTTTAAAGCCATTTTTCCACTGATTTGGTGTCCACTAATTTTCTGGATCAGAACCCCATTGGATAACAAGGCATGACCAATAGTTACCATCAATGGAGAGATCTGGGGAAGGCCTCCCTCCTTCCTCTTCCGCTGTTTTACCTGCTCTGTCAGGTGTCAGGAGATCTGACTACCACCAGCATCCCGGCTGCACATTGTCAAACGCACCACTGGTAGGTGCTTTACAACTGCATTTCAGCAGTCTCTGGAAGCAGAATGTGAGCACCGCTGCAGGCCAGAGCCCATAGGATTGGGCTGTTTCTCCATCATCTTAAAATCAAGATGGAATCTGTGCCTGATCTTTCACATGTGGAGGTTAAGTTTGCATCCAGTCAAACACGATGAGCATTACCTTACTTTGCAAGTAAACTCATCTGGATTTTCCTTACCCTGCTAAGGCTACAATCCTATGCACACTTTCATGGAAGTAACCTCTACTGACTACAATGGGACTTACTTCCAAGTAGACATGCATTGGATTGCACTGTAAATATCATTATGTAATGAAAGGAAAAGATCAAAACAGGGCCCTTCCTGAGTGACATGACAGAATCTTCCCTAGAATATCTGAACCCAGAAGAAAAAACCCTGAGATGAGTAGTTGCTATCAAATTTTTTAATGAATGCGGTGAAATATGGGTAGAACATCTGTAGGAACTGGGCTGGAAGCCAAAAGAATGTTGAGTTTTGTTCTCAGGTGTATTTCACCAGCACTTTTTATTATTTTGGTGACTGGTGGTTGGTCCTAAAATTGTACAATTGTAGTTGTTAAAAATTGTATCTTAAAACGTGCTGTTTTGGTGGAAAACTGGAATGGTTATTTATTTATTAATATTAATACAATGTCTTTATTAGTACTGATATTGTGACAGGTCACTTCCATTCCAGCCTCCATCTGAGAAGCACTGTGCCAGCTGGCACTCAGGACAGGAACACCCCACAACTCCTTTCCTTTACTGACCTTTCATTCCCTGGTTAGCTCTCCCACTGCAAGGAGGTGAAGTGCTTGCATGGTCTGTCCTTTGGTTCACCCCTTTCCTGCAGCCCTTGGTTCAGGCTATCCAGAGTCATTCCCAGCTGCATTTAGCAGCAGTCTGAACTGCTTTTACTCTGCTCCTTCATCTCTACTAATCCCTACTATTCCCCCCACAGCTTCCTCCCCCCTTCATCCCTGCACCCCAAAACATTCCTTTTCTTCCCCCAGGTTCTTTTGGGAAGCCTGACTAATCTGCCTATGTCCCTCCACCCCCTCCCTGACACCTCCCTTCACTTTGCCTTGCCTTTTCTCCTTCTAAGGAGTTTCTCTGTCCCCCTCCTGCTTTCCTTAGGGCTTCAATGTGCATGCATGTTCATGAAAGCCTCCCCCCCCCCCCCCGTTTAGTTTAAGAAGTCAGTGTGCTCATACAGTGAGTCCCAGTTCAAACCTCCTGTTTTGGTTGTTGAACACTTTTCAAGTAAACTTTGGTGCACCTTAACTTTGGCTTTGGCTATTTTTCACTTTCAGATTACATAGATGTGCCAATACCTTCAACACACGATCCCTGTGCACAGTGGATTCCCCCTCATGTGCTCATATTACATATCTTTTGAAGGGGAAAAAAAAAGAAAAGCACTACTTGTAACAAAGTACAAGTCTGAAAATCTGAATGCTCCCTTCTCCCCCCCCCCACAAATACCTTTGAAAATCAAAATAACAGAAAGAAGATTCAGCCTAATTTTCTACTTCATGTGCTGGTTCCCCATGCAGGATGGGTTTATTTTGTGAAGAATGCTCCAAACATACAACCAACACCTGCAGCCTCAAGGGTATAGTCAAAGAGACGGGATGTTCCTTCCTAGGAAAATCTTGTCTGACCCACAACATTCCTCACCTATCAGAGGACTTGAGCACAGGTTTGCCCTGTATCCAGTGCATGGAGAACTGAAGGGCTGGGCTGTATGCCTGTCATTTTGTGCATCACTTTTGTCACATTTTCTCTGCTACAGTGCATTCATCAAATGCTTCATCCCGCATATCTATTTGTACCACAACGCAGAAGCCCGAGTGCCCTTCATGTCCTCATGTTATGAGCGAAAAATACTAGTTCACCAATCAACAGTGTTCCCAGGATTTCAGAAAGTTTTCAGATGTCCAGGGAAACCAAGCTGAGTGTGACTCATTGCAACTGAACTTGATCACATGATATCATCCTCACCCTACTTTCATGTCTCTTTTAGGTTGTCTCTAAAGGGTTACTCAGGAACAGCCGGCAAGCAGAGTAGCCTGATACTGCACGGGGCTGACTTCAGTACCAAAGATGCCGACAACGACAACTGTATGTGCAAATGTGCCCTCATGCTAACAGGAGGTAAGCAACCAGTAACACAGTCGCTCATCCCAGTCAGTTCTCCCTCTCTAGGTCTCAAACAGCAGTTCTTCTTGCAACCTGAGGTGTATTTATCTAGCGTTGCAGCAGGAATTTCACGCCCAGTTAATATGGGGATTCCCCTCTTGGTGGAAAAAGTCCTTGCTACACCCCGTGCCTTCTAAAACATGGTAGTAAGTGCTCTTAGAGGTACTTAGGGAGTCCAGTTATCATGGGGGGGGGGGCAGATGGAAAGCATCTGGTCCAGGGGCCTTCTTGCACTTGACAATCCTGGATTAGGCCCTTCCCAGCTGCTTTTCACACAAATTTAAAGAGACAGGATTCCAATCTTGAATCTCCATCATTCCATCTGGTATGGTCTTCAGCATATTGATTATCATGCTAAAAAGAAGACAGAGCTACTACTCAGTGACGTCACTAGGGGGTGCTGACTACATAGGGTGATGCACTTGGGGAGGGGCTGACACCACTTCTGGCCAAAATTGTGAAATCTTGATATTTTTGAATAATACCATCATATATCACTTGATGTGTAATCTAGTGCAGAATGCAATGAAACAAACAGCAGTGAAGTATCTATATTCTATCAAACGTTATGACCAAATAACTAGAAAAGGAGAATACAATTGCCTTATGGAACAAAAGATGGATTTCCTTAACTCAGAACTGACCAATGAGACTGACTGTTCCAAGAGCCAATGAGCTGTTACTATGACACAGGAACCAATATAGTGTTAGTATGAGTCAGCTCTCATTTCCATATATCCAAGTTAAAACTAGAAGTCTTATTCAGTTGTGTGAGTGTCATCAGGTTGGCCACTGGTTTTTTGTTAGTTACGGATTTGTTGGGTGACCTGTATTGTTATATATTTAAATAAACAAATAAAAAAGTGAATGGGGGTTACAGCAACCCTAGTGATTCCACTGTATTTAAGTTGTTTGTATGATATTGCATTTTTTTCTATATGGTCTGATATGGAGGTGGTTCATCATGGGAATGATGCAATGAGCTCTCATACCAGGTGATGCAAACCCTAGTGAAGCCTCTTCTACTACTGCATTGATAGAGTTTCCCAAAAAGGAGAGCACATTCATTGACAAGTTTGAATCAACTGTAACCACAAAGGTGCTTGCCAGCTGGATTGTTTCTAACTTGCAGAACGAGCAAGTCCCACTGATTTCAATGGGGAAGGCTTCCAATTGAGAAAAAGCAATATGGACATATAAGGAGATACTTGTCCTCTTTAACTGCATTGTCACTGTATGACTAATGATGCTTGAGTCATGGTTTCAGGGCCAGGAGTACTAATTACTAGTATTGAAAAAAAATCCTAAATAAAGTGCTGGGAATCTTTTTCTTTCATGGATTTGCCACGTAGAACCAGTTTCCTGTGAGATAGCCGTTCAAAACACTTCACAACACTGAATGATACATTCCGTTTTTTTAGTCACTGCAATCTGGCTGATAAAAAAAGAAAAGGATGCAATAGTAATGTAATAAAAACAATTCATCTTTAAAAATAATTGTATCCTGGACAGTAGAGAACCTTATCAGACTTTCTGTTGATCTTGGCAACCCCGGAGACAGTCCTTTAATTATAAATTGTAGAAAATGTACATGAGGTTTGTCCCGTTCTTGACAGTCTGGGGATCTTATAGACACTCCCTCGGAGATGAGTAGAATATTTTGTGTGAAAAGTAACAGAAATGAACATCCAAAATGGAGACTAAAATGGTCAGGGATAAACTCAACCTAGAAACAATAACTGAATCTCTACTTTTATTAACTGTCACTTTCTGTTTAGAATACCTCAAACCATATTTCAGTGGGACAAGACCAACTTTAAGGAACACAACAGAAAAACAATAGTTCCCTTCAGGAATAATTCTCATGCCACTTACTCAAGAGTTGTCCCATTTCCTACAGTGAGATGTGCCAATGCATGTAGTCTGAAAATTGTTAGTTGAATGTTCTGGGGCAGGTCTACATAAGCTGTTTTAACTGGACATCTTGGAAATCTGAGGAAATGTAATTTAAAAAAATCTGCAATCCCCCAAATCTACAATTCCCAGAATGGTTTAGGGGAAGACTTTTCACTTAGGATGCAATCCTATTCTGCGCTGGAACAGGCAAGCCAAGGCAACTATCCAGCACAGGATAGTGGCCAGAAGCAGCTTAGCCAGAGGCAAGGGGAAACTTTTCCCCTTACCCCTGGGTAAGGGTTGTTGGCCCCTATGGATCTCCTCGGACTTGCACCACCTCTGGAGGCTTGAAGCCACTTTGTTCTCCCTGGGAACAGGGGTTGGGATCCAGCATAACTGCTGGATCCCAGCCCCGCCTCCCTCTCCTTGCCTGCCCGCCCCTGGGGCCACCCACTGCCCACCCTCCCCCCGCCCAGGAATGCCTCCCTCCTTCTCCCCGTCTCCCCCCGCCTACCTTTGCGGCTTGCGTCGGCCCACCTGGGCTGACACAAGCCTCAGACAGGAAGCTGGCGCAGAGGCTTACGTCAGCCTCCACTTCTTGGAGCACTGGCCTGGCTTCCTCTTGAGGAAGTTCCTTATGGCACGTTTGCAACCCTCCCAGCCCGACGCAAAGGTGGTGGCCCAAATAATTTCTAGGATTGTGCCTAGGCATCTAAAATGGATGGAAGATAGAATTTGTTTTGCATATATTCTAATATTGATCATACAGCAACTTTCAGCTTAATCATTTGTCAAAAAAACACAGCCATTTGAATGAGATGGATTCTTGGCCTCTGAACTTGGTAAATTCAGAGAAAGTTAAAAAGTTGATTAAAAGGATCAAAAAACAGCAATACCCCCCCCCCCCCCCGAAGATTTAGAACAGCATGGAATAGTGGGTTCCGGGTTTGGCAAGACTTTTTAACATTGTTCACTTTTCATTTTTCATATAAGCATTACCTTTATGTAAAAAGGTCTGATTCTAGCAAATTCCATTCATATTTGCATCTGAAATTTATCTCTGCTGTTTACTAATCAAGATGATAGGCCGGGTAGAACTGTGGAGGAACAGGCAGGGGTGATGGCAGGTAAATCTACAACAGCCTGTTGCTTTCTGCTGTAAACCTTGACAACATTTGGAAGAGGCTAAAAAGGGTTCCCTAATTCAGATTTTGCTGATAATTTCTCATTCCCAACAGAACTCTAGAATGTATACAGTCTCTTTCCAAAGCATTTACAATCTTCACTGGACCATCAAAACCTTTCCACAGAAAAGTACTGGGAAGCTCTTAGCACATGTATTATTAAAAAACAACAACACAATTTTAAGGATCCTCAGATATATTTAAATGACATTAAAACTGATTGCCTCTGTTACCTTGATCATTTTCTACCCACGCATACAAACACATGTCTCTCCAGCCATTGGCTCTGGTGCTCTAATGTTATGCCCGAAATCACCATCACAACTGACAGAGAAAGGAACTGATATATCACTGTAGCAACCTTGTGCTCTGGGACATTCCTCCTTAACCTTGTGCACCCATATTAAGGCTGCACTGCCAAAAGCAGTAATCAATGGCTTTCAGTTCATTTGAATGTGCATTTTAGGTGCACTTAAATTCAGTTGATGACATATCGCTGGGCAATATAGGACCAAAGACCACTGTGTAATAGCTGTGGCCATACAGCGGCAAGGTAACCTGCTGTGATATTTTATGCTACCTCTTGCATTACAAATTGCTATATGTGAATGTATTAATTGCCAGACTGTATTTTACCACAGGGCGTCCCTTAATGAATAGTCTTTCTAAAGTGCAGAGCTCGTAATGGCAATATTATCCTTGGACAGGACCCAGGCAAAGTTAAAAGCACTTTTAAGTCCTATTGATTTCAGTGACAGAGAAGTTAGTATGTGCAGTTAGCCAGTTTGACCTGAACTTGGGACAAAAGATTTCCACTGAGGGCTGGTTCACCCATTCACATTCATATATTTAGCAGCTGCAGCAGTCATATAATACACTGTCAAACAGTATTTTTTTAAACACTCAGCCTGTACGTTCAACTACCAGTCATCAAGCATACTGTAGAGCAGTGATTTTCAACATTTTTTTGTTCTCATGGCACACTGACCTCTGTGATCTCTAGTCTTTGTATCTTGTGATGTCACTTCAATCTTCTTGGAGACTTTTCCCGGTTTGGTAGCTGTGTTTCAAGGGCAACTGTCTGTATTAACGAAATGTCTGTCCTTCCGCAAGTGTCTGTAGAAGTGTTTCTCAACCAGTGGTATGGGTACCACCAGTGATACTTGAGGTGGTGTCTGATGGTACTCAAGGATCCCCTGGATACCTGCCCCCTAGCAGTGAGACCAGGTACAGACAGTTGCCCTAAAAACAGAGCTGCTGAACTAGGATGAGGTTTTCAGTGATTTTCAACCATTGTGCTCCACACTCATGCAGAGACCTATGGACCTTTTGTGACACACCAATGTGCCATGCCACACTGGTTGTGGAAAGATCAAGCAATCAGAATTCAAGCAACACATGTGTGAGTGTAAACTTGTCCAGAGTCATCCCCAAAGAATACCTTACTGCTGAAGCTCCATAGCTCCCAATATCATATCCCTAACAGTGGCAGTTTCATAGAAGGAAAAAAAGATTGAAAACATCTTGCAAACAAAACATAGTACAAGATGGCATTCTTCAGATAAATAGGAATTCTTGCTCATGAGGAATACTGAATTAGAACCAGCTGGCATTCAAGTAGTATTGTAAACAAAACACAGGTATTTAGACTTGGCAAAAATTATTTACTCCTCATCTCACCCAGCCACCCTCAATTCTATACAAAGTTCTCTAGAGTGTAATTTGTGGTATGAACTGATTAATGTTTAATTAATGTTTATCATTGAGAGCACAGGCCATTACAATATTTGCTCTGTTTTTAAAATAGCAAAAGCAACAAGCAAAAAAATAGAAGAATAGCATTCTTCTATTAATAGCATTAAGAAGCATAACAGTACATTAATGGTATAGTTAGATAGCATCTTCCTGATACTACCATAGTTTTCAAGGTGAAATTGATGAGCTCAGAAACTTCCAGGCTAGTCAGTTACACTATTGATTTGAATTAGACTGCAGGACTTGGAAGAGGAAGCAGTTCCAGGATTTATTCTCATTATTTTGTACAATTATTCACTAATCTACCAATACTGTTTGAGGTCTATCACGATAAGTAGCATTCAGAGAAAAATAGTTTTCTTTGTTCTTTAGGAATGTATATACTGGAATACCTCGCTAATATGGCAGGTTAGGTTCCAGACCACTGCCATAAAGCAAATATTACCTTAAAGAAAAATCACAGCCTATTTTTTCACTTGCACAGAAAAGCCTAAAAACATATTTACACTATCACTTATTAAGTGTGCAATAGCACTAGGCTGAAAAAAGATGTAAACATAAAAAAATGCTACAAAAATTATAAACATTATAATTACATTACATTACACAAAAATTATAAACATTAATGTAATTCAAAAGTGCTGTATTAGTGAAGCACTCAAAGCAAAGTGCTGTAAAACAAGCTACGCCAATAGTTTTCCTTTAGTAGACAAATACTTTGATTATCTTTGACACCTTAGTGACTGCTAAATATTTGAAAACATGAGGGAAATCTAGAATTGTGACAGGCAGCCAAGTTTAGACGTTATCAACATTCTGGAGCCTGTTTCTTATCTGTACTTTTTACTGACTCAGGCTTGGTTCACACATGCATATATACTACTTGTTGTCTCAACAGTCAACAACTCTCTGACAGCCCAATCCTATCCACACTTTCCTGGGAGTAAGTCCCATTGACTGTAATGGGACTTACTTCTGAGTAGACATGGATAGGATTGGGCTGTGACTCTCCACGGAAAAAAATGAGTTTAATTAGCACTGCGTCATCTGAAGCAGGGGTGCCCAAACCCCGGCCCTGGGGCCACATGCGGCCCTCAAGGCCTCTCAATGCGGCCCTCAGGGAGCCCCCAGTCTCCAATGAGCCTCTGGCCCTCGGGAGATTTGTTGAAGCCCACACTGGCCCGACGCAACTGCTCTCGGCATGAGACCTCTTGCGTGAGCTGTGGGATGAGGGCTTCCTCCACTGCTTGCTGTTTCACATCCGTGATGCAATAGTGGCAGCAAAGGAAAGGCCATCCTTGCTTTGTGCAAGGTCTTTTATAGGCCTTGAGCTATTGCAAGACCTTCATTCATTCATATAAGTTCATCTTTAATATATTCATTTATGTAAACTTATGTAAATTTATTCAAATTTTAAATGTAAATTCTTTTTTTCCCTGGCTCCTGACACAGTGTCAGAGAGACAATGTGACCCTCCTGCCAAAAACTTTGGACACCCCTGATCTGAAGCATCTGTTGTGATTAAACTGTGATGGCTCACTCAAACAAGCAGGCGTTTACTTGATGTCACAGTCAACAAGGGCATGTGTGAAGAAGTTCATAGTGCTCAAGACCCCCAAAGGTGACCTACAGCCCAATCCTATTCAGGGCCTATGTCATCAAATCTCTAGATCTGCCTCTGTGTGTCCTCGAACGATGGTGCAACTGTTGTGCTGCCATCATGTGCAATGAGCTGATGATGACTCTGTGGACCCACCACACATGGAGCCACCACATGTAAGCTGCCAGCAGGAGTAGGTTAAGGGCAGTTCAGGAGAGATTTGGGATGGGGGAAGGGGTGGTTCAGGGCTAGATCTCAGCAGCAGCATTTCCAACCCAATATGCCTCCTACCTCTCCTTGGACTTATGCCAGCAAAATAGCTGGCACGGGTCTGAGGACACACCGAATGGCAACCAGGTAGCCTACGTGGAGGTAGGGAAGAAAAATTTTCCCTTCCCTCTCACAGGCCATCTGGTCCTTAACTCACCATGCAGCTCAAGCTCCTTCAGCAAGGCTGCATGGCAGGAGATCGTGGGGGTTAGGATTGGTCTCTAATGGACCAAGCCGGTTGGGCCAGGCACCAACAGAATGTGCACTCTGCTGGCAGTGACTGTAAGAGCTACTCTGGCAGTGCATAAAGTAGCACGCTGCAGGAGCACTGGCAGGAAAGAAGAAGCCTCCCTGCGCCTGCCAGGAGAGTGCACTGGGCTCACTGAGGCAGGTAGGATGCTGGGGGGAGGTGGGAGGGGAAGGGCAGAATGGGGGCAGGGAGTGGGAAAATTTGGGCAGGGAGGAGGGTAGAGTGGAGGATGGGGAAGCTGCAGGAGGGGGTGGATCCAGCAGTGTTGGGGCACGCTGGGTTCTATCCCCACCATGGTAGCCTCTTCACCCCCTTTCTCTCCTTGGACTTGCACCAGCTAAAGAGCTAGCGCAGGTCCAAGGAGACCTATTGCGGACTGAGAGGCTTATGGAGGTGTAAGGGATTCAAATCCCCTTTCCCCTCCAAAGCCTCCTGATCCATTCCCCCCCCCCCCCAAAGCTGGATACAGTGCACTCATTTTTGGCAGCGCTGCCAAAGGGGGTTGAGTGGGGAGAGGAAAGGATTGGGCTGGTAGTTATGGAAGTCAGTCGGAAGTGCTTAGAAGAAGCCACATCTTCAGCTGATTGTTCCTGAAGGATGATTCAGTTGCCTTGCTGAGAAAAAAAAACAACTCTCCCAAATAAAGTCAATCTTTCATGCTATGATTGTTGTGAAGTACAATGGTAATAGATCCTGCTTCCTGGTCCATACTCTCGGCAGGGTAAGCGGAGCCAAGCTGCTTATGGGTTCCAGCTCTGAAATACGAGGCTTAGATTTTTCCATGTTTAGCTTTGTCTTAAATTTCTACAAGATTATGCTCTCGTTACCGTCAAACATCAGCTGCACAACTTTCTTTCTCTTTGGTTATTAGCCCCTGAGGTATAGCTCTGTAATCAAAGAGAGGTCAACTGTATCAAAATAGCAGAATGCCATAATGTATTTGGCACCAATCCTTCCCCAAAGATTGTGTTATGAAGTGTTACTTCAGGAAAAAAAAAGAAAAGGAGGAAAACCCACAAAGTATCGTTCAAAAAATAAAAGAAATAACTTTACAAGGTTCAAATCATAAATTCAGCCTGGTCTGATTGCACAGAGTAGTGTAAACCTTGGAGCTATGTGCTAATCAGAGTTACAAATGTACCCAGTGGTTAAACAATAACAAGGACCATTTTCCTTACGAGAGACTGCTGAAGACAACATGCACTGACACAATGCAGGGGCCGTACAGGAAATACATTCAGCCCACAAAAAAAAGGATTCCATTTTTAACTCCACTGGATGGGGAACTTTGAACACAGAAGCTGAAATTCTTTTTTTTTTTCTTCACACACACATACGCACACACACACACACACCAATAAGCAGCTCAGTTTGGAGGACTTCATGTAATTCCATGGGATCAGTGGCATGGGTCACCCAGTGCAGGATGCCAGCGCATCACCCTAGGATGGATTGCCTTTCATACAGAGGGCGGGGCAATGCCCTGGGCAGTGGGTGTGATTATGTACCCTTCCCTCGCCTCTGCTGGTTTTTTGGCTCTAACTTTTGGTCGAATAGAGATATTTCAATGCAGTTTATTTCACTGCCTTCTGCATGAAATTACACATCGATTGATATATAACATGATGACATTATTCAAAAATACCAAGATTTTAAAAATTTTGGCGAGTTCTCCTTTGGAGAGGGGAAGCTTGCTGCTTTATTATCCACCCTCCACACTGCAAGGGACCCTGCGAATGCTGACCTCCTTTGAAGTCCAAATGTGCAAACCCACACACCCTGAAAAAGTTTGCTTGTTGCATAGGAACTGGTTTGGCTTCACCTGAATATTTTTGGATTATTCTCCTTAAGAGGGGCCCTGAAATTTTTTCATTTTTCACCTTCTCGAAATTTTGATGCCAAACCTACTTGTAAGAGGAAACATTTTGTAGTCCTGCAGTGAAAGCCTATGCTTGTATACTCAGAAATAAGTCCCGTTGAGTTCAGTAAGACTTACTCCAATGAGAACATAAGAAGAGCCCTGCTGGATCAGGCCAAAGACCCATCTAGTCCAGCTTCCTGTATCTCACAGTGGCACACCAGATGCCTTAGGGAGCATACAAGAGAACAATACCTGCATCCTGGCACCCTCCCTTGCATCTCACATTCTGAGATAGCCTACTTCTAAAACCAGGACCTTTTCATATCCATCATGGCTTGTAACCTCTGATTGACTTGTCCTCTGTAAATCTGTTCAATCCTCTTTTACAGGCAGTTAGACCATGTGCCATCACCACATCCTGTGGCAAGTTCCACAGATTAATTACACACAGGGTAAATATTTTCTTTTGTCTGTTCTTTTGTCCAACACTCCCGTGTGAGTGTTTAGGATTCTAGCCTCAATCAGGCACAATATACGTTTCTTTGCTTCCAGCTCTGAATCCTTCAGGTAGCTCTGGATAGTGTTCTATAGAAGGAGCAATTTAGATGAAAGCCAAACAAGTTGTGATGCAAGAGATCCATGATCAGATCTCTTGCGGTCTTTCTCTTGAGTTAAAAAGCTGCAGGGCAGAGGGATTTGAACTGGAGCTGTGGTGCTGGGGGAAGGGGCTGTTTTCCTTCTCCCCCATCTTCTTTCCAAATAAATAAATTGGGGATATGTGAAACCTGTGAGAGAAATTTCAGTAGTCTTACCAAAATCCTTTGGGCTTTCCTCCAAAGCCTTCTGATGTGTTGCTTTCGGAGAAACTCCCAAATCAGCTTTGAATTTTAGTTAAGGTGACATTTCAGTGGTAATGCTGTTTCCCCAACTTAAACAATGCTCCTGAATGTGATGTCAAAGACAGTCACCTGCACTGAACTTGTCTCCCACTTTCTCAGCTTAGAGCTTTGTGAGGATTTCAATTGTGGAAACTGCTGGGGGGAAAGGCTTATCCCCACTCTCTCCTGTACCACAGGCTTAATCAAAATTGCCCGCACCCGTCCTGCATGGCTGCTTTTAACCAAACAAAAAGTGCAATAAGATGTCAGTCATGAATCCTCCACCTCATTTCTAGCTTGGACCTTAGAGTCATCACTGAAGTTTCACCTAAGCCAAACTTCCAAACCAATTTGGGAGATTCTCTTCAAGCATCACCTCCAAGGCCTTTTCAGGGGAGCTGAAGAATTTCAGTAAGGCTCAGCAAAATTTCTCTCATGCATCCCCCGTGTATTTATCTGGCAAAATAGTTGGGGGAGAAGGAAGATTGAAATAAGGTACAGGGAAGAAAAGAAGGGAGAAAAGAGATTACAATCTAAATTTTGATAGTGCAAGATTTAATATAATGTGAGAAGGAATGAAAAAGTTAGTGAGTGACAGAGAGATGGTGGGAAAGAAGCAGTGGAGTCATGACAGGGGTATGGCTGGTGAGAGGTGACATCACACCCCCATTACAACAGAAGGGGGTGACATCACACCACCAGAGCCTCCATTTGGGCCCAGCTGCTTCATGTTCTCACCTTTTTTTGTGTTTTTGCCATTTGCTTACAAGAACACAAGATGACTGTGCCTGGAGTGAGTCTGAGATCATGGAGGGCATCCAGAGGTGATTTGGTTGTATTAAAAGTAATGCAATAACCCAGATGATGGGGGGGGGGGAGAGACTTAATTATGTCATTACATCATCCCCAAACTTCCAGAATGCTGAAGTGCTGAAGGTAAGCTCCACACCGGGTGAAACAGCACTTGGGACACCTCTGGAGAAAAGCAAGAGTAATAAGGAACAAATATGAGCAAATTGATGATGATGATGATGATGATGATGACTAGGCTTTTCACAAAGCAGTTTACAGAGAAAATCAAATAACAAATGGCTCCCTGTCCCAAAAGGGTTCACAGTCTAAAAAGATGCAGAACACCAGCTGACAGCCACTAGAAAAGACCCTGCTGGGGTGAGGTGGTCCAGTTACTCTCCCCCTGCTAAATAAAAGAGGAGAACCCACTTGAAAAAGTGCCTCTTATAACTGAATAGTATAGGAGAGTGTTTCTCAGGCTGTGGGTCAGGACCCACTAGGTGGGTCGTGAGCCAATTTCAGGTGGGTCCCCATTCATTTCAGTATTTTATTTTTAATACATTAGACTTGGTGCTCCCGTGGTATGTGACTGCATTTGGGGAAATGTTAGAGACCTGTACTTTTAAGAAGGATAGTCAATGGGACTTACTCCTGGGTAAGTGTGGGCAGGATTGAAGCCAAGGATTGTTAAAAAAAAACTGGGTCCCGGTGCTAAACGTGTGAGAACCACTGGTACAGGGTAGGGAATAAAGATAGAAGCTTAAAAAAAAAGATTAATTTTGAAGTAGGGATAAATGAAAGGTTGTTTCAGCTACTATTTTTTAATCCAGTTTATTCAATTTCTTCATTAATGCTATGCCTTTAACAGCCCAGTCCTATGCGTGTTCAATGAAACTTACTCCCAGGTAGGATTATTGCAGCTGAAGGCTGATAACAGTATTGCTAAGGGTTCTGAAACTGTCAGGCTAATTTATAAATTATAGAAAAAAAATTCAGTTTATCATACTATGTAATAGTAGAGCTCAAAATGCAGACAGATTTTCAAAGTATTTCCTGCCACCCAAGGGGCTAGGAACTTAAAAAATGAAAACCAGCACTGAGGAATTTTCCCAAGCATGCATGCTCTCATAAGGCTTTGTTTTGCCCATTTGGGAATCTAAACTTTATTTTTCCTTCTTCCCTAAATTCTAATTAAGGCTAGTTCAGATTTCTCAAGTTAATTTCTTTTCCATGCCATCTCTAAAAAAGAGTGTGTAAATATTTGTTTCTGAATGATTTATTTGGCCATGTTTACCTCTTTAAAGTTTGGCCACAGATATTTAAGCAATCAAGAAAAAATAAATCTTTCAGATGCAGAATTTGAGGTTACATAATTGTAACCTTCTAAGCAGTAATATTTTGGGATTTTTTTTTTCCTTGAGTAGTCATGCTTTTTAAATTGGTTGTAGGGGGAGGATTTCCAATCAACAACCTGTGTGATGCCTTCACATATAGATGTCATACTGAAACTGACAGAACTCACCAAGTGATAGTAGCCAGGGCCTCCAAGAGGAATTATATCAGGGGGTACAAAGTTTCTTTGGGGCCCTTCCCAAAGACGAAGGAGGTGAAACAGAGTGGGGGTGGACGAATGGGGGTGGACACCACTTCTGCAGCAGCTGTAGCCCCACAGCTGTGTCTCTGAACTCCCATCCATTGTAAGCATATCCACAAGCCAAAGACCTCCTGAAGCAGGCCAGCTTCCTCCCAGATGTGACACTGTTAAGGAATGTATGCATTCCTGGGCCTGGTGCATGTGGCTTCTGGCAGTAGCTGCTGCCATGTGCCATGTGCATCCCACGTGGGCAGTGAGTCTGAGTGAGATTGGAAAATGTAAGATCCCAGGAAGTTTCTGGGCCCCCTCTTTTGGCTCCTGGGCCCCCTTTCTGACCCTGGGCCCGGGTACAAATTACCCCCTTTACCCCCCTCTCCTAGGCCCTGTTAGTAGCCATCAGTGTATGAAGCCTGTGAGATCATTGAGCCATTGTCAAGGGCTCTGTCAATGGCTGTCTTGGATGTCAGGCAGGAGTTTCCCCCAAACCTTAGCTACTGAAGATCAAAGTAACCTCTGACACTGAGGAGTCAACCTGCATTCTCTGCCTGCAAAGTACTCAGTCTCCAGCATTGTTATGGCCTGTGTTCTTACCGATTACTCTGATTGACCATGTCAATGCAACATCTTCCAGCTCTTTCCCCTCGGAGTCCACAGGCAGGCATCTTGGGACCTACTGCTAGCAAACGCAGAAATGCCTGAGTTGATTCAGGAAGCACAGAATGGCTTTGTGTTTTGGGAAGTGAATCATCCTCACGTAAAGCTGTTCCATAGGCTGTGAATTGGGCTGTGAGGAGAGCAGTTCCAAAGTCTCTGGAAGTCTCTCTGGAGAGGGACAGTGTGTAATGCTTTGGAGCATTAGACTAAGGCTGGGAAACACCGGTTTCCTATCCCTGCTCAGCCATGTAGCTCACTGGGTGTCTTCTCTCTCACTTCAACCTTGATCACAGGGTTGTGGCTGAGATTGAATGGGAGTGGGAAGAGCTGTTCACACCAGCCTAAACTCCACGGAGGAAGGGCAGGCTTTAATGCATCTGTTGCAAAACCAGCTACATAATAATGTTGCCTCTACCATCCAGGATGCCCGGAGATCCTCTAACATACAGATGTGTACATTTTCCTGTTGCATAGGAAATCAAAAAAGAGAGATGTAATACTAAAGGCCCACCTTCTCTCTTATGATTCTGTCCACCTGTTAGGCTCTTCTGGAAAAGCTCTTCTCCACATGCCATGCCTCTTGGGGTTTGGCTGGAGATCACAGGGAATAGGGTCTTCTCCGTCGAACATCTGCACCCTGGAAACGCCTTCCCTAAGTGGTCCACTAAGCTCCATCTCTCCTAGTTTTTACTGTGAAATCTTTTGTTTTGCTGGCCCAAGTGCTGACAGAGGAGCTCCAACAGCACTTGGGTTTTACTACTGTTGGCATAATATGTATTTACTATTATGTGATTTTATTTTCATAAAATCCTGTGCTCATAATTTTCACAGAAATTACTGTTCATTATGTCCAATTCTGATGTGGAACAGTGCCATAGGAGTGTAAATAGTACATAAATACAAAGTGTGGAATATCTGTTATTTCTTGCAACTTTAAAACATTCTCTTTCTTAATGAAGAATTTGAGTATTATCTGTGCTAGGAGCCACCAGGAAGCAAGCTCTGATCCATTGGTTGCTGGTTGGATATTCCTGCACTAACTAAAGTAGCCGTATTCAGGACCTGCTTTAGCTGTACATAAGAACTTGGTCAAGAATGCTGGGATTTTTTGATGGACAGTCCAATCCTATCCAGCTCTGGTGCAGCAGGGCCACGCTGTGTCCAGTACTGGGACTGAGTAGGCTGGAGGTCTCCCTGGAGTAAGGGAACATTTGTTCCCTTATCCTGTGTTGAGCCCTAGCCTGCCCAATGGGGATACTCAGATCTACACCAGCAAGTCCAAGAGGCCCCGTGTAGGGCTTTCAGGCCCAGAACAGAGGTTAGGAAATGACAACGGCCACCTCCACTGATCCTGCCCACCCTCCTGGCCCTGATCTGCCCCATGTTCTGCTCTTTCCTACCCTGTTACACCCTCTAACTGCCCTCCCCCCACCCTGCCCCTGCACAGAAATTACCTGCACTGATGGCCAGTGGCATAGCTAGAGGGGGGGCAAAGCACTTAGTTTTGCAGGTGCCTGAACGCGCCATGCCAGCAGCCCCTCTCCCTCCCCATTAGAGCTATTCAGGGCAGTGGGAGCTAGGCATTAGCTGCTAGCATGGCATCTTCAGGCACCTGCAAAACTTAATGCTTTGTCCCCCATCTAGCTATGCCACTGCTGGCGGCTGGCGGGATTCAGTGCCAGCAGGACAGTGCAGCGTAGCTGGCAAGTAGGATTGGGCTGTAGCTCTCCCCTTTGAGGAGGAGACTCCTGTATCATTGCACAACTTGTTTTTGGACATCCGCTATTTGGCATTTTGTGCTGCACTGTTCTTTGGAAACACCAGCCCTCGAGGCACGTATCACAGTTGTGTGGTTCTTTTGATCTCAGCTCCAGAAACGTTAGCCAAACCATACCACAGTACGTATTTGCCAGCCAACTTCGTGTTGCAAATCTGAACAGTTAGTGAGCATGGTTGGTTAGCATACGGGTCTAATTGCTTTCTTCTTAATGATTCCAGGTTGGTGGTTTGATGCCTGCGGCCCTTCCAATCTCAATGGAATGTTCTACTCAGCTGGACAGCATCATGGAAAAATAAATGGAATCAAATGGCACTACTTCAAAGGTCCTAGTTATTCTTTATGTTCCACCACTATGATGATCCGGCCCTTAGACTTCTAAGCACAAACGCAAACAAACGCAAGGACCGTGTGCGGGATGGTCACCGTATTCTGAAGAACTTCTTACTTAACCTTCAGAAGCAGAAGGAGGGGGCTTCCTAAACGCATCAAAACTGCAGCAGTAATTGGATCTCGCATCACATGCTGCAGTTAAACAGGTGTCACCACCAAACGTGGATGAAATTGTGGTTGCTTGGACTAGAAAAGATGGCTGTGATGATAATGGACAACATTATGGTTCAGTTGCCATGAATGCATCTAATACCTTTGAATGGAAACCTTTTATCTCTTTGTACAAAAGACGCTGAATTACCAGACTACGCACAAACAGAATGAAAATTTGAAAACAGAAATAAGTCCTAATCAATGGGGAAAGGATGCTTGTCAACAGTGAAAACAGCATTGAATCTATGCAAAAGCACAACAGGTATTTATTTTAATTGGTATACACATGGCTTAAAAATGCAAGGATGGCCACTCAAGCCATTGTCTGCGATCCGCCAACAAAATTTAGAAGGGTAATGTCTCTTTAACGTAGGATCAATATGGTACGTTGGGGTGATATTTCACTGAACCCTTTTCAAATGTGAAACATGCCCCTAATGAAGAGACTGTGACTCATACTAAGCAGAGAATGATAAGACCAACATGCAGTGCATTGTCAATTGACTTGCAGGTTCCGGGGGAAAGGGGATGTAGGCAATCTCAATAATTGGCATAATCCCTTCAACTAGGATGTATAGCATGATAACAAAAGAGACCAGGGATTTTTCTTTCTGACTGCTACAGGTTTGGCTTGTATCAAAACCATTTTGAATGTTGCATTTTAAAAAAAAAAAATCAGAGGATTTTTTTTAACAAGGTGAAATAAAGGTTATTTTTCATATGGATTTTACTCCAAAAACTACACAAAAATACAGCATGTATGCAAAGGGCATAACCACATATTTTAAATGGATTGGGTTCATTTTACAGTGTTTTTTTTTTTTCCTTGCATGTGCACATTTTAGAATTAATTAGTTCTAAATTGTTATTAGACCTTCATTTCTTGTCTATATTATTCATCCTTAGTTTGAGAGTAAATCAAGCAGGAAGCTTGCTTTTTTTTTCTTGCTTCAGTTCTTTTGCTGTGCTTCAGTTGCTGCTGTGATAAAGGAAAGAAAGAAAATGATTGCCATTATGAATTGTATACGGTGGCACAATCCGCTCAACAGGAACCACATTAATTAGCCTTGATTTCAATGAGAAAGCTAAGCACATGCTTAACTCTTTCCCACTGAAATGCACAAAGCTTAAGCACTTAAATAGATCACATCTCATGTGTGCAAGTACAGTAAGCGAAGCTGTTAATTTGTACATCAAAACGCGACCTGTGGCAGATCTAATGAAGTAGGGTTTCTGTTTAAAATCATCCATATGTGCACATTAAAAGTCCAATGAGTACTCTGGTGGATTTGGTCCAGGGATAAGCTGCTGTTTTTCATTGTTTAGGTTTGGCCTGGGCTTCAGAAATCTGTGCACCCACCACTGCCTGAATGCAGTCTTATGTGAGCTTGCCATTCACGCAAAGATGTTTTACTGATGGCTGTGACCATGCTAGACATTTTGGGAGGGGAAAGATAATGGAACTCAGGTGATTCACTAATGCCTTGCATGTACATATACCTGGCCTGGACCTGATGTTATGTACTTATAATGCCATGCACTGCAAATGTTTAGAATTCCCCTTCACATGGATTCTCTGTTCATTTGAGTGGGGACTGGCACATAAATAGAGTTGTCAGGGTCAGAGTTGATTCAGTTATTTGGCCCATGGAAAGCTCCCATGTGCCACATAATTAATGGTATGATCTGCTTGCACTGAACAAAGGTACGATCTGCCCAAACATGATCAACTACGCTTTGCTCATGGCATGGAATTGGCAGGAGAGATTGTCTTATGAAAGAATCCATTTTCAAAATTAGCGTCATCACAGAAAATTCTTGCTTAAAGGACAACACAATGCGCAGTCCTATTGGCACTGGATCTCAGCTTACCAAAGCACACATTGCCTGTGTTTTATACGCGCTATTCTGAATGTACATGTTCTACACGGAGGCCATTGCTGAGATTTGTCTTTCATGTGAAAGCTATGGTGACATTAGCCTGAGTCCTGGGAGCACACACTAAACTGTTCCCATCCAGATTTGTTCCTCCGCTATCATATTTCAGTCTGATTAAAAAAAAAAAAAATCAGAGTAACTTGTTCTCCTGTTATCATGAGAACAACTGGTATGCCTAAATATTCTGCCTTCTCACATAAATATGTTGCCTCCTCACAGCAACTAATTTATGATTTCCTCAGTCATCCAGAAATGAGAGCTGGCATCTCACGTTACATGACTGGGACTAAGGAGGCCCATACAATTGGTGACATTTAACAGACTGGATTAGATGAGCCAAACATTCAGATCAGGAGCAATATTCCGCATTATGAACATATATAGCTGCCTTATACTGAGTGAGGCCTGTTTTGTCTACTCAGCATGGTCACGTAGTGGCCTTCCAGGGTTTCAGAAGGGGGTCTATCCCAACCCTATCTGGCAATGTGAGGGTACCAAGTTCCTTTCATATGCAAAACATATATACTTGCGACTGAGCGACTTGCAACTACCCTACCTTGTATTGTGGCTATGGAGTTACCTATCCCTTATATGTCTGTGGGTTCCCTTCTTTTTGATGTGCAGGATCAGGGTTCTGGTTTTCCCAGACCATTAAGTCCTACAGTTAACTTCACATGTAACTGTGCACATAGCTGTACATGGTGTGTTCCCCCCCTCCCCCAATGGCCCTGAAATGGGAACGCAGTGCTTGGGCATACTTAAAGCATGAGTCTATTTTTAATGAAATAAAATATATTAACTTTTTTTCTAATTTTGTGTGTGATAAAACTGAATATCCAAACTCTTAATCCATAATAGGCAGCTTTCTTCCATTTATGGGGATAAATGTTGCATATATTTTGAATGAAAACATGAAAGAACAAGCAGGCACTCAATTTTTCTCAAATTAAGAAGGTCTTTGTATTTATATATCTGTAAGTATTTTTCTTTGCATAATCCTGCCCGTGGGGCTAATTTGTTGGGTTCTGCTGATTGTTACCCCACAATACTTTGTTCAGTGATTCCTTCATACAACTGCCTTGTCTATCATTCCAGCAGTCTTCATTTCTATCCAAAAATTGTGGTCCTCCTCAAAAGATGTAATTTTTTTGGTCTCCCAAGCAGGAATGCCCTTGTATAGATCATATTGCAAAAGAAAAAAAAAAGAAAAGAAATATCAAAACACAAGCATGATATTTACTGTTTATTTATCTCAGTTTGAGCAAATGGGGACATGGCTTCCTATTCTTTATAATAAAACATTTAAAACACAGTGGTTGGCTCCCTAGTTTGCTTTATTTGGAGTGTACATTCTTGTGGCCATCTGGCCATAAGTTTAATATTTTCCTTCTCAGCGGAATAATATTCAGAAGTTGAGACTGGTGATGTGAAGAGACCAAAACTAAAACCTCATCACAAATTAAACTTTTCTTATGTTAGGGTTACATATAACTCCATTTGCTGTGCTCACAAATGCATTCCAACCAACTGATTATTGTATGACTTGAATCAAATGTAGCGAAATCACTTGTTTCTCCTTCCCTAATGACTTTTCATTCTTTAATTAATCTTTCATTCATAAAGTCGAGCTGTGACCAATCTCCACTAACTTTAATTTCATCTGCTGAGAATGCAGCTATTGTTTCGCAGATGTACTACAAGGATGGTTCAGCATTTTCAGCATCTCTTTGTACCAGATTTTTCACATTTTCCATGGTACTTAAGCTTAATTAGACTTGTTCGTTGCACAAATTCAAGCCAGCCGAGCATTTTTATCTATATAAAAGCCAGCCACAATGCAATGAATTGGTGCATTTTAGCCTCTCATGAACAGCACTAATATGCCATCCCAATAGAGCTAATGGGCCATGCCACTAAAGAATAACAGCTAGAAGCCCTTATATGCCTTGAAACTAAATATGAAGACTGACTGGGGGAGAAGAAATGCCCAGTCAGCTGAAATTTTTGTTTTTTTTAATGATTGTGAAATATGCAAATAATAATTTAGAAATTTCCTGTTTACAACAGTATACCTGACCTTCTCCATCAAACAGTGTGCAAAAAATTTCCTTTCCATGCACTTACCAGACCTAGCCTAGCATAGCTTCAGTATGTATACCCTTCAGCTCACGTCCTGGGGCATGAAAGGAAGTGCCAGTAGGTAGAAGAAGCAAGACAGGATGGACCTCTTTAGGTATTTCTTTAATCCAGCCTGTAGTTAGTCTGTGGAACTCCTTGCCACAGGATGTGGTGATGGCATCTTGCCTAGATGCCTTTAAAGGGGGGTTGGACAGATTTCTGGAGGAAAAGTCCATCACAGGTTTCAAGTGATGATGGGTATGTACAACCTCCTGATTTTAAAAGCAGACTACTTCAGAATGCCAGGTGCAATGGAATGACACCAGGATGCAGGTATCTTGTTGTCATCTGTGCTCTCTGGGGAAACTGGTGGGCCACTGTGAGATACAGGAAGCTGGATTCAATGAGCCTTTGTCTGATCCAGCAGGGCTCTTAGGTGAAAGTAGGACACAGGTGTTTTTTTAAATGAAGAAATGTTGCAGCCCTCATGGTTTTTCTGCTAAATGTTCTTCAGGAAAAGTCAGAATATTCAATTCTGTCACAGTTTTTTAAAAACTGTCTCTCATCCCAATTCTATGCATGTTTACTCAGAAGTAAGTCCCATTAGTGTTAATGGAACTCACTCCCAGGAAAGTGTGGATAGGATCGGGCTGTCTGACATTACACTACAAAGAGGGTGACTGGCTGTTACACTCTGTTGTACAACTGTGACTTCTGCAATGTTTGCATAATGGCCTGGGAGAGACCAACAGGTAAACTAGCACTTTAAAAGTAAGATTGTATAGTCTGTGATGGGCCTGTCCACATGAAACTTCAGCATCTTTGCAGAAAGTATTTGTATTGGCAACCTTCAGTCTCGAAAGACTATGGTATCGCGCTCTGAAAGGTGGTTCTGGCACAGCGTCTAGTGTGGCTGAAAAGGCCAATCCGGGAGTGACAATCCCTTCCACACCGGGAGCAAGTGCAGTCTGTCCCTGGTCTGTCTCCCTGGCTATGGGCCTTCCTTCTTTGCCTCTTTGCCTCAGACTGTTGGCAAAGTGTCTCTTCAAACTGGGAAAGGCCATGCTGCACAGCCTGCCTCCAAGCGGGCTGCTCAGAGGCCAGGGTTTCCCACTTGAGGTCCATCCCTAAGGCCTTCAGATCCCTCTTGCAGATGTCCTTGTATCGCATGCAGAAAGTATTAGGTAAGCGTCAATTGCATCACTCTCCAATCAACATCCTGCTAGGCTAAGCATTAGAATCCACATTATTGCCATGTGGTTTGCAAAGGACTTTATCCCTGGGACATATGTATAATGAACCCAGTTCTATGAAGAAGTCCCCCTATAGTCAGTAAGGTGTACTCCCAGGGAAGTGTGGGTAGGATTGCAGCCTTATTTATTTATTACATCTATACCCCACTTTTTTGAACTTCTGGGTGCCCACGAAGCAGTTTAAGTTATAAATCAACATACAAATACTATAAAATACAGTTAGAAATGTATTAAAATATCATTTTAGACTAATGTCTAAGAGCCCAATCCTATCCAACTTTCCAGTGCCAATGCAGCTGAAATGCATCCCTGTGGTAAGGGAATAAATGTCCCCTTACCTTGAAGAGGCCTCCAAAACTGCCCCTCCACTGCAAGATGCAGTACATGCCCCATTGGCATGGTTGCATCAGCAATGCAAAATTGTATAGGATTGGGCCCTAACTCTGCAAAGGATATTGGAAACAGAGAAAACAGGGTATTTTAGCATTAGGGCACCCATATCCTCCAGGTTCTCCTCTTGAGACTATAATCTCTCCTGTGCTGGGACTTAATGGGGATGGTTTCATCAAGATCATATAAAACCAGCTGGGCAATGAGATGGTCTTATATCACTAATGAAATGCGCAAAATATTTCCCTACATCCCAGGGATACTACATCTGTTGCCTACGTTTTGGACTTCTAGGCACTCTCAAAGCAGTTCACATTTCAAATCAACATATAAATGCTATAAAATACAGTTAGAACCTGCATATTTGGAATGTTTGTTATGGCACATACATCATGTCTGTGAATCACTAGCCCTGATATTGGGCATGTTATTAAAGATGCATGCCAAGTTTCCAAAAACGTCACATGGCACAGCCTTTTCTGGATTTAGGCTACCTTATAGCCTAGAGTGGCATCCAGAAAGGGCTATACCACATGATATTTCTGAAAGTGGAGTAGGCAAACATGCAGTCTGCACCCTACAGCCAATAGGGTCATACCACATGATAGTGCTAGACTACCGGTTCTGACCTAAGTGAGCAGGAAAATCTCCACTGAATTCAGAAGTAATTATTTGATTTCCAAAGTGAGGGAAATTAAATGTTCCATTTACACATCTTTCACTTACAGAACTGAACAGCCGGCCAATATGTATGTATAGCTTGTGCAATTGCTATTTGTATACTGAAATGTCTGTGGACATCATGTTTTAAAATTCATGACAAAACCCAGAAAACGTCTTCTTTCTGAAAGAGGTTTTGGTGGTGACGACTCGAAAAACAGTCCATATTTCTATCCTGAGTCAGGAACCCATCAGTCAGATAAATCAACTTCAGATAATATTTATTCTTCCATGTTTAGATGTAGATTCGCTCTCCAGCATCCCTTTCATGCTTAAATTTAGAAGCTCTGTCTGCTGTCAAGGAAACTACAAATCTCCAATTTCTTCATGTTCAGATGCATCATTGAACTGCTCATTTATTTTCTCTGGGGTAATGGAGCAGAACTCCTTGATGTATATTTTCTTTTCCTTTTGTGAGGCAAAACTTTTATTTTCTCCTCTGAAAGGTTTTGGCTTTAGATTTTGTCTCACGTCCATTGTATGTTATTGTATGTTCCCCCTTCTGGGAATATGATTCCACTGGAATAATGGTCACAGAAAATTCTATCCTCATAAAACCAGAGTCGATCCTCTTCCAGTGACTTGAAAGAATATTCACATAGCACTTGCTTTGCTTCAATTTGAAAATGAAGGACTGTTCCCAGAAAAAAAATGGGAACCGTTTCATCTGGGACATGGCCACGCTCAAACAGTTGTGCAAACTGTCTAGAACAGTGGTGCTCAAACCTTTTAGCACTGGGACCCACTTTTTAGACTGATAATCTGTCGGGACCCACCGGAAGTGATATCATGGCCAGACGTGGCATAATTTATTTAGGCTTCAATCCTAAGTCATGATCAGTCAAAGGTCCCATTACATAGCCTCGTGCTGTTATTTTGCATAGCTTGGAATTGAAACATTCCCGCTCGAAAGTGAAGCATAAAGTAGACTTGGATCCTTCTCCAACCACACAGCCGTTCCCGCTTTCTAGTGACTCATCTTCCCACCTATTCAGGGCAAAACACCATATCTCTCCCCCCACTAGGGTCCGTCCTGCCCAGCAGCTCTATACCCTTTATTTTCAGCTCTGTATTTTCAATGGTGTCTGAGCTAGGTGCTACACGACCCACCTGAAATTGGTACACAACCCACCTAGTGGGTCCTGACCCACAGTTTGAGAAATGCTAGTCTAGAACCTTCTGGATCCACATGTTGCAAACAGCATAGGTCTGGGACTGCAAGCCAAAGGATGTTACCCATGTTGGGGATTTGAAGCATCTAATTCCCAAAATCAGAATCATATGCCTCTTGATAGAATCAGTACTGAAGAAAAAGGAGCATTTGTTAAACAATGAATTGTTCCTCTGACTGCTGCCACGAAAGGCAATGCTACTCTCCAAATTGCCTTATATTGATCTGTGTCTTTCTTGAACTGTAAAGAAAAAAAAAAAGAAACCTCAAATTTCCAACAGGTAAATATGGATGGTAAATGTATCTAAAAACAAAACTAAAAACAATACACAGACCAACTCCAAATAATTACTTTATACAATACTGAGGGCTGTCATTGTATATGTACAGTGCAATCCTATTGTCAGGGGTTGAGCCCTTGTCTGACCCCTGCCTTACTTGGCTGCAGGCCAGGGGCAGAACTGCCTGGCCATAGAGCCACCACCACCTCTCCAGCTGACCAGGTAAGATGTAGGGCAGCTGGGTGGGAGAGACTGTCCCCCCAGGGCTCACCTGACCTGAGCAGTGAGCAGGGCCGGGTCACCATTAACCACCAAAGAGGTGGGAAACAGGCCAGGGTCAGGGCCCCTTTAAGCCTAGAGAGGGAGGAAGGGGAGGAGCCGAGGGTATGGCTGGGGAGGATAAAAGCAGGGAGGACTGTGATGACAGGCAGTGCTGGAGAGGGAAGGCAGGAGGCTGGAGCTGAAGCCCCTGCCTGAAGACCAAGGGCCTCAGGTCCTGCCTCCAGGGAGGAGGACAAGGGTGTCGTGAACCCCCTCCCCCTGGCTTGGTCTGAGGCTTCCCCTGCAAGGAACCCCAGGGAGGTGGACACCCCACTCAAGGGTCCCATGAGACCATCCAGCCAGATGACGCCCTGAGACCCCCCCTTTTCGGGGCACCCCTCACACCTATGCATGCTTACTCAGAAGGAAGTTCCACTATATTCAATGGGACAGCCCAATCCTAAATTGTCTGGTGCCCAGAGGAGCAGCAGCGCCAAAAAGGTTATGGTTGCATAGGGTTTAATGCATAATTTGAGCATTTATTATTGAGCATTCACAAGATTGCGAATAAATGTGGCCTATCCATGTCACTGCCTACAGCTGAATGGATCTAAGTGGCAGTAATACTTATATTTTGTTCTCCCTATTCAGCAGTACCTGAGAGTTCTGTGCTGGAAAGGTACAGTTCTGGTTCAAATTAATAAGTGCAGAACAGCCAAAGCTGCTAATCTTCTCGCTCAGCATCAGCTATCTTGTTTCTTTGACTTTTTAGTGCTTTCTTCTGTTCCAGCAAGAGCTGCGTGGAGGCTCACCTCCAGAGGTCACCAGGCCGCCGATAACCTTTGCATTCTCTTTGAGAGCCTCACTCAACTATTTGCTTTGACAAGTATTTTGCAGGAAATCAATATTTAGAATACAGAAGAGATCCAGTTGTCGGATGCCTCTTTGTTTGTTTCCAGCTGGAAAAGTCACAGAATCGGCCCATCTGAATGGATGACTCTAAAAAGGACAGAAATAAAAATGACTACACAAAAAAGAAAAAACACAAATGATTTCCTCATATGTGCAGTACCTGGAAAAGTAATCTCTAACAGAGCCTGTGGATAGGACACATAGGAACAGTGAAATGGAAACAAGTTCCAGCAATAGGGGTAGATAAGCGCAATCTGTTATGGACTAGAGATCAATAGCTTCTGGGAGACAGCTCCCCATCCGTCCAAACAAGGACGTGCATTAAGAATTCCAGATACTCTCTACATTAGTGCCATAGCTTATTGCAGCCAAAGAACACTGGTTATTTGGGGACAATCTTAGAATATAGACTAATTCCAAGACTGCTTCCCTTTCCATCATTGCGTACATGGTGGGGATGGGATTTAACTTTCTAAACATTTGAGGAAGCCATAGGCAGTCAAATCCTAACCTGCTTCAGCTCAGCTCTGGCAGCACAGCCTGCACTGTAACCAGCACAATTTAGCAGGTAGCTGAAGGTCTCCTCAGGGGAAGGGGATATATTTCCCCTTATCCCAGATTGAGCTTCAGCCTGCTCTATCCGATTATTTATTTTTCACATTTTTATACCGCCCTTCCTCCAAAGAACTCAAGGCGGTATACACAGCTGCTCCCCTCCTCACAACAGGAGGTAGGTGAGACTGAGAGAAAGCGACTGGCCCAGGGTCACCCGGGAAGCTTCATGGCTGAGGGAGGATTTGAACCTGGTTCTTCCAGGTCTAAGTCCACCTCCCAAACCACTACACCACCCTGGCTCTATTTAGCTGGCTTAAATCTGGGAAGCCCTGTGTAATACTGGGATGGCTGGGAGGAATGATAGAGCAGAGGAGGCTGATCCACTCCTGTTCTGCCCTCCCCCTGCCCAGAAACACCCCCTCCTCCACTCCCTGATACCCTCCCCATGTCCCTACAGCGCCCAGTGCAAGCCTACCTGCTCTGTCTGGTGCTGCTCCCGAATGCAGTGCCAGTGGGCTGGCAAAGGCCTTTGCACCAGCATTGCTGGCTCACAAGCAGTTGCCAAACTCCAGGAAACCCGGAATAGAATTGTTTTTCATTATTTAAGGTTGTGTGGCATAATCGTAAAGCATATTTTTAAGTACATTTAGAAACCCTCCTCAAAACTCAGACCCAAAATATTGGTGCCTATCCACATGCCCTGAATGACGATTCATTACCCATTGCGTTTTACAGGCAAGTCATTGGGGTCCTTTTAAGTCCTGCTCCAGCTCTTTGGCACTCACAGTGCAATCCAAACAGCTGCCTGAGCCATCACATCCATCCTTGCAATGGACACTCTGAGCTGGCACAAGGACTGCTGTCCCAGCTCAGGGAGTCATTTGGATTGTGCCAGAGGTGAACTGCTCCTGCGGCAAAACATGGCACACGCCCTGGGAGCAAACAAGGGGGGGCACCAGAGCATGCGCCCTATCGGCAGCCCCAGTGTCTAGAGCAGCAATTTTCAACCACTATAGTGCAGTACATTGATGTGCCATGAAATGTCTGCAGTTGTGCCACAGGAGTTTGGGGCAAGGATCATTTATTAGTTGTTGGCATCCTTCAGTCTCGGAAGACTATGGTGTCATGCTCTGAATGGTGGTTCTAGAACAGAGTGTCCTCTCCAGTGCGTGAAGCCTGGGTAAAGTAGGTATGGAAGATAGGCTGTTACCCATGCAGCAAATCCCCCCTCTCCACGTCGCTGAAATGGTCCAATGGAAAGGCAGAGGCCAATACGGTTGGTTCCAGCGGCGTTGCAGGAGTTGCCAGAACGTGACTGTGTTCAGCCATGAACTGCCTCAGGGACTCCGGCTCCTGATTTTGCCTCGAAGTTGACTCCTGAAGCCTTTTCCATAACAGGATGTAGCCACAAGGCAGTGGAGGTTTGGGATCAGAGTTTTCCTTCTCTCAGATGAGCTGCCTTCCCAGGCTGAAGAGTCCCATCTACCCGGTGGCTGTTTAGTCGCCTCTTACGACAAGTACAGCCAAACCGAGGGCCTATTCTTATCCCCAGCCCCCAGGGGAATTTATTAGTAGGGCCATTTGAAGATATGAGCTTCCTGCAGGCACTGCGGCGTGCCTTGTCAATTGTCAAAAAACCAATGGTGTGCCTTGACCATTTTAGCGCCTTGCCAGTGTGCTATGACATAAAAAAGTTGAACATTGCTGTTCTAGATGGAGAAATTGGAGAGGAGCTTCAGTGTGGGCTCCTCCTTAGTGGCCTGGAATTTCTCACCTTATTCAGATGGTGTGAGAATAACTCCTATGTCATAAGTGGATAATAAGAAAGAACCTTGTGACAGGCCACAAAATGAAGGGGTGGAATTGCATCAACTCATGCTGTTTGCAGTGACAGAGAGTAGAAATATGAGCCGGTCCAGACACAGTTGTAATATACTCGTAACATACTCAGACCATGGGATGGAGCCGATTTATACTCACATCTTCCTACTCCTCTCCATTTGCAGTGGCAGCCCCTAATCTAAAAGAGTTAGGCAGAAAGGAACATTCACTGTAACATATCAAAATTGTCAAAACACTGGAAGGGTTATTAAATGTATTTGAATTGTAATGGAGATTGCTATTGCCCAGCCAATGAATTAAAAGATTAGTGTCATGGATAGGATAAACTTGGGATTCCACCAGGATGTATTACATTACCCTGCTTATTCCAAGTGGTTGTCTCCAGCAAGTGGCCTACATGTTATTATCGGAAGAGATTGTACAGTGTGTATCTTGAATGGTCATGCTGGAAAAATTTTCACTGGAAGTTATGCCATCAAGGCGAGCTGATTGTACTCATTAACAGAAATTAAAAACATAAGAATAGCCCTGCTGGATCAGATCACTGGTCCATCTGGATGATGGCTGGTCCCCACCCCCCACAAAAAAATTCACCCCCCCCCCCAAATAAAATTCAGTGTTCCTCCCATGGAGCAGCATCTAAGAATGCTCAAACAAGTTTCAATAAGACACGTGGAATTTCTCAGGCTGTTCCTGTACATCCCTAACGTCCTGCTGTACACTCTAGACAATCAGATGTCTACATGTCTACGGCCTATCCTTGTTGTTACTCTCCATCAGCTGGCATTCTGCCTCTGAACATGGACGTGAAGACCCTAAGAAACACCCTGCTAGATCAGACCAAAGGCCCATGTAGACCAGCATCCTGTATCCACAGTAGCACACCATTGCATCTGGGAAGCCCCCAAGTAGGTTCCACGCAGCCCGGGAAAGACCTACAATGCAACCCTATGCATGTCTAATTAGAAGTAAGCCCTGCTGTGTTCAGTGGGTCTTACTCCCAGGAAAGTGTGTATAGGGTGGCAGCCCTAGGCTCCTTGAATTTATGGAATCCCATTTAAAGCCACCTAGACAAATGGTCATCTCCACATCTTCAAACTGTCATTTCTGTAAGTTAATTAATGGTTGCTACATCTGATAACATGGGCTGTGGCTCACAAAAGCTTTTGCTGCAATAAACTAGTCGATCTTTGAGTTGCTACAAGACTTCGCTGTTTTTGGAGTAACAGACTGACAGTCCAATCCGATCCACACTTTCCTGGGAGTAAGCCCCATTGACTCTAGCGGAACTTACTTCTGAGTAGACATGCATAGGATTTGGCTGTAACATGGCTACTCCTCTGAAAGTAAAGTAATTGTGTCCAGAATGCAGTGTGTTGATCCTGAAGCTTCTGCCAATCTAGATGACCCCCAATCTCTCTAGTATGAGAGGACTAAAATATTATCTCTATCCATTTTCTCACTACATAATTCTCTTATAAAGTTTTAGATGGCCCTCGCCTCCCCTCCCCAGCAGCGCTGAGCACAGCACTAAGTTTTGCAGGCACCTTAACGTGCTGTGTAAGCGACCTCGCTTTTGAAGTCATGCCAGGTCATCTCCTCCATTTTGCTCTTGACACCTGGAATGGCTCTGAAGGCGATGGCTACATGGCATGTTGAGGTGCCTGCAAAACTTGGCACTGTGCCCTCCCTCCGGGGATGCTACTGCCCCTCCCATTGTTTTTATGCTGAAATGCTACAGATGCTTCCGCCTCTCCTTAAGGAAGATGCTCCTACCCCCCAAGTCACTTTGGTACTTGCAAAATTGCATAATGTTGTGTTATGATAGGGTGCTTCTGTATTCTTGAGGCTTATTCCATTCTCCATTGATCTGGGGACCAGATGTATATTTTGGCACACAAACCAACCCTATCGCTGCTGTCCAAGTTGCTCAATGCAATCAGTGCTAACCAGCAGGAAGTGCTTCACAGTCAGGCATGGAGCTAACCGCAGCTTATCCTTTCACATACTTGCTGCACTGGAGTCAGCAGAGTATATGTGTGTGCCTCCTCTATAGCCGATCCCCCGCAGATTCTGCTGCTGAGTCATGGCAGGCAGTATGGATAAGGGCAGAGCATCATGGGTAGTGGAAGATTTGGGGATTGATCAGACCCCCATTGCCCTATGTAGTTCCTTCATTCCTTCTTACAACACCCATAGAGACTCAGCCCATCATATCTAAATGGACAAGAAGTTTTTGCCAGCCAGCTCCATTCCCTCGATAGCTCCCTGACTAGCCGTGCTGGATCAGAAAGAGAATCCATTTACCCAGCATCCTGCTTCCCACAGTGGCCTGCCAGATGCTTCCAGGATGTTCAGAGGCAGGGCTTCCAGCCTCGCCATTCTCTTTTGCTATTTCACAAGGTCCTGACCCTTCTCAGTTACTGAAGTTTTTGAAAACAGCAAAACCAGCAACCCAAAGTAAGAGAGGCAGAGAGAAAAGGCAACCAAGTCTGCACTTCTGAAAAGCTCAGAGGAACACGGGAAGAGGTGAGAAAGGGAAAGAAATCTACCTGCCTCAAGACTGAATCTAATAAAGACATAGGTTTGCATAATTAAATAATGTTTAAATGAATGCCACCTCTTTTATAAAGTTTTGAAGCTCTAAATGGCCTGAAGCTATCGGGTGAGCAATAGGACTAGAAATGCATATTCCGGTCTTCTCAGTCCGATTGTACTGAAACATAATTGCAGCATAGTCTTTGGAACTCCTTGCCACAGGATGTGATGATGGCACCTAGCCTAGCTGCCTTTAAATGTGGATTGGACAGATTTCTGGAGGAAAAATCCATCACAGGTTACAGGCGATAATGGGTATGTGCAAACTCCTGCTTTTAGAAGTAGGCTATCTCAGTATGCCAGATGCGAGGGAGGGCACCAGGATGCAGGTATCTTGTTGTCTTGTGGGCTCCCGAGGCATCTCGTGGGCCACTGTGAGATACATGAAGCTGGATTAGATGGGCCTTTGATCTGATCCAGCAAGGCTCTTCTTATGTTAAGCGGCTCTTAGCTGGATGGCAATGCATACAGAAAATGTATTTTAAAGGAAGACTTGATTGTGCTACTGATGTGCGATTTCCTTAGAGTCCTCGTTTTCTTCACCCTGGCCCCTTGAAAAAGAGGGAACTGGTAAACTGGATGAAATGAGTAGTTACTTCCAGCACCACATATATTGTTTTCTATTTGTAGTTTTGTTGTTTTATTGTAGAAGTTGTGAGTCTTCTTGCGTACAATTACTGTGGGAAAAAGTAGGATACAAATTATCATCATTATCATCATTACCCGGGCTTACTGGATAAGAGGCACTTTTTCAAGTGGGTGCTCCTCTTTTATTTAGCAGGGGGAGAGTAACTGGCCCACCTCACCCCAGCACTGTCTGTTCTAGTGGCTGTCTGCTGGTGTTCTTTGGCATCTTTTAGAATGTGAGCCCTTTTGGGACAGGGAGCCATTAGTTATTTGATTTTAATCTGTAAACCGCTTTGTGAACTTTCTGTTGAAAAGAGGTATATAAATACTGTTAATGTTAATATTAATATTAATAATATCATTACCCATTATTTATTGGGTAAATAAAATATTTATTTTATTTTTCTCAGGTTGCAAACCAATACATACTTTTTCTAGGAATAAGGCCAATGAATTCTATGAGATTGCTTCTGAGTAAATATACATAGGGTTGTGCTATCAGTTGCTTTTTAAGCCCCAAAGTTGCTTGAATACTATTTAAAAGCAACCAATAGTGCTTTTAACACAACAGCAATGAACACTTTTATACATGCATTTTCCTTTTGAAAAGATCTGTTATGTAGATAAACCGTGCAAAGTTTCTTGTGCAGAGGCCATTTGCCTGAACAAAAACGGTCCTCAGTTTTAAAAATTATAGTCTTGTCACTTTAATTTTTTTTTAACCAGCTTCTGACTGAAGACCTCTAAGTGAAATATCACCTTCAGCTGCATCTAACCCTAATGTAACAATCAGCAGAATCTGATTTTATTGCAGCCTATTGTACAGAATTCTCTGCCACCTGCTTTTGTGATACTGAGAGAACAACGGTTCTAGAAGCAACATTCAAAAAGAGGAGAGAGGAAGGCAGGTGGGCCTCTGTCAACACAGGTGGTACCAAACATTGTCTTAACTAGCTTAACAAGGCATTTCATTCCATTTCATGGGAATGGGAATCGAAATCAAAAGCAAACTCATCCTGACCTAGTGACAGTAATTGAGCAATTGTCTCTCGCTGCCAGGCCCGCAGACCAACCGGTCTGCAATCATTGCCTCCCTCAAAGGCCTTTTACTCTCATCCCCAGTTTTAAACACAAAAGTTAATAGATGAAGTGTTGATTTCAGGAAATCGCCAATCACAGCAGGGTTCAGTGGAAAGTATGGAAGGGCAAAGGTAGATAAATAACCTTTGTGTAATTCTATTTTCAGAATTTGGTATCTGCTGTGGAATTATCTTTAAGGACCGACAGGGTGGCGTCACAGGAACGTGTCAATTTTCAGACCTTTTCATAGCTTAAATTCCTACATTTAATCAAAGGATATATGACTCCTCTCTGGCAGCAAATAGTTCTTTTTGCCTGACCATACAGTGGGTGGCCTGAATGAGTGATACGAAGCTAAGGAAATGATCCAGCTGCCAAATATCCTTTGCCTGAATGCCTTTGTGCGAATCCTATGAACAGCCTTATCCGCACAACGGGTAGACCAAAACATTTGAATGGAGGCCAGATTACACCGGCTGATGGAAATGATACTGGCATTTCAGCCACATCCCCCTCCCCGCATGAAATTCTATTGCTTACTTCCCAAATAGCTATACAGCAAGTAATTTCATTTTAAGTCGTTTTGTTATAAAGTTGATGAGGAAAAAAAAAAATCAATTTCTGTCTGGGGCCACTGTCGGTGTGGAGTTTGCACATTCTTGCCATGTCTGCATGGGTTTTCTCCAGCTCAGAAAGCTCACATTTATTTTAATGTTTAATATTAGTAGCGTTTTGGGTCTTCATTTAGAACAGTGTCTCTCAACCAGTGAGACGGGTACCACCAGTGGTACTTGAGGTGGTGTCTGGTGGTACGCACCAGACCCCCCCAAACACCTGCTGTCCAGCAGTAAGGGTAAGGAACATGTCACAAAAAACTGTGGTAGGAGGCTTGGCTTGATGGGCAGAGCTTTTCACATGCTTGAAAAAGCCCTCCCACCCATCCTGAGCCTCTTTCTGGTGTTTGTTGCATTGCATCTGACCATCCAACCCAAAAGTAACAGAAGATTACTTCATTACCAGTTACTTCCTGTGGTATTTTCAATAGGTGGACCATGCAAAATGGTATGGTGAGGGACAAACATGGAGAAACACTGATCTAGAAGTTTGGTGATGTTTTTGTGACCACTCTTGTCTACATATATCAATTAGCCAATGGTAATATTGGTTTCATTATAAGTCATTTTGCTTAAAGTTGCCACTTCCAAGAACCTCTCGGCAACTTTAAGCGAGAACTTGCTGCACTGAGGATCACATCCTAAACTAGGACAGAGTTTCAAAGCAGTTGAACGTTTATTTCAGACTCACGTGAAAGCGGGAATGATTAGACTCTCCTGCTGGGTATATTTTTTCTAGACTTCTTTTATTTCTTTAAGAATTTACAAACATACAAACTGCCTTTGATACAGTCAGATCATTGGTCTAACTAGGTCAGATGTCAGATGTCAAACATAAGGGCTATTGACCAGATCCAGCCCCTAGAAGCTCTTTATCCACCCCTTGTGATAATTGGGCTCTCACAGCACCGCTCTTTAGCAGTGTCATTTCCGCTGAGGCTCTGGGAGGGAGAGACAGAAGGAGGCCTCAGAAGGCAGGGAACACCATGGGGGAAGGGGTGAGACCAAGAGGGATGAGAGAAGGAGACTGTGCTGAGGGAGTCCAATTATCACACAAGTCACCCTTTCAGCAGTGCCGCTTCTGCTAAGGCATCACTTCACAGTGTCTCTCTCAGCTGCTGAGCAAAGTGCTGCTGCTGTAGAAGTGGCACTGCTGAAAGGGTGGCCTGTGTGATGGGCTCTCCCATCATGATAATTAATTTATGAAAAGGAAAATATCAAGATTTGCACATTTTCTTTTCTGTCCTGTGTAGCTGAGTTTCAATATGATAATAAAGTGCTTGTTTCTGGTCATCATCTGCTTAATGACGTCACTTCCTGCTTAATGATGTCACTTCCTGCCCTCAGCAAGCACCCTGAAAGCTATTCGACCCACTCTATGAAATCAGTTTGAGACCCCTGGTCTATGCAAACTGGCAATAGCTCTCCAGAGAGGGGTCTTTCCCAGCATTACTGGGAGCTGCTAAGGATGAGACCTAACGCATGCAAAGTATGCACCACCAATCAATGGCCCAACTGCTTAATTCTCTAGTTTAGCCGGTGCCAAACCAAAGCCATGGTCTGGATTTGTGCCACTGGAAATCCCTCCCTCATGTGAACAGAGCTTACCATTCCACAGGGCATCCTGCTCACTTTGCTGCCAATCACCCCAAATGCTGCACAGGGCAGTCACTTCTGCATTCTGGTGACCCAGTATGCTTGGCACCCAGATTCCTGGGCAGAGACACGACTGCCCAGCATGACATTTGGGGTGATCAGTAGCAAAGAGAGCAAGCTGCCCGGTGGAACAGTAAGCTTGGTTCGTGCTGGGGATGGATGGCTTCTATGAGGAGCAGTGGTCTGTGGTTTGGCTATGGTTGTCAGTCACTTAGGTTGCAATCCTGCATGTACTCACACAGCTGTGTTTGGTGGAAAACAAGGCACAAACATCTTGTTTAGCCTGGCCCCACTGCCTGCTTGTCCTTCTCTCAAATGAATTGCATGTCACATTGTTTTCTGAGCATCTGTTTTTAACCTGGGGGGAATAATAAAGAATTTCTCCGCTCTATTAACCATCATGGCACAATGTTACTCACAAGACTTGGCAAGAATCAATAAAGAAATTAAAGGAAGAAAGGGACCAAAGACTTTCACTGTGGACTCTGGATTTTTATGAGCTTTTCAGGACATTTTGGTTCAGGACAAAACATACAGCGTGATTCTTTGTGCCCTTATTAGGAGATATTCCCCTAGCAAGAAATAACATTCTAGACATTTTTTCCTTAGTATTTTCATCCATCTTGCAATTGTAGGTCCAAAGTTGTATTCCTTTTTAATGAAAACACATACCTTGCGGAAGACTTGGCTTCTCTTTTACCTGGATTGATGTCATCTGGTGACATTGTTAGAAGAGCAAAAACATTTAGAAGAAAGAATCAATAATTAGTAATCTGAGAATTGATAACTGGGAATCAACAGGTGATTAAAAATCATGAATAGTTATCATTACTAAGTATTATTAGTTGTTAATAAGCATTCATCATCAGGCTCTTTGACCTTGTCTCAGAGGATTTTCCCTGGATTCGAGCATTCTTAAGTTCCCTGCAGCATCCATAATAAACTTTATGGCAGTTTGGGGATACCTGAAGAATTGAAAGCTCAATGCTAAGAGTTCAGATCACAACAGGATGCAATAACTGGCCAAACTCATACATCTACAATTTGATTCTCTTTCAAAGGACTGTGGTTCTCATGTGCAATCAAAGGTGCTGATCTGGAGCACTGTCCCTCTCTTACAGCCCAATCCTAGCATTCGCTACTGACAGCGAAAGTCAGTTTCCGCTGTCATAAATGGCATGATACTACTGTAAATAGAGTTTCTGAGTGCGACAGGGACAATGGCCTGCTCAGTAAGGATGTAAGATGGTAGAGGGAGTAGGTCATGGGTGGGGAGGGGGAGGGTTTCAGGGCAGGGAGTGGGCTGGAGGGGTGAATCTCAGCAGCAAAAGTGCATGCCAGAACCTATCTGTCATTTTCCAACTTGCCCGAACCCCTTTCCTCAGACTCACACCAGCTGCATTACTGGTACAGGTCCAAGGAGACCCATAGGCATCTAGGAGAGCTACCCAGAGGTAAGCTGCGAAATTTTTTACATACCTCTGGTTGACCTTCTGGATGCCCCTTACCATTGGATGCAGTGTGTATTCCAGCAGTGCAGTTACATCAGGTACAGAGGTTTGGGATAGGATTGGGCTCTTGGAAAAGTGCTGACCAGGAGAGAGGGTAGTGCGCATGGTGTGCATAGCGGATTTCCGTCTTTTGAATGGCCTTTGAAAGGAAGCAGACCATCAGATTATCCACATTTGTTTACTTCTGTTTGCTGACCCTCATGCAATATCAGTCTTGGGCATGTGGGACTCAGATGATATGAGGAGGATGTGGCTGTCTGGATGGCCCATAAGACATAAGGAGGAGGTTACTGCTTGGATGTGACCCAGGAGATGTGGCTTTAGCGGAGTGGTAGAGCATATGCTTATCATCCAGAAAGTCCCGAGTCCAGTCCCTAGCATCCCTCAGTGGGGCCAAGAAAAGACTTCTGTCTGAAACCCCTAAAAGCAGATCTAGTAACTGTGGACAATACTGAGCAAGATGGAGCAACGGTGTGAAGACCACATATGTTCATGATCAGTAGGCACAAGATGAAACTTGTACCTTTACTAAAGGTGAAAAGGGTAGCAGTAGGGAAACCATTAAATTAGTAGACCCTGATAAATTAGACCCTTCATCATCAGGCCTATTGATAAGGGGGCTTGACATATTTATCAGTTATGCTTTGGCAAAGAGTTATTAAGTTTATGCTGGCAAAGGTCATCTCTGAGGTAAGGTGGAAAGACAGTGTTGGAAATTTTCCATTGGTTAATTCTGGAACATTGGGCAAGCTGGCCTTGACCTCAGGAATAGGAAATTAGCCTACCACAAACCATCTTGTGATCACCCTGAAACTAGTGAACATGTGTTTTTTTCCTGTAATTTTCAATGACATCTCCACCCCTCTCATCTCATTTTAGGTGTTGATTGATGTATATTGTGTGAGCAAAAGACATTATAAAAGTTTGTGTGATCACCCTTTTGAGGAAGACCCCACCCTGCCTCATAGCGTTATGGATATTTTTTCTCTTTGTAATCGTTATACTGGAATTAATGAAGGCATTTCATGAAATGTTTACCGTGGGTGGCATGAAGTTATTTGTCTTACATTGCTTCATAAATAAGCCATGATATAAATTATTGCAAAATAATTGCAAAATAAGCTCACCCAACTTTCAAAAGTGGTTGCTATGCAGCATTTGCAGGGAAAGGAAAGACGGTTGTTTTACAAAAGTGTGTATAAGCCTCCCCTTGGTTCTACAGCTACCCTTGTGGTTCTTTGGTCCCTAGCCATAGGTTTTATGGTGCAATGCCTCTGTCAACAGAACTGAGGTTCATGTCACCCACACTTCAGAAGAAATAATCTCTAAAGTAGGCAAGCTGTATTCCAAATCTGGGGATGATGGACCTGCATCTGCTCTGTATTTAGGCAGAAAACAAAAGGGGGGTTGCCTGCCAATAACTGCAGCTCCAAAATGTGAAAAACAGCAGAGGCAACCATGGGATAAGTATTTAAGTGACATGCAGAATTGGCACAGTCAAATGTTGACAGTATAACAGGGTTTAATGCAGAGGATTGCTGCAGATAATCGTGATACAAAGTCACAAAATGTCCATACTTGCAACCCCCCCCCCCCCAAAAAAAAACAAAAAAAAAAAAACAACCTTTGGTCAATCTGATTCATGCCAAATATCATTTAGATCTGAAAATCCACATAATGCACTGAAGACCCAAACCGATTGCCTCTCATGTTTCTCACCTTTTGGGGTTTTAGTTCTGTATTTAGACAAGACATAAAATGATTACGGTAAGCATTTCATGATAATATGATCCAGCCTGAATATAAAACCTTTGGGCATCCCAGGAGTGAGTTTCAGTTTTGGAAAGGACTTTAATTCTACAAAACTGTTTCCTTCCCCCCCTTGTTCTATCAAACAATTAAACCATTAAAAAAATAGCTGCAGCCAAGAGTTTGCTCTGGAGCTTTTCTCCAACAGTGAATGTCGTACTCCAAGATAGTCATATTCCCGTAACAAAGTAACACGTCCAATATTGCACTTTCTTTAAACAGGCCTGATCTAAACCCAAATCCCAAAATGACATCTGCAATTCTAAGCAAAGTTGTGTTAGCTGAGTGATTAGATCTAATGTTTGACTTAGAGACAATTCAGCCTTCCTTTCTTCCAACAGACAAAAGAAAATATTTCTTTACTCAGCGTGTGGTTGGACTGTGGAACTCTTTGCCACAGGATGTGGTGATGGCGACTGGCCTGGACGCCTTTAAAAGGGGATTGGACAAGTTTCTGGAGGAAAAATCCATTACGGGGTACAAGCCATGATGTGTATGCGCAACCTCCTGATTTTAGAAATGGGTTATGTCAGAATGCCAGAAGCAAGGGAGGGCACCAGGATGCAGGTCTCTTGTTATCTGGTGTGCTCCTTGGGGCATTTGGTGGGCCGCTGTGAGATACAGGAAGCTGGACTAGATGGGCCTATGGCCTGATCCAGTGGGGCTGTTCTTATGTTCAAGAATCTTCTAAGCTTTGAATTTACTCTGCTTATTGTCCAGTATTTCATACTGGGTTGGAAGCAATGAAATGTGTCAATAATTTGTTACCTTGGATTCCCTGCCTTTAAAAATTCAATTCTGGTTTCAATTTCACCTGGACCAGCATCAGCAACTGACATAAAAATATTTACAGCACTGAACTGATCCCATTTAAATTCATTCTAACATGATATGCTAACCAGTAGTGACCACAGTTTAAATATTATTGAGCCAAAGGTTGAACAAACAAAATGCCTGACCATACCTAGCATCACATGTGCACATTTGTATGTGCACAAATGCTGGTATATCTGTTTGATTCACTCATGTCATTTGGTCCACAGCCTCTGGGGTGGATGAGAGTGCATATGAGAAGCATCAGAAACACAAGCTGGGAACTAGGAAGTTGCTTGTTCCAAATCTTACCTTGCTCATGAACTCTTTAGGTAACCTTCAGCAAGTCACTAAACCTCACCTCTCAACACACCAGTAGTATAGCTGGGAGGGGGGGAGAGTGATAAGTACTGAAGGTACCACAATATGCTGTGTAAGCGGCCCCTCCCACTCACTGTTGGAGCCATTCTGGGTAGCTAAGGCAATGCACAGACACTTGCTGAACCTAACTGTGCCCCCTGTGTGTTACCTTTGCTGCCTGGAATGGTTCAGACAGGGAGTGGGATGGGTTGCTGACACAAAGCGTTAGGGCACCTGCAGTACTTACCATTTTGCCCCCCCATCTAGCTATGCTACTGACACATCCATACCATTAATACAAAATGGGGGCAATAACACTGATGAAATATAAAATGTTCATGTGAGAGCTGCTGAGTGATGCTTCGAAGACCTGAAAGCACAAGAGCAATGCTTTGCATGATCGTGTCTTTTCAGATTACATGTCACATGGAGGGATGAATACAAGTGAGAGAACTGGTGCTGTGTTCCTTTAAGGGCTTCATTCACACATGCCACAAACCTGTGTGAACTGGTCCACAGAGGAGAACCAGTACCTGTAATGTGGATTCTGCAGAACCTCCTCAAGTGTCCTCTACCATCAGTGACCTAGTGCAGAAGTATAAAGTTGCAGACAAAGGATAGTCCTTCATGCGTCTTGCCACCAACTTAAAATTAGAAACATAGAATGGCAGATGCTTTACTCCAGCTTCCTGAATTAAGGCAAGTAAAGGCCATTTATTAACAAGTTTCCCGCCAACCTCAGCTTCCCTCAAGTTGACTTACTGCAGTGGTTCTCAAACTTCTCAGGAGTTTTACTCCCAAGGTAAGTTTTTGCAGGGGGGTGGGGTGGGGTGGGGTGAGGGCAGCGAAGCGATCCCCAGGATTATTTCGCTAACAGGGGTGTAAGGGAGATGTTTATATGCCCAGAGAGCTGCTGCAAACTGCAGGAAGTGCAGGGAGCCCTGCACAGTGCTCTGCAGGGCTCTCTGAGGCTTAGAATGTTCATATAGAGCAGGGGGTGTCCAAAGTCGCAGGAGGGCCACATCACCTCTCTGACACTGTGTCAGGGGCTGGGGAAAAAAGAATTAATTTACATTTAAAATTTGAATAAATTTACATAAATGAATATATTAAATATGAACTTATATGAGTGAATGAAGGTCTTGAAATAGCTCAAGGCCTATGAAAGGCCATGCACATAGCAAGGCTGGCCTTTCCTTTGCTGCCACTACTGCATCTCAGATGTGAAACAGTAAGCAGAGGAGGAAACCCTCATCCCACAGCTCACGCGAGAGATCAAACAGTCGCCCTCACGCTGAGAGCAATTGCATCAGGCCAGTGCGGGCTCCAACAAATCTCCAGAGGGCCAGAGGCTCATTGGAGACTAGGGGCTCCCTGAGGGCCGCATTGAGAGGCCTTGAGGGCCTCAAGTGGCCCAAGGGCCGGGGTTTGGGCACCCCTGACAGTCATCACAAAGTACTTTCTGTTTGCCAATACAACTAGGAGTTGCTTTGCAATCGCTCTAAGCCTCGGGGAGGGCTGCGCTTGCCACTTGCAGCAGCCCTTTGTGAATGTAAGCACCCCCCTTACACCCCCATTAGCAATGCGATCCTAGGGATCGCTTTGCTGCTCCTCCCCTTCCCCGCCCTTTAAAGGGATGGGGCACCTTTACATGAGCTGGTGGGTCACGACCCACCAGTTCGAGTACTACTGATCTATTGAATCCAGATTACCGCATGCCACAGGCAAATTCACTCCAAAAGATCCGTACTAAGCAAATACCTCCAACTGAGAGCCAAGCATACACTACAGGGAAGACACTCTACACAGAAAATCAGCGAGCGCTCCTATTGCTGAATGCTCTTATTGCTGCCAATGGTAAACTCACCTTGATTTTAATGCAAGATTGGGTTCTGAATTGTGGTTGGTTGGTTGAATCTAGCACACCATGAATGAAACTCCACTCACAGAATGAGGTTTCTTTACTCTCCTCCTCAAAATTAACCTTCAGGCATAACAATTCTCATGTTCTGGCTTTGCACAGCAGAAATCTCTCCCTTTTATAGCAGAAGTGCTTTCCCTTTAGATTCAGACCGACGCTGTTAGCAAAATTCCCAGTAAAAGAATCAGACATCCCTTAAACACAAGTGAAAGTAAAACAGAAAGACCGTGCTGGGCAAAGCTCCCTCTTGTCAAACATTCTGTTCCTAACAGAAACTGAAGCTGCAATCCTATCCACACTTCACTGGGAGTAAGTCTCATTGTAGAAGACTTCTGAATAGACATGCATGGGATTGTGCTGTAATCAGATGCCTCTGTGATGATCACAAGAAGGCTGAGAGCGCACCAGCCATCATGCTGGATCTCCGCATTTTGCTTTTTCAGAAGAAACATTGAGTAGAGGCTAACCACCTCATTTCTTGTCCATGTTGGTCTGAGGAATGGGGAGAAAACCTAGGATCAGACTAGAGTTCTTCTCCATTTCAGAAAGCCACAATGGATTCACAGACTAAACATGAAATCTGACTAAACGTGAAAAGCAACTTCAGGGTTTTGCATTGTTATCCAGCACCCATGTTTGTTTGTTCAAAAGCCAGTGCTAGAAATGCAGGATTCCTACCCAGATTTGTGTGCCTTTTATCCAAGACTGATGCTAGGAGTTTATCAAACCCAAGCTTGATTTTTCCTTTATGTACATCCTTTAAAGTAACTGCATTTGTCTGGCTTTCTTATCCAATTTGTAGGGCATGACACAAATACCAGGACGTTCCCCCCCACCAGAGAACAACGAAGCCATTTAGTCCAAGAAAGAAACAAACTTGAACTTCCAGGATTTTCCATCAAACATTATGCTAACCCAATTTCCTTGCTATCTTGAGCATGAAAAATTGTAGCGTAATCCAGCTCCTTTTGAGGGGTTGAATCTTAATTCAATTATCTGTCTTTGGCTCAAAACAGTCAAGGGATCAAGCCCCAATCCTAATATAATTGACTATCTCTGTGGCTAAAAATAGCCACTGGAAAAAATCCTATTAAAAAGTCTGACCAAGTTATCCATGTGTCTTTGACCTTCACTTTGCTGTGTTTGCAAGTCTTCTGCTCTGCTGTTTCATGTGCTATAACCTCATTGATGCCATAAAAATCTCTGTGCCACCCTGGGCACCTAAGAAGATCATGTCTTTTGGCTCATCTTGTTGCTCAGCAGATCAAGAAGAGGTAATGTTAATCACTGGTCCTTCAGTTTTCTACACACAGCCCACTGGCAGGACGACTTGTTGCCCTTCCCTCATGTGCCTCTAATTCTATGCTCTAAACCAGTCATTTTTAACCACTGTGCCATGGCACATTGATGTGCTGCGAATGGTCCACAGGTGTGCTATGGGAAGTTGCGGGGGGGGGGGTCATTTATTGGTAGGGCCGTTGTGGGATGTGAGCTCTCCACTGGCAGCACAGTGTCAATTGTCAAAAAACCGATGGTGTGCCTTGAAAATTTTAGCACCTTGGCAGTGTGCTGTGAGATGAAAAAAAAGTTGGACTCTGCTGCTCTAAATCTACATTTTAAACAGTTATAGTGGGAGCCCAGAGATTTTTCTTCAGATTCTCTTAGATATCGTTCCTCTTAACTGATCTACCAAGGTCTCCAGAGGGGATTTTCCATTTTCCTTTTTAGGTTGATCAAGGAAACAAGCTTTCCCACCAAAGACACTAGATTGACAGCTAGCTTGTTAGTGAGCCCGTGCCACCACTTGAAAATTGCAGGCAAAACCACAGTTGCATCTTGGCTCAAGCTCCTGCTTTCTCCACACCTAATCACAAAATTCCTCCATCTCTCGCTCGCTCACTCTAGAGCCTTTATATTCCCAAAGACCCACTTACCCTCTCTGTAAACAATCTCATTTCATAGAACATTAATCTCTCTCTGCTACAAGCCACCACTCGCTTGCTTGCTGCCCGTCCTCCTCCAAAGAATTATGCAACACACACATTCTAGTGCCATTGTATAGACCTCTTTATTGTGAGTGTAACTACTTGAATCCCTGCTTATTTACATTCTCATTCTTGATTCCCTCTGATTGCAAGCTTATCCCTCCCAATACATGTACAAATACAAAGGTGCTTGCGTCTTTGTTGGACCATCTCATCTTTCACAAATGCCAGTATCCTCTGGGGTACATCACAAGCCGAAGGTCAAAGGTCCCTGGTACACACGTGTGTTGGTACATGTGTAAGTGCTCCTACACCTGTCACTGAGCACATGCGGTGACAGCCTTCAAGGAGTGAAACAGGCAGATTAGATCTGATTTGGTCACATCCAAAATCCTGATCACGCCGCTTTTGTGATCTATGGCGGACAGTCTGTTCTGTAGTTCCCACATAAATGTATTTACCTGTTCTATTTGTATCCCAGCCTTTCTCAAATAACTAATCAATGTTCTAGCCACAAACTGGCCAAGTAAAGTATTGTTACAATTACTTACCAGAGACCCCCCATGACCTTTATAACTGACCGGGAAATAGAGTTTTATTGCAACTTACCATTTGCCCTACTGCAGCTCAAGAGAATCCAGAGGTTCAGGGTTCCTGTGCACATTTCTGCAAAAGTCAATCCCCCTGACTTGGGAGCAATGGAACTTGCTTCCACATATGACCCAGTGACTAAGTTAATACAGTGCATGGAGTTATGTGTTCAAATCAACTCCTGACCAATGTCAAGGACTACTTTGGGCTCACAGCACTCACAGCAGCAGAATTCCCAGTTCCCTGCTATAAGTGCTATCGTGGTGTTGTAAAAGGTGCATGTTGTCATGCATTTCGGGGTTGTTGGCACAAACAGCCAGAGACCACACTCACAAGCTTGTGGGGGGAACAAACATTGCCTTACCTTTAGGAGGCCTCCGTGACTGCCCCTCAACTGCAGGATGCAGCACATGCCCCACTGGCACAGCAATGCCAGTGCTGGAAAGTTGGTTAGGATTGTGCCCTTTGGCTCCCAGATGTCATGCTGGAGCAGGAAAAGTGGCAGAGAGGGTGATTTGTAGGGCAGTTCATGGAAGGTTCAGGGCAGGGAGCAGGCAGGGTAGGGGGCAGGAGGAGGTAGATCTTGGTGGCAACCATGTACCCTGGGATCCTATCCCTGTTTTCCCAACATTACATGTTCCTAGCTTCTCCCTAGACTTATAAATAGCCAGCAAAATAGCTGGGGTGGATTTGAAGAGACACATTGACTGCCACGTGACTTACAAGGAGATAAGTAAAAATGATTTTTATGTATCTCTCCCATACTATCCCCCCCCCCCAACCTCATATGCAGCATGCACTCCATCAGCGGCACTGCTTTCTATTGACTGGTAAGGGATAGTCTTGGGCCCCCATACTGTTATTTTCTGAGAGTTGTTGTACAATTAATATGTTAAATTGGGATTGGAGAGAGTTGGGTTCAAATCTTCACTCCATGATAAAGCTCACTGTAGGGATACAAGCAAGTCACTGGGATAATTCATCAGCAGAACCCTCAGGTCCCTTAAACATGAATGCTCCATCCTTCCTTTACCCACAGCAATATCTTCCTTGTTTTTCTGCTTTGAGGCAAGTGCAAAGGATCACTTGCTGGCTCTGCTGGCACTGAAATGACACACAGGACCCCTAAGGTCCTGCAGGGTGAAGCCAAGTAGCACCACGTCTGAATAATCTCACTGTCTCTCAGTCTTGCTTTATAAGGGCTAGGATAAAATGGGATAACCTAATAAAGGGGTGTCAAACTCATTTCATAGAGTGGGCAGAATAGCATTTGTGGAGGCTGCTGAGGGCAGGAAGTGACATCATTAAGCAGGAAGTGACATCACTAAGCATATGATGGCCAGAAATAAGCACTGTGTTTTCACATAGGAACTCATTAGCTGCAAATGACAAAAGAGAAAATGTGCAAATCTTGTAAGCTAATTAGTTCCCGCCTTCACTTGCAATAGCCCTAATTCTGCAGAAAGCACTAATGGGTACTGCCCCACCACCAGGGTGGCTTGCCTGCTCAACCTGCAGAGGTCCTCCTTCCTTTCCTCTCCCACCAGCAGCTTCTTGCTCTTGGGTGTGGCAGCCACACACTAGTATCCAGCAGTCTCTGTTCCAGCAGCCTCCACGCAGTCCATCAGCCAGTTAGCCAGTCCATTCATCTGCTTTCCTGCAAATCCTTCTGCGCTCTCAGTCTCTTCAATCTCCTTCCTTCTATACCCACACCCTTTTCCTTCCTGCAGGTGCTGCTTTTATCTCTAGCCCTTTTTGCCTCCAAGTGGCTGCAGCTTTGCAGCATGCTCACTGCAATCTGGTGTTAACCCCATGTTTGCCTGCAAGAGCAAGGGGCCACTGTTGACACCACACCCTACCTTCCCAAGGGATCTTGCAAATTTCCATTACAACACCATCAGTTTTTGGACAATTGACAAGGCACACCGCACAACCAGCAGGGAGCTCACATCTTCCAATGGCCCTACTAAGAAAGACCATTCCAAACTCCTGTGGCTTGTAAACCATCCATGGCACACCAGTGTGTCAGGCACAGGATTGAAAATTACTGCCTTAGAGAAAAGGGAGCATAGCTAAATAAATCAGTGAAGGATAAGGTGTGAAAAAGTAACATTTTCATAAGCCACTTCTGCAGACCATCATAGTTAACTCCTGATACCTTGTCAGCCTTCTCAGCCCAGCCATTTGATTCTGCAACTGTTTATCTCCTTTCAAAATCACTCAAACGCTGACAAAACCTGTCTCTCAGAAGAGGTTAACTGGATTAATGTTTAATTTGTAAGGAAGTCTCCAGGCTAGTTTTTCATTAGATGATTATTCTAACTATGTACCAGTCCACGGGGAGCTCATCTGAACCAAACAAACCTGTGAAGAAATCTGTTAAAGCTTCTCTCGTTTCCACCCAAACTTCCTTTATCACTCTTGGACAGACATTGTTTGACTTGGGCTCTTGACAACGATAATATCCCTGAGTCTCTAGCAATGGTGGCCAAGGCTGTTGGCAAAGTTTGTGCAGTCTCTAATTCTTTGTTTGATACCTAGAGAAACTCCCATCTCCGTTTCTGCCAAGTTCTCCTGGCTCTTTGTTTTTTGGACTGTCATTGCAAAATAATATTCTTGCATGGCTTGGACTTCGTCTTAATGTCCATCTATTTTACCCAGGAGATGATTTCTGTCAGTCCATCATTTCAAAAATCAGTTGTCTTGGCAATTTTTCCCCCCAGAATGCATTCATAGTGCCATTCAACTCCAGTATGAAGTGGTTTATATACAGGTGTGTGCCACTTAACTACGGGGATACGTTCTGCTATCCCCGTTGTTATGCAATTAAGTGGCAAAGTGAACATTCAGCCCAATCTAGTGCCTTTGTTGTGTAATCAGACACTCCCTACCAGACAGGAGCTGGCTGCACAGGCTTCTGGAGATAGATTGCCTTTTCTTTGCATTAAGAGCCTCTTTGTTGTGTGAACAGACACACTGCTGTAGGCTATGGGAGACCTGACTGCCTCATCAAGAGCCTCTTTGTTATGCTTTTGACCACCGTCATATATGCAATGTGTCATTAAGCGGATCCCCTGGGGGGCTGGGGATAAGAATAGGCCCTCAGTTTGGCTGTAAGAGGCGTAAGAGGTGACTAAACAGCACCAGGTAGATGGAACTCGTCAGCCTGGAAAGGCAGCTCATCTGAGAGAAGGAAAACTCTGATCCCAAACCTCCACTGCCTTGTGGCTACATCCAGTTATGGAAAAGGCTTCAGGAGTCAACCTTGAAGCAAAATCCGGAGCCGGAGTCCCTGAGGCAGTTCATGGCTGAACACAGTCACGTTCTGGCAACTCCTGCGACGCCGCTGGAACCAACCATATTGGCTTCTGCCTTTCCATCAGAACATTCCAGTGATGTGGAGAGGAGGGATTTGCTGCATGGGAAACAGTCTATCCTCCCATGGATCCTCAGGCTCATCCTCCAAGCTAATTATGATGCTTAAAATTGCAGCATTAGGCCCTAATTGCAGGATTGGGCCCTAAGAGCCCAGTCCTAGCCAACTTTCCACCACTGATGCAGCTGTGCCAGTGCAACTGTGCTAATCCTCCTCAAGGTAAGGGAATGCTTGTTCCCTTACCTCAGGGCTGCATTTTGGCTTCATTGGCACTGGAAAGGATTGGACCCTAAGTCATTTTTTAATTTCAGTAGAATGTACATGTGCATAATGATGCATTGGACTGTGGCCGCAGCTATGTTTATGACCTTGCTATATAGTTTGTTGCTTGTTGGTTTATTTAAAATATTTATATTCTGCTCTTCATCTAATGGTGGCTTCTGTAATAGGTTGTATTTTAAAACACTTTCACATTATCTTTTTACTTATATGGTTATTGAAGATGAAATTATTCATCTCTTATTACTTGGAGAGCTGCTAAAAATTTTGTTGCATCAAACAGGGTTAAACCTAAACTGAATTATTAAACTGTTATTAAATTACTGAATTATAAGACAGTCTGAAATGAATGAATTCAAAAAGGCTGTCAGCAAAATTCTATGAATGTTTACTAAGAATTTAGTCCCACTATGTTAGATGGGACTCAGGTGCACAGGATTGCAGCCTAAAAACTCAATCCTATGCCTAGGTTACTCAGAAGTATTCCCTATTACACAAGCTTACAAAATTGAGGGTCAGAAAAGTTTTTTCCCCAAACTTTATGGTGGTTTGATATGAATTTGGGGTGCCGTTTCCAAAAATGGCATCCGTTTTGCCCTATTAAGTCTAGTTTTGGAGATGTAGTATAGCCTCATTAGTGAATGGTTCAAGCAGCTTCCTCGTGAGGAAGCCATGGTGTAGGCTTCCTCATGAGGAAGCTGCTTGAACCATTCACTAAAGAGGCTATGCCGTGTCTCCAAAACTAGACGCGATAGGGCAAAACTGATGCCATTTTTGGAATTGGCACCCCAAATATACCCAGGAATTGGTGTAACATTTAAGGAAGCAAAATGTGTGTTGGCCTGTGTTATAGTCAACAGAGGCTACCCCAGGTAAGGGTGGATAGGATTGCAGCCTAAATGAAAGATCTACAAAGGGCACAGTCCTAACCAACTTTCCAGCACCAAAGTAAGGACATTGCAGCTCCAAGGTAAAGGAACAAATATTCCCTTACCTTGCGGAGGCCTCCATGTCTGCCAGTCAACTGCAGGATACAGCACATGCCCCATTGGCACAGCGCTGTCAGTGTGGGAAAGTTGGTTAGGATTTGGTCCAAAGTTGCTTGCCATGAATAAATTAATGGAGATAAACTGCATACAAGGAGTATTGCTGGGCTGAAAGTTCTTCAGTCACGTTCTTCAGTCAGTTCTTCAGAGGACAAATTTGAGGGCCTGGTTGGGTAATACTTTCCCAGACCACACTGTCCTTGTCTACCATTGATTCATCAATCAATTCATCAAAGGAAGGACTGGTTCATCCAAAAGTACCATTACAAAATACTATTATACTGTGCAATATCACTGTTGGGTGGAAATGAATGCTAACCTTTCTTGGAAAACAGAACTTGACCAGTTTATATAGGATGCATGTTGGCAGGAGAAAAGACCAAGTAGAGCCAAAGACAGAGTCTATGCACATGTGTGACACTATAGTATAGATCCAGGAATAAATATTAAAAAAAGAAAAGACCCTGGACCATTTCAGTCACCCATGGCCTCTGTTCTTTACCATCTGGATTTTACTGTTACTAGAAATGTTAGGGAATTCAGTATGTGAGAAAGAGGCAAGCTGACTAGGAGCTACATAGATGTGGCAGATTTATGACATTTCATGAATTAAGGAACAAGATGCAAGCGCATTTACCTCCTCAGTTCCAAATCAATAACTTAATAGTAAGAGTGCAAGGAGACTAAACAGTGACTAGAAATGGAGGTTGTTTTGAGCATGTTTTTGTGCAACTGAATACTTACAAGAGGCTTTGATCCAGGATTGGCAATGTCCTGATGCTGTATGATGACTGCAACAGCAACACAAAAGGCAATGGGAAGGACACACACACATAAAAAAAAAGGGAAATGTTTCAAAAATTTACAGAGGAACAATCACATCTTAATGAGATTATGAGCGAATGAATCCTTGTTTCTGAGACTTGGTTGGGTAATGACAGAGCTATGATTAATTTTGTGAATGACGCGGGGGGAGGAACATGAGTTTACTGGAATGGTCCTTGAGAAAATGTGTGCAGAGTTACTGCCAATGCTTTAAAGAGAAACATTTAGTTTATCAAAACAAAAGTACAACAGACCCATTAACCTGTTTTTAATTATTTCGAATGGGCATGCAACATTGTAAAGTGCTGTTTGTTCCTTATATTCCTTTAAAAATGGATTCAAATAAAGAATTTTGCTCCTGAAGGATCTGTCCAGGTTCCAGCTTGGGATCCCACTTGCCCCCATCACCTGACATGGCTGAGCTCCCAGCCAGTGAGCTCTTCCAAGGTCTCCCCACCCCACCAGTGGGGTTGGCCTCAAGAAGGGAAGAGGTGAGGAAGGGAAGGGAAGTCAAGGGAAGGTGAAGAAGGGAAGGGAAGTCAGGCTGGTTGTGATCAAGGGAGAAGCCTGATTGGGTGACTGACGTATGGGGCAAGGGGAGCCTGACGTCAGCAGGCTCCAGAGGCAGCATGATCTTGCAGGATTGGGGGTCTAGGAGGTTGTTGGGCTAGGTTTATGCAGCCTGACAGGGAGGAAGGGTTGGAGATGCTCCATAAAACTGCAAGTTAGCCAGTGATGAGGGCAGTCCAGAGAAGTCTAGCTAGCAGGGAGGATACTGGTCACTCTGTGATCCTGAACAAGGCTGCTGGCAGGCAGGAGAACCAGTGGGTGACATAACCCTCCTACCCACCTGAGGCTATTGGATCCCTTGACAGGCTGGGAGATTGGAGGGAGCCTGGCCACATCCTTCTCCCACTCCAGCGGTAACCCAGGGCCGTAGCTAGGGGGCGTGGGGGGGGGGCTTTGCCCCCCCTGAGCCAGCAGTTCCCCCCCCCCAGCATTTTTTCCCAACCTATCCTCTTTATCGAATCTGGCGTCAGTTGGGGGTGATTTGAAGCCCTTTTAGCAGCATTTTTTGTGCACAGGAAAGAAGATGGCTCAGTGCTTCTGGCAGGGACTGGGGAGGAGAGAGAGAGTGCATGTGTGTGGGGTGAGTAGAACAGGGTCCTGGGGGGCTCCTTGGAAGTTATGACCTCTGGTCACCCTGCCCCCATCCAGAGTACATGGGGCTGGTCAAGAGCAGCTACAAGAAGGTTGGGAGAGATTTCTACTTGTACTGGCTGGGGGAAGGGAGGGTGCTATTTCTTCTACTGTGGAACATGCTAATTACTATAATGGTACTGCTGTGGGGGGGGCAGGGAGAAATGTTTCTGTTTGGAGAAATCCTGGGGGCAGGTTCTTGCCTTTCAGATATACTTTTAAAAATAATGGTTGCTGCTTGGGGGCTGGGGAGACCCTTTTCCTGGTGGGAGAAAACATAGAAAGCATTTGAACCAAAGAGAACCAAGAACTTAAGTGTGGGAAAGGTTCTAAGCAGGGGCGGATCCGGGGGAGGCCATGGGTGCAAACCTCCCCAACTGTCCTGCCAGGAGAGAAGGGTGCCAGCCAGGATGGAGAGCAAAATCAGGTGTCAGAGGAACACCCACTGGGCAGGTGTCAAGGAGATTGGCTGGAATGGGAGCCCAGGTCTACCCACCCAGCATATAGCCACAGAGGCCTGAGGGGGGACATGATTGAGACATATAAAATTATGCCAGGGATGGCTAGAGAGATGTTCTTTTCCCTCTCACATAACATCAGAACCAGGGGACAGCCACCAAAATTGAGTGTTGGGAGAGTTAGGACAGACAAAAGAAAATATTTCTTTACCGAGCATGTAATTAGTCTGCGGAACTCCTTGCCACAGGAAGTGGTGATGGCAACTTGCTTAGATGCCTTTAAGAGGGAATTGGACAGATTTCCGGAGGAAAGTCCATCACAGGTTACAAGTCATGATAGGTATGTGCAAGCTCCTGATTTTAGAAGTAGGCTACCTCAATGCCAGATGCAGGAGAGGACACCAGGATGCAGATTGTGTCTTGCTATCTTTTGTGCTCCCTGAAACACTGGTGGCCCACTGTGAGATACAGGAGGCTGGACTAGATGGGCTTTTGGCCTGATTCAGCAGGGCTCTTCTTATGTAGGCTATAAGCTCAACCAGGAGCCCAGGTCTACCCAAACAGGCCTCCAAGTCCAGGTGGGAGTCCAGACCGAGGTCTGCCTGCCCAGCAAATGTCCACAGAAGCAATAAGCTCAAGCAGGAGCCTAGATTTACACAACAGGTAAACCTGGGCTCCAAGTCCAGACGGGAGCCCAGGTCTACCCATCCAGCAAATGGCCACAGAGGGGATAAGCTCAAGCAGGAGCCCAGGTCTACCCAGTTGGTCGACCTGAACTCTAAGTCGAGAGCCCTGGTCTACCTGCCTGGTTGACCTGAAGGTAGTGCTCATGGCCCCCTCCCAAATACAAACACTGGATCCACCCCTAGTTCTAAGGAGATTCAACTCTCAGAAAGCTGGGAGAATTCAGCTCAACCTGGTAGAGTTAATACATTCAAATCTTCTGTACTTTGCTTTTTAAAAGTAATGAATATTGTAAAAAAAAAAACAGTGTTCCATTATTATTATTGTTATTGTTATTATTAACAGTATTTATATACCGCTTTTCAACGGAAAGTTCACAAAGTGGTTTACAAAGAAAATCAAACAAGCAACTAATGGCTGCCTGTCCCAAAAGGGCTCACAATCTAAAAGGATGCAAAAGAATACCAGCAGACAGCCACTAGAAAAGACAGTGCTGGGGTGAGGCGGGCCAGTTATTCCCCCCCCCCGCTAAATAAAAGAGCACCCACTTTAAAAAGTGCCTCTTACTCAGTTAGCAGGGGTATTGATGTTACTGTATTTGACTAGCATACCTTTCCTCTTGCTTTTATGTAAAGTAAATAAATTTTATTTTAATATGTATCAATGCATCAGCAATGTGTCATCGACAAATGTTATATAGGTGCTAGATAGGTACTATATAGCGTTATATAGGTGATATATAGGTGCTAGATAGGTGATATACAGGTGTTAAATAGGCGCTAAATAGGCGCTAGATAGGCACTATACAGGTGTTAAATAGATGCTATATAGGTGTTAAGGCATTTTATAGGCGCTATATAGGTGTTAAATAGGTGTTATGTAGGTGCTAGATAGGTGTTAGATAGGTGCTGTATACAGCACCTGTATAGGTGCTGAAAAGGTGTCAGATAGGTGTCAGATAAGCGCTTAATAGGTGTTAAATAGGCACTATATAAGCGTTAAATAGGGGTTATGTAGGTGTTAGATAGGTGCTAGATAGGCACTAGATAGGTGTTTGGTGCTAGGTAGGTGTTGCATAGGCACTAGATAGGCATTATATAGGAACTCTAGATAGGCATTATATATAGATAGGCGCTAGATAGGTGTTAGATAGGCGCTAGATATGTGTTAGATAGGTGCTTTCAAATCAAGTAAATACTACCTGCATCACAGTCATATGTTTTACTTTTGCAGGGTTGCAGGCCTGTGTATTGTGCTGGTGTGTAAATGAAAGGATATGTTGCATGTTATTTCTATGTAGGCAATACATCTTACATTGCATGCAGAGATGCATTTATTCTATGCAAATTATTGTTACATTGCTTTACAGCTAATGAATGCACCTTTAAAAAAAAAAACCCAAATTATTTTCTCTTCATGAAATTTGGGGGAGTTTCAGGTATTTGATGTTTCTCCAGACTTATCCTTTCATTTTGCGCACCAGTATAGCTACCTGACATCATTGCCCCCCTTGAAAAAATAGTAGTCGTCCCCACTTCTAGAATCCTGGTTATGGGCCTGCGGTAACCTCTTGTGATGCCCCAATATAGGTTGCCTGGTGGGTAGCTGTTCCTCTCCTGGCAGTGCTGACAGGATCACAAAATAAAGGTGCTCCAAGAGGATCATTAGTGTTTCAGAAGGCCAATTTGGACTAGAATGACCAGAATAACCCCACACATTAAACGACATGCACATATCCTAGTTCCTCCCTCTGCTTTCCTCACTTTCCTTTAAAATCTCCCTAATCAAATAGGGGAGGGGCTATTTGCCTGAACCACTCTCCTGCACACACTGCTAAACCAGGTTTCGATATTGACAGCCCGAACAAAGATGGTCTTCACCAACTTCCTTAAGTTGAAGCTTAACAGCCAAGAGGTTAGAGGAATCTCATGAGACAGAGAGTTCCACAGACTAACACCATGACTGAAAAGATCCTGTCCCATGTACTCACCAATCATAACTCAGTTTGCAGTGGGACACAAAGGAGGGCCTCACCTGAAGATCTCAATGAATGCTCTAGATCGTGTGGGGTTACATCATCTGTTAAATACTCCAGTCCCCAAATGCCTTAGGGCCCAATCCTATCCAATTTTCAAGGGCCGGTGCAGCTGTGCCAATGGGGTGTGCATTGCATCCTGTGGTGGGAAGACAGTCACAGAGGCCTCCTCAAGATATGGGAACATTTGTTCCCTTACCTCGGGGCTGCATTTTGGCTGCATTGGTGCTGGAAAGTTGGCTAGGATTGGGCCCTTAGGCTGCAATCCTGTCCACACTTACCTGGGAATGAGCCCCATTGACTATAATGGGACTTATTTCTGAGTAGACCTTCATAGGATTGGGCTCGGAGGGCTTTAAATGTGACAAAGCACGTGAAAATAACTGGGAACCACTACATGTTGAATCCTAATGGTGTAACCTGCATGGAATAGCAGCATCCTTCAGCAGTCTGGGCCAGCTGCATTTTCTAAATGCTCTTTGGAGGCTGCATCAAACAGAACACAACACAATGCCCCAGCCTGGATATGCCAAAGGCATGTGGGCACCGTGCTTAGATTAACTGTAGTGAAAAATGCCTCAGCATCAGCAGAAACAATGACAGAAAAATCAGCATTTGTCACATTAAATTATAAATGGTTTTCCCACACAGAAGAGAAAGTTGAGCCTGGTTTTTCTCCACACAGCTCTCTATTGTCTATGTTGACTGCCAGTGGCTCTCCAGAGTTTCAAACAGGGGAACCTTTCTGTCAGCTTTTGGATACACCACATGCAGGACCTTGGAGGGCAGTGTCATGTCCAGTCACCCAAGTCCTTTTCACCTGCCCCTCCATGGTTCTTGCAGGAGGCGCAGTCCTTAGTTTCTATTTCCTTCCTCCCTTTCTTCACACCATCCCTCATCCTTCCACACCATTCAAGAAGAAAGATGTGATCTGCAAGGGCACTATGCCCACCAGGCCATCCTCACCAGACTTCCACACAAACGAAACAGCTCTAGGGTTCTCTGTTTCAAAGTTGTAGGAGCCTCTGATCAATCAGAAGATAGGTGTTAAGCAACTATGCCCTGTGAGTGAAGTATTCCTTAAGCGAGCCTCCACTCCTGTATTTGCTTTTTTGATAGCAATGAGCAGGGTGGTATAATTTACCACAGGGAAGGGGGTGCTTTCACTGACTGCTCTGCCTCCCGCCCTTTTCCAACACTTCCAATCCATGGAGATACCAGGGATTCAACCTGGGACTTCCCCCCACAAAGCCCTTCCCTCCTTTAGGGCATGGGTCTCCAAACCCTGGCCTGGGGGCCACATCCAGCCTACAGGAGGATTTTATTTGGCCCGAGGCATATGATTCATAGAATCATAGAGTTGGAAGGGGTCTCATAGGTCATCTAGTCCACCCCCTGCTTGTAGCAGGAAGTCCTTCTACAGTATCTCCAAGAGGTGCTTGTCTAGCCTCTGCTTGAAGATCTCCAGTGAGGGAGATCCAGTGGTTGGGGAAGCGTGAATGTTCTGGCCTGCCTGAAGCAACTTGCTGACAGGCCAGGAAAGCAGCGCCTTGTGCAGAGAGATGCTTCTGCTGAAGAGTCTTCACCAAAAATTTCCCCAGAAGGCAGAGAGAGAGAGCCCGGAGTGTTGAGGGGTGGCAGAGGCAAATGCAAGAGTAACGTCTGCATGATTCTCAACTCCCCAAATTATATCACACCCTTTGGAAACTTAAGAGGAGTTCCAGATACATTCATTACCCTGATCAAACTGCTGGCCAATCATGTTTTCTTTACAGACTAATTTATTTCTCTGATTTTCACAACTCTTTATCCTCTAGCACATTAATGCTCTCCCCAGTCCCTCCAAATAATTTCCCCTTTAATTTTTTCCCCCCAAAATATTGATTTTCTATCATAAACCTCCTTTCAAAATTTCATACTCCCAAAATTAATTCTTCTTTTCAAGATACATTCCTCCCTCTTCCTGTACAAATCAATTTCGCCTTCTGCTCCCCCAACCCTTTTCCAGAATCCATTCCTCTGTCTTCCATCTCTAAAGTATGTATTTACTTATTATTTAAATTTAATGAATTTTCTGACCCGTGGCACCATGTCATACAATGTGGTCCTGAAAAGTTTGGAGACCCCTACTTTAGGAGAATGACAGCTTGTCCGATGCAGCTGTAATTCTGTGGGATGAGGATGACACCTGTAGCCTGAACAAGCCATGCAAACCCAAAACGGCTTTAATGGTTATCCTCAGCATGACAACACTCTTACACAAACGCTTGCTGCTGTGTGCGTGTAAATTACTTCACATCAGTACACAATTCACATAAATACCTGGGCTCTTAGCCCACTATCAACCTCATGTGAACCACTTCCATTTCCCCTCCTGTGTCGCATTACCAAGAGATAGCATCCAAGGACGCAGGTTAATTTCAAACAGATGTTCTTCTTTCTGGACCCCCAGTTCCTTAGACAAGGTAGCACACTGACTCACTTTTAATTTTATGAGCTCTGTCTGGGCTCCTTTCTTAGAATTTCAAAGGGATAGCAATGTAGGAACTCTTTTGGAATACAGCAGACTGTTTGTAAAATCCAGTTGGAACATATTTTGCCTTAAGTTGCTCTGACTTTTCTTTAGTAAAAGTGCACTTATTATAGATGGCAGTTGCCGAGGTTTAAAAATCTGTTTCTGATGAGGATTAGCTTAATAAATTCTGCCCATTTTAAAAAAAACAAAAAACCCTTATCTAAATAAAGATTTCCAGGTCTGTCTTATCACAGGCCCAGGCTCATTCTGATATTTTCCTGTGATCTTTTTACCCTTTCTACCTTTCATTTTCAGCCAAACTGTCTCGGCTCGGCTTGCCAAAGCCCCATGTCATTTCCTCCCCTTAAATTCAAAACTCTTCCCGCCCCCACTCCATATTTCGCCTCCTGTTGTCATGTTGTTTCTCCAGGCCAAATTTTGTGAAAAGGGGTATTTAATGGTAGATTTCTTACTATCATGTCGAGGCATCTAAATTAGCAGCTTTCTCTTTTCAAAAGTTTCAAATTTGTGGTTCTGCTTTAGGTGGAACGGACTGATCGGCCAATCTATGTAATCGAGGTCAGTTCTCGGTCAAGGCTAGACTAGACTAGATGTTTTGTGCCCTATTTTGCATCCTTTGTTCTGGTCCAGACATTCGACCTATAGAACAACACTCTTGAATACACAAGGTGATAATTTTGAGCAACAATTTGGGTTCAAAAGAGAAACAACATAAGAAAAGCCCTGCTGGATTAAGGCCAAAGGCACCCTTCCTGTTCTCAGCAGTGTCCCACCAGCAGCCTCTGGGAATTCCACAAGTAAGAGAATGCAGCCCCTCCATTGTTAGTTTGGAGCTCAGATCTTTTTTTTTTTTTTTTGTCCAGTCCACCATGCACAAGGTAAGGCAGGATGCCTGCACCTTATTGATCCTGGGCCAGTTGGGACTGAAGCTTAAGTGTCCTGAGATGCAGCATCTCTGTCCACAGCTTTCCAATTCTGGGAGGCTTTGTGACCGCAGTTCATCCACCCATGGGATAGTTGGAGATTAACTGGTCACCGGGTAGAAGTTTTTTGCTTTCTGCCTGATGGACTGTTGGCAGAGAATTGTTTTTTTCAGTTTCCCCAGACTAGAGTGTGGTGTTTACAGCATAATTCTGTGTGTCTTGAATCTGAAATAAGTCCCCTTGATTTCAGTGGGACTTACCCCCAGATAATTCTGTATAACTCATTAACAAAACATGGCAGACTTTGCTGAAGCCTCTCATTTAAGATGAAACGATGTCAGAGAAAAAGGAACTTTACACACCTTCTTTTCTTTAATGAAGCAATTGATAGCTCAAGCCTATGCATGTATACTCAGAAGGAAGTCCCATTATAACCCATGGGGCTTATTCTCATGTGAGTGGATAGGTTTGCAGCCTCACAGCAAAATCCTGAGCTGTCTAAAGCACTGGGCTGCCACGGCGCCAAAAATGGCTGCGGCTGCATCCTAAGCACAACCGGACAGCTGCCGGCAGCTCCCCCAGAAGGAACGGGGCTTCCCTGCAACAGGGCTACTTAATTCTGCGGCAACCCTTGGGTCGCCATAGAATCAGGAACCTCCATGTTGGGCAGTGGACCAGACACGGAGGTTCAGGATTAGGTAGAGCTGATCTCCACTGGTCCCATCTCCCTTCAGCCCTGTTCCATCTCCCAGCACACCTCCTCCTTCCCCCACCCTGGAATGCCTCCCTCGCACTTCCCTCCACTCCCCCACCTACCTCTCTGCCACCCCGCAGTTCAGTTGACCACTGTGTGGTGGGGCATCGGTGATCTACCAGCGCTAGCCCAGTGCTGGCTGGCACGGAGGTAGCACCGGCGCTGGATCGGTGCTGAGGGCCGTGAACATGCTTTACGGCACATTTGCGATACTCACTGCCAGCAGAGCGCTGGCAAAGCGAGCTCAGGATTGGGCTGTCAGTCACATTGTGCTAACAAGTTAAATAAAGAGTTCTGCATCCTGTACGCATATTGTACAGTGGTCTTATTAAGTTCACTACAGACAACTACGTATATGTGGCAACTCTAAGTCACTACAATATGTTGGTAATCAGATGGCAGCTGGTAGTATTTTGGAGCCCTAAGGGCAATTTTTTATCCTTACAAGTAAAATATATGGAAATATGGCACTTTTGTAGAACAGGAAAGCTGCTATTCATACCACCCCCATCTTTAACATACTAGGGTACAGAAACATTATATAGTGTTTTGGGGAGAAACATAATGTACGAGTACAGGTCATTCCATTCAGAGCCCTCAGTGGATACCAAATCAGGGGAAAAATAGTTTTAAAGACCCACTTCCAGATTTCTTGCTCCTCCTCTGACACCCCAGAATGCATTGGTATAGACGCTATACCACATTCAGTCACTAGTTGGAGTGAATAATGGAATTTAACAGAATGAAAATTATTTAACAGTGTGAAGGCAGGAAATTGGATTTTGATACTTTTTTCCTGTTACAAGGCATTTAAAGGTGGACCTTGATATCAGTGGTAAGTCAAATCAGTGGATACCAAGTCAGTGGATACGGAGGTCCCACCTGTAGAAAGAAAAGGATGTGACTGAGGCAGATCTTCTACATAAAACGAGGGAGTGGGCATACACATTTTCTAAAGATGTAGAGATGTAAGAGCAGTCTAGTTTAGTGATTTGCCTATTGGCATCTAGGTTCTCCAGATATTAGGCAGCCTGGCAATATCTGTTATTACTATGCGCCATTTCATAGGTCACAAAAATATTCCAGTATTAGTATGATGTGGCTGGACTGACCAGACGCATTTTATCTTTATCAAAATAAAAGTTATTGCTTCCTGTGCAATATATTTTTGAAGACTGAAAGTTAACAGATCAGCAAGAACTGCAGAATGGCCTGCTGGGCTATACACAAGAACTCAAGTTCTTGCAGTGCAAGGCCCAGATAGCATTGGACCCTTTTGGATAGTAAGTTCACTATGATAGTACATATCTGACTAATAATCAGGGTAAACCAAGTGTGTATGGAAATGTGTACGACTGATGAGAACATTCCTTTACCATTTGGGGGTCCGCAGCTTGGGGGTCCACCTGGACTCGCAGCTGCTCCTGGATTCCCAGGTGGCGGCTGTGGCAAGGGGGGCCTTCGCTCAGCTTCGGCTGGTGCGCCAGCTGCGGCCATACTTGGATCATGCAGACCTGGCCACGGTGATCCATGCCTCTGTGACATCGAGATTAGATTACTGTAACGCGCTCTATGTGGGGCTGCCCTTGAAGACGGTTCGGAAACTGCAACTAGTGCAGAATGCGGCGGCCTGCGTGGTTACTGGAGGTAGACGGTTCGACTCTGTCAGTCCGCTTCTCCAGCGGCTGCACTGGCTGCCCATTCGTTTCCGGGCCCAATTCAAGGTGCTGGTATTGACCTTTAAAGCCCTATACTGCTCTGGACCAGGGTATCTTAGAGATCGCCTGCTCCCGTACAATCCGGCTTGCCCTCTCAGGTCATCAGAGAAGGCCTTTTTACAAGTGCCGCCGCCTAGGGAGGTACGTGGGGCGGCTGCAAGAAATAGGGCCTTCTCAGTAGTGGCACCAACGCTATGGAACTCCCTTCCCCCTGACTTAAGAATGGCTCCCTCTCTTGAGACCTTTCGGCGAGGCCTGAAGACCCTTCTGTTTAAACAGGCCTTCTGAGTTCTCGGCCTTTTAACATCTTTTTAACATCTTTTAATATTTTTTACAGGCCTGATTCTTTTATGACTTGCTGCTGCTCTATGCTCTTTTTACCTATTTTTTTTTACTCTGACTGCTGTTTTTTATGATGTGCTAATATGTTTTTATTTGTTTTTAAATTGTTTTTAATATGTAAGCCGCCTTGAGTCTCTTCGGGGAGAAAGGCGGGGTAAAAATAAAGTTATTATTATTATTATTATTATTATTATTATTATTATTATTATTATTATTATTATTATTTGTCTGGTTTACTACACTCCACTCTTTCCAAATTTCAGTTTAACTCAGAGAATGTCTAAAATTAATTCAGAAATTGAAATATGCTCACTTTGGCACAGTTTTCAATTCCTCGGTTTATTTTCACCCCTTCTCACACCAACTCACATGTGAGCATCAATAAAACACTATAAAAGTGTACCTTAGGGCCCAATGCTATCCAAATTTTCAGTGCCAATGCAGCCACAATGCAGCCGCAAGGTAAACGAACAAATGCTCTCTTACCTGGAGGATGTCTCCGTGACTGCTCCCCCCCCACAACAGGATGCAACACCCGCCCCAATGGCACAGCTGCATCGGTGTTGGTTAGGACTGGGATCTTAATGTGGTTGTATGTTTGATTGCATCACAGGTCATTTTGTGTGTTATTAATGTTCACATGTGCCTCAGCACATTGCTAAAATATGGTGCAAACAAATCTTGAGCCAACCATTTGAACAATCACATCCACATTGCTCTTTGTGCGGTGTTTTAACATTGCACATATACGTCTTAGTGAAGTAGGGGAGGAAAAAAAAGATTCCAAGGAACCCAAACCGTGCTTTGTAACAGAATCCCAAATAAAAACAAAACAAGACCAAACAATGAATGCTTTCTAATGGGTTGGTTCCACTTCAGAGACAAGAACAGATACTTTGGAACTCCAAAATCTGGGAAGAGATTTGGATGAAGACCATCTTGGAAGTATCCCTCGTTTATATTGGGTTCGCGTTAACTTGTAGTTGACTTAGCCTGCCATTGACCTGCAGCATTTACATGGAGCACATCTGGGATTCCCTTGTATGTGGCACATGCCTCCGTGTTGGAGTGGTTTGAATTACATGGCTTTGAAGAAGCAAAAATAATCTCACCTACTGCTAAAAGCAATACGATAAATGTGGAAAAAATGTAACATTAATGTACTGGAGCCGAGATTACGGATCTAAAACCATCTATTATTTGGTGGATGCAACTGTCATAAAGTGTTCTAAAGAATAAAGTAAAAAAGAAAAGTGATCTTGCATTAACCACCGGCTGAATCATCATGGATGATCTAAGTAGCTGGCCTTTTTTGCCCGATGTTACCTTCCCATTTATTTTCTTCATCTCATCCCTCAGCAAAAGCTATAGATAAGTACAGACAACAATTTTCCAAGTGGTAGCTTGTCTCATTGTGTTTGTAACCACTTGATAAGTCTAAACTGCATGGAGTGGAGGATGTTACCCTTCATCTTGCATTCTTCTGCTTCCCTGGATTGTTCCATTGCCCCGAACCAAAAGGACTATGAAACCCACAAACATGTGCCATGCAGGTACAGCTTTAGGGCCCAATCCTATCCAACTTTCCAGCTCCGGTGGAAAACTGGATAGGATTGGGCCCTTCGATGGTAGCAAACCATAGTATAAGCTCACCCTACAGTCCAACAGGACAGACCTCTTAGGTATTTATTGTAATATATTCTTCTTCTCTACTTTTCCCATTGGGGCAGTTTTACATTTTAAGGCATCTCCTACACTATTTTCAACCTTTTTCATCTCACGGCACACTGACAAAGCACTAAAATGGTCACGACATTCCATCAGTTTTTTAACAATTGACAAGGCACACCATGCTGCCAGTGAGAGGCTCACATCCTCCAATGACCCTAATAATAAACGACCCTACCCCCAAACTCCCATGTACACCTGCGGACCATTCACGGAACACCAATGGGCCGCAGCATACTGGTGGAAAATCACTGTCCTGCACACTCACTGTATGCAACACATATAGACTCACACTTTCCCTATTTTCCTAATTAAGACCTAGAAATTTCTTTTCACATTACGAATACATTAGCACCAAGAACCCAGCGTCCTTCTCACAGTCTTGAAGCTTTTACTCCACCATAGGAGTTCTCCCCAATACAACATTCACTTGAATTATTACCAACTCTCTTCCACTCCATTCTTCAGCAACCACTACCAGGACCTCAAACCTTCTTTCCTTCCTCTATTACTTTGGCTGCAATCCTAGCCTCACTTTCCTGGGAGTAAGTCCCACTGAACACAATAGCACTTACTTCTGAGTAGACCTGCTGAGGATTACGCCCCTGCTTGTCCACTGCAAATCAATTCCTCACTCACGCCTATCTACCTTACAACAGTACTCAGTGCTGAGAAGTTCCAGGAACATCTAGGCTTGGTTTCCTAGCATAAGAATTTGATGGCACAGTCCTATTCAGCTTCTGCACTGGCAGAGCACACTCTCTGCTGGTGCAGGCTGTTGAAATGTGCCATAGAGCGCATTATGACAGCACACCTATTTGCAGTGCCAGCAGGAAAGTCAGAGCCTTCCCACCAGAACCAGTGCAAGGAGCAAAACCCACTGGAGTAGGTAAGCTCAGCACTGAACAGTTCAGGAAAAGGTAGGGAGGGGGGCGGACACAGGGGTGGGGTGGGTGGATCTGACTTGGAAGGGGATGGAATTTGAGGTGCCAGCATGCAGTGTATCCTGTCCCCTTCTTGAGCCAAATCTGACAACACGGATCAACTCATACTCACACCATCAATTTTGCTGGTGTGAGTCCAAGTTGGTCTATTGCTCAGGCTGGGGCTTACCTTGGGGCAAGGGGATGAATGTCCCCTTACCTTGAGGAGTCTTTCCTGCTGCTAAACACCCCAGCAGGATGCAACACAGTCCATGCTGGTGCCACTGCATTTGGCATGGAGAACTTTAGGATTGGGCTGCGAGACTGCAATCCTATGCATGTTTACTTGGGAATGAGTCACACTGAACTCAATGGGGGTGTTTCTGAGCAGGGAGGGAAGCAGGCAGAACAGGGGAGGGAGAAAGTGGATCCCAGCAGCAGTGTTGTGTGCCAGGCTCCTATACCTGTTCCTTCTCTCTTATTCTCCTTGATTCTGTGCCACCAAAATGGGGCAGCAGTGGATTACTGTTACTTACTGTAGATACTCAGGTATAGTACATGAAATTTTTGACAAGTAATCAAGCTCCAATTTTCACTTTGCCTTATCTCTGGGTCAATCAGAGGGCAGAGCCTTTCAACTCTGAACAGGTTCTTTCTCCACTAAGCTTAGGCAGGCAGCTGGTTAGTTGCTATAGTTACTTTCCTGGGATGTTTCAGCCAAAGTTAACTTTTTATTCCCCTCCGTTCCCTTTTGCTGCTGCAACCTGATTCCCTTTTGCAAAGGCTTTGCATTTGGCAGAGGTCTTTTTTTTCAACACAAGGATGGGATCCCTTTTCCATTTGAAGCAACAATTCCCAGGCTACAATTCAATGCAGCATTACTTAAGAATAACACCCATGGAAAGCAGTGGGTCTACTTCTGAGTAAAAAGGATTGCAAATATATGCAGCTGCATCTCTCTCCTGTGAATTGAATTGCACACTCTCAGTTATGTGTTATGGGTTGTATGTTGTATGTAGAGCTTCTGGCTTAACACACCAGACACTTTAAAGGTGGATTGGATTCATGGTTCTCCTGCAGTGGTTCCCAACCTTTTTCACTTGCATATCCCTTGGCAATAATAAATTGTACCCTTCATATTAGCAAAATGTTTTTAATAATTCAAGCCCTCATCTCCTCTCTATGAAAACCCAGACTTCATGTATTCATCACAGTGTTTTCTCTTTTTATCTGTTTGAGGAACAGAAGACTCTGCCTTTGCACTGTTTTGCACCAGAAGTGTGCTGAGAAATTCTGGGTGATTGATCACTTTCCATATTATGTTTCAGCTTTTTTACTGTGTTGGTTTTCAATCACTGGTTCATACATGAATTGATGACCAAAAACTAGCTATTGGTGGGACTTTCAAAGCCAACTAGTTACCTCCTTCCTGCCTTGCTGGTCCTTGCAAGGCATTCTGGAGCATGACCTGCCTTTTTCTACCATTATTCCATTCTTTTTCAAGTACCCCTAAAGGTCCTGTTGAGTGTCCCTGGGAGTACATAAATACCAGGTTGGGAACCACTGATTTACTGGTATGTTGTTTACAGTGCACTTACTCTGATAGTGTTTACAAAAAGGTGGTGAAGACCAGAATTTAAAAAGAATAAAAATGTATCTTATGATCTTTTACTGTGTTTTTAATAAATTAGAGGCTACAGTTCTTAGGTAACAATTAGTGATAGGTTATTTTTCAGGATCTGGCCTCAAGTAAAATCAGACAAAACTATAGTCAGACACCCCTCTAAGTTTAACCCCCGACTTATCCAAGAGTTATAGAAAATTCCATGATTGTTGGCTCAAAACCTGCCCTCGACTTATCTGTGGGGTCGACTTATAGGCGAGTATTTGTGGTGCCTTTATGGGGGAAGCAGAATGACAGTTCCCCTACTTCAAGAAGGTCTCTAGGATTGTCACACACACACACACCCCGCAGGAGGCACCACATGCTCCATTGACACAGCTGCATCAGTGGGGAGGGGTGGGTAAGTTAGGATTGGGAGGGCAGATGGATCGCCATATTATTCTGCAGTAGTAAAAATTACATCCCTTACATGGCCACAAGATACACATGCAAAGCCACAGACCAGATATGCTGACAAGGCACTGGACCAACTACCCCGCCAGTAGGGAAAGAGTAGAATTCATAGTTTGCTTCTTCACATCTGACCCTAAACTATTTCAATCAACACGCTATAATGGTCCAGAGAATAAGCTCCTTGCAAGAATAATCTCAGAGGACCTTTCTGGATGATAAGTATTTCCCAACATCCACAAGTGGAAGCCAGTTCAGAATGGAATGGAATGGAATTGATACTGCAACCAGCCAACTTGTTTGGCAAGACGACAGCCAGTAGACAATAAACGACCTTGCTTTGTCCTCCTGGTCTCCTGCCTTGATGCCTCTCTATGTTGAAACTATATAGACTTGCAAGCACAGAAGGAAGAGATGAAATCCTAATATACTCTCTTGCTGCTATCGAGCTACCAAGCCTCAAAGGATGTTTGTTTGAACTGGCTGAACTGGAAAACGGCATTCCAGTTGCAACGAATATCATAATTCGAAGCAACAGTATCAGTAAAATAAACTTTATACTATATCCCAATTCCTGATTATTTTCTTACTGGGCAATTCTTGTTTTATTTCATTGTGCTGGAAGATTCTCTCCTTTCATTAGAATTTGGGGGCCTTGATATACTCCATTCCCCAAAGTTTATTTTCTTTGAATCCCAGTCTCTAAACCGTCTTGCTGGCTGACCCATCTCATTTGTTGGCAAGCAACAATTCAGATTGTTGTTCACATACCTTGAGAATCAACTGTAGTGCATTCACTGAGAGCCCGACTGGAAGGAAAGAGACATATTAGCAATGGTAGTTGTTGTAGTAAGACCAACTTCAACAACAAAAACAAAAAATTCAAGCCTGTTCCATAAATTACCTCCTTTACACAATATAATATAATATATTATAATATAATGTCCATATTAATGCAGTCATGGGCTTGGGGAGATATGGCAGTTTGAGGAGGGCAGGCCTACAAGGGAAGAAGGGGCAGTCATGTACGGACAGTCTTCAGGCCCTCCTCACAGCCAACAGGATTTAGATCAGGGGTGTCAAGCTAGTTTCATACAGCGGGATGAATAGCATTCATGATGCCTGCTGTGGGCTGGAAGTGGTGTCAATAAGCAGGAAGTGATGTCATTAAGCGGGTCATGACCAGAAGTAAGCACTGTTTTGTTTTTTTCTCACTTAGGAACGCATTAGCCACAAATGTCAGAAGAGAAAATACGCAAATCTTGATCATATTTTGATATGGGAGAGCCCAATTATCATGCAGGTTGCCCTTTCAGCAGTGACAGCACAGCTCAGCAGCTGATCGTGTTTCCGGGAGAGCCTGAGGGCCAGATAAACAGCTTCCATAGCCAGATGTGGACCACAGGCCTTATGTTTGACGCTCCTGGTTTAGATGGTTTTAGGCAGTCTCTCTAGGTTAGCTATTTTCAACCTTTGTCATCTCATGGCACACTGACTGGGCACTAAAATTGTCAAGGTACACCATCAGTTTTTTGACAGTTGACAAGGCACACTGTACTAACAGCAGGGGCTCACATTCCACAGTGGCCCTACTAACAAATGACCCTCCCCCAAACTCCTGCGACACACCCGCAGACCATCCATGGCACACCAATGTGCCACGGTGCAGTAGTTGAAAATGGTTGCTCCAGGTTGAAGATGCTCCTACGCAATGCTAGATCAATCAGTAATAAAGATAATCTACATTGGCTGCCTGTACATTTCTGGTCACAGTTCAAAGTGCTGTTGATGATCTATATAGCTCTTAAAGGTTTGGAACTTAAACAGTTGAAGAAGTAACTCTTCCCATATAAAGCAGTCTACACTATAAGAATATCTAGAGAGATTCTGTTGTAGGTGCCATTTCCTCTGGGAATCCAGATTGTGATGATTTGTGACAGGACCTTCTGGGTTGTGGCCCCCAGGCTATGTAATCTACTGCCTTAGGAGTTTAGAACTGCCTGCTTCTACCTGGCTGCTCTGAAGGAGGGATTAAGACTTTTTTTATTCCATCTAACCTTTGACTGATGAGCTGTCCTTTTTCCAAAGGGTGTTTCCGAGGGACAGAAGAGCATCAAATCCTGACTTGGTTTTTATGGACTGGAACATCCCGTTTTGTTTTGGAACTAATTCGCTCATCAGGTTGCAGGAAGTCAAAAAGCCGATACACCGCTAGCCTGATATCTCTTGGCTCTGAAGTGAAACTTAAATGTAGCACAAGACTAAACAGAATTTGGGGAAATCAAGCGCGCTTCATACAACAGTAATGTCAGGGAAATGGAACCCACCGCTGACATCCAAAACAGTAGAAAACAAACACCTAAAGTTCAGTAGGGGAGGTACACATGTCAAAGAAAGAGAACAGTAAGATTACAAGTGAGCCATTTGATGTATTTCATCATTCCTGGATGCAAACCTTCTTTGCAGACGTTTAGCTGACAAGATGCCGAGAGAGACACTGTGGCTGATTAATGGCAACAGTGATGTCCTTATACAGCAGGAGCCACAAGAAATGTGTTCTATTATCTCCCCCTGGCAAAGAGATGCCGTTTCATCTTGGAGACGATAAGACAGTAGCAGAAATGCATGACTTCACCGCCACCCCTCTGCATTGCAACCTCGTAATTTATTTCAGCTTGAGAGGTGTGAGAGAAGTGCGGCAGGGAGCAAAAGCAAAAGCCAAAGCCATACGGCCAGGGTGGAGAAGCACAGTGGTTAGATTTACACCTTTCCATTACAGATCTAGTTAAGTGCATGTAGTTATTTATTACATTTTCAATCCTCATTTCCTCTAAGGCCTGAGGGCAGCATCCTCATAACAAACCTGTGAGGTAGGCTTGAATGACAGATAATGTCTGACCCAGAGTTTTGTTGTTCTAGTAACACTGCAACAGAGAAAAGTTTATGCCCAGTGGCGTAGCTAGAGGGGGTGCAAAGCACTAAGTTTTGCAGGAAGCCTTGCTGCAGCACGCAAACAGCCCCTCCCTCTCTCCTTTGGAGCCATTCAAAGGGCGATGGGAGCAAAACATTGTGAAAAATGAACTATTAGGTGTTAAAGGTAATGTGATATCATAATTGCAACTCACACTGTTCAACATGTTTTTGATGCATTCGCAGACTATACTATACAGTCATCTAAATGGGTGCAGGGATTTGCAGCACAAGCTCGTGCACATCTACTCAGAAGTAAGTTCCATTGCTTCAATGGGACTTACTCCCAGGTAAGTGTGTATGGGGGTTGGGCTGCAGGGCAGAGTGACTTGAGATAACAGAAGGCACTTCTGCTGTTGCAAAATGGCTGTTGACCGAGTGCGTACAGCTCCGTCAGCAGCCATTTTGCCACTGCTGGTTTGTGCCACGCCTGCTGGACCAGGTAAGGTAACGGTGAGGCAGGGAATGGGTGGGGAGGGGGAAAAACTGGTCAGGGGGGGGGAAACAGGGCAGAAAGGTAGTGGGAGGGGTGGAACCAGTGGCAGTGGTGCACACCAGATCCTATCCCCTCTGAAAATCACCGCTGCCATGTCAGATGTGCAAGCACTTCACAACCCATGCGCTCCGCTCCACGCATGGGTTGTAAGACCTTGCACACCTCACACAGTGGTGGTGCTTTTCACAGGACTCCCTTGGGGAGGCTCTTCCTGACCTGTCTCCCCACCCATCGCACATCCCTGCTTTTTACTAGCAGTCCTGAATAAGGAGAATCAACTGCTAAGCTCTATTGCTATACACAGCAATAATGCACAACGTAGACACATACAGGAGGGGGGGAATACTTAGCACATAGACTGAGAATGCAGACAAGAGAGGGGTGAATAAATAAAGCTGTGCCGGCAACAGCAGAGACCGTGAGGAATATTAACTCCAAGGACAGATTGGAAGAGCCAAAGTCAGCACAGGACAGGACAGGGCTGCCCAGGTGGCAGTCATTGTTCTACTAACATTCCATTAAACTATTTCAGAGGAAGACGGATGTCTGGCAATGAAGACGTGACTCAATCTATTCAACACAGTCCATCACTGACTTCAGTGTACACTCTTTTTTTCCCAGGGGCAGCCGACCCATAAGGCCTAGTGAAGTGGCTGCTTTGACCAGTGGGCTGGGTGGGGCAGCAAATGGGCAAGGAGTGCCTCTCCTGCCTGCCACTTGCCCAGTTGCTTCACCCAGCTGCTGCCTCATCCTTTTCTTGTGCACACTACAAGGTTGGCCAACAAGAGGAGGATGAAGGGCTTACCTCCTGCTCCAGTCTCACCATCTCAAAGATGGTGGTACTGGAGCTGGAGGTGGTGTTAACTGCCACTGCATAGCTGCTCCCAATAGCTCTCTTTCCAGGAGAGTCATTGGGGAAAGGGCTGCTGCCTCTTTTCTTCCGCTGCTTTCTTTTCTGCCTGCCACTTCTGCACTGGCCAGATGGGAAGGCTGTTAGGAGGACGGGGTTTGATTCCCAGAACCCTCCCTGACCCTGCCCATTCAGAGGAAGCAATGGAGGAAGTGGTGGAGGAGGCAGATGACACAACTAGAAATGTACATGTGTGTGTGTGCAGCACCAGGAACAGCTGAACCAGATTCTTGCACCTGACCCTAGATTTGCTGCTATGACCGCAAACAGAAAATAGCAGTTACTTACCATATTCCTTCCCATACAATCCTTGTCATCAAAACAGGAAGTGCAGTTCCTGCTGGGAGCTCCCAGCATTTGTGGCACTTTGTATTTTCCTTAAAAGGACCACAAGGAAGGATCCAGGTAAGTGACTGCCTCATCAGCCCCTTATATTTCTCCTACTTTGTGTTCCCTTTAAATTTAAAGGAACTGTGTGAGGAAGGAGCAAGGATAGTGGAACAGATCACCGCCGCCAACATGCTTTCTTTCAGGTATTGGCAGTGGTGATCCACTTTTCTATTCAACTCATGTTGCACCTTCCTCACTTCATCCTTTAAAGCAGGGGTGTCCAAAGTTTTTGGCAAGAGGGCCACATCATCTCTCTGACACTGTGTCGGGGGCCAGGGGGAAAAAGAATTAATTTACATGTAAAATTTGAATAAATTTACATAAGTTTACATAAATGAATAAGAACATAAGAACAGCCCCACTGGATCAGGCCAAAGGCCCATCTAGTCCAGCTTCCTGTATCTCACTGCAGCCCACCAAATGCCCCAGGGAGCACACCAGATAACAAGAGACCTCATCCTGGTGCTCTCCCCTACATCTGGCATTCTGACTTAACCCATTCCTAAAATCAGGAGGTTGCGCATACACATCATGGCTTGTACCCCATAATGGATTTTTCCTCCAGAAACTCGTCCAATCCACTTTTAAAGGCATCTAGGCTAGACGCCAGCACCACATCCTGTGGCAAGGAGTTCCACAGACCGACCACGCGCTGAGTAAAGAAATATTTTCTTTTGTCTGTCCTAACCCGCCCAACACTCAATTTTAGTGGATGTCCCCTGGTTCTGGTATTATGTGAGAGTGTAAAGAGCATCTCCCTATCCACTCTGTCCATCCCCTGCATAATTTTGTATGTCTCAATCATGTCCCCCCTCAAGCGTCTCTTTTCTAGGCTGAAGAGACCCAAACGCCGTAGCCTTTCCTCATAAGGAAGGTGCCCCAGCCCCGTAATCATCTTAGTCGCTCTCTTTTGCACCTTTTCCATTTCCACTATGTCTTTTTTGAGATGCGGCGACCAGAACTGGACACAATACTCCAGGTGTGGCCTTACCATCGATTTGTACAATGGCATTATAATACTAACCGTTTTGTTCTCAATACCCTTCCTAATGATCCCAAGCATAGAATTGGCCTTCTTCACTGCCGCCGCACATTGGGTCGACACTTTCATCGACCTGTCCACCACCACCCCAAGATCTCTCTCCTGATCTGTCACAGACAGCTCAGAACCCATCAGCCTATATCTAAAGTTTTGATTTTTTGCCCCAATGTGCATGACTTTACACTTACTGACATTGAAGCGCATCTGCCATTTTGCTGCCCATTCTGCCAGTCTGGAGAGATCCTTCTGGAGCTCCTCACAATCACTTCTGGTCTTTACCACTCGGAAAAGTTTGGTGTCGTCTGCAAACTTAGCCACTTCACTGCTCAACCCTGTCTCCAGGTCATTTATGAAGAGGTTGAAAAGCACCGGTCCCAGGACAGATCCTTGGGGCACACCGCTTTTCACCTCTCTCCATTGTGAAAATTGCCCATTGACACCCACTCTCTGCTTCCTGGCCTCCAGTTCTCAATCCACGAGAGGACCTGTCCTCTAATTCCCTGACTGTGGAGTTTTTTCAGTAGCCTTTGGTGAGGGACCGTGTCAGACTGGGGCTCCCTGAGGGCCGCATTGAGAGGCCTCGAGAACTGCAAGTGGCCCCAGGGCCGGGGTTTGGGCACCCCTGCTTTAAAGTGTAAGGAACCATGTGATGGAAGCCACAAGGTGAGTGGGTAGGGAAACAGAAGTGGACAATCTGCTTCTCGCTCCCTAAAAGTGATCAGGAAACAGGCTGATGTGGCTCTGTCCACAGTGGCCTGGAGGGTGGTGGCCACAAATGTGATATGAAAGCCTTAACCATCGAAGAAAATCTCTGGGAATTCTGTTTGCCACAAAATTTGCAATGGGGGCCACCTGACAACCTATTTGAAGGCTCTGGTC